>NC_081372.1:20230940-22708438 GCF_030684315.1 Stegostoma tigrinum
TGGCCAATGGAAGAAAAATAATGGAAACTTCTGACAAATCTAAACCACCTCACCCAATCTCAGTTGGTTCAGTCTGGTTGATAAGGTGATACATGGTTTGTGGCTTGTAGTGAAGACTGCAGACAAAGGATATCCAGTTAACAAAAATTGACTGATAGACACCAATGTGTTTGCAGACTTGTGAAAATTGGCTCAAACTGATGATCTAAAAATGAATCTCTCAAAAATAATGTTGAGGCTATATGATGGCACCATACTCAAGCTAAGAAGACAGATTACTCTGTGAGCCCAATGCAATAACATAAACAAATGTTTGGCATTGTAGATCATAGACAGCAATCAAAGGCCATTCATCTCAACCAAAATAAATCTAAAGTTTGGACTGGTAATCCCCAATGTGGTGAAACAGATTTGCAAAATGTCACACTACATTGACCTATTGAGGACATCAATGGGTTCTCGGGTTTAGAATGTCTTCCGGGGACTCACCGTCACAAAGTAGACAAGCATGTAAGACAATTCAGCATCCATGAGTCAAGGTTCAGTATGGGGAAAGTTCCAGCAATCCTCAAGGCCAGCCTGAAAGACAAGATGAAAGAGCTGGTAAAGTAGGAAGTGATCAAGAAAGTAATCACTCCTACAGAATGGATCAGCTGCATGGGAGCCACAAAACAACATTGAGACCTGAGAGTATGCATCAACTCAGATGGTCTAAATAAAGCCCTGAAGAGATCTCACTGCCATAAGGTGAACAAACCTACAGTGCTCAATTCCCCTTACATACTGATCCAGTGTTCCACTGGGACCAAATGCTGGAACTGTTTGCAGTCTCAGTCATGCCCATGACCTAATTCTGATGCAGATTAGCCAGCATCACCAGAGGCAGGAGTTTTCTCCCACAATTTACAGAAGTCCCATTCTCCACCAATTTAATTCAGCCCTCAGGTGCATTATGTCTGAGGGAAAGGCAGCTTTGGGCCTGTCAGGTAGTCACTTTCCTTTTAGGCAGTGGAGAGGGTTAAATATATCTGCATCCCCATAAAATGTTACACCAAGTCTATCTTGAAATTCATAACAATCTTTCATTTCTAATTCACACCAGCTGTTAGACAGTGCTATTTCAGTTCATAATCAGCCTTTGATCTAATTAATAAAAATTAACAAACTATGGATTGGTGACTTATTCCAAAGGAATCAAGACTCAAAGCATTGGCACATTCTGCTACCATCTTCTTTTAGTTTGTTTTGTTCCTGTATATTCTCAGCTATTTTGCTGTTACTTTTGTTGGTCTGAACAAAATATACCAAGGGATCTCAAATTTTGAACTAAATAATAAGTTAGGATGTGTCTGAAGAGCAATTAATACATTTCAAAAGCCATTGTATATCTTACGGATATCTACTGTATATCACGGATCAATGCTGAGATGATTTTGCATGTATAACATGTTTTATTTAAATTGCTTGAAAATGTCTATTCCACGTGTCAGCTCTGGCTTCCAGCTCTTTTTACAGCTAGTTTATATTAAGCTCAGCCACAGCCGGACTGAACAAATCAAGCCTAGTGAACACTAATAGCAAACAAACTCATGCCATCAAACTCAACAATTGAACACTCCAAAAACAAAGGCAAAATACAGTAGATGTTGCAGTAAGAAAATGAATAAGATATGCTTTTATCAATTTACTACATTGTGTTTGCCGCTCATAGTGTGGCCTCCTCCATGTAAGTGAGACCAAATAGAGACTGGGTAAATGCTTTTCAAAACACTTCTGTTCAGTCTGCAAGCATGGTTCTGTGAATCCCATTGCTTGTCATTATAATTCTCGAATTAATCCCACTTTGGCATTCCTGTCCTGCTGCAGCATTCCAATGAAATACAATGCATTGTAAGGAGCTGTACCTCACCTTTAACATATTAATGCTAAAGCCTTCTGGGCTCAACTATAAGTTTCCCTCCATTTTTTTCTGTATTTAATTTTCTTACTGGCTTGTTCTTTTCTTATTTCTTACTTTATCCCATTATTTTGACTGGATAGCAGATCTGCAAAAGCATTTATATCTCACCAAGGCACTTCTTTGGGCCTGAGTTTTAATGAGAGAAGGGAGAGGTATGGGAGATCCACATCCTGAAGTAGGGAAGCATAAGCTCAACAGGGTCCAGAGGAGACTTACCAGGATGTTAATGTCTCCTCCTGGATGTTACCAGGAGGAGACGTTAAAGACAATTAAAGGATTGGACACTCTGGAGGCAGGAAGCATGTTTCTGCTGATGGGGGAGTCCAGAACCAGAGGACACAGTTTAAAAATAAGGGGTAGGCCATTTAAAACAGAGTTGAGCAGAAACTTCTTCACCCAGAGAGTGGTGGATATATGGAATGCTCTGCCCCAGAAGGCAGTGGAGGCCAAATCTCTGGATACTTTCAAGAAAGAGATGGATAGAGCTCTTAAAGATAGTGGAATCAAGGGTTATGGGGATAAGGCAGGAACAGGATACTGATTGTGGATGATCAACCATGATCATAATGAATAGTGGTGCTGGCTCAAAGGGCTGAATGGCCTACTCCTGCACCTATTGTCTATGTTAATGGGTGTAGAAGGTTTGAGTTCTGAAAAAAGACTGGATGGGCTGAGATTTATTTGTCTGAAGTGTAGGAGGTTGAGTGGCGACCTTATAGAAGCTTATAAAATAATAAGGGATATAGATAGGTGTAATGGTAGTTACTTTTCCTTAAGATGGGTGATTTCAAAACTAGCTGGCACATTAAGGTTAGAGGGGAGAGATTTAAAAAAGACAATTTTTCTATGAACTTCCAGAGTAAATGGTGAATCTGGGTACAATAACAACATTAAAAGACATTTGGATAAGTACATGAATAGGAAAGGTTTGGAGAGATATGAGCTAGGAGCAGGCAGATGTGGCTAGTTTAGTTTGGGATTACATTTGGCACAGACTGATTGGACCGAAGGGTCTGTTTCCGCATTGAATGACTGTATTTAATGGTTGCTTGGCAGTAAATTGGCTTGAATCCCATCTCCGAGAGCTCTGATAGTCAGCATTTCTCTACTCCCAGCAGCACAATGTGGAGCAGTGGTCACATCTGGGACTGCAGTCCATCCCTTTTAAAGTGTTCTGTGATAAAACCCAGAGTTTAAGGGAAAAATGGGGCCTAGGTAGGCAATACCTTCAAAGAGGGGCAAGAGGCTGGACACGAAATGAGGAAAAACCAAGAGGGGGCCTGTGATGGCCACAGGAGATAAAGGAGGCTCACCTTCTCATTGGCCATTAGTTGTGAATACATCCCAGTGGTATTGGGAGAAATCCTTAACTGACTACTAATTAGTTGCATAAGGCCTTCCATTAATGGGCTGCTGCCATTGTTGCAATGTGGCGAGGAAAGAGATGGGAGGCTTGACATTGGGAATGAATATCAAGTATGGTAACAATTTTAAGCCACTTCCACACCTCTCCCACAAATATCAGCCAACTCAGTCCCAGGAGGATCATGAAATCAAGCTCTGTATTTCTTTACCAGGCACCATTCACTTTGTCTTTTGTACAATAAAGCCTTTTGGTGTTGAATTTCTACAAATTTACGGCCTAAAACAAACATTCCCTTTTATCTAACCCTTTCCTTTGAACCACCCACCTCTCCTAACTTTCCAATGTTTTCCTTGCTCAAAACGTATTACATTTCTACTTTTCATCCTTTCTGATGCAAGGTCACAGACCCAAAGCATTAACTATGTTTTTCTCTCCACAGATGCTGCCTGACTTGAGTATTTACAGCATTTTCTATTTTTATTTAACTACTGTACTTCCCTGGAACTTACTGACATCATTTTGTGTTGATGCAAAAAGGATGAAAATAAGTGATTCAAACCATGATGGGAAAATAGAGATATCATCAAAGCAACACTCAAAAAATGAGCAAATGCAGCCAGTAAACCAAAATGAGAACAAAATCTACAACTTCCTTGCTCTGTGCACGTGCAATCATACACATAACTATAAGTACATTAACACATATGTGCATGCACACACACTCACATGAGTCGGATTGAGTTAACAGTCAGAATGTTTTAAGTAATCACAATTTTACAGCTTATTAATAAAACGAATAGATGGAATGCCTGCAATTTACTTCAATTCATTCACTGTGATTGTTCCTGACAACTAGGCACATTAGGTCAACCACCAATGATTGAGTGTTATGTAAGGCAAATTTGGCATTAGACAACTGTTGCTTTCAGTATCGTCACTCTATTCCAATGTGAATCCTTTTTATTTTATTCTCCTATATTCAACATAACCTCAAAAATGTGTAATATTATGTGTCTGAATGTAAGCTTGTTCCTGCATGTTTGGATAGATTACAACATGCAAACAACAATGTATGCCTACTCCATATTGTGCCAAGCAATTAATAACCTGAGAGTGGAACTATCCTTCAATAGCATTGTCCTTCCTTTCAGAAGGAAGTGATATAAATCATAAAAGTACATATTGATTCATATTTTTTGCAAATGATGAAATGACATTCCTGAGACAGTTTCTGTAAAGAGTAACCTGCCATAGAAATGATATCATAACATTGCATCGGTGTAAATTTGTTACAGTGATTTTGCTGCAATGGAGTTAATCATTGAAGTCTTATGACAGGTATCGGCTATGTATAGTAGATCTTCTCCATATGTCTCCTTTTTGGGAACATTTACAAAGCTTTTTGTGAGCAGATTGTTTGCATTTTGGAATTGCATATATATTTCCAGTGTTTACAAAGAAACTTTCAGGTTTTGATTAACTGAAGCCAAAAGTTAGCTTTCTAATATAAAGGCTTTTCTAAACTGTGTGTGTGTTAGGTCAGGATTCTTGTTAGACTGTCTGTGCTATAGATTGTATGTAAAACATGACTAGATCTTTAAAAAAAACATGTTCAGCAATGGCTAGTGCAATGAATGTTTGAAAGTACAGATGTTGTTCAGTGTATCAGTATTTTCAGATTGATATTTATCTGTTAAGTCTACGTTTGGTCTAATATAGTGTTAAGCATTGTTCAACTTACAATGTTATGCTCTGTTAATGTTTTTTATGGCTGTCAATGTGTGAGTTTCCGCTGTCTGTATTTACTGATTCTTTTGACCCTTTAAATTCACAAGATATACAAATCAGTTCCCAAGAAATAACTACACAAAGTTCTGGCTTACACATTGCTTTACTTGTAATATTGGTTACCAATGATATGAGTTTTAAGTTAGCAGTAGGTATTAAAGAGAACAATAAAGTTTCAGATGTGGAAATTCATTTGGTTCAATTGAGAAGCCAGAGATCCCTGGGAGTTTCTTGTCTTTCAATTGCTGTGAAACTTGGGGATTAAAGGGTTCAAATTGTGCACAGCCAGTGTAATTGCTGCTTATAGGTCCATATATCTTCTCAAGAAAATTTGTTTGCCTGGATATTTGTATTAATCCTTTGGGGACCGAAATACAACTATGGTTTTCAAAACAGCCACTCCTCTTCTACTTCTGAGAAGCAAGGCTTTTATTGCTGAAGAGGAGTTGATGAGAATAATGAGAGAATGCACCGATTTAAAGAATATTGTTGAATGCACATTTCTTATGAAATAAATGGATTAATTTGATCATTACTTCGCTGTCTCAACTCACCTTGAGTGAGACTCAAAGGGTTGATTAAGAGACAACCTATTATATAAACTGTTTTCTGTAATGACCAATTCCATAGAATCCCTACAGTATGGAAACAGGCCATTCAGCCCAACAAGTCAACACCATCTCTCCAAAGAATATCCCAGCCAGATCCACACGCTATTCTATCACTGCAACCCTGCATTCCCCATGGCTAATCCGTCCAACCTACACATCCCTGGACACTATGAGAAATTTAGCATAGCCAGTCCACCTAACCTGCACGTCTCATGACTGTGGGAAGAAACTAGAACACCAGCAGAAACCCGCGCAGACATGGAGAGAATGCGAAAGCACCACACAGACAGTTGCCTGAGGCAATCATTTTACAAGGCATTTTGGTGAGATCGGGGCTGCAGATGTTATCTGTAGTAAAATGCATCAGCAAAAGAACATTTGCAGTGTTCCAATGGAAATAACTTCGCTATTGGGTAGAACCTGTATTAAGCAGTCTGCACAAATTAATATTTGTATGCTTACTTGCAGTAACTAGCCAATTAATTGAGTATCCCACCATGTAGAAAATGTAATCTTAGCTAATTTGGACTAGTGAAGTGAGGCAAATTGATATTAGAATTATGCGCTTTAAAACGTCAGATATTCAGCTTTTGTATAATATTGGACCGGACCCTGAGATAGCAAAAGTGAAATTATCAGTATTCACTGTCATTACTCTTCTGAAGCTACTGGAGTAGCAATTTTTGGCATTCACATGTGCAATTATATGTAGAGACACAGAATGTTGATTCTAAACCTTGCAGAATTTCAAATTCTCCCAATCAATGAGAGAGCTCCAAACTGATGCAAACTTGCTTTTTTATGCTGTCGGTCTTCCTTGAAAAAATTATATTTGTTGAATAAGGTGCAACTAGATTTTCAACAATGTGGAAATGGTGGAGGCTGGTACAATTATAACACTTAAAAGGCATCTGGTTGGGCATATGAATAGGAAGAGTTTAGAGGAATATGTGCCAAATGCTGGCAAACGGGACTAGTCAGAGTGGATGAGTTGGACCGAAGGGTCTGTTTCTGTGCGGTGCATCTCTTTGACTTTATGTTGTCTTCTACTACTTTTGAGGGATATTTCGGCTCCTCCAGCCGTATGGTGGGACAGTGTGACATCACTTTCCCTGCACTGCATGGAGGCCTACGCAGCTTGCTACATTTTGCCGAGTATCTTCGTCCTGCCCATAATGGTCAGCCTAATCTCCCAGTCACCACCCATTTCAACTCTCCATCGCAACCTCCCCCACTCTCCCTCTGACATAACCATCCCCAGTCTCCTCCAGTGTTGCAGTGATTCAGAACACAAATTTGAGGAACAACACCTTATTTTCCGCCTGGGCACCCTATAGCGTGGAGGATGCAACTTTGAGTCCACTAATTTCAAATAACCTTCCCAACCATCCCCCAGCTCCCTTTTCACCAACCTCCTCCCTTCCATTCCACCATCTGACCCTCCATTCCAGCTAGCAACTGGATTCATCACTTCCACCAACCAACCATGTCATACCTACTACCAGTGTCCACCTATCACCACCATTCTGCTACATCTCTCTACTCCCCCTTTTTCTGCAGCATCCCTACCCCCACATCTCCTGCACTCCCCTCAAAATTATACTATTGAGCCTGTAATATCTCGTCCACCTAAGATTTCATGAGCCATTTTTCAAATTGCCGAAAAACATTTTTCTTCTTAAAAAAACTGGGCAATCCTAATGTCTTACAGGATGATGAGGACGCTCTTGTAAATTTGCAACTATGTCAGATTGTATGGCAAGTGGTCGACAAACACTTGCAGATGTCTGCTTACATTATCTGCAGACTTGACTCTGGCTGTTAATATGCACCAGTAAACTACAACAGGAGGATGTCACCACTTAACTAGGAAAGTTGCACTGATAATCATGTTCCTCAAGCTGCCATAAAACACAAAATCCTAGTTAGACCGCCAAAGTTACAAATTTGCCTAACAGCTTCCTATTCCACTTATTTGTTTTATTATCTTTACAAATGACACAAAGAATGCCTCCACACCCTACCTCACAAATGGCTAAAACCTGTACAAATACAAATATTTCTTTGGTGCACTTTAATTATAACTATGGCTTTTCTCATCAGAGCCTTCATCAATATCTGAAGTCCCTTTTTAAATTTCATAATTTTAAGCCAGTGTACCCTATCTCTGTCTACTTTTTCAGTTTTTATTTTACGCCATTTTCTCTCTAAATCTCCAGTCCCAGAATTTTAAATTTTCTTTCTTATACTGTTTCTCTCTCTCAAATGCTCTTTTTCTTCTTTCTCCTCTCTCTGAAGTTAAGGTTTCAGGCTTGCAGTTTCTTTTCCATGCTTTTTCTTTTATTCTAAATTTCTTTTATTTCCTAATTTGAACTGGTTTACCTCTGTTTCATGTTCAAGCTGCTTCAACCCAGAGTGAATTCTTATCGACTGGAGTGGTTACCACGTGGCGTAGCTAGTTGATCCCTCATTTCCACAAATGCTTTGCTAATATTTCAATGACCTCTGCTTTCTTAGCTCTGGCAGGCAATTCCACTTCTAATTTATCTTTATCTGAATTTAAAATAATTCTGCAAATCGATCAAGACTACCTCTTAAATCTGCATTATGTTCTATTACCTTGATGTGCTTACGTCAGGTATGATTTGTCTGGTTAGCATGTGACAATAATAAATCAAATCAATCAAAAGCTAACCCAATGGCAAAAACATGTCTAAGGACCTTGATGCAGCTTCAGAAATATAATTATAACATGTCTGCATTCTATTGCATGAAGGAAGGTATGTCAGATTGTATTCACAGATATTATTAAGTCTACCTAGCAAAGTCTGTAGGTAACAGGATCAGAGTCAGCAGAAAAATAGAACCAGAAGTAGAGTTCTGATATCTACTGCAAGGATCACTGCTGCTAACATCCAGCGGTTTCGTCAATAAATTCATAACAACCTAGCCTCTATCCGGCCTCCTGCTAGGCATGTAGACATTCGGGACTATTACTGTGAAATGGAAACGAAGTGTAACGTTTACAATTGGCACATGCAACCATTGCTTCCAGCATCTTTCAAATGGGCCTTTATTTTTCATCAATTGCCTGCAGATTCTTGGAATTTGTTTCACCCTGTCACTTATTAATATTTTGCTCTTTCAGTCATAGTTAAGATTAAGATGCACTTTGACTATTTTTTTGAAAAGCTTTCAAATTTTTTGTAGCAATGTAACACATTGTTTTAGTTGACTCATCTTTTTAAGTTTCATTGGCACACTGTATTTTGCTCCCATCATTGACACGGTCACTTCACCCCCACCCGAAACTGTAAGACTACAGGCAAATAATTATGAAAATATTCTGATAAAAGAAATTCAAGTGCCTAATTCTGGCATAAATTCAAATTTATAGTCTACCTAATTATTGGGAAATCAGCTCATAATCATTTATTTGGAATTTCCATCAAATTTGAATATTTCCATCCCTTCATTCCAGATTAGGACCAGTTATTAACTATTGAGAATTGAATGTACATCTGTAGTTAAAATATCAAGGCATGGTATTGTTTATGTCAGTGAGACTGCCGAACTCAAAAGGTATGGAGGTTGATGTTGGGTGTGTTCAAGGACTTTGATAATTCAGTTTGAAGATGGGCATTTTTCAGGCATATTGCTTTTACTTTCCTTAATTTCCCTGTCTTGCCTGCAGGACAGAGAGCGCTAATAGTCCAGAATCTGTTCTGAAGGCAATATTTTACTGTTGTAAGAGAGAACAAGGTGTGGAGCTAGATGAACACAGCAGGCCAAGCAGCATCTTAGGAGCAGGAAAGCTGACGTTTCGGGCCTAGACGCTTCATCAGAAAAAAAATTACTGTGTTTGAATTTAGACTTGTTTTCAGAAACACTTTTTGTTGTTACACCAAACCCAAAGAATATCTAGATTTTGTTTTCTTTATTCGTTAACGGGATGTGGACGTCGCTGACGAGGCAGCATTTATTGCCCATCCCCAATTGCTCAGAGGGTAGATCAGTCAACCACATTGTTGTGGGTCTGGCGTCACATAATAGGCCAGACCAGGTAAGGATGGCAGTTCCCTTCCCTAAAAAGGATATTAGTGAACGAGATGGGTTTTTCCAACAATTGACAATGGATTTGTGGTCATCATTAGATTCTTAATTCCAGGAATTTTTATTGAATTCAAGTTGCACCATCTTCCTTGGCTGGGTTTGAACCCAGGTCCCCGGTAATACCACCAGACCATTTCCTCCATACCAAAAGTGATAACCTAAATTAGTAATGTTTTGTAGAGCTTTCACCAATTTTTAAGTGAACAACTTTTAAGTACCTATGAGAGATAGTGATTACAGAAAATTGCTTCTGGCCTACATTTTAATAAATCTTTTCGCTAGAGCAAAATGTAGCATTCGAGATTTAATGATGGAGTAGCATTAACCTTAAAAGTCATGGACTTCTAAATGGTAATGGTTGACTTCAGCAATTATGTGAAAAGGATACCGTTGGACCAGACATCTGTTATAGAGTTATTCCAAGCCTTACCTCAGATTGGCTTCCAGAAATGAAAATCAGAAGAAATGTAAAAGATGTTTGATCAAATGTGGCCTGATCCAATGCCAAAAATAATCATTCTAGTTCAGTAAAGCAAAGAACAATGCTTGAGCATAATTTGGAAATGGAAAAAGGGAAGAGCTGTAACTGCTTGTTGTAGAAATGAAGGTTCATACTACCTGTATACTTCACTATGCTGGGGCTGTTTGTAGGATTGCCTATCTTGAAAGTTTTGCCTGTGGAATCAGTATACAGTGAACAATGAGTTAAAGTATCTTTCCGCTGAATATGGGATAATCTTGTAAATGGGCCTACGCAAATATTTTCCTTAATCTTAAGGAAATAATGAAATGTGTGAAATGTAGTCATGCATGTCTTTAATGATCTAGGATAGTCACTGGTGTTTATACTAACAAATAGAGTGCATCATTTAATCATACAACAGAATGATTAGAAGAGATTGATATATTGTGATTTAGTATCACATGGATTTAGTTTCAGAACAAAGACAAAATTAATATGAGAGGATCCAAAATCACGAGGAGCACAGATAGTGAATAGCAACGGTCTTTTCCGTAGGATGGGGGGAGTTCAAAACTAGGGAGTGTATTTTTAAGGTAAGAGGAGAAAGACTTAAAAGCGACCTGAGGGGCAACTTTTTCACAAGACAGCGTGGTTCATGTGTGGAATGAATTGCCAGAGGAAGTGGTAGATGCAGGCACAGTTATAACAGCTAAAAGACATTTAGATAGGTATGTGAATAGGAAAGGTTTAGGTTGATATGGACCAAATGCAGGGAAGTGGGAAAAGTTAAGTTGGGAATCTCAGGTGGCATGGACAAGTTGGACAGAAGGTTCTATTACCATGCTGCATGACTCTATGACTGTACGCATCATGAAGCATGGAATACAGGAGTGCTCTTACTGGATCATGCAATACAAGTTTATTGAAGATCCATGTACGCACAATATAATAGTGAAATCTGTTAAAATTAAGTGCTCATACTGGATTGTGTAGTGTGATGTTTTGTTAAAGATCTGACCCCATAATGTAATATCATATCTGTGGATTTCAGTGTTTAAATGAACCAGATAAAACAGTCACAATGTGAGTGACCTTACTTAAAAGACTGACAAAAAAAAAGCCATCACAGTGTCTAATGAAGTATTGCACTATTTTCAAAACATTTTACACACTCTTTTCTGTCGACCTCAAGCACCAATTGCACTGAATACTGTTCAGAAGGTAACAGCATTATAGCTCACGGGTTGATTGCAGAGACATCAAAAGGTGTACAGCAGCAAAAACAATGTCCATTGTATGCCATTCGGCTCATGTCTATGGACCTGAGTTAATCATTAAATGTTTTAATTAAGAATGAAACTGAATAAATAGACCTCTTGTAGTCAAGGAGCCTTTAGATGAATATTCCCAAACAATAAATCAAATCATTGAACCAAAAAATGCTACCAATGAACAATCGAGGGTTTTTTGTTATCTATTCTTGTGTTTAGACAAGTCTTGAAAACGTGAAGTTACACACTAAGGTAGGTAATGTAGTTTCTAATTATCATGCTATTAGAACAGACAAATATACACAAACTAATAGATAAGTACCAATCTTTCAAAGTCTGAAGATTAAAAGATCAAATACACAAATAATGCAGTAGGTGAGCACACATGTCTGCCTGTGGGATTTAATTTTGAATCAATCCTAGAAAAATGGAGTGAACTTTCATATTCTCTTTCTTATATTATGCCATTGGGTCATTTCTGCATTAAAGTGCTATATAAATGCAAGTTGTTACTATAATGTTGAGTCTGGAATCAATTTTATGTATCTCAAGACATTTCTTGTCAGGCACAGGTTCTCAACTCAAGATTAATGACAATTTGATGCCAATTGTTATAGAATTGATGGTTTCATCAGATGGATCTTGATGATAGCTCATGTGGAAAACTGCAAAATCATATTGATGGAGAAAAAGCGTCCAGTTGTGGTGCATGGTTATTTATTTTATTGTGCCTTCAGCGCTCCCAGCACAGCAATTTGTGAGTAAGAAGCACATAATGAAATTTAGTCACATTCTCAATTCATGGGTCTACGACTCGTGATTCATTAAAATGAGAGAAAACCTTGGGCTGAAAAAAGTGACATTAAGACTGAGTCTTTTTTTGGATTATCTCTCAGGAATAGTCCATGCTTCATTGGTACAAAGGTTCATCTAAAACACAAATGGCATTTTTCCCTATTCAGTATGCTTTGCATTTTTCACTCTTAGAATGAAGAAAATAAAACTATTATATTATCTGAAAGCCTTGCACTTCAGCCTGAGACTGTAATAAACAAAATTGGTTCGGTTTGCAGTGTAAAAGATTGAGCAGATTTCAAATCATTCATCTGCTGGAGTTCCTTTCTCAACCAGGGACAAATGCTTTCATTAAAGGACAAGCAACATTAGCATCAGAAAAGAAACTAAAATCAGGTTATCTGAAATCAAAGTATAAAATGCTGGAAATGAATGCCTAGTTGATTAGTATGTGATAGAGAAAAACAGGGTCATGTTTCATATGTAACTCTTCATCACAATATTGTCATTCTCTCCAAATAACTTGGCTCTTTCAATTGGTCAGGGATTATTACAGAATTACGGACCACCAGAGATGGCTATTCGGCCCATTCTATCTGTGCCAGATCTTTAAAGGAGGAATTAAATTTGCTCCCCAAAACCCAGAAGCATTTTCCTTTTCAAGGACGTATTCAATTCTCTCTTAAAAGTCTCCAGTGCAATTGCTTCCACCATACTATAATTTCAGATCATAAAAACGCACTGCTTTAAAAAAAAATCCATCCATTAACTTTTTTCTTTCCAAATTACCTTGAAAAATATTTTGTGGAAATTTTCTTTAAATAATTGATTCTTCACACTGAATGGCCATTATATATTTTACAAATTGAACATACAAACCATTAAGAGAAGATATTGTTAAATGTTTGTGATGCATATTGCCTGCAGCAAATTTCCATAATTTGTTCATAGTTATGAAATATTATCTGAGATTTTAATCAATCTGTGGACATGCCCTCTTATATCAATGTCACATGGTGCAAATGGAAATAGGAAAATAGGAGCAGAACTAGCCCATTTAGCCCTTTGAGTCTGCTTTGCTATTGAATACGGCCATGGATGATCATCCAACTCAGTGCCCTATTCCTGTTTCTTTTTACCCCTATATCCTTTGATACCTTTAGCCCTAAGATCTCTACCTAACCACTTCTTGCAAACATTCAATGTTTTGGTCTCAACCACTTTCAGTGGCAATGAATTCCATAGGCTCAATTAACTCTAGGTACAGGAATTTCTCCTCATTTTGGACCAAAATAGCCTACGATATCTTTAAAATTGATCCTTGGTTCTGGACTTTCCAGTCAGTGAGAGCATTCTTCCTGGATTTACCCTGACCCAATAGAATTTTATAGACTTCTATATGATACCCCTTCATTCTTTTAAACTTCAGTGAATATGATCTTAACCATTCAAATCTCTCTTTATACATCAGTCCTGCCATCCCAGGAATCAGTCTAGTATCGCAGCCAAGTAAGACACTGAGACCTTGGGAACCAGGCATTGTAATATTTTCTAAGATGACCACTTAAATGCAATGTGGTATTTTCCAACTCTACTGGTTTATGGCACTGGATAAGGATTATTTGAGGTAGAATGCTGCTTCAGTCCTCTGTCTTTTATTCATGTTCCACAATGAATAAAAAAACCTCATAAAGTTCATGTAACGAATGTTTGTTTGGGAGTGTCAAAGGGTATAGACTGACTTAGGCTCCTAATGGCAATTGTACAGTCCAAATGCTGACGATCACAGGTCCTGGTGTCATTTTAATAATAGGATTTGATTATAGCCTATTAGTCATGGTACCATATGCTAAAAGATACAGGGCTGAATCTTATGGTCTTTTAGCTAAGTCCAAAACTTGTTAAGTTTATGGAGTGATTCTTGCCACAAGGGCCGAGTTTTCTTGCCATATCTTAACAAACTCGTTGTATTAATTGGCATTTTAAGCCCAAGTGGCAAGCTATCAAATCCAATTTCCACCCCATCTCACCACATGTTGTTCCTGGAACAACTTGCCGCTGACAGGATACTCTGGAATACGTCAGCATCTCTTGCACCCATGTTGTTTCTAAAGGACATTGTGGACCCAGACAAGGACTATCATTCTGGAGCTTTCTTGCCAGTTTGACATTTGACACAGATATGGCAGACAAGGGGCTAAATTGGGCTCTGGGAGGCTCTGAGATGAAGCTGCAAATCCTTTGCCCCTACGACCAACAGTGGTGGCCATGACACCATGTCAGCCAAGTCTGAATTTGACACTCAGGTTAAAGCACTTTCTGAAATCTGAAGCAGTGTATATCACTGTAGGACGAAGGTCAATGCCCTAACTGGTGGATGCCACAAGGATCAGTCCCAGGGTCTCATTTATTTACATGTGACAGTGAAAGTTCTGCAGCCTAGCTGGTCAAGGATATGCATGTTAGCATGGTGCTTAAATTACTAGCCTAGCAATCCGGGAACTGAACAAATTCTCAACAGATATAACTTCTACTCCCACCATGGCTGCTTGTGAAATTTAAATTCAGTTAATAATTTTGTAATAAAATGTTATTTTTTATTAATGCTAATCATAAAGTCTCCAAATTGTTGTTAAAATCCACATGATTCACTAATGTTCATTAGGGCAACATCTCTGCCTTTCTTACTTAGTCTGGTCTACCTTAGGGCATCCCAGTAGTGTGGGTGACTTAGAGCTGCCCTTGCAAACTACTCAGCTGTAGCTAGCTCACCAGCAGCTACTCAAGGGAAATTAGTGATAAACAATAAATATTGCCTTTGCCAGTGATGCAATGCAAAAACAAATTGCCGAATTTACACGGGTCCCAAATCCCATGTGTTGAAAAGAATTTTTAACTTTTGCAAGCTGTAATTCGAAACCCAGCAAACATTTAGCCAAATGCACATGTAATGATTTGATGGCACTGTTCATGCCCCATTGGCAATCATTTAAAAACAATAAAGATTTGGAAAGAATCTGTTTGCAACATGAGAATTCATCTTTTTTTTTCTGGAGCTACAGTTTACACTTGGCAGTCCAGCTTTTTTTTTTAGTCAGTTTAATTTGCCATTGTTGGACAGGGCTGCATATCACAGAGATATCACATTCTGCAGTGAAGGCTCCAGTGTGGCCATCTGGTTAGAAATGTGAAGTAGGAGTATTTACAACATGACCAGGGAAATAAATTGACTGCTATTGCAAGCAAGTTATGAGACCTTCCTAAAGATCCTATTGGGAAACAACAAGAAGCAATACAAAAATATAGCATCAGAAACAAAATGCTGCAAAGTCGAAATAAAACATATATACTCAGCAAGATAATAAAATGTGAGGCTGGATGAACACAGCAGGCCAAGCAGCATCTCAGGAGCACAAAAGCTGACGTTTCGGGCCTAGACCCTTCATCAGAGAGGGGGATGGGGAGAGGGAACTGGAATAAATAGGGAGAGAGGGGGAGGCGGACCGAAGATGGAGAGTAAAGAAGATAGGTGGAGAGAGTGTAGGTGGGGAGGTAGGGAGGGGATAGGTCAGTCCAGGGAAGACGGACAGGTCAAGGAGGTGGGATGAGGTTAGTAGGTAGCTGGGGGTGCGGCTTGGGGTGGGAGGAAGGGATGGGTGAGAGGAAGAACCGGTTAGGGAGGCAGAGACAGGTTGGACTGGTTTTGGGATGCAGTGGGTGGGGGGGAAGAGCTGGGCTGGTTGTGTGGTGCAGTGGGGGGAGGGGATGAACTGGGCTGGTTTAGGGATGCAGTAGGGGAAGGGGAGATTTTGAAACTGGTGAAGTCCACATTGATACCATATGGCTGCAGGGTTCCCAGGCGGAATATGAGTTGCTGTTCCTGCAACCTTCGGGTGGCATCATTGTGGCAGTGCAGGAGGCCCATGATGGACATGTCCTGCAACCTTTGGGTGGCATCATTGTGGCAGTGCAGGAGGCCCATGATGGACATGGACATGATGGACCAGCCCAGTTCATCCCCTCCCCCCACTGCACCACACAACCAGCCCAGCTCTTCCCCCCAACCCACTGCATCCCAAAACCAGTCCAACCTGTCTCTGCCTCCCTAACCGGTTCTTCCTCTCACCCATCCCTTCCTCCCACCCCACGCCGCACCCCCAGCTACCTACTAACCTCATCCCACCTCCTTGACATGTCCGTCTTCCCTGGACTGACCTATCCCCTCCCTACCTCCCCACCTACACTCTCTCCACCTATCTTCTTTACTCTCCATCTTCGGTCCGCCTCCCCCTCTCTCCCTATTTATTCCAGTTCCCTCCCCCCATCCCCCTCTCTGATGAAGGGTCTAGGCCCGAAACGTCAGCTTTTGTGCTCCTGAGATGCTGCTTGGCCTGCTGTGTTCATCCAGCCTCACATTTTATTATCTTGGAATCTCCAGCATCTGCAGTTCCCATTATCTCATATATACTCAGCAGGTCATTCAGCATCTCTGGAGAGAGAAATAGCATTAATGTTTTATACCATTGGTCGATTGTCTGAGCAAATATATAGTGGTTTTCCCCTTACCTCAGAGTATGCTTGCCATAAGAAAAATTCTTGGGCAGTGAGACGCTGAGACCTTCGGCACCAGGCACTGTAATATTTTCCAAGATGACCATTTAAATGCAAAGTGGTATTTTCCAACTCTACTGGTGTATGGCACTAGTTAAGGATTATTTGAGGTAGATTGCTGCCTCAGCCCATCTTTGTCTTCATTCTGTCTTGGGCCATTATTATGACTAGTGGTAAAGAACATGCCCCTCAAACTACAGAAGAAGCACTGTTCATAAGTAGCAATAATGTTTATTGTGTGATAACAATAAGTACAACAACAGTTGGCCAATAAATCTTCCACCCTCATGATCCCCTCATGTGTAGGGGGTTAGAATATAGAACATAGAACATAGGACGTTACAGCACAGTACAGGCCCGTCGACCCTCGATGTTGTGCCGACCTATCATACTGATTTCAAGCCCATCTAACCTATACTATTCCATGTACTTCCATATGCTTATCCAATGACGACTTAAATGTACCTAAAGTTGGCGAATCTACTACCGTTGCAGGCAAAGCGTTCCATTCCCTTACTACTCTGAGTGAAGAAACTACCTCTGACATCGGTCCTATATCTTTCACCCCTCAATTTAAAGCTATGCCCCCTCATGCTCGCTGTCACCATCCTAGGAAAAAGGCTGTCCCTATCCACCCTATCTAACCCTCTGATTATTTTATATGTCTCAATTAAGTCACCTCTCAACCTTGTTCTCTCTAATGAAAACAGCCTCAAGTCCCTCAGCCTTTCCTTGTAAGACCTTCCCTCCACACCAGGCAATATCCTAGTAAATCTCCTCTGCACCCTTTCCAAAGCTTCCACATCCTTCTTATAATGCGGTGACCAGAACTGTACACAATACTCCAAGTGCGGCCGCACCAGAGTTTTGTACAGCTTCACGATAACCTCTTGGTTCCGGAACTCGATCTCTCTATTAATAAAAGCTAAAACACTGTATTACTTCTTAACAGCCCTGTCAACCTGGGTGGCAACTTTCAAGGATCTGTGTATATGGACACCGAGATCTCTCTGCTCATCTACACTACTAAGAATCTTACCATTAACCCTGTACTTTGCCTTCCGGTTACTCCTACCAAAGTGCATCACCTCACACTTGCCCGCATTAAACTCCATTTGCCACCTCAGCCCAGCTCTGCAGTTTATCTATGTCTCTCTGCAACCTACAGCATCCTTCGTCACTATCCACAACTCCACCGACCTTAGTGTCGTCTGCAAATTTACTAACCCATCCTTCTACGCCCTCATCCAGGTCATTTATAAAAATTACAAACAGCAGTGGACCCAACACCGACCCTTGCGGTACACCACTAGTAACTGCTCTCCAGGATGAACATTTCCCATCAACTACCACCCTCTGTCATCTTTCAGCAAGCCAATTTCCGATCCAAACTCCTATATCTCCCACAATTCTATTCCTCCGCATTTTGTACAATAGCCTATTGTGGGGAACGTTATCGAATGCCTTGCTGAAATCCATATACACCACATCAACCGGTTTACTCTCATCTACCTGTTTGGTCACCTTCTCAAAGAACTCAATAAGGTTTGTGAAGCACGACCTTCCCTTCACAAAACAGTGCTGACAATCCCTAATCAATTTATTCTTCTCGAGATGATTATAAATCCTATCCCTTATAACCTTTTCCAACACTTTACCAACAACTGAGGTAAGGCTCACTGGTCTATAATTACCAGGGTTGTCTCTACTCCCCTTCCTGAACAGGGGAACCACATTTGCTATCCTCCAGTCGTCTGGCACTATTCCTGTAGAAAATGACGAGTTAAAGATCAATGCCACTTAGTTAGCAACTACAATTGTACATAGTTAGTGCAAAACATGTGTTTGTGCATTCAAGACAATGAAATGTGAGGCTGGATGAACACAGCAGGCCCAGCAGCATCTCATGAGCACAAAAGCTGACGTTTCGGGCCTAGACTCTTCATCAGAGAGGGGGATGGAGTGAGGGTTCTGGAATAAATAGGGAGAGAGGGGGAGGCGGACCGAAGATAGAGAGAAAAGAAGATAGGTGGAGAGGAGAGTATAGGTGGAGAGGTAGGGAGGGGATAGGTCAGTCCAGGGAAGACGGACAGGTCAAGGAGATGGGATGAGGTTAGTAGGTAGGAGATGGAGGCGCGGCTTGGGGTAGTATGGCGCACTGACCTCTACATCGCCGAGGCCAAACGCCAACTCTCCGACACCACCTCCTACTGCCCCCTCGATCATGACCCCACACCCGAGCACCAAACCATCATCTCCAACACCATTCATGACCTCATCACCTCAGGTGACCTCCCACCCACAGCCTCCAACCTCATTGTTCCCCAACCCCGCACGGCCCATTTCTATCTCCTTCCCAAAATCCACAAACCTGCCTGCCCTGGTCGACCCATCGTCTCAGCCTGCTCCTGCCCCACCGAACTCATCTCCACCTATCTGGACTCCATTTTCTCCCCTTTGGTCCAGGAATTCCCTACCTACGTCCGTGACACCACCCATGCCCTCCACCACCTCCAGGACTTCCAATTCCCTGGCCCCCAACACCTCATTTTCACCATGGACGTCCAGTCCCTATACACCTGTATTTCGCATGCAGATGGCCTCAAGGCCCTCCACTTCTTCCTATCCCGCAGGCCCGACCAGTCCCCCTCCACCGACACCCTCATCCGCCTAGCCGAACTCGTCCTCACCCTCAACAACTTCTCTTTTGATTCCTCCCACTTCCTACAGACTAAGGGGGTGGCCATGGGCACCCGCATGGGCCCCAGCTATGCCTGCCTCTTTGTAGGTTACGTGGAACAGTCCCTCTTCCACACCTACACAGGCCCCAAACCCCACCTCTTCCTCCGTTACATTGATGACTGAATCGGCGCCACCTCTTGCTCCCCAGAGGAGCTCAAACAGTTCATCCACTTCACCAACACCTTCCACCCCAACCTTCAGTTCACCTGGGCCATCTCCAGCACATCCCTCACCTTCCTGGAACTCTCAGTCTCCATCTCAGGCAACCAGCTGGTAACTGATGTCCATTTCAAGCCCACCGACTCCAACAGCTACCTAGAATACACCTCCTCCCACCCACCCTCCTGCAAAAATTCCATCCCCTATTCCCAATTCCTCCGCCTCCGCCGCATCTGCTCCGACGATGAGGCATTCCACTCCCGCACATCCCAGATGTCCAAGTTCTTCAAGGACCGCAACTTTCCCCCCACAGTGGTCGAGAACGCCCTTGACCACGTCTCCCGTATTTCCCACAACACATCCCTCACACCCCGCCCCCGTCACAACCACCCAAAGAGGATCCCCCTCGTTCTCACACACCACCCCACCAACCTCCGGATACAACGCATCATCCTCCGACACTTCCGCCATCTACAATCCGACCCCACCACCCAAGACATTTTTCCATCCCCACCCTTGTCTGCTTTCCGGAGAGACAACTCTCTCCGTGACTCCCTTGTTCGCTCCACACTGCCCTCCAACCCCACCACACCCGGCACCTTCCCCTGCAACTGCAGGAAATGCTACACTTGCCCCCACACCTCCTCCCTCACCCCTATCCCAGGCCCCAAGATGACTTTCCACATTAAGCAGAGGTTCACCTGCACATCTGCCAATGTGGTATACTGCATCCACTGTACCCGGTGTGGCTTCGTCTACATTGGGGAAACCAAGCAGAGGCTTGGGGACCGCTTTGCAGAACACCTCCGCTCGGTTTGCAATAAACAACTGCACCTCCCAGTTGCAAACCATTTCCAATCCCCCTCCCATTCTCTAGATGACATGTCCATCATGGGCCTCCTGCAGTGCCACAATGATGCCACATGACGGTTGCAGGAACAGCAACTCATATTCCGCTTGGGAACCCTGCAGCCCAATGGTATCAATGTGGACTTCACCAGCTTCAAAATCTCCCCTTCCCCCACTGCATCCCAAAACCAGCCCAGTTCGTCCCCCTCCCCCCACTGCACCGCACAACCAGTGCAGCTCTTCCCCTCCACCCACTGCATCCCAAAACCAGTCCAAACTGTCTCTGCCTCCCTAACCTGTTCTTCCTCTCACCCATCCCTTCCTCCCACCCCAAGCCGCACCTCCATCTCCTACCTACTAACCTCATCCCACCTCCTTGACCTGTCCGTCTTCCCTGGACTGACCTATCCCCTCCCTACCTCCCCACCTATACTCTCCTCTCCACCTATCTTCTTTTCTCTCCATCTTCGGTCCGCCTCCCCCTCTCTCCCTATTTATTCCAGAACCCTCACCCCGTCCCCCTCTCTGATGAAGGGTCTAGGCCCGAATCATCAGCTTTTGTGCTCCTGAGATGCTGCTGGGCCTGCTGTGTTCATCCAGCCTCACATTTTATTGTCTTGGATTCTTCAGCATCTGCAGTTCCCATTATCACTGCTTGTGCATTCAGTTTACTTCTTCAAAAATTGTTAAAGTTGCAAGTAGATAACGAAAACAACATAGCCTTGAAATAGTCTTTTTTGCAAACAATAGTGCAAAACTGGAATCTCTTGGTCAATGAGGCATGCTCTCAGCCAGCTGGTACATTACCAACATAACATTAAAAGATGCTGTTTGGCCTGCTGTGTTCATCCAGCTCTACACCTTGTTATCTCTATTAAAAGAAGCATGTCTGTGTACCTCAGCCCACAGGAGAAGATTGGCTGGAAAGCTTGTCATTTTCTTGTTCACTAGACCATACCCCTATCTTCTTGCTGTCTGTGTGTGGTCTCCTGGCACAACTCAGGATCCTCACCTTCGACCTCCTCATCTGTTGTTTCCTCTTACTCGTTCATAACTTCCTCTGCCAAGATAACCACCCTCCCCCACTTTGATGAATGAGGTTAGGGAGGGCACAGGAAACCATTGTGCTGTTGGGCATACTCTCTCGGGTATCCTACAGTGCCCCACCTACCCAGTCCAGGCGTCTGAATCTCTTTTTCAAGAGACCAGTGCTGTGCTCCACTGGAGCTTGTGGAAGCCCTGCAGCATTGTATTACTCCTCAGCATGGGTCTGAGGATTCCCAGACTGACATCATGTCAGGGTAGGAGAAACATCTTTGTCATCAATCAAACATCCGTGTGTGCACTGAGGAGCCTTGAATGATGCAGGCATCTATCAGTGTTCTGGAAGGTAGGTATTGAGATAGCTGCCTGCATAACATGCACAAACCTGCATTTTCCACCAGCTGCAGTGATATGCAGACTCATGGAGGACACTCCTGTTCATGAGCACTATTGTCACTGACTGGGCATTCTGATCGCTATGTGGATAGAACCCTGTTCAACAGGTTGAACCCTGCACCTCTGGAAATCCTGTAATGGTAACAAAGCTACCTGCTGCCTGATTTCCTACATTAAAGAGGAAGTGAATAAATTGCTGTGCTGTATCAAATAAAGCATCATTCACTGTTGTATTGGCTAATATCAGAAAGAAATTGTTGGCATAACTGAGATAAACTATGCCCATCAGATTATATAGGACTGTTCCAGACAGGTGCTATCAACTCAATGTAAGAGTGTTTCGGTAGCATAATGTGTACTTACTCTTAAATTGAGCCTGATGTCGCACAAAAGACCATCATGTATTTCTGATCTAGCTATTAAGTAAAAAAAAACATGTTAACTGTTCGTCAAGGTAGGATCAATCTTTTGCTAAAGTCATTGTGCCATCTCCTTCCTCATACAGTACTGCTAGTTTAGACTAATACTACCAAGGATTGGTGGCAGTGAAACTATGCAGCACGGTGGCGGACTGGTTAGCACTGCTCCTCCACACAGCACCAAGGACCGATTCAATTCCACCCCTGGGTGACTGTCTGTGTGGAGTCTCCACATTCTCCCAGTGTCTGCATGGGTTTCCTCCAGGTGCTCTGGTTCCTCCCACAGTCCAAAGAAGTGTGGGATAGGTAGATTGGCCATGCTAAAATTGCCTGTTGTGTTTAGGGATGTGTATAGTGAGTTGTAAGGAGATGGGTCTGGGTGGGATGCCCCAAAGGTCAGTGTGGATTTGTTGGGCTGAAGGGCCGTTTTCCACACTGCAGGGATTCTACGTCTATGTTCTCAGCCTTACTATCCCAGATACGTTCAGGGGTGGATGTCTGTGAAATTCCACAGAGGTCCCCATTAGTTCCCAGAAGTGATCCATTACATAGAAAGTGAGGTTAGTTATCACCTTCAAGGCAACTGGAATAGGATTTCCTCCTATTCTATGAGTGTGCAGGTATAGGTGCAGCAGTGGGCAGATGATGGAGGCAACATTCTGCACTGCAAGTCTGTCAGTTGTAGGGTCGTTGCATTGACGCATGTGGATGCAGTTTTGGGTTAACCAGCGCCAACACTTGCATTCGCTTGCCATGTTTCTTGTACCTCCACAGGCTGGCCTGCATTCGATGTTGGCTCCTGCTCCTGTTACTAGCAATTAGTAATCTAATGCACACTGTCACCTTTCTCTTTGCATTTTATCCTGTCAGCCTCAGCAAACACCTTCACCGTGCAAAAAACGTGTTCCACAGGAAGCTCCATCCTGTGTGACTTCAAAGGACATCTCCGAATGCAGAACAGGGCAATGAGCATTGTTGTGAGTACTGAAAGCAAGCCAGTGGACTTTCGCATTTACAATATCTAGCTTCCCTTCAGGGAGCTTAAAGAAGGACTATTCTAATCTGAAGATTTCTGAAGAAGGGTCCCAACCCGAAATGTCAGCATTCCTGTTCCTCTGATGCTGCCTGGCATGGTGAGTTCCTCCAGCTTCACACTGTGTTATCTCTAACTCCAGCATCTGCAGTTCTTACTATGTCATACTATTCTAATCATGTATTGTTATGATGAAGATGCCAGAAATACTCATGGGCCACCTCCACCTTTCCTGCCAGCCTTAGCCTTGTGTGTCAGTATGTTCCAGCCATCATGCCAGGGCTTCCCATGCAATGTGATGGACAGTTTGCAACAATCGCGCAGTTAATGGATTGGAAGTCACTTCCTTATTGCATTGTTTAATGAATATGTGAGATAAACCAGATGGTGATCAACCTACAATTGTTGAAAAGTATCCCAGAATTGTGCTGAGATGGTGGCTACATTGGGATTAAAAGCAGCTGATCGCAACTCTCGATCCAAAATGATGCTCCTTCATTGGCCTGAAAATCTTTCCCACTTCATGTACAGAACTCTCAAAATTGAAAGAGGATTGCACAGTCCATTTGAAGAAAAAGTGATGACATTTCGCAATTCCCATTAAACATTTCAAGTAGAAACCGTCCTCTGTCACTCTCCAAATTCAATCACTTCTTTTCCTTCCTGACCAGTTTGCAATCCCTCAGAGATAGTAGGAACTGCTGACGCTGGAGCCAGAGATAACACAGAGTGGAGCTGGAGGAACACAGCAGGCCAGGCAGCAAAGGAGCAAGAATGTTGATGTTTCTGGTCATTTCTGAAGAAGGGTCTTGACCCAAAACGTCAACTTTCCTGCTTCTCTGATGCTGCTTGGCCTGCTGTGTTCCTCCAGCTCCACACTCAGTTTGCATTCCCTGTTGCCCCATGACCCTTCATTCACACACACACCACCTCCCCCATGTCTACCAAGCCCCTCAAGCTCACCATTGACATACCAATTCAGTCCCTGGAGCACTTCCTATCTTATATTTATGGCCTCTGCTGACGCTCACTATTACCCTAAACAAGGCCACTAGCATCCTAATGTTCCTTGACTGCCCTTCCTTCTCCCAACTCCCACCAGCATGGCTCTGTATACATCGCTTCCTCAGTTTCTCAGTTAAACCCTACCACATTCAGCAGTCCTCTGTCACTGCAATCATTTCTTCTGCTGCTTAATGGCTCCAAATAAATTCCCAGACATGCAGCTGGAGTGACACCCTGGACATAGTCTATACTACCCATGTCATAGCTGCAGCCCAGGCCCCTGAACTGTCTGGACCCCAAGCCTCCCAAATCCAGATGTGCCATGCTGTCTATAGTCTAGACCTTCTGGACTGACTGCAGCCAGACTTCCCCCACCCCGGACTGACTGGAACACAAGCTCCCTGACTGACTGGAACACACCACAGCCACACTCAGTCTTCCTCCTCTTCACCACTCCTTCACATCCATGCTGATTAGCCACACACACCCTCTGGTTGCACAATACCCTGGTTTCAGTCGCAAGATGTTCCTTTTGCTGTTTGCCAACTTTGACTTTAAGATGGCCAATGCAAAAAGCCTACTTACCTCCACATGAATGCATTGACTGTGTTCGCAGAATTTACAGTGCAACTGAATGGAAGCATCATTTAACGCTGTGTTGTGATCAAGCCAAAGCAGCAAATGCTTTCTCTGGAGCCCAGAAACGGTGTACCAATGACCAGGTATGCACTTGCTGTTTGCAGTCAGATATCTGAAGCATCAAGTTTCTTGGTGATCAAGGTAACAAAGTTAAAGTTAAAGGAAAGTAAACTTAATTTCAGTAAGTTCCAATGAAATGTTAACACGTGCTGAGAAACTTCTCAGCACCTGAGGGTGAGAAGGTCAATCCACCATCTGGGTAGGGACAACTTAAATGCTAACATTTATCTTGACAGCAAGAATCTACTCTTTTGCCTCTTACCCAACAAGGTTCACCCTGCTACATTCATCTCTCCTACTCTGGGTCTTGACATTCCTGCCCACAGTATTGGTCATTTTAGTGTTATTTTATTGCCAGTTGGCATGCTCAGCTACTATACCACCTGAAAGCCATTTAGAGGAAAATCTAATTGTTTTGTTGTAATAAAACAGACTTGACTTTAAGGAAAACCAGCATTAACCTGGAAGCTGGCCTCTGACCTCAGCAGATTAAGAATAACACAAATTCCTAATATGATACAATCATAAAGCACAGAAGGAGTTCATTCAGCATTTCATCTTTGAACTGGATCTTTGAAAAAGCAGTCATATTTAATATCTCATTCTCGCTTTTCGTCCATAACTCTGCAAGTTTTTCGTCCTCAAATACCTTTCTAACTCCTTTTAAAAATTATTTATAAAATCAGCATTTGTACAGCCAGATCATTTCACATTCTGTCAAGAAGGGTCCACACTGAAACATCAGCCTTCCTGCTCCTCTGATGCTGCCTGGCCTGCTGTGTTCATCCAGCTCTACACCTTATTATCTTAAATCTTTTACCAATGATTTAAAATCTATGACCTTTCATTAAAGATTCACTTGCCACTTCTTGATCTTTTTTGCTACAAGCAGACCATAACTTGTTAATATTCTGGTAATCTCATGTAGTTTTTTTTATATCTTTACTGAAGATTAAATTTAATGTTGATCTTCCTCTTTGTACAGCTTCTCTGCAGCCATCAAATCATGTTCCTTGCTCTGTTCAACTCTTATGCACTTTGCATTGTATAATTTGCCTGTACTGCATGCAAAACAAAAGTTTTCACTGTAGCAGGTACGTATGACAATAATAAATCAAATCAAAATGTATGGTGCTCTGAATTACTCACCTTCTCCAGCTGATGCCTGATCAGAAATGAATATAGTTTCAGCATAATTTTTTTTGCATTATATCCATGCCTCTATTTTAAAAAACTAAGTAACAAAACCGTGTTTTAAATCATATTATCAACTTAATTTGGATTTACGTAGTGGATGATGAGAAGTTTCAAAACCTTCAAAGTGTACTGTCTTTCCAAAGTCCAGCACTTCACAATTTTTTTGTTCAATTGCAGTATTTCAGAGCTATTGGCAAATCAGCATTTATTGCCCATCCACAGTTATAGAGTTATACAGCACAGAAATAGACCCTTCGGTCCAACTCATCCGCACCAAACAGACATCTCAATCCAATCTAGACTCATTTGCCAGCAATTGGCCCAGATCCCTCAAAGCCCTTCTGATTTATACACCCATCCAAATGCTTTTTAAATGTTGTAATTGTATTTGCCTCCATTACTTCCCCTGGCAGCTTGCTCCATATGCACCACTCTCTGTGAAAAAGTTACCCCTCAGGTCCCTTTTAAATCTTTCTGCTGTCACCTTAAAGCTATGCCCTCTACCTTTGAACTTCCCTACCTAGGCAAAGACCTTGGCTATAAAATGCATCCATGCCCTTCAAGATTTTATAAACCTCTATAAGGTCATCCCTCAGTCTCCGATGCTCCAGGGAAAAAAGCTCAAACCTATTCAACCTACCCATATAGTTAAAATTCTCCGATCCCAGCAACATCCTTGTAAGTCTTTTCTGCACCCTCTCAAATTTCACAATGGCCTTTCTATAGAAGGGTGACTAGAATTGTGTGCAGTATTCCAAAAGTGGCCTCACCAATGTCCTGTGCAGCCACAACATGAGGTCCCAACTCCTCCATTCAATAGAAACTGAAAAGAACTACAGATATCATAAATCAGAAACTAAAACAGAAATTGCTGGAAAAGCTCATCAGATCTGGCAGCATCTGTGAAGAGAAATAAAAATTGATGTTTTAGATCCAGCGGCTGTTCCTCAGAACTGATGATAGCTAGGAATTTTTTTTTATGCAGAAGATAGGGCGGGGGAGGGAATAACGAGTAAACAACAGGTGAGGATAGAGCCCAATGAGAGAGCAGAACAGTTGGACAGTCAAAGGAGTAGATAATGATCTGGCTGGGCAGGTGAATAGTTGTTAATGGGGGCCATTCATGGCTAACAGTGGGTTGTGTGTAATAGCAGACTATGTGATAACAAGGGCTGGTGTGTGGGGTTGGGGGGTAGAACAGAGGAGAGTTTAAGCCCTAAAGTTATTGAACTCATTATTAAGTCCAGAAGGCTGCAGCATCCCCCAGCAGAAAATGGGATGTTGTTCTTTCAGTTTATGCTTAGCTTCGCTGGAACACCGCAGCAAGCCGAAGACAGAGAGGTTGGCCAGGGAACAGGGTGGTGTGTTGAGGTAGCAGGCAACTGGAAATTCAGGGTCACTTTTGCAGAAAGAAGGTTGCTAAGCCGCTGGCGAAGATCTATGCTTCCTCACTCTCCATGGGAGTCTTACCGGAAGATTGAAGAGAGGCAAATGTTGTTCCTCTTTTCAAGAAAGGGGTGGGGAAATCCTGGAAATTACAGACCAGTCAGTCTTACGTCTGTGGTCAGCAAGGTTTTGGAAACAATTCTGAGGGATAGGATTTATGACTATTTGGAAAAGCATTGTGTGATTAAAGGGAGTCAGCATGGCTTTGTGAGGGGCAGGTCATGCCTCACAAATCTTATTGAGTTCTTTGAGGAGGTCATGAGACAGGTTGACGAGGGCCGAGCGGTGGATGTGGTGTACATGGGTTTCAGCAAGGCATTTGATAAGGTTCCCCATGGCAGGCTCATTCATAAAGTCAGGAGGTATGGGATACAGGGTGATTTGGCTGTCTGGATTCAGAATTGGTTGGCTGACAGGAGGCAGAGAGTGGTTGTAGATGGTAAGTATTCTGCCTGGAGGTCAATGCTGAGTGGCGTCCTGCAGGGCTCTGTTCTTGGGCCTCTGCTCTTTGTAGTTTTTATAAATGACTTGGATGAGGAGGTTGAGGGGTGGGTTAGTGTGTTTGCCGATGACACAAAGGTTGGAGGTGCCGTTGATAGTATCAAGGGCTATTGCAGGCTTCAGTGAGGCATTGACAGAATGCAGAGCTGTGTTGAGAAATGGCAGATAGAGTTCAACCTGGATAAATGCGAGGTGATGCATTTTGGAAGGTCGAACTTAAATGCTGAATATAGGATTAAAGGCAGAATTCTCGGCAGTGTGGAGGAACAGCTGGATCTTGGTGTTCAAGTGCATAGCTCCCTCAAAGTTGCCACCCAGGTGGATAAGATTGTTAAGAAAGCATATGGTGTTTTGGCTTTCATTAACAGGGAGATCGAGTTTAAGAGCCGCGAGTTTACGCTGCAGCTCTACAAAACCCTGGTGAGACCACACTTGGAATATTGTGCCCAGTTCTGGTCGCCCTATTATAGGAAAGATGTGGAGGCTTTGGAGAGGGCGCAAAGGAGGTTTACCAGGATACTGCCTGGTCTGGAGGGCTTGTCTTACGAGGAGAGGTTGACTGAGCTCGGACTTCTCGCTCTGGAGAGAAGGAGGAAGAGAGGTGACCTGATCGAGGTGCACAAGGTAATGAGAGGCATGGATAGAGTCGATAGCCAGAGACTTTTCCCCAGGGCAGGATTGACTGCCACGAGGGGTCATAGTTTTAAGGTGTTAGGAGGAAGGTATAGAGGAGACGTAAGAGGGAGGTTCTTCACCCAGAGAGTTGTGAGCGCATGGAATAGTTTGCCAGTGGTAGTCATGGAAGCGGAGTCACTTAAGCGACTGCTGGACATGCACATGGACAGCAGTGAATTGAGGGGAATATAGATTAGGTTATTTTATTTTTGGATTAGGATTATTCCATGTCACAACATTGTGGGCCGAAGGGCCTGTACGGTGTTGTACTTTTCTATGTTCTTTTTATGTTCTATGTTCTGTGAAGCGGTTGCCCAGTCTATGCTTCTTTTCCCCAATGTACAGGAGACCACATTGTGAGCAGAGAATTCAGTAGAACTGATTCTAAATTAATGCTCTGACCATTGAGGGCAAGAGTGCCGAATGTTTTCCCAACACCCTGTCTGCCTGTGACTCCAATTTCTGGGAACTATGCACCTGTAGCCCTAGGTCTCTTTGCTCCCCAGGTCTCCACCATTAACTGTATAAGCCCTGCCCTGGTCTGCCTTATTAAAATGCAACACCTCACATTTATCGAAATTAAACTCCATCTGCCACTCTAATGCCTGTTGGCCCATCTGATCAAGGTCTGTCGTACTCTGAGATAATCTTCTTCACTGTCCACTACACTATTAATTTTGGTGTCATCTGCAAATTTACTAACCACGCATCTTGAAATTCAAGTCCAAATAATTTATATAAATGACAAAAAGCAGTGGATCCAGCAGTGGTCCTTCTGGCAAACCGCTGGCCATGGGCCTCCAGTCTAAAAAGCAACCGCCCCACCAGCACCCCCTGCCTCAGCACCCTCTGCCTCCTACCTTCAAGCCAAATTTGTATCCAACTGTTTTTTTTATTCATTAATTGGATAAAGGTGTCCCTGGCTAGGCAGCATTTATTGCCCATCCCTGCCTGACCTGGTAGTTCAGAGTCAACCACATTCTTGGCTAGCTCTCCTTGGATCATGGTATTCAATTTAAAAATTTCTGTGCTAAGAGCTTGAGAGGAAGGGGCACATGGAGAAAGATTGGGGTCTCCGTCCCCTCTCAGTTTGCTGCTGATGCTGAGGGACAATGGATAAAGTGATGGAGTGCAGGGTCTGCAGGCATCTCCAGCAGACACCAGGTGTTCAGGTAGACCTGGGCTTCCAATGGAGCCACCAACCTGTTTATGAAAACAGCCAGTCACACATTCACTGGAGTTAGCACAATTCTGGCAACTTTGGGGTCACATTCCTACCTTCAATCTAGTTTACCATTCATGTTGTCAGCAGTCAGTCAACTGCTCTCAAATTCATTTGTACATTTCTTTTGAGTTATTTGTAGCCAAGACCATTGGGTCCTGTTTTACCTGGGGCTGGGCAGGCATGTTGTCTCTGGCAGTCTTTTCAGTGTCAGTGACCCTGGGGCATTTCTTCCCTGACCAACTGCAGTGATGTGCCAGTGATGTTCTCACCAGAATGTGCTGCCAAGGCGAATCTAGATCAGGTACACACTGAGGTGTCAGTGTCTAAGCTAGTGGCGGGTGAACAGACAGATCTATCTTTTCATTCTGGACCTGGATGAGGAGACGATGATGGCAGAGGCTTTGTAGCTGTCATTTCCTCTGCTTCAAACTTCTTCTACCATTCTTCCTCCCATTTCACCCAATCTGTTCCATTTTTCCTGCTCTATCCATGTAGCCCTGCCAGTTTATTTTCTTTGAGTACCCATGTGATTTTCTTTTGAAATCAAGGAGGAGGCAATGGACCAGGCAGTTGGATGCAGAGACTTCGTAAACACTTTGTGCATGTGGCAGACTCCAAGTAATGAATTTATTAATCTCCTTTTCACAAAACTATTTAAGTAGTCACTCCCTCCACCACTGACGCTCAGTAGCAGCTGTGTGTACTATCTACAAGATGCACTGCAGAAATTTACCAAAGATCCTCAGCCATCACCTTCCAAACCCATGACCACTTCCATCTTTAGAAGGACAAGGGCAGAACACGTATGTGAACACCACCACCTCCAAGTTCCTCTCCAAGTCACTCACCATCCTGACTTGGAAATATTTCACCATTCCTTTACTGCTGCTAGGTCAAAATCCTGGAATTCCCTCCCTAAAAGCATTGTGGGTCAACCCACAGCAGGAGAACTGCAATGGTTCAAGAAGGCAGCTTATCACTACCTTCTCAAGGGCAACTAGGGATGATTAAGAAATGCTAAGCAGCCAGTGACACCCACATCCCACAAATAAATAGAAAGAAAACAGGATAACTAAGATGGTGACTGAGTAGGACATCTTCTTCTTTCTCCTATTTTATTTTCTCTTTTCTTCACCTTAGTGCTTTTATTCTTCTTCTCTCACAGCCTCTGATGAAGCCCAGCCTCCAGCAATGACTCCCGGCCTCTGGTGATTACACCCAGCCTGGCACACCGGCCTCCCCGGTGTGGCATGGTGACTTCCCAGTCTCCCAGTGTGGCATGGTGACCTCCTGGCCTGGTACAGCAGCCTTTTCCCTTAGTGGCCTCCCAGTATGGCATGGCAACACATTGGCCTGGTGTAGCACCATCCCCGTCTATTGTAGCACCTGCCCATCTAATGTGGTGTCCTTGGCCTGGTGTGGCATCCTCAGCCTGGTGTGGTAGTCTGAAGTGATCTCCCAGCCTCATGGTTCTCAAGGTGAAGTCTGGCGCAGTCTGGAACCAGGACCAAAAGCTAGATGCAGTGTGGTCTGTTCTTCTGAACTTGTATTTCTACAATGCTGGACATTTTATTTCTCTGTTATCTAAGATCTTTGAAATAAAGAAGCTGTACCTAGCTACCTTTGCCACTTCCAGCACATCTTTAGGTACAATGTATAAACTTTTCATTATACTCAACAAAAAAAGGTTTATTCTAATTCATCATCTTCACTTCCACCAGCCTTGTAGGTAGGAAGTATCAGGTCACTGTCACCCACGACTTAAAAAATGCGCTTCCTCACCATCTTCTCCATATCTTGCCCAAAGTCGATGATCCATAAACCTTGTACCATCAACTAACTGCAAAAGGTTTTGTTTATCTACTTCCTCTAAATCTGATGCAATCTTGCACACCTCCTTCTAATTTCCCTCCATCTCCTTTGCTCAAAAGAGAACAAATCCAACTTCCTAACTGGGTCTTCCTGAAGACTATAGTCAGCAACCATATTCACTACAATATTCGTAAGTTTTGTTTCCTTTATAATCTGTATAATGCTGCTCTGTACATTGGAGCCTAGGACGTTCAAAAACATTGAAAACAGCCAAAATTAACTCTTGAGATATACCATGCAATCAACCTGCCAGTTTGAAATGCATCTACCAAACACCAGCCTCTGCTTCCTGACATTAAACTAATTCCATATCCATGCTGCTATTTAGCCCTTTATTGCATGTGCTTCTTTGGAACAGTATCCTTAAAAGACCAGAACATCAGCTAAACATCTCATCTATGTCCAAAATCTTTACCTGCTGTCATGTATCCAGCTGTTTAGAGTATTAAATATTTTTCATGAGATACGTCTTTTTTCCTATGCTATTGCCTGGGGAAGTGGCTAATGCGAGGGTCATAATTTTAAGATGATTGAAGGGAGGTATAGGGGAGATGAAAGAGGTAGGTTCTTTACACAGAGAGTGGTGGGTGCGTGGAATGTGCTGCCGGCAGTGGTAGTGGAGTTGGATACATTAGAGACATTTAAGCGACTCTTGGATAGGCACATAGATGCTAGTGAAATGTAGAGTATGCAGGGTAGTTTGATCTTAGTAGGATAATTGGTTGGCACAACATCATGGGCCAAAGGGCATGTACGATGTTGTACTGTTCTATGTTCTATAAAGAAGATATGTAACCTTTTTTGAATACACTTACTTAATCAGCTTTTCAGTTTTCTTTCTATCACATCCTATTTTGTATCAGAAGCTGGGAACATATTGTCAGGTTAAACATGTGACTTAAGTGACACAGACATATTTGAATAAGATTGACTTTACACTAAGCACATATATTCACTTCAGAAGTAAAGGTCAGCATTTTCCTCCTGAATTTAAGAGTAAGAAGTTGAATGAGTTGGGAATGTTGCACAGGGGCCTGTACCATTGGCCACTCCATCAATTTTACAGCCTAATAAATTGTATGCAAGTCATCACAATCAGATGTTCATGAGGAGTGCTTCAATATGTCACAGTTTCTGTTGTTTACACCTAATCAACATTTACTCTTAGGAACTCCAGGTCAGAACAGATTCCCAATACTGCTGAATGATGTATAGTCTTTAAATATGAAACAGTTAGTAGGATCACTGGAGAGTGCATTGTTGAAGATCTATGCACTTTGTTACTTCATTAGTCAGAGTCATTATGGCCTAGAAGGAGGTTATTTGGCTCACTGAACGTAACTGCAGAGTAAGCCAGTCTGTTCCATTTTCCCTGACCTATCTGCGTAGCCTTGCAAGTTCATCGTCTCCACTTCCACCACCTTCATAGTAGGCAGTAATCACATCACTACCACATGCTACTGAAAAAATTCTTTCCTCACACCAGCCTCTACCTCTTGCCCAAAGTCAATGCTCCTTAATCCTTGTACCATTAACTAATGGCCACAGGTTTTGTTTATCTACCTTCGCTGAATCTGTCACAACCTTGCACACCTCTATGTAATTTCCCTCCATTTGCTTTGTTCAAGAGAGAATAAAACACAACATCCTAATTCTAGGGGCCATTCTGGTAAATCTCTTCATGGTCTCAAGCATTGACACATTTTTCTTTAAGTGTGGTTATCAGAACTGCACACTACGCTCTAGTTGTTTTCTAACATGACCTTTATCAGCATTCAACACAATACCCCTACTTTTGTACTCAATAGCTCAACTGATGAACACTAAAATCCCTGAGGCTGCGTGAACTGCTTTTTCAATAAATCCTGCCATCTTCGAGGATCTGTGCATGTAAGCCGAAATATCCTCTACCTAAATGATCAGTGGCATTAGGTTTAGATAGCCTCTCCCTGTATGTTCTGCCAAAATGCGTCACCTCACTCTTCTCTGCATTAACTTCCACCTCCTCCAGTTTCTATCAGTGTTCTGTTGCAATCAACTTTTTCCATCCTCAATGTCTTCCACAATTTTGAGTTTGGTATCATAAGCAGAGTTTGAAATTGTATTCTGCATTTGAAAATCCTTACAGATTAGCATTGAACTTTCAGTGGCAGTACTGATTATTACCCTCCAGTCCGAGAAATAGACAGACATTCTCTGATGAAGGGTCTAGGCCCGAAACGTCAGCTTTTGTGCTCCTGAGATGCTGCTTGGCCTGCTGTGTTCATCCAGCTCCACACTTTGTTATCGTGGATTCTCCAGCATCTGCAGTTCCCATTATCATTGACCACAATTTGCTATTTCTTGTCTATCAGCCAATTTTTAAACTGATTTTGACCCTACTAATCCATTAGTCTAACTTAACAGTTACAATTTGTTTTCTAGGATACCTCCCCCATTAAACTGTTGCAGGTATCTGGTTCCTACAGCAGCAGTCATTTTTCATGCTCTCCAATAATCCTACATTATTACAGTGCCATGAGGGAAAACTTGTAACCTTACTTTAGTTGTGATAGCAAAGGAGGCAGATAACTTTTACTGATGTGGGGATTTGGAAGGAGCTGGTCTTCATTTTGTTCACATGCTTGTTTGTTTGTTGTTAGCTTTTTGAAAAAAAAAGTGTTTAACAATTGATTGACAATTTTCATTAACGAAAACTGATAGAGCAATAACTTTTATCAAATACAGGGACTTGGATTGAAAATGGACCATTTTCTTTAGTAAACATCCTTCAAATATGATGTTAAACCGAAGTCTCAAATGCCTAAATAATTCCACGATACTATTCTGAAGACAAATAAGGGAATTCTCCCCTGTGCTTTGTTGAACATTTATTTCTCATCTAACATCCCTAAAACACACAGAGTAAAATTGGCCCAGGCCAGCAATGTATATATTAAAACAAAACTACAGGTCACTGGTATTAAAGCGAGGGAATGGGACTGATTACATAACTTCACAGAGACTTGGTATGGACTCAATAGGCTGAACTAAATCCCTTTGTGCCACTATGGCTTTGTGAATGTACAGACCGAATTTGACTAGCCCTCTGGTGATGGACTTGGGAGGTAGGTGAGGCAGCAGCCTCTTGAAATGGCAACAACAAGCAGGGGTGGAGTGCCAATGCCATGCCCCACCTCCATTCCTTTATGCCAGCAGTGGGAAAATTGAAGGATGGTCCCCCCATCTACAGGCCAAATCAATTTATTAAGTAGCCAATTAAAGCCCTTTCCCTGCTTTTACTGGCATGTTACAAATGGCAGGGGGTGATAACCCGCTAGTGTTTCTCAATTGCCTTGAAGTTGGGTCCTCATATTTGGGAAATCTTTTGTCTGCTGCAATGACAGTACTTGTAGCAATGGCTATGACTGCTCTCAACAACACCTTCCTCATCCTTACTGAGGCCTACTGGTTGGCCATGGTTCCCTTATGCATTTCTTACATGATGGTGAGGACATTGCCCTTCCAATGGTGAACTGTTCTTCCAGATGTCACAGCTCCCAGTAGGGTTACAGATATTGAGAGTCATCATCCTGCCTCCTGAGCAGGTAGCCATCCATAATGAAGGTGGCTAGCAGTTGGCAGCCAATGAAGTGCTGTAGAGAGGAAGCTGACACAGTGCCTATTGGCTGCCAAATTGGGATAAATTCCAAACTTTGGACCCGTTCACATGACATCCACTGGGGCTACCTCATTCAACCTGATAACCTGTCATAAATCAGCAACTAAATATCCACCATGCCCAATCTCCTTTCACTGAATTTCACGTTTTTCTGTTTAAAGCCAGATTTCCTAGTCTCAAATATAATTATTACATATTTGAAATTGGAAATGTTTCAATGAAAAATAGAAAGAAGTGCAGTGTATTATAGTTACATTAGCTCTGAAGATGAGTCGCAATAGACTTAAAATGTTAATTCTGTTTCTCTCTCCACAGATTCTGCCTGACTTACTGAGTTTCTCTAGCATCTACTATATTTTGCTTTTATTCAAGTGTTTAATTCACTGCCGCATCTCTTCCAGGCAAGCCCACCTTGAAGAAGTTCGGCTCTTTTCTCCGATGGGATTTCCATTTTAACATTTCAGCTTGCTCACTTTCACTGTTTCCTAGCCCCTGCTGGTGTTGGATAAAGTGTTTGCTTAAAACGCACTTTCGCAACCCCATTTCCTTCGTCAGTGACTGTCTCCGACTCCACCTTACCTCACACAGATTCCAAGTGAATTTCCATCCTTCATATTTCAAACACAACTTGGATTACAGGTATCTCCAAAACATACAACACCCCTCATTCAGTTGCTCCATGTCATCCTGAGATCCACACTTAGTGCTGTGTGCTGCCCATGCACACTTTTGAACTCTCTCTCCATCAGCATTGGTTCATGCAATCTCAGAGCTGGCCTGATACCCAGTTCCAGTTTATTCTGTGTTTCATTCAACATGAATTGTGCAGAAGAGTCACACTGCACTCAAAACTCTGTTTTTCTCTCTCCACAGATGCTGTTAGACCTGATGAGTTTCTCTAGCATTCTGTGTTTGTTACAAAGCATTATAGGCTGCAGATTCACTGCAAACAATTTTGTACTTATGGGAAAGTCCAATACTACCTCCATTATATGATCAGTAGTATTAAGGAAGGCAGTGGCCTAGTGGCATTATCACAGGACTGTTACTCCAGAGACCCAGGTAATGCTCCAAGGATCTGGGTTCAAATCCTGCCAAGGCAGATGATGGAACTTGAATTCAACAAAACATCTGGAATTAAGAATGATGACCGTGACCCTTTTGCCAATTGTTTGGGGGAAAGATAAAACATCTAGTTCATTAATGTCCATCAGGGAAGGAAATCTATCATCCTTATCTGGTCTGACCTGCATGTGACTCCAGACGCGCAGCAATGTGGTTGACTCTCAACTGCCCCCCAGACAATAAATGCCACCTGGTCAGTGACACGCTCATCCAATGAATAAAGAGAAAAAAAACTACTTTTGGGGGCAGTTTGCTCTGTACAACTCTTTTTTCACAGATTGTGGGCTTCAAGTACCTGTGAGGTTAGCAACACTTCAAGCTAACCTGACTATTTAAAGTCAGTCTGTACTCTGTAATGTGAAGGTATATCCTACCACTGCCTTAAAATTATTCGATGACTTTGCCTCCACTGCCTTATGAGACAGACAGCTCCAAAGTTGCACAATACTCTCAGTGAAAAGAAGCAGAGATAACAAGGTGTAGAGCTGGACGAACACAGCAGACCAAGCAGCATCATAAGAGCAGGAAAGTTTCTTCAGAAGAAGGGTCTAGGCCCAAAACGCCAGCTTTAGATTAGATTAGATTCCCTACAGTGTGGAAACAGGCCCTTCAGCCCAACAAGTCCACACCGCCCCTGGAAGAATCCCACCCAGACCCATCCCCCTATAACCCACTCACCCCTGAACACTATGGGCAATTTAGCATGGCCAATCCACCTACCCTGTACATCTTTGGACTGTAGGAGGAAACTGGCGCACCCGGAGGGAAACCCACGCAGACACAGGGAGAATGTGCAAATGCAAACTCCACACAGACAGTCGCCCGAGGCTGGAATTGAGCCCAGGTCCCTGGCACTGTGGGGCTGCAGTGCTAACCACTGAGCCACCGTGCCACCCCACTGCGTTCCTGCTCCTATGATGCTGCTTGGCCTGCTGTGTTCATCCAGCTCTACACTTTTGTTATCTCAGATACTCCAGCATCTGCAGTTCCTACTTTTAGTGAATAGAAGCAGTTTGTCTCATTTCTGTCTAAGCCTCTGCCCCTTATAGCATGACCCCCTAATTTTAAAGCAATACCCAATAGTTCTAGACTCACTGACAAAAGGAAACATCCAATGTCCATCTTGTCAAGATTATTCAGGATCTTAAACCGAATCGCCCCTCACTATTCTAAACTCATTGGAAACATGTCAAGCCTGCTTAACATAACCTTGTAAGACAACCAACTAATTCCAGTTGCTGATCTAGTGAACCTCTTCTGAACTGCATCCAATGTAGTTACATTCTCCCTTTGCTTCAATGGCTTTTAGTTCTGTAGCAAAGTTATGCTGTTCTACGCTAATGGAAGGTTTGTTATGTTTTTGGGATCAAAATGAAGGACTCCCAACTTTTGCAAGTAAACTGGATAATTTCTCCCTTCTTTGAATAAAATGAATGATTCCTGTCTTTTTTGCAGCTCTTCTCGATGAATCCTTCTCATAGCAGCCTTGATAAATTATTCCTACTTCCTTAACAGCTCTACTGAATTAATTCTGCTGTCTGCAGCTTTGATAACAATTCTTATTTTCTTAACAGCTTTACTATATGAATCCCAATGTCTGCAGCCATACAAAATGCACGATCTGTAACTTTCCTGATTCTTTTCCTGGAAGAGTTATGCTGTGGGAAGTCTAAATAAATGATTCCCATCTTTATCACAATTTATGTAATGGATCTCCTGAATTTTCAGTGACCTCAATAGTCTGTTAACTTGCTTCTTCCATTAGACCTCTTCTGCCTAGGCTTCCAAATTATGCCTTCTTCACTTTAAAGCTTTCTGATGTTCCTCTAACTGCAACCTTAAATGAAAATAAACCTCTTATTTTCCTTTTACTGTGCTGTGCTTGTGGTGTTCACTTGCTATGCCTGTGATGCTCAATCTGAACTGTAAATCTTGCTTTCCCAGCCTCTAAACTGCACTCTCTTTTTACAATTTTATTCTTGTCTCCCAATGATTTCAAATTTGCATATAGCCCCACTGACTCCATAATACTCTAGCTCCGGGAATTCCAAACACTCTTCTCCAGCTATCCATCCCTTACCAATCTGAGATAACAAGGTGTGGAGCTGGAGGAACACAGCAGACCAGGCAGCAAAGGAGCAGGAAAGCGGCCGTTTCGGGTCGGGACCCTTCTTCAGAAAAGGGTCCCAACCCAAAACATCAACTTTCCTGCTCCTCTGATGCTGCCTGACCTGTTGTGTTCCTCTGGCTCCACACTGTCTTACCTCTGACTCCAATACATGTAGTTCTTACTTTGCCTTACCATCTGAAATGCTTTTAGCATGAAATGTAGATTCTCCCTTGTGTATTGTGAATGGAAGGTTCTTTTCTATAGAAATCTCAAGTGTTCAGCCCTTCCAGCTGCTGACTCTACATAAGCAGTCTTCTCAAAACTTCTCCTGAAGAAGTGTTCTGACCCCGATCTTTGCTAGCTTGTAAGTAGGGTCCCACATTACTTGTCACTATAGTGATTGGAACCAGGTAGATCCTACTGACTAGGAGATCCTTGATTGGGGTTATTATTCTGGGCCAATCAGGGACCTCTGGCTGTCAGATATATAAAGGGGATTCAGTGTCTCCTTACTTCAGAGACAGACTCCAAGGGGGCTGGTCATAGTCAGTGTGCTGTGCCCATATAAATAAAAGGTGACTTAGCGACACCAGCCTCTGTACAGTTATTTCAGTCACTATGCTATAAGATGAGTTCTCACTCCTGCACATCGTGCTATTTGTTAGATTTGCTACCACCATCCTCTTTCTGTGTAGGAATCTACAAGGCCTACTTGGTCCAGTGATCAAGTATGTTAGGAGGAAAGCCACTTGGCAGTCTAAAAAGAAGATATTCTTAGCTTGAGCGATATATAGTTTATTATGATGGCAAACATGTACAAGTTATTCTGATGAAATAGACAGTGTTACAGAGAGACTACGAGGAAAACCCAAATGGTAGTCTTACTCCTATAAGATCCTAACCTGTTACCTCACCCAAATCTTCATGATAGGTGGTCCTTTAGTCACTCTTCAACATTAACTCTCACACCCTTATGCCTCATACAACAGTAGGATATTCAGGGAGTAGAAGCCTTTGCATTTGTGGTACATCTGCACAATTAGGTACAGCTTCTGCAAGTCTTGTCCATCACTGTACCTCATGGAAAAGTCTATTATTGTGATAATGCCCTGGCTGTGCTCTGTCACCTCCTCTCTAGCTTCAGAATTCGTAGTTTACTCCTGTCTTGGCTAAAAGAGTATCAGTCACTTCCAGTGGGTGACAAATTGAGAGAAGTTAGTGATACACCTGACTGCAAAATCCTTAAATGGGGAAATTCAGGGCTATGATCACTTTCACTCTATTGGCAGTACCACTCTTATCCTGATCCAAGGCTATAGATCTTACGGAGAGAGTTGGCAGAATACACAGCACTTCAGCAAGCTCAGACAGAAATGGAACTCATTCAGCAACTGGCTGGAAAAGTTGATGAATCCTATAAATAGTGCTGGCGTAGGGTCCTTCTTGCTGTTCCGTATATGTTTGATCAGCTGTGTACTTTAAGAGAGGTTTTAGCGAGAGAGTGGTGCAGTTGAAATTGGGAGAGCTGGAATCACATCTCACTATCTGCAAACAGATATTGTTCTAAAGAAAGCTCACTGGTTCTGAAACAATAGTTCTGCTTTCTCTCTACAGATTCTGCTAGACCTGCTGAGTTTCTCCAACAACATCTGTTTTTATTTTAGACATTGCAATCTGCAGGAAAAGGTGGCAAATATGCTAAAGACAAAGGATGGGTGGGGGCTGGAAATGGAGTTGAAAAAGAAGATAGTGGCTGGCATTTTTGTCTTGGGCTTGCTCCAATGAGGCTTTGTGCAAGTTAGATGAGCAGCATCTTATTTTCCGCTTGGGAACCCTGCAGCCTTCAGGAATCAATATTGAGTTCAACAGTTTTATAACCTGAATGCCTTCTTCCATGTCCTTTACCCATTCTCACACCCCAGGCCCCTCAGGACATGGACTGTCTTCATCACAGCCAACTCATTTTGACCTAATTATGTTCCCCATTGTCAGCTTTTCTTTTTTCCCTGGCATATTATCAATGATCCCTTTGTCTCCCTAACTGTTATTTTGTCTCTCTTTGGGCACTATCTCCGTCAATCTACTCACTCCTTCTAAGCCACTATCACCTCCGACCCCTGTCTGAAACATATATACCACTTTTCCTGAGCTCCTGTCAGTTCTGAAGAAGAGTCACTGGCCTTGAGATATTAATTCTGTTTTCTTTACACAGATACTGCCAGCCCTACTGAGTTTCTCCAGCAATTTCTGTTTTTGTTTCAGATTTCCAGCATCTGCCTTTCTTGGTTTTATTTTGTTGCAATCTGTCTACTACTCTATATACATTTGAACCATGCTCCTAATACTAGGATTAAAGCTCTCAACAAAATGTCATCAGTACACATCATGTAGAATCGTATAGCACAATGAGGATGCCATTTAGGTACCAAAATAGCACCCACTGTGCTGCATCTCAGGGCGATACAAAGCTGACATTTATGACTTTGAAGATTGAAAGTCCTTTCAAATAATCAAAACAGAAAAGTTCCGAGTCACTCAGAGTGCTTGTCATTGCTAAAATACAATCAGAAATCTAATCACCACAGTAAGGGTTGATTCTGAGGTTGGGGAATAAAAAAGGCTCAAGCCAACATTATTTTGATGTTGCAGACAACAGTATGGAATAACTCATATTGAATTACCAATTAAGAATTTGATGTTCAGCTTTTCCTCCAGGAAAGTTAATGCTCCCTGGAACCAGTCAATGAAAAAAAACAGCTCCACATTTGTACAATATATTTTCATGCAATTGCATGTAGTTCTAGAAACAAATCATGTGTATTTACATAAAACTGAAATTGACTAGGATAGTGTAAATGGTGAATACACAGTCTTGTAGCTTATGGTACCATTTGAAAAAGAACTGATCAACCACCCACATCAATCATAAAATATTGGCTCTATGCATAATTATCCTGACCTCTCATCTAAATGAAATCACATTTGAAGAATAATACTGAAAGAACTAATAAATTTTTGTGAAATTTTAGATTCTGTTATTGTAAAGATTGGGTCTGGAATGTCCTTAATTTGATCTACTTAGCAATACATGAGCTTTGACTGCATGGAATGTGAGGGCCCTTAAACTCCCAGGTTTCCCATGAAAAACTCAACCACATCCTGCCTCATACCAATCAATGTAAACTACTTCTTGTTAAAATGCAAATTAATGCCTCATTCAGCATGTTGAATGTGATACTTATTAAGGCAACAGCTATAAGTGCTCATAGTATAACAAGATTTATTCTTCTGTTCAAGCAGTGGATGAATATATTTCACATAAATTTAATATTGCTAAGAATGTTTTCAACCCCTCAAATTATTAATAGATCTATACTGAATCACTGAAACTACTTTTCTCATTTCAATATTCTATAAAACCAAGCATTAAATTTTGAAGTTTTGAACTTTACAGCTAGTTTTAATTTTATAATTATCTTGCGGTCATTGACCTAAACTTTTCTGGCCATAGTTTTGTTTTCCACATATCACCTCAGTCTCTCAGTAGTTACAGCTAACACGAAAGAATTCAATTGCGTGGCTCATGAATTAAGCTTTAAAGTTTAAACAGTTTTTAATATTTAATGTATCTAAGTTAGTTAATGGTTTTGCACCTGTCAACTATTATTCCCCGGAAGCTGAAAGGGAAAGGGCGCACTGATCAATGTGTGTAATCCTACTGTTGCGATTAAATGTCAGTCTCTAGCCTTGAAATTATGTTATGAGACAATAGTATGGAAGGTTGAGTGTAATTAAATAAAATCCTTCTCTACACATTTAGTGCAGAAGCCCTGACCAATTTATTATAAGTAAATAATTATCTGTACTAATATCTTTATGAGAGAAAGTGAAGGATGAACTTTACCTTTTTGTGGCATTGCCAAGGTTTAAATCATAATTGCATAGCACATTGTCTGTGAATTATATCATTTGCATTTGACCAAAATCACTTCCACACTTTGCACCAATAATACCTTGCAGAGAGATCACAATTTGATAACTGTGCACAATACAGAACCATACAGGCAACTAAGATAGAACTGTTATTTAGTGTTGAACATGGAATTGAATTGGTGACAATGTGTTAAAAGTCAAGTCGTATTGCTCGGATTTGTTAAATCTCATATGTCTGCGGAAACAGACGGTAGAAAATCTTATTCATGTCACTGTTTATAAAAGCCCATTTCAGTTCACAAGCTATTAATTTGAACTGTTTTTTACCACGGGCTTTAAAACTCTAATGAGTGGCAGTAGAACCGACTCAGCCACCTAATTAGCTGGGCCCATTCCCCATTTATAAAAGCTAAGTGAGTTCCTGATGCTGCTAAGTTGGCCATTCACTTCAAGCTCGGCCATTCACTTCAAGCTCGGCCATTCACTTCAAGCTCGGCCATTCAATTGGGAAATCTGCACTGCAACTTTGTTTTCCTGCCTTTGCTCCATAAATCTTGATGTGGAAGTGCCAGTGAAGAACTGAGGTGGATAAGGTTAAAAATCACACCACACCAGGTTCTAGTCCAAAAGATTTATTTGAAAACACAAGCTTTTGAAGGGTCTGAGCTCCGAAAGCTTGCGTTTTCAAATAACCCTGTTGGACTACAACCTGGTGTTGTGTGGTTTTTGACCTTGTCCATAAATCTTGAAATCCTTATCTAATGACAACTTACCTATCTCAATCTTGAAAGGTTCATTAGTCTGGGCCTGCAATGAGCTGATGTTCTGAGAGGAGGGAGTTTTGAATTTCTATTAACATCAATGTGGAAAATGTTTTTGGATTTCATTTCTGAATAGATAAGCCTTTATTTTGAGTTTGTGTTTCCTTTTTCTTATTTCCCACCAGCGAACAGTTTTTCTCCATAATTGCCCTTTAAACAACTCAATCAGATCCAGTTTTCAAAACACAAAGGCAAACAGTCCATATGAAGATATTAGCAAGAACTGAGCCTAGAGTGGATACCACACAACACTATCTATTCGGTTGTATATGGTGTTGTTGAAACTGAACTGAACTGTACACATTTAGATTACCATGATGCAGTGACCTCGTGCAAATCTCAATGGCTTCCTCGATGGTACATTGGTGAAAAAGCTAGCAATATCAAATGAGATTATAATCACAACATTGCTCTTCATATGTGGTGCTTGTACTGTCTTTGTAAAAGTGAAGAAATCCTTCATAATGTGTGTGGAAACTAACTCCAAATTGGTTGTTCATTCTATCATTTGGCAAAATCATGTTAGGCAGTCATCGATAAAATAGGGTATAAAGCATTATAAATGGGCAGCCCATTCATGCATAGGCACAGTGAACCATGAGGATGAATCCTATTATGCATCCCACCAGGCAAGTTGCCAATTTTCTTTAAGTCCAACAAATGCCTCTACGATTGCTTTGAGTGCGGATATGTGATCGTGAGTAGCGGCAAGTCCAAAACAAAATGTCAAGAACTGAAAACATGAAAGGAATTTTTGATGCACCTGTCATCAAGCTTTGACCAGAACACATTTGTCAAGGACTGCAACATCCCTCCCGCAGTGGTCGAGAATGCCCTCGACCGTGTCTCCCGCATTTCCTGCAACTCATCACTCACACCCCGTCCCAACAATAACTACCAAAAGAGAATCCCCCTCATCCTCATGTACCACCCCACCAACCTCCAGATCCAACGCATCATCCTCCGACACTTCCGCCATCTGCAATCCGACCCCACCACCAATGACTTTTTTCCCTCCCCACCCTTGTCTGCTTTCCAGAGGGACCACTCTCTCCGGGACTCCCTTGTCCGCTCCACACTCCCCTCCAATCCCACCACACCCGACACTTTCCCCTGCAATCGCAGGAAGTGCTACACCTCCCTCAATACATCCTGACTCACCCTCATCCCAGTCTTCAAGAAGACTTTCCACATCAAGCAGATGTTCACCTGCACATCTGCCAATGTGGTACACTCTTCCCGTTGTGGCCTCCTCTACACTGGGGAAACCAAGCGGAGGCTTGGGAACGCTTTGCAGAACACCTACGCTCAGTTCGCAGTAAACAACTGCACCTCCCAGTCGCAAACCATTTCAACTCCACCTCCAATTCCTTAGATGACATGTCCATCCTGGGCCTCCTGCAGTGCCATGACAATGCCACCCAAAGGGAATCCTGCAGACCAATGGTATCAATGTGGATTTCACAGCCTTCAAAATCTCCCCTCCCCCTAGTGCATCTCAAAACCAGCCCAGCTCGTCCCCGCCTCCCTAACCTGTTCTTCCTCTCACCTATGCCCTCCTCCCACTTCAAGCCGCACCCCCATTTTCTACCTAATAACCTCATCCTGCTGCCTTGACCTGTCCGTCCTCCCTTGACTGACCTATCCCCTCCCTACCTCCCCACCTATACTCACTTCTACTGGATCCATCCCCACCTCTTTAACTTGTCTGTCTCCTCTCCACCTATCTTCTCCTCTATCCAGCTTCAATCCGCCTCCCCTCTCTCCCTATTTATTTCAGAAACCACTCCCCATCTCCCTTTTCTGATGAAGGGTCTGGGCCCAAAACGTCAGTTTTTGTGCTTGGCCTGCTGTGTTTATCCGGCTCCACACGTTGTTATCTCGGATTCTCCAGCATCTACAGTTCCCATTTCTCAATCAATTTTGTGTTTCTGTACAGGTATTGAAATTCTCTAATTCCTTCTGTCTAGAACCATTTTAAGTTATTCTATTGGTTTGGCAATCTTTGAAGTCAAAGCTTGCATGAGTACAATGAGCCATCTCTTAGCCAGCGCATTGTTTTAGCTGGCTCTGTATTGGTTGATACAATAACTACAATATTGGTGGAAGAGTAAAGTAGAATCACTTAAGAAATGGACCCATGGCTTGGCCTTCTCAACAGTCTTTATAGAAATGCACAGCCTACTCTTATAGCCTGTAAATATTTACAGAGATGCAATAATCTAATTCACGTTTACTCTGCAAGACACCTCTCATTAGACCAGAAAGTAGTTAACCTTAAACCACATTGGGCCCTAAAGAACTTACATATTTGGAGAATACTGCACGCATAACAGAAATGATTTTGTTCTGATGGCATAGCTCAACTCATATTCAACATCATAGCTACCAGATAAATCTTCATAGCTCTATGACAAACTTACACATGTCATTGTTTAAGAATTCACAGTAATTTCTTGGTACGATTGATTTGGAAATGAAATAGAAAATGTATTCACTGAATTCTTAGTTGACACGATAACTATTCAGGTTTAATCAAATAGCTTCTGTACTTTTGTTCAGCCTTTTATTTGAACTGAATGCTTAAAGGCAATGGAACCATTGTAAAACAGCAGGCATGCTTTATAACAAAACATTGCCATTGTAATGCTGAAAGGAAAGCATTTACAAGGATTGATGTTGTTTATGCTGATGATGGGATTATTGCCCAGACCATTTAGTCTCTAGATAGGAATTTGTGCTGCCCATAATGCACATCTGGGCCATTACATAAATCTCAATGATCTGGCTCCACAGGAGAGAATCAGGATGTTTCAATTTCCGACAGACAATTCCCCCACAATCTGAGACCCTCTACAATGTCTCCAACTCTGTTTTAGAGTCTGACTTTGGATGGCTCTAGTTTTCTTAACTGGATAAACCATGTCAAACTCCTGGGTAACTATAGAACGAACTCCCTCTTATTGCCTCTAATATTTCCCCCCCAAGTCCCCATTGGCCCTCTAATCATCTCACTCACTGAATCACCCCCTGAATGTCTCTTGCCTGCCGACTGTCTGACTGTCCTGACCCTCCAACTCACTTGACCTTCCAAATCTCTCCCCTGACCCTCCAAAATTCTACTCAGCCCAATCTGACCTGGCCCAACTTCACCACACAACCTACCCTAGGCAATTAGCACACTCACATTATTCACTGACAAACTGAAAAGCTATTTCAATGTTTCAGACCTTTTCAGTGCCTTAGTGAGTGAACAATTACCAGCACAGTGTAACCAGGGTCTCAAGTGTCTCGGCCCGAAAACATCAGCTTTCCTGCTCCTTTGATGCTGCTTGGCTGCTGTGTTCATCCAGCTCTACACCTTGTTATCTCATAAAAAGAGGGCATAGCTTTCAATCTCCTTACAATCCATATTTTCACCGTATATTTGAAGAGGCTGTCTTCAGAAGCCTCAGCTAGAATTGTAATTTTTTTTACTGCAGAGTAACATCTGAGCAGAGCAGCAAGCCAATGATGACCATCTCTCCTCGGAAGGTTCAGACCGACATTTTTGCCTGTGAGTTGGTTAAAGGAAGTAGATTATTTTTATAGGATTCCAGGATTTTATCGGAATCTTTATTGAAAGATTCCTACTTCAATTCAACTTTTTCCCCCTTTGCTCAGTTTCCCCTAATCTTCACACTTCTGATGCAGACTTCCACTTTAACAGTTTCTAGTTTATTGATCATAACTGTCTACTTTTCATGATAAACATGTTGTATTGTACTCTGCTACCAACCACGGGTCGCTTGTAGATGGGATACTTTGCTGCCAACATTCCTTCTTTCTATTATTCTAAAATAAACAAATTAGACAAAATTACTTTAAACAGCCCCTAAGGGGCATTGTAACATAAGTCAAAATTCCAAATCCTCATATCAATGCGGAGTCTCGGGCCTGTCAAATTATTAGTAGCAGAGATTAAACTATTAGGCAATCTTAACAAGAAAAGGCACTTGTCTCACATCACAAGTTGTAGTTTCTTGCTTGATGAAAACAGTACAATTAACATTAATTAGTTAGGGGTAATTAAAACAATCAGGAGTCAGAGATGGGAAAACCGTCTCCATTGGGATCTTATTCAAGATTGCTTAATTCTCCATCCAAAACCTTTGTGTCATTATTAAATCAGGTGGAGCTAATGCAACTTCCACATTAACTCTTTCAGAACCATTACTTTCTCCAATAAAAATGTCCATTGCTTTACACCTCCATTTGCCCTGGGAAAGCCTGAACGCCTACCCTTCCCCATTTCTTCCCTGAACAGAAGCCAAACCATTCCTCAGACACGACCACCCTCATCCACTTTCCAAACCTATTCTAACATTGAACAACTTCTCCTTGGACTTGATTGATTTCCACCAGTTAAAAGGTTTGCTGTGGGAACTCGTGCCCTAGCCATGCCTGCCAATTTGTTTTACTAATATTTCCTAATTCAGAGAGTCACTCTTTTTGTTGTACGTTGCTGATTGGATTAGTGCCAAGCTTACTCCCGAGAACCTTAAAAATTGCATCAACTTCATTTCCAATTTTCACACTTCCATCATCAAATGGTTTATCTTCCTTATCATTTTAATTCTTCATTCTACTCCTACTTTGACCCCTCTGTCCTTGGCCCTACATACCGTTCCAATGAAATTCAGTTTTTAATCAAGAAGCAATACATTACCTTGCCAATAGATACTTTACTGCCTTCCAAACTCAACAGTTAGCTCAACAATTTAAGATCACAATCATTGTTCTCATTTTACTGCATAACAGCTCTCGATAATAATTCTGCTTTTGCAATTGTCACTTTCATTAGTCACAACAATTTTTCCACTTGTTCACTAATTTCTTTTTGCCTTGCACTGTATTTTTTTTGTCATTTAATCACTCTCGCCTTCAATCCCACTATATAGGTTCCCTTCGATTCTATTCTCTACTTTCCCCTTTCTCTGGATCATACTTGTTTGACAGTAGTCCTAGTTTAAGTATTTTTCACTTCTGATGTAAGATTGTTATTCTGGCAGATTGACTTTCTTTTTCTCCCTACTCAGGTACTGCCAGGCCTGTTTCAGTTTCCATTTCACAACAAGAAAATATGTCTTTAAATAGTTGAATATTAAGTTAAAAAAAAGTATAGAATTCTGTATTTTGACTCTAATGCATCTTTGGGTCATTTTTGAGTTCACTGCTAAAAGACTTATCCTTCAATTCTGGTTATTGGAAAGTTTAAGTAATACAACCATGATGCATGACACGTGGACACAGCTCTGGTTTGCAGTTTGGACTTGGAAGATCAGCCATTATTAATAGTAACTGAAGGGGTGCCTTCATTTATAGTTTATTTTGGTTCAAATAAAACAATTCCCAATGCAATGGAAAATTTGAGCAATGTGCAAGAGGCCTCTTAGCACCTAAGAAGATAAAAGGAAGCTTAACATAGAATATAGAACAATACAGCGCAGAACAGGCCCTTCGGCCCTCGATGTTGCGCCAACCTGTGAACTAATCTAAGCCCCTCCTCCTATATTACCCGTCATTATCTATATGCTTATCCAAGGACTGTTTAAATGCCCCTAATGTGACTGAGTTAACTACATTGGCAGGCAGGGCGTTCCACGCCCTTACCACTCTGAGTCAAGAACCTGCCTCTGACATCTGTCTTAAATCTATCACCACTCAATTTGCAGCTATGCCCCCTCGTACAAGCTGAAGTCATCATCCACGGAAAAAGACTCTCACTGTCCACCCTATCTAATCCTCTGATCATCTTGTATGTCTCTATTAAATCCCCTCTTAGCCTCCTTCTCTCCAATGAGAACAGACCCAAGTCCCTCAGCCTTTCTTCATAGGTCTTGCGCTCCAAACCAGGCAACATCCTGGTAAATCTCCTCTGCACCTTTTCCGATGCTTCCACATCCTTCCTGTAATGGGGCGACCAGAACTGCATGCAATATTCCAAATGAGGCCACACTAGCGTTTTGTACAATTGCATCATGACATCACGGCTCTGGAACTCAATCCCTCTACCAATAAAACCTAATACACTGTAAGCTTTCTTAACAGCACTATCAACCTGGGTGGCAACTTTCAGGAATCTATGTACATGGACATCAAGATCCCTCTGTACATCTACACTACCAAGAATCTTTCCATTTACCCGGTATTCTGCTTTCCTATTATTCCTCCCAAAGTGAATCACCTCACATTTATCCTTATTAAACTCCATTTGCCACCTTTCAGCCCAATTCTGTAGTTTATCCAAGTCTCCCTGCAACCCGCAACATTCTTCCACACTGTCCACCACTCCACCGACTTTAGTGTCATCCACAAACGCCTGCATCCAAGTAATTTATAAAAATGACAAACAGCAGTGGTCCCAAAACAGATCCTTGAGGCACACCACTAGTGACCGGACTCCAGGCTGAATATTAATCTGAGTTTGTCATTCATCCTCTGAGATACTGACAGGCTCACGACATACCTCTATCAACTTCTGGTTTTGTTCTTTATCTGTCAGTTCATCACTGTTATCTTGGGTTTGTCCATTGGTGCTTTTCTGAAGGATTTACTTCATGCAGAGGTAGTGGCCAGTTTTGTGAGCCTTTCAGCTAAATCAGCTTTCGTGAAATTCATTTGCATCATCATCTGCTTATGAATTTGTTAACTGCTTTACCGGGCTGGTGTGAGTAAGACATAACTCAAGCCTGTGTATTCTGAAGTTGACTCAAACTTTAAACTGGTCGTATGTTGTTTCTTTTTGCCGGGACATTTTTTAGTCACAGTTAAAAATACTTGTGCAGTTTACTTTTCTAAATCCTACATATTCCAAGCCAATAAGGAGCTTGATTGTCTGCCCTTCCTTATTAGCCATTTGTTGATCAATTAAATAAAGACTTTCCTTTATTTAAATAACTTTAAGGCAGACCAGATGTCTTTGATTGCTAAACCATGCTGAAGAATTTGTTTTCCATTTCCTTTGTAGCTCTATTTTCTTGAAATTGCCAGCAGAATCAGCAATCCGTATAATGCTCCTTTTGTTTTCTTTCATTGTTTTCTTCTTTTTGTTTTTATATTTTAATGTTGCTTTTAAAATAGCAGTCTTGTGCCTGTGCGTAGTACTCCCACCTAAAGAAAAGTCTGGATTTCATTGCACAGGCCTTTTTGTGGCTTTCACGTCATGTTCAACAAGATAAGATTACAGAATTGACTGGTGGAAGGACTGTGGAGAGGGCACAGTCAACCTACAATTTTGTATATGCCCTGCAAAGTCTGATGAAGAGGAGCTGCCTTCTGGTGTCAGGAGGAGTCCTGATCGTTTAGCAAGAAATAAACTATGAATCTGCTGGCCAGAACATGCGCTGCAACACTTTCTGACTGAAGAGGTGAGGAATGCTGGTCCTTCAGAAAAGAGAAGGTACTTTCAAATAAGTTTGCTGCAGAACCCTTAGGCCTTGGGTGATTTGTTGTAAACTTCAACTCTTATGTCACATAGATGATTACTGATGTTTAGGAAAAGTTTTTGCAACTTCCGCAGCTCCTATTATCATTTAGTTCCAAGTAGCTTCCACCATGAAGTGGTTTCTGGCTAAAAGACTGACTTCTTGATGAGACGAATGTCATGAAATTTTTAAAAATTAACTGTTTACACTTACTAGATTTCAGAAATACTCAAAGCTTGGATGCTGTTTGCTCTGGTGTTTTGTGATTACTGCTGTTGCTCCAATAATAATAGTTACTGATGATGATCCAGGTACCTTTATACTGGAATGCCACACATCATGATTTCATCTAAATGTCTGAAAGGTACAGTGTCTGCCTGATCTGCAAACCATAAATTAACACAACAGAAATAGATGCAGTTTTCCCCTATATACTATAAACTCACCTGGGTTTCTCATGATGTGTTTTACACTGTTGCTGTAACATGTACACTCCATTATGCATGTTATCTTGTGGTCCCTGACTTTTGATAGTGAATGTTGACTGTTCAGCTGCTTGAACTCATTGCTCCAAGAGCAAATACAGTAAGTGAAAGCAATAATATCCCATCAATCACACTGCATAAGTCAGGGAAGTAGTCTTTAAGTGCAGAATTGCTGCCAGCAAAAAATAACCACATAGAAAATATCATGTCCACAACATAATGGTGTGGTATGAGCATTAATTTTTGTCTCTTTTGCAATTCATGTGTTCCCATGCACAGTTAATTGTTATGAAATGGAGGTTGATCCCCCTGATAACTAAAATTAAAACATTCAGAGGCTCGTCCCACCCTACAATCTGTTAAAAGATGTGTGAAAAGTGATATAACTTGCCTCTTAACCTCAAGCTATTACAAAAGAGAAGTTAAGTGAAATTGACTCCTGACAGTAACTCCATAATCAACAAGTAACAATTTATTTTTCTAACTCTCTAACAGTGAAAAAATAACAGAACCATCAACAAAATGAACAATTGCCCCTTAACTACTAGCTATTCCAAAATAAAACAAAATTCTAATGATATGCTGTTCCAGCTTCTATAGACCAAAATAATATTTTTTAAAAAATTAAAACCTAATCTTTCAAAATTACATGCAGAATACATTTTCTAGAATCTTCTGTGGCATCTCCACTGATCTTCAGCATGGAATGCCTTTCTCTGTCAAATTCTTGTGTCAGGAATATTAGCTAAGAGTGCCACTGCATTTTTGATTAGATAATGATTACTCTGAGAGTTTAGGGAATTTTGAGAGAACAATTATATTCTCCTAAGAACTGATGGTTGTTAACTCTCAGGTGACAGTTGCTCTCACACTGATTTTCAAATGCCCTCTTCCTTTATACCTTTGACATATCAATTTCTTATAATAGGATTAATTCTATGTTATCAAAATCATCAGATTTAAACTAAATTGGTTTTTGGTCTCCCAGTGCTTGGTCTAAAATAATTGGTGGATATTCAAAGAGATATTCTGAATCAGAAAACCGATATTCAAAACAAAACTGCTGCCTGGATTGCCAACCATACAGCATTTTATTTTTTATAAAGTGTTTCAATTTTAGGAGGTCTATGTACCTGCAAACCCACAAGCTGCCCACAGACTTTTTTTTGAAGCTCAAAGCACAGAAGAAAACATATCTTTTAAAGGGACCACACACTCTTCCCACCTATTATTTTACAGCCATCAAATTCTAATGTCCTGCCTTCCAATCCACAAGTATCATATCCAACTTCACAGTATAATTACAAAATAATTTTTAGTCCCAGAGGCACAATAAATCCAATCCATATTTGCCATAAAACTTGTAATCAAACCTGACAAGTAGTCAGTACTGTAACTCATTCCAAGAATAGTTACAATGTTGTATATGCTTGGATTCCCTGACATATGTAAACATGATTTTTTTAATGAGCAGGTATATTGTCAGGTAGAGTGTAGTATTTCCAATAAAATTATTAACATAATATAGAGAGCTGAATCTACAGCTCATGTTTATCTCATTTTTCGTGCCACAAATACCCTTTTCCAGAACTTGGAACAGAACTTCCAAAAGTTCCTTTGAAGAGTTTGATTTTTAATGTAGTAAAAACAAAAATTCCCCTTATTTCTGGTGATTTAAAACAAAAATAATATATTTTAAACAATTTCTGCTGATTCGTTAATCAGGAAGTTCACTTGAAGTTTTACTACACCTGATAGTGTGAGTAGTTAGTTTTACAGCAAGGTAGAGACCTGGGGTGAATAAAGTCAGAATCCATTTAGAACCACAACTAAAACACAACCAGATAATAAAGAAAAAGAACATTGATAAATGCTGGAAATCGGAAATTAAAAATATAATATAGAGAACAAAAATTCAACAGCACTTTCAAAACATAAATCTTATAATTTCAGGCATAGATCATTCATCAGAAATTTAAGCTGTACTTATTCTTAAAAAGCTCATTGCAAGTTCAGTTCTACTTGTATTCAAGCACCTTCCTAAACAAGTGCCGAAATGCCTGTTTGAATTTTACCCACTCATTCAGGGGAAGTGGGTTTCATGTCTGGGTCATAATTTTAATGTTGCTCTTGAGAACATGGTGGCTCAGAGTTGCATTCTTGAGCCATTGCAGTCCGTTTGGCATAGATACATCCACATTGCTGTTAGGGAGGGAAATCCAGAGCTTTGTCCCAGCCACAGTGACACCAGAGTGATAGTTCTTGATGGCAAGTGGCTTGGAGGGGCCTTTGCAGGTGGTGGAGATCATTGTATCTGAAAACTTGTGGATGTGGCACCAAAAAATTGGATGGTTTTATCCTGGATTGTGTCAAGCTGTTTGAATGTTACTGAAGCTACAGTCAACCAGACAAATGGAGAGTATTCCTTCACAATCCAGACTTGTGCCTTTGTAGATGGTGAGGGGTGTTTAGGAGGTAAGTTACCCACCTGCAACATTTCCAGTGTCTAAACTGCTCTAGTAGCACTGTACACATAGGATTCCACTTCAGTTACTGGTTAATAAGCCCCCAGAATGTTCATATTAGGGAAATTAAATAACAGTATTAAATGATAGAACAACGAGTAACAATGGTTAGATTTTCTCTTTCTGGAGATGGTCATGGCTTGGTAACTGCATGATCACAATATTAAGTACCAGCTGTCAGCCCAAGCCTGGATACTGACCACTTCTTGTTGAAATTCCATATAGACAGCATCCACTTCTGAAGAGTCACAAATGGTTCTAAACATTGTGCAATCATCAACAAACATCTTCACTTCTGACATTATGTTAGAGGGAACATAATTGATGAGGCAGCTAAAGACGATTGGGCCTAGGACACTATCCTGACTAGCTCCTGCAGAGATGTCCTGGAGTTGAGATGACTGACTTGCAAAAATCATAACCATCCTCCAACCTCTCCCCCGCAGAATGGGCAGCCCTCCGCTCCAACCCCAACCTCACCATCAAACCCGCAGACAAGGGTGGCGCAGTGGTAGTATGGCGCACTGAAATCGCTTTGCAGAACACCTCCGCTCGGTTCGCAATGAACAACTGCACCTCCCAGTCGCAAACCATTTCCACTCCCCCTCCCAGTCTTTAGATGACATGTCCATCATGGGCCTCCTGCAGTGCCACAATGATGCCACCCGAAGGCTGCAGGAACAGCAACTCATATTCCGCTTGGGAACCCTGCAGCCCAATGGTATCAATGTGGACTTCACCAGCTTCAAAATCTCCCCTTCGCCCACCACATCCCAAAACCAGCCCAGTTTGTCCCCTCCCCCCACCACACCACACAACCAGCCCAGCTCTTCTCCTCCACCCACTGCATCCCAAAACCAGTCCAAACTGTCTCGGCCTCCCTAACCTGTTCTTCCTCTCACCCATCCCTTCCTCCCACCCCAAGCCGCACCTCCATCTCCTACCTACTAACCTCATCCCACCTCCTTGACCTGTCCGTCTTCCCTGGACTGACCTATCCCCTCCCTACCTCCCCACCTATACTCTCCTCTCCACCTATCTTCTTTTCTCTCCATCTTCGGTCCGCCTCCCCCTCTCTCCCTATTTATTCCAGAACCCTCACCCCATCCCCCTCTCTGATGAAGGGTCTAGGCCTGAAATGCCAGCTTTTGTGCTCCCGAGATGCTGCTTGGCCTGCTGTGTTCATCCAGCCTCACATTTTATTATCTACCATCCTCCATTCTGTTAGGTTTGCATCTAACCAGCAGAGAGCTTTGCCCTTGATTCCCATAGACTGTAAACTTACTTAGGCTCCTTGATGCCACAATCAGTCAAATGTTGTAAAAACATTAAATCAACAAGGATTGAAGAAATGCAACTTGCCACTGCATTTGGTCAGCTCCATTTTGTACAGATATGAATTGACACTTTGTTGCAGCATAAACAGATTCATAATTAGCGAATTACAAGGCAGAACTTGCATTGCTGCAAAGCAGTTTCAGTGCCAACAAAGGGAGTCACTTTAGGCAGACATTTCAAGAGAATTTGGAAATGGTAATTGAGGGGTTGGGGCTTAGAACAGGAGGAAACTCCCATCATTTTGGATCCACAACCCAGTCTTGGTTCCTTTGAATTTTGCAGGAGGAGGCGTGACAGCAGGACTGGCTACTAGCTGCTGGAATTGGTAGTCAATCAAGATCTTCAGAGCTTGATTAACCATGTTGGGAGAACACACAAAATAGGAGAACTCAATATTTGGCCTCTTGAGCCTGTTCTGTCATTCAATAAGGCTGTTTTTGCTAGTATTTCAAACTCCACACTCCCATTTATGCTCAATAAACTTAGATGCCCTGGCAGAACAAGAAACAATCTAACTCTATCTTAAAAAATATTCAATGACCTCGCCTCCCGTGCCTTTTGCAGTGCACAGTTCTTTAAGCATACAATGCTTTCAGGGGAAAAAAAAATCTAATTTCTGTCATGGAAATGCAACCCATAATTTTAAAACTGCATCACTAGTTTTAGACCGATCCATAACAGGAAAAGCCTTTCTACATCCACCTGGTCAAGACAATTCAGAACATTATTTGGTTCAATCAAATCATCTCTCACTTTTTGCAACTCCAGTAGTAGAAACAAATCCAGTCTGTCCATCTCCTCTGCATAAAGCCAACCATGCATTGCCGGCATCAACGCAGTGAATTCCTCTGCATTACCTTCAATACATTTAAATCCTAAAGTAAGAAGACCAAACGTACACGTGGTATTTCAAGATGAGGTCTCACCAATACCATTTTATAAATGACATATATCATCCTTACTTTGATTATAGTGTTATGCAGTGGAGATGAGGTCAACACCTCTCATAATTAAAACTAAAACACCTAGAAAAAATTGCCTCATCTTATAATCTGGTAAAGGAAATGTAAAAAGTGGTATTTCCTGCCTCTCAAATCTCAAATAAAGGAGATGTGAAATAAAATGAACTCCTGATGGTCACTCTACAATCAACAAGTAATAGTTTATTTATCTAACTCTACCAGTTAACAAATTAATAGAACTGCTAACAAACTAAACAATTCTCCCTTAACTAGTAGCTATTCCCGAATAAACCAAAATTCTAACGTATGCTGTTCTAATAGATACAATTCCCACTTACATAAAACAAATTAATAAAAAAAATTTAATATCTCAAAATTAGAGTCAAGATAAGTCTTCCAGAATGTTCCTTACTTTCTCCACTGTTCTCCAGTCAGGAACGCCTTCCTCCATTGAATTCTTGTGTCAAGAATACTGGTTAAGAGTGCTGTAGTACCTTTATTTAGATGGCGCTTACTCTGAGATCTTAGAGATTTCTGTGAGAGCCAGTGAGTTTCTTTTCAGATGGCAGTTTGTTCTTCCACTGATTTTGAAATGACCTCTTCTATTATACCCTTGATGATCTATTAAGCTCTGACAATAAGCTTGGTTCTAAATTGTCAAAACCATCAAATTTAAACTTAATCGTATTTTGATATTTAGGGTCTAGTTTAAATTAATTGGCTAAATTCAAAAACCTGTTCTCATGGTAAAAATGCTGCTTATAGATTTTTAAAATTTCTTAGCCTAAAAAAACCCACATCATCTTTTAAAGGGACCATACACTCTTCCCCACTATCATTTTACAAACATCTACCCAACTTCATAACAATAGCATCCCATAGCGTTCTTCATTATGTGTTGTACCTTCATGTACTAAACTTGTTGTGACTCAAGAGGTTCCATTCAATCTTGATGCTATTTGATTTTGGGGCACTTTCTCCTCATGTCTTACAGCCCTAACCTTTTTGCCCATTTGTGCATTTCAATTTCTGGCTGGTAGATGGAAATGGTAATGTTCAGTATGGTTCCTGACTCTACATTTAATCCTAATTCTCCAATTATTATTTCTATTAAATGCAATGAAAATGAACATTGGGATTCATTATTGCTCAATTTACACAACTGCACAAAATTAAAACTACTACTCCCATTATGTTGTCACCCTTTTCATCTCAAGTCTAAAGATTTCCCATTATTCATCAAACTATCACTAATATTTACATCCAGCTAATTTGGGCCAGATTCCTTTGTACATTTGTAAGTGCTGCTTTTTCCAGGCATTCATTATCCCTTTTTAAACTTACAGAGCTATTAGGTACTTCCAACATTAATCACTGTTAGTGTATATGTTCTGTAGAGCATACTCATTTATGCATTAATAGCAGAGCATTCTAGCTCCAAGAAAGTTGTCCATTTGATAGCCCCTGTCAATTTTATAAAGAGGAAACGAAATTCTCTCCTTTTAATGCACAGATTATCTAGTACACAATTTTCTGCTAGTCAATGTTTATGAACTGAACTGATTGTAAATGGTATTGTAAATTAAAAAGTTGAAGCATTATGATTAAATTTCATAAGAATTATTTTAACAAAGGTATTAACTCATTTAGTGTGACGGTGAATAACCGAACAATTTTGTTATCATTCAGCATTTTTATTTTGTTCTTTCAGACTATTCAGAGGTGGAAAAATTTGGAACGTGCCTTTGTGTGTGGTGACCACAGTAGAAGCACATAAAGGAATTAACTACTAGGAAGTGAATGATTTTTACTTAAACAGTGCACAGCTGTCTTACTGTTCAGTGAAGTGCAATAAAAAGATGATATTATATTTTGGAGATCTAAAGCTAGACTAGAATTCCTGTTAGCTACATTTTGTCTTAAAAAGAACAATTTAAAATCCTTACCATGGATTTGGAAGAATGTAAGTTCATAATTTTCATCAATTACATGTTTAACATAGCACAAGTCAGGACAGAGTAAGGTGCAATAATGGATTAGTTAGGTCAGTAAATTGGCCCATTCATTACAACTAAATAATTTGTATTCATATAGCCCTTCATTCTGAGGAAGTCTAGGACAATAAATAGGTTGAACTGCAACAAACAACAGTGAATTTGGGCTTGGCAAGATTCCATTGATAGCAAATGAATGAAAATAATTTAAGCTATTTTTAGAAGCAGTAGATTTCTATCTCAAAATATGACTAGCTAAAATTACGTGCTAAAATATACTAGTTTAAAGTTTCAGCTATATTGTTGCAACTATTGTAGAATATTGCTGTCAGAAGTGTGAGTATGGTTTTAGCTGTTGATTCAGATGCAGGCTCTGGTTGCTTTGCTGTCTTGCCCTGACCAATACTATAAATGGAGCACTTCTGGCTTGCAATGTGCCTATTTGTCCTGTCATCTGGAAAATTTGAATTCATAGCACCTGACAAATGGATACAGCACTACTGAATTTATTAGCTATCACCTCTGCTAATGCATGGAAATCTAACTAAATAGATGAATACAGAGTGCTGATAAAAATAAGATATGAAGGAAATAATTTTTGAAAATGTGCAGCAGCTTAAACACTGACTTTTCCTTCTGGCTCCAGTCAAATTGAATACAGATTAATTAGATCATAATCTCATTAGAGTGGGATAGAGGCATACTGTCATAAGAGACTCTGCACATTGCTGGACTATATGTTCTGCAGGAATGCTGAATGTCAACCATGATTGCCCAATATTAATGTCTCTCCAATTTTAACCTCACAAAGTTTTAGTTAGAAATGATGCTATAAATAAACACAATCTAGATTTTCCACTCTCAAGAAATAATTTATGCAAATAAAGAAATCAGCAAATCAATTATTTTAACATATTTCAAATCTTGCAGTTTATTAGTGTACTCCAGTGTAGATATGCAACTGAGACAAATATATGTTGAAATGCCAATGTTAAAGTATATTTCCAGACAGGCACTAGGAAATGCAGCTGGATAGTAATCCACAACAGGAGTGATTCTTTGCATTTTATCATGATTTCAAACTAATACCAGGGAGAAGCAATTAATACCCAATTTTTAACTGCACATAGTTTAATTAGATAAGAAAATTTATACAAGTAAATGGGTGCACTTAACGCATATATTCCTTGTTCAAAAATCTATGTTTATTGCTTCAAAGAAAAATATGATGGAACAACTTGTTTCTTATTTTAGGATGGTCAAGCGCATGTAATTCCTACAACAGACAACTTTTGCATCTGCAAATATTGAGCTTTGTGAATGAAGATATCCCCAAGGTTCAATGAAATGGCTTTACAGAATTATATGATGGATCTACCTTCCTTGTTTACCCTCAAGGCATCATAAAGAACAACAAATCAGTTTCTATATACCTGTACTGAGATGTTCTTTCAGCCAGTTTCAGAGAGAAAGCTGGTTTCACAGACATGCTTTTTGACATTGTTCCTTGGAGATTACAAAATTGTTGCATTTGCTCCACTGTTTCAGCCTTATCCATGGATGACAAACTGATGCACTACTAATTTGTTTGTTATGGACATGGGAAGAGAAATAATGTGAAATTCCCAGTTCCCTTTGCTTACTGTCAGCAATCAGTTGTGTTGTCTTTTCAAAGGTAGACATGTGTGTGTCAAAGACCCCTTTAGCATGTGGTCAATTTGAATAAATAGCAGCAGTCTTTCATGGGTCTTACAATAAAGAAAATTCACCCTGACAAAGTCGAAATGCTACATTTTTCACATGGTACGCCATCAAGAAAGATACCATTTTAAAAAAGGTCCATTTCTACAAGTATTAAACTAAAAGAACAGTCAAAAGTCCACTTGTTTAGCAAGTGTGATGCTGCAAAAGAGGGCTCTTTGTCCACTCTTCAATTGTGATTCTGTTGGGCTTAAAGTAGCTAAGGTCAGATATGGAGATGAGAGATAATGGGAACTGCAGATGCTGGAGATTCCAAGATAATAAAATGTGAGGCTGGATGAACACAGCAGGCCAAGCAGCATCTCAGGAGCACAAAAGCTGACGTTTCGGGCCTAGACCCCTCTCTGATGAAGGGTCTAAGCCCGAAACGTCAGCTTTTGTGCTCCTGAGATGCTGCTTGGCCTGCTGTGTTCATCCAGCCTCACATTTTATTATCAAGGTCAGATATGGAGGTTGGTTCAGAATTCCCTTGAAAAATGAATGTTAAGCAGGTCGGAATGTAAGGCTCTTGTGACTCCTACACCAGGAGGCCAAATTTATTTAGACATGGACTGAAATGTTTGGAACCAGCCTGAGAAACTTTTACAGACTTTGCAGTTCTCAATTCCTAAAAGAAAAAGAAATGATACAGCCTCTTTCCTGCTTTTTTTTTGGTAGCCTTTAGTGATCTTTTGATGGTGGCACATGTCTTTTCTGGATCTTTAGATCAAACTTTCTTATTTCCAGTCAGAGGTGGTCAACTCTCTAATTCTGATTTGTCTAACCAGAATGGCTCAGAAGGTGAAAGGCATAGCTAAACCATAGAAGATAGTTGGTGGTCTTTAAATTAACTGTGTAGATAACTTTTATATCTGTAGTGATTGGACCCATGACCAGGTGAATCTCATTGACAAGGAGATCCTTGATTGGCCCAGGTTAACAAGTCCAATCAGGAAGCGCTGGCTGACAGTTAGAAACAGGGGATTTGAAGAGTCTCCTGATCTGAGGGAATGTCCTTGAGTTGGCTGCTCAGAATCCATGTACAAACCACATGTAAGTAAAGGGTGACTTGATTACAAGACACTGGCCTCTGTGCAGTTATTTCAACATCTTTTTGACGAAGCATTAAACTTAGAGACAGGAAGTCTGGAGATTGATCGCTATGTGTTGGAAATGGATGTTGAACAAGGCAGGTGAATTCCAAAGATAACATTTCTTGGGTATTTCCACTTCTGACTGGAGACAGAGTGACTCAATTAGAATCTTCTGTAGGCTGAGATAGTCTTAATTGTGTAATCAGGTCACATGACTCTCAGCAGCCATCTTACCACTTTGTCAGTCCCCAATTTAAACAAATAAAAGGTGGCTCCAGAAGAAACCCAGTCCATCTTTGAAATTATAAATAGGATGTATTTTCAATCACCATGATAAGAGTACTGTCAGCAGTAGGAGCCCAGGAATCAAGTGTACTGACTACAGAATCACTTGCATCCAGATGTGCTGGATTCAAATTTAAGAAAATGATCTTACAATATATAAAAGCCATGACCAACCAAACCTACACACACAAACACAATACATGGCTCAATTTAAGAGAATTCTTAAAAGGTAGTAACAATATTTTTCAATGACCTTGGGTGTCTCAATTAACTTCATTGGTGTTTGACTATATGAGCCATTACATAAAAACCTAAAGAACTGCAGATGCTGTAAATCAGGAATAAAAACAATGTTGCTGGAAAAGCTCAGTGATATCTGGCAGCATCTGTGAAGGAAAAAACAATTAACGTTTTGGGTCTGGTGACTGAGGAAGGGTCACCAGACCCAAAATGGTAACTCTCTGTCTTTTCTTTCACAGATACTGCCAGACCTGTTGAGCTTTTCCAGCAACTTTGTTTTTGAATTCATTGCATACCTTTTCACTGGAGTTCAAACAAGTGAACCACTAATTTGCATGTATCTTAAGTTGCTGTTAAAGATCATACTTTCGGTTATTACTTTTCACTAATGAAGTAAATAGCAGTAAAAATGACCTTGGTCATACTTCAAAGAGGAGAAGAGTATAGGTAAGAATTAGGAGTGTAGTTTAGACTTGGTTTAAGGGCTGGATTGACTACATTTTGTAGCAGCATGTGGCTGTAAAGCTATAGTTTCGATATCTCTTGTTTTGGCATTGTAGTGGCATAGGATACCAACCAGGAAGAGGCGTAGTCACTGAAAGAGAGGAATGTAGCATAGGTTAAGAGGTAGTTAACCTGACTGGTGAATTAAATGTTGTGAGGAGCCAAAGGAACAGCTGGATCTTTGAGAATATGTGCACAGATCATTGAAGGTGGCATGCAGGTGGAGAGAGTGGTTAATAAAGCATAGTCATTATAGTCTTACCAGACAAGAGGGCTGCTCATTCAATGGAGAGAGAGAGACAACTGGTGGCATTTTAACCTGAGGGTCAGTGTGCCTCAGATGAGGGGAGAGATTGAGAAGGAGAATCCTTTTACAGTAACCTCAGCCAGCGTAGGAATGAACTCTATCATAAGCCTGCAGTCTAGCTAACTGATCTAATGGGGAGCACAGTATAGCTTTTCAGCTGGGAGTTGTTTCATTTTATATAGAATTTGAGTGTCGTACACATTTTGGCAAATTCTAAAACCCACAGTGTGATAGCGCAGTTTTCTTACGTTTGTAAAATACATGGATCTGCAAGATTTTTACACATTTATTTTGAAAACCATTGTTTGAGGGATATATTTGGTTTAAATTCTGTTTAGTGTTGAAATAAAATCTGATGTGGATGGAGTTGATTCATTGTATTATGATTCAAATATCTTGAATGACAGAGGTACAATCAAGGTCACCATTACTTTCTACACAATGTATGTTTACTAGTCCAGGAAAGCCAACGTGAGCATCCATATTGCTTCCAGACCTTTGAAGAAGCTGCCAGAAAAGCAGGTTTGGCTAAAATGCTTGCCAATATCCCACTGTTTCTCAGTTTTGTTATTGTTTCCCAGCTGAGAACAACAATGAAGTGTTCTTTGTTTTAAATGTTTTAAAATGTCTCTACAGATTTTACCAAGCAGGCTTGCAGTCTGAGAGATTTTCTATAGCAAAAAAAGTAAAAAGCAGAAACGAAGCATCATAGCAATAATGTTAAAGACAAATACTCAAACAAAGCAATGTGCTTTTTTAAGATAAGCTACCATTCTTGGCAATTTGAAATTATATATATGGGTTTACATTGAGTATGGCAGGTCAATTGCTCATAAACCACAGTATCAGTGACTTGCAGGTTCACAGCAGACCACTGGGGATTACAAAAATGATCTGAACAGTCAGTGTGAAATGGTTATCACCAAAGTGTATTAGCTATCAGGGGCACCTCTCCAAGAGACTTGACTCTGAACCGAAACAAATTATCCTGACTTTATATACTGTAAATCATTTCAGCCAACATTTGGTATCTTGTATACAGTTGCAGACAGTTATAAGTGTATTCAGTGATGAATAAGGTGCAGGTCTTTGCAACCAAACCCTTTTATTTTATTATATATAACATTTACAGAGGTAAACAAAAGAAAGCATTCGCAGAGCTTTAGAGATTCAATCCTAGCTCCAGCAATGTGTATCAACATAAGCAGGAATCACCAATAGCATATCCTAGAAATTTGGAACTTATGCTTGCCTTTGATCTTCCCTCGTCATTAATTCTATCATATTAAATCATCATCCCTTAACCATTATTGTTTCTATCAACAATCAATGACTAACATTTGTCTTAACATTTCGCTATCAATATTTTCTTCATTCTCACTCTCCCCTACTCTAAGTCTCATTTGGATACCATGCTTAGCACAGGTTGAGAAAGACTGGGATATCACTTATTTGCTCACTACACTAAGACAGGCAAAATTCAGAGGGAAGGTCTGCAGAATGGTTTGACTCATTACTCCGAATGTGTTACAGAGTTACATTGTATGTTGTGGAGGGTCCGTGCATATTGCATTTGCTGCCCTGATAGTCTTCAAGCCTTGGCTTGGTCATTTATAGCTAAGTTACAACAACTACTTAAGGATATCGGCTTGGAAAACAAAATTACCTGTTGGCATGGAGCAAAGCCACCCTTGGGCTGTGTGGTGCAATACTTCAGTAGAACTTGATGAAAGTTATTAATGTTCATCAAAGCTTTTTTTTAGTCAGTATCCCTCACACTCTGTTTCACCACTGATTTGTGGTACTGCAATAAGCTTTGTGATATGGGTGTATGAAGCTGCAAAGGATTGAAACAGGCAGTGGTAAGTTGTGGCTCATTATCAGGGATGACGAATCTGGAATCTTTGTGTGAGAAAGATGTTTCTCAAAGATGTTATCATGGTCTCTGAAGTGGGTAGGTTTACTATCTGAGATTTGCTCCTTCGAACTTGAAGAGTATGGCACCAAGGTGTTTCTAAGGCCTGGTTGCAACAGTTACGCCTAAGCCCACTACTAGGAAATGCCCAAATGCCCCAGTGTCTCTTCTTAAGGATGTTCTGATAGAGAAACCCGGAAGAACTGCGGATGCTGTAAATCAGGATCATAAACAGAATTTGGTGGAAAAGCTAAACAGGTCTGGCATCATCTGCGACGAAAAAAAATCAGAGTCAACGTTTCGGGTCCAATTACCCTTCCTCTGTGTTCTGAGGAAGGGCCATCAGACTCGAAACATTAACTCTGATTTTTTCTTCATAGACGATGCCAGACCTGCTGAGCTTTTCCAACATCTGCTTTTGTTCTGATAGACAGTTTATGACACCATCAACTGCTCTTGGTACACCAAAATGTACATCAAATCCCTCAACTCATCTGCCTTGGTTGAAAGACTCTGCATTAAAATAAATTTCAGTCATCTTTGCAGTGCTCCCTTGTGTCTTAATTTAATGATATATGCCCTGCCTTCCAGATCTATTTGATTTTTCTTTGCTATAATTGTCTGTGTATCGCCTTCACTGTGCCACCATTCCACATACCCCTACCATATCAGATGTTGGCCCCATTATAGCTCAGGTACAACCATCAGACTTGCACAGGATTAAACATCCCCAGAAATGGACCCAGTGATCCAGGAATCTGAAGTTCTTCCTCTTGCATTGACTCTTCAGCCAAGCTTTCCTCTCTCAATTCACCTATTCCTATATTCACTTGTATGTGACACCAGGAATAAGCCAGAGATTACAAACTTAAAGGATCTGCTTTTCAATCTACTACCTATCTCCGTAAATTCTTGCTGCAGGTTCTCATCTCTCTTCTCCTGACTTCATGGTAATAAGGTGAGCCACTGTCTCTGATTGTTCACTTTCCCCTTTCTGAAATCATTGCAGCTGCTCAGCAGCATTTTCCACCCTGGCTACAGGGAAGAAATAACCCAACCTAGAGGCTTGTCTGAAGCCAGCGAAATACCTCTCTGTATCCCTCACTATTGATTATTTCTACTATTGTTCTTCCTCTCTTTCTTCTCCCTCCTTCTTTGTGTTGCTGGGATCTGGTGCAGCACGTGCAAATCACTAGTAAATGGTCATGCTCAAAACCCTACACTCAGTCTGATCAAACTGATGGCATTCCCTGCAGAAAGAGCCATCCATCTGGCAAAAGTGTCTAAGATTTCCCATATATTACAGTATGTGCAACACAATCTGAAGCATTAACTTATGGAAGAATCTATGGAAGACTTAGACTCTGTACTGATGGATGATGAAGTCTCAGGAAAAGAGTTGAAAATAAGTTGAAACCTGTCTCTTATGTTTAAGTGATAATTGGTTTTTACTTTAACAGAGATGCACTATCCTTTTGCTTGCTGTAATTCACAATAATTTAAGCATTTGAGGCTTTTTGCCAATTGAAAAAGTTTCCTATGAGTGGAGCTGACTATCCAGGAAGACAGCAGGGCACTTAATGGCAGCAATTTGAGAGTACTGGATTCATTTGGTGAAGCAAGCAATTTAGTGACATTAGATATCGCCTAGGGTGATCTTTTGTGAAAGATGAGACCAAACAAGTAGTCTTTCATGGTCCTGCACATTTTCAAGCTGTTACTATTACACCTCATAAAATTATATGGAGTATCATCAGATAGTTTATCTATTCTGCTTTATTTTTGTGGGGTTGAACATAATAAATAAAAATTAAGGAAACTACAACTGGCAGAAATGCTGAGACAGTTATTACATTTTCAAATGGCTCCATTTAGAAATGCTATTAAAATATTTGAAGTTATGATACTTCATTGCTTCTGCCACTCTGGAACACTTAATTACTTAAAGTAGTCAAGATTCACTCTAACCACATTATCCACATATTTTTTGAGAACAGTTAACTTAGGCGTTGTCACAAAAGTAATGTTTCTGCAGGAAACAAACCCTACATCATGCCATTTCCACAATAATTTGCATTATTTAAACCTGTAAATGATAGCTTGATTTTCACTCTGGGTAAAGTTTTTCTAAACAATGGTTGGTATAGGGAAATTGCAAAGTGCAGTCATTGGAGAAAATGTAATAAAAGTGGGAATTTTGCTAAAAAAAAATTTCGAATCAGTTGGATGACATTTGACCAAATGGCTGTCTGGAGATATGCCAGGTAAAGAGGTTCTGGGGGTGTGTGGTGGTGTTGGAGGTAGGGAGAGAGGACACAGTGACTTTCTTTCAAGAGCCAAAAGGCCAGTTAACATTCCTGACCCTACAAAGGAAAGAAAAAACTTTACCTTTTTGGGACCTTTCACCCTTCTAGCAAGTCTTGACTCTCAAACCTGTCAGGAAAAATCATAGAAACATGAGAACTGGGAGTAAACCTTTCTATCTGTGAGTCTTTTCTGTCATTTAGTTTGTTTGTACATAATTCAAAAGTCCTCCCAGTTCAGCCTCAATTAAAATTGCACTCACGTTCCAACAAGTTCTGCATATGAAAATGAAGCTTTGAGTGGGTAACTCAAGCACACATCTAAAATCCTGAATAAAAGCACTGGGATTTGGGTGGAAATATATAACATGCCATTAATCCATTTCCAGGCATTTTCCACAATTGCAAAAAATCAAATCTACTCCAGTCTATAAGTGACAATCTATGCAGCTTGACAGACATTGAAGGATAAAACTTGATTTAAACTGAATGTTGTGTGACTTCATCTAGTGAAAATGTATGAAGTAGATATCATGAGGTATTGACCACTTTCTATTTTATATCAAAAACTTTGTGTGGTACAATGAATGAAATTTAATGAGTTAAATCAATGCTTGGACTGGAAAACTTCATTTTAGAAAGAAGTATCTAGTGGGTGAACTGGATCAGATGTCATCCATATACAGTATTTTAAAGGAACCCAGGCTGTTTGTTTTATTTCCCCTCTTTCACTTACAAGTCCAGAACAGTCAGAAATTAGATATGAACTCCCTTCCTTAAACAATAGTTTCTTATATAACCTTGTGAGACCAAAGCCTCCATCATCCCTGTAAAATGAGTTCTCTGAATATTGGAACTTCCTTTCTTTACACCACTGGGGACCTGCTGGAGGAACAAAAAGCTAATTGAGAAAGTAAGTATATCTAACTCGGAGTTAGGGAAAAGTAATGGATGACAAGGGCAAGCCTTGATAAATTAAAGTAATTTTAGATGTTCAGAATATAATAAAGGTGTGCAATCACTGCGATTTGTCTACAACAGTGGACATTAGGAGTCAAATTTAAAGTCAGAAATGGAAAAAGGCAAATTTGTTCAGAATTATTAGTGAATTTAATGTAAATGTCAATAATTAATGATTCAGCTTCAACAGTACTCTGTGGTAAAGAAATCCACAGATTCACTACCTTCTCATCTCTGTCTTAAATGTGCAACCTCTTATTCTGAGATGATGCCCTCTGGTCCTAGATTCTCCAAGGGAAAACAACCTGTCCACATCCATCCCGTCAAGTCTCCTTAGAATCTTGCATATTTCAATCAGATTGTTTCCCATTCTTCTAATTTCCAATGAGTACAAGGCCAACCTTTTCAACCTCCTCATAAGGTAACCCTTCTGTCCCTGGCATCAGTCTAGTGAGCATTCTCTAGGCTGCCTACAATACCAATATATCTTTCCTTAGATAAGGGGCTCAAAACTGTTCACAGTGCTCTTGCTTTCATCTGACCAGTGTCTTGTATAATATTAGCAAGGTCTCCCTACGTTTATGCCCCATTTCCTTTGAAATAAAAGCTAACATCCCACTTGTTTTCTCTATTACTTATTGAACCTGGAGGTTAGCTTTTTTGTGATTCATGGATAAGGACTCCCAAAACCTTCTGTTCTACAGCTTTCTGTGGTCTTTCTCCAATTAAGTAAGGTCAAATTCTTCTGTTCTTCCTGCCAAATGTATGACTTCCTACGTTCCCACATTATGTTCCATCTGCTAAGTTTTTTTTTCCCATTCACTTAACCTGTCAATATCTATCTGCAGTATCTTTGTGTTATCCTCACCACTTCCTATCTATTTTTCTGTCATCCACAAACAGCTATTAGGACATTTGCTTTTCTCATCAAGATGGCTGTAGATGAGGTTTAGCTACCTAGATCCCCCCAATACAGTAAAAAAGAACATAGAACTGTGGATGGTGGAAATCTGAAACAAAAATAGAAATTGCTGAAGAAATTCAGCAGGTCTAGCAACAGCTCTGGAGAGAGAAACAGAGCTAACCTCTCAAGTCTAGTTTTTAAAAAGGGTCAAAACTTCTTCAAGTTTTGAATCCCTGATTCAAAGCTTTAACTCTGTTTTGCTCTCTCCACAGATACTGTCAGACCTGCTGAGTTTTTCAAGCAATTTCTCTTTTAGGTTCCTCCAATGTCACCTTTTCAGTATATTCCAGTAAAGGTCTTGCTTCTTGAGGTGTTTGCAGTGCTCTACGGAATGGGGGCTCCTTGAATAATAAGTCTGTGATGGATTACCACTCCTTTATCCAAAAGGAGGCATGGGGCAACTGACACAGGACAAGGAACCACTTGAACGAAAGTGAATGGAAATGAGAGCCATCCATGGGAATCAATAGTGAAAATCACATCATGCCTGTATCATATCGCTCTGACGCTTTTTTCACGATTAGTATAATTTACCTCATTTGCAACAATCATACAAGAACCCTATATTGTACCAATGCAAAACAATCCCATTTCATACCTTTGCTGAATGTGATAACAGCATAATGAACAATAAATGCTCACATCTGAAATAACAGTTTGCGATCAAGTTTAGATCAATTGTCAATTGTCTATATCCAAGGGTGATTAATGTTGCAAGAGAAGTGGAATTACAACTAAGCCAATAATCTACACAAAATGTACCAAACTGACTATATACTGACCTCAAGGGACCCTTTCTGCGCACTTGTACATGCTTTGAATATCTTTCACGCACATCAATCCTCATCACTCTCTAAAACTGTGAACAGAAAGTAACAGCCTGGAAATTATTACTGGCAATATTGATGGCTGAATAACAGTTTCAGATTTAAAGTTTTATCTATTAAAAACTGGGTAAATACAACAAGAATAAACTAAGATTATTAAAAGGTTCAGAATAGAAGCGGTGGAGCTTTAAAGTAGCAAGAGGAAAAACCTAAATAATGCATAACCAAATTGGAAACTGAAAATGGAAACAAAAAAGGGAAACACAGCAAGCAAATTGACCTGTGCAGTTTCAAAGGGAAAAAAAAAGATTTTGAAAGCAAAATTTCTGGGCAACCGGAAACTGTTTGAGACTATGTGAAAGGACAGAAAGCAATTTCAGCTCAGTCATTGCAGTTTTGACTTTGTTTAGTTTGCATTTCACTAAGAGATTGCTGGAGTAAATGATAGCAAAGTTTGCATTGTAAGCAAAGGGAAAGACCAAGCTTATAATTCATTTTAAATGTTAATGACCCCTAGGTGGATTGTAACAAGGAGTAAATACTTCTTGTCATAGAATCACTCTTAGGCTAATATTATGAAAGATTCTAATGGTTTTTCTTCAGGAAAATCCCACAAATCACAGTCGCAATCACTCTGTCAAATCTTTTGTACTTAACTTATAAAAAATAGATAATAAATACACTGTACATCAACCTTACCTTTATCAAACTTGTCTCAGCTGATGAAGTGCAACAATCTGGATCATGTCTCAGTGAATGTTGCTTTGCAAGACAAGTTGCAAAACAATATTTAGTGACACTTACTTCCGCACGATCAACCAAGTGCATGAATTTTTAATCTTTCTTCGTAAGGATTCTATTACCATTTTCTCTTGTATTCATTTCCAGCTTTTCCAGATGTTGTCCAAAGGATTCAGTCTGACTGATCACCTTCAGTAAGGCATGGTGTACTGTTGCTTGTGGAAGATCCCATTGTGCTCATTTGGAACATCATCAAGTCTGCTTCACTAGTCAGCCAACCACATACTCATGGACTATATTGTATGCTTTGGTATTGGTTTGTCTTTAGTGCAAGACTTTTTGACACTGAAAGCTTTGGAAACCATGTGCTCCTGAGATGCTGCTTGGCCTGCTGTGTTCATCCAGCTTCACACTTTATTATCAAAATTAAACCAGACTGTTTGGAATCTCAGAGCTCCAAGGAGCTATGAGGAGAGGCTAGAAAAGCTTGAGTGGTTTTCTCTGCAGCATCGGGGATTCAGGGGAGACTTGATTGAAGTCTATAAAATTATGACATGTATAGATAGGGTTGATTGTCAGAATATTTTTCCCAGGGTTGAAATGTTCATAATTAGGGGGCATGCATTTAGGGTGAGAGGGGGAAAGTTCAAAGGAGATGTGAGGAGCAAGTTTTTTTTTATTACACGGAGTAGTAGGAATTTGGAACACACTGCCAGGGCGGTGTCGGAGGCAGATACAATGGGGGCATTCAGGGAACTTTTAGATAAACACATGAATATGCAAGGATTGGAGGAATATGGACCAAGGGTAAGCAAAAGGGATTAGTTAAATTTGATGTCATGTTCAACACAGCGTCGTAGGTTGAGCAGTTGTACTTTGTAGGTTCTGTGTATCCACCTCTTCTTATAATTACTCACTAAATAGCTTTAATAATTCATACTTCTGAGCATTAATAAAAGATATGCTCAAACGTTACTATATGCTTGTTGCTGGAGTCTTGAAGAGAACTTCTGAGATAAATGGGAATAATTTCTGGAGCACTTTATCAAAATATATACAGTTGATCAACACATACTCTGAAGAGTTTCTGAGGACATTTCCAAAAGACAGAGAATATTGTGCTACACTATCATAACGGACACTGTTCAGGAATCACCTTAGTTATCTGCATCTTGCCAGCAGCTCTCTTTGATTTGGAGGAAGATTGAGAGAAGGAGATGAGGTCATATAGAAAAATATGAGCGATTGCAGGGTAGAGGGATAGGCAGATGTGGACTTCTTCCTTCTTTACAATGTACAAGTAAAGGTATCTTTTCCTCTACACCACAGCCACCAGAAATTTCAGCACCTCATCCCAGGCTGTAAGGCCTGTAAGCTTTGTCTCACTAGCCCTGGGTTACCTTAAACAGTACAGGTATGTGTCTGCCAGTACACTCACACCTTCAGTGGAAGTGAGTATGTGAGGGTTATATCACTTCGCAAACAGTCCTTCAAATCAGTGTTTGAGTACTTAACCTTGTTTTCTTTGGTACCTCCAGGTAATTCCAAAGCGCAGTAATAAAAGTATTGTACCAAACTGTAGGCTAAAACTAGATATTCAAACAGGTGTACCTTCCAAGCATGTCTTCCAATTTGCAAATGATACCCCCTTTCACCAATTCAGCCCCGACCTTTTTAAATGTTCCAAGTGTTTTTTTTTAATCAAAGCCTCTACTTCATCATGATATGTTTGTATCTCTTGCAGTTTTCTCTGTAACACTGGAGGCATGTGGGGGAGGGGTTGTTGTTCTGTTATATGATTCCTTTCATGAAGTACTTCCAGTGCATCATACACAAAGGCTTACAATTCGCTAACCTCACCTTGAACTATGAGATTCAGGAGGGAGGAATGGGCTTCCCAAGCACTTCATAACTTCACACTGAGAGCACCTCGCAACTAATGAACAGGTTCTTAACCACAATGGAAAGGGAACATTTTTGCCACAAGTTCAGTTTTTGTTTGATCACAAATATTAATTCTTTCCAAATTTCAGCACATGCTTAAACTGATCCAAACCAAATGATTAGTGCCTTGAGGTGCTCTGCCCTGGCTGCAAAGGGGACAAAAGATCAATTGGCCCAGTTCTCATAGAAAATGGCCTTGCTCTGGCTTTGAGTTACCTTGGCTTCCGAGGTCTGTTCAAACCGATGATAACTGAGATTTCAGAGATCCTCCCCTGCTGGGTTCATTATGGGTCTGATCAGAATGAATCACCTTCTCCAAGGAGGACCTGACTGAATTGGTGATGACATTGCATGGAATTTTGTTGTCCACATCCAGCAGTGAGTTAGGTCACCAATATCTCATGTTTCCTTTGCACCATTTTGTCTGTGATGAGAGTGATAGTATCTTTCCTCGTGGACAAGTTGTTGGCCAGAAAAATCCTCACACAGACTTCTAGCATGTCCTGGCCGATCAAGCCCTACAGAAGTGATTACGACTCACCTGGTAAGCCATTGCTACGGGAGCTTTACTATTCTTCTCAATTCAGCACTGTGACTAACATTCAAGCCATGTTCTACTTTATGTGGAAAGCAAAAATGTACCATGTTCACAGCAACATGATACACAAACCCTCTAGGTAAGGGAGAAAAGACTAGCATTGCCTTCATCTTCATAACCACCATTGTGTCACCTGTATTGAGCTGTGCATTATTCCTCAATACTCAGACAGCAAGTGACACTACATGCTGAGGTTCTATCTGTCCCCTCTGTTGTAAAGAATGGACCTGTCTTCACTGCTATAGAATGCCTCATATGGTTGCACTGTGCCATATCACTTGAACCTGAGGGAGAAGTCAATGCAGAAAAGAACCTTTGATCACAGGTTCATCAGGTGGTGGACTCTCCTAATATCTTTGAGGATCTGGAGGAAAAGGAGAAAGAAGATCATGTTGAATGGTTCACTGAACAGGCTGGTGGAGTTATTTGACAGAATAGCTCATTGCCAGAACTCATAGACAAAGCATCAAATTGTAGCTTGGCTGCTGATACGAAAAACACTTCTTGTCAGATCCTTCTTATACTCCTGGAGTCTCATCCCTCTACATATTGCCCTCGTGGGGACTGTGATGGGGAAAAGGCTGCTGTGCAGCTCCTTGTAGACTTCTGCCTGTGCAAATAAGGTATGAATGGAGATGCAATGGCATTTGTCAAGGTTCATCCCAAGTAGTTCCATGACGTAGGGCTCTGTTCTACAGTTTATATACAAGAACACACATTGACACAAATACTAGTCCTGAATGGTGAATATTAGCTTGGTAAAAGATGTTCTTTGGTCTGTCTGAAACCCGTGTGACATTCCAATGCAAGGCATTGTCCTTGACCGAGACTGGTGGATTCCAAGGTTAAGGCCAGATTCTGAGGGATGCACAAAGCTAGGGGCAGCTGCTGCAGAGGTACAATGAGGTAAGGTCACTGTCTAAGGTTTTTCAGACAAAGTACTGGGACAATGAAAACCTCATGCTGTGTGTTTTACAAAAAAAAATGTGCATTGTAAAACAAGAATATTGAAATTGCTATGAGGCCGTTCAGATTGTAATGTGGTGCATACAGGAAAATAAATCTTTTGCATTTCCTGTGTTTTCCAATTTGAAATGCTTTCAACGCGGGCTACATGCTTGATATGGAATGCATCTCGTAAATATTGTCCATTATAGTTATGCTGGGCGGAGCATGCTGTACAAGGACATGTTGACTTATTGCAAATTCTGTAAAATTCAAGTTTTTTTGCACAAACTTTGAGGAAAGCACATTTTTGGTTATCATACTTTGCATTATGATATTAGGTCTTTGCTCTGCAGTTTAACTAGAAGGTGATGGGGTGCAATATCATCCTTGTTAGTCTATGCTTAGAGACCCATTGAGGTGTTCCACTTTCAAAAAATGACTGCAGAAGACCAGCAAATGAAACCAGTCCCCAATTTATCCAAACATGTGCAGTTTAAGTGGATTGGCGATACTAAGTTTCCAAAGTGTCTAGGGATGAGCAGGTTTGGTGGATTAGTCATGGGAAATGCAGGGTGACAGGCATAGGATAGCGTAGTGGGCCTGGTTGGGACGTTCTTTGGAGTGCCAGTGTGGACTCGATGGGCTGAATGGCCTGCTTCCACACTGTCAGTATTCTATGATTCTATGAATATTTGCTATTTAACACATGGTTAAGGCCAACAGTAATCATACAGTATCTGACGCATACAACCAAATTGAAAGGTAGATTTTTTTTCCTGCACTGAAAGTAGTGAGTTTAATAAAGAAGGGTCTAGGCCCGAAACATCAGCTTTTGTGCTCCTGAGATGCTGCTTGGCCTGCTGTGTTCATCCAGCCTCACATTTTATTATCTTAGTTTAATAAAGAAGGTTACTTTCTCACTTCAGGGTATCTTCAGACATCCTCAGTGTATACCAGTTGAGTTTGGCACTTTATATGACATTTATTGTTCAAGGAAAGTATGATCAACTGTGAAATATCTTAAAAATGAATTACTTATGCGTGTAATTCACATAAAGCGTGCCCCTTTTTTGTCATTTTTTGGCAGATATAGAATCACTGTGCTTTCTAAGAGAGAAGCACAGATACAAGACAGCTTGGGCAACTAAGAAGCTGTAAAAAGGTAACTCTAATCAACACTAATTATTCTGGAGCAGTGCAAGGGGTCTCCTTTATGAACTTTCAGAGATGACATTTGCTGTCACCAGGGTAGATCTGTGTGATGTCATAGAACAGGATCCTATATGTCAGTCCAATTTATTGCTAGTGCTTCACTTCATGGTGAAGCACCCTTCCCACAGAGCCCATTGTTTTGTGTGTATGTAAATCAGTGATTATACCTAAGCTCTTCTAATCCATCCTCAGTGATTAATTTGAGAGGTTGTATTCCAACTGTACTTGCAGTGGAGTGCATTTGTCCCTAGTAGCCCATGTTTAGTCCCGAGTAGTCCATTAGAAGCCCTCTGTTTAAATATTGGAACTAAATACTCCAAGAATCACAAGAATATTTAATTGATGGCCTGTTACAAAGCAAATGATCAGGCAGAAGTGAAACTGGGCAGTCTGGTGGTAAATTAGATGATTTGCACAATATCTACTACCTTCCAATTTTGGTTAACTGATAAGGGAATAATGTTAACTCCCCCAACAAGTCAAGATATAATATTAATATGCCACATAAGAAATACCCATTCATTAAACTTCATCAACCGAACTCTTCATCGACAATACAATGTGTCTTTTTGTATTTGATGTTCATCCTCAAAAGAGATCTTCAATATGAGACAATTAGTTCTCTGGCAACTGGTACTACCTGTCACCTCCACAGGTCCCATATTTCTCATTTTATTAACAGTCTGTCAGTAAGCCCTCTAATAGTTAACATACAGGTAGAGCAGGTGGTGAAGAAGGCAAATGGTATGTTGGCCTTCATAGTGAGAGGGATCTGAGTACAGGAGCAGAGGTGATTTGCAAAAAATGTACAAGACCTTGACGTGATCACACCTGGAGTGTTTTATGCAGTTTTGATCTCCTTGAATGAGGAAGGATGTTCTGGCTGTTGAGGGATTGCAATGAAGGTTTAACAGACTGAATCCTGGGTTTGTAGAACTGCTGTATGAAGTAAAATGGATTGCTTAGGACTATTTCACTGGAGTTTAGAAGAATGAGTGAGATGGCATAGAAACCTAGAAAATTGTAACAAGAACAAACAGGTTAAATGCAGGAAGGATGTTTCCGATAACTAAGGGATCCAGAAACAGGGGTCACAGTTTAAGGATACAAGCAAGCCATTTGGGACTGAGGAGCAATTTCTTTCTTCAGAGAGTGATGAGCCTGTGGAATTCTCTGCCACAAAAGGCGGTTGAGGTAAAAATATCAAATATTTCCTAGAAGGAATTCGATATAGTTCTTTGATCTTAAGGGACCAATGGATGTGAGGAGAAGGCAGGAATAGGGAGCTCGGATTAGCCATGATCATATTGAATCAGGGAGCAGGTTCAAAGAGCTGAATGGGGGACGGCTACTCCTATATTCAGTGTTTCTATGCTCCTGTAAACCTCACAAAATATCACTGACCTCTCTCTCTGCACACAAGCCACCAAACTTGTTAAGCTCTTCCAACACTTCCTGTGTCTATTGAAGCAAAAGTAACTGTAGTGATTGGAACCAGACGGACCTCCTTGGCTACGAGGTCCTTGATTAGGGCTGGTAACCTGGGCCAATTTAGAAGCTCTGGCTGATCAATATTAATGGGGGATTTAAAATCTCCTCAGTTCGGGGGACTGACTCCGAGCTGGCAGGTTCTGTTCACAAGTAAATAAGGGGTAATTGATGATGGTATACTGGCCTCTGTGCAGTTATTTCATTAACACTTTTGCCAGCTTCCTTTTCGGCTTCTCACTTTTTTCCTTCAGCAAGAAAGCCAGCAGCAACTGCTTGGGATTGGTGCAATATTAAATATGAATTTAGAAAGAGGTCAAGGCAGGAAGAAATGATGAATTACCTGCTAAGTGAAAGAATCGATGTCAAAGCAATAAATTGGTAATTTCAATAAATGAGTAAATAATAAATATGACCATTACAAAGAGCCAAACAGCAGAGTTAATTAATTTTTTTGTCTCCTTTGAGACAAAAAGCTCGAAACAGAAAGACTAGACTCTAAATCTTGGTGACCGGGGATGGGAAGAGGAACAAAAGAAAGCAAAAGAGCCGAGTGTAACTTGTAGACATCTGTGGTAGCATGTACGCCAAGTTAGCTTCACCAAAATTCATTGGAATTCAGTGTCAAAAGCAGATTACATTTCAGGCGGAGTTCTATTCCTCACACAGCTCAGTGTGTAAGTAGGTTTTGGGGAGGGCGGATGGGGGATAGAGGGAGAGGGTATATTTATCTCTTCCTGTGTGTGTGTTGCCAATTTAATATCCCTCTGACACACACAGACACATGCTTCCACTGTTGCACTTTTTTCTTACACTCCCTCACACACACAAACATCTCAGCCTCTTATATTTGATATGTGAGCTAATAAAGGCAAATATCCCATACGCTTCCCTGATCAATCTTCAAGAGCTGCAGTGAATTGGGGAAGGGAGGTCCATGAAGGTATTTTAAAACAAGGGGACTTTTTTTTTGAATTGAGGTGCCCTTTTTTAAATTCATTTTTGGGATGTGTGTGCCGTTAGCTGGCCAGCATTTATTGCCTATCCCTAGTTGCCCTCTAGAAGGTGGTGGTGAGCTGCCTTCTTGAACCACTGCAGTCTACCCACTATGGATAGACCCACAATGCCATCAGGGATGGAATTTCAGGACTTCAGCAACAGTGAAGGAATGGTGATATATTTCCAAGTCAGGATGGAGATTGGCTTGGAAGGGAACTTGAAGATAGTGGTCTTCCCGTATTTCTCCTGCCCTTGGCTTTCCAGATGGAAGTGATCATGGGTTTGGAAGATACTGTATAAGCATCTTTGAGAAATTGTTGCAGTGCATTTTATAGAAGGTACACACTGCTACTACTGAGCATTGGTGACGGAAGGAGTGGATGCTTGTGGGTATCATGCCAATCAAGTGTTCTGCTTTTTCCTGGATGTTGTCAAGTTTCTTGTGTGTTGTTGAAGCTGCACCCATTCAGGTAAGTGGGGAGTATTCCATCACACTCCTGATTTGTTCTTGTAGATGGTGGGCAGGCTTTGGGGAGTCAGGAGGTGAGTTATTCACTGCAGTATCCCCAGCTTCTGACCTACTCTTGTTGCCACTATATTTATGTGGCAAGCCCAGTTGAGTTTCTGGTCAATGGTAATCCCCAGGATATTGACAGTGGGAGATTTGGTGCACCATCGAATGTTAAAGGGTTGTGGTTACATTATCTCTGTTTGGCGATAGTCATTGCCTAGCATTTGTGCAATGTGAACGTTACTTACCACTTGTCAGCCCAAGCTTAGGTATTGCAGACATTCTGTTGCATTTGAAGATGGATTAACTCTGTATCTGAGGAGTCACAAATGGTGTTGAAAATTGGACAAATCATTGATGAACATCCCCACTTCTGACCTTTTGAAGGAGGGAAGGTCATTGCTGAAGCAGCTGAAGATGGTTGGGCCTATGACGACTACCCTGAGAAACTCCTGCAGAGATGGCCTGGAGCAGGTGTGACTGATGTCCCACAACCATGACCATCTTCCAAGTGTCAGGTATAACTCCAACCAGCAAAGAGATTGTCCCTTGATCCCCATTGATTCCAGTTTTGTTTGGACTCCTTGATGTCACCCTCGGTTAAATGCAGCCTTGGTGTCAAGGGCTGTCACTCTCAGCTCACCTCTGGAATTCAGATCTTTTGTCCATGCTTGAATCTAGGCTGTACTGAGGTCAGGAGATGACGCATTACAAACTGGATGGTAATTGTCTGCATTAGATTTGTCCCACTTTTTATGCACAGGGCATGCCTGGGCAATTTTCCACATTGTTGGTTTGATGTCAGTGTTGTAACTGTACTGGAACAGCTTGACTAGTGGAATCATAAGATCTGGAGCAAAGTCTTCAGTATTATTTCTGGAATGTTGTTAGAGTCCAGAGCTTTTGCAGTATTAAGTGTCTCAAACTGTTTTTTGGTAACGCATGGAGTGAATTGAATCGGTTGAAGACTGGCATCTGTAATGCTGGGGACCACTGGAGGAGACGAGACGGATCATCCATTCGGCATTTCTGGCTGAAGATTGCTGCGAATGCTGCCGTCATCTTAAAATTACAAACATTGGGGATGGAAGGGCACAGCAACCGAGAGTTTACCCTGCATTAGAAAGTCACAGCCTGTTGACTTCTTCAGTGCAACCGCAGCACTTTAACTTCTATATTTCTTTCTGTATTTGTGATGGACAATGCAGATAGTTGAGTTATAGCTAGAGTAGCGAAATAGCCAGGAAAAAGCCAAAGTAACTTTAAAAAGTTATATAGCCACTGGTGGACCTTTTGGGAAATTCTACAATTGATTCTAGTATTGTAAAGAAGTCATAAACAGAAATTAAATGAACAAGCAGCTTGTTTTTGTGGTGTTGTTTCAAGTCAATTTGCAACTAATTTGTAAATTCTACTTTTATTTGATATTGAATCTTTTATGCTCACTCGGGCAAATGGACTCAGTCTCGATTTAATATCTCTTCCACAAGACAGCATTTATAACTGTGCTGCATTGAAGTGCCAGACTATGTTCAATTTTAAACTCCTAGAAAGAAATCAACAGTGTTAGCTCTGGCTCAGTGACTAATTGACAGTCTGGAACAGAACAACCAAATCTGTTACATTGTGGTATTATTGAGAATGTGCTACTCTGTGAGTCCCAGCTATAAGTCGAAGCTTCAACTGCCCTCCTAGTGGGTACAAAAGATTCCATGGTACCATTCGAAGAAAATCTGTTGAGTTCTCCTGATTTTCCAGACATTAACTTTCATAATCCTGCTAAATTGGATTATTTGTTGTTTATCTCATTATTTCTGTGTCCTTGCTGAGATGCAAATAACTGTCAAATGAACCAACGTTACAACAGAGATTATAGATTTTAATTCTGTGAAATAGGGTGGATAATGATTCTGTTAAAATCAGGCCTTATATAACTCGAAAGTATTTTGTCAACTTCACAGAACTTTAGAACTTCCTGTTGTTGTGGATAGTGGTGTACAACATGAAGGGTGGAATCTCAACAGGCTCTGCACAATGTGGGCTGTGATGAGATGGCCACCTCGACATCAAGACCATCTCACTGCACTCTCCCTGATCTGCTCGAGCTTGTCTGTCCAGGGAGTGTCATGTTTCCATGATACACTCATTGTTGCATGTTAAGTGGCTTGATCATCATGGGTTGTGATCTTACGAACCTCACCATATAAACTAACCATCAGGAAACCTCAATATGGAAACCAGAGCAGCATCTTGGTAGTTTCAACCAGTCACTTGGTCCAGGAGATCCAGGTTGTTCACAAACAAACTGGAGAGTAGGGCATGACCCTCCAACACCAGCTGCAGCTCTTCCAACATAGATAGTGACGCTCCATCTTCAGTGAGCCATTGTCACCATGCTGGCACCTTCCAATGCACTTGAACTATGCCCTGGGTACTACGCTAGGAGGGCACATTAGAAATCAGCAGTGTGCGCTGCATTGGGTACAGAATCATCGTGGCATACAGCACAGGATGCCTACTGGCATGGCCTCAGCCTACACGCTTTGCCTTCTCTTGCAACGCCTTTCCTTGCATTGGGTACTGGTGCAGTCAAACAATCAAGCAAATGCCCGTGCTGTGCAGCACTCCTTAGTCAGGGGGCACATGCATTGAATTGTACGTCAGTGTGCCACATCAGTCCAGCACCTGAACCTTGGCTTCACGATTTGCTACAAACACACTGCATCTGTAGCAAGCAGCACAACATGTCTGGAAGAAGTACACAATAAAGTCCTTGGGGGAACCCATCAGGAGGAGAGGCTCAACACAGTTAGTCATGTACAGTCTCCAGTACCATTCCTGGGTTTCAGCCATGGTAAAGTGTGTCGCCAGAGTGGCATTGCAATGGGGGATTGCCATGAGTGGGTCATGGTCAGCCCTTTGTCTCCCTTGGGACAATATTTGCAGGGGGATGCACAGTCTAAGACATGTGTGTCCACCACCTGACGTGTGCTAGCAAGTCCAATTGCTCAAGGAGCTGCCCAAAGTCCTCTTACTGTGTCCATTCCTGAAATCAAAGGGGTGGTGGTGGTCTGAAGTAAGTGATGGGCAAGGCAGATAGGCAGTGCCAACAATGGGCTCTCTCTCGCTTCTCCAGGATGATCCCTTCTCTGGGAGATTGGGAAAATCTCTTCTGCATCCCTGTAAGTCTGTGTCTTTCATGTCCTCAGTGGATAGTGGAGATACAGATAACTAGCACCCCTCTACCTGAGCAGTACTACTCAACCCTGTAATGGGATGTCTTTCCATGTAATAACCTAAATGGGGCCAAATAAGCAACACATGAGTGGATAGTGCACATGGGGGGGCGCGGGGAAGGCATTGTTGTGTTCCAAGAGATGCAGCCTGGAGGTCTTGCAGGGTTAGTGGTATGGGAGGAAGAGGGTGGGTGTTGGGGTGGTTGTGGTCTACCTAGAGCAATGGAGGGAAGGTGTTGCCTGCAACAGAGAGCATTAAACTTGATGGGAGGTGAGTACAGACAGATAAGTGAGAGGTAGCAGAGAGCAGGGTATTATACTTATTAGAGAAGGTCATTGGCCATCTTCCTGCTCTGTTGCCCAGTCCTCCTCATCCTGGTGGTGACAATAAGCCGGGTGGTGATGTCGTGATGGCCTGACCTCATCTGCTGGTCTTCTAAGAAGAGGACTTCTCAGCCCTCCACCATTCCATCCACAAGGACTTCCAGGTCCCTTTTTGATAAAGCATGATGCCAGTCTCCCCTGTTCTGCTATCTGTCCTGATGCCTAATACAATTGAGTAGCACATCTTGCAGATGGCTGTGGTCCTGCACATGTGTTGGGCTTTGAAAGATGGTGCAGCTCCAAGGGACGCAGAGAATTCTCCTGTGAATGGCGGATGCTAAGTGGGGGCAGAGATAGCGAGTGGATCTTGCAACAAGGGTTGAAATTAAAGCAATGAGTTTGATAAGGCACACGAGAAAATTTGCACAGCCTCAGGGTCAGAAGCTTTCCAACTAACTTGACACTCAGCCAGAAATTGGTGAGATTCAGCCCAAACCCTTTTTATCAGTTATCCTTGTTAATTAAAATATGTTAAATGAACAAAGTGTGAAGCTGGATGAACACAGCAGGCCAAGCAGCATCTCAGGAGCACAAAAGCTGACGTTTCAGGTAATTTTGACATTCTAAGTGATCTGACTTTATACTTATGAAACATTTTTCGCAAAGATGAGTAGTACCAGGAATTGATAATAAAATATCTGCTTTCAATGTTGTCAAGAAAGCAAGAGCAAGTTTTGTTTATTTTGCTAAACGGTGTGTGACAGTTTAAGCAATGTGCTAATGCAAAGTTGCCAGCAGGTGCATGATGTCTTACATATAATTGAATACCGCTACTGAGTCAGATTTTAAACACTTGGTAAGCCATAAAATGTACATTTGTAATGATGTGTTTATAAACACAACCACTGCTGAATGCTAATCAGGCATGGAACATTGTTGAGAAACTGAACTAGTGGAAGAAATCAATTAACTTCTCCAGGCATTGCTCATTACATCTCTCTCTCTCTCTCTCTCTCTCCCTCTCCATATAATATCCTTGTTGTCTGAGGTTTACTGACTATGGTTGAGGCTATGATATTTGTATGGATCAAGGCACCAGACCCCAGGCCTTCCTCAGCTGGTGTCTTTAATGTTGGCATTAACTGGGATAACTAACCAGCTACATCCCAAACCTCAACACCCCACAATTAATCATTACACTTACTTTCAATTAATGTGCACTGGGAGAAAAAAACTTTTCGGACAATGAATGCTTTGGGCCTAGAGGGCACTGCCTCGATTAGAGACAGGTTCAGTTGAGGTTTTCAAGAGGGCATTGGATAATTATTTGAAATAATCGCCATCATCTGCAAATTCCCCTCCAAACTACTCACCATCCTGACTTGAAGGTATATCACTATTCCTTCATTGCCATTTGGTCAAAATCCTGGAATTCCCTTACTAACAGCATTTGGAGTGCAGTGGTTCAAGAAGGTAGCTCACTGCCATCTTCTCAAGGGCAACGAGGGATGGGTAATCAATACTGGCACAGCCAGAGATGCCCATGAATTGCATGGGAATAGAAAAAATAACAACGTACAAGGAAAAAGCAAGATGGCAGTAAGTCATAATGCTCATTTGGAGAGCTAAAGCAGACACAAGGGGCTGAATGGCCCCCTTCTCTGTTGTAAAATATCTATAATTCTGTGATACACAGAAATTGACACCAGAACAAAATGGGCATTTCACACAGGTCTTTTATACTGACCTCTATGCTCCACATGAACTTCCTCCTACCAACCCCATCCTACCCAATTCAGCTGGTGCTAAAGGAACCAACAAGAGGGAAAAACATACTTGACTTCAGCCTCACCAATCTGCTGGCTGTAGACGTATCTGTCCATGACAGTATCAGTAAGAGTGACCACCACACGGTAGAAATTAAGTGCTGTCTTCACATTGATAGTACCTACCATCATGTTCTGTGGCATTATCATCTTGCTAAATGGGACAGCGTTCAAACTGATTTAATAACTCATGATTAAGCATCCGTGAGACATTGTGGGCCTTCAGCAGCAGAACTGTGCTCAAACACAATTTGCAATATCAAGACCTGGCATGTCATCCTCTGTGCCATCATTATCCTGCCAGGAGATCAATCCTGGTCCAGAGTGAAGAGTGCAAGAGAGGGTGCCAGGAACAGCACCAGGCATACCTAAAAATGAGGTTACAACCTGGTGAAGCAACAAAGGACTACTTGTGTGATAGACAGGGTTAAGTGATTTCACAACTAATGAATGAGATCTAATCCCAGTGAATCGTGGTGGACAATTCAAAACTCATTGAAAGATGACACTCCATAAATAACTCCATCCTCAATAATAGGGGAGCCCACTGCATCAGTGCAAAAGATAAGGCTGAAGCAATTGCAACAATTTCAGTCAGAAGTACCAAGTGTGCTTCAGTGATTCAAGGGAGGAGTTCACCATCGCCTTCTCAAGGGCAACTTGGAACAAGTAATAAATGCTGGTCCAGCCAGCATAAATGAATGAATAAGAAAAAATATTCTATTCTTTTTCCCCTAATGTATTTTTCTGGCTTCCCCTTCAACTCATCTATATAGTTATTTACTTCCTCATAAATCTCAGGTAAAAATGCTTCTCCAAAATCCTTATTTGATTGATTTGATTATTGGCCATCTTGTATTTATGACACTTAATTTTAGATTCCGACTTCATAATTGAGATGGTTAACGTATTTCTGCTTAATTGTAAAGTAATGTACTAACTGCTTCGGGCTGCAAACTTTCTTGGCTGCACTTCATACTTTGCTATACCTAACATAATATAATGTAGTGTAAGAGCAATGACATTCCAGGATTTCTGTAACTGCAAATGGGATCATTGTTAATCATACACATCAAGAACCTGTTTGTAAGGAAAATCCGTAAGGAAAGCTATACGATTTAAGTTAAAGCTGTTGCATGTTTGTGGAATCAAAGACTGGCAGCCTGGTTGGGGCAGAGTGCTGTCTGTATCAGTGCCGCTTCTTGCTCCCCAGAGGAGCTCGAACAGTTCATCCACTTTACCAACACCTTCCACCCCAAACTTAAGTTCACCTGGGCCATCTCCAACACATCCCTCACCTTCCTGGACCTCTCAGTCTCCATCTCAGGCAACCAGCTTGTAACGGATGTCCATTTCAAGCCTACCGACTCCCACAGCTACCTAGAATACACCTCCTCCCACCCACCCTCCTGCAAAAATTCCATCCCCTATTCCCAATTCCTCCGCCTCCGCCGCATCTGCTCCAAGGATGAGGTATTCCACTCCCGCACATCCCAGATGTCCACGTTCTTCCAGGACCGCAACATTCCCCCCGCAGTGGTCGAGAACACTCTTGACCGCGTCTCCCGCATTTTCCGCAACACATCCCTCACACCCCGCCCCCGCCACAACCGCCCCCAGAGGATCCTCCTCGTCCTCACATACCACCCCACCAACCTCCGGATACAACATATCATCCTCCGACACTTCCACCATCTACAATCCGACCTCACCACCCAAGACATTTTTCCATCCCCAACCTTGTCTGCCTTCCGGAGAGGCCACTCTCTCGGTGACTCCCTTGTCCGCTCCACACTCCCCTCCAACCCCACCACACCCGGCACCTTCCCCTGCAACCGCAGGAGGTGCTACACTTGCCCCCACACCACCTCCCTCACCCCCATTCCAAGCCCCAGGATGACCTTCCATATCAAACAGATGTTCACCTGCACATCTGCCAATGTGATATATTGTATCCATTGCACCCAGTGTGGCTTCCTATACATTGGGGAAACCAAGCGGAGGCTTGGGGACCGCTTTGCAGAATACCTCTGCTCGGTTCGCAACAAACAACTGCACCTTCCAGTCGCTAACCATTTCAACTCCCCCTCCCATTCCTCAGATGACATGTCCATCATGGACCTCCTGCAGTGCCACAATGATGCCTCCCGAAGGTTGCAGGAACAGCAACTCATATTCCGCTTGGGAACCCTGCAGCCCAATGGTATCAACGTGGACTTCACAACCTTCAAAATCTCCCCTTCCCCCACCGCATCACAAAACCAGCCCAGCTCGTCCCCTCCACCCACTGCATCACAAAACCAACCCAGCCTGTCTCTGCTTCCCTAACCTGTTCTTCCTCTCACCCATCCATTCCTCCCACCTCAAGCCACACCTCCATTTCCTACCTACTAACCTCATCACGCCTCCTTGACCTGTCCATCTTCCCTGGACTGATCTATCCACTCCCTACCTCCCCACCTATACTCTCCTCTCTACCTATCTTCTTTTCTCTCCATCTTCGGTCCGCCTCTCCCTCTCTCCCTATTTATTCCAGAACCCTCACCCCATCCCCCTCTCTGATGAAGGGTCTAGGCCCGAAACGCCAGCTTTAGTGCTCCTGAGATGCTGCTTGGCCTGCTGTGTTCATCCAGCTCCACACTTTGTTATCTTGGATTCTCCAGCATCTGCAGTTCCCACTATCGCTGTCACTAATCTTCCTGTCGTTACTGAGTCTAAGAGGTGTGTTTGGTTAACAGTGATAGAGGATGCACTACTTACGGTTTTTAACAATAAGAAGCATGCAACAAGCCTGAATTTCTTCTGTAATAGTAATAGGTACACATTATATTAGCTATTTAGACAACAGTACAATGACCATCGGGAGCCAAAGATGATATGCCTGGCCACATCAGGATCCAGAACTAGATGTTTCATTTTCAAACCAAAACTGGCATCTTCAGAATGGATGGAGTCTAACATATCCTTTGACATTATCTCTTCCAGAACCATAACCATATACAACAGAATATGGAATTGGAAACGCAAACAATTCAGCCATGGACGTTTTGAATGGCATACTAGGCTCAGGGGCTGAATCACCTTCATCTGCTTCTATTTTGTTGATTTGTGAATTGAGATTATGTTTACATAACATCAAAGTGGTCTCATAGCTGGCCCACAAGAGAGCTATGCAGCTAACAAGCAGAGAAAATGACATTGGCTGTACATCTACATAACTATGCAGTCACCCATGCCATCTTCCACTTGATCTGGAGATCAAAGATGGACCATGCCAAAAGAGACACCAAGTATAAAGTTCTGAATAAGAGGGGGAAGAACGGATCTAACGCTGCCCTCATCCTGATGGCCACCTTTGTGTGTGGCTGCCTCAATCTGTGGGTGGACCCTCTGTACCAAACACCAAGTATCACAATGTATTGTGGTTTGACCTGTACTTGCTGTTGTGAAGGATGGGCCTAACCTCCTTGCCATGGAATGCTACAAGTAGTTGAACCATTCTGTATGAGATGTCACTCGTGGAAAAGTTTGTGAAGGAAAACACCTTTGAGCACAAGTCCAACAGGCAGTGGTCAGCACATAGCATGCTCAAGACCCTGCAGGAAAAGGAAAGTGTTGATCATTTCGGGTGGCTTCCTGAACAAACTATCAAAGTGACTTGCCATTCGTTTCCAACAAATATGTAGACATCACTTGGGTGGTGGTGAGAAGGGCAGTGCCTTTGAAACCTTCCGTGTACGGCCGGACACTCTCAGTACACACTGCCCTCAATGCAGCCGCAGGAGGCAAGAGACCATTACACATCTCCTTCTGGAATGTGTCTTTACAAAGAAGGTCCGGAGAGAGATTCAGTGGTTTTTGTTAAAATGTGAAGCATTGAAAACCTTCATAGAATAAGTAGAAAAGTGAAGAGATAAAGTATTAGTTAACATTAAAGTCCTTCTTAATATGAACTAGAAACAGAAAGGAATAAAGTTCAAAGTTCAGCAGTCTTTGCTGAGTGCTTGCTGAGGCCCCAGTCTCCACGGGCCGATGAAAGACTCTCATGCTGGGCCAGGGCGCCCCCACGTCGTTCTGGTGGATGCCTCGCTGGGTCTCCACTGAGGCCAGGAGAAGGAAGCAGAAAAGAAAAACAAGGAGAGAAACAAAAAGAGAAAAAGAAAGAGAAAGGAATGGATAGAGCAGATGAGCTCTGGCTGAAGTGTCCTACTCTGCCGCCATCTTGCAGAAATTTCAGATGCCCTCGGTGCTTCAAATTGTCCTGCATAAGTAAGAAATGCCTTAGATATTTTTACAACTGCTGGAAATGCCGACTTCCAATGTCTGTTTGTTCTTCATATGCAAAGACTGTACAAGAACTGCTTTAGTAACAGAATATGCCCATAAAGATGTTTTTTATGAATAAAATATATTTTTGCAAACAAAAAGTCTACATCACTATTGCTGGCTAAGTTACAAGTAGCAGGCATGCACATCATTCATTATATTCCTCTGACAGAATGCTAGGCCAGTAAGTCAGAATTTTACAAAAGTGAGCCAATTCCTTTATAAAGCTAACTGTCAATGTTAGGTTTTGACTGAAAGTGTTTAATGTAATGCTTCTGGTGTTTTGATCCTATTCTAAATTCATACAGTAAAATGGTGATAAATATTAACTGGAAGGAAATAGAGTAGTGTCATATTTCATACCAAAATGAAATGAATTATGTGGTAAATTTAATGATTAATATTAGGTTCAGAATCATATATTAGAGGAAAGACTTTAAAATCTGAGACAATTTATCTGACAGTAGAGAAGATTAGCATAAGTTTTCCATTGATTTGTTGAAATTGTAGAAGCATTACCAAGCTATTTGACGCCATCAGTCCATGCCTGGATTTACCCTTAAACAAGCAAATAATTCTAATCACAAAGCTTTCTAACATGATGAAATGTTCCATTAGAATGCATGTGGAAAGCCTATTCCTGCAGTTAGGTATTTGAGGATTCAAACATCATCAGTTTAATATTGTAACTGAGAAAGTGAAGCGAGGAGCTAAGGGTGTGTCAAGTGATGTGTGTTTGAAGGCTGACACTGACTGCACACAAAAACTTTACAGTGAGGTAGAGATCATGTGATAGAACTAGCCAGCCAGTACATAAATGGTACCATTGCACTGATCCAAACATCCACTATTTTCTTTTTTAAAAAAAAGCAACAAATAAAATTGGAATGCTCTATGATTTGCAGTTACAAGTTATGCAAGTTACCTAACATACGTGAACACAAAGAAAATGACCATTCATTAACAGAACAGTGTTGACTCTAGTCAGTTTCACTTTGATCAGTCTTCGCACAAGCATTGTATACATCGTCTTTAAATCATGCAAATCATTGAATGATACATGTGTGTTCTTGTTGGTTGTAGTGGTATTTTATCATTGCTAGGGTGATATTCCTTCTCCTTGGGTGCGGTGTTCCCATGCAAAACTGTTGCTGCTAATTCTTGATATCATGGCTCATGTTTGGCACCCTGGAAACTCAACACACTCTGATAGCAACAGATGTGCCCTTGATACTTTCAGGCCCTTCTTTCATCATGACTTCCTACAAGCACTTGAAGATGTGCATCTTATTACATCAAAAAGGACTCTCAACTTTCAGATTCAGTATTTCTTCCAGGGTTGATACCTTCCAGAATATATCAAGTTGTTACTTGTCACTGAATCTGCAAGTCTTTTCTTCAAATTTTTTTCCATGTCGAGTGCTGCACTCAGTGTTTATCAACATGGCTGTTTTTCTTGCTTTTTTAAAAAAAAATCGTTCTCTATATGAAGTAATCATTGGCTCGAACAGCATTTAATGCCCATCTTTAATTGTTAAGAGTCAATCACATTGCTGTGGGTCTGGAGTCACATACAGGATAGACCAGGTAAGAATGGTAATTTCCTCCCATAAAAGGGCATTAGTGAACCAGATAGGATTTTTCTGACAATTGACAATGCATTCATGAGCATCGTTAGACTCCTAATACAAGATTTTTAAATTGAATTCAAATTGCATCATTTGTTCTGGTGGGATTCAAACCTGGATCCCCAGAACATTATTTGGATCTCTGGATTAACAGTCCAACAATAATACTATTGGACTGTTGCCTCCCCTAATCTCCCAAATCTTATCTCTGTAAACAAAGTAACATTCTACTTAGATGTTTTGGAGCAGAAAGAAGCACTTTGATAATGATTTTTTGAAGTGATTTGTGGTTGTTTCCACTCTCACTTGCCTTTGGCAAGTAGCTATTGATGAAAATGCTCACCAGCAAAGTCAATAGCCAGACAAGCTTTCTCAGCCTGTGTGTAGCATTGTTGAGTTTGTGTTAAAACCCTGGGTGCAAATACAGCTGCTTGTTCTTGCTGCATAAAGAGTTGCTCCAAATTCTGTCTTGCTGGCATTGTGATGCAACTTAATGACATTGGCCCTCAGCACAATCATTGTCATCACTAAATGTTTGATTGTAGTGAAAGCTGCTTCTTGTTCTGTTCCCTAGTATGGTACACACCTTACTTGGTGAGATGGTTTGGGCGTTCACAGTCTGATGGCAAATTAGATAAGAGCTTTACTAAATAATTTATGAATCGAACAAATTGTTGCAACACTTTCATGTTTGTTGGTCTCTGTCAGGACATTGACCAAAAGTGAATTCCTTTTGCTGTCAGTGTATGACTTATGTAACTTGGACTAAGTTTTCTTTACTCAGAGTAGTAAGGGAATGGAACGCTTTGCCTGCAACGGTAGTAGATTCGCCAACTTTAGGTACATTTAAGCCGTCATTGGACAAGCATATGGACATACATGGAATAGTGTAGGTTAGATGGGCTTAAGATCGGTATGACAGGTTGGCACAACATCGAGGGCCGAAGGGCCTGTACTGTGCTGTAATGTTCTACGTTCTATGTTCAATCACACCTTAAATTGCAAGTTTTTCATTTTCAGCTTCAGGTTTATGTGCTCAGCTCTGTCTCTCACAGTCAATAGATTCTGATTGTTATCTGTGATGGCTTCTTCCATTGTGTATCCAAATTACCAAATTTCTTTGGTACCAAAATTCATCTTTGGCCTTCTCTTATTGTCTGCAGTGGTACATTTCTGGTGATGTGGAAATGCCAAACAGCATGAGAACACCATCTGTACCTCCAAAATGGCATTCGCAACGTAGTTAGTAGACAGTGATAATGAGAACTGCAGATGCTGGAGAATCCAAAATAACAAAGTGTGGAGCTGGATGAACACAGCAGGCCAAGCAGCATCTCAGGAGCACAAAAGATGATGTTTTGGGTCTAGACCCTTGCCCAAAACGTCAGCTTTTGCGCTCCTGAGATGCTGCTTGGCCTGCTGTGTTCATCCAGCTCCACACTGTTATTGTAGTTAGTAGACAGCTGCTTTCATCGAGCTTCAGTATCCTTCATATTGAAGGTTATAAAGATATTTCTTTTGGCAAGTTGAGATAAAATTTCTTCACAGATTGGCATGGGTAGTAAGAACACTTTAAAGCTTTACTGGGATCCTTTGGATCCATACACACTCCCAGCTTTTCTCAGGGGTTTTCACTGCTATCATGCCAATAACCCCATCTGTAGAAGTTGCCTCTTTTTTGATTATTTCCAAATTTTCCAGCATGTGAAGGCAGCTGGAACTCTCTTCAACAGATGCTGTCTCTGTCTCACACTAGCTATATCAAGTTGATGGTCGCCAGGAAAATATTAAAGCAAAATCTTTGTTAACTTTTCAAATCTTTTGGGAATGAATAGTTTAGTGGATTGTGAAAGACTGAAAATCTCTTCTGGCATGTTTAGGGCTACTCCTCCAAGCCATAATGATGCTTCAGTTAAAATGAGTGAATTTTGTTCAATTATTTACAACCATGAACTTTGAATGTTCTTTCTTCCCATTGCATTGGGCACTCACCTTAATTTGTCCTCAACGTCAGTGTTATTCCATTATATAGCTTCAACCTCACTTCTGAGAATTTCATTTTGGACTACAATTCTGCAAAACTCACGTTGCTACATGAGTACTGGCGCTGTCTGACACGTTTATGTTCACTTCATGCTCTACTTTTGCAGGCGTTGAATAACAGTCAGAAACCAGTTATCACATTTAGATTTAATTGTGACAACTTGTTGAATATTGTGAAGTGATTCTTCAGAATTATCAGCCATTATCGCTCCAATAGCCATTTTTATAGATTTGCTTTGCCTTTTTCAAGCTAGATGTTTGTGTGCAAAGTGAATCAGCTTCTTGCATTAAAGCACTGCTTCCCCCATATTGGACATGCGTTCTTCCCTCTTGTGCAATGTCCTCCACCGTGTTTACAACCTGACCTCCATTGTGATCTTTCTGCCGCTTTTCTGCAAATATTTCTTAGTTTTTTTTTCCCAATCTGTTGTTCTCATTCAGCCTGGAATGACAATTAGGTATAAGACCATAAAATATAGCAGCCGAATCAGGCCATTCGATCATGGCTGTAATCTTTCTTAATCCCATTCTCATGCCTTCTCCCCTTAACCCTTGGTCCCCTTACTAATTAAGAACCTATATATCTCTGTCTTAAATATACTCAACGCCTTGGCATCTACAAACCTCTGTGGCAATAAGTTCCACAGATTAACCATCCTCTGGCTGAAGAAATTCTTCTTCTTCTCAGATCTAAAAGGTCATCCTTCAACTGAAGCTCTGCCCCAGGTCCTAGTCTATCCTACTCATGGAAACAACTTCTCCACATCCACTCTATCCAGGCCTCTCAGTATTCTGTAAGTTTCAACCAGATCCCCCTTATCCTTCAAAACTCCATTGAGTACAGATCCAGAGTCCTCAAGCATTCCTTATATTACAAGTCCTCCATCCACAGGACCATTCTTGGAAACCTCCTCTGGACACTTCCAATGCCAGCACATCATTTCTTGGATATGAGACCTAAAACTGTGTACAATGTTTCAAATATGGTCTGAGCAGAGTCTTGTGCAGCGTCAGCAGTACATTTCTGCTCTTTTATTCCAGCTCTCTTGAAATGAATGCTAACATTGCATTTGCCTTCCTAGCTGCCAACTCAACAAATATTTTAATCTTAAAATAATCCTGAACTAGGGCTCCCAAGTCCTTTTGTACTTCATATTTCCAAAGCCTTTTCCCATTTAGAAGATAGTCTATGCCTCTATTCTTCCTACCAAATTGCATTACACCACACTTTGCCACATTGAATTCTATGTCACTCCCTTGCTCACTCGTCTAGAATGAACAAGTCCTTCTGCAGCCTTGCCATTTCCTTGACACTACCTGTCTCTCCACTGACCTTTTGTGACATCTGCAAATTTAGCCCTCTCGGTAGGACACAAAGCATTGTCTGTTTTTCCCTTAATATGCTGTGATTTACAATCTCAGAGTTTCTGCTCATGAGGATAACCTTCTTGAGATTAGATTTCTCCTCTCTCAGCAGAAGAGCACTCTCAAAATGTGTTGTAAAACAATCCTAATGATAAAACCATCTTTGTGATATCCAAACTCACAGGATTCATCCAGATGTACGATTGTGGTACACATGCTGAACATTCCTCTCTGCCCCCAACTCTAATGTTGAAAAGATACCATTCATATGTATCATTATTATGGGGCTCTAGTGCATTTTCAAAACTTTCAAATCTCTCTGTTTTGTTTTGTGCTTTAGTGAGACTGTATGGTGCAATGTAGCTTATAGCACTTGTTCTTCAATACTATTCGCAACATTGTAATGCTAATATATATGCTCAGCTTTTGTAATTAATTATTTTGCATTTGAATAGTTTTGCCACTGATTGCAATTCTGTCTCACATCTCTTTTCTTTTCCACAATAGCAGAGAATGGAAAAAATGTAGCCATTTTGACTGCCCAGAAATTGAAAGTTGTAAACGGTTCTCTTTTTTAAAAATTTACTTCTTTGCTATTTCTTTTACTATCTGGCTGTCTTATCATTCCGAAAATCCAAACATGTTCAACTGCAACACCCTAATGCCATGTTTGAAGTGATGTCAGCTCAATGGTTCCCACCGACTGCACAAAAAATGCACTTATAGTGGAGGCCAGGGTCGCATGACTACAAGCAGCCGGGGTCGAATCACGATTTTTCTAAACATTAGGTTGCTTGGAGCATGGTGTAGACCAAGCGTCTTGGCCATCACCCATGAGAAAACATCAGCAGCAGCTGAAGTCTGCAACTAATCATTCTGGGTGTTAGTCCCTAACAATTACATTGTGTACAAGTAACTACTTGCAGTGATGAAGAGGTCAGAACTCACCATGTGAATATCAGGACTGGAAGGTGTCTGGGTTCCTGTTGGTCAGAAATTGGAAAGGAAAGGGCAGGCACAATCAGTGCAAAAGAAGCCAAATTCCTCCTTAAAAGAGTGGAATGAGTATTCTTGGTCCAGAAGTAATGTTAAAAAAGGCACTTTTTAACATATGGCGATAAAACCAAAGTTTCCCACCTACATTTCAAGGTCAGGTTTCCTGAGCACCCAGGAAACATGAAAAACGTTGATAAATGCATGCTCGGTAAATTGGGGTCATGTATAGCACATTTCATGTTTTAACTGTCAGAAATCACACAACACCGGGCTATGTGTATCACAATGTGAAGAGTTTTAGAAAAATAGTATGGCAAATCAAGTTGGTTTGTATTAGAAATAATGGGAACTGCAGATGCTGGAGAATCCAAGATAACAAAGTGTGAAGCTGGATGAACACAGCAGGCCAAGCTGCATCTCAGGAGCACAAAAGCTGACATTTCGGGCCTAGACCCTTCATCAGAGAGGGGGATGAGGAGAGGGTTCTGGAATAAATAGAGAGAGAGGGGGAGGCGGACCAAAGATGGAGAGAAAAGAAGATAGGTGGAGAGGAGAGTATAGGTAGGGAGGGGATATGTCAGTCCAGGGAAGACGGACAGGTCAAGGGGACGGGATGAGGTTAGTAGGTAGGAAATGGAGGTGCGGCTTGAGGTGGGAGGAAAGGATAGGTAAGAGGAAGAACAGGTTAGGGAGGTAGGGACAGGTTGGGCTGGTTTTGGGATGCAGTGGGGGGAGGGGAGGTTTTGAAGCTTGTGAAGTCCACATTGATACCATTTTAACCATTTTAACTCCCCCTCCCATTCCTCAGATGACATGCCCATCATGGGCCTCCTGCAGTGCCACAATGATGCCACCCGAAGGTTGCAGGAACAGCAACTCATATTCCGCTTGGGAACCCTGCAGCCAAATGGTATCAATGTGGGCTTCACAAGCTTCAAAATCTCCCCTTCCCCCACTGCATCCCAAAACCAACCCAGCCTGTCCCCACCTCCCTAACCTGTTCTTCCTCTCACCTATCCCCTCCTCCCACCTCAAGCCGCACCTCCATTTCCTACCTACTAACCTCATCCCGCCTCCTTGACCTGTCCGTCTTCCCTGGACTGACCTATCCCCTCCCTACCTCCCCACCTATACTCTCCTCTCCACCTATCTTCTTTTTTCTCCATCTTCGGTCCGCCTCCACCTCTCTCCCTATTTATTTCAGAACCTTCTCACCATCCCCCTCTCTGATGAAGGGTCTCGGCCCGAAACGTCAGCTTTTGTGCTCCTGAGATGCTGCTTGGCCTGCTGTGTTCACCCACCTTCACACTTTGTTATCTTGGCTTGTATTAGAAATATTTTTCGTGTATTCAAATAAAATGTGTGTGCTTGGTGTCTCTGAGACTACCTTGAGATTTTCCCTGCATGATAGCAGCACAGAGAAAGAAGAATTTGCCTGTAGTACTATTTTGCAATTTAGCTGCTGGATTGCCAGCTGCCCTCAGGGCCAGAAGTTGCAAGAATAAAATTGTTACATGAACATGCATAAATATGTTGAAAGATTTACTCAATATCTGATCTCTCTTAAGTGGGGGGGGAAGCATTCAATTTTTGTCTTCTCCAGTTTTGATTTATTTTTCTCCTGTGCATTTCTCCAGTGCTATAATATACTTTCCAGCTTAATAACATCCTTCCTATGACAGGACAACCAGAACTGGACACAGTACTCCAGAGGAGGCCTCACCAATGTTTTAAACAACCGCAACATAATGCGCCTACACTCAAAGGTCTGAGCAATGAAGGTAAGCTTGCTAAGCACCTTCTTAACCACCCTAACTATATGTGATGCAAATGTCAAAGAATTATGTACCTGAATCAGTAGCTCTCTCTGTTTTGCAACACTACCAGTGGCCCTACTTTTAATTATACAAGTCCTGGCCTTGTTTGTTTCACCAAAATACATTTATTTGGAGAAGTTGGCATTTTTGTCAATAGATGTTTGGTTTCATTCCGGATTTCAGCCTGATGCCTGTTATTCAACCCTTGACAATGTAGCATACAAATCATTTCAAGTTACTTTTCCCGACCATCGTTCTTTTTATCAAATTATCATGTACTGTCATTCTTAAAACTACATTGATGAAAAATTAAAATTATTTTTAACCCCTATCAGTGTCTCTCCATGGACGCCCATAAGGCTACACAAGAATGGAGCTAAAATGGCTGAATATAACTTCATCAATAAGCATTTTTTCCTTCAGTTTTCATTATTTTTACTCACTTTTAAGCATGTTAAATTGAGAACAATCATTGGCTTCCATCAATAATATACGGTCTGTTTAACTGAGTGTTTCAGCCTGTAATATAGTATTGTGACATCTCCACTTCTCACACCAGTCTTTATTGAGACCATTTCTAAGTGACACTTTTATTGAAGGCTCAGTTGATACAAAGCAACATAATGTGGAATTGTGTTTATTGAGTACTGCTTTTATTTCATTATTTTAAAAAAGATTTAAATTGGAAGTGATGATTTAACAAAGCAAAAGATCTACACAAAGCTCAGTATGTCCATATCTTGGTGCCACCTGCTGGTCAAAATCTGCTTAGAAAATCAGCCAAGTGCAACAAATTGGCTCTGAACCCTGGTGACCTGTTTCTGCAGAGCAGACTGGAGTCATACAGTCATAAAATAATACAGCATGGAAACAGGCCCTTTGGCCAAACTGTACTATGCTGACCATCATGCCACTCAGTTCAAATTGTCCATATCCCCCTAAAACCTTCTCATCCATGTATCTATCCAAATGTTTCATAAATGTTGCTATTGTACCTGTGTCAACCGCTTTCTCTGGCATATATGCACCACTCTCTGCATGAAGAAGTTACTCTTCACATCCTTCTTAAATCTATCCCTCTCACCTTAAATCTGTGCCCTCTAGTTTTCAATTCCCCATCCCTGGGGAAAAACAACTATATGCATTTATCCTATCTATGCCCCTCATGATTTTATACACCTCAATAAGGTCATCCCTCTTCTCCTATGTTCCAAGGAATAAAGTCCTACCCTCTCCCCATAACTCAGGCCTACTCATCCTGGCAACATCTTCGTAAATCTTCTATGCACATTTTCCAGTTTAACTATGTCTTTCCTATAACAGTGTGACCAAAACTGTGTGTAATACTCCAAGTGTGGCCTCACCAACAACCTGTACAACTGTAACATAACATCCCAACCCCTAAGCTCAATGCCTTGAACAATAAAGGCTAGCATACTGAATGCCTTCTTCACCACCCTGTCCTCTGTGGCACCTATGTACTCCTAGGTGCCTCTGTTTCACAACATTTGTCAGGACTTTACTATTTACTATATAAGTCCTACCTCGGTTTGACTTTCCAAAATGCAACACACTTATCTCACACTTGTCTGTATTTAACTGCATTTGCCAATCCTCAGCCCACTTCCCCATCTGATCAAGATCCCGCTGAAATTTTTGATAACCTTCCTCGCTATCAACGATACCTCCTAAGTTTGTATCATTTGCAGACTTACTAATGCATTGTACATTCACATTCAAATCATTTATGTCATACAGATAACAAAGGTCCCAGCACTGACCCCTGTGGCACACCACTAGTCACAGGCTTTCTGTCCAAGAAACAACCTTCTACCATCACCCTCTACTTCCTACCATCGAGCCAATCTTGAATCCAATTAACAAGCTTTCCCTGGATCCAATGCAACCTAAATTTCATGACTAGCCTGCCATGCAGGACCCTGTCAAAGGCCTTACTAAAGTCCACGTAGACAACTTGCACTGCCCTATCCTCATCTATCCTCTTACCCCTTCAAAAAACTCTAAAAGTATGTCAGACATGGCATCCTGCATGCAAACTCATGCTGACTATAACTAATCAGATCTTGACTACGCAAATGTTGGTTGATTCTGTCCCTCAGTACCCTCTCATGACTTGCCTACCACTGATGTCAGGCTCACTGGTTTGTAATTTCCTGGCTTGTCTTTGCTACCTTTCTTAACCAATGGAACAACATTAGCCACCCTCCAGCTTTCCAGAACTTTATCAGTGACTAAATATGAAGCAAAAATCTCTGCAAGGTCCTCTGCAATTTGGAAAAACTCTGGAAAAACTGGAGTCAATGAGAAACAGGGCAGAAAAATCTCCACTGGTTAGATCATACTTGGCACAAATGAAAATGGTTGTGGTTGTTGGAATTCAGTTGTCTCAGCTCCAGGACACCTCTGCCAGAATTCCACACGGTGGTGCCCAAAGACCTAACAATTTCAGCTGCTTCATCAATGATACTTACTCCACCATAATGTCAGAATGGCTTGCCTTGATAGCATTATCAAGCGTAAGCCAGATTGGGATGTTTGGTAGGTGTGGACGAGTTGGACCAAAAGGTCTGTTTCCATGCTGTATGCCTTCTTTACTACCCTGTCTACCTGTGACTCTACCTTTGAGGAATTATGGGCCTGCACTCTAAGGCCTCTTTGTGCCTTTGGGTCCTAGTCTGTCCTCCTAATAGAAATATCTTCTGCACACCCACTCTATCAGGCTTCTCAGTATTCTGTAGGTTTCAATCAGATCATCCCTCATCCTTCAAAACTCCATTGGGCACAGACCCAGAGTCCCCAATCACTCCTCATATGGCAAGCTTTTCAGCCCCAACAACACCAGGACATCTTTGCTTAGAAAGGAGTCCAAAACTGCTCACAATATTGCAAATGCAGTTTGACCACAACCAAAGATATAGATCCCCCCTCACTCCATCAGCCTTTCAAAAGTCCCACTCGCACCATGACTTCCTCATCCACTCCATACTCCCCACTAGCCCCCTGACTCCCAGTACCTTTCCCTGCAACTGTAGGAAGTGTTACATCTGACTCTATACCTCCCCCCTCACCTTCATCTGAGGCACCAAACAAACCTTTCACATCAGACAGCGGTTCACCTGCACATCCGCTAATGTGGTCCATTGCATCCACTGCTCCCGATATGGCCTCCTCTACATTGGTGAGACTAAGCAAAGGCTCAGAGTCCACTTTGTAGAGCACCTGCACTCGGATCATGACAAACAACACCTTCCGGTCACCAACCACTTCAGCTCCCACTCCTATGCCCTGGGTGACTTGTCCATCCTGGGCCTCCTCCTGTGTTACAATGACCCCACCCAGAAACTGGAGACGCAGTACCTCATATTCCACTTTGGGAGTCTACAGCCTAATGGTATAAAGGTGGAATTCACCAATTTCAAAATCGCCCCACCCCTGATCTCATCCCATGACCAACCGTCCCTCTCAAACCGTCCTCCTTGACCTGACACAACCTGTCCATCTTCTCTACCATCGATCTGCTCCTCCCACCTCACTGACCAATCCCCACCACTGCCTACCTGCACTCACTATCACCATCCTACCTACCTTCCCCAGCCTCACCCCTCCTCTCTGTATTTATTTCTGAGCTCCCCTTCCCCTATCCCATTTCTGAAAAAGGGTCCGGACCCGAAACAGTAACTTTCCTGCTCCTCTGATGCTATCTGGCCTACTGTGTTCTTCCAGCCCTACACCAAGTTATTTCTGACTCCAGCATCAGCTGTTCTTACCACCTCTGAGCCTTATACAGCCTTACCCTTCCTGTTCTTGTATCCTAGCCCTCTAAAAATGAATGTTAATATTGCATTTGCCTTCCTAACTGCCAAGTGAACTTGGATGCTAACCTTAAAAGAATCTTGAACTAGGGCTCCTAAGTCCCTTTGTGCTTCAGATTGTCAAAGTCTTTTCCGATTTAGAAAATAACCTATGCCTCTATTCTTCCAACCAAAGTACATCACTTCACACTTTTCCACATTGTATTCCACCTGACACATCTTTACCCACTCTCCTAGCCTTTCTAAGAACTTCTGCAGCCACCCCACCTCCTCAACACTGTTTCTCTACCCATTCTTGTGTCATCTACAAATGTAACAACAATGTCCTCAGTTTCTTTGTCCAAATCATTAATGAACATCATGAATTGTTGTCATCCAACACTGACCCCTGCCGAACTCCACTAGTCACCAGCTGCCATCATGAAAAAGACCCTTATCTCTCTACTCTCTGCCTTCTGTCAGTCAGCAATTCCCTATCCATGTCAGTACCTTGCACCTAACACCATGAGCCCTTATCTAATTTAGCAGCCTCTTGTACTATACCTGTTGAAGGTCTTCTGAAAATCCAAACAGATCACACCCACTGGATCTCCTTTATCTAACTTGCTTGTTACCTTATCAAATAATTCCAACAGATTTGTCAGGCATGATGTATGATTGCAAATTTGAAGGAGAGGGGCTATTAACTATATGAGCTAACATGGGGTCATTAACAGACAGTGAGGTGGCTCACAGATTAGTGAAACTACCCAAGCAAGCAGTCAATGGACAAAATGAGCACTAGAAGAAATTAGGGAAAGACATAACAAATTACAGGGATTTTGGACATTTTTCTTTTCGAATCAAATAGTTCCCTACTTTGCTTGCCCTGTCCTCTACAATTTGCACTGTATAATGTATTTCTCCCACCAAATAATATGTTTCTACTGCAACAGATTAATCATTAACAAAAAAAAAGCAAAATCCTCGCTGCTCAATTGAAGAAGTCACCTTCAAGAACAGATTCAATCATGCATCACCCACTGAGCACTTTACCTGATGAATATCAATATTCATCTATTGGATTAACCATATTCTGTCTCTGAAATATGAGGCTCCAATTCTGCTGTATGTCTCACATCATAAAAGAAGAGGCTAAACTAAGTAATAGACTCACAAGAGATAACAAGGTGTAGAGTTGGAGGAACACAGCAGTCAAGCAGCATCAGAGGAGAAGGAAAGCTGATATTTCGGGTCTAGACCCTACTTCAGAAATGGGGGAGGGGAGGAGGATTCTGAAGGGAGAGAGGGGGAGGCAGATAGAAGATGGATAATGGAGAAGATAGGTGGAGAAGAGACAGACAGGTCAAGTAGGTGGGGTTGGAGCCTGTAAAGGTGAGTGTAGGTGGGGAGGTAGGGAAGAGATAGGTCAGTCCATGGAGGATGGACAGCTCAAGGAGCCGGGATGAGGACAGTAGGTAGGAGATGGGTGTGGAGCTTGAGGTAGGAGCAGTGGATAGGTGGGAGGAAGGACAGGTTAGGGAGGCGGGTATGTGCTGAGCTAGTTTTGGGATGTGTTCGCAGGAGGGGAGATTTTGAAGCTTGTGAAGTCCACATTGATACCATTGGGCTGCAGGGTTCTCAAGTGAAAAGTGAGACACTGTTCCTGTAACCTTCGAGTGGCCTCGTTGTGGCTCAGGAGGAGGCACAGGATGGACATGTCGTCCAATGTCGACCATGTCGACCAGTGGGAGGCGGAGTTAAAATGGTTCGCGACTCGGAGGTGCAGTCATTTGTTGTGAACTGAGCATAGATGTTCCACAAAGCAGCTTCCAAGCCTCCGCTTGTTTTCCCTAATGTACAGGAGGCCACATCGGGAACAGCAGATACCGTAATCCAGATTAGCTGATGCGCAGGTGAGAATCTGTTTGATGTGGAAGGTCATCTTAGGGCCTAGGATGGGGTTGAGGGGTGAGGTGTAGGGGCAGGTGTAGCACTTCCTGCGGTGGTGGGGCTGGCGGGGTATGTGGAGAGGACAAGGGAATTATGGAGAGAGTGGTCCCTCCAGAACGCAGGTAATGGTGGGGCAGGAAAAATGTCTTTGGTGGTAGGGTCTGGTTGCAGATGGCAGAAATGTTGGAGGATGATGCATTGGATGCAGAGGTTGTTGGAGTGGTACGTGAGGACGAGGGGGATTCTGTTTTGGTTGTTATTGAGTGGAGGGGCTGTGAGGGATGTGTTGCAGGAAATGTGAGAGACAAAGTTGAGGGTATTTTCGGCCACTGTGGAAGGGAAGTTGCGGTCATTGAAAAATGAGGACATCTGGGATATCTGGGAGTGCAATGCCTCATCTCGGGAGCAGATGCGGTGGAGGTGAATGAATTGGGAATAGGGGATGGCCTTTTTGCAGGAAGGTGAGTGGGAGGAGGTGTATTCTAGGTAGTTTTGGGAGTCAGTGGGCTTGAGATGGATATCAGTTTCCAGGTGGTTGCCAGAGATGCAAACAGAGAGGTCCAGGAAGGAGAGAGAGGTATCACAGATGGTCCAGGTGAACTTAAGGTTGGGGTGGAAGGCGTTAGTGAAGTAATGAACTGTTCAAGCTCCTTGTGGGACCATGAAGCGACGCCAATACAGTCATTGATGTAACGGAAGAAGGGGTTGGGGACAATGCCAGTGTAGCTTCGGAAGAGGGATTGTTCCACGTATCCTACAAAGAGGCAGGCATAGCTTGGGCCCATGCGGATACTCATGGCCATCCCATTTCTCTTTAGGAAGTGGGAGGAATTGAAGAAGATTGTGTCCAGCTTTCATACTCTTCTTTGAGGAAAGATGTGATGGCTTTGGAGGCAGTTCAGTGGAGGCTCACTTGATTGATCCCAGAGAATGAGGGGTTTGTCGCATGAAGAGAGTAGAAATATGAAGGAAGATCAAATTGAGGCATTCAGAATGATTAAAGGTATTGATAAAATAGATGTGGTGTGGATGTTTCCTCTTGTGGGGCATTCTAGGAAGAAATACCATAGTCTTAGGATAAGGGATAGCAAATTTAAAACAAAGTTGAGGAGAACCTTTAATCATCCTGAATACCTCAACTCTGTTTTAAATTTGCTATCCCTTATCCTAAGACAATGGTATTTCTTCCTAGAATGCCCCACAAGAGGAAACATCCACTCCACATCCAGTTTATCAGTTCCTTTAATCATCCTGAATACCTCAATTTGATTTTCATTCATTCTTCTAAATTTGAGAGAGGATAGGGCTAAACTGTTCAATCTCTCTTCATACCACAAACCCCTCATCTCTGGGATCAATCAAGTGAACCTCCACTGAACTGCCTCCAATGCCATCGCATCTTTCCTCAAGGAAGAGGATGAAAGCTGTACACAATCTTCTTCAATTCTTCCCACTTCCGAAAGACAAATGGGGTGACCATGGCTACCCGCCTGGGCCCAAGCTATGCCTGCCTCTTTGTAGGATATCCTTTTCTGAAGCTACACTGGCATTATCCACCCCCCACCTCTTCCTCCATTACGTCAATGACTATATCGGCACTGCTTCGTGCTCCCATGAGGAGCTCAAATAGTTCATCCATTTCACTAACACCTTCCACCCCAACCTTGGTCCAGGTGAACTTATCTGTGATACCTCTCTCGCTGTTTCCATCTCTGGCAACCACCTGGAAACCGACATCCATTTCAAGCCCAGGGATTCCCACAACTACCTAGAATACACCTCTTCTCACCCACTTTCCTGCAAGAAGGCCATCCCCTATTCCCAATTCCTTCACCTCCAATGCATCTGCTCCCAAGATGAGACATTGCACTCCCAGACATCTCAGATGTCCTTGTTTTTCAATGACCGCAACTTCCCTTCCACAGTGGTCGAAAGCACCCTCGACCGTGTCTCTCACATTTCCTGCAACACATCCCTCACACCCCATCCCCGCAATAACAACCAAAACAGAATCCCCCTCATCCTCATTCACCTCCCCACCACCTCCGAATCCAATGCATCATCCTCCAACACTTCTGCCATCTGCAACCCGACCCCACCATCAAAGACATTTTTTCCGCCCCACCGTTACCTGCTTTCTGGAGGGACCACTCTCTCCATAATTCCCTTGTCCTCTCCACATTCCCCTCCAGCCCCACCACACACAGCACTTTTCCATACAACCGCAGGAAGTGCTACACCTGCCCCTAAACCTCATCCCTCAACCCCATCCCAGGCCCTAAGAAGACCTTGCACATCAAACAGATTTTCACCTGCACATCAGGTAATCTTGTATACTGTATCTGCTGTTCCCGTTGTGGCCTCCTCTACATCAGGGAAACCATGCAGAGGCTTGTGAACTGCTTTGTGGAACACCTACGCTCGGTTCATAACAAATAACTGCACCTCCCAGTTGCGAACCATTTTAACTCACCCTCCCACTCCTTGGACAACATGTCCATCCTGGGGCCCCTGCAGTGCTACAACGATGCCACCCGAAGGCTGCAGGATCAGCATCTCATATTTCACCTGGGAACCCTGCAGCCCAATGGTATCAATGTGGACTTGCTTCAAAATCTCCCCTCCCCCTACTGCATCCCAAAACCAGCCCAGCTTGTACCCACCTCCCTAACCAGTTCTCCCACCTATCCACTCCTCCCACCTCAAGCCCCACCCCCATCTCCTACCTACTATCTTCATCCCACCTCCTTGACCTGTCTGTCTTCCCTTGACCTGACTATCCTCTCCCTAACTCCCCAGCTAAACTCTTCTTTCGTGGCTCCAACCCCGCCTCCTTGGCCTGTTTGTCTCCCCTCCACCTAACTTCTCTTTTATCCATCTTCTATCTGCCTCCCCTGTTTCTCCCTATTTATTTCAGAATCCCCTACCCCTCCCCCATTTCTGAAGTAGGGTATAAACCCAAAACATCAGCTTTCTTGCTCCTCTGATGCAGTTTGGCCTGCTGTGTTCATCCAGCTCTACATCTTGTTATCTCAAATTCTCCAGCACTGGCATTTCCTACTGTCTCTGTAACAATAGACTCACAAGGTTTAACTTGAAGTATCATAGGTTCATAGGAAATAGGGGCAGAATTAGGTCATTCAGCTCATCGAATCTGCTCTGCCATTCGATCTTGGCTGAGACTAATTTCCCTGTCCTCTCCCTCCAACCCTTCAACCCATTACCAATTTAAAAATCTGTCTAACACTTCCTTAACACTGTCCCAGCATCAACCACACTTTGGGGTAATAAATTCCACAGATTCACAACCCTTTGGGAGAAGTAGTTTCTCCTCAACTCTGCTTTAAATTTGCTATCCCTTATCCTAAGACTATGGTATTTCTTCCTAGAATGCCCCACAAGAGGAAACACCCATTCCACGTCTATTTTATCAATACCTTAATCATCCTGAATACCTCAATTTGATCTTCCTTCATAGAACATAGAACAGATAGAACATAGAAAAGTACAGCACAGTACAGGCCCTTTGGTCCACGATGTTGTGCCGTGGAATAATCCTAATCCAAAAATAAAATACCCTAACCTACATTCCCCTCAATTCACTGCTGTCCATGTGCATGTCCAGCAGTCGCTTAAATGTCACTAATGACTCCGCTTCCACGACTACCACTGGTAAGCTATTCCATGCACTCACAACTCATATTTATAAATTCGAGAGAGTATAGGCCTAAACTGTTCTATCTCTCTTCATACGACAAACCATTCATTCTTTGGGATCAATCAAGTGAACCTCCTCTGAACTGCATCCAATGACATCACATCTTTCCTCAAGTAACAGGATCAAATCTGTACACAATGCCCCAGGTGCAATCTCACTAGTGCCTTGTATAGTTGCAACAATACTTTCTTACCCTTATATTATGCTCCTTTTGCTATAAAAGCCAACATTCCATTCACTTTCTTTATTATCTGTTGTACCTGCATGCTAGTTTTCTGTGACTCATGAATGAGGATACCCAGGTTGTTCTGCACCAGAGTACCCCGAATCTCTCCCCATTTAGATAGTAGGTTGCCTTCCCATCTTCTGACCAAAATGCATTACCTCACACTTATCCACGTTAATCTCCATCTGCCACATACTCACCACTCTCCTAACCTATCCACCTCCATTTCTAAGGTTCTTATTTCCTCATTGCTATTTACCGTCCTGCCTAATTTTGCAAATTTAGCTATATCCCTGTATCCAAGTCACTAATGTAGATTGTAAATAGCGAGAGTCCAAGGACCAAACCCTGTCGCACGCCACTAGTTACTTCTTGCCAAAGAAAAAGAAACCATTTATCCCAACTCTCTATCTTCTGTCTATCAGCCAGTCATCTATCCCAGCTAATAAATTATCCCTAAAAATCTCATATGATCCAACCTTGTAAATTGACCTTTGTGCAGCACCTTATCAAATCCCTTCCGGAAGTCCAGATATATTATGTCTACAGGATCCCCATTATCCACTTTGCTTGTTGTATCTTTGAAGAACTCTAGCAAATTAGACAAACATGATTTGCCCTTCATAAAACCATGCTGACTCAGATAGCAGTTGACTTTCCAAATGTCCTGATGTAGCTTCCTTGACAATTGATTCTAACATTTTCCCAACAACAGATGTTAAACTAACCAGTCAGTAATTGCCCACGTATTGGATCCCTCCATTTTTTAACAGGGTCATTACTTTAGCATTTTTCCAGTCCAAAGGAACCATTTCTGTGTCAGGGAGTTTTGGAATATTGTAACCAATGGATCCACTATCTCTGCCACCACTTCCTTTAATACCCAAAGATTTAGGCCATCAGGCCTGGGGGACTCGTCTGCTCTCAACCTTAATAGTTTGCTGAATACCTTTTCCCTGACAATGTTGATTGCTCTAAGTTCTACCCTTTCTATTGCCTCTGACTTGTCTGTTCCAATAGGAATGGTACTTTTGTTTTCCACAATGAAAACTGAGGCAAAGTATTGATTTAGCATCTCTGCCATTGGGTGTTACTACTACTGACTCTCTGGTTTCATCTTCTAAGGCACCAACAATCATCTCAGCGATTGTCTTCTCTCTTATACACCTATGGTAGCTTCTGCTATCCTTTCTGACATTTTATGCTAGTTTTCTTTTGAAGTTTATCTTGGCTCTTTTTATTTTTTTTAGCATCCTTTTGTTTATGTTTGAAAGTTTTCTAATTGTCCAGCCTTCCACTGGCCTTTGCAATATGGTATGCCTTAGTTTTTGATTTTATATTGTCCTTGACTTCTTTGTTTAGTCATGAATGTGTTTTACCTCCTTACTGTCTTTCTTCCTCACTGGGATGTATTTTAAGTGTGACGAACTGAGTAGCTCTTTAAACAACTGCCACTGCTCATTTGTCATCTTACCTTTTAGTCTTCCTGCCCAATCCACTCGGGCCAAATCTGACCTCATGCTGATGTGATTCTCTTTGTCTAATTCCAGAACACTACTGTGGGACTCCGCTTCTTCACCCCTAAACTGAATTTTAAATTCTACCACACTACGGTCACTACTCCCTAGAGGAACCTTAACTTTGATGTCATCAACAACCAACAACTGTTTGCCCACCAACTTGTTTTGAATGGAAGCACAACAAACCATTTTCCACAGAGTTTCGCAAATATCAGCTGAGATTGAAATTAATTGAAAAGACTTTTCTTCTTGCTGTCAAATAAACAGTCATATGGCTAATGGGCATCTGAAAAGAATTTAATTGCGTTTCGACCCAGTAACAGGAAAGATCCTAAACCCGCTTAAACCATTTCTGCTGCTTTCTTTTCACTTATGCATCTAATCTAATGAGAGGTAAGTTACTTTATTAAAGCTAAGTACAAAGCTAAGCTTCTGTGTTACGGCATGGTAATGCCATGAAAATTGACAGAAAGGAAGAACTCAAATTAAAATTTACCAATACTGGTCTAATTTATCCCAAGACATTGTGGGAAGTTTAGAGAGGAAATTGTAGGGCCCCTTGCAGATATATTTGTATCATCTGTGACTATGAGTGAGGTATGGATGACTGGACAGTGGCTAATATTGTGCCTTTGTTTAAGAAAGAATGTAAGGAGAAGCCTGGGAACTATAGACCTATGAGTCTGACTTTGGTGGTGGGGGGAAGTGATTCTGAAAGGTGGGATTTATATGGATTTGGAGAGGCAAGGAAAGATTAGGGATAGTCAACATATGAGGGAAATTGTGTCACACAATCTTGAGTTTTTTGAAAAAGTACCCAAAAGGATTGAAGGCAGAGCGGTAGACATTGTTTACTTGGATTTTAGTAAAGCCTTTGACAGACTCCGCATAGTAGACTTATTTGTAAAGTTAGATCACATGGGATTCAAGACAACCTTACCAATTTGTACAAAATTGGCTTAACAGCAGGGCAGAAAGAGTAATGGTGGAGGATGGTTTCTCAGGCTGAAGACCTGTTACCAGTGGTGTTTTACAGGGGTCAGTGCTAGGTCAACTTTTGTTTGTCATTTATATAATTGATTTAGATGAGAATATAGAAGGCATTGTTAGTAAGTTTGTGGATGATGCCAAAATTGGTGGTATAGTGTACAGTGAAGAAGGATATCAAAGATTGGGGTACACGTCCATAGATCCCTCAAAGTTGCTACCCAAGTTGATAGGGTTGTACAGAAGGGATATGGTGTATTGGCTTTCATTGGCAGGGGAATTGAGTTTAAGAGTCAAGGGGTTATGCTACAGTTCTATAAAACCCTGGTCAGACCACACTTGGAATATAATCAGTTCTGCTTGCCTCTTATAGGAAGGATGTGGAAGCATTAGAGAAGGTGCAGTGGATATTTACCAGGATGCTGCCTGGACTGGAGGGCAGGTTTTATGAGGAAAGGTTGTGAGAGCTTGGGCTTTTTTCATTGGAGCGAAGAAGGATGAGTGGTGATTTGACAGAGGTGTACAAGATGATGAGAGACATAGATTGAATGGATAGCCAGAGAATTTTTCCCAGGGTGGAAATGACTATTACAGGGGAGCATAATTTTAAGGTGATTGGAGGATGGTATAGGGGAGATGTCAGTGGTAGGTTCTTCACACAGAGAATGGTGGGCATGTAGAATGTGCAGCCAGCAGTGGTAGTGGAGTCAGATGCTTTAGAGACTTTTAATCGATTCTTGGATGGGCAGATGGATGATAATGTAATGTAGGGTTCGCAGGGTAGTTTGATCATAGCAGGATAATAGGTCAGCACAACATTGTGGGCTGAAGGGCCTGTACTGTGCTGTCTGTTCTATGTTCTATTACAAGGAAATCTCGATCAATTGGGTGAATGGGAAGAGGAGTGGCAGATGGAGTTTAATTTGGATAAATGTGAGCTAGTGAATTTTGGTAAAACAAACAAGGGCAAGCTGTTAGTAATGGAGGTAATAGAACCCAAAAAGAAGGTGCATAAAATGACACAAGGGCACTTTATCTGAATGCTCAGAACATTCACAACAAGGTGGATGAGTTGACGCTGCAAATCATGGCAAATGGGTATGATTTAGTGGCCACTTCAGAGACATGGTTACAGGATGGTCTTGATTGGGAGTTAAATATCCAGGGGCATCAAACTGTTCGGAAGGACTGACAGCAAGGTGAGGGAGGTGGTGTTTTTAAGGATGACATCAGGGCGGTAGTGAGAGGTGATACAGGTTCTACTGAATAAAACATTGAATCCATTTGGGTGGAAATTAGGAATAGCAGGGAGAAGAACTCACTGATAGATGTGGTCTATAGGCCACCAAATAATGACATCATGGTGGAGCGGGCAATAAACATAGAAATAGCTAATGCATGTAAAAATGGTACAGCAATTATCATGGGGGATTTTTATCTACATATCAATTGGTCAAACCAGGCCAGTCATGGCAGCCTTGAGAGAACACATCCGTGATAATTTCATTGAACAATACGTAATGGGGCCTACAGGGGAGCAAGCTGTATGAGAGCTAGTCCTGTGTAATGAGACAGGAATAATTAATGATCGGAAGGAGCGATCACAGTATGGTTGAATTTAAAATGCAGATGGATATGAGACGGTTAAATCCAGCACTTCTGTCCTGTGCTTAAACAAAGGAGACTATGGAGGAATGAGGGAGGAGTTAGCTAAGGTAAATGGGAGCAAAAACTTTATGGTGGGTCAATTGAGGAATAGTGGAGGACTTTCCAAATAATTTTTCACAGTGTTCAGCAGAAGCATATTCCAGTGATGAGGAAGAACTATAGGAAAAGACACAGCTAGCCATGGATATCTAAAGAAACAAAGGAAAGTATCAGACGTAAAAAAAAATACAAAAAAGCAAAAAGTAGTGGGAAACTAGTAGAGTGGGGAATCTTTAAAAGCCAACAGAAATCCACAAAAAAGATATAAAGAAAATCAGGATAGATTATGGGCGTAAACTAGCTCAGAATATGAAAACAGGCAGCAAAAGTTTCTATAAACATGCAAATCGTAAAAGAGTGGCAAAGGTAAACATTGGTCCTTTAGCGGATGAGAAGGCCAATTTAATAACTGGGAATGAGGAAATAGCTGAGACATTAAACAATTATTTCATGTAGGTCTTCACAATGGAACACACAAATAACATGCCGAAAATTAACGGCAAGAAGGATAATAGCAAGTGAGGACCTAGAAACTATCATTATCACTAAGGAGGCAGTGCTGGGCAAGCTCATGGGGTTAAAGGTAGACAAGTCTCCTGGACCTGATGAAAATGCATCCCAGAGTACTAAAAGAGGTGATGGGGGAAATGACAAATGCACTAGTAATTATTTACCAAAGTTCACTGGACTCTGGGGTGGTTCCCGTAGTTTGGAAGACAGCCAATGTGACGCCACTGTTGAAAGAAGGAAGTCGACAAAAAGCAGGTAACTATAGGCCAGTTAGCTTCACCTCAAAAGGTTGGGGATCTCCAAGATATCTATAGGAGACCTCATCACAACTACGATGGCTGGTAGTGTCAAATGCTATGATCTTTATATGCGGGGTGCATGTGGTTAAAGGATGTGTCCATTTTAGCTCTGTACCTCGATCTGTACCCTCCCATTTCACAGATAATCTCAATGATGTGCAGAATGCCTGATATCGCATTCCTCTGCGACAATAGCACTATGGTGCAAATTAGATAGGGATCGTCCGAAGGTGGGCGGCCCTATCAAATAAATGTTATAGCTTCGGTAGCCGGGAAAATGCTTGATTCTATCATTAAGGAAGAAATAGCAAGACATCCGGACAGAGATTGTCCCATTGGGAGCACCCAGCGTGGGTTCATGAAGGGTAGGTCATGTTTAACTAATTTGGTGGAATTCTTTGAGGTCATTACTTGCATCGTGGACAATAGGCAACCTGTGGATGTGGTTTATCTGGATTTCCAGAAGGCATTTGACAAGATGCCACACACAAGATGCATGGATAGAGGATTGGTTGACCTATAGAAAGCAAAGAGTAGGGGTAAATGGGTGTTTTTCTGGTTGGCGGTCAGTGGCTAGTGGTGTGCTTCAGGGATCAGTGTTGGGACCGCAATTGTTTACAATTTACATAGATGATTTGGAGTTGGGGACGAAGTGTAGTGTGTCAAAATTTGCTGATGACACTAAGGTGAGTGATAGAGCAAAGTGTGCAGAAGACACTGAAAGTCTGCAGAGGAATAGAGACAGTCTAAGTGAGTGGGCAAAGGTCTGGCAGATGGAGTACAATGTTGAAAAGTGTGAGGTCATCTATTTTCATAGGAATAACAGCAAAATGGACTATGCTTTAAATGGTAAAAAAATTGCAGCATGCTGCTGTGCACAGGGACTTAGGTGTCCTTGTGCATGAATTGCTAAAAGTAGGATTGCAGGTGCAGCAGGTAATTTCAAAAGGCAACTGGAGTTTTGTCTGCCATCACTACAAGGATGGAGTTTAAAAACAGGGAGGCTATGCTGCAGCTGTATAGGGTCCTAATGAGGCCACACCTGGAGTACTGTGTGGAGTTTTGTTCTCCTTACTTGAGAAGAAATATACTAGCACTGGAGGGGGTGCAGAGGAGATTTACTCAGTTGATTCCGGAGTTGAGAGGGTTGGATTATGAAGAGCGACTGAGTAGACTGGGATTATACTCATTGGAATTCAGAAGAATGAGGTGATATCTCATAGAAAGATAGAAGATTATGAAGGGAATAGATCAGGTGGAGACAGGGAGGTTGTTTCCGCTGGCAAGTGAAACTAGGGCTAGAGGGCATCGCCTCAAAATAAAGAGAAGCAGATGTAGGTCTAAGGTCAGGAGGAACTTCTTCATCCAAAGAGTGATGAATCTGTGGAATTCCCTGCTCAATGAAGCAGTTGAAGCTACCTCGCTGAATGTTTTTAAGGCAAGGCTGGATAAATTTTTAAACAGTAAAGGAATTAAAAGTAATGGTGAGTAGGCAAGTACGTGGAACTGAGTCTCAAAAAGATCAGCTATGATCTTATTAAATGATGGAACAGGCTCAAGGGGCCGGATGGCCTACTCCTGCTCCTAGTTCTTATACATTTAAAAGTAGGGCCTTGTGTGGTATTGTAGAACAGAGAGACCTCGTGGTCAGGAATATGATTCTTTGAAGTTTGCATCACATCAAGACAGGGTGATTAAGAAGGCATTTAGTATGTTTGCCTTCGTTGCTCAGACCTTATAGTATAGGAGCTGGGATATCATATTGAAGTTGTACAGCATGTTGGCAAGGCCTCTTCCAGAGTAGTATGTGCAGTTTTGGTTGCCCTCTTATAGAAAGGGCATTATTAAGTTATGGAGGGTTCAGAAGAGATTTACCGGGATGTTGCTGGGAATGGAGGGTTTGAGTCATAAGGAGAGACCCTTTAGGCTGGGACATTTTTCACTGGAGCATAGGAGGGATGGTGTCATGAAGTATAAAGATGAGTGAACGGCAGGTGTCTTTTCCCAAGGGTGGGAATATTGAAGACTAGAGGGCATATTTTTAAGGTGAGAGGAGAAAGATTTTAAAAATGCCATGAGGGACAATTTTTTTGCACAGAGTAGTTTATGTATGGAATGAGCGCCCGGAGGAAGTGGTGGATCTGTCTACAGTTACAATATTCAAACATCATTGGATTTATGCATGAATAAAAAATGTTTGGAGGGATCTTGGCCAAGCACAGGTGGGTTTTAGTTTGGGATTATGATCAGCATGGACTGGTTGGACCAAAGGGTCTGTTTCCATGCTGTATGACTTTATGACTAAGACTCTAATACTGTTGGGCAAAGGGTTATGTCTTGACAACGTAATAAGAAAGCAATGTTGGTGATGATGTATAGATGACATAATCATGAAGAGACTCAAAAGACAGAAACAAGTCTGGACCTTGTACTAAGTCTAATTATACATAGTCAGTAAAACGTCAATAACCAGTTATTTTGAAAAGTCCTTGGTCACTACAACTTTTCTGTAGTGATGTAAAGCCTCTTCAAAGACAACATGGTCTATCCCACCAATCTACACATCTTTGGACAGTGCAAGGAAGCCAGAGCACTCGCTGGAAGCCCACGCATTCACAGGGAGAATATCCAAACTCCACACAAACAGTTGCTCAAAGCTGGAATCAAACCTGGATCCCTGCTACTTTGAGGCAGCAGTGCTAACCACTGTGCCATCATACCACCCAAAATACCACACAAACATATTATTCAGTTTTTGTGAGGATTAATCTGGATGTGAGTGATATATTAAAGTGTTACTGATTGCTGCAGAGATTGAAAAATCACAAGCACTGAAACCACATACAGCAGAATCATCAGCATCTGATAAAAGTTAACATTTCAGTTGGAACCTATCATTAGACTTGGCAGATAAGCTCCTATTAGGATCAATCAAGCAAAGAATGAAGTAAAGGCTAAAAGCCAGAAATCTTATTAGAATGAGGCAACAGCAAATATTGATGCCATTAGCTTTTTTCTCCTTGAGTGTAGTTCCATTAGAATCAGCCATATATTTGCAAATGAAATTGTGTTCTCAGCTGGTCATTCTAACAATTGTACCATTGGAGAGTGCTGCACTCATGGGTACATTAATCCACAAGCATTTTCACTGCTTGAAACAATGATTAAACAGCAAACTGTGACAAAATCCAAATGAAAGTTCCTTTAACTTCAGGTGGATTGAGGAAGGTAGAAAACAAGAACTTTGAAATGTTGTAGATTAAACTGTCTGTCATCTATCCGCCTCCCTCTTTCTCCTTATTTATTTCAGAATTCCCTTCCCCTCTCCCTTTACTGAAGAAAGGTCCAGACCCAAAATGTCGGCTTTCCTGCTCCTCTGATGCTGCTTGGCCTGTTGTGTTCATCCAGCTCTACACCTTGTTGTTTCTCATTCATTCTCACCTGAGATTTTAGCCACTTTCTTTGCAATAGCCCAACAATCTTCAGCAAATTTGCTGCACCAAACGATTTATCCTGAATACTGAAAGCGACAAGTGGATAAAAAAAAGCAAAAAATATGACAACATTTTTTTCCTTTCTTCTTCCTTGCCTTCCACCTTTCTGTTTCTCTTGCTTTCTATCAGTCAGTAAACATTCAATAGAAATAAATATATTTAAAATGAAGATCCAAGGTTCACAATTTACTCTATCTTGAAGTTTATTTTAATTAATTAAACAATTACAATCCTTATTAGAATAAAATTTATGATTTGCTTTTCATCACATTCACCTGAAGATATTAATATTAATGTACAGTGAATAAACTCGTGGTAGGCTGTGTCACTGTCAGTCTATGCAGGATCATTGATGGAGAATGCTGGGGATCATTTTGACTTTGACCACTAATAGATTAGCAGCTTATTCTAATCATTACCAGACACGAATGATTTTGAAAATGGGATGAGTTGTATAATAAGTGACTGTTTGTTAGTTTCTCCAGCAATTGGGAATTAATCTGGGAAGACTATAAATTATAATGCAAAATTCTTCAAAATATTTAAATCTCTGTACATATTTTAATTGTAGGATTATGGTCTCCTGCAAAAGGTAAGTGTGCCTGGATGGAAAATGCTGGTTGATGCAATGATAGGGGTACAGCTGGGGAAATGGGACAGGTGTGGGTGAGGAAGCCTCGGAGGAGTGGTCCATGGTTTCCTGATTATGGTCAGTCAGTCTTTCTTATTCCTCTTTGACATTAAGGAGACTAAACAAAAATAAATTTAAAAACTTGCAATTCTTCTCTATTCCTAGTAGGTTTGGCCAGCTGAGAAGGCAACCGTTGTTCATACGCTCAGATCTTACATTAAAATAATGCACGATGTCATCCAAGACCAATCTGCATATTCAAAGAAGATCTCACCATCTTAGGCCAAATGTCCTGATGTCTTCAATTTAAAACATATAGGCAGCCAAACCAGACTGCAAAAGGAACCAAAACAGAAATTGCTGTAAAAGCTCAGCAGGTCTGGCAGCATCTGTGGGGAGAAATCAGAGTTAATGTTTCGGGTCCAGTGACCTTTCCTCTGGGCCAGGTCATTGAACTCTGATTTCTGTCCACAGACACTGCCAGACCTGCTAAGCATTTCCAGTAACCTCTGTTCTTGTTTCTGATTTCCGGCACCCATGCTCTAAGATTGTAAAAGGATAGAATACTGTCCCATTCCATTCTAGCTGACCCCTTCCCACATTTTTTGTCTGTGTCAATAAATTTGAGCCAATTTGTCTTAAAACTATTATCAATTTATTGCATTGTAGTATGCTTGTGCCTTTACCAACATGTTATTGATTGTCTGGCTACTTCACCACACCAATAGCCTCGCCTCCATCCAATAAGACCCGTCGTAGCATAAGGAGATAGTGAGGGAGAGCACGAAACTGGGCTACTCAAGCAGCTTACATGCTTATTCTTCGTTTACCTAGGTTAACCTTAATTTCCCTTCATTTTTGTAAAGACCTGACACCAGTGGTATGTAGAATCCCTGTTTCATGATCTTCAGGTCACCTATATCCTTAAATGTTGTGTTACATCTGTCTGGATCAAGAACTCGTGTTTACTTATTTACACCTAATACCCTTAATAGAGCTGTTGATCTGTGGAAGTTCTTTGGCATGAATGAAGGGCAATATTTTTCTTTGCAAAGACATTTCAACTTTTGGTTTTCAGGCTCTAACTAAGGGAAGTTTCACACTATGCAGAAATAGTTTGTTTTCAGAGTGGAGTTTTCCAGGTAGTTTCAGAAATATAAACATATATCTATTTCATATTGGCTTTCAACAGAATCATTGAAATTCAATGAAAAAATGTGTCATCACAGTAAGTTATACAACAGTTTGTAAGAAGGTGAGGTGGCCCAGTAAGTTGGCATATAGTCCATTGTTATGAGTACAAATATACGCATGGACTGTTAGCAACTGGAAATTGGAACAGGTTGAACACTTCTAGGTTGAAATTGATGTATTATGTGATTTCTTGGAAATGAAAAGTCAAAAGGTCAAAGAGAACCTAGGAGTGGAAGTAAGGCCATTTGGCCCATCGAGTCCTCTCCGCTACTTAATCATGGCTGATGGGCATTATAATTGGATGTTTCCTCCACCTATTAAGATTACATTCTACATCATGATCCTACCATGGATTATCTGCTGTTTACTGGAAAAGGAAATATTTTTTACAGAAGCATCTGAAGAACCTTTTAAAGAAGATAATCAGTAGATTTTATAGCCACTGATTACTGGACAAAGACTTGGGAAAGGCCCAATCTTTGTGAAATTCATTGACTAGCAACAGCTTCAGGACAAAGTTGATATATATTTTCACATCTAGAAGGAGTCAGAGAAACTTGTAGAGAAAGCAGATGTTTCTTTCTCTCTCTGTTAGTATGAAACAAAGTGAAACCAGATGGAAGATCTCTCATAGATGCACTTGCATAAAAAAAATCAGGCCTCCAAACGACTTCTCAACTGAATCTAAAACCCAATGTGCAGATATTCCATCTATGACTGTCTGCAGTCTTATGTTTTTGAACATGAAATTAAAAAGAACCTGAGAGAACTTACACACTTTATCTTGAAAATTTATATCCTTGAACCAGAGGTGTTGCTCCCTTTTTTGCCTTTTTTTTAAATACATGATATCTCTGCTGAGCAGTGTTGTATTATTTTGATTGTTTTGTCTGTGTATGAATGTATGTGTTCGGGATTAAAGACATATAGTTTAGTTTGAATAATAGCTTGATTGTTAAGTGTTTTGCCACTGGTTTAAAGCATAAGTCTTCCTTAAAACAAGTGAGTTATTTTTGAGTTCACTAAAGAAGCCTGGCAAACACTTCATTTATTCTGGACAGCAGTACAAAAGCGAGACAAACTAATCATATTAAAGATTCAATAACACATTTATACTTTTGGCACAGCTTATGGAGTAGTGGGGTTTGATTATCAGTGCCCTCCTCCTGTCAGAGTCGTAACATCTTTCACTTCTGTAATCTTAGTTTACATCCACTTTTAGCTTGGGCTGCCAGAAGTCTTGAAATTAGACCTTTGTAACGTTATTGGATTTATTTTGGAGCTCCCTTCTCCCTTCCGATTTCTGAAGAAAGGTCCTGACCCAAAATGTCAACTTTCCTGCTCCTCTGATGCTGCCTGGCCTGCTGTTTCCTCCAGCTCTATACTGTGTTGAGATAACAAGGTGTAGAGCTGGATGAACACAGCAGGTCAAAAGGAGCAGGAAGGCTGATGTTTCGGGCCTTGACCCTTCTTCAGAAAATTATATTATGTTGTCTCTGATTCCAGCATCTACAGTTCTTGCTATCTCTGTTTATCTTTGACACCATCTTGTGGCAAACTGAGAAATTATTTTGCAGAATAGGGCATGTATCTATTTTGGAAAATCCAGTTGTATAGTCTCAGTTCCATTCCTTTTGAAGAATTGGCATCTGAAATAAAATATAACTTATAATGAATTTGACATATTTGAATAAATTCTTGCACTAGTTGTTTTCATTTAATAGCATGTACACTCTTTTTGTGGGTCTGAGGAAAAGCACAACCAATGATGTCCATTTTAAAAAATGTGTTGTTATAGTTACATTTGGGGAAAGTGGCAGCAATTTCTGCACAGAAATCTCCCATGAACAACAATGAACAGACAATCATGCTGTTGATTTAGGGGTGGATATTGCTCAGTATAGTAGGGATACTCCTGTACTCTTGTAAATAGCCTTGTGGGGTCTTTAACATTCGCTGAAAAAAGATATGTCTCTATTGGTTTAGCTTCTTATCCAAAGTAGAGCACCTCCTATGGCGGATGCTGGTGTAGTACTGTCCGAAGTATTTGTGCATATATGCTGGAGTGTAATTTGAACCCAGAATAGTATGACTCAAGAGGCTATCATGCTACTATCAATTGAGATACGGCTGGTACCTAAATTTCGTGCTTAAGTTTTCTTTATAACCTTGAACCAGTGACCTTTCATGTATAAACATCACAATGTGGAAACCATAGAAGACAATACAACACACTTTCTAGACTTGAAAATCCTGTGCCTGGAAGGGTATCACAATGGTAACCCTGTTAGGGTGCCTGAAATAATTTTAAGATGGGATTCTATAAGGACCTAGCTCTTTTGCCTTCTTATTGTTTGTCAGATTCTGCTAGAAGTTGAGCTGAATCTCGCAAACTTCTGATAGCATTGTAGGAAGACATGGATATGAAGGATTGATAAGATTTCTCATGCCACAACTTTACAATTGAATGTTTTTTTTTCCATTTCAATCTCAATCTTCTCTGACTAGAATTGTCAGTTCTAAGAGGTAACACTAATTTACTGTTGTGAAATTCCTGCCATAACAGATAACCCTGCCACACCAAGAACATGATTTCCAGATCCCATAAAGCTAATCAAAATCTTTGGGACTTTGAATGGGCGTCTGTGCCTTAATAGACTGGTGATGATTGATACCCCACTGCATTTGAGCAGAGCCCCAGAGATTTTGGATCCTCCAGGTGTCGTTTGAGTATGGGTGGCAGCATAAAATGGGTTACGTACATTCCTCCCAATTTTCATTGTTCGTGAAAATCTTGAGTGCGTGGGAAATTCCAAAATCAGAGTTAATTCTAGATTGGGGCAAGTGGACTATTTAATTGTGGTTTCAATCCCAGTTGAACTGCAGACTTCAGGGTATTTGTTTTGGTCAACTAATTGCTGCCAATGATGTCAATGACACAGCAAATGGAAACCTCAGTTCTTAATGATACAGCAGTATCAGGTATTTGATTTTCATCCATGATGTGGAGTGATAAAAAGAGTATTGTATCTAACTCTTGGTGAACAGACCAGCCAGAGTCTCTGCTTCAGGTGCAGTTATTGATTATGGCTTTCTGAGAGAAGTTTTCTTAAATTTAACACATTTAGTTATTGATGAGCATCCCCAATAGTGGGATTTCCCTCATAAATCTGAACATCTTTGTAATCGTGACAGGCAATATCTTCAACACCAGGAACAGAATTAGGCCATTCAGCCTTTTGACCCTGTTCCACCATTCTAAATCATGGCTCGTTATCTACCTCAATGCTATTTTTCCCGTGCCATTCCCATTTTCTTTGATGCCATTAGTATCTAGAAATCTACTTACTCCTGTTTTGAAAATACTCAATGACTGAGTTTCCACAGCCCTTTGAGATCAAGAATTCAAAATTTCACAGGATATTAAACACAACTGATGTTTCTTTAAAAAAAAACTGACTTTTAATACATTTCCAAAATTTACCCAGCAGTGTACTCAAAAATCAAAATTGGCTGCCTGCTAGTGAATCGTAGAGTTTTAGCTAGTTAGGCTATTGCTAATACGATATTTTCTGAACATTAAATGGCATGTATTTAAACAGTGGCAGGATAAATCAACAGGGATATTTTGCATTTCTATAGCCCTGCAACAACTGGCCCAGGAATAAACAAACTGTATTTCAAGAAACTGTACCAGCAGAGCAGCAGGGAGAGAAAAATAACAGCAAAACTGGAAGAATCTCTCTCTCTCTTCCAGGTTTCTCTTAGCTTCTCAAAAGAAATCACCTTCTAGAGATTAGAGAAACATCATTCACTTAAAGGTGAAAGTTATCTGCATATTCACTACTGCTGAGGATGCAAGACAACAAGAAAACAACAATGGTCTCAGGTTTAAACTTGAGTAGACAGTACAGGAGGACATACTAGAAGCAGCACAAGGCATGCCTAAATATGAGGTGTCAACCTGGTGAAGCTACCAAACAGGACTACTTCTATGCCAAATAGCATATGCAGCAAGTACAGGCAGCTAATTAATCCCACAGCCAACATATCAGATCTAAGCTCTGCAGTTATACCTTGGTAGACAATAAAACAGTTTGCTGGAGGAGGAAGCCCCACAAATATCCCCATTCTCAATGACAGAAGAGTCCAACACAAGAGTGCAAAAGATAAGGCTGAGGCATTTGCAACAATCTTCAGCCAGAAGTGCCAGGTGGATGATCCATCTCAGCCTCTTCCAATGGTCCCCAGTATCACAGATATCAGTCTTCAGCCAATTCAATTCACTCCATGTGGTATCAAGAAACAGTTGGATGCACTGAATACTGTAAAGGCTACGGGGCCTGGCAATATTCTGGCACAATACTGAAGACTTGGGTTCGAGCATTTGCCACTCCTGTAGCCAAGCTGTTCCAGCACAAGTACAACATTGGCATCTACCCAACAATGTGGAAAATTGCCCAGGTATGTCCTGTACACCCAAAATCAAAATGCACCTAACCTAGCTAAGTGCCACACCACCAGCATACTCTGGATTATCAGTGAAGTTTTAGGGGGGTGCTTTCAAGCAGCATCTGCTCGTGAATAACCTGCTCAGTAACACCCAGTTTGGGTTCTATCAGGGCCACTCAACTCCTAACCTCATTACAGCCTTGGTTCAAATGTGAACAAAAGAGCTAAATTCTAGAGATAAGGTGAGAGTGACAGCCCTTGACATTAAGACCATATTCAACTAAGTCTGGCATCCAGGAGCCCTAACAAAACTGGAATCACTGGTTGCAATCATACATGGCATGTAAGAAGACGGTTGTGGTTGTTTGCAGTCAATCATGTTAGCTCCAGAATAACTGTGAAGGAGTTCCTAAGGATAGTGTCCCATGCCTAACCATCTTCAGCTGTTTCATCAATGACCTTCCCTCTCTCATAAGATCAGAAGTGGGGATGTTCACGATGATGGACAGTGTTCAGCACCATTCATGATTCCTCAGAGACAAAAGCAGTCCACGTTCAAATGCAACAAGATCTGCACAAATCCAGGCTTGGGCGGACTAGTAGAAAATAACATTTGTGCCAAACAAATGCCAGGCTATGACCATCACTAGTAAGAGGCAATCTAACCACCATCTTTGATATTCAATGGTGTTACCACCACTGAAACCCCAGCTATCAACATCCTTATGGTTACCCTTGACCAGAAACTCAAATAGACTCACCACATAAACACAGTGGCTACAAGAGCAGGTCAGAGGCTAGGAATACTGCAGCAAGTAACCTCACTTCCCAAAGCCTGCCCACTATTGTGAGGCACAACTCAGGAGTGTGATGGAATACTCCTAACATGCCTGGGCGGGTGCAGCTCCAACAATGCTCAAGAAGCTTGACACCATTAAGGTCAAAGCAATCCATTTGATTGGCACTACATCAACAAGCATCCACTTCCTCCACCAATGATGTTCAGTGGCAGTAGTATGTATTTTCCACAAGATGCACTGCAGGAATTCACCAAAAGTCCTTAGACACCACCTTCCAAACCCACGACTACTTCCAGCTGGAATAAAAATGGTTTCAGGTACACAGGAATACCAAGTCACTCACCATCCTGACTTGAAAATATATCACTGTTCCTTTAATGTCACTGGGTCAAAATTCTGACATCCTCTCCAGTGTGGCCAACCTGCAACACGCAGACTGCAGCAGTTTAAGAAGGCAGTGCATCACCATCTTCTCAAGGGAAACTAGGGATGCTCAAGAAATGCTGGCAATTCAGCATTATCCACATCCAACATATGAATAAAAAAAGCCTCAAGGTTTCTAAATACTTTTAAGCATGTATTTTATCTTCATTTTCCTACTGGACATGATAGAGTGTTTCAATTCTGGGTTTTGTATTGAGTCTTTATTATTTTCTTGGGGTTAGTAAGTAACAAAATTTCTCTGCCTTTCACACTTTTGCCTAGGGGACATCAACCCAAGATGTGAACAGAGCAAGACCATCAAGCCAGTGCTGCTCTGCGCTGCCCATTCTTTTTCTTTCAATTCTCACTTTTCTTCAAATTTTTAACTTATCTGGAGGCGAATGTAGGAGATCGAAGGTCGTCACTGGCGAGTCCTCGAGGTGAGTCCCAGACCAGGTCGGTGTGGGGACAGTGAGTCCTGGAGACGAGTGTCAGGCCAGGCCAGGCCAGCACAGGGGCAGTGAATCCACGCATGTCAGAACAGGCCAGCGTGGGGCAGCAAGTCCCGGAGCAGAGGCCAACAGGGAGGGAGTGGTGGGGGGAGGTGACTCCCACAGGCAAGGCCCTTGGGGCTTGGAAGTGAGGCCTTGAGGTTTGAAGCCCAGCACTGTCTAGACACTTTGCCCGGATAGTCTCAAGGCTTGGTGCTGGCACGCACTTGATGGAAATACTAAAATACTGAGTACTCTTTAAAAAGAAAACTTCCTTATTCTTATGCTGAACTTTTATTTATAATTCTTTCATGTCTGTAACACGTACTTAAGTATTATGTACCTAGGTACGCTGTACCTACGATGGCACCAAAGCCGCAACATTACAAACTTTTCACTGCATTCATTCAAGTGCATGTGACAATAGAGGCTAACTCAATTCAATTCATGGTAAAGTGGTAATTTCACTGATTAAAAAGCCAGCCTACTGCTGTGGGTCATGGCTTTGAATGGTGACAGTGAAAACTGAATTCAATAAAATTTGCAATTAAAAACTAACCAAATGATTGCAATGTAGCATTGTTGATTGATGTAGAAATCCATCTGGTTCACTGATGCCCTTTAGGAAAAGAAACTGACCATCCTCAACTGGACTGGTCTACATGTGACTGCAGACCCACAACAATGTGGTTGATTCTTAACTGCCCTTGAAATGGTCTAACAAATTATATCAAATCATTACAAAGACTAAATAAGGGAAGACCATGTGACTTTGGCACCTAAGCATCAGAAAGGATGCCTTGAGGGCTCAAAGCATCAGATGGCAAGGAAACATTGTGCTGATTGCCAACACCCACTCCCACCATCAATCCTGTCTCAATCAATGGATCAGTACTCTTCATTGCTGAATGTCAATTGATAGAAGCACAGTGTATTCTGGGCAGAAGACTTTAACATCCATCACTGAAAATAGCTCAGTAACAGCACTGGATGGATCCTAAAGTTCATAACTACTAGGTCTACAGCAGTCAGTGGGGGAACCAACAAAAGGGCAAAAATCTACTTGACAACGCCAATTTACCTGCTACAGTTTTGTCTATAACAATATTGGGAAAGGGTAACAATAGCAAAGTCTTTGTGTAAATGAAATCCCATTTTCACACTCAATTGCACTGTACGGCACTACCTTCATGCTAAACCTGCACCAGGTTAAATCTGAACTTCTCAGAGCTAGGGGGTGCGTTAAACAGCATCAGGGGCATCAGTGCTGGACACAAGACTCTGCAAGCAAAAGAGGCAGTTTACTTTAGGGGATCACATTTGGTGTAGGAACCATGGGAATTGCACTACACAGGTAGGATGTATGGTCAGATCAAGGTCAGGTCCAGTGACCTATAAAGTTCAATGGTCCTGAACAAGCACATGGACCATATGATAGCTGCAAACTTGCAAGCAGGGTGGAATCAAAACATGCCCATCTCCTCGACAGCCTTTCTGATTGTTCCAAAACCTGTGGGTTGTCCCTCTCCATCAAGCATTGAGGCTACCTCAGAATCTGAGATGGACACAATGGATGTCGCTGCCTCAATGTCTTTGCTGCCTGAAGAAGAATGAGTTTCTTCCAAGATAGTCCAGGTGCAAGAAGCAAGCTAGTGTGCTTTACATGCTGCCCGTATCTAAGGCAGAATTAGGAGGAATCTGACCCAGTGCTAAAATGCTCCAGGATAAGCTACAAAACAAAAAGAACTGACCTATGTCCTCAGAGTCAGAGAGGGAGGGACGTAGTCTTTGTAATGAGGTCAGCCAGGTGGACATCACAGAATATGGATTTCCCTAATTGAGGTTGTTAATCTTGTCCAATCAGGGAGCCCTGACTGACAAATAAGAACAGGAATGTCAAGCATTCTGCTCAATCTGAGAGTGCTGGATTAGTGTATTGGTCTCGCCATGTGTAAACAAAAGGTGACTTGATGAGATACCAGCCTCTGTGGAGTTATTTCAGTACGTGATGCTCAATTATTGCTTGCCTAATGACACCAGGGCATTTAGCCCATAAGTGACAGTGCATTTTAGGGATACAGAAACAGGAGTTGGCTATTCAGCCTCTGAAGCCTGCTTTGCCACTCAATACAATCATGGATAATTATCTACTTTAATGTCTTCATTGATGTTTAGAAATTTGTCAATATCTACCTTAAACATACTGAATGACTGAGCCTCCACAGGAGTAGAGAATTCCAAACATTCACAATGCTCAAGGCAAAATCATTTTTTCCCTCATCTCTGTGCAACTGGCTTCCATATTTTGAAATTGTATCCCTCGTTCTAGACTCAACTGTGCAAACATCTTACTTATCTATTCCTTTAAGCATCCAATGTGATCTCCTCTTATCCTTCATACATCTAGAGAATATATGCCCACTTTCCCCAATCTCTCATCATAGGCCAGTACTGCTACCCCAGGAACAAACCCAAATAATTATTTTTGCACACCATCTATGGCAATAATATCCTCATTATGCTAAAAGAAACCAAAACTGCACTCCAGGTATGCTTTAATCACAATTCTATATGATTAAACTGAGACTTCACTACTGCTGTGCACAAATCTTGGAGCAATCAAGGTTAATGTGCCAGTTGCCTTACAAAGTAATATCTGTACCTGCACTTACCAGTCTTCAGTGAGCTTTCTAGTTTACATAGAAGAGTGAAGTGTTACGCATGTGGACTTGTATCCACTGGACTTTAGAGGATGAAGAGGTGATTTTATTCAGAGTGTAGTCATGGCTTTGATTTTGTTGTTTATTGTTGACTTTACTTCATTCAGAAGTTGTTTCTTCTTAGTGGAGGTTGATTTGTGCACTTTCCCATTTACCGGTGACCCACCTCATGCTCTTAGCCTGTCCTCAGTCTCTCATTCCTTGAAAACCCATTCACACTTAGACCTTTCGCTTTGCAAATCAACTGCATTTCCCCTTTCATTTCCTTCCCCAAACTGTTTTCCCACTCCTTCCCAATCTATCTCAGGCCTCACTCTCACTGTCTCCTGCTCTCCCTATGCCTATTACCTCTACCTCGGTCCCAGTCGCTTCAGCCGCACTGCGCAGCCACATTAACACACCCCACTTGTCAATCCAGTTATGTTTCTCTGCACAATTGTCTTCGCCTGTGTATCCACTCAACTTCCCTCTCTACCTCCAAATCCTGTTCTCTGCCCATTTCCACCAACCTGCTCCACCTTGGATCCCCTGCAATCCTTTCGCCACTCCTCTCCCCCACCCCCACACTGTCCCACACCTTTCCCTCTCCTCTCACTCACATATATCACCCCACAGCCATCCTCACTCCCCCATCCCCCCTCCATCCCCACTCCATTCCTCACTCCCTCATCCCCCACTCACCACTCCATCCTCACTCCTCCCAACCCACTCCCTCCTCCATCCCCCACTTCCCCTCACTTCTCCTCCACTCCATCATCCCCAGTACCCCCCCTTCCTCACTCCTCCTCCTTCCATCCCCCTCTTACAGTTCCCTCACTGACCCTTTCCCTCGATTCTCCGTCCTCATTCATTCATTCATTCCAGTCATTCCTCTCCTCGCCTCTCCGCCCGTTTCCATGGTTACTCTCCCTCCTGCTCTTCCAACAGCTGCCACGAAGTCCCCAATTTCAGGGGCAACGAGCGAGCGCCCGTACGAATTTATCCAAACTACCGTAAGATGTGACCTCTTTTCCTTTAAAAGTGTACATGTTTGAAATAACCTGGAGAAAATAAAAAATGTGGCAATAAAAACGGAACTCGGACTCGAAACGCCAGAGCCAACGCGAGGCCGTGGGTGGAAGCGGGCGAGCTCACTGGCCTACTAACTTCGGTCCTGCGGCTGCGCAGTGGGGCTGAAGCGACTGGGACCGAGGTAGAGGTAATAGGCATAGGGAGAGCAGGAGAGAGTGGGAGTGAGGCCTGAGATAGAGCCGCCTCCGTGAGAGAGACCTGAGGGAAAGCAAGGGCAGCTCCCAGCGACTGTGAAGACTCGGCACGGCCTCGGAGCCTGCAGGAGAGTGGGTACGGATCACCCAGGGGAGTGGGATTTGCTGCTTGGCGCCGGCCTAACCCGCCTTCTCCCCAGGTGGGTGTGAACCCGCTTTGCCCACCGCCTCCCGGATCCGCCATGTACTGTCTGCAGTGGCTGCTACCCGTCCTGCTCATCCCCAAACCCCTGAACCCGGCCCTGTGGTTCAACCACTCCATGTTCATGGGCTTCTACCTGCTGAGCTTCCTGCTGGAGAGGAAACCCTGCACCATCTGCGCGCTGGTTTTCCTGGCCGCCCTTTTCCTCATCTGCTACAGCTGCTGGGGGAACTGTTTCCTCTATCACTGCGGCGGAGCCCCGCTGCCTGACTCCGCTCACGACCCCAACATTGTGGGCACCTAGCGCCAGCCTGCCGCCGCCTCCACTCGGACAACCTCCGCCAACTCAGCCTCCGATGGTCTCTCATTCTCCCTTCAATTGTTTTGTCAACCTCCTCCCGTCTGTTTGACCGTCCTTCCGTCAAGGGGATGCGATTACTTTTACTTTAGAAAAGAGAGGATTTCTTCCCGTTTTCCCTGTGTATCTTGGTACACCCTTTTGCGCCAAGACCGTTGGTGGAAGTAGAATTTCGTCTGCAGACGGCAGCTTCCATTGCAAAGGATAACGTTCTCGCGGATGTGGAATAGGAGTGCTGCATGGATTTGTATTTGGAGCCTGCCCTGTGTATGATTACACGAACTAAGTTCAGTATTTCTACTTTTTTTCTTAAGCCCTCGGAAGAAGTGGCCTTTTCGCAATCGCCTGAATAGTGGAAACATTTCGTATCGGTTTTCAAACTTGGGTAGTAAATAATGAACCTGTGTAACAGAGACCTACTGTTCATCACCTGTCTTCTCAAGTTCTTAAGGATGACTTAGAAAACACCTTATGGCTAATAATGTGTATGACGTCATTTATCGGAGATCTTAGTGTTTTGTGGTTAATTTAGGGCATCATACCTATATATTTTATTGGGTGTTCATTTGTTTCTTAGTCTTTCAATGAGAAGGATGCTATTTTAGCACAATTATTAGCTCAAATAGTATCGCTTTTGTGTTAAAAATGCAGGGATTTTGGTGTAGGTTGTGATTAAATATGCAAATGTTTCACAGTTTACGTAGCTAGTTTATATTTGCACAGTGGGTTTGAGATTTTATGCCAGTCATTACTATTGAAAATTATTACAAAAATTGTTGGTAATACAAGTGTCAAACCTTACTGACTGTCTTTGTGCTAGCACAAAGACATTTAATTGATATTTTATCTCATGATTATAGAGGGAAACAAATTACAAGATAATTTTATTCAGTTGTGATTTTTCCACTTCACTCTTTGATCATGTTTGAACCCACTAGTGCACTTCCATCTGCGTCTGTGATGTGCAAGCGTGTTGCATGATGCAGTCGAGAGCACCAAATTTTTTTTTAAAGTGAGCTTCAGAGAATAAAACGGGTTTACAGCATTATTGGAACTGTTTCTTTTCTGATTTATCAATAAGTCTGACCATTTGCTAATGTATGGTACACGTTACAGTCAGTTTGTTTCTGGTTCACCTAGCCCTCAACTTTGATCAAAAACTATTCTAACTTCGAATCACTAAACCCAGTAACCATGTGGATATAAAGCACAATTTTGCCAACTCAGTTGTATTTTTAATTATTTTTCTATTTGGGCTGTCTGTTTAATAATTTGAGTCTCCTAAATTAGATTACTTTTTGTTGCAGATAAAGGCAGCCTGATGTGAGATGTAGTGCGTCACTTTCATTTTTTTTCTTTCATCTGTCTCCAAAGTTATTATTCTTTCTTCCTGTTACAATAAACAATGAAAGTTGACATTCTAATCTTGACACAAAGAGCCATCTCAACAAAGTGTCTTTATCCAATGTTTACATGAGTGTACGTTCATTCTGAGCATGTTAGGGGTGATTGATTAAACAAGAGTTATGATCTTTAAGTAAATGAGGTAGAACATAGCTGCTACTTAACTTTTCCCATCTGCAGTAAGGTAACTCAGCTAATGAACAAGTACAGAACTTGTTGATCTGTGTAAATTTGGACTATTTGGCCAACATCAAAACTTTTTCTGTTTTATGTTGATTTTTTTTTTTAATACCAATGACGGTTGTAAGTTGGGCACACTCTCTTTCCTCTAAATTGCATGGTGTTAGTTTCAAGCTCTGTTCCAGGGCTTCAGCATAAGAACTGATTGCTCCCCTATAGTGTGGGAGATGCTGCCGTTCAAATGAACCTTTTAAATTGATGATGATCTTAGTGAATGGCAGAGCAGGCTCACAAAATTGAGGGTTTGGCTTGCTGTTGTTTTGAATTTGTATGAATGTCATTCCAAAGGCTCCACCTGTCTGCTCAGCTAAATGTAAAAGGTCCCACAACATTATTTTATAAAAGATCAGGGAAGTTATCCCAGATGTTATAAACAATATTTATCCCTCAACATCACGTTAAAGATCGATTACTGTGAAAGACCACTTTGTGCTACTTGAGAAAAGTGACTGCATCTCAAAAGTGCTCTATTGACTTAAATCAACTTAAGATGTGCTTTCATCATGAAAAGCGCTACATAACTGCAAGGTTTTTTTTAGTGATTTGAGTTAAGAAGGCTGGACTTTGGGTGAAATCAACTTTTTGTTTTTCCTTCAGATTTGCAACGCAAAAACTCAATTGGATCCTTCGTTATAACATTATTTGTCATTCAGACGATGAGGCACCTGAGGAAATTCATTAAATTTGACTAAGGAAGCCATTTTCGTATTCAGTCAATAAATTTTTAAAATAGCTAGTCCATGATAAGATGAATACAGCTGGAATGACATGTCCCTACATTATAAAGTTTATAAGTAAACTGCTCGGTCCAGTTTACCAGTCCCTGCCATCTAAAACAAAATAAGCTCATCACCTCAAGTGACCTCCTACCCACAGCCACCAAGCTCATCGTTCCCCAACCCCACACTGCCTGCTACTATCTCCTTCCCAAAATCCACAAACCTGATTGCCCTGGTCGACCCTTTGACTCCACCTGCTCCAACCCTACCAAACGTATCTCCACATATTTTCAACTCCATTTTCTCCCCCTTGGTCCAGGAACTGCCTAACTACGTCTATGACACCACCCTCACCCTCCACCTCCTCAAAAGTGTCCAATTTCCTGGTCCCTATACACCTGCATTCCACATACAGGTGGCCTAGAAGCCCTCCGCTTCTTCCTGTCCTACAGGCCCGACCAGTTTCCTCCCCCGCTACTGACACCCTCATCGGCTAAGCCGAACTCGTCCTCCCCCTCAACAACTTCTCTTCCAATTCCTCCCACCCCCTACAGACAAAGGGGGTGGCCATGGGTACCCGCACGGGACCAAGCTATGCCTGCCTCTTCGTATGTTACGTGGAACAATTCCTCTTCTGTACCTACGCTGGCCCTAAACCCCACCTCTTCCTCCGTTACATTGACTCTATTGGCGCCGCCTCATGCTCCCACAAAGAGCTCAAACAGTTCATCCACTTCAACAGCTTCCACCCCAACCTTAATTTTACCTGGACCATCTGCGATACCTCTCTCTCCTTCCTGGACCTCTCCGTCTCCATCTCTGGCAACCACTTTGAAACCGATATCCATTTCAGGCCTACCGACTCCCACCCATCTTCCTGCAAAATGCTATCCCCTATTCCCAATAGCATTGCCTCTGCTACATCTGCTCTCAGGATGAGGCATTCCACTCCCATACATCTCAGATGTCCTTGTTTTTCAAGGACTGCAACTTGCCCACCCCACCCCACCCCACCTTCAGTGATTGAGAACGCCCTCGACTGTCTCCCGGATTTCCTGCAACTCATCCCTTGCACCCACTCCCTGCAATAACAAACAAAACAGAATCCCCCTCGTCCTCACATACCACCCCACCAACCTCTGAATCCAACACATCATCCTCCAACTCTTCCGCCATCTGCAATCCAATCCCACCACCAAAGACATTTTTCCCTCCCCACCCTTATTTGCTTTCCAGAGGGACCACTCTCCGGGACTCCCTTTTCCACTCCACCCTCCCCTCCAGCCCCACCACACCTGGCACTTTTCCCTGCAACTGCAGGAAGTGCGACACCTGCCCCTACACCTCCCCCCACACCCCCATCCCAGGCCCTAAGAAGACTTTCCACATCAAGCAGATGTTCACCTGTACTTCTGCTAATGTGGTATACTACATCCGGTGTGGCCGCCTCTTCATTGGGGAAACCAAGCGGAGGCTTGGGGACCACTTTGTCGAGCACCTACTCTCGGTTCACACTAAACAACTGCACCTCCCAGGCGTGAACCATTTCAACTCCCCATCCCATTCCTCAGATGACATGTCCATCCCGGGCCTTCTGCAGTGCCACAATGGTGCTACAGCAACTCATATTCTGCTTGGGAACCCTGCAGCCTAATGATAACAATGTGGACTTCACAAGCTTCAAAATCTCCCCTCCCCCACTGCATCCCAAAACAGCTCAGCTCATCTCCACCTCCCTAACCTGTCCTTCCTCCCACCTATCCTGTCCTCCCACCTCAAGCTCCACCCCTATCTCCTACCCACTAACTTCATCCTGCCGCCTTGACCTGTCCGTCCTCCCTGGACTGACCTATCTCGTCCCTGCTTCCCCACCTACACTCAACTTTACTGGCTCCAACCTTGCCTCTTTGACCTGTATGTCGTCTTCACCTGTCTTCTCCTCTATCTATCTTCTATCTGCCTCCCTTTCTCTCCCTATTTATTTCAGAACTGCCTTCCCCTCCCCCATTTCTGAAGAAGGGTCTAGGCCTGAAACGTCAGCCTTCCTCCTCTTCTGATGTTGCTTGGCCTGCTGTGTTCACCCAGCCTTCCACCTTGTTATCCCAGATTCTCCAACATCTGCAGTTCCCACTATCCCTAAGCTCTGTCATGTTGCTTCTTATAAATGCTTTCAATTCATTTATGAAATGCAAATAATAACTGCAGGAGAAATGACATTTTCAAGTTGTAGAGAGCTGTGGCTGCTCTAATTGTTTCTTTTAAATGTTTACATGGGAGAAATTCAAAGCCAAGTCATCGGTTTCGTTTTCTAGTCATAATTCATCTGAATTAGACCAGAGATGTGATTGTCATCGGATCCCTTTGGTTCCTCTGTGTATGAGAGGAATAAATTTTGAACTCCTCTTCAAAAGAAATGTAAATCTGCATCTGCTGTCTATTGGACATTCCCCAAAGTTGCAAATATGTTGAGTTTTAGTATGTGCTCTGCATGGTTGTACCTGTGTGAACAACTTAGCCAGCATAGAGGACCATTGGGGGAGCTCACAAAGAGAACGTGTATATTTTCATTTTCATTTCCGTTTCCAAGTAAAGCTGTTTGTGTTGTTGTTGTGGCTTGGTGCTAACAGTCTTTCCTGTATTTAAGGCCGCAATTTCCAATCCCACACTAGAAATTTGAGTATATAGTTTAGACTGGCTCCTCATTTGCTGAAGTGGAGCTGCATTTTGAGGTTTCGGATGAAATGTTGAATCACAATCCTGTCTTTCCACTCAAGTTGTCGTTTAAAGTTACTTCAACTATCTGTTTGAAGAAGAGGAGGGGAATTCTTCTTGCTTTCCCACAACTAACATCACCAAGGCATTATCTAGCTATTTTCATAGTAAACTTTGTGAGGTTTTAATATCTGCAAATTGATCTGATAAGTTTCTCTATATTTATAACAGTGACTATATTTCAAAAATATTAGTCTGCAAGGGGCTCAGGATGTCCTGAGGTAGTGAAATGCAAAGCTGTCTTTCTGAGCCAACTTTGAAACAGCTGCAACATGCTCCACTGCCAAAGCATGAGGGGCCCTCCTGGAATCCATGTCATCCCTTCATGTCTAACTTAGAGTAGAAATCAGCTATCTTTCCACATGACCTGAAACATGAGGTACTGTGGTACCTGCACCTTACAGCAGCATCTGTGTGAGGAGACAGTGCTGTCCTGAAACTTGTATGTGTTTAAACCAAAATGGAATTCAACAAATTCAATCTGAGTATCCAGCAGCCATTGTGTGCCTTTATTGAGACAATTCAAATGACATTTATTTTGCTGATCATTTTGTTTGGACCACTATCGATTGCTCAGTATAGCAAAGGAAACACAGCATACAAGAATCGTAGAAATGTACAACACAGAAACAGTCCCTTCAGTCCAATTTCTCCAGGCAGACCAGGTGTCCTAAATAAATTTTAGTCCCATTTGGTCCATATCCCCCTTAAACCCTTATTCATGTACCCACTCAGATGCCTTTTAAATGTTGTACTTGTACCAGTGTCCACCAGCTGTTGTGGCAGCTCATTCCATACACGCACCACCCTCTGCATGGAAAATAGTTGCCCCTTAGGTCCCTTTTAAATCTTTCCCCTCTCTCGTTGAACATATGCCCCCTAATTTTGGATTCCTCCACCCCAGGGAAAAGACAGTCTATTTACCCTTTCCTGCCCCTTGTGATTTTACAAGATCATCCCTCAACTTCCAACGCTCCAGGGAAAATAGCTTCAGCCTATTTAACCTCTCCCTATAGCTGAAACTCTCCAACCCTGGCAACATCCTTGTAAATCTTTTCTCAGTCCTTTCAAGTTTCACAACATCCTTTCTATAGGAGGAAGACCAGAATTCCAAGCCAATATTCCATCAGTGGTCTAACCAATGGCCCCCATAGCCAAAACGTGACCTACCAACTCTTACACTTAATGCACTGGCCAATAGAAGCAAGCATTCCAAAAGTTGCCATATCTAACAGTGACTCCACTTCCAAGGAACTATGAACCTGTACTCCAAGGTGTCTTTGTTCAACAACACTCCCCAGGACCTTACTATTAAGTGTATAAGTCCTGCCCTGGTTTGCCTTTCCAAATACATACTGTAGTTGCGGCCAGTAATTCATCAGAGTAATCCCGTTAAACTAAATAATGTTATTTTAACCCTTTGTTTAGAATGCTAAAATACAAAATATGTAGAGAAAAGATTTGACACCTGAAGTCTTGTGTTCAGGGGAAATATTTAAAGCAATATAATTTAACAGTTGTCACATTTCAGTTCTTATTAAAGTGAACATATCTCAGTGAAATTGCTGAGCAGTCTTCTCATGTTCCAGTTCTAATAACGCCACAGATATAAATATATCAAGTGATGTTATGATTGACCCTGGCAGTGTATGACAGCTGTTTCACTTCTCAGATGGTGTTTTCTTCAACAAAGCTGTAAACACAAAAAGCAAATTTATAAAACTTTCATATTCTTGCTTTCCCTTATTTGTATTCAATCAAATGGCAAGCAGGCAACACCTGCCAGTTTTTCCACCTTCAACAAACTGCTATACTTCCTTCAGCCTGACCATGTTTTTAGCAAATAACTATATGGGGGTGGTGGGGGGAAAATGTAGGTTCAACCTGTATTGTTTTCTTCCTTGTTTTCAGATCATTTGTCTGTTTAATGAAATTAAGATTTGACTATGTAAAGGAAGTAGTTGGCTACCTAATAGAAAGTTACAAGTTTTGAACAATAACCATGCATGGGTCATATTCTTCTGGCAGAGGCGAAGGATTATTTTCTCCACAACAATAAACTTGCTGTTACTTGTTTCCTGCTGCATCAGTCAATAGTGCAGTTTATAAGTAACAAAAAGGGTGTTGTCTTAACTCACTTGTGGATTTTATTTTTCTTCCAAGTGATAATGCATCTACTTCAGGAAATATAAGGTGGGCCCTTGTTTGGATATCCAGTTTGTGATTTCTGATGCCTTTGTGGACTTGTTGCTAGTGTCTTTCAATCTCCTTTTTTTTGAGAATTTTTTTTTAAACTGTTGACACCGCTGACCTTTCTCTTATCTAAAACTTTTTTTCTCTTCGTATCTGTTTGGCCTGCACCTTGATCTTTTCAGAATGATGTGGAATGTACAGAAAGGAAGATAGCATTGTAAACACAAATATGGATGTCTGGAAGCATTTTGGTCACATTGCTTTGAACCCTCATGACAGTGTGTCCCAAGCAGGCAAGTTAGAAGCAATTCCAAATACAGCTAGCTTTTGTGTTGCTGCTGTGCGTAACACCACAGCCTTGAAGTTTTACCTTCCACTGGGCATTCATGTGTACCTTGTGAAAATAATGTTGAATAGTTGCAGAGGACTATTTGTGGAATTGAAACTCTGAATGTAATTTGACCAGTGCCTGAAATGAAAATGTCAGTTCTGCAATATCAGTTGAACCATATAGATCAGGAAGTTCCAGCTTTGCAGAAGTGGTTGCAGTAGCGCTGAGTCAAAAAAAATGGTTCTGAACACCATTTTCAAGCTTTGTCACCTACCCAATACTTCCTAACTTACTTTGCCTCTTTTCCTTTTGGATATTATTTAGTGTTTTGTACGATGATTGCTAATGTTTTGTCATACTTTACCTTACTAAGTTACTAAATTACTTTCCAGTGGCCACTGTTTAGCATCTGAAATAATGGGTGCATTCAGAGGGCAAGAATGCAAATTGGCAGAACAAAATACAGCCACAATTATCGCGACAGCAAAATCAATGTAATTAGCAATTGGGCCAGCCTCCAGTCTCCATTTTTTACAAAAATGTCAGATTTATGTCAAACATTGTCAGTCTCCTCCCCTGTCTCAGCCAACACGGTTTTGTTACATCCAGATCAGATCATTCCAATGTGTTTCTTGTTGGCATTCTGTACTTCACCTTTTTTATTGACTTCATCTCTTGAATACTGTTGTCTGTGTCCTCATCCATTCCCTCCAGTTTTTGCTGATCTACATTGGCTTCTGGTGAACCAGTACCTGTCATCAAAAATTCACCTCCTTGGATTCAAATCTCTTCACTACCTCCACTCACCCTGTCAGGTTTTTTTTCAATCAGATCTACAACGCTCCAAGAACTCTGGATTCTTATCACTCCAGCTTCTGTATTCTCCACTCTTCTTTTGATCTCCCATTTGAAATGACACCATTAACCTAATAATAGGGCACTTTACCTGAGTCAGATAGTTGCAGTTTTGAGTTGCAGAAACTTGAGAATGTAATCCAAGCTGATGTTTCAATATAGCACTGTTGGAGTACTGCTTTATTCTGGATGGGACATTAAACCAATGTATGGTTTGCCTCTTCTGGATATTAAAGACTTTATGGCATTACTTATAAATATTCTCAAATGTTTATCACCAAACCAATGTAACCAAAACAGATTATCTTGGTGATTTATTTCATTGCTGCTTATGAAACATGGATGCGCATTTGCTACCAAGTTTTGATCTTGGTGTGCCTACAAAAATACTTCATTGACTAAAGTGTTTGCGATATCTTGACCTCAAGAAAGGCTTTACATTGAGCAAATGTCTCTTTCAGTCAATCAAGAAAGATCGGCAACTTATTATAAATAATGTAGCTATTGCTTCAAGGGCATGCAGAAAGTTTTTGAATTTAACACCAATCAACTATAAGAGACTGATGTTTTTTGTCATTGTTGCAAACAAGGAAAATGTTTGTGCCTTTTTTTTCGCTCTCATGTGTTTTCTCTCTCACTCTCTCCCCCTCCCACCTTTCTTTCTCTTGATTATAAAGATGTTGAGGCTATTTAATTCTAAATTACATTTCCATATTTATTAAATGAAATCAACTTCCATTCCCTGGTGCTTTGAGTAAGGCAAGCATATTCAGTGCAACCAGATTAAAATTCATCATTTAAGTTGCATTAAAAACATAGTACATTGTGTATGGACTAATGTTGCTGTATTTCTGATATTTTACTGTTAGGACAGAGCAATTTTGCAGCAGTACCTGGACAAATACCATCATGTATGCAATACATTAAATTTTTTGTATGCGAATGCATATACGAAAAGGACAGGAATAAATACTTTCATTTGCACTGTGTTGGATTTCTAAATCTCCTTCTTTGCCGTTTTTTAAAAAATCACTATTTAAACTCTGTCATCTTCCTTTCCTTGTTTAAATATTAACGTAATATTATTGGTTCCTTATTATAATGGGTACGACATAGGCTTGTATCTAATCCTATTTTCACCCACTCTCTTTTAAACTATTGTAATGTTCCATAAAACAATAGGAACAGTAGAAGGTCATTCGACCCCTCAAGCCTGCATTGCCACCCATTGGTATCATGGCTGATCTGACATTCTTCATGTGCACTTTCCTGCATTATTTCTGTACAGATCAATCTTTGATCAATACAATCTCAGCCTTAAATAGGACATGCTTCATCTCTCTTGTGGCAAGGAGTTGCAAAGAAACTTAACCATCTGAGAGATGAAATTTCTCCTCATCTCAGTCTTAAATTGGTGCTGTTTAATTCTGAGACTATGCCCTCTGGTCCTAGACTTTCCGATGAAAGGAAACATCCTCTCATCATTTACCCTGTCAAGCCCCATAAGAATCCTGTATGTTTCAAGGTGATTACCTCTAGCTTTTCTAGACTCCAGTGAGAAGTATCACACCCTGTTTAGCCTTAGACCGTCAGAAGACGATCCTTCCATACCACAGATCATACATCCTGGAGAACCTTCTCTGAGCTGCTGCCAATTAAGTGATATCATTCCTTTAAATAAGGGGATCAAAACTGCTCAGCACTGCAGATGTGATCTCACCAACACCTTATACAGTTCCTATTCTTATTCTCCAACACCCTTGAAATATGTCAACATTCCATTAGCCATGCTGATTACCTGCTGCATCAGTGTGCTAGCTTTCTCTGTTTCACAAGCTCACCCAAGTCCCTTGAGTGTAGAATCTTTCTCCAGTTTCTCTCCATTTAGATAATACCTTGCTTTCGTTCTCCCTTCTTAAATGAACAACTTCACATTTTTCCACATTGTATTCTACTTTTTAATCTTTTGCCCATTTAACTTTTCATTATGTGTGTAATTTGATTATATACTCCTCTCAACTTGCCTTTCCACTTATTTTTGCATCATTTCCAAACTTGGCTACAGTATTTCTGCTTCCTTCCAAGTTATTAAATACTGTAAACGGTTGCAGTATTAGCACTGACGCCTGTGGAACTCAACTGGTTACAGGTGGTCAACCTGCGAAAGAACCCCTCTGCCCTATTTGCTGTGCCTGCCTACTAGGCAGCTCTCTATCCATGCCAATAAACTTCCTCCAATGCTAACGTCTCTAATGACTTAGCCTTTTGTAAGGTAGCTTGTTGAATGCCTTCTGGAAGTTCAAATACAACACATTTACTAGTTCCTGTCTATTCACTGGTTGAAACTTACGTGAAAAACTCTGCCAAATTAGTCAGACACAATTTCCCTGTTACAAAGCCATGCTGATTCTGCTTGTTTGATTATGATTCTCCAAATGCACTGCTATTACTTCCTTAATTTTTTCCAACATTCTCCAGCAATAGACATTGGGCTAATCAACCTTTGGTTACCCACTTTTGCCTCCCTTTTTGAATAGGGCTGTCATGTTGGCAGTTTTCAAATCCTCCGATTAATTCTCCAGAGTCCAAGGATTTTTTTTGAAAATTGCAACCAATGCATCCATGATTTTTGTAACCACTTATTGTTTTAGGATTATAAGATGCAAGCCATTAGAGCCAGGGGATGCATCGGTCTTTAGCCCCATTATTTTGTCTAATATTACTTCTCTAGAGATGGTATTTAATTCCTTCCCTATATTCTTTAGTATTAATTGGATGTTCAAATTATCTTCTGTTGTTCAGACTGATGCAAAGTATCTGCTTAACTCCTCAACCATTTAGTTATTTCCTTCCCAGATTCATTTTCTAAGATGTGCATTATAATTTGTGCATTTGGGCCTTTTGAGATTCTTTATAAGATTGTACTTGTTTCACTTGCATTCCAATTGTAAACCAAATAATATAAGTAATTAGATTTAGGGATTTTAATGACTTAATAGGGCACCTCAGTGCACCATATTTCCTATCTGCGGTTCCCACATTATTGCAAGACTGAAAGCGGACTTTTTTTTTCAAATGAAGCTTTGTACGTTGTTCAGTGCACTTGGAGAATTTCATTAATTTGTAGACTGTTGAAATTAAGGATTTTAAATTCTTTCAGAATTTAGTATAGACCTGTCACTGCCCAGACCTGATGATGCAGAAATTGTAAATGGTTGCCTCCTGGATCAATCCATTTGGTATCCTTGCCAAATTATTTTATTACTTATTACTTATTAAAGGGATGTAAACTCATTTTGAAGTGTGACTTTCAAAGGCAAGAAGTAAGGCATGCATCTTAGCACCAAGCCCAAATACACATTACTAATGTACTCCAAAAAACAGCTCTTATAAGGTAATATTTCATTTGTATTGTAGTCTTATACTCCTGTTATGAACATGAGCAAACAGTCTTTTAAAATCCAAATGCCAATTCTAATACACTTTTTGGGATTCTGTAAATATACACAATAAAGTTAAGAAGACCATCCAGTCCATGCAATAGAATTTTACAACTTTGTGCCCTCTCCTCCCTCATCATTAGTAATCCTGAAAAGAAGTTGAAGAAACAGTTTTCAAATAGACTTGAAATATTCCTCCCTGGCTATCCCCATCATATTGCAGGACAGCGTGCTTAATTGTGATGTATCATGACAAACTTACTCGAAAATCCCTAAACACATACTACTGACAGTAGTAAATGGGCATTATAATCCCCTTTTCCTGAGGTTGGGTTGTGATTCCGAATTCAAATTGACGTCACTGGATGTTGATGTCATTAATGGGTGCACCTGTCAGAGAAAGGAATGTAAAAAAAACTGCAGTGCTGACCAGCTGTTTTGGTTCTCATCGCCACTGACCAATTACTTGCTAATGTATTTAGCGTGCTGATTAAATCTACTAAGCAAATGGTTAATGATTTTTCCCCCATTTTTAAACAAAATGCAATATTTTTTATTAGTTCAATTTGTCATGGATCCATTCCTTCTGATCTTGGAAGGAAATAGTATCCTGATCTTTCATTCAAGTGCACATGAAGTTGGGTGCTAGCTAGAAAGTGATCTTGGTGCTTTCTGTATCTGAACGTGCAGGATAAGTGGATTAGCCTTGGGAAATGCAGAGTTACAGGGATAGGCAGGGGGATGTGTCTGGGTGGGAGGCCATTCAGAGAGTCATTGTGGACCCTTTGGGCCGAATGGCCTGTTTCCACACTCTAAGAATTCAATGGTTCAATGAACTGAGTAACTAGAACAGCTAAATTCAGTGAAGAGTATGCGCTTTCTGGAAATCAGCGGTTAGCCGTTTAGCAGTGGCATTTATTGAAGAGATTAGTCAAGTACAAACTAATTAAGTGAAATTATTTAGTTCTTTAATAATAAGCCAGGATTTCCTTCAAATGCATGCTGGTAAAATTACATATTCTGCTATGTCATAAACTCATGTTCCTTGTCATTGATGATTTTGGTGCTATGGATTTTGAGAAAACTTTGGGCCAATATCTCTAATGTCCATATAGATTTATTTTTAAAAAACTTGAGGAAAGAAAAGGAATATGAACGATTGACTCAAAACTGACCCAGAAAGTTAAAGTCTTTTGTTATTATTTATCTCCCAAATATTGCTATAATTAAACAGTAAAATACCATCAGAAACTTGAAGTTGTCCTGCTCTTTCAAGATAACTGCCTGGGGTACATCACCTGCAACTCTGGTAGCTGTTTCAGGCTTGAAACTGTTTTAGCAAGTAAGTGGGCAAAAAAACCCTTCAGGATCATCCATTTAAAAAGCATTTTCAAGATTCAACTTGTAATTTTTGTTTATCTTGGTAAAACCACTGCTAATGTTGCATTCTTGGCATTCTGTGAGACTATAGTTTGAACCACTAATATTGATTGCACTTTTGAAATCTAATGGAATCATTACAAAGATGCAAGGAAATGCAAGTGTTAAATCGAAAAGCTAGAACATAGATCAAGGGACTGTGGGCTTCCTTTGTAACATTCCAAAGACAGTACGATGAATTTGATCCAAATTATTTAATCTCAAAAATAATCATCAAGTCACATTTTCATTTACTTGGGGCTAATAAAATGCAGACATTTGGACTTTGAACTGTTTTGCATTGGTGTAAAGGATTTCAATTGAAAAGTTGTTACAAGAAGGTAGTGTGAGGGATCAAGGAGGCATTGATCTTTGACATTACAGTGGAGTGCCTTTTCATTGTATTGTGACATAACCAGGAGGTGGACTGATTCTTTTCATTGTCCTACTGCACTGGCCACAACAGCTTGAATTTGAAACTTTGATATATCATTAAAGAAAAGGTGATATTGCTAATGGCTTAATATTAGAAATAGATCAACCAGGTTTCTTAAATTAACAATGTTCATTGAAGAAAAATATTTTTGAGTAAAATGCAAAAACGTGAGTAATCTGTTTTAAAATGTGCAAATCTAACTAACTTCTTGGGAAAAAAAAAGTGCGTACACTATTCCCAACAATTCTGCAGAGTATTATCTTAAAAGTATTTTGGCAAAGTAACAATTAAATTCAGGAGGGGGAAAAAAAGATATATTGTGCCTCACGATGGTCTGCAACTGAAGTCACCTTCCTCACAAACTGGTTAAACTTTGGGTTTCTGCCTGGGCTAGTTAAGGTTTGAATTTTATTTCTGAAGTCAGTAGTGTAGATTCATACTTCTCTTTTTTAAGAACTCTCCACTTGTGGCATTTAATTTGGTCGGCTTTCAAATCTCTAAGTCAGAGAGGTTTCAGTGAAACAGAAAGAAAGCAAAATCTAGTGCCTCTGTAGTAAGTTCGCTCTCATTGTCCATGTTCAAAGCCAATATGGTTTACATCCACAATTAGTTCATATGACCTTTCTCTTTTTTTTTCCCAGTGTAGAATTGGTGATTCCAATCAACCAACTTGTATTCTTTGTTACATTTGCAAACTGCAGTGTTGTTGCTGGTGTAGCCAGCATTCTTTTCAAAAAGCCAAAGAGACAGATGTCAATGATACTATAAATTCATATTTCAGATAAAACCCCTTTATAACAGTAGAAGCATCTGCTGCCTTTATTCTTTTAGCTGATAGAACTGGTGGATTTGGAAGGTGCTTTTGAACAATTTTTGGTGAGTTTCTGCAGTGCACATAGTAAATGGTACATCCTGCTGTCATTTTGCCTCAGTCGTAATAGGAATGGATGTTCAACAGGGTGGATGGGGACTTAAAGAAGTCCTGGATGGTGTCAAGTTTCTCAAGTAGTTTTAGAGTTGCACATTTCCAGGCAATTGGAGAGTATTCCTTCATACTCCTGACTTGTGTGTTGTGTGTGGTGGGCTGACTTTGAAAAGGCTGGAAGTGTGTTATCACAGAACTCTAGACAGGGTTTTATATGGCTGATCCAGTTCAGTTTATATGCATTTAAATTACCAAATTAAACAAAATTAATGTGCACCAACCCTCAGGGGCACTGAAAGGAAAACTAAAATCCAAAGGAAGCTTATTTCAAATTTAGTAACATTCTTTGAATTATTGATGCACCAACAGTGGCCACCAACCATAGAAATGCTGACAGATTTTGCCAGAAAATAGGCAGGCAGTCATGTGCAAGAACCCCTTCCAAGGTCTGCTGCCACAACCTGTTGATGCCCACCTGACCGGTCCCAGAAGCAGACATGGCTGAAGTTTAACCAATGCTTCACCAATAGTACTTTCAAAAGGAAATCTTTTAAATCTCTAAATATCACCCACAGGCTCCTCCAAATCAGCCTGAGAGTTTGTGTACCCACTTAACTTATGTTTACATGGAACCACTGCATGCCTCCACTCCACATCTATCCTAAAAAGGGAGAGAACTCCCACAAACAAAGCCCTACGGGGGTTCTCTGTCACTGCCGCAGGGCAACATAGAATGGAAGACCTATCCAGATTATCCAGAAGAAGTTAAGAACTTAAAGGCCGTGCAGCAGTTACTATCCCTGTTGGGTTTCTTGTCAATAGTAACGCCTAAGATGTTGATAGCAGGATATTCAGCAATGGTAATGCCATTGAATATCAAGGAGCAATTGTTAGATTCTTAATTGTTGAAGATGGTCATTGCCAAATGCTTGTGAAGCACAAATGCTACTTAAGACTTATCAGCCCAAGCCTGGCGGTTGTACGAGACTTGCTGCGCATGGACGTTGATTGCCTCATTATCTGAGAAGTTGTGAATGGTGTGGAGCATTGCACAATCATGAGCAAACCTGGAGGAAAGATCATCAATGCAGCAGCTGAAGATGATTGGGTTGAGGACACTACCCTGAGGAAGTCCTGCAATGACTTGGGGTGATTAATCTCCAACAAACACAACCATTTTCTATTGTACTAGATGTGACTCCAACTGGTGGAGTCTTTGTTCCCTGATTTTGATTTTTTTGGTCTCCTTTGTCATAATTGGTCCAATGCTGCCCTGATTTCAAGGCACTTTTACTTCACCTCTGCAGTTCAGATCTTTGTTCTTGTATGGACTAGGCTGGAATGATATCAGAACTGAGTGGCCCTGTTGGAACCCAAACTGATTCGAAGTGAGAAAATTATTTCATTACAAGTACAACTTAATAGCTCTATCCAAGACCCTTTCAATCACTTTGCTGATGATCAAGAGTAGATTAGGGCGGTAATTAGTTGGGTGCCTGTGTTCCTGCTTTTAGGTGGGTCAGACTTACGTATCAAGTAGATAACAAAATTGTAACTTTTATCGGTATCGGGGCAGCAGATGGGGGGCTGTGCATCAGGGTCCAGAAGCTCTACCCACCTGTTGCGTTTGAGCTAGGAACATAGATCAGGAGCTGAGGCTGGGAGCATAGTGCCCAAGTTGGAGGCAGGTCCACAGCACTCAGATGGGGACTGCACAAGGTGCAGCATTTGATCCCCTGAATTCTGTCCTGCTCTCTGACTAGAACAGCTTGGTTCGGGGCACGGTTATTTCTGGAGCAAATGTCTTCGATCTCATTGGAATATTGTTGGAGGCCATCATTATTTGTGGTCTTGAGTACCTTAGATTGTTTCTGTATATGTGGAATGAATGGAATTGGTGAAGACTGATATCGGAATCACTAGAGACCTCAGGAGGAGATGAAGTTAGATCGTCCACTCAGGTTGCTAGAAACCATGGATCAGGTATTTGTCCTTAACAGGAATTTCTATTTATTACCAATAAATAGAATCTACCTCTCAGTAAGTTACACTGAACTGTCGACATATAACTCTACTAGTTAAAACTCCAATCCTCTTCTAATGCTGTTATTGGTAGAAGGTGATTCAATAGCTACTGGGAAGAATTAAACTTGCTTTCTTCAGGCTTTAGGATTTTTTTAAACTGCAGACTGAGAAACAGTAGCTCCTCTTTTTGGAGGAATGAAGGCTGCAGGCCAGATCGTTTACACCCACAAACACATAGTCGTTGGCAAGTAGATTTTTGTCATCAACAACTGGTCATCGCTCCACAAACCAATCTGTTACTTGTTACCCTTGAACATCACATTTATACAGCCCCTCAGATGTAAGTTCGCCTGCAACTAATTTGCTTTCACTGGCTGACCAACCAGAGGTGTAAACGCCATCTGGAATAAATATTTGGAAATTTACTTTGTAAAAAAGTGCAGCAATCCCTTCCATGATCCTTGGATTTTAAAACTGTTCATTTCCCTTGTCAGTCCACAATCAAAAATACAGAAAAATGAAAAATATGGTTCTACAATAGTGATACCCAAAGTTGGTTCCACCATATTATTCTGGAAGTTGTCACCAAAGTACTCAAGAAGCTTATATTCCAGGCCAGCTTTGTTAGTTTGACTTGTTCAATTCGCATGATACTTAAGCTCCTGTATAATTTATTATATTGTCTGGTTGCATACTCAAATTATGTCTTGTTTCGGGTTCTTTCAACTACTACTCATGGACCTAGAAACTATTCCCATCAATATTTTCTAATCTCTACCCATATTAATTCTGCCTCTTGATCTTCCTAGCCACAATCATTTCTCATTAATGTAGTGTATTTGTTTCTTTCATTACTATTAGGATTATACCCTCATTTCCATTCTGCCTGAAATTTTGAAATTGTGTCTATTCTGAAATACTTACACCCCAAATTTTGGCCACGTCATATCCACATTTGTTATGCAACCAGATTGAAACCAGTTATACTTTGTGCCATTCATTTATTTGTCTTATGAATATTTTGTACATTCAGATAAAGGGCCTTTATTTTAACTTTCATTTGGATACAGTGCAGTGTCAACATACTTAACCTATAATTGTAAGCAGTTATCATCCTTGGCCATTTATCTTCATTACCATGACACACACACACACACACACACACACACACACACACACACAGCGTCTAAGTGCTTATTTGATTTAGACATAGTAAACAACTTTCTATTAGTTTCCTGAGCAACAGATGTAATGTTAATTCATTTCTCACCCCATTCAAGCTTGCTTGTATGTAGAATAAAAGTTTTGTTTCTTGTATATGTAATTTATTTTGGAATTAGAGTATGTCTAAACTTAATTGCAATTTGACAGACAATTTTGGCAAATTCTAAATATGTTCCTGAGACTTTGTTTCTAGCATCAAATCTCCTGCCCCCAACCCTAAGCAAAAGAGCCCTTTGTTTAAAATAAATATCTCCAATCATTTTGTAAGTGACTAAGCAGAAGATTTCAACGAAAACACTTTTTTAAAAAAATTTACTTAACACTCATCCTACTACCACTACTTTCCAAGCAATGATCAAAAGGTTATTATTTTTTCACTCCTCGAGACTCGAGGACATTCCTGGAAGGTCAGTAGCAATTATATGCAAGTTGGTGAGAATATAACTTCAGTTTTCTCTTCTAACAATAGAAATTTGATATGAAGACTTTTAACACAGGCAGTAAAAAATACAGTTGAGCGAAGTTGATTTATTTATTGCTTTGCCCCAATTCCTTCTCCCCAAACAGAACTGTCACGTTAACCCCAAACCGGACATTTTCCTCTTTAATAGGGCTGAACAAGATCTGACAGTAGAGCATTCAAATGGGAATGACGCTCAATAATTTCAATGGCACTCTCTTCATTAACCCATTACTGCAACATTACAATTCCCAAGTAACTTAATACTTGAGGATGGAGCAACACCAACAGGACTTCTATGTTTTTATCCATAAGTTTTATTTCTATATAATCACTTGCTTTTTTGTGTTTTTACTTTCACTCGTTGTTTGTCATCCTGAACCTGGAACTATAAACTTGAATATTTACCACATTTAGGTTAATGAGTCCTGGGTTTTAAAATGGACCAAGGTTAGATGGTCTCTCAGCTACCACATATTTTGGTAACAGTCTATCCTCATTATCTACCATGTAATCCTGAATACTCCCCAGAAGAATGAGCATTATCACAGAAATGGAATCTCATTTCTGTCACAGCATAATTATTTTGATATTTAAATGCTGATTAATCAATGAAGCTAGAAGTACAAAATTGTTGTTAATGTAATCCTCAAACATCCCAAATGAAGTGAGTGGACAAATAAAAATGGCAGCAGCAGTACAATTTATCTAAATGTGATGTTGTACAGTTTGTGAAAGACAGGTGTTATTATTTAACTGGTTTGTATTGGGAAGAGTGAATGTACAAACTGATGTCCTTATATAGCCGTGCATGAAAGTAAACAGGCAGGTGCAGCAAACAATTGGGAAGGCATTGGTGTATTAGTCTTCATTGCCGGAGAATTTGAGTTCAGAAATAGAGAAGTCTTATAGTACGCATGGGAAGTTCAATTGCATGGAAACTTGTGGAAAACTTAAAGGAGGAGGGCTCAGCAGGGGTTATTAAACTTAACAAAACAAGTGAAAGGACAAAGAGTATGGAAAGGGTCAGGTACAGCAGATGTGGAGACAACTATGAGAAGTGGAAAGCCACATTAGGGGCATTTAAACAGTCCTTGGATAAGCATATGGATAATGATGGGATAGTGTAGGGGGAGGGGCTTAGATTAGTTCACAGGTTGGCGCCACATCGAGGGCTGAAGGGCCTGTTCTGCGCTGTATTATTCTATGTTCTATGTACTACAGAATCTTAGTCAGACCAAACCTGGAGTATTGCATGCAATTTTGACTCCCTTCCTAAAGAAGGAGCTATATGCCATTCAGGGAGTGAAATGGAGTTCACTAGGCTGATACCAGAAATGGCAAGACTGTCCAATGCGAAGAGATTGTTTTGACTGGGTCTTTATTCACTGGAGTTTAGAAGGATGTGAGGGGATCTAGAATTTCATACATTTTAAACTGGCCAATCAGACTGGCTATGGAATGCCTGACTGGGTAGTCTGCAACCAGAGGACAATGTGTTAGGATGCAGTGTAGAACATTTAGGACAAAGATGAAGAAAAATTTCTTCATGAAAGGGTAGTGGAATTCTCTACCACAGAACGCTGTGGAGGGTAGGTTACTGTCAAAAAAAAGACAAATTTCTAGATTTTAAAGTCATCGAGAGGTATGTAGTGAAAGTAGAAATACGGCATTAAGATAGACAATCAGCCATGACCATAACGAATAACAGAACCGGCTCAAAGGCTTGAATGACCTACTCCTCCTTGTTTCTTTGTTTCAATGAGGCTCAAACTCATGGAACAGGAGGCAAATGCTGAAAAAAATGAGGTGAAAAACAGTGCCAGTAAACTGCAAGGTCAACCCTCCAAATTAGAAGAAGCGGTGGGAAAAATACTCAGTGATGCCCAGTGGAGATGAGGACCAGCCAGCAGTGGGGTTGCAGGCTGACCTGGGTACTGAACCTTGAAATGGGAAAGGTGGTGCAAAAAAAGGAAAAATTGGATGAGGCACCCCTCTAGGTGTATTGTACGCAAAGGGAAGAAGTAAAACAGCCACAGAGAATATTAAGTTTCGTAAATTAGAATTCTACTAAAAAAGACAAGAGAAGACATACTCATAAGACTAGGAGTGAGATCTTTTCCCTCTCTAGTGGGCCAGAATAATTTCAAGCATGATAAGTTATCCGGGCAAGATTCTAAAGATTAGATTTTCACCATCAAGAAAAGCTCTCCCAATTTAAGTTCTCCCTTTTTGGATGATGACATCAGAATCTAGTCATTAAATTGGAGAAGCTTGTTAACATATACTTGCATCTCATTAATTTCACAAACAGCCCCATTAACTTTCTATTCACAGTTAACTTCTCCCAGTTGAGGAATTCAATTATTCAAGATCAGAAGAAACTAAGCAGGTAACTGACGAATTGGATCCTCAGCATCAAGTTTTCTTTTTATTTGTTCATGGTATGCAAGCATCACTAATTAGGTTAGTATTTACTGCCCATCCCTAATTGTCCTGGAGAAGCTGGTGGTGAACTGCCTATTGAAACACAGCAGACCTTGTGAGTTTGTGACTGTGCCAACTATCCTACTTTTCTTAACATCACACAGAAAAATTCAACTGAAGTATTTGATCTGTGGTTGATGGCAATGCTCTCCTTGGACTCTCTACCACGCAACTGCAATGGAATTGCATCAGTTGGCTGTTTGTCCTTGGTCAGACTCAGGGTTGTGAGGAAGGGTCACTGGATCCAAGGCATTAACTTTTATTTCTCTTCACAGATGCTGCCAGCCCTACTGAGCTTTTCCAGAAGCTTCTGTTTTTTTTTGTTTCAAGCATCATTTGTTGGTTTGGAGGGAGTATTTGTGACATGGATAATGAATTTAGCTACTGCTTCAGTGCAGACTTCTGCCTTACAGGTAGTGGATTGGCACGGAGGGAGAGAGAAGATGCTTTCCAGGAAACGTTGAAGTGTACATGCAAAAATCCCAGAAGCAGTGGATGTGTTACAATACAGCAGTTTCCAGCAGCTTAAGTGGCGTATGTTTGAATAGAATTGTCATCACAACATCAAAGGGGAACATGCAACATGTAATCCAGGAGCTTTTCAAGTATCAATCATGGCATTGTCGAGACTGCAGGCAGTTGTAGTCTTTGGGGTTGACCTCACTATATTTGGTCAAATGCTATCTATTGATTTATTCTCAGAGGATTACCAGTATGGAAACTTGAAAGACAATCTCAAGTGGATTTACAGGGATGAAGCTCCATCAGAGCTTTTACAGTCCAAAGAAGAACTCATTACAAAAACAGTGCAGTATTTTAGGCTAGACTTCACAAGGAAAACAGTTTTTTTTTAAACTAGGTTGTATGAGAAACTCCATATTTACATCAGAACAGTGATTCTGATTCAGTCTACTCTGTTAATCAGAAAAATAGTAATCAGCAAGAAAGTCACTGTTCACATTAGGAAGATAATGCTGCTTCCACTTTTGCATTGATGACAATCCTACACAGCCACTGTGTAGAATGTCATGCATGCCACAGGATACTTTCAATCAGTTTTCCAAAGCAGAAATAGACAAATTCAAAATACAGTTCAGAAGTTTAAGTATAGACCATTTCTGTCAGCTGTAGTATGTGAAGTTGATGGCCTGGATGAAAAAATATTATTTTTTTTCTTGGATGAATCAATAGACTCAGAGGAATCCTGATATGCAGTTATTACAGCAAATTTCAGGGTGTGGGGGAGAAAAACTACAGTCAGATACAGGAGTTGACATTTTAACTCTTTTGTATTCATTACTAATGTTAATAGACCATTTTATATAGTTCTTAACAAAAAGAGTTGCTGAAAAAGCTCAGCAAGAAAGGGTCACCAGACCTAAAACATTAACTCTGATTTCTCCTCAGAAGTTGCCAACCCTGCTGAGCTTTTCCAGCAACCTCTTTTTGTTCCTGATTTACAGCATCTGTAGTTCTTACAGTTTTTATTTACTGTATAATTCTTAATTGCTTCACTATTTGGTTGGATGGATCTCTGGTGTGCCTTCAGACACTCTCTGGTTAGTAGACACTGAAGACACTCTGCTTTCATTGCCAGTCAGTGGAGAGGACCTGCCATTATTTTCAAACAGCAGCTGGAGCTGGTGGGGAAACATGGCGGTGGGCAGCCACCAGAGGGCACTCAGCAATTTGCTCTTCAGAATAGAGCTGAGGAGAAGGAATCTAACAGAAAAGGCATTCATTATCTTGATTGTTAATGTTCGCTCAGGTTAGCGTTAACCACGCCTTACTGCTCATGTCAGTCAGTGGCCGGCATTATGAATTACAAAATCAGACTCCATCACTGCAAATACTGAAAGCCTGAAGTAAACACTCCGAGGGTCAGGCAGTGTCTGTGGTGAAAGAAATGGAGTTAACGTCGTTGGCTGCAGGCACTGGCAGGAGGATGAATGCTGTCGTCATGAGAGATGAGATCAGGTTTATGCTCCATGAGACCATGGTTCACACTCATGTCTGTACCATCAGAACTTCCTTTAGTTTTGATTCCATTGACACAGTTACTGAGAATAGTACTATCTCTGTCAAAGGTGTTCAGTCTTTGCTTGGAGAAGATAGTGATAGTTTTCTACATATTGCACAAAATGTACCAAAGAGATGCAGTGACTGCAACTGCAATTCCTCCCAAATAGCAAACCAACACCACTGGGAAGCAAGATCCTCATCTTGTTTTAGCTCAATTGCGAATGAGGATGCTATAAAAGCTTATGTTATTATAATTTGGAAATTTGGATTTCAGAGGTAAAATAGATGTATTCTATGAAGGTAGTTTTTGAGATTAAAGTCTTTTGCAATAGTAGACTCAAGACATCACTTCCAAGAAGATGTATGTTAAATATTTAGCAGAATAGCTGTGCTGCTAATTAATGAAATCTTTAATAAGTTGAGCGTTTGGGAATCTACAAATTGTGAGTTTTGTGAAGAGTGATGCAAAAATTTATAAGCTGTCAGGACAGAAAAAAAATTTGGACAATCTATACTGAATAGATGTTGAAACAATCATAACTGGTAAGAGTCAGTTAAATAAGAAAATAAAGTATTAAAAGAGGTGAAACACTTGACTAGGTTTGAGTATCTTAAAGGCTATTGGTAGGTAAATGTCGCAACTTTGATTTAACAAGGTGTAGAGCTGGATGAACACAGCAGGCCTAGCCGCATCAGAGGAGAAGGAAAGCTGATGTTTTAGGTCCAAAAAGATATACAGCACACATTCAGGAGGTGGCTCAGATTGTCGGGTGCAGCCTCCTGCATGAGGTTCAGGACTTTGCCCCCAATGTGAAATTTTGTCCGAGCAGGGTTAAATGCAGATGAGTGTCCTTTGATTTGCTGTTTATGTTAAGGTTTTGCTCAACTGTCTGGTGCTTTCTTTAAATTTTCTTTTGGTGTAATAAATTTGTGTTACTTAAAGAAAAAATATTGGCATCCTTTTATAAATGTTACATCACTAACCAATGTAAAAATTAAATTTATGATCCATCAAGCTCTTGAATATATGTCCAGTATTACCATCAGCTGGGATCATAACAGGATTAAGTGAAAGTGTAAGAAATGCTATAGCCAGTGAACAATTTGAAGAATCTGAGATTTCAAAAATTTGTAGAATTAGAAAAGATCTTCAATTGTACAAGGAATATGCCTTGGAGCTTCAAACCATCTTCAGGACCATTATAGTTCCAGACAGGGTGGATGGTGCCACTCCTGCATGGGCAGAAGCCTGTTGTATGCAAAAGATCTTTACACTTATATACAGAGAATTTCAAAATCAATTCAACATGTTCAGAGAAATACTTTGCTCTTCAGAAACAGACTGTCAGAACGCATGTTACAACATTAAGTAGCTAATAAAGAGCTATCCAGAGAGAAGAAGCTTGTAAATTCAAAGTAGATCATACCAATCTTCAATGGCCAGGACTACTTGTTTGATCTGTAGGGATGGCAGCAACTGCCATCAAAATCTGTCATTATGCTCAATCGATTTGTTTGCCCTCAAGGAAAAGACAAAGCACTACATGTCCTGACAAAATACTGCTGTCTCAGATTAGTCTCTCATACACGAGATTTGTGGCAAGGTGTGTAGGTGGAAGGGAGCAGGGTTTTGTGGAAGGAAATTGGAGTAGAAGTGTTAAATGTTAATGGTAAAAAAAAAAGTGGGTTTCTGTGAAAGAACTTGGGGTCAGATGAAGAACTAAGTGAATAATACCTTTTCTCTAACTATGCTTACGAAGCATGTGCAAGGACTATATTATGGGGATGTTGGATCATGTGGAACAGGTCAGCAGGTGTCAAGTAAAACATCCTCTCTTACCGCCTTGTGTTCACTCAGTTGAGCGTGAATCTCATCAGTTCAAAACCATTAGTAACCAGTCAGTGTTGTTCGTTAGCCATTACAGAATCAGACACCATCACGACATGAGGGCAACACTGTAAAATGCTCAAAGTTTGAATTAAAGCCTTGGTCTGTCTGGCAGCATCTATAGTGGAAGAAATGAAGTTAACTCCATTGGCTGGCTGGTAGTGCCATTCCTGCTGCCTAGTAGATAGAAATGGTTTTCACCTCCTGGGGCCATTATCATTTCCTTGGGGCAGTACCTTCGACATCCTAATAATCTGTTAAAGGATGTAAGGGGGGGTGCCATATCTTGCACCCAAAAAGCAGACCCCCCAATTCCTAGGCCTTGTAACATGAATGTAATATACATATTGATAGATACTGCCTTGAGGCTAGCTCATTAATGTGCTGCACAAACAATTAAAATTACAGAAAATTACAAACAGATGCCACTAAAATCTGGGTGAAGCCATATGATATTATGTTAATCTACTTAACCAACTGTTGCCAGCATTATAAAAATCCAATTATAATGAGCCAATAAATTAGATGTTTGGAGGGTAAATAATAGAGGAGAGAGCTTGACTATGGCGAATGTGCTGTTGAAATTACACCCAGGAGAATTGTTCTGACTCGGAGCTTTTTACTTGGAGTGACTGTCGACTGTAACAATTTAGCCAGAAGTATCATGTAACGTGTTAATACAGGGATGATTTATTGTTCAATTTGACATTTTACTATAAATAATCCATCTTTGTCAAATGCTAATTCGTGTACTTAATATCCATAACAGCAGCACTAAAAATAACTAATCTCAAGCTTTGCTAATATGGAAGAAAAGCATTTCATGTCTAGACAGAATGTCAACTCTACTTGGTGCAATAAAATGATCAATTCATTGTAATTATCTTGCTGAGATATTTTTATATTATATATTGGGGAAAAAAAATGCAATGAGAGGGGAGGGCAGTACAAGACAAGTCCTTTATCTGATAAAGCACAGAACAAAAGAACAGCTGAAATCACTGATGTAGAATGGACTGGCACTGGTACAGCAGCCTCCAAGCATTAATTTCTCCAAACTTCATTGCAAATGTTTCAGCCTACTGTTTAACTGAAGTCCTTATTCTCCCATCTGTTTACATCATGTTTCGTTCAGAAGTTAGAATGTAACCGTAAACTAGAAAAACAGTCACATGAAAAATGCATTCCAGGAGTGCTGAGAAATGGTGCAGATGCAAATGATAAAGAAGAGGTAGCTCCCCAGTGCAAATGCCCAACATATGAAATCAAATTCACAGAAAAATGTTACATAATTACAGTCATGGTGACAACTTGAATTCTCAAAAATATTAACTCAGTTTTTCCACAACGGGAGTGGAGGACCAACAATTTGCAGCTCCTGTCTTAATGCTCGGAGCCACATGAAGCATCCTTATGGCGAGTGTAGCATGCCTAACACCTCCCAAAATGTAGCTGAAGAAAATCCATTTTGTTGAAGTAATAGGATAAGTGAACAAGACACTATCAATAGAAACAGAAGGCCAGACTCTATTCCTTCAACTGGCCTTATTTTGAAAGCATAGCTGAGCTCCTGTCCACATTAATAGATTTGTTCAGGAGGACCTCTGCCCTTCACTGGCTGAAGTAGAGTGCTTGCCTTGATAGATTAGTACCTTTGCAATGTGATAATAGGTTATTCTTAACTCCACACACGTTGCTGACAGGTGTTATTAGTCACGTCATTTCAGAAGGAAGTATGCCTTGTCACCAGCTGGTTAGATGACTGGCACAGGAGAGAAACTCATGATTACTGCCAAGAAAGCAGGGTTGGATCTATGTGATACATTGTTTTTCCACACAAACAATGGATATCAAGGGAGTGGAATCCCATTCTAATTTTAATGATGACAAGAGGGTGATAGAGACTTCTATATCAATAGTAACTTTTACTCATATGAAGTCAGCAATGTAGATGCATCCTAGAACTTATTTTGATCTTTAGGGACTAGTAACTTAAAAAGAGAGTTAAACTACCAGTTATTGTTGGAGAGAATTTTACCACAATACTTTCATGTTTCAAACAAAGAGAAACTTTTACTGGACAAAAATTAAATTAAATACTATTAATTTAACACTATATGTTTTAAGCACTTGTTATTCAAGAATGAAAATGCCAATGAGTCATGTCCCTTTCTCTTTATATCTCCACACAAAGGAATCTCTTACACTTTGCAGGATTTTAAGGTTCCTTCACTATTCCTAAAACCACAGCAACATATGTAGAGTTCCTAGGAATGCACTTTGATTCTTCAGTGCTCCAGCTATTCACTAAAGTACATGATTACTTTTCGCCTTTCCACCAGCATCCAGCTAGGTGCTTCTCACTCATGTTCTAATTGTGAACAATCCAGCTCAAGCATGGATACATTATTTTATTGCTCAGTGAGATCAAAATCAGAAAACACCCTCTTGGAGAATTGAAGAAGGGTCAACTGACGTGGAACATTAACTCTGATTTCTCTCCACAGTTGCTGCCAGACCTGCTGAGCTTTTCCAGCAATTTCTGTTTTTATTATACCCTTTTACTTCTGGTTTTGCTGACTTCAAGCATCCACTGCCTACAGCTATCTCCCTCCTTTTAAGCTGTTACAGCAATGGATGCAATCCACTTGCGTCTGTGAGAAAACACAGATAAATTCAAACAAAATGAAATTCTCTTTGGTAAATTATCTCCATCGAAACAACATGTACAATTTCCCAGCTTGAGGTTTGAATAATTATCTTTACCTTCCAAACAGCTTTTTTGATTTTTGAATCTACATGAATAACTTAAACCCTAATGAAAGAACTGTAGATATTTCCTCCTACCAAAACTTCAAACAGAGCCATTCATTATTGAATGCTATTCATTTTTACACTGACCTTTATTAAATAAACCTAGACTAATGGTTACTACTGTTTATAGGCTTCTCAGCAGGTACTTTGCAATCCCATTACCATGTCGACATTTCAACCCTCAAACAAAAAGTTACTTTAGCACAATATATAAATCATAAAATTAGACATTTTTTGCATTAATGTGTCCAATCTTGATTTAGTCTGTTCAATGTGAAATTAATCTAGCTGTCATGGAGCCCTTTGGTGACCTCTCTGAGACAAAGGTGAGGAGCATGTAAAGGGATAATCATTGATGTCACTGACTGGAATGACCCTATGGCAGCAAAGTCACACAAAATTCATGACTGTTTAATTTAAACAGTGATCAATTAAATTGATGTAAGACACAGTACTAATTAAAACTCAAAGTGTGCTGTACATTGTGGTTGACCATTTAAACTGGCCTTTAAGGGTAATCAGCACATGCAATATAGCTCCAAAAGGCAAAAATTAAATGCTTTTTGAATATCATTAATTTCATTTGCCCTTTCTCAGTTTCTTGTGCTCATCTTCATTAATGTTTGTTCCTTAACTATTCTTAAACATAAGGTGTAAGTTTATGCTTATAATTTTCCTGTTCAATTGATAATAAAGCATTCGAAAAATCAACAGAAGGATATTTGCAAATTGTCGAATTAACAAAGGTTAAACAGAACAGCAGGTTCTGAGAAAGAGGAATAAATGAAGGGATTCTTACACCTCATTTTCACAAGAACTCTGAGACCAACCAACAAAGCAAAATACAAGTTGCTGCTGGCATGATTGCCAACTCAAAGTTAATGATGAAGTTTGGTTTAAAATGCCCCAAAGGCATTATTTAATGAGCAAACTGAAATGACAAATCCATTGAATGTGAATCCATTTTCAGCAGCTCCACATCCAGAGTCAGAAAACACAGCTATAATGGCATGCCAGCTATCAGAGCTGACTATCCTTATTGGATATTCACTCATCAATAATAGCTACAAACTGGCTCATCTGTCTGGAAATGATGGAAGACAACTAACTGCTTAGATTTCAGATCAATGCAGAGCTAGCTATAGAGCTGTGCCATCTGCTTCAAAGATAGCTGATGCCAACATGCAGCAGTGGAGTGGCTGTCACGTCTACTGACTATTTTATTTTAGCCTGCAGCTTCTTTCACATCAACACTGGGATCACCTGCAGCATCAATAAATGATGTCCTGAGCATCATGTCACTGCAGTTACTCAACAACTTCAGTGTAGCTACTAAATTAAAATTTGGCCAAAGATATAACCCAGGATGATAAATAGTGATATCCACCATGTTAGGATTTGCACACATAGGTTAAACCATTGAGACTACAGACTGCAATTTGTGAATACTCTACATTTTCTAAATGTGCTTATATCATGTCACAAAAAAAGTATAAATCCATTGAATGTGAATCCATTTTCAGCAGCTCCACATCCAGAGTCAGAAAACACAGCTATAATGGTTTGAATGGTGGGTACAACATAAACATAATAGACATCCAGTGAATTTTTAGGAAGATTACCCAGTTACTGCTCAGTTTGTATCTCTGAATTTTAGCGCAACTCAACATTCATGGGCACAAACCTAATGTAATATCTGGGTGCTTGTACACCCAGAGTAATATTTTCACAAGAGCTGGAGCCCTGTGTGTGTACCCTACATGCCATTAATACAAGTGAACAATTCATACTGACATGTCATGAAATTCCAAGTTACAAGATGAGTCCTGCCTTTTTCATACAAACCTTATTTCAAACATCATATTAAATCCTGACCTAAGCTTCAATGTAACTAATTAAGATCCCAAAACAGATGCAGACAAGGGAGTCCCACCTTAACTGATTCACAGAACATATATTCCCCATCAGGTTACCTAGCAATGCTTGGATGAGACAATTTTTCAATACATCAGCTTTTTGTTCCCTGGCGCATTGTGAAAAGATGAGTCACAAGCATTAGCTCGCTTAAAACTTTGAATCTACTAAAATTCAGATTAATCAAACATACGGATTATGTATTGCAAAGGAAAGGTTATGATATAACAAGCACATTTCACAGCTACTTACAAAATTCCAGTATTCATTTTCTTTCCCCTTTTTTTAATCAATTTTTGCTCTAAGCGTCATGAGCTTGTGGAACTCTCTTCCTCGGAAATAGCTTCCTATTCTAAACTTTTCTTTATTCTCATTGGGCAATTGGTTGGTGGGCCTAAATTAACGGTCTTTGGGAATGGGTTCCAAATTCCAACACAGCCGCTGGTGATATTTACATTCAATTCATTAAAAATATGGAGTTGTGGCATCATTCATTAGAGATTGCGCTCTCAATGAGACCCCTCTTCCTATTTCCCTATTAGATCTGATAAAGAACTTCAATAAAATTCTCCACAAAGAGTGTCACCTATACTATTTCACATTTATAGCTTCAAATATCAAACTTATGAAGTGCTTGTTTTGTTTCAGAAGCAATAAATGCCAATAAGGTCAGGTCTTCACAAAAAATGGATCAAAAATAGTCTCAATATAATTCCTTCCTAACAGTCCTGTTAAATTTAGGAACCAATGCGGGAAGATATTGTGCACCTGTTTCCTGACTATGAAATGCCCAAGGCTAATGAAATGTACACATTGAGACAATGTTGCCCATAATAAAGAACTTCCACATAAAGAACTTAGCTGTATGATGTGGGAGCTGCTTGAGGAGCTCCAGCTCAAAACTGATGAGCTGGAATCCAAACTCCAAACACTGCGGCACATCCGGGAGCGGGTGAAATACCTGGATGCTGTGTTCCAGGAGGCAGTCACACCTAGCAGATTGACTAATGGTAATTCAATCGGTGGGCAGGGACAGCAGTGTGTGGCGACGAGTGAAGCAGGTAGAGGGACCCTGCAGACAGGAACACAGGAGACACATCCCTTGACATTGTTCCACAGGTAAGTGGCACTTGCTCCCTGCGTGGATAAGGAACAGGGCTGCAGGAAGGATGAGTCAACTGACCATGGCAACATGGCCCAGGATGCCATTCAAGAAGGGGGAGCAAAAAGACAGATTGTAGTTGTAGGGGATTCCATCATCAGGGGGATAGACAGTATCCTTTGTGAGCAGGATAGAGAATCCCGCATGGTGTGTTGCCTGCCCATTGCCAGGGTGTGAGACATCTCTGATCAGCTTGAGAGGATACTAGAGAGGGACAGGGAGGATCCAGTTGTTGTGGTCCACATAGGTACCAACAACGTAGGCAGGACCAGGAAAAAAGATCTGTTTTGGGATTATGAAAAGCTAGGAACAAAATTAGAAAACAGGTCTTCAAGGGTCATAAGCTCTGGGTTGCTGCCCAAGCCACATGCAAGTTGGCATAAGGAGGCAAGGATCAGGGAAGTAAACATGTGGCTAAAAGAGTGGTGTGAGAAAGAGGGTTTCCTTTTCATGGGGCACTGGCATCAGTTCTGGGACAGGAGGGATCTATACCTCTGGGATTAACTCTACCTGAACAGGACCGGGTCCAGTGTTCTGGCGAAAGGGGTAAATAAGGTGAATAGGACTTTGAAATAGTAAGTAGGGGCAAGGGAGAAGTGAGCATAGAGGGAGAATAACAAGTAATGTAAGGCAAAGCAGCAGGTTAGCAGGTGACGAGGAAGCTTCAACTCCATTGAAAATTAGGAAAAAGTTAAAGGGAAGGAGAACTCAAGAGCTGTTAATAATGGATATAATAGGACCCAAAAAGAAGGTGCAAAAACTGGCATAAGGACACTTTATCTGAATGCTCAGAGCATTCAAAACAAGGTGGATGAGTTGATGGTGCAAACCATGGCAAACAGGTATGATTTAGTGGCCATTACAGAGACATGGTTACAGGATGGTCATGACTGGGAGTTAAATATCCAGGGGTATCAAACTGTTCTGAAGGACAGACAGGAAAGTGAGGGAGGTGGTGTTGCTCTGATTTTTAAGGATGGTATCAGGGCAGTAGTGAGAGATGATATAGGTTCTACTGAACAAAACATTGAATCCATTTTGGTGGAAATTAGGAATAGCAGGGAGAAGAAGTCACTGATAGGTGTGGCCTATAGGCCACCAAATAATGACATCGTGGTGGGGCAGGCAATAAACAAAGAAATAGCTAATGCATGTTAAAATGGTACAGCAATTATCATGGGGGATGTCAATCTATGTATCAATTGATCAAACCAGGCCAGCCGTGGCAGCCTTGAGGAGGGTTTTATAGAATGCATCCACGACAATTTCATTGAACAATATGTAATGGAACCTACCACGGAGCAAGCTAACCTAGATCTACTTCTGTGTAATGACACAGGAATAATTAATGATCTCACAGTTAGGGGTCCTCTTGGAAGGTGCGATCATAGTATGGTCGAATTTAAAATACAGATGGAGCGTGAGAAGGTTAAATCCAGTACTTCTGTCCTGTGCTTAAACTAAGGAGACTATGAAGGAATGAGGGAAGAGTTAGCTAAGGTAAATGGGAGGAAAAACTTTACGGTAGGTCAATTGAGGAACAGTGGAGGGCTTTCAAAACGATTTTTCACAGTGCTGAGGAAGAACTGTAGGAAAAGAGAGAGCTAGCCATGGATGTCTAAGAAAATAAAGGAAAGTATCAGATTGAAAAAAAAACACTACAAAAAAGCAAAGAGTAGTGGGAAACTAGTAGACTGGGAAATCTTTAAAGGCCAACAGAAAGCCACAAAAAATGTCATAAAGAAAAGTAAGACATTATAAGAGTAAACTAACTCAGAATGTAAGAACAGGCAGCAAAAGTTTCAGTAAGTATGTAAATCATAAAAGAATGGGAAACATTGGTCCTTTAGAGGATGAGAAGGCCAATTTAATAACTGGGAATGAGGAAATAGCCAAGATATTAAACATTATTTTGTGTCGGTTTTCACAGTGAAAGACACAAATAACATGCCAAAATCTAACAGCAAGATGGATGTAGTAGGTGAGGACCTAGAAATTATCATTATCACTAAAGAGGAGGTGCTGGGGAAGCTCATGGGGCTAAAGGTAGACAAGTGTCCTGGTCATGATGAAATGCATCCCAGATTACTAAAAGAGGTGATGGGGGAAATGGCAAATGCACTAGTAATTATTTACCAAAATTCACTGGACTCTGGGGAGGTTTCCACAGATTGGAAAACAGCCAATGTGACGCCACTGTTTAAAAAATAAAGTAGACAAAAAGCAGGTAACTATAGGCCAATTAGCTTAACTTTGGTAGTGGGGAAAACGCTTGTATCTATAATTAAGGAAGAAATAGCAAAACCTGTGGATAGAATTTTTCCCATTGGGAACACCTAGCATGGGTTCATGAAGGGTCGATCATGTTTAACTAATTTGGTGGAATTCTTTGAGAACATTACTTGCATGATGGACAATGGGGAGCCTGTGGATGTGGTGTATCTGGATTTCCAGAAGGCTTTTGACAAAGTGTCATGCCAAAGGTTGCTACGTAAGATAAAGTTGCACTGTATTACAAGTAATGTATTGGCATGGAAAGAGGATTGGTTGACCAGTAGAAAGCAAACAGTAGAAATAAATGGGTGTTTTTCTGGTTGGCGGTCAGTGGCTTGTGGTGTGCCTCAAGGACCAGTGTTGGGATTGCAATTGTTTACAATTTACATAGATGATTTGGAGTTAGGAACAAAGTGTGGTGGGTCAAAATTTGCAGATGACACTAAAGTGAGTGGTAGAACAAAGTGTGCAGAAGACACTGAAAGTCTGCGGGGGAAGTGAGTGGGCAAAGGTCTGGCAGATGGAGTACAGTGTTAATATGTGTGAGGTCATCTATTTTCATAGGAATAACAGCAAAATGGACTATGTTTTAAATGGTAAAAAATTGCAGCATGCTGCTGTACAGAAGGACTTGGGTGTCCTTATGCATGAATTGCTAAAAGTAGGATTGCAGCTGCAGCAGGTAATTAAAATGGCAAATGGAATTTTGTCTGCCATTGCTAGAGGGATGGAGTTTAAAAACAGGGAAGCTATGCTGCAGCTGTATAGAGTCCTGGTGAGGCCACACCTGGAGTACTGTGTGCAGATTTGGTCTCCATACTTAAGAAAAGATATACTTGCACTGGCGGGAGTGCAGAGGAGATTCACTTGGTTGATTCCGGAGTTGAGAGGGTTGGATTATGAAGACAGACTGAGTAGACTGGGATTATACTCATTGGAATTCAGAAGAATGAGGGGAGATCTTATAGGAACATATAAGATTATGAAGTGAATAGATAGGGTGGAGGCAGGGATGTTGTTTCCGCTAGCAGGTGAAACTAGGACTGCAGGGCATCACCTCAAAACAAAGGGAAGCAGATGTAGGACTGAGGTCAGGAGGAACTTCTTCATCCAAAGGATTGTGAATGTCTGGAATTCCATGCCCAGTGAAGTGGTTGAAGCTACCTCACTGAATGTTTCTAAGGCACGGCTATATAAATTTTTGAACAGTAAAGGAATTAAAGGTGATGGTGTGCGGGCAGGTAAGTGGAGCTGAGTCTCAAAAATATCAGCCATGATTTTATTAAATGGTGGGCCAGGCTCGAGGGGCCAGATGGCCTACTCCTGCTCCTAGTTCTTATGTTCTTATGTACATATTCAAAGACAAAATTAATGAATGCTGCTGTTTGTTCTAGCACTGCAGACCAATCACAATGTGCAATATTATTAATTAAAACCATTAATAACTTTTTGCTTTGCGCCAACAGAATTTGTTAATATTTGAAGGAGATAACTGAATGGCCATCTTTGGATGGTCTCCTTTTGCAGTAACTAGAATTCACATCAGTCACAGACAGTACAGATGTCAGTCAAAACGTGGATATTTGCAGTTTGCTAATGGGAACAATAAACATTTTGTTTCTGTGCCTGTCTGTGGGCATAGTCCACTTCCACGTTGTCTTTGTAAACATTACATATGTTCTCGGTTTGTTTTAGTCGTACTCATCTGTTTTCATGATGTTAGTTTGTTTTTGTGATGTTCTTTCCTTGCCAAGCTTCTCAACGTCCTGAGGCCATTGACTCCCTAGACACTTATTTGATCCAAATAACCATTTTCATGTGTGTACAGACAGATAAGCTACTCATTATGGGTCCTAGGTGCTGTCTAGCTAGATTTTGTCTTCTTTGCATGCTTCCTGTAATTAATAGAGATAATAATGGGTGATACTCGTTAACCAAATTCAGGCAAAAAAACAGTAAAAATGAGCTAACTTACAGTTGTATGAAAATACAAATTGGGAGCAAGAGTAGGCAATTCAGCCTCTGAAGCACGCTTCACTATTGGATAAGATAATGGCTGATCAGATTGTGGCCTCAAGTCCATTTTCCTGACTATTTCCAATACCCTTTGACTCTCTTGTCAGTCAAGATCCTACCAACATCTATATTATAAATATTAAATGACCTGACCTTCTGCCATGCTCTAAGGAAGAGTTCCATATCCCATAACATTACAACAAAGAGAGGTAAAAAGGTAGAAGGAAATAGAATACTGGATTTTTGTTAAGTGGATGTGAAAAGTGTAAGCCTCTCATGGTAAAATATAATCTGCATGCTTGTTTGGGCTTAAGTTAAGATTTAATTTAAAGTTAGCTACTGCTCGTGATTTGCCTTTTCATGCTACGCTGGGAGAAAACTGATGTTACGCAGCATGCTGTGTGCAGCTGAACAAGATTGATAAAACTAAATCTCATAAGGAATAACCCATCTTAGGAGATAGAACATAGAACATAGAACATAGAACAGTACAGCACAGAACAGGCCCTTCAGCCCACAATGTTGTGCCGACCATTGATCCTCATGGATGCACCCTCAAATTTCTGTGACCATATGCATGTCCAGCAGTCTCTTAAATGACCCCAATGACCTTGCTTCCACAACTGCTGCTGGCAACGCATTCCATGCTCTCACAACTCTCTGCGTAAAGAACCTGCCTCTGACATCCCCTCTATACTTTCCACCAACCAGCTTAAAACTATGACCCCTCGTGCTAGCCATTTCTGCCCTGGGAAATAGTCTCTGGCTATCGACTCTATCTATGCCTCTCATTATCTTGTATACCTCAATTAGGTCCCCTCTCCTCCTCCTTTTCTCCAATGAAAAGAGACCGAGCTCAGTCAACCTCTCTTCATAAGATAAGCCCTCCAGTCCAGGCAGCATCCTGGTAAACCTCCTCTGAACCCTCTCCAAAGCATCCACATCTTTCCTATAATAGGGCGCCCAGAACTGGACGCAGTATTCCAAGTGCGGTCTAACCAAAGTTTTATAGAGCTGCAACAAGATCTCACGACTCTTAAACTCAATCCCCCTGTTAATGAAAGCCAAAACACCATATGCTTTCTTAACAACCCTGTCCACTTGGGTGGCCATTTTAAGGGATCTATGTATCTGCACACCAAGATCCCTCTGTTCCTCCACGCTGCCAAGAATCCTATCCTTAATCCTGTACTCAGCTTTCAAATTCGACCTTCCAAAATGCATCACCTCGCATTTATCCAGGTTGAACTCCATCTGCCACCTCTCAGCCCATCTCTGCATCCTGTCAATGTCCCGCTGCAGCCTACAACAGCCCTCTACACTGTCAACGACACCTCCGACCTTTGTGTCGTCTGCAAACTTGCTGACCCATCCTTCAATTCCCTCGTCCAAGTCATTAATAAAAATTACAAACAGTAGAGGCCCAAGGACAGAGCCCTGTGGAACCCCACTCACCACTGACTTCCAGGCAGAATATTTTCCTTCTACTACCACTCGCTGTCTTCTGTTGGCCAGCCAATTCTGTATCCAAGCAGCTAAGTTCCCCTGTATCCCATTCCTCCTGACCTTCTGAATGAGCCTTCCATGGGGAACCTTATCAAATGCCTTACTGAAGTCCATATACACCACATCCACAGCTTGACCCTCATCAACCTTACTAGTCACATCCTCAAAAAACTCGATAAGGTTCGTAAGGCATGACCTAAGGCATGAGATCTGGCAGCTAGTCAAGGGTTGCAATTTGTGAAAATTGCAAAAAGGTAGCATTACTCTTAAATGTGAGAATTCAGCAGAATAATTTCTTAAAATACTCAGCAAATACTTAAATATGTTGGCTGGCCCAGGACCTCCGATTACCATTAGAATAGATCTGACAAATGATAATCCTGTTAAGGATGTCTTACTTACCTATCTGTGTTTATCATCAGTCTGGACCATTCCACATGCCTGCAGCCCGGGAAGTCAGCAGGAAATCCATGGAGCTCAAGATCAGCATCAGAGGCCAAAACACACACCCTTTTTAAATCAATGACTACTTTATTACATTTAATATTTTTTCTTAAAGATGAGAAAGGCAAATGTGTAAAGTAAGTGGAAGAGGCAATATAGTGCCAGCTGGTTGGTTAGGAGGGCACAGTGCCGGATGAGTAGGGGAGTTATGAGACAGGTAGATGAGGAGTTCGGGTGGCAATTGTAGATTGGAAGTAGCAGATAAGCAGGTGAGAAAGTAGACTGAGCCAAACTGGCGGTATCAGGCATATATTGACGGATGGAGAGGGTGGTGACTGGTGGGCTGGGGTAGCGGTTTCAGATGTCCAGGCTGTCATTTGGGTTTCGTGGAAATGGGGTTAGTTGATCAGGAATCCACCTCACAGTTTGGAACTTCTCCAGAAGGTTCCAGACACTGGGTAAATTCTTATCAATGATTAAACTTCCTTGAAAATTACTATATAGGCAGTGTGTAAGGACTTGCAAAAGGCCCCAGTGCTCATCTTTTTGGCTACATCTACTCTGCAACTATTTGGAGACAGAAAAATAAGGCCAATATGTTTCTTATCATTTTTCTTGCTATAGGTCTGGGGAAATATGGATTTAAGACGACGGAATACAAAACAATTCAATGGGAAATGAATTATTCTGCCACTAAAATGGAGATGTTCCTAAAAATGGCCCATCCCCAAAAATTAATCCTGAGGTAAATGATAACTTAGCACAAGAATTCTGCAGATTAGGTTACAGCTCAATTAAAAACTATCAAGAAAAGTCTTCTAGCAATTTAAACTGAAATCTACAACATGACATAGATTCCAAACAGTATCTTGGAGGATGATTGGGCTCAAAATAGGTTCAAAGGATGGAATCCCATAGGGGTCTGAGGACAATGATGGGATTTGTGGCAGAATTGGATGAGATGTCTGGTGACATGGGAGTAACTTGTGCCAACTTTCATTCTTTTCACAAATGGTGTTTGCGAGTTCCTCATTAGGTAGCAGTGAGTTTTCAACTGAGGAAGACAAATTGCTGGCTAAACAATTCTCTGACAGTTCAACTTGCTTCATTAATATTCAGTTTTCTAGCGTATCAACCTCAAAAAATAAGCTAGGTATCAGAGCTCGTGCATTCAAACTTTGTGCATTCAACTTACTACTTGTCCCAGGTGACCCACATACCACATACCACCTCGGGGCATCAACACTTTGGAGAACACTCTATGGGCACCAGCCAGACATTGGCATCTGATATGTGACAGCCTCTAACAACCCTTGTGGCATATCTCTGATCCACTTGCATGATGATCTTCCATTTTAATGGTGCACCTCTGATGCCAAAGTCTGTAGAAGTCTAAGCCAAGGAGATTAAGTCCGCAACAAGGATGACACTCTCAGTGACCTTAGGCTCTCTCAGTCCAAACACCAACCAAGACAACCACCCAAGTCTTCCAGGCCAACAGGGCCTAGGACAGAGCAGACTCCCTCCACCCCAACTGCAGAAGGCAGGATTATAATTAGATGCAATGGGAGGAAATAAATAAAATGTACTGAAGATACAGAAATGGCATGGGTCACACATTGTAGATAAAGCATTTTGTAAATTATGTAACTAAATCCTCATGTGCAGTCCTTAAGGTCTACTCTAGTGTCATTTTCACTGGTTAAATCACAGGCGTGTGATTCGAGAAATGAGCAACTCCTCAGGCATTCCTAGAATGAAAGATGTTGTAATGGCCAAGCACTGCTCATCTCTCACAAGCTTTCGAATCCTTAACTGCTGATGTCAGGGTCCTGTAACCATGCCATTAATGGCTGTAGCCCAGTCATTGCACTTGGATGTGGACAATGCCAGTGCTGATTCATATGAATAAATAGACAGGGCTTTTGTTAAATGTCACATCCAAAGGCAGAACAGAATATAGCACTCTCACCCTGTTACTCGATAGTCATCTTTTATGTGCTCAAGTCCTAGTAGTTGGGATTGAATCCATGATCTTCTGGTTCATGGAAAGACAATCTTGCTATTGAGCCAAACTAACATTTCTGAAGAAGGGTCCCAATCCAAAACGTCAGCTTTCCTGCTCCTCTGATGCTGCCTGGCTCACGGTGCTCCTCCAGCTCCACACTTTGCAATCTCTGACTCCAGCATCAGCATTTCTTACTATCTCTAACATTTCAAATCTATGGTCTCAGGAGACTGAATGATGTAGGAAGTCAAGATGATGGCATCTTATTGAGGTATGCAAAGTACAAAATGGTGTAGAAACAGTTAACCTTGAGTTTTATATCATGCTAAATCAAGATGGTGGGCCAAGAGAACAAATTGATTAATGGCAAGTTCAGGACTATTGTTCAGTATACTTATTCACGTGAAAGGTGACAAATATCTGATTTCTCAGGTAAATTAATAGAAATACAAACTCCAGAATTAATCAAGGAACAGTTAAGTGCCATGTATAAGGCAACCATATCTTTTATAGCCAGGATATGGAGGTGCTGGTGTTGGATTGGGGTGAGCAAAGTTAGAAGTCACACAACACCAAGTTAAAATCCAACAGTTTGTACAAAATGTGGAGAAATGGAATTGTGGGAGATATAGCAGTTTGGATCGGAAATTGGCTTGCTGAAAGATGACAGAGGGTGGTAGTTGATGGGAAATGTTCATCCTGGAGACCAGTTACTAGTGGTGTACCTCAAGGGTCAGTGTTGGGTCCACTGCTGTTTGTCATTTTTATAAATGACCTGGATGAGGGCATAGAAGGATGGGTTAGTAAATTTGCAGACGACACTAAGGTCGGTGGCGTTGTGGATAGTGACGAAGGTTGCAGAGAGACATAGATAAGCTGCAGAGTTGGGCTGAGAGGTGGCAAATGGAGTCTAATGCAGACAAGTATGAGGTGATGCACTTTGGTAGGAGTAACTGGAAGGCAAAGTACAGGGCTAATGGTAAGATTCTTAGCAGTGTAGATGAGCAGAGAGATCTCGGTGTCCATGTACACAGATCCTTGAAAGTTGCCACCCAGGTTGACAGGGCTGTTAAGAAGGCATACAGTGTTTTAGCTTTTATTAATAGAGAGATCGAGTTCCGGAACCAAGAAGTTATGGTTGAAGCTGTACAAAACTCTGGTGCGGCCGCACTTGGAGTATTGTGTACAGTTCTGGTCACCGCATTATAAGAAGGATGTGGAAGCTTTGGAAAGGGTGCAGAGGAGATTTACTAGGATGTTGCCTGGTATGGAGGGAAGGTCTTACGAGGAAAGGCTGAGGGACTTGAGGCTGTTTTCATTAGAGAGAAGAAGGTTGAGAGGTGACTTAATTGAAACATATAAAACAATCAGAGGGTTAGATAGGGTGGATAGGGAGAGCCTTTTTCCTAGGATGGTGATGGCGAGCACGAGGGGGCATAGCTTTAAATTGAGGGGTGGAAGATATAGGACAGATGTCAGAGGTAGTTTCTTTACTCAGAGTAGTAAGGGAATGGAATGCTTTGCCTGCAACAGTAGTAGATTCGCCAACTTTATGTACATTTAAGTCGTCATTGGATAAGCATATGGACGTACATGGAATAGTGTAGGTTAAATGGGCTTGAGATCGGTATGACAGGTCGGCACAACATCGAGGGCTGAAGGGCCTGTACTGTGCTGTAATGTTCTATGTTCTAGGTTTATCTAAAATCACAAGCTTTCACAGTGCTGTCTCTACGTCAGGTGACTTTGTCAAGTCACTTACCTGACAGAGGAGCAGCGCTCTGAAAGCTTGTGATTTCAGACACACCTGATGGACTATAATCTGGTGTCGTGTGGCTTCTAGCCATATCTTTTATAGAAGGATATGCAGGAAATGCTGAATGGCTTCTGATATCAATGCAAAACAAAACATTGTAGAAGCTGAGGAAGGCAGTGGCGTAAGGCAATGTTAGTAATAAAGATTCCTGCAAAACGCTCTGGGAATAAAAATAGGAAGTGTTAGAACAACACAGCAAGTCTGGCAGAATAGGGCAGGCAATGGCCTCTAGAGACCCAGATAACATTCTGGGGACCTGGATTCGAATCCCATCATGGCAGACGGTGGAAATTGAATTCAATAAAATATCTGGAATTAAGAATCTAATGATGTTGATTGTTGGGAAAAACCCATCTGGTTCGCTAATGTCCTTTGGGGAAGGAAACTGCCGTCCTTACTTGGTCTGGCCTGCATGTGATTCCAGACCCACAGCAATGTGGTTGACTCTGAATTGCCCTCTAGGCAATAAACGCCGCCTGGTCAGTGACACCCTCATCCTATGATTTAATACAAGAAAGAAACAATTCTTCATTGACATGGATTTGCATCACACCATGGCAGACAGTGAAATCTGGAATTAAAAGTTGGCCTAATTGTGATTGTTGTTGCAAAAGCCCAGTTGCATCACTTTTGCCGTTTGGAAAAGAACACCTATCACTTTTAGCTGTCTGACCTACACATGACTCCAGATTAGCAGCAATGTGATTGGCTCTTAATGGCCCTCTGAAATGGCCCAGCAAGGATAATTAGAGATGGCAATAAATGCTAGTTTCACCAGCAACACCTCCACCCCACATATGATTGAATAAATATATGCAAGCAATTGGTAAAATCACTTCTGGTTCTCCCATCCTGAAGATTTTGACTGCTTGCTGGAGTACAATTCCGTTTTTGAAATTGTTTATTCCGTTGAGGTTTTTCAGAGCTGAGGTAAACTGAGGCTAAATGCAGAACAATGGAAGAGGATGCTGCAGAATTCAAAAGCGTTGAAGAAGGTATGTGGTACATTAGAAGTGATCGAGTGAGGCAACAGTGTGAAAAAGATGGGAAAGAAACATAAAAAAAACAAGAGTGAGGGAAAATGAGAGTTGAGCTGTTGACCATTCTGTTTATTCACCATAGAAGAGGCGGTTGTCACGGGTGATGGGTGGAATTGGGTATGTTGCTGAAGCTGCTGCTTGACTAGGCTGCTGGGCAGAACTGCTCCTCCCACTGGAGTGTTGAGAAGCCCGTATCCCTACTGTTAATAAGGCTCAAGAGGAGTAGACTGGCGTGCTACTGATTGGGGTTAATGTTAATTTGTTTTATGCAAATAGGAGAATTCGAGGATCTCTTCTCACTCCCTTCCTCTATTATATTTTTAAGGAACCTGATAAACTATAGATTTACAATTTTGTTTCTACAAATGACCTTTATCCAATAATATTAGAATCACGTTAAAAATTGAAGTAATGCATTTCCCAATTTTTCTTTTCCTAAAGGTTATGGGCCAGAAGCAGAAGCTATTACTTTATTTGGTGCATTTTGTTGCAGACTCTATATAGCTCTGAATCATCATTGATTTTTAAGCATGTTAACATTCCTGTTGAAATGGCAAATTACACATAATTCTGAGTAAAAATCTGCAATCAATCTGTTCAGACATGCTAGGGCACACCTCTGAAGCAGGTAGGACTTGTAACCTGGCATTCTGGCTCAGAAGGATACTACCTCTGTGTCACTAGACCCCTTCCACAATCCTGATCACAATCAACAATAGAACTCCAAGCATATGACTATACTTATTGAGCCCTTTGCTAACTTATTAGTGTTGAAGTATTTAAATAGTTATACCATCTAAGTATCTCATTAGATTTGCCTTATTCTGAAGCTTATCCAGATTTCAATGTTCAATTGTCCATTGAAAAGGATATAAAACATTTTTGGATTCTGTTTGATTAAACTTAGCTGTTAACATATAAAGTTTTGAAAATTACTTTGCTTTTATAAATAACCTCCTATTCATTGACTGTACCTGTATTCCATAATTCCATAGGAACTTTTCTCTAAATGTAAAGAAACATAAGTTCACCCCCTTATTGATCGGCTGGAATGGCCTTGCGCATCTTGTGAACAACATGTGGCACTTAGATGTAGTTTTTTGTACTGTATCAATCCTGCTATTAACAACACAAAATTATTCACACACAAGTTTTTAAACTTCTGAGCTAGTTAGAAAATTTTAATGATCAGAAGGCAGGCAATGGCCTCATAATATTAGCGGTAAACTATTAATGATTTGGGAACTGGGGTTTGAATCCCACCATGGCAGATGGTGGAATGTGGATTCAATAAAAATCCTGGAATTAACAGACTAATGATAAAAAGCAGGAAAGTGGAAGTAGTTTGGGAAACATGGTCGGTATGGACAAGATGGACCAAAGGGTCTGCTTCTGTGTTGTATGACTCTATCAATCAAATTATCATTTCATTTGCAACTGCAATTTAATGGGAAAAAATAAATTTGCTCCACAATCAGGCACAAAAATAATTTGCATTTTCGTAAGTTTGCAGAAAAATGCCATGACATCATTAAGAGGTTTAATCATGTTTGTTTAATTGCACAATAAAAGGAACATGGACTTGCAAAATGAATTTCCTCCCCACCCTTCCCAAAATTACAAAAGAGACTCCATTCTGAACATGAAATTTATACACAGCAGAAATGTGTGCAACTACATACAAAGGTGAGTTTTATTAAGGTTTTCAAAATGCAAAGTTTTTTTTCGTAAAAAAATAAGAACAAAACAAAAGCAGAGCGAGAAATAAATATATTCTCTGCTTAGGCTGTGGGAATGTATACACCATGTCAAAAGTACCACAGTAACCAAAGCTTTACATACACAAATCATTCCTTTTTAAATGGAAAAGAAAAAAAATGGCTTTTCAATATATAGGCAATAGAAAACCAGAGATTTAAAGGAAAGGAATTATTAAAATTGTCACTTCAGCGCATGTTTTGTTGGTTTATCCAGCCCAAAATTCAAATCTTGAACAGTATGTTATCCACCTAAAATCTTTAATACTGTATAGTACATACAAAGGACTGACTGAACTGACACCCCTGTTTGACTCCCGTGTCCTTATAATAATTTGCCCACAAGTTTGGAATTCTCCCCCAGTTCATATGAAGAATGTTCCAGCCAAATCATTACAGACTTTATTATTCCTTCTCCTCACACCCTTAATGTACACCTACTCAAGATTCAGTACACAGTGTTGTATTCACAGTATAGGAAGGATAAGAGAGATGTCTGCGATTCCATGTAGGAGGCATTGCCAAATACAGTTAGATGCTGTTAAATAATAAATTGAGTCTGCACAAAATGATTATTCACACTCATTAGGAATTCACAGGGAAATATTAACAAGCATTTTCAGTTTCACAATTTCTTGCCCTTCCAAATGTAAACACATGTAGTGATTACTGTTTGCTCACGGTTAGAAAATGAAATAAGGGCCCAGGCAATGCATTATTCATTTAAGTGGCTGCATGTAGTTCAAACCTAAACTCACATTAAAGCATGTAAGCTAATGTTCACTTGCAATGTTTAAATAAGCAAGATTGTTCCAATGAAATGGGTGAATATGATGACAGGTGTAAAGAGGTTTGGGATCGTCAGTTTCAACAAGGACAATCTCTTATCAACTTTTCATTTCAGCCAAGTCTCTGTGTGCTTCAAACCATGAGTAATTGAATACTGCACTCATCTAAACAGCTAATGGCAAAGGTTTGTAATGAGAGTGATAAAATATGATTTCTGAATGCCATCAGATGATTTCAATACCTGGGACTTTTGTTGACTGAAATGGTTTTAAAAAAAGTAAGAACATAAATTTGAATGGCCACAGAAGTCAGCTGAAGACAAGCTGGCCAAGTCAGGAAACAAAGATTAAGATAAATAAAGACCATCCCATAAACATTTTTTTTAAAAGGCACTGAAACTCAGTCATGTGTGAAGAAACCCTCATGTCCGATTTCTAATTTACCCCTACATGCAATTTTCATAAATTGGGAATGGAGCCTTGGCAATGATTAGCAAGCCAAAAGAAACATAACTTTTGAAGACCAAATTACCCAAAAACAAGGTTGTACTTCAAGGAACTGTTTTTGGGAGGAGGCTAGGGGGATGGATTTGTGATGGAACCATCTTTAGGAAAATCACTCTCTTGGCCTCTTGATGGACTAAGTGTCCAGTGACAACACAAACTGGACAGAAACAGCTGAACAACAAGAATTAAAATTACTACAAAATGTATCACCATCAAAGATGAAAGACATCAATTAAACAACCACAGTCTCAGGTTAAAGCTTTTACATTTCAAGGACACCCTAATGACTTTAAACTATTTGTGCTTTTCATCTTCCTTTAGTACTGGGTTGTATGGATATTTATCATTCTACCTACATAAATCCATACTTAACACTGCATTTTATTACTTATTCATATTCAGCAGATAATAACATTGCTCTTTCTTTCAATCAAGTAAAAACCCTGTATTTGGCTCCATACTGCTAAAACAAAACTACATTCTTATTACAGATAAATATAGCTTTGTACTCAACAGAACAATAAATATTTGTTACTAGCAATTGAGGTGATCAAAAGAAGGGAGCCAATCCACCCTCCTGACCTGGTTGTAGCCTGTACTCTCCAACCTGCAATCAAAGTCAATGTTTTCAATGTTTAAGGCAACAGCTGTTTATGTCAGCAATGTGTCGATACTAATCTACAAACTGATCAATACTGGTGGGGGGGGGGGTAAACTTCAACAGTATTCTTCACAGGAGTTAAATGGAGAAGAAATCAGGAAATAATGCAAACAAAGAAAAAAGGAATAAATAGTTTGCATTATGAAAAATGTGTATTTTACTGGGAAGCTCTGGGATCTCGTATGTTTTTCTAGATTATCATAGTACCCAATAGTAACAAAACTATGAAGGTGTTACTATAAAAGCCACAATACAGCGAGTACCACATGAGTTAAAGGAGATTTCTTAAAGAGAAATCAATAAAGTTGATCTCTTCTACATAATTGTATTATAAAATGTTGTTGTATTAATAATGCAGTCAAAGGCATAACGATCAGTGGCTTATAGTCCCCACATTTTGCTGCGCCTCTTTTTTTAATAGCAGTGAGTAGAGAACCATGAAAGCAAGTTGCCTTTGTTCATCCAGGATGCTCAAAATTACAAATAAATCACAAATCTGCTGGAATTCTTTGATGAAGTAATGAGCAGGGTAGACCAAGGAGAGCCAATGGATGTTATCTACCTGGACTTCAAGAAGGCCTTTGACAAGGTGCCGCACAAGAGGCTGCTGAGTAAGATAAGGGCCCGTGGCGTTCGAGGCAAGGTGCTGGCACAGATAGAAGATTGGCTGTCTGGCAGAAAGCAGAGAGTGGGGATAAAAGGGCCTTTCTCAGGGTGGCAGCTAGTGACAAGTGGTGTTCCACAAGAGCCAGCGCTGGGACCACAACTTTTCACTTTCTACATTAATGATCTAGATGAAGGAACTGTGGACATTCTGGCTAAGTTTGCAGATGATACAAAGATAGGTAGAGAGTCAGATAGTATTGAGGAGGCAGCAGAAGGATTTGGACAGGTTAGGAGAGTGAACAAAGAAGTGGCAGATGGAGTACAACATGGGAAAGTGTGATCATGCACTTGGTAAGAAGAATAAAAGCATGGACTATTTTCTAAATGGGGAGAAAATTCAGAAGTCTGAAGTTCAAAAAGACTTGGGAGTTCTAGTCCAGGATTGTCTCAAGGTAAACTTGCAGGTTGACTCAGCAGTCAGGAAGGCAAATGGAATGTTGCCATTTATTTTGAGAGGGCTTGAATATAAAAGCAGGGATGAACTCCTGAGGCTTTATATGGCTCTGGTCAAGCCACATTTGGAGTATTGTGTGCAGTTTTGGGCCCCATATCTCAAGAAGGATGTAGTGGCCTGGAGCAGGTTCAGAGGAGATTCACGAGAATGGTCCCAGGAATGGAAAGCTTAACATATGAGGAACGTTTGAGGATTCTAGGACTATGTTCGTTGGAGTTTAGAAGGATGAGGGGGGATCTAATTGAAACTTTCAAAATACTGAATGGCCTGGACAGAGTGGATGTTGGGAAGATGCTTCTATTGGCAAGAGATACTCAGACTCGGGAGCACAGCCTTAGAGTAAAGGGAAGACCATTTAGAAGGGAGATGGGGGTAACTTCTTCAGCCAGAGAGTGGTAAATCTATGAAATTCATTGCCACAGGAGGCTGTGGAGGCCAAGTCATTGAGTACATTTAAGACTGAGACAGATAGGTTCTTGATTATCAAGGGGTTCAAGGGTTACAGGGAGAAAGCGAGCGAATGGGGTTGAGGAACGTATCAGCCATGATTGAATGGCAGAGCAGACTTGATGGGCCAAATGGCCTAATTTCTGCTCCTATGTTATATGGTCTTAAAAGCCGATCCTCACCATGTCAGGAAGCATGGGGTAGAACCCAATAAACAACTCTACTGTTGTGTGCAACACAGAGCTTGTGGAAACACAACATATTAAAATGTAAAAGACCTTGAAATTCCAGACTGTAAGTATTAGTGCAGACTAATTAATAAATTTATATGAAATTACTTTACCATTGTAACAGTATTAACCAGTTTAAAGTAAAATGGTTAACATTGAACTGTATGTGTGTGGTACAGATAGTGGAATTTCTGTATACTTGTATACATCTGTACACTTGTATACTTCTATATTCGGCATACTTGAATATTTACAACATAATTCCAAAGTCCAAAGATTTCAAAAACTTCACTTTTGAAAAGAAAAATATTGTTGGAAACTGAATTGTTCAGTTGTAAACCAAGTATAACACTTTGTAAATGTGACATGTTGTAGTGAGATCAATTATGTATCAATAATGTACATCCATGTCATCTCAGTACTTCTGTCAGGGAAACAGAATTGTTTTTCATATTCAGGATGACCACCAGAGGGAAGTCCTGAGGACAACTAAATACAATTGGTTGCACTAGTATAAAACTACAGAAGTTAAACAGTGGTGCATGTCTTACAGCTACAAAATCCACTTGTTATTAACCTACAGGAGTATTACAATCTCAGCCACCTAATCAATTTACGTGTTTTTTCCTTAAAAAAAAACACTTTTCTCTTGCATGTTCACATTATTGCTATATCACGTCAGAACTGACTTAACTAGTGTTTCAGTTCCGCTCATCCAATGATATCATTATATACACACCAGGGGAGGCTTAAAACACTGAAATAGCTCCATTTTTCCATTTCGATCAGAACTAATTTTCCTCAATTTATATAAAATGGATTAAAATATAAATAATATTGGATAGTAATAATGGCAAATTGTACCACAATTTAAAGAAAAGGAAATGTGCAAAATATCCTAATGCAGTTGCAATTTCCAGTGATGTAAATTGAAGATAAATATGTCTTGTTTGAATCTAGATGAACTAACCTAGCACCACATGCACAAGAGATAATTCTGGTTTATGTTAATCCTAGGTAGGGTGACTATTTTTGTCAAGGTACAAGCTGAATTTAAAAAATAATTAACTTCTGGAAAGACAGGTTTGCATCAATCTTGATTTGTTTTTGCTGTTGAAGGATAGAAAGGACAGTCAATAAACTCTAGACATAATTGAAGCGTAACTATGGAAACAGAATTCCTTGATGCTGTCGTAGCTTTGCTTTGCTTGCACCAGGAAACATTTCATTACCTCTTAGTCAGAATCTTTTGAACCAAAAAGTGGTGAAATGGAAATTAAATATCTAGAGTGCCTCATCAACAACATTATCTATACAACGTGTGGAACAATATGCAGAAATGAGTTAGTGCACAGTGTACAGGAATTCCAGTTATTAAGCAGATTTAAGGGCTGCGTGCAGCTAGACTTTGTGAATTTCTGCATTCTAAGCTGCACAATGTCCATGGTGTTGCAAGTATTAGCTGGGCCTATAGATTTTCTCCAGGCTGATACTGAGGTTCCGTGGAAGTAAAATAATCTTCTAGGAAGGACTGTAAATACTCAAATGTTGGTCTCTCTTCTGGCTCCTTCTTCCAACACTGAATCATGAGATCATGAAGAGAGTCAGGACATTCGGGCGGGCAGGGCATTCGATACCCCCGTTCCACCTGATCCAATACCTCCCGATTTACCATTCCTGCCAATCAGAACAAACTGACATGAGTAAGAATTCAGTCTCCAAACAATCTGCTTTGGAGAAATAACCAGTCAAGGAGAGAAGAACAATAATTATGTGAACTTGCTGTTAATGAGACTTGTGTACTGTTCTACAATTCGTTTGTACGGCCCTAAAGAATCAATAAGCTACAATTCCCCTGCTGAATAACACAGACTGCAATTGCCTTGAATCACGATGATTCAGGGCAGAAATGGCTAGCACGAGGGGTCATAGTTTTAAGCTGGTTGGTGGAAAGTATAGAGGGGATGTCAGAGGCGGGTTCTTTACACAGAGAGTTGTGAGAGCATGGAATGCGTTGCCAGCAGCAGCTGTGGAAGCAAGGTCATTGGGGTCATTTAAGAGACTGCTGGACATGCATATGGTCACAGAAATTTGAGGGTGCATACATGAGGATCAATGGTCGGCACAACATTGTGGGCTGAAGGGCCTGTTCTGTGCTGTACTGTTCTATGTTCTATGTTCTATTTACTTGAATAGATTGAAGTGTTTATACTAATGCCCAGCCAGATTCGATTGAGTGCATGCTATTAAATAACCAGCCTATCAAAGTGTTTATTATTTGTTTCATTCATGAAATAATCAGATGATGTCCATCAGAGGTTAATGCCAACTGATGTAAATCACCTGCTTTGCTGCTCCGGCCACCTACAAAGACAAGATGTCAAGTTCTGTTTCCAAACAATGAGTGGAGAAGTAAAGTATTGGACCTGTTTATAGTCAATCACTTAACCAAGTCTGCATCAATTGTCTGATCTGATGATCCACATAGCCGTAATTGATTTTCAAAGTATAATTAATTAGATGCAAAATAATTTGCGATATCACACAAGGTGTAATAAGGTGCAGTGTAAACACATATTCATATTTTTGTAAACAGGAAATTCAGAAGGGAAAATTTGCATCTGTTAACACAAAAATCCTGCCAAATATGCAATGCATTACACAAGAAGTTGAATAATATCCACTCTTAACTTTGGATAAATTAACTAAATGAAAGAGTTGCTTTCAGTCGACTGTTTAACAAGATAACATTTTCTTGGATGAAGCAGTTACAAGAGAGTTTAAACACCATGTACAGGGCTAACCCATTACAGAATGGACACTTACAGAAAATATGTATGGACCATCAATTATTATTAAGCATAAAGCAACAGTTAGTGAATCACTTGTGCCTTAATGCTATACCAAAAGTGCTTTGTAGTTGAAATTCAATTCAATCGTTCCACAGCATTTCAAATAAAAGCAAACATAGCCAGAACTGTGACAGATTCCATACATATGAAGTTTGTGAGTTCTTTACTTACTTCACCAACCGTATAATAGGACAAACCACCCAATCCACAGTTTCTAATGGAATCTTTTGTATGACACATCCTGATTCACAAAAACTTTTGCACATGACAAATGTGTTTGCATTGCTAGTGTGGAAAGGCTGCTAGACGGGAAAAGGCAGGTTGTGGTGTTGGATTATTAGAATTTAGGTGTAACTCGGAGTGAAATACAGCTGAAGGAATATTTGGCCTGAATCTATACAATCTATAGTTAGGGTCTGCAGTTACCTGCACAGCTTCAAGCATTGGCAATTCATGCATTCATTACCTTTGAAAGTTGAAAATCATGGACTGTTAAGATTTCAAAATTTGCATTAACACAGAATAACTTTTCCTTTTGATTATGTGCATTCACATCACACCCAAATTTGAAAGAATATTGTACAGCAGTCACTGTGCTCACAAATTATTATAATTTGACAAATGCAGAACCTGAATTAGTATATTAGAACTACTGAACAGTTAGCTCAGCTGAATGTGAAATGGCTGCCAGTGGCTGGATCTGCTGTGAACCATGATGTTCAAGTCCATTGTGATGGTGAGGGGCAAGCTTGGTGGATTACCTCTCAGTCCTTTGCATACATTGGTTAAATTGCAACCAAAATACTGTTTTAAATAAATTATTCTCTCCTGAGCAATATTACCTCTCTGCACACTTCCCGTGCTTCTCCTCCAGAAGGCTTCAGAAAAAGGTCAAGTTGTTGCTGTGTGGTGACAAGCTGCTTTCCAGAACCAAGCCCAAGTGATCATTACTCATTGTGCCTTGCCTGTTGAGCAAGGTAGGCTTTCATGAAGAAACACTGACCTGCAGGCCAGTTCAGAACCAGAATCCAGACGCATGCACTCCAGCAGGGGTCACCATATCCCAGGATGGTAGCTGGTGAATTATAAAAAAGCAGGGACCCTTGTGATGCACTGGTAGTGTTGCCTACCAGAAACTCCGGATTCAAGTCCCACCTGACCCCAAAGGTATTTTGCATCATGTCCGACTAGATTGCTTAATTTGGTTTTAATGCAGCAATCAAGACAGTGAAGTAAATCGAAATTTACCTTTCCCGAGTTGCAGGGAGTCAGATTCCCACTGTCCCCTCTCTGGGCTGAAGTGTTAGCATGGGCTTTAGGTTCTGACATGGGCTGAAAGGTAGACAAGTAGACACAGGTTGGCAGTGGTACCCCAGCTTGGTGAACACATCATGGCCAGCCTGAGGTCTTCTCATTAACTGCTTGCAGGCTGGCCTGGCATGTGGGCTCCTGATGCTGATGGTCAAATCAGAGGCTGGCATCTCTGAAGCTGAAACTCCCTGACTAAAAGAGGTGGGCACCTCTGAGACAATTCAGAACCTTTGAGGCCAAGATTTGTATATCCCACATCGGATGGAGGAGAAACCTCCCAGAGGGGCTAGCTCTGGCTCTGGAGACCACCTTGATTATGCCCCCAAGTACAGCCATTAATAGTGCAAATTGTCTCTCATCCTGTACACTACATGGAAAATTGCCCAAAATGTGTCTAAAGAAATGTTTTCTGAAGAAATTCCCTGCCCCTCTTCAAATCCCTCCTGGAATAACTCCACAGAGACTGATATCCCGTCAACCAATCCCTCCCATTTGTTATCATCTCCAAGAAACTTGCAAGATTCAGCTCTCTGGCTGCAAATCTAGACTGAGATCAGCTAATTCAGTACACTATACATGTATTTTTCACAACTGACCACAACCAAGCAATAAACAAGAAGGGCGTAGAACTACTCTCAGGCAAGATACACTTAGGTAACCAACATAACAGCTCCTTTCAAATGTTGAAAATCCTGTGCCATTTTCTCAGATTATTTCAATCCAGTGAAGTTAGACAACACTTAATGGAGATGCTGGTCCTCCTGTTACACTATCCATGCATAGCATGGGAATGTGCTGTACAAAGCAAAATGTGTTAATCCTGGGATACAGCCATCTGACTCTATTATGAAGGTGTTGTTTAGAGTAAAAATAGCAACTACTTTGTACAGTTCAATGAGTTTTTACCCTAAATTTGCCAAATTGAAAGGCTGCACTTATTTGAAAAATAAGTCTTCACATTGTTTCAATCAGCTTGTCAAAGTTAATGAAGAGATTCTGGATGCAATTACTAATGATTAAAGCAGAGAGTCACTTCGTGACATACAGTCATTGAAACATCCAGCACAGAAACAAACTCTTCAGTTCAACTCGCTCATGCCAATCAAGTTTCCTAGATAAATCTAGTCCCATTTGCCAGCATTTGGCCCATTCTCCTCTCAACTCTTCCTATTCATATACCCACCCAGATGCCCTTTAAATGTCATAACTGCTTATAACCAGTCTCCAACACTTCTTTTGGCAGCCCATTCCATACATGCGCCGCCCTCTGTGTGAAAAGGTTGCCCCTTAGATCTCTTTTAGATTTTTCTCCTCTCACCTTAAACCTATGCTCTCTCGTTTTGGTCTGCCCAAACCCAGGGAAAAGACCTTGTCTATTTACCCTATCCATGGCCCTAATGATTTTATGAACCTCTATAATGTCAGCCCTCAATCTCCAACGCTCCAGGGAAAGTAGCCTCAGCCCATTCGGCCTCTCCCTATAGCTCAAATTCTCCAACCCTGGCAACATCTTTGTCAATCTTTTCTGAACGCTTTTCAAATTTCACAATGTCCTTCCCCATTGCAAGGAGACCAGAACTGCACACAGTGTTCCAAAAGTGGCCTAACCAATGTACTGTACAACTGCAACATGACCTGCCAATCCCTACACTCAATACACTGACCAAAAAAGGCAAGCTTACCAAATGCCTTCTTCACAATCATATTTACCTTCATGGAACTATGAACCTACACTTCAAAGTCTCTTTGTTCAGAAACACTCTCCAGGACCTTACCACTAAGTGTAAAAGTCCTGCCCTGATTTGCCTGTCCAAAATGCAGCATCTCACATTTATCTAAAATAAACTCCATCTGCCACTCCTCGGCCCATTGGTCCATCTGATCAAGGTCCCATTACATTCTGAGCTAATCTACTTTGTGGTCCACTACACCTCTAATTTTAGTGTAATCTTCAAACTTATTAACCATATCTCCTACGCTCACATCCAAATCACTTATATAAATGACAAAAAGCAGTGGACCCAGTACTGATTCTTGTGGCATGTCGCTGGTCACAAGCCTCCAGTCTCAAAAGCAACCCTCCAACATCACCCTCTGTCTTCTACCTTCGAGCCAGTTCTGTATCCAAATGGCTAGTTCTCTCTGTATTCCAGGTGATCTAACCCTGCTAAACAATCTACCATGAGGAACCTGGTTGAACCCCTTACTGAAGTTCACAAAGGTCACATCTACCACTCTGCCCTCATCAATCCTCTTCATTACTTCTTCAAAAAACTCAATTAAGTTAATGAGACAGTTTCCCATACACAAAGCCATGTTGACTACCCCTAAACAGTCACTGTCTTTCCAAATATATATAAATCCTGTCCCTCAGCACTCCCTCCAACAACTTACCCACCACAGATATCAGGCTCACCGGTCTATAGTTCTCTGGCTTTTCCTTACCAACTTTTTTTCAATAGAGAGATCACATTGGCCAACCTCCAGCGTTCTGGCACCTCACATGTGGCTATCGATGATACAAATGTCTCAGCAAGGGGCCCAGCAAACATTTCCCTAGATCCACTAACTTTCATAAGCATCTTAGCTTGCTTACTTTTGGGTAAATCATGTTAACACCAACACCAATTTCACTGGTGGAGGCTTGTTGAGGATTATAAATTTTTATTTAGCAAAACCGGCTACTTCTGCTGCTTTCTGGATTATTGGCTGTTGCACAAATAAATTCATCATTTATTATTTTGAAATTTACCTGGATATGGCACTCTTCCCTTTGTAGCTAGTTCAGTCATTAGAATTCCAAATGACCATACATCTGATTTTATGGTAAAACGCCCATACAGTGCAGCTTCAGGAGCTGTCCATTTGATTGGGAATTTGGCACCTGTATCAAGCAAAGACAAATTGATAATGAAAATCATCTGGAATGCAAATTTATTTTCAATATTTAACTTTCACCTGAATGAGGCAGGGAGGCTTCGGTTTAACATCTAATTCAAAGATGGAACTTAGTAGATTTCAGCAATCCGCTCTGGTCAATTTCACAAAACCACAGAATTTTTACAGAGCAGAAGGGAGCCATTCAACCCATTATATTTGTGCTGTGACCCGTCATGTTTGTGCTGGTTCTCCAAATGAGCACCTCACTTATTTCTATTATCCTGCCTTCTCTCTGCAACATATTACATTGTTCCTTTTCAAATAATCATCAAATTCCCATTTAGAAACCTTGATTGAATCTGCCTGCCACAGACTCTGGCAGTGCAATGCAGGACCCTAACCATTTATTTCATAAAAAGGTTTCTCATCATATTACGTTCGCTTATTTCAGAAATGTGTTTGAATCTACACACTCTTGCTCTTGAACCTTTCATGAGTGGGAATATTTTCTCCATACCCGCTTTGTCCAAACTTCTGACAGCTGAGTCTTTTTTAATTTGTTCATGGGATATGAGTGTTACTGGCCACACCCTGTTGCGTGAGTTTAGAATCTCTCCAATAACATTAGCAGAACGTCCAGCAGGAAATTCAGTTCCATCTCTGTTCAGGTGCAAACGATCCAGTACAGGTTCATCAACCCCACAGCCAGTCCCTATGTCCCAAGAGTTTAAAGCCATTTCTCCTGCAGCACCTTTATCCACACACTCATGTCTGTACTACCTGTGTGTGACACTGTGAGTTATGCAGAGATTACTACTTTTGAAGTCCTGCTTGCTAATTTCCTGCCCTGTTAGCTGAATTTTGACTGCAAAACTACATCTCTCTTTCCACCTGTGTTGACATTACCTGTGTGAGCCATGGCTGGTTGCTAATTAGCCTCCCCCTCGGGGTACTGTGAAGGGCGCAAGTACTGGATCATTGTGTGAATCTATGATTGTCTAGTTAGGAGGTAGTTCACCTCTAGCCCCTAGTCCTAGAAACCAGGTAACTCAATCCTATTTACACAAATGTTTTCCATTGATTTGTCCTATATCTATAGGGTTAACTCCTGATATAAAGCAAAAGAAGAAATGCAGCCTTTTGTGTTCTTATGAAGGTCTTCAGAAACTATATTTATTTTGTTTAACTTCACTGGTTGGATGTACAGATTTTGCATTAAGAAATAAGGATATAAAACCAAGGTCCACATTACCAAAACAGGGGGTGGGGAAGTAATTTGACAATGTTCAAACTCACAATGTCTATTTTTGTATGAATAATTTACTTCTTTTTAAATCGACACCAGTATTTCTTTTGCCTTGTTTCATTCAGTACTATTTCATTTTTCCTGCAATCATTATAATCTGATTTTTTTTGAGGGATTAGTTGAGCTAATATGAAATACAGTTGCAGAATCCACAAGGTTTTTAATAATTCATTTCATTTTACACTGTGAAATCTTGATAAGATCAGGTCATTGGAACAAGATGAAATTGTGGCTTGAAGCAATATGTGACTTTATCTAGTTTAGCCCTGTTGTAGCCTTGAGGCAAAAGGGAATAAAACTTCAGCTTTTCCATCTGGCATATTAACCAACTTGATCCGATTAAGCACTGAGCAGTCCAAAATTGACATAAAAGAAACTGAGAAAAAAAATGAGGGAAAGAAAACAATGCGGCACAAAACTGGTTCATGTCATTTTATCTCTGGGTTCAGAGCTGGAATCCAAGCCAGACATGTGCAATGAGTGAATGTTTCCTATTTCCACGCTTAAACACAAGATTACATTATAGCCTCATTCAAGTAGATTTGAGAGGATCCAAAGAACAAACTGCCTATTATCAGAAATGTACTGGCAATGTCAGACAAAAAGGAACATTTGAGCAATGGAAAATTCATGTTGGATTGAATGAGGGTGATTTTCTGGGACTGGAAGCCATAATTAATGAACCATCTTGAGTTATTATGAGATCCTGGAAACAAGAGTCAATGTTGAGGAGATTCTTAGCTGAGTACAAAGGAAAATGTCCCAAAACCTGAATCTCTAAATTTTATATTAGTTCGACTGCATACATCCATAATCTTTCAAAATAATGAACTATAAGTATTTGATTATGATAGGACATTTCCGAAAGCCAATAAATGTAGTCAGTTGTACTATTCAATTTTGAAAGACCCAGCACTAACCTTGTCGGGCTGTGTATTCATTGTCTTCAATCAATCGAGCCAAGCCAAAGTCAGCAACCTTACACACTAGGCTTTCGCCTACAAGAATGTTAGCCGCTCGTAAATCTCTATGAACATAATTCATTCTTTCCACATACGCCATACCAGCTGCAATCTGTAAATCAGGAGCAACACAGCATTGAATTTAACAAAGAAAGTGGAGGAGAATCAAATTTTGCTTGCTTTCTGGAGTCATTTCCAAAGTTCTGCAGGGGTGGTATAGACTGATGTATTCTAAAATGTGAAGCACATAAAACCAAATGATACGCTCTTTGGGAACACTGGGGACGTAGATAAGGATATATGAAAAGTCTAATGCAAAAAGAACTCTACATGTAAATGGAACTGTTAGTAAGTTTTGCAGGATGGGATTTCATAAAAAAAGGTGCCATTAAGATGTATAGCATAGAAACAGACCCTTCAGTCCAACTCGTCCATGCTGGCCAGATATTTTACTTTAATCTAATTCCATTTACCAGCATTTAGCCCATATCCCTCTAAACCCTTCTTATTCACATACCTATCCAGATACCTTTTAAATGTTGTAAATGCATCAGCCTCCACCACTCCCTCTGGCATCTCATTCCATATGCACACCACCCTCTATGTGAAAATGCTGCCCCTTAAGTCTCTTTTAAATCTTGCCCCTCTCACCTTAAACTTCCCCCACCCCAGAGAAAAGACCTTGACTATTCACCCTGCTTGTAAATACATTACATATAGCTCATGGTATGGTGCTTTATAAAAAGTAACTTTAATAGCTGGAGCGGGAGCTGGATGAACTTCGGATCATTCGGGAGGCAGGGTCAGTGATAGACAAGAATTTCAGGGAAGTAGTTCCTCCTAAGCGTGAAGAAAGCTGGGTAACCGTTAGAAGGGGGAAAAAGCAGTCAGTGCAGGGATCCCCTGTGGTTGTTCCCCTGAAAAACAAGTGTATCGTTTTGGGTACTGTTGGGGGTGACAATTTACCGGGGCATGCAGTGGGGTGCAGGTCTCTGGCACAGAGTCTGTCCCTCTTGCACAAAAGGGAAGGGGGGATAGGAAGAGAGTGATAGTCATTGGGGACTCAATCGTTAGAGGGACTGATAGAAGGTTTGCCGGGAACGAAAGAGACTCACGGCTGGTGTGTTGCCTCCCAGGTGCCAGGGTCCGTGATGTCTCGGATCGTGTCTTTGGGGTCCTGAAGGGAGAGGGTGACCAGCCCCAAGTCGTGGTCCACATAGGCACCAACGACATAGGTAGAAAGAGGGATAGGGATGTCAGGCAGGATTTCAGGGAGCTAGGGTGGAAGCTGAGAGCTAGAACAAACAGAGTGGTTATCTCCGGTTTGTTACCCGTGTCACGTGATAGCGAGGCAAAGAACAGGGAGAGATTTCAGCTGAACACGTGGCTGCAGGGATGGTGCAGGAGGGAGGGCTTCAGGTACATGGACAATTGGGGCTCATTCTGGGGAATGTGGGACCTCTACAAACAGGACGGTCTCCACTTGAACCAGAGGGGCACTAATATCCTGGGTGAGAAATTTGCTAGTCCTATTCGGGTGGATTTAAACTTGCTCAGAAGGGGATGGGAAACTGAGGTGTAGTCCTAGTACACAGGAGAATGAGCGTAGGGAGAACATGGTCAGGACCTCACTGTCATAGGAGTGTGCTGGCAGACAGCAAGCTGGATTGAAGTGTGTCTACTTTAATGCCAGGAGTATCCGGAATAAGGTAGGTGAGCCTGCAGCTTGGATAGGTACCTGGGACTTCCATGTTGTGGCCATTTCAGAGACATGGATACAGCAGGGTCAGGAATGGATGTTGCAGGTTCCAGGGTTTAGATCTTTCATGAAGGTCAGAGAAGGTGGTAAAAGAGAGGGAGGTGTGGGTTGGTCAAGGACAGTATAACGGTGGCTGAAATAACTTTTGATGAGGACTCGTCTACTGAGGTGGTATGGGCTGAGGTTGCCGAGGAAGGTTTATCGACTGAGTCAGTATGGGTGGAAGTTAGGAACAGCAAGGGAGCAGTCACCTCATTGGGGGTTTTCTACAGAACCCCAAATAGCAGTAGGGAAATCGAAGAACTCATTGGCCGTCAGATTGTTGAAAAGTGCAAACGTAGCAGGGTTATTGTTATGGGTGACTTCAATTTTCTGAATATAGATTGGAACCTGCTTAGTGCAGATGGTTTGGATGGAGCCGTTCAGGAGGGTTTCCTTACTCAGTATGTGGACAGGCCGACGAGGGGGGAGGCCATTTTGGATTTGGTGCTCGGCAATGAGCCAGGACAGGTATCAGATTTTGTGGTGGGAGAACACTTTGGAGACAGTGACCACAACAGCCTCACATTTACCATAGCCATGGAAAGGGAAAGGAGCAGTTACCAGGGGAAGATATTTAACTAGGGAAAAGGAAACTATGACGCTATCAGACAGGAATTGGGAAGTACAGATTGGGAGCAACTGTTCCACAGAAAGGGCACAGCAGACATGTGGAGGCTGTTTAAGGAGCAGTTATTGCGATTGATGTATAAATTTGTTCCTCTGAGACAGGTAAGAAGGGGTAAGATTAAGGAGCCTTGAATGACGGGTACAGAGGTGCTTCTTGTCAAAAAGAAAAAGGCAGCGTATGTAAGGTGGAGGAACATAGAACATAGAACATTGCAGCACAATACAGGCCCTTCGGCCCTCGATGTTGTGCCGACCTGTCATACCGATCTCAAGCCCATCTAACCTACACTATTCCATGTACGTCCATATGCTTATCCAATGATGACTTAAATATACCTAAAGTTGGCGAATCGACTACCATTGCAGGCAAAGCGTTCCATTCCCTTACTACTCTCTGAGTAAAGAAACCACCTCTGACATCTGTCCTATATCTTTCACCCCTCAATTTAAAGCTATGCCCCCTCGTGCTCGCCATCACCATCCTAGGAAAAAGGCTCTCCCTATTCACCCTATCTAACCCTCTGATTATTTTATATGTTTCAATTAAGTCACCTCTCAACCTTCTTCTCTCTAATGAAAACAGCCTCAAGTCCCTCAGCCTTTCCTCGTAAGACTTCCCTCCATACCAGGCAACATCCTAGTAAATCTCCTCTGCACCCTTTCCAAAGCTTCCACATCCTTCTTATAATGCGGTGACCAGAATAGTACGCAATACTCCAAGTGCGGCCGCACCAGAGTTTTGTACAGCTTCACCATAACCTCTTGGTTCCGGAACTCGATCCCTCTATTAATAAAAGCTAAAACACTATATGCCTTCTTAACAGCCCTGTCAACCTGGGTGGCAACTTTCAAGGATCTGTGTACATGGACACCGAGATCTCTCTGCTCATCTACACTACTAAGAATCTTACCATTAGCCCTGTACTTTGCCTTCCCGTTACTCCTATCAAAGTGCATCACCTCACACTTGTCTGCATTAGACTCCATTTGCCACCTCTCAGCCCAGCTCTACAGCTTATCTATGTCTCTCTGCAACCTACAGCATCCTTTGTCACTATTCACAACTCCACCTTAGTGTCGTCTGCAAATTTACTAACCCATCCTTCTACGCCCTCATCCAGGTCATTTATAAAAATTACAAACAGCAGTGGACCCAACACTGACCCTTGTGGTACACCACTAGTAACTGGTCTCCAGGATGAACATTTCCCATCAACTACCACCCTCTGTCATCTTTCAGCAAGCCAATTTCCGATCCAAACTGCTATATCTCCCAGAATTCCATTCCTCTGCATTTTGTACAATAGCCTATTGTGGGTAACCTTATCTAACGCCTTGCTGAAATCCATATACACCACATCAACCGGTTTACTCTCGTCTACCTGTTTGGTCATCTTCTCAAAGAACTCAGTAAGGTTTGTGAGGCACGACCTTCCCTTCACAAAACCGTGCTGACTATCCCTAATCAATTTATTCTTTTCTAGATGATTATAAATCCTATCCCTTATAACCTTTTCCAACACTTTACCAACAACTGAGGTAAGGCTCACTGGTCTATAATTACCAGGGTTGTCTCTACTCCCCTTCTTGAACAGGGGAACCACATTTGCCATCCTCCAGTCATCTGGCACTATTCCTGTAGACAATGACGAGTTAAAGGTCAATGCCAAAGGCTCAGCAATCTCTTCCCTGGTTTCCCAGAGGATCCGAGGATAAATCCAATCCGGTCCAGGGGACTTATCTATCTTCACCCTCTGTAGGATTTCTAATACCTCTTCCATGTGAACCTCAATCCCACCTAGTCTAGTAGCCTGTATCTCAGTATTCTCCTCGACAACATTGTCGTTTTCTAGAGTGAATACTGTTGAGAAATATTCATTTAGCGCTTCCCCTATCTCATCTGACTCCACACACAACTTACCACTACTATCCTTGATTGGGCCTAATCTTACTTTCGTCATTCTTTTATTCCTTAAATACCTATAGAAAGCCTTAGGGTTTACCCTGATCCTATCCGCCAACAACTTCTCATGTCGCCTCCTGGCTCTTCTGAGTTCTCTCTTTAGGTCTTTCCTGGCTACCTCGTAGCCCTCAAGCGCCCTAACTGAGCCTTCACATCTCATCCTAACATAAGCCTTCTTCTTCCTCTTGACCAGAGATTCGACCTCCTTCATAAACCACGGCTCCCGCACTCTACAGCTTCCTCCCTGCCTGACAGGTACATATTTATCTAGGATACACAGGAGCTTTTCCTTGAATAAGCTCCACATTTCTAATGTGCCCATCCCCTGAAGTTTCTTTCCCCATCCTATGCTCCCTAAATCTTGCCTAATCTCATCGTAATTTCCTTTCCCCCAGCTATAACTCTTGCCCAGTGGTATACACCTATCCCTTTCCATCACTAAAGTAAACATAACAGAATTGTGATCGCTGTCACCAAAGTGCTCACCTACTTCCAAATCTAACACCTGGCCGGGCTCATTACCCAGTACCAAATCTAATGTGGCTTCGCCCCTTGTTGGCCGATCTACATACTGTGTCAGGAAGCCCTCCTACACACACTGGACAAAAACTGACCCATCTATAGTACTCAAACTATAGTGTTCCCAGTCAATATCTGGAAAGTTGAAGTCCCCCATGACAACTACCCTGTCTCTCTCACTCCTATCGAGAATCATCTTTGCTATCCTTTCCTCTACATCTCTGGAACTATTCAGAGGCCTATAGAAAACTCCCAACAGGGTGACTTCTCCTTTCCTGTTTCTAACCTCAGCCCATACTACCTCAGTTGACGAGTCCCCAAACATCCTTTCTGCAACTGTAATACTGTCCTTAGGAAGCAAGGGTCTAGCAGAGCTTTAGAGGATTACAGGCTTGCTCAGAAGGAGCTCAAAAGTGGACTGAGGAGGGCCAAAAGGGGGCATGAAAAAGGCTTGGCAGGAAGGATTAGGGAGAACCCGAAGGCATTTTACTCATACGTGAGGAATAAGAGAATGATCAGGGAGAAGGTAGGGCTGATCAGGGATAGCGTAGGGTACTTATGCATGGAGTCTGAGCAGATAGGGGAAGCCCTAAATGAGTTTTTTGCTTCGGTTTTCACTAAGGAAAGGGACCTTGTTGTGAATGAGAACTTTCAGGAGCAGGAAAATAGGCTTGAACAGATCAAGATTGAGGAAGTTGATGTGCTGGAAATTTTGGCAAACATTTAGATTGATAATTCCACAGGGCCAGACCAGATTTATCCTAGGTTGCTCCAGGAAGCGAGAAAGGAGGTTGCTAAGCCGCTGGCAAAGATCTTTGCTTCCTCACTCTCCCTGGGAGTCGTACCGGAAGACTGGAGGGAGGCAAATGTTGTTCCTCTTTTCAAGAAAGGGAATAGGGAAATCCCTGGAAATTACAGACCAGTCAGTCTTATGTCTGTGGCCAGCAAGGTTTTGGAAAGAATTCTGAGGGATAGGATTTATGACTATTTGGAAAAGCATAACATGATTAGGGGGAGTCAGCATGGCTTTGTGAGGGGCAAGTCATGCCTTACAAATTTTATTGAGTTCTTTGAAGAAGTCACGGGACAGGTTGACGAGGGTCGAGCAGTGGATGAGGTGTACATGGACTTCAGCAAGGCATTTGATAAGGTTCCCCATGGCAGGCTCATTCATAAAGTCAGGAGTTATGGGATACAGGGTGATCTGGCTGTCTGGATTCAGAATTGGTTGGCTGACAGGAGGCAGAGAGTGGTTGTAGATGGTAAGTATTCTGCCTGGAAGGTCAGTGCTGAATGGTGTCCCACAGGGCTCTGCTCTTGGGCCTCTACTCTTTGTAGTTTTTATAAATGACTTAGACGAGGAGGTTGAGGGGTGGGTTAGTATGTTTGCTGATGACACAAAGGTTGGAGGTGCCGTTGATAGTATTGAAGGCTATTGCAGGCTTCAGCGAGACATTGACAGAATGCAGCGCTAGGCTGAGAAATGGCAAACGGAGTTCAACCTGGATAAATGCGAAGTGATGCATTTTGGAAGGTCGAACTTAACTGTTGAATATAGGATTAAAGGCAGGATTCTCGGCAGTGTGGAGGAACAGCGGGATCTTGGTGTTCAAGTGCATAGCTCCCTCAAAGTTGCCACCCAGGTGGATAAAGTTGTTAAGAAAGCATATGGTGTTTTGGCTTTCATTAACAGGGGGATCGAGTTTAAGAGCCACGAGGTTATGCTGCAACTCTACAAAACCCTGGTGAGACCACACTTGGAATATTGTGTCCAGTTCTGGTCGCCCAATTATAGGAAAGATGTGGAGGCTTTGGAGAGGGTGCAAAGGAGGTTTACCAGGATGCTGCCTGGACTGGAGGGCTTGTCTTACAAGGAGAGGTTGATTCAGTTCGGACTTTTCTCTCTGGAGAGAAGGAGGAAGAGAGGTGACCTGATCGAGGTGTACAAGGTAATGAGAGGCATGGATAGAGTCGATAGCCAGAGGCTTTCCCCCCCGGCAGGTTTGACTGCCACGAGGGGTCATAGTTTTAAGGTGTTAGGAGGAAAGTATAGAGGAGACATCAGAGGGAAGTTCTTCACCCAGAGAGTTGTGAGCGCATGGAATACTTTGCCAGTGGCAGTCGTGGAAGCGGAGTCATTAGTGACATTTAAGCGACTGCTGGACATGCACATGGACAGCAGTGAATTGAGGGGAATGTAGGTTAAGTTATTTTATTTTTGGATTAGGATTATTCCATGTCACAACATTGTGGGCCAAAGGGCCTGTACTATGCTGTACTTTTCTATGTTCTATGTTCTATATGTACTGAATTGCTGCTCATATCTTTGATTTAGACAACCATCCAAACAGGGTGACCATCAATCGATTGAGGAAGGAGGAAAAGACATTCTTACATTTAGTCAGCATCAGTCAAAAATTGGAGAGCAACATACCCTTTTGGCAAATATATAAATATTTATAGCTTAAAGAGAAAAGGTAGAATGATTTACTTTTGAATGAATACCATTTGTCTTTGAAGGCACAGCAAAAATTGACCTATAACTTATCAATTTTTTTTACAATGTACTCTTGTGGAACTTACAGTGCGTTTTTTTATTATCTTTGTCCAGACACACTTCAGCATCAGTATAATAGCAGTACCAGAGAACCATTTTGCAGCTTCACAGGAGTACTGCTTGGCCTGCTGTGTTCATCCAGCTCCACACTTTGTTATCTTAACCATTTTGCAGCTTCACAGGTTATGAAAGTATTTAGCATTTCCAGGCCATGGAATTAACAAAAAACAAAGATAGGGCCCTGAAGTGCCATAATGCATCTCATACCATCCTTTGATTGGTGAATGGCAGCATTTACCAGGTAATTGTGACCCTTTTGCTTCCCTACTTTCACCTAGTTGATTCTATCAATGCCTATTGGTGAATCTGAGGGCAGCTTTACCTTCTCAAATTCCAGATTGGCATGAGTTCGTTTACTTCAGATAATATAAACCTTAAAGTGCACCCCAAATGGATTAGTAGGTGACACCAGGAAGCCCACAGTGCCTGCCTTTTTCCATATGTTTCAGTGCTATCTACCTGCAACCAATCTAAAAGACAGCACTCAGCAACTGTTTATGGAAAACATTAAACAGAAATCTGTTTGTAACGAACTTCTCAATTCATGCCAAAGCAACTTCAGACCTTGTGCTTCTGAATGACTCAGCTTTAGGTTCGGAATACATGCCAGTTTACTATTGGAATGATTTCTCCATGTTCAACCAGCATTAAACATTACTATAGCTATACAATTTTCTACTGAACTGTATGGCTTTCTCCCACTAGAAGTCTGTTCAATGCTCATCTGCACTTTGAGATAAACACTCAATGTAACATGTCCAAATACTCATCTGGATTTTCTCATATCATCCACGACTTTAGACATTTTTACATCCTAAAGTGAATTAAAAGGAATGTCTCTCCTGCCCAAATCTATATATTTCATTAAGCAGTTTGCACTGGCCAGAGATAGAGGTAATGTTATGAGATAAAAGAGTATTTTTGTTTAAGGAAGATGATAATATTGTGACAAAATATCACCCTTGGTAAGATTAAGATCGTTAAAAAAATTGCATTTATATAGCCCTTCACCTAACCACCGGAAATTGCAAAGCTCTTTAGCGCCAATGAAGTACTTCTGAACTGTAGTCACTATGGTAGTGTAGGAAAGGCAGCATTTAATTTATGCAAAGCAAACACCCAGATACAGCTTTTATGGGAAAGTCATATATCATTGTTCAGCAAATTGGATTTTAAAGTAGAGATGACTAGTTGTGTGGTTGTAATCATGTGCATGGAATTTTTGGAAAGCGGTCAGACAGTGATATAGAACAGTGAGCTAAAGACCTAAATTTCAAGGTGACATATAATTTAAGTGCCTTGCAGCCTACTTGTGGCATTTGGGGTTTGATTAGCTCAGTTGACTGAACAGCTGGTTTGCTACACTGGGTCACACCAACAGCACTGGTTCAATTCACATACAGGCTCAAGTCACTAAGAAGGTCCTGTCTCTCAACCCCCTCTTACCAGAGGCATGGCGACCATTTGGTTAAACTGAACACTCAAGTCATTCCTCCCTCTCTCTCCTTCTAATGAAATGGTATCCCTCTGGGACTATGCCAACTTTACTTTTACCTTAACTGTGGTGTTGGGTGGTGGTTGGTCAGCTCTGTTTGCTGGATGACTGGTTTGCTTTGCTGAACGACATGTGTTCATTTCCCACCTGTCTGTGGTTAACATGAAGGACTCTCCTCCTCAACCTCTCCCCTGGCCTGAGGTGGGGTGACCCTTATGTTAAACTGTCATCAGTTGTCTCTTCTAATAACAGAGCAACTCTGGTAGAGCTATGTAAACTTTACATTTTACCTGTGGTATTAATTGCTGAAGTGTTTTCAAAGTTGAACTTTTATGACATTCAAAGCAAACAGATCATAGGTCACTCATATTTTGGGTTCAGTTCAGAATCAACTTTCAATTCAGAAGAATAGCTTCAAAAAGCACATTAGTTTGTGAAGTCTCTAAGCCATGGGCTTTGTCTAGAAGTTTTCAGATATTGTCTATATTAATCTGCTCACAGAGTTGGTTTACGCTGCTGCAGCAAATGGGACTTGAATTCAGGCCTCCAGGCTGAGAGGTACGGACACTAACACTGCACCAGAACAGCCCTTATAGAGTTTTACAAGCAATCAGAACTTAAGGACGTTTAGGCCATCAGAACTGCAAAGAACAACCTAAGCCATCAAAATGAGAGCTATTAAGGCCAGAAAGAGTAAATTAGTTAAGGAATTAAAGAGCAAAGATAGGAGGGACATTGTGCAAGGACTGAATATCTCTCAAGGGTACTGGTGGGAAAAAGGATAAACCTTTGTTTTAATATTTACGTTCTTTTTTTTCTAAATCATCCTGTATGTACATGCATGCATATTTTACAAACACACACACACATATATATATATAATATAAAATATGTATATTTACATATGATAGAGATATATAGTTCTTTGTCTTCTACAAAATAAACTTGTTTTTTTGTTAAAGAACATTAGCAGGGCCGTGTGAATGTGTTCAATCACTAATTGCCATTGTAAACGAGTGCAAACATTAAAACTTATCACATCAAATCTTACTCAGGGATCTGGTTTGACCCTCTGATGAAGGGTCTAGGCCCGAAACGTCAGCTTTTGTGCTCCTGAGATGCTGCTTGGCCTGCTGTGTTCATCCAGCCTCACATTTTATTATCTTGGAATTCTCCAGCATCTGCAGTTCCCATTATCTCTGTCAAGTAATGCTGTCAGCCAGGACCATAACACTTGACCTTAAATGTTGTGACTCAGAAATAAGAACCCATCGTCATCAGCTGTCCCTCAATTTGAAGATGACACTCATTTAGAGTTGCAAATTTCTGCTTTGGTTCTTTATGTAACTCAGCATGCCAGTTCTCGAGCTACACAGCTTTGGGTGCATGGGCCCCACACGGTAGTGGAAGGCAGAGTGAAGGACTTGCTTCCTTTTCTTTACCTTGTTGTTGCTTCTCTACCTCATCTTCTGGACTTTGTTCTTGCCAAACCACAGCTAGCATTCAAACTGTCTTTGAGTTCACTGGTTTCACAGAAAAAGGTGGTAATTATCATTCTCTACCAAACTAGTCATTCATTTATCACAATTGTTGGCTTACTGGGATAATGAGGATGCAGCGAAGCCTTACTAATGAAACAAATCTGACGTCAAAGTCTTTTAATTCAAGAAATAATTTGCATTTGAAGCATTTCTTGACATTTGCATCCAGTACAATTAGCTGATAGCTAAAAAGTTAACCAAATGCAACTAAATATTTAATGTTTAAAGAAATGAAATGCACAGTGGACACGACAGTAAAATTCACAGCAAGGCACTCTATTTAACATTGCTTTTGAAATTCAGATATGAACATCATTGGTACATGCACAGATTTGTTTTCACCTGTCCCTAATAAGTGGTTGACTTCTAACCCAGAGCTGTTCTTTGATGTGTTGAATGAATGTAATTATGGATTGAACGATCCCAGATTATTGAGGTCCCTTTTAGGAAATGCTAAATTAATAGATCATGCCATTGGTAACATAACATATTAAATAAAACCACGAGAGTATGAAGGACTTTTAAAACTCATGCATTTTTTATTAGCAATAAGTTGGCACTAACCTGAGCAGCCATATCAACCAGCTGTGGAAGCCTCAAGTACTTTCCCATCTCACCTTTAAGGAAATCCAATAAACTTCCTGTAATAGCAGACCAATCAAAAGATAAGAAAGTAGTGATGCCTTAGGCTTCAACTCAATTACTTTCTATGCTATTACGTTTTCATCCTGTATCTGCGTGATCGACAAAACAGAGCCATAGAGCAACAAGATAGATTTTTTTTAATACTCAGGGAAAGAAACTATCAAGGAATCTCAGGTCAAGATACAATACATTAAGATACAGTCACATTTCATTCTACGTTGCTACCAAATATGCCTGAGCCCAGAGGTTTTTAATCAGTCTGCCACAGTAATGTTAGAAGCGTACAACATGCATGCATGGACATTTGTCACTGTGACTGTGGGAAGATGGGAAATCTGCTCATTGTTCAGCTTGCTTGCACATGTGAAGACCCAAACATTCAGTCTGAGCATGCATTACAATTGAGGATTGGATCTCTGGGATGAGAAGTACCTATGCCTGCACAGTAAAGAGGTGTGCAGTTGTTATATGACTGTGGATTTGTTAGGTGGACTGATAATGCTAAACTTAGTGTCCAGGGTTATGTAGGTGAGGTGGATTAGCTATGGGAATTGCAAGGTTACAGAAACCTGGCAGGGGGTTTGGGTTTGGATGGAATTTTTTATTTTTTACAGCAGAGAGCGCCGGGGGTATGGGCGGCAGTGTGGTCGGAGCAGAGAGGTTGTTGGGAAGGCAAGTGATTGCTATTTAAGTAGGTGTGTTCTACAACTGTACAACTGTAGCATGACCTGCCAACTCTTGTACTCAGTGCCCTGTCTGATGAATGAAAGCATGCCACATGCCTTCTTGACCACTCTATCGCCCTGCGTTGCCACCTTCAAGGTAAAATGGACCTGAACACCCAGATCTCTCTGTGCATCAATTTTCCCCAGGGCTTTTCCATTTACCATATAGTTCGCTCTTAAATTGGATCTTCCAAAACGCATTACCTCGCATTTGCCTGGATTGAACTCCATCTGCCATTTCTCCACCCAACTCTCCAATCTATCTGCATTCTGCTGCATTCTCCGACAGTCCCCTTCACTATCTGCTATTCCTCCAATCTTAGTGTCATCTGCAAACTTGCTAATCAGACCATCTATACCTTCCTCCAGATCATTTATGTATATCACAAACTACAGTGGTCCCAACACAGATCCCTGTGGAACACTACTGGTCACAGTTCTCCATTTTGGGAACCACCCTTCTACTATAACTCTGTCTCCTGTTGTCCAGCCAGTTCTCTATCCATCTAGCTGGTACACCCTGGACCCCATGTGACTTCACTTTCTCCATCAGCCCACCATGGGGAACCTCATTAAAAGCCTTACTGAAGTCCATGTAATTGACATCTACAGCCCTTCCCTCATCTATCAACATTGTCACTTCCTCAAAGAACTCTATCAAGTTGGTAAGACACGAGCTTCCCTGCACAAAACCAGGCTGTCTATCACTAATAAGCCCATTTCCTTCCAAATGTAAATAGATCCTATCCCTTAGTATCTTCTCCAGCAGATTCCCTACCACTGTCGTCAGGGTCACCGGTCTATAATTTCCTGGGCTATCCTCGTTACCCTTCTTAAACAAGGGGACAACATCAGCAATTCTCTAGTCCTCTGGGACCGCACCCGTGCTCAAGGGTGCTGCAAAGATATCTTTTAAGGCCCAGCTATTTCATCTCTTGCTTCCCTCAGTAACCTGGGATAGATCCCATCCGGACCAGGGAACTTGTCCACCCTAATGCCTTTTAGAATACTCAACACTTCTCCCCTCCTTATGCCGATTTGGCCTAGAGTAATCAAACGTCTATCCTTAACCTCAACATCCGCCATTTCCCTCTCCTCAGTGAATACCGACACAAAGTACTCATTAAGAATCTCACTCATTTTCTCTGACTCCTCGCATAACTTCCCTCCTTTGTACTTGAGTGGGCCAGCCCTTTCTTTAGTTACCCTCTTGCTACCAATGTATGAATAAAAGGCCTTGGGATTTTCCTTAACAGTGTCAGTGTGGATTTGATAGCTGAATGGCCGGCTTCCGAATTCGGGATTTTATGATCCTAAGACCGTTAAAAGAAAATACTGCTTGGACACATTTCTACACTGGCACAGATTTCAAGGTGCATAAATATTCAATTTTTTTTTTTAGTTAAGCCACCAATCTAAGTTTTGGAATAGATTCAAAGAAGGAATGGATATATTCTTGTATGCTTGTTGTATACGTTATTTTGCAAACCTCTCTAGTAAGGCGATGACCTGAGTATACAAGTAAATGCGACATTTATACCCATTTCATTCAGCTGAAAAAGGGAATGTGTGTTCTGAAATTGTTTGTCTCATTGAAGTGTGCCTTGATACTGACAAGTTTGGACATCACTGCCTTAATCCCCAATTTCAAGAGCCCGGCTGCAACATTTTCCTTTCTATTTCCCACATCAAGCATTCAGATCTCTCAGAATAAAGGTAATTAATTTGCATTGGTTTAGAGGGGCACTAAGGTAAAGAGGCATCCCAATTGCTGAACTTCACGAAAACAGCAAGGTTATTTTGTGCTTGTTTTAAGGGTCTTGAACATCAGAACCTAAAAATCCAAGAGACCCACTAAAAAGAAAAATAAATTTTAATCTTATTTTTCTTCCCAATTAGCATATTTATAAGAAACCCATTCAATAGAACCTATGCAGATTCATAAAATATGAATTTGGACAATTTAAAAAGTTTTTCAGCACAAAAAAACATTGCAATGTCGCACTATCCTCCCCAACTTTCTTCCATCAAATTGAAATACGGCATGCTGGGTACCCACTGCCACCATCCCCCTGATAATTTTCTCCTGGCTTTATTTTATACCTATCACATGACAGGGAGTTCAGACTCTTACAAGTTCATGTTTAATGTATGGCTCAACGACACAGCCAACCAAATCCTTTTCAATAACTTTCCTGATATGAAGTGAACTTGCTAGGCACATTTATACACAAAGTACAATTGGAAAATTTGATTGGTAACGCAGAGGTGCAGGAGTGAACTGAAGCTAAAGGCAGGTGGCCTACCCCAGGGCAGTGAACTGAGAGTAAATTGTTAAAACAAACAGGATTACCATATTTATTTACTCAGTGGGTTTCAAATATTTTCTATCATGCCACATTTCCACAATGATTATTAGAATGTTTTCCATACATAGAAATACATTTTCCAGCAATGATGTAAACTGAAAACAAGGTGCAAGGTTTCAAAGGATGCTCAGTGGTTGTACATAGTGCTCTAGTATTATTGATGCTTGTGGATTATTCTCATATAAGTGATCACAAAACCTTTATTAAATTGTTGGATTCACTAAGCTGGATGGCAATGAAAACACAATTCAAAATAAACCTGACAGACTATTCTCTCAGCTACCAGGCTACGTGAATCTGAAGTGGTTATTTTGATGTGACCAGCATTTACGTGAAACCCCACACACTAACATAAAAGAATGATAATGCAACAACATAAAATTTTCATCAATACTTCAAAGAACAAAAAACAAAGAAAATTACAGCATTGGAACAGGCCCTTCGGCCCTCCAAGCCTGCACCGATCCAGATCCTCTATCTAAACTTACTTTTAATAACTTACCTTTTTCCCATCGATAACTTATTTTTTCCATGTATAATTTATAAAAAACAGCATTAATATGGTTGACAGAACTGTGGTCAATTAGTCTTATCTAAATACTGCTGGTCACTACAAAAGAATACAATTCAAAAGGCACCAAAGACTAGCAAGCTACAAATTTGAATACAAAGTAGTATCAAAACCATTTGGAATTCATTCAGGAAATCCTCTTCCATGCCCATTTTTTGAGAACTAAATTTCTCAGAAAGACATATAGCATTATGAAGTGTTACTCTCATGATGAAAAAATAATATCGATTTTAGTCCCAGGTTTCATATTAAAACCAGTTTTTACAATTATATTTTAACGATACTGGGTTCCATTCCAGTGAAATAGGCCACAGTTAAATCTTTTGTGATGAACATCCCATTCAATTCCACATATAACTACCTTTGCTCATGTACTCTGTTACAATGTAGATTGGTTCTTCAGAGACGACTGCATACAACTGCACCAGTTTGTCATGCCGTAGTTTTTTCATGATCTGAGCCTCCTGCAGAAAAGCCTCTGGAGACATTGTACCGGGCTTTAAAGTCTTGATTGCTACTTTTGTTGTTCCATTCCAAGTTCCTACAGTAGAGCAAAACACGTGTAAAAACTTGCTACAAACTCAACATCAATTCATTTATTTTTGCTGTAATCCCTCTCTTCCCCTTGGTCTCCTCTCTGTGGTCTCTATCACCTCATTCCTAAAGCTGTGCAGTACCATGCAGAACCTCCTTTTCTCCCCCTCATTCATAGTGCTCTCTGTGAGCAGTTCAGAGACTTCAGCATAATCTAATGGTTGTTAGAAAGTTAATCACTTTAAATGCAGATGTTTGGTGTTTCTGATCCCTAAAATTCTGGGAAAAACAAATCAGAGAACCTCACATATCATATTTAGTCATTGTACTGTTACACAACACCATCTCCTGAAGAAAGTTTAAAACTGACCCATTTAGTGATCTAATGAAGTACAGACTAAGCAGAAAAAACTGATCATCAGTCAAATAAAAGCAAAGTACGGCAGATGCTGGAAATCAGAAATAAAAATAGAAAGTGCTGGAGAAACTCGGCAGGTGTGATAGTATCTGTGAAGACAGAAACAGAGTTAATGTCTCAAGTCCAATATGACTTTTCTTCAAAATCTATTCTTCTTCAGCCAAAGAGTCAAGTTGAACTTAAAATATTAATATTGTGTCTTTGTCCACAGACACAACCAGATCTGCTGAATTCCTCTAGCACTCTCTACTGATTATCAGTATTGTGTTTCAGTATTTCTGACAGACAGTGACTTTACGTCTTTAAGACGTGTACTGACAATCATCACTGTTTAATAGCATGTGACGTGAGGGTATTAGGTTCTCATACACCATCTTACCTCAGTTCACTTGAAGCATAACACTTTACTGGAAGCAAGCTCCTTTGTTGTAAACTAACAGCTTAATCTTTGCTTAAACACAGGAATTCAATGTTTGTACCTAACAGATAATTGTAATATCTGTTGGATTCTTCAAAACCAAGATAGCCATGCAGAGTTTCTTATGTTGCAGTGGATATCACAAGCATTGCTGCATCAGGTAAACCACTATGTTGTAGGAAAACTCATTAGGCAGTTTCAGGAATTCGAACCAGAGCCCTCCACTTTTAAGTTAACATCCTTATCACAATATTATAAAGCTCTTAATTTCTTTCAAAAAGTACAATATTCTTGCACAATGTGTTGCACAAATTTATCTCAGTGTGTAACACTATTAATCTATCCTGAAACGAAGATTTCATATTTTCCTGAATCTAATTAGTGAGGGAAGAAAACAAATCTTTCTAATAATGGATACATATACTAAGAACTTAGCAGGTATTTTGAAGTTAGGAAAAGGCAATTGGCACACATAAGACTGACTGAGATTAAATTTACCAAATTCTGGAAACACACTATAGTAGGTTGTAATTTGCAAACAGCGAGTACAAGTTCACATTCTGAGTGTGCACTCATTGTCACTAGAAACCACAGCTGAAGTTCGCTTTTTCTCTCCACTGTTGTTAATCAACCTGCTGTACATTTCCCTATTGTCATTTCAGATTTCCAGTATTTGCATATCCATTTTATTTGTGCTGTGAGTTGATGTGAAACATTCAATACCGTCTGAGATAAAGCATTATTCCTATTGGGGATGTAGCAATCTCTGCAAAGTGTACAGACATTGTGAGGGATAAATTGCCAATTTCTTAAAAGCTATGTTACAATCTAACACAAAGGTACTCGGAGAGGTAATAACATTGAACTATCCAATCACAAAACCGCATGTGAAATAAATTACATTATGCTACTGTGAAAAGCAGCTTTAATTAAAATCTGTAATTGAAATAGTGATGAGGTTGAAGCAGTTGCTCATATTCCCTGTCAAAGTAATCTTTCCATCAACACAGTAACATACATTATCTCTAATATCAGACATAGTGTAAGGTCTCTTACCCATCCAAACTTCTCCAAAGCAACCCTGTCCGAGCTTCACTTCCAATCTCAGTGATTCCCGTGGGATCTCCCAAGCATCTTTAGCTAATCCCTGGGTCTGTGGCCTCACAGTTGGGCAAACAGTTGTCAACCGATGACACAAGCCATCAGCGTGCTCTGGAAAGAAAGACCATTATCCAGTGTAAACATCTCATTAGCGTTCAAAACATTTATGCCAGCTAATGCACCCCGGCTCCCACAACTAAGCATGAGTGCACGCACTTTTCAACTTTGTAGCCTGCTTTGACATATACTAAGAGATTTCACAGGCCGCAAGTAAATTTACCGCTCCTATCAAGATCCACAATTTAACCCTAACTGTTACCCTACCTAACTACTGGTAAATCCTAAAATAAAAGGTCCTAATTAACAAGTCTACCTCCCAATGTAGCAGATTCTGCCAGGTCTCAAGGCCCACAAAATGCAAATGCCACAAGTCTCCAAGTCAGAAACATAGGGATAAACTTTCTGATTTAATGCTCACTGCAGGAAGGGCCTCAACCAGGAGTTTCAGCCAGGAGGCTACTGCATACAGACATGTGATTTTCCATTTGTTACTTTCCTTAAAATAATTCTATTGTCTAAGATAAAATGTACCAGGGATACATGCACATGGATAGTGAAATACAACTTGTAAATTAGTGTTGCCACCCTCTAAACTAGTATTTCTCATGAGTATTTCCAACTCTGGCTCGAGTGCTAAGTCAGAACATTTGCTTTACTATCTTGAAAAGGAAAAAGGTGCCTGGACTCAAAGGGCTAGGATACTAGCCCTTGTATGCTGCACTCCACCTACCATATTTTACAGCTTGGACACTCTTCACTTGGCAGAATGGAACTTAACACATCCATAGGAACCGAGGAAAACAAGACTGATTTTTCACGTTTTTTTCCAGGGTGTTGCATTAGGCTTGCTCAGCGGGGTGTGTAGACAAGAAGTTAGGTGGCAAGAAGCCCATGACTAGAGTTATTGTACTCAGTTGATCCAACAGGGGCTGAGAAGTAGGTATAAAATGGAACTGTTTGAGTGCGCAAGTGCTCAAAAAAAAATAAGCTGCTGTGCCACTCTTTATGTTTGGCAACATTACTTCCACAACAGATGAATGCACAGTAGGGAGGATTTCCTGGTCTGTACTTTGAACTGGTTCTAACCTGCTGGCAGCACATAGCGGAGATTTGGAATGTACACTATGCCACCAAATTTCCATTATTACCACCCAGGTAACAAAACTTCCTGCCAGAAGAAAGGAACAAAATGCTTTGTTTACAATTCATGCAATATCCTAGAACAGAAGCCCTGCAATGCAGAAAGAGGCCATTTGGTCCATCAAATCAACACTGATCCTCTGAACAGATTACCACTCAGGTCCAGCTCCCCCACCCAATCCGTGTAGCCCCGCATTCCCCATGGCTAACCACCTAGCCTGAAAATCCTTGGATACTACAGGGCAATTTAGTATGGCCAATCCATCTAACTTACACATCTTGCACAATTGTGGGTGGAAACCAGAGCACCTGGCAGAAACAAGCACAGACATAGGGAGAATGTGCAAACTTCACACAAACAGTTACCTAAGGCTAGAATCAAACACAGGTCCCTGGCGTTGTGAGGCAGCAGTGCTAGCCACTGTGCCATTTGCTCATTAATAAAACAAAGGAGGATATTTTCCACTGCTGTGAAGGATATGCAGCCCAAATTCTAATACCAACTTGCAGCTTCCATTCCCAAATCGCCAGAGAAATGGTGGAAACACTTCATTATTCATCTGCTAATGTCTTCTTCAACCAATTAATTGGAAACTTGTGTCAGCTCTCCTACCACCCATAAAAGATGCCATTGCTTTGGCCCAATATCTTCTTGATGGTCTGGCTCAGTTCAAGAAAATGGTCAGCATATCAAACAAATCAGTGCATTGAGAATAGGAGTTGGATGGTCATGCAGCAGCTCTACAGGTGAGGCCACTTTTGGAATTTTGTGTGCAATTCTGGCTTCCTTGCTATAGAAAAAATGTTATGAAATTTGAGGCAAAAGAGGTAGTTGAGGGGTAAGGAGTAGGGGAAGGGCTGGGAAGGAGAAGGGCGGGGGGAGGTGAGAGTTAAAGGTGGAAGGTGGGAAGAGGCAGGTAATAGGAAGGACAGAGTAATGACTCTCAGCAGATCACCACCTTCCTGATGCTGGGTCTCTCAATTAGGCATTAAGTGCTTTTGAATGAGAGGCACCCATCCCATATGTCTGCGGATATATTACGTCCCCTTCAACTGCTATGGCATCAGACTAAGCGGGCATTCTTTGACAATGGCAGGAAAGTGACAGTGCATTAAATTCTGTAGCTGGGTGTGTGGCCATAGGGTCAAGGCAGCTCATTTCTCTTTGAATGCAGTGCTCTGTTCTTCACATCTTACAGGCATGCATCTGCAATTAACCTACAGATTCATTCATTATTGTAATGAAATCCTACAGGTTGAGTTTTATGGTCGTATTGACAATTCTTATTTTCCTCTACTGTATTTCAAACTGTTAAGAACAAAGAACAAAGACCAAAGAAAATTACAGCACAGGAACGGTTCCTTCAGCTCTCCAAACCTGCGTGGATTGAGATCCTCCGTCTAAGCCTATCATCTATTTCCTAAGGGTCTGTATCCCTTTGCTCCCTGCCCATCCAGGTACCTGTCCAGATACATCATAAAAGACACTATCGTGTCATGCGTCTACCACCTCCGCTGGCAACGCGTTCCAGGCACCCACCACCCTCTGTGTAAAGAACTTTCCACGCATATCTCTCTTAAACTTGCCTCCTCTCACTTTGAGCTCGTGACCCCTAGTAATTGAGTCCCCCACTCTGGGAAAAAGCTTCTTGCTATCCACCTTGACCATAACCCCTCATGATTTTGTAGACCTCAATCAGGTCCCCCCTCAATCTCCAATTTACTAATGAAAATAATCCTAATTTACTCAACCTTTCCCCATACCTAGCGCCCTCCATACCAGGCAACATCCTGGTGAACCTCCTCTGCGCCCTCTCCAAAGCATCCACATCCTTTTGGTAATGTGGTGACCAGAACTGTAGGCAGTACTTTAAATGTGGCCGAACCAAAGTCCTATACAACTGTAACATGACCTGCCAACTCTCGTACTCAATACCCCGTCCGATGAAGGAAAGCATGCCGTATGCCTTCTTGACCACTCTATTAACCTGAGTTGCCATCCTCAGGGAACAATGGACCTGAATACCCAGGTCTCTCTGTACCTCAATTTTTCCTGGGACTTTTCCATTTACTGTATAGTTCGCTCTTGAAATAGATCTTCCAAAATGCATCACCTCGCATTTGCCCAGGTTGAACTTCATCTGCCATTTACCTGCCCAATTCTCCAATCTATCTATATTCTGCTGTAATTTCTGACAGTCCCCCTCACTATCTGCTACTCCACCAATCTTAGTGTCATCTGCAAACTTGCTAAACAGACTACCTATACCTTCCTCCAAATCATTTACATGTATCACAAACAACAGTGGTCCCAGCACAGATCCCTGTGGAACACCACGAGTCACAGATCTCTACTTTGAGAAACTCCCTTCCACTACTACTCTGTCTCCTGTTGCCCAGCCAGTTTTTTATCCATCTAGCTCGCACACCCTGAAGCCCATGTGACTTCACTTTCTCCATCAGCCTGCCATGGGGAACCTTATCAAATGCCTTACTGAAGTCCATGTATATGACATCTATAGCCTTTCCCTCATCAATCAACTTTGACACGTCCTCAAAGAATTCTACTAAGTTGGTAAGACATGACCCTCCCTGCACAAAACCATGTTGCCTATCACTGACAAGCCCATTTTCTTCCAAATGGGAATACTACCCCTCAGTATTTTTTCCAGCAGCTTCCCTACCACTGACATTACGATCACTGGTCGATAATTACCTGGATTATCCCTGGAACCCTTCTTAAACAAGGGGACAACATTAGCAATTCTCCAGTCTTAAGATACTGAGTTAAAAACAAAAAATATTGAAGATGGTGTTCAAAGTGAAATTTTATTCAGATTCTTTGTACTGGCAAGTGCACCATTCTAATACACAGTATTTTGCTTTGACTGCTGTTTGATGTTTAAATAATAATTGCAACAAATTTCTACTTCTTTTCTAAGGTCACTGAATAAAAGCTTATGCCATGATTTTGCTATGAGGTGGGTAAAAGAGGCAGGTCCCAAATCTACTCTCACTGGAACTGTGATCTGTCCCATACCATAGGCATTATTCCAAACCACATTCTAGCTGCCTATAAATTGAGGTAACTGGTCTCCTGCAACATAGCTATAATACTAAAAATAATCATTTCATTCAAAGTTACTTTGCAGCGTGGAACCGTCTCTCCATTTGAAAGGTAGTTCTTTAGACCTTACTTGAATAGTGGAGCACCAGCTGCTGCAGGTTTTCAAACTGTGTTCGTGAAGTAATGTAGAAGCCACCTTTATCCAGTTTACGAATCTTGTAGTGCTTCACATTCAGTCCTTTCGCATTGTCATAGTCAGATACAGAGAGGCAATAAGCACCTGAATGAAAGGCAAGTAAAGAAAAGGCTCTTTATGCATACAAGAGCTTTGTATCACATCATTTCCCACTGCACTACTATGATCTAGACACTCGTGTGAAGTATGAAGTGAACTTGTGGTTATGGATTTTAGCAGAAGCACATATAAACGACTTGATTTGCCCAAATTTCCTGTTGGGCCAAACATGCTAAGAAGTAAAGGAATCTGCTAATTTGCAAGAAACTTCAATATCGGAATTGCACTTCCTCCAATCCTTCATAGCTGTTATTTACTGCACTCATTGCATTTCAAAATTATGCACAGTGCGTCAATCATTTAATCCATGTAAATAACAGTCCTTTACTGTGGCTTTCTTGCTTAACCTGATCATATGCTGCTTGTTGCAGCTCTTCTCCCTTAAAAGTAATGAATTCTCTAGCTACTCCTCATAGTTAGGTCCCAGGCTTCACTAATTAATATTTTTGAATGAAATATTTACTTGCAGAAGATAATTACTCTGTGCACTAATCGCAATGTAGCATACGATCTTAAGATCTGATTCAGATGATGCAAAAATCCACATGCCCTGTGTCAATGAAATGTATTTCATGTCAGCTTCAATAAAACTTCAGAACTGATGATACTGACAGCTTGCTAGATTTGCTGAAAACAACTGGTAAAAACAATAGGTGCACATCTGGGTCATTTTCAGCAAGTTCCTGCTTGATCTAAATTTTAGATTTACTAACCACCTACACAGTTTTCTGTTTATCACCTTGAACTTCCTGGAAGTATAAACTTGGACATTTTCATTTGTTGTTTTTCAAATGTCAACAAAATATTTTATTCCTCGTCATGTTTTCCTACTTCTACTTTGCAAGGCAGACTATGTCCCATAACTCAACTGCTGATTAAAATAAACAGGCTCTGTGTTACCAGGAACGTACGGTGTTTAAGGGGGTGTAATAGAATTGCTTGTAATACCAAAGATGGCAGTTCATTGTTATGTTGAACAATGTTCTGCCTGAAAAACTGCATTTTCACTGTAGCATATATTTACAAAGAAGCTGCTCTCAAGAGCATTAAATTAGCTTCAGTATAAAAATCACCACAGGCTGAATCTGTCTACTGCCATATTTTATGTCGTTCTGTTGATAGCTTTTTTCGGATCATTGCAGAATCCAATTCTCAAGCCAAAATTTCTGATAACTCAAAGCTTTTAGTACACTAGGTTTGTGATTCCAGGCTTTTTTTCAGTATTTTTGCAGTTGTTGTCATTCCATAGATGTTGGGCTTTTTTAACGAAAACTGAGAGAAAGGCTTCCTTTCGCGTCTGTAGTAAAGTTGTCTGAACCGTTTACTTCTCCATGCTCAATATTTCATCTAGTACAGTGCTCCACTAGGAAAATCAATTAGAACAAGCTCTGAGGGTGGACCTATAGGATTCTGTAGTATCTGGAGGTTTCGTGAAAAACACTTTAAAGTTGCACAGAAAGAAGTCACCTGCAGCATGATGCACCAACCATGGGGAATCTCAGCAAACACCTTACTGAAGTCCACGTAAATGACATCTACAGCCCTTCCCTCATCTATCAACATTGTCACTTCCTCAAAGAATTCTATCAAGTTGGTAAGACATGACCTTCTCTGCACAAAACCAGGCTGTCTATCACTAATAAGCCCATTTCCTTCCACATGTAAATAGATCCTATCCCTCAGTGTCTTCTCCAGCAGCTTCCCCACTACTGATGTCAGGGTCACCGGTCTATAATTTCCTAGATTATCCTTGTTACCCTTCTTAAACAAGGGGACAACATTAGCAATTCTCCAGTCCGCTGGGACCTCACCCGTGCTCAAGGGTGCTGCAAAAATATCTTTTAAGGCCCTAGCTATTTCATCTCTCGCTTCCCTCAGTAACCTGGGATAGATCCCATCCGGACCAGGGAACTTGTCCACCCTAATGCCTTTTAGAATACCCAACACTTCTCCTCTCCTTATGCTGATTTGACCTAGAGTAATCAAACGTCTATCCTTAACCTCAATATCTGCCAGTTCCCTCTCCTCAGTGAATACCGACACAAAGTACTCATTAAGAATCTCACTCATTTTCTCTGACTCCTCACACAACTTCCCTCCTTTGTCCTTGAGTGGGCCAGCCCTTTCTCTAGTTACCCTCTTGCTCCTAATGTATGAATAAAAGGCCTTGGGATTTTCCGTAACAGTGTCAGTATGGATTTGATGGGCCAAATGGCCAGCTTCCGAATTCGGGATTTTATGATTCGGGTTTTGCAAAAAACACTTTAAAGCTGCACAGATAAAAGTCACCTGCAGCATGACGCACCAACTGTTTATGTTCTGTTCCAATTGTCCCACTCCTCTCATAGGACTCAACATGTTGTAGGGTATAGGTCCTTGTGAGCCTGATGCTGAGTGTGAGGTCTCTGTCAGCAAATGTTCTTTCCCTCAGAGGGCTGAAAGCTCTGTTGGCACATTAGAGGTGATGCTGAGTTCAATTATAGACATCTGCTGTTGCTGCCAAGATACAGGGATTGATTAACATTGCCCAGTGACTTACAATGGATCCTGAGAGTCAGTGGATAGTATTGCATGACAGTAAGAGGCTGGTAGGAGGAGGCTTGCCTTCTGAATATTTAGCTTCAGACCCATTTTCTCATATACCTTCATTAACGTATCAACAATGGTATGAAGCTCAGCTTCTGAGTGCAGGCATATTCAAGTGTTGTCTGTATACTGCAGCTCAGCAGTAGAGGCTGAAGTGGTCATTCTTTTGGGTGGAGGTGTAAATAATGCCCACTTGTAGCTTAAGTGGGCATTGTTTAGATGTCGACTTAGATAATGCGTACCAGTGTGTTATTTAATTGATCAATGAGTAACATCACAGACAGGTTAAGTTGTGTCCTCAGCCAATGCCCATGCAAACACCCTTTCCAGCAAACATGAGCATAACACAAGCAAATGTAGTTTCTCACCTCCTCTACACACAACATCTGTTCCTTTACTTCTCCCATTACCATTCAATACAATCTTACACCATGAAATATTCTATCATTTAACTTCTTTTGCCCTATACCCAATCACAAGCTTTCCCTCATGCTCTTTTTACCTTCACATTTTTGAAATAATACGTGCCAGGCAAGGGCCATTAACAACAATGGAGAATCCACCATCTTCCCTTGATATTCAATGGATTGCTATTGCTGAAATCTCCTATTATCAGCATCCTGGGGATTACCATTAGCTAGAAACCAAACTGGGCAAGCCACATGCCATGGAGGACAATGCAACCTACTTGACTGTCAACCATGCACCCCATTCAATATCCTTTCCCTCCATCACTACATACAGTGGCAGCAGCATGTGCCATTTGCACTGTTGCATCTCATCAAGGTTCTCCTGATAACACCTTCCAAGTCCACAGCCTGCAACATCTAGAACAACAAGGAGAGCAGATATATGGGAAAACCATCTGCTGGAAGTATCCCACCATCCTGATTTGGAACTACATCATCCTTCCTTCACTGTTGCTGGGGCAAAATCCTGGAACTCCATCTCTAACAGCACCGCTGGTCTGCCTTCTGACATGGATTGCAGCAGTTCGAGAAGGCTGCTCACCAGCGCCTTCTCAAAGCTTCCTGGGGAATGGGACGTAAATGCTGCTGCCCAGGAAGGCACACATCCTGCGTAAAATTAAAAAATAAACTGAACATTTAATTAATCTCAGTTTGATGTAAGGTCACAGACCTGAAACATTCTGCAGGATCCTTTAGCCTGTATAAAGGAGAGCGGCAGCCTTGGGAAATTTTATAAGCAGCGTGGGAAATATGACAGGTAGCCCATGAGCAACCTTTCCAATCTGATTTCAGTTAGGAGTCTTGCGATCAATTAATTGGTTGATTAAGGATCACCTAAGGCCCTATTCCCGCCTGCGCTGAAATTTTCTAGGCTCCAAGTGGAACATGGGACAAGGGGCCCGCCTGCCCGGTGAGATGTGAGTGGCTGGAGTTCCCACATGCACATTAGTTTCTGCCTGATCAAGGGCATAAACATGCGAATGTACTTTATTCTGACCTCTAGATGCAAGACAGTTCCCCTAACACCTACTCTGTCCACGATCACTGACACATCTTCGGAGTCCAGAGATGCTGTGCTGGCAGTAGCCACCACCTCCTCTATTATGCTGCCGTCTCTAGGGCTGCTGGCCTCTGATTGGTTCAGCAGTCTCAAGCAGCTAAAATGTTCTATCCAGAGGACCTCAGTCAGGAGGAAAACCTGCAGGTGTCCACACAAATGCCAGTAGACACAGGGCCCGGCTGTCGTCCTTCTATAAATTAGTGTGGGTGTTGCATCACATGTGTAGACAAGGTTGAATCACAGAGATATTAAGGAGGAGAAGCATGCCATTCAGCCCTGTATACCTGCTCCAGTTCTTCTACTTAGTGCCATCTCCTGCCTTTTCCCCATGCCCCTGCACACCTACTAGTCAAACTATCATCCAATGCCCATTTGAATGTTTCATTTAAACCTGCCTCCACCACACTTCCAGGCAGTGCCTTGCATTTCCTAACTACTCGCTGTGTGAGAAACAGTTTCCTCACATCACCCTTGCTTTGTTGACACATCATTTTTTGATATCTGCCAGATAAAGAAGGTTCCACCATTGCGGCTTCACAGATGCTGTCAGACCGGCTGGGCATTTCCTGCTTTTCTGTTTGTATTTTGCTTTTGTAAGAGCAGGATCCCTGAGCTGATACCTTCCCTCACAACGCTATACCTGGCTCTATTGCTGCTCTAGTTTGAGGCAATCACAGCTTTTGTCATTACCTGCTTAGTTGGTGGCAGCAGCAACATGATAAGCGAATGGTCCCTGTCCATCCTGTAACTTTCTACACTTACACTACATCAAGCAGTCAAAAACAACTCCAAAGAACCTGCAAAAAAAAGCTTAAATTCTTGGATTTTTCAGGATGCAAAACTGAACAAGCTTGGTATATTTTGGCTTTTAGGTAACAGAAAAAAAACTCAGATAACTATGAGCCATTTTTCTAATACAGCCACAAAATTGTATATGCACAGGAAATTCCAACTAAAACACCAGACTCCATACCACTGATGTGGAAAACTGTCCCTGAGGATGCATGATTATTGATATGGTTTAAATTCTGAATTAAGCCAAGCCACAAAATTTGATACAAACTCTGTTAAGCTTTCAGGGATTTTTTCCATATCTGCCAAGTGCCAACCATCGATGATTCATGTGCTCCTTCTGCCCTGTTGGTGTGCCAACAATGGTGCTAGCAAAACAATTTCTCGCACCCAAAGGTGAATTTTGTCATGCCAGAATGCATCAAGCTTTTAACATGTAAAGATTTGCATGCAATTTGTCACCATTCATACAGAACTCTGCCAATTAGCAACTCATTTAAGATTAGGAAACACGTAGATTTTGCTGGCTCATACTTGCTGAGAGACGGATAGGGCACTTATATTTTGGGGGTCAGAAAATAATATATAATTGATACAAAAACATGAGTGTGGCTACTTGTTTTCACATATCAGGACTGGCTGAGGACTTTGGGGTTGGAAGGATTTGGTGTAGGCATTCTTGAAGCTGTTTGTCAAATTTTACAAATTTTCAAGGTGGATGCGTGAGCTACTGGGTTTAAAATACCAGCCACTGAAGAATTTAAAGAAGAATGAAGATCGCAGGGATCTTCGTATAGCTTGGTGAATTGAAGGCTTGAATAGTCAAGAAAATTTAAGAACCACTACCCAACAGTACTGTACATTATCTATCTGAAGCCACCATAATTTTGCAGTGCAACTTACAATCCATGTACGGCTCCCTAATATTTATTCTTTTAGAATGCAAATCAAATGTAGTATAATATTACTGTGAACTGGAAATATGTACAGTTGTCAATCAGGTAATATTAAGTTAACTTCCCCTTCCTAACAGCTTAATATCACTATGCCACTGGATCATACAGAGAGAATGAACTGGCATGGTAAAGGAGGTACTGTGGAGCTAGGGGCGGAGGTCCTGGGAGGAGGCTGGAGGTAAACAAATCATTGGACCACTAGTCTACTGTCCAATGCTGGAAACTGGCAATTGTGTCATAAATCTGGAACTTGCTGTGATGCCTCCCCTCCATGGTCTCCCAACATTCACTGTTTAGGTTCACAGGTTTGGAGTGGCCATTTAGCTGTGCTACTGGAGTGTTTTCCATACCGATACATTGATATCCCAGTGAAATTAATTGATTCAGGAAGAGGAGAAGACAAGGGAAATAACAAGGATATTTGAGAACTACAGGGTATCTTGATCATCTGACCATATCAAAGACTAAATTCCTAACTCTGAGCATTATGGTTGGAATGTTCCAATATCCTTTAAAACAAGCAGCTTCAGTGTAGTGACATTATGGCCCATCAACAATGTCCATGCAAGACTGAAACAAATTTATAGACAGACATGGCTTGCATACAAAAGGACCTACCACACCACTCCATAAAATAAACTGGGACTTGGATAAACTTTTGATTCAAGCTGGAATTTAACTTGTATATAAATTGGCTTCATTCCTGCTTCAAAGACCTCTGCATTCTTCAAGAATTCCAAGGCCTGATGTGCTGAACTTCATGCTATATTGCTTTGCAGGCTAAACAAATATAGTCTAAAAAAATCAATACGTTGCATCAGTGGGAGACTTTTCAATAATCTAAGAATTGTACAGGCTTTCACGTGGGTTGTTAAAAAGAAATAGGCATTCAATTGGTCACCCCTCCCCTCATCAAGCATTGCAAATCTTACAATATATTAAACTTAAATATCATGCACCTTTTCCCTGATGTTACTTCTCACTTTAAAGACTAAACTGGATGACATTTAAAAAGGGAAGAACTTATGAAAACATATCATAAAGGATCCAATATCTAACTTGCTTTCTTACTATATTTGCAGAACTCCCATCACTAGACAGCACTGAGAGTCACACAGACACGACTACTATTGCTGATTTCAGCTGTTTTGAACAAGTTTTGGGGGGCATGAACAACCCTACTCATGTAACATGTTTGCCAATAATACATTCTGAATTTAAGTTTTGACATAACCCTGTCTCGTTTCCTTTTCTCACTAGCAGCACACTGGCCTCAGGGCTTGTAATTAAGCTCACCATGTATCTAACATGTGCACCCCTTCTCTGTAGTCATTAAGCCTCATGCCTATCATATGAGTCTTCCATTCCCATATCCTGGGCTTCGACCTGAAGTGAGCACAATAACTGCATGTATTGTGCCTTCCTTCCCCATTGAACCTGTCCTCTAAGCATCCAATCATTGTGTCAGTTAAATCAGCACTGAACTCTTGATAAATACTTAAAGTGATTACAGCATATTTTTGTTAAAGCATAGTATCGACTCTCAAATGGGTCTGTAGGTAAGATGGTTATACTACTCGTGTAGTAATCAAAACTACTCATCTAATGATAATGTTCAAATCGCACTGAGCAGAAGGAGAATCTGAATTTGAAACTAGAACAATATCAGTACTGGTAACCATCAAACTGTCGGATTATCATATTAACCAGTTTGATTTCCTTTTGTTCTTTAGTGAAGGACAGTTGCCATCCTTATGTGGTATGGTCCCCATGTGACTCTTAGCAATGTGTTTGATTCTTCCAATGAAATGGCTCAGAAAGCCTTTCCAGTATACTCAAGAAGGAGGATTATCACTAACTTCTAAAGGACAATCAACAAATGCTAGCTTTGTTAACAACACCACATCCAGTGAATGAATTAAAAGTGTTTCAACAAACAAAGCCAGTTTTCATGTCAGTAATCTTACAGATTAAATAAAATCCAATGCAGGAGAGCATCTTAAAGCTGCCTGTACACAAAAAGCAGGACAATTCCACCTCAGTCAATTATCACTTCTTCAGTTTACTCTCGATCATCAGCAAAGGGACACATTGACAGTGCCATCAAGATGCACTCAAAAGGGAATATCCTGCTCACCAATACTCAGTTTGGATTCTGGTATGGCCACCAACTCCTGACCTCAATACTATCTTAGTCAAAACATAGGTACAGGTGAACTTCACAGGTGAGGTGAAAATGACTACCACGGGCTTCAAACCAGCATTTGACTGAGGGCATGACAGCGAGGAATCCTAGCTAAAAAAAATCATTTGGAATCCAGGAAATGTTCTCCATTGATTAGTGTCATATCTGGCATGAAAGAAGGCTATTATAACTATTGCACTGCGATCACCTCAGACCAGGGTATCTCTTCAGGAGTTTCTCAGGGTTAAAATTTTCTAATTGACCTGTTCAGAGATTTCATTACTTATCTTTGAAGCAGGCAGGGGCTTGGCCCTGAGTCTCCTGGTCGTAGGGACACCGCCAGTGCATCATAAGAGCCTTTCATATTCCTCAGGGTAGCACCTTAGGCTCAATAACCTTCAGCTGCTTCATCTGTGATCTTCACTCCATCATAAGACCATAAGCTATTGGAACAGAATTAGGCTATTCAGCCCATTGAGTCTACTCTGTCATTTGATTGTGATTGATATGTTTCTTAGGCCTAATCTCCTGCCAAATCCCATGACCCTTGATCAGCTTACCAAAGTCATAAGGTCAAAAGTGGGGATTTTACTGACTACTGCAGAATATTCAGCACATTTGCGATGCCTCAGGTGCCAAAGTACTTCATGTCCATAAACAACAAGATTTGGTCAATAACCACCTGGGCTGATAAATGCCAAGTGATATTTGCACCAGACAAGTGCTAGTCAATGGCTATCTTCAACAAGTATATCTAATTATTGCCCCTTAATGTCCAATGGCATGACGCTCAATGAACCCTTCAATATCAACAATCTTTAAAAGCTACTTGGATGAGCACTTGATATGTCATAACATTCGAAGGTATGGGCCAAGTGCTGGAACATGGGACTAGTATAGATTTTAAGTAGCTTTAGAGGTGCAAACTTAATTGGCTGAAGGACCTCCTCTGTACTGTCTGATCCTATGATTCTATAACTCTCCCTTTAACACTACTATCGCTATCCCTACACCTGGAGGACTGCAGCAGCTCACCACCACCACTTTCTCAAGGGCAATTAGCTATGGATACCAAAATCCCACAAATGAAACTGAAAACAAAATCGGATAGGTCCTGAAAATGGGCATGTCTTTCACAATGTGTAATTAACCTCCACCCATTGATTGAAATGCAGCTAACTCTGTGCTGGTTACTTATTAGAATAATTGCTGAGTATAATCAACACAAACCATACTGTTAATTGGCAGCATGCATCAGCAAGGATCCCAACATTTACCGCACTGCCAGTTTACGTGGCTTATATTTAGATTGCATTTCTTAAAGGGGTGGTGCATTATGAATGGAACCCATGCTAGGAATTATGTGAAAAGTGAATCTGATGTGCCAAACAATAATGACCACTTGGCAAACAGCAGGCTCCAAAGATGGAGGCTCTTGAGGCTGCTCCACCTTTTAATAAGATTATGGCTGACACCTCCATTTCCACCCATCCCCAACATGTTCTGACTTCCTTGTTAGTTAAGAATCTATTTCCATCTGCCTTAAAAATATTCAGTAACCCTGCCCACATTACTCTATAAGGAAGAGAATTTCAAAGCATCATAAACCTCTCAGATTAAAACATTTCTCATCTCATTCTTGAATGGAATGAGCTGGTGGTTGGTGAAAAATAGTAAAGATCCCCTTTATCCATTGGTGTTTAGAGGTCTTCCAGACATGTATTCCAAAGGCAATGTGTGCATTTAAACATGGAAGTCAATGCTAGAGTCTAATCCTGAGAATCTAGAAGCAGTGACATTAGTTTACTAGCCTCACGTGATTGCACAGCCTCAACCTCTTTTTCCTACCAGCTACACCATGAACTGCAGATATCCCTTAAATTCCTACAACATTATCATCAACATCATCAGGGAGGCAATGGCTTAGTGGTATTATCGCTGGACTGTTATTCCAGAGACTCTGCTAATGTTCTGGGAATCTGGGTTTGAATTCCACCACGGCAGGTGGTGAAATTTGAATTCAATAAAATATCTGGAATTAAGAGTCTAATGATGACCATGAATCCATTGCTGATTGTTGGAAAAACCCTATCTGGTTCACTAATGCCCTTTAGGGAAGGAAACTGCAGTCTTTACCTAGTGCGGCCTACATGTGACTTCGGACCCACAGCAATGTGGTTGACTCTTAATTGCCCTTTGGGCAATTACGGATGGGCATTAATCCCTCATCCCATTAATGAATAAAGGAAAAAAAATTGACAACAATGTCTTTCAATCAGAACTCATATGCTATATTCATGTGTCACTTCATCTTCCCACACTTAACACTGTTGCTGATCCCACGGTCAAATCACAATACAATAGAACACAATACAATGTACAAACAATCAACATCACCCAAATACACAGCATCCGCACACCGATCCCAGCAACACACCATCAGGGGCATGGAAGGAGCTAACATGATGGGGTATAGATTCACATGCATGTCCTGATCCAAATGGAAAACTGCAGAGCTAGAAGTGAGTGAAGTGGCTGAATCAATTGTAGATGGATGTATCCTCACACTTCATCTCTTCTTCACATCCCATTTCTCCCCCACATTACAATATGCTATGACTTTCAAACTGAAGACGATAGAATCATAGAGCGACACAGCATGGAAACAAGCCCTTTGGCCCAAACTAAGCTAGTTCCAATTGCCCGCATTTGATCCATATCCCTCTAAACGCCTCTCATCCATGTACTTACGCAAATGTTTTTTTAAATGCTGCCTCAACCACTTTCTCCAGCAGCCCGTTTCATATATGCACCACTGTCTGTTTGATCCTGGTGTGCAGTAAGTAGTTTCTTCCCATCTCTCACCAGATGCTTCCCCAGTGACCTCTCAGGATTAGCCACACCCCCATTTCCCTATACGTGACAAAGTGTTCTGTAGTTTATTCCCCAAGACTTTGTTTCCTGGTTCAATGGCCTCATCAGTTATCCTCTGTAGACAGTCTTTTTAATGATTTTAACATTCTTCGTTCATTTTGCAGGCCATCACCAGTAAGTAATCAGCATGAAAACAAATTTCCACATTTATTTCTGAAATGGAGCGTTGAGTACTGGACTGAAAATCCTCCATTTACTTGAGCTGCAGATAAAGCAGCAATGCTACAACCAATTAACTAACTATCTGATTTACTTAGTTATTTTACACAGTGAAGGATTACAATCTCGTGTGTGGTATTTAATGTGTTCTGATAATTTAACGTACTGCTGAGATCTGAAGTCTGTCTGTTGTGCTGTGCCAAAGAACTAGCTTTTATCTATTCAGTGACCTACTTTTCACACTGCTCTGCCCCTGGCCACAGTGGGATTTCTCATTCTGACTGTATCTCACAATTCCCCTCTCTGAGATACAGATGTCCGACCTTAACAAACAACTTCAGCATTTTCAATAATGACCTTGGCCTTTCACTTCTTATGCTTTTTATTGAATAAAACAAGCTGTTTAATTTTGATAAAACAAATCCTCTGAATCCAATCCAGGAACGTAGAGTTTTACCCAGGGCTTGATATGTAAAAGGCTTCAGTATTGTACGTTTTGTTCTCAATGGATGATATCATTATTATAATCACTACTCAACAATGGCATTGTTGCTTCAAAACCTGAGTTTTTCAACTTCAAAATGATACATTTTTAAAACAAGGTCTTGCAATGGTGAGATCAATGAAATGTGATGCCTATACAGTCTTTGCAGTTGCTCCATCGAACATAACTCCGTTATATCTTCACTTCAAACATAACAGCCACTCTGTTTAGGATACCTGGCCGGAACTATCAATTCTGTGTTGCATCAAATGGTAGCGCAATATCAAGAATAGAGTGTAATTGGGTTTCCCTCCCATGAATTTTACCCCCATGATGCTGTGTTGATAAGCTGCATACAACAATATTTAGAAGCTCTATCCTGAAGCCAATGGAACAGGTCTAGTCCCAGATGGCTTTTTTGTGTCATTTGTAAATTGATACATAAAAAGTATAAGAAATGGGATGCATTCTTTGCGTCAAAACAGGAGAGCTTTTTGTTTCTTTTCTGCAAACAGTTTCTGTGCAACATTGTTCATTTAATCACTATATTACGCACATCTACTCTTTACAAAGGAACACTGATGTAAAAGGAATGTGGTGGACAGAAGCTGTCAACGCACAGCCTGAGGGCACCACTTTCCACATCCTACATTCTTGCACACTACTCACAGGAGCTTGGGAACAAAGAATTCCCCTGCACTTTCATTCACTTCAGACAAATTGCAATTCAAATTGTTGCAGCAAATTGGAAATGTTTACTTGTGAGTGCGAAGGTTGTAAACCACTGAAAGTCAGACTTGCAATTGTTAATAATGGTGAACTGCGATCTAAACAACCACTGTCGCTGTCCACCCAGCAACTCCCCCCACCCCATACATAGAAATTTGTGCACAAATCAATTCATTTGCAGACTTCCTCTCTTCCCTTGACCCCTCAACTTCACTGGCAGCTATTTCATTGAGATTCATTCTCTATTTTCAGGCATAGTTGAGCACCGCTCATTCTCGTCTGTGATTCCGGGCGGGTTCATTGGCATCAGCTTGTTGCAGAATGATTTGTCAGAAAACCGATGCTACTGGAAAGACAACATGGCAATCTCCAAAAATAGTACAGCCACCGCCTCAGGACCATGCAGCTTCATTTTGTCCCATCTAGGTTGGATTTTATTGCTTCAGTCACCAGTTGGCTGTTTAATCACTGACTTCACCAATCTTTTCATTCTGAAATAATGACTAGTCCGTACTGAGCATTGAATGGCCAACCCTTTTGCCCGACTACTGCACACTGAAACCTTCAACCTGTGATACTGAAGAAAAGCCATGTCCTGGTTGAGGTTGAGAGCTGAGAAACTCTTCTGAGCCAGTGAGAAATCAGACAGCTCAACAACCCATATTTGTATCAATGTGGACTTCACCAGTTTCAAAATCTCCCCTTCCCCCACTGCATCCCTAAACCAGCCCAGTTCATCCCCTCCCCCCACTGCACCATACAACCAGCCCAGCTCTTCCCCCCCACCCACTGCATCCCAAAACCAGTCCAACCTGTCTCTGCCTCCCTAACCGGTTCTTCCTCTCACCCATCCCTTCCTCCCACCCCAAGCCGCACCCCCAGCTACCTACTAACCTCATCCCACCTCCTTGACCTGTCCGTCTTCCCTGGACTGACCTATCCCCTCCCTACCTCCCCACCTACACCCTCTCCACCTATCTTCTTCACTCTCCATCTTCGGTCCGCCTCCCCCTCTCTCCCTATTTATTCCAGTTCCCTCCCCCCATCCCCCTCTCTAATGAAGGGTCTAGGCCCGAAACGTCAGCTTTTGTGCTCCTGAGATGCTGCTTGGCCTGCTGTGTTCATCCAGCCTCACATTTTATTATCTTGGAATCTCCAGCATCTGCAGTTCCCATTATCTCTGAACCCATATTTGCTGCTCATCCTTCAATCACCCCAAACAATAATACCATTTCAGAGGCGAAAAAGACTTGTTCCAAAACCTCTTCATTAAGTCACTCAGTAATAGATGTACAAGAACACCCTTCAGAAATCTCCCTTCCGATTTTTCAGCTTCAGTGATGAATAGATTTCAACTGACTTCAGTTCAGCTCCCTGAAGGTATTGTTAAGACAAAAAACCCGACAAGTGGAAAACTGCAGATTTAAACTGACTTGTTCCATTGCACATTAATGTGCTGAAACATTTCATGCGTAAGGGCTGTGCGTACCACACCATAGCAAAAATAAAATCAATTGTGACAGTCTGAGCTAATGGGCTTCAAAGATCAGGCATCCACTTTATGCAGATGGTAAAAGGATTTAATTCACTTAATTTTCAGTCATAATTACCTTTTGTGGTCTCACTCTCCCTTACCAAAAAGGTACCACGAGGATTTTCAGGACTGAGTAACATTCGCTCCGATTCTCTTCGAGTAATCTTCCCAAAGTACCACCTGAAACAATAACAGTCAATAAAAATGGCCATCATTTGGAGAAATTAAGCATTAACACTAAATTTCTATGCATTTCCTAAAGCTGACTCACTAGCCAGAACCAAACCTCCGTTCATTTCTCAGAAGAACACTCATACAAGGTGTCAGCAGTAACAGAGATAAAGCAGGACTGAATGATGTTCACTGTTTACTTTTACAACCAACGTGCTCCCCTCCACTCTATTTTGCTGCATATTCAAAAGTATCTCTAAGCGATGAGCAGAAACCATTCAAAGCTTCTTTTAATAAGCAATAATTGAATATTATTCAGAATTCAGATTATTCAGAAACAGCAGATTATCCACTAAATTTTAAAGTTATACTGGTCTTAGGTCTCACAATTGTTTTTTAAATCAGGAAACATTTCTCTTGAGCATGATTTTTTTTTCTCTCTCAGTACGGTTAACACTACTACTGTCCATAAATTTGTTATGTTAATGAAAATGTCAACAGTAATTCTATGCAAGGTAAGTTGCACTTTGTCTGGAGACTGGCTTTTCCATTAACCTTGTTATTGGAGAATTTCCTCTCAGGATTTTTCCCAGGCAGTCACTAGAATATATGCCAGCTAATCCCTTAGTTAATTGTGCAGAATGAATGGGATAGATGGGCTGAATGTTTTTTTTTTCATGATCCTCTGCATGCATTTCAGAGGCGGCAAGCTTAGGATGCTTTTAGTCTATTTGGTTCTTGGGAAGTTTCAGGCTTTCATGCGTAATTTAAAAAAAAATCAATCTTCCCTGCTCACCTCCAAATGTTACGTCCAAGTACATCTCCAGATGTGAGCACATAATCTAAGATGACACTTAAGCACAGTACTCGAGAAGTGCTGCATTTTCAAAGATGTGGTGTTTCAGATGAGTCACTGACCTAGTGCTCTGACTGTTAATATGGTCAAAAGTCAAGATAAGTGCTACTTGCCAAAGGTCTCAGCTAACATTTAGCCTTTCACCCACATGATCAACTGTCCAATAATCTAATCGTATTTGTGGTCATTGCTGTTCAAGTGTCTGCTGCCACATGTACCTACATAATAAAAATTGCTACAGTTTAAAAATAATTCACCAACTCTGAAGCACTTTGAGATGTCCCTCAGGATACAAACAGAGGAAGATAAGTCCACTGCCTCTTGTTCCATCAAAATCATTTATAATTACTTTACAAAGCATCAAACTATTGTGATGAGGCATCTGAGTTTCTTTAAACTGCCAGCTACTCTACCTTCAAATCAGCTGTAGCACCTTAGTCCAATATTACCTGCATTTCTCATGTCATGTCCCCAGATCTCCTTGGGAATGGGATTAAGATAGAACAGACTGGTAATTTCTCTCATTCAAAATCTGATAATGCTGCAATATTAAAAAGGGGACAGAAACTCCAGTAGTTACTGCTTCTGCATCTAGCCCTGTACTTTCTAACCTATAGTCTGTGCATTTTGGGCAAAGTAATCTGATATGATTAAATTGGGCAAATATTAATACTTAACAATGGATTTGAGTTGCTTATGATAATCACTGAGGTGGCAATGGTTGTGTTTGCATATTAATAGGCCCACATAATCTATGTCACTGCCACATATTTTCACAATTCTGCCTTCGACAACATAAGCTGCCTGTTTAACATTGAAACCCATTTAAATTCTTTTTATATTTTATAGATAGATCTGAAAGTTCTCATCTCTCTCATCTGTGTGTCAAAATGACCCTTGATGCACTACAAGCAGACCCCCACACCATCAATAATGCATATGCCCCCTACAAAAGCTACTTCAATAATTCAGGACGTTGCCTGTCTCTGTATAATTTGGAAAGATATTGGAGCATAAATTTTACTCTCTACAGGTCAGACTATAATGTCTTCACCAGCATCGAGGGCGGGGTTTAATCCTTGCCATTCTGAGGACCTGTGTGCAGATTCCCTCATTACGTCCCTGTGGCACTATTACCATGGCCAGCACTAGAGCAGGCACCAATAACCTGCTGTATTTGTATCACTGAAAAGCTGCAGCTTACTGAACTGTGCATTTAACCTCTGATGTGCCAAAATGCCTCTTCTGGTTTTTTGATGTACTTTCATTTTTTTTTAATGATCCTGTACATCCACAACCCCAGTACTTCTTTATAATCATACAGGAAAGGATTGCGGATGCTAGAGATATAAACCAGAATCAGAAATTGCTGGAGAAACCCAGCAGGTATGGCAGCAACTGTGGGAAGAAAGCAGAGCTAATGTTTCGAGTCCGGTGACTATTCATTAGAACTGTTAGTGGCTAGGAAGAAATGGTATTTATGCTGAAGCCTAAGTGCAGGATGGGGGGTGTTGGTGAATGGGGGATAGGTGCAGACAGAGCCCACAGAGGGAAATATGAAAGGACTAAGTTAATAAGGAGATAATAATAGCAGGCCAGGACCGAAGAAAAGCTGGAGAAGTGATAATAAGGATGACGAGCAGGATAAAAGGGGCGAGCTATAAAAAAAATGGCTGAGCTGTACTTAATGGAACCTCTATAAGGTGATAATGGACCCAGGAGTATATGGAATGTATGGCTGTGCTAAAAGCAACCCATGTCAGAACAGGACTGGGTATGGGGTGGGTAATAATCATGGAAGGATGGTATCCGGCTAGAAAGTTAATGAACTCGTTGTTAAGCCCTTTAGGCTTCAGGGGCCCCAAGCAGAAAATGAGATGTTGTTCTTTGAGACTGTGCTGAGGCTTGCTGGAGTACGGTAGCAGGTCTATGACAGAAATGTTGGCATGGGAACATGTTGGTGTGTTGCAGTTACAGGCAACAGGAAGCTCAGGGTCATAATCTCTTTGTTTACCTATCCCTTTTATATCTCTCGGTCTCTGGGCTCTATCTTCACATATCCTCCCACCTCTCCTTTTTCCCCTCTCCCCCTCCACTTCAGTGTAAGCATAAATACCACTTTTTGTCCCTCGCTGCTAACAGTTCTGGTAAGAGTCACCAGATTCAAAACTACTTAGAACATAGAACATTACAGCACAGTACAGGCCCTTCAGCCCTCGATGTTGTGCCGACCTGTCATACCGATCTGAAGCCCATCTAACCTACACTATTCCATGTACGTCCATATGCTTGTCCAATGATGACTTAAATGTACATCAGTTGCCTTGCCTGCTAAGAAGGCAAGGTCCAGTGTGAAACCCAGTATATCGTAGATAACAGTGGTGGACCATCACATTTAATCCCAGTCTCACATGAAGTTTACAAATACACACTTTGCTGCAAAAGTCATGAAATAATAGCCAGGAGCATGGGCCTTGTTTGATTCCTCCATATGGTCATTGCTGCTCCCCAAAAGCTAACACCAGCAAATTCAACCTGGGCAGTGGACTTAATATAGCCCAGCTCCACATTTGACAAAGCTTTTATAAACAGAGCTAATCTATTAACATGCAATATTTCATATCAGGAAAAGCCACATCTAGAGCACTTTCAATTTTGCTATGGGGTTTAATTAGATTAATGCTATTCAATGTTTGACCTTCACACTATCATTACACTATCGACATAATGCTTAAGCGAAAGATGTTAATGTCATGTGGTAAATCTGATAATATATATGTATCTATTTATATTGGTGCCATTTGATTTGGATTTGTGGAGACTCCAGTTGAGCTAGAACCTGTGATTATGTTGCTTTTAAATCCAACCCTTTACCGTACCAGCAGAATCGCAGGTTTGTTTCTGGACCTGCAAATCTGTCACTAGGATAAAAGCGCTATAAAACCTGAAAGCCAGCTGAGGAATGCCAGTATTCTGCATCTGGAATGTACAGTGGATAAGTGGGCGGGGAGGACCGTGATTGAAATCAGCCACAGAGGCCACTCTTCACTCCCCTCCCCCCACCTTCCAGTTAAATAACCTATTCAGCTTGCAGATAAGGAAAGGGAATTTGGATGCGGTATCTGAGCAGCGGTCATCACCCGTAACTCAGTTTGAGCTAGTGTTTTGAAGAGAGTTGGGAAGGAGATCAAACAAAACTTGACATTCCCCTTCATGTGTCTATTTTATTGAATTGCAGTCAGCATTATCTGCTTATATCTAGGGAGCCAAACAATGTTGTTTAACGTTAAGTAAAATGTGTGGAAATAGAACCATCAATTCGAGATGGCTATCTATTTAAAAGGACATCATAGTGGAGAATGCAGATTTCATGCTGGAGTAATGCCACTGCAGTCCTGGCAGAATTGATGGTCAGAGACAGACGTCATGCAGCCAGTCCAGGATTCAGACAAGCAGAAGAGCCTAGTCTCTGCCAAATGTCTAGCCAGCAGCTGAAGGAGGAGGAGACTGCTTACTGCATCATCACATTTTATAAATACAATGGAAAAAAAGCAGGATCTAATCATAAAATATTAATGCAAGGTTTCACAAGCATTCTCCTCTTCAGAAGAATTTTGTTTTGAATAATCAAAAACACAGTTTATCATCTCTAAAGCAAATTATTTACTCTTCAGCCTGAATGGAGTCAGAAGGTGCAACATAATTGCTGGGGATATATCCAGTATTTCCTGTAGCGAGGGAACGGGCTAACCACCAATCTCCTTCCCTGTAAGATATAAAAGGGACAAGAAAGAATTATGTTGCGATGAACCATTTCTGTCCAAGTTTCAAGTGAATGCTAACGTTAAAATAACTGATGATCCAGTCTGAATGACAAATTCATTCATATGAGTAGTGCAGGTTTTTAGTCAGCCATTATGAAGAAAGCGTTGAAATTCAGAAAGTGCTGGATAGATTTTTAGTCAGAATCTGGAGAAAGTGACAGTGATTTTCTCCATTTTCCTTTTAAATGCATATAAAGAAATCATTTATTTTTCTCCTTCCAAATAGAGGACAATTACTTTGGTAAAAATGTGAGCAAAAGCTTACAGAAGTACATATTTGCTGAACCTATTTCCATATCTTTGCACTGAATACAATATGTAGTTCATTTGACTCTTGACTGGGTTAATTGTGCTTTTATTAAGTATGAGCAACTTTCATAAACATCAGTATTCTTTATTGATTTCACACTGTAGGCACAGCAGAAATTCAAGTGGCATTGGCCATATTTTGCAACCAGAAAATATTAGCTAAATCAGCAGAAGCTGATGTTGCCAATGTTTTGTCCACATGGAGTTACTTTGGAATTTCTGAAGTAATTTGATTCAGAGCAAGTTACATGCATTTTTTTGTCTGTGACATTGACATTAGCTGAAGGAAACGTATAAAAAAGTACTCAGAGAATTGCCTGAGGTACTTGTACTCTTAACTGCTTTGCAATCAGTTCTTCTAACCCCTCAAACTCTTGAAAAGTGCTGCGTTCTTGAAAATAAAATTGGACAAGATATTATATGAGCCACCACACCTTCATATCAAAGCTGTTGCAAATATGAAAATAAAAGTCCACACACATTTGTAAGCAATCAGAACCCAAACTCGGTTAGGGTCAGAAAATTGGATTGCATGGGTTTAAGAAGCCACCCCGTTCATTATTGTATTTATCCTTTGGGAAGAAAGTAAAGCCAAATAGGCCTTTCACCATTTTTTTTTCTTTATTCATTCACAGGATGAGGACATCGCTGGCTAGGCAGCATTTATTGCCCATCCCAAATTGCCCACAGAGCATTTAAGAGTCAACCACATTGCTGTGGGTCTGGAGTCACATATAGGCCAGACCAGGTAAGGGTGGCAGTTTCCTTCCCTAAAAGGACATTAGTGAACCAGATAGGTTTTTCTGACAATTGACAATGGATTCACAGTCATCATTAGACAGTTAATTCCAGATACTTATTGAATTCAAATTCTACCGTCTGCTGTGGCATGATTTGAACCCAGGTCCCCAGAACATTGTCTGGGTCTCTGGATTAACAGTCCAGCAATAATACCACTAGGCCATTGCCTCTGCAGTGTATAAACAATAATGTCCAACAAAAGTGGCAGTGTAGCACGTTTCAATTAAATTAGTGCCCTGGTGTTGTGTATTTAGAAACACAACAAGGTAAGGGTGAACAGTGACTGTCTTAGGAAGATTCTGGTCCCTAAATCATCATTTTCTTTTTTTTTTGACACTAATAAGCAAGAACAGATATGTTCCCCTTAATAATTTGGTGAAAACCCTATGTACGCATGTCTTTGCATTAACAGTTAACTTCTCAATGTATCACTTATTTGCGTTCAAAAAACAAATTCCTTTTAGAGGTAATCCTAAACATACTTTGAATGCTAGTTTTCCCAGCCTTGGGTCAGTCTGCACAACCGCTTTGAGGTTTAATCTCCATCCTCAGTAACTATCAAATCAGTGTGCTACACATTGCAGGACATTTCCCACACTCAACAATCAGGTTGTCAGATGTGGCTGTAGATATTGGATTTCTTCCGAATGCCAGTGAATAAATGTCATTTACAGCTGCATTAACACTTTTCCTTTGTAATCTAAAGATGCAGTGGTTGAATGTAGCTATGAATGAACGGAGTTGCAGAACGTGGGCATGCATAATTTATTGATGCTGTTATTTTCTGTCATTTCTTGCCCTACCCCATTAAGAGAGACAGTTCTATAGCAGCATTCTTGAATAAAAGCAGTTGGGTACATCAGTCTCTTGTATCTGCAGTACAACACATAGCAAACACAATCATTTTTAATAAAGGAGAAAATAACCTCCACTTATCATTTGTGAAGCTTTATTCTTTATAAATATTGGAACCTATTTCACTGTCACAATTACTTGAATTTGCACAGCCCGAGTTAAAAGTAGCTACATATTCGGGATATTCTCAACAGCCAAAGGATTAGTTGAAATTGTAAGGCTACTATCACAATCTGGAAATTGAAATTCCACATGGAATTTGCCTATTTTTATTTAAAGTGTTTTATTAAGTGAAATCGGTCAGTCTCACACTTCAGAACTGTTTGCTACGGCTCAGGGCAACTTTTCTCACATAGCCTTCTGCTTTCTGTCTTATTAATTATGCAACCTGTCTCTCGGTTGCCTTTCTGGCGGAATCTTGCTGCCAGAGAAAAGGAAGTGCTCAGTATGGCTCAGACATTCCAACATTCACACCACTGCACCATTTTTAAAGTCCATTTGACTCTGACTGGATTAATTGTGCTTTCGTTTAGTATGAGCAACTTTCATAAACATTAATACTCTTTATTGATTTCAAACTGTGGACACACCAGGAATTCAAGAGGCAGTGGTAATATTTTACAACAAGAAAATATTAGCCAAATCAGCAGAAACTGATGTTGCCAGCGTTTTGTAAGCATGGAGTCACTTTGGAATTTCTGAAGTAATTTGATTCAGAGCAATAACACTTGCTTTTGCTGTGACACATGCATTGGCTGAAAAAAACATACTTGAAGTACTCAGAGAATTGCCACAGGTACTTTTACTCTTAACTGTTATCATTGAGGGCACGACCCAAAAGAAAGATAAGCTTGCTCCCTGCTTCAGGACAAAGACCTGAAGGTATGAATGGGAAACGTGGTGGAAGGGACAGTAGTTCTATCTGCTGTGAATCACCAGAGAAAGCCACGGTGTCAGACTCTGCTACATCATAATGACAGAACCACCACTCATTCTAACTCTGCCACTGCACGCATCTCACACCAAGGCTCATGAACGACAACTTTCACTTAAAAGCTCTGATTCATCTCATCCTCCCAAACCAATAACTCTTTCAGCCCTCTGCATGTATTACTCATACAGAGGATTAGCCTCACTATCACACCTGCTCTTCCATCTACATCCATTAAGTTCAACTGCTCTCTTCATCTCAATACAGGGAAATTGGCCCACACTCCAGACTGATTGTTTGTAACCCCTGGACTGATTGTACTCGACCTGCAGAACTTACTGTGTCCTGATCCAGGGACTGAAAGGGTATGGATCTCAATATGGAAGGGCTAAGTGCTTAAATGATCATGGCTAACCTCTTTGATTGGAATAGGACAAACCCCTTTACTGACTGTGACAGTATCTCCTCACCGACCTTAGACCCCTTCAGCTCACTAAGGACTGCGCCCCTTCGACTTTCACAGTATCATGAGGAGTACCTATACCCCACAATCTGCAGTAGTTTAAAACAAAAATTAGCTCACCATCACCTCTAAACGGTGATTATGAATGGCCAATAAATGCTGGAATGGCCAGGAAAACCCACACCTGTGAATGCATGTTTTTCATGTTCAGCTGTTCGAAACACATGCAGTGTGTTTGCCACCTAAGTCAGTAAGTCAGTGCTTACGTCTGTGGTCCGACGCTAAGAAAGTAATGTGAAATAGACAGAGGCTGTCTCCCAGTGGCTGAGAGCTATAAGATGCATCCGTGTAGATGCAGGTGTGTCGCTGCACTCAATGTGACCTGACAGAAGCATGCAAGTTATTGGTGTGTCTCAGCTCTAAAGCAAAGTATTGAAAGACTGAAATTATATGACAGTTGGTCCATGAATAGGCAAAATGACATGGTGAGGCTGGAAGCCCCAGAGCTTGTAGGGTCACTATTGTGAAGAACCAGTCAGATGAAAGCTGGGACATTCATTCAGCAGGCTGCTGTTGCCAGGTACCTGCTCTGAATTAATTTTTAGGAACTTGTGTTGCCTGGTTTATTTGTCAATGGAGAGGAGAATTGGAAGTGGCATTTAAATAAGGTGCATTAGGGCTTTAATAATACACATAAGTAAGATAGTCACCTCTAAATGCAAGATTCTAAAGTTGCTATTTTAGGCTTGATGGGAAAATGTGAAGCCATTTTCTTGAGTCTCTTATTTTTTCATTCTCCCCATCATTTCTCACCATTGTTCATGCCACACCAGGGAAGCGAAAATTCCACCTATATGGAAAGATGCTTCACACCCTACCACAGCACCTTATTCTCAGCCAGAAGTCCTAGAGTTCTCCTGCTTTCACCTTTTAATATTTCATCCTATTATCAGTGCAATGAATAGAATGCACAGTTCTCAGGGGTCAGCTTTTAGCCCCTAATCTGCAGCAGTTAAAAAAAATGCAGTTTACCACCACCTTGCAATGGTAATTAGGGATAGCCAATGAATGCTGTCAAGCCAGCAATACCCTGCAAATGAATTCAAAGGAATATACCACAATCCAGGCTCATGCAGCCCATACCAATGCATATGCTTCATTCCAGTTTTATTATTCACTCATGGGACATGGGCACTCTGGCTAGGCCAGCATTTATTGCCCACCCCTAATTGCCCAGTGGGCAATAAAGAGTCAACCACATTGCTGTGGGTCTGGAGTCACATGTAGGCCAGACCAGGTAAGGATGGCAGATTTCCTTTCCTCAAGGATGCTAATGACCCAGGCGATTTTTTTGTTAACAACCGACAATGGGCAATAGATTTATGGTCATCAATAGACTCATAGCTCCAGATCTTGAAAAAAAAATTCCATCTGTTGTGGTGGGATTTAAATCTGGGTTTCTGGGACTTTAGTTGAGTTTCTAAATTAATAGTCTAGCAATAATACAACTCAGGCCATTGCCTCCCCTTGCTAATTTCCACCTCTCTTTCCTTGTATAATTTGATTAGTATTACCTTCTGCTTCCTTCACCATCATTTACCTATCTAGCTTCTACTTATATGTCTCCACATTGTTTGCCTCAACCTACCAACAGGTCCAAGATGAAGCCAGCAACCGGAGTTGCCAGGGTGTCTGCTCTGACTTTCATGTCAGGGACGCCCAGCATCTAGTTTCTATCCAGCTCATATTACACTAATCAATTACGTACTGATTAGAAACCAAAAGAACAGCTGATGCTGTGAATCAGGAACAAAAATAAAGTTAAGAGATAACAAGGTGTGGAGCTGGATAAACACAGCAGGCCAAGCAGCATTATAGGAGCAGGAAAGCTGACGTTTTGGGCCTAGACCCGAGACCAAGGGTCTAGGCCTGAAACATCAGCTTTCCTGCTCCTATGATGCTGCTTGGCCTGCTGTGTTCATCCAGCTCTATACCTTGTTATGTCAGACTCTCCAGCATCTGCAGTTCCTACTGTCTCTGAAACAAAAACAAAGTTGCTGGAAAAGATCAGCAGGTCTGGCAGCATCTGTAGAGGAGAAAACAGAGTTAATGTTTCAGGTCTGGTGACCCTTTCTCAGAACTGATAGTGGCTGGGAAAACATCAGTTTATATGTAGAAAATAGGGAGGTGGGTGAGGTAGGGAGTAAACGACAGGATAGAGCCCAGAGAGAGAGAAAGACAGTTGGACAGACAAAGGAGTTGCTAACCATCAGGCTGGGAGGGAGGATAGTTGTTAACGGGGACTGTTAGTGACTAACAACAGGGGGTGTGTAGTGGCAGGCTATGTGGTAACAAGGCCTGGTGTGTGGGGTGGGGGCTGGGACATGGGAAAGTTTCGGCCCTAAAATTATTGAACTCAATATTGAGTCTGGAGGGCTGTAGGGTGCCCAAGCAGAAAATGAGGTGTTGTTCCTCCAGCTTGCGCTGGGCTTCACTGGAACACTGTAGCAAGCCGGAGACACAGATGTTGGCTAGGGAGTAGGGCAGTGCATTGAAGTGGCAGGCAACAAATAGTTCAGGGTCCTTTTTTGTGAGCTGAACGTAGATGTTCTGCAAAGTGGTCGCCGAGTCTACGCTTCATTTCCCCAATGTCAGGGAGACCACATTGTGAGCAGCCAATGCAGTAGACTAGATTCTTGGAAGTGCAGGTGAAGTGTTGCTTCAGTTGTAAGGTATCTAGGGCCCTTGGATACTGGGGAGGGAGGAGGTAAATGGGCAGGTGTTGCACTTCGCCGGTTACAGGGGAAGGTGCCATAGGGCTGTGGGGAGATGTTGGGGGTGGAGGAACTATGGACAAGGATATCATGGTGGGAACTGTCCCTGCAGAAGGCGGACAAGACAGGGGAAGGGAATATGCGTCTGATGGTGGCATCATGCTGGAGGTGGGGGAAATGGCGTCTGATGATCTTCTGGATGTGGATGCTGTGGGATGGTAGGTGAGGATAAGGGGAACCCTATCGCCTTCGCGGGAAGGAAGAGAAGGGGTGAGGGCAGAAGTGTGGGAGATGGGTCAGACCCAATCGAGGCCCCTGTTGACAACGGAGCTGGGGAATCCTTGGCTGAGGAAGAAGGTGGATATTTTGGAGGCTCCCTTGTCGAAGTTGGCCTCATTTGAACATATGCGACGGAGACGGAGGAACTGAGAGAATGGGATGGAGTCTTTACAGGAAGTGAGGTGTGAGGATGTATAGTCCAGGTAGCTGTGGGAGTCAGTGGTTTTGTAGTGGACATTAGTGGTCAGTCTATCCCCAGAAATGGAAACAGAAGTGTCGATGAACGGGAGGGAGGAGTCAGAGATAGACTAGGTGAAAGTGAGGGCAGGGTGGAAATTGGAGGCAAAATTGATAAGGTTTTTCAATTCTCGATGAGAGAGGGAAGCAGAACTGATCGTATCATCAATGTTTTGGAGAAAGAGTTGTGGGTGAGGGCCAGAATAGGACTGGAACAAGGAATGTTCCACATATCCCATGAAGAGACAGGCATAACTCGGGCCCATACAGGTAACATGGCAACCCCTCTTACCTTAAGAAAATGACAGGAGTTGAGAGAAAAGTTGTTGAGGGTGAGAACAAGCTCAGCCAAGCGGAGGAGGGTGGTGGTGGGTAGGATGGTTCAGGTCTTTGCTCCAGGAAGAAGCAGACAGCCCTAAGACCTTCCTTGTGGGGAATGGATGTGTAAAGGGATTGCACATCCATGGTAAAGAGGGGGTGGCTGGAGCCGGTAAATTGGAAGCTTTGAAACCAGCATATGGTGTCAGATTAATCATAGATGTACGTGGGTAGAGATTGGACCAGAGCGAGAAGATGGAGTCAAGATAGGAAGAGATGAGTTCTGTGGGGAATGAAGAGACTGAAACAATGGGTCTACCTGGACAAGAGTCCTCTCCCCATCCCACAGACCCCTTTGGCCAACTCCAACACTCTCTCTCCACCTGGACCCCTCCCTCCAGCCTTTTACCTGCACTCGATCTATTCATTGAGAACTGTTGACATGACATCAGTCGCCTCAATTTGGCTGCCCCATCAACAAATCTAACCTATCCCCCTCCGAACTGACTGCATTCTGTGTGCTCAGATCTAACCTTAACTTTGTCATCAAGCCTGCCGATAAGGGTGGTGATGTTGTTGTCTGGCATACTGGCCTCTACCTTGCAGAGGCTGAGCGCCAGCTCTCAGATACATCCTCCTACCTTCCCCTGGACCATGACCCCACCATGGCACATCAGGCCATTGTATTCACTACCGTTATGGATCTCATTTCATCTGGTGATCTTCCCCCATCCGCTTCCAAGCTAACAGTCACCCAACTCCACACAGCTTGTTTCTACCTCCTGCCAAAAATCCACAAACAGGACTGTCCACTGATCTTATGGTCACTTCCTAATACTCCATGATGGAAGTTTGGGTCACAAAAATGGGTAGGATCAGGATCAGACTGAGATTAATAGCTGCTACTTAGGTTAGGAACAGGCCTGTAATTGCTAACTGCAAACACTAATGATGGCAAAAGGCCAAAATGCTGAGTTTTTATTTATCTGTGAAGCTGGGGGACATGCCCACAATTTCCCACTGTCGCCCATGTGACAGTTCCCTGCCATGGTTTTGTCTCTCGATGATTTTTAGCGATGGCAGCGTCAAGGTGGTGGACTGGGTTTGTGTAATGGCTACTCATCAGTGATGACCTTCACTGAAGCCAAAGCATTGAAGAGGGACTGAGGCTACCTTGTGATAGCAGTCAAGGATGGCAGCATTCCACCCAGTTCAAAAATTCCTACCTCCACATGCAGAGAGTCTCAGCTGAAGCTACTGACTGTCCATGGAGGGATTGCTTATTCGATTTTAAAATAAATACTCCACTGAGGGAATCTCCATCTTGAAGCACATTTCCTTTCTCCTACACTGGGAACATTAACACTCCATTTTTTAACAGTGGGGCTGTAGCTCTGGCTCTGGAAGTTCTCTCACCATGTCCTCCAGCCACTGAAGGATACCTTAACTGGACAGGGTCCCTGGAAGCAGCTGAATTATTGACTGCCTTGGAAATCACCCTCTGCATATGACCTATCTTTCTTCAAGTTGTTCAGATGAAGATAGACTAGCAATATCTATCCTAAATTTTTCAAATTTAGGAAAGGAAGGGCTCAACGAGCAAAAAAATAAAACAATGCTACCATTTATCAGAAAAGTAATAATGCTACAAAAGATGAGGGGTGCTATCAACATTAGTTGTGTTTTTTAAAAAAAATCTTGTGATCTTTTAATTGAAGTGGGCCAAATTAAGGTAACTGGATAATTTTTTAATGTTTTTAACTGCATGACTTTCTGCCAGTCTTTAACTTTGTAAAAAGCATGGTAAAAGCTTTTGCTTCAGCTGCATTCAGCAATCCAAAGGTTTGGCTGTTTTAAGGAGATTGCTTTTCCTCTTGGGATTATATTGCTGAAGCTCAAAGCATATTGTGAAACCGAAATTTGCCATGAACTGTGCATTCAGGCATCATACTAAAATAAAACTGCTTTTTCTTTAATAATTTTTTTTGAAAAAAATTATGTAATGCTTTCACAAGTGGTAGAAAGGTGCTGTTTGGTAATACAACTGAATATTAGTCTATTACAAAAGAATAAACATTTTAGACCACAGCATTAATTCACTATGTGACTGGCTGATTGTGAATGACTGAAAATTACTTTTAACAAAGATGTAAGACCAATTGTTAGTTATACTAATGCACAGTAGGCAGTTTCTAAGTTTTGTTTTTAAACTCAGCAGCTTTTAAAATGTTTCATTGATGTCTTTCCATCCAATTTTTAAAGAATATTTTTGAAGCCCGAGAAACAAGCACAGTTGCTAACAATGATCAGAGCTACAGTATCCACAGATAACAAAGTGTGGAGCTGGATGAACACAGCAGGCCAAGCAGCATCTCAGGAGCACAAAAGCTGACATTTTGGGCCTTGACCCTTCATCAGAGAGGGGGATGGGGAGAGGGAACTGGAATAAATAGGGAGAGAGGGGGAGGCGGACCGAAGATGGAGAGAAAACAAGCTAGCTAGAGCGGAGAGTATAGGTGGGGAGGTAGGGACGGGATAGGTCAGTCCAGGGAAGATGGACGGGTCAAGGAGGCGGGATGAGGTGGTAGGTAGGAAATGGAGGTGCGGCTTGAGGTGGGAGGAAGGGATGGCTGAGAGGAAGAACAGGTTAGGGAAGCAGAGACAGGCTGGGCTGGTTTTGTGATGCGGGGGGGGAGGGGAAGAACTGGGCTGGTTTTGGGATGCGGTGGGGGAAGGGGAGATTTTGAAGCTTGTGAAGTCCACGTTGATACCATTGGGCTGCAGGGTTCCCAAGCGGAATATGAGTTGCTGTTCCTGCAACCTTCGGGTGGCATCATTGTGGCACTGCAGGAGGCCCATGATGGACATGTCATCTGAGGAATGAGAGGGGGAGTTGAAATGGTTCGCGTCTGGGAGGTGCAGTTGTTTGTTGCGAACCGAGCGGAGGCGTTCTGCAAAGCGGTCCCCAAGCCTCCGCTTGGTTTCCCCAATATAGAGGAAGCCACACCAGGTGCAATGGATACAGTATACCACATTGGCAGATGTGCAGGTGTGCATCTGTTTGATATGGAAGGTCATCTTGGGGCCTGGGATAGGGGTGAAGGAGGAGGTGTGGGGGCAAGTGTAGCATTTCCTGCGGTTGCAGGGGAAGGTGCCGGGTGTGGTGGGGTTGGAGGGGAGTGTGGAGCGGACAGGGGAGACGCGGAGAAAGCTGTCTCTCCGGAAGGCAGACAAGGATGGAGATGGAAAAATGTCTTGGGTGGTGGGGTCGGATTGTAGATGGCGGAAGTGTCGGAGGATGATACGTTGTATCCGGAGGTTGGTGGGGTGGTATGTGAGGACGAGGGGGATCCTCTTGGGGCGGTTGTGGCGGGGGCGGGGTGTGAGGGATGTGTTGTGGGAAATGCGGGAGACGCGGTCAAGGGTGTTCTCGACCACTGCAGGGGGAAAGTTGCGGTCCTGGAAGAACGTGGACATCTGGGATGTGCGGGAGTGGAATGCCTCATCATGGGAGCAGATGCGGCGGAGGCGGAGGAATTGGGAATAGGGGATGGAATTTTTGCAGGGAGGTGGGTGGGAGGAGGTATATTCTAGGTAGCTGTTGGAGTCAGTTGGATTGAAACTTCCGCCATCTACAATCCGACCCCACCACCCAAGACATTTTTCCATCACCACCCTTGTCTGCCTTCCGGAGAGACCACTCTCTCCGTGACTCCCTTGTCCGCTCCACACCGCCCTCCAACCCCACCACACCCGGCATCTTCCCCTGCAACCGCAGGAAGTGCTACACTTGCCCCCACACCTCCTCCCTCACCCCCATCCCAGGCCCCAGGATGACCTTCCATATCAAACAGATGTTCACCTGCACATCTGCCAATGTGGTATATTGTATCCATTGCACCCGGTGTGGCTTCCTCTACATTGGGGAAACCAAGCGGAGGCTTGGGGATCGCTTTGCAGAACACCTCTGCTCGGTTCGCAATAAACAACTGCACCTCCCAGTCGCGAACCATTTCAACTGCCCCTCCCATTCCTCAGACGACATGTCCATCATGGGCCTCCTGCAGTGCCACAATGATGCCACCCGAAGGTTGCAGGAACAGCAACTCATATTCTGCTTGGGAACCCTGCAGCCCAATGGTATCAAAGTGGACTTCACAAGCTTCAAAATCTCCCCTTCCCCCACTGCATCCCAAAACCAGCCTAGTTCTTCCCCTCCCCCAACTGCATCACAAAACCAGCCCAGCTCATCCCCTCCCCCCACTGCATCCTAAAACCAGCCCAGCCTGTCTCTGCTTCTCTAACCTGTTCTTCCTCTCACCCATCCCTTCCTCCCACCTCAAGCCGCACCTTCATTTCCTACCTACCACCTCATCCCACCTCCTTGACCTGTCCATCTTCCCTGGACTGACCTAATCCCTCCCTACCTCCCCACCTATACTCTCCTCTCTAACTATCTTGTTTTCTCTCCATCTTCGGTCTGCCTGCCCCTCTCTCCCTATTTATTCCAGAACCCTCCCCCCATCCCCCTCTCTGATGAAGGGTCTAGGCCCGAGACGTCAGCTTTTGTGCTCCTGAGATGCTGCCTGGCCTGCTGTGTTCATCCAGCTCCACACTTTGTTATCTTGGATTCTCCAGCATCTGCAGTTCCTGTTATCACTGATACAGTGTCCAGACCTTTTTTTTTCACGTATTATGCCAATAATGACAATAGTTCAATTTTGGAGGTGTTTTAAATTAGCTAAAAAGGTCACACAGACCTGATTATGCTGAATACAATTTGCATTTGAATTTCAACAATCCCTTGCATAGATTCTGGCAATATTGGGTGAATTGCTCTGAAGAAACATCACAACAGAGCAGAGATTTTACTCCGAAGAATTTAAAGGGCCTCCTAATCAGAATCACAAATCTCCCTCGTTTTCACCTCAAAAATCTTAGTCAACAAATAATCATCTGTCTGAACATTTTATTCTGGTGAGATGTGAAGAACATATATCAAACTGGGCTATTTGCTAGCATATTCCCACCAAGATGTACAAAGTTACCAGATCACTCCCATACAAACAGTCAAAAGACCTTCCGTCATCATTTATAAGAAATGCAACAGCATTTGTGAATTTTCAACACTCCTCAGGATCGTCTCCAAATGCTGAATCTCAGCTATTTCAGGCAGGCAACCACATGCTGTGAGCACAGAAACAGATCAAAGTGAATCTACGCCACAGACTTATTTATCTGCAATAATTCTAAATCACAGCCACAGGCTGATTTCACTGACAGCACGTACATCAGAAAGTTTCGCTGAAGGGTGGCTCAACACCGATCATCTGTCCCCTGCCTGAGTAGTGTCACGCATGGAGAGGTAGTGCATGTTTGGAGGCACAACACAGTTGGGCACGCCATATCAACAAAACCCAAACTGGTGCTTATTTACATTCGTTTCCATACTTAATTCACAATATGTAAATGTTGCATTCAAATTGTTTTAGTGCAATATGTTTTTGTGCAGGAAGCTTGCTTTACAGATAACCGACAACAGCTCTCAAAGAGTGGCAAGGCAGTAAGTGCATATCTCTAGAAGCTATGAGTTCAAATGTACAATCTGTTCATTTAACAGCATAAGTTTTCGAACAGAAGACTCTGGGCCCCAAGGACTCCACTTGTTTATAGAATCAGTAGATCCCTGCCCTAATCTCAGCTTTTTTTTCACATGTTGAGTTGTTAAGATTTTTTTTTCCATTACTGCACATTAATAAATATGGTTTACTACAATGATAGCACAATAGCTCAAAAGTCAACGTCAGTGGGTTGTACCATGACTTGTAGCTGCTCAGCATGTCTTTTGGGCCTGGTGATGATCAGGGAGGAGGTAGAGAAGCAGTGGAGGATTGGTCGTCACAGGAGCTGACACAATATATGCAACAGATGTCCTCATCTTTAAAGGTTGAAAACCCACCCCTCTGGTTCACCATGTAGAGTTGGGGAAATCTCTTTACCAACCAAGGGAAAGGCTACCTACAGTGGTTACTCTCAGCAGTTGCGTAAATCCATAAAGGGACAACATATTTAAGAAAGGATAAATATAGGTATCATACAGACCTGCCATCCAATCTCCTAAATTTAATCAATGTTGCATGTGAAAAAAGAAAAGGGAATTAGATTATACCTATGTTGTACAAATCATGCTCTTAAAGGTCAGCAGTAGTTACAATTTAGCATTCATTAAAGCAACACACAAGTTCAAAAGCACTTCTTTCTCCTCCAATCTAGAAATTTCAAATGTAACAAAAATAGTAGATATGCCATGAACAGCAAGAGGTTATAACATTCTCTCAACAAAACATCGTGCCACATTCTTAGGAAATATGAACACAAAAGAATCAATTTTGATCGAGGACACCAAAGAAAAGGGCACATCTGATTCAATCACTGATTGTACATCTCTCTTAACTTTTACTTGCACCAACTTCATTGGAGGATTGCATAAAAGGAGGCTTGCTGGGTTCAAATCCCAGTCAGGAAATGATGCTTCATTTTTAGGACTCCTGTGGTGCAGCAGTGATGCCTCTGTCTTTGAGCCAAGGGACTTGAGTTCAAATCTCACCTGCTGTAGATGTGTGTCATAATATATTTATTTGAACAGTATGATTCAAAATACTTTAACAGGATGCTCAGTCAACATTAACTGTCTCACACTAACACTGAAGTCCAAAATTATCCCGAAAGTACTTTTGTGTCATTTTAATTTAAATATATTGTTTCCTTTTCTTTAGCAGATACAGAAGTATGAAGAGTTAATCTATTTTCCATCATAAGAAAATTGATGAGTTGAGGGGCTGTGATGGAATAGAGTAAAAGATAAACAAAAAATATACAGAATTCCTATAGACTTTCATCCAAAAGTGCAGAAGTTATAAGCATTAATGGCAGGGTGGAATGGTCTGATAAAGTTTCTGTAAAGTGGCAGTATCTCTTCTTATAACACTGAAATTCTAACAAAATATGGACAGGCAATTTAAACCAAAATCACATACATAATATTTTGTAAAGAACTATTCCTGACAGAAACATGAATCATAGGAACAATTCTTTCACGAGATGTGGGTGATTAGAAATGCTAACATTTGTTACTAATTCCTAATTGCCCTTGAACTACAAGACTTAACAGGTCATGTCAGACAGCTGTTAAGAGTCAATTGCATTGCTGTAGATCTGGAGTCACACGTAGGCCAGACCAGATTAAGGTTGGCAGACTTCTTTCGATAAAGGGCATCAGTAAATTAAATGGGGTTTTGTGACAATTGATGACAAAGTCATGGACACCGTGACTAAGACTAGTTTTGTATTTTACACTTATTAGCTGAATTCCATTTCCACCAGCTGTCTCTGGTTTGTGGGTCCACATAACCACTTCACTGCCTTCTCCCTTATACACAAGAAATAACATATGCAAACATACTCCATACCCCTCTTCCGAAACTTTAGTTTTAAAGATCAATTTAAACCAAACATACGCCAAAGTAGTATCTAGAAAATCTTACATTCACCACATTCCAAATGAATTTATACTGAACTGTGTCAAGAATCCTGAGGATTTAAAATGTGTAGATTATAGAATTACGAGCTCAATCATTATCCATGCCCTATTTGTTAACTCAGTGGAAGTAATTTACACCGGGGGAAAAGGATGATGAACTGAACAGGCAGTGAAATTCAGACACAGTGTGGAAAAATGATTTCACTAATAGTCACTTCACAACAGTTATATTCATTGTTATTCAGGAAGGGTAGTAATAATTACTAAATTAATTAATTGGAGGAGGCAATGGCCTGTTAATCCAGGGACCCAGGTAACATCTGGAGACCCGGGTTCAAGTCTCGCCATGGCAGATGGTGAAATTTGATTTTAATAAATATCTGGAATTAAGAATCCAATGATGATCATGAACCGATTGTCAGAAAAACCCATCTGATTTACTAATGTGCTTTAGGGAAGGAAACGACTATTCTCAGCTGGTCTGGCCTCCATGTAACTCCAGGTCCACAACAATGTGGCTGAATCTTAACTGCCCTCTGGGCAATGAGGGATGGGCAGTAAATGCTACCTAGCCAGCAATGCCCTTATCCTGTGAATAAATAAAGAAAAGATAAATTAATTTTATCTTCTTTTACAACCATTTTCCATTTCATAAAATTTATCTTCTAAACTATATTGTCCTCGAACACAAAGACTTTGAAAACAGAATGGAAGAATGAGCATAACAGTGATTCCCTGCCTCTTTACTAACTTCATATTTGTAATTGCATTTCTAAATTGAGGAGCTGAGTGGAGGTCACAAGATTCTATCATGGAAGTATTTAAAGTCAAACTTAATCCCAATGGTATGAGTACATGATCAGGTGTAAGTTACACACATATCCCTTTGACTATTGAAGAAATATAACATGTGAGGACACGTTGAGAACTGAAGAAAGTAACCTATCCTGCTTACCTACTCACAAATACACAGAATTCCTGACAGCTGCTAAAATGGACGTTGTTGACACAGTCACCCCAAACCACAGAATATTATCTGCTTTGTTAACTATTCAAGGAGTGCAGGATCAGGTCCTTTCGAGAATGGCTTCCCTGCTGTCTGATGGTGACCACACCCTGCAAGCTCCAGGGCATATACTGTGGCCTTATAGTGGACTCAATGCCCTTACTGTTACATCAAAGTGAACAACTTGGTTCAGTTAGTAGCAACTCTGAGTGTGGGCGGGGGGGGGCGGTGTTGGGAGATCGTGCACTTAATCTTAGTTGACATTTCAATATAGTCCTAATGAATCAGTGTATTATATGAAATGAGAACATTAGTGACCACAATCCCTGTTCAGGGAGATAAAAGACACTATTCAAAAGAGAAAAGAAGCTCAACACTCAGCTGCCACCGCCAAAACAGATGAATCATTGGACTGGTGTTCATGGGATTTTGCTATGGACAACTTGGCTGAAACATTCACCTGCAGAGTCTGCATTTCAAAATTGCTTTCTGTGTAGTTTTTAGAAGATTTTTTTGGAGGCATGGTAATTTGCAGTACAATTTTAATTAAACATTAGGCTCAGTTGTATTTCAGTTGATGTGGCTTGACAATATATTAGAAATAGCATAAAGCATGTGCCTTTCATAAAACTGAGCAAGAACATTACAAAACTGGGTATGATCTGACCCTACCACTCTGTCAAACACTGAAACGGGTTTCCCAAATGCTCAACAGTAAATGAAACAGTAATAAATTAAGGTAAAACAATTCAGAAGATGACACCAAGGGATTTTTAAGAATCATTACAGGTGGATGGTTAGATTAATTCAGACGCTAAAGTTTTGATCAGCTCAAAAATGGTATCTTAATTGCAAGGTTAGCAGCGGTTGACATAAACTCCACAGAAGGCAAGTGAAAGGAATGTCAGCACACAAAGTTCATCAAAGGAATGTATCAGATGCCAAAAGAGCTTATTAGCCATTTTTCCTTGTCCAACAATGTGCTGATGGCACTGCATGGCATTTGCTAATATGAAGGTGCACACTAAATATTTGACAGGCTACTTGTCGAATATCCACAGATAGGGTAGGGTTTGGTAATCAGCCCCATTCTATCTGAACAGCTCTTTCTTTAAAATGATAGAATTGTCCATTCAAAGCCACTTAAACTGGCCAAAATGTTAACATGTAAATTGGTTAAACTCAGATACATAATATTCAGTTTGGAACTCAATCCTAAATAAGTAACTTAATCCAAAAAATCTGAAATGGTCAGGAAGATTCATCAGATTAACTGAATCTCCTCAGATAATGATATTAAAGACAAATGGAGGAAGATGGGTTAAAAAAAACTACTCTGAAAGAAACTGTTGTTCAGCAAATACTATAGCTAAGATAAATGCCAGTGAGGTCAGCTAATTTCATACTTACGTATTATTAACAATCTGTAATCGCTCCCCTTTGTTAAAGGACAGATCACTCGCTGTCCTGGACTCGTAATCATACAGTGCCACAAATGTGGTGACTCCACCTGGAAAAAGAGAGAAATCTGAGAAAAAATATCACACCTTGCAGAAAGCTGCAAATGGCATCCTCATTTAGTTCACATTTTGCAGGGAACAAAAGCCTGTCTTCTCACTTTCATGTTGTTTTGAGAACTCTTGTTTTGAGTCAGTATCTGCTGCTTGAAATACAGGTGCAGGTGGCCACAAATGATCCACACAGCAGGGCCTAGGAGTATTTGTTGATCAGATAGTTTTATCATCCTTATTGAGCTAGCATGTTTCATCACCGACTTTATTGCCTTAGTGCTGCCAGATCTATCAAAGGATATTTATCATCAGAATTGCCTGGCTTGCACATGAAAAATAATGATATATAAAACATGACTGATTTTTGGCAATGATGTAGAAAAGCAGCAGACAAAGAAGGAATGCAGATGCAGCAAGGTATTTCTGCGCATGAGGTAGGAGGGGCAGTGTGATTCCAGTACAAAACATGGTACTTGTACCTTACAGTATCAGTGGCTAGATCACGATTAATTGTGCAGCCCAATTCATTAAGATTGAAAGATATGCTGATATTGTGCCTTTCAGTACATTAAGAGATTCAAATACAGAAGTTCCACAACCAGTGGAGTAATTTTGAAAAGTAACATTGGAAACTGAGCAGCCAATCTGTGCACAGTAAGCTCCCACAAACAGCAAGGTGATATTGACTGGAGAATCTGTTCCCTTGAGGTAAATTTCAGCCACAAATTCCAGGAATAATTCTTTGCTCTTCTTAGAACAGTGCCATGGCATCATGTACATCTACCTGAGAAGGTCATGCTATATGTCTCATGTAAAAGCGGAAACTTCCGATAGTCTATCACCCTCTCAGTATTGCACTGGGCTGTCTGCCTTGGGTTTGTGTTCATGGAGGAGGAATATCTTTCTGATTTAGAGAGGAACAGCCACTTTTAACGTTAAGATAATAATGATATGCTGCTTTAGTAAGTCAGGACCCCACAGCGCAGTCTAGGGCCGTGTGTTGCATTAACAAAGCACAAAGGTCAGCCTAAACAAAGAAGTGTGGACAATACGGTGGGGGTGGTATGCAGAAAGTAATGAAAAGCTGGTAAGAAACAGCCTGATTCTTCTGGCTCCAGAATAAAACGCTCAAAAATACTTTAAAATTAGATTGTCAAGCAGCCCTTTAAGAATAACCAGTTGAGTTGCTCAGTGATTGAAGGAAGAGACCACAGTAAGCATAGCTTATACTACAAGAGTTCACACCCTCTCTGGAAAAGAGGTTTGAAGTTACAAAGAAGAATGGGCATATGTTCTGTGTACCTACAGGGCAACTCTAACCAATGAGATTGATGGTACACATCAGATGCAAAAAGAGGAACACTGAGTTTCAATTTCTAGTAAATGTTTCAAAACTGTGTGTCAACAACATAAAGATGATAAGCACATCATAAACCTGATTTAGACCCCATCTCCTATCAACAAAGCAAATATGCGATTGAGATATCAAACAGCATTCTGGCAAAGAAAAATTTCATGAGAAAACTACACAAAAGAGTTGCTAACAATCTAAAAATGTACATTTCATTTCAATGAGAAAGCAGCAGAAAAAGTGGAGCATTCTAAAGAATTGTTGCAAAAAACTGATCAGCACAGTTCCACTGTCTTTTGTCATAAAAATCTACATTTGTTAATTTGTTAATATAAAGGTAAAAATGCCACAGTACCAGAAGACTGCTCTCTTGTCAGAGAGAGATGGCTGGCCTTGGTTTAGCCTGAAGGTCACAATGCCTCAGGCAAGTAGAGAGATTTAAAAGTCTTTTTTGGTAACCTCATCTGATGAAAAAACTGAACCCATGCTGTTGGCATCATTCAGCATTGCAAGCCAATCATGCAGCCAATTGAGCTACCAGACTCCTACATACACCAAACACATCACAGGAAATGATGCAGGAGAGGGTTACAGTAAAACTTTAAACTTTTTAGACACAGGTATTGCACATCCCAAATTTCCAAATCTTTAATGCTTTTAAATTTTAGTTGTAACTACATAAATTGTAGTTTCCAAAAAACTTTTAGAAGTGGCAACCTATCTACCTTGTACATAGATCACAGGCTCAGGTCAAAGGTGCTGTATCTTTGCTTGCATTATCCAGTAAAAGTTTTTGAGGAACAACACTAATTAATTTGCTGGTCAGGCACACTGGGATACAAATTTCATTTCATGCCTGTGATAATGCCAGTTAGTGTAATTCAGAACAACACAAGACACCTGTACGGTGGGGTTAACGTAGTGAAAAGGGAAGATGGAGGAGGCACACAAAAATTACATTTTTATATTAAAATCATCTCATTTCAGGCCTGCCACCAACCTGAGGCAAAAGAATTTTGTTCTTCCCTTCTGTGTTTCAATTGTATTTTCAAAGGTAAATTTCTCAGTTTGTTGATGAATGAGATGCACTGGAGCAGCACAAGTGCTCGGCTTCCATGTGTCCCTGACTATGAAATATTAATTCTACCAGATTGTGCTGGGGGATGACAATAACCTTTCTGCTCTCCAACAGAAACTGCTGCATTGGTTTTCTGTCAGAGCTATTCCAAGCAACAAAAATCATCCTCATGGGGAGAAACTGTTTCCCTTCACAAAGGGAGTGAGGAGGAGAGGGCACAGATTTAAAGTAATTGGCAAAAGAAGCAGAAGTGATATGAAAAATAAAACAGTTTCATGCAATGAGTGATTAAGTCTGGAACACACTGCTGAGAATGTGGTGGGGGCAGGTTCAACTGAGGCACCCAAGAATTAGGCTCTTATCTGGAAAGGAAGACCATTCAGAGTTATAAGGAGAAGTTGGTGTAATGGCACTAAGTGAGTTGTTCATTCAGAAAGCCAGTGCAGACATGATGGGATGAATGGCTTTCTGTGCTGTAACAATTCTGTAAATTTCACAGCACTTATTTATACATGACAAGAGATATCATTCCACTGGCTAATGCCCATTTTTCTCATTTAATTAAAAACACACCAACTGAATCACAGCAGTCTCCAAAAATGCAATTTCACCAGATTGTTAATTACACTAAAAAGTAGGCAACTTTCTTAGACTGCTATTTCTATGTTATAGCTGCTTTAACCTTGTACCACCAGTTGTCAATGTGTGGGTCTTGCACTGCAGTATCAATCAAAACATAAATGCTGAGTTTTCTTTGGCACTGCCGCCCAGAAGATCCATATTTATGAGATTTCCTCACATGGAACTGCTCTTCCTGGGGCTGATTCAATGCACTGATTGATGGCTGCAGTACAATTCCTTCCAAGGGGACTATGAGAAAGGTCAAAAGGACATCACATTTGCACATACTGTGATTCCTGGTCGTGGCATCATTCTTCGCTTCTACCAGAAATGTGAGTAACCTGGGACCCGAGGATCGGTGAATTGGCTCCTTTATTCTCACACTCCCTCGGGTGGAGACAATGAGGATAATTTTAAAAGGATCCCTTCCCTTGCGCATACCTTTCTCTCTGACTCACATGAACTTAATGGTTTCAAAGCATCACACACACACACACACACAAACACACAAATTAAGTGTCCAAAACGATACATGTTTAAAATTAAGGAACAGGCTCTGAATTGTGATGATGAATGAAAAATTGAATGCTGCGTGTGCTGCAATGGGTTTTACAGTAGTGTTGATAGTTGAAGTCCATTTTAAGATTTTTAATATTCATTTATGGGATGACGGCATTGCTGGATAAGCCACCACTTATTGCCCATCCCCATTTGTCTAAAGGGAGACAGGTGTCAACCATGTTGCTGTGTGTATAGAATCACAAAATACACAAAAACTTTAGACTTAGATTGATAGAAAGCACAGGCCAGGTTTCTTGGCTTAACAAGAACTAAATAACCAGCTTCTATTTACAGGTTAAAACTCACCAACATACAATTCTACCTGTTAAAACTCTAACATCCTTGTATTAGCCCCCTACATACACATGCAGACAAATACAGTTAGATTTTTTAATGGACGGAAAAACTAGGAAGGCACTTCACTGGGCCCAGTCCACACAGTGCCCCAAACTGATCATTTTGCTTGCCAGGGTTCACTGTTCAACTGTCTCTCTTTTCTCTAGGTACTTTCTCTTGCTTGCAGGAGGCACACAGTGGCTGGTTCATAACATATAACATCTCTGACTTGTTGGTTAAAAGCAACAGCTTACAGTAGCTGGTGAGGGAAAATAAACTGTCTTTTTTCAGCCTTTAGTTTTTTTTAAACTTTAGAGTCTATTACAGCACCTTCTTTTACTGCAGTCCAAAGGTTTCTGGCTGTCACATTACCTCTGAGGCAATTACAACTTTGTTGGCAACAGAAAGCCTCTGTCATCGACACCTGGTTATCTCGCCATAGAACAATTAGCTACCTGCTGCCAACCAAATCCAGGTTTTATTTGACACACTCCCTGGCTCCAGCTTGTAATCAGTAACCTCTACCGGTGCTTCAACAAACAACAGTGTGAATAGCATTTACAGGTAAGTGTTGATAACTTGCTTTTTCAAAGTGCAGCAATCCTTTCCACGAACCTTTGTTTTTCAAGCAGTCTTCTTCACATTTTAGTTCACAATCAAAGATACAGAAAAATTAAAAGATATGATCTTTACACCACATACATAGTTAGTTCTTTACTCAGAAGTATTGATATTGCCAGATTATTTGACTGAAATGTATTGCAGATGTATTCATACTCTCAAGAAATTATAGCTTGCATTTTATCTCTCCAGTTGGAATAGCTTTACAACATGCAGAAAACTATTACAGTCTAATCTGTTGTATCAATTTACCTCTTCCAAAAGTTAAGCTATTACTATTAAAAGCAGGAAAGAATATCTGGGCTAGATATCCAACTCATTTTCAGACTTGGCTGAGTGACTATGAACAGATGACCACAGCTGGACTCACGTCTGAGATAATGGTCCTGAAAAGGGCGTTGCATTAAGATCCACCCAATTTTATTATGTAATTCAGATTTGGGGGGAGAAATCTAGAGAATAGCTCTGGATGTTGAAGGGACCAGACACGTTAATGCCTCCTAATAGCTTTAGTAACAATGTCTAATTAACTAACGTAACTTGTACCTAATTGCAATGGCACAATTGAAATTGTGGGATTGTACTCATTAGAGTTTAGAAGGTTGATAGAAACTTAACTTCTAATAGAAACTTACAAGATAATGTATGGCTCAGAAAGGGTGGGCACTGGGAAGTTGTTTCTGTTAGGCGGGGAGACTAGGACCTGTGGGTACCGCCTTAGAATTAGAGGGGGTCAATTTAAAACAGAAATGAGGAGACATTTCTTCAGTCAGAGAGTGGTGGGCTTAAAGATGAGTCTCAGCTGACAGTGACAGCTTCGATCAGGAAGGGACAATCTGTCCTGGTTAGAGTTAAAAAGCGAATGTATCGAAGCTCTGAATAAATTGTACAAAAGTCCCATTGGATATGGGAAGGAATTTTTAACAGCACAGATAAAAGACCAAGAAGGTGACAAGTAAAAGAGAGAAGTGCTTACTGCTCACAGTGTACAATGCTGCCGTCGTGAATGGATGCAAAAAGACAAGGCTAGAGCAGGGAAGCTAAAAGCCATCGAAATACTTTATACTAAGGTTGCAGCAATGGGAATATTGTACAGAACAATTAAGGTGACAAAATGGATAATGTTAAAGCCAAAGCACAGGGAATCTAATAGAAGAACATAACTACAATATTGCAATAAGAACAAAAGATCCATAAAGTAATTTTTGGTTGGAGAGAATTTTTGCAGCTGTAGATTCAAGGCTTTATTTGAGGGGATTCTGGAAAAAGCCAGATATTGTACTCTAGGCTGGGAAAGGTGGTAACTTGCCCACTTCAACCATGTAAAAGTAAGGAACCACTATTTTGCCTGCTGTGGATGGGACCACAAAATGCTGGAACTTGTGAGATCCTTCAGCAGATTTAACAAACATTTCTTATAACCACCCTCCACTTTTAAACTTTTACAATGTAACCTGTATGCCGCTAGGTCTTTTTGATCTATATATCCTTTGCTTGCTATGATCTGCCTGTACCGCTGATAAACAAAGCATTCACTGTATTTCGACATATATGACCATAAAATCAATCAAAAATAATCAATTCAGACACAAATATTACTGTTCAACAGAATTGGAAGCCTTAAGAGAAAAATAATACCATGTTTTTATACTGCACAGTTTAAAAGCTATAGGACAAGGAAAATAAAACAGCAATGTTATTTACAGGATTAAAGCTCTTCAAGTGAAAGAAATTACAGCAGCATTGAGAATCTGTAGAATTTAAAAGGAAGGAGAAATGATACAACTTGTAAAATCTAACATCAGCAAATGGCAAAAGAGAACACAGGTTTGGGCATGTTGAAGAAAACAGTTCTTAAGATCAAGAACTGCTTCAATCTTAATTGTTAAATCACAAGCTGAACAAGTATATGTACTTTTATCTGCAGTATGATCTAGAACAAATGACGTTATGAATTACTTAAACATAAAGGAAGGAACTTTTATACTTTTGAAAGTGTCCTACAAGTTTTTGAAAGTTACATTAATCTTGGAAAAAGTAAAAGTTTTGAAGGCCAAAATCAAACACAAGAGTTCAATATCCAGGAGAATCCATCAATAATTCCAACAGCGAAAACTACTGAGTATGGAAAATTTTGACTATGGAGCTTTGAAATTAGAATCTGAAATTAGAAGACACAGAATTGTTATTGGAATTATTGATCAGCTCTGACAAAAGAATGCCTCATTTGTAAAATTATTAGTCTCTTCCAAAAGATGTGCAGAGGTAGGATGCAGCTTTTACAGCAGCAATGTGATAGAATCATCAGCATTAGAAAAGATAGTCAATGCATTCCTAAGGGAATTTGGTGATTCAAACAGCTCAAGTTTCAGAAAACCTGTTAATTTCAATGGATGCATCATTAATCTTGATACAAAACAAGTGTCAACATGTTCTCTGATCCAAATTTGTGGCAGAAGAAACAGAAGTTGAAACCTCCACACAGGAAGTCACATGGCACAGGTTGCTTAACTCTCAGTACTAAAAAGGTAAGCTACAAGTCATTGTGTGATAAAAAGAGCATAATAGTTGTGAAAATATATTAAAAATGTATCTTTAGAACCAACTTGTGCACATTTATTAATGACTTGGATGAGGGGATTGAAGGATGGGTCAGCAAGCTTGCAGACGACACAAAGGTTGGAGGTGTAGTTGACAGTATAGAGGGCTGTTGTAGGCTGCAGCGGGACATTGACAGGATGCAGAGATGGGCTGAGAGGTGGCAGATGGAGTTCAACCTGGATAACTGCAAGGTGATGCATTTTGGAAGGTCGAATTTGAAAGCTGAGTACGGGATTAAGGATAGGATTCTTGGCAGTGTGGAGGAACAGAGGGATCTTGGTGTGCAGATACATAGATCCCTTAAAATGGCCACCCAAGTGGACAGGGTTGTTCAGAAGGCATATGGTGTTTTGGCTTTCGTTAACAGAGGGATTGAGTTTAAGAGTCGTGAGATCTTGTTGCAGCTCTATAAAACTTTGGTTAGACCGCACTTGGAATACTGCGTCCAATTCTGGTCGCCCTATTATAGGAAAGATGTGGATGCTTTGGAGAGGGTTCAGAGGGAGGTTTACCAGGATGCTGCCTGGACTGGAGGGCTTATCCTATGAAGAGAGGTTGACTGAGCTCGGACTCTTTTCATTGGAGAAAAGGAGGAGGAGAGGGGACCTAACTGAGGTATACAAGATAATGAGAGGCATAGATAGAGTTGATTGCCAGAGACTATTTCCCAGGGCAGAAATGGCTAACACGAGGAGTCATAGTTTTAAGCTGGTTGGAGGAAAGTATAGAGGGGATGTCAGAGGCGGGTTCTTTACACAGAGAGTTGTCGGAGCATGGAATGCGTTGCCAGCAGCAGTTGTGGAAGCAAGGTCATTGGGGTCATTTAAGAGACTGCTGGACATGCATACGGTCACAGAAATTTGAGGGTGCATACATGAGGATCAATGGTCGGCACAATATCGTGGGCTGACGGGCCTGTTCTGTGCTGTACTGTTCTATGTTCTATGTTCTATGTTCTATTTGAGCATGCACACAGGCCTCCACATCCTTGAAGTAGTTCAACTAGTTCTAGGAGATAGCATACATGTTAATAAAAATACTAGCTGCAAGTCGACGTGACGAAAAGTTAGTCAGCAAACAATGAGTCCAGGAGCAAATTTTTGTTGTCTAAATCATCAAGAGAGAATGGACAAAGATTTTCATAAAAACCAAAAGAACTGTGGATGCGGTAAGTCAGGAACAAAAACAAAGTTGCTGGAAAAGCTCAGCAGGTCTGGCAGCATCTATGGAGGAGAAAACAGAGTTAAAGTTTCGGGTCTGGTGGCCCTTCCTCAGAACTGATGGTGGCTGGGAAAGCATCAATTGATATGCAGAAAATAGGGAGGCGGGTGGGGTAGGGAGTAAACGATAGGATAGAGCCCAGAGAGACAGAAAGTCAGTTGGACAGACAAAGGAGTTGCTAACCATCAGGCTGGGAGGGAGGATAGTTGTTAGTGGGGGCTGTTAGTGACTAACAACAGATGGAGTGTAGTAGCAGGCTATGTGGTCACAAGGGCTGGTGTGTGGGGTGGGGGGCTGGGGCATGGAAACATATAGGCCCTAAAATTATTGAACTCAATACCGAGTCCAGAGGGCTGCAGCATCTCCAAGCGGAAAATGAGGTGTTGTTCCTCCAGCTTGCGCTGGACTTCACTGGAACACAGTAGCAAGCCAGAGACAGAGATGTTGACCAGGGAACAAGGTGGTGCATTGAAGTCGCAGGCAACAGATAGTTCAGGGTCCTTTTTGTGAGCAGAACATAGATGTTCTACGAAGCGGTCGCCAAGTCTATGCTTCGTTTCATCAATGTAGAGGAGATCACACTGTGAGCAGTGAATGCAGTTGACTAGATTCTGGGAGGTGCAGGTAAGTGTTGCTTCACCTGGAACGTATCTTTGGGCCCTTGGATACTGGGGAGGGAGGAGGTAAATGGGCAGGTGTTGCACCTTCGCCGGTTACAGAGGAAGGTGCCGTAGGGCAATGGGGAGGTGTTGGGGGTGAAGGAAGTGTGGACCAGGGTGTCCCAGAGGGAAAAATCCCCATGAAAGGCGGACAAGGGAGGGGAGGGGAATGTATCTGGTGGTGGCATCATGCTGGAAGTGGCGGAAATGGCGTCTGATGATCTACTGGATGTGGACGCTGGTGGAATGGTAGGTGAGAATAAGGGGAGCCCTAACGCTGTTGCGGGAAGGAAGAGAAGGGGTAAGAGCAGAAGTGTGAGAGATGAGTCGGACCCAATTGAGGGCCCTGTCGACAATGGAGCTGGGGTGTCCTTGGTTGAGGGAGAATGTGGACATTTCGGAGGCTCCCTTGTTGAAGTTGGCCTCGTCCAAACATATGCGACGGAGATGTGATGTGTGTGTTGGACAAAGGTTTTCATTGGGCTTCCTGGAGTAACGGTATAACCCAAAAAGAAGAAAGAATCTACTGATATTACCCATGTTGGAGTAAAAAAAATGTTTTATATTATCAACTGGAAGGAAAGCAGTGACTAAGTAAGAATGATATAAATGTTTTATATTACTATCATCACTAATGAACCTTCAGGTGACAGACATCATCTGAGTTTGTGAGCAGATGCAAATACTGACAATGTGAATAACCTGTGCAAGCCTTTAAGCTCATTGAGAAATCTTTAACTGAAGGTAAACAATTAAACTATCAGCAAAACAAATTGTCGCAGATTTGAATTTGATGTCAGAGGATACAACAATAGAAGTGCAAGAAGAACACTTCAATTATTCATCTTCCAAAGGAAAACTAACTGCACTAGTGACAATGATCTTGCTCAGCAGCAATCGTCTAGTACCATGACTGAGGATAAGAAAATGTATGACGCACCAGTGGAACATCCATGGAGGGAGAATGAAGGCATCGAAATGATCAAACCAGCTGAAGAAAAGCATTCACATATTTCAACACGGAGCTATCAACAAATTGAGAATAAAGATTGGCTTGCACAAATTGACAATGAGCTGCGAACAACTCCACGGAAGCCTGAAGATTCAAGACTTTGTTCATAAGAAAAATATATCTGACTTAGAAATCCAAGATACAGCGAAGAGAACAAAAATTGTTTCTACGAAGCAGACATCTTCCATGATGGAAATTTACAAGATAAAACGTCCCTGAGATATTGTTATGGGAACACTACCCAATTCAGCAGGAAAGAATTTCTCTGTGAAAGACATTCAGAAGATTAAAGGTCCACCAGACAAGCTAATGGACTAGTTAACAGGAACAATGTCCTCGGAGATGGAATAAATGGTCCTATAGTGTAGAGAAAGGTTACAGACCAGGCACAGACAAGATCAGAATCACAATCAATTGTCCTTAAGCCAAAGACCCACCAATCCTCTAGGTCTGAACAAAAGGTGTTCTGGAACAATTGCGCAACTTCCAGAACACCTGAATTTGTGAAGATGGAGATTTGGAGGACAGGTGGAGTAGTGAGGAAAGCAGCTGAATATACATAAATGTTTCCACGTTTATGAGAGCCTAGGGCTTGAGTGAAGGGACAACCCTTTAGAACTGAGATGGGAGGAATCTTTTCAGCCAGAGGGTGGTTAATCTGTGAAACTCATTGCCAAAGATGGCTGTGGAGGCTTAGTCATTGAGTGTGTTTAAGGCAGAGATAGGTAGGTTCTTGATCAGTAATGGGATCAAGGTTTATAGGGAGAAGGCAGGAGAATGATATAGAGAAATATATCAGCCATGATTGAATGGCAAGGCAAATTCAATGAGTTGACTGGCCTAATTTAACTTTTGTGCCTTTGGTCTGTTACGGTCAATGTACAAATATTAACTGCAAATTAGAAGCTTGGGGGAAAGGTTGCGTACTGTTATTATTCTGAAAGGGTTATTATTGTCGATTGTACCAAAGTCCACCTAATCTGATGATGTCATAATGCCTTGGGCTGGTAAATTGCAAGAATACCTCTAGGTCTTAAAAGGGAGAGATGCGTCATCAGTGTCTCTCAAAAGTCTTAATAATAACATCAAACCAACTAATGTAACTTGTACCAAATTGCTATCTGGAATAAACTACATGTCAAGACAGGAGTCTCTTCTTGTTGACAGTATTTATTCCTCTATTTTGATAAGACAAGAGCCTCTTGTTAACAATAGTTATTCCTCTATCACGTTAACCCAGATGAGGAAAGAGGAAGAATGCCAGAATTCTTTTACTTCAAATGTCACAGGCTCTGACCCTGTGAGGTATATGATTCCAATGGGGCAAGTAAATTAACTATTTCAACAACCCAAAAGTGTTGCTGATGCATTCATTGGGCAGCGATTAAAGAATAATTCAACCACATTTTCCCAATTTATAGTTTGCTCATATGTGCAGATGGCGAGGCTTTTTAATCAATCTGACCCCAAAAGTAAAATGACAGAGTACACATTGACTTATTACAACATAAAGAACAGCAACAAAGAGTCATTGTCACATCCAGGCCCACCCTATGCCTACTTTTCATTCCCTGGTAATTGTGTATATTATGCATGTTAATTGTTTGGAGGCAGAGTATGAAAAGGATGGCCTCTCAATTCACAAAAATCTCTCTACAGTGATTTTACCTCATGGTACATCAGTGACCATGGTGCTGACAAAGGTTGTGGATAATCAATAGTTTGATTATACAAAATAGGAATTTAAGACATTTAAGAGACAGGATTCAGAAATCCTATACAAATGTGCCTTAAGTCAGTAGCACTCTAGCTTCTGAATGAGAAGATTCTGTGTTCAAGTCCCACTCCAGGACCCACACACAAAAAACAAGATTAACACTCTACTGCACTATGGGCAGAGGTTCTATCTGCCTTCTCAAGCAGATGTTAAACATCCCATAGCACCGTTTCAAAGACAAATTCAGATATGTTGTCCTTAGGGTCCCATTCAGTACTTCTCTCTCAAGCAACATCATACAAACAGGTCATCACTTTGTGCACAAATTGGCTGCCCTGTTTCCTTTATGACAACAGATACAGAATCCCTGCATGCAGAAAGAGGCCATTCAGCCCACCAAACAGAATCCCACCCTATCCCTGTAACCCTACATTAACCATGGCTAATCCACCAAGTCTGTGTCCGGTGGGGCAATTTAGCATGGCCAATTCACCTAACCTGCACATCGTTGGATTGCGGAAGGAAACCACAGCGCCCGGAGGAAACCTGCACAGACACAGGGAGAGCATGCAAACTCCACATGGTCAACCAAGGCTGGAATCAAACCCAGGTCCCTGGCACTGTGAGGCAGCCATGCTAAGCACTGTGCTATCATGCTGTCCTGGCTACAACGGCTACACTTCCGTGATCGCAAAGTGCTTTGGGATATCTGGTGGTCATGAAAAGCAGCACGTAAATATCTGCCTTGCTCAGAATTCTTTGAGTGACAACATGCACGTATATAACAATTTCTGTGTGGTAAAGTGACTCAAAGCACATCACAGGAATTTTATCAGACAAACACTGAGCTCTAAAAGGAGTTGTCAGGAAATGATAAAAGAAGAGAACTTTGGTGAGTGGGCAATGTTCTGGTGGAGTGGAGTGACCTGCTGTTGCAGAAGTGACTCGGTTCATATTTCACTGACATCACGTGAACATTCAGAAAGGAAAGCAAGCATTGACATCAAAGATCTTGAACTTATATGAAGTTATTAAAAAAAAGTGCTTTGCCTAGCAGGTTTGCATTCCTGGCATTCAGTAAATGCCCCTATGGCATTCAGCCTTGTTGTAACTGAAAAATACTGGTCATAAGGCATGGAGTGGCAGGGATTCAGGAAATGGAGGCACAATGCCTGAATTTGGGATAAATATTCTTGCTGGTAATGCCTGACATCAAGACAACTTTTCTGAAAATCACCACATCGGATTTACACCCCTTGACTTTCAACCATGTCGCTTCCCCTGTTGTTAATGCCTTCATAATTACTTCCAATCCCCGAGCATCTTTATATCTGGCAAGTCGATTCTGCATGCAAGCTGTAAAGCCACATTAGTGCCTGAAACTTCAAACTGAAGAAGAAGAAGAAATAAGATCCCCAGCAAGAACAAGCTGTTCTAGATGCTTCAGCCTAATGTGAAATCACAGACACAACAATGCAACAGAGCCAGAGGGAGGAAAGCAAAATCAATATGGAAGCTATTTGCCTGATTTGCTGATGATCTACTAACTCAATGACATGCACAGCAGCTGAAAATTAATTCTCACTGCGTCAAGCCCTCAGCACCTGAATGTTCAGTGTGCTCTATCATAGATTGGCTCGATAGCCTTCAGACTATCAGCATCATTCATTCTGAAACTTTGTTCTGCCATTTATTTTCCTGCCCAGTATTGCTAAAATCAGGTCAAGATGCTTCACAGGTATGACCAACATGTGTCCAAGTGCCCTGTGAACATGGTGCACACAGCTACAATGCACACCCCAACCAAAAAACAAAATTTGAGCAAAGATTAAATATAATCTGCATATTCACTCAAAGCCAGTTGGTGCATACATTTCTTTCACTATTAAGCTTTTATGTTCAGTGCTTTAGTAGCATGAATTATAACATATCTGGATTGTAACCAATGTTATTAAACAACTTCAAGTCACCAATTTTAAGAGTTTGATGTGATGCTTTCTGAATTATGTCCCAACAATGTGCTTCAACTCCAACTCAAAAAGAAAATCTTCCATTACCTGATTGCAGTAATTCCATATTCTATATTGACCGTACTTTTCAATTCAATGAAAATTAAAGAGGTAGGGATTTACATTTATAATAATATCTAATCACGTCTTTATGATGTTCCAAAACAGTTTACAATTCACAGATTACATTTGCAGTGCAGTCTCTTCTCACACAAGCAGATGTGTTTGCCCTTTTGCAAATAGGAAGATTTGATAAACAGCGAGAAAGTAAACAGTTACATGCTTTCATTGGAGATGGTTAAGAAATGGATATTCAGCTAAACATTGGGAAAATGCCATTTCTTTCCTCCAAGTAGCATCATGACTTCTTTACATTCACTTTGAGCAAGTAAACAAAATTTTGGTCTTCATTTCATCTGACAATTCACCAGACCCAGAGCAGACTGCCCGAGTCTACAGTGAAACTTCTCAACTTTCTGACAATGGCGTGAGGGGATATAGCAACTGAGCAAAATTGACTGGTACAAAATCAGTGCTGCTTTTCTCCTGTAAGCTATACTTACTAGAAACTTAAAAGGAGGAGCATGACAGCCCACAAATGTTAGCAAATAACATTTTCATTTCATCAGGTCTTAGATGTTGAAAGAACACACTGTGCCAATCAACTACAGCACTCAATCCCTGTACTCAATAACTTATATTAAATAATTTCTAAAATAAAATCACATCAAAGTTACAAACTAGACAGCAAACTTTTTACTAGATATTAAGTAAGGATGTCATTGAATGAGATTATGTGCACTGCATATTGGTCGCTGCACAATTGTGTCATTGATCAGACAGACAAGTATCTCTTGAAATATAAAATCAATTTGATGGGCACAACTCTACGACAGATCTTCATTTGTACAGGACGTATTAGAAAATAAGTGAAACAGGGGGAAATTACTTCTCAGTTTCCATTGCCAGTTATTTCACATTGTGTCTCATCCAAATGAAGACAAGCTGCAGTGTTGACTCAGCTGGGCTTCATCTTGCACATTTGAAATTCACTTGATACTACAGGACAAACTAAATGAGTCACACTGGCTCACATGTACTGAACAGTTATCATGCAGCACACGCAGCCGACTGACTTGCACCAAGTTTTACGTGGTTGATGGAGTCAGTAATAGTAACTTGTACAACGGCCAGCTGAAGAAATGTAACGATAAATGATAAAAAAATGACAGAAGCACAGTAAGGGTGACAAAGACTAAAATGACATAGTCTAAAGTGGTTAACGGACATGCAGTAATATTGTAGCTGTTCTAAGAGTGCTTAATGCTGACACTAGGTATAAACTGGAGTTACACTGTCATGGTAAAACAGATAGACCTCACTATTGTACCAGCCCTCATCACATGGACTCAGATTTAAGACTCTCAACAACAGATGCTTGAAAAATTTGAGGAAGAACTCTTTAACACACAAAATGGGAGTGACCTGGAAGTTATTATCCATGATTTAAACAAAAATTGGACATACGTTTGAGGAAAAAATTGCTGGCAGGGCTTTGGATTAGTGTAAAGGAATAAAACAGACTGGAACTCCCTACAGAGAGATTATATGGATTTGGTTAGTTGAATGGTCTCCCTCTGTGTCGTAACAGATGATATAGACATTTTCTCTACTGTTAAAAAGAATAACAGATTTTGATAAGAGGAGACTAGTTCAGTTTAGGAAACCTGGATGGCACAGACCGTTTGGGCTGAAGGGCCTGTTTCTGTGCTGTATTACTCTATGATTCGATGTATGGAAAATGTACTTGCTATTGAGCCAGTAATTAAAGAGCATTGGCTCACCACCAAAGGATGTTAAGAATATTTTTTAATGCCAATGGTTCCTCCAATATGGAATTTCCCACCATAATGATTTTTTAAAAAATGGACTTACTATAAAAAAAACTTGAACAAAAGAAAGGAGGAGAAAGGGAATCCTGTGTCGTTTTTTGTGTTCTGTTGTAGGTGCAATGAGCAGAATGGGCCTCTATTATCGGGCATCAGTCTCAAAATGCTGCTTGGCAGGAACAGTTCCTGGATGTGTAATTCACATATGAAGGGTACCCTGATTGATGTAGCTTGCAACCTAAGGGAAAAATAACAACTTACACTGATGTGGCATCTTTCATGATCTCATGAAGTGTCTTCACTGTGGTAGTAAAAGAAACTGGAGCCAGTTAGTGGACTGCATGTTCAAACACAAGCAACAATATGATAAGCTGCTCTCAGGATGCTGACTTGGACATTAATATTGGCCAGGACAGCAGGCATAAATCCTGTGCACTCCTTTGAAAAAGGTGCACTGGCAGCTTCTACATTCACCTAAATCTTGGTTTAACATCTCATTCAAAATGTGGCACCTCCAATAGTACAGTGTTGCCTGAATACTGCACTGGGGTTGTCATCATTGATATTTGAGCAGGCCTTTACTGTGCAAACTTCTACTCAGAGGTCAGAGAGCTTTGAACTGAAGCATGGCCGACTATCTTTTCTGAGCCCTTTTGGTCTTCTGACAATTCAGAACAGATCCCTTCATTGGGAATTGTGAGAATGACAGCATTAGAAATGGCCTGCAAGCTCTTATCCTGTCAGCAACTGACAGTGAGAAAGAGAACATGACAAAGCGAACCACAAACTGAGGTGGGGAAGGGAAGACAGGGGAAAGAAAGAGAGAGACAGAGAGAATGAATCACAAATTATGGAAAAGAGAAAAAAAATTGAGATAGAGAATGTCATGCTCGCCTATGATGACCTCTCTCAATACAATGGGTTTTGTTCATAAAATCAGATCCTTTAAAACTGTTCTCTAAGCAATGAGCCTCACTTCTCCCAAAATAAAAAGTGGCAGGGTGTAGGAATCAGAAAACTGATTTAGGCCCTGATTTTAGCTTTTGAAATTGCTATTGTCAAAAAGTCACAAAACTTTACAAACATTTCAATTAGCAGTCACAATAATCTAAACCTTTGGCAAAACAATGGTATTTGCTTAATGTTTCACATGGAGTTCTATTTTGTGGGAACATCACAGAAGATTTTACACATTTTCATTAACATTTGCAAACAGTAGGGAAAATGTCACATGCTGTAACAGAGTCAAATGGTTAAACTTCCTGGAATATATTCAATCAGAATTGGCAAGTTTAAATGTTTTTTTTAAGTGTATGGGTTCCAACACCCAGGCACTATTTTAACAAAAATGTGCTCCTCCAATATTTCTTTCTCAACCAGATATTCTTGGGTCTTGTGTAAAGCATCTGCTCCATTTCCTGACATAATATTCACTGAATTTCAGCTCATCTGCAGGCAGGCAGTGGTCAACTAGCTCATTAAGCCTGCTGCATATTACAATGGCTACAGCATCCTTACTAAATGCTTAAGTATGACTCCAATCAATAGAAACCCACTCCCCACCCTCCATTTTCCGTCTGCATGAAGTGCATCAATTGACTGGAACTCTCCTGGGCATAATCTATTTAGACCTTTCCAGCTTGTTGTGCAATTTAGATAGATTGTGGTTGATCTATATTTTAATTCCATCGACATGCCTTAGTTCCTTAACCCTTAATGCCCTAGTCTAATGTAAATCCATCAAACATAGTTTTAAAACTGTCAACTGACCTGACCCCTTTGGGGCAGAGAGTTCCCCAAAGGGGTCAGGTCAGTTGATTTACACCTCCCTTTGAATAACAGAGGACCACCTGGCAACATCTTAAAATCATTATTAGAGCACACGTAATAAACATATTTCAGGAAATACAGTCCTAGTTTCTGTATAAGTCCTCATAGTTTGGCTCTCTTAGCCCCAGCAAAAGCCTGGTGAATCTGCCCTCAGCATCACCTCCAAGGACACCTTTCCCACAATGACACAAAGTTACCTGCTACTTCGTAGTATAAATATCTTACATCAAGAACTCAGAAGTATCTCTTGTGAAACTTCCCAATTTTTAGCAATCAATATCTTGACGTTCTCAAATTAATTTAGAATTACTAATTAATCACAACTTCTCTCTCCCTCTCCCAGGGCCATACCACAGCTCCAGTGCCCCATACTAACCTGCCAGTTGGCCAGCTCGTTGTGATGGTGAAGGTGCATTTGACGAAATGACCCCCCCAAATAATGTTGACTCCGTAGTTCCTCCAAACGGCGTAACATTGGAGCTATTTTTATCCAGGCCTGAAGCTTTTGCAGGTGTCGACTGGGATTCTTGTGTTGGATCAGGTACATAACGTAGATTCTGTGTGCTGGAGGAAATGCTGTTGTCTCCAGCCTTTGGCTTCAGAGAAGGATCTTTCAGCTTGCTCTTACTACTCCCCATGGTTTAACCTACAAGTAAAAGGATTAAAATTATTAACAGACAGAATACTCTTTAAGCATAATAAATCACATTTAAGCACTTTTCTCTTTCTCTCTGATCAATTGGGAAACCATAGCCTTAATGAAAACTATGCTAAAAATGACTTTTAAAATTATAATTGCAGAAGAAATATGACAGTACTGCTTGGACTAACATTTATGTAGTACCTTTAACATAGCAAAGGGAAAGGCAAATTCACTGTAAAGGGTTGCTCTCTCATTAGAGAGAAACACTGTGGTGGTTTAAACTTAGAGTCACCACATCTCAGCCAAGTGGAGAGGTTGAGAAGTAGAGTCCTTCATTGTAACCTCAGCTGGTGCTGGATTTGAACTCATGCAGTTGGCATCACTCTGCAACAGTTCACAAAATATTATCAAATAAAATATGATAATGATCCATATAAGATATTTAAGAATAGATAAGCTGAGTCAAAGAGGTAGATTTTAATATTTTCATACAACATCAAGTCTATCTTAATTGTAAAGGTAAAATCTTACAGTCAGGTGGAGGTAAAATTTATACTTTGCAGCCTAAATACAAAATCACATCACTCTTTATTTGCATTAGCCCTAGCCCAGCATAAAAAGAGCAGCACATACAGCAGTTGTCAGCTCAAACTTTACACGAGCTCAAAGAAAAATTACAAACTTATGAACAGGAATCGCGAAGACCATGTTGTCCACTTCTTGTCAGGGGAACCGATATCTCAAAGCATTTAGAGAGAAATCCAGAATGGCCACGTTCTCGTCTATGTTGGAACAATGATATGGACAGGAACCAGAAAGCAGTTATGATGAGGGACCAACTAACAGCATTGGGGAACTCATTTAAGAAGCAGAACCTTGCAGGTAATGATCTCTGGATTTATTCCAAGAAGCTTGCAAATTGGGATAGAGTCAGGCAGATCAGGTAAGTTCTGAGATAATAAGGTGTAGAGATGGATGAACACAACAGGCCAAGCAGCATCAGAGGAGTAGGAAAGCTGCCCATTTCTGAAGAAGGGTCCAGACCTGAAACATCAGCTTTCCTGCTCTTGTGATGCTGCTTGGCCTGCTGTGTTCATCCAGCTCTACACCTTGTTATCTCAGATTCTTCAGCATCGGCAGTTTTACTATCTCAGGTGAGTTCTTACTTTTTCATCCTTTGAGACAAAGAAGACCATTTTTGTCATCTGCAAAATTATGGTTCCACAAACAGTTTAATTTTGGATGAGATAACACAGTGTGGAGCTGGAGAAACACAGCAGGCCAGGCAGCATCAGGGGAGTAGGAAAGTTAACGTTTTGGGTCAGAACCCTTCTTCAAGATAAAGAGCATGATCTTCAAAATGGACAGGTTCTTGTTTCGAGCCACAGGAACAAATACTGGGGGCAAGAAGGAGCTAACCTCCTCAGGGGGAAGCGTGAAGTACAACATTTTGGTAAGCAAAATAAGGAGGTCACATGTTAGAAAATATGAATTCAAACAGGATGAAGGAGCAAAGTGATCTCGGAACACAAAACATGGACTGTCCCAAGGAGCAACAGAGGTCAAAAAAATACTAAAATACAGCAAATCAAGTTCCCAGCCTTTTTCTCAAATGGATGGAATTTTTATGTAGAGAAAGTATGCATCTATGGAAGCAAAATGCTGGGGAGAAAACAGTACAAATTTGCTAAATCTGCAGGCATGGTAAGTTAAAACTTCAGGTTTCATCAGGACTCATATACTAAACCTGACTTGAACCTGAATTAGACAAGATGGGAAGTAACAAATACTGCAATTGCTGGAAAGGCCCAGCAGGTCTGGCAGCATCTGTGGACAGGGATCAGAGTTTAAACTTTCAGGTCGAATGACACTTCCTCATGACTTGCAACCTCAGACCTTAGCTTTTCCAGAAAATTACTGTTTTCATTTCTGATCTACAGCGTCCGCAGTTCTTTTGGTTTTTAATGTGGCAAGTAATGTGTGCAGCTCTGTTCATGATTCTTTTTTGAAAAGCGATTTAGAAACACTAGAGAAGGTTCAGAAAATATTTAAAAGGAGGATAACAAAACAATAAAGTTAGACCCCTCAGGAATAGGCCAAAAGGGTCCTCTACATTGTAAATTCCATAGAATTCTACTCGATTGCTGGTTCCGAACAAGATTTCTGCCCACTGATTTGATGAAAAAAATAGCTGGAGTTTGGCTATGCAATCTCCAACATAAAATTCTCAGATGTTCCCATATTTCACATGGTAAAATAATGGAATTTGTTTTAATCAGTCACCAATGATCAATGTTTGTAAAGTGTTAAGGATTGAGAGATAACAACCAAAGCCACACTAATTGAAATCCCCAACAGCAATGTAGTTTTGAAAACATTGATTTATTCAATAACCATAACAAAGTCATTTAAAGGCACTGGAGGTTTGAAATAAAAACAAGAAGTGCTGGAAAATCTCAGCAAGTCTGACAGCATCAGTGGAGAAAGAAAGACTTCGCATTTTGAGTCCAATATGACATTTCTTCGCAACTTCTAGGCTTGCTGCTATGTCTCAGTAAGAGAGTACTGACTTCCAGCATATGTTTAGATTTCTTTCCCCTCCATGATAAATTACTTCTTCCCATCTTTCAATTCAAAAGTTCATATTCTCCATGGTTATTACACTGAAAATGCTAAATACCAAAATGCAAAAGAACATAATAAGCCATAGAGTACTCAAGTCTATACTGCCATTCAACAGGATCATGGCAGATCATTGACCTTAACACTACTTACCCATCCTTCCTCCATATTCTTTGATTCCCTTAAATCCCATGCATCTCTTTATGTTGATATTGAAGATATTCAATGATGAAACACCCATCACCCTGCACATAGAGTATTCCAAAATTTCAGAACCACCCGAGTGAAGAAATTTCTCCTTGCCTCACCCTTTATTCAAAGCCTATAACATCCAGTTCTCAACAGCCCTCCTTGGCTACCATTTCAAGCCCTCTCAGAATCTTATGTCTCATTAAGATCACTTCTCATGCTTCTAGACTCTCCTCCGGGATCAATCTGTTTTCCCTACCTCATAGAGTGTCATGTGGTAAGCTATCTGCCATCTCCTTTCCCACTCACATAATGTGTGTATGATATGCACTTTATTTGCGACACCGTTAAGGGCACTACATATGTTACATGTTGCAGCATAAGGGGCTGTTGTATAAATAGGCAGAGTGCAATATTAGTGATGCGACATCACATGAAACTGGGACTTAAGGGAAGAAGACGCTAATGGAATCCTGTTGAACCAGCTCTCTACTTACATAACTGACAACGATACGAGTCAGTTAACATAGTCAGCTGGATGGCTGCTTTGTGATGCAGAGTGGCTTCAATGAACTGGATTCTATTCTCCTACTGAATTTCGGTGAAGGTCCCTCCTTCTCGAGCTCTCCCCCCACTTGAGGTGTGGTGACCGTCAGGTTAAACCACCACCAGCCATCTCTCTTCAATGAGACAGCAGCCCTATGGTCCTGTGAGATTATGGAATGATTGCTTGCTAAGGAGCTAATGAACGTCCATTAGTTTGCAATAGCAAGGTTTCCAATCCTCATCTGTCAAAAGCATCCAGAATTTAGTTGTGGTATTTATACAGGTCATATTATCACAGATGCGTGGCTGCATTTTGGGGATCTATTCTCACCATCTCTGTCCTTCAAAGGAGAACTGACGTGAATTTAAGAGATCAGCTGTAGCAGCAAGATGAAAAACCATCAACAATTAGTTTCTGATCACCAATGAGATTAAGCACTGCTACTTGTTTTCTACTTTGTTGATAGCGCCCTTTAATCTCATGTTCACTCTCCTCATGGTTTAGTTGCTTGTGGCTCTATCCCTTCCTCAATTAGTATTGATGATTGATGCACTGGAAGTGAATAAAACACAAAGATTAAAAGCACTCTGTGACTAAATCTCTATTTAGTTTAGTGTTGTTTTTTTTTTCTCTCCACCTGTGGCTTCCTGAAAATTCCTTCTGGATTATTTTTGCACACTGAGTTATTTTATGATTGTAAAGCGGATGGGAAAAAAAATTACAAAAATCTTTATTGTGGAAAAATTATATTTCACTTATTGGCTCAAGCATATAAACAGATTACATGGTGTTTGCTGTCATTCAGAACTTGATTAGTGACGGTTTAAAGACTTCGTAATCTTCGTAACATCAGTCTGGACTGGATTTGAACCCAATCCCTAGAGATGAAACAACTATGTGCCTTTTTTTTATATTTTCCAATTAATCTGCACATAGATATTATTACACATCTTTGGAGCAGGTGGGAGATAAACCCAGACCTCCTGTCTCAAAGTCAGGACATTACCACTGTGACATAACAGCCCCAAAATTCACACTTAATTTCCAGATTGGATTTTCCAAACAGTCAACTCCTCACAAGGACTATTCTCAGTTTGCTAACATGGCAACATGATCTGGCAAATTAAAGGGAAACAACAAGATAGTAATTTGGGCAATGATAACCAGAGAGTGCCATAAAGGAATGGAACATCCAAATCTAAGAGTGCAGCAGAAGATAAAGGCCTGATATTGCAAGAAATGGTAAAAAGGCAGACTTAAAGGCCCTGTAATTGCATGTGCGTAGCATTTCAAACAGAATGGATAAACTTTACCACCAGTTGAAATACATATTTATAACCTGATACTCATTAGATATGGTTCAAAGGTGATCTAAGCCTGAGTCCTGAATATTTAAGGTACCCAGTATTTTCTGATAAGAAGGTAGGTAAAGTGGTGAGAGAGCTGTATTATTTAAGAACGAATGACATCAGTACATTACTGAGAGGTAAGAAATAAGAAAGGTCACTTGCAGGACTAGTTTACAGCCTATCATTATATTGTAGGGTAATAGTAAAGTCACCAGAGTCTTAATCTCTCATTACTGGTGGTAACTTACTCTGATGGTTTTCACACTTGAGGGAAGGAGCATGATTGAGAAGGGAAGCACTTCATGGTAAATCCAGCCAATACAGGAAATGAACTCATGCTGCTGGTATTAAACAGCATTACAAACCCATCGTCAAACAAATGCGCCAACCAACTCCCTACTGTAAGGCAGGGTGTCGAGGAAGAATTATGATCGCTACTGCAATAATCACAGTTGACTTTATTCTACATATAGTTTGGGTGAATTAGATTGGCAAAGATTGTTTAAGAGACACAGTTAAAATTAAGACGTCTATCTTTCAAGATAGAGATGAGGAAGATTTTTCTCTCAGAGGATCATTAGTCTGTAATATTCTTTATGAGTCAGTAAATTAATTCAATGCTGAGTTACGTGGTTTTTTGACAGATAAAGAGGAAAGAGTTATGAGGACAAACAAAAGGGTCAAATTGAAACTACAATCGGATTGGCTATTATCTAAATGAATGGGAGGGCAGGCTCAAAGGACTAAATGGCCTGATCCTGCTCCGAGGTCCTATGTTCTGATGTTGTGACACGGTGAGAGCGTCATCAACTGAGCCACAGCTGCCAACTTGAATAAAACCTGGAAAGTACACAAAATCAACAATAACTAATATCTGGGTTGCGATGAGTCACACATTTTTCTGTTCTCCTTAACGGACGGAATCTTAAAACAAAAAGGAATTGAAAACCAAACATGTGCAGTAGAGAGAAAAAAGGAGAAGTAAAAGCAGAATTCAAGCCGTAAATACATTTCCATTTGATCTCCAAATACCAAAGGCTAGACTGCACTTATCAGAGCAAATATTCAGTAAGGGATGCACCAATAACTCTCACCCAAAAAGGCACAAACACAAATATTATTTGTACTGGGCAGTTATTGAGAGCAAATAAATGCTAGACTTAACAACAATACCTGAGTGTGATGAATGAACTAAAAAAAAACAGGCCTCTGTCATTGCTTCTCAGTTCGGTACCACATAACGCACTGGGTATATTCATGGAAATAGGGAGAAGGGTGATGGGAATGAACCTTAAAACAATCCAACCTGTATAACTTCTCACTTGCTGATCAATGCAAAAGGGATGCCACAGAGGATGTATCTGTCAGAAAAGTTCTTTGATCTTCATGATTCCATGCAGAGGAAGTGCAAATAAAAGAACTGCACTGGAAAATGTCACAATGTTTCCAGATGACTCAGCAAGTAAACACAGTGAGCAAGTGATCCACCAAAACCTCAGAGATTTACTCCCTTGTACTGAGTCACTCACTTTGTCCCAGTTGGGAGCAACTTGACTCAAGGTCAAAAGGTTATATATTCAAGTCCCACTTCAAGGTGTGTATACATTTTCTGTGATCGTTCTTCAGTGCATTCTTCTAAGTGTGATATAGAACAAATGTCTCATTTGACTGTCGTTAAAAAAACCCAATGGTAGCAATCAGAGAAGAGTAAGAGGTTGTCTAGGCCCCTTGGCACCTTCTCAATCAATAACCTCCACCCAAAACAGACTAACAAGCCTGTGATCTTATTTGTTGCTTGTGGGGTAAACTCATGCTTTAATTGGCTCCCTGGCTTGCCTACATAGCAGCAGCACATAACCACATTCCAAACTAATTAATGGAAGATAAAGGAGTTTGGATGTTGTACAGATGCAACATGGAGATATCCAAAAATTGAAGATCTTTCTCTGGCCCACATAGTAATGGGAAGGCCACAGTAAGCAAAATTAAAGTGGATGGGCATGAAGGTACTATCCTAGCATGGATTGTGGATTGGTCAACAGACAGAAAGCAGACAGCAGTAACAAATAAGTCATTCTCAGGCTGGCAGACTATGATCAATGGGACACCACAAGAATCATGCTTGATGCCTCAGCTTTTCACAATCTATGCCAGTGTTTCAAATGGGGGTTCCAGCTTTGACACACATCAGGAATCATTTATCCAGAACCCCAGGGGTCAAATGGTTTTCAAATAAAAGATATTTTCAGTTTTTTGGTGCATCAGGTCCTTTGGGCAAACACTGCTTAAAGTTGGAGTGTGTCTTTCCTGCTGTAGCCCCCTCTTTGGGGATAAAGCTCTTGGATTCAACAGCTCCTCCATTAAATTACCATCCTCTGCAAACAGCTGAAGTTCATTTCTTTGCCAGAAAAATGGCAGTGAGTGTGAAAAAGTCATCCTTGATTGAAGGTTTAATGACTTCAATTGGCTGCCCTTCTTCATCGAGCAGCAATCTCTCTTCCAGCCCACTTTCAGCCTCCCAAGTGATGGGAAACACATTGGGGAGCTTCCTGCATGAGGCGGTCTATTATTTAGGCGGTCTATTCCCTTTTCTATCCTACTTCATCAGCCGGGGCCAAGAAAATTCATCTTACAATTTCTGTGAATTTAACGTCTCCTACACTCCATTCTGTTTGAAACACTCAAAATCAAAATCTCAAAATCTGCCAACTTAGCCATGAATATATTCAATGCCCCAACTTCTACTGTTCAATACAGTAGAGAATTACAAAGATTAAAGACCCAGTGATGGAGAAATTCTATTACATCTTCTATTCCTTTGCTTCTATCTTGAAAGGAGATGCCTTCAGCTGAAATTGTACTTCTTAAATCTTTACTTAGGCACACGGACTACACATTCCTAAGTGCCCTTCAGAAGTGATGGCACGCCCCCTAGTTCTAAATTTCTTGATGACTGCAAACATGTTTTCAATATCTACTCTGTGAAGACCCCTCAGAGTCTTAAATGTTTCAATAAGCTCATCTCAGATTCTTAAAAGTGATACAGAAGGAGGTCAGTTGCACCATCATATCCATGCCAACTATTTTTCTGCACTACAATAGTTAAGGGATCTAATAGAAACCTTTTCCAAATTACTGGCTTTGTTTTGAAAGCATGTTGTACAGCTGTATTTTTGGAGGAGCATTTCTTTGCTTTCACACTCATATTTTCTCGTCAGCTTTATGAATGATTACATGGTCTTGTGGTGCAAAGGATGTCATCCCTGCTTTTGAGCCAGAGGCTCAGGGTTCAGTACAGACCCCAACTGCCCAACTTTCCTGCATAAAATAATCACCACAAGCCAGCAATCAGCCTAGAAAATCTTCTCTGAACAGTTTCCAATGCAAATTCATCCCTCCTTCAATAAGAAGTCATAGACTTGGATGCAGACTGCATTCCAGCTTTTTATGGTATCACATATAACTAACGCCTTAGGCACAGCAGTGGGCAATTGCCCAATAAATATTGGTCAGCTGTTAGTGTGCCGTGAGATCAGTTTCTGGACTCCACCCAGTTCTGACAACACCAGAAAGGCTGATCGTTTACTTTCCTTGTTTTAAGAGTGTCCGGGACAGCTGACTCTGGTACGATTGTAAAACACTGGTTAAGCATAAACACAAAGAAAACTGAAGATCTGAAGACAGTGTCTAAACACACATGAAAAGAAGAAGTTAGACCTCCCAGTGTAGTTAGAAAAATAGCTGCAGCACTTTGTATCACACTCAAGAACCGCTGCTGATAAACCCTGTGGCATAAACATGCAATAAAATGAAAACTAGCATAGTGGTGCAAGGTTATTGCTTCAAAATAAACTTGTTGCTGTAACTCATAGCACTAGCTGCAGCACAGACATATAGATCATAATGTGTGACATTTCCGCAATGATTCTGTTTTAAATCAGTGAGCCAGCACATAGTAAACCTCACAAATGAACCAACATGCCTCAGAACAAGTATGTGCTTGTTCTGGGAGAAGTATTTGTTTTGTGGACAGCTTGTTTTAGTGAGTAGTGATCATTTCTACCTTCTTCTTTCGTTCCTTCTTCAAAGCTGGTGATGCACGAGACAGACAAGGCAAGATGACTAGTTTTCCTGGAACAGGTCACCAGCCTTTTGGCAGAAGCTCCACACCCACATGGGCTGACCAAGTCACTTCACTGCACTGACTGCCTACAACAGGCACATCGCAAAGATTCAGCAGTGAATGATGAACATGTTTTGCCATCTTACAAAGGCGCATTCTCTGACCGCCAAGTACGGGGACTTGAAACCCGAGCTTCTGGCTCAAACGCCGCATCGATATTCATTGTACCACAAGACCCTCTATTCAGTTATAAAACTGACAAGAATATATGGGAGTGAGAGCAAGAGATATTCCCGCAAAAATACAATAAGAAAGCGGCTTTCAATACAAAGCCAGTAATTTGGGAAAAGTTTTGATTAGATTTCCTTGCAACTGTCCCTCTGTGAAGAAAGATGTTTGTCGGGGGATTATGTTTTTTAATGTAGATTATGTACTTGTGAGTCTTCTATCAATGTTTATCTAATTCCCACAAGAGAAAGGTAGAAATGTCCTGGATGGAAGATGGAAGATGGAAGCTGTAATACATGGACTTCCTTTCCTCGTTGTATCATTACAGAACAGCAAACAGTCAAGGTAAAGCCTAAATAAGACAGGTGTACTTATTATAATGTTGAAATACTACAGCATGGCAGAGATATGTGCTCTATTCAGTGCCTTCTTTACTTATTGCTGTTTGTGGACTTCAACATGTGCAGACTGATTTCGATGGTTGCTTGCATTGTCATGATTGCAATTCAAAAGTATTTAATATCCTCTCTAAGGAGTTTTGGGACATCCTGAGCTTGAGAATGGCACTATACAAATGTAAGTTATAGAGTCAGTGTCATACAGCAGCAAAACAGACCCTTCAGTCCAACTCATCCATGCTGGTCAGGTTTCCCAAACTAAATAATGAGGAACTAAAATTGCAAGTAACAGCAAAAAGTTTAAAACCTTTATTTATTTCCCTCACTTCTGCATGTTTTGCTTCAGCGAAAATACAATCTAACTGACACTTCATCGGGCAGGTCCAGTTGGTGTGCAGATACACTTGATTGTTCTTTCTTCTGAATTGCAGAATCTTTTAGGAGATGAATAACTTATATGAGATCAATGTCCACAATAATTAGTAATAAATCTAAAATAGTGAACATAATAAATGCAAACAATGAAGAGCTCAAGATATGTCTGTTGCAAAAAGGCCAGGTGTATGTCTTGAGAATAGAGTAAGAACAGGAAATGTACACGTCCAGCAATCCGAATCTCATTAGGATTCCCAAGCTAAAACTCAGTTTTAAACCCATTTTACCAAGTCTAGATAATGTTAAGTAAACATTGCAGGACTCATCTCTGTTAACTAAAACCTGAAAAATGTTGTCAGCTGTACAACGATTATATTTTCTTCAAACAACACATTTAGTAGCATCAATGCTACACAGCACAGCAGTAGACACTTTACATCATCCCACTGATTGACAACATTTGGCAGTTCTCAGTTCAGTCACTGCTTGAAAGAACAAGCCTTAATTGTGGTGTTCTGACTAACTCTTTGTTAGTTAGCTTTTGCAAACACTTGATAGGGCTCACATCGCAACCATTGTTGTGAATATAACTGCACAGTATACTAATAATCCTACACAGCATTTCCTTATTGCATTAAGCCAACTAACTAGCAAAAACTGAATGAATAGGAAAAAAGAACTCTAAACACGGAGCTTAATTTCATTATGTAAAGTACAGCTACTTTGCCTTTCTAGTAAATTATTGTGTGATAAAATCACTCCCCAGCAAATAGTTAACTTCCTCCTCGAAGTTAGATCCATTAATAACAGTCAAGGAATCCTTAGTTCCTTAGCTCCACAGTCCTGTTACAAACTGCTAGTAATAAAGACACAACGGATATGTTTGTGACTGCATGCTTTTAAACGATATGCTCTTCTGATAAATTAAATGCAAAAGGATGTAGGTTCAAAAAGTTTCTTCCAAGTATCTTCAATTCTATCACGTATGTCATGCTACATTGGCTCACTGTCCAGCAACAAATTGTGTTTGTTTGGCATCTTTATGATAGTAAATCATCCAAAGGCATGTCACAGAGGACAATAATCAAATACAGTTTGAAAACATCACAAAATCGGTCAAAACGCTTACTGCTGAGTAACGTAAATTACATTTAGCCATATATGATGGCTGCCTAGATTAATTTTAGAGCCAAACAGTATATGATAAAATCTAAAACTTAAAACTTTGGGAGCAAATTAAATCAAACAAGCTCCCTAGACCGTGCATGCAATCCAATGAGCAGGGAACATGGATTTGTATAAAAGAGATATTTATGATTTATGTTTGAATCTAAAAACTACAAGAAAATAAACACAGAGTATGTATTTTGCCAAATTATTATACTTGCTTTCATCCCACTTCTCAAAAATCTGCTCTATTTGCCGCGATTGTAATGAGGTCAGCTAGGTGGGCCTCATAGAATATGAGTTCCCTGATTGGGGCTGTTAATTGGGTCCATTCAGAGAACCCTGTCTGACAGATAAAAAGAGGAGTGTCGGACATCATGTTCATACTGACAGTTGGCACTGAGGATCAGTATCAAGGTCCTTCCAGCAAAGGGTAACTTGGTGCCGAATACTGGCCTCCGTGAAGTGATTTAATGTACATCTGCAACTTTTCAAACTAATACTACATCTCAAGCTTCACTTCCATTATCAAAATATCCAAATGTGCTATCACCTCCCAGATTCATGTTACTTCTTCCTGGAAATCGACATTTGAATCCTTCCAATCAGGTTTCCACCCTTGCCACAGTGGTAAGAGTTCGTCATAAAGTAAAAAATTATCTTTAATGTGATTGTCACAGAAGTAAACTATCCCCTACCAGCATCCTTTGACATACTTAATCGCATCGTTCTCCTCTAATGGCTTTTCATCATTATTAAACTGGAACAGATGACGCTCATCTCATGTCTTTCTTACTCATCTAATGGTATCCAGAGAGTCATCAAATATTTCACTTCCAACTCTCTTAGTTTTCATGTCCTGCAACATCTATCCATGTCCCCCTCCTTTTTCTCATCTACATGCTGCCTCTCAACAATCGGATCAAAAAATACAGCATCAATTCTAGACCTGAACTGGTGACACCCAAATCTACTGTATCACCATTCTCTCTCAACCTCTAAGTTATCAGCCTGCTTGCGAAGCATCCAGTACTGGGTGAGTAAAAAATTTGCTTAGAGTGAATAGTGGGAAAAGCAAAATCATAGTCTTTCGATACTGACTGCAAGCTTTACTCCCTAGCAACCATTCTATCCTCTATCTGGCAACTGTGAGGTTGAACCAGTCTGTTCCCAGCTGAATTGTGATAACTTACCTCAAGATGAACCTCCAAATAACCAGCCACACTGTTAGTTAGTTGGCGTACCTCCCCTCTGTACCACTGCCACCCCCTACCGTGTTTGCCTCCACCTCAGCTCATCATCTGCTAACACCCTCATCCACACCTTTATGAGTTAAGTGGAGTCAGTTAGCTAGATGGCTAGTTTCCAACATGTACATTGTGGGCTCAATTCCCTCCAGCAGAGGTTATCATGAAAGACTCTCTTTTGACTCTCTCCGCTTACCTTGGCCATCGGTCACCCTCTGATTTCACCATCACCAGATGTCCCTCTCTAATGACAGAGGAACCCAATAGTCTAGTAGAACTAGATTTTCCCCTTTGTCTTTAGCCTTACCCTGATTACTTTAGACCAGATTAAAGGGGCTAGACAGTACAGTTGGCTGGATGACTGTTTTGTACTGCAGAGGGACACCAGCACTATGTGTTCAAGTCCTGCATCAGCTTATGTAACCATAAAGGAGTCTCCTTCTCGATGTCTCTCCTCGTGTGAGGCATGGTGACCCTCAGGTCAAACCACCACCATTCGTCTATCTTTAAACAGAGAGCAGCCCGATAGTCTGCCAGGACTCTCGCAAATTTTCCCTTTTTAGTTCGGCCACATTAATCCAACTTCTCCCTGACTTGTCTCCCATAGTCTACCTTCCGTAAATCGAGATCATCCAAAACTTTGCTGCCTTTGCACTACTCATGTATATTTCCATGACACCTTTGTTGTTAACCTACAATGATGCTCACATAAGCAGTGACTCAGTTTTAAAATTCTTATCCTTGTTTAAATATATCTCCAGGCACTCACCCCTATTTGTTCTGTTATATCCTTCAGCTGTACTATTTTTTGAAACATATTAATTATTCTTCTAATACCAACCTCCTGATTTTAACATAACCCCTGGTGCTGGTACGCAAGCCTTTAGCTGTCCTGGAAATGAGCTCTGGAATCCTTTCCCTATATCTTCTTGTCTCTTTCCCTTGCTTTCTTCTATTTACACACTCCTCAAAACCAACACCTTTGCCCAACCTCTTCATTATCTGCTCCAATATCTCCTTTTCCAATTCAGATTCTATTGATAACATTCCTGTGAAGCCGCTTAGGGTGCATTACTATGCTAAAAAGGTGCTATGTAAATGTAAGTTGCCATTACTGCTGTTTCTCCATAGACAGTGTGATTACATTTCTGGAAAGTAGAGCTCCCAGACACTGGAATGAGCATGGAAAGCAAATAGATCATAACAGCCAACTAAGGAGCACAAAATATGCGGTATTGATTATTTTGCTGCATGTATTGTTCAATGCAATGACTTCAATACTTCAATTGCTCCTCTCTGTATAACTGATGGGAGTTCTCCACACTTTGCTTAATCAGCTAAACCACCTTAATGTGGTTTGCTTCTACCCAGCAGTCGTTAGATTAGAAGGGAAGGAGCTGATCAATTCATTCTTCATCCAAACCAATCTGGATTGATGAGAACAGCACTGGAAAGATCTCATGAGTTATTCATCAAGTACTACGGCAGAGCTGGTGAAAGCCCTCAAGAGAAACATAAAAGGCTATCCCAAGCTTCGCTGGTTCCTTTCTTCACAGAGCACAAAAGGTATTTAGCAATCTGAAGTGCTCCCAGGGGAGGTGCAATTGTGAAACAATTAGATGGAACAAAATTAATCTCAGGTTTCCCACCAGTCAACAATAAAACAAAAGTTATGGGGTAGTCACACATCTGCTGAAATGTTGGTAGTTTGCGATGCTGATCACCAATCTCATATGTAAAATGGAAAGGTTATTCTGGTCTTTAACTATTGCAATGCTTTACAACTTCCAGAATATACACGCTGTCGTTTTGAGATTTCCTTTAAGGCACGCTTGCTTTCTCCACACAGATACTTAACATTGTGGAATTGCAAGACAGGAGGGCAAGGAATTAGAGGTCTTCATTTCAGATTAAACTACTGCTGAATTCAAAATTCCAACCATCAGTTGGAATATGGATAACAATAGATCACAGCAGATTTGGAAATATGCCCAGACATGTTTCAAGTGACATGAGAAACCAAGAACTATACTTTCCGATTATTCTGTACTTTAGAGCAAACTATCCCTTGGGCAGATATCACAAATGAAGCCAACAAATATATATAACTGTGATAATGGGAACTGCAGATGCTGGAGAATCCAAGATAACAAAGTGTGAAGCTGGATGAACACAGCAGGCCAAGCAGCATCTCAGGAGCACAAAAGCTGACGTTTCGGGCTTAGATCCTTCATTAAATATATATAACTACTGAGATTCTTGATAGTCATCAAACAATCCAACCACCACTATCAAAGTCTGAAGCACAACAAATGGTACTTATAATAGCACGCAGAGAAAATGAAGTAATGTCAGTCAAGCAGCCTAAAGCATTCAGGGAGCTATAGTTCAAAGAGGAGAGATGCAGCTGGAAGTTACCAATGTGCATTTGGAAATTGATCTTGTGCCACTACTAACGTCCATGAGAAGACAACAGATAGAGCCTGAGCAGACCATGTGCTACTGAGATTGCTCTGCCATTCGTTACAATTATGGCTAATTTTCAGCTTCAAATCTGCTACTCCACCCATTCTCCAGATCCTGTGATTCCCTCAGCAACCAGCTTCAACTATATTTATTTACTAAAGATCCTCTGGGACAGAGAATTACAAAGACTCTGAAACTTTCAAGTGAAGAAATTTCTTTTCACCTCAGTCCTAAATAATTGCACCATATCGTAAAACATTACCCCTGCCCCATTTTAGATCCCCCACCCAGTACAAACAATTTCTCAGTGTTTACCTTGTTAAGCCTTTTCAGAATCTTTCCAAAATCAAGGCTGAAGGTAGCCCCATCTAGCATCTCCAAGCTTAAGGAGTACAAATGATTACATTTGACATTCTTAATTGTTATCCAGTAATACACTTTAAAAATGCTAATGTGGAGGTCTTGGCAGGTGAGATTGAGCTGGACAACAATGATTTCAGTAGCTGAACACTGCCTTCCTTGTCCCAACATTGTATATGAGGTACCAAATGGCCACAGGTATCTCTTGAATTATACATCCACATGACAGCTGCGCATTATAAAATAAATTGTTCACATCTGAAGTTGATGTTAAAGATTAATTTGTGCAGGAAGAGAAAAAAGGACACAATGTTGGCATTGTCTCAACACGTAATTCATCATTTGTGTATACCATTGCCTGAAGGGGATGAAGGGTCAGAATATTTTAAATAAATCCAAGTTTGTCCATCTGAAGAGAAATGAATACAGAATCCAAACCAGGAATGAAGAAGATGCTAAAAAAATGTGAGGCTGGATGAACACAGCAGGCCAAGCAGCATCTCAGGAGCACAAAAGCTGACGTTTCGGGCCTAGACCCTTCATCAGAGAGGGGGATGGGGGGAGGGAACTGGAATAAATAGGGAGAGAGGGGGAGGCGGACCGAAGATGGAGAGTAAAGAAGGTAGGTGGAGAGGGTGTAGGTGGGGAGGTAGGGAGGGGATAGGTCAGTCCAGGGAAGACGGACAGGTCAAGGAGGTGGGATGAGGTTAGTAGGTAGCTGGGGGTGCGGCTTGGGGTGGGAGGAAGGGATGGGTGAGAGGAAGAACCGGTTAGGGAGGCAGAGACAGGTTGGACTGGTTTTGGGATGCAGTGGGTGGGGGGGAAGAGCTGGGCTGGTTGTGTGGTGCAGTGGGGGGAGGGGATGAACTGGGCTGGTTTAGGGATGCAGTGGGGGAAGGGGAGATTTTGAAACTGGTGAAGTCCACATTGATACCATATGGCTGCAGGGTTCCCAGGCGGAATATGAGTTGCTGTTCCTGCAACCTTCGGGTGGCATCATTGTGGCAGTGCAGGAGGCCCATGATGGACATGTCATCAAGAGAATGGGAGGGGGAGTGGAAATGGTTTGCGACTGGGAGGTGCAGTTGTTTGTTGCGAACTGAGCGGAGGTGTTCTGCAAAGCGGTCCCCAAGCCTCCGCTTGGTTTCCCCAATGTAGAGAAAGCCGCACCGGGTACAGTGGATGCAGTATACCACATTCTGCCAATGTGGTATACTGCATCCACTGTACCCGGTGCGGCTTTCTCTACATTGGGGAAACCAAGCGGAGGCTTGGGGACCGCTTTGCAGAACACCTCCGCTCAGTTCGCAACAAACAACTGCACCTCCCAGTCGCAAACCATTTCCACTCCCCCTCCCATTCTCTTGATGACATGTCCATCATGGGCCTCCTGCACTGCCACAATGATGCCACCCGAAGGTTGCAGGAACAGCAACTCATATTCCGCCTGGGAACCCTGCAGCCATATGGTATCAATGTGGACTTCACCAGTTTCAAAATCTCCCCTTCCCCCACTGCATCCCTAAACCAGCCCAGTTCATCCCCTCCCCCCACTGCACCACACAACCAGCCCAGCTCTTCCCCCCCACCCACTGCATCCCAAAACCAGTCCAACCTGTCTCTGCCTCCCTAACCGGTTCTTCCTCTCACCCATCCCTTCCTCCCACCCCAAGCCGCACCCCCAGCTACCTACTAACCTCATCCCACCTCCTTGACCTGTCCGTCTTCCCTGGACTGACCTATCCCCTCCCTACCTCCCCACCTACACCCTCTCCACCTACCTTCTTTACTCTCCATCTTCGGTCCGCCTCCCCCTCTCTCCCTATTTATTCCAGTTCCCTCCCCCCATCCCCCTCTCTGATGAAGGGTCTAGGCCCGAAACATCAGCTTTTGTGCTCCTGAGATGCTGCTTGGCCTGCTGTGTTCATCCAGCCTCACATTTTATTATCTTGGAATCTCCAGCATCTGCAGTTCCCATTATCTCTTATCTATGAAGAAGATGCTAATGTGAACAAACTACCACTGTGACTTAGAACAGCGACAAATGCAAAGCTGCCTACTGAATTCAGCAAGAAATGAGGCCTTTAACAAAATAATGATACACAAGGTACTTTCACTACTTGGACTGAGGATCATGTTGGGGGTGAACTGTGAAGGGGAAAAAGACCACTCACAAGGATGCAGGAAATATACTTTAAGGCAGCAGTTTGTAGACAACATTTGTGTTGTCTCTTACTGCTTTGCATGAAATTCAAACTAATGGAAGATACAAGACATAGTACAGAAGGAAAACAACTTCTTCTCTGTCAAAGGCAGATTCTTAGTTATTGTCTACTCAGGCTTCCTGCTGAGCCATTTCTCTTGACCGTTTCCAGGTCACATTGTTTGTCTTCCCATGACAGGGGTAGGATGGTGAAGCAAGTTTACTTCAGCCAGAAGCTAAGCTGCACTGTTAGTGTTAACCTGACCCACACCTAGTCAGCTGGAGAAAATATACAAAAATAATATTTAATGTGCAGTAGTTTAGTTTAATGTAATAAAATTTGACCTCATGTTAGGCATATCATCTTGGTTGGCCCTGAACCAAAAGCATTCTGGATATGAGAACAGGATTTCTCACCCCTGGTATATATTATAGGAAACCCCAACTAAGGTCATTAGTCTCACTTGTCATTTATAGCCTAGCTACAAGAATGGATTTAGATATTTGAGTGATGACCACCTTCAAACTTAAATTTTCACTGAGCGGTCACTGAACAAACAGGATTGAAAGCGTCAAATAAGACTTAAATGTTAAGGTGTAAAAGTTTTCTAAGGACAAAATTACAGGTGACCCCTTAGATAAAAGTGCATCTTATATTAACATCAGCAATCAAACAGAGCGGTATTCATTGAGACAACAGGTTACGTAAGTAGAATTATCATTTTCTACCAGTTCTGAGGGTCTCCGGACCCGAAACGTTAACTCTGATCTTTTCTTCACTGATGCTTCCACACCGGCTGAGATTTTCCACCAACTTCCGTTGCTGTTACCATTTTCTAGTCCTACATCTAATCCATACAAACTTGGATCACAGATCCCTGCAGGGATTGTTGAATTCATTCTTCTGCCTTTCAGACATTAGAATCATTATATACTGCATGTAATAGTTCCCACCCTTTCTTAACACGAAACCAACTTGACTGAGAAATATCAGAGGCCAGACACATCAATCCCATGCACCAAGCAATCTTTGTTTACTGGCACATCAAATCTTCAACCACATAATTATATTCTAGTATGATTAGATTTGACACGAATAGGTTCATGTTACCTCAGCATATTAGCAGGTTTATTACTATGGCACCATAATATGTTCATGACACGCATCTTTCTTTAAAGAAAACTGTCCACTGATGTCTATCTTCATAATCAGCAAGAAAAGGAATTGTTTAGGTCAGAAATATCAATTTTAATGTTGACCATCGTCCGATAGTTGAAATCAGCTTCCTCGGACCCAGATGCAGAAGCAAAAAAGATCAGACTTCCCATTATTGACGTTGATGATCATCCAAAGAAGAGGTATACCCAGACTTGGTTATCCCTTTTGTTCCACAGTTAAATCACCCACAATACCCACAGACTAATATAGAACATAGAACATTGCAGCACAGTACAGGCCCTTCGGCCCTCGATGTTGTGCCGACCTGTCATACCGATCTTAAGCCCATCTAACCTACACTATTCCATGTACGTCCATATGCTTGTCCAATGACGACTTAAATGTACCTAAAGTTGGCAAATCTACTACCATTGCAAGCAAAGCATTCCATTCCCTTACTACTCTCTGAGTAAAGAAACTACCTCTGACATCTGTCCTATATCTTTCACACCTCAATTTAAAGCTATGCCCCCTCGTGCTCGCCGTCACCATCCTAGGAAAAAGGCTCTCCCTATCCACCCTATCTAACCCTCTGATTATTTTATATGTTTCAATTAAGTCACCTCTTAACCTTCTTCTCTCTAATGAAAACAGCCTCAAGTCCCTCAGCCTTTCCTCGTAAGACCTTCCCTCCATACCAGGCAACATCCTCGTAAATCTCCTCTGCAGCCTTTCCAAAGCTTCCACATCCTTCTTATAATGCGGTGACCAGAACTGTGCACAATACTCCAAGTGCGGCCGCACCAGAGTTTTGTACAGCTTCACCATAACCTCTTGGTTCCGGAACTCGATCCCCCTATTAATAAAAGCTAAAACACTGTATGCCTTCTTAACAGCCCTGTCAACCTGGCTGGCAACTTTCAAGGATCTGCGTACATGGACGCCGAGATCTCTCTGCTCATCTACACTGCTAAGAATCTTACCATTAGCCCTGTACTTTGCCTTCCGGTTACTCCTACCAAAGTGCATCACCTCACACTTGTCCGCATTAAACTCCATTTGCCACCTCTCAGCCAAGCTCTGCAGTTTATCTATGTCTCTCTGCAACCTACAGCATCCTTCGCCACTATCCACAACTCCACTGACCTTAGTGTCATCTGCAAATTTACTAATCCATCCTACTACGCCTTCATCCAGGTCATTTATAAAAATGACAAACAGCAGTGGACCCAACACCGACCCCTGTGGTACACCACTAGTAACTCGTCTCCAGGATGAACATTTCCAATCAACTACCACCCTCTGTCTTCTTTCAGCAAGCCAATTTCCGATCCAAACTCCTATATCTCCCACAATTCCATTCCTCCGCATTTTGTACAATAGCCTATTGTGGAGAATCTTATCGAACACCTTGCTAAAATCCATATACACCACATCAACCGGTTTACTCTCATCTAGCTGTGTGGTCACCTTCTCAAAGAACTCAATAAGGTTCGTGAGGCACGACCTTCCCTTCACAAAACCGTACTGACTATCCCCAATCAATTTATTCTTTTCTAGATAATTATAAATCCTATCCCTTATAACCTTTTCCAACACTTTACCAACAACTGAGGTAAGGCTCACTGGTCTATAATTATCAGGGTTGTCTCTACTCCCACAGGCGCTTTTCGTTGAATAAGCTCCACATTTCTAATGTGCCCATCCCGTGCAGTTTCCTTCCCCATTCTATGCTCCCTAAATCTTGCCTAATCTCATCGTAATTGCTTTTCCCCCAGCTATAACTCTTGCCCAGTGGTATACACTTATCCCTTTCCATCACTAAAGTAAACATAACAGAATTGTGATCGCTATCACCAAAGTGTTCACCTACTTCCAAATCTAACACCTGGCCGGGCTCATTACCCAGTACCAAATCTAATGTGGCTTCGCCCCTTGTTGGCCTATCTACATACTGCGTCAGGAAGCCCTCCTGCACACACTGGACAAAAAATATGATACATGAAAAGATGGTTCCTTTGGTGAGACTGTTTCTTGAAACCAGTTTCTAGCAACAAGAGCTCAGTAAAGGAGAAGAGAAATATGATTGACATGCAGATGTAGCATTTAATTTGGAAAGCCAATAGAAAGCCATATTATATTGCAAAGGGAATTGACTGTAAGAGTGGGGAGGTTAGGCTTCAGTGTACACAACATTAGTCAGGCTGCATCTCGAGTATAATATTGGTCACCATAATTAAGGAAGAATGTTAATCATTAGAAGCAGTCCACTGAAGTTTTACTAGACTACTACCTAGAATTAGTGGAATGCCTTGTGAGGAAAAGATTGAAAGGTGAGGCCTGTATTATCTGGTGTTTCGAAGACTCAGAGGTGACTTCATTGAAACATATAAAGATCCTGAGGGACTTGGCCGGGTGATGTTGAAAGAATGTCTCCTCTGAAAGGAGAATCTAGAACTGGGGGTTATACTTTAAAATAAGCCATCACACTTTAAAATAGAGATTTTTTTTTACTTTTAGAGGATGTGAGTCTTTGTAATTCCATTCCTCAAAAGGCATTGGATTCAGAATCTTTAAATATTTTTCAGACAGAGGTAGGTAGATTCTTGATTACCAAGGGATAAAAAATTATTGGGGGTATGCAGAAATGTAGAGGTGAGGTTAAAACAGAGCAACCATAACCTTATTCAATGACAGAGCAGACTTGAAGGGCCGAGTAGCCTTTTCTTGTTCCTTTGTTGGCACATGTGCACTTCCTCATTTTAAATAAATCAGCAATATTTACACCACTTGCTTTTACAGACTAATTGAAACTTCATTAAGCCCTTTCTCAGCCACCCTCATCATTTCACAGGCAAGATCAATTTAATTCACTGTAGAACAGTGGTTTGTGTAATTATCAGATTTTCAGAAGGACAGCTCCCTCAGTAAAAAGGTCATTGCAATAAAATTCTGGAAAAGCCAAACTAAATAGACTGAATAGCAAACAATATTTTTATCGATTGCGATCCTGTTAAAAACAATGACAGGCCAAGAAGAAGGACAATGAACCTTTACAATAGAAGTGATCAAATCTAACTGTATCTGTCAGGCTGCTGCAGCCTGACAGTCACACCAGGCAGCTAGCTTACTTACTATTGATTACCAACTAAGGTTGTGACATCAAGCAAGTTCTTTTACGCATCTATTTGCTCACATTGGAACTGATGTTTAAAAATATCAGACAGATGCAATGAATAGTAAAATGAGAAAGCTCCAGACTCATAAAGCTATCCTCAGAGCTCTTTCAACAGAGATATCAACCTGTTGAAACGTATCTGGTAACAGAAGGGGTAACAGAACTACAGCTTTTAAAGAATTCAGCTGGAATTTTAACCTTTGTTTGCTTGGTAACTTTATTTTGAAAATTAATTGGCCAAGTAATTGAATGGTACTTAAGCACTCCAGACATCTTAATCCAGATGTACAAAAGTACAATTTTTCTGACTGATTAACAAACAAAAGCCTCATTCATAATCATTTAGGATCATGACCCAGTCAAATTTACTTTTGCTTTTCTTCTCTCACAAAGGGGCTTCTTTAGATTAGTTCATAGGATTTCCCACACCTCTAGAAAGAAGCAACTTTTTAGAGCACACACTTCAACTTAAACACAGATATTTAAATATGTTTCAAATGCTTCAAAGGTAGGGAAATGCAGAACAAGACAATGGAAGGAGTGGCTCATTGGTCTGAACTACAACTTGATGAGTTGAATTTCAGAGGCTTCTTAAATGGTGGACAAGGGTAGAACCAAAAATTAATGATTTCAAGAAGGAGCTCTCGAGAATACAGTTGAGATTATTAAAATTTGCCAGTGATCTGAGGTAGAAGGAAAGCCACAAATGACCAGAAGTGGAGGAACTTTATGTGAAGGAATGTATACAAAGCTAGAAGAATTAATAAGTTATTTGGGGAACTGTGGATGAGAATGAAAACCAAGACAACCATTTTGAAAAGTAAAGTACCTGGCCACAAGAAGCCAATGTCTGTTATCAAGGCAAGAGATAATTGACAGCTGGCACTTTGTATCAGACACAACGGGAGCCGCTGATTTTTAGGCAAGTTGAAGTTTGTAAGATGTGGAGATCAAAAAGCAGGCAATGCAGTATACAGAAAAGGTTTCAGTGGAAGAGTGATTGAGCAAAGGATGGTGATAGGAACTTTTCTAAAGGTGAAAACAAATATATCTTAGTTCTGGGTAAGGCAGGAGTTTGAAAAGCACAGGTTTTATATTGTCTGGCTCAGACGGTTTGAGAAGAGATGGAGTGAGGAAGTTCACATGGACTTTGAGGCAGGGCTACCAAGGATGTTCAGTTGAAGACAGGGCTAATTCAACTCATTGATATCAGTCCATAAAAATCTTCATAGAGTTGGAAAAGATGGTGCAGAGACAAAATTTTGCATGATCAGCTGACCTTGCATCTGCAAATATCAATGGGGGACAGTACACAGATGATAAACAGCAGACTGCAGGAGAGGGAAAAGAATCGGTAGTGACCTACTGGCTGTGTTTCCAGCAATGACAACGCCCCCCACCCCCCACCCCAACAATGTCTTATGGGAGAGTGCGACGATGGAGGATATGAGAGTTTTAACAGAAAGAGGGAGAACACAAAGACAAAGGGGTATCCTTCAATAGTGAGTGATGGCCAGAACTGCTAGTGAGAGATGCAACTTTCAAACCCTTCAAAATTACTTGTGGATTCCATGTGCAAAATGCATTTCTATAAAATGAGTTCTAATCAGTTCATACATTTCTCTTTTGGTTTCATTTAAAATCTACTATGAACATTTTTAAACCTGTGATTTTGATGACACTGAAGCCATGACAGAGTTTGTAGTCACTGAATGCATTTATTGTCAACAGCAACTTAACAATTCAGAAGATCTCAAAGCACTTCACACAGTTAATTACATGTGAGATGGTGTTATTGTTTCCCTCACTTGCCCACTCATTGCATCTTTGTAGTATTTTTAAAATTCTAGATCCAGAATGAACTGATCTGGTGACATCTAGGAAACGTGAACACTGCAATGCTTCCACCTTGTCTTGGTGACAGAATGATCTGCGGGCAATGTGTGGAACAGGGTTTCTGCAAAGGCAAGACACTTCAACAGAAATCATACTGGAGTATCAGACTGATCTCCAAATACCAAAGTGCAGCTCCCAACATGTTAGTGTTTGATTGGGAAAAAGCTTAACTAATCTAGTCATAACATGACTCATAGATTCATAAATTCATGCAGCATGGAAAAGACCCTTCGGCCCTTCGATTCTACACCATCATAACCACCACTAAAAGCGCACCAGTCACAATTTCCTCTACATGTCCCATATTCTCAAATATTATGATATTTGAAGTTCTCATGCAAATATTTTTCAAGGGTTGTAAGGTTTCCAGCCTCCACTACCTTCCCAGCAGGACAGTAAAGAAGTGATAATGGGAACTGCAAATGCTGGAGAATCCAAGATAATAAAATGTGAGATAATAAAATGTGAGGCTGGATGAACACAGCAGGCCAAGCAGCATCTCAGGAGCACAAAAGCTGACGTTTCGGGCCTAGACCCTTCATCAGAGAGGGGGATGGGGTGAGGGTTCTGGAATAAATAGGGAGAGAGGGGGAGGCGGACCGAAGATGGAGAGTAAAGAAGATAGGTGGAGAGGAGGGTATAGGTGGGGACGTAGGGAGGGGATAGGTCAGTCCAGGGAAGACGGACAGGTCAAGGAGGTGGGATGAGGTTGGTAGGTAGGAGATGGAGGTGCAGCTTGGGGTGGGAGGAAGGGATGGGTGAGAGGAAGAACAGGTTAGGGAGGCAGAGACAGGTTGGACTGGTTTTGGGATGCAGTGGGTGGAGGGGAAGAGCTGGGCTGGTTGTGTGATGCAGTGGGGGGAGGGGACGAACTGGGCTGGTTTTGAGATGCGGTGGGGGAAGGGGAGATTTTGAAGCTGGTGAAGTCCACATTGATACCATTGGGCTGCAGGGTTCCCAAGCGGAATATGAGTTGCTGTTCCTGCAGCCTTCGGGTGGCATCATTGTGGCACTGCAGGAGGCCCATGATGGACAGTAAAGGAAGCTGGAAATGAGGTAGTTGATCAGCCATGAGTGTGCAAGGGAAAAATGGGGAGGCAACAGCCTAGTGGCATTATTGCTGGACTGCTAATCTAGAGACCCAGGTAATGCTCTGGGGATCTGAGTTCAAATCCTGCAATGGTAAAATGTGAATCCAACACAAAAATCTAGAATTAAAGATCTAAGGGTGAATTGATTGTTGGGGAAGAGCTCCTCTGGTTCAATAATATCCTTTAGCAAGGGAAACTGTCATTCTTACCTGGTGTGGCCTACATGTGACTGCAAACCCACAGCAATGTGGTTGACTCTTAACTGCATGATGGGCAATAAAATCTGGCCTAGCTGTGACAGCCACATCCCCTGAATGAATGAAAAACAATGGCTGCTCCTGTTTTATATGTTGTTACATTCTTATTTGCTGCAATGATCTAGGTCAGAGGTTCCATGGGCTGAAAGGTGTGGCAAAAACAGTGACATTTATTGAAATATGGTGGATATGTTGCCCCCTTTAGGGTGTTTTTCTTTCAGGCAGATGACACAGCTTGCACTGGGGATGCAAAGCCTCTCAGGTTGTCCTAGAGATTTCAAGAATTAAACACTATTCTCCCGAACACTGTTACAAGTGGGCCTCAGCAAAATCATACAGGCATCAAGGAAAATATTATCTGAGCATTGTCTTTTTTTTCATTGTCTTTGAACACTTTGTTCATTCAATGTAAAAATATTGGGGATAGGAAAGAGAATGTTGTAGGATGTCACGTGATTCACAATCCAAGAAAATGCACAGGTTTTGAAAATTCCTGGCAGTGAAGGTTCGACAGATGAATGTACTGCTGGTGAGAACAGGGTGCTGTCTCTTCCAAGGAAAGCCCATTGAAGCTAATACCATCAGGCACAAGCAAAGACACTGGTGGGCACTGTTCTTGAAATTAAGATGCCCCTACAACACATGTCCCACCCAATGAGTGCTGCAAGTCAATCAGAGGGCAGCAGCTCCTGCATTCAACCATGCAGAGAGTAGATACTGCAGGAAGATCCCTTGTGGCCATCCCGGAATCACAGAAGACCAAGGGGCAGGGGAAGGTGGAGAAAGAGGCTTCTGGTGTTGGAAGCTGAGGGAGTAGACAGCAGGGAGGCTTAAAAGTCAATGGCAGAAAGGTGGCCCAGTGATTTTCAGCTGAAATCCCACACTCTACATTCATTCCTTTGATGTGGCCTTGAAGTCTTTGATCAAGGGTCAAAGCTGCCACTACTTGATCCAGGGGATTGGGGGCACACTGCTTGGTGATATGCCCAACTCCAATTGGCACAGGGGCTGAGATCCTTAAATGGGCATTCAGATGTGATTTGGAAGTAGGGTAGGAAAGCAATGGGTATTCCAGTTCAGAACTGAATTTTAGTGGCAAGAAATTAGAAGGGTTTACTTATGCCACCACACTGTCTAATTAAATGCCCTACCTGCCTCTTAGCTCTAGGGGTAGAAGATTCTGCTTTTATTTTGTAAGCCATTATTCTGTGTGCCAGGGAGGTTAGCCATGATTCGGGTTTATTATTTGATCAACTCAATTATGGAAAATCAGGTGTGACTTCCACACCACTAAGTCTCTCACTTCCCAATGTGGTGCCCGGAAATGGCACACTCGTTACTTGTGCTAATCATCCAAACAACAGCCACTCCACATGTTTTAGCTCTGGATCAGACAAAATTCTCTCATCTCAGGGCATTTTCATTGATAAATGCTTTCATGGAAAACTTTTTTTTCTAGCTCGCTGAACATTTTAACAGAACTCTGCGCACAAGATTATTCTGACAAATGAAACACCATCTTCTCAAAACAGCCTTGAGCAAATACTTATCACAGTTCTCTGAGAAATACCAAAGGTTAACAGCTCAACAATGAATCTGCAAGAATGAAATAATGCAACTATTTTGTGGCTGATCTTGATGATTATATATCGAGCACTTCTGATGGCTTTGTGCAATACCCATTTACATGGAAATCCCTGAGTTCAACTTCTGGTCAGTGTTGAGTCAAGCTGAGTAGCAAGAAGGATGATACAATGGGAATTAGGTAAGGTTTCCCTTCCTGGTTAACTGCTGAATCACAATATCAGCTGCAAACCTATGAAGATGTGGGGATGATACACAATAGGCTCAAGAAATGGTGGCTCCATCAGAAATTAACCCATCAATAGTCAATGCCAATCAACAACCACTTGGGCACAGTATTGAAAGACAGATCATCAACATATACAATTTCCCCCCCACCCACTGCACACAACCAGCCCAGCTCTTCCCCCCCACCCACTGCATCCCAAAACCAGTCCAACCTGTCTCTGCCTCCCTAACCGGTTCTTCCTCTCACCCATCCCTTCCTCCCACCCCAAGCCGCACCCCCAGCTACCTACTAACCTCATCCCACCTCCTTGACCTGTCCGTCTTCCCTGGACTGACCTATTCCCTCCCTACGTCCCCACCTACACTCTCTCCACCTATCTTCTTTACTCTCCATCTTCGATCCGCCTCCCCCTCTCTCCCTATTTATTCCAGTTCCCTCTCCCCATCCCCCTCTCTGATGAAGGGTCTAGGCCCGAAACGTCAGCTTTTGTGCTCCTGAGATGCTGCTTGGCCTGCTGTGTTCATCCAGCCTCACATTTTATTATCTTGGAATTCTCCAGCATCTGCAGTTCCCATTATCTCATCTCTATACAATAACAAGCTTGTGCCCACTAATTTCATGAAAAGTATCTTCCATGGCTATATTTCTGTCATAAATTGTTAAACGTGAATATGAAAGGGCAAGTATGAGCATCACTTCACAGATCATATGGTGAAACTCCCAGAAATACATCCTTTGGCAACCTTAACTCAGTGATAGAAAGACAAGCCATTGTGCTTTTCCAACTTACCTAGTTGCAGGTTTTTGGGAATGAACTGCAAACCAAAGTAACTCAAGAGCTGCTAGTACAGTAACATTTTGTTCAGCTGTGAAGCCTCGATCAGTAACACAGGCCCTCAAATGATCCGAATATCAATAGCATGTTATCAGAACAATATAAAAGTCTGCCTTACTTGTTCATCTTTTTTAGCAATAGTTGACAGTATAGACACCTTCACAGACTAAAACAATGAGGCCTGCAGAAGATTACATAGCTTAACTAAAGAAAGTATTCCCTCTGACCCCTTCAGAAGAAAACTCAAAGGTGTTAATAACAATGATTGAGAAGCCTCTGAAGATGCCTTGGTGCTTTAAAATTTCAAGGCCATTAGTGAAACCACTGCACAGTGCGATTTAACATCAGCATCATCATCATCAGTGCCATAGTCCAAAACACCAGAGTAGTTTTGATGATGAATGCTTCGACATTGAAAGGACACTCCTATAAGTCAAGGACCCACAGTTGGTCATTAGTTCAGTTTTTACTGTGTCAATAATTCATGCTGATCTCCAGTAGGAGCTCTGTGAAAAACCATCTCACTTTAAGTGTCAAAGATTGCACAACTAAGAATATCTTGGAATGATCTGCTAGAGTTCAAGATTACTGCTTTCGTTTTAGTCATCACACTATTATAAAAACTAAGTAATTTTAGTTATTGCACTACATTAGCATTTTTATAGATTTTAATAAAGGATTTTATCAGTAAATAGATCTGTGCTCATAGCCAGCGTGTCATGGTCTAACAGAGTATTTTTGTGAGGCAATGAGAATAAATATAAGGATATCCATCATATTCCGAGTTGTTCACTGCGACTGAGGATTAATTAGTAGACGTGACGTTGAATTATTGCAGCTAGAGAATTGGAGCTTTCTGTGGTGCTGTGGTAGTATCTGTGTCTAAAAACCAGAAAGCTTGGCATCAAGTCCCACCTGCTCCAGATGGATGTCTGAATAGGTTGCCTTTTTTAACAAAAAAAAATCTACTAGAAGGCAGAACAACTCTAATTTGGTGCATAATACAAAAATACTACGTTTTCCTTTAAACCTTCATTGAGGAATGAAAGAAAAGATAATACTGGAAAGCTTAAGATTGCAAGACAGGTCATGATGTGAAATTGCAATTATGCATCCAAGACCGCAGCTTGTCACACAGATAAAATAGCAATCGACATTTTACACAATATTATACTTGCTGTGAAATGGCAGAAAGCAATTATTCTATGTGCATTTTTAATCCTCCCTTTCTTCCTATTTTTTCACTGATTTTATTTCCTTCTCTGGTAGAGCCCTATACCAGTCCTTCAATAATGATATTCACAATAACAGGTACTTAGAATCCCTACAGTGTGGAAGCAGGTCATTTCACCCAATGAGTTCACACAAACTCTCCAAACAGCATCTAACACAGACCCAACTCATCCCAGTAACTCTGCATTTCCCATAGCCAGTCCACCCAGCCTGCACATCTTTGGACTGTGGGCGGAAGGCAGAGCACCCAGCAGAAACCCATACAGACACAGGGAGAATGTGCAAACTCCACACAGGCTTTCACCCCAAGGTGGGATTGAATTGAGCTACCCCAGATCTGTAAGGTAGCAGTGCTAACTGCTGAGCCACCATGCTACCCTCATATTGCTTATCAGAAAATGATGGGCTAGCTCAGAGATGGCTCCCCACTTGAAGCAAACATACTGTCTGCTAGATGGGCACCATGTGGGAAAATTGACCAGAAGGGTAAGAGAAAGAAGAAGCCTTCTCCTAACTTCTCTTGGATATTTTTCCTTCATGTGTTCATTGGATGTGGGCATTGCTGGGTAGGCCAGCGTATATTGCCCACCCCACAACCTCGTTACTCTGAAACAAACACATAGAATGCTACAGAAACTCAGAATGTCGAGCAGCATATGTGGATGCGGAAAGAGAGTTAATGTTTTGAATCCATACGACTTTTGAGCAGCACCTACATGGATTGGAGCAGGCTGCATCTCAGGGATGTTCACCTGTGCTCTTACAGCTCACTCACCTTGAGTTGACCTGAATGCTCATAGTGTCCCTGCCTTGTCCTTTGTCCTTTCCACTCACTCCAGGGATATTGTTTTAATGATGACATGAAGCCAGGAAGCTTGTCATAGTTGTTAGTGGTACTCAGTCACATCAAGGCAGCTTTCACTAAGGTGGTCCTGACATTGCAAGACAAGGACTACCTCTGATACCAGTCCAAGGGCTTAGATACAGTCATTCAGCAGCTTGGGGTCAGGATTATCTCCTTGCTATAGGTGAGGAGCCGGATGTCCCATCTCGCCTCTTAGATCTCTCTGTCCTACTGTGGGCTATTTGCTCCTGTAAATGAGATGAGAAACGGTGGCATATAGCAGCTAATGCTGGTGCAGGTGGGGAAATGTGGTGATTTGCCCTGATTGATTGAGCAGTCACTACAAAAGGGTCTGCAGGGCTGGTAGTGTCAAGTGCTGAGTTGATTGAGAGTGAGTGAGGGAAGATGTTGCAGGCAATAGTGAGTATGGTAGAGCATGAGCCTTGATGGAAGACAGATGCAATAGCAGAAACGGGTGGCATAGCAGAGAGAAGACGGTGGCTCTTAGCTTTCACTGTACCTTCTTTCTACGCAGCTGGGCATTCATCTCGATGGCTGAGACCACACTGACAAGGTGGCAACCTCAGCCCAGGCTGGCAGGGTCTGGTGTAGTGGTCTCCTCGGCAGTCTTGGGAGAACAGCATGGCCTTCCTCGGTGTCACATCAACCACAAGAACCTCTAGTTCCCCGTTCACAAAGCAAGGTCTCTGCCGTGTCCTGGGCAAATGTGAAGCAGGTTTGGACAGACAGTTCTTGTCCATAGGCAGAATGAACTTTTGAAGATGGTGCTGGTGCCAGGGCTAACAATATATTATGATATCCCAGCAGCGGCAAATTCTTCAGGTTTTGTGAGTGGTAGAATTGGGCTTGTATGAGACAAGAGTGTCACCATACGGGAAGGGGAGGAAGTTAATGGGTTAGGTTTGGGATAATATGAAGAGAATGTTGCTGGGCCTCAGAGAAAAGCACTCTATGACATTAAAAAAAATTGACACTTAGCAAAAAATATGACAAGACTCAGCCCTATATGACTGAAGCCCACTGAGGACAATACATGCTGGAGATTTAGTCAAGGATAAGAAAAACACTGGTGTATAACATTGGGAAATAAAAATAACTAAAAACTTTGATCTATAACCCATCAAATACATTAAACAGTTACTCATCTCATCATTATTTTTGGACTTTGTACATATATGTGTATCATAATTCCGTACATTAACAGTCATTGCATTTCAAAGTCACTTGTTACCCATGATTTAAGATCCTACTGAGAAACATGAGGTTTCACCAAAGTCAAAGTATTCCTATTGTGTTGTTGTGAATGTATCATAAACCGTACAACAGAGTTTATGAAGAAAAAGAACTTGCAGATTGACGAAAACAATTGTTTTTATCTGCCTAAGCCCCAAGCTTTAGAATTTCGTCCCTAATCATTTCTGCCTCTCTGGATTTCTCTACTCTCCTCTCCACTCTTAAGACACCTGTTAAAACTTTGATTGAGTTTGTGATCAACTCTTCAAATTTGCCTTATGCAGTTGGGTATCAAATTTTGCCTGATGATGTTCCTGCACAGTGCCTTGGAATGTTTCACCACAGTCAGGCATTGCAAAGTGTAAGCAAGATGAAATCGACAAATAAACACAGAAGGGTCTAGGCCCGAAACGTCAGCTTTTGTGCTCCTGAGATGCTGCTTGGCCTGCTGTGTTTATCCAGCCTCACATTTTATTATCTTGGAATTCTCCAGCATCTGCAGTTCCCATTATCTCTGATACTTTTAATTCACTTTATTTAAGGCAAATTGCATTTACTTTTGAAAGTTTGCTCAGAAATACGTTCAAAAATCAATTACTTAAGATTGAACAAATTACGCTGTTACATGAGAATTTTTTCAAATACCTTAAAGATTTCCTGATTAAATAAGATCTCTTAATGATTACTCTGTAAGCCTTCCTCTCTTTTACAGTTGCATCACAAGTCAACTACAAATCGACAATTTGGAAACAAGTTGCATTTAATCTCTTGTGTAGATAATGGTCTTAAAGCTACAATGTATCATTTTGTCAATTTGCAACTATTCACTTTGCACTGCAGTTACAGTCTCAACACAGCCTGTACCAAATGATGGGGCCCGAGAGAGTCATGTTAACTCAGACGTCTTGGAGGATATTCAAACTATGCTGCACAAAGCCAATTTATAGCATAGCATGTGGACTTTCAATGCTAATATTTAGCTTTAGTACACTGCAGTCAGTTAAATCTGCTTTTCAGTTGGTCAAAATCCATTTGAAAGCCAATATTACAAATTATATTTTGAAGAAGAGTCACTGGTCCCAAAACGTTAACTCTGCTTTCTCTCCACGGACGCGGCCAGACCCGTGTTTCGAGCAATTTCTGATTTTATTACAGAATATGCAACATATGTCCAGGATTAAGGTGATAGTAACAGCGAAGGGGATAAACGAGGGTTATTAGCCCTGGAACAACAAGTCTCATTCCATTTAGATCTGAAGGCGAAAGGGCCTTAACCCTGCTTTACATTATACAAAATGTTACTTTGAGTCTAAACGCATAGATCAAGGCCTCAAGGTGAGTCAACACCAATTTTAAATTATCAAGGGTTTGGGGAAGGTGTCACTGGACAAGACAAATCAGAGGAGATTAGAAAGCAGGATTTAATGTAATATAAAGAATAAGAGGGTAGCCAGGCAGAGGGTTGGTCCACTCAAGGACAGGGAAGGGAATTTATGTGTGCAGCCACAGGAAATGGGCGAGGTATTAAATGAGCACTTTGCATCAGCTTTCACCATAGAAAAGGACTTGGTAGACGACGAGTCTGGGGAAGGGTGCGTAGATAATTTGGGTCATGTTGAGATCAAAAGGGAGGAGATATTGGGGGTCTTGAAAAACGTTACAGTAAACAAGTCCCCAGGGCCTGATGGGATATTCCCCAGAATACTGTGAGAGGCAAGGGAAGGAATTGCTGGGGCCTTGAGGGAAATCTTTGTATCCTCACTGGCTATAGGGGAGGTCCCAGAGGACTGGAGAATAGCCAAAGTTGTTCCTTTGTTTAAGAAGGGAGGCAAAAATAGACAATAGACAATAGACAATAGGTGCTGGAGTAGGCCATTTGGCCCTTCGAGCCAGCAACACCATTCATTATGATAATGGCTGATCATCCACAATCAGTATCCTGTTCCTGCCTTATCCCCATAACCCTTGATTCCACTATCTTTAAGAGCTCTATCCATCTCTTTCTTGAAAGTATCCAGAGAGTTTGCCTCCACTGCCTTCTGGGCAGAACATTCCATATATCCACCACTCTCTGGGTGAAGAAGTTTTTCCTCAACTCTGTTCTAAATGGCCTACCCTTATTTTTAAACCTTGTCCTCTGGTTCTGGACTCACCCATCAGGAGAAACATGCTTCCTGCCTCCAGAGTGTCCAATCCCTTAAAAATCTTATACACCTCAATCAGATCCCCTCTCATCCTTCTAAACTCATGTGTATACAAGCCCAGTCACTCCCATCTTTCAACATATGATAGTCCCGCCATTCCGGGAATTGACCTCGTGAACCTACGCTGCACTCCTTCAATAGCAAGAAGGGATAATGCAGCTAATTACAGCCCGGTGAGCCTTACATGAGTGGTAGGGAAATTATTGGACAGGATTCTTCAAGACAGGATTTAGTCCTACCTGGAAATCAATGGGTACATTAACAAGAAGCAACATGGTTTTGTGAAGGGGAGGTTGTGATTCACTAGTTTGGCTGAGTTTTTTGTTGAAGTGACAAAGATGATCGATGAAGGTAGAGCAGTGGATGTTGTCTACATGGACTTCAGTAAGGCCTTTGACAAGGTCCCTCATGGCAGTCTGATACAGAAGGTAAGGTTGCATAGGGTCACAGGTAAGCTTGCAATATAGATTTAAAAAACTGGCATGGTCATAGAAGACAGAGGGTATGCAGTGGAAGGGTGCATTTCTGAATGGAGGGCTGTGACGAGTGGTGTTCGTCAGGGATCAGTGTTGGGACCTTTGCTGTCTGTAATATATTTAAACGATTTGGAGGAGAATGTAACTGGTCTAATTAGTAAGTTGGATGATGACACAAAGGTTCATGGAATTGCAGATAGCTTTGAGGACCGTCAACGGATACAGCAGGATATAAATTGGTTGGTGACTTGGGCAGAGAGATGGCAGATGAAGTTTAATCCAGAAAAATGTCAGGTAATGCATTTTGGAAGGTCTAATCCAGATGGAAAATGTACAGCAAATGGCAGCATCCTTAAGAGTACTGATAGGCAGAGGGATCTGGGTATGTAGGTACACAGGTCACTGAAAGTGGCAATGCAGGTAGAAGATGTAGTCAACAAGGCTTATGGCATGCTTGCCTTCATCACCTGGGGTACTGAGTTTAAAAATTGGCGGGAAACGTCGCAGTTTTAGAGAAACTTAGATCACCACACTACCAGAAGGATGTGGTGGCTTTGGAGAGGGTACAGAAAAGATTTACCAGAATGTTGCCACAGTATGGAGGGCATTTGAAATGAGGAGAGGTTAGAGAAACTTGGGTTGTTCTCATTGGAACGATGGAGGTTGAGGGGGTGACCTGATAGAGGTCTACAAGATTATGATGGGCATGGACAGAGTGGACAGTCAGAAGCCTTTTTCCAGGGTGGAAGAGTCAGTTACCAGGGGCCATGGGTTTAAGATGCGAGGGGCAAGGTGTAAAGGTGATGTATGAGGCAAGTTTTTTACACAGAGGGTGGTGGGTGCCTGGAACTCGCCGCCAGGGACGTAGTCGAAGCAGATACTATAGTGACTTTTAAAGGGTACCTTGACAAATACATGGACAGGATGGGAATAGAGGGATACAGTCCGTGGAAGGGTAAGGGATTTAGTTGTGGCGGGCAGCATGTTGGTGCAGGCTTGGAGGGCAGAAGGGCCTGTTCCAGTGCTGTAATTTTCTTTGCTCTTTGTTCTATGTAAAGTCAGTGCTCAGTGTGGAAAATTAAAGGCCAGCAGGAGTAAATTGAAATAGAAACATCTCGGAAAGTGAGAAGATGTACCTGATTTTTTATTAGCTCTTGGACTGAAGTAAAGGTGGATTGAAACACCATTTGTGGTAGAAAGAAATGAGAGAAAATCATGAAAAAACGTGTTCAGAAAGATTACATTCATCTCGCTGTCAGCTTCAGTAAAACAAAACACTCTTGATTTTAGTTATTGTAAAATTTTAAAGCTTCCACTAGATCCACTTCTGGCTAGTAAACATGGGGAACAACTAAGAACATCTAACAAAAGGTCATCAGTGGCATTCAAAGCAACCTAATCGAAAATATTCAAACTGAAATCATTCGGAGGTAATGACAGGCAGAGCACAAGCCTCTGTACTCCTAAACAGCAACCAGACAAAGAGAGAAAATAACAGCAGTAACATGTATATTCTCCACAACAAAAACCTGCATTTATTTAGCACCTTTAATATGGTAAAATATCCCAAAACCAGCCTTCATTATAGCACAAGAGGAAATGCCTCCCAGAACATCAGGCGCCTTGGAATTTAAAAAAATGTTTCAATGATTATTTTACATTTATAAACCATTCTACTGCATGACCGTACTTCTAAAATGTTTGTACTTGCAGCAATCAGGTTTTAAGTGAGATGACTGCCTGCTTAAGTGGAAACAATGTCAAGCGCACCAATTTCATGTCCTTTCCTGTTTGTGAGGCTTTGTCTCACAAACAAATCATCTTCAATGGTTTCAATGGCACTAAAGGGTGAATGTGGGCATCTGTTAGAGCACTGTAACAGGAAAGAGGAATGCAATCATCCCTTCACAACTACCAGGGTTTTGTTTCCATAACGTTAACGCAGCCAATGGGGTTTGAGGCAGGAGGAGGAGGTGGTGCAGGAGACTGGAGGGGCAGAGGATGGAAGAGACATGGGAGTCTGCTAATTATTCAGCTGGAATCTACATGCATAGACTTAACATTTTAACGACAATCTGCTGCTGATTAGAATTAGCATTCTTTTGAAACAGGAAGCTTTTCCTGTACAAATAAATCCATGCTAAGGACTGCAGAAACCTGCCACAAGGAAATCTCTGGAATGCAAGCTCTTCTCAAGACTCCCTGCAATGTGAGGCCAATTTAAATTTCTGGGTGTGTTTTTTTTTCATAACAACATACACAGTAAATCAGTCTGCATTCCTCACAATCTAGGAGCTCTATAAAGCACAGACCTGACTGAGGGCATATTATCATTGTTCTTTGCCAGAACCTACCACCACCCCTTCATCTTCCCTCAAACAACAGCAATACTTCATTCATTAACAGAATCCTGAAAGGAATTTATTCTCCAGGATAACTGACATGATAAACACATGAAGGATGACAATGAAAAACTGCACAAATAGGTAATTAAATCTAACGTTCGGTAAAATCTGCACAGCTTTTTTATTCGGCATGCTGATGACTGCTCTACATACGTTGTGATATGTTACTTCCAACTGGGCGTAAGCAAATGATTTAACCCTCTCAATTCTAAAATATTTGAGGCTGCCAGTGTATATCTTGCAAATTCAATGCGAGAATTACTAATTACAAATAGTACGTAAATCAAAATATAAGAATTATCCTCAGCTGACTAAAACAAGATTCAATTTAATTCAAAAGGCTGCCTGTGTCAAAATGACAAATCATTAGAAATAATTATTTTAGACTCACTGGGCGAAATCACACACACATTATTTCAGAGTGGTTTCCAAATGCCTTTCTTAGCACCCCTGCAACTTTTTTTCTGGTGTTTATTTGTTTAAAAAAAATCACTATTTTCCTCTGAATTGCTCACAATGTCTTGGTCAATGGGGAATAGAAACCCCTGGGTTTAGGCCGATATTTTCAAAGGTTTGCCCGCAAAAAAAGAGGTGCAAACTACAAACAGCTCTGTTCATAAAGTCTCAGCTTCCCAAAAGAAATCTTCTTCATGCTTCCACAAGACAAGGAGACTACAGACTGGCTTTTAGCTGTGCTGAAACATGGAGCCAGGAAACTTCCCAACTCAGCTAATATTTAAAAGGGCCAGCACCCTCCCTATTTTTGTTCTGGGGCATTTTGGACTGAGTTTGGCCTGCTGTCTCTGGATAGATTAGATTCCCTACAGTGTGGAAACAGGCCCTTTGGCCCAACAAATCCACACTGCCCCTTGAAGCATCTCACCCAGACCCATCCCCCTATAACTCACACACCCCTGGACACTATGGGTAAATTAGCATGGCCGTTCCACCTAGCCAGCACATCTTTGGACTGTGGGAGGAAACCGGAGCACCCGGAGGAAACCCATGCAGACACGGGGGGAGCATGCAAACTCCACATATACAGTTGCCTGAGGCTGGAACTGACCCCGGGTCCCTGGCGCTGTGAGCCTGCAGTGCTACTCACTGAGCCCCACTGCTGCCACAGCGGCAAGTGAGTGAAGTAGTGAAAAGGTCCACCTCAGTTGTCTGGGACTTTAGCTCAGTTCTATTAAAAGCTGCAAGATCCTCTAATCCTTATGATTTAACCCTCTCACATTCCGTGAATCCCCTATTCCCTCTACATTCCCCATTCCCACTTATTGTCCAGGCCACCTCTGTACCAAACAAGTATCCTCCTAGATACTCAAAATCCTCTATAGACAGACTTCAGGGATCTTGTAGAGGTGAAAATATTAAATTTGAAACAATCTAATAGAATTATCACTGAAACACATTTGATAAGCTCTCATCACTGGAACCTATTCAAAAATATAACATCATGTCACCGAAAATCAACTCACACCATCAGTTCATAAGCATGAAGATTAATTTATTAATTATCCTAACACATCTGTATCTCATAAATCGGTGCACCAACTGACAGAGGCGCGATATTTAAAACATTACTTGTTAGCGTGTTTCAAAAAATTAATCTTTTTTCTCAGTTGCATGAAGCTCAGATGTGTTTTACCATGGACAAGCATCCATTCTGACCAAATTGCTGTATAATGACTCATCCAAGTATCTAGTGTGAAGAGATAATTAGTACGGCCCCAGTAATTCACCCAAGTGGGCTTTTGCATGTTTGCAGTTGAACACACAGTCCTCGGTAATTCTCAGTCAATCCACAGGAAATCAGCCTTACAATCATGTCTCATTGTGCCGAACAGAAACACTCTTACAGATGCTCTTATAGCTTGTACACTCAATGGGAAGGCAACAAATTTCCATCAGATTGGTTGGCACAACGTTATGCTTTGTGTGACTGGAAATTACTTGCCATGGAGAAGTATCATGAAAAGAAAGGGATGTCTGTAAGGATTATCTATGCCCCCATTTCCAGTATTCTCTTCAACAAGTCAATCCGTTTTTATTAAAAATAATCTTCCTCTTCCTTAGTTGTCCACTTCCAAAAGACCACCTATGGGGGTAACTTTCCTCCATCAAGATTAGCATTCCTTAATTTTTAACTTTTTAAAAATTCATTCACAGGATGAGGGTATTGGTGGCTAGGCCAACTTTTGTTGTTCACCCCTAATAATCCAGACGGTAGCTAAGAGCCAGCCATATTTGTTGTCGATCTGGTGTCACATGTAAGCCAGACAAGGTAAGGATGGCAGTTTCTTTCCCTAAAGGACACCAGTGAACCAGACAGGTTTTTCCGACAAACTGCAATGTCGTTATTGGACATTTAATTCCAGAATTTAAAAAATTGAACTGAAATTTCACTATCTGCCATTGTTGAATGTGAACCTGAGTCCCCAGAATATTACCTGGATAAAACCACGAGGCTGTCATCTTTCCCTAACTGACCATCCTGACCTTCTTAATTATAGTGGGTCAAGGCAGCCAGTTAAAGAAGCTAGTTTTGACATGAGTCTTTATTCCTAGTTCCACAATCTCAGGTGCCATTTGCTTTGAAAGGGGTGAGTGAAGGTGATGCCATTTCCACGTGGTGTCTTTTGAAAATAGCATAGACCTGGCACAGCCTGATCTCCCATCAAGTTTCAGAGTTGAAATTAGGTGCTTCACTGGTCACTTACCTCAGCCATGGTGATGGACAAGCAGAACCCTCAAGGATTTAGTGCCAGCATGTTCTTTGACCATGGAAATCCGCAAACAGGTGCAATGTTGTCTTGAAGCTACAACAGGTGATTTTAAACAGAGATAATGGGAACTGCAGATGCTGGAGAATCCAAGATAATAAAATGTGAGGCTGGATGAACACAGCAGGCCAAGCAGCATCTCAGGAGCACAAAAGCTGACGTTTCGGGCCTAGACCTTTCATCAGGGAAAGGGTCTAGGCCTGAAATGTCAGCTTTTGTGCTCCTGAGATGCTGCTTGGCCTGCTGTGTTCATCCAGCCTCACACTTCGTTATCTTGGATTTTAAACAGAGGATGACTAGGGTGAAAAACTCCAATTCTTCTTTTTCTTGTGCCAGGATAATTATGGAAACTCTACTGCATTCTCGACTGACTTCAAACAACACAATGAAAAACTAATCTACACTAGGACTACATCACTTAGTGGTTAAACTGTCTAAAATATTCAGGCACTACAGGCTTGTTACCAATAGTACTTTCAGAACTCCTCTTCCAACAACACATAACATTGTTTAAATCTACAATGTTCTAATGTTGCCCAGCAGTGGCATTACTCAGTGTCAATAGTCTCTATGAGTTGTATAATTCAGTGTTATTAACTCAAGTTTTTTCTCAATCGTAACCTCTTTACTAGTCCTAGCCTGTTGAAAAGTAAATATTGTTTTCAAAGCCTCTCCTCTTTGCAGCTTAACTTGCATCATCCTCATTAACCATGACTTGCTACTGATATTGGTTCCTGAATTCAGCAATACTTCACTTCTGAAATCATCTTCTGGTTTTCAAATTATATCTTAACCTCACACCTCCCCATCTATATAATCTCACACGGCTCCACAGTACTCAGATATCCACACTGCTCCAAATCTTTAATCTCCTAACTTTTCACTGATGTGCCTTCAGTTGTCAAGCTGTGCGGTAATATAATTCCTTGTATAAAACTCATCATCCCTCTACTTCCATCCTTTAAGATACTCCTTAAAAGCTATCTCTTTACCTAAGCTTTTGGTCACCTGCCTTAACATCTATTTATAAGGCTCAGTGTGAAATTCTGTTTGTCAGTAATCTTGTTAAGAACTGTGTCTCATTTTACTACATTGAAGGTGTTCTATAAGTCATCATGAATATTATTCAGTTTCAAACAAAAGGCAAATATAAAAGACATGCTTTGAGGCCACAATTAGAGAATCCCTACAGTGTGGAAGCAGGCCAATCAGCCCATCAGGTCCATACTGACCCTCAGAAGAACATCCCACCCAGACCCACCCTCCTCTGTCCAATCCATGTGACCCTACGTTTCCCATGGCTAATCCACCTAGCCTGTACATCCCTGGACACTATGGACAATTTAGCATGGACAATCCACCTAACCTGCACACCTTTGGGCTAAACCTACTAAACAAAACACATTGCCTAAACCTGTACCTCCCAATTATTTTCAACCTGGTTTCTACTCGAATCATTTCTTTTTGGTTTTCCTTCTCTTCTGGAATTCAACATCCAAATGCTGGTGAAGAGTCTGAAAGGTTTGACAGTGTTTTAAAGCTGATAGTTTCATAATCATGATAGATACAAGCCAAAATCGCTGACTGCCATCACATACATTTCACATTCAGATAATAAGTACAAACTAATGACTTTTGGCATTGTATTTATAAATCACTAAAATACGTCAATGTGAAAGTGCAGTTTTACGATTTAGAATGTCACTTTCAGTATGATAGGAAGGACTGGTATATTGGTCCATTGAGCAGAACTGAAGAGATTGTTCCTGAATAAGAATGAGTCAAGAAAGGTCAATTAATAATTGAAAGAAAAAGTATTACATTCGTAACAGAAAATACATAAACGATAAAGATTCACTCTCAACTGTTCGCAGTTTTTTTGTTCACTAACCATGATCAACAATACTGCAATACTGTCAGGTTAAGGAAGGGCACTGCAGACAGAAGGATTAATCAAACCGTAATTGTGAATCGTATCATAAATATCAGGATAAGAGTGAAGGGCACATCACAGATCAAATATTGAAGGGCAAAGATGGGAGTACATGCCAAACCAAAGGGAAGTATGGATCACATCACAAGCATGTGGGAGGAAAGAAGAAAATACTAGATTGAAAGTCTGTGTGGGAACAGAAGAGAGGAGGATGAATGACAATACAAATATGAAGGGAGAGTGTGTGAATGATTGTTTTTGAGTATCTTCAATCAATGGTTTAATAATCTATGTTTGCTCAGTTGGTGGATGTACTACACAAAGGATTGGAATACACAATGAAAATGAGAACAGTCACTTTCGCCACACTGAGAGTCTTTAACAGCTGCCAACAGTGCAGATATTTCACTTGTGCATTTATCATATGTGCAGTAAACAGACAGAAATGTTTTGCTGTGTCAGTAAGAAACCACAGTTAATAAACATAAATATACTTATAACTATAGCTGCACCACAAAATAATATGATCACAATCCAGTTATGGGATTTTATACTGGTGGCTTCTGGCAAAGTTCCCAAAATACCATATATTGTTCCATTAAGTTGACATTTCCTCTTGTGTCATGAACAGTGGCATTATAACAGTCTCACATCTTAAACCTCATGAGCTTTTGACCTTTGGATGGTCCTTGCCCATCTGAAATGCTGTGCTGAATGACACTATACATACTGTAGAATTGGCCATTCTCCATCTGGTATATTTTAAAATATCACAAGATAATCTTCACGGTGTTTAGAGAAGTTTGTTGTTCTCATGAAGGACACTCACAAATTTGTTTTTTTTCTCTTACACAGACTTAACAGTGTTTTGGAGTGGTCATTAATCCAGTACTGAATTAGTATGGACTCAGTTATTTATCAGCTCAAAGATGCCCTGCTCCCCTCAACTTACATTAATTGTTATCAGCAGACTGGGATATCAAGTCCACTACTTCAATTATTTTTAGGGGCAGGAGGGGCAGTTTGCCTGTTGCTGTCCAACGAAACAAGCAGCCTACAGTGTGTTGTGTAAATGCTGTGCTTGTTTTCTTGCTGATTCATAGAAAATCCATGCAGCTGGACGAAGAGACTAGTTTCTGCTTGGAGAGGAATTTACATGTGGTGGTGTTCTCATGCACTGGCTTCCATTGTCTTTCTAGGTGGCCGATGTCGCTGGACGTAAAGCACTTTTGAAGTGAGATAACAACTAGGACATGTACCAACATCAAATGGACACCCAGTAGAGATGGAAATCAATAGAAAAGCAAATAAATATTTAATACTAGTCAATCCGTCTACACAAAGTATTCATGAAAACAAGAAAACTGACAGCAACAGGGTAGCAAGATTGAAAATACACCATTAACTTACAGTTGACACAATACTGAAACTTTCTAAAAACCATTTCAGGGATTGCACTGTCCCTCAGATAGCTGTTAAATTATAGGCTCCCTTTGACCATATTGGCCAACACTAAAGATACCACGGCACTATTTAAAGACCACTGGAATTCTTTGGTATCCTGGTCAATACTTGCTTATCAACCAACAAAATCAAACCGGGTATTCTGATCATTGTTGTTATTGGGAGCTTGCATTGTGTAATCTGACTGTCATGTTTCTTATATCATATAATCACGCGATCAAAAGAAATACGACAGAAGTGTTTAGGCAAACACGCTTTACTGGTTGGATTGCATTTTAGGATGTCCTGTGGCTCAGAAAGATACTGTACAATTGTACTTGTCTTTCATTCTCACAACAAAAAGTCTGGTTTCACTCTTCATGGGATTCCATGCTTAGCGAACACCATGGTCAGTGCAATTTCTTTGTGAAAGCGAAACAAAGAATAAGACAGTTTTAAAACTTTGTGAGTTGTCTTAAATATGAATGACCTTGCTACTACATATTGGCAAAAAGTTGCAGACAGTCAGGATATCAATTTAAGCTTCAACTGGATTAAATGGCTGTACACACATCTTTAAACATTTATACAGTATGCCAAACAGAGCATGAACCACTTTTCAGTGTAGGGCTTTATACTTTCCAGTATTTGTTATCATGGGAGCACACTATTTCCTCTCCTCAACTGAGAAAAAAAGTACTTGTGTCTGTTTATTTATAATTTCATAATACAACATCCCAATGACTGGAAATGTCTAAAGCCTTTATACTGTTTTATTAAGAAATATGAACACATTGCCATCTAAATTAATCATGATAGGACTTTTTTTCAAAATATTTGCCTTCAGTCTATAGAATTAATTAAGCTATCAAATTATGGATCAGATCCAAGTTAATGCATCCAGGGTACTAATAAGCGAATAGTCATTTTGCAGTACAGAATTGATTATTGCTGAAGGATGGCATTTTGTCGAAGCTTTTCATCTTGCATTCATCAGAACAATCGGAAAGAATTACCAATGCAAAGGAATACAATATTTAAACTGTTGGAAGGTGGACTCTGATTGGTAGAGATGTTACCATGAGAATGCATCAGGTAAATGATGACTGACAGTTAATTTCCAAGCTTTGTTTAATTTTTAAAGCAGGCAGGTTGACTCTGATTGGTCAAGACATTGCCCTGAGAAATGAACCATTGAATGGCTGTCACCTATTTGCTTCATTCAAAACAGGTATACTGTGTGTATATGTTTTGTGTTTGTAAAGAACTCAAGGCTACATATAAATATATGTAACTTCTAGCACATGCAAGTATGCTACCCAGTGAGCTCAAGTCAGCATCATAAATTGATTATCAGCATAATTCCACACATATTCAGGATTTTTCAGAAAATGTTGCTGAATTATGGAAACAGATATTGACTTGTAGTGATGAGTGCAAGATGAAAACATTCAACAAAATGTATCTTTTTCAGCAAAACCCAAGTTTCCAACAAGTGACTACTTGACTTCTGCTTATTATAAATATTCCTTCCTCTGTAAAACAATACCTATCATACATCTTTCATGTATTCACTCTCACAATTCCATTACAGACTTTAGATTCAATCTCTTGGATTCTGATTTCAAGCTTATATCTGGTGAGCTAAACAACTTTTTCTTTTTACATGTAACTATCTTTCCCTCTCAGCAGTATTCTCTCTTTGGGACTAAATAGAACATAGAACATAGAACAGTACAGCACAGAACAGGCCCTTCAGCCCACGATGTTGTGCCGACCATTGATCCTCATGTATGCACCCTCAAATTTCTGTGACCATATGCACGTCCAACAGTCTCTTAAATGACCCCAATGACCTTGCATCCACAATTGCTAGTGGCAACGCATTCCATGCTCTCTCAACTCTCTCTGTAAAGAACCCGCCTCTGACATCCCCTCTATACTTTCCTCCAACCAGCTTAAAACTATGACCCCTTGTGTTAGCCATTTCTGCCCTAGGAAATAGTCTCTGGCTATCAACTCTATCTATGCCTCTCATTATCTTGTATACCTCAATTAGGTCCCCTCTCCTCTTCCTTTTCTCCAATGAGAAAAGTCCGAGCTCAGTCAACCTCTCTTCATAAGATAAGCCCTCCAGTCCAGGCAGATTCCTGGTAAACCTCCTCTGAACCCTCTCCAAAGCATCCACATCTTTCCTATAATAGGGCGACCACGACTGGACGCAGTATTCCAAGTGCGGTCTAACCAAAGTTTTATAGAGCTGCAACAAGATCTCACGACTCTTAAACTCAATCCCCCTGCTAATGAAAGCCAAAACACCATATGCTTTCTTAACAACCCTGTCCACTTGGGTGGCCATTTTAAGGGATCTATGTATCTGCACGCCAAGGTCCCTCTGTTCCTCCACTCTGCCAAGAATCCTATCCTTAATCCTGTACTCAGCTTTCAAATTCGACCTTCCAAAATGCATCACCTCGCATTTATCCAGGTTGAACTCCATCTGCCACCTCTCAGCCCATCTCTGCATCCTTCTCGCTGAACATCTCAGGCCTCTCCACGGAATTACATTCTTATTATTCCATACTTACATAACAAAAGGATCAAATGTTCACAGAATTATTGATTTATTATCTAGAGGGAAAGTGCAAATTCCTAATTCACTCTGGCATCTCTATCCAACAGATGTAAATACTGATAGCTATTTATTGAAATAAGCATCGTAGATTCCCCATCAGGCGTCTGAAAAATGTTTTGTCAACTTACTGTTGCTACTTTAATAATCATCTCTCCAAGATGCTTTTTAAGATTTCTATTTCCCCCATTAAGTGAGCAAGGAGGCAACTTGCCAATGCAAGGCACCCTTAGAAAGCATGAAATAGACCTGGGTGACTTTTTACCAGACTTTCTTCTCCTACTGTGCATGTTAAATAATCAATCCAAGATCTCAATGCAAGGAATCTGTGGCAGAAAAACAATATCTGCCCATTTCTACAAGCCCACTTTACTGAACAGCTTTGAGTAATTGCATAAACTTAGTTTAGTGATACATTTTCTTGGATCCAAAATGTTCACAATGGCACCTTAGAAGAAGCTTAAGTATAACAGAGCCTCCATGTAACTGGCTTCGTGTCTCTTTTCTAAAATCAATATCACTCTGTCAATCCTGGTTTCAACATTCCCAGTCAAAATATAATATACTTGAAACTGTAACTAACAGTGGCAGGCAGAAGGTTCCTTTTATGCAGCTTACACTTTTATCAACATCTACAACGATTCATTACCCGGTGACACTCTACAGTCCACCAATAGTAGAGACAAGTGCTTTTTGTGAAAGAAAAGACTGTCAAAGAATTGCGGTAGAGCTACTTATAAGTTTGACTGCACTGGATTATTGCTGAAACACACCAGTTACAAACAAAGGAAAGGAAAGTTTCAACAAAATAATAAGTCACACCCCATATTTACTGAACTTCAGGTATATATGATCCTAATCTAAACAAAGCATTTTTTAAAATCCTTCCTTGCATCCAACAAATAATGTGAAAATTCAAGTAAGCCAATGTTTTCCAGTTTTAAAAGTATCAACTGGAAACAAATTCCAATGGAATTTAAGGATTAATTTTCTACAGACTCTATCAAATTTGCCATATGGTAGGGTCCCATGGATCCAGTGCTATCCTTTCCTTGCAGAAAGCAGTTGATGTGAAACTTCTTTAATTGTAATACAAGTGTCTTTGATATGTACATGACTTTGCTATATATAGATTAATGGATGGTTAGAATGAGTTGCAGATATTATAATGTTCCAAGTTTGCTTTGATTGGCATTTGCTTCCTCCCACACTAGCTCACTTGCGTAATTGTACGCTATCTACAAGATTCGATGCAGCAATTTACATAGCTTCCTTCAAAAGTATCTTCCAAATTCACTAGGGAAGAACAAGGGCATCAAACATATGGGCATTGGACCACCTGCAAGTTATCCTCCTTGAGCATCCTGACATCAAACTAAATTACCGCTACTTGACCGTCACTGGGTCAAAACTTTGGAATTCCTGCCCCCTAACTGTACTGTGACTACTCTAGAAAAGCATTACTTCAAAAAGGTGGATCACCACCATCTTCTCATGGGACATGAAACAAGCAGTGCCTGTATTCTACAAACAAATAGAGAAAATAATACTTTCCGTACTCTGGAAATAAGTTTGCATTAAACCCTGTGGCACTCCACTCAATAGCATGACTACTACAAAAAGAGATCCACAAATGAATTGCTTTTACTTATCCTTCAGCCAGTTAATGAACCATTTTGAGAATTACTTGGACTGTTGTGTGAATCCTTTTCAAAAACCTTTTGAAATTTACAGTAGGCTACTTTGTACACTCTTCTACAGCCTAGCTCCGAGGTTTAATTCACAGAGCAAGCAAGGTGGTTTATCAGGAACAATCACCTCCTTCTGAATCCATTTTGATAGTTGTTGCATTGGTTATTTATATAAATTAAGTTCATCTCATAAAACATTTCATTGTTTTACAATAAAATAGAATTGAAATGAATGACTTTAATTGTTGCCTATTGGAAGTCATGTACCATTTTAGTTATGTTTCCGATCTACTAGTAACTCAGAAGTGTCTACAATGATGACGATCCAACAAGTCTCATTTTAGATTTCTTTTGTCACCTTTGGGATTTTATTGTTTCGAGCTTTTTCACCTTGTTTTATGCTTCTCCCATTCATATTCAAGACATTAATTTTACCGTCATGGTCTGCTTAGTGAATCTCTGTTGTTCACATTATTCCTTAAGCACAAGCAAGTGTGCATTCCATATTTCTATATTATTCATGACTCTAACTTCTTTTCCAATTGCCACTTGATTTCAGAAGCACTAATAAGAAGGGCACCAGTCTTTTTGTCCCCACAGATAGGTTTCCCCCATCAGATCTCTCTCGTTGCCTTTCTGGACAGTATTTTAGTATGTTTCTTCAGATTGCTATAAATACTCCAATTAATTTCTTCTACTGTTCATCCACAGTATTTGCGAAGGTTGCTTTTCCTTATTATTTCATGTTCAACTAACTTGCTAATCTATTTGAGGTCACGTTTACGTAGTTTGTTCATTCAAGATACACATTTATCTTCCAAGTTCAACATTAGGCTGCTTGAAAAGTAGTCCTATTTATTCTCTGCAAATTCAGTCAATTCACCCCCACCCAAGCCTATGGTCATTTTGTTTAAGATATTCAATCACCTTTTAAATATTGGTCTTACAAGGTAATATAACTGGCTCCTGATTCCAGAATGAATCTCAGATCATGCATGGAGTTCTATTATTTAAGCTTTGCTGTCCCTCATTTCTGCACGTTAACGAGATCATTTTCACTTAAGATGAGCACTACTTCTTGTTTCTTGGTCTTGAAGTAATTTAGAGTACATTTATGAACTCTTTAACTTTCCCTAACTGTTTTTGATTGAGCTAAGTCATCCATTAACGTATCTTTCTTGTTGTCACAAACCATCTCTATCTTCTGACCGATCAAACTCATTTCCTTTTCTGCTGAGTTGCCAGTCTGTAACTCAATTTAGCCTGGATATATCTGTATTTGACATATCTGACTTGAAGAAGACATTACACAGTCTTGTGCTTCCTATAGAGTCGCATGATTCCTCCTCAGTCCTGAACATGTAAGGCAATATTTAGTATGGGCAATAGGATGACACCAACTTGTTATCTCCATTTGGGAAGCACTACCAAAGTGAGTGCTTATCCAACATTGAAGTGGACACAAGTTGGCTTTCCCATATCAAGGATACTGAAGGCCAATGTCTCATCCCCGAGAACTGCCAGTCAACTGGAAGGCCAGAATCTGTGCATTGAAGGCTGAGCCAACAGAAGTGGTGGTCACTGCTGCCAATGAAGATATCACAGGACAGCCAAGATCTCCAGGCCAACACTGAGTGAGGCTTTGAATTGGGAGCCGGTCAACAACAAGGTCAGGAATGTCAGGAAATTGTCCCATTCCTGATGCCAGACTCTTTGATCAGGCATGGGTACCCTCATTCAACGGCAACCTATGAGTACCAGTCAGCAAACCCAGTCAGGCTGTATTTGGGACTCCTGGCATGCCAATTTCTCTACCTGTCACTGGTTGAAGAGCAGCTGTGGCAGAACAAGGTCCTTAATTGCCAGTGGGCTGAGGAGATCTTCATCGAGATTTCCCTGCCTGGATTTACCGATAACAGAAGTGGGAAGTCACATTCCTATTTAGCACCTGCTCCAGCATTCAAAATTCCCTCAAGGGGCAGAGAGCATTACAATCTGCCCATTGAGCCACACAACCCACATTGCTGTGCTTCCTATCTTTTTCCAATAATGAACTGCCAGAGGAAGTGGTGGAGGCGGATACAATTGCAACATTTAAAAGGCATCCAGATAGATACATGAATAGGAAGGGCTGAGAGAGATATAGAGCAAATGTTGACAAGGACAACTAGATTAATTTAGGATATCTGGCTGCCATAGACTAGTTGGATCGAAGGGTCTGTTTCTGTGCTGTATAATACTATAACCCTTTGACACATTTCTCCTGCATGTTCCAATTACTTCCACTCTTTGGCATTATATTATGTTTTGAACATTTTATTTTATTGTAATAATCTGTTCACGGAATCACTGAAGTGCTATGGAAGCTATTCCACCCATCACGCCTGCACATGCTCTTGAAACAAGCATCATCACCTACAGCCATTCTCCTGCTCTATCCCCATACTCCTGCATATGATTTCTATCCAAATAGTCATCCAAAGTTCTCTTGAATGTTTTAATTGAACCTGCTTAGAGCACATTTCCAGGCAGTCTAACCCACACCCTAACTATTCACTGTGAGGAAACATTTTTTCTCACATCATCCTTGCTTCTCCTGCACAACACTTCAAATTTATACTCTCTCATTCTTGTTATTTTTGTGAGTGGGAATAGTTTTTCCTAATCTACTGTATCCGGCATACCCATTATTCTGAAAACCTTGATGAAATCTCCTCTCAACCTTCTTCTCTCTAAGGAGGACTTCTTAATTCGATCCTCAAAGCAGAAGTTTCTCATTCTTGGAACTATTCGTGTAAACTGTTTCTGCACTCTCTCCAATGCGTTCACATTTTTCGATAAGTTGGCACCCACAACTGTTGACACAGTAGCCTCAAGTCCTGGCATTTTTGTATGTGGTGTTCAGGCACACATGAAATCAATGAGATTTGTCACTTCTCATCCGCCTCCATTGCATATTGCTTCCTTGGGATGAGTCTTGAGATGTGGGGTGCTGCCAGCCAGCTGGAGAGTCGGCGAGGAACTCAAGCCAAAACTTGTGGGCAATGTCAGCCAAACCGTGAAAAGGGTGGCGTGGTGGCTCAGTGGCTAGCACTGCTGCCTCACAGTGGCAGGGACCTTATGCTTGATTCTTGCCTCAGGCAACTGTGTGTGTGGAGTTTGCACATCCTCCCCATGCCTGCACGTATTTCCTTTGCGTGCTCTGGTTTCGTCCCACAATCAAAAGGTGTGCAGGATAGATGGATTGGCCATGCTAAATTTCCCAACGATGTGCCAGCTAGGATAAGTAGCCATGAGAAAAGCAGGGTTTTTGGGAAAGGGTTGTGTATGTGTGTGATGCTTTTCAGAGGGTCAGTGTGAACTTGATGGGCTGACTGACCGGTTTCCACACTGTAGGGATTCTATGACCCTAATCAGGCAGTGGTTTGTTCAGTAAAGGGCGCTTCACCTACTGAGGGCTGCCAACCATTCTGAGGTTTGCAGTTTCTGAAGAAGGGTCTAGACACAAAACATCAGCCTTTCTGCTCTTCTGATGCTGCTTGGCCTGCTGTGTTCATCCAGCTCTACACCTTGTTATCTGAGGTTTGCAGTTCGTGTGCTTAGCAGCACCACTGAGAGTCTGTGGCTGCTACCGGAAGGACAAGCACCAGAATCATGGGATTGCATTGCTACATTCCTCTCCCACCTCCTGAAATCAACCAATAGCAGGTGACAAGCTGTCCATGTGGTTTAGCTGCCAAGGGTTATGGGGTAAGAGCTGGAATGTGAGGAATATCAGATCAGCTGTGATCCTATAAAAGGTGGAGGAGGTTTGAAGGGTTGAATGGCCTACTGCTTTTCCTCTTTCTTATGTGACAGACCCATGTGCAGTTGAATTAAAATGGTTTTATAACCAACCTGATTAGACATGTCATGACATACCTCTGTGGCAAGTGGGGCTTTAAACCTGACCTTTTGACCCAGAGGTACAGACACTACCACTTTGTCAATACCAGCAGCAATAGCAGAAGGCCCTTAAGTGGTTTTTAATTCACCTCTTAATGGCCTCAATTGTGGCCAAAGAAGGTCAACCACTGACCCTGAGCCCCTGACTTAATTCTGGTGGATACAGGAAGGTGGCAGCGATCAGAAACAGTAAGATCCAGCCTCATCAAAGGTCGTCCCACTTCCAAGCATATAACCTCACTTCTCTCCAACATATCTGTGTCTCTCTAAGCTTCTGTGTCCTGTTTGGTACAAATATTATTTTCTCTCAACCGCTCAATTTTTATTTTATTTCTTTCCGCTGCTCCATTATCAATCCACCTTCACCTCGTGTGTTCCTTCTTAATCCAAGTGTCCTTTAACTTACCTTCCTTTCTTTGGTATTTCCTTGGGTACCTCATTGCAATTTTGGCTCATCTCTCACTGAGGCTCCCCATTTCATTTTAGCATCTATCTGCGGCTCCCCTTTGACTTTCAACATCGACTTCTGTCAGGAATGTGCCTTTCAAACGTACTTATGCCTAAACTGCCCTTTTCAAAATGTATGAAGTTAGTGACCCCTTTTTAATTCCTTCGCTCTACTTTAAAATTGCCTAGTCTGCTTGAAGCTTCAGGTCATTCACCAGTCTTTGCAGAAAGAAGCCTTTCTACAGCAAAGTCTTGGACTGTCTTATTCAAACTGTCAGTTTCCTTTTGCCTCTACAGACATGTTATCACAGACATCTTTTACTGGGTGGTTAATTATTGACAGCCCTGCAGATTGATAGCTGGGGTCTTTTGATTGAACAACCATGGATGTTCTCCTGCGGCATGAATGAATGCAAGTGTAAAAGTGGACACTGTGGATCTGTTGTTCACAGGAAGGGGAGGAGACAGAGGATACAAAGACAGAAATCAAAGAATAAAGTCTAGTCCCTGCCCAACATAAGATCTGCTGGAAGGGTTGAGGAAAACGTTTCATTTTCATTCCCCTAGCACAAAGTCTAAATGGTTATATCCCAATTAACAGCAATTAACATTGAAAGATGCACCGATGTGCTTTACAAAAGAAATACAGGATGGACACAAAGAGGTGATGGATGACTTTGCATGAGATAATGGCTGAAAAGCAAGTAGAAAGCAGTGAGGGTAGAGTAGGACTAAGGAAGAAAAGGGCTCTGCCACCAGTAGGTAGAGAAGAGGTCATGTACACAAAGCTAGAGTTACACACAGCAGCGGATATATGGCTACCGTCACTCACCAAAATCACAGCTCAGTTAGGTAATACAAGAACTTTGAAAGTGTATTACGTTCAACATGCTCCGAGCGTCAGCCGTGGCTCAGTCTTACTCCCGAGCAGCAAGGTCACTCACCTACTCCAGGATCAGAACACAAAATTTAACATAACAGTACTGAGTAGTAGTGAGAGAGGAAAAAGAGACACACAGCGACAGTGACAGAGAGAGAGAGAGAGAGGGACAGAGGTAGAAAGACGGAGCAAGAGTGAGTCAGAGAGGTGTACTGTTTGAGATGCTATCCTTCAAGTGATACCTTAACTAAGGCTCCATCTGCTTCCTCAGGTAGGTGTAATTGACCTTTACCACTAATCTGAATAAGGACATTGGTATTATGCCTGGATTCCTGGCCCACATTTACCCCTCAATCAATATCCTAAAATAATCAGGTTACCTGATCATAATCGCATTGCAGTTTGTGGGATTTTACTGTAGGTAAATTGATTGCTGCAGTTCACACAAATGTATTCCATTGTCTGTAATGTACTTTGAAGCATGTGCTGGGCAAGAAAGGCGCTACCTACAGACAAATCTTTCTTTCTAAGAAGAGAGGTTTAATTACAAACTGAGAATGAGCACCCTGCAACCAGGGTAAGATGTCAGGAGTAAGCCCTGACTAAGCTTAGTCAGCTGATCCTACTTTAATTTTACAGGTGGTGGCCCTTTAATTACGCCCTTCCGTCTCCATGAGGATGTCCTGCCTCATTGAGCTGCCATCCAATGGGCAGTCAGTAGCTCTGCAGACTGACAGTGCCATGAGCAGGAGTCACTGCTGTTGTTGCAGGTTGACCGACGAAGTGGCTATCAGCAAGACGTCAGGGCATTCAGGTATATCTTTAGGGTCAGAACAACAGGCCAGAGTGCGGAGACAGAGGAAACATGTTGGACCAGGCCAGGGGTTTGTGGTAGAGCGGGGAGGAGTTGGCAACAGGGTGGGCAGATTTGGAAGTGAGGTGTGTTTAGGCTGGCACCAGGGGCCTGGCAAGAGGCACCACCCATTTTCACACCCTGACATTAACTAGTCAGCTCCACCCTGCATTAAACCTGCCAGGCTGCACACTCTCTTCCACTGCCTGCTTTCCCATCCATAGGTAGCCCAGAACAATCAACCAATGGTCCCATATAGACTATTCATACGACTCATTCCAGCACCAAAAATGTGTTGCAACCTCACTAGTGCTTTCTCTACAACCGAGGTTAAAGCTAGATTCTGCCTGGTGGTTGTGAAATGTTCCAAAGTTCTGTCACTCCCAAAACACATTAAGTCAGTTATAATTTGTATATGACCTTACTGTGCACGAATGTGGCAGTTGCATCTACCTATTACAAATCACAAGTAATGTCATAGCTATAGCAAAAACTGCAGATGCTGGAGTCAGAGACAATACAATGTGGAGCTGGAGGAACACAGCAGGCAAGGCTGCATCAGAGGAGCAGGATAGTTGAAGAAAGATTTCAACCCAAAATGTCAACTTTCCTGCTCCTCTTCTGCTGCCTGGTCTGCTGTGCACCTCCAGCCCCACTCTGTATTGTTACTTGTTAATGCTATAGCTATAAAGCGTTGTGGATATGAAAATCACACTATAAAAAGGCAAGATCACTCATTTAATGTGTCATTGTTAGAACTACATTATATATTTTTTGCGACATCTACAGTCCCACATTCATAAGGAAACAACCCTTTACTTGAGTCTTGTGTTACGGTACAGATTATTCGCTGGTAAGATCACAATACAAATGTTGAGACACCCCAGATCTGAAAAGGCAGAACCTAAAAAAAATTGTGAATCCATCCACATATACCGACATAATTTATTAGCTGTTGCTCATGACAGCATTTTCAGTTGCCGGAGCAGTTAGCCAGAAATTAATTACCTTCTGTTGGTTAAGTTTAAATAATTAGTATACAGGCTTTTTGTAATTATATTTAAAAATATCAGGGAATCCATCTCCCTCGACACAATTAATACTTGTATCTGATAATATATTAAGAAACTACTAAGATTATTCTATATAATCCTTTACCCAGTGTTTTGCATAATTGAGTGCAATGTAAATTTAGTCTGTATTTGCTTTGGATTTCCCTCGCAAAATCATTATTATCAAGTCGTGGAATATCACTGTTGAAAATAGGGAAAAGAAAATCCAAATGTCTGTGACACAACAAAGAAAGAACAGTGCCAGAACACGTTAACACAGTTTGTTTCAGCCAATCTACAGCACTTCTGAAGTTTGCTTTTACAAAAGGAAAATACTCCGCAAGTCAGGCAGCATTGAAGAAGCCAGAGTTAACATTTCAGGTTGATGATCCACCATCTTTAGATGTTTAGAGGGTGACGTACTAAAACGAGTAGTTCAGGACAAAAGCTGCTGTGGACAGACAGGGCTGGATTTCACTCGTCCCTGCCAGGTCCATTTGAGGCAGGGTGGAACATATAAAATACCCAGCGGCAAGTCCATTACCTCCAAGCTCACCTTCATAATACACTAAGTGACCAACTGCCAAAATCAGCGACATACCCTCCATAGGTTAAGAAAAAGATTTTGGCATGGACAGAGAGATGGGAGTGGGCATGCCATTCCAATGGCCGACATAACAACAGGTGGGGCACCCCTTTCTGGTAATCAGGGACTCCCACAAGCTATTACCCATCACTCCTTCCATGCTACCTGCCTCCACATAAATGAGAGGTTATCTACACTGGTAACAAAAACAAGACGGCAGGTTTTATTTCTCTGGTTGGTGATAAGACTGGGAAAGGAGGAGGTGCAACAAGACCTGAGAGTTGTGTACACTTTGAAAACAAGCATGCAGGTGCAGCAGGCACTAAAGTAGGCAAATGATATATTGGCCTTTATAATGAGAAGATTCAAGTACAGGAACGGGATGTCTTGCTGTAATTGCACTGGGCCTTAATGAGCCTACGCCTAGAGTATTGTGCGTAATTTTGGTCTACTTATTTGAGAATGGAGGGAGTGAAACAAAGACTAATCAGACAGATTCCTAGGATGACAGGAGTGATGTATGTATGATGACAGACTCCAATTGACACTGTATGTACTGGAGTTTAGAAGAAAGAAGGTGATCTCTCAGAAACCTGTAAAATTCTAATAGATCTAGGCAGGATAAATGCTGGAAGGATGTTTCTTATGATCAGGGAGTCCAGAACCAGGGATCACAGTCTAAGAATACAAGGTAGGCCATTTAGGATTGAGATGAAGAGAAATTTCTTAACCAGGAGAGTGGTGAGCCTGTGGAATTCTCTGCCACAGAAAGCAGGTGAGGCCAAAACATTGTTTCAGGAAGGAGTTATTTATAGATCTTGGGGATAAAGGCACCAAAGTGTGTGAGGTAAAAGCAATAATGAGGTACTGAGCTAGATGATCAACCATGATCGTCTTGAATGGCAGAAGAAGGGGCTTGAAGACTCGAATAGCCAATGCCTGCTCCTACTTTATGTGTTACAATCTAGCATCTACATGCTGTTGTAGAGGGAGATTTATTTAGATTTGTAGTTTACTGTAAATCCCTGGCCCCGACATTAGGAGTCACATCATTGTGCATGATCCTACACTGCAAGGACTGCAGCCACTAAGAAGACAGCTCACCGCTAAGTTCCCCATAGTAGTTGGAAATGGACAATAAATCTGACTTAGCCAGAAATGCCGACAGCTCAGGAGGGAATAAAAAGAACTGACTTCCTTCATGATAAGCATATTTTAAAAAAACTGAGAGAACACATTTGAGTCAATCAAGTGAAAGCTTTGTTTTGGTCCAAGTGATGACAATATTTGAAAAGCTAGTTGTGATTTTTGTTGCAATCTGATGAAAAAGACCAAAATCTTTCAAAGAATATAGTGTGCGGGAGAACCGAAGGTACCAAAAGACGTGGTAGGATTCCTGGGTTGAATCAAAGCACCAAGAAAAATTTATGACACAAACTTCAACAAAACAACCATGAATAATAATGACTAAATAGGCATAATGAACAGGTAAGATTTGATTCTAAACTATACAGCTTGAGTTCTGACATTGAAGATTAACTCAAGGTAAATATAAGTTAACATACCTAATGTGGTCAAAAACCCAAAAGACTGCACTCCAAGTGGCTAGCTGCTAAGATGCATCCCACCCTGATATTGGTGATACTGTGGGTTCACCAAATCTCATTAAAACTCTGTGCCCTCCGAAAGGAATTCCAGTTCTTCACTTCCGAAAATCTTGATTTGCAACATCCTCAAAGCCTCTTTGACACAACTAGCTCAATGATTGCTCACTTCTTGGTAGTTCAATCGTTTCCCACAAAATTGAGTTCTCCAGGACTCCTGGCACTGCTCACAATGCAGCTTTCAGCTTTTATTGAACAGTTAGTTTCATAGAACATAACAGCACAATACAGGCCCTTCGGCCCTCGATGTTGTGCCGACCTGTCATACCGAACTCAAGCCCATCTAACCTACACTATTCCATGTACGTCCATATGCTTGTCCAATGACGACTTAAATGTACCTAAAGTTGGCAAATCTACTACCATTGCAGGCAAAGCGTTCCATTCCCTTACTACTCTCTGAGTAAAGAAACTACCTCTGACATCTGTCCTATATCTTTCACCCCTCAATTTAAAGCTGTGCCCCCTCGTGCTCGCCGTCACCATCCCCAGAAAAAGGCTCTCCCTATCCACCCTATCTAACCCTCTGATTATTTTATATGTTTCAATTAAGTCACCTCTCAACCTTCTTCTCTCTCATGAAAACAGCCTCAAGTCCCTCAGCCTTTCCTCCTAAGACCTTCCCTCCATACCAGGCAACATCCTAATAAATCTCCTCTGCACCCCTTCCAAAGCTTCCATATCCTTCTTATCATACGGTGACCAGAACTGTGCACAATACTCCAAGTGCGGCCGCACCAGAGTTTTGTACAGCTTCACCATAACCTCTTGGTTCCGGAACTCGATCCCTCTATTAATAAAAGCTAAAACACTGTATGCCTTCTTAACAGGCCTGTCAACCTGGGTAGCAACTTTCAAGGATCTGTATACATGGACACCGAGATCTCTCTGCTCACCTACACTGCTAAGAATCTTACCATTAGCCCTGTACTTTGCCTTCCAACTACTCCTACCAAAGTGCATCACCTCACACTTGTCTGCATTAAATTCCATTTGCCACCTCTCAGCCCAACTCTGCAGCTTATCTATGTCTCTCTGCAACCTACAGCATCCTTCGTCACTATCCACAACTCCACTGACCTTAGTATCATCTGCAAATTTACTAACCCATCCTTCTACGCCCTCATCCAGGTCATTTATAAAAATGACAAACAGCAGTGGACCTAACACCGACCCTTGTGGTACACCACTAGTAACTGGTCTCCAGGATGAACATTTCCCATCAACTACCACCCTCTGTCTTCTTTCAGCAAGCCAATTTCCAATCCAAACTGCGATATCTCCCACAATTCCATTCCTCCGCATTTTGTACAACCTCTTCTCCAACCTCGCTTAACTGCATTAAGTACCGCTTCTGGGCTTCCAGTGCTCCAATCTAAGCTGCATTAAAGTATCAATGTTTCCTCCAACTTCACATTAGCCTTATCTTTTCCCACTCTGCACCTTCACGCTGTACAGGTGGTCTGAAGGCCTGGAGGCAGCTACCAGCAGCATGTGTGCTACCTGGACCCACGTCTGCTTCTTCATGTTCCCATCTCCAAACTTCAATTAACTCTTTTTCCAGCATATACACAGATACATTGAAACCAGGAAATCTCTTCACCTCCAGCCACCTCACAGTATTCTCTAAGTGTTCCTTGACTGACGTTTAAGTATCCCTCATTACAACTTTCCTTGATCAGATTTTTTTAAAGCTTTTCAGAATTCACTGAATGCTTTTGATTAATTTAGCTTTAACTTCTAAACTAAACAAACAATGACCATTCCCTCTGAATCCATGACCACTTCCATCCAGAAGGACTAGGGCAGCAGATACATTGGAACACCACCACCAAGTTCTCTTCCAAGCCTCACACCCTCCTCACTTGGAACTATTTTGCCATTTTTTCAGTGCCACTGGATCAAAATCCTGGAACTTCCTCCCTAACAGTCTACCCATACCAAATGGATAGCAGCAGTTCAAGAAGGCAACTCACCACCACCTTCTCAAGGGCAACGAGAGCCGGGCCATAAATGCTGGCCCAACTAATGACACCTCCATCCCATCAATGAATTTTAAAAAGTGTACGAAAACATTTATTTTTATGTCAAAGTGAGTTACTTTCAAATACAATACTTCAAACAGATGACACACAAATGCTATATTATGAACAGATAGGCAGACACACGGAGGTATACCAGGACTACTACCGTTTGAACTTTAAAATTACCTTTGCACAAGCACTTGTTAAGCTCAGATGCCAGATGATCAGCATCCATGCGTAAACCTTGTTTATCTTACTAAATCTGCTCATTAATGCCAGTAGTAAACCTACAGACCCAATTACTTCTGTAAGTATGCGACTGATATAAAAGAGATGGATCTAGCATTGTATGTGCAAGGGCTGGATGGCAAACTCCAACTTAAACAAGCACTTGTTTAAAAACAGCTTAAAATCTTAATATCCTTGACAGTTTGCCCTCTTTGAATTATGGCTGATTCCACAAACAGTGCATCTGGTTCAACACAAATGGTGCATTGTAAACCATACTACTGACAAGCTAGTGCTTGTTGTCAAAAGGTTCAGGATTAGTCAAAAGACTCGAATTTACTTTCATTATATTAGCTAATACAGCACTGTAATCTAAACTAATGAAGATCTGCCAACCCAAAATCAATGCAGAAACTTTTCATATCTTTACAGGAGAAACAAAAAGGCAAGAAGAAGAGAGAGGGAGAATCCTAACTCAAGCCACAACTACCCACCTGTAGTAGCTAGTTATGAAGCAATGAGCTTGGAAAGGCTGAGCACTGTGGGTGGACTGACACTACATGCACTGCCATCATTTGAGAAAAACCCCACATCATCTCCTCAAGGGTGATTAGATAGGCAACAAAACACTGGCTTTGCCAGCAATGCACGTCATAAGAAATAAGGAAAAAAATGCAGCAGCATTTTCCTGCCCATTTCTTTTGGATGTTGATACTGCTTATCACGGTGGAAGAGTAACAGAGACTGATAACTTTACATTACTTCACGCGGAAAAGACTAGAAATTAAAAATTGACGCCATTTACAGCTACGTGCAGTATCGGCTCTGCAACTTGCCAATTTCCTCTTTCAACCTCAGCAAAACCTTCAAATAAAATGCAGCTAAGGAAAGTTGGAAATCCCCAGCAGTTTCAGAAACATTTCCATTAAAAACTTCTTTGAAATTAGGCTTAAAAATATTAAAACAAAATATGCAATGGGCAATGCTATTCGCGTCATATCCTTTTCAATAAACATTGGTATTACCAAGCCCTCCGATACCGACAATAACCTCTTCAGGGCCACTTCTGAGAACACAAACGGTAAATTTCATAATACCTGCACATTCCAAGTGACCCTAGCGCTTCATACCTGCAAATCACTTTCTTGTCTTTAAGCAAGTTTTGGGTCATATAGCAGTTATTATCTAAAATACCTGCAGCTAATCAAGAATAAGTCATTTTAAAGAAGATAGACAAGAATTGCATTATATGGCAAGCCCTCCAATAATCTATTCACCATCTCAAATTGAAACTATGGGATATTTAATCCATGAGATGGGAAGTCTCACATACTAAGTGGAGAACTGATGAAAGGCCACATTGTACTTTTGCGGGGAGGCAATGGGCCAGTGGTATTAGCATTAGATTATTAATCCTGAAATCCCATTAATAATCCTGGGGATCTAGGATTGGATCACCATTGCTCTCCATTGCCGATGTTGGAATTTAAATTCATTTTTTAAAAATCTACTGATGACCATGAAACCACTGTTGGTTGTCAAAAAGACTCATCTGGCTCAAGGAAGGAAATCTGCCATCTTCATCTAATCTGGCCTATATGTGACTTCAGACCCACAGCAATGTGGAAGACTCTCAACTGCCCTCTGAAATGGCCTGGTAACCCACTCAGTTGAAGGGCAGTGAGGGACAGGCAATGCCTGCTGGCCAACCAGCAATGCCTGCATCTCACAAGCAAATAAGAAAAAATAAAGAGCATAAAACTACTGACGCTTGTTGGAAAAACTCATCCGGTTCACTAACATACTTCAGGGAGGGTAATCTACCATCCTTACTTGGTCTGGCCCACATGTGGCTCCAGATCCACAACAATATGGTTGACTCCTAATGGTCTTCTGGGCACTTAGGGATGGATAATAAATGCTGGCCGAGCCAGCGATACCAACATCCTCTGACTGACCAGAACAAAATTGCTACAGCGAAATTCCCAAAATTAGGCATTTAAATGGGCAGTGGCAGACCTTCCCTGAGATCATGCACCAGTGGCTTTAGGGAGGGTGTGTAGTATAGGCTGCTGACTAATCAGAGGCTGACGGCCGTCCATTGTAGGTGGTGTCAGAGGGGCAGAGCTAGCTGTCAGTAACACACCCACCGGAGAGCCAGGATTGGAGAGGGCCCTAGGTGAACGGGAATAGTTTGAGGATCATGGATTCTGTGTCATGGGATAGGATTAGGAAGGGATAGGGTGTGAGTTGTCTCTCACAGTAGCAACACCACCCCCAGCCCCTCAACCAGCCCCAATCTCAAATGCTTGCTAATGCCAGCCCCCTTGATTAGATACTCAGTTACTTTGAATGGGACCCTGCAAGTGACAGTGTTTGCTAGTCGGACGCTCCGTATGGCAAGGCTCCCATTTATCCTTGGTTGAATAATAGCAGCAACAGGATGAGGCCCTCAAATGGGCAAATTATGGTCACTTAAGGGCTTCAACTGAAGGTCAGGAAGTCAGTTCATGAATTTTCCCACTCCTTCTTCAATAGGGGCAGAAGGAGGAAGACAACAGAGCCACAAGCCAGCACACTCTTGCCCACTGAAACATGATGGCTTCATGATATTATCACTTGGCTATTTATCCAGAAACACAGGTAATGTTTTGGAGACCTGGGTTCACATCCCACTGTGGCAGATGGTGTGTCTGGAACTAAGAGGCTAATGATGACCATGAAACCATTGCCAAATGTCAGAAAAACCCATCTGGTTTACTAATATCCTTTAGGGAAGGAAACTGCCATCTTCACCTATTCTGGGCTACATGTAAACCAAAACCCACAGCAATGTGGTTGGCTCCAACTGCTCTCTGGGCACTTAGGGATGTGCAATCAATACTGGCATAGGCCCATCACCCAAATCCCGTGAATGAATATTAAAAGAAACACCCCAGCTACTTCAAAGCTTTCTTGAGCAGAGTTTAAAATTCCATTTTAAGTCACTGTTCCTTCACCTTCAGTTGGTGAAATTGCTGGAATTAACTCCCAAACAACACTATTACTATTCCTTCACCAAACTAACAAACCCAGTTTAAAAACACAGCTCAGCACCATCTTTTTTTTAGCAGCATGGTGGCTCATTGGTTAGCACGGCTGCCTCACAGCACCAGAAACCTAGGTTCAAATCCACTCTTGGTGACTGTCTGTGTGGGCTCTGCACATTCTCCCCACATCTGTGTGGGATTTGCACATTCTCCTCACGATTTGTGGGTTTCTTCCGAGTGCTCCAGTTTCCTCCCACAGTCCAAAGATAAGACCATAAGACATAGGAGTGGAAGTAAGGCCATTCAGCCCATCAAGTCCATTCTGCCATTTAAATCATGGCTGATGGGCATTTCAACTCCACTTCCCTGCACTCTCTCCGTAGCCCTTGATTCTTTGTGAGATCAAGAATTTGTCGATCTCTGCCTTGAAGGCATCTAACGTCCCGGCCTCGACTGAACTCCGTGGCAATGAATTCCACAGGCCTACCACTTCTGGCTGAAGAAATGTCATCTCATTTCCGTTTTAAATTTACCCCCTCTAATTTTAAGGCTGTGCCCATGGGTCCTAGTCTCCCCACCTAACAGAAACAACTTTCCAGCGTCCACCTCTTCTAAGCCAAACATTATCTTGTAAGTTTCTATTAGATCTCCCCTCAACCTTCTAAACTCTAATGAGTACAATCCCAGGATCCTTAGCCGTTCATTGTATGTTAAACCTACCATTCCAGGGATCGTCCATGTGAATCTCCGCTGGACACGCTCCAGGGCTAGTATGTCCTTCCTGAGGTGTGGGGCCCAAAATTGGACACAGTATTCTAAGTGAGGCCTAACTAGAGCTTTATAAAGTATCAGAAGCACATCGCTGCTTTTATATTCCAGCCCTCTTGAGATAAACGATAACATTACTTTTGCTTTCTTAATCACGGACTCTACCTGCAAGTTAACCTTTAGAGAATCCTGGACCAACACTCCCAGATCCCTTTGTACTTCTGCTTTACGAATTTTCTCACTGTTTAGAAAATGGTCCATGCCTGTATTCTTTTTTCCAAAGTGCAAAACCTCACATTTGCTCACATTTAATTTCATCAGCCATTTCCTGGACCACTCTCCTAAACTGTCTAAATTTTTCTGCAATGATGTGCAGGCTTGATGGATTAGCCATGGGAAATGTGGGGTTACAGGGATATGGTAGGGAGATGGGTCTGGGTAGGATGTTCTTCACAGCGTCAGTGTGGACTTGATGGGCTGAATGTCCTGCTTCCACACTGTAGGTATTCTATGACCCTCAAGGGTGATGAGGGATGGACAATAAATGTAAGTTCTTGCCAGCAACACTTACATCCGTAGCGTGTGGAAAATCTAAACTACAGGCAGGTCAGTGACAAATATGCTCACTATTTCTCTTTATCAGCATGCGATATTTAACAAAAACAGAAATTGCTGGAGAAACCCAGCGGGTCTGACAGCATGGAGAGAAACCAATTCTGCGGAAGGTTTACTATTTTCGAAATACTGACTTTACTTTCTCTCCACACACGCTATCAGACCTGCCGAATTTCTCCAGAAATTTATATTTTTTGTTTCAGATTTCCAGCATCCACAGTTTTGTTTTGCAATATTTAACAAATTGTTCAATGACGGCCAGTAAAATGGAGATCTGTGCCTTCCACATTATTTGACTCAGTGTTTGGCAAGATATTCAAGTACCCTCACCTGCAGTCACAAATTCAATGAACATTCAAATACAGAATTCAAAATTATGGAAAGCACCATCTATTTTATTCATAATGCATAATGTGAAACAAGCGTTCTCAACCTCATTGACGTCTCTCAAGAGCATGGAGGTACAGAACAAACCATTCACAATTCTAGGACAGTCAGCAAGTTTGGCTCATAGAACACTCATCCTGGTATGCGAGACAGAGTCTTGTGTAGGGGTGGTAGGGGGAGTGCAGGAAAGAATAGGAGGCAAGGATAAAGGTAACTTGATTGGCCAGTGTTGCAAACTTTTATCTATAGTTTTTGTTTGGTCAGTGTTAGCCTGAACTAGGACTTCTTGCTGCTAACACTGAATGTAAAAGAAACAGAAGCAAAACATTTTATTTTCCCATTCTTGCAGTTATATAACACCTCACCTCTTTGAATATCCCAACATACTTCATATACAGTGAATGATTTCACATAGTTACTTCTTTAGAACACAGGAAAACACAAGTCATTTTGAGTACAGCAAAGTGCCAGTTACAGCAACATGATGAATTGACTTGTTGATTCATGTTCAGCTGTGTTTGAAGGAACTATATTTGCCAAGACAGTGGGCTACATGTCTGTTTTTCTTCAGTTAGTGCCATGGACACATTATGGAAATCCATCCATCTAGGGTAGCACTGGCAATGTCATGTACCCTCAAGATCTCACTGGAATTGTCAACCTAGGTTATATACTTATGTCCTGAAATGATGTGATATGAAGTTGGTATATAAACTAGTCTTAGAAATCATTTGATTTTCAAAAACAGTAAGAATAAAATCTTGTGAAATTAGTTAGAAAGGAAACTTTACTATTATTATCAAAATACCTGCTCTGTCAAGACAGAAACCAGCTGGGTAAAATATTTCCTCGTATTAGGTTTCCAGGGGTGTGTCATGACATCTCTGAACCTCATTACACCTTTTTCAAAGTATTTCAGTGCACCAAAATTACAGCAGTTTGAGTGCTAATCAAGTTCAATGCATGTTGAGTTTCTGTGATCTTCTCTGTTAGTTTAAGAATACAATGTTTTGATTTTTTAGTTACTTGTGAAATTAAGGTGCTAACAGCTAACTTTGAAAAAAAGGTGTCCTCAAAGATCTAGGGTGCCTGTTACACAGATCGTATCCTGCCTCATGGTGATTTGATTCTGGCTCCAAATAAAGAGGATCTTTGATATCCAGCAGCGATACCAGAAAGCAGGGTACACAGCCAGTCACAATGAAGCATCTAACATGGCCAGCAAACCAGGGAGTAATTTTCCATTCAATCACGTTACAGTGAGCAAAATAAAGATTGAATTGAGACATGCATACAGCATGAAGATTGAAACTGAAACATCACAAGCAACCTTGGAAAGAATGAAAACCTTTTTTTATCATAATGGGAAAACTTGACAAATTTTTTTTTAAAAGTATGGAATCCCCACAGCATGGAAACTGGCCATTTGGCCCAACTAGTCCACAACAATACTCCAAACAGCATCCCACCCATATCCATCCTCCTACCCTATCCCTGTATTTCCCATGGCTAACGCATTTAAACTACACATCCCTGAACACATGAACAATTCACTTGACTTGCACATCTTTGGACTGTGGGAGAAAACTGGAGCACTCGGCAGGAACCCATGCAGACACGGGGAGAATATGCAAACTCCACACAGACTGTGATCCAAGGTTGGAATCAAACCTGGGTGCCTGGTGCTATAAAGCAGTAGGGATAACTACTCCATGCCACCCACCATTAGTCTTTCACAGCAGTGAGGCTGATTGAAGGCTGGAGCAAAATTCCAAGTTTATTTTCAGAAACCAAGGCATATATGTCTGCAAACGTTTCTCAGTAAAATTCATAGTATAAACATGGAAGTTTTCATCAAATCAAATAATGAAAACATGCCATTTTTCAACAAAATTTTACATGACTATAATATTTAAAATGAACTCACTGCTTCCAGGTTTGACTTTTAACATTTCAATATGATAAAAATGAAATAAGATAAAAAGTTGAAGTTGTACAGGACATTACTGACATCAAGCTTGGAGTAGGTTAAAATTGTGATCAGAGATAATGGGAACTGCAGATGCTGCAGAATCCTCGATAACAAAGCGTGGGGCTGGATGAACACAACAGGCCAAGCAACATCTTAGGAGCAAAAAGCTGGCGTTTCGGACCTCGACCCTCCATCAGAAAAGGGGGATGGGGAGAGGATTCTGAAATAAATAGGGAGAGAGGGAGAGGCAGACCGAAGCGAGATACAGGAGAAGATAGGTGGAGAGGAGAGTATGGGTGGGGAGGTAGGGAGGGGGTTAGGTCAGTCCAGGGAGGACGGACAGGTCAAGAGGGTGGGATGAGGGGTAGTATGTCCTCCAACACTTGCGCCATCTACAATCCAACCTCACCACCAAAGACACTGTTCCATTCCCACCCTTGTCTGCCTTCCAGAGAGACCACTGTCTCTGCGACTCCCTTGTCCGCTCCACACTCCTCTCCAACCCCACCGCACCCGGCACCTTCCCCTGCTACCGCAGGAAATGCTACTCTTGCCCCACACCTTCTCCCTCAACCCCATCCCAGGCCCCAAGATGATTTTCCACATCAAGCAGATGTTCACCTGCACGTCCGCCAATATGCATCCGCTGTACCCACTGTGGCTTCCTCTACATTGGGGAAACCAAGCAGACGCTTGGGGACTGCTTTGCAGAACACCTACGCTCAGGTCGCAATAAACAACTGCATCTCCCAGTCGCAAACCACTTTAACTCCCCCTCCCATTCCTTGGACCATATGTCCATCCTGAGCCTCCTGCAGTGCCATAATGATGTCACCCGTAGGTTGCAGGAACAGCAACTCATATTCCGCTTGGGAACCCTGCAGCCCAATGGTATCATTGTGGATTTCACCAGCTTCAAACTCTCCCCTCCCCCCACTGCATCCCAAAACCAGCCCAGCTCATCCCCGCCTGCCTAACCTGTTCTTCGTCTCACCTATCCCCTCCTCCCACCTCAAGCCGCATCTCCATTTCCCACCTACTAACCTCATCCCACCCCCTGACCTGTCCGTCCTCCCCGGACTGACCTATCGCCTCCCTACCTCCCCACCTACACTCTCCTCTCCATCTATCTTCTCCTCGATCCATCTTCGGTCCGCCTCCCCCTCTCTCCCTATTTATTTCAGAATCCTCTCCCCATCCCCCTTTTCTGACGAAGGGTCTAGGCTCGAAACATCACCTTTCGTGCTCCTAAGATGCTGCTTGGCCTGCTGTGTTCATCCAGCTCCACATTTTGTTATCTCAAGTTTGGAGTAGGCTGTGTACAGTTTTGGTCTCCCTGCTATAGGGAGAATGTTATTAAATTGGAGAGGGTAAAGAAAAGATTTACCAGGATGTTGCCTGGGCTGGAGGGTTTGAGTTATTAGGATAGGCTGGGACTTCTTCACTGCAGCACAGACGGTTGAGGGGTGATCTTATAGAGGTTTATAAAATCATGAGGGGCATAGATAAGGTGAACAGCAAAGGTCTTTTCACTACATTGAGCAAGTCAAAACTAGAGGGTAATAAAATGTGAGGCTGGATGAACACAGCAGGCCAAGCAGCATCTCAGGAGCACAAAAGCTGACGTTTCGGGCCTAGACCCTTCATCTCAAAACTAGAGGGTGTATTTTTAAGGTGACAGGAAAAATATTTAAAAGGGACCTGAGGGGCAACGTTTTCACACACAGGGTGGTTCATATGTGGAATGAACTGCCAGACAAAGTGGTAGATGCAGATGCACTTCGAACATTTAAAAGACATTTGGACAGGTACATGAATAGGAAAGGCTTAGAGGGATATGGAGCAAATGTAGGCAACTGGGACTAGTTTAGTTGGGGAAACTTGGTCAGCATGGAAGAGTTGGACCACAGGGTCTATTTCCGTGCTGTCGGATTCTATGATTCAATAAATTAAAAATGATAGCATTAGTTTCAGTTAAATGAAAGTCAAGCAAACAATGTAATTGTAAATTTAATTCTTCTGTTTAAATAGTTAAATTCCTACAGAACATTATAAATAGACAGAGTAGTACTCAGTTTAAAAGCATAAAATTCTTCATGCATTTTTCTTGCTCATATATATTGGACCACAAAGATGCTGTACACTAAATTGCAACAACGTAGAATGCAGAAGACAGCAGCTGTCAAATGCACATCCAAATACAGAACGCTCCACAGCCAAGGTGGAAGTTAATAAAGACTATACAAAGCTGGAGCAGAACTGAAAGCAACAGCAACTCTGAAGTAACATTTGGTCCTGTTATATAGTAATCCTGACTGAAGCAGAATCCCATTTAAATGTTTCATTTTCTTGACAAGGAGCTTACACGCTTATTTCAATTCAGTTTAAGATACCAATAAACAGGAATATGGCTACATTTTGCAAGAGCTGGGCCACAAGAACAATGTGCTGAAAAATATTACATCAATAAGCCAATCTCATATTTGGCCTGAACATTTATTCTACAAGGTAGAGCTTATGATGCTAACTGCCGCATTAACAGACAGAACACGGCTCTTGATCTTTAGGTCAATGGAAAATAAATCAACAATAGCTTTTTTCAGGAGAATTTCTTTAAAAATCTCAAGAGTGTCCAATAGGAATAGTGGTTGACATCTTACAATCACTTTCCAACTGCAATAGTGTAGGTAATGTTTATAATACAGCATTAAAAAGCTCAATTTTCGAGCTGATTTTCTATTCTGGCAATACAATTCAGCACCGTATTCACTAGTATCTCATCTCAGTATGATGTGTGTAACCTATCAGATTTTATGTCCTAAAGTACTTCCGGTAATTATCACAGATCCTCAACTCCCTGGCAGAAGTCCAAACAATTTCAGTCTTTGAGATTACAGCACTTCCACCCGCAAATCACTTCTGCTTCAGATAATTTTAGAAATGCCAAGCTCCAGCACCTCCATTATACTCAAGTCATGACAAAGATCTGACTTATGCTTTTTTTCTTCCTGTCTCATTTTTATATTTCAGGATTAACACTGAAGCACAAACTGCTTAAAGGAAAAGTGAGAATAGATACAAAAATTAAGTTGCATCTCTACCATTGCCTACTGGTTATATAAAATCTAATGGAACCATTCGCCAAAACTCAAGATATCTCGTGAATTTGGAGGAGAAAGTTGCGTACCGAGGGACTTGAGCATATAATCCAGTTGGTGCTTTGCAACATGAAACCTTGCAATCTGCTTATCGTTGCACTGTTTTCAACATATTAGGAGCGTATGAGCAAGAACGGGCTATTCAGTCCCTTGAGCCTGGTCTCCTATTCATGGCTAATCATCTACTTCAACCCCGTTTTCCCATGCTGTCTCATTGGGGGCTTGCAAAATGTAATCAGACGCATTTTTGCAGAAAGCTTGAATTGAGTTAAGTTGAATATACTAAGATTGGTATCAAAAAATGGTACAGACTGGGATCAATTTTCAGTCAGAATTTCTATATAACTGAACCAATAAAATCTTACGTACAGACTGATGTTACTTCTAGCCTGATATTGTCTGGGTGTCATATTTCAAATGAAATGATAAACTAAACCTCCTCTGCTCTCGCAAGTGCATATTAAAAACCCAAATACACAAAGGACCGAGGAGAGACTTTAACCTACTCCTCGGCAAATATTTGTCCCTCAGTCAGAACTAAAGTTGTTTGTGATCACATTGCTGCTTGTAGGAACTTTCACAGAATGCGCAGAATCACTGTCTCGATTCCCACATTACAACAGTGATTCATTCAGCAAGAGATCTTCAATGATGCTGAGATAACAAGGTGTAGAGCTGGATGAACACAGCAGGCCAAACAGCATCGGAACAGCAAAGAAGCTGATGTTTTAGTTCTGGACCCTTCTTCAGAAAATGCACTTTGGGACAGCTCAAATTCCTCAAAGGCAATTTCTATTCTTTTTCTTAGCCTCAATGATTTCTGTGCAACTTCAGTCATGTTTACCCATTTGTCAATTACACCTCCAAAGGGATTTGACATTTCTTTTAAAGTATACAGAGTGAAGCCATAAGAATGGATGTGATACTATTTTAAACATGACCAAGAGTTATATTTTAGTCTCCTCCTGACACCAATCCAAAAACAATTACAGGCTTTCAGGCCGAGAACTGTCTGATACTAATCTAGATAGAATCTAGTTTCATAAGATTCAGAATGGATCAACATCAAACTACAAGAGGGTGTCTGTTGCTTTTATATGAACTCTCCAGGTCAATTAAATCAGAAGCGACAGTGAGAACATTTTTGATATAAAAGGGAGTCCAGGGCTATTGGGGAGGGGGTTGCAGCCAGAAAAATAACATTGAAATCATGACCAGATCAGCTATGATCACCTCAAAGGCAGTGTAGGTTTGAAGCCAAATGGTCTCCTGCTGCTCCAAGCCCAATGTTCCTAACATTGAAACTAACTGAAAAATGATCATTCAAACATCTTTAAACAAGACAAGCCAAACAGCCAAAGCTAAGAGGAAAATGCATTGATTATAACTGAATTCTATTTATCAACTTCAAATGTTCTTAATCGTGCACTAGCAAACTGTTAAAAAACAACTGGATATTCCTAGTAGAAGATTTGAGGAACTATCTACAATAAAACTTTGACAAGAGCAGCAGCATTTTCAAATTTTCTTTTAGGTTTCATTCATGGTATATGGGTGTCACTGACTACCCCATCATTTACTGACCATCTCTAACTGCCCCGGAGAAAGTAGTGAGCTGCCAAATTGAAGCATTGCAATCCATGCAGTGTAGCTAGATGCTAGGTAGGCAGCTCCAGTGTACTAAGCAAGCAATAATGCAATAATGGTTATATAGTTCCACATCAAGACCCTGTTCAACTTGGGAGATGTGGTAATGTTCCCAGGTATCTACTACCTGTGTCCTTCGGCATCTTCCAAATTCACAACCTATACTATCTACAATCTAAGAGATAATGGGAACTGCAGATGCTGGAGATTCCAAGATAATAAAATGTGGGGCTGGATGAACACAGCAGGCCAAGCAGCATCTCAGGAGCACAAAAGCTGACGTTTCGGGCCTAGACCCTTCATCAGAGAGCTGATGAAGGGTCTAGGCCCGAAACGTCAGCTTTTGTGCTCCTGAGATGCTGCTTGGCCTGCTGTGTTCATCCAGCCCCACATTTTACTATCTACAATCTAGATGGCACAGATAAAGGGTTTGCAAGATGCTGTCAAAGCAGTCTTGGAGAGTTGCTGCAGCATTTCTTGTAGACTGCCACACATTACTGCCACTGAACAATTGTGACAGACAAAGCAAATGTTTAAGGTATGGGTGGGGTGCCAATCAAGCATGCAGCTTTTTCTGGGGTGCTGTCGAACTTCTTAAGTATTATTGGAGCTGTTTTCATCCAGGCTAGCAGAAAATATTCCATCACATTTCTGACTTGTACATTGTAGATGATAGATCAAACTTTGGGGGGTCAAAAGGAAAGTTATGCACCATAGAATTGCCGGCTGTTTTAGTTGTCAGCATTATTTATATGGTTGGTCCAGAATAATTTTCTGATCAATAGGATGGTAATCACAGAAGATTAAGCCAGAGTAATGTCTTTGAATGTCTAGGAGAAGTTGTCAGAGACAAACTTATGGTAGCAGATACTTGAGTGACACGAATGTAATGCACCACTTATCATCCCAAAGCTTAATGCTATCAAGGACTTGAAGATGCTTTGGCCTCTAGGACTTTATGCTGAGGAACTCCCAGGCTTTGATGATTGGTCATCAATAACCATCAACCACAACCATCTCTATGTGTGCCAGATATGACCAGTGAAGCCAAGAGCAATTATTGCCACCTCACCTCTTGGAACTACACTCTTTTGCCCATACTTGGATCAAGGCTGTAAAAAGGTGAGGAACTGAGTGAATCCGTATATTGCGGAGCAGATTGCTGCAGGGTAATTTATATTTGATAACACTGACAGCAATGACTTTCATTACCTTACTCAGTCATTCCTTGATATCTCATGGAATAATTGCAATTGTTTAAAGACTGACATCTATGATTGTGGGGACTTCAGGAGTACTTAAATAACTGATACGTTGGACTAAACAATGAATTATTGCACAATTTCACTTTTTCCTATTTGTCTAAGTTGCTTTTAAAATTGCAGCTTAATTTCCAAAGTTATTTAACCCTTCTCAAAAACCTTTTATGATAAATATTTGGTAACAACTTGACAACATTAAACATTTATAGATCTTCAAGCATAATCTAGAATTTTACTGACAATAACTGGTTAAAATAACTTGACTGAATTTGAAAAGATCTACTTAGTTTTAGATATTCAGGAACCACCTAAATAAAAAGTTCTTTGAATAAATAACATTACACAGGTTGACAGCAAATTAAAAAAAAATACCAAGTGCGCTTGACCTCCGGATTAAATTAATACTGGACAAATTCTTAATATCATCAAGGAATTATCTGGGAAGACAGCATGAATTATCTTTGGATGAGGCATCAGATGACAAAAGCTGAGAACACACCAGTGTGTCTAATGGTTTATTTTGCTACCTTACCGTGCCAGTGCAAGACAAATGGCTGAAAATTGTGTTCATTGTTTTTTCACTGTCTGGAGGTTAGCTACAAATAAATTTACTTTTTATTCACAACGGAAGACAGAAAATAAGACAGGCACTTAACTGGGGAAGAATGTTAAACTCAATCCAAAGCTTGAACTCATCAGAATTTTAGCAGAGGTTGTGGAAATCATTGCTCAAGCTCTGTCACCATGCCGCAAGTTCAGTGTATAAATCTTTTAGTTGGAAAGACGTGTTATCTTTCTCCTCTGATTTCAATTTTACTTTCCTCTCCAACGAAACACTAAACTGGTTCTATTCTCCACCCTTTTTGTGGCTTTCCACCTCAGTTAGGTCACATTTCCAGGAGACACGCTGGTTTAGGTTGTCATTATTGCTGGTGTACCATTAAAAGACATACAAACAAGGCACAGGCTAAGACTCTTCCCGCCCACCCCCACCCCCCCCACCCCCCCGCCCCCCCACCACTTCTGTGAATGATAAAGCACCCTGGCATGCACTGACACAGATCCATGTTACAGGTTTTCACAATTTCACTCCTATTTTAAAGTTCTGACTTCCCAGAGCAACTAACATGGAAAAAATGAAAAATATGTTTTGTTGTGCATCATCATATCCTCAGGAGATCCCAGCATACTTCACATGCGATTGCCTATGGTTGTTATGTAGGTAAACATGGCAGCTATTTTGGCATTGAAGCTACTTGCTAGAAGCCTGATTTTGCATTGCAAGTCTCAGCAGTTTGAGACCTGTATCAACGCTGTCAATTGCTATGCAGAATCACCAGATTTATTCAAAAACAGGAATGACAGAATGCATATCAACTAAGTTGCACTACATAAACAGAAGGGGATTAGTAATTCCAGGTTATGCAACCATGGCTCCAGGATACAAATTTGTGCACAGTATAGCAATGTTATTAAAATTGTCACATGCACAACAATACAGAGAAACCAGTCAAGTGTGAAAGAGCCATTAGCTATAGCGTGTGGCAGTGACAAAAAACAAGTTTGGTTGTAGAATATTAGAAGCCTTACTTGGGGGCACTAAGGGGCAATACGGTGGCTCAGTGGTTAGCACTGCTGCGTCACATCACCAGGGGCCTGGGTTTGATTCCCATCTCAGGCAAATGTCTATGTGGAATTCCCACATTCTCCCCGTGTCCATGTGGGATTCTTCCAGGTGCTCTAGTTCCCTCCCACAGTCCAAAGACTACCTACTACGATCTACCTGTGCTGCTCATAAACAAAGCTTTCCATTGCACTTAGATACGTGTGGCATAAATAAATCAAATCAAAGGTGTGCAGGTTAGGTGGATTGGCCATGCTAAATTGCTCATAACGTCCAGAGATGTGCATGCTAGGTGGATTAACCCCATGTGAAATACAAGATTACAGGGACAGGGTAGGGGATAAGTCTTGGTGGGATGCTCTTTGGAAGGTCAGTGTGGACTTGATGGGCCAAATGGCCTGCTTCCACACTGTAGGAATTCTCTGATTATCTGGAAAAGTGTTTTCAATGGACGTGAAGTTCCAATACAACAGGTAATGAAGACGGAATTTTCCTGAGAACATGGTCTGTACCAGTATTTGGATTAGAGTTTTTCAATAAGGTATTATTTAGAGATTGTACTGTCCAGAACTGTATTGGGATAAAGGCAGTGTCATGAACAACATACAACAGCTGTTATATAATGAACTGGCTGTGAACACTCACTCAGTGCATTTGCCAAGCTCTGGTCTGGCACGCCCATTCAATGCTTATTAATGAGAGTTTAGGAATTTCAAAGGCATATAAATATGATTAGGGATGAATCATTTTTCCAATTACTTTCCCCTCTCATTAAATTTCTCATCACACATTCATGTTATACACCATTCTCTGGATACTATGCCAGAAAGCTGGATTTCTAGCTGCTGTCTATTAATTTTATTCTATAACTGTAAACCCAGGAGTTCAAGGACGATTCACCTACTAAATTTGGGAGGAATGTGTTGCCACAAAACGTGACAGATATTGTGATCTATAGCAATGGAACAATGCTAACCATTTATTGAGGTTATTGTACTCTATATATTTTTGTAAGTTACTGAAACATCTTACAGGAAGTAGATTTTTATCAGTGAAGTACATTTAGAGGGGATCTGGTACTTGGGTGAATCGGAGGAAGGAATCATGCCTCCTCCAAATCAGTTTGTGAAGCCTTCATTTTTACTGGCCTTAACCACTGGGATTGATGACAAGGGTAAACCACTCACAGACGGGGTCAACTGAATGCACAGGTCAGAGACATCAGTGGGACGTTCATTTGGGATTGGAGGTTGGGATCCCTTTGTAGATATTTCTCAGTCAATCACCTGAACCTAGAAGGTAGAGGTAAAGGCACTTACTTCCTAACCTACCAAATCATAGCCTCCATGAAGCTGCTGAAATCCCTGATTTGTCGGTAACCCAGTCAAAAGCAATTATAATTTAATACCTGCATGTTAAAGAGATTTATGTTCTCATGGTCTTATGTAAAGTTCAAATTTGCCTCTTGGATCGGGTTGTTCTACTGCCCAATGTCCAACTCAAGTTAAAGCTGGAAGTGCAGGCAGGTTAGGATCTAGAGTTTAGAGGCATTAAGCTACCATGTGGCTGAAATGGGCAAGGTGTTTTTAAGTTAGGCTTCTGCCAGGCCATCAAATGCAAGAAGTACGAATCGTAATATTTAATTCACTGTAAAATCATGTAAAGGAGCTGAAGTAAAAGAGAACAAGGTGGGTTTAAAAGGTTAAAAAAAAAGCACAAAGCAAAGGATATGTTGGCTGTGGTGGAGTTCCAGAGGAAGTTTACAAGCATGATCCCAGAGGGATGGACGACTTGTCATATCAGGAGGCTTGAGGACTCTGGGTCTGTATTCAATTGAGCTTAGAAGGGTGAGTGGTAATCAGATTGAAACTTAGAGAGTAGTGAGAGGCCTGAATAGACTGGGCATGGAAAAGATATTCCACTAATAAGAGACATTAGGACCCGAGGACACAATTTCAGTGAAGGAATAACCCTTTAGAACTGAGATGAGGAGGAAATTCTTCTGCCACAGAGTAGAAAATCTGTGGAAGTCATTGCCGCAGAACGCTGCGGAAGCCTAGTTATTGAGTGTATTTAAGACAGAGATAGGTAGGTTCTTGATTAGCAAGGTAACAAGGGTTATGGGGAGAAAGCAGGAGAATGGGGTTGAGAAACATTCAAGAAATAGCCATGATCTGGTTCCCAGATGGTTCAGCAGATTTGTTGGGATGAATGGATTAATTCTGCTCCTATACCTTATGGTCTTAATTTTTATAAACGAATAATTCTCAAAATCTGAAAGGATTTAGACTTACCACAGATAAAAATTCATTTATACCCAGATGTATAAGCCCTCAATTTTACTGGCATTTTTCGTGGGTAACTAGCAGGTGAGAACTGCAACTTCTTCCCTTTACCGTTGAAGCACATGGGGAGGTATCAGTACAATGAAGCTTGTGAAATAAGAGCAGCTCGGGCAGTGACTTCTGCTTTTAACTATGCAGACACGAAACGTTGCTTTCTGATTTACTCTTTTTATAACTGTCAATGCTAATAACCCCACTCTTACTGTTACAAAACGCTGGCCTAAATTTCCACCTGCAATTAGCAACCAGCAATTCACTACTTCCATGGTCAAAAGGTTGGTATTATTACATTTCCTGTCATTTTATAAATAAATTCAGCTCTGTGACATAATCAAAATGTGACATTTATCTGTCAAACTATGTAATGTAGCAAAAATAATAACCATCTGTAAACAACTTGAAGACGTATGACTATTTTCACACAGGATAAATCTAATATCAATAATATGTCCTTGCCATTAAAATTATTTTAACATCTATGATAAAGTGGCATTAATATTTCTAAGATGAATGTTTCCTACTTAATGTAAATGGGAAGCAGTTTCACCTCAGCAATGAATTGTATAAAACATATAATATTGTTATGCTGTAGATTACTAATGTGGCTCTAAAAGGCAATAGAAACATCAGTAATTTGCCTTTCCAGGTAAAAATATTCAGTACTTTTCGATCCTGAGAGAAAAGACTAAAGGATAGACAGTCCACCACCCGCAAATATTCACAATCTTTTTTGTTATAAAATGTTGTGACATTATTGAAGAATTTCATTCATGTGTTTTGCCCTCTGATCACCCTTTGCAGTTCATAAAATCAAAGAATTTCTTTCACCATCTGAAACAATAACGTTCAGTCAACAAGTTTCTGAATACAAAGACATCTCTGCAGAATGCATATTATTTGGAGAAAAGTACATCATTCTAGCACTTGTAAATGCATTTATTATGGTTTAAATATTTGATTAAGAGAGTCTGCAAAACTAGGTTAGGATTAAAATGGATTTGCTGCATTTTTCAAAACTTTGGAAAAGTTCTAGATTATCAATCTTATTATTTTGTTAATGTTTGGGAATCAGGGAATGTATTTTCATGCATTCTGTATATATTAGAAGAGATTGTGAGAATCAAATACTTTCTTTTAACAAAGGAATTTAAAGATTCTCATGTTGGAGACTAAGGTAAAGCTGCCACAGTTTTACTAGACCGTAGGGTTACTCTCTCATTAGCGAGAGATGACTGGAGATGGTTTAATGTGAGGATCACGACATCTCTGCCAAGCAGACAGATTAAGACGGAGAGTCCTACCTGGTAACGTCAGCCAGTGTGGGAATTGACCTACACTATTTGTGTCACTCCACATTGCAAACCAGGCATATAGACAACTGTGTTAATCAACCTCCACAGTTGGGAGACTTTATAAACATCATATCCAAGTAAACACTTCCAATGTCCAACATAAACATCAGAGTTTTCGGTTAAAATGCTACAAGGTTTGTTTTTTAATGTGCCCAAGTGACACAACGACAACAATTTCATTTTTGGTTAGTAAAATCCCATCATTAAAGATTGAATTTTCAAGCAATACAATTTGTTTGGAGGCACTAAAGCTGGGATATTTAAAAGAAAGGAACTTAGGAATCTTGGTTACAACCTTCCTCTCAAACAGAGGACTCACCTCAGCAATTCTAAAATGATCATATTTATAATGCACCTGAAAAGATATTACATGCCAATGAAAACATAACTTGTCCATCAAAAGAAAACAAAGCAACCATAACATCTTGCCACAAGTTTCTGAATACAAGTTGATCACTTTAAAGGATGTATATTTTTATTTCTTTTATATAACTAACTAAGGCTAAACAGAAAATTCTCTTGGGCAAATTTTTCTCAGGATGTTATTAACATCACAGAATCCATTGCAGCAAGATAGGCCATTGGGTCCAAGAAGTCTATGTCAGCAAAAACTCAGACTCATTATTCATTCTCAAAAACAAAGACGGTGTTGATCAGAGCCACTTGATACTCTATTTACAATTTACCACCATTCAAAAAGGCACATCCATGGACATGAATGATTAGTGCTTCATATTTCTGACACCATTGTGCAAAAATACTTCAATATTGGTTGCCCTGTCTAACATGTCATTTGCATTTACATTAATGGCTAGGACAAAATTACCACAGATTGAATCATGCCTACAATTTATAATGCAACATAGTGTGCTGCCTAAGACGAATAGCAGGTGGTGAGGAATTAACTTAGTTTACACCTAGTATGTTAAGTCTGGTTACTGCAGAATCTATGAACCAATTAAGAATTTTGAGTTGGTTGTTCTAAAATAAACAATGGAGAAAAAAAGTCAAACCATAGTGGTCTCATTTATTCCGAGCAGCTACAAATTTCCATTATTAAGTTTCTGGTAATGCTGGTTCCTCTTTTGGAATGATGTTCAGACCACTAACTTCCTAAATGAATATAAATCGCTCTCATTTTCAAGCTGGATTTTCAAAATCCCTAATTACATTAAAAGCCCCTCATTATGAAACCCATGAAATTAAAGAAGTTGAGGCAGACCAAAAAGATCTTGTTTAATAAAAATACATTTTAGAAGTGTTTTTGATTCCAGTAGTTCATGGAAGACGCCCATAAACAAAATGACAGCCAAAATCATTCAGCATCTAGCACGGCAGTTCAAAAATAAAAGAACCAAGTCTTTCAAATGTATCTTAAACCAAGATCCCATCTCCCTGCTCATGAGGATGTTAAAGGTCCCATGGCACCATTTTGAAGAAGAGTTATTTCATTCTAAAGAAGGGTCACTGGACCTGAAACATCAACTCTAAAGCTTTTTCGAGAGTGTCAAGCTCCTGGGAGTGATGGTCACAAACCACCTATCCTGGTTCACCCACATCGACATGACACAAGAAAACACAACAATATCTCCAATTTCTCAGGAGGCTAAGGAAATTCAGCACATCCACAGGGACTCTTATCAATGTTTATAGATCACCACAGAAAGCATCCTGTTTGGGTACACCAGAGAATGGTACGGCAATTGCTCTTCCCAAGAACACAAGAAACTACAGCGTCATGAACACAACCCAGTCCATCACACAAACCAGTTTTCTCTCCAAAGACTCCATCTACACTTCCGGCTGCCTCAGGAAAGCAACCAACATAATCAAAGACCCCTGCCACCTCGGACATACTCCCTTCTACCCTCTTACGTCAGGCAAAAGATATAAAAGTTTAAATACTTGTACAAATAAGTTCAAGGACAGCTTCTTCCCTGCTGTTATCAGAATTCTGAATGGACCTTTCAAACATTAATTCTAATCTCTCTCTTCACACCTTCTCTGAGCTGCAACACTGTGTTCTGCACTCTGTTCTGCTACCCTCATACACTTTGTGTGATACGATCTGCCTGTATAGCTTGCAGAAAAACATTTTTCACTGTATATCTGTACGTGACAACTATAGATCAATCAATCTCCACAGACACTGCTAGACCTGCTGAGTTTTTCCAGCAATTTCTCTTTTTGTTTCTGATTTCCAGCATTCTCAGTTCTTTCAGTTTTTTTTTAGGGGAATACCCTTGATGTTTTGATTGATATTTACCCCCAGTCAACATCACAAAAACATATTTGGTCACTTTCATGTTACTGTTTGTGAGAGTTTGCTGTTCTGTATTGATTGTTGCATTACTACAGTCACTAATTTTGAAAGTAACTTACTGGCAGTAACATATTTTGCAATGTCCAGTGCTCCTCAAAACTGCTACACAAATGCAAGCTTTTCTTTTCACTGATTACTAATGCTCAATCAAAGAACACCGTGTGCATTTTGGTCTTCAGTTCATCAGGAATGTGCATACAAGGTGTGTCAATAAAAGGAGAGACTGATTTTTCGCTTGACATTTTACAAAACCAAATCAACTACCCAAAGAAAGGAAACACCAGGACAAAAACCTGAAAGGTTCTGTCTTGTTATGCAACATACATAAACACACCAATAATAACATTGTATAATAAAATATACATTGGTTACAAATGCTCTTTTCTTCAAGAAAATGATAAACTGGCACTGCAGGAACCCCAAGCTGAGAACTACAGCTCCAGCTGCACTGAGTAAATGGGATCGGCCTAACAAGGTGTCAAACATCGTCCAGGGATACCACTTCAATAAAGCCAGCACATTCCTGTCTGGCTTCACCGGATGACGGACTTCAACCCTTCAATTTAGTCGGTGTTTTCATACTATTTACACAATTTCTTTTTGATGCAGTTATGAAGAATGAATCACTGAGGTGGATTGGTTTATCTTTGTTGCTGTACACATTGGGCATATCCCGTAGCGCTGGGATACTGGGAGTGCCCGGCCGTGGACGTCGGAGAGCTGCTTTAGACGGTGAAAATGTACATTTCCAGCACGAAACCGCGCATCATGTTCATACGGATCAGGACAATAATTTGCCCGCTCCGGCAAACTACACTGCATGTCTCGTAATGCTACTGTTAGCAATGCTAAATACCATATTAAGTCAATATTGCAATTAGGACATCTTCAGTTATTGGAAAAATAAACAACCTCCAAATCAATATTAACTAAAAAGATACAAGAATATTAAGGAAGATTTGAAAGTTTGCAGTTGTGGGTATTGAAAGGGTTTCCTCCCAATATCTGGCTGTGCAGCATCTGCTTTCCAGTCACCTTTCATGAACTGGCTATTGATTGTAAACGGCTGACTATTTGACGTGAGAAAAACTGGGGTTTCACTCAGCCAGGGGCAAGGGGAACTTGCACAGTAAGAGATGTTGGCCTGGCCTCTTTCGTTTTCGGTCGAACGACATTCCGACGCAGTGAAAGGACAGTTAATATGCAAGGGGCGAACCAAACTTTACAGCACAGGCATAAGAGAGAGGGTCAGAGACTTCCGCTTGCTAGTAAATCAAAATAAAAAGGGGAGGGGGTGGACAGGGGGTTTGTTTGTCTCGACTTAGAAAGAGAAATCAAGTAGAGAAAGGGGGTGGGGGTGGAATTCCTTACGATTTATTAAAGACCGAGCTGTGCCCGGCTCCTGTTTCCTGTCCAGCCGAGCTAACCCGCCCCCCCCAGGCCACGGTGGGATCTGGTGGAGTTTCATTCACCGACTGCACAATGGGTCACTTACCTTCCGCCTCTGCACCTACAGCTGCTCCGTACACGTGTCTCCCCTCCTCTCCTCTGAGACGCTCATTGAAAACACCGAAAGGTTAGATGTGGCTTCACGAACCCAGCGCCAGCCTGGAAGGTGAGGAGGGAGGAGGAACGGTGAGAGCGAACAGACCTCCTGCCCAAGCCGGTGACAGCCGAGAAGCAGCAGATTCCCCTACAATCCGCACTTGGAAATGGTTGATGTCTCGCTTGGTTCCCCCAGGCAAGGGCTGGGAGTGAACCGGGGAGAATGGGCACGTCACGGAAAACTCCTCTGGTGCCCGGCTCGCGGATCTGTTCAATCCGATTTGCGGGGGGGTTTGCTCTGGGTGGGTGTGTTTGGGGTGGAGGAGGGTGGCTGGGGGTGGGAAGTTGTTGGTGCTGCAATTGGGGAGTGTTGCTCCGGAAACGCTTCACAGCAGAAGCCACCTTTTTTTTTCGATCCACGGAATTAAAGCAAACAGCTCCACTCGTGGCTGTAGGAGATGAAATCCAGTACAATTCTGGACATTGGGAAAGCGATAGACAATATAGCGCCTGTTCTCTTTGTGTCTTGGTCTGATTTATCCTTTCTGCATCCACTTTTTGGTCATATTCTCCTAGTGCTTTGGTTACCCTTTACTCATGTCTCATTTTTATGCACACGACTTACAACTTTCTCCCTTTCAGTTTCATTTCACCGTTTTACCATTGTTGCTCTCCCACCCTTTATTCCTGTTTGACCATCGTTTTGTCTTTTCTCATCGCGATCACTGAAATACTAAAAACTAGGATAATGTTTCATTCAGCATCGAAAAACCGAAAGAACTGCGGATGCTGGAAGCCAGAAGATAGAACAGAAAGTGCTGGAAAAGCTCAGCAGGTCTGGCAGCATCTGTTGGGAGAAAGCAGAGTTAACGTTTCGGGTCCAGTGACCTTCACTGAACAGCCGAAACGTGAACTCTGATTTCTCTCCACAGGTGCTGTCAGACCTGCTGAGCTTTTCCAGCACTTTCTGTTTTTCTATCCAGTATCTAAAGCCTTTAATATTTGAGCCAAAATCCCGAGCCCTTAATGCTGTGTCGATAATCACGTCGACGCCACGGGAATTGCGATCATTGCTAACAATCAGAAAAAGAACAAAAAGCTTGCAATTATATCACACCTTTCATGACCTAAAAACGCTTTACAGGTAAAAGAGCACATTGGAACTGTGGTTAATAATGTAAGGAGAGAGATCCAACAACCAAACTACGCATAGTAAGATCCCACAAGCACCAATTCGTTGGAGGACAATTAGTCTGTTTTGATGACAAGACGGACAGTGGAGAGAAATCCTACACCTCAAAGTAGCCCCCTCAGATCGTTTACATCCATCTGAAAGGGCAAGACCAGCCAACTTTTAACATCTCAGCACTTTTGGCAGGGCAACACTCTCACAGTCAGAGACAGTAAGAACAGCCGATGCTGGAGTCACAGATAACACAGTATGCAGCTGGAGGAACACGGCAGACCAGGCAGCAGCAGAGGAGCAGGAAAGCCGGGTCAGGATCCTTCTGAAGAATTCTGCTACTAGGTTTTGTCGACTTAAAACTTTCTAGCTAATATTTATATTAGATTATGCAGACACTATTGCACACTAACCCACCAAAAGCAGAAAAGGGCTGTTTAACGAATATGTGAATTTCTAAATGGACGGTGGCTCGGTGGTTGGTACTGTTGCCTCACAACGCCAGGGACGCGAGGATCGATTCCAGCCTCGGGCGACTGTCCGCGTCTACGTGGGTTTCCTCCCACAGCTGAAGGATGTGTATGATAGGTGGGGAGAGATAATGGGAACTGCAGATGCTGGAGATTCCAAGATAATAAAATGTGAGGCTGGATGAACACAGCAGGCCAAGCAGCATCTCAGGAGCACAAAAGCTGACGTTTCGGGCCTAGACCCTTCATCAGAGAGGGGGATGGGGGGAGGGAACTGGAATAAATAGGGAGAGAGGGGGAGGCGGACCGAAGATGGAGAGTAAAGAAGATAGGTGGAGAGGGTGTAGGTGGGGAGGTAGGGAGGGGATAGGTCAGTCCAGGGAAGACGGACAGGTCAAGGAGGTGGGATGAGGTTAGTAGGTAGCTGGGGGTGCGGCTTGGGGTGGGAGGAAGGGATGGGTGAGAGGAAGAACCGGTTAGGGAGGCAGAGACAGGTTGGACTGGTTTTGGGATGCAGTGGGTGGGGGGGAAGAGCTGGGCTGGTTGTGTGGTGCAGTGGGGGGAGGGGATGAACTGGGCTGGTTTGGGGATGCAGTGGGGGAAGGGGAGATTATGAAACTGGTGAAGTCCACATTGATACCATATGGCTGCAGGGTTCCCAGGCAGAATATGAGTTGCTGTTCCTGCAACCTTCGGGTGGCATCATTGTGGCAGTGCAGGAGGCCCATGATGGACATGTCATCAAGAGAATGGGAGGGGGAGTGGAAATGGTTTGCGACTGGGAGGTGCAGTTGTTTGTTGCGAACTGAGCGGAGGTGTTCTGCAAAGCGGTCTCCAAGCCTCCGCTTGGTTTCCCCAATGTAGAGAAAGCCGCACCGGGTACAGTGGATGCAGTATACCACATTGGCAGATGTGCAGGTGAACCTCTGCTTAATGTGGAATGTCATCTTGGGGCCTGGGATGGGGGTGAGGGAGGAGGTGTGGGGACAAGTGTAGCATTTCCTGCGGTTGCAGGGGAAGGTGCCGGGTGTGGTGGGGTTGGAGGGCAGTGTGGAGCGAACAAGGGAGTCACGGAGAGAGTGGTCTCTCCGGAAAGCAGACAGGGGAGGGGATGGAAAAATGTCTTGGGTGGTGGGGTCGGATTGTAAATGGCGGAAGTGTCGGAGGATAATGCGTTGTATCCGGAGGTTGGTAGGGTGGTGTGTGAGAACGAGGGGGATCCTCTTGGGGCGGTTGTGGCGGGGGCGGGGTGTGAGGGATGTGTCGCGGGAAATGCGGGAGACGCGGTCAAGGGCGTTCTCAATCACCGTGGGGGGAAAGTTGCGGTCCTTAAAGAACTTGGACATCTGGGATGATATGCGGGAGTGGAATGTCTTATCGTGGGAGCAGATGCGGCGGAGGCGGAGGAATTGGGAATAGGGGATGGAATATTTGCAGGTGGGTGGGTGGGAGGAGGTGTACCAGCCCAGTTCATCCCCTCCCCCCACTGCACCACACAACCAGCCCAGCTCTTCCCCCCCACCCACTGCATCCCAAAACCAGTCCAACCTGTCTCTGCCTCCCTAACCGGTTCTTCCTCTCACCCATCCCTTCCTCCCACCCCAAGCCGCACCCCCAGCTACCTACTAACCTCATCCCACCTCCTTGACCTGTCCGTCTTCCCTGGACTGACCTATCCCCTCCCTACCTCCCCACCTACACCCTCTCCACCTATCTTCTTTACTCTCCATCTTCGGTCCGCCTCCCCCTCTCTCCCTATTTATTCCAGTTCCCTCCCCCCATCCCCCTCTCTGATGAAGGGTCTAGGCCCGAAACGTCAGCTTTTGTGCTCCTGAGATGCTGCTTGGCCTGCTGTGTTCATCCAGCCTCACATTTTATTATTATGTATGATAGGTGGATTGGCTATGCTATACTGCCCAAGGATGTTTCGGCTAGGAGTGTTCGAGATGGGAAATACATGGTTAGGGGACTAGTTCTGGGTAGGATGCTTTTCAGAGGGGCAGTGTAGACCTGTTGGGCCAAGTGGCTTGTTCCCACAGCACAGGGATTTTATGATTCCAAATTTACGCCAGAGGAACAGGAAAGCTGACGTTTTGTATCAGGACCCTTCTTCAGAAAATCATTCTTTTTTTGAAGAAGGGTCGCAACCCGAACTGTCAACTTTCTTGCCTGGCCTGCGGGTGTTCCTTTAGCTTCACATTGTGTTATCTCAACACTCTCAGTATTGCATTGAACTCTCCTCATAGGATAGATTGTATTCTGGTCAATGGAATGAGACTTGAACCTCCGGACTCTGAAGTGGAGGTTGGGCTGTTGTTGAGCTGTGGTTGATGCTCTTTGACCTTTCGTTCAGGGTACTACTTGCCATGGACCCAAAAGGGCAAATGCATTATGACAATAGTCACACATTGCAAAAATTTCCTTCTCATTAATACTAACAATTTTTCATTTTGAATTCTTAGGTTGTGTTTGGAATAAATCATTTGTAACAACTGACTCAACAGGCATTGACAAGTAATGAATGTTTGCTGAGCAATACAACTGAGCAGGAAACAAAATATTCTACTCATGAAAATATTGAATAGTGTACAAGAGTCATAGAGTTGTACAGCATGGAGACAGATCCTTCACAGTCCAACTTGTCTGTGATAACCATATATCCTAAATGAATCTAGTCCCATTTCCCAGCATTTGGCCCATATCCGTCTAAACTCTTCCCATTCGTGTCATCATTCAGATACCTTTTAATCGTTGTAATCGCACTCACCCCCATCACTTCCTCTGGCAGCTCATTTCATTCACGCATCACCCTCTGCGTGAAAAAGTGGTGCCTTAGGTCTGTTTTAATTCTTTCCCCCCTTACCTTAAAAACTAAATCCACCAAATGTCTCTGAAAATCCATACTTTTTTAAAACTTTTAAGCCAATTTATCACAAGTTCTCATCTAATCCATGCATTCTCCAATTACCTGTACATGATGCTTCATGATAATATAATGAAGCAATTAGATAATGTTTAAACAAAGTCTAGAATTAATGATTCCATGAAATTGAATGCATTGAAAATAAAAATATTGTCAGAGACTGGATGATGATATGTGATAAGCTCTCTTTCCCCTCCATCTTTTGTCCAGGATAAAAATAATTCCAGGAGTTTCCATAGCCTTTAAATGGATTTTAGTACTTCTGTTGATTAATGACCAGATTTAACATACTTTGACTATGTGCTCACATTCTTGTCCAAAAAGTCTCCATCTGATGATGAATAACCTTGATATTTCACCTCACTATAAGTATACGCTGGTTATCACCTTTGTATTAGCAGCAAGATCGCTGGTCCAACAGTTAATATTGATAAATATGTGTTGCACAATCTTGTGCAATCAATGTTAATAATTGTTTCCATTTACTTTCCAAGGGCATTGCAAGTTCAAATTTGTGAGTTTTTTTTGTCATTTTCTGTCAAAGTAAGTACTGGTCTTAAACCTTAATATATTGCTAGAACTGTCATTAGAAAAGCCCAGGCGACAAACGCTGTTTCTACACAGTTGGGCTTCAAAGTAGTACTTGAAATTTTAGTAGTGTTAATGTAAGATTAATGAAACCAAGTACTTTTCAATAATTTGTTCACCAGACAGTATAAAAGATATAAGGAAGACACACGTGAATTTATTATACCAAATTGTAATTGACAAAATGTAATTCAAAATACTTAAATTTTTTTAAAAATCAGAGAACTGTGGATACCGGAAATCTGAAACAAAAACAGAAAGTGTTGAAGAAACGCAACAGGAATGGCAGCATCTATACAGAGAAAAACAGTTAATATTTTTATTCCAGTGACCCTGTATCAGAACTGAAAATAACTGGGAAAAGTTGGTATTTATACTGATAATGGGTGAGGGGAGCGAACATATGGAGTCAGGACCCAGAGAGTGAGAGAGAGATGAAAGGGACAAGCAAACAGAGATATTGTTGATGGTAGATTGAGAGAAAAGTAAATGCGAGGTAGCGTGCTAAAAAATGGATTGGCAAATGGTAGGAGCAACCCATACAAAACAGGATCTTGGGGTGTTTGGGAAAGGTGATGAACATAGAGGAAGTTGTTCACTTTCTGAAATCATTAAACTCAATGTTGAGTCCTCAGGCTGTAAGGAAGTAGGTGGAAGATGAGGTGTTGTTTCTCCAGCTTGCAATAAGCCTCTCTGGAGTACTGAAGCAATCCTGAGACAGAAATGTTGGCATGGAAACACGGTGTGCTGAAATGTCAGGCAACTGGAAGTTCAGGGTCATTTTTTACAGACAAAGAGTAGGTGTTCAGCATAGCAGTCACACAGTCTGTGTTCTGTCTTCCCTGTGTGCAGGAAACCACATTGTGAGCAATGAATGTGGCAGTCTAATTGCGTGAAGTGCAGACAAATTGCAGCTTCACCTGGAAGGAGTCCCAGGGGCTTTGAATATCAAAGAAGGAGCAGTAAACTGTAAGTGTTGCACCTTGGGGGTGCTGTGGGGGTGTGAAGAAGTGATAAGAGTTGAGGACGAGTGGGCCAGGGTGTCCTAAAGGGAATAGTGCCAGCAGAACACTGAAAGGGAGGGGAATATGTTTCTGGATGTCACATCCCACTGGAGATGGCAGGAATGGTGGCTTATAATCCTTTGAATATCATTGTTGTTGAAGGGATTGGGAGGGAAGTGGTGAGGGCAGAAGTACAGCAAATGGATTGGACATAGCTGAGGGCCTCTCTATGGCTGCTGCCATACCTGCTGAGTTTCTGGTTTTGTTCCTAAAATTTTTATAACATGTTTTATGATCAGATATTGACGTTGGTTACTTACAATTAAAATGCCCTACTGATCTTGTCTAAAGCGATTCCAGCCATCAGACAGCATATCATCCTGATGCACACCAGATGTTTTGAACTGTTAGAGAAAAGCAATGCATTAATAAACAGCCCACGTTTTCAAATTCAATACAGGTCCAATCTAGCACAAAGTACAGTAAATTACGGAAACCATAATATTGCATCATCTTTATAATATTGATTTCCATTATTCCTGACATAACACTGGTCAAGTGATAGAGTCATACTGCACAAAAACTGACCCTTCAGCCCAACTCGTCCATTCCAAACAGGTTTGAACTAGTTCTGTTTTCCTGCATTTAGCCCATATCCCTCTCAACATTTCCTATCTATGTATCAGTCCAAATGTCCTTTCAATGTTGTAATTGTACTCACCTCTACCATTTCCTCTGGCAACTCGTTCCATATACGCATCACGTTGTGTATGAATAAGATTCCCCTCAGGCCCCTTTTAAATCTTTCCCTTCCCACTTTAAACCTATGCCCTTTAGTTTTGGAATCTCTTACCCTAGGAAAAAGACCTTGGCTATCCACCTTATCTATGCCCCTTATGACTTTGTTGATCTCTATAAGGTCATAAGAATGATTTTGTTCATTTCCATGAGATTTTAATAATATTTGACTTTGTATTCATGGATACCAAAAAATTATCAAATGCAAGGTCTGCCAGGAAATCTAATGCATTAGCATAAAAATACAAAACCGCATAAACAAAATTGTTTTCCAAGATAATTCAGAAAACCTTTGACATGTAGGCTGGCATGGTGGCTCAGTGGTTAGCACTGCTGCCTTGCAGTGCCAGGGACCTGGGTTTGATTCCAGCCTTGGACACCTGTCTGTGTGAAGTTTGCACATTCTCCCAGTATCTGTGTGGGTCTCCTTTGGGTTCTCTGGTTTCCTCCCACAGTAAAAAGATGTGCAGGTTAGGTGGATTATGCATGGGAAATACAGGGTTGTGGGTTTGGGTGGGATGCATTTCAGAGGGTTAGTGTAAACTTGATGCACAAATGGCTTACTCTTCCACTGTGGGGATGCAGTTATTCAATGAAGTGATGTAATACTGAAAGATGCAACAATACTCTTTACACACAAGCTTGAAGTAACCAGGATTAGTTCATATCATTCTATTCAATAATTTGTTACATTATTTCGCCATCAGAATGCATATATTTGTAAGCAGCAATCTACATTACTAATAAACATTCAGCAAGGGAAAAACAATTTAATAGGATTGACAAACAGAGATTGGGTCAACTTAATGAAGCAATCTGATCAAAAACATCTTATAAAGTTGACATACACATTCATTAATTTTGTATATAAACTTTTGTTGTCACGTGACATTCACTATTCATTTAGTACTAGAAAGTGAAAAAAAAGCATTGAGCAGGATAAGCACTTGTTGAACATGGTTTACAGCTCAAGTAGGTTGAATATCCAATACACTTGTGAAGAAATTCTGAATGACTTATGGATAATGTAATGAATGGCAGAGCTGCTAACCTGTGGTGTGCGTGATATGTCATATGTTAAGTAAATACTTGTGATGGAAGAATAATTTAAAATTAGAATTTATGTCTGTTAGAAATGAGAAGGTCATTCAGCCCATTGCATTTGCACTTGGAATGACCTATCCAGTTAGTGTTATCCACCTGCACATTTGCGCGTAAATTTTCCTCTATGAGGTTTTATCCAATTCTCTTCAAAAATTATTATTAAATCCTTTTCCCACCATCCTTCCAAGTACTCTAAAGTAGCTAAATTGATATTGACATTGAACTGAATCTTCTAATGCCACTTGGACAGAATTTTATTTCATGAGTTCAGTGGGTTTCCAATTACTGTCCATGAAATTCAGCAAATAAATAATGGAGGAGACATCAACAGGTATGATATAATGCATTACTTTATTTAACTTTATGAAAGAGTTATTTAATTACACATTTCATATTAAAAGTTTGTACTAGTATAAACCATTGTTCACTTCTGGCAGGTATAGATTACAATTGAACAAAAATTCCACAGGTTCTATAAAACATATGCAATCTGTCTTATCAAACCAGTGCCCAGGTGGTGAAAATGAAGATCTAACCTTTGGAGCTTAACTTGGCTGTCACAACTTTACCTGACACTGAGGGGAAAGGAAGCAGAAGATTATCTTCTCTGGTATGACTGGTCTGAAATTAGATCAGGATTGTAAAACTCTGCATCACTGTCTGCCAGGGCAGTTTTCATCCACAACAATGAAACCAGTGCCATGGTGAAAAACGTGACAAGCAGCTGTAACTCCTAAACCAAGAGCTATTATCTCCAGTTGAAAGGAAAGAAACTCATTGTATTGCTGGCTGCAACCAGGCAAAGCAACCTACCCAGTGGCAGGTGAAGCTCACCATGATGTTAAAAGGCCCTTCTTTAAAAGGAGACACTTGCATTTTTTTCTGCAAGGGTAGGAGGAGAGGATCTTAACATCACCAGCAGATTAGTTGCCAACTACTACAGCCCAGTGGGGAATCTCTTACTGACTCGGACAGTTTTGGCAAAATTATTGACAGGCTTGTTGCCTTGATGAAGCTATTGTATTGTGGCCTAGTATCCGCATGTAGGAATATAGCCAAAGTCATCAAATGGTTTATACCAAAGAATATTTTGTTCAAGTGTGAGGGAGAATAACAGAGACAGCATGAGAAATATAATGTATTGTTTACACCATCAGCGAAGCAATATAACCTACCGTGGACCAAATGTACCCATGACTTTATATATGTTCTATTTACATGACAGGTAATGGCTGGTAAAATGCAACAGTGACTGACATCTGAATTGGATTCATATTGATTCACAACAAAAATAATATCCATAGAATCATATAACTCACTGCATAAAATATTTCTTTATATCCCACATCGGTCATAAATAATCTGAAACCTTTGCCAAATCTCCATCCTGTAGGAACACTCTTTCTTTATTAAGATTCCTCAGAACATTGAACACTTTCTTTGGATTCATGCATTAACCTTTGCTGTGATAGTAAATAGAGGCTTCTCTAATCATTTTTTAGAGTGGAATCTTATAGGAATCTATGCAAAGGTGGGTTATGGTGGAGATCTGTGGGAGAATTCAACAAGAGGTCCAGTGACACCCATCTTGACGTCAGAATAAACTTACACTATCTTCTAACCTTTCCACGAACAGCATGGTAATTCTTTTTCTGAAAGCCAAAAGAACTGTGGATGCTGTAAATCAGAAACACAAATGGAGATTGCTGGAAAAGCTCAGCAAGTCTGGCAGCATCTGTGAAGAAAACTCAGAGTAAACATTTCAGGTCCGGTGACCCTTCCTCAGAACTGATGTAACTAGGAAAATTTTGGTTTCTATGCAGAAGATAAGGTTCAGGGTCAAGGTAAGGAGTAAATGACACATGGGGATTAAAGCCCAGAAAGAGAGAAGGATAGTTGGAAAGACAGAGGAGTGGATAACGATCTGGCTAGGAGGGTGAATAGCTGTTAATGGAGACTATTAGTGGCTAACAATAGGTAGTGTAATAGCAGACTATGTGGTAACAAGGCTTGGTGTGTGGAATTGGGGACTAGAACACGGGAGAGTACAGGCTCTAAAATTATTGAACTCAATTTTGAGTCTAGTGGGCTACAGGGTCCCCAAGTGGAAAATGAGGTGTCGTTCTGCCAGCTTACACTGAGCTGCACTGGAACACTGCAGCAAGCCTGAGACAGAGATATTGGCCGGGAACAGAGTGGTGTTAAAGTGATAGGCAACTGGAAGCTCAGGGACTTTTTTTCAGGCAGAGCATAGATGTTGCCTCAATTTCTCTGCTTCCCTTACCCAATGCAATCTATCTCCCTCAGAATTGACTGCACTCTGTGCACTTCGATCCAACCCTGGCTTTATCATTAAGCCTATCGATAAGGGTGGTGCTGTTGGAGTCTGGCGCACTGACCTCTACATACCAGAGGCTGAGCGCCAGCTCTCAGATCCTCCTTCTGTCTTCCCCTGCGCCATGACCCTACCATGGCACATCAGGCCATTGTATCAACTATGCTCACTAACGTCATGTCATCTGATTACCTACCCCCAATCCGCCACAGCCCCCAGGCTGATAGACCCCCAGCCCTGCACAGCTCACTTCTACCTCCTTCCAAAAATCCATACACAGAATTGCCCGGGCAGACTCTGCTCCTGCCCCACAGAACTCATCTATCTTGACTCAGTCTTTTCTCCCCTGGTCCAGTCCCTGCCCGCTTACACCACACTTCCTCCTAATCTAAATGTCAGTTTTGGAATTTCCAGTTTGCAGTCTCCAGCCACCTCTTCTTTACCATGGATGTGCAATCCCTTAATATGTCCAGTATATCTCGTATGGAGATATCTCCATATCTCACCAGGATGGTCATAGAACATAGAACATTACAGCACAGTACAGGCCCTTCGGCCCTCGATGTTGTGCCGACCTGTCATACCGATCTTAAGCCCATCTAACCTACACTATTCCATGTATGTCCATATGCTTATCCAATGACGACTTAAATGTATCTAAAGTTGGCGAAACTACTACTGTTGCAGGCAAAGCGTTCCATTCCCTTACTACTCTCTGAGTAAAGAAACTACCTCTGACATTTGTCCTATATCTTTCACCCCTCAATTTAAAGCTATGCCCCTCGTGCTCGCCGTCACCATCCTAGGAAAAAGGCTCTCCCTATCCACCCTATCTAACCCTCTGATTATTTTATATGTTTCAATTAAGTCACCTCTCAACCTCCTTCTCTCTAATGAAAACAGCCTCAAGTCCCTCAGCCTTTCCTTGTAAGACCTTCCCTCCATACCAGGCAACATCCTAGTAAATCTCCTCTGCACCCTTTCCAAAGCTTCCACATCCTTCTTATAATGCGGTGACCAGAACTGTGCACAATACTCCAAGTGCGGCCGCACCAGAGTTTTGTACAGCTTCACCATAAGAGCGTCCTGGCTCTTCTGAGCTCTCTCTTTAGGTCTTTCCTGGCTACCTCATAGCCCTCAAATGCCCTAACTGAGCCTTCACATCTCATCCTAACATAAGCCTTCTTCTTTGTCTTGACCAGAGATTCCACCGCCTTCATAAACCACAGCTCCCGCACTCTACAGCTTCCTCCCTGCCTGACAGGTACATATTATCTAGGACACACAGGAGCTTTTCGTTGAATAAATTCCACATTTCTAATGTGCACATCCCCTGCAGTTTCCTTCCCCATTCTATGCTCCCTAAATCTTGCCTAATCTCATCGTAATTGCCTTTCTCCCAGCTATAACTCTTGCCCAGTGGTATACACCTATGCCTTTCCATCACTAAAGTAAACATAACAGAATTGTGATCGCTATCACCAAAGTGCTCACCTACTTCCAAATCTAACACCTGGCTGGGCTCATTATCCAGTACCAAATCTAATGTGGCTTCGCCCCTTGTTGGCCTATCTACATACTGTGTCAGGAAGCCCTCCTGCACTTACTGGACAAAAACTGACCCATCTATAGTACTCGAACTATAGTGTTCCCTGTCAATATCTGGAAAGTTGAAGTCCCCCATGACAACTACCCTGTCTCTCTCACTCCTATCAAGAATCATCTTTGCTATCCTTTCCTCTGCATCTCTGGAACTATTCGGAGGCCTATGGAAAACTCCCAACAGGGTGACCTCTCCTTTCCTGTTTCTAACCTCAGCCCATACTACCTCAGTTGACGAGTCCCCAAACATCCTTTCTGCAACTGTAATACTGTCCTTGACCAACAATGCCTCACCTCCGCCCCTTTTACCATCTTCTCTGTTCTTACAGAAACATCTAAATCCCGGAACCTGCAACAACCATTCCTGTCCCTGCTCTATCCATGTCTCCGAAATGGCCACAACATCGAAGTCCCAGGTACTAACCCATGCTGCAAGTTCACCCACCTTATTCCGGACACTCCTGGCATTGAAGTAGACACACTTCAATCCAACTTCTTGCTTGCCGGTGCCATCTTGCTTCCCTGAAACTTTATTTCGGACCACCCTACTCTCAACCTTTTCTATAGCCGAACTACAATCTTGGTGCCCATCCCCTTGCTGAATTAGTTTAAACCCACCCAAACAGCCTTAGCAAATTTCCCCCCCAGGATATCAGTACCCCTCTGGTTCAGGTGAAGACCATCTTGCTTGTAGAGGTCCCACCTACCCCAGAAAGAGCCCCAATTATCTAAGAATCCAAAACTCTCCCTCCTGCACCATCCCTGTAGCCACGTGTTCAACTCCTCTCTCTCCCTATTCCTCGCCTCACTAGCACGTGGCATGGGCAATAAACCAGAGACAACAACTCTGTTCGTCCTAGCTCTCAACTTCCATCCTAGCTCCATGAATTTCTGCCTTAAATCCCCATCTCTCTTCCCACCTATGTCATTGGTGCCAATGTGGACCACGACTTGGGGCTGCTCCCCTCCCCCTTAAGGATCCCAAAAACACGATCAGAGACTCAGTCTCAGGGTGTCCACTTCTACCTGGAGCAAAGGCCTGAGCCATCCCCACCCACCACCCTCCACTGCTTGGCTGAGCTCATCCTCACCCTAAACAACTTCTCTTTTATCTCCTCTCATTATCTTCAGGTCAGACGGGCGGCCGTAGGTACCCGCATGGGCCCCAGTTATGCCTGTTGCTTTGTGAGAACATTTCTTGTTCCAAACCTTTTCCAGCCAACACCCACAACTCTTTCTCCAACATATTGAGACCATCATTGGTGCTGCTCCCCTCTCTCATCCAGAATTGGAAAAGTTCATTGATTTTGCTTCCAATTTCCAACCAGCCCTCACTTTCACATGGGCTATCTCTGACTCCTCCCTTTCCTTCCTCAACATCTCTGTTTCCATTTCTGGTGATAGACTGGCCACTAATATCCACTATAAATCCACTGACTCCCACAGCTACCTGGATTATACATCCTCACACTCTGCTTCCTGTAAAGCCTCCATCCCATTCTCTCAGTTCCTCCGTCTCCATCACATATGAGGCCAACTTCGACAAGGGAGCCTCCAAAATGTCCACCTTCTTCCTCAACAGAGGACTCCCCAGCTCCATTGTCGACAGAGCCCTCAACCAGGTGTCATCCATCTCCCATATTTCCGCCCTCACCCCTTCTCTTCCCTCTTGCAACAACAGTAGGGTTAGCCTTGTCCTTACCTACCATACCGCCAGCATCCACATCCAGAAGATCATCAGATGCCCTTTACACCACATCCAAAAAGCTGACACCAACAGACACACATTCCCCTACCTTCCTTGTCCACATTTCGCAGGGACCATTGCCTCCAGGACACACTGGTCCACTTTTCCTTCACCCCCAGCAGCCCCCCTCAGCCTCATAGCACCATCCCCTGCAGCCAGCAAAGGGGTAACACCTGCCCATTTACCTCCTCCCTCCCCAGTATCCAAGGGCACAAACATACCTTCCAGGTGAAGCAACACTTCACCTGCACTTCCCAGAATCTGGTCTACTGCATTTACTGCTCACAATGTGGTCTCCTCTACATTGGGGAAACAAAGTGTTCACTGGGTGACCAATTTGCAGAACATATACATTCTGCCTGAAAAAAAGACCCTGAGTCTCCAGTTGCCTGCCACTTTAATGCACCTCCCTATTCCCTGGCCAACATCTCAGTCTTTGGCTTTCTACACTGTTTCAGCAAAGCTCATTGCAAGGTGGAAGAACAACACCTCATTTTCCACTTGGGGACTCTGTAGCCCTCTGAACTCAATATCAAGTTCAATAATTTTAGTGCCTAAACTCTCCCATGTCCTAGACTCTACCCCACACATTCGCAGGCCTTGTTATCACATAGCCTGCCATTACACACTACCTATTGTTAGGTACTAACAGCCCCCATTAACAGTTATTCACACTCCTGTCTTGATTGTTATCCACTCCTTTGCCTGTCCAACTGTTCTTCTCCTTTTTTGGACTTAATCCCTATGTATCGCTTACTTCTTATTCTCTCCCCCTCCACCCCATTTTCTGCATATAAACCAAAATTTTCCTAACTACCATCAGTTCTGCAGAAGGATCACTGGAACCGAAATATTAAGTCTGATTTCTCTTCACAGATGCTACCAGACCTGCTGAGCTTTTCCAGCAATCTCCATTTGTGCTCCTGGTAAGTTTCTTGCCAGTACCAGTGAATGCGAATTACAGAGGTCATTGCTTGTCATTGCTTGATTGCTCAACTTGTCTTGTTAATATTCAATTTTCTCTCTTACCAAACTCATTAAACAAGGTAGATGTTGAAAAAAATTGACATAAAATCTTGAGTGGGTACCTGACAAATTCAGCTCACTGTTTACCCTTAATGATGTCTGTGTTGCACACTGGGCACCAGCATGTCTGGTGAAGCTCCATGAACACCAGGCATATGCACTCCATGTCCAGTGACATTGATATCTGATATGTGCCAAGCATTAATCTAATCCGCACTGCAGTGCTGCACCTCAGCCTGCACAGGCAACTGTCATTGTAATATTGCAGCATTCAAGGACATGCATCCAGCTCATGAATTGGATCAATATGCATCTCTGGGCTCTTTGCTATAGTGCACACTCAGTCTGAGTCTAACTGGATGCTCACAGCATCTCTGAATTGCCTTGCCTTTTTGCATATTGTTTTCTCATAGAGATGCCAGGCTCATATCATTGCTGCTGAGTGCAGATACAAAGGAAGGAAGTTTGTTATGGTTGTCAGCAGGCTTCTGTTAAACAAGTGGAGTAGTCTTTAGTCAGGGAGTTGTGGCATGGTAAGGCAAGGGCAGGCATCTATACCAACCCAGGGGCTTGGAAGTGGTAAATCAGCTACTCAAGGTGGTCTGATTCAGGATGCTTTCCACACAAGGATTGAGGATCTGAATGCTGGGAAGCCCATCACCTGCCTTGAGCCATTCTGTCCTGTAGGATGCTTTCTCAAAGACTGGTATTTAGAGTTAGCACAGCTATTACTTTTGGAGTAGGTGGGGAAGTATCTCGAGTGAGAGATTTGGTCGCACAGTGAGCATGCAGGTTTAGTGATGCCAGGGTTGGGTTGGGTGACAGCGAGCGAAAGAAGATATTGCAAGCAACAGTCAGAGTAGTAGACCATGAGCCTTGGTGGGAGGTGGGGGCAGTGGCAGAAATAGAGTGAGTGTGAGGTATTGGAGTGAGGATAGTAGCACGGGTGAAGTGAAGAAGGACATTGGCTGGGCTTTCATTCACATGCCTGAGACTGCACTGATCCAGGTGGCAACCTTGGACAGGCAGGTATGTTCTGGTGTCTTGGCCTCCATTGCTGGTTCTGGAGGAAGAGGAAGTCACATCTGTGCACAAACTCATTCAGCATGACCTGTCCACATGGCTTTGCACCAAATTCCCCTTCTCTGTCATGTTTGAGTCAAATGTCAGAAATGCCTGGGCGCGTGGTGGTCTTTTAAAGGCAGCATGGGTGCAAAGGACCTCGGTGTCCATGTACACAGATCCTTGAAAGTTGCTACCCAGGTTGACAGGGCTGTTAAGAAGGCATACAGTGTTTTAACTTTTATTAATAGAGGGATCGAGTTCCGGAACCATGAGGTTATGCTGCAGCTGTACAAAACTCTGGTGCGGCCGCACTTGGAGTATTGCGTACAGTTCTGTTCACCACATTATAAGAAGGATGTGGAAGCTTTGGAAAGGGTGCAGAGGAGATTTACTAGGATGTTGCCTGGTATGGAGGGAAGGTCGTACGAGGAAAAGCTGAGGGACTTGAGGCTGTTTTCGTTAGAGAGAAGAAGGTTGAGAGGTGACTTAATTGAGACATATAAAATAATCAGAGGGTTACATAGGGTGGATAGGGAGAGCCTTTTTCGGGGGATGGTGACGGCGAGCACGAGGGGGCATAGCTTTAAATTGAGGGGTGAAAGATATAGGACAAATGTCAGAGGTGGTTTCTTTACTCAGAGAGTAGTAAGGGAATGGAACGCTTTGCCTGCAATGGTAGTAGATTCGCCAACTTTAGATACATTTAAGTCATCATTGGATAAGCATATGGACGTACGTGGAACGGTATAGGTTAGATGGGCTTCAGATCGGTATGACAGGTCGGCACAACATGGAGGGCCGAAGGGCCTGTACTGTGCTGTAATGTTCTATGTTCTAAAGGGTGTCAGTGAATTCCAGGCTATCTGCTGAGTGGTAAGTTGGTCATGGAACTGCACGAGGTGAGATGGAGCGAGAACTGAACTAAAGGGACAGGTAATTAATGCAGTGAGTCTGGTAAGATACAGTGACGGAACTCACTAAGCCTCATGGCAAAACATTCCAAAAACTTGACGCAATTCAGTCATAGACACAAGATTCAGACCTCAGTCTTTTCATTATGAGGAAAGACGTAAGAATAATTTGAGAATGAGTTACCATGAATTATTTTATGAATAATCCAGGATTCTTCACACATTGAAAGCAAATTATTATGTCAAGAACATGTAAGATTCAATCCTGAGTCTCCTCATTTATAGAAAAAATAATTTGTGAAAGAGTTAATATGGATTCCATTGTGAACAATGCCATTTCTTCACATGGTAAAACAATTACTATAAAATATATTTCGGTTGTAAAATTAACCACAATGAGGAAACAACACATATATTTTAAGACTTCTATGAAAAGGAAATTATCTCCATTTACTGATCTAGTCTTACAGTTCTTGCTTCCACTGGTGCAGTCTCAGATACACTGACAGCTCAAGAAGTTTCTGCTGCAATTGAACCAGCAAAAAATGATTGGCATGCACTCGATACCCAGCTTTTGTCTCTAACTTCACTTTTGCAGACCAAATATATAAATATTTCATTAAATTTATTGAAGCAGGGAGGACTGAGGGTAATTTCTGTGTCATGGTAACTATTTTAAAAGTGCAATTCACAATTGGAAAATTGTTATTCCAATATATATTGGTGAAGGTTGGCATAAAGTGGATTCCATAGATAAAACAGTCAATTTCTGCTGGTGCCTGCATTATTTTGATTGGCTGTAATGATAGCCTGCTTCTCGTGCTTCAAAATCAGTAAGAAGCAAATACAGCCTCTGAAAGACCACATCACAGAAATCAACACAATCAAGGAAACCTTTGATATTCTGACCTCCAGTTAAAATACTCACGACCAGCTGTCATGTTTGTTTCTCACTGCAGAGGGCCTTTTAGAATGAACAGTCTGCACTCCTACATCTTGTTTCTGTAGTCCCTCAGTGAATTGCCAATCCATTCAGAAACTTATTACTTTATCATCTTTCATGATGTCTAGGGCAAAAAATGTGAACATCCCTTTTGCATTAAAAATACATAAGGTAGGATACCAGTAGAATGATTGTGTAATAGGGATTGAATGTCAGATAGATTAAGAAACAGCATTGGGGTTTTCTCCCCTATTGCTGAGTGAAAAGTGCTCAAAAAGTCATGTTCGATTTACCCTGTTAAGTTTTTCAGTCCTTCTCTTCTTCTCAGTGTCTGATTGAACCAGGGAACAAGTGCAGTGGATCAGTCATATGTTTTGCGCACCTCCCAATTTCCCTTACTGCAATAAAGGAAAATGAGGTGACTTCTAAAATAACTTACTCACCTGCTGACACTCATTTACTGGCTGTTCCAATTTGCCTCCAAATTTCCTCCCAGAGGAGTGCCCTCACTCTCCATACCCTCAAGATGTCTTCAGTTCCTTACTATTCATATTTTTGAAGGTTTTCTTTCTATCCAGTCTTCAGTCAAAAAGAGGATCCAACATATTCATTTATTCATGCACTTACTCAGCATCTTTTATGATCTTAGGAATGCCAAAACACTGCACAGCCAACTAATCAGCTGTAAAGTGTCGTAATAGTACAGGAATGGAAGATACAAACTAGGCACAGCAAGATTTCACCAGCAGCAAGGAGATCATACTTATTTCAAGACTATTACAAAAGCAAAATACTACAACACTGAGACTACACACATTAAGGAGGCCAGGCGGGGTCAGGGCCCTCATAGATGAGATTGCGAGGCCTGATCCAGGAGGTCAGTGAAAGGGTTAAATCCGGGGAAATAACATTAATAAAGTCATCGGCATTTTTAGATGGCATGGATCTTGCTTTAATGCAGGTAAAATACAGGCCATAGTTGGATGAGGCCCTTAAGTGACCATTAGATGGCTGCTTGGCTTCAAAAAACATATGGATTTCCCCAGCACTCGTGCTGTAAAATTTCTGACAGGTTGAGAGTGGGCAGGTGGGCTAGTCATTGGATATTTTGGGCTGAGGTGGGGTGTGATGGAGAGCATAAATCCAACTTAATGTTTCAGTTTCATGAAGGTTTCTTTCAGATTTCTTTAGGCAGAAGGAGAAATGGGTGATGTTACAGAAGTGGATGTATATTGCCTTGGCGATGGAGAATGAATGGAGTAAGAAGCTTCAGTCCTGACCAAACAAGACTCAAGGTTGAGAACAATTTTTCTGAACTCCAGGCAGTAGCTATTAACAATAGACTGATGACTTGGCTGGATCCAAAAATAAAGGCTTTGTTCCTCACAACTTGCAGTGGAGAACGTTTCTACTCATCCATTTATGGATGTCAAACAAACAGATCAGCAGGCATGGATGATAATGGCAAGATAAAACTGTATGCTACCTAACATAATAAAGTGTGAAGCTGGATAAACACAGCAGGCCAAGCAGCATCTCAGGAGCACAAAAGCTGACGTTTCGGGTCTAGACCCTTCATCAGAGGGGTCTGATGAAGGGTCCAGGCCTGAAACGTCAGCTTTTGTGCTCCTGAGATGCTGCTTGGCTTGCTGTGTTCATCCAGCTTCACACTTTATTATCTTGGATTCTCCAGCATCTGCAGTTCCCATTATCTCTGCGACCTAACATTTTGTTTTAGTTACCAAGGAATGGCATGTAAATTAGAAATACAAGGGCCCAAGGAAAGATACTTGGCAGATGCAAGAGGTGATGGTGCAGGCTTTGGAGGAGAAACCATTGCAAGACACTAGTTAGATAGGAATGGAATGAGGCAAAGGCAGCCATGCCCACTGATGGACAATACACTAGATGTTTTGGAGAAGGATGCTAATATGTCAAACATTGCATTCAGGTTGAGAACAATGAGAAGAGGTCATTTAGGCATAAGTACCCTTCCACAAACTAATGTTAAACTATTATTTTTAAAACATTTTCATTTATATATTGTTTCCTTTTTGCCTTGGTTTCTTATTTATATAAAATTTGGCCTTGTATGAATTGTACCTAGACAATTCCATAATTGTCTATAGTTCTTTGTGTGTCTGAATGCCAAATTGGGCTGTAACTAGGATGGACAGCTTTTCAGGTTTGTCCTGGATTCTCCAGAAATTGAAGATTAATCTCTAGGATAATGATGCTAGCCATTCAGAGAAAAACCACAGAATAGTTTAAAAAATGGGACTTTTTCATTTGCTTTGAAAATTTAGCTTCTTTTAAACATACTGCAGATGTGAAAAACTATTATTTTGACAGTCAAAAATCATCAATCGGGTGTTCTAGTTAATGTGGGAAAGTGGTGCACCATGAGGATGGAGATATTGGGTGATCAGCAGCAGGACTGTGGAGGGAGGCAGCAGGTTATGATGAAATCTCCAGAGTTGGTAATGCTACAGGGAATCCCTGCAGTGAATTAGCTTTACTGACGAATTATTTGAAGCTGCAACTATGAAATCTGCCTGGACTGAAGTGGCCACTGGCAGCTGCAAGTCAAAATTCACAAGTGTCAGTCTGATACTGTAGATATTTGCTCCTCCTGTTCCACACAGAACTCGATTCTTTTAAAAACGAATTCTTCACGCTTACTTGAGCCTCCTGTGGCTAGGATCCTTGCCAGCAACTGTTGTTAAAGGGTTTGATATTGTGAGGACCTTTGTTAGGTCTGCAATTAAAGTAGATGCCTGTCCTGAAGACTTAATTGAAGCATGACTCTACTTTTGCATTTCAGCCGCCTCCTCTGGGGCAACAAGCCATCCCTAATCCAAACTCAGGCTCTTTAAAGCAGTGGGGTATGAGGAGGTAGGATTGTGGATACACATTCACAATTTGGAAGTAAAATGTCTTATATAAATCGTAGGCAGTATTTCTAACAGTGACATTGTTCATCAATGTACATAAGTTGTTGTAAAGGAAAATCAAGCACTTCTACTTCAATGATTGAGGCCCCAGCAGGTTCTGAAGGCAAAGTGTCTCTAGCAAGTTGAACACAGCACTATTAGAGCTATGAGCTGAATTAGTCCTTCAAGTTCTTAACAATCAAGCTATTTGTGAAGTGGCCACTCTCAGCAAAAAAAGGAGCCGCTATTATGAGCTACTCTCAACATGCACTTCATGGAATGTTGATGCATGGATTTACCAACAATACTGCCGAACTGAATATTATTGCTGCTGCGCCATTTTGATATTGACAAAACTTCAGAACCCTATAAGGAAGTTGCTTCAACCAGACAAAACTGAGCTATCAAGAGTTAATATGGCTGTCAAAAAAGTGTGAAGCTGGATGAACACAGCAGGCCAAGCAGCATCTCAGAAGCACAAAAGCTGACGTTTTGGGCCTCGACCTCGAAGGGGTCAGCTTTTGTGCTCCTGAGACGCTGCTTGGCCTGCTGTGTTCATCCAGCTCCACACTTTGTTATCCAGGATTCTCCAGTATCTGCAGTTCCCATTATCGCTCTCTCACAGTGAGTATAGGTCTTTAAAGCCATTACTCTAAAATAATGAAGATCATATGAGCTTAATTGAGAAGGTAGAAGGAGCATTTTTTTCTATTTGTCAAGGTATCATAACAATTATTTATTAAATCATTGAAATAAGCTTTTCAGTAATCAGAATATATGATCTATTCATAAATAGCGCAACTGGCACATTGGGCTTAATTTAATGTCAAACAAGCACTTTTTTGTAACAAAACAGGAAATGTTAAACTTAGAATGACCAGCTAGTGTGCAGGATTGTCAGTCGAGGAAAAATGGAATACGAGACAGGGTTTTCAGAATCGTTGTGATGTATGACTGATATAAATTTCTCATAAATGGTCTTTGCATCTGTTTAGCTTTGTTAAATAGCTCCCAGTGTCTTAACAAATGATCAAATGAAACATTGAAAATACTGGTTGACCATAGCAAGAAAACTAGCCATTGACTGTAGACAACTATGTTGATTGATTGATTGTTTGATTAATTTGTTGTTGTCACATGTATCAAGTTAGAGTGAAGTGTTATTTTATGTACTGTACACATCCTACCATACAAAGTGCATCAGGGTAGTAGAACAGAGCGCAGAATACAGTATGACAGCTGCAGAGAGAGAGATCAGAATTAATATTTGCGAGGTCATTCAAAAGTCTGATAACAGCGGGGAAGAAGCCATTCTTGAATATATTCCTGCATGTATTCAAACGGGAATGGAATCAAAGATAATCTTGCAACTGCCTCAGAGACAAATTATAATGCCATTTCCCAGGTGGCAAGAGAATAGTTTTTCTGGAGGTGGAGGAAAATGTACTTAACTGACAAGTAATGGAAACATTGGCCAAATGTCATGAACAAATTGAAAGCTCTTCGAGCTCCATAAGAAGCAATTTGGTCAGCGGTTTGTTGAGCTTTTATGCTTTCTCAGTTCAACAGCTGAGAGATTGTTCAGACCACTACAACTGCACATAAGCCAACTATAGTAACTGTGTATCTGCCCTGGTTATTACCAACAAATTTAGCACTCAACATGAAATATCTTGTTAAATACGGTTCTGTGAAACACAGTTCAGTGCATTTGTACAATAAAATAATGAGATAACCTCTTAAAATATTTTGATGGATGCTTGCCATTTTTTTTTATTGTTACTTATAAGGTCACACACAACAGCAGGTCACTTGGCTCTTGAACCTCTTCTACCTTTTAATAAGATCTTGGCTAATGGGATTATGGTCTTGGCTTCATTTTCCTGACTGCTGTACATATTTTCAACATTTAATCTCAAGAGTCCTCCTTTTGGGTTCTATCAGAAAACTGCACACGTCTACAGAGAATGATCATCAAAGCCATGATCACATTTTCAATAGTGAGGACAATTTCAGTAGTGAGAATATAAAATGCAAGTTTAATAAGTTTTCAAACAACACCAGAATGCTTGTTTGAAATTAAATTAAGCCCAGTATGCTTGTTGCAGTATTTACAAATAGGACATATATTCCGATTACTGAAACGCTTATTTCAATGATTTTGTGTCCTGCAGCTGCAGTTTGATCATTGTGCATATGTTGTGCATCTTATCCCCGATGAAAGGAAGGGTGTGAATAATGGCAGTGCTAATCTGGTGTTATAATTATGAGGTTTATAAAATTGTTACATTTTGGAACTGTGTCTTAAACTTAAGATGACATGAAGGTGGAGGTCATGTGATTGTTGTGCAGTCTGCCTTACACAATGCCTGGATCATTTTATTGTTAGAAACTAAAGGAAGGTTTAGATCATTTTACTGGGAAGAGGATGTCATTTATCTAAAGTTGGAGGCAATGGCAGGGAGTCTGCATGTTAACAATGGAGACCAAGAGGCTCCAAAATCATGTAGGAATTGTCAATGTCAGTTTCAAATCAGTTGCACATTAAACAGTCCATTTTGTTCCAAGATGGGATTCAGAGCGAGCTTGCCAATTGGTTAGATAATTTAATTAATGTAGGAGAAAGAGAGTAAAAGGTGGAGGGTTGTTTTTTGGGCCAGAGGCCTGTCACCAGTGGTGTTCCACAGGGATCAGTTCTGCGTCTTCATTTATGTAAATGATTTGGATGAGAATATAAAATGCAAGTTTAGTAAGTTTTCAAATGACACCAAAATTGGTGGCAGAGCAGTCAGTGAAGAAGTTTTTCTAAGATTACAAAGGGATCTTGATCAAATGGGTCAAAGGCTGAAAAATGGAACACAGAGTTCAATCTGGATAAATGCAAGGTACATTTTGGTACAACAGCCAGGTACAATTAATGGTAGGGCCATTAATAAGGGTAGCATTGTGGAGCGGAGGGACCTAGGTTTTCAGTTACATAATTCTTTGAAGTTTGCATCACATTTAGACAGGTCTATTAAAAAGACATTTAGCACGTATGCCTTTGTTGCTCAGTCCTGCACGGAGTTGGGAAGTCATTTTGGAAGTTGTACAGGATATTGGTGAGGCTTCTTCTGGAGTACAATGTCTAGTTCTTGTCGGCCAGTTATAGGAGGGATATTTTTTAGCTGGAGAGGTTTTTAGAAGAGATTTACCAGGATGTTGCCAGGTATGGAAGGTTTGAATTGTAGAGAAAGGCTGGGATTCTTTTCCACTGTAGCATAGGCCGTTGAGAGGTGATGCCATAGAGGTTTACAAAATCATGAGTAGATAGGATTAATGGTCGGTGTCTTTACCTTGGGACAAGGGAATGTCAAGACTACAAGGTCCATTTTTAAGATGAGAGGAGAGAGATTTTAAAAAGACATGAGGGACAAAGGTTTTTCACAAAGGGTGGTTGGCATGTGGAATGTACTTCCTGAGGAAGTAGCGGATATGGGCATAGTTATAATGTTTAAAAGTACATAAATAGGAAAGGTTTGGAAGGATATGAGCCAGGAGTAGGCAGTTCGGACTAGTTTGGTTAGGATTATGTTTGACATGGACCAGTAGGACCAAAGGGTCTATTTCCATGCTGTACAACTCTATGAAAGAGAATTGAGTTCTCAAGAATAGCCAGTTAGCATTTCCACTTACAGATGAGGGAAATTTAGTTCAGATTGCCCTGGGGAAGGAAATAACAGAAGCCAAACCTTCCAACTCCATTTTGAATTAGCCCCCTCCTTCTATTCATTTCTTTCCCTTACTGTTGGTGGTTTGCATTTTCCTTAATGGGCTTTGCATGTAAATTAATCAATTAGGAAAAAAAACAGGTGATTTATGGGTAGTGTTTAATCAGAGAAAAGTCACAGTAATTTGGTGGTGAGAAAAGTTGTTGTGTGTGATAGCACTGCCAGGTATAAAAAAATGCAGAAGCCATGATAAAAATTGAGATTATAGGCTGTCCAAAAATATGATAGAGTTTTGAGTCTGTCTGGATTCAACAGAGAGGGTTTCAGCCAAAATCAAAGAAGCTTCAATGGACTGCCTCAAAGAAACGCAAGTCTCTGCAAAATGTAAGGCTCACCAAAAAAGACAGTTCTAAAATTTCATGTTTCCAGACTGAGAGGAAGAAAATATTGAGATTAAACCTTCAAGAGCTAAGAATCACTTGGAATTGATTCTGAAAAAAAAAAGAATGTCTGTGTAAAACGACAATGTATTGTATTCCAAGCGTGTTCTCTCTTTGATTTGGGCTAGGAGTTAGAAACAGAGTAGATATTCCAATCTACAATTTATAGAATGCCCTACAAAGAGTATGCTTGGTTAACAGATTATGTTAGTCAGCTATTACCCTAAACATCTAAAATCATGATATAATATTCTTTCGGTTATACTCTGAAAATTCCACAAATTTATAACAAAACTTTATAAATCTCTTCAGGGATTGTAACACTGCATAGTTTGCCTGTGTAGAAATGTCTTTGGTGCACAGAAAAATAAATGCATAAATGAAAAATGTCTTGCATCACTTTCACTCCCTGAAGTATCTCAACTATTTAAATCAATTTTTAAGAGGAATGGAATATTTCCATGAGCTGCGATGGCAATTTCATCAGCTGGTGCTGAAATACTTCCATTCCTCAGCTGAGGCTACAGCTGGTAACTTCTGTACCTGAAGAAAACACTGCATTACTAAACAATGCTAATTGTATATTGTAGTAGGCTCTGTTTGGCCAAAGATATGACAATGATCAATCAAGTTAATATAAAGTTTTCCTTCAATGTGTTACTTCTAGTTTAGTAGCAAGGATTATTTTGTGCTGTTGTACATTTAGCTCAGTATTGACTGCAATTTACACTGTCGTCAAACCCGACAGACCAGTCTCAAAAACCATCTGAGCACATATACCAAAAATATCAGTGATCTGGTCAGTTGTGATGATGTAGTTTCTGGTGGATACTGGACAAATCCAGAGCCCTCAGGCGGAGCATATTTGCAACTGTCAGGGGTTGCTGTAAGAGTTCTGTTGGATTCCACTCTTTTTGTAAACTCTTTGTTAAGTATAGAGTGCGACTCAACACAAGTGTTTTATTGGAACATTCCTCCAAATAATTCTCATATGATCTGGGGCTACTCTCAACTTCTCCATTCAACAACACATTTAAATCAAGGAAGCAATTTTTTCTTCTCCCCAGTCCCTGAGAATTTATAGAACTGCTGCTGCTGATGAAAGATTTGTCTTTTTTTTAAAAAAAAGGGTACTACGCAAGAAAAAGCCTTATGTTTACTGAATTATCAAATTTTGGAGCGCAACTGTCCTGTTAAAAAAAAAGTTAAAATATACAGATGGTCCAGCTTCCGAACCATTGCAATTATTTTTCTTTCAACAAGTTGACATTTTCTACAGTATCTGCACAGGCATTTATTCCAAACGTTTGTGTTATGATCTCAATGAAGACCAGTAACATTTAAAGAGAAATTCAACTCCCAGTAATTAACTGATAGAACCACACATCATGATTTCATATATTAAACAAAAATAAATTTTACTGCTTGAGAATTAAACAAAGCAAGCTTTATTAACACTATAATCTGTAAATACTTTTACTTTAGACTCAAAAGCCTCAGCATAAATACTGCTACAGCAACCTCTGTGTGCTTCTAATTTCACTACAAGTTCCCAATGTACTCCCTGATTGCAAGTGTTCATTCACTTTACCAGGAATTGAATCAGCATATGCCACAACTCTCTGGAATTCACTTCTGTTTTATTTAGTGTTCCACCTATTCAAAGTTCCATATCCTGAAGAATGCTTCTACTAGCATTCAGATAATAAACTCCCCAATTCCCCTTCAATATCTCACACTTGTGGATTCCGCAATTCAAGCATGGCCTCACTTGTATTCTCACTTATTGGCTTCCAAAATCAGAAGAGCCTCTTAGTTTCTTATAGCCTTCATTGTTCCAGCTGTTCTCTAATTCCTGGCAGATTTTCTCTCTGCCAGTTTCAAAGCTGCTCATAAATAGGCTGCTGGTTTGTGAGAAAACATACAGAGCCCAAAACAAATCAGTGACTCCCTGCTGATCCATTTCCTGTGAAACATGCCATACTTTCCAAACCGATTTACCTTTTGAGACTTGGACACATGCTAGTAATTTTGTATGTCTGATGGTTAATTGTAAACATTCTGGCTCTGCCAAAGAGCTCCAGAGGGTGCTCACCCATTGCTTAGGATTTTCCTACTTCCAATGCTGACCTTATTATGTAAAGACCAGCTCCCCTTTAATTAGCATGGGATGTTTGTTTACCTGCTTCTCAATTAGGTGGCCCTCTTTATCTTATATGTAAGAATTTAAATCCCCAAACTAAATGTTACATGTCTAACACCTGAGAATTGGGATGGAGGAATTGGTATAGTGGTAATGTTAAGTATAGCGGTAGTGTGTTAAAAGGGCAACAACACACTGCAGCAACATGGAACTATGCCAAGTGGAGGAGAAATACCTCTTCCAAGTGTTCAAGGATAATGGATATCGAAAGAACTTTGTCAGGAGATGCCTACAGGAACAGCATCAGAAAGATTCTACATGCCCCAACACACTACCCTACATCAGGAACACGTCAGAACTCACCACAAGACTTCTATGACTGCTGGGCATCAGAGTGGCACACAAGACCACATCAACCCTATGACTAGTGCTCACCTGAACTAAAGACCCACTCCCCGCTACGGACAGGACCAATGTCATCTACAAGATCCCCTGCAGAGACTGCGAGAAACACTACATCAGACAAACAGGAAGGAAACTAACAACAAGAGTACATGAACACCCACTGGGTACAAAAAGACACGACCAATACTCACTCAACTCAATCCACATGGACAAGGAGAACCACGACTTCAATTTGGAAAACACCAAGATCCTGGGACAGGCTAGGCAGAGACAAGCACGAGAATTCCTAGAAGCATGGCACTCCTTGAAGCATGCTATTAATAAACACATTGAACTCGACAGTGTATACATTCCACTACGGAGGAAACCCGAAGTGAGGCAATCCATCACAACGGACCCCAGAGTTTTAAAAACCAGGTGGGAAAACACACCGACGCTTCATCAGAGGCTGCACTGAGGATGTTACCAAGCACAGTAATGAAACATCTGCGGAACAACAAACCAGCTCGGCGAGCCAACCAACCTCAATTTGAATATGTGTTTTTACAAACGTGGAATTACAACATAGTCATCAAATCCTCATCTGTTTCTCAAGAATGTTGTGGAAATTCCCAATAGAGGACAAAATAAAACAGGCCTAAATTTGTGCTGATTGCAATAGAATTCCAACGGCATTTTCTAAACTTCTTAATTTTTTTCGGAGAAGGCAAATATATTTCCTGATTTCATATAACAAAGTGAGGCAGCCCACATCTGTGTAAGCATATGTTCACAGAGAATCTGAATTCCAGTAAGATTGATAGAATTACTCAAGTCTGCAGATTTACACCATATAGCCCACAGGTACCAATTTCAGACTACTAGCTACAAGTATGAATTCCTGGTAAAAATATTCCAGATACTACAAAATACTTTCTAACAGTATCAATTAACTTTCATACATAGTCATATTTGGTTAGTACTAATCATATTCATATATTCTTTATATCCTGAATAGCTTTGTACATTTTAAAGCTAGATTCTGGCAATGCAAGCCAACTGTTTACATTCCTGATATGAAGAAAATAGGAATAATAGTAACAAAATTCACTTACATTTAACAAGCGTGTGAAGTGTGCTGTTGGCAATGAGAAATATGATTTCAATACTTTTAGATGCTGGGAACATTACCATAATTCTGAAAGGAACCCATACATCTTCATACATTGAATGAGCCATTTCAGCAGATCAGCAAATTCACATTGCTGTAAATAGAGCAAATACACTGACAGAAAAAAAATCTATTTTACTTGACTTTTAGAAAATGCAAAGGAAAGCTTTCCATTCACACGGTAAAGAATTTTCTACACAGTGTTTGAAGCAGTTATAATTTATTATCTCAATATGAATAATTGTGCAAAAAACCTCTACCACAAAAAAATTGGAAATCTTGACAGCAATGTAAAGGCAACTGGAAAAATATCTACTCAATAGGTTTATGGCTCCAAACACATCATCAGAAGGCTTTTTTTAAAAAAATAACAAGTTGTACTAGAGAAGGGAAAGAGATACTCCAGTTGATTCACAATTGTATGGATCGGACCAAAACATGTAAGATAAGATAGAGGGTTTGTGTGGTCTAAGTTCAATACTTTTTCTCTGAACAAGTCACAGATTTGGCTGGACAGCTTAACAAACATTTGCTACCTAATTTCCAAGTTGTTTAATGATTATAGGCTGAAGGTGAGTTACTGACAAGCCATTTTCACTCAGCCTTCCATAGAAAAGTCTCAGTTGGGCTGGTAGCAGAAATCCGGGCTCTAAATACTCAAAGAAGGGATGTTAGAGAAAACAAGATAACTATCAATATTGCTTCCTGGCATTTGTGCTGAAAGGAGGAGAAGGTATCCAAAAGTTAACGAGGAAACTGTTGTAAATTTCTGGACCTAAATTTTTCTGGGAGTTTTAAAAAGCCCTCATTCCTGCATTATAAAAATGCTCATTTTTATCTATCATATTGGGCTACACAGTGAGATGAACTTATATAGTTGTTCCCAGGCTCACTGTGGAATACAGGTTATAAACATTTATTCCTATTTATTTTTAGAAATAGTGTGTTAGTAGTGTTTAAGCAGTGTATGAAGAAGTGCTGCTCTCCTGAGGCCATCATCTACAGCAACATTAAAGAACCTTTTGTGGTAATGGAAGGTTCACGTGTAGCTTTAGGTATACAGTAACTAACACTACAAAGTTGGTTATAAATTGGTCATTTTTAAAATTTACAGGGACAACACAAGAGAAGTGGGATAGTGAAATTAAGTTTGAAGCTGCAACATTTTTGTGAAAGGCCACCATACATGTAAGTGGCATGGAATTTTACAAAAACGTTTATCCATTTTCAGGAACAATTCATATAAAAGCAGAACCACTACAGAAACGTCAGTGTTATTTTAATTTTCATTCTCTCCTGGTAAGCTATCTCTTCTTTTTGCTCTCCTTCTTGGTTTTCTTGCCTGAGGAAGGAGTTGGAGGCTTCTGCTTTTTACTTGTATCCGCAGGCTTCGACTCAGATTGTTCCCATTCCTGATGAGGATAAAATTCAGAAGGAAACAAAATATTATCAAAATGCTTAAGAAGACATAATTTTAAAAAAATACTGTTCTTAGTTTCAGACTTCTCATTTTTGGCACATTCAAATGTTTATATAAGTTTAACAGAGGTCCAACATCATTGAAACTCTATAATAGTCACCACAAGCTTTAGTGCATCCTCAACATCTTGGTAATGCTTTCAAACAAACTGAAAAAAAAACTGCAAGCATGTGGAATAAATACCATCCTTTGAGTTTTAAATAAACACCACAGGCTGTGGTTCCTAAAAATTGTTTCACCACAAGTGCATTTTGCAGCATTGACTTCCATTTTGCAAGTGGCCATGCATAGCTCCCCATTGCAACAGATGCAGAAATTACAACAAACTGTCAAAGCAAGGGGCTCAGTGAAACTGGGGCACATGCTTTACTTCCCTTCATAACCACTGTACTGCAGATCTCTACCAGGGCAATGTTAAAGCACAGCATTCTGAATGCCCTTCTTGTTTATGCGTCAAATCATCTGGAATGTTGAAGTCATTATGAAGTTGACCTATTACCTACATTTCAGTGTTTTGTTTACTGACGTTAACTAGAAATATAACAACAAAACAGTGTTAAGTTTGAACATATATTGAATTTTAAACAGATGAGTTTAGACATTAATCAGAATAGTTCAGGAGTGAACAAATAGTCATGTTTTTAAATTGTAAATACGTAGCCCAATAAATCAGAATCACAGAAAGATGATCTCATAACAAAGAAACACAGCAAACAGATTGCTTGATTAGCTAAAAGGCCAGTTGTGACACGGACTGTAGTGGTTCAAGAAAGCAGCTCATTTCCACCTTCTCAGGGGCAACTAGGGATGGGCAATAAAAGCTGGCCCGGCCAGCAACACCCACCTGTGTGAATATAAAATTACGAGGTAATGCAACTTAGTCCAATGATGAATCATACTACATCTAAGCAGTTTGGACGGTAAGCAAAAAATTAATGAAATTACATTCATAGAAATTAGCACTCAAGTTTCCATCTTGGGTAACCCTAATTAGTCTTTCTTAGTGTGGCTTTTCATGTCAAACTTTCAAATGGGTATTCAATACAACTGTTACTGGGTGAAAATTGAGAGTGCTGTCTCTTGGCCTGGGAAGTCAGGAAAATAAAATAGGTGGTTGAAAGTACCTTATTTGTAGAAACATGGGATTTGTAGCTGAAGCAACAGAGGTGGGATCAAATATTAAACATTTTAATGGAAATCCTGTAAAATCTGCTTTTCTTTCTGTTTAAATAAATTTGTTATAACATACTCAAATAATTACAAAATAAAGATTTTTAAAAAATATTTCATATAACTCATCACAATGCAAGCCAACCTTCTTCTAGAACCACCAACAATATTTTTGAGCAAACATTCCATTTTGTAACAACGTGTATAGCTGGAACAGTCTAGGCCCGAAATGACAGCCTTCCTGCTCCTCTGATGCTGCTCTTACCTGCTGTGTTCATCCAGCTCTACACCTTGTTATCTTAGATTCTCCGGCATCTGCAGTTCCTACTATCTCTCAAACAATTTTAACCCCACTGTGAAGCCTCTTCTAAGGATGCTTACCTTGAAGAAGTTACCCTCTGGAAAAATTCAATGATTTTCTGAAGAAAGGTCTAGGCCCAAAACGTCAGCCTTCCAGCTCCTCTGATGCTGCTTGGCCTGCTGTGTTCACCCAGCTCTACACCTTGTTATTCCATTTTGTAAAGTAGTTCGATATTTGACTATTTGCAACAACCTACCTTATCTCACAGATCTCTTTTCTCTCTAACATTTTTTTATACTAACATTGACTGAGAAAAGGATTGACATTCTTTATTATCTTTTGGATAACGTACATTATAAAGCTACATGTCAATAGTAAAATCTCCAGTGATTGTGTATGTTACTGTCAGTACCAGTGTTTCGAAATGAATTGAATTATAAAGCCATCCTGAAAGCCAAGAACAAAACCAGTAAAGTAGCACGACTGCCTCATCAGTAAATGATACCAACTATCTTTTATGACCTTTTTTTCCTATCATGGCTCTTTGTGGTGAAATCTTTTAATCTCTGTGCTCCATGAGCTGTATCCAGACAAACAGACCAAGGCAAATGTCAACTGATGCTGGAGGACCATCAACTTGGTGAAAGATGCTCTTTGGCTTGTACAAGTTCTACTGGTCTTCCAGTGGAAACAGTTGTCCATAATGGAGGATCATTCCCAAGTCATTCCCAAGGTACTGAGGACACATTAAAGCTTGTGGTGGCTGCTACAGAGGTTCAATAGTAAAAGACCAGAGTCTAAAACCCTCCAGCCACAGTACAGTGAAGGACTGAAACCTGCCTAAAACTTCTTGAACTGCATGTGCCAGAGAATACTTGACATAAAGCATACATCGTAAAAGGAACCTGCATTTGTAACTGTAATGAGGCTCTTCAGTGCCACATGCTGTAATGAGAGAAATTGAACTGCACTGTGTTGTGATGTAATGAGTTTTTATGAGTTAAACATATTTTTGAGAAAACAAGTGGTGACAAAAGTAGTATTCAGCATTCCTATATATTGTCAGTTATTGTCTCGTCCTCAGTTCCACTTCCTGTGGCCCTATTCCAGTCTTTTCCATTTTCTCTTTGTATCCATAATTAGAAAACATAGGGACACAGAAACCACTACATAATTCCCACAATTTTCATTTTTGACCATTCTAATATTTCACACTCTCAAAAAAACTTTGCATATTGTATCTGTAAATCTGAACCTTTTTTCTTCATTGCTTGAAGTAACTTTTCATCTTTAAGAGCTGCTTTAGTCCCAATCAAACAAACAACAGACCCTTTAAATTTCATACCACTGGTTTTCATATTGGTCTATTGCTTTCAGGACTACTTCCTTGATGAACTGCTAAAATTTCTTCACTTTCCCGGATATGCTTAAACTTGTCAAGCCCATTCTGACTAACACTTCTCAAGTACATAAATTGCCGGTCTTAAATGTTGCTGATTTTGTTTTTATAATCTATCCAATCTTTGCATTATCAAGTTCAGTCACATTATCCTCACATACATTTAAAAGCCTCAATTACCTTTGTGCAGAGATCTGATTTTCCCCATTACATGAACAAACTCAGAGTTTTGTTCCATTGCTGGCCCCTTTGTCGTAAAATCAATAATGATTTGTAGTTGGTATCAGACTTGTAACTTTTCAAATATCATCCTACACAGTTTCAAATTATGGCTTTCAGCCTAGCCTGAAAGTCTACAGTGTACCTCTAGCAATTTTCAGACAGTAGAGGAAAATTAAAATGGTCTAGGATCACGTAATATGAAACAATGTTATGTCCTCTGTGAAAAACAGTTGGTTTGCAGATTGAGTTATTATTTCAACAGAACTGACAAGATAACATATTTGCTTTCTTCTATCATGCAATTCACAATATTCTTTCTCCTGCCAATGACATTTTCCTTGCAAAGAGGTAAAGTTTATTTTTTTTTAAATAAAATGTAAAAAAGACTAAAAGTAACTTTGAACACCTGCATTAACTGGCAGTTGTAGTTGGGCTCAAACTATTGATTCTATTGGTTTACATAAACCAATGATATTTCTACTGTATTACATATAAAACTTTACAGCTGAACATGCTTTAAACAAAATGCAGAAGGTTCCCTGTGTATGAGAAGTAGCCCAAGTATAAGAAGTGAATTTGAACAAAGGATCCCATAAAAAACAATAAGTACACATAGCAAAACTACTGACGTTATTGTGAATGGAGTAGGAATATGACAAGCCCAATCTTTTACTTTCTAGACAGCTGGAGGATTTAAGAAAAAAGACTCAGAAGTTCAATTTTTAGTTTTCTCAATACATCTACGTGCAACAACCACAGTTAGATAATCATAAGGAGACACTTAAAATATTTGTAAGCGATTCTTCTGTCTATCACTTTATTGGAAATTCTAACCTATTTAAAATTATACCTGCATTCAAGCAACAAATAGCACATCATACTACACCAATAAAAGTGGTAAATGTAATCGGGATGTTGAGGTTGTAGAAGATTGCAATTACAGTTTCCTTGAACAATAAATTACAAGAAGAAACTTCTAGATTTAGGATATTATAAGGAAGGGTTAATAGGTAATTTCATAATAGAAAATCTTCTGAGAAAATATAATCATAAAGTTTGAGAGTGACGTCCTCAAGTCCAAATCTAGAATCAAAGCAAATTATATAGATGCACGAGGAGAGATGGCCAAGGGTGATAGAATGTATTGATTGGGAATGAGCAAATAAATATTGGGAAATATGTGAAGAAAGATAAAAGTTTTCAGTAAAAATATGTTCGATTAAAATCATAACTCAAATGGTATAAAGATCCAGCAGTTCTATGTAAATCATAACATAATTAGGTTAAGCAATGAGTTTATAATGTTTAGAAGTGCTAAGACTGAGATATAGAGGAAAAAACCAAAGATCAACAAAATAGTTGATTAAAAGAAGGGGGAAAAAATTGACAAAAATACTTTAATCAGCCATACAGAGTGTAAGGTAAACTATCTCTCCTTATCTTTCTCAAGCCGTCTGCAGCCTTTCATGTGGTAGATCACACCATCCTCCTCCCGTGTTTCTCCACTACCATCCTGTTGAGTGGGACTGCTCTCAACTAATTCCGTTCTTAGTTATCAAAATCAGTCACAGTATCACTGTTAATGGTTTTTCTTTCTTCTCCCACCATATTATTCTATCATTCAATGATTCATCCTTGGTCCTATCCTATTTCTCAGCTACCTGCTATCCATTAGCTATATCACATCTGAAAGCACAGCATTAATTTTCATCTGCTTATAGGATCCAGCCCAGCCTCATTACCACCCCTCTCAACTCCTATATTCTTGTCAATTTATCAAACGGCTTATCTTACTTCATACTGAATTAATAGATATATTCTTCAATTAGGCAGTGGAAAGATTGAAGTCACTTTTTTTTTGTCCCCACTCCATTCCCCATCCAGGCAACAGTCTGAAACTATACCAATCTGTTTGCAACACTGTTATTGTAGCTGATCCCAAGATGAGATCTGACCACATATCCATACCATCATCGGGATGGTCTATTTCCACATCATTTGCTTTGCCTAATATTGCCCTGTCCCAGTTTATTTGCTGTCGAAATGTTCACTGAAATGATCAGAAATAATTTTGTTTTAATTTGTAACAATATAGCTACAGTGTTAGATTCAGCTTAGAAAGCATCAACTCTAAATGGACTATGTATTTTTGCTTTGATTCCCAGGACAAGATAGCAGATAGTGTGGATGTCAAACTGTCTACTTTCATCGGTCATATTAGTTCTGAGACAACCGAGTTCATTAATTTCTGGCCTTTGTCAAGTTGCTGAAAGCACTGGGGGAGGAGGATAGCTAGGCAGTGGAGGTACTACATTCCATGTTGGCAGATTTATTTGGAAGCTTGGCAACTGAGCACAGGCACACAGAACATAAGGCAAGTCACAGCAATGGTTCATATCTTCCCTTTCACTACTTCTCTGCCCCATTAATTTAAAAGTTGGAGACAGGCCAAGACATAATGAAGTTCCTCTTTTTGGTAAAGACAGTCAGACTGGGACTGGATTATACCCATTAGGTAGTCCATTGCAGAGGAAGTAAGGTAGCATAAGGACATATAGAACATAGAACATAGAAAAGTACAGCACAGTACAGGCCCTTCAGCCCATGATGTTGTGCCGTGGAATAATCCTAAACCAAAAATAAAAATAAACTGGTAAGGTTATTGAAAAACAGCGAAATTGCATGGTTTGATGTTTAATTTTACGGAGAATGTTAGGGATGGGACTAAATTCATTCCTAAAGTAATTGCTAAGCCATAAATAAATACAATGCTTTTCACTCCATCATCTGAAAGATTGAGAACCAACATGTGAGGATTGGTACTGGGTAAACACAAAGTGCACATCTGCGAGAACACAAAGTTCAATTACAAAAATGGTCAGTGTCACTGAATTCAGGAGAATATCAACTTTAGCCTGACAAAGTGAACAACGTTATTCTTGCGCAGCAATGGAAATAAAAATAAAATGTATCCTCACTTCCAGCACTTACACAAAAACTCAAGCAGAAAGCATGATATTCATACCAAATTTTATTTTAATCCTGATACTGTGTGCAAACTTAGAAAAAAAACTGAAGAACATCTTTGTGATAAAGTGATAATCAGGTGCTATTCTCTTATGATGGGTCTTTTCACAGTAGTGTGCAATGATTCCAAGAGAAGGAAAGTAACTAGTTGACTCATTTTTTGGCTTTTTCCTGTTTGTACTCTTTGCATGTCTGGGCCAGCAATTCCATCCCCTCATCGCCACCTCAACATACAGATTTTAATATCATTTTATATCTCCAGTCCCTCCTGTAACCTGTCACTCAGTTTTAAATTAGAACAAGCCTCAGCGTTATGTTCCTGCCTACATATTCTGCAGCCCCAATTGCGGACTGTGACTTATTTTTGCTCCCTCTCAGAGGGCAATGTTTCAACAAATTGTATTAAAGAAAACATTCTTTATCAATATATCGATGTACCAACTAGAAAAAGAGCAAAGCTTGACTTCTCTTGGGAAATAAGTCAGGGCAAGTGACTGAAATGTCAGAGGGTCCAAAGTACCAGTGATCATAATTCTGAGATAATGTGAACTGCAGATGTTGGAGAATCCAAGATAACAAAGTGTGAAGCTGGATGAACACAGCAGGCCAAGCAGCATCTCAGGAGCACAAAAGCTGATGTTTCGGGCCTACACCCTTCATGGTCTAGGCCCGAAACGTCAGCTTTTGTGCTCCTGAGATGCTGCTTGGCCTGCTGTGTTAATCCAGCTTCACACTTTGTTATCAGTGATCATAATTCTATTTGTTTTAAAATAGTTATAGAAAAGGAAAGGCCTTGTATAATAGTTGAAGTTCTTAATTTGAGTAAGGCAAATTTTGAGGAATTTTCAAGAGTTGAGTGGGGTAGACTGTTTGCAAGTAAAGGGACAACTGGCAAGTGGGAGGCTTTCAAAAGTGAGATGACAAGAGTTCAGGGGCATTATGTTCCTGTTGAAGTGAAGGGTAAGGCTGCTAAGAGTAGGCAGCAATGGATGAATAAAGATATTGAGGCTCAGGTTAAGAATAAGAAACAGTCATATTAGGTACAGGCAATTGAGATCAAGTGAATCTCTTGAGTATAAGCTGTAGGGACATTCTTAAGAACAAAGTCAGAAGAGCAAAAAAGGCGTATGAGATAGCCTTGGCAGACAGGGTTAAGGATAATCTAAAAAGATTCTACTAAGGGCAAAAGAACAACTAGGGGACAGAATAGGGCCCATTAAAGATCAACAAAGTCGTGTATGTGAGGAACCGCAGAAGATGGAAAGAGACATTAAACAAATATTTTGCACCCGTTTTAACTGTGCAGAATGAAATGGAGGCTAGGGAACTAAATAAATTTGATGTCTTGACAACAGTCCGCAAGTCTGAAGTGCTGGAGGTCCCAAAAACATAAAGATAGATAAATCTCCAGGACCTGATCAAGTGTATCCCAGGATGCTGTGGAAAGTTAGGGAAGAAATTGCAGGGGCCCTAACAGAGATATTTGCATCATTCACAGTCACAAGTGAGGTGCCAGAGGACCAGGGGAAGGCTAATGTTGTGCCTTTATTTAAGAAAGGCTGTAAGGAGAAGCCTGGGAACTACAGACCTGTGAGTTTGACATCAGTGTTGGGTGACTTGCTGAATAGGATTCTCAGACTTAGGATTTATATACATTTGGAGAGGCAAAGACTGATTAGGTATGTTCAGCATGGTTTTGTGCGTGGAAAATCGTCACTCACAAACTTGAATGCATTTTATTGAGGATGTAACCAAAAAGACTGATGAGGGCAGAATGGGTAGATGTTGTCTACATGCACTTTATAGTAAAGCCTTTGACAAGGTTTAGCTTGGGATTCGGGGAAAGCTTGTCAATTGGATATAAAATTGGCTTGTCAGTGGGAGACAGAGGATGGTGTGCAGAGTTATTTTTCTGACTGGAGGCCTGTAATCAGAAGTGTTCTGCAGGGATTGGTGCTGGGTCCACTTTTGTTTTTAATGTAAATAAACGATTTCATTGAGAATTTAGGAGGCATGGTTAGTAAGTTTACAAATGACACCAAAATTGGTTGTGTAGTCGACAATGAAGGTGGTTATCTAAAATTACAAAGAGATCTTGATCAAATGGGCCACTGGGCTGTGGAGTGGCAGATGGAGTTTAATTTGGATATATGTGAGATGTTGCATTTTGGTAAAACAAGGGTAGAACTTAAAGTTAATGGTGGGTCCTGGGAAGTGTTGTTGAACAGAGACACCTAGGGGTTGCATTATAGGTAGACAGGGTAGTCAAGAAGGCATTTAGAATGCTTGCCTTCATTGTTCAGACCATTAAGTATCAGAGTTGGGACATCATATTGAGGTTGTAAAGCTCATTGGTGAGGTAGCTTTTATACTGTGTGCAGTTCTGGTCTCCTTGCTATAGGAAGGATATTATTGTATCGAACAGGGCCCAAAAAATATTGACCAGGATGTTGCCGAGACAGGAGGGTTTAAGTTATAAGGATAGGCTGAGACCTTTTTTCCACTAGAGCATTGGAGGTTGAGGGGTGACCTTATAAAGCTTTATAAAATTATGAGGGGCATAGATAAGGTGAATAGCAAGGGTTTTTTACCCCTTGCCTGGATGAGTTCAAAGCTAGGGGGCATATTTTTAGGGAGAGAAGAGAAAGATTTAAAAGGGACCTGAGGGGTAACCTTTTCAAGCAGAGTGTGGTTCGTGTGAGGAATGACTCTATGACTCTAGCAATTTTAGTGGAGTTAATAGTGTAGTGATGTGGATATCTGCAATTAGTTGGGATGTCCAAAAACATCACTCAACTCATGCATATATCAGAGGACATTGTTATATGATGACCATCAATGACATATTAGAGGAAACTAATGCGCAGTATTAGGTTATGAAGGAGCAAACACATTTTAGAAATGGGAGAAACATCACGACGAAGTTGACAAGAAAAGAAAACTTCACACGATCAAATTTCAAAATATCTTTGGATGATTTGCAATCCAATTTAGGCAAATGAAATAACAGTCATTTGGAAAGGTGATGAAATTAGCTAAATCTTTTATTACTGGAGTCTGAAAAGAGGATGATGGTAGCGCGACACACCCATAAGCTGCAATAGAATTCTGGGGAAAAATACACTCGTCCCTGCTGACCAAACTAAGCCAGTCCCACCTGCCTGCATTTGGCCCATGTCCTTCTAACCCTTTCCTTTTCTTGTACCTATCAAAATGTCTTCTAAATGTTGTAACTGTCCCTGTATCTGCCACTTCCTCTGGCAGTTTATTCCACAATTGAACCACCCTGTGTGTGAAAAACCTGCCCCTCAGATTCCTTTGAAATCTTCTCACCTTAAAAATATGCCCCCTTGGGAAAAGACCTATTCACCTTAACTATGCCCGTCATGATTTTATAAACCTCTGAGGTCAACCCTCAACCCCCTAGTCTGGTCACCAGCCTGGAACGTCAACTTTGTTTTCCTCTGTCCACAAATGCTGCGTAGTTTGCCATTTTGTAGCATTTTCTGCTTTTATTTCTTACCTTGTTCTTCTTTGGCTTGTACACTTCATAGCAGGGGTCACAACACAGCATTTGGGAGTTAGAGACCCATGCATTTCCCTGAGGTCAGTGCCACTGCAATCAAATGAAGGACACAAACTCCTACAGTATCTTACATTCACTGAGTGACTGCAATTATACTTCAAGTATGTTTTCATACACCAGAAAAAATGATTGGATGTGGGAAGGCTACTTCAGGGGAAAAAAATGAAAGCATTTAATTACTTTCAAACTAATATTCCATGATTATATCAGGAAACGCCTAAAACTTCATTAATAATGTCAAAAAAATCTTTTTCGACTCAAAACCAGACACATCAAAATCATAACCGGATTGAAATGAAAAGCAGTTGGAAAGCTTCAACCTGTTTTCACTCCCCACCACAGTCGTAACTACACAATGTGCCAACAATCTGATTAATCTTTACTCACAACTCAGCTGTAACTGTAAATGGTTTCTCAGTTGGACACACTGTACTTTTACCTGTGATGAGCATACAGAGGAAAATGATATATTTAACGAAGAAATATTATCACAACTCACTTTGCAGAAACTGCTCGGTAAGTGGCCATCAGCTGTTACCGGTATTTAAACAGGAGAAAACTAATCCTTGGTTGCGGCCTTCAGAATAAACAAAGCTAAGCCTTTCACTTGGAGACTGACTGGCAAAAGATCACTGATCAGATGTGCATTTTAGTGTATTCAGTTGAATAATGTGAAGTGAAGCCTCAGATAATGTAACAAGTGTGAAACAAGGGCTGATCATTGTTACAGAAAAAGCTCAGGGAAATTAGAATAAATTACACTTGAGCGCTGAAAAGCAATGGGTTCCCCACAGTCCAACACATGATCCAGCAAACCAGTCACGATTAACTATGCAGACATTCAAGAAAGTGTTCCTGGAGGACTGGAGCTAAAAAATACTACAGGTTTCAAATGTGTTCTCTGAAGTTAGAACATAGAACAAACAAGTGTACAGCACAGCCTTTTGGCCCATAATGCTGTTCCAAACATGATACCAAATTAAACTAATCTCTTCTTCCTGGCCTTCATCCATATCCCTCCATTCCTTGCACGTTCACTTGCTTGTCTAAAAGTCCTTCATACGTCCCCATTGTACCTATCTCCACCACCACCCCTTGCAGCATGTTTCAGACTTCTGCCACTCTCTGTTCCAGGTTCCTCACCCTCTCCCCCTCTTACCTGAAATGCATGCCTCCTAGTTGTAGACACTTCAACACTGGGAAAAAGATTCTGACTGTCAACCCTTGCATGTACCTGAGAATTTTATGGACTTTGATCAGTCTCCACTCAGTCTCCGTTGCTCCAAAGAAAACAATTGGAGATTTTCTAGCCTCTCCTTATGGCTCATTCCCTCTAATCCAGGCAGCATCCTAGTGAAGCTCTTCTACGCCCTTTTCAAAGCCTCCACACCTTTCCTGCAATGTGGTGACCAGAATTCAATGCAATATCCTAAATGTTGCCTAACCAAAATCTTATAAAGCTGCATCACGACATTCCGACGCTTGTATTCAATTCCGCGACCATTAAGGCAAGCATGCCATACACCTTCTTTACCACCCTATCTACTTGTGTGGCGATTTTCAGGAAGCTATGGACTGGAACTCCAAGATCCCTCTGTATATCAATACTGTTCAGGATCCTGCCATTAACTGTATATTTTCCCTTAACATTTGATCTCCCAGGGTGCAGCACCTCGCACTTAGCCATATTAAACTGCATCTGCCATTTCTCTGCTCATATCCACAGATGATCTGTATCCTTTGACAACCTTCTACATTTATCCACAACACTATCCACCACACTATCCAAGTTTTGACATTTTCAACTGGAGGATTTTTTTTTAAGATTGTTTAAGTGTAATCTTCGCTTTCGAAAACGATGTTGAAATGGGCTAAAATGCTTGTGGGCCTGATGTAATCATATTTTGGTGAAGGATGGTCAATGACAAGAACAGACGATTTAGGAGCAGAGCAGGCCATTCAGAATCTTTGAGCCTGTTCTATCATTCAAGAGGAGGATGGCTGATTTAGTTGCTGTCTCAGTTCCACTTTCCTAACTGCCAGGCCTGCACCTCCCGAACCTTCCAGATGCAGATCCATCCCTCAAATACGACCCAACCTCGCTGATCACCTGGCATTACCCCAAATCAATCCGACCGGAACCGCGATCCAACTATCCAGTCACCCACCCTTTTGCCCCACCAGTACAAACCTGCCAAATGACCACTCCACCCACTTCACTCACCCCATCCACTTACAAAGACCCACATTCATTCATGAATACATTGAAAAGCTGTTTAAATGCCCTACTGCTGTTCAGTTGTGTTATTAAATGAATGATTTTACCACCATATTACTGCCATTAGAAGGTTTGGCATTGATTGACTATCCTACACCATGAGGGTTCGGCTGGATAAGACTATGCTACATATATCAGAGGTATTCATTATTGGACAGGAAAGCCAGAGATGCACGGGGTAAAAAAAAATTAACATGCCAGTACTTGAGTCTGTGTGCCTTTGGACTGAACAGGAGCAACACAAATTGCCCCTTCAAGCTGCCAGACAATACTGGGCAGGAAAAGATATTGTTGTAAAATATTCAATTCAATGACAGTGATAAATAAATTGTAGGCTTAACAAAGGGCGCATGCTTCTAAAATATTTTGCAGGTGCCTTCACTCAGCATAGGTTGATGTAATTTTCAAGTCGTGCATCAGAGCGTCTATGCCTGAAGACAGCTTATACTACTGTAACCAATTATTCTTCAAAACAGCCAGTACAGACTTGATGGGCCAAATCACCACCTGAGAGAATTTATTTTATGATCTTATGATTTATTCACTGGCAATGGATATGCAGCATAGCAATCATTTGTCAGTAAAGTTAATGGCACATCTTCTTCAGTAACTAAGGTAAAGCAAGGAACACAAAAAGACATTTTAAAAATCTGGAGAGGATCAAGCACATTCTTTCTGCCTGTAAGCATTTTTGCTTTCCAGTTTACATGGATCTAGACAGAAGTGGAATTCTCAAGGCCTCTCGTGAGGTTCGGTGCTGCTTCTGATGACAGCCAAAGCGTACACGAACAAACACAAAAGAAACAATTGTCCTTCTTTTGGAATGAGATTTAGCAGCTGCTTCATAGAATTGTAATTTAGGAAACAGGGTCGATTCTACAAAAGGATGAAGAATATGGAAATGACTGATTGCTCCATATTCATGCCTACACTGGATTCAGGAGCGGAGTGCAGAGAGAATGCCACAGAGCACTAATAATTCTCACAGGCCATTAACTGAAGGATAGTTCCTGAGGGTTACGAAAACAGCAGAAATACCCAGCTCTCATTTGAGACAAGTGTCGACATGTACGTTTAATAGCTCTTGGTACAATAAGGATTAAATAAAATTTAATCAAACGTGAAAAGAATTGGAGTGCAACCAGGAACAGAATTGCTGGAAGAACTCAGCAGGTCTGGCAGCATCTATGGAAGGAAATCCAGAGGTTCTGAGCCCAGGGTTCTGAAGAACTGGACCCGAAACATTAACTCTGATTTCTCTCCACAGACGTTGCTAGACCGGCTGCGTTTGTCCAGCAATTTCTGTTTTTGATTCTGATTTCCAGCACCTGCAGTTCTTTTCTTCTCATTTAGTGCAAGCAGGCTAGGTTGCAGGTTGGATCTGCTTCCAAGGCAACAGCAGAAAAAAATCATTATAACAGTCCCTGAGCCGGGCTTTGAAATGAGAAAGGCTTTGCTTTTTGGATGGTGGGAAAACTATCACTGAATACATTGATTATTGCTGCAAGATTCCTGTGCAGAGCTATGATTAAGCCTAGCTGAGATGCTCCTTATAGTTAAACAGTCTCCTGACCATTGCTGTCTTAGCCAAGTAACATACAAGTGTTGGAAGGCACCCCACAATAATGGAGCAGTGCTGTACACAAGTCAGAAAGGGGCGAGGATGGGAGCATGGTGAGTGAAAGGAACAAAATGAAAGAAGCGTGTGGCTAAGGTTTGATCGTATCACGGTCTAAGAAGTGTCAGACAGCTCCCAAGATACTGACTCACTTGGGCAGATGGAAATATTTCCAACACCATGTCCAGCAATATCCCTTCCCAGTGAAAACAATAAGCATCACCCAACACAGTTAATATTCTACACAGAAACAAGAATCAAATTTGCAGACTTTTGTGTGAACATGTCATGATTCGGGTCAGGTAATCTAATCTAATTATTAACTGGTGTTATTATACAACTCTAGAGAAGTTAGGATTTACATCCAGGCGTCCTGGCTCAGAGGTAGGGACACTACTATTGAACCACAATAGCCCTCAGGTGGTGATAAATGGCATGTCATAGAAGTACAACCAGGTGCATTCCAGAAACCACAAATTACTGCAACTGTTATTAATATCCACAACAGATTTATCTCATTTTCCATACATATAACAGTGTCTATTTTCCTCATCATTTTGTAAGTCACCCTTTAGGTCTACATGAATATTTTTGTGCAATAAAAATAAATAATTACTTAAGCTTATTCCAATTCTGTAAACTATAAAGATGCAATCATGAAAACATCTTTTCAGATGTTCCCTCATGTTAAATAACAGAGATGGTCATTTTTACATGACATTCTCATTGTTAAAACATACAGCATGTTTAGTAGTCACATAGGAGAAGTAATATTGAATTTTTTTGAATGACATGTTAAATATTTCTCCTTTGTAGAAAAGATGTACTCATGATGGTATAACATTATTAAAACACATTGCCAAAACTTTTGAATTGAATAGAAACTGGAAAAAAAAATCCATTTTAGAAGCAGATGTATGCATAAAGGTATCGTATTTATTCAGCTTGTCCCTCAGTATAGATTCCACTGGAATACAGCCTGACTTCCACTTGGTTACAATCTCATAAGGAAGACTCTACTGACCCCTACTGTCAAACTATGGAAATGCAGTTCAAAGGAATATCACTGCTTTAAAAAGAAAAAGACCAATTTGCATTTAACACAGCACTTTTTATGGACACCAAAATTTTATAAACTGCTTTTTCAAAGCTCTTTATAGCTGATTATACACTTTTGAAGCATTGCCAATGCTGTATTGTCAAAAATGTACAGTGAAATCTCACCGTTCGCAATGGATGCATTAATGAAAAATGTTGCAGTGAGCAGATACACAATACCTGCATGGTGCACACTTTAGCTACTTGAAAACAGTGAAAAGTAAATGATGGAGCTGCAATCGGTAAAAAAGATTCAGTGTACTGTGGGGATAAACAAATTTGCAAAGGGTGGACATGCAAAACAGTGCGACCTGACAGTAGCAGCCAATTTGTAAATAGGAAGCTTAGTTAGATGCATAAATCAATCAGGCTGCACCTACATTTTGTTTTGTCTGGGCAGTAACTTTAATAAAATGAAGAGTGGTCTTCTTTGCCGAGAAACATGATGTGTCAATGATCACTAATTAATCAATACGCATCTATTCCAGATCTCCACTGATGATCAAAGATAGAATTTAGTCCAAAGATGTAAGGGATGGCACAATTTATTGGGAGAAACAGGAAAATAAAACATATAGCTCTTGACAGTTCTAGAACATGCAGGTGTAACACCAAAGACCACACATGAATGAGGGTTAAAGGGCTTGCTGAGATAAACAATTAGCATCAGAAAAAAATCAGGAGAATCTATTTAACTTTTATAAAGTTCTGGTTAGGCCTTAACAAGAGTGCTGCAGCCAGTTCTAATCTGAGTGGGATGCCAGGGTCCTTGAGAAGGTGCAGAGCAGATTTAGCAGAATGGTCCCAGAGACAAGAGAATTTAGCTTCGAGGTTAGTTTGCAGAAGTTGGAGCTGTCCTCTCTGGAACAAAGACGGTTGACGAGATATTCGCTGGAAGTGTGCAATATTATGACAGGTTTTCATGAAGTAACAAATAAAAGCTGTTGCCAGCTGATGATATCAGACAATGGAAAATACAGATGTAAGTATGTGTAAAAGAGATAAAGGGAGATGTGAGAAACAACTACTTCATACATGACGATGACCTGGAAATCACTGCCTCCTGGGATGACAGTTTTAAAGGTATTCAATGATTTCAATAGGAAATAATGATGTGCATTTGATGGGAACAAAAAGTCAAACTTTCAGTTATCAGAGAAAAATGCCACAATGTTTCATGTTTTAAATAAAAGCTTTAACTGCACAAATGTTCAAAGCACATACTACTCTCTTCACATGATTTCACAAATGCTTATTCCTTAAGCCCCAAAATTTCTCAAGAAACTCTCTGCTCTATTTTTATTTTCACCCAAGAGGTACCTTTAGCAGCACTTCAGAACCTACTGATAGTTCTATGACTCCACGATTCCCTAAGTTTGCAGAAAATGACTCGGACCCCAGCTATTCCCAATATAAATTAATTCATTAGTTCAGGTAAAAAAATGAAATATCTCCATATGTGCAGATGAAAAAAGTTGAGTGGGAGGTTGAGCTGCTAAGGAGGACGCAGCGATACTTCAATGTGATTTGATCGAGTGGGCATGGTAGATGCAGTATAATGTGGATAAATGTGTGATTTCCCACTTTGGTAGCAAAAACAGGAAAGCAGCTCTTTATCTAAATGGCAAAATATCAGGAAAGGGGGAACAGCAATGCAACCTGGGTGACTCTGTACATAAGACACTTAAAGAAGGCATCCAGGTGGAGAATCTCATGAAGAAGGCAAATGGTATGTTAGAGGATTTGAGTAATACAGCACGGATGTCTTGCTGCAAAATCCACAGGACCTTGGTAATACCACACCTGGAATACTGAGTGTGGGTTTAGTCTCAATATCGGAGGATGGATGTTCTGGCTATGGAGGCTTACTGGAATTCCAGGGCTGGCACATGAAATGAAACTGGATTGGTTAGAATTATATTCACAGGAGTTAAGAAGAATGACAGGGTGGGGCGGGGGTTCTCAAAGAAAATTCTGACAGTGCTATACACAAGTAAACACAGGATGTGCCTGATGACTGGGGAGTACAGAACCAGGATTCACAGTCTAGGAATAGGTATGCTATTCAGGAGAAATTTCGTCACCTAGAGTGTGGTGACCTGTGGAATTTGCTGCCGCAGAGTATATGAGGCCAGAACATTCACTGCTTTCAAGAAGTAAAAGGATCAGAGGGTATGGGGAGAAAACAGGAACCGGGTACTGAGTTGGATGATCAGCCATGAACATATTGACTGGCAGAGCAGGGTTGAAGGGTTGAATGGCCTGCTCATGCTCCTATTTGCTGTGTTGCTGTAAATCTGTGAAAATTTGGGCCCTTTGTTTTAATAACAATATAAATTATTCCTGTATTTTACTTTCTGCATAACTCATTTGATACTTTATCATGTCACATAAACCAGTGCTTTTATGAGACCACATAAAATTTCATGTTTGATTGTCTCAATGGTACAATTCCCATTCCTTAATCACAAGGCTGAAGACTTTAGGAGTAGTACCACAGTCTCTGTAATTTTACAATATAAAAACAAGAGCAGGACTAAGGTACATAGCCCCAGCAGCCTGCTCCACAGTTCAATATGATCTTGATGTGGAGCTGCCAGTGTCGGACTGGGATGGACAAGGTCAGAAATCACATGACACCAGGTTATAATCCAACAGGTTTATTTGAAAACACAAGCTTTCAGAACATCAGTCCTTCTTCAATCAATTAATCAATTAAAACCTTATAACTGATTAAAGATTTAACAGCATCTTAAGTTTGTTTAGTACATACTCATCAATGGTGTGAACCTTTCATCTTTTACTTATAAATTCTGCGTCTGATACGACCTCTCTTACTGACTCCTGAAGAAGGACTGAGGCTCCAAAAGCTTGTATTTTCATGTAAACCTGTTGGACTATATCCTAGTATTGTGTGATTTCCGAAACTGTGATCATGTCAGATCCTCAGCTTCAAACTGATTCCTTGACGCATCAAATATCTGTCCATTTGTTTCAAATATATTCAGAGACTGAGCACTCACAACCTTGGGCAGTGGAGTACTCCAAAAATGTGCTCCTTTCAGTTGAGAATTTATTCTCATCTCAACCCCTTATCCTGAAATGGTGCCTCTGTATTCCAGGTTCCCCAGGCAAGGAGAAACAACCTCTTAGTGTCTATCCTGACAAGCCTCTTCAATAGTTCAAATCAAATAAAGGTTGCAAATTGTTTGAAAATAGCATAAATCAATTTAGGGGATATGAAAAAGGTCTTAAAGTTATTCTTACTATGGACAGCAGTTTGGATAGAAATTATTATGGAAGGGAGCAAAAAAAATCGAAGATTGACTATGATAGGTGCGCTGAAAAGAGGATCATATCTTTTACAAAACTGAGATTCAGAAACAATTCCTGTGAGAGGGAAGTCCAATTGAATTTGTTATGGTATACCTTCCTTTCAAACAGTCAAACTGATATCTCCAATTTAATCCTTGTGACCTGTGTCTTTTTTAAAAAAAATTGTTCATGGGATGCGGGCATCACTGGCTTGGCCCACATTCACTGACCATGCCTAATTGCCCAAAGGGCAGTTAAGAGTCAAGCACATTGCTGTGGTTCTGGGGTCACATGTAGGCCAGACTAGTTAAGGATGATTACTTTTCTTCTCTGAAGGAATCAGTAAACTAGATGAGCTTTTGGGACAACGGTCATTAGTTACATGGTTGACATTTGGCAAGTGCTTTCTTTTATTTATTCCAGATCTTTATTAATTCAATTTCCACTATCTGCCATGGTAGGATTTGAATCCACGTCCCCAGACCATTAGTGTCATAAAGTGATACAACATGGAAACAGACCCTTTGATCCAACCTGTCCACTCTGACCATGTTTCTAAACTAAACCATCTGTGTGCATTTGGCCCATTTCCCTTCAAACCATTCTTATTCATGAACTTAACCAAATGTCTTTTAAACATTGTAACTGTACCTGCATCCACCCCATTCTCTGGCAGTTCATTCCACACAGGAACCACACTCTGTGCAAAAAAAAAGTTGCCCTTCATGTCCTTTCTATTAATCTTTCTCCTCTCACCCTAAAAATGTGACCCCTGGTTTTGAACTCTCCAACCTAGGGAAAAGATCCTTGTCATTCACTTTCTCCATGTCGCTGATTTTATAAACCTCAGTAAGGCCACCCTTTAACTTTGTAAGCTCCAATGAAAAAGGACCTAGTCTTTCCAGTCTATTTTTATGTTTCATATCTTCCATTCCCAGCAACATCCCAGGAAATTTTTTCTGAACCTTCTCCAGTTTAATAATGTCCTTCCTGTAACAGGGTGACCAGAACTGCACACAGTACTCCGGAAGAGGCCTCACCAACATCAGTACAACCTCAACATTACATCCCAACTTCTATACTCAAAGGTCAGAAACATGCTGAATGCTTTCTTGACCATGTCTACCTGTGATGCAAATTTTAAAGAATTAAGTCCCTGAGCCACCCAGCATCTCTGTTTTACAAAACTGCCTAGGGCCCTTTACCATTAATTGTATAAGTGCTGTCTTGTTTATATTACCAAATGCAATACCTCACCTTTATCCAAATTAAACATCATATGCCACTCCTCAGCCCATTGACCTAATTGATCAAGATCTCTTTGTAATCTTAGATAACCTTCGTCACTGTCCACGAACCCACCAATTTTGGTGTCATCTGCAAACTTACTAACCACATTTTCTATCTTCTCATCTAAATCATTTATATAAATGAAAAACAAAAGTGGACCCTGTACCAATCCCTCAGCAGCACTGCTGATAAACCTTCGTCCACCATTTTCTGTCTCCTATCATAAAGCCAGTTAGCCTGGTTCTAGATTACTACATCAGTGAGATTACCACCATACCATTGCCTATTTGTTGCATAATCCTTTAATTTTCGTGTCTGAAAATAGGTTACCTGCTTCCCATTGTAAAATGAATCATAGATATTGGTTTCCAACATTTCTATCTATGTGACCCCTTTCATTCACAAAACCCTCAGGTCAGTTTTCAGACTTGGGTAATGTGAAATAAGGCAAATTACTCGCCCACCCCTTTCCTGCTGAACCCTAAGTTGAGGCCCATAAATATATCAGGTGGGCATTACAGACCCGAATAAACAGGCACTGATGCAAAATACAATTACTGTAGGCATTGGGTGTGAGTGGGCAAGCCTAGAGGGCGTTGGTAACAATTGGGAAAGCTACCTTTCAAGGGCTGCCCTCTCCACACTGAGGGCAACTGCCTTCATTGCCACCATCATCTCAATGCCACCCACCTCCTTCCTTCTTGGTGCCCTGCACTAAAGCCTCATGAGTTACCATTCTGGAGAAATCATGATTCTTTTGGAATATCTTCCTAGAGTCCCAGTAGTGCCCACTCTTGAGCTCAGCCAGTGCCTGGAATGAAGGAGCTGTTGGATTGTCTGACACATTCTGGAGGTTGGACCTCCTCCCACTGATGGTGGATGTACCCCATGAACCAAGTTAGTCCACCCATGATACATTATGGCTGCGGGGTTCTCTTACTTGAAGCTCAGTATGTTCCAACAGGCTTTCTTTCTGGCATCATGCAACAAGCAGTCAGCCTCCTGTTAATGACACATCAGCTAGGTTTTGCTTATCAAAGCTACCCCAATTTAAGCAACTCTTCCAGTTCTTTATTTAAAGCAACTCTGGTATCGGTAAATAAAAAAAAATGAAAGAACTGCAGACGGTGTAAATCAGGAACAAAAACAAAAGTTGCTGGAAAAGCTCAGCAGGTCTGGCAGCATCTGTGAAGGAGAAAACAGGGTTAATGTTTCGGGTCCGGTGACCCTTCCTCAGAGGGGAACAAAACGTTAACTCTGTCTTCTTCACAACTGTTGCCAGACCTGCTGAGCTTTTCCAGCAACTTTGTTTTTGTTCTAGTATCAATAATCCTCATAATTTAAAGTTATATTCTTCTCTCCTTCTCTTCATCACACCACAAAACTTCCATCTTTTATCCTCTTGCTCTTTTCTTGCACTCAACTCTTGCTTAAAGCCTGAGCATTGACAATTCTGATGAAAATTCTTTGCTCTGAAATGTTACCACTGTTTCGCTTGCCATAGATGCTGCCAAACCTTCCATTTCCAATATTTTCTACTTTGATTCCAGCCATCTACCAAGCACAATATTTTGTTTTTGTGTCACTGAGTATAAGTAACTAGTCAGAAAATAAAAGATAAGTTCATTCTCCTGGATATCACACCCATGCATCAACAGCTGATTATACAGTATTGATACTGAACCAGGGGATACGGACAAGATCTGGGTCTAGTGGAAATTTTGATAAAAGCAGATAAAATTCGAAAGAAACAAAGCAATAAAACACAGTAAAATAAGCAGGCTGTAACTGTCTGATTCACTCTGTTCTGTAAAAAAGGTAATGAGAAGTAATAAGAAAAGCAAAGGATATTACTAGTCATCACTATCTAAGCGTACTGAGTTACCAATATTGAATTCACCTGGAATGAAATATGCTCAGTCATCAAATATTCCAGAGCAAACACTGACATAAAATTTTTACGGCAATACAAATATATTTTGAAACTTAGTTCTATCTCAAACACAAGCAAATATTGAATTCAGACATTGTATTCATAAAATATAATGCATTTTGTCAATATTCAAATTGAAATATGCATCTTTCCTTGACAATCTCAGGTACTGAGGAAGTGCCTAAATGATTGCATATTTAGATTGAAACTGTAATAAGAATTCCATAGTGGCTCAGTACTACCTGTCATAACCTGAGATTTAATTTACTGTCATCTCTCTTTCAGACGTTCCCAGCTTTGATCGGTGAGCTTGTGCTGAGTTAGCCACTAATCGCCAGAATAGCAAAATGGTCACGAAAATTCGATCACTGTCCAGTAACCACACCCGGAAGTGAATAATCACAGCATAAGGTGAACACATGCATAGATTTAACTCAAGTTGTGAACAAGACATGAAGATGTCCAAGAGATAATAGATACACTGAGTGAGTAAACAAAAATCTGGCAGATGGAATCTTTAACTCAAGTTGTGAACAAGACATGAAGATGTCCAAGAGATAATAGATACACTGAGTGAGTAAACAAAAATCTGGCAGATGGAATATAGTGTGTGAAAAGGCAAAGTTGTTCACTTTAGCAGAAAGAATGAAAAAGCAGACCATTACTTAAATGGAGAATAACTGCAGAATTCCAAGGCGCAGAGGGATTTAGTTATTGTAGCATATGTAACAAAAGATCCCTGTATTGGCATAGCACATAGTCAAGAAAGCAAGTGGGATTCTGTCCTTTATTATGAGAAAAATTGATCAAAGAAGCATGCAATTAATGCTTCAGTTAAACAGGGCATTAGTCAGATTACATCTCGAATATTATCTGCAGTTTTTGTCTCTTTATTGAAAGCAGGGGGTCAGTGGATTGGAGGCAGTCCAAAGGAGGCTTACTACGCTTATACTTGGAATGAGTGGTTTGTCATATAAGGATAGGTTGGACAGACTGGGCTTGTTTCTGTAGGAGTTGGAAGAGTGAGGCGTGATTTGATTGAAAGGTGTCTAACAAGGTTGGCTTGGAAAAGATAAATCCTCTCGAGGGTGCGTGTAGAACTTGGGGGCACTGTATTAAAATCAGGAGTTGTCCTTTTAGGAGTAGATGAGGAAAATGCCCTTCTCACAGATGGCTTTGCAAATTTGCAAATCTATCTTGAAAGATGCAAGAACACAAGAGCTAGGGGAAGAAGTAGGCAATTCAACCCTTTGAGCCTGCTCCTCTATTTAATATGATTCTGCTTGCTGTCATGCCAGCCTAACTTCCACTTTTCTGCCCACTCCCAGTATCTCTTTCTTTTAAAAATCTCCTTCAACTGTTCTCTACCCTCTGGGGTGGTGAAGTTCACAGATTCATGAGACCCTGAGAAAAGGAATTCTTCCGAATTTTGGTCTTAAATCTGCTACCACATATCCTACTATGACCTCTCGTTCTAGGTTACCCCACAATTGGAAACATCCTCTCTAAGTCTACTTTGTCAATGCCCTTTGGCATCTTATATACCACAACTGGATCTCCTCTTATCCTTCTAAACTGCTCAATCTATCCTCACAACACAAGCCTTTCATCTCTGGAATTAATGTAGTGAACCATCTCTAAACTGCTTCCAATGCAATTACATCCTTCCTCAAGCACCAAAACTACACAGCAGTCAAAGTGTAGTCTCATCAATGCTTTGTATGATTGTTAACAACACTTCCGTACTTCAAGATTTCTTTTAAAATAAATACCAAAATCCCATTTGTTCTCCTTATTACCTGCTGTATTTATTTTCTTTGTGCAACTCAAGCATAAGGATACCCAGATTTTCCTGCACTGAAGCAGTTTGAAGTTTCTCTCCATTTAGATAACAAGCTGAATTTTGTTCTTCTGTCCAAAGTGGATAAGCTCACACTTTATTCACATTAAAATATATCTGCCACATTTTGGGTGCATTTATCTAACCTATCCATATCCATTTATACACTTCTTACATCATCGTTGCAATTTACTTTCCAAACTTTCTTAGCGTCATCTGTAAACCTGGCTATAGTTCATTTAGTGATAATGTGAACTGCAGATGCTGGAGAATTCAAGATAACAAAGTGTGGAGCTGGATGAACACAGCAGGCCAAGCAGCATCTCAGGAGTACAAGGTACTCCTGAGATGCTGCTTGGCCTGCTGTGTTCATCCAGCTCCACACTTTGTTATCTATAGTACATTTAAGTCCTTCATATAGATGGATCTAAGTCATTAATATAGATTGTAGGTAGTTGGGGCCTGAAGAACCCAACTACTTACAGCTTGCCAACTAGAGAAGAGCCCATTTACTCCGACTCTGCTTTCTGTTGGTTAGTCAATCCTCTAACAAGGCCAACACATTCCCTTAATCCATGTAATTTCACCTGTGCATTAATGTTTTGTGCATCACGTTTTCAACTGCCTTTTGGAAGTCCAGATATGCAACGTCTAGAGAACTCCCATTATCCGTGCTGCTTGTTACACCTTCAAAGAAAATTTTGTCAAAATTGATTTTGACTATTGATCACTATTGGGATGGTTTCAGTACCCGCCATCATAAAAACAGAAGCAAAATATTGATTTAGTGGTCTCTGCAATTTCTATGTTCCCCATTATTAACTCCCCAGTCTTATTCTCTAAAAACCCACATTCATTTTACCTGTTCTCTTCCTTTTTTATATAGAAGTTTCTACTATCTGCTTCTTTATTTTTACTCAGGTTTTATCTCATAATTAACCTTTGCTCTTTGTTACTAAGCCCTTGTAGGTCTCTAAAAGATTCCCATTCTCCAGCCTGCTAATGACTTTTGCAACCTGGTATACATTAGTTTTTAGCCCTTGTGTTATATCTAAATTCCTTGCTTAGCCATGAATGCTTTTTACCCCACTTACAATTTTTCTTTCTCTCTGGAATTTTTTTTAAGTTGGGAGGCTTTGATTATCTCCTTAAATATCTGCTGCTGTTCATCAGCTGTCCTACACCTTTTAGTCTTTCTGCACAGTCCACTAGGGCCAACTCTGCCCTCATGCCTACATAATTACCTTTGTTAAACACAAGAACATTGTTGTGGGGCTTAATTTTCTCATTCTCAAACTGAATTAGAAGTTCCAGCATGCTGTGATCACTCTTCCTTTGAGGAGTCTTAACTATGAGATCATTAATTGATCACAAGGTGGCACAGGTCAGGTTATTAAACATTTTTAAGTCAGAGATAGACAGATTCTTATAAGGCAAGGGGACCACAGATTATATGAGGTAGATCAGAATGGGGAATTTGATAAACAAATCAGCCATGATCTTACTGCATGGTGGAGCATTTTCAAGAGACCAAAAGGTCCATTTCTGCTCCTATTTAATGTACTTAAATGTTATTTGAAGACTATATGGTTGAATATATACTGACCCTTGGATATTAAGAGTACCTGCTTGAGTAAAGAACTGTCAGCGAACTGGAGTTACCAAGGGACCTAACCCAAAGCAACTCATTATTCTCAGGTGAGGAGAGGGATGGATGAATATACAAGCAAGGAATGAGAGTAGGCCATTCAGCCCCTTGAGGCTGCTCTGCTATTCAATAAGATCATGGCTGATCTGATTTTAACCTCAACTCTACATTCCTGCATATTCCACTTATTCTTTCATCCTCTTGGTCATCAAGAATCCATGTATCTCTCCCTTTAGATTCTGGACCCACTGCCTTTTGAGGAAGGGAATTCCAAAAACTCACACCTCTCAGAGGAAAAAAGTTCCCTCATTTCTGATATAGACGGGCACCTCTTCCTTCCGACATCCACCAAGTCAAGTCCCCTCAGCATATTATTTATTTTAATTAAGTCAGTTCTGACTCTTCTAAACTCCAGAGAAGACAAAGAGGAAGATTTAAAATGAAGTATGAAATTTTGAATATTTTATAAATTAAATACAGTCTGTATTTTACAAGTGAAGCTATAATCTATACTATTCACTAAAATCCTCCACTTTGTGGTTTATTCCTCAAGGCACAGTGCCCATCTTTTAGTCTTATGGACAACAGTCTACAGTCGTAAAAACTGAAGTGTACGCTACTTTGACCTAAATCAATTATAAAGCCACCTGTTACATATAAAATGTTGGTTATTGTGAGCATTTCAACTGGCAATTAAGCACTGTTAGATATATTCAACTGGGAAGTTAAGTGCCTAATTGCTACTTGTAGCTGGGTTTAATTGCTGTCTGAGACTTTTCAGAAAACAACACTAATGACACCCAATCATTCTCTTTGCCATCAATGATTAGAGGTCTTCTGTAAGAATTAATTTGGATGCTGGGTCATGCTTGAAGTTGGTTTGAATCTAGGGTACAGTTGCTTACATGGTATTTCTTATAATTTTCTGGGCTGATGAAGCACAGAACTTAAGATTTAGATAAAGAAAGCAAATATTTCACTTGCTTATGGTGAGTTTATCTGGGCTCTTTACATTTTTAACGTCCATTGATTAATGGGAAAATTACATTAATATGAACACATCTGCTATAAACAGTGAAAGCTGCATAATGACAGATTGGAAATGGCAATAAAGTGCGGTGGACATTATAAGGAAGCATCGTAAAATTTCCTCCTTTGGTTCTCTATCATGCATTTTATTTCTTCCATTTTCTCTTTTTTTTGCTCTCCAAGCTATATTTTCATTGAAGGCACGGATTTCTCAATGCAATACAACTTTACTATCATTTGCCTTTCGTAGGTGCCTCAGCCTAGTGCCATTGTTAATGTTTCAGTGCAGATAGTGAGCATTACTGTGAACTAATCCTGTCCTCACTTGGTTTCCTCAGGCGCACAATAAATTAATTGCAAAAAGTGCAGATGACAGATTTTCATTTTCTTAAATGTGGAACAATGAACAGCTAAAGTTGAATTTATCTTGTGGGACCTGAGATTTAATCAGCACAATTTAGCTATTAAGCTGACTCTTCAGACTGATAACATTAGGAACTTCCTGACCATTTACTCATTTTACAGAGTTCTGTTTGGAGATAGATTAGATTCCCTACAGTGTGGAAACTGGCCCTTCGGCCCACCAAGTCCACACCGCCCCTTGAAGTATCCCACCCAGACCCATTCCCCTATAACCCACACCCCCCTGAACACTACCGGCAGTTTAGCATGGCCAATCCACCTAGCCTGCACATTTTTGGACTGTGGGGGGAAACCGGGGAGGAAACCCACGCAGACTCGGGGGGGAATGTGCAAACTCCACACAGACAGTCATCCGAGGCTGGAATCGAACCCGGGTCCCTAGCGCTGCGAGGCTGCAGTGCTAACCACTGAGCCACCGTGCTGCCCCAGTTAGCCTGGATACTTTGTGATTCAATTCAATTGAGTGATAACATGTAAACTAGAACTATTTATGGACATACAAACATGCACTTCCTTTTATTTAGCTTTACTCAACTCTTGCAAAATTATTTTTTCCTTCTCTCTCCTCCATTGATGCTTGATGCAACTCTTCCTTGCTTCATCTACCTCTTCCATTGTTTAAAAGGTTCACTGTATCCTTATATTTAATTTCCTCATGGTCATCGAAACTTTCACATTTCCTATTAAATTATATGTAAGTTTAAAAAGTCAATCATTGTGCAGGAAGTCATTTGAAAAAAATGTGTTCTGAATCAACAATCTTCCAGGTCGTCATTTTAGAAGGTTAGTTCAGAAATAGGTTTTAAATGTTTCTACATGTAATTCTGCAGCTTGCTCAGCTGTAAAGACATGCCCTGTTTTTACTCACTGCACCAAAAGTGTGAACAGAGCATTGATTTTTCTGATCATCTGCTTGTCTGTGGGTTTAAATCACAAACTATTAAATTTGTAATGTTTGAAAGTGGAGTCACAGGTAGATAGGATAGTAAAGGCGGCATTCTGTATGCTTGCCTTTATGGGACAGTGCACTGAGTATAGGAGTTGGGAGGTCACGTTGCGGCTGTACAGGACATTAGTTAGGGCACTTTTGGAACATTGTATGCAATTCTGGTTCTCCTGCTATAGGAAGGATGTTGTGAAACTTGAAAGGGTCCAGAAAACACTGACAAGGTTGTTGCCAGGATTGGAGGGTTTGAATTGTAGGGAAAGGCTGAATAGGCTGGGGCTATTTTCCCTGGAGTTTCAAAGGCTGAGGGGTGACCTTATAGAGGTTTATAAAATCACGAAGGGCATGGAAAAGGTAAATAGACAGGTCTTTTCCTTATGATGGGGGAGTCCAAAACAACAGGGCATAGGTTTAAGATGAGAAGGGAAAGATTTAAAAAGGACCTAAGGGGCAACTTTTTCACACTGAGTGTGGTGCATGTATGGAATGAGTTGCCAGAGGAAGTGGTGGAGACTGGTACAATCACAATATTTAAAAGGCATCTGGACAGATAAATTAATAGGAAGAGTTTAGAGAGAGATGGATAAAATACTGACAAATGGGGCTAGATTTATATAGGATATCTGGTTGGCATGCACGTGTTGGATCGAAGGGTCTGTTTCCGTGCTGTGCATCTCTGTGATTCTAGCCTGTGGCAACTTGGATCCAAGTTCCTTCATATTCACTTACAAATGTTTTAAGAATTGAAAGTGGAATATTTTGTGACTGGCAGACAGGAAAGTGAATTAATTGCTTGCTTTTCCAGCTGTTACTATATTGTAATCTCAAATGATTTTCATCCTGCCAAGACAAATATTGACTGAGAAGAACTTACAATCATCTTCAAATATGTGTGGAAAAAAAAACACTTTGTAAATATATTGCCAATGCCTAAGCAAATATGTTCAACTTATCATATTCCAAAGGGGAAGTCTCCTTGCTAACAAAGTGTGGGGCTGGATGAACACAGCAAGCCAAGCAGCATCTTAGGAGCACAAAAGCTGACGTTTCGGGGCAAGACCCTTCATCAGAAAAGTCTCCTTTGATGATTCTTGAAGTGCTAGGTTCATATAACCTGTTATTACCAGATCCAATTTTTCAAAACCTATGCTACTCGATTAGTTCCTGTGCCTTTGGCCCCATGAAATAAGTTTCTTCTCATGCTGCTTCTTTCACCAGTGAGCAGTTCAGGCATAAATCACTCTCCCAGACTGCTGACCAAGTTCAGGACTTGCTGACCACTTCTGACAGCAAGCAACAAATAAACTTGCTCCTTATTGCGAAAGACAAGAGTGGGAGAGCACTACTCAATTAGTACCCAAAAAGAGGTGATTTGAAGGTAAGCAGAGAGAATAACGAAGGAAAACCTCCTGCTGAATCACTGCCTCTTTGATCAGCGCTTCAAACAGCGACACAATTACGATTTCAACTATCTTTCCTCCATTCATGGTGCTGACGGAGTGGCGAACAATAAAGGGAGGGCACTTTGAGCCTTGACTGGCAAAAAAAGCATGGATTATTATAGGTCTGAGATAGAAGAGATGGGAAATCTTCTTTGTCTGAGTCCTTACCTCATCTGCTGCCTGGCGACAAGGTTCTTTCAGTGCTTAATTAAAAACTCCAGCAATTCATTTATTGGGAGGCTCGGTCCTACATCAGATTCTGCTGAGTGGACACTGCAACACTGCACCACAGAACTAATGGACTGCCAATGGAGAATGCCAATATCTCAGGAATTCTTCTTGGTATGCCCAGGAAATGGATCGATGTCACAGCAGGGTCAGACCTGGGGGCAGAACTCCCACTAACCCCAACTTAATTCAGGCAGCATTCCAATATCAAGGAAACTATTTCACCCTCACACAACCTCTGCCAAATTCTTACAATGAGACAAATGTTAATAAAGTTAACCGCTATATGACAATTTGGGAATGAGTACGATGATCAATTAAAATCAATAGATATTCTTGAATTAAGCACAAAATTATTCTTTTAAGGCAGAAAATTTCATGGTAAAGCCACCACTAAATTCACCACACTGAGCAATGAAGTCAACAATGGCTTTTTGATCCCCTTCAAATTAGAAGCACTGTCTTTTTTACAAATTAGAAGAAAAGTGAGTGAATTTGTTCTTACTGGCTCTGATGATTTAGAGGAAGGTAATAAGATAGACAATATGCAGATAATCTGGAAAATTGCCCCTAGGAACAAGCCATAACACAGGACGTTGTCAAAAAAGGTTGGTTCTGGTATTTCTGGAGGAGACAGATCGAATTCTGTGGCCATTCTTCTGCTGTGCTTCTGTTTGTCTTTCTGGACGCCCTTCACAAACGCTTCTAACAGTTTTATTTTGCCAAGCTACGTATCTAAGGGGGAAAAGTCAGAATACAGAGAGACACATGATCAGTGTGTAATCGAAAAACACTTACAGAATTCATTGCCAGCTTTCATTTAAAATTCACTAAATCAATATATTCTGATTTCATTTGATATATCTTCCATTAGCGATCCTTGGGCCCTAACGACATTCAGTCAACTGTTGTCTGCCTGTTGCCAGATTTCATTTCTTCTAATGAATGGCTCATGATCTTTTGTTTTTGCATTTCAATAAAAGGAACACTTTTTTTTTGTAAATCCTTGACTTACTGCTAAATGTCAGAGCTGAAACTTGTAGGAATCCATAAATATTTATACACAGAGAAACAGATCCTTCGGTCCAACTCGTCTGCTCTGACCAGACATCCTAATATGACCTAATCCCATTTGCCAGCATTTGGCCCATATACCTCTAAACCCTCCCTATTCATATACCTGTCCAGATGCCTTTTAAGTCTTGTCATTGTATCTATCTCCACCACTTCCTCTGGCAGCTCCATACATACAACACTATCTGCTTGAAAAAGCTACTCCTCAGGTCCTTTTTAAAATCTTTCCCCTCTCACCTTAAACCTATGCCCTCTAGTGTTGGGGTCCCACCCTCCACCACCATCCGAGGAAAAAGTATTGGCTATTCACCCTATTCATGCCCCTCATGATTTTATTAACCTCTATAAGATCATCCCTCAGCCTCTGATGCCACAGGGAATAAAAAGCCCCAACCTACTCAACTGTTACCTTCGGCCCCAACTACATGGTAGCATATCATCAAACTCAGTAGGAAATTATGAGGAAACAGTGCTACACCACAGAGCTTACACTGTGATAATCAAAACCAGCATATGAGAATGATAATTTCTGGACTAGTGTCATAGAATCATAGACTTGTGCAGCACAGAAACTCTTAGATCTAACTCATATATGCCAACCAGATATCCTAAATTAATCTAGTCCCATTTGCCAGCATTTGACACATACCCCTTTAAACCAATCCTATTTATGTACCCATCCAGCTGCCATTTTATGGTTGCAATTGTACCAGGCTCCACTATGTCCTCTGGTAGCTCATTCCATACAAAATATCACCCTCTGTATGAAAAAGTGCCACTTTAGTATTGTTCCTCTCTTCCCACTAACCTCTGCCCTTTGGTTTTGGACTCTGTTGCCCTGGGAAAGAGACCTTAGCTACTCACCTTATCCATGCCTCTCATGATTTTATAAACCTCTAAGAGATCATCCCCCATCCTCCGAAGTTCCAGGGAAATTAGACCAGCCTGTTCAGCCTCTTCCTATAGCTCAAACCCTCCAACCCTGGCAACATCCTTATAAATCTTTTTTGAGCCCTTTTAAGTTTAGCAACATCTTTCCTAGACAAGAACTGAATGCAGTATTCCAAAACTGTGTTCAGCCTCAACACAACATCCCAATTCCTGTACTCAATTTACTGACCAATAAAGACAAGCCTACCAAATGCCTTCTTCACTACCCTACCTGCAACTCCACCTTCAAGAAACTATGAACCTGCACCCCTGGGGTTTCTTTGTTCAGCCACACTCCCTAGGTCCCTACCATTAAGTGTATAAGCCTTGCCCCAATCTACCTTTCCAAAATGCAACAGGCCACATTGATCTAAATTAAGCTCCACCTGTCACTCCTGCAGAACAGTCTAGTTGCCCTTGTAATATTAAACATTTCCTTGCACATCATATCAGTCTTGCTAGTGAACAGATATTTTCTGATCAACCTATTCAGAACTGTTATTACACATATCTGGAGCATGTGATACTTGAACTCATGTCTCCTGGCCCAGACAAAGAGACACCACAACTGTGCTACATTTGTGTCCTTGCTGGCCATAGAAGGGACAATCATTTCACTCAGCTGGGGCTTGTTTAAGCAATTAAAAGTGTGCATTTTAATTAATTGAAAACTAACTGACATTTTGACTTCCAGAAATTGGGAAGTACAATTATTATAAAGTGCTCATCACATCTTAAGTCTTTTATAGTGTACCTAGATCCAAATACTGCTGTATAAATGACATCAATTACAATCCTCTCATTTTTGACGGCAGTAGATAAGCCCAATAAGTCACCTGTAGTAGGAGTTCAATATGATTCTTCCAAGAAATCTTTTGGATTCACAACTTTGATACAAAATTAATGAGTGATTGATGCTGTACTTTTTAGATGTTTGGATCAAATTGTACTTTAGGGAACTATGGTTGTTCAGGAGCTGAGCATCAGCAGATGAGCAGGCTTGCTTGCCAAGACACTGTGCAAGCTGGAAAGCAATAGAAAGTTCAAATTCACAATAGTGAATTATTTTTATTCCTTTCACGACATAACCGGCATGACACTGCTTTTCATTTGTAAGTTGGGATTACTTGCAAGTCTACAGAGCAATGAACATAATAACAAAAGAGCAGGATGAACAGTTCCTATCCAAGTGTCACACCATCTCTCTTAATACATCAATAATCTGAAGTGACATAGAAAGAAGAACATTGTGTATCAAAAGTGGAACCAAGTGATAATAAATAAAAGGCTAGATAAAATGTGGTAGAAAGAGAGAAATCCAGCAGTGAATGGGGCAACGATATTTAATGTACCTCAGTAAGTTGAAAATTGTTTTGGAGAAAATGGAAAGAGTTCCCAAATGAATATGAAAGGTGTATTGTTTTTCATGAAAGTTAATACCTAATAAGTTTGCAGCATTTCATTTAAAAGTTCATGGAGAAAATCAATTTGCCAGCTCTTATAGTTTTATTCCTTCTTTTATTTAAACAATATTTAGAAGAAAAACAAAGCTGAAGAAACTCCCCGGAAAAGTAACTGCGAAATAGCAATAAATACATTAAAGATAAATGTAAGTCACAAAATGACAAGTCCTGAGAAAACAAACATTTAAGAAAAATTGTAGCAGGGATCAAAGTATCTTTAACGACTAATACAAATTGCTACAGATGCTGGAAAGTTGATATATAAAAAAATTAAAATGCAAGAAATACCCACTGGATCTGCCAACATTTGTGGAAAGAGAAACAGTGAAAACATTTCACTTAAAATAAATAGCTCCGATAAAAGGTCACAGACCGGAAAAAATAACTCGTATACTCTGACTCTGTATGCTGCCATGTTTGCTGAGTGTTTCCAATATTTTCAGTTATTTGAAATAGCTGCAACCTTGCTAAGCAAACCTTACCTCAGGCCTTTTTAAGATAAATTTCAAGATGATTGTACTGATTTTGTTACATTTTGTCACCCACTGGTACCGTTTTGTAAGTATCTTGGTGAATCTTACATTATATTAAAAGTATATAAACGCACATTGCTTATTATACAATCACAATCCTGTGTCTACCAAAGCAATCAAAGGTAACTTCAGACTGCTACATACCGGATAGGTTCAGTAGTTACAGTCCAAGCTTAATCCTGGTTGTTTGCAAAGTTTAAGGGAAATCTTGAATTCTACTACCTTGCAGGAGGCTCTACGTATGTACTGAGCGTTATGGTCTACATAAAGGTAATTTTGGAATTCCAAGTAAGGACCTGATACTTCACTGTTGTGTAGTATATTGTTAAACTAAAATGATGTCAGAAAATTGATAGCAGGACAGAGTTTCACTTCATTTTGTTCCAGCAGATCAGCTTATAATGGTTCTGAAGGAAGGGCCATTCAATTAAAAAGTGTTAAATCTGATTTCTCTCCACAGATGCTGCCAGACCTGCTGAGCTTTTCCTGCAATTTCTATTTCTGTTGCAGCTTATAACTCCACATTTACACTATAATTCTGGGGTTTACGTAAAGCAGCAATATTGAAATGATTGAGGAGATATACCGTAAGACATGATTATCTTAGCATTGTCATCATTGGCACGATGACTGGACATCATTTTTCAGACCCACTTTTCAGATCAACAAAAATTTCAGTCCAACATTCAATCTAATAGTTTTTGGTAACCTATATAGATGGTATCAAGGCAGATCTGCAAATATGGGAACAAAAGCTGCAAGTTTGAACATTTAAGGCATTTCTAGACTATTGCCATTCATGTCATTAATGGGTATCTGTAACAGTGGTAGACAAGTATATTGTAGAAACATTTCACATACATTCACAATTCATTATAAATCTGCACTGGAAATACAGTGCATTCAATGTACATTGAAATAAAATTTACAACTGATTGCATAATTTTACCAAAGGCTGATATTTACATTTTAACCACTGGCTTGAAATCACAAGATTTCATTCAAACTTCACACAGGTTACTGAGGACACAGCACCACACCAACACATGTTTCATTAAAAAAACACAAACTTGTCTGCCTGAAGTTAAATTTTAACCCTTCACATCTTGTAGGTGGCAGCGGCAAAATTAGGCAAATTAACTGCAGGTAATTTCAAAAGGCAACTGTAACTGCACTACTTGGGAAAGAAGAAAGAGAGGGAGAAAAACCGGAAAATTATAGAACTGTTAGACTAACATCTATACTGGGCATGTAATTAGAATCTGTAACTGAGGGATAAGCATTAAATAAAATTTGAGCCTATTTGAAGAGCCAACACAGGTGTAGGCCATTCAACTCACTGAATCTGCTCCTTCATTCAAAACAATCGTGGATGATCAAACACTTCAATATCTTGTATCCACCTCATCCTTATAGCCCTGTATGTCTTTGGTAATTAGAAATATTTCAATCTCAACCTTAAACAGATTCGAACACTGAGCCTCCACAAGCTTCTGTGAACATTTTCCTCATCTTGGAACCAAGTGGCATCTCCCCTATTTTTCAAAATTGCACCCCTGTTCTAGACCCTTCAGCCAGGGGCAACACCGTACCTGTGTCTACTCTATCTATCTCTTTAAATATTTTCAAAGTTTTAAAGGGTCATCTCTCGTTCTTTGAAACTCAAGTGAGTACAGGCCCAGTTTGCCCAGTCTCTCTTCACAGAACAGTCCTACTATTCCGCATACAATTCTGGTGAATCTTTGTTACAATCCTCTATGACATTAATAATTTTCTTAAAAGTTTTAAAATCTATATATTGTTGTCAAGCCAAGGTCAAGAATCTAACTGAATTTTCAGGGGAAAATGTCTGAAGTGTAGACAGGTGAATACCAATGAACGTGATTTACATTCACTTTCAGTTGATAACTGATATAGTTCTTCAAAAAAAATTCTAAGGTAAAATTGAAGTTCATGAAATTAAGCAAATGTTTTTAGCCTGGTTAGATGTTTGGCTAAACTGTACAAGCATATAAAGACAATGAATATGTATCTCAGAACGGTTAATAGATAATGGGAGGAAGTGGCATAGTGGTTATAAGACCATAAGGTATAGGAATGCAATTAGGCCATTTGGCCCATTGAGTCTGCTCCACCATTCAGTCATACATCTCTCAACCCCATTCTCTTCCGTTCTTCCTGAAAAGCTGATACCCACTTCTAAACTAGGATCTCAAAACTGAAGCCAGTTAATCCAGAAGGGAAATTAGGAAACCCTTCTCCATAGAGTTGGCAGAAATGTGGAACACTCTCCCACGAAAATCAGCAGATTTTATTAATAATTAGCTCCACAGCTGAAGATGGGAAGAGACAATGTTTCCACCCTATGATGAGCAGATGTAAATGAAACCCAGTACACAGATAGGATATAGGCCATGTAAAACGTATTGGTTTTTGGTGATCATGTGAATCAGGTTCTAGGATGTTTCAAAGTATCCACCGACATTGGGTGACATTAATTGATTTTAAAGAATGTTGTCATCTGTGTTAGAATGGTATGGGAATGTTATGTCTCAGCTGCTAGTTTAGAATTTGTCACAGCAGTGAACACGTGAGCAGAGTTTTCAAAGCAGATTGCTATATCTAGGTTGGCTTGAAGCCTCTTCCACAAGACTGAAGCTCTTAAAAAATTATTTTTTTCAGCTTTGCAATCACAGAACATAAGTATCTGGAATAGTGGAGATCACTTATTTGTAAAATCTATTGGCACATTTTACGCAAAAATTCAGCTAGAAGTACAAAAGGGTTATAATGAAGCCATCACATGGCTCTGCTCTACCAAGTCCCCAATTTCTAGCTTTAAATCGAAGATCAATACATTATTGCCAGCCAGGTGCATAAAGAGATATGAAGCCAACTTAGCCAAAGCAGATAAATAAAGTTAAACTGAACACGAGCATTGATCTGACTTAATGGCTGAACAGTTTTAAGCAGTAGAAGGGCTGTCTCCCTTTTTCTAAGTGGGATAAAACAAAGTGATAAGGGAGACTAGTTTGTAAATTTTGCTCGAGTCAGGTCAGAATGTTGACTTGAACTTACATCAAAATACGTGGGCATTAACATTGAAGTGAAGTCATATTAAAACATGTTTTAAGGAGGATAGTTGTGGAACAGATCAAATTGCTACAACACAGGGTACATCAGTTACAATTTTAAAATAAGTTATAGCTGGGAAGAAACAAAATAGTTTTAAAAGTATTGGCAGAATAAATATACACTATCCAGATTGAAGCTTAACTATTTATTTATGTCTCATTTCCTGATAAGATGGGATAAGTGATCATCTTCCACCATCTCCACTATCTTCAGGAGGACTCCACAAAACACCTTTTTCTTTCCTCTCTTCTCTTGTCAATATGCTACAGGAACTGTTCCTTCTACGATACTCTGGTCCAATTCAAATACTTCCTCAAGCCACTATTGAACCCTTCACAGATGTAATAGTCACCCTTATTTTTTTTCTCCCCCTCGCTATTTAAGGCCACAAACACACTTGCCAGGTGGAACAAATAAAAACAGAAGCACTGAGGACTGGAAATCTTAAATAAAAACAGAAAATGCTGGAGCAAGTCGAAAGAAGTCATATCATATTTGAAATAGTAACTGCGTCTTGCTGCCGTACCCACTGAGTTCTTCCAGTACACTATTTTTATTTCAGATCTCCAGTGTGTTCAGCCATTTGCTTTTATTTGATGCTCGTTAATCCTTCTTTTGTGAATAAATCCAAATGCTGATATCAGCAATTTAAGATAGATTGCAATCAAGGAGAAGAAAAAGTTGCTTATAACAGCCATATGGCCCATCATGACTGTGTTGGCTCTTTGTTACAACAATTTATAACCAATGGTCAATTTCTACCCCAGTGGCTCCACGTCCTCCAGCTATTCACATTCACCCCTAACTTCTTCCTCAAAAGATATTTTCTCAGCTGGCTCCTCCAGCAAAGAATGCAAGTCCACTTAACTGAAGGCATTTCTCTGAACTGAAACTTACCTAATTCCTAAAAATTTTAAATTGGTAGCCTCTTCAAAAAGTTTTATCATTAATCCTAGTGAACCTTCCCATTCTATGATAATAAAATTAGTGTCCGATGTCAGCTCCAAACTGTTGCTGGATCATTTCGAAGATCGCTTTGACGAATTTAAACCTCTTACGGCCTTGTACCCACCCGCTAACACACACAGTCCACTTTTGAACAGTCCCTTCACCTCCCTCAGAAACATGGATTTTAAATTTCACGGCCAAAGAAAAGCCTGGATTGCTTTGCATTATGCACCATAATTTGCAACATGTTGCAGTGTTGGAGCCATGATAAGCCTGAACCGCCGGCCCCTGGGTAAAGACTGTAACAGAGTAGCCAGCCTGGCAACATCGTAGCGCCGCTTTACGGCCTGAGCCCTTCTCGGTACATAGAGCTCCAGATCACAGGGGAAAGGTGTGCGCTGTGGTGGGAGCCACACAAGGAACCAGCTCCCGAAAATCTGAGCTCTCGCTCTCACTCTCAATGGAAACCCCTGTTTTCAACGGCCTTTTTCACTCACCATCTGCACTCCACATTTCCCAGGAAGCTGCTGCTCATTCAAGCCCCTTGACAGCCGGAAGTAACACCCACTCTCCCTCTCCTTTCTCAGAGTAACCTCAACTCCAGTTTGCTCTGCACTCACTGTGCGGGTTCAAAATACCTTGGCGTACTTTGAGATTTAAAACGGAGCGGGAGATGGCTGACGTACCGTGTGTTTTCGGCTCTTGATTCGAAGCCTTGTAGGTTACAGCCTTCAATTTCATACCAAGTTTTACTTTTAATGAGATGAGGATTTCTGTCTCTTAACACTCTTTGAGGCAGAGATCCACATTCTCAACAAATTCTTTCAGTCCCCTTTCGTCACTTTTTTTTAATGGAAACCAGAAATTGTTGGAGAACCTCAACAGGTCTGTCAGCATCTGTAGAGGGGAAGCAGAACAAACGTTTCGAGTCCAGTGACCCTTGTCCATAGATGCAACCCCTTCTGCTCTGAGTTTCTCCAGCAATTCATATTTCCAGCATCCACAATTCTTTGTTCTGTTTCAAATCTATGTCCCCTGGTTATGGACCTTTTTGTAAATAGAATAGGCACTTATCTACACCATCAAAGCTGCACTTCGTTTTAAACACCTCAATATTAAAATTCCCCTCAGCTCCTCTGTTGTGAAGAAAAGGACCACAGTTAAGGGCTGAAACGTTCCAATCTTGGCAATGGCCTCAGAACATCTTACCATGATGTGGTAATGACAATCTGTCAAATTCCTTCCCTTGAGCTAGATACTAGTATTTTACACTAATTCAGGCATGAGCTGCCTCCAACTGTAATCTGTGCCTTGTCTAAAACAGGAAAGTATCCTGCATGCCTTTTAAACACAGTATCTTTCTGTGCTGCTACTTTGAGATATGTGTATGTGAAGATCACAGTTCCCTTATTGTTCCTGAATGGTACAATAGGCAGTATCCTACCCGTTACTGTGCACTTCCTTGTCTCATTTGTTCTCCTAATTGTATTACCTCAGATGTTTACTGGTTGATTTCAATTTGCCACTTTTCAGCCTACTCTTCCCATATACTGGGGTCTTCCAGATACTCACACCTTCCTTTCTTGCCATTAAGCATATGCCATTTTGTATCATTTGCAAACATGTTAACCATAACCTCTCTCTGAAGCTTAAGTAATTGATTTAAAGTTTTGGAAAAGATCTGTAGCTCAGGTTCTAGGTGATCTTGCTCGCCAAGCTGGCTTGTTTTCATTCAGACGCTTCATCACCATGCTAGGTGACATCATCAGTGGAGTCTCTGATGAAGCGATGTTGTTCTACTCCACTTGGAATTTATACTGTCTGGTCTGTTATGGTGAGTAGTGTCATTTCCAGTTTTGGTCTGTGTAGGTTTGTATATGGGGTCCAATTCACCATAACAGACCAGACAGTATAAATTCCAAGTGGGGTATAACAACATCGCTTCATCAGAGGCTCCACTGGTGATGTCACCTAGCATGGTGACGAAACATCTGAACAAAAACAAGCCAGCTCAGTGAGCAAGTCAACAACTTAAGTAATTGAAATTCACCAAAAAAGGATCAAATACCAAGCATAATGACATATAACTGGGAAAAACCTTCCAATAAAAATACACACATCGACTATTAAATTTTGTGTTGTGCCATTGAGCTAGTTTTGGATCCAAAGTTTGATTTTCCCTTAGAACACATGGAATTTCAAGCTTCTAACTGACTGTAATGGACAAGCTTGTCAAAAGCCATGCTAAACTCCATGTAGACTGTATCAAATATGCTATCTTTATTGAATTTCCTAGTTAACTTGCCAAAAAAAAATCAGTCATCAATCAGAACAACCTTCCCTTAATAAAACTATGCTGGCTGTCATTAAGACCATCAGTAATAGGAACGGGGTAGGCCATCAGCCCATTAAGCCTGCCTCACCATTCATGGCTGATCCAACATTCTTCATTTCCCCGGTACCTTTTGATTCCCCTACTGATCAAGAATCTATCTAAGTCAGCTTTAAAAAGACTCAAGGACTGTGCCTCTGCAGTGCTCTTTGGATTGGAGTTCCTAAGACTCACAACCATCTGAGAGAAGAAGTTTCTCCTCATCTCAGTCTTTAAAAAGGACCAAATACCAAACACAATGAAATATAACTGGAAAAAGTCTTCCAACACAAATACACACATAAACTATTACATTATTATAACAAAACTAGCCATTGAGCTAGTTTTGGATCCAATGTGTCATCTCAGTCTTAAATTGGTGTCCCTTTGTTCTGAGACTATGCCCACTGGACCTACACTCTCCCATCTGGGGAAACATTGTCTCAGCATTTAACAAGTCAATCACTTTAAGAATCCATATGTTTCAATGAGACCATGTCCTAATCTCCCTAGCTCCAGTAAGTATAGTCTCAACCTGTCTAACATTGGGCTTTCTCTGAACTGCCTCCAATGGTATATTTATCCCTTAATAAGGTGACCCATTGATGAAAACCATGTGTTCTTAACTAATGATTTATATTGTGTCTCCTGGATGTGAGTTTGCTCGCTGAGCTGGAAGGTTAGTTTTCAGATGTTTCATCACCATTCTAGGTAACATCATCAGTGAGCCTCCGACGAAGCGCTGGTGTTATGTCCCGCTTTCTATTTATCTGGTTAGGTTTCCTTGGGTTGGTGATGTCATTTCCTGTTCTTTTTCTCAGGGGATGGTAGATTGGCTCCAAGTCAATGTGTTTGTTGATGGAATTCTAGTTGGAATGCCATGCTTCTAAGAATTCTCGTGCATGTCTCTGTTTAGTTTGTCCTAGGATGGATGTGTTGTCCCAATCAAAGTGGTGTCCTTCCTTATCTGTATGTAAGGATACGAGTGATAGTGGGCCATGTCATTTTGTGGCTAGTTGATGTTCATGTATCCTGGTGGCTAGCTTCCTGCCAGTTTGTCCAATGTAGTGTTTGTCACAGTTCTTGCAAGGTATTTTGTAGATGACGTTTGTTTTATTTGTTGTCTGTATAGGGTCTTTTAAGTTCATTAGCTGCTGTTTTAGTGTGTTGGTGGGTTTGTGGGCTACCCTGATGCCAAGAGGTCTGAGTAGTCTGGCAGTCATTTCGGAAATGTCTTTGATGTAGGGGAAAGTGGTTATGGTTTCTGAGCCCGTTTTGTCTGTTTGTTTGGGTTTGTTGCTGAGAAATCGGCAGACTGTGTTCATAGGGTACCCATTCTTTTTGAATACACTGTGAACACAGTCCGCCGATTTCTCAGCAACAAACCCAAACAAACAGACAAAACGGGCTCAGAAACCATAACCACTCTCCCCCACATCAAAGACATTTCCGAAATGACTGCCAGACTACTCGGACCCCTTGGCATCAGGGTAGCCCACAAACCCACCAACACACTAAGACAGCAGCTAATGAACTTAAAAGACCCTATACAGACAACAAATAAAACGAACGTCATCTACAAAATACCTTGCAAGAACTGTGACAAACACTACATTGGACAAACTGGCAGGAAGCTGGCCACCAGGATACATGAACATCAACTAGCCACAAAACGACATGACCCACTATCACTCGTATCCTTACATACAGATAAGGAAGGACACCACTTTTATTGGGACAACACATCCATCCTAGGACAAACCAAACAGAGACATGCACGAGAATTCCTAGAAGCATGGCATTCCAACTGGAATTCCATCAACAAACACATTGACTTGGAGCCAATCTACCATCCCCTGAGAAAAAGAACAGGAAATGACATCACCAACCCAAGGAAACCTAACCAGATAAATAGAAAGCGGGACATAACATCAGCGCTTTGTCAGAAGCTCACTGATGATGTTACCTAGAATGGTGACGAAACGTCTGAAAACTAACCTTCCAGCTCAGCGAGCAAACTCACATCCAGAACATCAACCTGAGCTACAAATCTTCTCAAAACTCGCTATTGTCTCTCCTAACAGTTGCCAATAATTGCCTGCCTCTGGTGTCAGTTTGACACATCTGTCCTTATCTAATCTATCCCTTTATAAAATAATGGCACAAAATGAGCAATTCTCTAGCCTGCAGACAGAGTCACCTGGGAAATAATACCCACAACCTCTAGTGTTTCTCCATAGTTTCTCGTAACAGTAAAAAGGATACATTCCATCTGTGATTGATGTAATATACACTTTCAAAGATGATGAATCCACAAGCATTTCACCCCTTTTCTATATTTATCCAGTCTAATGTTTCACATTACTTCCCCTTAACTACAGAGCTTGCAATGTTATGTTTTTTTGACAATAGATGCAATGTATTCATTGGAAACCATTTCCAACTCTGGCATTCCACTCACATTGTAATTTTGGTCTCTAATAGGCACCACTCCTTGTTTGCTTACATCTTGCTCTTGGCATATTAATGAAACATTTTTGAGGATTCTTCATTGAGTTTATAATTACTAATCCCTCATTTGATAAGTTTGATGTATGGTTAAAAAGAACAAAAAAGAACATTTTCTTTCCTGTGTGAGATCCACTGAAATATGGTGCCGACAACATGATGGAAGCAGATTTAATAGTAACATTCAATGACAGAATGGCATAAAACTTGAAAGAGGAAAACAAGAAAGTCATGGAATAGTGATAACAAAGTGTGGGGCTGGATGAACACAGTCGGCCAAGCAGCATCTTAGGAGCACAAAAGCTGACGTTTCGGGCCTAGATCCTTCATCAGAAAAAAAAGGGGAATAGTGGCTCGGAGCAGGTTTAACTGCATAGCTCTATTACTGACATAACACAGGAATGATTGGTTGAATATCTGCCTTGGTGCTGTATCATTCTATGAAATACTTTCTGGTCCTTCATGGTCTTAAACATTTTATTTATTTCATTTCATTCATTCTCAATTTTCTATGGTGCTGTTACGCCAAAATGATCCCTCAACTAGAATTAGCATCAAAATAAAACACTAGTTCCTGACATATAAAAGCAAAATGCTGCGGTTACCACATGGCCTGCCATTACACACCCCCTGTTGTTAGTCACTAACGGTCCCCATTAACAACTACTCACCCTCCCAGCCTGATCGTTAGCAACTCCATTTCTGAAAAAGGGTCTAGGCCTGAAACGTCAGCTTTCCTGCTCCTCTGATGCTGCTTGGCCTGCTGTGATCATCCAGCTCTACACCTTGTTACCCTTTTGTTTGTCCAACTATCTTTCTCTCTCTTTGGGCTCTATCCTATTATTTACTCCTTACCCCACACACCTCCCTATTTTCTGCATATGAACTGACATTTTCCCAGCCACCATCAGTTCTGAGGAAGGGTGACTGGACCCGAAATGTTAACTCTGTTTTCTCCTTCACAGATGCTGCCAGGCCTGCTGAGATTTTCCAGAAACTTTGTTTTTGTTCTTGATAAGGATAGACAAGTTATGCTGCAGCTTTATAGAGCTTTAGTCCAGCCAATCTTGGAATATTGCATACAATTCTGGTCACCAAACTACCAGAAGGATGTGGATCCTTTAGAGAGGGTACAGAAAAGATTTATAAGGCTGTTGCCTGGTATGGGGGATTTTAGCAATGAAGAAAGGTTGGAAAGACTGGATTTGTTTTCATTGGAACATAGGAGGTTGATAGAAGTACATAGATTGTAAAAGGCATGGATAGCGTGGAATTTATGTGGCTTTTTCCTGGGGTGGAGGGGTCAAGTACGAGGGGGCACAGGTTCAAGCTGGGAGGTGGTGGGGGAGGGGACATTTAAAGGAGATGCGCGAGGCAAGTTTTTCACACAAAGGGTGGTGAGTGCCTGGATATGCTGCCAGAGGAGGTGGTGGAAGCAGACACAATAGCAACATTCAAGTTGCACCTGGCTGAATACATGAATAGGAAGGAAATAGAGGGATACAGATCCTGTAAGTGAAGACAGTTTTAGTATGGAAGGGCAAAATGTGTCAGCGCAGTCTTGGAGGGTAGAAGGGCCTGTTCCTGTGCTGTGTTGTTCTTTGTTCTGGTTTAGAACTCCTCCACACTACGAAAAAGACCCTTTTCATTTATCATATTTGCCCCCCTCATGATTTTATAAACCCCTATATGGTCTCTCAACTTGCTTGAAGTTTTTGCCATTCATGTTTTATCCTCAACATTGGGCTGAAAGTTTTAATCAAGTTTTATTTTCAAAGTCCAAAGTTTGGGTTTTCTGAGAAGCCAATTTTTCCCACTTATACATATAAGAAGGGCTGAGAGTAGTCATATGGAGCATTAAGGTCTGTGTTTTTGGGCAAAAGGACAACTCTTCTGACATTAAGGCAATCAAGTAGTTTGTGTCGTTAGAACTTACCACAGCAATTACAGTGATCTTTTGATGTTACCCACAACTATAAAAACTTATTGCGTTTTCCATATTACTGTAACAAACGTCTTGTTCTTTACATAGGTGAAATACTGAAATATTTGCCCGGTCTAATCCTTACCTTGATTACTTAACAAATACAAAAAAGGAAACCAATTTTCTTTCCTGTGTAAATCTAATTTAACATCCTGTGTTCATTATAGTCAGGAACAGCCGGTACTTCGGAAGCTAAAAGAGAATGGAAGTTAAATTATCAGATGTAACCGAAAGATGAGCAAGAACAGGTGACACTGTGTCAAGTTCAGAAGCTACGTATATTGAAATTGCATTCTGCTACGAGGACATTGTCGACTTGAAACTTTCTAGCTAATATTTGCACTAGATTATGCGGACCCTTTTGTACACTAATCCACCAAAGAGCAGAAAGGGGATGCTTAATGAATGATCTGAAGTTCCAAATATAATGTACGAAATCTACAATCATAGTGATTCTAGCAGGTGTCTTCCTTTGCAAGTCTATCACCATTGTAGAAATGTATCCACACTTGATTAACTGCATTATAAATTCAGATTCAAGACTCGAACCATCTCACAAGAAGTATGCCAAGACTCTTCCCACAGGATAGTTTCAGCCTGTCAGACCTTCAGACTGTCAAACCATTGTACTGTGTCCACCGACTGAGGAGTGAATCCACTGGCCCTTAAAAGTTATTGAAGGTTAACTTCAGAGTTCTCCATTGTAACGTCAAAGAATATGGCAACACTCAGCAAGAGATCAAATCACCTTATTTAGATCATGAATGGGTTGCAGCTTAGCCCAGATCCCATGAGGTTAGAATTTTAATGTACCTGGGCAATTCAATCATTCTGTTTGAGACATATGTTTAAAAAAAAACACATTTGTGGGGATGCTGTTAAATTGGGGCACGGAGTATTGCCAACATGTATCAAATCAATGTGAAGAATTCATTACTGCAGCAGAGTCCTGTTAGCCCAGATCAGACTAGTATAAAAAAATTATTTTTTTTCTCTGAAGTATTCAATTGGCCAGGCTTCATCGTAAAGACTAGGTTCACTCTGACTTGGCACTATGCTGTAGTTATGTTGCAGCTCTGTATACAGATGCTGATATGTACAATGTCCAAGCTTTGTCCTTAAAACCTGCATTTATATCGCACTTTTCATGATGACCAGATGCCTCACAGGGCTTTACAGCCAATGTAGTACATTTAATATAAAATCAGAAAGTGCTGGAATAGACTGGTAACCTCAATTCTGTTTCTCCATCCACAGACGCTACCAGACCTGCTGAATTTCTGTCTTCATTTCAGATTTATAGAATCCGCAACATTTTGATTTCATTTCATAAGTACTTTTGAAGCTTTGTCAGTAGTCGTTGGTGTATTATAGGAAACAGCAGTCAATTTACACGCAGCCAGCTCCCACAAACAGCAATATGGTTAACTATCAATTAACCTATTTTGAGATATTAACTGAGGGATAAATAGTAGCCAAGCAACCAGGGTTAATATCACTACTTTATAGTAACTTAGAATCTTTTGCGTTCACCCAAGTAGGCAGTTTGACATCTTAAGCTCAAAGCAGCATTTCAAACAGTGCAGCTTTTCCTCAGTATTGTCAGCTTTCATTTTCACACTAAGCTTTGAAGTGGGACTTTATCTCAGAATCTTGTGGCTCAGAGATGAGAGTGCTACCAGCTGAACCCCCATAGTTGACATGAGATAAAGTGTCAGAATAAATTTTTCTGTGTTCCAATGAAGCTTCCAGCTGTCAAGCTGACTGCTTAAACATTTTTAAAATTAAAGTCACTGTCCTGAAGTTATAATATTTTGTTGTGAATGCAAAGCACTTTTGGAGGGCCTCTTAGAGATATTCTTGCACCCTTTGGCTTCAGGACATCAAATTCAATATATTTATTTCCAACACAAAAATCAGTCAGAAAGAGATAGAAGGACAAACATGAAAGCAAAATCTTTGTGAACACAATTAGGCTCAACTACTCTAGTGTTTACTGAGATAGAATTGGTGTGAAAAAGCATTGAGGGAGAAAGAAACAAGCCAACAAGAAAGAGGCAGATCTGGAATTTGGTTTAAGCAACTGGAAAGGAGCATCAGTTGGACAGCATTTTCTGGATGTAATCAAAATGCAGTTACAGTTAGAATAGTTCGCAAAGGCAGACTAAGAAAAAAGTTCTTAAGGGGAAAAAAGAACTACATGAATGTGTTTTTAAAAATTTATTCATGGGACGTGGGTGTTGCTGGCTGAGTCAGCATTCATTGTTCGTTCCTAATTAACCTTGAGGAGGCGGTATTGAGATAACAAGGTGGAGAGCTGGATGAACACAGCAGGCCAAGCTGCATCAGAGGAGGAAGAAAGCTGATGTTTTGGGTCTAGACCCTTCTTCAGAAAAAATCTAAGCTGGTATTGAGCTGCCTTCTTGAATCGCCATGGAGTAAGAATACGCACGGAGCTGCTAGGAAAGGAGCTCCAAAATGTTGATTTCGATTTGATTATGATTTTATTGCCATGTGTACTAAAATACAGTGAAAAGCTTTGTTTGTGAGTGGTACAGGCAGATCACAGCAAGCAACGATGTACGGATCAAAAAGACTTGGAGGCATATGGGTTACATTACAGGTTACATTATTTGAGGCTAGAGTCCATTTAACAGTCAGCCAGGAAGAAGCTGTTCCTGAACCTTTTTATGCATGTGTTCAGGCTTCTGTATCTTCTGTCTGATGGAAGAAGTTGTAAGAGTTCATTACCAGGGTGTGATGGGTCTTCAATGATGTTGGCAGCCTTTCTGTAGCAGTGGGCTGTGTAAATGGAGTCCATGGATGGAAGATTGGCCTCTGAGATGGTCTGGGCTGTGCACACCACTTTCTGTAGTTGCTTATGGTTCTGGGCAGAGCATTTGCCATTCCAGGCTGTTATGTACCCGGAGAGTATGCTTTCAATATGTGCATCTGTAGAAGTTAGTGAAGGACTTTATGGAACATGCCAAATTTCCTGAGCTGCCTGAGGAAGAAGAGGCGTTGTTGGGCCAGCTTGACCATTGCATTTATGTGGAAAGTCCAGGCCAGGTTTTTGGTTATCTTCACTCCAAGGAACTTGATGCTCTCCACCCTCTCAACCTCAGTTCCATTGATGTAGATGGGGACGTGTTCTCCTCCTTTCTTTCTGAAGTTGATGATCAGTTCTTTAGTTTTGCCAACATTGAGAAACAGATTGTTTTCATTGCACCATGTCACCAAGCCCTCTGTCTCCCTTCTGTATCTTGACTTATTGTTGTTAGATAGCTGTCTGACTATGGGTGAACTAGTAGATCCAGCAACAGTGAAGAAATGGTGAAGTAGTTCCAAGTCAGGGTAGTGTCTATCTTGACGATGAATCCTTAGGCAGCTATCTACTGCTCTTCTCTTTCCAAGTGATAGGTGTAACAGGTTTGGAATGTGCTATTGAAGGAGTCTTGATTGCATAACCAGATCAGTGGGCGGCATTCAAGGAAGAGATTGTGAGAGTTCAGAGCAAGTATGTTCCCTTAACTTAACTTAAGCCTTAGAAACCTGGTAACATTCAAATGATCTTCTTTGCTTCCAGTGGCAATGTTTCCATTCTGAAGTGCAGTGTCCAATTTTGGCACAAAATTTCCACAATTAGATTTCAAAATGAATGTATACTTCTAATCATTTTATGTCACCATGAAAGTGATTGCAAGACTGCAAATGTCTATACACCGCAATCCCCAGGACTGACTCTCATCCCGCCTCCTTGCTGTCTTAGGAGGAAAACACTAACTGATGAGTAACCAGAACTCTGACTGATCTTTCTGCAGCTCCTTGACTGATTTATTGTTAATTCCCTGACTAGTTGCTCTGGAATGATCTTGGATTGAGATTGGCCACTGCTATAGGCTGACTGTGGTGAGGCCCCTGACTGTGGGCTACTTATTCTTTGGGACATAGCCATTTGGTTGAAGCACATTCATTGTGTTTGCCACAAACGCTGTTGGCATGTGCAGTAGGTGCATCTTTAATGTAGTACAGTGCCATTCAGCAATATATCCACCCTCTAGCAAATCATGACAATCTGACTTTGCATCTGTGCTAAGGTAAAACAAAAGTACTGTGAACCTGTAAGTTCTGAATCAGACAACAAAACTGTACAAGAACAAAGATAATAAAATGTGAGGCTGGATGAACACAGCAGGCCAAGCAGCATCTCAGGAGCACAAAAGCTGACATTTCGGGCCTAGACCCTTCATCAGAGAGGGGGATGGGGTGAGGGTTCTGGAATAAATAGGGAGAGAGGGGGAGGCGGACCGAAGATGGAGAGAAAAGAAGATAGGTGGAGAGGAGAGTATAGGTGGGGAGGTAGGGAGGGGATAGGTCAGTCCAGGGAAGACGGACAGGTCAAGGAGGTGCGATGAGGTGATTAGGTAGGGAATGGAGGTGCGGCTTGGGGTTGGAGGAATGGATGGGTGAGAGGAAGAACAGGTTAGGGAGGTAGAGACAGGTTGGACTGGTTTTGGGATGCAGTGGGTGGAGGGGAAGAGCTGGGCTGGTTGTGTGGTGCAGTGGGGGGAGGGGACGAACTGGGCTGGTTTTGGGATGCGGTGGGGGAAGGGGAGATTTTGAAGCTGGTGAAGTCCACATTGATACCATTGGGCTGCAGGGTTCCCAAGCGGAATGTGAGTTGCTGTTCCTGCAACCTTCGGGTGGCATCATTGTGGTCCTGCAGGAGGCCCATGATGGACATGTCATCTAAAGAATGGGAGGGGGAGTGGAAATGGTTTGCGACTGGGAGGTGCAGTTGTTTATTGCGAACCGAGCGGAGGTGTTCTGCAAAGCGGTCCCCAAGCCTCCGCTTGGTTTCCCCAGTGTAGACGAAGCCACACCGGGTACAGTGGATGCAGTATACCACATTGGCAGATGTGCAGGTGAACCTCTGCTTAATGTGGAAAGTCATCTTGGGGCCTGGGATAGGAGTGAGGGAGGTGGTGTGGGGGCAAGTGTAGCATTTCCTGCGGTTGCAGGGGAAAGTGTCGGGTGTGGTGGGGTTGGAGGGCAGTGTGGAGCGAAAAAGGGAGTCACGGAGAGAGTGGTCTCTCCGGAAAGCAGACAGGGGTGGGGATGGAAAAATGTCTTGGGTGGTGGGGTCGGATTGTGGATGGCGGAAGGGTCAAATCTCCCCTTCCCCCACCGCATCCCAAAACCAGTCCAACCTGTCTCTGCCTCCCTAACCTGTTCTTCCTCTCACCCATCCCTTCCTCCCACCCCAAGCCGCACCTCCATCTCCTACCTACTAACCTCATCTCACCTCCTTGACCTGTCCATCTTCCCTGGACTGACCTATCCCCTCCCGACCTCCCCACCTATACTCTCCTCTCCACCTATCTTCTTTTCTCTCCATCTTTGATCCGCCTCCCCCTCTCTGCCTATTTATTCCAGAACCCTCACCCCATCCCACTCTCTGATGAAGGGTCTAGGCCCGAAACGTCAGCTTTTGTGCTCCTGAGATGCTGCTGGGCCTGCTGTGTTCATCCAGCCTCACATTTTATTATCTTGGGTTTTCCAGCATCTGCAGTTCCCATTATCCCTGTACAAGAACAAAAACAAAGTTGCTGGAAAAGCCCAGCAGGTCTGGCATCATCTGTGAAGGAGAAAAACAGAGTTAACGTTTTGGGTTGGGTGACCCTTCCTCAGAACTGGTTACTCAGTACTGGACCCAAAACGTTAACTCTGTTTTTCTCCTTCACAGATGCTGCCAGACCTGCTGAGCTTTTCCAGCAACTTTGTTTTTGTTCCTGACTTACAGCATCTGCAGTTATTTCGGTTTTTAAATTGTGCAAGGAGGCAAGGCAAGGCAGATATGTTGTGAGCATCCAAGTAGGCACAAAGTGAGAGAGCACTAAGAAAGCAAACAAAGACCCCTAATATACAGCCCACTCTGATACAATGTGCCATCTGCTGGAGTGTGGCTTATGACCTGAACAAGTGAGAGGGTATCCTATCCCAGTGACCATCAAAAATATCACTGCTCTAACTTTTTGTATGCATGTTTTCTCAGTTCCTGACTCATAGATGTATGAAGGCTATTACTTTATACCACTTGTTATACCACTTTGTTTCAAACATGAGGTCAGAGGTAGAGCTGCTGTGGGTTTTGCCATCATAAGTGGCTTCATCCAGGTGTAGGGTACTGTAGACTGTATAAAAGTTACATTGGGAATATCCTTTATAATGTAGCTGACCATCAACTGAAAAGGGTTCCATTCTATCAATATGTATGTGGTAAGTGGTACTACATCTTAAAGGACAGCATCAGGGAACTTAAGAGTTGGCATGGTATCTATATGCTTGAGAACTCTGCTATCGTGGCTGATGACTTTATTATCCAACTCCTGACAGCAGCCAAGTGTAGATACAATACACTCCATGCTTCAAACAGGGCAATTATGGAGCAGATAATAGGACTCTTGAAGATGACGTTCAAAAGGTTGAATCAGTCTGCAAATCCTTGAAGTACAGTCCAGACAGATTGTACAGCATTACCCTCGCATGCTGTGCTCTGTGTAACTTGAGCAGGCAAAGAAGATATGTGATAGATGCTGGAGCTGGAGACCAGCAGCAGTTTTCTAAGGTGGATAACAAGCACACTGTGTAGAAGGACTATCATCTTCAGCACGATAGAATATTTCAGCATTAGATGCCACAAGCCATACAGGGCTTAATTGACAGCCAATTCCAATCAACATAAGCTGAGTGCAGTGATCGCTAATTGACTGTAAATCTATTATTGCTCAAAAGGGTTAGCAGGTCCATTTATTCCCAAAAATAAATGCAGCCTTTATGGTTTTCTTTTTCTATTTTTTTCTATTATTCAATAAATTTAATGTTTTCAACTGTTTGAATGCTTTCAAACATGTGAAGGTCCCATATTGAACAATGACAGGATGTTATGACACATTGCATGTTAGAGAAAGAGTAGTTTTCCCTTTCACAGGATTGTAAGATGTTGCGTTACTAAGGGCTGGTAGCTGGTGTGACTTGAATCTTATAGCTTTAGTCACAACACAGTCAATCAGACAGGTGCTAGTGTAGAAGAGCATTACATGTACAAACGTGAACATCTATTCCCACTGAAGTGTCACTCATGACTCCCCAGAAGCTGCTCTTTCTTATTACCCTTCCTAACGTGTACCGTGAAGGGAAATTTGTGACTGGCAGTGATTGACCTCATGCACAGCTGGATTTCAAATAATGTACGTGTCCCAAAAGGATTTGATAGTGGCGAGTACATCTGCTGCTGGTTAGTGCCAGATGGCGCAAGAGTGAAGCCATAGAGCCCTGGTCCATACATAATGAGGTGAGCAGCTAAGAATAGTTTGAGAAGCTCACCAGAGCTCACAAAGAGAAAACTTCCATAAGACTCCCCAGAATTGATACTTAGTCAATTTTTGATAATGTTCAGCCCATCATCTCTTTCTTCACATTGCTACAGTGGTGCTTTCTAAATAAAGTGTTTGTTAAGAACAAAGAACAAGGTAGTACAGGAGCGGGCCATTTGGGCCTCCAAGTCTGCCCCAACACATTTTGCCCTTGTATGTTAAAACTGTCTTCACTTACAGGATCCACATCCCTCTATTCCCTTCCTATTCATGTATTAGTCCAGGTGTTTATTGAATACTGCTACTGTTTCTGCTTTGACTACGTCCTCTGCCAATGTGTTCCAGGCACTCACCACCCCTAGTGTGAAAAACTTGCCTTGCACTCTTGTGAATTGAGGATTTTCAAAAGCATGCATAGTTCCAGCTCTGAGTATTGATATAACACATTCTCTGCATGAGTGCAGACTCCCATGCATCATGTGAATGTGCCATTAAAAAGGCACTTTTATCATAAAGTAAATATTAATTTTTAAACACTATTTATTTTCAATCAAAATGTTTGTAGATTGACAGTACCTTCCCTTCCACGTGGACTCCATGAGTGTACAGCGTGTAGGTAATGTCACCACTACACGTGTAACTGGCGTGGACAATCATTATCCCATTAGGTGTGCAGAACATCTTCTCTATCTTCAGCCTTAATGATAATAAAGTAAATTTCGAATTACAGAGCAATATTAGAAACTTTGCGCAATCTTTCGATTTTGGGATGACGTTCTCTTGCTCTCTGGTGATTTTCTCAATAAAGTACTCTGTGCTTATCTAAAGTCAAAGAAATGTTTAAATTCTCATGTGCTCGCACCTGCATTTCCCTTTATCCCTGATGCACAAATTAATGTTGCGCAGATGATATTAATTTTACCTCGCCTTTTTAGTTTCGGAGCTTTATGACCATAATACATTTACAGAAAGTTGTTTTTTTTACTTACTAAGGCGTTTTTCTTCATTTTTCTATTATGGAAATTATTTCAAATTTTAAAATGTACAAGTTTGGAACGTAGATTTTTCTTTCGTGTTTTTCGTGGACCGTTTAGTTATTTCCAATTTTTAAAATTTTTATTTTTAGTTTGGCTTTATTTCAATGATTAAGCATTCATGGCTTTTCTTTGTAGTTGTATTTCTTTCTGTGCCCATCTGCTGCTTTTAACTGGGAGCGCAGTAGATTTTCTGTACGAAGATATAGCTTTCTAAGTCTACTCGCTCCGCCCATCACGAAGCCCCTCAGCCCGCCGCCAACTTTTTACAAACTTACTTAAGAGATGTAATCAATAATGTCTTATCATCAAGTGATGCCACGAAAGCAAAATAATTAGCTCCAAGGATTGCTTGTCTCTGTTTAAAGAGAAAACCTGTAAACAACAGGTGTGCGTCAATGTCCTCAACACTATTATGGACCTGGACAATTTTCATAACTCTTCAATTAAATATTCTTGTAAATCCGAAATTTAAAATGCTATTTGCATTTGTAGCCTGGGATCGATGACGCCTGCTGTGGGGGAGATTATCAGACCTGATGTAAGCAGTGGGGCACAGCCGCTATAGCACGGCTCAGCAGTATAAATAGGCAGTGAAGGGAACGGAATTTAAAGCATCGCACTCCACAGCAGCGACAACATCGACTCAACTGGCGAAACCCGACAGAGTAAGTTCTATTGAGCCACTACATTCAATGTTCTAGTTAAAAATCAAACTTTCTACGCAAAGGTTTTCACAACCGTATGCAATTTTAAATTATTGCCTGACAATGTGTTATGTTTCTTCGGTGCAACAGACCATGCTGGGCAAGGCTCCCCTCCTGGTATTCTACTGCCTGACTGTACACACTATGTGCTCACCGGTATATCCAGCACGAAGGTGAGTTTGCCGATAGCTTTGTACCTACGTACCTGTCTAGTGATTGTCACAGCTACAGCATTCTACACAATTGTTCGCAAACAACAATAGGCCCCTGTTTCTTTTAGGACAATGTAAACATTTTACGGAAAGTACCCTCAATATAAACCTAACAATGTTTGATTGGAGCTGAATTTCCATAATATTTTGAATTGGAAATATCAGCTTCTCACTAAAGTTATGTCAATTACAAAAAAAAAGAGGGTCTACTTTTTTTAGTAACTACATAAGTTTTGTCTTCAAAAAGTACAAAGTTATTTTATGCTGCAGCCTTCTTATGTTTACTGGTTTTGATGTGACATTTTCACAATCTGAAACAATGGAAGGTAAGTGAATGTTGTCAAACAATTATGTTTTCAAGTGTAATAAAAACTCTACTGGTCACAGTCAAACAACAGTAAACTGCAAGACTTTGGTATAATATTCATGAATGGTGAAATGAAAAAAAAGTGATAATCTGACAATGAAAAATCAATGCAACATTTGTTCAGTGGACAAGACTTTTCAAATCTTGTATTTTAAATTGATGGGAAAACAGATTTTCAATCCTGGCTATTTTAAGACTTGATTAATTATTTATAGATTAATATGTAAATATTACATGATTGCTTTGCATATTTTGTATGCTGGGTTATGAATTAATACGTTCAAGTCTATACCCTTCTTCATGTAATTTATCAATATTATGTTTAGTTGAAAAATAAAAGGAAATCTGCTTTGGCTCTGGCTGTAGATTTGAAAATAGTCCTATTCTGGGGAGAATGCTCAGTACCCCAGCAGAGGAGAGTGACATCGCCCAAGCCAGAAGGCTGTGTGAGGATGATGAGTCTGCCCTGGATACCACTGGAAAACGGCAAGTCCTTACACTGTCAGCTGAAAAGTTGCATTTAAATTATCAATACATATTTGTGTATTTAATATCCATTCCAGCCAGCTTTCCCATTCAACACTGTGCTTAATCAAACCATAAACTCATTTGCAAATGTGTTCACCTTTCATTATATAGAGGAAGAATCCCTTCTCCCAATATAATATATTTTGCTTTGTACAATATACCCAGTTATTTACTTTAGACAATGAACTAACCAAACCATGGACACAATGACATCTCCTAATTTCAACAGTCCAATTCATGGAATGACATCAATGTTTATGTATCTGTGTATGGTGACAATATAAAGCATTCGGATGTCAAGGACAATTATAAAACTTGCTGGGTGAAAGGCAAACACCTATACATCACTTGTCTTTTCAAAATTTCCTGCTTGTGAACATTGGCTTTGCAACTAAAATTAAAACTGAAACTTTAACAGTGAACTTTTCATTAACTCAGCTTTCCTTCCATCATACTTTGTGTTAATTGTGTCAAAATAAACACAATCAATATGTATGCATGTTGCTATATAATCAATCCTTAGATATAATGCTGGTGTGTTCAGCTCCAGTTTGGTTTTGACAGATGGTGACTAAATTATTTATTATGAAAATTATATGAAATATTACATAGGGTGTGTCTGTTGTTTGATGGAGTTTACTTTCAAAAGAAAAACCATAGGACCACTTTATCATAAGTTTGTTCCTTATAAGTTGGTTTAAGAATTCTTGCTGTTTGTACATTCAGAACTGAACGCCATGCGGATGCAGTATTCACCAACAGCTACAGGAAGGTCTTGGGTCAGATGTCTGCAAGGAAGCTCCTTCAGACAATTATGGGCAAAAGAGTTGGGTGAGTTAACTAGTCAGAGATATATTTTGATTTATTTTTTGTGTATCACTTTAAATGCTTCTGTCTTACTTTTGAATGATATGGTATTAATTGCTTAAAACTATTGTACATGAATGACTGAGCAGGCTAGTGATTGACCTACTCCTGCACCCAGTTCTAGATTCTAGTGAATATTTGATGAAAAAGATCCTTGAAAATGAATTACCACATTTTGTTTTGACATCGAGTATATATTTTTGCACACACTTAAGTATTAACTTAAAACCAAAAAAAAAACCAAATTCATGGGCCCAAGTTATGTGGAACACTCAGATATCAGAAGGAAATTATCGAAGAACATAAAAAGAAACAGCATTATATACCATAGATAAAGAAGTAAAATCAGACAGGATAAATTCGAGGTAGGACTACTTAGGAGTATGCAAGATTATTTCATGGCAATAACTGTGAAACGGCAGAGATATTGATTTTATTTCAGTTTTTACCAAGAAGGATAAAGCAAGAGACATGTCATTCCTATATGATCAAAACAGAGCATTATGACATTCTAGATAGAAAGAAAAGAGATAATTGACACCATAGATAATAGGACATTTACTTCAGAGGGATTATGGCCATGCATTCTCAAATACAAGGGAAGAGATACTTATATTCAGAAAGGGAAGTGGAATAAATCCACAGAAATAAACTCGTTATCTGAAAACAAGTGCTAGGAAAGATATCAGAATTCTTTATCATTTGTGTTTTGATAACATTTAGTAAACAGAAAATTTTATGAAGACATTTTAAAAAGCAAGGCATCATATTACTTTAAGGAATTCTTTGATGAAGTAACACAAGTAGAAGATCAGGATAATATGGCAGATATGATATGCTTGGACTTCAAAAGGCCTCCCTCAAATTGACACTTGACTGAATTCAGAGCTCAATCACCATAATGGACTACAAGTAATAGAAAGCTACGAGTAAAGGGGTTAAAAGCATAAGGAGAAGTGATCTTCCAAAAGTATAATTACTGTAACCATCGTTCACTATTTACATAAACAATTTGACTATGAAATCAGGAATACAAAATCAAAATTAGCAGATGGAGCCAAATGAAGGAGAGGCTGTATTTATAGTTCAGTTTGAAAAAGACAAAATACAAGAAAACATTAATAAATTTGTAGAAAATGGAAAGTTACAATGATAGAATCATAGCATATGATGGGGCAACATATATGGAGGCTAACCTACCCATCACAGTTCTGTCAGCTGTCTGCAAGAGCACTCTCACTAGTGCTAATCCTCTTTAATTTTCTTTTCTCTGTATATGCTTGTCTGAGTTCCTTTCACAATATAGATAATTGTAAGGAGGGGGACGTGCAACTTGGTAGGAGGAATAAAAAAAACATGGGCTTTGGAAAATAGCAAACTATATTTGTGGCATTTCTTCAGACTTCACTGTTCCCTCATAATATAGCATACTCATTTCAGAAAAAAAGGCAAAAAATCTTTCCTGCCCGAATAATACTTGATCTCAGTCTTTGTTTATGTAATCCATCGTATTCTTAGAACAGTGAGTTTATTTGAATATATGTAGCTAGTTGTTTTTTAAATGTAGAGTAGCTGTTGTGTTGATGCATTAATTGTAAAATGCATGCATTACGCAGCTTAGTATATTAAGAATATTCAAATTGTATAAAAGGATGTATAGTTTAGTTCCCTCGCACCCTGTGGGTTCAAGAAAGGGAAAATGAAATTTGTAGACAATAACCTGTATGTCCTTCCCTGATAAGAGACTGAGAACTGGTAGTGTATGTGATGAAAGTTAAGTAGCATATCTTCAAAATACCATCTTCAAACCTTTATAAGATTTCGTCTTTTTTAAAATAGCGATAGCAGCCTTGAGGATGAGCCTGAGCTCTTTTCCAAGAGAAACTCTGATGACATCTTTACAGACACCTATGCTCGTTACCAGCGGCAGATGGCACTTAGAAAATATTTGGCTGAAATTCTGGGCAATCAAAGGTAAAATTAATAGGTCAAGTTCATTGTCTTTGATAAGTATCTTGTTTCAATACTAATACAATGTGTGCAGACTAATATTGAAGATTACAGATTTTAATACATAAATAATGGGAGTCTCATATTTTAAAAAAAAGAAGATGCAAATAAAAATCACACAGCTCTGATGTGGTCAAACAGTAAAGTTACCATGCATTATAAAACTGTGCTGTCTAGAACAGAGTGTTTGAGGTTCAGTTCTGGGTGCTCCCTGCAATGGCAACTGGGATGATACAATTGCTTCAGTATATTGAAATAAGGGGAAATCAGTCACAAATCTTAATGCAGTGTGAAATTCACTAACCCCTTTCTGGATAAGTAAACAGTGTGCAGTCATAATCTGGCGATAGAATTAGAATTTGTTGGACATCCCCATTGATAAAATAGCTTACAAACCATCAATACCTGGGTTTGATGTATAGACATTAGCTTTGGGTAATAAGTAGGTTGCACTCTTGCCTCTGTGTCAGGAGTTAAGGGTTTAATCTCCACTCTGGAGAGTTGAGTACAAAATCAAGACTCACACTCTGGTGCAGTACCAGAAAAGTGTTTACTACTGGAGGTATCATCTTTCAGATGAGCTGCTAAAGGTCTACTATGAGCTGGTTCCTGTACATTTCCACACTGTACTCTGAAACCATTACCAAGTCACAAAAGGCTGAAAATTTGTGTTCTTACATGCTTATTAATAATATGGGCAAAATGAGGAACAAAATACCAGTCGGATTAGGGTATTTAAAAATTGGTTGGGTGTTAAAAGTTATTTGTTATCTACTGCAGACTTGAAAATATAAACATCAGGCAGCTGCCTGAGGACTTTTCTGCAGCTCTGGAAACATATTACGGAAGCAAATCCTCTTACAGTGAGTCTTTTTGTGATTAAGCTATTCTTGTTTTTTCCCTTTGATTTCTTCACCAGCCTTCTTGAAAATAACAATAGAGTATGGTTCCAATGCTACAGTCTCACTCATTGCTTTTTGTGTCCTTAAACCACAACTTGCAAAAATTTATTTGAATGAAGACTTTCATCTTAAATTACTTAGAAGCTATAAACAAAAGCATCCAGCAGAGTGCACTGATTAGTAGCGAGAAAGAAGGACCCAGGTTTTGTTTTCCGCCATTGAGTTTTGAAGCCAACATTGTCAAATGAAACACCCATTGATGTCAGAACACAATTAATTAACTTTGCAGTGAGCCTGAACATTTTCTGGTGTGTATGGCTTACATTGCATGGGTACATATCCACTGAGTCAACAATTGTTAAATTTTAGACAACTGTGAACAGTAGGATGATGGCAATTTTGCACAGGTTAAAAGATAAAATTGGCACAGTCTTACCACACTATAGAGCTGCTCTCTCACTAGAGAGACATTACTGGCAGTGGTTTACCTGAGGGGCACCACGTCTCAGGCATGGAGAGAGGTTGAAAAGGAGAGTCCTTCATAGTAACCTCAGCCAATGTGGGAATTGAACCCACGCTGTTGGCATCACTCTGCATTGCTAACCAGACATCCAAACTGACACCACGTGCACAATATTGTTGATTTATAATGTTCACATTATCACTCCAACCCATTACCTCATGTCCACTAAGCACAAATTCAAATCCCTGTAACTCATTTCTCAAATGACTGGCACTTGTAGCAAATCATCATCACAGTGTGAGGAAAAAACTACAACTGGTAGGACTTGAGCCTAGGGGTCCTGGCTCAAAGGTGGGGACACTACCATTGCACCACAAGAACACTTCCTTACAGTTATGTTGGCTGTATGATGGATTTGGATAGGTTGTCCTCTGTAGCCGACTAATTGATTCAATACCATAACTAAACAGCTGGATCGTAGTCCAAGCCATTTGAGGATTCATCAACTCGTTTGGTTCATTATTATAGGTTGGAGAGACAAATCTGCCATAGAGATGAGCATTTATACCACTTGATTTTAGAGTGTGTTCTTAGTTGAACAAGCAATATAAATCTTCCCACTGAAATGGATTGGTGAATTGTGCAGTTTCAGTTCTCCAATCTTCAGCACTGCTACTGTCAGGCTTCTGAGTCTTTGGTCTTTGCTTTTTGAAAACTTGGACCTGAAAACTCTGGATTTTAGGCAATGGGGTATGTCCCTATAGTTGGACAGTGCATACTCATGTTAAAGAAATGGGATTCAATCTTTGTCGATTTCTTAGTAGTTCAGTTGAGAAATGATTCAGATTCATAATATTTTTCTGTATGTCAGATGCAAGCTAACCAAAACAAAAATGTTCAACTTAAATTTTATACAAATATACTGCTAATGGAATTAAAAATAAAAGTAAATACTCATTTTTTATTCACAGATAATTAATTGAAGCAGTGTCAATTCTCCACCCTAATGGATCATACAGTTTCTTTCAAAGAGAAATTCTTCATTAAAATAGTTTTGATGTACAGTATTATGCACTAAATTTATTAATACAATTCACTGTAAACATTATTTCTATGGAAATTTGCATTGTGATATTATATTAAAGTTACATCTGCACAACTGGTGAAATTGTCTATTTCTCTTCATTTCATTCTTGTTTGTAGTTAATTTCTGTCAGCAGTACTCATGGAGAGCTGTATAGTAAACCCAATTGTTATGCTGATCTTTATGTCTGTTATTGGAGCTTTCTTTCATTTTCTGTGCAAGGCTAAATCTTGATAATGAAAATTCTAAGTTGAAATCATGTTTTCTCAAACATTAGGACAAAACACGCTCCCTAATATAATCATTTTTAATAATAGATTTAAGTACCATTTACTGACTTAGAATGCTATAAGGCTAAATATAATAAATGATGCTCTATTGGTCACCTTTGAAAAAATACTCTATTATGATTTATAATAGTTATACATTCTTGACCAACTGCATGTACTTAACATGATGTCTGAGTTCAATATCTTAATACTGGAATGTTGTAAATTGTAAAGCACAAATTACCACCAAAAGTTAACAGGTTTCCTTATACTGCTAATTGGCTGTATTAATGTTCAGGAGTTAACTGGTTTCAGATTATAGTGCTGATGTATACAAGCTTAAATAAAACTCTTGCAAATACCATTTAAAGCAAATCCTTAAATTGTAATTGTTTTTAATTGCCAAGATTTTGTTTGTAATTAATCATAACGTTCCCAAAAGAAAATAGTGTAATTATATGATGAAGTGTGTATCTGAAATATTTTATCATTGATTTAGCACATGGTTTAGCTTGTTACTGCAGGGCATACATTTATTAAACTTACTTGATACACTTACAATTTCTGAATATGTTCTCCAAACATTGCTTGTCAAACAGTTAAAAGTCATTTTGTAGAAAGAATGATATCAGAATTATTTTAAGCAAAGTTTGAGGTGAATTATCACATTTTCTAATATGATTCCTCTAATCTGTAGACGTGTTTATTTTTGGAAGGATAAACAAGCACAGATGTAATTATACAAAAGTTTGTCTCAGATGGTGGTGCTTTTACATCTGAATCAGAGCACTGTGCTTTCAGACCTTGAGCACGTGGTTTAGACAAACAATTCAACTGAACTCAGGGAGATGTGCTTTAGAGATGCACTTTTTGGGTTGGATATCAAATGAAGTCTTATCTGCCCTCTCCGGCAGATTTAAAAGACTCAGTGATAGCTTCCAAAGAAAAGCAGAGAGTTCTTAAAGTGATTATGTGACGCAGTACATAAGCATACCTTTTAAACCTGGGAATTGAACCAAATTTAACTGAATGACATAGGAATTGGTTATCTATTAGTATTGTGGTAAAGTGAGTCTGAACAAATAATAAGTTCTTCATAATGCAAAGAACAACACAACTTGCACTGCACTAAATTATGATTTTGTTTAGTGTAGCCAGTATGGTGATATTGGAAATTAAAATGTCACATTGGACTTTAACCTTTGAAGGTCAAAGTAACCACAAATAACTGAATGCGTGTAATCCATGCACTTCACCTGTAGTAAATTTAATTTTTAAACATCTATTGGTAACTCTGAACATAAGTTAAAAAATGTTCTATGCCATGAGACTAACATTTCTTACTTTGAGGAACTAATTTAGAATAGGATAAAGATTGGTTTATGTATTTTTTATATTAATTAACAATTTTATCTCAATTTAAATCAGAGAAAATTAGCAAAAAAATGCAAATCATTAAATCATTTGCCTTGCTTTTCAATGAATTAAAACTGACCTCAAAACTTGAGAGAATAAAAACATCTCATTTTTTGCCAACTTTATTTTACTTGAGACTTATGAACAATTTCTATTTAAAACATAAAGCAATAGTAAAATTTGATGCACTGAGTTGCAAAAATGTAGAAATATAACAGGTAATTCTATGTCTTTGATTAAGCATGAAGTGCTTTTGAATATTTATTTTTAGTCAAGTAAGTTTAGTTGACATGCAATAGTGCAGAAAACTACCAATATTGAAATGAGCAGCATAAGATAATTATAAATAAACAATACATTCCAAGCTTTGGTTTATAGAAACCATTTTTGAAAGAAGAGAACAATAATGACTTAAAGCTCCTTCAATGCGATGAAATGTGTCAAATTGCTTTACAGAGTGGAAAGGGAAATTCAGATTTGAAGGTAGGTAGCAACTTCGAAACACAGTGTTAAACTCAAGTCAATGTCCAGCAGAGGGCTAAATTGCACATTACTAGGTTCAGTCTGCATGAACAACTGAAGATGAGATCAATGGTAAGGAACAGATTTATTACAGGAAACCAAATATCCTTTGCAATAGTTAATTGATGGAAGCTTTAGTTTCCTAGATGGTAAGACAGCACAGCAGTCATCACAGACTGAACAGTGTTGGTGGGGATTTAAAATTGTTTGTCCTTAGAACACTTTTGGAAATTTAACCAAAGATTATCAGTAATAATATGAAGAGGCAGGATGTATTCATGAGACTAGGACCCGTGGGCACAGCCTTAAAATTAGAGAAGGTAAATTTAAATCTGAAATGAGACGACATGTCTTCAGCCAGAGTGGTGGGCTTGTGGAATTCATTGCCACGGAGTGCAGTGGAGGCCGGGACGTTGGATGCCTTCAAGGCAGAGATCGACAAATTCTTGATCTCACAAAGGAATCAAGGGCTATGGGGAGAGTGCAGGGAAGTGGAGCTGAAATACCCATCAGCCATGATTTTAATGGTGGAGAGGACTTGATGGACCAAATGGCCTTACTTCCACTCCTATGTCTTGTGGTCTTATTGTCTTATGATGCACAAGCAAAAAACTGAATTTTCCGGCAGACTATAGATGATGGGAATGCAGGAGAGAGAGGCCATTTCATGGGCATATGCTAGCTAAATTAGAAGCACCAGGAGTAAAAACAATTAAAGACCACACTACAGAAATCTTAAACGAGAAAGCAGTGGTGTAGTTGACTGTACCAACGGCTGCAGAGAGGAAGGAAAGGAATCATAGTGCCCAAATTTAATTTGTGAATGGAGAAAGGTGGTTCAGTGCTATGATCATAACTGCACATTGAGGTATTTAAACAGGGAATGACCAGAGAGAGTAAGACAAACAGCATGTGGCAATTATGTCCTTTATTCCTTTATGCATTCACAGGACAAGGGCATCTCTGGCTAGGCAGCATTTATTGTCCATCCCTAATTGCTCAGAGGGCAGTTAAGAGTCAACCACATTGCTGTGGGTCTGGAGTTGCATGTAGGCCAAACCAGATAAAGACGGCAGTTTCCTTCCCTAAGGGGCATTAGTGAAAAGGATGGGTTTTTGTGAACAAATCATCAATGGATTCATGGCTGTTAATTCCAGATATTTATCAAATTCAAATTCCACCATCTGCCATGGCTGGATTTGAACCTTGTTCCCCAAAACATTATCTAGGTCTCTGGATTAACAGTCCAGTGATAACACCACTAGGCTATCACCTCCTCCTGTTTAAACAAGTGGCTAAAACAGACAAGTGATCTACCTATTGGAAGTTCCTTTCTTCAGACATATGCAGAGTATTTCCAACAGTTTTTTTTGTATTTATGATTTCTATTGATCACAGTATTTTGCTATTGAATCATTGTAGAATCACTACAGTGTGGAAGCAGGCCATTCAGCTCATTGAGTCCACACCAACACTCCAAAGAGCATCCCATTAAGATCCATCCCTTACCGTATCTCTGTATTTCCCACCCTACACACTAGGGAAAATTTAGCATGGCCAATCCACTTAACCTACTCATTTTTGGACCACGGGAGAAAACTAAACCACCACAAACAAACCCACACATACACCAAGAAAATGTGCAAACTCCACACAGACCATCACCCAAGGCTGGAATTGAACCTGGGTCCCTGGTGCTGTGAGGCAGCAGCACTAACCATTGACCCACCATGCTGTCCACTGAGGTTAGGTTTCAATTCAATTGATAAGTCTGGAATTTAAAAAAAGTTTCAGTAATATTGATTGTAAAATCATTGTCAATTGTTATAAAACCCATCTGGTTCACTAACGTCCCTCAAAGAAGGAAATCTACCTTCTTTCCTGAATCTGCCCTGCAAATGACTCCAGATCCATAGTAGTTTTCTCTTGCCTCCAAATTGACCTGATGAGCTACTTGGTTCATTCACAGGGTTCGATTCCATCCTGTATGAAGTTTGCACATTCTCCCTGTGTCTGCATGGGTTTCCTCCGGGTGCTCTGGTTCCTCCCACAGTCCAAAGATGTGCAGGTTAGGTGGACTGACCATGCTAAATTGCCCGTAGTTTACAGGGGGATGTGTAGATTAGGTGGATGGGTCTGGGTGGGATGCCGAGTGTTGGCGTGGACTTGTTAGGCCAAAGGCCCTGCTACCACATTGTAGGGATGCTATGATTCTCATCACCTGTGCTGAATCCAGAATACTTGCCCAGGCCTCAAAGTTACGGACCCATAGAAATGAGGCTGCTGTCAATCAGATGTATCGAGTCACTGCAAAAGAAGTACTTATAAAAGTCAAAACTTGATGCACTGATCGCAGCTTGAAACAAACTAAATAAAGGCATGCCCAAACTAATCATTCCTGAAAAACCCTCCTCACTAACTTCTGGGAACTTGTGCCAAAATTCAAAGAGCTTTCCCATACATTTTCAAGCAACAGCCTATCATAGTCATGCTCACAATCATATTCATTAGCTAGCATCACATAATTCTCTATCCTGATGGTACACACAGTATTTTTAGGTCTTGCTGGGGTAATGCACTGGAAATCAAGCCTGACTGTACTTGCAGGCATCACAAAAGTTAAAGATTATATAAAAATACACAAAATTCCCCAATTTATCTGTCCTTTAGACCCAGGGTGACACACAGCAGAGACTGGTTTCTGTATTTAACAAGAATTACTCATGTTCCAAATAATTCTAGCTATGAACGAACAATTATGAGCCACTGATCTATTACTCCACTTGCTCAAACCCTGAACCCCTCACGGAACTTCCTCTACTCCTCTCATTGTTTTAAACCCCAATAAGTACAGGATCAAACTACTCAACCTCTCCTCATAAGAGAATCCATCCATATTCGGGATGAACCTAGTGAGTGTTCTCAGGGTTGTGTGCAAAGCCAAAATACCTACATTTAGGTAAGGAGACCAAAATCATTCTCAGTATTTCCAGCTGTTGTCTGACTAGAATCTTGTATAGGTCCCTCTTTCATGCTCCATTCCATATGAAATAAAGGCCAACATTCTATTAGTTTTCCCAATTACCTGCTGAATTCTAGCTTTTTGTGATTTGTGTAAAAGGACCACTAAATCCCTCTCTATTTTGGCTTTCTGCAATCTTTCTGCATCAAGTCAAAATAAGATTCAGCTCCTCTACTCTTGCTGCCAAAGTGCATAACCTTACATTTTCATACATTATGTTCATTTGCCAAGTTTTTGTTCACTCATGAACCTATCTATATCTTGTTGCAGACTCAGTGTTTTCCCCACCTCTTATCTTCCTAATTTTGTGTCATCTGCAAACTTGTCGATAATACATTCAGTCCGCTCATCCAAGTCATCAATATATATTGGAAATAATTGTAGGCCCAGTACTACCTATGACATTCCAATTGTTTACCGTCCTGAAAATTTATCCCTTGTGCCGGCTGTCCGTCTCTACTTGATGGCCAATCGTCTATCAATGCTAATATATTATCCTTAACACAGCAGGCTCATCTTATTAAGTAACCTAATATGCCTTATTTAACAAATGACTCTTGAAAATCCAAAATACATTATATCTCCTGGCTCCCATTTATTATACCTGCTTGTTAACTCCTCAAATAGTTCTTACAGATTTGTCAGATAAGACTTCGACTTCATGAGACCATACTGTTGCTGCTTGTTTAAATTATGTCTTTCAAAACACTTTGCTATTACATCCCTTACAATAAGGCTCTAAAATTTTCTCAGTCACAAATACTAAGCTAACTGGCTGATTCTTATCTGATTTTTGTGTCTCCTTTTTTGAATAAAAGTCTCAAATAGCAAAGGTGTCACATTTCCAATCTCTGTGATTTACACAGAACCTAAGAATTCTTGGAAGATTGTTACCAATCCATTCACCACCTCTGTTATACATTCTTTAATATCCCAGGATACAACGCCTCAAGTCATTGGACTTACTGATCTTTAACTTTATTAGTCTCCCAAATACAATTTCTTTAGTGGTGGTTATTGACAGTATTTTCTACTGCATATTTGCCCCTTGATTATTTAGTATTTTGGAATGCTAATACCATCTTCTACTGTGAAAATTGATGCAAAAAATTAGTTCAACTCCTCTGCCACTTCCTGGATCCCCGTTATTATAACTTCAGTCTCAGAGGTAGGTGGGATGGAGATAGGGGGTTGTTGTGGTTGGTCAGTGGGAAGGGTGGAGCAGGTAAGTGAGTCAGAAGACGGACAGGTTGGGGGAGGAGAGATTTTGAAGCTGGTGAAGTCAATATTCAGGCCATTGGATTGTAAGCTCTCAAGGCAAAATATCAGGTGTTGTTCCTCCAGTTTACATTTGGCCTCACTCTTACAGTGGAGGAGGCCAAGGATGGAAATGTAACCAGGGGAGCAGAGGAGGGTGGAGGGAGGTTAAAGTGGATGGCAACCAGAAGGTCGGCTTAGTTGGTGTGTACAGAGCGCAGGTGCCCTGTCAACTGGTCCCTGAATCTGCATTTGGTCTGTCCTTACCTCTGTGTCAGGAGTTAAAGGTTTAACTTCCACCACAGTGACTTCAATACAAAATCAAGACCGACTTTAGTAGGGTACTGAAAGAGTGCTTAGTACTGAAGTGTCAAATTTCAGATAAAGATGCTAAAGATCTATTGTCAGTTAGCTACTGTATAATGTATTTTTCATCCAGTAATCTGAAGACCAGAAATACACTCTCTGATCCTACTCATCCATTAGGCATTTTCCTACAATAGTGCCACCTTATGGTTTGTGATGTCACTCTACCATTGGTCTCACTGCAGATAGTCCTCATGATAGGTGCCTTTCAACTCTCCTGCTCACCTCTCACTCTGTAGACTTCATTTTTTGCAGTAAATTTAATTAAACCACCTCTTCCCCACTCTGTACAAAATTCCATGTTGAAACAACTTTTCAGATAGTGTCACTAGGACTCTGTCACATTGACCACACTCCTGTGTCATCACCTATCACAAATGCTTGTCCCATAACAATATTCATGTCATTAATATAATAATGAAACTCCCTGAGAATACTCTCCTTGTGGGTCTACTCACCACAAACTTGAATAGATTATTGGTCTTATCACAAATATCACTGAAATTTAAACTAATAAGAACATTTTTACAATTATACACAGCATAGCTCAGATTCTCTTTGATATGATATAGTCAGTTTTAAGTCATGGTGAGATGCATTGATTTTGGAGAAAGTTTAGCAATGAGAATACTGGGGATGAGAGACTGGGCAAACAGAATAAGGAAATGAATAGGTAATTTGTTTGAAGGGATTTTGAAGGAAGAGGAGAATTCACAGATAGAAAACAATTCTTTCCTTTAGTAAGGGAAGTCTTACTTTAAGATAAAATAAAAGGTCAATATTACCTTATATTTCAATAATCCAATTATATCATTTCAATCTGTTATTTTACCTTCATAAAATGTAATAAATTTCCAAATGAAACTAATGATACCTATGTAATAGGATTCAATAATTTGCATCCATTTATAATACAAAGCAGACCTATTGTTGTAAAAGAGATTTGAATGAATTCTCTCAAAAGATAATCACTTTGGTTGTACTTAAATGTAATGACAGATTATTAGAGCTAAGTTCCAGGAATTCAATATTGGTTCATTTTGATTTTAAGCTTTGCTTACATGAACTCTGACCATATCTCAAGCGTACATGAGATTTTTTGAAGCCTTGAACATATTATTTGTCCCTGCTTCAATAAATCTAAATGATAGACTGCGAGACTGCCCATTCCTTGAGAAATATGCATTCTTCATCAACAACTTCTTGCAACATAACATACTTATAGCACGGATGGCAACAAAACTCAATTTGAAACGAAAACAGTTGGAGTTCATAGATTCTAGTGGCTTTTGAAGGTTTTACAAATATACTGGATTTCTGTGGATCATCAAAATCGTGCACTTTCGAATTACTAGCATATTATTTTGGTTATACAAGTCTATTGTGATTACAGTAGCTTCTTTCATCTGAATGCCTATTTGATAACCAGTAGCCTACAAATTGTGCTGACATCTCTATGTAATGAGTGCTATGGTTGTTTTACACAACTGAAGTCTGTCTCTACTACTATATGCAGAATGGGTCATTTTGTTTCATCTGCTTATTTCTTCACGATCTACTCTCAACAAGAAAGTCCAATTCCATTAAATTCCACTGAACAATCAAAATATGACATTATTCATGGGTTAATGAGAACTGCAGATGCTGGAGAATTCCAAGATAATAAAATGTGAGGCTGGTTGAACACAGCAGGCCAAACAGCATCTCAGGAGCACAAAAGCTGATGAAGGGTCTAGGCCCGAAACATCAGAGAGGGGGATGGGGAGAGGGAACTGGAATAAATAGGGAAGAGAGGGGGAGGCGGACCGAAGATGGAGAGTAAAGAACATAGGTGGAGAGAGTATACCCCACCTATACTCTCTCCACCTATCTTCTTTTCTCTCCATCTTCAGTCCGCCTCCCCCTCTCTCCCTATTTATTCCAGTTCCCTCTCTGATGAAGGGTCTAGGCCCGAAACGTCAGCTTTTGCGCTCCTGAGATGCTGCTTGGCCTGCTGTGTTCATCCAGCCTCACATTTTATTATCTTATTATTCATGGGTTTACTGCTTGTGGCGATTGTAAGATAATTTAGGCTTTCTCTCTTGTGAAATCAAATTTAAAAGCAGAAAGTAGTGCTGTGTTGTGCACATCAGCTGCATGAATATTTTGGTTTAAAATAACAGAGGGATCTGCTTAAGCAATAAACAGAATAACTGGAATATAGGATTCCATATGCAAAGATCACCTTTGTCTAAAAATTCTACAGAAAATATAGTAAGAGAAAATTGATTTTAAACTTGTGTACAGATGTATATATTCTGATGAAAATATCATGAGGGGAAGAGAACATTTTTACAGCAAAATTCAAAGCCCATGCCCTCTCTTCTCAAACTTCTAAGATGGTTTGGTACTCCAGTTGCCAGCATTAGATACTGTCACTTTGTTATAATTGGACTTGAATGTGTACATACTTCAAAGTTTGCAGCTGTCTTGAAAATCAGAGAAAAATGCACACCTGCATAACACAGGCTAGTGAACTGAGCAGAAACAAAGCAAGATTAAGTTTAAGACTGGGAAGCAATTAATTTTGGTCAAAAAAATGAGGAGGGGAGATAAACTACATGGTAGAATTTTAAAGACTATCACGCCAGAGAGACCTGAGGTGTGTGTACCTAAGCCTATGAAGGCAAGAGGACAAAATGTAAACATGATTTTAATAAAAGTGCATTCTTTGGCTTTTTAAATAGAAGAAACATAAAATATGTAAGTAAGAAACAAACGATAAACCTTTATATAGCTCTAACCCTTAGAAATACTTCAGCTGGAGAGTTGGACTCAGTCCAGCGTATCACTTTAAGATGAATGCCATGGTCTTAAGTAAACATTTATTAGCATAGCACCAGGAATGAAAGACTTCAATTAGGTGGAGACACCAGTGAAGATTAAAAGATTTGACAGATACATTCAACATCTTTTAAGCGTTTGGATTCAGTAAATAAGGGGAAACTATTCTCAGCAGGCTACGTAGTGAGAGGAAGTGGATTTAGTTTACTGACAAAACAAAGCTAAAGATAATAAGAAAATGTAAAAGACTGAAAAAGGAAACATTTTTCAAAATATGGGGAAAGAGCTTGGTAGTGTAATTTCATTACCCTTTCAGGCAGCACAAGCACATGACCAAATAGCATCTCGCTGTGTTGGCTCAAATTATTGCTGAATGGTGGTAACAGAATGATTGCCAGGAGCTTCTGTAATCAATAAACTGGAACTGGTGGTTATACATGAGGTGAAATTTTGAATGTTCTAGAGTCCAGCTGAAAGATTAAATATTATTTCTCAAGATTCCCTTGTTTTTGAACAGTAAATGCAAATGACCAAGTTCAGAAAGCTTGGAGGGTGGGGTTGAGAATTAAAATGACCGCCAATTGGAAAGATTGTTTTACATACAGACTGAATGAAGGTGTGGGAATATTATGGTCATGTTCAACATCGGCAATCACAGTGAAGGGAATATATTTATAGGATGGCAACTGATGAGAGGGACTATGCTGAAAGAAATCAAGAGGGGGCAGGAAGTCACTCAAAAGGAGCAGGAAGCTAGGATGATGGTCTGTTTGGTCTGCGTATTTTGTTTAATTCCTTAAAAGTGCATAAGCAAAAGGAACACAAGTTTTAATGTTGATAAGATTTGTAGTATTAAGGTGAGTGAAGGCTCAGGCGGAACATAAAATACCTGTACAGATCTGGAGTGAATGCCTTGTTTATGTGCTACACTGTATTTTTTGAGGAAGATTTGATATTACAGTCGTGCATCACTTTTCCTTATAACTTCTAACACTGAACTTCTCCAAATTTTTTGTAGTGCCCATTGCTCCAAAACAATAGCAATTTATAAACCCAATGTCTCAAATAGTTCAATAAAAATGATGGAAGGGGTGGATGGCCTATTGTTAATGTAACAAAAATCCAACAGGCGTGGATTATTAGCAATTCTCAGAAGACTTCCAATTGACAAAAAAGTCAGAAATCATCACAAATAGTTTAAATTAGATTACAAAATTCTCCTCTTCCTCAATCATATAGTGGTAGACCGGTTCATGGTAGCAATCGATTTAACATCAATTTCAAATCTGACCATTGTAATCATTGACATTTTTGAGAATTTCTCCAGTTGTCTGCTCCAACATGTACACTGTTCTTCAAACAGAAATTCTTTGTTTCCTCTCGCTCACTGTGGCGAACTTATCTATGTGAAGCAAAATTTTTCCTTCCACAACTAGTTATCTCTGGAATATCCTCAAAATACAGGCTAAAATTCTTCTGTTCAACTGTTTTATTTTTTGTTGTGTGCAAATTATCTTTATTGCCCTCCTCAACATTCATATATTTGTCAGAAAACAAATGAGTATGATTTCTGAGATGGTTTAGCAAGGTTTTAAAGTGAGTAGTCAAATTCAATTAACCAAGAAAGGCTTTCATTTGACAGTCACTCTTTGCCTTTTTTAAAACAACAATTGCTTCATTAAAAAGCAATAACTGATGTAATTATTAAGATGCCATTATTTACAAAAGAACCTTGAACGGTAATTAATCATATTGAATTACATACTGCAGAATAATTCCCAGTTACGCAGTGGATGCGTACCTATGCAAGCGCTGAAGAATTTGGATTCAGGGTTTTGAAATTCACAAGCAACAGTGAGGTAACAAGCCATTATGAATATTTTTAACTTGGCAAGCATAAAACAAGTGATGTCAGACTCTCATAAAAGCAAAATACTGCGGTCCTGGAGATCTGAAATAAAAACAGAAGCCAGTGGTCAACTCAGCAGGCCTGGCAGCACCTATGGAGAGAGAAGCACAGTTAACATTTCAAGTTCAATATGACTTTTCTTTGGAAGCTGCCTACCAGTGATACACATCTAATATTTTCCTTTCTCCTGACTTTGAAACAAAAGCTCTAACACTGTCCCGCCAAAATAGGTTTGAAATATAACCTTATGATTTAAAAATGAGTAGTTAGACAAAAACTGCTGCAGCTCATGGGAATATCCTAACAAACTTTATATATAAGCACAATGTTCCATTACTTTAATTACGCTAACAATAATTTTAAATTGATTGAAGGAGTGTGTGCATGGAAGGCAAGTGGTGCAAAACAAATCATTCCACAAGAACATTGTAAAGTTAATGTTAGAGTCATGTAAGGAGTTATTAGTGTGCACAATTAATAGCTTAGTTCAAAGATGACTTCAAAGAACATTTTAAAAGAGTATATGTAGGATTTTGAGGTTTACGAAGGAATTCCAAAGATCAAAGCCTCTGCAGCTGAAAGCACTAATGGAGGTGCAACTAAACTTGGGCATATGCATGGAGGTCAGTAATTGAGTGAAGAGATTTCAAAGGCGTATAGTGCTGGAAGAGGATAGAGATATGGTGTGGCAAGGCTCAGAGGCATTTGATTATAATTTGTTATTGTTATGTTTGCCCTATAAAAGCTGGAAATACAACATTTTAAAAGTGCAGTTCACATGCAGTTTGGGTCCAATGTATGTCCAATCCGCTGATCTAATTTCTTTGACACATTAAATCATAATCATATACAAATACCAAAGTGTAACAGAAATGAAATTAATCAATTTGAAAAAGGGCCTTTGAAGTGACGAATCATATTAAAATTGATTTTTGAAAACTCTACTTCTCTTCTGAAACAGAAAACCCACAAAACAAATCAATTTTGTTTTGAACTATGGACTCCAGCCCGAGGAATTATTAAGCAACGGCCACAAGTTTTGATGGCCTAAATTCAGTAACTGAAAGTTCATCTTATTTTGCTGTAGGACTTTAATCTTGAGAGCATGGTAGTTCAATTTCAGAAGAAGTCAACTGAAATCAGTAACTTTAATTTCAGTTTAACTGTACTCAACATTGTGATTGTTCACTATCATTTCAAAAGCTGCCACATTTCAATTAAATTTTAATTAAAGTATAATCAACTGTAACAAGGCATTGCTGCGTCTACCAACATATTTTAAGCCATTATACGTAAAAAATTGTTTGATACACTTCAAAATGTTTGTAAAAATAAACATGTTACCTAAATGCAAATTTTTAACACCTGAAATGCTAAGTTAATGCAGATGTTGCATATTTTAACAATTGTTATTTTAAATCATATCGATTTACATGATATACAATTATTATGAGCAAATAGCAGGTAGTTACATTGTAAAATAAGTGACAGCAAACATTTCCGACGTATAGGAAATTTTATGGCATCCAATACACGCCAGAATCAGGAGGTGCCAGTAAATCTAAAATACTGGTTAGTTCACTGTAACAGTATGAATCGAGCAAAAAAAAAATGCCATTACATATTCTGTAACAAGTAGAGGCTGAGAGCCTATCCTTGACTCTTTACTGGAAACACTTAAGGGAACACCTGTTAACTCTTCGCTGGTTCTTTTTACAATCACTGTAGACTGACAACACTGGCATCATTTATGTGTGCCTGAGAAGATTATGAAGAATACAGTTGGTGGGCTTGGATGATGTGAACTTGACAATATGCATTCAAGAATGATGGATGCTTCAATGAAAGTGATGACAATATTTTATTTCCTGCTGTTTATTGCAGAAAACACAACCGATATTACAAAACATGTACGAGATAGGACCACAAGGGAAGCCAGCACGCTCGAGATGTACCCAATTACTTGAAAGAAATCAGAATTGGCCTCACATGGGCCATACATCAGTGCACTTTTTTAAAAAAAACAAATATCTTCACCACTTCAAGAAGGAATTTACAATCAGGTTTCAAAATCTGGTGGCACATCATCAAGCTTCAGGAATCTTTTTCAGCTTCACAGATTTCCTCTTCATGAACTTCTATCAATTCCCTGATCTAAAATGAGAATACCAGATCTATTTAGAAAGAAAACTCTGTTGGATGTAATGAATACAATTGCAAAATGTGAATAGCTACCATCTTAAACTCAGTTATCAGTGACTGACATCTCTCAAAACAAAAATGCAGCTAATTTGCCTAAAGCAAAACTAATCAATAAATCACTTATTTGAGCTTCAGCAAAGTCAATTCTTGAACTACATTCTAGAGATACGGTCTATTTCTTTTGTGACACTTTCTGTCATACTTAACCCATGTATGACACCTATCTCACTCACATTTCATAATTATTTTTCTTTGAACAGTTTAACTTTACAATTAAAACATATCTGGCAGAGAAAATATATACAAATTTAAGAATTAAGCATAGTGAACATAGAACATAGAACATAGAACAGTACAGCACAGAACAGGCCCTTCAGCCCACAATGTTGTGCCGACCATTGATCCTCATGTACGCACCCTCAAATTTCTGTGACCATATGCATGTCCAGCAGTCTCTTAAATGACCCCAGAAAACAGACTTTTTTAAAAATGAAGATTAAACAGCAATTTTTCATGAAATGATTGAAGTAAAGGTGGACAATCATATCAGAAAGCATGCTATTCTGGGCTACTGTTGAGGTCACTTTCAAGGAGCAAATGTGAAATAGCAACAAAAAACATGGCTACCCACCATTCAGATTAGTTTAAAATATTCTACTCACCTTTTGTTCAACGCAAGTTTCAACTAACACTATTGAGATGCAAGCATTTAAATCTGACATTTCCCCGTCAGATACGCAAAATGATTATAAGTAATTCAGTTAAATTCATGGGGTGAATTGAACATTTGAGAGGAGAATAGTTGAAGAACAGTACATCCATTATAACACTGGTTCAGAAAATAGACACATTAAAAGTTCGTTTACATAAAGACAATTTGCTTTCAGGTTTTTTAAAAATTTATTCCATCATGGACTGTGCACATGCTGGCTAGGCCAGTACTTATTGCCCATTCCCAGTTGCTTGTGAGTGTAACAGTGAGGGCACCCACACCAAAAATCCACACGATACAAGTACACCCACAGTTTTGTCAAAAAAGAAAAGTTCCAGGATTTTGACCCTGCAACGAAGAAGTGATGATACAGTTTCAAATTGGATTAGTTTATGGTTTGGAGGTGAAATTGCAGGCATAGTTGTCACTTTTATAAGATGTTATAAGTAGAATATATAATCGGGAAAAAAAGTCTTGCTGTGGGTAGTGGGTGGTTGTGTTCCTGTTCATTTGCTGGCCTTGTTAATCTATGTGGTCCAGGTTGCAGAATTGAGAAGTGCTGTCAGAAAAGACTTGACAAATTGTTGCATTGCATTATGCAGATGGCATGCATTGCTGTTAGTGGCTGTTGGCGGTAGAGTGAATGAATTTGCGTTGGCGAATGAAGTATCAATCAAGTGGGCTGCTCTGTCAAGATGTTAGAGCTCCTGACTTTTATTTTGTAGGCGGGGAATTAGGAGGCGAGTTACACATGTCAGAATTCCCAGCCTGTGGCCTGCCATTTCTATGACAGATTTAGTTAAGTTTCTAGTCAATGGCAATCTCCAAAATGTTGATAGTGGGGGATTCAGCAATATAGAATCATTAAATTGAAGGAAATATGGTCATTGCCTGGTTTGAAAAAAAATCCTAAAGATTTAATGCAGTAAAGTAGAGCCAATGTATTTTAATTCTCATGTACAGTTTGCGCAAATTGAGAAATAGCGCATCTTTTTGAAAGTACATAGACGGATTTGGTTGCATTCAGTATAACTCTTCGAAAGACATTTAGGGAATGGTACGAAGGTAAAAAACAAGTTTGTATTACATAAAATGATTAAGGAGAAAAAGATCAAGATATTGTGAAGCGCTAAGACCAAAGTACCCAAGTCAGTCCTTGCAATAACATTTTTTGAAGGAAAATAATGAGAAGTAATAAACGTATGTCTGTGTGCTTGCGCGTGGGCGCGTATCACACACGCACAAGGGGGTGCAATGATTAACTTGTCACTACATCTACAGCCAGGACTTTTTTTTTAAGAAAGCTAGTTTGAGGGAATTCCTGGAGAAATAATAGGAATTTGTTTGCATTGCAAGAGGTTTCCAATTGGACATAGTAAACATTGAAAAACATTAGCTTGCTTTGGTATTAGATGAATGAAGAATTGATTTTTTTTTAAAGGGAAAATTATATGGCATAATCAACTTCCATTATATTGTTAAAACCAAATATGCAATATTTTGTGCTTGTGTTTCAGTGAAAGATCACATTTAAAAATAAACAAAACAAACTAATTAGCCGAATTTCAGTCTGGGATAGGACTTGTGCAGTAATAATGTCATTTAGGATCATAAGTTAAAATGCAACTTAAAGTGACACTATCCAAGCAAAAATACAAATTAAAACAAATTGAGTCATCTCAGCTTACAAATGCAATCTTTGTCATATTGCAAGTTTCCATTAAAGGCAGTCATTGTATTTCAAGGAATACTCAACAGGAAAGATAACTTATCAGAACTAGAAATTAATGATTCAAAATAATTCAATTGCATTTGTACTGATGCTAGAAAGGTTAAATCATTTTTCCTGAATAATTGTGCCTTGTTAGCAATTCGAAAAACACATAAATGAAAAGTGACATTTAAACATGACAGCTTAGCATGCAAGACAACATGCAAGTGACTACAATCAACACTGGTGAAACATGTCCCATTCAACAGAATCAGAATTAAAGACTAGTACAATTCATTAAGTTGGTGATGAAGTGTCAAAAGTTCACTATCTTCTATGCTCAAATGTTATATATCCAAGGTTCCATCAATGCTCAAGTTATATAAGTTCTCATATCTCTACTATGAAATTCTTACCTTATTTCTAATTTTTTTACTTAGTTAGTACAAATTAATAACATGCTTTCAGAATTATCTCACATCATCACAAGTCACTACACATTTCATTCCTACAGAGATAATGGGACTCTACAGCATCTGCAGCTCCCAGATAACAAAGCGTGAAGCTGGATGAACATAGCAGGCCGAGCAGCATCTCAGGAGCACAAAAGCTGACGTTTCGGGCCTAGACCCTTCATCAGAAAAGAGGGATGGGGAGAGGGTCCATTATCTCTGATCACAATTTTAACCTCATAGTGAAGCCTCTTCCAGGGTTGCCGAACCTAAAGAAGTTACCCTCCTCCTTCCGGACCAAGCTCAGGGGATCTCTCTCCCACTGCAACTCCACCTATCTTGTCTTCTATCCATCTTCGGTTCGCCTCCCCCCCTCTCCCTATTTATTTCAGAACCCTCTCCCCATCCCCCTTTTCTGAAGAAGGGTCTAGGCCCGAAACGTCAGCTTTTGTGCTCCTAAGATGCTGCTTGGCCTGCTGGGTTCATTCAGCTCCACACTTTGTTATCCCCTATATTTCATTCCTTTTCAGGTTTACTCCCTGTCCCCTATCCGATTCTTTAAAGTATATATTATTTAGATTGGCTGACTTTAATAAAAATACTAGTATAGAATGCTAAAACTGAAGGCTTGAGTCCAAAGAGAAGTGGATCTAATGGAACAAACTTTCAAAGAACTGATGAGCATGATATGTCAATGGATTCCTTCTGTATTATGTATAAATATATCAAAATATATATAACATATGAGAAAATACATTGCCTTTTCCATTCCAAGTGGGGAAAAACCACATAATGCTATAGTCAACAGAACATAATTTGAAATGGGAGAATATTAAGAAGGAATCACACTGTCTCCTGAATCCCACTGTACTGCAGCCATAGTTACTCTGATGTTTATGATCATGGCACCAGATTTAAAGAAATTCTGTTCTGAACAAGCATTGGACTTCTAAATAAGGCCCAGCAGCAAAAGCACTTACAGTCCATATCTAAAATTGAGGGGCTGAATGGTCTACCTCTGTTCCTATGATTTGATGGGAGGACTGAATGATCCCAACAGTGACAATTTTAATTTTAAAAACCAACATGGAAATTTCATACAGCAACTAATTTCAATAACACCTGTTAACATACAGAGTGGAATGGGAAATGTTTAATGGTTCACATGCATATCAGAGAAGCTAATTTTTTTTTACATATACATGTACACAACTGATACGCTTAAAACCCTTACTTGGGTTAGGTTGTTTAGAAACCTTTTTACCGAAGAGTCCTATATTTTGCCAATCTACTGCTTTGTTCTGCTGCAATCCTGGCAAAGGAGAGAGGAATATAGATTTAGAAAGACAAAGTTCTTAAGGACAGAAGAATATGATTCAAAGTAAAGTTCACAGAGTAAGACATTCTTCAGTGAAGTGCCACTAATGATAGCTTATTGAAGCTTACATGGAAGATTTTATCCAATCCCTGGAGGTCTGAGGAGTGTTTCTTTTTCTTTCCCCACCTACTTTACTGCATGTATAATTTGCTTGAACACATTTAAATAAAAATTGCTCCAGTTAGAGCTCAACTTGAGTTCAAGCCATAACGGGTATAAAAGAAAACAGTAAATTCTACTTAATTTCGTTATTCCCTGAATGCATAGATCCATGCTCAGCTAACAGCACCCACCCCTCGACATTTTTGTTTGTCACTCTCAGGATGCTAAATGGAATGTGGCTACAACTGACATCCCACTATCTCAGTAGGAGTCACTAAGAGTTGTCATGCAGTTGGTGCTGGTAAAATTTTACACCGTTTGGGAGGATTCATGATAGCATAGCCGTTTTAGTCATCATGCGTATATACTTACATACATACACACACGCTGTATGGGAATTACAAAAAGAAACCTTTCCCTCTAATTCCTTTCCCCAAATTAGAGTCACTGAAGTTAATGATATCTATTCTACTGTTGCCACGTGAGCCTCAACTGACTCTCCGCAAACTATAAAGGAACATCACATCCAAGATCAAACTGTCCTCCAGTAATACATAGAGAACAAGATTTTCTACTTCTGCATACAGAACTAATCACCATAAATCTAATAGATATATTTGATTTCGAAGATTCCAAAGAACTGTCAAACATCATGATAGACATAGCATTTACCTCCTTTCATTTCAAAACATTGCACCTTGGGAGACAGTAAAACATATTTCCCCTATGACTCAAAGTTCCTATGAGGAAATACAAACAATCTATTTTTAAGTGGCTTTAACTGCATTTCTAAAATTATAGATCCAACAGGAATTCGTCCAAAATATATGATCAGTCATCTGTGAACAAAGGAGCCTGCAGCGTAAACAAACATTTACTTATAATAGTTATCTGCAAAATTATACAGATTAACAGGATGGAGAGAAGCGAGGGGGGAGAAAAGATGGGAAGGATGTTGAAAAGGTACAAAAAGTGTCATGGTTTTATAAGAGGACAAAAGCAAGGATGTGATGCAGAACACTTGTCACATTTCAGTTGGAGTTTGATCTCCAATTGGGGCTTGGAAAAATATAACAGTGTCAATGATCTCTAATTTGAGATACCAGGCAAGCTGGGATCACTTTCCCTTAGAGCAGAGGAGGTAAGGGAGACAAGAAGCATTCAAAATTATGAAGGATTCATTAAGAGTAAATACAGGAAAAAAAAATTTCCATTGCCAGATGGCCAACAATCAGGAGGGAGATGGAGATTTCCTTTTCTTTCAAAAAGACATGCAATGGTTAGGAATGTATTATCTGGAAAAGTAGCAGAAACAGATACAGTTGCAATTTTCAAAAGGAAACTGAATACATCCTCAAAAATAATATTTGCAGGGCTACAGCCAACAACTGGGTCAACTGGTTCTTTCAAAGGGCGGACACAGATTTGATTTACAGCATGGCCTCCTCTTGTTCTGCAGATTTGCATGAAACTGCCCTCAAAAGCTCAGTGTACAGTGCACAGTATTTGTTAATCCAATGACCCAGGCAGACAGCAAGTCTGATCCAAAGTACACTATTGTGTTCCTCGACCAACGTGGAGAAAATCTCATGATCACCTTGTCAAACACTAATCATCTTGATCTGACAGCCAGTTAATGTATGTTGGCTCAGTTTTGGCAGTCACCATGGTTGAACAGCCTGGCAACGTAGAAGGAATGGCTGTTTGCAATTGGGTGTGTGTAGATTAACACTTTCATTGTTTTCAAAGTGATGGGGAGTTAAAAGAGTGGAATCACCAGTGATAAAGATGATCATTCTGTGACGATACATTGGCTTTAAGAGGTGTACTTTGTCCTTCTTTTAAAAAGCGAAGATAAGTTGAAGCAGAGACACCAAGTGGTCTGTTCTAGGGCAATAAAGTGAACAGCTTAAGACACCTTGGGCTTTTTTAAAAATTGGAACAATAGAAGCAGGCTAAATGGACGAGATCAAGCTCCCAAGGAACCAGGGTTTTTAGTTTTAAGCTTTCTGCAGTCGCTGAGGTCTTGATGCTGGATGTGGAAGCTCTTACTCCCCTCTCTGTGATAGCTAAAAGCTGGGGTTCTCTTCCTGCTGCTAGAACTGCATGAGAGACAATCTATTTTACTGAATTTGCCTTTGTCAAAGGTGTGTTAAATGAATATTACTATATTGGAACAGTTAATTAGTAGTCATTAATACTTCTTATTTTGGTAAGCATTTTGACAGAGTTACAGTGAAGCCAATTTTCTTTTCTTTTTGTCTGTTTTATGCTGCAATTAAAGTAAAAAGTGTATTTTGATTAAAGTAGTCTAGGTTGACTAATCAAGTTGCATGGGGAATGCAACGTGTTATATGCTTGCCTTTAAAATAAGAAAGGTCCATAGTATCACTTAAAATATTTTGAGGGGATTTGGTCCAGCCCACAACAATTCAGATCAAAAGCTCGGATTCAAAAAGACGAGCAGCTTACTTGCACATGTTGTATACGTACAGAAAATATATATTATAAATTCAGTCACATGTATTGAGACTTTGAAATGCAAAATAGGTATATAAATTGTCATTTTCCTGGAATGTTCAAAGGATATAAAATTACATTCCATGTAACAGAAAATACACAGCTCTTTTATAAATTAAATATTATTTGAGATATCAAAAAAAAATCACAATTTAGTCCTGTTATCCCAATTTTTGGCTCAATTCAATATACTGTTAGCTTATGAGCTAACATTTGTTGATAAAGCTAATAGATGTATGCAAACTAAAATATTATGTGCACGTTAGTACGGAGCACAACAACAAACAATAGCAAAACTCTTGGAAGCCAAGGCAAACTATCACCAACCAAAATAGCACAGAAAATAATTTGGACTGGAGGGGAGTGGAAGAATTAGTAGACAATAAGCCAAAGACGTGCTTTTGAGCAGAACACATAGAATGACTGAGCTAATACTCTGCCCTCTGACCAGCATCTCAGGTTTACTTGATGTTTTGCTGATGACCCAAACTTTCATCATACTAATGGCATCACTCCCAGGACTTTGCTATTCACATTTTATCCTGCACCAAGTCCTGTTCACCTCTAGTGCTTAAGCTACAGTTTTTCCTGGGGCGTCCAAAGCCTCGCTATGTTTTTAGGCCAGAAACCACTCAAACTCTCCAACTTAGGTGCTGCTTCTTCATGGCATACCTCATTCTCATGATCAAATCACAACATCCTCATTTTTCAAAAATGGCAAACAAGCTTAGAATTCAATCCACTTCTGTCTCCTGTAGGATCTTGCTGAAAATCCTGTCCTTAGCCTTGTTTTTGAGTTGTCTTTCAATGTAAAATGTATTTTAATAAACACAAATTGCTCTTGAGGTCAAACAATATGGATTGCCCAAAATAATGCTAAATTGCAGTGTGCTAACTCTCAATGATGCAACTGGAAAAGTATGTTAATCCAATGATCCAGGGAGATAGCAGATCTGATCCAAGGCACGCTACGGCGTTTCTTGACCAAAGTGGGGAAAATCTCACTGATCATCTTGTCAAACACGAATCATCTTGATCTGACAGCCAGTTATACCATGGAATGACACTTTAGCACAGAGTACTTACAATAATGTGTTTTTTTAAAAATGAGTTTTGAATAACTACTAGATTTGGCCTCCTCAGAATAATAAAAAGGCTATTTTTGCATTTTATAGCTGAAATGTCATAGTCTTCAAAAGGTGCCGATATCATTTTTGTGGCTACACAATAAATACAATTGCATGATTGAGCAACTGAACACATTAGTGGCAGGCAGCTCTGTTACAATTTATTTCAATTTTTTGAGTTAAGAAAGTGGAAGATTAGAGTAAAATACAGTTAACACATTTCAGGCTCCAGAAGCCAACTGAATCAAAATTACCTTTCAAATATAAAGACAACATTCTGAAACTCCCGACATTATTAATTTGCTTAGCACAGTCAGGTACACAAACTCACACTGAGCATTTGTGCTCAGCACAGTATATCCTGATGGGGAAGGCGGTTAGGGTCAAAACTATTTGAATGCTGAAAGATATGACACAGTATGGTGGCTCAGTGATTAGCACTACAGCCTCACAGCACCAGGGACCCGGGTTCGGTTCCCGCCTCGGGTGACTGTGTGGAGTTTGCACATTCTCCCCATGTCTGCGTGGGTTTCCTCCCACAGTCCAAAGATGTGCAGACTAGGTGGATTGGCCATGCTAAATTGCGTGCAGTGTTCAGGGGTACGTGGGTTACAGGGAATGGGAATGGGTTTGGGTCGGATGCTTCAAGGGGCGGTGTGGACTTGTTGGGCCGAAGGGCCTGTTTCCACACTGTAGGGAATCTAAGCTAATCTAATCAAACCTTTCGGAATTTTTCTCTCATCAGTTCCATAAATAGTAGTCAGAATAGAATGTAAAATAACAGTATTTAAAAATACATTACTTCTAATGATCTACCAACTCACTTTTTTAAAATAAAATGTCCCACTTTCCTTCCTTTTTTCAAATAATTAGGTTTCTGATCAAAGAGGCCACAAAATATGGATGATGATGGGATAGTGTAGGAGGAGGGGCTTAGATTTGTTCACAGGTCGGCACAACATCGAGGGCCGAATGGCCTGTTCTGCGCTGTATTGTTCTATGTAAAATTTTTTATAGCAATATTTAATACTGATTGTCATCCAACAAGAAGCAGGAAAATCTAATTTTTCACACCAATTTAGTTCCTTGATATGACAACATTTTATTGCAATTAAGTTTCATTCAGTAGGCCCTGGCTGAGATTTTAGTTCCTCTATGGGAATGCAGTGCTGCAAATTACATTTGAAGCATTTTTTTCCCCCCTGAAAAGAGCTGTTCCGTTTATTCCTACTTTGTTAGGAAAATTACACTTGTGGAAATGTACTAGAAAGCACTGGCACTGGTCACTTCCAATTTGAGTAACCACTGTCTGTACCAACCAATCACAGCTGGTCCTAGCTGCCTGCATTACAACTGCCCTAGTAATTGCCCAAGTTGAATTGGTTTACACTTAATTTTTGCAAATTGGGAGCCAGGCATTATTGACCTATCATTCATGATGCGTTACCATGCTCCAATTTTAAAAAAAGTCAAAATGGTCTCTCGATAGTTGCAGACGATATAGCTTGGGGAATTTAGAACAAGGTATTCTCGGTAGAATAATTACATTGCACTGCACAGGGCTTTGACTGTTTGGCAATTACTTCACATAAAAACTCTGCAGATATGTACATACATATATACATCCATCAATACTTCGGATATCTTGTCAAGTCAGTTGCTTGTGCTCTCGTAAACACAGGCAGGCAACTTTATTACCCCTCTCCCAGCCATCAGAATACTTTTTAAAAATCAATTCACGGACAAAGCTTCTGGTCACATATTATCTGTCACATGTTGCTAAGCATTAATCTTTCTTTCACATGCTCTTGTAAAGGTCTTGAAAAGATGTTTTATTATTTTAACTAGGTTACATATATAGAGTAAGATGGCATTGTAATGTCAATGAGTTAGTAATCAACGTTCTGACTAAGTTCAGTTTAAGCTGATCATGCATGCAGCCACTCCAAGGTTCCACGCATAGGTCTTGGAGACTTGTGGTGCAAGAGAGATAATTAGAGGGAACGCTGCTAGTAATCTAGAGTCCTGTGCTAATGTTCTAGGTTCAGGTTCCACTACAGAACACAGAACATAGCACAGTACTGCTGTACTTTTAGACTAATCCTAAGGTCTATCCAACCTTGATTCCTACCTTATACTATCATCCATATGCCTATTAATAGCCGCTTAAATGCTCCTAACGAGGCCGACTCCACTACCCTCTCCGGCAAAGCATTCCACGTCCTGACCACTCTCTGCGTAAAGAGCCTACCTCTGATGTCTCCCCTATATCTACCTCTACTCACTTCGAAACCCACTTCCCTCATAACAGCTACCTCCACCATAGGATAAAGTCTCTGGCTGTCCATTCTATCTATACCTCTGATCATTATGTACACCTCTATCAAGTCACCTTTCATCCATCGTTGTTCTAAAGAGAAAAGCCCTAGCTCTCTCAAACTTTCCCCATAAGACCTTCCCTCCATTCCAGGCAACATCCTGGTAAATCTCCTCTGCATTTTTTCCATGCTGCCACATCTTTCCTGTAATGAAGCGACCGGAGCTGGACACAATACTCCAGATGTGGCCGAACTAGGCTTTTGTACAGCTGGAGCATAACTTCATGGTTCTGGAACTCAATCCCTCTACTAATGACAGCCAACACACCATACGCCTTCTTAACAACTATTTACCTGGGAGGCAGCTTCCAGGCAACTGTGGACATGAACCCCAAGATCCCGCTGCTCCTCCACACTGCCAAGAAAATTCTGTTAACACTGTATTCTACTTTCAAGTTTGTCCTTCCAAGATGAATCATCTCACAATTTTCAGGGTTAAACTCCATCTGCCACTTCTCAGCCCAGCTCTGCATTCTATCAATCTCCTTTTTGTAACCTAAAACAGCCCTCTGCACTATCCACAACTCATTCCATCTTTGTGTCATCTGCGAACTTACTAATCCACCCTTCCACTCCTTTATCCAAATAATTTACAAAAATCACAAATAGAAAAAGAGGACCCAGAACACATCCTTTGTGGTACACCACTTGTAACTGGGCACCATGTTGAATATTTTCCGTCCATTACCACCCTTTGTCTTCGAAGGGTCAGCCAATTCTGAATCCAATCTGCCACATTTCCCCCTATCCCATGCCTCCTTACCTTCTGCAGGAGCCTACGATGGAGAACCTTATCAAACACCTTACTTAAATCCATGTTTACCATATCCACTGCTCTACCTTCATCCATGTATTTGGTTACCTCTTCAAAGAATTCAATAAGGTTTTTGAGGCATGATCTATCACAAATCCATGCTGACTATCATGAATCAAATTGCGCCTTTCCAAGTGATCATAAATCCTCTCTCTGAGTCCTTTCCAATAATTTGCCCACCACTGACTTAAGACTAACTGGCCTGTAAATTTCCAGGGTTATCCCTATTCCTTTTTTTGAACAAGGGAATGACGTTTGCCTCTCGTCAATCTTTTGACACTATACCCGTGGACAGTGAGGACGAAAAGATCATCACCAAATGACGTGATCTCTTCCCTTGCTTCCCATAGAATCCTTGGATAAATCCCAATCAGGCCTGGCGGACTTATCTATCTTCAAGTTCCTCAACGTTCCTAATACATCTTCCTTACTAATACTGACCTCCTCCAGCTGGCCAGCCTGTTTCACGCTGTCCTCCTCCATAACTGGGTCCCTCTCAGATATGAATACCAAAGATAAGTATTCATTAAGGACTTCTTCTATCTCTTTAGAATCTGTGCACAAATTCCCTTTTCAATCCTTGAGCGACCCTACCCTTTCTCTGGTCATTCTCATATTCCTCATCTATGTGTAAAAAGCCTTGGGGTTTTCCTTGATCCTATCTGCCAAGGTTTTCTCATGCTCCCTTCTAGCTCTCCTAAGCCCTTTCTTCAGCTCCTTCCTGGATAACTTGTATCCCTCTGGAGCCTTTTCCATTTCTTGTTTCCTAAACATTATATAAGCATCCTTCTTCCTCTTAACCAGTTGTTCAACCTCTCTTGAGAATCAAGGCTCCGTCACTTGACTGCATCTTCCCTGTCAGCTAGGGACAAATATATCGACCACATGCAGTATGCATTCCTTAAACAATCTCCAAATCTCTATAGTGCTCTTCCCTGACAGCATCTGCTCCCGTTTTATGTTACTCAGTTCTTGCCTAACAGAATTGTAACTACTCTTCCCCCAATAATAAACCTTACCCTCCTGATTGCAATCATCTACCAGAGATACAATGTGAATTCAATAAAAAAAAACCTGGAATTAAACGTTGTTAAATAGTGCAGAAACACATCTGATTCAGTATTATTCTTTAGGGAAGAGAATTTGCCATTCTTACTTGACATGGCCTAGGGAGTTAATCACTTTAAGGGCATGTAGGGCTGATCAACTTTTGCCAGCGTAGCCACATCCCATACAACAATTTTTTTTTAAAACAAGTTTAGTTAAACTATTACAGATACCTCAAAAAATAATGTGTTACAGAAGGCGTTTAGTTTTTTTTTTGTTTGTAGTGGAATTTGCTTTTAGGGATCTTGAAGTTTTTGACCCACAGCAACAGATTTAGGAATCAAGATCGCTCTTTACAAAATCCTATTAATCCTATTGTTTAGTTCCCATCACTTTTCCTGTTCAGCACACTTAAGTCGATCAAGATTGTGATGGAACCCCCATGGTTTATTTTCTCAGTTATACTGACATTCCAAATAGAGGTGGTAAACTCCACAGTTTAGATGTTCAGTGAGAAGCTTCCACCTTCCTAAAAAAAACTGGCCCTCTGTGGACTTCTAAAATCTTGATCACTCTGGAATTGTGAGAGGTGGCTGCAGCTCTGTTCATTTAGCTTGTTGAAAGTTAAATATTTAATTTCTTTATAACACCTATAAAACATTTAACTTCAACTGTATTTAAAAAGTCCTTTAAATATATTTAGCTTAAAACAACCAAACATACAGCAATAAAGAATCAACGAAGTATTTGGGCTAGATGAGAATTCCTTACCTTTTTACTGCCTTCTGAGCTAACATTCTGTTTCCAGCAAAGAACGTGATGCTGCCAAGTACGGCAAGATACTGCAGGGTCTGAAACATGTTCAGTTGAGTCCAGTAAACATACATGAGTCCCAACATTCCTGATGAAAGCAGTGAAAAAAAGAAACTTTAAGGATTATCAGTACAGAGATCATTCATGCTGAATTTAATCTGCCAGCACCTAAATACTCCACTGACCAGGTCAAAATGAGGATGCTATGTGTGGTCAACATGTTCCTTATCAAAAACTGCTAGTTGCATTCAGATTTTCTTTTTAACCAACATAAATGTTTAAACTTCAGCTATCTGTATGTAGCATCTGATTTCATTAATTTAATGAAACATAAGACCATTAAAATACTTACACCTGAATTCTTCAAAGCTTTAAACTGTTTCTTTGTAAAAGACAAGCAGATTAAGATTTCAAATTGTGCACCATCATTACTGGATACGGGATAATAAAATGTGAGGCTGGATGAACACAGCAGGCCAAGCAGCATCTCAGGGGCACAAAAGCCGACGCTTCGGGCCTAGACCCTTCATCAGAGAGGTGTGCTCCTGAGATGCTGCTTGGCCTGCTGTGTTCATCCAGCCTCACATTTTATTATCTTGGAATCTCCAGCATCTGCAGTTCCCATTATCTCTGATTACTGGATACGGCTTGTCTTTCAAGACATATAAACTGTCATGGTTTCAAATCAATAATTGATTGCTAGACATTAGAAAACTAAATACACTTTGACTTAGAATATTTAATAAATAGGTTCTCGCCAATAAATAAAAACAATGCAATGGCTCTTAAGGCATTTATCAGTGATACATAATACTAATAACAAAACCTTGCAACAGAAAGCTTCACACCAGTCCACAATGAAGCTAAATATGGAGCCCCTGCTGACTTGTCCAACCATATACAAAACCAGGATTTAAATGAGTTCAATTGTGTTGTATTTAAGTTTTTTCTTGCTATTTTTCTGTTTCCATTGGAACCTTTACATCAACTTTGTAGCTCCATCCTCACTTTCAGCTTGTGCCCAATATTTCCTTCTTGCCAAACACACACATGATTTTGTGACAATAGGGGAATAAAACAATGATTGAATGAAAGCAAAATGGTCAAAATTATTAAATCACAGGGAAAGTGACAACTATTTCTGAAACAAATGTAATTTTGCACAATTTCAAAACGGCAAACTATTTGTGTAAGTGGTATTAAGGTTATTTCAGAGATAGTTAAATGGCTAATGTCCCATTTTAAGATCTTTTAAAACATTAACAAGCGGACCTCTCATCATATAGTTCACAGAGTGTAAAAGGCATTCTGTCTTATATTGATAGTTTGCCCTATAAACATATTTAAGGTAATATTTACCTTGTTAAGTGACACTTTGAAGAAACAAAGACATTGCCCAACCAGAATTTTTAGTCAATTATAACGGGATCCTGGACTTTAGCAATGTTGCAGTAGGGCTGCTGGAGTCTAGCAGCATGGGGATATGGGACACTTTAATCTGGCATTACTGTGGGAAGGGAAACTGTGGAATGCAGAACTGAATGCAAGGATTTGCTCCATGACGGATTTCAGGTGGGTGTTTGCTTACCTGTCCCTCCCATTGAGGTTATATCCCACTTTTAACAGTACTGGTTGGAGACTTCTTGGGAAAGTTTTCTAAACACTAAATTCATTACTTATGTTAGGATTATATCTCCAAGAATGAATCTGTCTGTTACGCTAATGTATGTCCTCTGAGTAATACTTAAAACTGTACGTGAGATTGTTGCTTTCATATCAAAATGATTCTTTCAATTTGAACAAAAAAGTTTAAAAAAAATCTCTCAAGACAGTAGCATTGATAGCATGGCTGGGATTTGATTCCCCTTCCTAAATCACCTTAGAGGACACAGTGTTCATCACCTTATTGAACACCTACTGTGCAGGTTGGATAGCCATTTTAGAGGGAATTAAAATGGAGTCTTTTATCAACCTGGTATGCTGCCAACTACAGCGGGTTTAATTTTCCAAACAAATTTGGGGAATTTGTTGTGATTTTATAACAATCTTATTGCTATGGTCACAATTTTTTCTTACACTATTAGATTTTTATTGTTTTTGAACTGAATTCAAACTCATTCTGATCCTCTGATTTGACAGTTCAGTAATAACCATACATAGCCAAAAGTTAAGTGGGGAAGCTGTCTTTCATTCTGTCTCAAGATTGATTGAATGGGGTAAGGGCCAAGTGTTATCTGAACGTTGAATATTCATTTGTCTGGCACAATATGTAATAGTCAACCAAGTTAATTAGAAACAGCTTCAAATTTTCCAACTCGATTTTGAAAATTAAATTCAATTACAATAGAAAAACATTTTATTTCCGAACATAATGCTCTTGTTGGAGCGTGTAGAACACAAAACAAAACCTACAAACGAATGGGTACGTAGATGCAACATTTCCACTACATTAGGGGGAAAAATTCAGATTTTAAAAGAAGATTTACAGATCTGTTCTCCAGCTTTCCTTCAAATAATTTTGATCCACTTTTGAGCAGAAATATACAGCATATTCCATCATTGCGATTAAATACTGGCCCATTGTAGGAAATTAGACACATCAATGCTCTGCACAATCGCACAATCCAATTTCAGTTTAGAGTTCTAGCAGGCATAATATCAGATTTAAATCCAGGTATTGACAAAATAAATAGAAAAATTTTTATGAAGGAGTAGAAAGAAACAAAAGGCAATTTTGTGCATAATTTTAACTATCTAACAGATGCAATTTTTTATTCCTTTTTGAGAGAGTTAAGTTCAGTACATGGGCACACGTTTAATTGAAAAATTATTAAGTACTTGGTCCATTTTTTATTCTGATGCAAGTTCCTGATACCAGTTTATTTAAAAAAAATGTTGAATGTACCACGTTTGCTGATCATAGCCATTCAGGTTGCAGAAGAGGCAATATAGCCCGAAAGATCCATGCTAGCTCTCTGCAGAGTAATCCATTTAGTACTTTTTCCCCTCTTATAGCTGACCTCACAATTTTATTACCTTCAAGTGCCAATTGGATTTATTTGATTATTGATTATCTTTACTTCCACCACTCTTGTAAACAATTTCTAAATCATGACCACTTAATGCATTTAAAAAGAATAGTTTTTCCTCCTCTAGCCATCTTCCCCAAAACCTTCAGGTTGTGTACAAGGACTAACAGCCAGTTAGCTGATAGGAGTTTTCCTTTGTCTATCTTTTCTAAGCTCATCATAACCGTGTTCACTTATATCAAATCAACGTTAACTTGCTAAAAACTCACCAGCATGGCCCAAATGGAAGATAATGGTGCTCGGAGAAAAGGTGAAATTAGAGATGTTGACACCAAGTTTGATCCACTGCAGAAAACATTTTGTTTAAAATTAAAAACACAATCTGCAAAGGTAATATACTATTTTCAAAAACACAAACCAGTCTTAAAATATATCACGATTTAGAGCTTAACATGCCTTCTTTAAAAGATGTCATCTCATCCTTCTAACCGACAACTTTGTACAGGGCAAATGTAAAGGACGGCAAACAAAGCCCATCACATCCATCAGTGATGCAGCTTTCAGTTATGTCCTCTGCCAATAATGTTAAATCCTGGGATGCCCAAGCAAAAACAGAAAAACATGGGAGATCTTGACTCACTAGGCTGCCTAAGATTGCTGATAGCATATTGCTACAGATAACTAACTCACACCCACACTCCCAAAAAGTGGGTCACAAACCATCTTAGAATAATAATACAATGGATCAGAAGAAGTTGTGATCTGAACTTGCCAATTATCAAGAAAACCCTGAAATGAAGCCCTGAAGGCATCTGTAATCACAAGTCTTCATGAAGTACATGCCATTTCTGTGCAAACTGTTTATCACATACTGAAATTATATATTTCTAAGGTCCTTATTTTACAAAGATAATGCTGATTCTTCAGTTCAATGTCACTTTTTCCAAAGTCAGGTTTACTTTCTGCAGTGCTGGTTCTGAAGCGGGTTGCAAAGTAGTTTAATAACTGATAGTTGAAAATCTCCATTTGTTTATACTGGTTCTTAAAAACATGTATTTTGTACACTTCCAATTTTACCTTTTATACTTGTAATAGACATTAAGATATTATTTACTTAGACATTGCTTAGTTAATATGAATCAGCATGGGAACAAAGCCTCGCACTGATGATCAACTAATCTTGCAAATTAAAGTGGAGATAATGGGAGAGGGTCTAGGCCTGAAACGTCAGCTTTTGTGCTCCTGAGATGCTGCTTGGCCTGCTGTGTCCATCCAGCTTCACACTTTATTATCTTGCAAATTAAAGCTACAGCTTCAGGTCATTAAAAAAAGGAGACAATTTAAGAGTTTAGATTCTTCCCAGGAAAATGCATTGGCATAATGCTGAATGTAACAATTGCTTTTCCAGAAACGCATGCAACGGTTTGGATTTTATCATAAACATGTAGGTTTTTCTCATGTGCTAGCTAGACCACTTACTAAAAATCCTTGCTGATAGCAGCCAAAGTTATGCAGTTACTAAAGTTACTGCAGAAATTGAGTTGAGTTATCTCCATCCTTTACTGTGAAATTGGTACAACTAATTTCAAACTGAAACTCATCATTATTTAATTGGACAATCTCAATCATCACTAAAAGACAAAAGCTTAATTAATTAATTACAGGTTAAGAAACAAATTCCTAATGTTCAAACTAGTCTTCCCATTCCATTTAGGAACTCTAAATTAACATTTAAGAAACAAACGTATAAAAATAATAGTTCTGTACTGCAAATCATTCATATAACATTTGAAAAGAAAACCACAGACCAAATTGAATCTAAACATATTCCATTTTAAAAACCTTTTAATTAAATCTACGTGAATAGACATAAAAATGACAATTTTGTCACCGTAAAATACAGTATGCATGAAGATTTTAAAAATTGTATGTACGTTACTCCAGAGGACACTGAGCAAAAGAGCATAATTTAGAACCAGCAACAGTTATTGAGCAAGTGGGTTTGGAATGATCAGTTCAACTTCTCATGAAACTCTGATCATGACTGATTCAATTGAACAGAGGAAACTGTGGATCCTGTTCTACTGAAGTTAACAGTCAATCTCAAAATGTAATCAGAAACTTAAGTATTTACACCACTAGACCACTATTTACACTCTAGAAATCTTTCCTTCACTGGGAATTTCTTCTGCTGATTGTCTACCTGATCCACTGAGGAAACAGAGTAGCAGTCAATCCGTAATTGTGGTTTCAGAACACAACTTTCTGGGTCTGCATCGCCAGAGAGACAATCCACTGCTAACTTATTCAGGTCTATCGACACCTGCACACAGGGAGTGGGAAGGATCTAATTCTGGTACGCTTTCAATAACACCCCAGCCTAAAATGTCCCGGACAAGACCTGCGGGCAGGTCATGGCAGCATACTGGAAAGTCACAGATCAAAAATTTACATGGTAGTGCTCTGAAAAGTGTGATGTGATGCATTTTAGGTGGACTAACAAAGAAAAGGAATGCTAGGACCCTCTGAAGTACAGTGGATCAGAGGGACCTTGCTATGCATGCCCATAGATCCTTGAAGTCAGCAGGAAAGGTAGATAAGGTGGTTAAGAATGCCTTCATTAATCAAAACATTGAATACAGGAGTAAGGAGCTCTGACTGAACTGTACATAATGTTAGTTAGGCCACAGTTGGAGTACCGTGTACCATTCAGGTCACTAACAATAGGAATGATGTGAATGCACTAGAGAGAGCGCAGGATAGATTCATGAAGCTGAAATAATTCAACTCTGAAGATACAAACTGGGGCTGTTCTCCTTAGAGCAGAGAAAGCTGGGGGTTAGAGTGTGGGTGTCAAGGTGCACAAAGTTTGAGAAACTTTTCCTCACATGGACTGGTCAATTAACAGGGGGTAAAGTTTTAAGTGAGGCAGCAGGAGGTTTGGAGGGAATTTGATGGATTTCTTTTCACCCAGAGTGTTGAGGGTATCTAAAATACTCTGCCTTACAGTGGGATATAGGCAAGAACCCTCAAGATATTTAAGAGCTTTTAGATGAGTATATGAAACAACACAGCACAGCACAAGAGGCTATGGTCCAAGTGCTGGAAAATACACTTGGAATAGATACATTCTCAATCACCATTGTGGACACAATGGGCTTCTGTCCATGCTGTAAAAAACTACCGTGGTGTGACTACCTACAAGGACAAGATCAGCAGATGCACGTCAACATCAGCAAGTTACTCCAAGCCACTACCTAACTAGATTCAGAAATACATTGGCGATCCTTAATTGTCATTCAGTCAAAATCCTGGAACACGGTCCGTAACAACATTCTGGGTGTACCTACATCAAGTGGGCTGCAGCATCTCATGATAGCAACTCCATCGCCTTCTCAAAGGTAATTAGGGACAGGCAACACATGCTTGCTATGTCAGTAATGCCCACATCCCATGTATGAATAAGAAATAAATAAAGTTCTCAAACAGCTAGAATAGAGTGTCAGCAGGCTTTGATGACATTTCCCAAAAGGCTCCGTAATGAACTGAAAACCTATGCTTTTAATTACAAGAGCATTTTTCTAACAAGTGATGACATTGAATAATCTTTAGTTTTAATATTACAATATGCAATTCATTGCTCCCTAAAAGGGCTCAGCAAAATTCCGCAGTTAAAAAGTCTTTTCTTGCTTAAGTTGAAACCAGTTCACTGGAATCAGTCAAAACTCAGACAAAGTTACTACTTACCAGAATTATAAGCAGCAAGAGGGGTGCTAGAACAAGTGCAGTGAAAGTATTCGAGACTGCAATGGGTGGCTTCTTTTCAGGCTCTCGAAACAGGTGCTGTGAAGAGAATAATGTTTAAAAGCTTACTATATTAAAAACAAGCAGAGTTTTAAAAGAAGATCAACATTAAAGATTGTGGCCATACATTAAAACGATCGATATATTTGCATTTTTATGGATGCCATTCTAAGTTCAAACTCTTGAAATGCTATTTCAAGATAATCAATTAAATGGATAGGTTTCTACTTTCCAAAATTCACATATATGCTTTACAAAGAAGAGGCCCAGAGCAGAGAATTGAATCTACTTGCAAACATGCACGTTCATTGAACGATACGTCCCATTCGTTGACCAACTCCTTATGAAAGAGCGGGAAGAAAACTGGGGGATGGGGTTTGGAAAGCTGGGGGTTACATGGTGGTGGAAGTTTGCCAGATGACAAAGAAACAATGGATCAGGCTGACAATACCTACGTCAAAAGCAGGTATTCTGTTTAATTCACTCAGTACAGAAAGATGACAGTTCAGATTTAAAAATCACTCTCTGGCATGAAAGTGTACTTTGGTGGAGAACAGAAGATGACTAACTTGCAGTGATATTAGCAGTAGGCAAAAAGAGGTGGGACAAAGGAGGTAACAAGGTGGAACAGACTCCTGACCTTGAAGTTTCCTGGAAGAAAGGATAATTAACACCAATCATGCAGATCAACATTCGGGTCAAGTTCAAACAAGGGATACCAACCCCAAAATATCAAACTGTTCCCTCTAATCTTGCCATGCTGTGCTACCAGCATTCATAACCGAGAACATGGGAGGTGAAGTCTGACAATTGAAGTTAAGGTCAAAAAACTGCAAAATCCCTGGTAGATAAGTGATTGGTGTGCCAAGATGGCAGCTGAAATTTAATATACAGGGGTGTATATTTAAAATAATAAAAATTACAATTACGCTGGAAAAAGATACAGTAATGTGTGAATAAGCTTAAATACAATGATAGTGAAGAATGTAGTTGAACAGAGCAATCCAAATCTGTAGTTTCCCAAAAATCAGCAGGCATACAGTCAAAGCTATTGTTGAGGGCAATGGGGATTTTGGGGTCAGGGGCAGAGAATAAGAAATTTATAGTAAACTTGCAGTCTGATTATTAAAATGATAAAACCATAGAGAACCAAACAGCATAAAATAACTTCAGAAATGTGAAATTACAGTTAGATGGGGAGACTTTAGAGAAAGACCATTTCTTCAGGTTGGATAGCCTTCAGGATCATTAATTTTGGATGCTACATTAAGAGCGAGACGAAATCATTAAATATTCCATTAAGCAAATAGCGATTACAGCGCAGAGATGGAATAACTGAAGCAACAGGACACTGCGATTTTTGAAGAGGAAAATTGCTATCTATTGACTAAGGCCGAACATATTTGATTAAGACAAAATTTATTCACACTGGCAATATATACTGAACTTTACTCTTCTCAAACTTTGATGAATTAATATGTTGCATTGATGAGCAATGGGATCTGATAGGTCACAGCTAGAAGCACCATGAAGAACAGTTTAGATCTGACAACTGTCCTGGCAATGGCTAGTGGGTCATGGATCCTGTTCTATAGATTTCATTTGCGCCACTCTTCAGGTTATTGATTGCATAAGTTGTATGTGTTTTAAAATTGATCTGTTGGTTAGAGCGATGCATCGATTGGATTTGGTGACATCACCTGCATGTTTGTCCCCACCTCTGTCCAAAACATGGTATCATCTTAAGGATGGTCACATGTAGTATGAGTTATGTAATTAGTACAATTCATTGTGCACACTAAAATGTCTTGCTTTTCTAATGGACAGTATAATATTCTATCAAGACAACATTTTATTTTAATGACATTTGTTTACAGCTACTTTACTAGTAACTACCTGAATTTCAGGCTTGGGGGCAAAGACATTCTGAGTCTGCACAGGAGTTGGAGCCTCTTCATCAGGAAACTTAATTGCAACGTCAGCCTATGAAGGGAATTAAAATATATATCTATAGATTTACTGCGTAGATTGAAAAAAAAATCACATCAAAAGCCTTAGTCATAATCTGACTTTCTAGTTTTTGCATTTGAATTACAAACAACTAAAACATTTCATGCAAGGTTAAGTTATCTAAAACACATGTTTAGAACCTGAAAGATTAAGGCATGTCAAGCAATTTCCTCCCCCCCCGCCAAGGAATTACTTTAATGTTGTTCAAATGGCGCATTTTTCCCATTATAGCTTTACTCCAACCAAAGAAAATTACTGAATGCCAAACATACCTTGATCCAGTTCATAAGAATAATATACATGCATAGTTTCTCGAACATAAATCATTCCAAGGTCCTTAATAGGAGTGCAGTGAAATAAAAACACACGGAGATATTTGGACAGGTCTGGTTAAAGAAGTTGGTTTTAAAGGACATCTTAAAGGAGGACTGGAAACACAGTCTGAAATCCAGCTAGTGCATTGAAAACTGAGATAACAAGGCATAGAACTGGATGAACACAGCAGGCCAAGCAGCAGAGCAGCAGGAAGGCTGATGTTTCAGAAGAAGGGTCTGGGTCCGAAACATCAGCATTCCTGCTCCTCCGATGCTGCTTGGCCTGCTGAGTTCACCCAGCTCTACACCTTATTATCTCAGGTTCTTCAGCATCTGCAGTTCCTACTACCTCAGTGCATTGAAAACTAGTAGTTTTCAAAAAGCCAGTTTGATAGCAAAAGAATTGTAACTAACCACAAGATGTTTGACAACTGCTACTTTAACAGTAACAGTTGCTGTAGGTTAATAATTCTCACACATTGGGCAGAAATGGCGTGCCTAACAATTTTTATATGATGAATTTCAGTAAAATACCTTAAATAGCCATTTCCAATCAATTTTCTTTGGAAATTTTGCACCAAGCATGCTAAATTCTACAGGACATTGCGTATTAGGATTAATAAACAATTGCCATTATACCTTGATTTGATTCGAGTTGAAAAATGACAAGACTCCTTCATAGAATTCCATGGAAGTAATTATTTCAGTCAGTAAAAAGCAAAACAGATGGACTGGCAAATACAATAGTTGTGGTTTTTAATTATTTGTAAATATTAGAATACACAGTGTATACAATGCATCAAATATACTGAACTACAGGCAATGGCAATCCAATTCCTGACAAAAGGATTCTATTGGACTTAGCCATCCTATGAAATGAATATTTTTCAACAACCAAAAAAAGTTGTTTTATAATCAATGAGGAACTACAAGTAAAAATGATAAAAATTTGCTTATTAAGGGATAAACTCTTACCATTTCTACTACCTTGATCACATTTGAAAATATTAAATAAGATAGATCACCAAACTCAGATTTTTATTAAAAACTGGATGCATATATTTTAACTGGACTCAATGCACAGTTACTCTGTCAATACATTCTTCACTCATGTTCAATCAGATGGAGTTCTGACTGTCCTGAATCATGGAACATTTCCTTCCTTTGCGGTGTGATATTAGGTCATTTCACTGACAATGAATTAGTGTTCAATATAGGGCATGTGAATTTTGCTCTGGAATCATGTAGTACAAAAGAAAGCTCAAACTATGAATGTCATTCAGTAATGAAAAACACAATTGTACGTTCTGATAATGTGTGTGACATGAGCTTTAATGGATGGGGTTTGCCTCGCATAATACCCTCTCAGCTTGAGAACATAGATATGCTTAAAAAAAGTTAGTGATCATATTTTACTTTTTACTTTACCTGCTTTAGACAAAGATATTAAAATAACCTTGCCTGCAACAAGTGAGATAAAATAGTGGCAGTTTTTCTTTGGGAAAACACACTTAAGCACTCTGGTTATTTTCAGTCAACTGTAAAACAGCTTTGTAATGTCAGCACTCAACCAGAAAGCAAAGGGCATATATTTGCCATATTAAAATGAAAACATGACCTTAAACAGTATCATTATAAACTTAGCAGCAGAGAAAAAAGGAATTGCAAAACTTCAAGTCTTGGTTTATCAAATGTGTCCAAGCAATGCAAAGATAGTCAGAAAATTAGTGAGCTCATTAAAATAAAAGCCATTAGCTTTACCATTGCACTCATCTTGAAACAGTAAATAATTTTCAGTCAGAGAACACAGACTTACCAGGTGCCAGAGAATTGGGTTTTCAATTGTTGCATCTCCAATGATCAAAAAGAGGGAATAGGTTCCAGAAACTGAGTTAAATTCAGATTTTCTCTCTGCCACATCTAGGTCAAACTTGTACACCTTTTTACTATCTGGTTCAGCCACAAATACGACCTCCTGATCAGTCTTCTGATTGTAGAGACGTACAAAAGTCTAAAACATACAAAGTACCGTGGAATTTAATACTGCACAAGCAAGTTATTGAGAAGGTCAATATTTTACTTCAATCAATTTCTGCACAGAAAGTGTGGCATTTTCATAACTAAATATTGCATAATGCACGAAACTTCATAACGTTGTAACTCTGCAGCTTATAGGCCTTGCACCAATGGCAGGACAGTTTGCTCAAAGTTTTAAGGAAAACTGCAAGCAGATTTCTTCAATTCCTGAAATTTGTTGTTTGGTCATTTTGATTTTTGGATGACTCCAGCTTCCAATACAAAACAAAAGTGAGACATTAGATATTAGATCTCAAAACTCGCTAGACATTAGATATCAAAATCATTCCTAAAAATAGCCCAATTTGGCATTGGAATTATGAAGACTGCTATAACATTTTACTGGTCTGGGGAGGAGGTTGAACAGCAGGAAAAGTGGAGTTTATATAGAAATTTGGCTACAACAGTATTTAAAGCACTGTGGGTGAATGCAAAATTCTTGTTTCAACCTTAAATCAGGCAAAAGAATATAGATGCTTAGTGGAGAATACTGTAGCAATTCTTTAAACAAAAAGCATAGTTCAGAAAAAAAAATTCAGTCTAACAAATTCTGTGGACAGAAGCAAAAACAAAAATGTCTAGGTATGTTCAGCAGATCAGGCAGCATTCATAGAGAGAACCAGAGTTAAAATGTTTCAAGTTGATGTCCTTCCATCAGAACAACGTTCCTAAATATGTTGCCTTGGCTGGCAAAATAGTTTTGCTCCTTTGGAATTAGCGAGTGATCCTAACTTCTCGGAGCTGGGAATGCTGTCAATATGGTGGAGAGAATCATCAGGAGGCATGCCTGAGGCCTTCTCTCAGCCAGTGTTTTTCCAGCACTGGGATCCTTGGTAAAACCTTTGAATAGTGGCTAATTAAGGGCTAATTAAGGTGAGAATTTTACTTGAATCAGGATATCTCTCAGGATGGTGACGGGAGCCTTCTTGATAAGCATTCCACAGATCATAGAAGGGCTGAACAGTGACAGTGGTCACCTCCAATGCAATGCACTACAGAGCACCATTTCCCACACTTGAATGCTGGAGTCTGCATGTCTGGACAATGCTTTACTGCATTAAACTTCCCTCCCCTCCAAAAAGGTCCTCCTATTTGAGATACCCTGCTTCTGAAATTGCAGCCTCAGCATGGGCCACTGCTTGCTGGAGTACTGATCCTCTCACTGAACTGGCAGGCCTTAGGGCTTGAAGTAATCCAACAGCCTCTAATTGGATGCCACCAACATGTCTCTCTCCTACCTCTTCCCAGGGTGGATGGTCGCCTCTTTTGGCAACCCTGAAAAATTCTGCCCACTGATCTGGACTAATATTAAAATGGGCATTTGCCCAAAATAAGTTTGAGCACCAATTCATTGATTTGTGCGTTCTAATTCTAGAACAGAAACTCTGCAAGTCTAAACAGACAAGACTGTAAAACTGCATCCTTGTTTCAAAAGACAAATGAAAAGAGACAGTTGGCATTAAACTGTATAATACATACTTGATGTGGAGTAAGCTCAGTGCCAGTATTCACGTCTGTCAATTGGAATGATAATGCAAAGCTCTGGTGACTGTCAGCAGTAATAAGCCCCTTGGCTTTTGATGGATAAGTCACCCTAATGGGAATTAATATTGAAAACTAAATTTTAAAAATATTCTCAATTATCTATGTACTGAAAAAATTCAAAAACATTATTTTAATTTCAGAAGTGGCACATATTACTACAAATGTTTCAGTATATTTAATACTACTTTGCTTTACCTGGTGGTCTTTGGTGAAATGCTTTGATCCCTGTCAACTACTGAGAGATCAACGTTAGTGATATCGACTTCAGTGGCAACCTTGACTTTGATCTAAGATCAAAAAATTTGACAAGTTAAAGACTTATAAATCACTACTATGTAAGAAAACTGTCAACAGAAGTCCTAATAGATAGGAAAAGGAACAAAGTTTTAAAGAGGCAACTGTGTGAGAACAGTTTGGAAAGAGAAGTCAGGGTGCTCGAGGGTGCCCCTCAGCCATGATGTATAGCCAACAGCAGAATCTTCAGCGAAGGCAGGAATATGCACTAAGTCACAGGATCACCATGATCAATTTGAATGACAGAGGGGGTTTGAAGGGGCAAATAGTCTACGCTTGCTCCTAAGTTTCTAACTACTGTTATGAAATGGGATTCTTTTAAGGACTATGTGTTTGTGAATGACAATTTTCAAATTCTGACAAGTGACAAGCCAGTGGACCAGTTTTTACAACATTAAAGACAAACTGTATATAGAAATGAACTATCTTCCACACTTATGTGTGACTGCACTCTCATAACATGGAAGCAGCATGAGTTGGATCAGTCAAATTGTCAGAATTGATGAAAAAAACTGATATTTAAACTATTACAGAAGGCACATCATTTCTTATGGCACACAACAGAAGGTGATTCTAAGATTCTGTACTTTTGAAATTGAAATTTTAAAGGTAGGACTATAGAAAACAAGTTCAAATATGGCAAAGCCGCATTAGTGAATCAATACAAGTTCAACAGAAATGCTGTGGAAGAACCAGGTTACATATAAAACTGAAATAACACTGTTGAGCTGCCAGACTACCAGTCATTGTATTACAGCTTGCCAGAAAGAGACTTTGATATTATAATGCTTGGTAACCCAGGATAAAGATGCCTGTTCAGCACCATTTAATTCTTTTACTTTATGTGCATGACCAGTTTTCTGGTGGATGCAGAATATGGAATCTAATAATTTTTTCATGTTATCAAGTCATCAAGTTTACACTCTTGTGGCCTGCTGGACATAGTTTCAACTAAACTGTAAAGGCAAGATTTGGCATTTCAGTGAAGGAAGCAAAAGTTACAAAACATTCAGACAGGACAACCATAAACCTATTTATCTTTAAACACTGTTTGCAAACGTTACGGTACAACCAAAGAGAGGATGAAGCCTAACGACCTGGGGGAAAAGGAGGAGTGACAGGAAGAAAATTAAAGCAAGATGTTAACTAAGGAAGATCAGATTTATATATGGCAGACAGCAGGCTATCAGGGCAAAGCCAAGGTGGCAGCATCTGTGGGAAGTGAAACAGAGTTAATGTTACAAGTCCAGCATGATAATTCTTTGGACCAGGACGTTATAAAATGAAATTAGGATTCTACGAGCATACAACTACAACAACTTACATCAGATTCAACAAAATAAATGCTACTGCAACTGCCCTTTCATATTTATAGATGATTTAAAAAATGCATCCATGCCAATTAAAGCAAAACACATACCTCCACGCTGTTTCCTATAAATCGGTTATCACCTTCCACATTGATAGAAAAGTCATAATATCCACTTGGTGGCTTTATCTCCATAAAATTTAATTCAAAGATATCACTATAGAAAAAAAAACCAAGAAAATCATAGTGTGATCCTTTGATGATTAACAATAACTCAGCACTATTTGCTGTAGCTAAACTTTCAACAGCTTTCTAAATTCATGTAGCCAACAGTCCATTGCTAAAGCCATTACACACAAGTTACTTATAACAGCATGACCACGCATGGTGAAATTTGGTGTTAACCATTTCAGGCGGTCTACAGGGACAACAGAAAATAGTTACAAAGTTTCTTCTTACTCTTTCAAAGCAAAGGATGTTTGTTGAAGAACTGTGTTTTTTGTCAAAGTAGACTTGGCATTTTCAAGCTGAACATCAGCTGAAGTCAGACTCTCAGACAAGATATTCGTCACACGCAACTGGAAACAAGCAATGGAAGGCAAAATTAAGTGGAGAATAATGATAAATATTAAGATATGCCACTTCATGGAAGATATGTTCTAATTACATGTCAAATTCTGCTGCTTGTAAAATATAACCATAGATGAACACAATTGGCCTCTTGTTATGGACACTACAGTCTACACTGTGCGCATTTATTTTTTAAAATCTTTCACAATGTTGAAAACGCCTTTAAACTAAGCGGCTTTCTAGGCCATTTCAGATGGCTGTTAAGAGTCAACACACTGCTGTAGATCTGGAGTCACACCAATCAGAATTGAAGAATGGCAGATTTCCTTTCTAAAAGAAACGCCGAGTCTTATGTCCAATTAGCTCAACATTATATTTAGGATAGTGTCAAAAATGGTTTTTCTAAACACCTAATGTAGACAGAATCCTGTAAACAAAAAAAAGTGCAGCATGAAAACAAAAATAAATGTTCTTGTTAACAAACTTGCTTCAGTTGTCACCCTAACGAAAACTTTCATTGCCATTTTCATCATGAAACATTATTTTGCTCCAATTAATTTCCCATAATTTGATTTTAAATATCAAGAACAGATGTACACCATATAGTTAGTTCTTTTTCTAATTTAACACTCCATAAAATAGCTATCAATTTTGTTCAGTGACCTGAATAAGTGTAAAGTGCACTGTTTTCCCCAGTGACAAACGTTATACAGTAATGGCAATGTTGAAAATGCCAAGCACTCACATGGCGAGTCATTTGGCCAGATGGATTCACATCTTATTTAAAATTGACTAAAATAATAACAGCATAGCATCAGAAGATGAACATTACTTGTTTTCAGATACACCTTACACAACCTTCACATGCTCTTTTAAGCCGAATTAGGTCCAAATCCAGATATCAGTTCCTCCCTTGTCACCAATGTGGATCCAAAATTAGGGATGTGAGCCAGAATAAATTCCAATAAATTGCTCCCAATTCAAGAGGCAAAGGAATATTCAAAGATTTTCCAGTGCATGTATCAAGTTAAAAAAGGGTAAATTAGATCTTTTTTTTAAAAAAAAAGAGAAAGAGAAAACAAATGTGAAGAAAGAAGTCAGGCAGGCAAAAATAAGTGTTTCCCTACTGTAATTTATTACCCTGTCCAAAAAAATAAATTTTAAAGCTAAACAATTGAGTACAAACAGCAAGAATCAAGTTGAAGATTCTCTGGTTCCTTTGCCATTCACTGTTCAGGGGGGAGAGTGGATGGAGTTCCAGATTATAACGGTGTTGGGGAGAGAAATGGGTGACGTAAACATGAGCGGATTCTATACTCAGAGGCAGAGTGAAGGTAGGGGAAAGCAAGTGTGAAAACAGCAGACTGAAAAGTAATAGCTGAGATCCATATTTTCCCACATTGCTGTCATTTCTCATCTATGCAAAACTGGATTCCAGGTATACAGGTATTTGACCCAACATCCATCAAACAACTCCATCTCAAACTGACGCACACTACATTTTATTTTACATTGCATATATTCATATTTTTATAAATACAGCACATACTTTAGTGTAATGTTCACATAAGCAGCAAGTTTAAGCTGTTTTATCTCATTCACCATGTTAACTTGGTTCACCCCAAGAGGAATTGAAGATATATTCGCACTGACAAAAAAACATGCTGTCAAGTTGTGAAAGGATATTATTGTTGCACCCTTCCACAATTCACAGCAGTTTGTTCAGCGATAATTAACTCTTAACATGTTCGGATTATTTAAGACAGCAACTGAAGTCAGTGAATCAGAGAAAGGACCAAAAGTAGGTTCAAATTCCTATCACTTCAGTAAGGGGAAATGTTTCTCAGCCTGAACAACAAAGTTACTTTTGTTACAAAAGTTGCACTGAGTACAAATGGTTAGAAGTTACCTTTAGGTTCGGCTTCTTGTGCGAAACAGAAGCAATTCCTTCAGCTACCACAATGATTGGAATATGGTACTGATTATGGGACAAAGCTGCAGCAGCACAGGCAATGCTGAAAGCCTCAGACATTGTGGTAAAATGTTTTTTACTGAATACAGCATTAACAAGCTGAATGACTTGATCCTGAAAGTAAGAGAAAAGTTAAATTTTGCACATGTACCGATATGAATAAAATAAAACTAATTGACAAACCAACACAGTATGAGATTGTAAACATGCTCACGGAGGAGTTGTGGGTTTGGTTGCAAATGTTTTGCAACCCTGCTAGGTAACACTGTCAGTGGTCCTCCAGTGAAGTGTCGAGTGTCTGTCCCGCTTGTTATTTATATGCCTCAGTTTGCTGGGATGGTTGGTATTACTTCTGGTTCTGTTTCTCGATGGGTTGTACACAGGGTCTAATCCAACATGTTTACTGCTGGAATTCTGGTTGGAATACCAGGCCTCAAGGAATTCCCTGGCATGTCCGTGTTTGGTTTGTGCGACTATAGATGTGTTGCCCCAGTCAAATTTGTGCCCTGCATTATCAATGTGTGGTGAGACAAGTGAGAATTGGTCATGTCTCTTGGAGGTTAGCTGGTGTTCCTACCAGGGTGATGAAACGTTTGCAAATGAAACGTGAGCATGTCTACAACATCATCCATGCCCCGAACCACAAATCTTCGAAAACTTTAATCGACACACTCTCTCTATTCTCCAGTGGTCCATTTTTGCTTAGCAGGCTGTACATAACAATATTTTTTTCTTCAGATCTTTTACATGGTATGCACATCATCCAAACATATAAATATAGAAATTTATATTAGCAACAGTTAAAAACAGCTATTTTAGTTAAAATGGCAAGAGTACATATGATGTATAATATTCAATCATAACTGATTTCGGTGAGAAACGAGCAGTTGTATTGGTAGGCTCATTCAGAAGGTCAGGAGGAATGGGATACAGGGGAACTTAGCTGCTTGGATACAGAATTGGCTGGCCAACAGAAGACAGCGAGTGGTAGTAGAAGGAAAATATTCTGCCTGGAAGTCAGTGGTGAGTGGGGTTCCACAGGGCTCTGTCCTTGGGCCTCTACTGTTTGTAATTTTTATTAATGACTTGGATGAGGGGATTGAAGGATGGGTCAGCAAGTTTGCAGACGACACAAAGGTCGGAGGTGTCGTTGACAGTATAGAGGGCTGCTGTAGGCTGCAGCGGGACATTGACAGGATGCAGAGATGGGCTGAGAGGTGGCAGATGGAATTCAACCTGGATAAATGCGAGGTGATGCATTTTGGAAGGTCGAATTTGAAAGCTGAGTACAGGATTAAGGATAGGATTCTTGGCAGTGTGGAGGAACAGAGGGATCTTGGTGTGCAGATACATAGATCCCTTAAAATGGCCACCCAAGTGGACAGGGTTGTTAAGAAAGCATATGGTGTTTTGGCTTTCATTAACAGGGGGATTGAGTTTCAGAGTCGTGAGATCTTGTTGCAGCTCTATAAAACTTTGGTTAGACCGCACTTGGAATACTGCGTCCAGTTCTGGTCGCCGTATTATAGGAAAGATGTGGATGCTTTGGAGAGGGTTCAGAGGAGGTTTACCAGGATGCTGCCTGGACTGGAGGGCTTATCTTATGAAGAGAGGTTGACTGAGCTCGGACTCTTTTCATTGGAGAAAAGGAGGAGGAGAGGGGACCTAACTGAGGTATACAAGATAATGAGAGGCATAGATAGAGTTGATAGCCAGAGACTATTTCCCAGGGCAGAAATGGCTAGCATGAGGGGTCATAGTTTTAAGCTGGTTGGTGGAAAGTATAGAGGGGATGTCAGAGGCGGGTTCTTTACACAGAGAGTTGAGAGAGCATGGAATGCGTTGCCAGCAGCAGTTGTGGAAGCAAGGTCATTGGGGACATTTAAGAGACTGCTGGACATGCATATGGTCACAGAAATTTGAGGGTGCATACATGAGGATCAATGGTCGGCACAACATTGTGGGCTGAAGGGCCTGTTCTGTGCTGTACTGTTCTATGTTCTAGATATAACTACATTTGGAATTCCTTTGATTGAGTGAATGACCGTCCACAGCATTACTGTACTATAAAGTTCATCAAGAAAATTAAAACAATCTCAGTGCTACAGCTCAAGTGTCCAGTCTAAGCTCTCATGCTCCTGTACAAAGCAAGTGGGAAATGGACACTAAATGTGTCCATAGATGAACTAGGAGATCCAATCTCTCCTGAAGTCCCAGGCTGTAAGTGTTCAAGTCAGGCGGCCCTCACCTATTCAGGAAATTCAGGTACTACTTTTGTAAGGCCATCAGAGGCACCAAGAGGCAATACCAAACTAAGCTTGGAGCCCAGACTAACCACACGGACACCCATCATTTGTGGCAAGGCTTACATGACATATGGGCTACAAAACGAAGTCGAACAAAATCGCAGGCAACAGTTCATCTCTACCCAATGAGGTGAACGCGTTCTATGCTTGCTTTGAAATGAAGGGCTATGAATTGATGTCACGTGTCCGAAGTGCACCTGGACCCTCGGCCACCGCTGCAGATGTTAGATCAAGCTTCTCGGGGGTAAACCCACAGGAAGAGGCTCTGCCTTCAACAACAATTCCAAACAAACTCATCTCCAAACTCCGAGATCGAGGACACTGCTCCCCATTCTGTAACTGGAATCTCGACTTCCTGATCAAAAGACTGCAGTAAGGATAGGCGACAACCATACCTCTGGTGATAATCCTCAACACCAGTGCGCCGCAAGACTGTGTACTCAGCCCTCTACTATACTTGTCATTCACACACACTACTGTGGCCAAATTCTGTCCAACTCCATTTACAAGCTTTCTGATGACAGATAGGTCAGATATCAAACAATGACAAGATAGAGTGTACAGGAAGAAGTCAGAGTGCTTCGTGGCATGGTGTAAAGGCAACAATCTCTCCATCAATGTCAGCAGAATGAAGGAGCTGGTCATTGACTTCAGGAAGCAGAGTGGAGGGTATGTCTTTGTCTGCAACAATGGTGTTCAGGTGGAGATGGCTGAGTGTGTCAAGTTCCTGGCAGTCATGATCACCAAAAACCTGTTCTTTCCCAACCATGTCAACGTGGTGGCTAAGAAAGCACAATATTGTCTTTCACAACAAAAACAAAGTTGCTGGAAAAGCTCAGCAGGTCTGGCAGCATCTGTGAAGGAAAGAACAGAGTTAATGTTTAAGGTCCACTAACGCTTTCTCAGTTTTAACTGGATTCATCACAGCATGGTATGGTTCTTCCCAAGACCACAGGAAACTAGGGTTGTGAACACAACCCAGTCCATCAAGCAAACCAACCTCCCATCCATACTTCAGGCAGCATCAGGAAAACAACCAACATAATAAAGACCCCTCTCCCACGGGGCAGAAGTAAAAGTTTGAAAACATCTACAAATGGATTCAAGAACAGCTTCTTCACCACAGTTATGAGGCTTCGGAATGGACCTCTTAAATATTAATGTAGATCTCTCAGCAGCCATGCACTGTATCCTGCACGCTGTTCTGTTACCCTGATGCACTTATGTAGCACAATCAGCCTGTAAAGCATGCAAGACAACTTTTCACTGTACCTTGGGGTACGGGTGACAGTAACAAACCAAATCAGATTGGTGCAAAGTCTGAACATGTCTGTTGCTGAAATTACAAACCTACATAACATCTCAGCATGACCCAGCTCTGAAAACCACGTACAACTCCGGGCTCGGTGTGGGACCTGCATCTGTGTGTTTCTACTTTGGAGGCTGGTGCATTACCAGAGAGCCAAGGCTGCCTTATCAGGTTTTCTCATACTATGCAGGAAAAACAAAATTAATACAATCGGCATCTGCTCTACCATGAACCAGGACGTAGCATATCTTGGTGCCCATGGAAAGTGGCTTAAACAAAATATTCTAAAAGCCTAGAGGCATTAAGATGTTTGGAGAATCTTCAGGAAATGTATATGTGGATGTTTGAGAATATACTTGTAGGTACAACATCACTTAAGACTTTCCTTTTTAAGTAAACTGGGTATTAGCTCTACAACATAATTAATTCTTTCAGTTTCACTGTGCTTACCTCTTTGATTGCTGGCTCTGTTCCAGCATGGTCAGAAAGCTTATATGCTGCACTCACAAACAAAGCAGTTGTTTCTAATCCTTCTTCAAATTGAAGATAAATGCCTCCCAGATCATCAAGACGTGCAACCAGATCCTAAACAAAAAGGTTAACAATAAGAGGCTTTCTTCCCCCTAAATTAAGAAAAACTTGAACTTCCGTTATTGTTTACATTGAAAAGTTTTGTTTTGTGTGGTATATCTTCATGCTGTTTAAAATCAAGGCGACTTCACAGAAGCAATGTGAGGCTTCCATAACTGGTTCTGAATTGTTCTTCTCCAAACGTTATAATTGATATTTGTCATGGCAGTAGTTAATCTTCTACTTACAACTTTAGAATAACTTCATAGTCATAATTGTGAACATTTATTTCCATTATGAATGGTAAGATTGCTCGAATACTCTGTCACTACTCCTTTTATCACTAAGGGTGAAAGTCTCATCAACATTTGCAGCATTAAAGAAAGTATTACTTATCTTAAACAAGCATGCCATAGATTTGACAGCAAGACAGTAAGCAGAGGATAAGGAACAGAGCACAGAATAAATGGGAAACGTCTAGATAAGAAACAAAACAATAAGTAGTTAAAAATAACCCAAATACATTCGAGAATCTAAGATAATAAAATGTGAGGCTGGATGAACACAGCAGGCCAAGCAGCATCTCAGGAGCACAAAAGCTGACGTTTCGGGCCTAGACCCTTCATCAGAGAGGGGGATGGGGGGAGGGAACTGGAATAAATAGGGAGAGAGGGGGAGGCGGACCGAAGATGGAGAGTAAAGAAGATAGGTGGAGAGAGTGTAGGTGGGGAGGTAGGGAGGGGATAGGTCAGTCCAGGGAAGACAGACAGGTCAAGGAGGTGGGATGAGGTTAGTAGGTAGCGGGGGGTGCGGCTTGGGGTGGGAGGAAGGGATGGGTGAGAGGAAGAACCGGTTAGGGAGGCAGAGACCGGTTGGACTGGTTTTGGGATGCAGTGGGTGGGGGGGGAAGAGCTGGGCTGGTTGTGTGGTGCAGTGGGGGGAGGGGACGAACTGGGCTGGTTGAGGGATGCAGTAGGGGAAGGGGAGATTTTGAAACTGGTGAAGTCCACATTGATACCATATGGCTGCAGGGTTCCCAGGCGGAATATGAGTTGCTGTTCCTGCAACCTTCGGGTGGCATCATTGTGGCAGTGCAGGAGGCCCATGATGGACATGTCATCAAGAGAATGGGAGGGGGAGTGGAAATAGTTTGCGACTGGGAGGTGCAGTTGTTTTTTGCGAACTGAGCGGAGGTGTTCTGCAAAGCGGTCCCCAAGCCTCCGCTTGGTTTCCCCAATGTAGAGGGAGCCGCACCGGGTACAGTGGATGCAGTATACCACATTGGTAGATGTGCAGGTGAACCTCTGCTTGATGTGGAATGTCATCTTGGGGCCTGGGATGGGGGTGAGGGAGGAGGTGTGGGGACAAGTGTAGCATTTCCTGCGGTTGCAGGGGAAGGTGCCAGGTGTGGTGGGGTTGGAGGGCAGTGTGGAGCGAACAAGGGAGTCGCGGAGAGAGTGGTCTCTCCGGAAAGCAGACAGGGGAGGGGATGGAAAAATGTCTTGGGTGGTGGGGTCGGATTGTAAATGGCTGAAGTGTCGGAGGATAATGCGTTGTATCCGGAGGTTGGTAGGGTGGTGTGTGAGAACGATGGGGATCCTCTTGGGGCGGTTGTGGCGGGGGCGGGGTGTGAGGGATGTGTCGCGGGAGACGCGGTCAAGGGCGTTCTCGATCACCGTGGGGGGAAAGTTGCGGTCCTGAAGGACCCGACGGTGATCGAGAACGCCCTTGACCGCGTCTCCCGCATTTCCCGCGACACATCCCTCACACCCCGCCCCCGCCACAACCGCCCCAAGAGGATCCCCCTCGTTCTCACACACCACCCTACCAACCTCCGGATACAACGCATTATCCTCCGACACTTCCGCCATTTACAATCCGACCCCACCACCCAAGACATTTTTCCATCCCCTCCCCTGTCTGCTTTCCGGAGAGACCACTCTCTCCGCGACTCCCTTGTTCGCTCCACTCTGCCCTCCAACCCCACCACACCCGGCACCTTCCCCTGCAACCGCAGGAAATGCTACACTTGTCCCCACACCTCCTCCCTCACCCCCATCCCAGGCCCCAAGATGACATTCCACATCAAGCAGAGGTTCACCTGCACATCTACCAATGTGGTATACTGCATCCACTGTACCTGGTGCGGCTTCCTCTACATTGGGGAAACCAAGCGGAGGCTTGGGGACCGCTTTGCAGAACACCTCCGCTCAGTTCGCAAAAAACAACTGCACCTCCCAGTCGCAAACCATTTCCACTCCCCCTCCCATTCTCTTGATGACATGTCCATCATGGGCCTCCTGCACTGCCACAATGATGCCACCCGAAGGTTGCAGGAACAGCAACTCACATTCCGCCTGGGAACCCTGCAGCCATATGGTATCAATGTGGACTTCACCAGTTTCAAAATCTCCCCTTCCCCTACTGCATCCCTCAACCAGCCCAGTTCGTCCCCTCCCCCCACTGCACCACACAACCAGCCCAGCTCTTCCCCCCCACCCACTGCATCCCAAAACCAGTCCAACCGGTCTCTGCCTCCCTAACCGGTTCTTCCTCTCACCCATCCCTTCCTCCCACCCCAAGCCGCACCCCCCGCTACCTACTAACCTCATCCCACCTCCTTGACCTGTCCGTCTTCCCTGGACTGACCTATCCCCTCCCTACCTCCCCACCTACACTCTCTCCACCTATCTTCTTTACTCTCCATCTTCGGTCCGCCTCCCCCTCTCTCCCTATTTATTCCAGATCCCTCCCCCCATCCCCCTCTCTGATGAAGGGTCTAGGCCCGAAACGTCAGCTTTTGTGCTCCTGAGATGCTGCTTGGCCTGCTGTGTTCATCCAGCCTCACATTTTATTATCTTGGAATCTCCAGCATCTGCAGTCCCCATTATCTCTGATACATTCGAGAATCTTCTGGCTTATTTTTGCTTCAATTATCTTCTGGCTTTTTAAAACTGTATAAATACAGAGAGCAATTTGTTCAAATATCTATTTGATTAACAGCTGCCTTTAAACTAGGTGAATTCTAAAGTTCTTGGTAGTTCTAAGAAAGCAATTTATCTGACTGCATTTTCCAATGAAATCATATTCCCTGGAACTCACGCACAGGAAGCTGGTTAAATCAGATACTTCCATATTTGGTGTCTAACAAGTAGTAAGTAGGAAAATTAATCTCAGCATACTTTAGTGAAGTGCCTGCTACTCATTTTTAACTGCACTTGAACATTTTAACAACTGCTGTAAAACATAGCGATTGCTTGCTTTGTAGCTGTAAATGGATTTGTCCGGCAACTTCAGCCTTAAGCAAAGTCTAGAACTGAATTATTTTCCTATCTTTTGAAAATAAGAAAGATCCAGTGAGGTATGGGATGCGACTAGTAAAAATAAAGTGCTATTTCCCAGACAGTTATTAATTTTATTTAGGCATCAAAACGTAGGAAAACAATAAAGCTGAACGACAAGTCTGGAAGCAAATGAAAAATGAGACAACGGGTAAAACAAATCCAGAAATCCAAAAAAATACTCATAACAAAACAGTTTGTCACAAAATGCTTGATTTTAGACAGTACAAATGTAATTTACATCTTGTTGTTGAAGAAATATGTTTAATCTCAATTCTACTCTAAATCAGAGAGATATTTGATACCTGAAAGGCACCTCTCCATCTATAGAGGTGAATGGTAGTGAGCTTAACCCAATAATCATCATACCTCCATTTCTTTTTCTTAGTGGGTGGGCGGGGGGAGAAAGTTGGGCACCTGGTGTGGGAATTGAGCCAGCAACTTTGGCATCACTCTGCTTCCCAAAGATAGTGCTTTTGTGAAGGATACAACCCGAATCTCAATACATTTTTTAAAACATTCAAGATTTTGTTGCGGTAGGATACGAATAGTAGAGCCTCCAAATGTATAAGCCAACCTGTGAATCACTTAAGTTAGTCCACTGTCGTAAAATAAGAGGCTTGATTACCGGGTGCTAAGGGAGTTCCACTAGTCTGTTTTTCCATTAATAGAACTACTACATATATTTAAGAAAAGTAAGGCAACAAGCAATTTGGAACTTGTCTCGGGACATGGGAGCTTCTCAGACAAGATTAGTAGGAAGGGAAAATAGCTCAATGCATTATATTACACGAGTATAATAATGACAGCATGCCATAAATTCTGCCTTCGGTGACATGTAAAATTGTCATAATGATCAAATTGTAAATTTAGTTATATTTTAAAAGGTAGAAACATTTTTTGGTCTTTTCATAATATTGAATATAAAGTAGTTTCCAAAGTGCACAAGTACAGATACATGTAACTATTTGCTGAAAAGTTAATACTTTTGAAACAAAACCAAAATTAGCTCTGCGCAAATAAAAGACATCAATTGTAAAATCTCATAAACCTTGCGAATTACCTTTATTTAACTGGGCAGAAATTCACAAGTGTGCATACAAACAATATTATCATTACTTTAGAATTTGCATGTATAGTATAGCAATCTTTGTTTAGTGTTTGCACACACAGATTTATCATTGATCCTATATGTACTGCCGACAGGAATGCTTCATTCTAAGACAAACAGAATTTTTTTTAAAAACTTAAACGCAATCCACTTGTCACCAATGGCAACCTTTCTTTTCCTGATTCCAGTACTGGGGAAAAAAAAGTATATACCTCAATCTCTTCCAGAATGCTCCTTAGATCAGCCTGCTGAGATAGGTAAGAAGCTGCAAACAATGCATGGATAATTCTGTAAGAAACAACACCATATTCAAGGATGTTAATTGTAAGAGCTGCATTCCCCTTTATATGTTAAATTTATTATAGTCAGCATCCTTAACTATTTTCATTCAATTCTCACCAAGGCAAATTTCTATTTATATATTTGCAATCTCTATTTATATAATTGTACAATCATTACTGTACATTGAAGTGGTGATCAGAAGAGGCTTCATTTAACGGCCCTATAATCTCATGTCACAATGTAAAAAAAACTAGAGTAATCAAATTATACTAACGTAGTGTATCTGTAATCTTACTATTTTTATAAATCAACAAGTTGAAATGATGAGATTACTTATTTTACCAAGATTCAGGCTGATTTGGTTTTGTAATTTTCATACTATCCCTTTGAACCAAAATGACTTTTACCATCATTCTCAGATAACTTTCTCTATACACTTCAGAAGAATGAAATTACTGAATCCGTATGGTGTGGAGACAGGCTCTTTGGCCCAACAACTCCACATCAATCCTTCGAAGAACAACCAACCAGGCCTATCCCCCTACATTTTCCCTACAACCCTGCATTTCCCATAGCTAACACACCTAATCCACACATCCCTGAACAACCAGGGCCTATGGACAATTTAGTATGGCAAATCCACTTAATCCTCACACCACTGGACTGTGGAAGGAAACTAGAACATCCAGCAGAAACCCACGCCAACATGAGGAGAATGCGCAAACTTCACAGTCGCCCGAGGGTGGAACTGAATCTGGTCCCTGGTGCTGTGAGCCAGTGTGCTGTCCTAATACTTTCCTGCTTTTCGAATTTATGCATTACGTGGTAGTTAGTAACTAAGTAAAGCATAACAATTTTCTATAATCTCAATTACATTTGCAATCTCTGATCAGTATTTCCAAGTACAGCGTGACAATACCAAGGCTAAGGAGGTGCCTGTTGTCCTAGTTTTTTCTTAAATTGAAGCAAGGCTGAGACAAAGGTGAAGACGAGTCTGCTCAAAGCCAATGAAGTAGACAGCTTGTGAGGCCTTGGGTTTTTCAATTAAACATTTGGAACAATAGAAGTAGCTTGACTGGTGGAGTCAAGCTTCCACAGAAGCAGGATTTTTTTTGTTTTAGTTTTCTGTAGTTGCTGGAGTCTTGAAGTTGGATGAGGAAACTCTTATTCCTCCCTCACTTTACAGCTAAAAGTGGGGTTCTCTTCTAGCTGCTGGAACTGCAAATGCGGCAATCCATTTTACTGAATTTGCCTTCGCCAAGGGTGTGCTTATGGAATGTTACTATATTGGAACAGTTAATTTGTTAATATTATTTTGTCATGCATTTCAGTAGTTACAGTTAAGCCAATTCTTTTATTATTACACTACAGTTAAAATACAGACAAAATAAAGTGTGATTTGCTTATAATCAAGTAGATTGACCAGTCAAATTGCATCTGGAATGCAAATTCACCTTTAATTTACAAAAAGGTTAGGGTATAGGCTATTTTCTTAATTTATTTTAAAGGGGTTTTGGTCTGTTCAAACATTCATCTTTATTCACCATTGGATGTTAGGAGGTATATATAAAGTTTAATCCATGTACTTTTATTCAGCTGCATTTATTTCAATTTGCTATAAACAGGCCTCACTGATCTAATTTTGGATTATCAACTATTAAGACAACAGCACTTATTACCTACTTCCAGGATTAATTTAATTTAAGGAGGACAAACCAGTGATTAAGAAATAAAAGCACAACTATAGCTGAATTGCCTGGGCTTCAGGAATTTGATTGTCAGGGGTCAAGGCTCAAGACTTCCCTGCCCCTCTGTACTTTCAAGCCCACAATTCACCTTCATTACAGTCACACTGAAATGAATTGATTACTTCAAATTTCTAAGGCTTACCAATGACTGAGTAAAGGAAAGCCTTACCCTAAGGATCCATCATCCTTAGAAATGTGAGCAGAAAGGGCTGCAAGAACATCCCGAGATGCCACAGGAAGGCCAAAATTACTCAAAGCTCCAACTGCGTGGTAAATCTGGGTAACTGAAGAATCATCGCTCACCGCTGCCAACAAGAGATCGCGAGTTTCATTGTTGACTTTAATCTGTGAATACATTTGAGACAAAAGGATCTGCTAATTGCCTTTCCTATTTGTTGCACAGTCATTCACAGTTGCACCCTCTCCCACTTGTCAGCTCTCATAGGAAACCATTGTTTTCCACAGCTCAACAAGATAGACGCACACATCTATAAAGTAAAGGGGCCGCATTTTAGTTTGTCGGCAGCACTTCACCACAAAAATAGTAGTGAAGTGCTGTCCCAGGCAAGAAGATTGCTACTAATCCTGTGACATCCTTTACACTACACTATATGACAATAGTTCACGCTGGACAGAACTGTACTAACTTTCCACTGCTATAGAAACGTGATGGAGGTACCTCAATGTAAAGCTGGCAGCATTAATGTCATGAAATTTCTATCAATAATTATTAAATCTTACAGATACAGCTAATCAAGCTAGTATTGGTGTTTAAAACATGCTTGTACAAATGCCATTCAGAACATCACACTTCCAGAATGTCTACTACTTCTGTACTTTCATACAGGTCCTTCAGTAAAATATCATTTTTTCACAGAAATTACAATTGTCCAAAGAGGTCCTGCAACTTGTACCTTTGCTTGGGTCCATAGAAAGCCAAATAAATCACAAGTTACTTTTAAATAGCTTTACATTTCACAACAGTAAAATAAAACATTTCTTAAGTTATTTTCTGCATAACTTACTTCACAATTAGAGAGGGCCTGACTTGCTTCAGCAGTGTAGAAAAGAGAATCAACATTTCTGGAATCTACTTGTGATTTCAAAAAGTTGCAAGCGGCCTGATTGAAAAGAACAAAACCAGAAATCACCTTCTGCTAGTTAGATAATTATGTCTATTCAAAAACCAACAAAAAATAGTTTTAATTGCTTACACGTCTTCTTAAAAAAAATACTGATGGAACAATCCATTCACTGTGGCTCCAAAATTGTTAAGAGTATAAAACCAAATTATTAAAATGCAGTCATGGACAAACCACAAATCTCTGTAGTCAAAGCTTTAGCAAATATGTTAAAGATACTAGAATTACAAAACTCTTAATTGCCTCACGAAAGATATTCTATTCTTGAAGCTTACCGATTTTCCTTAAACACAGAACGTGTAACCAAACTTTTAAGTTCTCATAACCTTTGTTACCTTCCTTATTTCGCATCAGCCGGCACTAGGTACATTTAAGGGTGGGGAAATCCTTAGTACATTGGATCAAACACTACTTCAAAGCACTTCTACACTCAAGGCTGGTAGACATTTGCAAGTTTCTTCCACAAATAGCAATAATGCTGGATCAGTTGTTAATTCTAAAACGAGATAGATTAATTTTTTGTTAAGTGCAAGTATTAAGGGATATGGGCCAAAGGCAGGTATTTACAGTTGGGCCACAGATCAGCCATGATTTCAATGAATGGTGGAACAGGCTTGAGTGGCTGAGTAGCCTATTCTTGTTCACAAAGACTGACTGCAACCATCTACTGTAACATTGTAACTCAGCACATAATACCAGTGTTCCAAAATATCACACCACATCACCATTTAATGCTTCACCTTTATCCATATAGGTAAAATGTGCAAACAGTATCAAAAAATAAATGAATAAAAATAAATAGAGGGGAAGGGAGAGTAGACACATCCAGTAAGGATAAATGCAAGACAAGATGGTGCAAGGATTTAGGGTTTCTAGAGGGATACAGTACGTGGATGTAATCAGTCTTTATGTGAAAACTGATATCACATTTGCAGATGGTGTAATGACATCCATAACAAAGGGGGAGAGTCAAGATGATTCTACGAGAATGCAAAGATTACAAGACAAGGCATCTCCTCTGCTATTGCTAAACAATCAGACTGCTGATTCAACATCCGTAACTGGATGAACAAAGATTTCCTCCGATTAAATATGTGGAAGACCAAATCCACTGATAACAATCACCACTTGTAATTCTGTTCTCAAATGACTGATTGCATTCGTCTCTCCAGCTACGGTAAAAACCAGGACATTTGCTACATTGGTGTCATATTTGACCCTCAGAGGAGTTTCTGACCAAGCCGTCATGCCATCAAGATTACCTACTGACATCTCTGTAACAGTACCCAACTATGCTCACCTCAACTCATTACCACTGAAACTCTCATCATCCCTTTCTTACCTCTCGACTTGACTTCATCCTATGTTTGATCTACGTTGGTTTCAGGTCAATCAAAGTTTTGATTTCCAAGTGTTAATGCTAGTTCACTCCTTCAGGGCCTCACTCCTCCCTTATGTTCATTTCCTCAAGCCATAACCCTCACAGACACTTTTCACATCTGCCTCTGCCACCCCGCGCCCCCCCCACCCCCATCCCCCGAATGACCTTAGGTTAGACTTTTTGCCATTAGTAGCCACCCCTTCAAGTGTTCTAGGATTTAAACTCTGGAATTTCAACAATACATTTTTCTGTCCCACTTTCCCTATTTAAATTTACCTCCTTAATCAAGCCTTTGGACATTTGAGTGAATGTCTCACTGTATGGTTCAGTTTCAATCCATTTTATTAAGCTCTTGTGCAATGGCTTGGGCAATTTACAATGTTGAAAGATGTTGCATTAATATAGCTTTGGAGCTAGTGAAATATCTCTTTTTATAACTACTTACCTGTTCATCTGGTACTTGATCCCCAAGCTTTTGCAAGCCAACTATGGTGTAATAGGCATTCTCCAAATTAGTATAAGGTTGTTTTAAAGTTTGCGCTAATCTTTCAATGTCAGAACCTGACAAATAGTGTTTAACAGTGGCAGCTTGTGTAATGGCTAACAAAGCCAAAGTGAACAGAGTCACAGTACCTGAAACATAAGAAAACACATAACATAACTCATTTTTTCCCTCTGTAACATTCATTAATTTGAAGTACATTAACAACACCTGAGTTCCATTAAAATAAAACCAGCACATTGTAAAGATATATCCTGGCCTTCCCTGAATTTACAGAATCGACTGATGCGGACATCATTCACTGGCAGCTAAAAAAAAAATCAGGAGACAAATATTCCTTTGATAAATGAAGATCTCTCACTTCTGCTCAGTGTTCTAATTATGTCAGGAGCTTAAAAAAACTGGACAGTGAACCTGAAGAAAAAAAAAAGAAATTTGCGGTGGTAAGGAGCATTTCTGCAACTTACTGGTGAGAAGCTAAATTTGGAATTTCTTGTACCCTGTACATAATCTGTATGCCAGTAGGATTTCAAAAAAAATAAAGAATTTGAAACACTATCTGAACCTCTGTATGTCTGCGAATAGGTAATCCAGAAACATGCAATCAATTCTTCGGTCCTAGAGTGCTGTAGCTTTTCTTCCTAATAGCATTGTATGTGCCCCTACACCATACATGTTCAAGAAATCAGCTCACCAACAACTTCTCCAGGGCAAAAAAGACTGGCATAAGCCAGCAAGCACCCATATCCCATGCAATTTTTTTAAAAAATTCAATTATTTAATTTAATTATTTAGTAGACTCAAATCAAGCTTGTTTAGATAACTATGCATCAGTTTTCACCATGACATCAGGGAGGATTACATCTAAGCCAATGCACTAGAATGAGATCTCCTAGGTCGAGCAACCAGTGACACTGTAAACACTAGTACTTACAAGTAAAATACTGTACGTATTTACACTAACCTTAACACTTGTAATGGTCAAAATTTCCCCAAATCTTTCATGTTACTCATTTATACATTTATCCTAGTCAACTAGGCACTGGCCATAATCTTACAGTCTTAACTAGACTCAGTAGACCCATCACAAGATTAGAAAACTGTAAACATTACACAATTGTTCAAAAACAAAAGGCTATAAACACATTTAAAATCAGTCAGTTTAACTTCAATGATGGGGAAGCTTCTGGAAACAATTACTTAGGATAGAACTAGTAGTCACATGAATAAAAGATGGTTTGGATACCTACGCAAGCACAGGTTCAAGTGCCATCTGCTCCAGAGGTGTAAGATAACATCTCTGAACAGGTTAATGAGAATACCTTAGTAGTCAGAGGATAAAAGTGGTCTGTTTATGAAAATCTAGCATAGATTTCTAAAGGAGAATGCCATGCTTAATTAACTTGAGGTAGCTTTTCTTTAAGGGAAGAGTCTAGGCCTGAAATGTCAGCTATCCTGCTCAGCCTGCTGTGTTCATCCAAATCTACCACCTTGTTATCACAAAAATTGTTGATTACGGTAAATGATGTTTACGTGGTGTACATGGATTTCCAGAAGGCTTTTGAAACAGTGCTACACAACAGAGTTTTAAAGTTATTGCTTGCGGGACAAAAGAAACAGCAACAATGTGGATACAAAATTGGCTGAGTGATAGGAAATATAAAGCAACAGTCAATGGATATTTTATAGGCTGGAGGAAAGCTTGCAGTAGTGTTCCCCAGTACTAGGTCCTTTGCTTTTCCTCATATATTGATGAACTAGATTTTGGTGTACAGGGGACAGTTTCAAAATTTACAGATGATATGAAATATTATGAACTGTTAAGACAGTGTAGAACTTCAAAACAATACACCCAAATTGAGGAGTTGGTGGATTGGTATCATATGAAGTGCAAAGACAAGTAAAGTGATGCGTTTTGGGAGCAAAAATATGGACAGACAATACAAAATAAGGAATATAATTCTTAAGTGGGTGCAAGAGCAGAGGGACCTGGGCTTACATATGTACAAATCATTAAAGGAGGCATGGCAGGTGGAGACAGCAGTTAATAAAGCATACAGTATGCTGATCGTTATGAAGCGTGGCATAAAGTACAACAGCAAAAAGTTGATTCTGCACTTGTATAAAACAGCGGTTTGACCTCAGCCAGAGTGCTCTGTACAGCTCAGGGCATAAGACCATAAGAATGAGTGAAACATTGGAGTGTTTGGAAAAGATTTAAGTATGGTTCCAGGGATGAGACAGTTGAGTTGAGGAAAAATTAGAAAGACGGCTGCCAAGAAGAATAGACCTGACAGAAGTTTACAAGATTATGTGCAGTCCAGATAAAGAAGGTGGGGAGAAACTATTCCTGTATGTAAAAAGATCAAAACTGAGAATTAAAATGATTTGCAAAATAAGCTAATGTAATGTAAAATGAACAAAACTTATTCATACATCAGTAGATACTACACAGAATGCCAGGAATTGTGGTGGAGACACACTCATCTAAGACATTCATGAGGGCATAAGATGATTATTTAAACAGATGCAATGATCAAGAATACAGGGAAAAAGCAGGAAAATAGCACCAAGTCACGATGCACATTTGGACAGGCAGTGCAGAAACGTCGGGCCAAATAGTTTCCTTCTATGCAGGCACACTTCTGTGATAGTTTTTGAGGGAGAGAATGATATTTTTAAAATGTTTTTTGGCTTCAACACAAGTTACCACAATTTAATATCCCTGATGTTGTAGTCATTCTATTAGATTACCTCGGCTTTAATCAGAACATTCCCTGGTACCATGCTTCATATTATATCATATGAAGCTGACATGAAAAATATCACCAATTATGTATCCATTTAGACACAGGATGCCAGTAAGGCATCAGATACCACAAATATTTACAAGGTCTGAAATTGCTTTTCCACCAAACCCACCCACTGAGCCAAACAAAGCCTGATAAACTGTTACTATTTGCCATTTTAATCTCTTGAAATTACGGGCACATCTACCGATTCTTTTGAATTATGTACTGTTTCGCAGCTCATATGTTTTTCTTCTCTGGTTGTATTGAAGAGATGTTCCTGGCAAGCACACATCATCTGATAACATGGCAAAGGGAGGAACAACAGGTACAGAATCCAATTCAAACTTCAAGTTAACAAGGTGTAGAGCTGGATGAACACAGCAGGCCAAGCAGCATCAGCTTTCCTGCTCCTCTGATGCTGCTTGGTTTGCTGTGTTCATCCAGCTCTCCACTTTGTTAGCTTGGATTCTCCAGCATTTGCAGTTCCTACTATCCCTCAAACTTCAAGTTGTTGAATTTGCCGATAAGTAATTAATTGTGCAGCAGTTACAGAACTCAAGGCATCAGAGAAGAATGCTAGCAATTGCAAGAAGGTATCCAGACAGCTTAGGCTGATGCCTAACAATAAACTAATCTGCAAAATATGACATTATGGACTCTTAGCTTAAGAATCTCCCTGAACCTTTGCCCTGAAACAAGCACAAAACATGCATGGCAAACTTCAAAGCCAGCCCTAGACAGTTTTCCGGTTTATTAAGGGAAAGTATTTTATACACTGACAGAAGAACAACTTTTCTCAAATCTTCCCAAAGAAAGTGATGCCAATAACAATGAATAAATTTACATATAGCTTTAGTTTTAAAAAAATCACGCACATAAAGTCTGTAGCCATGGAGGATAACACTTTGTTAATAAAAACCAAAACTAAAAATATTTTTTCCAATTATCCTCTGCTACAATGACAAGGCTACAATTTATTACTGTTTGAAAGAGGTAGAATATTGCAGTTTGGCTTTGGCTAACTTTTCAGGTGAGGATTGAGTGAATAGTCTCCAATCTGGCCATTCTGCTCAGCTGAGACTGATGGGAGATGATGGCACCACAACCATTGTAAATTTAAGAATAAAATGAATATTTATTTGTAGATTTAATCTGTAAGTAGGATGATTGAGTGCAATTTTTTCCTCATTGTACTGAAGAAAACTGACTAGAATCAGCGAAAGCAGTAACAAGTTACCAACTTGGATGATCAGCCATGATCATATTAAATGGTGCAGCAGGATCAAAGGGCTGAATGGCCTACTCCTGGCCCCTATTTTGTATGTTTCTAAAACTGTGAAATTGAATTTTCAAAAACATTTTGTTCTTCAATTAACAGAGGGGAAAAAAAACACTTAGTCACTACTCAAATAGTGTTTAGGATTATTCAATTGGACAAATGCCAGAAACATTGCCACTCATTGGTTATTGTTACATAAATATTGGTTGTATGCTCAACCCTTTATCTTCTATGACCAAAAAAGGAGATACAAGGAAAATTGATAAGAGTCTATAATTAAGGATTGGGTGATCTTGAAAAGACACAGCGCCACCTTACTTGTAAGGAATCTGGTGAACTTGGTAGAACTTTTGTTTGTAAAGGATGAAAGAATGGACAAATAAATAAGTATCTATAGACATTATTTGTATGGATTTCCTGAAGGTACTTGAAGTTCCTCATAAAAGAAAGTTAATGTCTTGAAAGGAAATAGATGATTCGGGAATTGGGAGATTCGGGAATTGGGAGATTCGGGAATTGGGAGATTCGGGAATTGGGAGATTCGGGAATTGGGAGATTCGGGAATTGGGAGATTCGGGAATTGGGAGATTCGGGAATTGGGAGATTCGGGAATTGGCTGAGTGGAAGATGACAGAAAATGGGTTAATAGGCAGAACTAACGAGTGGCGTTTCACATGGACCAGCGCTGAAGCTTGAACAGTACAATATATTCTTTAGTGACGGAAATAAGCAAGGAACATAGGTATTTCTCTCAGTATAGCTTGAGAGACACCATTTTTCAAGTATGGGCAAGGAGAGGAGGCAAGACTCCATGAAACACAGAAAATCTTATCCAAATTTACCAGCAATTCAAAGTTAGTTGGCATTATCTGTAGCTCAGATAAAAATATTAAAAAGCTATGTTTAAAAAATGGGCCAAGGTATAACAAATTTAACCCAATAGGGTGTTATAAAGTGGAGGCTGAACCTCCACCCACACATTCCGAGAATCAAAACACCCAAACAAGAGCATCTTGCCCTATAATCTGTTAAAAGGAGTGTGAAATAGGGTGTAATCTATCTTTCAGCAACTTCTAGTGGTTAAATCAAGTAAATCCCTGACACTCACTTTACAATCAACAGGTAACAATGTATTTATTTAACTCTTAATAGTTTATTTAATTTGTTCACTGTTACTAAACCAACAAATCCCTTCTAACTACTAACCATTTCCGAATAACCCAAGATTCCAACTGTATGTTGCTCCAATAACTGTAGGCCCCACTAATATAACAAAACAATGGAATTTAGTGTCTCAAACTTATAACTAGGTTACATCTTCCAGGATGTTGTGTCTTCTCCATCAGGAATGCTTTTGCTCACAATCCTTCTGTCAGGAATCTTAGTTAGGAGTGCGGTGGTACCGTTATGAATAGATGGTGTTTTCTCTAAGAGCTAAGAACTGTTATCTTTAGCAGATGGCAATTAGCTCTGCTGATTTTCCTACAGCCCCCTTCTTTTATACCCGTGATGACATAACAATTTCTTGCAATTGGATTTGTCCTCGGTTGTAAAAATAATCAGATTTAAATTTGATAGGTTTTTTGCATCTAAGTGCCTAGTTCACGTTGATTAGTGAAATTCAAAACCCCCATTGACTTGGTAAAAAAATGCTGCTTGGCTTGGTAACGGTATGGCCTATAGATACAAATGTTTCAATTTGGGTGCTCTCTATGGTTAAAAACTTTCAAGCTGCTCACAGACATCTCCAAGCATAGAAAAAGCACAATCTTTTAAAAGGGACCACTAGAAGTTGCTGAAAGATAGGTTACACCCCATTTCACACTCCTTTTAACAGATTATAGGGAAAGATGCTCCTCTTTGGGTGTTTTGATTCTCAGGAGGTGGGGGGGGGGGGGGGGGGGGGGGGAGAAGAGGAGGTGTCAGCCTCCACTTTATAACACCCTATTGGGTTAAATTTGTTTCCCGATATCTCACAAACACTAAATTCTAACACCCTGCCTCCCAATCCACAAATACTTCTCCCCAACTTCACAAAAAAAGGTAACGGTAAGATGATCAATATTGGACATAAAAGCACAGAACATTGCAATCCCTAAATAGTGAAAAGCTAAACACAGTTAAGGTTCAAAGAAATGTAGGCTTCCAAACACATAGCTTGCGACTCACTTGGGAGTCTCCACCTCCACTTTGGGAAGCACTGTTGCCACTGTGCGCATGCAGGGGAGGGAGTGAATTTTTAAGGTGATGTTTGAGATGCCAATTAACTAGGCTACTTTATCAGGGATGGTGCTGAGCTGAATGTTGCTCAATTTGGATACAGCAGACAAGCTGAGAGTATTCGATCACACTTCTGTATTTGGTAGAGGGGGATTAGGTAAACAGGAGTTGCTCACCTCAAATTCATAACTTCTAAATTGCTCTCACAATTGTTACTTATATGACTGTTCTAGTCCAGTTGTGGTCAAAGTAAGTCCAAGGGATTTGATCGAGAATCCAGCAATCTTACTGCTGTCAATAGACAATAGGTGCAGGAGTAGGCCATTTGGCCCCTCGAGCCAGTACCACCATTCATTATGATCATGGCTGATCATCCACAATCAGTATCCTGTTCCTGCCTTATCCCCATAACTTTGGATTCCACTATCTTTAAGAGCCCTATCCATCTCTTTCTTGAAAGTATCCAGAGACTTGGCCTCCACTGCCTTCTGGGGCACAGCATTCCATATATCCACCACTCTCTGGTGAAGAAGTTTTTCCTCAACTCTGTTCTAAATGGCCTACCCCTTATTTTTAAACTGTGTCCTCTGTTCTGGCTTCCTGCCTCCAGAGTGTCCAATCCCTTAATAATCTTACACGTCTTAATTAGATCTCCTCTCATCCTTCTAAACTCAAGTGTATACAAGCCCAGTTACTCCAATCTTTCAACATATGATAGTCCCGCCATTCCGGGAATTGACCTCATAAACCTATGCTGCACTCCCTCAATAGCAAGGATGTCCTTCCTCAAATTGGGAGACCAAAACTGCACACAATACTCCAGGTGCGGTCTCACCAGGGCCCTGTACTGCTGCAGAAGGACCTCTTTGCTCCTAAACTCAATTCTTCTTGTTATGAAGGCCAGCATGCCATTAGCTTTCTTCACTGCCTGCTGTGCCTGCATGTTTGCTTTCATTGACTGATGTACAAGAACACCTAGATCTCGTTGTACTTCCCCTTTACCTAACTTGACTCCATTGAGATAGTAATCTGCCTTCCTGTTCTTACCAAAGTGGACAACCACACATTTATCCACATTAAACTGCATCCGCCATGCATCCGTCCACGTCACCCTGTATTCTCATAACATCTTCCTCACATTTCACACTGCCACCCAGCTTTGTGTCATCAGCAAATTTGCTAATATTACTTTTAATGCCTTCGTCTGTATCATTAATGTATATCATAAACAGCTGCAGTCCCAGCACCAAACCTTGTGGTACCTCACTGGTCACCGCCTGCCATTCCAAAAGGGCCCCGTTTTCACTTCTCTTTGGCTGGCTGACAGGAAGCAATTTTCAATCCAAGTCAGTATTTTGCCCCCAATACCATGTGCCCTAATTTTGCTCACTAATCCCCTATGTGGGATTTTAGATCTGTCTTAAGATCAAGGAGAGATGTTAGATTTGGCACACCATCAACCACCTTTAAGGTTCACTCTTTTGACCACCTATACTCAGTTGCAATAGAGAGTACAAAGGGCTTCCACAAGTGAGGGTGTTGACCCCAAGCAGGGTTACAAGGTTGAGGGCAATGACCACTACGAATCCCATCCCAATCCTTTTGCTCTCTCAGGTCTTATTCTTTGCTCCAGTCCTATTCTCTCAATTCACATCAAGAAGTTATGGCAATTGTCAAGCTTCTAACTGGGGTCACAGTACGAAAAATGCTGGAGACCCACTAGTGCACTATCTACAGGATGTATGTTGAATTGCTCACCAGAGATTTCCAATGTCTAAATTGCTCTCATAACCACTACTTTTGAAGCTGTTCCAGTTCAGTTCTGGCCAACAGAAAACTCAAGATTCATTTCAGACAATATCTTCAGTATAGTTACTTTGTTTTTGCTTCAAATATTTTCTGCTCCTGTGGCACTGTTTTTGTTTAGATACTGACAATGTCATTCAGAAATTAAGTGCATCCAACTGCAGAGGTCTTTCACAAACCAAGACAAGCAAAACCTCCAGTGTAGTAAAGAAGATATTGCATTGTCAAAAGTATGAATTTGTTAAATGCTTCCTCACTTGCTAGCTCAGTTAAAAACATTCCAATGCACCATTCAACGAAGAGTTCACCTGGTATTCTGGCCAATATTCCCCAATCTAATACTACCAACAAATTGACTGCCATTTTTCTCATAACCACTGAAACAGATAGCAGGTTGATATATTTGTGCATCAACACACTTCAAAACATTATGTCTGATGTGAAACACTGGAACACTTCGACGAGAAATGGCACGTAGAAAGCAAATATTAAAATTGCAAGGCAGCACATCTGAAACAAAAACTCATACTATAAAGTTGTAACTTCAAAGTTTTGCAGTAAAGATCACAGTGGATCAGCAATCCATATCATTCCATTATCATTCAAATGAGTGCAACAATTCATTGCCCCTTTAACAAAGCACCCCAACATGCTTCAGAAATGTTATAAATGAATCTGACATAGTCAACATAAAATGACACTAGTATAAAGTACTAAAGGCTCATCAAAATGTTAGGCTTTATGAACCTCTTAGAGGCGGCATGAGAAATCAAACAGGGGGTGCAGGAAAGAGATATGCAAAAGGAATTACAGAGTGTAGCATCTTAGCATTTATGCTGGAATGAATAAAATCAAGAACCCTCAAAAGGCCACGGAATTAGGCTGCACATAGCTGGGAGGGTTGATGAACTGAAATAGATTACAGAGACAGAGAAGGTCAAAGCCATGAGATGTGAAAACAAAGATGACGATTTTAAAATTGAATTCCTTAACCTGAAGCCAAAATAGGTCAGAGAGTAGAAGGGTAGCTTGTGAACAGACTTGCTGTGACTTTACACATGGGCAGATTTTTGGTCAACTCAAGTTTTTGAAGCACACAAAACCGGCAGCTGGTCAATAGTCTAAAGGAATCAAAGATATGGGTAAGGGTTTTGCACAGATGAACTGAGGCTGGGAGAGAGTTGGGACATGTCTCCATTTTCATGGAGATGGAAATAGGCAGTCTTAGTGCAACATGGATGTGATTAAAAGTCCAAGTATAATAGCAAGGTTGCAAACAATTGAGTTCAACCTGACAGTTGCCAAGGAGAGGGAAGGAATTTGTGGCTAGGGAATGGACTTGCCATGGAGATCAAATGCAAACTATCAGCGCTGAGCATCATTATCTCTCTGAAACTTGACTGTAACTTCAGTGTGCTATGTATGTGCAGATGCCATTCAAGGCTTGGGGATTGGCTGTACCGTAACCAACCACACCAGAGATGCTCGTAATTGAAATCAGCAAGAATTTCAGCTTTTCTGCTCCAACCTTGCTTTAAATAATATCATTAAGTGTTACATCTTGTCCAATCAGGGTATCTTTTCTGAAAAGCAGTGACACAATTAACGAAATGCGATGAGCAACAATGCTAACCATAGAAATTGAAGTATTATTCTGTGGACTGCTGTTAACTGACAAATTAGCAGATTTTAAAAAACTAAATTGAAGTCTTAAATTTTGCCCTGTATTTTAGCTGTTAACTTTATTCTACGTATATCCCAAATTTTAACCTAAAGGTTAAAGCGAAAACTATATAGCTAACTGAAGGAATTGTGAACAACTAAGTTTTAAAGAGAACACAGTAACTGGGGAGAGCAATGGTGATATGAAATGCTAGGAGAGTTCCAGCATGTCAGGACAAATGGCTAAAGTTTGAGAGGTAAGGAAACATTGTATACTGGAGATTTGACAGCACAGGATGTGAGCAGGGATATTGGACCTCAAGATATTGCAAAGACATGCAGTAATGTCACGGTGGGATGGAATGGGCAGGCAATGAGATTGTCCAGGAAGGGGTAAATGGAGATTGGCAAAGATTAGTGGGAAAAATGGATGAGTATTTGCACTGAATTTGATGAAGGGCAGTGTCCTGGTCCAGCATTGTGACACAGTGACCAACACTGCTGCCTCTCAACAGCAGGGACGAAGGTTCAATTCTAACCATGGGTGGTTGTGAAGCATGTGGAGTTTGTACATTCTCCCCATGTCTGCATGAGTTTCTGCCAGCTGTTCCATTTTCCTTCCACTGTTCAAAGATATGCAGATTAGGTGGATTGGCCATGCGAAATTGCTCCAAAGATGTGTAGTCTAGGTGGGTTAGCCATGACAAGCTGGCTTAGAGGGACATGGCAAGAGGCAGTGGTTCGGGATGGGATGCTTTTTAGAGGCTCAGTGCAGAATCAATGGGCCAAGTAGCCTCTTCTGCACTGTAAGGGTTTCTATGATTCTAGAAGGGTTTATAAACAGAGAGCTTGATATATTGACGAAATGGTTAACAGATTAAAGCTAGACAGTGGTGCATACAGGTGTAGAGACAGACATTCCATTGACGAATAAAATTTGAAGTTTGTTTCAGCTGGGAACTATCAGGTTGAGTATTACTAAGTAGAAATAGAGCCAGATGGTAAACTGAACAGCTTTTAAACTCTGGCATTGCTGTCATTGAACTTCAAAGCCATTAATGTCAACAGTTATGCACAATTGTAGGGAACCATCAGTAACATTATGGATCATATCAGTGGCTAGCACAATAGAAATGAGAAACAAAAATTCAGAACTTGTTCTGCACACATTTAGATTGCACCTAGTGAGAAGGCATTACAGATGTGCTGGCCATAGGCAGATCATGAAAGAGTGATCAAAATGGAAGATAACATAATTCATCATGTCAAAAGCCAGAAAAGACAAACTAATGCACCAGACCATGATAAAACTTTGATCATCATGATTTTGTGGCTTTGAGTAGGCTGGAAAGTGGGGGAAGAGAGGGGTAAACTTGAATAGATTTCAAGAGACTGCTTGGAGAGTTGGGCACAATGAAAGCCCATAGAGCCACATGTAGTGTTCTCTCATTAGAGAGATAATTGGTAGTGAGTTTAACCTGAGGGTCACTGCACTTCAGGCAGAGTTGGAAATTTCAACCTTTACAGGAACTGAACCCATGCTGTCAGTGTCACTGTGCATTAGAAACTAGCTGTCCAGCCAACTGAGTTTACAATTCCTGCAAATTATTTTAATCTACTCGCTCAGATATGTTACACCAAACTTCCAGGGCATGTAGTACGTGAACTTAAAACTTTTGACACTACCACTGTGTCACAAAACATTGGGATCTCAGTGGAGACAACACATTTCAGAAGACTAAAGGATCAAGGGTCCACTGGGAGGTTTAAGAAACAGTGTAATTTACAATTTTGAAAGGAGTGGCAGGCAGCAGCACCCATGGCCCGAAACGCTGACTTCCCTGCTTCTCGGGCACTGCCTGACTTGCTAAGCATTTGCGGCTCCATATTTATTGGCTCGAGGTTCAAAAGCTCGGGATACAGCACTCGGTGCTGAACCACAAGCAACACCCGAACCCATTCCACAACGAGCAGCTAGATCCCCCTCCTTAGCTAGCGCCAACACCCCCTTCCTTCTGCCTGCCCGTCGGCTCCCTCTTTCCCCAAAGACGGAAGGCAGGGTGGTGAAGAGAAGCCACGTCCTCACGAAGCGCTTGGTTTTTCTCGGTGTCTCTCGTGGCCACCACCCCGGCTCACGGCGCTCTAGGCCGGAGTGAGCGAGTGAAGGAAGGAGACAACAAGCTGTTCCCACCTCATGCCACCTTGCCCTTGCCCCAGTTACCTGCTGCTCTCATTGTCATGGCGCCTCACGGAGAGGGGGAGGAGGGCACCCAACCAGACGACGGGAGGGAAGGAGGTCAAACCCACCGCACATACACTTCCGGGTTAGCAGACTCATCCATTTCATGAGGGGAGACGTGGGGAGGAAGGGGAATGAACATAAACACTGCAACAGTTCACGGTGAAGACATTAATCGATTCAGTTTTTCTCTACTTGACATTCACTAAATTATTAAATCCGTATGACAAACAGCGTCCTGTTTCCGTCAGCGAAGGCAGAGAATGACTTCTCCCGCTCCCTTCATCATCCCTGTACTCCTCACTGTCGGTCGGTGTTTGATGAAATTAATCAAAGTTATTAAATGTGTTAAATTGAGAGAGATGGTCAATTTCGGAATTGCTTTTGATGGACGAATATGATTTGTAAATGTATATTTTTCGGGGCTTTGTCTGACCAAGCAGGAGGTGATGCGCATGTGTTGGGAGCCGATTGGTTGCCGTGGGCGGTTAATCATCGAACCCCCGCCGCCCTGGCGCACACGTGAGCGCGGCAGTCACGTGGGCTCGCCCCAGCGTCAGTTCATGGAAGCGTTTCATTCATTGATCGGGAAGGAGTTTGGAAAGAAATCCCACGTTTAATTTCTAATGGATCCTGAGGCGAAAATGTTGTATTGCTTCCCACCCTCAGTCAGCTTGTTTAGAGACCTAAACAGAAGTTGCTGGAAAAGCTGAGCGGGTGGCAGCATCTGTGGAGGAGGGAACAGAGTTAACATTTCGGGCCCGGTGATCCTTCCTCAGAACTGGTAGTCGCTGGGAAAACGTCAGTTTACATGCGCACAATAGAGTGGGAAGGGTGGGCAAGGAAGTAAACGATAGGATAGAGCCTAAAGAAAGAGAAGAGCAGTTGGACAGGCAAAAAAGTTGATAATAATCGGGCTGGGAGGGTGAATAATTGTTAATGGGGACTGTTAGTGACTAACAACAAGGGGCGTGTAGTGGCAGGCTATGTGGTTAAAAAGGCCTGGTGTGTGGGGTGGGGGGCTGGGACATGGGAGAGTTTAGGCCCTAAAGTTATTGAACTCAGTATCGAGTCCAGTGGGCTGTAGGGTCCAAAAGCAGAAAATGAGGTGTTGTTCCTCCAGCTTCACTGGAACACTGCAGCAAGCCATAGACAGAGATTGTTAGCAACTCCTTTATCTGTCCAACTGCTCTTCTCTCTCTTTAGGCTCTATCCTATCATTTACTCCCTACCTCACCCACCTCCCTATTTTCTGCATATAAACTGACGTTGTCCCAGCCGCCATCAGTTCTGAGAAGGATCACCGGACCCGAAACGTTAACTGTTTTCTCCTTCACAGATGCTGTCAGGCCTGCTGAGCTTTTACAGTAACTTTGCTTTTGTTCCTGATTCACAGCATCCACAGTTCTTTTGGTTTTTGTTTAGCTTGTTCAGAGGTGTTATTGCACACCTCTGGAGCACGTGGGACTTGAACCCAAACCCTCTGGCCCAGGGGTAGGGACACAACCGCAGAGCCCTAAAGTGTAAATTTCTTTCTTGAATCTACAAGGGGTGTGGGGAAAAGGCAGTAAAGTGCAGTTGAGGGTTATCAAATCAGCCCTGATCTCATTGAATGGTAGAGAAAGATCAATGGCAGTGGCCTACTATCTTCCAATGTTTTATGCATTTATTGAATAAATGAAACAGTTTGATGAAGAGTCACTAATCTGAAAACATTAAAGTTGCTTTTTCCCCACTGGCCAGTAGAGTTTTGCTGGCAGTTTCTGTTTTTGGAATGCGAATCTGACTGGTATTATAACAATAAACTGCATCAAGTTAATTAAGTGGCTTTTGCTATGACTTATTGTATTTTTTTGTGCTACTGCGGTAATGTCCATACCCCTGGACTCAGGGACCTGAGTTCAGATCTCACCTGCTTCAGAGGTGTGTAATAACATCTCTGAACAGGTTAATTACAAAAAAAAATTGGTAACATCAATTAGGTTCATGGGATATTGACATCACTGATAAAGCCGCATTTATTCCCCATCTCTAGTTGTCAGAGGACAGTAAAGAGCCATGTTACTCTGCATCTGGAGTCATAAGTAGTCTAGACAGGTATGAATGACAACTTCCTTCCCTAAAGGGGAAGTGAACCAGGAGGTTTTCCAACCAGCGACAATAGCTTTATGGTCATCATTAGGCTCTTAATTCCAATTTTTTTTTGAATTCAAACTCGACTATCTGCCACAGCAGGATTTAAACGCAGGTTCCGCAACTTTACTTGGGTCTGTAGATTAACAGTCTAGCAATAATTCCACTAAGCCATCACTGCCTACTTCCATTATGAATCATATACCTTGCATGCCTGTTAAAGCCGCAAATATGTTTTGTATCAAGTTTAATTCAAGATTAATTTTGTTCAGTTTCAGAAATAGACATTTGCTTCATGGAAAATATTACAGATTTATAAACTTCGAGCCACTTTTCCCTGGAGAATATTGAATATGTAGCATCCTTAGAAAAAATTATTTCATTATTTTAATAATATTGGCATCAAGCCATAAAGCACCTTCTCTTCACTGATTATGAATCCTATGTCACAGGCTCTATGATTACCTCACACTTTGAAATGGGCTGCAATAATAAAGGAGTGACTTGTATGTGCACTGATGTTTGAAAGAGCTGTTGATAAATGGGAATATTATTTTCTGTTTTATGAGACAAAAACTGCTTCGAACAGAACCATATTTTTTCCCTACAGCTTGAACAAAAAATGTAGTCAGCAGTGAAATGATTCTCCAGTTACTTTGCAACTTAGAACTCTGGTCATGGTGAAATACAGGAATCTGTTGCACATTGTATAACTGTAACATCTGTTACCATTTATATCCCTGTGTCAATTTATGCAGTAAGACTATTTTAAAGGAACTCTGCCTGCACAGAAGTTTGGTAATAATATTTGCATGATGTGATTTGAAGACATAGAATGTTTACCTTTTTTCATTATGCCAAGGTGTCACTTAATATTATGCTGAAATATGAGTCTCTTTGGCAAAAATTAAGAACTTGATTTTACTGGGACTGGATTGGTCCCCATTCTGAAGATGAGTCGGTCCTAAACAGACTGACTTTTCACAGCCTGTCCTGGATCAATAACATGCTATGGGAGGCGTAAACAGTCTTCAGACTTCTGCCCCTTAGTGCAGAAAATCCCACCTTCAAAATCTACTGACTTATCTCACTGAATGGCAATTGCAGCAGTGTTATCAGCACTAGAGTTTTGACGGCTCCTTAGGGGGAGCAGGTAGAACCCAAGCTTCCTGGTTCCTGGATATGTATACTACCACTGCATCACAAGAGCCCTCTTAGAATTATTGATACTCTTAACTTCACCTAATTGGCATTTAAACACTTTAATCCACTATTATGAAACATCTCCCCAATTTAGAATTCAGCCAACTGCTTCAAATGACAAAAGCCTTAATTATGTAACAATTGATCGTACGGTCCCTTATCAAATGTTCTTACACATCAGCAATTTTAAATTTTTGTGTAATGCAATTCCCCTTGGAAAATTACAAATGAATTTTGTTCAAATAATTGTTTAGGCACTGAATACCAAATGATAAAATCTTGCCATATGTCTGTGTCTTTTGATTTCTAATCCGTTTGTCAGTTTCGCTTTATTGATGATGAAAATCCCTGATGATTTTGAACACATTTTTCATATCTTTTCTCTGATCTTCACGTTATTGGATTCTCCACAAAACTGAATCACCCATTCCCAACATCATTCTGATAAATGTCTTAGCCCTTCTCTAAGATACTGCTTTATCTGATCAACAAACAAAACACAAGCTCTAGGAACTGCATTGAGGCAGTGTCTTAACAGTGTCAATAACATTTGAGAATGAATCGCTGAGAAATGCATGCAATTTATGTAGAGCACATTTGTTATTTGATGTACTCTGTGAAGCTTTTGGCCCACAATTTATCTGTTAAGCCATATTTGTCTCATTTTCATTCCAGATGTTAGAGTATAATTATATCCACTTTATAAATCTTTGTGCTTTGTTAACTTTGGACAGTGATATTTATTTTACCTGTTCAACGGAGGAATCTTGGGGCATTATTCTTTTTAATCGGCACTTGTGACTTCAAACTTTGTCTACCAGATCACTAACCAGATAATAACATAAATTTAACAGTCTCTTAAAGGGATTGAAACATAAATTGTTCGTCTTTTCTGGGATCATATCAAGGGATGGAGTCTAGCATTTTGAACCTAAATAAAGATCATTCTAAGGATATGAAGGCACTGCTGGCTAAAATGAATTGAAAACCTGGGTTAAAAACTACAATAGCAGAGATGCAGTGTTAGACGTTTAAAGAGAAACTTAATAATTTTCAGCAAAGATTTATCCCAGTGAGAAAAAAAAGGCTCTTTAAGAAGGTTGCATCCTTGTGGTTGAATAAGGGAGTTAGGAAATTGAAAGTCATAATATACAAATCTGCAAAGGTATTAGTGGTAGGTCAGAAATTTGATCTGATTTTATGATGTGCAAACATTACTCAAAAAATAGCAGAGCAATCAGAGTATGAGAGGAAGTGAGATAGTAATATAAATATATATTATTGGGTACATTTAAGGCGTCATTGGATAAGCATATGGACGTACGTGGAATGGTGTAGGTTAGATGGGCTTGAGATCGGTGTGACAGATCGGCACAACATCGAGGGCCGAAGGTCCTGTACTGTGCTGTAATGTTCTATGTTCTAAAGAAAGGGAAAGAGAAAGGCATCAGACTGGTAGTTTATGTCTGTGTGGAAGACATAGAAAACTTTCCAAAGGTGCCTGAAAATTAAGAAATGAACAAGAGGGAGGAACCTAAAACAGTTATCATCATCAGGGAAAGTAAGAACTGCTGGTGCTGGAGTCTGAGATAACACAGTATGGAGCTGGAGGAACACAGCAGGCCAGGAAGAACTCAGTTTCCATTTGAGACCCTTCTTGAAGGGCCCTTACCTGAAATGTCAACTTTCCTGTTCCTCTGATGTTGCCTGGCCTGCTGTGTTCCTCCACCTCCACGCTGTGTTCTCATCACCAGGGAAAATAGTGTTGAGAATATTAACATATCTAAAGGCTGACCAGTCCCCAAGACGCAATTTCCTACATCCTAGTGTGTTAAAAGATGTGGCTGCAGTAATAGTACATGGCTAGATTATAACCTTTCAAAATTCTTTTGATTCTGGAAGAGTCCTAGCAATTGCAAACTCATTAATAGAACACCTTTATTCAAGAAAGGAGCAAAACAGACAGCAGGAAACAATAAACCAGTTAACCTAGTATCTAAAGTAAGAAATTGTTAAACTGCTTTGTTAAGAAGGTTATTGTACAATATTTAGAAAATCAAAATGACATTAGTCAACAAACTTTTTTGAAAGGGACCATGTTTTAACTAGTTCATTGGAGTGTTCTTTTTGAAGAAATAACAAGCAAGGTGGATAAAAGCGAACCTATAGAAGTGGTGTACTTAGATTTCCAAGGCTCTTGGTAAAATGCCACATCAAAAGTTACTGCCAAATAAGAGCAAATGGAGTAGACAATAATATATTAGCATAGATAAAAAATAGGTTAGATACCAGGAAGCAAAGCGTAGTGATAAATGGGTCTTTTCAATTGGCTACCTGTAAATAATGAAGTGCAACAAGGATCAGTGCTGTGGTTGCAACTATTTACAATCTATACCTATAACATGATTGAAGTGACAAAATGGAAGCTAAATTTGCCAATGATAGCAAGATACATAGGACAGTATGTCATGAAAGGGAGGAACAGAGCAGAGAGATATACAAAGGATGGGTGAGTGGATGAAAATTTGGCACATGGAGTACAATGTGGGAAAATGACAAAGGAAGAGTAGAAAAGCAAAACATTATTTAAATGTAAAGAGATTAGAGAACTTAGTAGTACAGGAGGAATCTAGGTGTCATTGTGCATGATTCATGATAAAGTTAGGATTTAGGTACAATGAGTGATTTGGAAGACAAATGGAATATTGATATTTATTGAAAGGCTAATGGAATATAAAAGTAGGTAAGTTTTGCAGCAGGTGTACAGGCATTTGTTGAGATCACATTTGTGGACAGCCTTGGTTGCCGCAAGTAGAAAAAGGTTTTTAAAAAAACAGAAGCAGTTCAGGGAAGATTCACTATACTGATTGGAGTTTAGAGGAATGAGAGGTGGTCTTCACGAATCATACAAGGTCCTGAAGGGACCTTAATATGGTGAATATTGGGAGGATGCTCCCTCATATGAGGAAGACCACAACCAGGAAGCAGAATTTAGGAACAAAAGATTTCCCTTTCAAGACGGAGATCAAGAGAACTCCTCCTTTCAGTGTGTCAATAATGTGTCAAGTTCTCCTTCTCAGAAAGGAGTCGAGGCAGAGTTAGATTTTTAACATACAAAGGAATAAAACGTAAGGCAGAAAGGTGAGGATCTAGTTGAATGGTAGGGTAGGCCTGAAGGGCCAAGTGACCTACTCTTACATCTAAGTGCTGTTTTCAAAACTGGCAGGCATGCTGACATTGTGGATTTTTTTTACCCGTCCTCACTCTCCGCTGTTTAAAAATCTGGTCCCCTGTGGGTAACTTTTGAATCACTGAGAGAAGCTTATGGATTTCCACTTCTGAGAAATCCTGAGGTGCAGTTGATTTCAGTGGAGTCGTAATGGTGAGTGCTGATAGTTTTGCTGTCGTTACTACCAAAAATTCTGAATTATTGAAAATGAACTGAGGTAACTGCGCTTGAATATTTTCAGTTGCCTGCAGCTTGAACCCATTTTCCATATGAGACATAGACAAGGCAATGGGATTTAAAAAAGAGTGCTTTACTCTTTTTAAAGTTTTCTTTTCAAAGTTAACAATTGTAACTATTCTCAGGAAAGATAGCCAAACACTCCAGTTTGTTGAAAAAATATATTATAATTTTAAATGTGCCAATCCTTTAGGGTTAAATGAAAAATAATGGATATCTGGGAGTGATTTCCAAACAGCAATGTAATCACCAGATCCAAATGGCAGAATAAACTGGGAGTGATTTATAATGTATTCTGATCGGAAGCTTAAGTTACTGGTCGAAAAGTTATTTCCACATTATCTCCAATTGTTTACCATATGTTCTAGTATCATTTTTCATGATTGTTTCTTTCAGTTCTTGGTCATTTAAAAGCCTATTTTAATATTGGTATTGTCAATGTGGTCATCCTGAAGAATTAATGTTTGAGATTCCATTTTTCCAGTTTTGCTGAGAAATAATCTGTGATTCATTTGCAAATGAGTGCACATTTGGTATATGTTAGGGCTAAACAGACCATTCTATTCACTTGTGCAATGAAAAGCAAACTACAGATGTGGGAAATCAGAAACAAAAATAGCAATTCTTATCCACCATGGGCCAATCAGTATCTGTAAAGGAAAAAGATGAGTCAAAACATTTCCAATATGTATCCTTCAAATAGACTGAATGCTGAAAGATGAGAAGCCATTATAGTAACTTTCACAAAGGTAGGTTGAGAATAAATGGAGGGGAGGAAATCAGCTAGGAACTAACAGACATGTCAGTTTCAAAGATGTAGTTAAGGTGTTCAATGACCTGTGACCAGAATAATGGGTTGGAATTTTGCCATTGAGAGGGAAACTTGAGTTCTCAGCTTTGCAATTCCATCTCCATAAAATTGACACCTATGCATATTGTTTTCACTCTGGGGAGGCAGGTTGAGATCACATCCCATTGATTGATTCTAGAAAAAAGTTTGGATGTGGCACATCCAAAGTGCTGCAATGGTTTAAAACAACAGGCTGAACTTAATTCTCTGTGATTTTGTCCCAGTTGTGTCAAAGGCTGTCATGCCCTCTAGCCCTCAACCCACTCAGTCACAATGCTACATCTGTGTCCTCATGCAGCCTCTGTATCCCCCCAGCGCCCCCCACAATTCCCCTTTGTTGGTCTCATGCATTTTTCTTTTTATTTCCTTTATCCATTGATGGGATGAGGCCAGCATATATTGCCCATCCCTAATTTCCCAGACAGCAGTTATGAGTCAACTACATTACTGTGGGCCTGGTGTCACATGTAAGCTCAACCAGGTAAGGGTGGCAGTTTCCTTCCCTAAACAATATTAGTGAACCAGATGGGTTTTTCCAACAATCAACAATGGACTGTTAATTTCAGATGCTTATTGAATTCAAATTCCACCTATCTGCTGTGGTGCGATTTGAACCCAGGTCCCTAGAACATTACCGGGGTCTCTGGATTAACAGTCCAGTGATAATGCCACTAGGCCATTTCCATTTCCATTTCCTCCCCTTGAATCCTTCACATGCCACCTCCAATGACTCACTCCAAACCACATGTATTCATTACAAAAATATTGGCCATTTAACAACAGCAAGTTTTGAAATCTAGTAAAAATACATTAATTTAAAATCTATGTTGAGAAAAGCTGCTGCTTTTTCAACTCCATTAATGTGGCATTCTGAGTTGGCCATTATGATATCAAGGCCAGAAGTTTCACTCATTTCACAATTCTAAATCTGACCCAAATAAACATTTAGATTTAAAACATAATGACTTCTTAACCTTTCAAAGGTATCAATTAATCAAACCAAACATGCAGCAGACCTTAGCTGAGCTAATCCATGAATGAATATTGGAACTGGAAATAAGAATTCATAATGAAGCTATCTGTGAACTGGATCAATGCAAATGGATGACCAGACATTGGTTTCTCAAGATGACATGAAATTTGCTATTGGCATGAGATGTTTACCTCATGATGGAAAGGGTCAAGTTGGGAGTGCTGGTTGCAGGGTCACTATCCACACCCTTATACTGGACCTGGCATATGTTGCCAGTGATGAAAATCAGGCGGGAACCCTAGAATGGGGCCCTGCCCATCACTTTTAAAGGCTCGTGTAATCAGCCACTCTGTGAAAATCGAGTCCAGTATCACACACTTACCACGTTTAATTACTAAATCAAACCGATGTACTTCATGTCATTGTCATCAAATGGAATTTGACACAGTACTATATGGGAAATGTGAGGACAGATGGCCAAACGTTTTGCCTATGAGTCAGGTTCTACGGAGTTTCTTTAAGAAGGCAAGTGTGGAAGAGATGTAGAGAGTTTTAAGGAGGGATCTCTAGACCTTATAGTTTGTGCAGGTAAAGGCGTGACTACCCATGATACAGCAGTAAAATCTGAATTGTGCAAGAGGCCAAATCCAAATTGCTCAATGGAAAGCAGCTGATTTAGCTGATACATATCAATTGGATAATATTGATAGATGGAAAGGATGAAAGATTGTACAAATAGTATGGAAGACAAGTGATTGCAAAAAAAGCTTGGGCGAGCATGAACGTGAGTGATATAGAAAAACATTTAATATCTACTGTATTGGCTTTATTTTTAAATTTAGGCATAAAATGCAAATGAGTTGGAGTGTATCTATCAATTATATATCAGCAAAAGGATTGGTTCACCTCCAGTGCCCAAACCTCCAACATTCACTTACATATTGCATGTAGAGTTCAAGCGATCATCGGATATATAATGAGGGAAATACTCCAAGAAATCTTTTGATCTCAGTATGGTGTCAATTTACATTTTACATATAAATTATCTGAAGAATATGCAAAAATTAAATCCAGCTCTAACACAAGCCTGTTTAAAAGTTCTGTGAAAAATAACCAGAAGTACACATTTTTGGGTTCTCATTCATTTTTTTCTGCAAAGTACTCTTGGATTTTAAACTCCAAATCTTATTGCCCTTTTAATATGAACAAATCCTTGTCACTGCACAAAATTATGTTTGCCATGCAGCTATGAATTGGAAACCATTTAGGGTGAATCGAGCATGTACTCAAAGTGAATAGAAAATTGACGGAGTGATTGCTGAGGATGTTGTTCCACATCGACCTGAGACCCACACTGGATCTGGTATTGGCTCTGTGATTTAAGTGGACTTGTTGAACTGTGGCTGCCAAATGGATGCTTCAATTAAGTCCTCTCGTTGAAGCCTGACAAATTCCAGTTTCCTAGTTGGGGGGGGGGAGGAATGAGTGGAGAGCATTGGGAGGAGGGGTGAGTGTAGGGCAAGGAGTGCTAAGCGGGGTGCAATGAGGAGCTTTCCCACATTAGCAGCACTTTTCTTTATTTATGCTGAATCAGGAGCAGCACTTCTGCTTGATCTAATTCCAGAAAAATATAATCTTGAACAAGTTTTAGGTATTTTGTAGGTGATCCACCACCCCTCCGAGTGCAGCTCAAAACCTGGTACATCTTGCATAATGCCATTTGTACCTGAATTTTGTGCTGCATCCTTACAACCTGCATGGCCCCCTGACTGTAAAATACAGTAGCAACCTCAATCCTGTTTCGGACATCTCTGAATGAGACAAATGGACATTAACAGGGAAGCCCAACAACCGCACTCTGGTCCCAGTTTTGAACTCCCGACCACCCATTCTCCAGGCACAAAGGGATAGCCATGAGTTGAATTTCATCCTCCATATTTTTACTCCATAAGATTACAAACAAAGAAATGCAAACTTCTAATAAACTAGTCAATGAAGTGAAGAAGAAATATGTCTAATTGCAACATGAAGGTGTAGTTATGAACTGACATAATGTTGTCCCTCCCATCTCAATGTTTATTGAGGGAAAAGAGTTTTGCTATTCAACTTATCTAAGCCCCTCATGATTTTATAAATGTCTGTAAGGTTACCCTTCAACCTTCTATGCTCCAATGAATTCCCAGCCTATCCTAATAACTCGAAACCTCCAGTTCCGGCAACATCCTGGTAAATCTTTTCTGAATCCTCTCCAATATAATAATATCGTTCCTACAGTAGGGTGACCAGAACTGTACACAGTACTCCAAATGTGGCTTCAACAATGTCCTATACAACCTCAACAGGGCATTCCAACTCCTCAATGGTCTGAGCAATGAAGGCAAGCGTGCTAAATACCTTTTTAGCCACTTGTCTACCTGTAAAGCAACCTTCAAAGAACCATGAACCTGAACCCCTTGGCCACTTTGTTCACAACACTTTCCCTAGGGCCCAACCATTAACTGTGTAAGTTCTGCCTTTGTTATACCCAAATGCAACACCTTGTGTTTATCCAAATTAAACTCTATCCGCCACTCCTCAGCCCATTGGCCCAACTGATCAAGATCCTTTTGTAATCTTAGCGTTGACTGAATTTTGGTGTCATCTGCAAACTTACTAAGCTGCAGGCAAATGGGACTTGTTTAGTCTGGGTAACTTGGTCGGCCTGGACGGTTTGGACTGAAGGGTCTGTTTCCATGCTGTACGACTCTATGACTGTATATTGTGACAACTTGGACTGTTAAATGAATATTATATCAGCTCTGACCAATATAACATTTTAATTATCATTGGATAACCTTCTTAAAATAATTACACAGATCCTACATAAACCTGTACACATATTAGTTGTCCTGCAGATGGAGCAGTCTGCTATTTATTGAGCATTGTTCAGCAAACTTTTAAATAATGTACACAGGAACAACAGTAGACTATTAGATACATCAGCTAGTCCTTCATTCAATTGGAATCCAACTTACAAACTCCATTTACCTGCCTTTGTTTTGAAACAGCTTACCTAATAATAACCTACCTGTCTCAGAATCTCATCATTTGGATCGAACCAGGTTTTCAGTAGAGGTACTCAGAGTTGGCAAGAACTACAGATGCTGGAGTCAGAGACAACACAGTGTAGTGTAGAGACAACACAGAGCAAGAAAATTATTGTTTTGGGTCCAGACGCTTCTTTAAAAAAAATAGAAGTACCTCCAGATTTCCATTACCCTTTGTTTGGAGACATGCTTCCTGCTGATTGCATTCCTAGATGGACCAGCTTGAATTTTAAGATTGTGTGCTGATTGTGGGTCAGAAAAGAAGCCAATTTCACTATATATGCGTTGTCGAATCTGTGAATCATTTTAAACCTTAACATTAGATCACCTTTGAAACTTCTCAACTCAATGGAGTATGAGCCTTCTCTCAAAGGAGTACAAGCAAAGTTTATGAATTGGATCCTGGAGTTCTGAAATGAACAAAAACAGTAATTACCAGAGAAACTCAATAGATCTGGCAGTATAGTGTAGAGATTCAATTTTCGATAGACTGCTAACGTAGGAATTCTCCGCACACGTTTACAATATAGAGTGCCAAAGAAAATTTGTCCAATTCCTAAACAGACTATTTTATAAAACTAAAATTGGTTCCATTTTCTTGTATAATGATCCTTCACCAATTAAAGCTGAGCGCAGAAAAGTCATAATGGAACTGGGAAGATCCTACTGGCATCCAGCACCATGGGGCCAGTAGCAGCATTTTCCATTCCAACTTGCATTCAGCTTATTGTCTCAGCTTCTAGGGAACCTTCTGTACACTGCCAAGTTATTTTTGGCCACCTACACTTCCCCAAACCATTCTGCGGCATTTCATATCAAGTGAAATCTGCCAAATACAATTCTTTTGGTTGTGCAACTAGGGCTTGAAGTGTTACAAGGGATAGGTGTGGATGTGGATTTGAGGCTACAATCAGATCACACATGATTTTATTGAATAGTGGAACAAGCTTGAGGGGCTGAATGGCCTATTCCTGCTTCTGCTTTGTATATTGGCTTTCTGGCAACTAACTTGGCTTTCTTTAAGTTTGACATTTGTTTCTTTATCTTTTCAGGTTGTTATGGCAGAAGTTGATGTAAAAGGTACATTGTTCATTTCTTCTGTGGAGTTTATAAAATAAAATCTTTACACTTGAAATATAAATCGGTTAACAATATTCCAAAGGCTGACAAGTGACAAGTAACATTCATGCCACACTGATGCCAGGCTAGAACCATCACCGATAAGATACAAACTAACCACCATCCCCTGACGTGCAATGGTGTTACCATTACTGAATCCTCCACTTGCAATATCCTGGTGGTTATCATTGACCAGAAACCCACCTCGACTCACCACATAAACACAGAGGCTACAAGAACATGTCAGAAACTAGGAATACTGCGATGAGTAACTCACCTCCTGACTCCCCAATGCCTGTCCATCATCCACAAGGCACAAGTCAAGAGTGTGACGGAATACTCCCCACTTGCCTGGATGAGTGCAGCTCCAATGACACTCAAGAACTTGATACCATCCATGACAAAGCAGCCCACTTGATCAGCACCACATCCACAAGCATCCAATCCCTCCACCACTGATGCAAAATAGTAGCAGTGTGTACTCTCTAGAAGATGCACAGCAAAAATTCAACAAAGATCTTCAGACAGCACCTTCCAAACCCATGACCACTTTCTCTTAGAAGCACAAGTGCAGCAGGTGCACGGGAACACTACCACCTTCAAGTTCCCCTCCAAACCACTCACCATCCTGATTTGGAAATATATCACTGTTCTTTCACTGTCGCTAGGTCAAAATCCTGGAATTACGTCTCTAACAACATTGTGGGCCAACCCACAGCAGTTCAAGAAGGCAGCTCACCACCACCTTCTTAAGGGCAACTGGGGGAACCAATAAATGCTGGCCAGCCAGTGATGGCAACATCCCACAAACAAATAAATTTGTCTTGCCTCATGATCTCTACATCAGTAGTCTAGAGATTACCATTGAATCTAACCTGCTTGATGAATGTGTAAGAGTTAAACTTTCTCATAGCGAACCTCCCATGGGTGAAACATTACATTCACAGCCACAAAAGTGTCTGGTTTAACACTGAGTGATTACATTGCAACAAAACAGTATTGAGTAGTATATTTCCAATGGTATATTATGCTTCAAGTGATGAGAGATAAGAAAAAATATGATACCTTCATCCTCAGGTCCATGATACAGTGATGATATGTTGAAAACGTGTCTGACTGGTGTGCAGATATTCTGACAATTAGATGTAACACAACAATATTTGTTGTTGAAATGAACTACATGGACGTACATGGAATAGTGTAGGTTAGATGGGCTTGAGATCGGTATGACAGGTCGGCACAACATCGAGGGCCGAAGGGCCTGTACTGTGCTGTAATGTTCTATGTTCTGTGTTCTATGTTCTAAATATTTGTTGCCTCAAACTTATCTTTATTAGTTAGGGAAAAATTTGATGTGACTAATTTCTCATGACTATTAGCATTGGATAGGTAGTTCGACAAATTTTGAGAGAACAGAGGCACAGGATAGTGAAGAGAAGAACGACAGGGTGTGACAGGAAGGGGCAGAAAAAATTCAGAAAATACTACAGCAAAGATTAGCACCAGAGTAAATATCATGGTAAAAGATCAAAGCTTAAAGCTCTTTACCTGAATACATGCAACATATGTAACAAGATAGATGAGCTGATGGCAGAAATAGAAATAAATGAATATAATTTGATAGAACATAGAACAGCACAGTACAGTGCAGGCCCTTTGGCCCACGATGTTGTGCCGACCTATTATGTGACTTTAAGATCAAAACTAACCTGCATACCCTTCATTTTACTATCATCCATGTGCCTATCCAAGAGTCGCTTTAATGTCCCTAACACAACTGACTGTCCGTCTTCCCTGGACTGACCTATCCCCTCCCTACCTCCCCACCTATACGTTCCTCTCCACCTATCTTCTTTTCTCTCCATCTTCGGTCCGCCTCCCCCTCTCTCCCTATTTATTCCAGTTCCCTCTCCCCATCCCACTCTCTGATGAAGGGTCTAGGCCCGAAACGTCAGCTTTTGTGCTCCTGAGATGCTGCTGGGCCTGCTGTGTTCATCCAGCCTCACATTTTATTATCTTGGATTCTCCAGCATCTGCAGTTCCCATTATCACAGCATGATAATTCCCCCTCCTCCAATCAAATACTTTCCCATACCGTCAACTCCGATCCCTCTCCATGACTATATTAAAGGTCAGGGAGTTGTGATCACTAGCACTGAAATTCTCTACCACCGAGAGATCTGACACCTGGCCTGGTTTGTGGCCGAGCACAAAATCCAATATGACCTCCCTTCTAGTTGGCCTATCTACATGTTGAGTCAGAACCCTTCCTGGACAGACGAGACAAAATCTGCTCAATCCAAACTATTTGCACTTAGGAGGTTCCAGCCAATATTAGGGAAGTTGAAGACAACCATGACAACAACCTTGTTACCTCTGCACCTTTCCAAAATCTGCTTCCCAATCTGTTCCCCACTGCAAAGCAGCTGTGCTAACCACTGAGCCACCATGCCACCCTTAGAAGGGATATCAATGGAAGCAAGTTATTAGTGAGAGTTGTCGACAGTCCTCTGAGAGTTGCTTCTCTGTTGGAGAAACAATAAGAAGGGCACTATAATCGTTTAATCAGCAAATTGACTGTACAAATCAAATGGGTAAGAGTAACATGGAAAACAAATTTGTAAAATTTTTTTTTAGAGGAAGTCAAGCCTCAAATCAACATCTTCAACTTAAATAAGAGCAATTGCGAAGCTATGAGAAAACAATTGTCTAAAGTAGGCTGGGAAAATAGAGAAAGGTCAGCAGATGAATAGTGGCAGATATTTAAGTTGCTATTTTATAAATAGCATCAAAAATTGCTTCCAGTCAAAAAGAATGAGAAGGATGAACAATTCTTGGTTAACAAAGGTGGTCAAGGAGAGTATCCAAGCAAACACTTAGCATATAAACTGGTGAAGGCTATTCGTTCGTCAAAGATTTGGGAATATTTAAGGAATCAACAGCTGATGACTAAATAGCTAATAAAAAGTGAAAAATTGATTATGAAAGTAACTTGGCAAGAAATATGAAAACAAACAGCAAAAGCTTCTATGTCTATTTAAAAAAAAAGAACACAGCTAAAGTAAGTGTGGGGTGCTTGAAAGATGCATCTGGGCAATAGATTTTGGAGAACAGAAAATGCCAGGCATTTGAAACCAATATTTTGCATCATTCTTCATGATGCAGGACACTGCAAGCACCCCTTACTCCAAGGTCCAGGACTACGTGCTGAGGGACGCGCTAAAGCTTGGGGCAGCCACCGCCAAGGCGTGGTGGGGAAAGACCACCATATGAAACCCCTCGGCCGCAATGTAACAGGGGCCCCACTCGGTAACTGGGCCCAGCTGGCGCCTTCCCCAACTGGTTAGGAGGCCAACGGGGACTGTGCGGGGAGACGATCGCCGGGGTTTTTTCTTTGTTTTTTTTGGCTTTTCCCTTTAGTTGGTAACCCAGAGCAGCTAGCTTGACGGGGTAGGTGTATAAATATGTTTATTTTTTGTATATTCTATGAATAAAGTATACTTTTTTAAATAAAAAAAGAAACAAAGGCACTGTAAGCACCTCAAGCAGATCTGGCAGCATCTGTGGAGAGAAATTAGAGTGAATGTTTCGTGTCCAGTGACCCTGCTTCAGAGCCGGGAAGGAGTTAGAAGCAAGGTTTGTAGTGTTGGGATACTATTAGCTTGGAAGCAGTGGGGATATGATCACCAGATGAAACAAGGTTGGTGACAGTATTTGACACAATGGCCTGATGTTCCACAGTGGGGTCATGGTCCTGGGAGATGGAGAAGGTACCTGAGAGCAGGTGCTCAGCCCCTGCAATGTAGGGGTTGTTCTGCCAGACAACAGCAGCATCACCCTTATCAGCAGGCTTAATTCCAAAGTCAGGATTGGATCTGAGAGCACAGAGTGCAGTCAGTTACTGGGTTGGGATGGGTAAGGGATGCAGAGAAATTGAGGCGGCCAATGTCACCCCAATTTTACAGCATCCGCCATTCTTTCAGATTTTATTTAGATACGCTAGGTGCTTATGGGAGAAAAGATAAGATTATTGAATGGGAAGAGGGTATTATTCTGGCTATATCTTCTCTAGCTTACAACACTATAGCCAATTGTAACATTTAATGCCAGCTCAGGTTCAATCAAGTAACTCATCAGTGATTGAGAATCGAGCTTTCCTGGTGTATGTAGCTCAGTGCCAATCTATGTGTGATTTTCATTTCTCTCATGGACCTTTAGTCAGAATCTACATTGAGAAAAGGATAATCCAGCATTTGGAGAATGTATCTGGGAACTTATTATAAGGAAGCGTAAAGTTCCACGCAATGCCAAATCTGAAGGTAAAATGTAAGATGTTTCTTTCAAGATTAATGCACCTGAAGGGGTGGCTCAGTGGTTAGCGCTGTTGCCTCACAGCACGAGCAACCTGGGTTCGATTCCAGCCTTGGGTGGCTCTCTGTGTGGAGTTTGCACGTTCTTCCTGGGTCTGCATGGGTTTCCTCCCACAGTCTAAAGATGCGCAGGGTAGTTGGATTGGCCATGCTATAATGCCCAGGGACGTTTAGTTTAGGTGGGCTAGACATGAAGAATGGTTCTGGATGGGATGCTCTTTGGAGGGATGGTGTGGACGTGTTGGGCTGAATGGCCCATTTGCACACTGTAGGTATTCCATGATGAAGCTTGCTTGTGAAATACAAGTATCCCATTTATTCATGTTAAGATCAAGAAATACTAATTAACCTCCACTTCTCCCTGAAGTACTGCGGTGCAGATGTTTAAACCAAAACACGTATTTCTTTTCAAATTTTATAATATTCTGCAAAACAAAGATGGCAATTTGTAATTTGATGATTTGTGAACTGTTTTACCATAACCATCCAGCAGGGTTAGTGGTTGAGCTTGTCACAGATCTTAACTAAAATTCATTGCCATCCATGATGGGAATGTTCTGCTTCTTTCATATAATATTTTTAATTAGTATAAAGAGCATGTTATGTCATTGGAATTGAAGCTGAATTATTATCTGCTGAATATATCACTTTCAATAATTGATATCACGGATGACCATTGAAGCAAAAGAATTTGACAGTCTGTGTTGGTGACTAGATTCAAACCTGGTATACATAGGAGTACACACACACTGGAAATACAGCACATTGACAGGCCATTCAGCCCATCCTATCAATAGCAGTATTTATACTTCACTTGAGCCTCCATCTGCCTTTCTTCACCTGGCTGTAGCTTATCAATCTATTGCCCTCTGTCCAACCCACGTGGCAAGCAAAGATGAATAACCAACAATATCTACACTCTAAGAATGAATTGCGTTGAATGAAAAAAATACAAAACCTCATTAAACTTGAGTTTTAGAATCTATTGTTATGACCAAACTATGATTTCTTTTCTTTTTTGTTTTTACTCTGCCTATTGGGAGTAAATTTTAAACCAATTTCAAATCAAATTGAACTGAACAGATTTATTTTCAAGCAATATTCAATGGCTTGGATTATGGCAGAAAAGACATGGAGAACGCTGTAGGAACTCAGCAGGCCTGGCAGCGTCCTCAGAACTTGAAGCAGGGTCACTTCAGATCAAGAACACTTATTCTGTTTCTCTCTCCTCAGATGCTGCTGGACCTGCTGAGTTTCTCTAGTGTTCTCTGCCAGCATCTGCAGTATTTTGTCTTTATTGTATTATGGCAAGTTGTTCGAGTTTTGGAAACTGGACCACTTCAGTTGAACGTACCACAAAAGGTCTGATTTTCACTCTGTAGGACTGGAGGTAAGATTAAGTCAGCTGACCCCAGAGGCAGAGAATAAGTGGGGGTTGCTGTTGGTGTTAGACGTTCAGATCTCTTTAAGAGTAAACCAGAACAATTACAGATTTGCTTGACAGCAGTTCATGCTCATTGGACGTTGTATGGTGCAGTGCTTTTTTTTGTTAACTAGTGGGACGTAGGTGCCTCTAGCTGGGCCAGCTTTCAGGGTGTCTGCCAACAGTGCTGTTGTTAAAATCCAGCTGCGCACCAGGTCAGTCTTTGTTAACCATAAATAATCCTTCACAGCACATGGGTTATAATGAAAATAAAAATGAAATTCTCCGGAGGGCACATAGGTGGCGCACGAGACTCTTCATAACATATAAAAATTCATATTTGTAATTGTATTGTGGCGCTACGTCATCACACTGTTTGATTGACTATTGGTGTAACTGCAGCTCCAAGAATCAAACTGCAGGGGCCATTCAGCCTTAATGCAACACAATGTTAGAATCCTGAGTGTGGGGGTTCCACTCTTTTCTTAATATTCAAGCATAGGAAATGTCTTATCATTGTCAGAACTGATTATGGGCCATTCCCTTGACCAACTAGCAAGGACAGCCCAGACTGATGTGTGACCAGACCCCTTACTGCTCTCTGTGTGACTCCCAACTGACTGACCACTAATTCCCGAAATGGTTGCATTGGACCTATAGGCCTGACTGTGGCCCACTTCTCAGACTGTAATAATATAGAACTCCCGACCATGACTGCTCCAAGACCCCGACTGATTGTGTCCGAGCCTCTGGACTGATATCAGATGATGCCCTTGACTGACTGTGTTGTTATTCTCTGATTAAAAACAGTCCCCTGTGCTTGACAGAGGGCTATTCCCCATAAGTTTTCAGAATGGGGATTGATTGAAACAGTGTGTTTGGCATGTAAACTCATGCTACATTGATGTAGCGCAGTGCCATATAGCAACAAGTCTACCTCCTTGACTGATTACTGCTGACAAACATGGTAAGCTGACTCTGTTCCTGCCTGAACAAAGAGGGAATACAAAAACAGAAATACAGTGAACCTGTAAATTATGATCACTTCAGCAATGCACAAAAAAAGTGCAAAATAAGTAGGCATGCTGTTAGGTGCAGAGTGAATGAACATTAGGAGAACAAGCAAAGAGTCTTGAGAAGAACTCTGTTGCAATTCAAGAGAGGAAAGTGGTCTGGTGTCAGTGCCCTCTCAAGCACAGCAATGAAGTGAAACGCAATATTCTAATGACTTGGAGATATGGTAAGGCAGGAGAATGACTGGTGCCAACCTCCATGAACAGAGATGCAAGAAGTGTTAACCATGGTATGTTTCCTGAAATGTTAGGGGCTACAATCTAAGATAGAGACATAGAGGAGTGAAAGGTATCTGCTCTGACTCCCGTGTTCAGAATTATCACCATTTTGTTGGTCACTGGCATGCGGAGAACTACGAAGTGGCATATAAATGAGGTGAGAATAGGTAATAATGAAATGTTACTGCTTATAAATGAGCCTCTTGTTATCGCCTAACACGACTTCCATCTCACTGTTCAAAGCTTGGATGCAAAGTCGGACTTATTTTCATTTATGTTGAGAATCTGATTGTTCCAATCTCACCGTATTTACCGAACTGACTCACCATTGCCCTTGATCAGGGCTGAGAAAATTCAGCCCATTATTCCTTATTTGCTAATGTGTAATTTGCTGATGATTGTATAGGTTCAAGATTGAAATTGTGGACAAGATACTGCATGTTTGTAGCGATGGCTTAGAAAAATGCGAATTTCAAATCTTAACTTGCCTTAACTTGATGTAGTCTGGATGCCCCCTTCACTTTTAAACATCATATCTAATGTCATGTGCTCCAAGACTAGGTACACGACGGGGTAAAGGTTATTTGCATTTCTTTGGAAATTCTTTGATCTCAATTTCAGTTGGAAATTAGTATAGGATATTCATTTCTACTACACCAGCAATTATTGTGGTTGCAGTGAATGAAATTGGCCAATTAACATGGAATTATGGGCAATTTAGTTTTATGGATTTATGCCCATAGAATAGGATTGAGATTGTTCAACCCCGTTTCACTAAATACCATTAGAAAATATCTAACAAGAAACGGCCATTTAGATGAAGGACAAGTAAGCCTTCCACAAATCATGTACAAGAAACCCTATAATAAGTCAATTTCACTCATTTAATTACCCGAGCCACAATTTCACATAATTCAACTAAATTAGATCCTCAATCTAATCAAACTAAAATCCAAAATATTCGTCCATGGGCTCTTAAAATTTTTATGGTTGACAGATGGGAAAGACATTGATGGCATCAGTCTGGGCTGAATTCAAGCCAGGATCCCAGTGAAAGGATACTGTTAAAACCTACTGTGCTGCCCTGTCTCCTCTTATAGCATCGATTCTTGAATCACTAGGTAAAGCACTGGCAAAGAGCTCCAGTGATGCAACCAAAAACAGCTAGGAGCTGACCCAAGTGAACAAACACAGACTTTTTAGTTATCAAGGTTGTCCGCAGCACAGCAACATTCACTCCCACTACTTGCGCTGTCTGCAGGATATACACATATGTACTATTATATTCTCAACAGAACAAGTGCAGGTTAAAAATAGTCTTGGAAAAGTGTTATTTAGTCATAATGAGCTTTTTCAAAATCTCCACAAAAATGTAAGCTTTGCACTTTGAGGGAATCCAGCAGGGGATTTTAGAGTTGACAACTGTACCGTCTTGAATAGCGACTAGTACTGTTTCTTATTATTCTTGAAGATGTCCGAAACAGTTACTAGTGACATTGTGGTGTACCCTTGGTCCTCCATGAGTAGTGACTAAGAATTGGTTATAGCTTACATTGAAATAATATTTAAAAAGTAAGACTACACTTTAACTGTACATTTGAAACTAATTTAACTTAATCCGTAGCTTAAATATTTGATATATTTTAATGTGATGGGGCAGACTTTCTGCTGGCCATAATATCATTCTGCCAGTGTACATAACAGTTGTCCTTGGTGACCCTGTGGAATCCCAATTATAGCACAATTCAAAAGAATTACCTGGGAAATTGAATTTTCCTGTGGGCAATTCCTCCAAGCTAAGAACTCTCCAAAAAAGTCAAAGACTTTGAATGGTTACAATGAATTTAAGTAAAATAAATACTCAGAAAAAGTTATACTACTGAATTTGTAGATTACCTTCTGAGCCAACTATTCAACTGACCCCCAATTCCCACAACTGTACCTTCCCCAACCACTTACACGCTCCAGACCCTGACCAGACACTCCTGGGATTTGACACATTCCCAGGGACATCTGCTACAAACTGTCTGTCAGAATGGAAATACGCCTCTACATCTCTGAGAGAAATCTCCTCTCCAAAATGCAGAACTCCCTTCTTCTATAACCTGTGTGAGATTGCCACTCTCCAAAAAACCTGGTCAAATACTTAAATTGTGTAGTTTCTAGATTTACTACCATTACAAACTATTAATACTAAATTAAATCTAAAATTTAGTTCTGAATAACAATTACTTCTGGCATTTCCTAGGAGAATAAGAAATCTTTTTTTCCTTGTTTAGTCATAAAGAACTTTCCTTTCTCCCTGCCTTTTTTTCACGTTGTGCCTCAATCGTTTCTTTTCTTTTAATGTGGTTGCTTGATCCTGCTGTGTCCCAAATTCTTTACTGCTATGGCTCAGCTCACTGTATGTTCTTTAACCTCATAATCTGAGTTTCCACTAATTGTGTCTGGTTTTGGGTTTTTAGAGGGGTCTCAACATTAAGTATTATTTAGGCACAGGATGAATAATAGGCATATTTTGAAAGCTTTTGAATATAATTTTTTCAACAGTAACTATGAAACTAATTTACATCAAAATGCCAACTAAATTGTTCTATATCTTTTAAATGTAGTCTTAAATTATTTAAATGATCATTGATACATGCTGACTGAACATTGAACACAGTATAAAAGTGCATATTTTTTGTAATTAAACACAAATTTGACTGCAATAATCATACCACTCAAATATATAAAGGAATATTTTTAAAGCAAAACATTGAAAAAAAACATTCTAAAATGCTGCCTGATTATGCTGATCCATGGCAGATTTTACGTGCATTTAACACAGATTTTAAATGACTGATCAGAAATCTGAGGAGGAAATATATCTCAAAGCTAATACAGTTTTAGGCACAATTTTCTCCTTGGATTGCTGAATGCATCCAAAATGAAATCCTATTCCCATACTCTGTTTACTTCTGCATATATGAGTTATAAATTTCCATGACGTAAACTGTTGGTAACATCACATGCACTCCAGAATGTTCATCTACTGACTCCATGTTGGTACCCAGCAAACCACTGGTTCTTGGATATGCTGCTGCCCCATCAATTTCTTTCTTTTACTACCTATAAGACAAACAGATAAACCATTATCAGGTTTTTGGATACAGCTCTTGATCTATGTGTTTCCATTGCAAAAAGTATTTTGGGCTGAATCTTACTTTTTTTGACTAGGTCTAAATTGGATTAAGATTTTTGGAGCGAATTTCACTTTGAGGTCTAATGAGGTTTCTTGCCATCTGGGCTCCATCTTACCTCACATCGTTCCCAGGACAATGAGATTGTCACTGAGCTGATAATCTTTAACTCCAATGTCCTGCCTTTTCCCATAACTCTTGGCTCCTTTACTGATTAAAAATCTATCTGTCCCAGCCTTAGATACACTTTATGACTCAGTGTCAATTGCTCTCTGTTGAATTTTCTTGATGTCCAGTTTGTTTGTTGAGTTAGTAGAATAGATAGCTTAATATTAATAAAGCAAGCTGGGCAGTTAATGAGGCTCTGAACAAGTAATAAACCCCCCTAACTGGCAACTTGCCATTGCCTAGCAAGAAATTTACTGCACACTGCTTGTGGAAAGAATAAAAGATGAAACACGATGCTCCCAAAGATGAGAAGTCTGACAAGGCCCATTGCAGCACAATCCATGTCAGTAAGATGCTGATAAGATTCTACTGTACTTTTAAATACTGACTTAAAATATTATGATTCAGTATATATTCAGTTCTTTTTGTAGGAAAATGGAGAAGAACTTGATATTAAAATCTACAAATTGCTCAGATGATTGCATAATAGTTGCTTAAATTGTTTAATTTTCTGGAGTACTGATTAATTGGAGAAAAAATATCACACTAAGACCTGGAGCACAGTGTGGCAGGGTTTGCTGCCCCGACAACCAATGAGCAGATATGAATGGTTCTACCACTAGAAAGGGAAATCCAAAGTCTCGTATACACCATTTCATTCTTTATTATTTTGGACCAACTGGCATATGATTAATGTTGATATGTTTAAAATGTTATCTTCATCCCTGCATTCAGTGTTGTCCCCATTTCCATTCACTCAAGCAAAGCTATATATTCAGAACATAACAAAAGAATTCTCCAAAATGCGCCCAATAAAATAATTCTTTCTTCATAATGAAATCTATGTCCCTACAAGTTAAATAATACCAATGTCATCATTGTAACTTGCTTATACAATTATGAATCCAATGATTCATTAATCTCAACAACTTCCCTCTCTCCTACTTCCACTTCTCTCACAATCGCCACAAACGCATATTAGAATGCACCTTGTGAGTCTTTCTTAAACTTCATCACCTGGAATAGTCTCACTGCAATACATAATTATTGAGCTTGTTACTGCTTAAGTCATACAATTGCACAACTCCCAAGAGCACTATATGATCCGACTTTGTAACAGCACATTTGAACTGTAAAGTTAATTCAGCACAAGAAGGCAACCAATTTACAATTTCAGGAAGCTTTCACACACCTCCAGATATCACTGATTTCTCTGTTCCACCTTCCAACAGTTCCATGTTCATCATCAGCCTTTGGTTGCTGTGTGTCAAAATTCTGCTTGTCAGTTTTAGGCTGGAACTATTTTCTGTGGAGAATCGGATACTGAGGTGTGACCTTATAGAAGTTTATAAAATCCTGAGGGGCATGGATAGGGTAAATAGTCAAGGTCTTTTCCTCAGGATAGGGGAGTCCAAAGCTCGTGGGTACAGGTTTAATGTGAGAGGGGAAAGATTCAACAGGGGCCTAAAGGGCAACTTTTTCACGAGAGGATGGTGTATGTGTGGAGCAAGCTGCCAGAGGAGGTAGTGGAGCTGGTACAATAATAACATATAAAAAACATCTGGATGAATACACGAGTAGGAAAGGATTGGGCCAAACGCTAGCAAATGGGACTCGATTTATTTCGGATATCTGGTTGGCATAGATAAGTTGGACTGAAGTGTCTGTTTCCATGCTGTTTATCTCTATGACTGTACTGCATTCTGTGAATCAACATGTAATCTCTGCTCCCACCGGACTCTTTCCCAATATGAGGGATTTTTCTGTTACTTGCTCCCAGCTCTGAATTCCAGCATTTACTATCTCAGTTCAGCTCCAGCCTGGGCCCAACTTCAGTCATGAATCTTGCACTTTTGTAGTCCCCGATTTCAAGACTTATTTCCTTCTTTCAGTGAAAAACAAATGAATACTGCAACTAAAGAAACCTAGCTTTGTCTATAATTTACAATCTTCAGTGCCAGGCACATTATTTAAAAATATAAATATAGATAAAGTGCAAAGAAATACACAATTTATACATGCTTTAAAGCAATAGCAAAAATGATGAAAGAAGGAAAAATATAGTGTACAAAAGTAAGTGGATGATGATATGTAAAATATTACAGAAAAATAAATCAGGGAAGCAAAAAAAAATTGTAGAATAAATATACTCGAACATTATTTAATGTTTCAACATGCTGTTTAACCTTTGTTAACACTACGGGGAAAATTATATAATGGATTAATAGAATCTTAATTTTGTATAGACTAGACATTGAAACATTGAAAAGTGGTTAGCATTTGATAAGGACAGGCATAAGAGTATGGTGAAGAGCATGAGTGATCTGACATTTATTGAAACATGCGCTAAACCAAATTAGTTGCAAACTAAAGGGATCAAGGAAAATGTACGAGGGCAGATTAAAGAAAGATCTGCAGGGATAATGTTAGAAGAATCAGGACAAAAGTGCGTAACAGGAAAGAATATGTATGGAATTGTTCTACGTGCCAGTGTGACAAAAAGGAATTTATAATGATGATTAGGGATGGTTACTGTCAAATATAACACTGAAATTAACCTCAGATCACCTAAGGGTATGAAAGAGGAAATGAGTGAGCTAAGGTTTTGTTATGAGCTTTAAAAACTATGTGCTGAATCATTTGTCCATAAAACTTACAGAAGGTGTGTTGTATACTGTATCTATATATGGAAGTTCTTAATTAAATTGTTAGTTTAATCCAGTAATGAACATTTAAAGTAAATGGCTTATATTTAATTATTATAATTTAAACAATCTAATCCCATTTCATGTTAGCTTTGGTGAGCATTGAAGTTTCTAAGATGATTTCCTAGGTTCTATTATGGATCAAAATAAAACAGTTGCTAACATCTTCTTCAATGTCACACTCTTTTGTAATGCAGGATTTAATAGACTATTCTGAAGTTAGCACTGTTGTTAGTCATGAAATCTCTTAAACATCACTTATGAAGTGAAAAAAAAACAAAAGAACAATCTACAGTTTTTAAGTTGTGTGACATAAACCCAAATAATTTTCTCCAAATTTACACTTAGGTTTTGGCATCAGTTTGGCTTCCACTGGAGTTCAATTTACCCGGCAAAATAGTACCAAATTTAAGAAGATAATTAGTCTTGAGAATTAACAGGGATGTTTGAGTGCAGGATGTGCTGTTTTCTGGGCATCACAATCTAAATGAGACACAAAGCCACAATAAATTTCTACTTGTAGTCATTAATCTATTAGCATTGGCTTTGTAAGGTTGTAGCATTGCACATTAATTAGGAATTCTCCAGCAAGTAAAATCAACCAAGGGGCAAATTTTCCAAACTCTTAAAGAACTTAGGAATTGGTGAGTCAATTAGGCAAGCAGAACAGAACTGCAAGTTGAGAGAAAATAGTCTGATTTTCCAACCAAGTTTTGAATGTCGAGATAAGAATGACATACGTGAGTAATGAAAGGTCGATTTCCATCCATTTTCATTGACTAACATGTTATTATTACATAATCTTATCTCATTGACATGACCTCCCCATTCTCCTAGCTGACAGAGGGAAACAAAATGGTACCTATTCCCAAACTGAAAGTAAGAGTGGGTACCTGGTGACTCCAGGCTTCCATCGTAGAAAGCAGTCACTAACATTTCAGGACACAATCCAAAGGCAGTGACCGCCCACGTTGCCCCATCCATGGACACATGCCAACCTCCCTGAATCTTCATGATACATCTGTGATGCACTTAGAACATGATTGTGCACTTCAGTGTTGCACTTTAGATTGCACTGGCACCTTTTATGACAATGCTGCTGCCAGGGCTCTTTCTTTTCAAGGACAGGCACCCAACTCTTAGATTCAATGAGGGTGCATCTCAAGGGTCCTTACTTGCAGTATTTGCTTTCATTCACTTTGTGCCCATTTTGATTTTCATAGCACCTCTATCATGCTTTTTAGCAATTTGCCTCCTCAACCAGAGCTTAAAATCTCATTGTACTTGCCTTGCTGTTTAGTACAGACACAAAGCTAGACAGTTTGTTGCGGTTGTTAGCAATCATCAGTTAAAGAGGTGAACACGTTGCTATATGACATTATGCTATATCAATCTTATACCTACACTGTGTGGCAAATATGCTGCATAGGTTTCAACCAAATGGACAGGTGTCAAAGTTTAAGGGAAATAGTCATAGAGGAATACTGCATGGAAACAGACCCTTTGGCCCAACTCATCTGTACCAACCAGGTTTCCTAAGCTAAACTAGTCCTATTTGCCTGCATTTGGCCCATATCCCTCAGATAGGCCAAAGAAGACTGCCTTCAGTTTGGGAGACCTGGCAGAGTAAGCTAAGGCAGCATCTGATTTCAGACCAGGGGCTTGGACATGGCCTGTCAGCTGCTTGGGGCATTCAGGGTGGGGGGTTCCATATCACTGTCGAGTGGGCCATGGTAAGTCCTGCAGGTCCATTGCAATCAGTTGACGAATTTGTGGTTAGTTAGTTGGGGAAAGAGTGAATGGGGTAGACAATGAAAAACTGGGAGATCACCAACTGTCTTCTGAGGAAAGAAAATGAGGACTGTGAGGAGGTGGAAAATCTTCAACATGACAGGTGCCTCAACTTTGGATGTAACAATTGGACAGGATAGTTCCAATATAAATGTTAGGGGAGCCCAGAAAGAGAGAGGCAAAAAAGGATGGACAGACAAAGGGATTGTTGATTGTTGATGGCCCCCCTCTATCTGTCAGGTCACTCCTTTCTCCTCCAACTCTCATGTCATCAGTATAAATACCATATTTTCCAAGCTCCTATCAGCTCTGAAGAAAGGGCATTGGACTGAAAACATTAATGCTGTTTTCTCTTCAAAGATGCTGCCTGACCTGCTGAGTTTCTTCAGAAAGTTCTGTTTTTGAATGTTTCAGATCTCCAGCATTTGGAGTTATTTGTTTTATTCCAATAAATGTTACTTGGGTGCAGTATTAACTTGTTCACTGTAAATTGTCTTTCAGGTTACAAGCAACATCTATCCCCAGAAGGAATGCAGCTTTTGTTTTGTTTTTTCCTTCAGTCTGCTGCTGCTGAACAAATGTTGATATTTTCAACTCTTTGAAGGCTTCCAAGTATGTGATCATCCCACATTGAACAATGAGAAAATGTCTGACAATCACCAGGGAAAGATTAGGAGTCCCTTATGATTCTTGGACAGGATGACGCTATAAGTGGGTGCCTGCTATAGCTTCAGAGATATTAGGAACTGCAGATGCTGGAGAATCTGGGATAACAAGGTGTAAAGCTGGATGATCACAGCAGGCCAAGCAGCATCAGAGGAGCAGGAAAGCTGACGTTTCGGGCCTAGATCCTTCTTCAGAAATGGGGGAGGGGAAGGGGATTCTGAAATAAATAGGGAGAGTGGGAGAGGCAGATAGAAGATAAATAGAGGAGAAGATAGGTGGAGAAGAGACAGAAAAGGTCAAAGATGCGGGGATGGAGCCAGTAAAAGTGAGCATAGGTGGCGAGGTAGGGAGGAGCTAGGTCAGTCCAGGGAGGACGGACAGGTCAGGGGGGCAGGATGAGGTTAGTGGGTAGGAGATGGGGGTGGGGCTTGAGGTGGGAGGAGGGGATAGGTGGGAGGGAGGACAGGTGCACCTCCCAGTAGCAAACCATTTCAACTCGCCCTCTCATTCCTCAGAAGACATGTCCATCCTGGGCCTCCTGTAGTGCCACCATGAATGTTGCAGGAACTATACCTCATATTCTGCTTGGGAACCCTGCAACCCAATAGTATCAATGTGGACTTCACAAGCTTCAAAATCTCCCCTCCCCCTACCGCATCCCAAAACAAGCTCAGCTTGTCTCTGCCTCCCTAACCTGGGAGGGGCAAGGTTAAGAAGGCAGGATTTCAGTTGGTACAGGAATTGAACACAAGCTGCTGGTGTCTCTCAGCATTGCAAACCAGCCAACTGAGCTAACTGACCTCAATCAAATAGCAATAAATGTCTGAATATGTACTTGTATTTGCATAATGTGCTAATGGTGCCACCAAACTGCTTTGAGAAGCATTTCATTTTGGATCCCTTCCCACCACATGCACAGCAAAGGCACAGCACTGGCTGTCACTGCTTGAATTGGGTGCATGCTAAAAATGGTGCTGATGCTTGGAATCACTAACTCTTGGCAGTGGTAACTATTCTGCCTCAAGTGAGAGTGAAGATAGGGTGAGTAGGGCACTATGGAGGCATGGTGCATTAGTAATCAGGTAAATTTCAAAAAATAGCATGAGAAATTTCACAAGCCACATGAAATTCACCAGAATTGACACTTTGCCAATTTCTTGCAAAGTTCAGCCAGTGACTAGGCTGCTGTTTCAAAGTGATCAGGCGTGGTTACATCTTTCTTTTTAAGTTGCTTCTGCCTCTAATCTTCCAGCAACAATAGTATATCTGAGGCTTTCCACCCACAGCAGGTTAGCGCTACCTGTCAATTAAAGCTTGCAAATTAATTTTTTTCTGTTCAACTAAAATCTCTACAAACATTAGTCTCATCCTATTCACATTTAAAGAGCATTTTAAAACTAAAAGCTCAATTTCCAATCTGCATTACCAGTACCAAAATGCTTAAAGTAAGCCTTCTAAGATAAATTCCATAGAAAAATGTTATTATTACAGTCTACAACTGCACTCTACAATTACAACAGTTTAAAATCAATATCCATCTGTAAAAGAAAACAACAAACGAATGAAAAATGCTTTGTTTGATAGTTGTTGAACAGGATTCTGAGAGATAGGATTTACGTACATTTGGAGAGGCAAGGACTGATTGGGAGTGGCCAGCATGACTTTCTGAATGGGAAGTCATGTCTCACTAACTTTATAAAGTTTTTTGAGGAATGTTGCCAAAAAGATTGATGAGGAAAGAGCAGCAGGCATTGTCTGCATGGAATTTAGTAAAGCCTTTGACAAGATTCCGCATGATAGACTAACTAGTAAGTCTAGATCCCATTGGATTCAGGGAGAAATTGCCGATTGGATTCAAAATTGGCTTAATGGCAGAAGATAGAGAGTGGTGGTAGAGGGTTTTTTTTTGGACTGGAGGCCTGTAACTGGCAGTGTTCAGCAGGGATTAGTGCTGGATCCATTATGTTTGTCATTTATATAAATGATTTGGATGAGAACGTAGGAGGCATAGTTAGTAAATTTGTGGATGACACCAAAATTGTTGGTATAGTTGACAGTGAAAAAGTTTATCTAAGATTACACAGGGATCTTTTGGTCAATTGGGTCAATAGGCTGAGGTTTAATTTGGATAAATACAACGTGTTGCATTTTGGTAAAACAAACAAGGGCAGGACTTATGGTAGGGCCCTGGGTAGTGATGTCAGTCAGGGAGATCCAGGCGTCCAGGGTCATAGTTCCTTTAAGATTGCATCATAGGCAGACATGGTGGTGAAGAAGGCCTTTAGCACACTTGCCTTTATGGCTCAGACCATTGAGGAGATGAAATGGAATATTGAGTTGAAGTTGTACAGGACATTGGTGAGGCCACATTTGGAGTACAGTGTACAGTTCCAGTTGCCTTGCTATAGGAAAGATATTATTAAATTGGACAGGATTCAGAAAAGATTCAACAGAAAGTTGCCAGGACTGAGGGTTTGAGTTATAAGGATAGGCTGGGACTTTTTTCATTGGAGCATAAGATGTTAAGGGGTGACATTATAGAGGTTTATAAAATCATGTGGGGCCTAGGTAAGGTGAATAGCGAAGGTCTTTTACCTAGGTTGGGTGAGTTCAAAGCTAGGCGGCTTTTTTAAGGTGAGAGGAAAAATATTTAAAAGGGACCTGCAGGGTGATGTTTTCACACAGTGGATGGTTCATGTGTGGAATAAACTGCCAGAAGAAGTGGTAGATGTAAGTACCGAAAGGTCTGTTTCCGTGTTGTGTAATTCTATGACACTATAAATGCATCTAAGATTTTGGAATACAGACCTCTCAAACTTCCTCAGGCAATGTTGCCAACCAGAATGAAGCACAGCATTACTCCACAAAATTTCTATAGAAAAGAATGACAAGCATCTTCTCAAATACTTCTGTTTCCAGACCACTTGCACTATCCACTGAATGGGTATCATAGTGACTCATAAGAAAAAGGAACTTAACAACTAGAATTGTAAACAAAATTACATCCGAGGTGTTCATGGGTTAGTAGTTCACAGCCTAATGTTTTACTGCCCTGCAAAGATTTTCTCTATGCAATTTGAATACAATGTTGGCTAATACATCACATCATTGTGGTTTAGAAAAGGTAAATGAATCCATTAGATGAATATGTAACAACATGTTTAACCACATGAAAATACAATACTATGGCACTTTCAAGTCCATTTACCCATTCTATCTCTCTCTCTCTCTCTCTTTCTCTCTCTCTTATTGGGACTATGCCCTTGTAGGACATTGGTGACCATGAGCTTCTATGTTTATCCTGTTAGAAAGGTATGGGTCATTTTTGTTGTTGGTACATTCATCCAATTGCAAAGATCTTTAAAAAGCTTATTCATCATCTAACTCAAACTACTTTGCCATTGATCTTTCTCATCAGCATCAGACCTTCTAAATCACAAGAACTTATTATGCACCAAACAAATTCCAAATTACCGTTTCCCAATCTTGGTGCAGAGTTCTTTCGGACTCAGATTCTGCTAACACCTCTTCACTGATGTTGTGACTTGTCCATGGTATCTTTACTATTGATCTCAAAACCACAACTTTGCAGCCTCAGTTTTTGTCTGCATTATTGCATTATTGATCAATCAACATTCACTTCCATATGTCAAAATTGGCATAATGTGGCAGTGTGTAGGATCAATGAGCTTGACAGTGACAGCAGGAAGAATTAAAAAAAGCTTTTACAGAACCCATTCATTCATAATTTTCCACATTATTTAGAAAGAGCTCCTTTCACTACAGATGGAAAGAAGTGTCAATTATCCAGACATTTTAAAGTATAAATAACAGAAACTGCAAGCTCATGAAACATCTTTTTTCTCATGTAGATAAACATTGTACCATTGACACCAATGATCAGAGAACCAGGACTGTCAATCAAGCAATGTTTTCCCTGGGATTCAGCCATCTTAATGTCCTGATGGATGACTGGGATCTCAGCAAAGAATATGTAATGAAGTTTGGCGCATAGCACCAAGGTGAGACTTCTAACCAGCACACTTCAACTTGTACAAGGCCCTGTGTCTGGCACCTCCTGGAGTCAGTTAGTCCATATGCAACCTGTACCTATTGCTCCACAATGAACAGGTACATTGTCCTGAGATGACAAACTGAGCTGGGGAATTTCTTGACTTCCACTATCTATTATCAATGATAAAAATCTAGCCCATTGCCTGAAATCAACTCTTAATTTATCAGTCAAGCAGGAAAGCTTGATGTTTCGGGTCAGGACTTTCCTGCTCCTCTGATGCTGCTTGGCGTGCTGTGTTCATCCAGCGTCACACCATGTTATCTCAGATTCTCCAGCATCGGCAGTTCCTACTATCTCTTAATTTATCAGGTTTCTTAAGAATGGGAATAGATGATTCAATCCCTCAATCCTGCTGTAACTGTTAAATTGATCATTAGGATGATTTGTATCTCAACTCCACTTCTCTACCTTTGCTTTGATACTATTGCCTAATGAAAAATCTATTGCTTTCAATCTAGAAGACTTTCATTTTTGGAGTATCTATACAATTTTGGGGAAAATAATTCAAAACCTTTACTACTCGCTTCATAAGAATGCATTTCCTGATTTCACTCCTGAATTACATGGTTCAATGTTTACAATTTTCTTTGCATGCCTGTTCATTCATTGCCAAACAAAATGGTTACTCTGCATCTCTTTTAACAAATAATTTTAATATTCTAAATGTCTCAATCAGATCACCCACAGCCCCCAGCATCCTTCACCAATTATTTGTATACTCAAGAAGATTCACATTCATATCGATTTACAAATCACGGAATGATGAAACCCATTATCTAGTCTGTACAGACCATACACTGGTTGGCCCACATATTCTGGTGAGGTGATAGTCATTGCAATTGCACAGATTGAAGTTGTATGTTGAGACCTGAGAAATCCCTTTGTTGGCTCCAAAGGTGCTGGACCAGATATCAATAGCACACAACCACTTGGATACAACGCCACTTAATGTGGTACATGTGTAAAGTACTAATCAATAGTACATATTTATAGTAAGGTTTGTTAGAACATAGAACATAGAACAGTACAGCACAGAACAGGCCCTTCAGCCCACAATGTTGTGCCGACCATTGATCCTCATGTTGCCTAGAAATCCTGTGAACCAGTGTCTGTCTCAGGTGGTCAATCCACCAAAAATCTTCTGTTGCATTTTTTGGAGCAGATGACTGAACTAAACTACTCAATTGTAATGTTAAGTTGTTTATGAAGTCCTTGGTAAAAACCCCTTTCTTTGCCACTAGCGTACAATGTAAGGTAATACCTAGCTTTGGCCCATGCAACCCAAAACCTCACTATGTCAAATCTCATGAACCCCTGAGCTAAACTCACTGGACCTGACATCCTTCCACCCCTTCCCAACCTGACCCTCCAACTTTGATCCCCAGTCTTACCCTAAACACTAATTCACATACCAGATGCCTTGTCTCCATAACTCATTTGGCACTTACCTCTCACTCACCTGGCACTCTATCCTCCCACTTATCTGGCACCATATTGTATCACTCACCCATTACTCTGACTCCATCCACCTGTCATCCTAGCCCCTCATTTATCTGGCACCATACAATCCACATAGACTTAACACCTTACCTCATTCCCCTCCGCAGCCCTGGCAAATTCCTGCCACCGTCTCCCTTCACTTTACGTACCAACCATTTCACGATAGCTATCAAAGTGGCTGCTGGACATTACAAGCACAGATAAGGTCAGTTAATGCTGTAGAAGAAGCTGTGATTTCAATAACCTTCCCTAATGTTGGCTCCAATATTTCCTGGACAGGCCACCAGTCTTTCCCAGGAGGCTTCTGTCCAGGAATTTCCAGATTTGACGTTTTGTAACTGTTAGTGCATTTCCTTGTCTGAGTAGAAATAGGGTTGCTGACTCTATTCAGAAATCCTGACCAATGTTATAAACAGGTGAACTACAAGCAACTTTATCTCACAAACAGTAACAAAATTTGTACTGATGCTAACATGTTTGTCATGATGTGAAGTCACATGACACTAGGCTGTAAGCTGACATGTTTATTTGAAATCACAAGCTTTAAGATTGCAGCTCCTTCATCAGTTGGAGTGAAGTGAATCATACAGGCACATAATCATGCTTCACTTCACTCCACCTGATAAAGGAGCAGCGCTTTGAAATCTTGTGAAAATATTTAACAACTTACTTGTAGACACATAGGCATATAAGAAATACATTATTATTGATTATTTAATAATTGTCATTGATCATAATCGTTGGTGAGTTTGATTAGTTTAGACAGCTCACATGATTCAGCTCACTCACTTTTGTCTTGTAGCATGTGGTCATTCTGTTCAATAAGTTCACCTGATTCAGCATCTCTTTGACTTGATCTTGTCCAAATCTCCATGACTTGTAAATAGAACTGACTGAAATCTCCAGATTAACTAATCAACTGTTAATGAAAACACATTTGCAGACATTTTCTGTTGTCAAACATGATCTGCCTAAGCTTTTTTGCTGACCGGAATGACTTGTATAAATCAATTTTGGACTTTTAATTGGCCTCTGACTTCTTTTTCCACATTTTAAAGACTGAGTTATCTTCCTTTTGCTGTTGCAGAATTAAACTTGTTTTTGTCCGTATGTAATCCACAGTGCTAATGAATACAGCTTATTGTATTTGATTTAAACATACAGTAGCAATTAAACACGCTTTTTTCAACATTAAGTACAGCTCACTGTTCAATCTGTACCATCCACCTAAAACTTTATTCAGTTTTGATTCATGCTACTAGCACTTGTGAATTATGCAGCCACTTGTTAAGTTGTTTTTCTGTTAATCACTGCATGATGTAATTCCACGTGTTATGCTGTTAAGTGTAAAATGATGATCCTGAAATGATCCTGCATTTATTGCAGCTTCATAATGGCAAAGCATACAGTAAATCTGCTGACTTCAAGAAAAGATGCAGCTGAACCCAACTTTACATTGTAAAGGAACACGTGAATTGTGTTTTTTTTATAAACGAGGTAAATTCCAAAAAGAATCAGCTCCTGTCATCTACTGATCTGTGTGGATTGTCATAGATTGTCACAGTACACTTAGTAATTGGGCAAAGTGTCCATCCAGTCAAACATAACAGGTAATAAATTAATGCCCTGCCAAAACATCGTTTTGCATTCAGTGGCATTCAACAGGTATCACGTACACTCATTTTTGATCATATGCATTCAACAAGATCACTTAGCAATAATTTGACATTCCTAATAGTTAAATTGACCAATTGATGTCATCAGTGGTCAACTGGCATCAAATAAACAAAATCAGAACTAACATCATTTGCAATCATTTGGCATTATTTAATTACTTCATTGTGCTCCGAAGTAATCAGTTCACATCAGAAGGGATCATGGAGCTCATTTGTTAGTATAAATTGTAAGTTATAGTGATCACAATCAAAATTTGACTATGTTTCATACATCAATAACATTGTACCATGCATAGTTCTAAATTCCAGCCAATAAAATACGATAGGGATGCAGAACACGTTCCAGATTTTGGTTCAAGTGAGAATGCTGTAAGCTGCAGTGCCATTGTGCCCCTCAATGGTGATGAACATCTGTGTTCATCATAATTGGGAAAGGAAATCTGTGCCATTTAAAAATAGTTGTAGTCACAAAACAACCTTATCTTCTGCTGATAATGGGAACTGCAGATGCTGGAGAATCCAAGATAATAAAGTATGAAGCCGGAAGAACACAGCAGGTCAAGCAGCATCTCAGGAGCACAAAAGCTGACGTTTCAGGCCTAGACCCTTCATCAGAGTCTAGGCCCGAAACGTCAGCTTTTGTGCTCCTGAGATGCTGCTTGGCCTGCTGTGTTCATCCAGCTTCACACTTTATTATCTTATCTTCTGCTTCCTGGTTTGGACATATGGTCAGCCAATAGGATTGTTTTAACTGTACCAATAAAATTAAGGATCACATTGATGTTTATCCTTCTAGGTCCTGCCGTACACTACACTGTCTGTGACCCAGTAGTAGTGTCAATAAATGATTTATTTTGTGATATAGCACCCTCCTTGTCAAATTCACAAGGGATTGTTCAGCAGCAAAATGTGTAACAGAATTGAAGGAAGAACAATTAAGCTTCCATGACTATTGACACAGTAGGCAAAGAAACAAAAATATAGAAGATCAGAACAAGCGTAGGCCATTTAACGCTTTGAGCCTATTGTACCATTCAATATGATCATGGTTGATCATCCAACTCACTACCCTGTTCCATTTTTCAACTCCATACTTTTTGATCCCTTCAGCCCTAACAACGAAGCCTAACTCCTTCTTGAGAACACTCACAGTCTTGGCTTCAGTCACTTTCTGTGGCAAAGAATTCCACAGACTCACCCTGCTCTGATTTCTCACCTTCTCAATTCTAAATGGTCCATCCTTCATCTTTCGACTGTAACCCCTGATTCTGGACTCCCCATTTATTGAGACTAACCTTCACACATATAACAACAAGCATATAATCACTTCAGCCCCCAGTGCCTCCACTGTCGAGCCTCAATTGGTAGAACTTATACCATATGTCTACAGTTCATAAATTTGTGTTTGGACTCATGCATTACCAGCAATGTTTAGATCAAAAACTGCCATTAAATCACTTTGAGATTTGGAAATGCAGAACCATGCCAGCAGTCAATCAAGTACAGCCGACAGAACACATTTTGTTGGGTCATCCTCTGTGTGAGTCATCACTTCGGATAAGCCTGAAGCAGTGTTCATGGCAGGTTCCCAGAGGACTGGTGAGAGTAGAGCCAAAGGAGAGGGATCAGAGTTCTTTTACATCCAGATAAGGTAAAGGTCCAAGTAGGATGGGGGGGTGGAGAAGAAGAGGCAAAGAGTTTTTACACTCAGGAGTGCTCAACCATGATGATGTTAAAGCTGACAGCTGAGTGCTTTTAATGGCCAATGATTGATTCTACAATAAAATTTCATTCCAAATTATATTTTATGATGTTGAAGGATGTTTATGTGTGCATTTGAATGCAAAATGATGTCAAATTTTTAAAAGGAAAATCATTCAATAGTATTGCGGAACACTGCAGCAGTTCTTAACCTTGGTACACTATGAATCAAAACTGATCATGTCTACAAACGCATAGTTATGTACAGTGGACAGGAACACTTGAAGTGCTTTGTGTTAATTTTGACCTCAAACACTTGGGGTGCCAGATATAAATATCTTAAATCTGTCTCTACAAAACGCAGTTCAATTTCTTCAGCCTCTGGTTTTATATTGCTTTGCATTCAAGAAGAGTTTGTACGAAGTGGGAGGAGTTAAAGGAGAAGTTGTTAAGGGTAAGGATAAATTTGGTTAAGCAGATGAGGATGTTGGTTGAGGGGATACTGATTGGGTCTGTGCGAGAGGAAGAAGCGGAGGGCTTTTAGACCATCTGCATGGGGAATGCAAGTGTTTAGGGACTGGATGTCCATAGTGAAGATGAGGTGTTGGGGGCTAGGGAATTGGAAGTCTTGGAGGAAGTGGAGGGCGTGGTGGTGTTCCGAACGTGTGTGGGGAGTTCCTGGACCGGGGAGAGAAAACAGAGTCAAGGAAAGTGGAGATAAGTTCAGTGGGGCAGGAGCAGGCAACGACAATGTGTCGGCTGGGGCAGTTGAATTTGTGGATTTTGGGAAGGAGATAGAAACGGGTGGTGCGGGATTGGGGAATGATGAGATTGGAGGCTGTGGGTGGGAGTTCACCTGAGGTGAACTTCGTTCTTCAGTTCTGAGAAAGGGTGACCAGACCTGAAATGTTAACTCTGTTTTCTCCTTCACAGATGCTGCCAGACCTGCTGAGTTTTTCCAGCAACTTTGTTTTTGTTCTTGATTTACAGCATCCGCAGTTCTTTTGGTTTTAAAATATAGTTACAAGTTCAACATAAAAGTCCTTCTTGGTGTAAAGTAGAAAAATAAAAAATAAAGTTAACATTGCATATGCAACATTGTAGTGTTTCTTAAGTGCTTAGCCATGCTGGGCTCGCATTCTCCACAAGGGTCTCATCTCCTCTCATCTGGGCACAATCTCCTCGACGTTGGGCTCAATATTCCTGCATTGGGCACCACCACAGATGCCAAGAGACATTGAGCTGCCTGCTATTGCTGCTGCCACAGATGCCAGGGGGATCCTCTATTGCTGCTGTGTGGCTTTGATCTCTGCCACACAGGGCTCACTCTCTTCCTCTTGCCCATACTAGCTTATGAAACCAGAGTCATTCTTGTCCTTCAAAAATTTATCAATATAAAGTTGTCACCATTCTGAAAAACCTTCAGGTTTGTTCGTATTTCAATATTCAGGTTGAATTTTCATAATGGGCTGAATTTTTCCATTTCAGGCTAAGTTTTATTTTCAGGGAATTTCATGGCAGGGGTTCTTCATTACTCACAATACTTTTTCTCTAATTTATACTCCTCACCTTATTGTTTGTACAACCATCCTTTTTGATGCATTTCCTCTGCAAATGTATGGTATGAGAGGCAAAATTCTTTTCAACATGCAAGCCACTGGTTCGATATGTAAAGCCCTGCTGCACACTATCTCTGACCTCCTACAAAACCAAAATGTCTCAGAAAGTGAAGCTGGCACCCTGCTTACCAAATTGGAACCTGGAAATCCTAGGGAGAGAGTAGTTGAAGGAATAGCCATTCTCCACCCAAAGGGCCATAAAGAGTGCGTCAAGTCTCCAACACAACTGGTCTGGGCTCAGATAGTGGCCAAGGTCAGTGCTATCTTCAGGGTCAGGCTGTGATGAGGACTTAGCATCAAGGAGCAGATGGAGACCATGGATCAGAGGTTTGAAGGAGTTGTTGGAGATCATGGATAGAAGTTCAAGAGGCATTGCGAATGAAAGATTGCAAGAGAGATCAAGAAGAAATTTGAGACATGCAGTTTTATTATCATATTCAAATCATGATCAGTACAGTCAGCCACCTCAGCTGTAACAAAAAGTGGACACATTGGAGGTAGGTTGAAATTGAGTTCTGAGTTTTGAAAATTTTACTCTCAACCACTCTCCTTTCCAATTTTCAGGAAAAGTCCCACTGCAAATGATGCACAAGGATGGAAGTATAGGCAAGATACTGTAGAACCCAATAGTTCTGTATATGGGTAAAAAGTAGTCTGGCTCCACCCTGACATAGCATTTCACAAGTAGTGCAAGCTTATAGATAGAATCCCTTGGCTGGCCTGAAATTAGCCCATGGGACTGTATTTAAATATTTGGGGTGAGCAGATGGCATTGGTCAAACCTGCCTAGATAGCCTCCCCCCATGAGAAGGATGGAAGGCTGGAGACCTTCAGTAAATTTCCAGGATGGGAATTGGAGTGAGTAACAGGAGGATATTCATTAAGGCTGTGGATTTAAAAGTTAAATTCATACTTACAAGAGCCAACCCAACCCTGCCCGCAAATTGGTAATGCATTTGTTAAAACAATCTTTAACAAGCATGAGGCAATGTGCAATTTTCCTATTCTGGGCATAGTGCTTAAAAGGTGGGCAATAAAATCAATGCCTGTGCAAACTCTATATAGGTTGTTCCTTTGCTAAATTGACACCGTCTGCACCCATTTCCCACCCTAAACTTTTGCAATGCATAGCAACTTCTAATTCCTAATACCAACAGCTCATAGTTTAAATGGAGACATTGTTCTTTCAGCTCCAATTGCTGACCTCATGGACAGACAGTCTTTAACATTTAAAAAGAAATATTTATTTCATGGCCTGTGGACATTGGTGACTGGACCAACATTTCATAAATATTTGATAAATATCTAACTATTGCTCCAGAATACTGCCACTCATCTCTCTACTTCCCACCCGCCATGAACAAATTTCAAGTTTGTGAAAACAACAGAACATACCAAAAATTCTTTTGTTTTAACATTTTTCTTCATCTCTAAAATTTAACCTGATTCGACCTTAATTGTATCAAACATTGAAGCAATTTTGTTCCAGAGCAGGAACATAACCCTAAAGCATTGTCTAAAATGCCACATCATTTGCTTAACTAACTTGAAAACTTGCATGAGGTAGTTTGCAAAACCTTCTCAAACATTTTTGAGGAAAAATTCCAGAGTACAAACATGCACTGAGCTTAAAATGACAAGATTAAATTTGCTTGAAACAGAGATGGATTATTAATGTAAAGCAATTTTAATCAGCGTTCTTAATTAGCCTACCAGTGACAATGTTTGTATTGCATCCAGATATGCTTATTAAGCTACCACAGACTAACTTTACCATAGAACAAAAGTCATTTCAGAAAGATGTCCTAGAAATACAGCTTGTTGCTATTACTTCTAATAGTGTAATTTTTAAAGGTTTAAATTCAATAAAACCAAGACACAAATTCATAGCTTTAGTCACAATTAGGCCATTTAATTGAACAATTTTACCCACTTGCTTTATTTCTCAAATTCTTCAAAATAAGGTCAAATTGTAGGAGTTTTTCATTACAACTGCCAGAGTTTAAGTTCTGAGTAATCTGTTTCAGGCTATATTACAAAATTGTCAAATTAGCTTTCTCAATTATTTTTGTAATCTCTTTTTTGTAACTGTAAGTAATACTTGTTTTATTGCGCTGTAGGTATTTTTAAAATCGATTTTCTATCAATTGAAGTTTTATTCTATTTTTAATATTTCATTATGTTGTAAGTGCTGATTATTATTTTCCATGGAGTTTCCTAATATGTGTCTTGGCTCTCTTTCGTTTTTGGCTGTTTTGGAATATACTTGAGAGTGTGCTGCTTTGCTTATGTCCTAATCTTCAGAAGAGGCCTTTACTGCTTTATAATAGGATTATTGTAGATTGTATTAAAATTGCATTGAGGTTTCATTTCAATGGGTGAGGAATTGAGTATAGAGCTATTATCAATGTGAAAGACCATCACCAGAAAATTCTAATAACTACAAACCTGTTTGTACACAAAAATTTTAGTTATGTGAGGCCAAACTTTAAGGCAGATCAGTGAAAAAAAAATAGTAAGACAGACTTCAGTTTAGGTGCAAGATATTTTTAAACTGTTGTTCTATGTTTTCCTCAGCATACTTTGTAGAGATTTGCTCCGTATATTCTAACACATTTTCAAATTCTCTATAGGCTAAAGGTTAATTCTCTGCACTGCTTTTTATAACGCAAAGCTACAGGATCCTTCTTGTCCCATAGCTTGTACATTAAAAAAAATACAAAAGTCCTCCAGAATTCATTTATGGAAAAATAAGTATTCTTGTCAAGCAACATCTAAAGTAACTATTTTTCTCTGATTTCAGGCTGTTACAAGCTTGCAGTATATTTGTTTTATGATATTAGACATTTCACTTCCATGAAAACATTTCTTGAACACTACCTGTTTTTCTTGCATTTTATTTACAAACAGTCACAGAAATGCTTATTTTTTACAGTTTACTGGACAGATTAGAACATCTTTGTCAAATCACAACTAGAATGTTGGATTCCTGGGAATAATTATGTGGTGGTAATCTAATGGAGGAAATCAGATACTAGAAGTTGTGACAGCAAAGTTAAAGTAACTTTTAATCAGTGTTTGAACCCTAAGAATTAGCATATAGCCTAGTCTGTCCTTACTGCCCATCCTTCATACCATACACAGCTCTATTTCAATTTAAGGGAGCAATTTATCCTGCTTTTGCTCAATTTTGCGACCAACTGTGGCTATTTTTGTAGGTGCCCGCTATCAGTGCAAGTTGATCTGTTAATAATGTACACATTAGAGCATTATTGATGTGGTATTGTTCTTTTGTGTTTCTGAAGAATTAAGAAAAGGCTCGCATTTATACAGCACTTTTCATGCACCTGCAGAGAAATGTACTGCCAATTAAGTGCTTTGAAGTGCAGTCATTGTAATATGGAAAACATAGCAGCATTTTGAATGCAGCAATTTGTGTGAAACTACATTAGACAATCTGCTTTTAAGTGGTTTGATCAAGGAATAAATACCGACCTCTGTGCTTAAATAACTGGAGTGGAACTTCAATGCACAAACCTTTGGACACAGAGATGAGATTGCTATCAACTGAATCATTCTTGATCATGAAACATAACTTTAATAATATGTGAGTAAGTTCCTGCTTTCAGACTAAGTTTAAAGTGTCAGAGATTGGCTGAGAGAAAACCGTGCCCTGCTAGGATATGGAAGTCTGTCAGATTCTCTGGCAATCAGGCATCTAATCGTTGGCCAGCCCATTTTCTACTGGGATTAAGATGCTGATTGAAGAAGTCTCAGTCACTAAGCACTGCTCACCATTCAGAAGAGGAGGCCATGACTGTTGCAGAAAGAACACACCCAGGATTCCCAATATAGAAGAGTTGGTGATTGTTGTTGGTGGGTGTGGTGAGGCAGAAACTGGCATTCTTGCAAGTTGGGGTTTCTTGCAGGGTGGGGGTGTAGGGAGAGGGGGTCAGAAGCAAAGCTCAGTCTAATCTCAGTGGCTAGCCCCCTGCCCCCTCTCTGTCCAGTCACTCAATTGTGCACAGGTTATTACAGATTGAAGGACTGCCACCCCAGATGATAGTCAGCCTTGATTCTTTAACCAGTCACCTAGGCTGATTCTTTCCCGTCTTGCTTGTAGATGAAATCGCTGCAGCACAAGTGAAAATGGGCTTATAAGTGGTCAGAAAGTCATCATCAATCAAGTACATAAAGCTTCAATTGGCAGCAATATGGAAGTTCAAGCTTGGGCCTTTCCATCCAGAATTAAATTCCAGCAGAAGTGAGAAGATGATGGCATTCTGGGACCCCACCTGTACACCAAACTACATTTCCTTTCTGTCTCCAGACCCGCTCCCTCTTGGATGAAAAAGATTCTGAATGATATCTTGGAGCATAACCGTTAGATGCATCAGGTAGCACTGCCTTAACTCATTGTAAACTTCTTATGCTAGTAGAAGATTTGTTTCAGCATTTATCTTTCAAATTGCCTCAGGCCAGCTCCAGTATTGAGGTTAAGTTGCTTGGAGACAATAAATACTGCAGATGCTGGAAGCCAGAGTCTATGGGTGTGAGGCTGGTAAAGCACAGCAGGTCAACAGCATCCAAAGAGAAGGTAAATCAATGTTTCAGGCCAAAATCCTTCCTCAGGAGCTTAAGTTGCTGTTTTTCCATAACTTATGGATTATTGGGAAAACGCATCTGCAGAATTGCAGTGTTACTGGGCTCCAATGGAACATTTTGACAAGATTTGGATTGTATGTAGAGAGAAAAGATTTTTGAACTGGTACCTTTCCATATATTTCTCTTACTATATAAGACATTGCCTATTTTAAGTGATTTTCGATTGCTTAATGTTTTTATTAAACACATTTAGTCATGATGAATGGTTCAAGTTTGTGCGGTCGCTAAGTTACACTAAAACTTTGAATGCTAACTCAACCGGTGGGATCCAAATATTTGAGTTCTTTATTTTAAATAAAGCTGAAGTTAGCAATAAACATCTAAATCTCATTTCAATCTGATTGCCACATTTAAATAAAGCATAGCTTCAATGTTAAACAAGACCTAATTAGTCTGAATGCTTCACTTTAAACAGACGAAAGCATTTATTTAAGGTCTGAGCACGTCTCTTATAATGTATTGTTTGAAAGGGAAATGTAGCAGTCATTTTGCACACTGCAAGTTTCCGAAACTACAACATGATAATTTCCAGTTAAGGTATTTTTAGTTGCGAGCAGTTTGGAAAATTATCAGCTAGAACAATTAGCAGAGGGTCTCTGCGCTCCGCAGTTCTGGTCCTCTCTGATTTTATTCCTACCACTATTGGCAGACAGCCTTCAGCCACCTGGGCCCAAGGATCTGGAATTAATTCCGTTAGCTTTGTCCTCTGACTACTTCCATTTGTTCCTTTAAGACATGATTTAAAGCTTACCTCTCACCAAGTTTTTGGTCATCTGTACAAACATTTCCTTATATGACAATCTTTTCGATACAGGACCTGTGAAACACTTTGCGTTGATTTACCGCGATAAAGATTTTGTACAAATGCATCATGCTGTGGCTGAGTACAGAGTAAGGGAGAATATGGAACATAAAAAAATGAAAGAACTGTGGATGCCGTAAAGCAGGAACAAAAACAAAGTTGCTGGAAAAGCTCAGCAGGTCTGGCAGCAACTGTGAATGAAAAAGCAGAGTTATTTAGATAATAAGTTGAGAAGAATAAGTTTTTATTCTTCCAACCAAAATGGCTATTTTCACACTGTTCCATGTTAAACTCCATTTGCCAAACTAAGACTCATTCACCCATATCCACTTTTAAGTTTCTTATTCCTTCATTACTTCCGATTTCCCCACTGTTTAGTGTCACCTGCAAATTTGGCTAGAGTACATTCTATCGCTCCATCTAAGTCATTAATATAGATCGTAAACAGTTGGAGCCTGAGGACCAAACCATTTGACACCTGAATAATTACAGTTTGCCAAACAGAGAATGACCTGTTTATCCTGACTCTCTGCAGAACTCGCTTGTTTCAGAAAAAAAATGTGAACGATTGCCTCTTCTCAGAAAAACCAACCTAATTCGCTATGGGCCCAAACAGGCATCAGGCTTTTTGGATCTGAAAATGTATAATGAGATAGTCGTAAGAAATGATCTCAGAGTAAAAGAAAACAGTGATTTTAACATGGTAAGATGTTATGTTCAGTTTAAAAGTGAGAATCTTGGATTGAAAAAAGGGATAAATTATTAAACAATAAAGAAATCAATAATTACGTGAAAAAGGTGGAGCTGAGGATATCGGATTAGCCAATGCTACAGCATACTAGGTAGGCTGAATAGCTCCTTTATCTTTTGGCTTTCCAGATGAACACTGTTCTTGTTGGGCCGAAGGGTCTGTTTTCATGCTGTAGGGAATCTAATCTAATCTAATGCATTTGATGGGCCCCCATCATCGCACACAAACTGGCCAGGTAGCAGCATTGCAATGTATGGTAAACAGAGAAAAAAATTGCAGATGCTGGAAATCTGAAGAACAGAAATAACTGGAGATACTGGTCTGGCATCATATGTGGAGTGACCTGTCTGCAAAACAAATGCTGCTTGGAAAAAGTTGGTATATATGCTGAAGATAGTATGGTGGGAGTGGGAGGAGTAAATGATAGGTGGAAATAGAGCCCAGAGAGACAAAAGCAGTTTGGCAGACATAGGAAAGTGTAAAGGTCAACCTGGGAGAATGAATAGCTGCTAATGGGGACAATGTTTGTATCTGGTAGCAACCCATTTGATGACAAGACCGGTGCATGGAGCTTGGGATAATGACATGGCAGAAGGAACTCAGGTCCTAAAACTGTGAATTCGATATCGTGTCCTGAAGGCTGCAGAGTTCCCACGCAGAAACTGAGATGTTGTTCTTCTAGTTTGTGCTGACCTTCACTGGAACGCTGCAGCATGTCTGAGACAGAGATATTAACCAGGCAGTACAGTGGTGCTTTGAAGTGGCAGGCAACTGGAAGCTTAGGGCCTGAAAGAACATGGTATTCTGCAAAGCGGTCTCCCAGTCTGTATTTTGTGTCCCCAGTGTGGACCAAACCACATTGTCAGCAGCGAATACAGTAGAGCAGGTTGAGTGATGCGCAGGTAAATTGCTAATTCACCTGGAAGATGTATTTAGCACCTTGGCTTGGAGGGAGGAAGGAAACAGACAGGTGATACACTACTGCAAATGCTTGGGAGATGCCGCGGGTCTGTGGGGAGCTCTTGGGAATGGAGAAGGAGTGGATCAGGGTGTCCCAGAAGATACAGCCCTTACAAAATGCAGACATGGGAGGGGAATGGTGGTGGCATCCTACTGGAGCTGGCAGGAATGGCAGCTTATGATCCTTTGGTTGTGAATGCTGTGGGGTGTAAGTGAGGACCAGGGAGACATTACCGATGTTGTAGGTGTGAAAAGAAGGGGAGAGGGCAGAAGTTCAGGAGATGGATTAGTCCTGGCTGAGGGTCCAACCTCAATGCTGGGGAATTGTTTGTTGAGGAAAAAGGTGGACATTTCAGAGGATCCCTTGCAGAAGCTGACATCATCAGAACAGATGTGATGGAGACGGAGAAACTGAATAAATGGAATGGGGTGTTTACAGTAAGCAAGTTGTGACGATGTGTAGTCAAGTTAACTGTGGAAGTCATGGGTTAGTTGTGGATACTTGTGGCCAGCCTATCCCCAGAAATGGAAACAGCAACGTTAAGGAAGGCAAAGGAGGAGTCAAAGGTGAACCAGACGAAAGTGCGGGCATGGTGGAAGTTGGTAAATGTTTCCACTTCCAAATGAAAGATGGAAGCAGCACTGATTGTGTCATACCAGAGAAAGAATTATGGGTGAGGGCCTGAGTCAGACTGGAACAAGGAAATGTCCCATGTACCCCACAAAGAGACAGGCATAACTGGGGCCCATGCCCGTATACATGACCACACCCTTACCTGAAGAAAGTGTGGGGAGGTAAAGGAGAAGTTCTTCTCCTTTAAGCAAGATGTGAGGACAAGCTTGGTCAAGCAGAAGAAGATGGTGGTGAAAGGGAACGGCTCAGGCCTTTATTCCAGGAAGAAACAGAGAGTCTGGAGACCATCTGGATGAGGGATGGATGTGTAAAGGGATTGTACATCCATGGTGAAGAGGAAGCAGCTGGAGCCTATGAAATGGAACATTAACTCAGCTTTCGGACCACAGATGCTGCCAGTCCTGCAGAGTTTGTCCAGCAGTTTCTGTTTATCTTGTGATGTAAGGGTTGGCAAGCTCAATGGTATGACATTGAAGTGCTGAACTAAATTGTAAGTGGTGACAAAGGCATGTCATGTTGATCTGGTGAGGCTGGTGCTTTGCCAGTGCTGACTAGTGTGGATGGTAAGTTCAGGCAGTTGCTACCTAAGGAATGTAACTTGAGAAGTTTGGGAATGCTGGCTTAAATGGATGACAAGAGAAGTCAGCAATGAGCTGTAGCTACCAGGTGACCCCTCCCAGTCTTTTTTGTGCATTGGGCCTGTCTAGTTTTTCTCAGCTACCTTAGAAAATATCAACCTCCATGTAAGTGAGGTGAGATTAGATGATAATGAAATAGAACACAGAACATACAACAGTACAGGCCCTTCGGCCCACAATGTTATGCCGAACTTAAGGTCTATCTAACCTCCACCTTATATTATCATCCATATGTCTATTTCATAGCCGCTTAAATACCCTAATGAGGCCGACTCCACCACGCTCTCCGGCAAGTCCCGACCACTCTCTGAGTAAAGAACCTACCTCTGACGTCTCCCCTATATCTACCTCCACTCACTTTAAAGCTATGCCCCCTCATAATAGCGATCTCCACCCTTGGAAAATTTATTTGGCTGTCCATTCTATCTATACCTCTGATCATTTTGTACATCTCTAAGTCACCTCTCATCCTTCGTCGTTCTAAAGAAAAAAGTCCTACCTCTCTCAACCTTTCCTCATAAGACCTTCCCTCCATTCAGGCAACATCCTAGTAAATCTCCTCTGCACCGTTTCCAATGCTTCCACATCTTTCCTGTAATGAGGTGACCGGAACTGGACACGGTTCTCCAGATTTGGCAGAACTAGGTTTTTGTATAGCTGGAGCATAACTTCATGGCTCTTGAACTCAATCCCTCTATTAAATATTAATGTTGGAAATAGACCCCCAACTGTTCACTCATGAGATTCTCATCTAGCCATTGATTACCTGTGCAGAAAATAAGACTTTTATCTTGACTTCAAGAATTTCAATTTTTCCATTGTTGCCATTTTGCCCCAACTGTCAGAGATAATGGGAACTGCAGATGCTGGAGAATCCAAGATAATAAAGTGTGAAGCTGGATGAACACAGCAGGCCAAGCAGCATCTCAGGAGCACAAAGGCTGACGTTTCGGGCCTAGACTGATGACTTTCGGGCCCTCTCTGATGAAGGGTCTAGGCCCAAAACATCAGCTTTTGTGCTCCTGAGATGCTGCTTGGCCTGCTGTGTTCATCCAGCTCCACACTTTATTATCTTGCCCCAACTGTCATGCTATTTTTCACATCATTTGGGCGTGGTACAATTCCACCCTTATCACATTATTTTTAAAGAAGGACATTTTTATACCACTAGTAAAGCACAAGAGAAGTCTATACCCCTGTCCCTGATGGTTTAAACTACAAGGACAAGTTGCCCTCCTTGACCTGCTTGAAATGGAAGCAGTTAACTTTCTACAACTATACCTTTTAAGAGATTTTATCTGTCTCTTGAAAGTATGATAATGTGCATTTTGCATACTTCATGTAGATTTGGAACATTGCAAAAAGATGCATAATTTGGCCTCCTTAAGTAGTTTTCAAGACCAAACACAGAACCTATATGGAGGATAGAGCAAATTACACTCGGGTTGAATCTACACTCGCAGTGAGAAAGCCATTGAAGAGTGTACAGTTTTGAGATAGGCTGTAAAATTGTAACCCTGATGTCCTCAAACAAATTCCTGTCAGGTCAGCTTTCAGCTCAGATGGCAAAATTACCGTATTAGCATTCGTATTCCTCAGAATACTTAGAATTTTTCTCTTGTTATACAATTGTTATGGAGTCCATTTAGGGCTGTCTGATGAATATCAGACAAATTCTGGGAGCATTTAATATTTGAAATGGTACAGCCTGAGACCCTCCCAGTCATGAGGATTTTGTGATTTGTGCCTTGAATTGCACACAGATGGTGGAATCAGCAATGATGCTTTTCACATTATCCAATATGATGAATGAACACAGTATTTGCAGAATAAGTCCTTTACATGAGTGTTCCATATGTATATGGGGTACTCAGTGTAACATGCTGAAACTGTGGGGAATTACCTCAAAACAAGAATGAAATCTGAATTGCCGCCCACGTAAGGGTATTTCTGGTCTGAGAAAGGCACCCTTTGCAGCAACATCAGACAATTTCCTCTGGAACCCAATTATATTTTAGTAGCATTTTTTGGCATGCATAGATACTTCTGCACTCAATTCCTTTGCCAGCTTTCCTACAAATCATTTTGGTTTTTCATGAAAACTTGTGGAAAATATCTACTGGAAGATTTCCATATGATGATGGAAAGATTGATTATCTCTTACAAGAAGGGGTGGGATGCAAAATCCATGAAAAGAGGAAGATACAGCTTGTTTTAATTCATCTGAAGGTGATGGAGGAGTCATCTTGTTTTGAAAGCTGAAATTCAGCATTTAAAGTGGGAGTGTTGTTCAGGCACAAAACCTTAGGAACGGTTGTATATTGTTCTTTTCTTTACAGATTTGCAGTAATATAATTTATTGCAACCGACTCAGCCAAGGAAAGAGAAGTATGAGAACTTCCAATTTACTCTTGAATTTGTCCTCAGGCTTTGGAATTAATTTGCATTTGTACGTTTGCATTTACAGAACACGTGTACTAGTCAGATGAAGATCGCATGGAGCTTCAAAGGCGCATTTGGAAGAGGGATGGCAACACTAAGATGCAAGACATCAGGAAAGGTGGACGAAAGCTTTGTTAAAGTAAGGTATTAAAGTTGGAGAAGGGCATGTAGAGGAAGAAGGGTTAAAAGATCAAATTACGTAAACTGCAACATAATCGGGCATAGACACCAGCAGTGGATTAAAGGAGGAGAATGTATTCACAGTATGTTGGAAAGAGAGGAACAGGGTATTGCAATCTGGAGGACAAGTAGAGGTAGGCTTGATTAGGGTTTTAAATACATTGTATCTAATCAGCCAAAAGACAGATATGGGTCAAGCCATGGGCAGAGTGTCATATGAATATAAACAGAGGTCATACATTTCTGGCTTTTTTAATGGTACTTTAAACTGAAAGATGGTTAATGGTGCAATTGTTATGTTGCTGGATTACTCATCCCAAAATCTGGATAAGTAATCCAGTTAATATAAGGCCAAATTGCACCTTGAAGACTTTGAATTCTGTTTCAAAAATCTGAAGACGAGCCATGAAACTGTCACATTCTGGGAAAAACCCAGCTGATTCACTAATGACCTTTAGGGAAGGAAACATGCCATTATTACACTCTGTGGCATATGCATAACTTCACTACTACAACGACATGGTTAGATTTTAATTACCCTCTAAATTAGCTTGACACGCTCAAAAATCACTCCAACCAGGGCAACTACAAATGGGAAATATGTAGCAGCCTGGACAGAGACACTTTCACAAATGCTTTCTTAAACGTTAAAATCATTACAATTTCTTCAAAAGTAAAGGAGCCTCACAAATCAGTATCCCCTTTAAAAACTAAAAAGAATAGTAGAATCAGTGGGAAACTTTCCTGTTTCTTTCCATGGAAAATATTGAGACAAATTTGGAGCGCTGTTTGAGGGACCTGGCCAGGAGCTGAACCAACCACATGAGCCAACATTAATCCAAGAAATGTTAGCCATAAAACTCATGAGTGCTTCAAGAAATTTGTTAAATTTTCTCCGTGTATTAGTGTTGCACATTGATACCAACTGACACAATATCTACACTTAGTAATATTGACAACAGCACCCAATCTAAACAAAAAAAGAAAAGTATTATATTTCTGAGATAACACGGTGTGAGGCTGGATGAACACAGCAGGCCAAGCAGCATCAGAGGAGCAGGAAAGTTTGACGTTTCAGGTCGAGACCCTTCTTCTGTCTCGACCCGAAACGTCAAACTTTCCTGCTCCTCTGATGCTGCTTGGCCTGCTGTATTCATCCAGCTCTACACCGTGTTATCTCAGATTCTCCAGCATTGGCAGTTCCCACTATCTCTGTAACAATATTATAGTTCTGTCCACTTTTCTTATAGATACAAAAGGTTCTTTAAGCTGCTTCAAATAAAAATCAAATTAATCTTAACCAGTATGTTTTAAATTCATACATCTGAGAAAGTGATGGGAGGATTCTGATATACGTATGCAGTGGTTATTAAGAAGCAGATGCGTTGACAAGTGCATTTATTAGTCTTCTTGAAACATTTTTGGGTGAATATAAACTTATATTAATTTATTATAATGGAAATAGGCTTATATTTTGGCAGCAATATATTGAGACTTGTGACTATGATTGAGTAGTAAGGTGTCAAAATTAAAGAAACATTATAAACAGTTGTGACAAAATATGTTCAAATGTTTTATTGTAGGTCAATCTTTTCTATTAAATCTCAAAACTTGTATGTGAATTGAAATGGCTTTAAACTATGTTTTATGTTCTAAGATCTGAATTAAAGTCAAATTGTAAGAGGACAGAAAATAATTGCAGAATGAGTTGTTGTGATCTGAAATGTACTACCTGCCAAAGTCGTGGTTGCAGATTCATTAGTCATAATCAAAAAGTGTTTGAATTAATTCTTTGAGGGAAACAAAATTGCAGGAACCTGGGAAAAAGCAGAGGAAAGGGACTATTTAGACAGCTCTTTCAAAGTTTTGGTATGGACATGATGGGCTAAGTGGGCTTCTATACCGCATTATTCTACGAAATACCAGCTACTGTTTGTAGCTTTCACTTATGTGCAGTTCATTTTCAGATTTGAGCTTGGAGATCTAGATTGACATTATCATTTGAACTAAGAATTAGATTTGTCAGATTACAAAAAAAAAGTTCAAAGGATTCTACATGATCTCGAGGTACATAATTCTATATTTAGCCAAAATGGTTTCCAAAAATAATGTAGCAGAACTAAAGAATGCCATCACAGACCATTTATTTTTGATTTTCTCATCATTAAATGCTAACGGCTCCAGCTCTCTAGCCTAGATACAAATATAAATGGAAATAATCAACCACTTCATATGGACACAAACATGTACTGGGGATTATTTGATCACCTCATCCCTTCTCTACCTCTGTGACCTCCTATGTTATTCTGAACTAAATATATACTAATAAAGTAAAAGCAAATTGTTGGAAGTAAGAGTAGAAAGTGCATAAGGACAAGAGGATGCTCCTAGCTGAGTTTTATCCCATCTTCACCTGATCTTGAGTTATCATTACTGAAAATTATAAAATATGGATCAATGTTTGATGTTTATCATATCACAGAATAGAATCATAGGACGGTATCAGTACAGAGTAAGTCTGTTTTCTCCCCTGTATTCATCCTGGCTGCAAGAGCAACTGTGCTAGTCCCATTCTGCCGGTCCTTTTACTGAGGATCTGCAATTTTTAAAAAATTATCCCAGTCCCTTTTGAATGCCATGTCTGAATTTGCCTTCATCACATTCTCATACAATATATCTAGGATTCTAAGCAATCACTTCGTAACACAAATGTTTCCTCATCTTTCTTTCCTTTACTATCTAATCAATGTTCTTTAGTTTACAACTTTCCTGCCAATGGGAACATTTGTCTGTATCTGTCAAGATCCCTCATAATCTATTTAATTTCCTCAACTTTCCTGTTGGCAAACAGGCTCAGTTTCTCTGGCTTAATCATGCAATTGAAGTCCCTATTGTGAGGAATTATTTTTGTGAACCTTTTCTGAACTCTCTTGCATTCTTTCACCTCCTTTGTAAAAGGTGGTGTGTAGAACTCTGCGTTACACTCCAATGGTTTCAAACTCTGTTTCTTTCAATCACCCCATTACCTTATTGCTTTTATTCTCTGCCTCTACTAATGAAACCCAGGATTCTGAGCAAACTATACAGTAAATGGAAAAGTCCTGGGGAAAATTGGTGTACAGAGAGATCTGGGTGCTCAGGTCCATTGTTCCCTGAAGGTGGCAACGCAGGTCAATAGAGTGGTCAAGAAGGCATATGGCATGCTTTCCTTCATCAGACGGGGTATTGAGTACAAGGGTTGGCAGGTCATGTTGCAGTTGTATAAGATTTTGGTTCGGTCACATTTAAAGTACTGCCTACAGTTTTGGTCGCCACATTACCAAAAGGATGTGGATGTTTTGGAGAGGGTGCAGAGGAGGTTCACCAGGATGTTGTCTGGTATGGAGGGTGCTAGCTGTGAAGAAAGTTTGAGTAGATTAGGATTATTTTCATTAGAAAGACAGAGATTGAGGGGGGACCTGATTGAGGTCTACAAAATCATGAGGGGTTTGGACAAGGTGGATTGCAAGAAGCTTTTTTCCCAGAGTTGGGGACTCAATTACTAGGGGTCATGAGTTCAAAGTGAGAGGTGGAAAGTTGAAGGGAGATATGTGTGGAAAGTTCTTTACACGGAGGGTGATGGGTGCCTGGAATGCTTTGCCAGCGGAGGTTGTAGATGCAGACACGATAGTGCCTTTTAAGATGTATCTGGACAGGCACATGGATGGGCAGGGAGCAAAGACCCTTAGAAAATAGGTAACAAAGTGTGGAGCTGGATGAACACAGCAGGCCAAGCAGCATCTCAGGAGCACAAAAGCTGACGTTTCAAGGTCTAGGCCCGAAATGTCAGCTTTTGTGCTCCTAAGATGCTGCTTGGCCTGCTGTGTTCAGCTAGCTCTACACTTTGTTATCTTGGATTCTCCAGCATCTGCAGTTCCCATTATCACTTAGAAAATAGGTGACAGGTTTAGACAGAGGATCTTGATCAACGCAGGCTTGGAGGGCTGAAGGGCCTGTTCCCGTGCTGTAATTTTCTCTGTTCTTTGTTCTTTGTATATTTTTATTAACTAGTTTATCAATTGTCCCTGCCACCTTCAAGGGTCTGTGCATATACATTTTCAGCTCCCAGGAACAACACTTCTAGAGTAACATGGTGAAGCTGTAACAAAGGGCTAACTTTCTGCCAAGCAGCATAAGCCATAAGTAATAACAGTGCTAAGCCATCCCACACAATGTAACGGTTTATCAGAAAAGGAGGTTCCACAAATATCCCCCTCCTCAATGATGGGATATCCAGCACATTAGCAAATGGTAAGACTGGTACATTTGCAATCATTTTCAGCCAGGGGTGCTAAGTGATGGATTAACCTTTGCCTTCTCTTGAGGTCCCTAATATCATAGATGCCAGTCTTCAGCCAATTCAATTTACTTTACTACATATCAAGAAATAACTGAAGGTACTCAATACTGCAAATATGACAATATTTGGCATAGTACTGACGAATTGTGCTCTAGAAGTTGTCACACTAAGGCCAAATTGTTCTAGTTTGGCTCCAACATTCATATCTATTTAGCTTTATGCAAAAGTGCCAAGGTCCTGTCCACAAACATCCAAACTAACCAATTACTGCTCCAACAGTGGGCTCTAGATCATCCACAAAGTGATGCTGCTCTCAAGCAATACTTGATTAGAAATAATCTGCTCATTAGTACCCAGTTTGTCTTCTGCCATGTCCATTCATCTCCTGAATTTGTTACAGCATTTGTCCAAACATGAAAATGGACAGCTGGTTTCCAAAGGTGAGATGAATATGACCTCTCTTGACATCAAGGTTTCATTTAACCAAATGTAGCATCAGGGAGCTCCTATAACGTCGGAATTAGTGGAAATCAGGAGGAAAGGTCTCTGCTGGTGGAGTCATTCTTGGCACAAAGGAAGATGACAAAAACAGAAGTAGCTGGAAAACTTCAGCAGGTGTGGCAGCATCTTTGAAGAAAAACATCAGTGTTAAACTTTCGGGTCCAGTAATCCTTCCTCAGGAAGATAGTTATGGTTGTTGGAGTTTGGTCATCTCAATTCCAGGATTTATCTGCAGATATCTGTATCTCCTTAGGGTGATGTCCTAAGCCTCAAGCTACTTCATCAACCATCTTCCCTTTATCATAAGGTCAGAAGTTGGGATGTTTGCTGTTGACTGTAGCAGTCTGTGTGCATATTCAAGACCAGATTTGGTTGGGTAGGTGTCAAGTAACATTCATGACACACAACTGTGAGTCAATAATCAGGTCCACCTCCAACAACAGAGAATCTAACCATCTCCCATTGATATCCAATAACATTGTCATTTTTCAATTCTTCACTTTCAACATCCTGAGGTTGAGGGGGGAATTACTATTGACCAGGAAGTGGATTAGATTGACAAAGTTCAGAATCCTATGTTGAGTAACTGACTTCCTGTCTCCCCAGAATTTCTTTTCTGTTTCAGCCTACTCACTTGGCATGTCATTAAGTACCTTAAACATCCATTCCTTCTACCATAAGGTACCTGCAGTGTGAACTATTTACCTGATAACCTGTAGAAACTCACTTTGACCTTTTTTGTCTTCACCTTCCATTCCTGCAACCACTAATACTTGGATGGAAAAAGTGCAGCAGATGTTTGGGAGACCACCACTACTACCTGCAAGTTGCCCTCCAAACCACACTGACCTGTAACTATATCAAATATTCCTTCACTGTCATTGGGTCAAAATTCTGGATCACCCTCTCTAACAGCTCTGTGGGTGTACCTAAATGCACTGCCTTGACTTATTGAATCTCATTAAACCAATCAGTTGTTCATATACCATTTTCTCAAGGACAATTGTGGGTGGGCAATAAATTCTGGCCTGGATAGTAAAAGCCACATTCCATGAATGAATAAATACAAAATGATTTAATGTCAGCAGAAAATTTTAGAATTGCACTCTGCACACTCAATTCAATGTCATCAATAAATATCCAGAAAAACATTGGTCTTAATTTCAACCCTTGGGGAACACCACTGTATACCTTCCTCCAGTCCAAAAACAACTTTCACTTCACCGCTCCTGAGATGCTGCTTGGCCTGCTGTGTTCATCCAGCTTCACACTTTATTATCTTCACCACTCCTGTCTATTTCCTGTCACTCAGCCAACTTCCTATCTATGCTGCTACTGTTGCTTTCATTCCAGTGCAAGAGGATTTCAAGATATTGTTAGAAAAAAGGGACTTGAAACTTGGAAAGCAAGATACTTAAAAATGTTTTAAATTCTAACTAGGTCTGTATAAATGTATTCAAGAAGCTGAGAGGTTTAATGGCCACCATCAAAGAGAAATGAATTGGATTGCAGTTAATGAAAGACTTCCTGTCCAAGCTAGAAGTTTTGTGGAATCTAGATTGAGCCTTGAATAGGTTATCCCAGACCAACACTTCACTGTAACAATGAAGAAATACTGCAGTGTCAGAGATTGTACCTTTCTGATTAATCAAAGTTCTATATATCAGCCTATCAGGTTGATGTAAAAGTTCATAAAATGTGAGGCTGGATGAACACAGCAGGCCAAGCAGCATCTCAGGAGCACAAAAGCTGACGTTTCGGGCCTAGACCCTTCATCAGAGAGGGGGATGGGGGGAGGGAACTGGAATAAATAGGGAGAGAGGGGGAGGCGGACCGAAGATGGAGAGCAAAGAAGATAGGTGGAGAGGGTGTAGGTGGGGAGGTAGGGAGGGGATAGGTCAGTCCAGGGAAGACGGACAGGTCAAGGAGGTGGGATGAGGTTAGTAGGTAGCTGGGGGTGCGGCTGGGGGTGGGAGGAAGGGATGGGTGAGAGGAAGAACCGGTTAGGGAGGCAGAGACAGGTTGGACTGGTTTTGGGATGCAGTGGGTGGGGGGGAAGAGCTGGGCTGGTTGTGTGGTGCAGTGGGGGGAGGGGATGAACTGGGCTGGTTTAGGGATGCAGTGGGGGAAGGGGAGATTTTGAAACTGGTGAAGTCCACATTGATACCATATGGCTGCAGGGTTCCCAGGCGGAATATGAGTTGCTGTTCCTGCAACCTTCGGGTGGCATCATTGTGGCAGTGCAGGAGGCCCATGATGGACATGTCATCAAGAGAATGGGAGGGGGAGTGGAAATGGTTTGCGACTGGGAGGTGCAGTTGTTTGTTGCGAACTGAGCGGAGGTGTTCTGCAAAGCGGTCCCCAAGCCTCCGCTTGGTTTCCCCAATGTAGAGAAAGCCGCACCGGGTACAGTGGATGCAGTATACCACATTGGCAGATGTGCAGGTGAACCTCTGCTTAATGTGGAATGTCATCTTGGGGCCTGGGATGGGGGTGAGGGAGGAGGTGTGGGGACAAGTGTAGCATTTCCTGCGGTTGCAGGGGAAGGTGCCGGGTGTGGTGGGGTTGGAGGGCAGTGTGGAGCGAACAAGGGAGTCACGGAGAGAGTGGTCTCTCCGGAAAGCAGACAGGGGTGGGGATGGAAAAATGTCTTGGGTGGTGGGGTCGGATTGTAAATGGCGGAAGTGTCGGAGGATAATGCGTTGTATCCGGAGGTTGGTAGGGTGGTGTGTGAGAACGAGGGGGATCCTCTTGGGGCGGTTGTGGCGGGGGCGGAACACAGCAGGCCAAGCAGCATCTCAGGAGCACAAAAGCTGACGTTTCAGGCCAAGACCCTTCATCAGAGAGGGGGATGGGGAGAGGGTTCTGGAATAAATAGGGAGAAAGGGGGAGGCGGACCGAAGATGGAGAGAAAAGAAGATAGGTGGAGAGGAAAGTACAGGTGGGGAGGTAGGGAGATGATAGGTCAGTCCGGGGAAGACGGACAGGTCAAGGAGGCGGGATGAGGTAGTAGGTAGGAAATGGAGGTGCGGCTTGAGGTGGGAGGAAGGGATGGGTGAGAAGAAGAACAGGTTAGGGAAGCAGAGACAGGCTGGGCTGGTTTTGGGATGCAGTGGGGGTAGGGGAAGAACTGGGCTGGTTTAGGGATGCAGTGGAGGAAGGGGAGATTTTGAAGTTTGTGAAGTCCACATTGATATCATTGGGCTGCAGGGTTCTCAAGCGGAATATGCGTTGCTATTCTTGCAACTTTGGAGTGGCATCATTGTGGCACTACAGGAGGCCCATGATGGACATGTCGTCTGAGGAATGGAAGGGGGGAGTTAAAATGGATCGCGACTGGGAGGTGCAGTTGTGTATTGCGAACTGAGCGGAGGTGTTCTGCAAAGCACTCCCCAAGCCTCCGCTTGGTTTCTCCAATGTAGAGGAAGCCACACCGGGTGCAATGGATACAGTATACCACATTGGCAGATGTGCAGGTGAACCTCTGCTTAATGTGGAATGTCATCTTGGGGCCTGGGATGGGGGTGAGGGGGGAGGTGTGGGGGCAAGTGTAGCATTTCCTGCGGTTGCAGGGGAAGGTGCCGGGTGTGGTCGGGTTGGAGGGCAGTGTGGAGCGAACAAGGGAGTCACGGAGAGAGTGGTCTCTCCGGAAAGCAGACAAGGGTGGGGATGGAAAAATGTCTTGGGTGGTGGGGTCAGATTGTAGATGGCGGAAGTGTTGGAGGATGATGCGTTGTCTCTGGAGGTTGGTGGGGCGGTGTGTGAGAACGAGGGGGATCCTCTTGGGGTGGTTGTGGCGGGGGCGACCACAACCTTTGTTATCTTGGATTCTCCAGCATCTGCAGTTCCCATTATCACTCAGAAACGAAGCTTCTTGTTATAGCAGCGCTCACCCTAAGAATTGTGCACTGGGACTTTTCATGCTTATGAGTTTCTTGAATCACCTGCTCCAGAAAAATAACCAAGGTTGTTTTCTTTTCCTTTTCACATGATTTGAACTTCAGCATTCCTTTTCTTAGCTGGTTAAAGAGCCCCACCTACCTTTGATGAGGGGAGATGAAGAAGAGGCCGCCTACATTCATCATACACAAAGGTCCCCAATGGATGTCAATCAATACACAGAGCCAGCATTCTGATTTCTATTCAGTTGGAGTGTCTAGTTTTGCACTAAACCTTCCTGGATTGCACATGGAATGATACTGCTAGACATATTACTGCTCATCTGGACTCAAGTATTCTCCTAGATATCAACCCAGTAGTACATTCTAGAGTTTGTTTGCCATGGCTGTCTGGAGTGAGGCTTGAACACTTAGCTGCTGACTCAGAGATGGGAATACTATCACTAAGTTAAATGCTTGCTCCTATCAACACTTACAGTACTTCAGCACACACATTTGTAACATTGCTTTTGCCGAAGGTTTAAGCCAACATTCCTAACATTTGTCAAATTTTACTAAAAGCCGACGTGGATTTTGTTTTATCTTCTTATAACATTTTACAATTGTATAATTTCTTTCAGGACGCTCAACCGCCTATCAGAACTCCAACCACAGTCTAATAATAATTTGCCAGAAAATTGAACAATATCCACTGGGTATTTTTCACAAACTGCTCATCATATTTGGTTATCTAGCCTAATTTGAGCTCAGAAAATTTGCATGTATTTTCACTGATAGCATCATAACAGTATGAAAGAAGAAAAGATCATTCAGATAATCAGTGGAGTATTTACAGGTTTGCACAATCATAGCCCTTTTGTAACCTAACTAATCTCCAAAAGCAGATAAACCATAACAGAAAATTATGCTGTGAAATTTAAGATTGATTGAACAAGAAACAATTGCAGAGCTCAAGGATACAGGTGTAAAACCCCCTCCATTCTTCATTGACACACCCAATCACCAAATAACCTCTGGAGTCCAGCAGTCTATCCTCAACCTCACTGCACCACTACTCCCTGTAAAGTATCTAATTTGACAAGTTTCTCTGAGTGGGCATTATAACACACACACAGGATTTCAGCCAGGAGTTGGGTTTTGTACAAGTGCTGGGGTTTTGAACTAGAATGTGACGAGTATAGAGGTAGTAATTCACTGATTGTAACATCAGGAAACCTAGAAAAATGGATTTCCTAAAAGTACTGCAGACGTTAGCTGCATGGCTACTTTAAATATGTTTCCATAAGGTTGTAGCCCACAGGACAGCTGGTTACGAAGCTGGGAGCCTATTGGCTGAGAAACCTGCAAAGGTCTACAGGAGTGAGCTGGTCTACTGGGAAAGTGAGAGAGTTGGGTGCAAGAAGATCTACATTAGAGTTTGTTGGTTGGGACCAGTGGTCTGATGTTGTACTGAGAATACATTTTTCATGGTGCTTAGGGGCCTAACAATGGTTTGGGGAATACGGTGAATGGGCAGGCTGCCAGACAGATTGCAGATGGAGCAGCTTACAGATAGCTCATGGACCTGGAAGAAGCCCCCTACTTCTGCAGGCCCACATTAAGTACTCTAACATCACCTTATGCTTTCAGCTCTTCTCATCCCCCTTCAGCTGCTAAGTATTCTGAGGCCTCAGTAATCTAGTGATTGTGCTTAAAGGCAACTTGACTGTAAAATGAAGTCCATCAGCCTCATTATAATATTCAATAGAGCAACTTGCTTCTCCCGGGTGGACACCTAGCTGTCATGCCACCTCTGATAAAACTGGAAGTGCATAGGCTCCAGACAGCTCAGGTGCTCTTATAGATTCTCTGGATTTTAACCTCTGATTCCATTCTCACCCACCTATCTTTGGCAGTTAAGACTCAGGATAGGATTCCAAATGTAGCCTGAACAATAAGTCATGAAAATAATCTGCTTTAACTTAACAGATACTCTTGCGATCAATGCCAATGTTTGTTGAAGGTCAGTAAGAAAAGAGCCCTGGCAATCTTAATTTCCAGCTTGCATGTATCTGCAATTTAACTCGTTCCAGATTTGGCACTTGATAGATCTTACATTATGATAACATAAAACCACAAACATTGGAAGGAAAGACTGACCTCCCATCACTTTTTTACTGATGTGTGTTGTAGTTGCAGCAGCCTTCCACTTTATTAATTAAACAAGAGGAACTATTGTTGGGAAATAATTTCAACCTACCTACCTATGCTGTACTCTATTACTAATGCTTCCAAAAGGTTAACATTGACAAGACTTCATGTAGCTTTGACAGGACTAATGTTCTGTTCTGAAGAAACTCACAGAGGACAGTTCACTCACATCAACAGAGAAATGAAAAGAATTGCTGAGATGGAGTACGTAAACATCATCAAATGTGCAAAAGTGCTTTTGCAAAGTTTATGTTTAAACTGCATCAAATGGATTAAGGAGGAAGAGTCCCAGTGGTCTTTGAACACAACCCCCGTCTGGATAAACTCAGACATGCTAAAAAATAAATCGGGTGTGATTATTAGCACCTCACCAGGTATTTACAATGAACATGAGATCAAAAGGTGTAGAGCTGGATGAACACAGCAGGCCAAGCAGCATCAGAGGAGCAGGAAAGCTGACGTTTTGGGCCTAAACCCTTCTCAAGTTACCCTCTTCCCTCACCTTGTTATCTCAGATTCTCTAGCATCTGCAGTTCCTACTATCTCCAAAATGAACATCACTGTTTTGTCTTGTGGCTGTACCTTATAATGTGACAGTTTAACGACAGTGTTTCCAGTTGAGCAATTAAGTAACATAATTCACATGAGTGATATGACAACAATTAAATTTACAAAATTCTCAACTTAACTAAAACTTGCATTTTCAGGGAAAGAATAGGATTAGTGCAGGGCTGCACCAAATAATGTTTTAACCAAAATTTTTTCTTATATTAACAAAGGAGTTCTCTCCAGTGACCTTATCATTACTTATTCCTAAACAAATAAGATCAAAAAGCATAACCTGGGCTACATCTCATTGTTATTTATGGAACCTTGCTTTTACATAGGATGGTGGCTATTTCCTACATAACAATAACGGATTATTGAAATAATTATGTTGTTGACAGAGCATTTTGGGACATAACTGAAGTTGTGAAAAGTGCCACATAATTGCAAGCCCCCCTTTTGTTTCATTAGTAACTGTCTAATTCTGTAATAACTTTAAAACTTGGAGGAAGCAGTTTGAGATCAACTAATTTTTTTGGCATTTACTTATATTTAAGGCACACCTCTATTTTCTCATCTAGTTAAAGACAATGGTTTACAAATAAAATGCAGTGCCAATTATCTCAGCTTCCCATAAAGTAGAACATTTGACTATATCTCATACTTACAGTTTACATCACTGTACACTGTTGTGATCCTGAAAGAAGGGGTGAACCAGTTCCCCACTGAGTTGTTCACCTGTAAGGTTTAAGTTTTTTTTAGCAGGAGGCTATACCTTTTTTCTTATATCCTTTTATACCTTTTATTTTGACAATAATCAAAAAGAAGTAAACTATAATTTTTTTTCAGTTAAAGAAAGAGCTATTTCCTAATCCCGTGAAAAGTGATAAAGATGCAATGTTGCACATATAGTTTTTTGCAGTCACAATGTCAGATAAAAAGGTTCAAACATTAAAATGGACTGCATCCCCCTAACTTGCAAAATAATATAAAAGACTAAATGGCTTGGAGTCCTTTGGATGTTAATGAGGCTTTAACCTGAGGCCATTATTTTTAATTAGTTTCTTGGACCATCAGCTATCTTTTGAGTTCTGAGTTCCTTGGTATTTCTTTCCAATAAGTGCTGTTTAGCTGGGCTCCGGCCTTCTTCATAAGAGTGAGAGCAAGAGAGATCATTCTCACTCTGTTTTCAGCACTGCAGTCTGTCATCCATCTCCTCTCCCTACCAAAGAAAAAGCCCTTGAAACATGAGCATTTTTGTATCTTACACACGCTGAAGTTGCTTATCAGGCTTGTCTCTCCTCCAATATATGAAGCTTCTCATAGTTATGTAAATAAAATAGGAAATAAATACCTTTTCACACTTCCCAGGGAGCCTTGCTGATTTGTTTCATTGCCCTTTGGAAAATGTTAATTTCAGCCTAGACTGTTCTTGATCTCATTCATGTGGTTTGTCTAAAATGTGGTCAGCCTGTATGGGTCAGGAGATACCTGTGGGGATTTTAAGTCAGCATGTTGGCCCCTTTTTAAAACTGGTGCAGTTTGTGAAAGTCCCAGGTATTAAATTAGCCATAGTAATTTGAAGATCAATGGACCATATTTTATATCATTGTGAGGAAGGGTCATTGGACCCGAAACATAAACTGTTTTTTACCTTCACAGATGCTGCCAGACCTGCTGAGCTTTTGCAATAGCTTTGTTTTTGTTCCTGATTTACAGTATCTGCAGTTCTTTCAGTTTTTATCCAGGATCTTGAACTTCAGTGGCTTACATATAATCTGACACTTACTGCCTTTAATCAGGTTACCATTTTTACGCACAAGTGTATGCACTACTCTGCCTATTAGCCCCAAACACCTTATCATGTGTAGTATTATTTTGATGTGAAGGTTTGCTCCATTATTGCTTGAGGCGGGATATATTTGAAAAGGAGTGCCATCAATCAAGTAGCTTAACATTCAGCATCTTTCAGATCGACAACTCTGCCTTTCTTTGAGTCCTGTTGAGCTTAGTTGGTAATTTGCTGAGAATATATCACAATTGTTGTTGAATTGCTTCAGAATCTATCAGAAAAGAACAGCCTTTTATAGACTTATTCTGTTATTGTCCTTTTGTTCTTGTGTATAATGTGCGTGGACTTATGTAAGACCTGGTTTTCTTTGAACTGGACTGAAGGAACTCATCACAAACAGATTATTTTTGCCTGATGTCTGGAACTACTTGAAAATATGTCATTAGACTCGAAAGGGAGCAATTCCAGGTATACTGAGGAAGAGTCCTGTTGGACTTGAAATCTTAAGTCTGTTTTGCTCTTCGCAAATGCTGCCAGACCTGGTGAGTTTTCATCCAGTACTCTCTGCTTTGTTTCATTTACAATATATGATGATCAGTTTCAAATTTTTTCTGAGCCATGTGACAGAAAAGTCTTTACTTTCACAGCCACGGTCATAAACAACAGGAAAAACAAACTGTTTGGGCCCACCAGAAAACCCTCTTCGAAGAACTTTTCATAAAAATAAGAATTGTTCCTTCAATGGTTGCAAGAATTTAATATACCCACTGTAAAGCATAGGGTTTTCACCCCTGGTGTGTTTCAAATGAGCTGATTACAGGTGGAGTAGGTTGAATACATTATAAATGGCCTTATTGCCCAAAAAGAATGGTTCCTGTTCATGATCACTATCCAGATGGCTCCAGTTAACAGTGCATGTGAGGACAGGATTCAGCTTGGCTGTGAGACAAACTATCCCCCCTTCACTTCCTCTCAAGGACAAATAACCTGCTTTGAATGTCAATGTCATTGGGCTAAATTTAGCAATATGGGCGCATTAATGGTTGACGATGACCATGTTCCTCTACACCGCATCATCAACCAGTAGTTCAGGAGTGAAAAAGGGAGGAATTATACGCTAACATTGTTAGAAACACTCCAGCAATTACTTGAATCCAATGATGCATCTCAAATGACAGATTTGCCCGGCATTCTGTTTTAAAGCTAAATGAAAAGAATGAAACAGATTTAAAATACTTCTGGATGCAGGATTCATATTACCTCTGACTGTGACTGTGCCAAGAGGCTCATAAATAATTGGTACATGGAGTGGATTTTGAAGTGCTGATGTTATCATGAGAGTCTGCAGAAGATCAGGAAAATGGAAGTGAAAATCCAGATGTTTTCTGTTGGCTAAAAGAAATCGGAGGAATGTCTGACAGCCATACTGTTTGATCTTCCACAATTGGATCTGCCAAAAAGACATTTAGCTTTAATGAGTTGGTTATCTCTGTGTCTTATAATCTCATTTCTAGGGGTTAGTTATTTTTTATGCATCTTGTAGCATCTTCCTGCATAAATCTTCATAAACATTATTTTCCTTCTTTTAAGTAAGGTCTAAATCCCCAATGTAATATTAGAAACAAAACACTCAACATGAAGAAAGTTTCAAGCTGAAATGTGAATATTTCCCCCTTTTGAATGTGTATGGCTGAACCACCTGCTGCCATTTGCAGCTAACACTTCAGTACGTCACATTATAAATCAAGCAAAAGTGAAATGCTTTGATAGCAGCAATTGTGAAATTGAGTATTTTACACGTGTCCATATTATCATCTTCATTAAAACTCATGCATCATTGAACCAATGCGCAAATATTAATTAATCATGCCAATAATATGTTTTTGAGAGATTTTCACAACTCCCCGTCTATGTGAATTATACCACAGGGATTCATACTTAAATCATGTATATTTACCTGTCAATTTCATGAAGTTTGATAAAATGGACAGCACTACACATGATATTCTGTTTCCCACATATTCACCATCTGGTATGCATAGAAATAATTGCTGAACATGATGCTTTATATTTACTTTACACGAGGGATAGCTCATTTCCACATTTGTTTACGAAGCCATTATTGGCATCAAGAATTAAGGTATGACCCTCCCTCAGGGACAGAGCTAAAAATCGGATGCACATTATTGACCTTTCTCCTAGCATTCCTCTATAATGCCATTGCTACAGTCTTGCTGAGTACTAGCAGTTACAATTTCACTTCTGATTGTCTTCTTCCCATCTGTGGCACTTTGCATGAATATCCGATTAGATGGAGCATTCTAGGAATGCAGATGTCTGCTCTAGTATCATTTCTTGCTCATTGTATGAAGTTAAATCAAATATTAGACACCATTCCACATTTAACACAAAATGTAGTGCATTGGGAAGTAGAAAATAAACCTCATAATTGGAAATTTGGGAGAAACAATGAATAAAGACTGAAACCAGGTGTTTGGATTGTAGTGCAGTATAAACACGTTTTATCATATCAGTACAGCAGGATGCAAACTTTACGCTGTCTGCTCGGTTACAGGACTGCAACAGGCAACCAGTGCTGAGTGCTTTTTTGAGTGTCTACATGCCTGATAAAGCTGCAAGATCATGAAAAGCAAAGATGAGTTCCAGCAAGTAGCTTATGCTACTTAAAGCAAACTGCATCTCTTAAAGGGGAAATATATTTTTGGTTGGGACAATTAGAATTCACTGCAGAAGTGACTTTGACCTGGACAAGATAGAAGAATGACACAACATGGCAGCAGACAAGTTGCAAGGATATATACACAACAATGAAGGCAATATTGATGAAGATCAACTACAGGGCAACAGTTCTATCTGGACCACAGGAAATTCAACCAGACAACCATGTAGCTCAATTCCAGGAATGAATTCCTGATGACCTGGAAACAGTTCTCAAATACTTTCAATGACTTTATACAAGTGGTTAGAGTTAGAGAATGTATATTTGAGTGCTACGTTTCACTAACTCCTCCTCTGATCTCACAGACTGCTCAATGCAAAACTCCCAATCTCACACCCGTCAACAATCTATAATTAATGAATCATATCTCAGATTCACTCAGTACTGCTGCAAGCCACGCACCCACTTCTTACATCTTGGATATAGTGCCAGTTATCCAACTATGATGGACAGATATCCCATACACAATACTCAATGATACACCTGCTTCTCTCTTCTGTGGCAAGCTAATGTGCAACTATAGACAGGAGATAAGGCTGAGTAAAAGTGCTCACCGTGGTTTTTTATTTATTTCCGGCAATTGTTCACTAGGCCAATATTTATTGCCCATCCCAAAGGGCAGTTTAGAGTTAACCAAATTTGATGTGGGTCTAGTGTCACACATAGGCCAGACTGGGTAAGGTTAGCAGTTTCGTTCCCTAAAGGGCATTAGTGAACCAGATGAGTCTTCCCAAAAATCAACAGTGAATTCAAGGTCATCATTGGATTCTTAACTCCAGATTTTCTTTTTGTATTGAATTCACCATCTGCCTTGGTTGAATTCAAACCCAGGTCTCTAGGTCATTACCAGAGTGTCTGTTGTAGCAGTTCAACAATAATACGGCTAGGCCACCACCTACCCCCACTCCCCTATTGGAAATATGATTCATTTCTCTTGGAGGAACTATGATAGCAGACAAGACAGGAGCTGAAACCACTGCATCCCAAAACCAGCCCAGTTCTTCCCCTCCCCCCACTGCATCACAAAACCAGCCCAGCCTGTCTCCGCTTCCCTAACCTGTTCTTCCTCTCACCCATCCCTTCCTCCCACCTCAAGCCGCACCTCCATTTCCTACCTACCACGTCATCCTGCCTCCTTCACCTGCCCATCTTCCCTGGACTGACCTATCCCCTCCCTACCTCCTTACCTATACTGTCCTCTCCACCTATCTTCTTTTCTCTCCATCTTCGGTCCGCCTCCCCCTCTCTTCCTATTTATTCCAGTTCCCTCTCCCCATCCCCCTGTCTGATGAAGGGTCTAGGTCCGAAACATCAGCTTTTGTGCTCCTGAGATACTGCTTGGCCTGCTGTGTTCATCCAGCTCCACACTTTGTTATCTTGGATTCTCTAGCATCTGCAGTTCCCATTATCACTGGCACTGATCTCTTGCCTTTCACATTCAGTAGTAGCCCTACTAATGACTTTGCCAATCACAAAACATCCTGGAGGTCACTATTGAACAGTAACATATCTGATCCAGCCAAATAAACAGTATGGCTGCAAAAGCAAGTTAGAGACTGGGTATTCTGCACTAAATAACTCATGACTTCGCAAAACTTTTCCAATTTCCCAAAGCGTAAAGCAGAAGTGAGATGACATGTCCATTTGACTGGTTGAGTGCAGCTCCAACATCACTCAAGAAACACCACACCATCCAAGACAAAGCAAGCTACTTGATTGTCATCCTATCCAGCCACTGAAGCTTTTATTCTCTTCCCCATCAAGGATATACCTTCAATAAAATTCACTGCAGTAACTTGCCAGGGTCATTTTGGCAGCACCTTCTAACAAAGCCACCTGAAAGATTCCCTCCAAGTCATGCACAAGACAGATATGAAAATATATTTCCATTCGATCTTTGTTACCTCGCTCAAAATCTTGTAAATCCCTCCCTAACAGAACTGTGGATCTACCAATAACTGTGGATAACAGCACCACCTACCCAACAGTATCAATGCCTAGATAATAAAATGTGAGGCTGGATGAACACAGCAGGCCAAGCAGCATCTCAGGAGCACAAAAGCTGACGTTTCGGGCCTAGACCCTTCATCAGAGAGGGGGATGGGGGGAGAGAGGGGGAGGCGGACCGAAGATGGAGAGTAAAGAAGATAGGTGGAGAGAGTGTAGGTGGGGAGGTAGGGAGGGGATAGGTCAGTCCAGGGAAGATGGACAGGTCAAGGAGGTGGGATGAGGTTAGTAGGTAGCTGGGGGTATCAATGCCTATGTTAGATTTAGAAGGTAGCTCTCCAGAAATCTGTCAAGCATGACTGTGGATCAGAAATGATACTGACCTAGCTTGACCTGGCATCACACAAATTAATAACAAAATAGTCCATGAGAATTCTTGAGGAATCAGTCATAGGAACTAGTGCCTTGGTTTTCATTGCAGCACAAGCAGAAGACATTCAATATCAAAGTGCTTCTGTGGGTATCACTTAAACTCAACTTTGTTAACTGACAAGAGTGGCTTGGTACTGTGCAGGATCAGAATGCTGTCATTGGTACAGTGGGTCTCAAATGGCCTGTTGGATCTCACAAATGGTCCAGCGCTCTATCCTCCAATCACTGATGAGGTGCCATGTGGTAAAAACTCCATGGTGTACTAGCCCCCTAAACAGCCTCAGGGTGTCTGGATTTGCTGTCCTGAGACTGATACTCACAAACACTTGTCACCCAGCCAGCCCAGATTGTTACTGCCCAGGCTAAGGCATTGTGAAGTGAGGCCAGATTTGATCAAGGTCTCAGCAGGCTCCCATATTCAAAACGAGTAACCTACCACTAGCCATGCTACATTGTCTGGGAAGTACTTTGCAACAGCACTGTGACAAACACATGTAAGACAGGCACTGAGGGAATTTATTGGATAATCAATTAACTTCTCTATGGAACACTAGATAATTTGTTTCGCACAGTTTGTTTCAATGGCTGTTGTTTGGTGTCTTTTCTTTCAGAATTGAGGTTACATGGATGATGTGATAGCCAGTCACAGGGAATGTAGGTTTTAAGTGAATGGGGATTTGGTCTCTTGTTCATTTATTACGAACAGCCCACCCTGTACGGGAAGGTACAAAAACAGAAGTTGGTGGAAAAGGTCAGCAGGTCTGGCAGCATTTGTGAAGAAAAAAAAATCAGGGTTAATATTTCGGGCCCAGTGACTCTTCCTCAGAACTGAGGGAAGGTGTTGGTTTCCACTTCCCTTCCTCTTTCTCCTTTTTCTAGTTCTATTTTTCTTTCTCCTCCTTTCCCTCTTCTTCGCCTGTTCGCATGAATGTAAAGAATGATGCTAAATTGTAGTATATGCTCTGTACAAATGCCCACTCGATGATAGTTCATGTGGCAGTGAAGCTCTCATTCTCTGTGTGCAGGTCACATGTACCTTCACTATATGTGTCACCATGAACGAGGCGGTTAGCACTTGTCAACCATTTGCTTCCCTGTGGCCTGTCGTGGTGGCTTCTATACTAATGATGCTGTCGACAGGCACCGAATAATGGCAACTGCTGGCGGGATACCAGTTATTCAACTGTATGAACGGATCCCACATAGGCTGTCTGTTCAGGCAGTTTGGTCTATTGAGATAGAGCTCAGCATTTCAATGCAGTGCTGACAAAGCAACTTGTGTATACCCTGCATCTTGAAGGAGCCAGGCATTTGGTTGAAGCCACAGCTCACCCTATCTGCTTTGTTCTGGTCGGGGATAATGGAATTCTCTTTTCTTTGCATACAAAGCATCAGTGACCTCAGAGTCACTGGTCAGAGGCATCATCTTTTACAACGTAAAAGGCTGCAGTATGTACAAGAGTTGAATCAGTTCATGTGACGAGTTTGCCAGTCATTCACAAATTTAAGAATAGTTGCACAATTGGTTTCATTTGCCATTACAGGTGAGTGCTTCCAAAGCTAATGGTTGATTTCAGAAGAAGGCAAAGCTTTTCGCATTGTTAACCTCACTGATATAGTCAATGGCATTACATAATCAGAAGCTTTCACAAATATATGCGCTGCAATGACAGAACTACATGCCTTCAAAGCTAATATCAACACAGGGACTTATCCAAAAGAACTGCAGATGCTGTAAATCAGGAACAAAAACAAAGTTGCTGAAGAAGCTCAGCTGGTCTGGCAGCATCTGTGAAGGGAAAACCAGAGTTAATGTTTCAGGTCCGGTGACTCTTCCTCAGTTCTGAAGAATCAGTTCTGGGGAAGGGTCACCAGACCCGAAACGATAACTCTGTTTTTTCCTTTACAGATGGTGCCAGACCAGTTGAGCTTCTCCAGCAACTTTGTTTATGTTCAACATATCATCACGCTGCATCTCGAAAAATATGTATCTCAGCAAGTGGTGCCCCAATGTGCAGCCTGCAAGAGGCTATATTATAGCTTATAGGGGATCACCAGTTCTTTGCATGGGCGAAATCATGCTGCAGTGCCAATACAAGCTCATTTTGACTTTTTGAAATCTTCCATCTGTTGGTCTAGCAGTGGCAGCATGCACAGATCTTGCTTAAGTCACGATTCATGACATTCAAACTACATCCACTATGGTGGGACAGAGCACATGTGACTGAGTCAAATCATCTGAGGTTGAAGATGTTCTCACGTTCCAGGGATAGTCCAGCAGCATTACGGAAGTTCATGAGGACATTTGTTCCTTTTGCCCAAATTGAGATGAACTTGTTATGTCAGGGCAAGTTATGTTCAAGAGCAAAATGTCCTAATATTAAAAGCTCACATCTAAGATAATGAATTCACTTTACATCAGGGACACACGGGTATTGAATGTACAAGGTGGCTGGCACATGTAACCTTGCACTGGTCAGGGCTGACTCAGAACATTTAACAAGTCAAAAACATGTGAGGATGCCAAATGTTCTAAGCCAGAAGCAGAGGAAATCCTCACACCCACATAATGATTCAACAGTTAGTTCAATAAAAGTAGCAACAAACCTAGACACAATTCATGGGGAAAATTACCGTGTTGTGACAGATGCTCCCTTTGGCCAATGACTTGGTAATACAATGAGTACAACCATCTCTGAAACATGACTGCAAATCCCAGTTTATCCAGTGTGTCAGAATGGATAGCATTTGACAACAGACTGCAGTTCATTGACAAATCATTTCAAGACATTGTCAATTGAAAGCAATTAAGCTCAATACATACACATCAGGCATGTATACAATCAGCTGATGAGGACAAATCGTCAAACCTCCAAAGCATTATACCGAAGTTTGAATTGCAAGAACTGTTTTAACTCTGTTTTTACATATTGGTATACTTGTTGAGTTAACAACACATACTTATGTACAGCTATATACTTGTTTGGGAATAAATTTTTAATCTGTGTGAAAATGGAGATATTGTGTTATGTCTTGTAGCTAGTATACAGCATTCCTTTAAGTGAGAGATGGTAGGAACTGCCGATGCTGGAGAATTTGAGATAACAAGGTGTAGAGCTGGATGAACACAACAGGCCAAGCAGCATCAGAGGAGCAGGAAAGCTGACATTTTGGGCCTTGACCTTTCTTCAGAAATGGGGGAGGGGAAGGGATTCTGAAATAAATAGGGAGAGAGGGGGAGGCAGATAGAAGATGGATAAACGAGAACATAGGTGGAGAGGAGACGGACAGGTCAAAGAGGTGGGGTTAGAGCCAGTAAAAATTGAGTGCCGATGAGGAGTTAGGGAGGGGATAGGTCAGTCCAGGGAGGAGAGACAAGTCAAGGGGGCGGGATGAGACTAGTAGGTAGGAAATGGGGTGGGGCTTGAGGTGGGAGGAGTGACTAGATGGGAGGAAGGACAGGTTAGGGAGGCAAGGTTGAGCTGGGCTGGTTTTGGGACGCGGTCGGGGAGAGGAGATTTTGGAGCTTGTGAAGTCCACATTTATACCATTGGGCTGCAGGGTTCCCAAGATAAAAATGAGATGTTGTTCCTGCAACCTTCAGGTGGCATCATTGTGGCACTGCAAGAGGACCAGGATGGACATGTCATCCAAGGAGTGGGAGGGGTATTTGAAATGGTTTGCGACTGGAAGGTGCAGTCGTTTGTTGCAAGCCAAGTGTATGTGTTATGCAAAGTGCTCCCCAAGCCTCGGCTCAGTTTCCCTGATGTAGAGGAGGCCACAACGGAACAGCTGATACAATATACCACATTAGCAGATGTGCAGGTGAACATCTGTTTCATATGGAAGGTCTACTTGGGGGCTGGGATGGGGGTGAGAGGGGAGGTGTAGGGGCAGGTGTAGCACTTTCTGCGGTTGCAGGGAAAAGTGCTGGTGGGACTAGTGGGAAGTGTGGAGCGGACAAGGGAGTCACGGAGAGAATGGTTCCTCTGGAAGGCAGGTAAAGGTGGGGAGGGAAAAATGTCTTTAGTAGTGGGGTCAGATTACAGACAGCAGAAGTGCTGGAGGTTGTTGCGTTGGATCCAAAGGTTGGTGGGGTGGTAAGTGAAGACGAGGGGCACTCTGTTTTGGTTGCTATTGTGGTGAGGGATAATTTGTGGGAAATATGAGAGACACGGTAGAGGGCGTTTTCGATCACTGTGGAGGGGAAGTTGAAGGACCGCAAGTATCAGGTTAAGAGAAGATCATAAACAAAGGAGGCCTCATGACACAAAGAGATAAAACTGTTGACATAATTGCTATTTTTAGCTTGACTCTAAATCGGTGGACATGCTAAATTGTCATGGAAGCTTTTAATTACAATTTGAGATAAAAATGAACGGATAACACATTACCCGTCCTTAAACTGGTTTCCAAATGTTGCTGCATTACACTCCAAAATCTCTTCACTCTTTGAAATTTGTGCCAGTCATCTGTTTCTCATTGAGTGATTGGCCAGTTTTACAATGGAGCTATTTCCTTCTTGATAATTGTTCAGAGCAGATGTCAACTCAAAATTAGCCTCAATATCTCAAAAGACCTTAATCTTTTGAAATTACCCTTTCAGCACTGGCTGCCACTTACAAAATTTCAACTGTTAAAGTCTTCAATCATTTAGATCAAACAGACATTTCCAGCAGAGTTTACCATTTTCTCTGTAGCCAAAATGAGCTCAAGAGCAAGCATGCAAATATTGCAATACAATGTGATATTGGTTTTGCCTCCATAAAGGTAGAATTAGGTGACATGGCAATGCTTGTGTGCTCCTTCTTAGCATAAGAAACTAGGACAGGGAATAACAAGGTATTGAAAGATCCAACAGATGTCCTTTTACAACTGACTAATATGTACAAATATTACATTCAAAGGCACATCTGTGTTTACATTAGACTATTCAATTACAAGGAGTAGCATGCATTCATCAATGTGTTATGCTTCATGTGGCCTCAAGTAAGATGGAGTCGAAGACACTTATACCATCAGATGCTTGTTATGGTGCAGACATGATGTCACGAGCACATCTCTTAAAATTATATTGACATACTGACTGTGAGACATAACATGCCTTTTTCCAAAGAACAAAAATAAATCTCAATTAGATATAAGTAGTTGTTCAGGCACATATTGTCAATTAAGTACCCAACAAACAAGTAAAAACAGAGTTTATGATATGAATAACTTGAGATCCAATGCAATGGTTTGAAGGTTTGACAACTTGTTCTGATCTAGTGATCACACATTTGCTCAGAGAGGTATGTGTGGTTCTTTGTTAAGCCTGTTTGACAACTTGCTCTTGCTCATTCTGTCACTCAGCATCACTGCACACTCTTATTGGACTTTTTATCACCACTCTCTTTATGTATGATTAATGAGTTGTACATTGGACTGAGCTGGCCACGTTCCTTCACAATGCAACACTATGATCAGTAATGACTTTGTATGATCTGGGTCAGTTATATATATACTAGAAATCTTTGCTGGCATTTTGATTTGTATTTCTAACTTGCTCTCTCTATACAGTACTCAGTTTTGGTAGCTCTCGACCTGCTCTCTCATCATGTGACTCTTTCATTCTCCTTTGACTTCGAAGAAGAATGTATTGTATCTTGGAATGGTTAGACAGCTAGTTGCCAGGCAGGGTAATTTGCATTTGCCTTTGGGTATAAGTTGTGTTGGGAATTGTGCTATTGGTGTTGTGAAAATATGCAACAATGTAATGCTTTGTTGCTGGACATTTAATGATAATTGATTTGATACCAAACACCACAAATTCTACTTGAACATTTGAGCATGTAAGTGGGGTGATGTTGTGAGATGGGTCACTCCTCATTTAGTACATGTCTTGAAATGGTTTGGTCATGAATGAAGGTCTGTTGTTGGATGCTGAATAAGCTGAAAACAGTGGTCATTGTGTCAGTGACAGATATGTTTGCTGAGTTTTTAAGCAATTCAACAATGGTAAATATGGAGAAGTAATCCTTCACAAGGATGTAAACTTACGAAAGAACTTTGAAGAATCAATGGCTACCAAGGCATCCAAGGAGTGGATGGAGCATTTTGGGGATGTTTAGGCTGCCTCAGCTGCTGAGCTGGATATGTTCACATGCACATTCTCCCTGGCGAACAAACAAATTCACAGTTTTGAAGAAGAATCACCAGATATGAAACATTAACTTTGCTTTTTCCTCACACATGCTGCCAGATCTGCTGAGTTTTCCAGCAACTTTGTTTCTTTTCCTGATTTAGAACATCCACAGTTCTTTGGGTTTTTAAACAAATGCACATGCTAGCTGCCTCAAGTGATCAATACCCATGTGGAATATAAATACAAAATACAAAAGAAGCTGCTGGAAAAGCTCAGCACATCTGGCAACATCTGTGAAGAAAAATTACATTTAACATTTTGGGGCCAGTGACCCGAGGAAAGCACGTGTCCACAGTTCTTTCGTTGCCCACCTGGAATAACATGGGCACAATATCTTGGCACAATGCTTTTTGTATTAGGACTTGTTTGCCATTGAAAATGTCTTGTCTTAACATACTGAGTTTCTCTCTGTATGGCCAGAAAGTACAATGTTCTTAGATAATTCTTTACTGTAACCAGAACAAACCTGGGGAACGGGCTTTTTCACCTCTTGTAGTCGTTCATGTTTACAATTGCAAATAGCATTGCTCACATTGATTCTGGTCAAAGTGTAACAGATCAATCTTGGGAACATCTTTAGTTCAACTGGTTGAGTTACATGTGCTTTGCTCTGCCTCATTCGTTACAGTATGAATGTCACGAATTGTGGCTATACTGAGACTTGTGCATATTGGCTGCTCTGTCACTGCTGGAACATCGATAACTAATGAGTAGAGGATTTTGGAAAGTCAAGATGTTCTTGAGCAACTGCACTGCAGCATGGATGGAATTGGTGATGCGTTATTATGTTGTAGGATAGTCTCTATTAGGCTGTACCATGGAGCACCACTAACGACAGTCAATATCTTTCAGGATGCATAGCAATAATTTATTGGTACTGTCTCCTGTGTTGGTTTTAGTTTTTGTTTAGTTTTTGTGACGACCTACTATTTCAGGATACAAGATATTAATTATTGGAAAAGCTCTGATCATCGTACACTATTGACATGATGTGTGAGGTTAACATGGAAAGTTTGAGCATGTTCTGAAGTTCCCGTTTGCTTGGTTAACTCTGACCTTCATTGATGATATTGTGTTATGCACTTCTTAACACTTTCCTTGATATCTTTGTTATGTTGCTATACCATTTCCTTGGTTACCTGTGGTTTGTTCTAGCTGGGCCTTTGGAACCAGATTTCCTGTGCATTTCCTTGGTGACATATGTATTGCTGTGTAGTATTTGAGCAGATGCAACAAACTATATTTGTCACAGATGTTGTCATTTGGTGCACCTTTCTGGCTGTAGCACTGTTTGTGACATCAAAAGTATATAATTGTTGTTGGCCTGCCAAAACAGCTTCATGCTGGTGTCCACCATCAAGTAATGCATCAATCTTACAGCCCTTTTCCTTGCCCAGTAGACAAGTAAGTGGTTTCCACCTGTGACACTAGACCAAGTTGTTCTAGTAGATTTCTATACCTAATGATGATCCTGGCAGTAAACTTACCACGTAGTGAAGTATAAACACAGTTTTGCTGCTTATACAATATGGTGAACAGCAGTGATGATTTCATTTAATTGCCTCATATAGTATGCTGGCAGTGGTGGTGTTCTATGCATTTTTCAGTACAGGATGTACAGATTTGGTCCCAATATTTTAAGATGTTGTATTTGCATTAGAGGCCATTCAAAAGGCTAATTTTGCAAAGATGCTAACCAGTTTATGCCCTCATTCACTGGAGCTTGGAAGAATAAGAAGTGATCTTAATGAAACATGAAAGATTCCAAGGAGGCTTGGCAGGATAGATGTTGAGAAGACATTTTCACTAGTGGGGAAATCCAGTCACAGAGTAAGTGTGGAGGTGCCAGTGTTGGACTGGAATGGACAAAGTCAGAAATCATATGACACTAGGCAATAGAACAACAGATTTATTTGAAAACACAAACTTTTGGAGCCTCATTCCTTCACCTGAAGAAGGAGTGAGGCTGAGAAAGTTGGTGTTTTCAAATAAACCTGTTGGACTATAACCTGGTGTCATGTGATTTCTGACCTGATATAACTGAGAGCGCAAGATAACAAAGTGTGAAGCTGGATGAACACAGCAGGCCAAGCAGCATCTCAGGAGCACAAAAGCTGACGTTTTGGGGTCTAGGCCCGAAACGTCAGCTTTTGTGCTCCTGAGATGCTGCTTGGCCTGCTGTGTTCATCCAGCTTCACACTTTGTTATCTTGGATTCTCCAGCATCTGCAGTTCCCATTACCTCTGATTATAACTGAGAGTGCAAGACTGTTTGTGAACAAATTGTTATTACAAATTCAAGTCTGATATTAGATACTAGGGCATTGAGACAAATTCAAGCAGGGTATTTGACTTCCTGTTCTGATGAAGGGTCACTCAATCTGAAATTTAACTCAGATTTCTCTCTGTACATATCGCCAAATATTGCCTGCTCAGCTTTTGCAGTAATTTCTGTGTTTTTGTTTTCTGTTTTACAGCATCTGCCGTTCTTTCAGTTTTTATTTGACTCGCTTGTCTTCCAAGAAAGGACCTAGTATTAATGACAGAGATCACGCCAAGCAAAAAGCAATCCTCAGACAGCAGAACTGAAGTTGGGAACGTGTTGGTTTCACCACAAATGCAATCATTTAGAATGTCCAAATCAATCACCAATTTGATCTCGGGCAGATTGCAAGCAGAATTTTGTTGAGACAGATTGAAGGTATAGTATGTACAACTGCTTTGAAGACATAATTGAGAAAGACAACTAATGTCCAATAATTCAAGATACTGCAAGGAAGAAATTGCCTTTTTCAGAGATTTGGGATACTGAAAATAAAGAATTGTGTGTTTCAACAAGGTTGGCTTTCTCAGTGAAGGATATCAAACAGATCAAAGATCCTCCAAATATTGCAATGTAACTATTTTCTATTACTGTAGCCAAGGTATCCACCATGACAGAAATCCATGCGATCAGAAGTCCTTCAGTTTAAAGGAATCTCCAGACTTCAGACGATCAGGAAGAGAATCAATGACAATGGTCTTCCGCCAACTACCAGTCTCCAAATTTTCCAAATCCAGTGAGAAATCATTCCAACACTTTCCAGTTTGCTTGAACTGTGGAAATAGAGTAGTGATAACTGTAAATGCACGTACAAATGTATAATTTTATTAAATGAAAAAATGTTCAGGAGGCGAAATAGCTTGCAAGAGTTAATACTAAGTGTCATCAACAATGATGATGTCAGAACAAACTAGTGGACAAACTAGTCCAGGTTCTTGGAGTAATAATATCTAACATCCATGTCCTCCTCATAATCTCTGTGAATATTTTCTGAATCAACTTTTTCAGAGACGTTTCTGCATGCCTCTAGAACAAGAAAGACTTGAACCCAGGCCTTCTGGCTCAGAGATATGGACACTACCAGGGTGCCAAAGAACCCTTGTGAATAATCTCTGTTACAATGTCTATCATAGCAATGTCACCCTGTTACTAGTTGCTAACATACAAGAAATTATTTCTCCTTCAATATGAAGAGCTTCTTCTACTTAGACCAATAATTGATTTTTGTCTCCCACATGAGATGAAATAGGCTATGATGATCTTTATGCTTAAAGTGGATGGGGGCAGAATCCAGCTGATGATGAGGTGTAGATTTGATTTAGTTGTGCATAAAACAAATTAAGGTTATTGATTTAAAGCTTTCATTGAGAGTAGGATTGTGGAACATAATTACCAAAATACAAGCAAAACTATCAGGATTTGGCTTATTCAGTCCTGTTGAATGGTTAATTATAAACAGAAAGTTTACAAAAAGAAACCATCAGCAAACGTTCCACTAAATAGAGGTTGAATCATTGTTACAGTTACTCTGATCATAATCATTATATATATTTGAGTTTACGGTAGAAGGCATTGACATTCCAGGTTTTGTAGCAACCTCCTCAAACCATGATCCCATCCCTGACCTATCTCCTATGACTCTTCTTCTTGTTCAGTTTTGAACTGGAGGGACATTGGTGACTCTACAACATTTTCACAGTAATTGTTCAATCAGGATAAATTCTATCAAAAAGCTTATACAAAGTTACTAAAAGATGGAATTAAGTGGAAGAAGATTTATAATAAGCTTTCCATCTGGTTTTACAACATACAATAACAATATCCAAGTTGGAGCAATAACATAGTTAATACAATTTAGCAAATATGCAAGTGAATGCAAAACAGATAAAAAGGCATTAGAACCACAAAAACCATTGCTGACAATAATCAGGTGAGGAGAAACTGTAATGATTGGAACTGGATCAATTTTGTTGACTCTGAGATTCCTGATTGGTCCAGGTTAACTGCTGCAATCAGGAAGCTTGGCTGACCAATGAAAACGGGGGATTCAGGATCTCCCCAGGGGACTGACTCCAAGCTGGCTGGCCACTGTCAGCGTACTGTGCACAAGAACGTGACTTGGTGATGGGATACTGGCCTCTGTGCAGTTATTTCAGAAACAAAATGAATGAGCCAACACAATCAGCCAATAAGAGATGTAAGGAACACAGAGGAAAAATAAAAATCAACAAATGTAATGAAATAAACCTGTATAAAAATATGTGAACTTATTAACAGTAAACTCATGGCAAGAAACATTGATCAAATCACAACATTCATATGCTATGACAAAGAAAAGTCACCACCTCTTGTCAACCTAGTCATTGTTTTGAAATGTTCCGGGATTAACTTAAGAAGTTAGAAACATATAAACAGTAATAAGTTACTGTTGCAAAGCACAGTTTAATTTGTGGTGGTAACCTTTTAAAAGAAACTTCAAAAAGTTTAAAGACTTCAAGTCCCTTAAGTGTGGGAGTGGGAGCTTGCTCAGAATTCCATTCTAAACCAATCGTCTTTCATGTTTAATTTCTGTCTTCTTCTTTTCTCTTCCTAAGTGCCTGAAGGAAGAAATGAATTATGGTTTTACTATGGAGTGAGTTTTTATTTACATAGTTTAGTGGTTGTTTAAAAACATGAATATAATTTGTGGCGACAAACATCTATGTTGACGTATATTTCGTTGTGACCTACTCTGCATTCTTTGTATGTTAAGTAGTTCTTGATTTTTTAAAAAATCAATCAACCAATTATTTATCATATTTCATGTAATTTTGAAAGGAGGGAGGGAAACCAATGAATAATGTGTTGAAAACAAATAGATAAAGAGCAGGCCCTGACTTAAAATGCCCACATTTGATGAATCATAAAGGCAAGGGACCAAAAAATGTATTGAAGCATTGAAGCAATTACTTCAAACATAGTGAGAAAAAACAATTTGGAAATGGTTTTCTACTAATTCGGTAAAGTTCAGGCTAACTATTTACAGACTATTCTCAAACCTTTCACATAATGAAATAACTTGACTCTTTGTAAGCTGTTTAAATGATGAATCAACCAGAAATGTACCTTGCAAGATTACTGTCAAGCCTCAATAACTGACAAGTGAACAACAATGTCTCACAGCAGTTGTCCTGCTCATTATGTAAGAAGTTGCATTGAGTTCATGCCCAGTCTGAAATGTATGATCTTGGTAAAGCGAATAATGGAGAACTTGGGCAGGCCCAAGCTACAAACATTTGTGAAAAGGCCCACTAAATTTTAAAGATGTGGCAACATATTTTGATGCTTGGCTCAACTCCACGTGGTAAACACAAGTTGTTCATCTTGCTCGAATGCTTTTGAGAAAACTGTGCTCCAATTTGCCTGGTCAGCTTATTTGCAAAATTCACAGCTCAGATGCGAGTTTGGACAGGTACTAAAACTTACCATAAGCCTTTGAACAATTCATCATCCTTGGCTGTTAGATCAGCAAAAAGGGAGGAATTTTGTATCTTTTCGTGTGATATTCTCCCCATACCGTAATTAATGGTTTTGAAATCAGACCTGTCATTTTTGAATTTAACAATGGAACTTGCCCTTCCATTGTTACTGAATCACAGTCCACAAGTGACTGTAGATATCTTGTATGTTGGAGACAGAAAAATTGATAGGCAGGTAGATTAATCAGGCCTGGCTATCCAAAAATTGATAGTTTCCAAAAATGTTCACTGTTTAACTTTATCAAAAATGATCCAACTTGGAAAGGGATAATGGGAACTGCAGATGCTGGAAAATCCGAGATAACAAAGTGTGGAGCTGGATGAACACAGAATAAACAACTGCACCTCCCAGTCATGAACCATTTGAACTCCCCCCCTCCCATTCCTCAGACAGCATGTCCATCTTGGGCCTCCTGCAGTGCCATAATGATGCCACCCGTAGGTTGCAGGAACAGCAACTCATATTCCGTTTGGGAATCCTGCAGCCTAATGGTATCAATGTGGGTTTCACCAGCTTCAAAATCTCCCCTCCCCCCATTGCTTCCCAAAACCAGCCCAGTTCATCCTCGCCTCTCTAACCTGTTCTTCCTCTCACCTATCCCCTCCTCCCACCTCAAGTCGCACCTCCATTTCCTACCTACTAATCTCAAACTGACCTATCCCCTCCCTACCTCCCCACCTGTACTCTCCTCTCCACCTATCTTCTCCTCCGTCCATCTTCGGTCCGCCTTCCCCTTTCTCCCTATTTATTTCAGAATCCTCTCCCCATCCCCCTTTTCTGATGAAGGGTCTAGGCCTGAAAAGTAAAAACTTTTGTGCTCCTAAGATGCTGTTTGGCCTGCTGTGTTCGTCCAGCTCCATACTTTATTATCTCAACTCGGAAAGGAACAGGGAGTTGTTAATTACCTTGTGTATCTGATGATTCTTGAATTATTAAAAATTACCAAGCTGTACAATCTTGCATGAATAGAAACTAAATAGCTTACACTTACAACTACAGGACATTTTTAGCATCATTCATCTTTTTTCTCACTTTAAACAGGCTGTGCTGACATAGGGAAGTGTCAGAAACATGAAAGAATGATTAAATCCAACGCGTGAGAAATGAATTCATATCAACAAGACCAAGCCATTAATATAAAGTATTTTGCAATCATATCTTCTGCTATTGACTGAATTTAGGTATTCTGATTTTTTTCGTTTCCAGAATCTGGTCAGTTCCAAAATCCAGCACAGATAATGGTTGCCACTTTTGATGTAGTCTACCTGTAGTTTGTGGAACATAACACTGCATCAGAATTGGCTTGCTAGGAATCCCTCCTTCTCTTATCACTACTGTGGGCATTTTGGAAGGATTGGTAGGTTGATTATCAGTCTAGCCACATTATGAATGCTCCTTCTATAATTGACAAATCCTGAAAGACCACTGAAGCCAGGACCTACCCGCTCAGAGCCAGGACCATGTTCCAACTTCCCTCAGTGTTCTGCTTCAATGGTTGGTGGATATTTATTTACAGTGGCATAGGCACCATCTTCATGTCTGATTCTCCAAGAATAAATTGTTTTTCAATTGAAACCTATGGTAATGATGGCAGTGGAGACAGAGCAGTTCACAATGTGATTTTGTGTTCAGTTCCGATTGTGCAGATAGGTCTCGAGAGCTGCAGATAACTTTTTTTTTCTCCCACATTCGCTTTGAATGCTATTTTCATGACTTAAAATCTTCTTTGTATGTGAATGCGATTATAAGTATGAAAGAAAATATTTCATAAACTTATATGTCTTGTTGATTATTTCCAGATGGTTATCCTTTTATCATCTTCATCCTTTATAAATGTATATATTTATGAAATAAAATCAGAGGTCTTGAAGAACTGAATGGTGCCAAAGCACAATCACCATAATTTCCTCATTCCTCATTATATGGTTCACTTACTTCTTCCTTGAGTGTGGCATAAATTTTATTTTTCTTAAATCTTTAAAGTAGCTTCTAAGACATTAAAAGAACTTTATATGAAATATTACATTTCTATTTTAAATACTACAGTTCCAAGTCAATGAACTCTATTGCAACTTAATAGCCTGGAACTATATCTCTTGTGCATGTAAGCTATGTGGGCATTATTCATTGTTATTTGTGGCATCTTGTTATGCGCAAATTAGCTGCCATGTTCCTACATTACAACAATAGTAGACTTCAGAAGTACACTAGAAGTCACTTCAAAGCACTTTCATGTGCAACACAGGCGTGTTTATGTTCTCATATGTCTCTCGCTGGAATTTCCTCCAGCATTGCACGTCAATCCACAGCTGGTGGACTCAGCTGTTCAAGAAAGTAGCTCACCGTCACTTTCTCAAGGGCAGCTAGCGATGGGTAATAAATGCTGGCCAGCTAGTGACGCCCACATCCCAGAAATGAATAAAAATAATATGTTTTTATTCATTTCCTGTTATTTCTCTTTGTTCCTGTGTTGTGATTTTGCTGTACCTTGTGAGAGTGCTGCAAATGGTGGCTGAGCAATTTGTGTATATCCATTCCTACAGCTGCATGAAGAAGTTCAAGGTGATTCTTACATCATGTCTCATATGTCTATGTAATAGAGCTGCATTGCGTAACTGCCCACTGGTAGATAAAACTCAATTTGCATCACAGCTGAGTGGGAGCTGAATGCCACAATTCACAGGCCGGTACTCCCTTCTTGAATTTTCTTCATGATTAATACTTTGTTATCTGTTTTACCACAGAAATTATCCACCTGTCCTCTGAACTGTAGATGACTCTAGGCACAATCCCACTGTCAGAACTGTTCACCACATTCCAGACCCAACATCACTTCCTCTGCTGCTGAAACCAACCTCACTCTCTTCAAACCATCAAACCCGATTCCCACTTCCCCTGCTTCAAAACATATCTCCTTCTCTTGTCAGTGGACCTAATGCCCTCTCTCCCAAGGACACAAATCCTCAGCAACTGAACCTGACATCTTCCCCAGCTTAGAACTCATACGTCAAACCTCCCTGACCCCACCTAGAACCCAACCCCATCGTACCTTGCCTTCTCCGCCAGACCTGACCCCCACCTCCCCCACTCTACTTCCCCTGCAGTCGGATGCGATTGGGCTTAGAGGGAGGGTGTTGTGTCCAGTTTTGGGTTATATTGGCTTCCAGAGTGAGAGAGGGAATTTCAGCCCAGGCGGGGCGGGGGGGGGGGGGGGGGGGGTTGCAGGGAGACGGGGGCAGCGGATAGTGGGTGTGTGGGTGAGTGAGTGTCATATGTCAGGGTTGGAGAGGATTGGCAGGTTTCAGTGGAGGGAGAGAAGCTTTGCACTTTTGATGTCAGGTCAGAGTCTGGAGAGGTATAGTTAGATTGTGTTAGCTAAGTTGGGGTTCAGTACTAGGAGTTAGATTAAGTATTTAATTTGATACCATTTCCTGAGTAACTATTTATTTAACTGCTGTGCAGCTGTCAAATTCTAATTTAAATGGACTCTCTTGAAGTTTGTTATGATGGGTCCCTGTGAGCAACTCTCATTCACGTATCAGAATCAGTTTTCAGGCACTTGGAAGATCTGGGCCATTGCATATTCTGAATTGGTCAAACAATGCCGAGAATAGACATTTTAAAACAGTTATACCTCTTTATAAACAGAAATTGATTTTTCAAAAGCTGCTAACCTAGCATACCTTTCCTCTCCTGCCCAAAGTCAAACAGAAGTAAGCAGATTTACAGACATGAGGAAAAACATGTTCACATGGCAAATGGCAAAAGGTCTGGAATGCTCTGAGTGTGTAGTGGAGGCAAGTTCAATTGAAACATTCAAGAGAATTGGAGAATCAGCAGAGACAGGGTGGGCCAAAAGGCCTCCTTTTGTGGCCCAAATTATACTTCACACTCATGCTCCTGGCCATTATTTGCCTGAACATAATCACCAAACCTTAAATTCAAAAGACTGCCATCATCCTAACAGTGAGTTAATAGATTTTCACCGGTACAGCAGCAAGCTGGTTGTTGCTAAGTTTAATATTTAAAATGTTGTCCCTTTGTGGAAACCAACATAAAAATGATCATTTTCCATACCATTTCTGAGGTGTTTTGAATTGGTCCTTTTATCAATTATTATTCCACCTGTTTGAAAGCTGGCACAAGTGATACTAATGATGTTCACTCCACTAATTTGTACTTGGGAAATTACAAATGAAATCCACTAGCCATTGTCGGACCCCAGTTAATTTCCCCAGTTAAGCAGTCGGCCAGTGATTGACAACTGGCTCCACCATTTCTTCAAATTTGGGCTTCTTTTCCATGATTAAATCAACAATCACCAGTTTTCTTTTTCTCTTAAATTTGCCCTAAAATTTAAGGTCAATTTAAAGTTCAACTATAAAGTGCATTGTGAAACAAACTTCCTTTTGGATAATTCAATGTTGAAGTATCTCAGCCTACTGAAAATACAACATCCTTCGAACAAACAGTAGAAATCCATAAACAGCAGATTGGGAGTTAAGTATCTCAGCCTTTGAGAAATTTTGAAAAGGAACTGTGAAGAATGGAGAAGTTAATTAGATTTTATATTGATGTATAATCAATTTAAAATCCAAGGGATTGAAGAACTGAAATAATGTACTGTCAAGCAAATGTTTTGTATTCTTTGATTTACAAATGCAACGTAATTCTTAAATTTCTATCTTTGGAGTAGAAGGGCAATAGATGCCTGAATAGAAAATGCAAAAACAAGTTGTAATTTAAATAAATAACAGAAGGAATTGAAATTTGCTTTTATGAAAACTTAAATCATTTATATTGATTAAATGCCATTTTAAAAAAAATACTGGAGTTGCTTGCTAACATGTGGTGTTGATTTAATAGAGAATGTGAATTTATGGCAGGGAATGGTGTTAAAATTTAAATCTGGCTACATTCTCTGGTCAGTCATATAATATTGCAAAGGGTGTCCTTTCCTGTTTGGTTAAAGCATATTAGGATCAAAGACATATAATTTTCCTCAGTTCCTTCATTCAAAACTACATTTATAATTACTAATTTTAATTGGAGCTGCGTAGTTAAAGAATATATTGAATGCCAGTTGGTGAAAAGTTAGATGTAGCAGCAAATAGGTGGACAAATATCTTTTTCCAATTTTTTGTTATATTAAAATAATATTTGATTGACGTTTTAACTGTAGTAATTGGAACTTAATATACAACCTTAGGTAAGACAAGTCTGACAAATGGAAGAACACAGCAGGCCAAGCAGCATCAGAGGAGCAGGAAGGCTGATGTTTTGGGCCTAGGCCCTTCTCCAGACCCTTTTTCTGAAGAAGGGTCTAGGCCTGAAACATCAGCCTTCCTGCTCCTCTGATGCTGCTTGGCCTGCTGTGTTCATCCAGCTCTACACCATGTTATCTCAGATTCTTCCAGCATCTGCAGTTCCTACTATTTTTGACAAATGGAATATTGTTTATTGTGGTATTACTCAGTGAAATTAACAAATCCTGAAGTTCTTCAACATCATTTCCATGGGAATTACAGATATGCAATGATACTAGATGTTATCTTTCAAAACTTCAGCAAGTCCTCAATTACCTACCTAACAGGCGCACACTATGTCTCCAATGAATGCATGTGTATTATCTTGAATTGCCACAATAAATGCCAAAAGTCCTTTTCGTGATTTGAAAAAAAAGTTGCAGTGTAAGGTAACAGTTTGAAAATTCCATTTGTTCTGCTGCCAGATTGACAATAGGGTGGAATTGCCTCCTGCCAGTATGACTTTGCAGCGACACGTTCTCCAATCTAAGAATCAGAATAATTTAGATTATAAGAAAAAGCTGTCATATCTATAACAGGACAACCAAGCTTCTCATTTGGTGTGAAAGCAGGGGAGTAGGAGGACAGTTTGACCTATGATGAAGTCTTACTGATTCTCTCAGTCTGGAAGGGCCCTTGTGGGATGGAAGTTGACCACTGTAGGATTCACCATTGCTTGATTCCTCTTTGCAACCTATTTTCAACATACAGAGTGTTCTTTTGGGTTGAAGACATGATCTGTTGAACACTGTCACTATGAACAACATCACTATGAGACTCAGAAGAGATGTTGGAGATATTGAAACATAGAATGGTTTACCACAGAGAATTGTTTGTTTTAAACACTAATCAAATAAACATTGACAACAGTCGACTATACAAGGTCATGATGAGCATATCGGAGAAGAAATTTAATTTTGAAGTGTCCTCATAAACAGCCAGCACACACATGATGGGCTTCATGACTTCCTTTAGTACTGGAGGGCATCGATGGTTCCATATCTGCTCTCAGCAGCCAAAAGTGTGCTGAATGGACATTGGCTGGGCAGGAAAAGCACCTGCTCGATTTGTTCAACTGTGTGGGCAAGGCAGAAATCCAAAACCTGATTTCTGACCACTTTTCCAACACTCAGCATTCCTTCTCAATTGTGTTTAGATTGCAGTGCAATTCTCACCCCAGATCTTTTAATAAACTGCCAAGGTGGATTAGTAAAATGAATAAAAATGGTACCTAACTTCAGACTGGCAGCAGTGAATTTTCTTACACTTTTCTAAGATTAAATACTTGCATTTATGTTTCCTGCTCCATGTCCCTCAAATTTCTGGTCGTATGGACAGCTGTCAGAAGCTACTTTCTCTCATCTGCTGATTGATGAACATCTGGGTTACCACTGTAAAAATTACAATGTTTTGCATGCAGCTGCTGCAGAAGTTCATCTTACAAGGCATATTTTGTAGCTGCCATCATAGGCATTCCTCAGTACAGAACTTAAGGTACTTAATTATGTTCATCTTTTGGCAGTGTTCATAGCATTCACTTGATTTAAACCAGGTTAAAAAAAAGTCATCTTTTAATAGCATGTGAATGCTTTCAACAGCATTTTGCATTGATCTTATAGTCCAGTGGCATTCTCATGGTAATGTGCCAAGCTAACCAGTTGGTTTCCTGGCACATTCCATTATGGAATTAATAAACATATACAAGTAAATTTTTCCATGGAAGTGATAACTGTTCATGAAGCATCAGAAAGATGGCATCAAAATTTAATCACCTTGATTGTTGTCAGGAATATCCTAATTATGATATCAATGGATTTTTTTCCAATTGTTTGTCATAGAGCTGAACTAAGAGAAGGCTCATCCAGTTGAAGCCTTATGGATATAATTTAGGAATAAGAAAGATGCAATCACCATCATGGGGCTACCTTGGAAGCTTCCCAATAGTCTGCAGGGCATAGAGGAAAAGATATGTAAGCAGATCATAGAAAGATGTAAAAACAACAGGGTTGTTGTGGTGGGTGATTTTAACTTCACCAATATTGATTGGGACTCCCTCAGTACCAGGAAATTAAGCAGAATTTGTTAGGTGCATGAAGGAGGGATTCTTGAAATAATATGTCAATAGTCCAATGAAAGAAAAGGTCATACTACACCTCGATGGGGAATTGGCCTGACCAGTTGATCAAAGTTTCAGTGGAGGTGCATTTTAGGAACAGTGATCACAATTCTGTAGTTTTTAAGCCAGTTATGAAAAATGATAAGACTGGATCGCAGGTGAAAGTACTAAACTGGGGAATGCAAATTATAATAGTATTATGCAGGAACTGGAAATATTATATTAGGGCTGATTGTTTGAAAGTTAAGTCCCATTTGATATGTGGGAATCTTTTAAGGTCCAGTTGATCAGAGTTCAGGACCAGCATGCTCCTGTGAGGGTGAAAGACAAAGGACGGCAAGATTCAGGAACCTTAGATGACAGGTTTAAACGCTTCTTTTCTTTGGACTGTGGAGTAAAAGGTATTAAGGTATGCTTCATTTTTAAAGCTTCAGCAATGGAATTCATTTAGTAAAGTTGTTAAGTGAATTGGAATCACGTGCTTAGGCCTTAGATAGCAGGATTCATGTAACAGTGATGCAAAGAAAAAAAAATAGAATCCTCCATTCTCCCTGAAAAACCACATGGAAATCCTTTCTGTTAACTGTGGAGGGAGAGAATCCTCATTTTACCTGCAAAGAGTGGGAAAAGCCTTCAGTAGCAGCACAAAAATACTGAAAAATTAAAAGCCTTTTACAAAGGAAAACAAATATTTGCATTAGGTAGATGGCATCAGAAGTAATATTGCTTTAATTGATATACTTTCAACGATAGGGTTAAAACAATGTGGAGTTGGGCATCTTTGAGAAAAAATTTTTAAGATAAAGGGAACTTTCTAAATTTGCTAAGTGAGATAGTACACTCCTGTACACAACTGGAAACATTTAAGAGATAATGGGAACTGCAGATGCTGGAGAATTCCAAGATAAAAAAATGTGAGGCTGGATGAACACAGCAGGCCAAGCAGCATCTCAGGAGCACAAAAGCTGACGTTTCGGGCCTAGACCCTTCATCAGAGAGGGGGCTGGGGAGAGGGAACTGGAATAAATAGGGAGAGAGGGGGAGGCGGGCCGAAGATGGAGAGTAAAGAAGATAGGTGGAGAGAGTATAGGTGGGGAGGTAGGGAGGGGATAGGTCAGTCCAGGGAAGACGGACAGGTCAAGGAGGTGGGATGAGGTTAGTAGGTAGATGGGGGTGCGGCTTGGGGTGGGAGGAAGGGATGGGTGAGAGGAAGAACCGGTTAGGGAGGCAGAGACAGGTTGGACTGGTTTTGGGATGCAGTGGGTGGGGGGGAAGAGCTGGGTTGGTTGTGTGGTGCAGTGGGGGGATGGGACGAACTGGGCTGGTTTAGGGATGCAGTAGGGGAAGGAGAGATTTTGAAACTGGTGAAGTCCACATTGATACCATTAGGCTGCAGGGTTCCCAGGCGGAATATCAGAGAACTTCCTGCAGGAACAGCAACTCATATTCCGCCTGGGAACCCTGCAGCCTAATGGTATCAATGTGGACTTCACCAGTTTCAAAATCTCCCCTTCCCCTACTGCATCCCTAAACCAGCCCAGTTCGTCCCCTCCCCCCACTGCACCACACAACCAGCCCAGCTCTTCCCCCCCACCCACTGCATCCCAAAACCAGTCCAACCTGTCTCTGCCTCCCTAACCGGTTCTTCCTCTCACCCATCCCTTCCTCCCACCCCAAGCCGCACCCCCATCTACCTACTAACCTCATCCCACCTCCTTGACCTGTCCGTCTTCCCTGGACTGACTTATCCCCTCCCTACCTCCCCACCTATACTCTCTCCACTTATCTTCTTTACTCTCCATCTTCGGTCCGCCTCCCCCTCTCTCCCTATTTATTCCAGTTCCCTCTCCCCATCCCCCTCTCTGATGAAGGGTCTAGGCCCGAAACGTCAGCTTTTGTGCTCCTGAGATGCTGCTTGGAAATATTTAATAATGTTATAGTTTGCCGAGGTGTAATAGAAGCAACAGATCATTTTGAAGAAGTAGCAGAAGTATTTGACAATTATTTCAGCCTCAGAGTGACAAATTTCTTGAAAGAGCACGATTTAATAGAATAGTTCATCATCCAGGGGAATTGAAAGGATATGTTATTAATTATTGATACAAATTAGTGGAGAATTGTGATTGTAAGGACTTAAAATCAGAGGTCATAAGAGAATTGTTGCAAGTTTCATTAGAATTTTCAGCTTTATTATAGTCAAAAGAACATTTAACTCCAGAAATATCCATTCAGGCAGTGAGTCAAGCCTGATGTCCAGTATCAAAGGAGACCCATCCTTAGAGGAGTAGATCAACTTTATTCAAGGAGATCAGCAGAATTATTCAACTTTTAAGGTACAATGACCCAAAAGACATCCCATACAGAGAGTAGGACATGTAACAAATACCAAAGGTCTGTTTCCATGCATTGGAGTGAAGAAACCTCACAAGCATAGGCAACATCCATATATTACAAAGGAAAATTTTACCTGTATTACAAGTCATTTTCAGAAATTATGCTGAAATAGGAGGTAGGCATGGAGGTTGGAAGAAAAAGCAAAAGCTTTTTTTAGAAGTAACCTTTCATTGTTTCATTGTTTGTCCAAAGATCTATGGCACACTTTGACAGTTCCTACACCAGTTTAAAACCATTGCCTTAGGTGTTCTAAATTGGTCACACATCAGGTCTCTATGACATTGTCATTGTTGGTGGTGCTTAAGGCTCTCCTTGATATTAACCCTTTCGGACCTTTAAAAAACAAGCTTTTCAATGGTAATTAGGAATGAACAATAATTGCTGGCCTAGCCAGGGATGACCACATCCCCAATTAAAAAAAAGAGCCCAATCTTAGAAAATAAATGCTATGAACATACAATTACATTTATACATATTCCTAGTAGTTGGCTATAGAGCTGAGCAAATTAGGTTTACTCCCGTTGAAAGTTTGCGAACTTTGCTGCTCCAGAGACTTTAACTTAGCAATTTAGTCAGGACTTGATGAAGCTGGTCTGTGAAAAGAAATTGAGTTTGATTGATGATCCAAAGCTTGGATTTGAATCAGGGTTTCTCAGCAACCTTCTAACACACTGCCAGCAGAGCTGCCAGGCTCCAAGAAAATCCTCTAATTAATAGAAAATGGAACAATAAGTCAATTAAATTATCATCGAGCCTCTGCCAAGGAAATGCCAGCAACTAGTACACATTTGACCTGCTCATTTCGATGCCATTTCACAATGGTCTGCTTGCATATTGGTAAATCAAATTATAATATATCTTAGACTTCAATTTATAAGCTAGCCAATTAATATTAATAACAGATTTAAAAAACTTTTTAATTCAGTCAAGCTTGGGTTCATTCAGGATGATGCCATTAAGCTTCATGCATTCCTAAGGACATCAAAAGAATAGTAAATTTATAAACTAATAGGCTATAGTTCAACTAGAAAGCAGTTGATTTTTATGGAAACAGATTATAATTATGAACACAATTTTTCATTTTCAATTCTGATCCCACGCTGCTATTTCCTTGTTAGGTCATCAGTGTCATTGCTACTAATCCCAAAGCTTCCCTTCCTCTTTCTACCACTTTGTAAAAGTATATTTGATCCAAAAAGTGCTTAAAATTATCAGCCCATCTTGTAGATGGGCTGATGATTTTTGACATGCTAAATGATTGTGTTCATAAAGCCCAATATTTTCAACCTGGAAATCTGCCCTGCAAATTCCTTTTCTTGTCTAAACCAATCTTAGTTTCATATACAAGGGTATGGTGATGAGGTGGAATAAACATAGTACCTCGTCAACAGTAAAAGTACACTTTGATGCTCAGTATAACAACTTTCCAAGGCATCTCCTGAATCTAAATCCTTGAACTTATAAACTAAGGGCAGATTTTCACAGAAGATTACTATAAGGTCAATCATGACAGTTGATACATCCCATACCTTTGGAGTGTATTCAGTATCAACCTCCACAGAATTAAAGTTTTAATTTCCCTTGCCTCCTAACTCCAGTACAATAAACAGAAAGTTCAAATTTCATAGTTTGGCACCAACAACATAGACATTTTGGTTTTTTTCTGTTCTCTGGGACATGTCTGGCTGAGCATCTAAGTGTAAAGTGTACATTGTTTTCTACTTAATAAATAACATGTATGGTTTAATATTTCCTTTGCAATTAAATTCAACTCAAAGGCTAAGTTTTCATACAAGGGGCTCTTGGGTATCTTCAATAGCATCAGGTTTGGTATATCTGTCATCAAATTTCCATACTTCTGAACTTGTTGTCAGTTTTTTTTGTTGCAGAATTCTTTTATTATAGCAATGATAAAATTGTTTTTCTTTAGTTCACTGAAAGGGTCATTTACAGATTCGGTAAGGGATTGTGTGTTGACATTTACAAGTAGGTCATCTGGAGTGCATTAGTATTTGTTGGGGATTTCCAGGAATGTCATTATTTGCAAAGGGTGTATAGGAGAATATTAGTATTTATGGGGAGTTGCTGATATCTGTTGGTATTTGTAAGAAATTCAACATAGACACGTTTGAATCTAATACTGCAATATGTTTGATTATTGTTTGTAGTTTATTTTATATTGAAATTAAAAGATCTTCACTTTTATTCTAAATACAGTTGAGATAGCAAAATCTACTATTAGAATGTTCAAGAGGTGGTAGTCGGCAAATATTGTTGATACAAGGCCTCTGCCAAGGAACTATCAGTAACTGGTGCACATTTGACCTGCTTATTTCAATACCATTTCACAAAGGACTACTTGCATGTTGGTAGAGTAAAACAAAATATATTTTAGGACCCCTGTTTGTAACAGATATAAAATAAAAGCTTGAGTTCATGCAGAGTGATGTCATTAAGCTTCAAGTTGCAAGATATTTTCAGTATTTTTGGAGATCAGAGAGATATTGGAAACCATGTGAGGACCTTCAGATATACTGCACAGCAGATTCAAATAGATTCTTAAAATAAGGTTAAAGGGTTTTTAGGACTTCATATGTTGTTACCTGTAATAGATTCAGGTTGGATTAATACAGTAACAGTCCTGGCTAAAATTAGGTCTACTGAGGCTGGTTATCCTACCGGACAATAAGCATTCACTTGCCATTGGGAATAGGAAATGGAAACTGTGCTATGTGAGGCAGTAGTTCATGGACTTAGTTGATCGATGAGGTCTGATTGGGCTAGTTACATGGACTAAACACTCCCATATTGTTCCTCTAATTATGAAGGACAGTAAGTCAAAGATTGGTATCGCATAGGCACGCTGTGCTGGCATGTGTCAGTTCCATTTCTAGAGCCATGCCCCAAGTAGAGATGGAGATGACCAATGATAACATGACCAAGATACAAAAGCCTCTCCATCCCTGGCACAATTCTTCAGAACAGTGCCAAGATCCTCATGCTCACCCCCGTAACTCCATACTCTTTCACTTCATTACCCCAAATCCCCAAACTCACTAAAATAGTATTTGCCTTAATAACAGAACTGACAAACTCCACAAAAGTATTTTAAAGTTCAGGAAAAGCTCACAGATCTGTCAAAATAGAAAACCATCACTTTTAGGGCACATACTAAATCATTGTCTGCTTCGGAAGCCCATAAATCTGTTAAACTTACCTAATTCATAACCTCAATGTGTAAATAAACTCTGCAGTTTAGAATCCATTACTGCTTTGGAAGGTCACCAAGCTATTTACTTCACATTCCCCAGGATAGCTGTCTAAGGAAATGTGCAGTTCACAATTCTTTTATGCCTTGAAAGCAGCCAGAAATTCATACATCTATGAAAACTTTAGAAACTTCAGAAATAGCACAGGTGTTACTTGGACTGTCAGGACTACACTGCCATATCCCTTGTTTTAATTAATAGAAATCAAACAATCTCTGTCTTGAATGTATTCAATAACACAGCTTTTTTGGGTGAAAAACCCAAAGTTTTGGAACCTGATGAGTGAAGAAATTTCTCCCTTTCTGTTTTAAATGACCTAACCTCTATTCTGAACCTTTATCCTTGCTACATCCCTTAAGCCAGAGGAAAATTTATTTTTGCATTCTGACAGGGTTTGTTAGGTCCTGTAGGAATTTTGTAAGTTTCATGAGGATTATACTTCATTCTTTTAAACTCTAATCTTTACCTTGTATTCAAAACCACTTCCAATAAAGGCAAACATTCTATATGTCTTCCAAATTGCCAGTTGGGCCTTTATGTTAGCTTTCAGTAATTTAGGAATAAGGACATTAGGTCCTTAGGGCATCAACATTCCTAATTACTCACCAGTTAAGAAATATTCTGCATTTCTGTTTTTCCATCAAAGTGAATAACTTCATACTATTACACATTATATTTTAACTGCTATGCTCTTGACCACTCACGTAGCCAGTCTTGAAATCCTTTGCATCCTCTTCACAACATTTAATCAGCTAATTTTAGATAGCCAGCAAAACTGGAACTATTACTATTACATATGTGGTGTGCCCACACCTCAATATAGATTGTGAGTTGCTAAGGCTCAGGTATTGAACCTTTGTGCTTTACTAGTCACAGCTTGTCACCCTAAGAATGCCCTGTTTATTCCTACATTCTATTTACTGTATATTATTCTCAAATTCTCAAGCCATGCTATTACCTTGCCCAAGTCTCATGTGTTCTAATTTTGCTTACTAATCTCCAATGAGGGACGTTTTCAAAACCTTTCTGGATATCAAAATACATCACATCCATTGGTTTTCTCTTATTCAATCTGCCACTTGCATAGCATTTGAAAAAACTAACAGGTTTGTCAAGCGTGATTTCCCTTTCGTGAATCAATGCAGACTTTGTCAATTGAAAAGAAATCAAGCTAATTTTGTTTCTCCTTCTCCATCTACATCTTTGGTTCTCTAGTGAGGGTTTTATATTTTCCTTTTTGAAGACAGCTCCAAAGTATTTGTGGTTTATTCACCGTTTCCTTATTTCCAACTGGTCAAAACATTTGCCTTTGCTAATCTTTTTCTTTTTATATATCTGTAGTTACTTTTAACACCTATTTTTTGATAGTTAACATTTACGTTCTATTTTGTCTTCATTTATTAGTATCTTGGCCATTCTTTACAGAATTCTAAAACTACCTCAATCCTCAGTCTAATTACTTCTTTGACAACTTGGACATACATGGAATAGTGTAGGTTAGATGGGCTTGAGATTGGTATGACGGGTCGGCACAACATCGAGGGCTGAAGGGCCTGTACTGTGCTGTAATGTTCTATGTTCTATGTTCTAACTTTAAAAACATCTCCTTTTGATCTAACACAATTTTAAGCTTTCTTATCCATTGTCAGTTGCCTTTTCTACTGGGTTTCTGTGCCTCAAAGGAACTTTAAAGCATCGCACACCATGTATTACTTCTTTTTAAAAATGGTAGCCACCTGCCTGTCTACTGTCAAACAATTTAATTCAGTTTCCCAATCAAAAATAGCCATTTTTTCCTTATTCTCTTGAACTTTGTTTAGATTTAAGACTAGTTTCAGAATGAATTGAATTTCCAAGTTAAATAATTCCTCCATATTATGGTCATTTTTCCTTAGAAACTCCTTCCAAATGATTTTACTAATTAATCTCTTGTCATTGTACAAAACCAGATCTAAAACAGCTCAGAGATAGTAGGAACTGCAGAAGCTGGAGAATCTGAGATAACAAGGTATAGAGCTGGGTGAACACAACAGGCCAAGCGGCATCAGGGGAGCAGGAAGGCTGACATTTTGCAGCCTTCCTGCTCCTCTGATGCTGCTTGGCCTGCTCTGTTCATCCAGCTTGTACATATTGTTATCTAAAACAACTCATCTTGCCTTCAAGGCAGTGATCGACAAATTCTTGATCTCAGAAGGAATCAAGGGCTACGGGGAGAGTGCAGGGAAGTGGAGTTGAAATGCCCATCAGCCATAATTTAAATGGCGGAGTGGACTTGATTGTCCAAATGGCCTTACTTCCACTCCTATGTCTTATGGTCTTACAGTCTTATGATCTTGAATTGATTCCACGACATATATATTGTTTTGGAAATCCATCTCATGTACATTTGAGGAATTTGTCCTTGGCTTCTACAGAATTAGTTCAAATTAGGTTCACCCAGCCTATATATAGACTGAGGTCCTCTTGATCACTGTATTACCTTTTTTGCACGGAACTCTAATATCTTGATTTATATAGAGCTTTACATTACCTTGCTTTTGGTGGCCTATAAAAACAACTCTTACCCATGTTTGTTGCCTCTTATTGTTTGTTGGCTTCACCCAAACTGATTCCGCATATTGACCTTCTGATCTAAGATTGTCTCTCACAAATGAGTGGATTCCTTCTTTTTTTTAGCACTGCGGAAGGGTCACTGGGCTTGTAACGTTAACTCTGATTTCTCCTTCACAGATACCGCCAGACTGGCTGAGCTTTTCCAGCAACTTTGTTTTTGTTCCTGATTTGCTGCATTCACATTTCTTTTGGCTTTTAATAAGCCTACCTTTTTTCTATTTTTGCCTACGAATCTTTCCTAAATGTCAAATACCCTCGAACGTATATTCCCAGACGTGGTCGTCTTGCTACAATGGCTCCATCATCACAATAACATCAAAGCTGTTTACGTTCATTTGTGGCATCAATTCACCTAAATTGTTGCAATGCTGTGTGCGTTCTGTCAGGAAGACTTTAATTTGGGCTTTATATATAAAAAAATTTATTAAATGTCTAGCCTTATAACCTGTGATGATCAATGCAATTTGATAAATGCCTTAGAATTGCTGACAAGAATAAATTGTGCTTGAGTGAACAATCACTGAACCTGAAAGGAGGAAGGCAGGTGTTATTGGAACCAACACAAAAACGTATAGAATTTCGATACAGAAGAAAACAAGAATGTAAGAACTAGGATCAGGAGAAGGCGATTCAGCCCAGTGAGCCTGCTCTGTCATTAGATACAATCATTTTGGCCTGAATGCCACTTTCCTGCCCTCTCTCCTGCCCACAAATGTTGCTGGAACCCAAGGACCAAACTCTATGGCTCCACACAAGTTATATCTTGCCAACCAGATGCAGACCAATTCCCTGCTTTGGACCCATTTATCCTGACTCTCTGCTTACCAGAAGTGTTTCATTTTTTGAGGGTAATTGACTTCTGGAATACTCATTCTGGCAACATAAGAAAGGATTTGCTGTAGCTCTCAAAAGTGGACCTAATCTGTACCTGAGAGTATAAAGCAATGCAGAGAGAAATAAAAAATATTTTAATAGTGATGTCAGTTGGTTGTTTGGTTAAATACCTTCATGTCAGGGTAGAATTGTAGAGATTCTTAAAATGGAATTAAATTTTGTCTCTTTTGTTTTGCCTCCCTTGGATAATTGTATGAATGAGGACAGTTATATGGAGAATGAGGTTAATGGGGTGCCCTGGCTACAGTGAGTCAACATGCTGGAGTCTATTGATAAATTGGTCATTTTGTGAGATGAAAAACATCTGATAATAAATAGAATTTATAAAAGAGGCATACACAGCGTCAGTAAAAAAACACAATCACAGCAATAATATATATAAAAAAGATGCATGCCAGGAATCATGTTAAAGCTATTTTTCTTATGTTTCCTATTACAATGTATTATTTTGAACAGTTAGGGATGCTCCAGACCCTGGTCTGTATATTCATTTATGTTCATATGCATCATTACGCCGGAAATATACGTAATACTCTATACATGCTCTGACTAATGCATTCATCAAAGCATTTCACAATTGCTGATGTATCCATCAATATATTTTTTTCTTTGAGTCTCATGCGGCTCATATCATTTTTCAAATCTTCATTTTCACGGTGACAACACATCACCTTCAGTCTAAAAAAAACGGCTTTCCTTCTTAAACTAATACACATTCTCAGGATGACAAGGTTGACATTTCTTGCCCACTCTTATTTGTCCAAAGTTTGATATAACTGAATAATTCTAATGTCGATTTAAAGGGTTAATTATGTTTAAATGCCTTTAAAAACCCGATTAATCAGATTTTCCAATGTTACAGATTACTGCTATGTGCTGGATTATTTCCACTCTTTGTATGAAAGTCAAACTTTCAGACTGACCTTGAAGCTGGTTCCTTGACATCTGAACTGGGAAATTTTAGGACTTCCTGACTGGAGAGCATATAAATGAATTCAGCCTTTCTAAGTGCACAATGTTTTCATTCCAATTGATAGTAATACTGCGCAAGACAGATTCCAAAGTTGAAGCCTGGCTGGATGGACTACTAATCTCGTTTTATTCTTCTTGTTTCCTGTGGTAGTCAGTAACTGAACACAATCACAAGAAGCTGCCAGTATACTTTTAATAAAAGAACAAACCCACAAAAGAGAAACTATGCTAATTAGACAACAACTATCTAACCTTAGATTCATCCCTTTAATCCAAGCAAAACATTTATAAGTACACAAACTTCAGTGAAAAAGGAACCCCCATCTCCACCCTAAAGCTTTTAGTTCAATTGGTGCAGGTGTACTCTGTTTCCTTTCAGTAAAATTACATGCTTTCATTGGATGCTTTTTCTTTTCAGATAATGCCTCTCCCTGAGATGCTTAAAATGAACCGTTAACTGAGCTCACTATTTGAAGGCAGGCTAATGACAACAATGATAACAAGGTGTGGAGCTGGATGAACACAGCAGGCCAGGCAGCGTCAGAGGAGCAGAAAAGCTAATGTTTCGGGTGTGGAGTCTTGTTCAGAAGACCCTTTTTCAGAAGAAGGGTCCAGACCCGAAATGTCAGCTTTCCTCCTCCTGCGATGCTGCCTGGCCTGCTGTGTTCATCCATGTCCACACCTTGTTATCTCACACTCCAACATCGGCAGTTCCCACTATCTCTAACGACAACAGTATTAGGCAGGAACTGCAGAAATTAGATTGGCGGCAGCAGTTTGAGGGTAAATCCACTTCTGACACGTGGGAGATTTTTAAAAGCCAATTTATCAGGTCCAGTAGCTCCTGTGAGGATGAAAAATAAGGGTGGCAAGATTCGGGAACTCGAAAAAAGTAAACATATGTAAAATTTAGGAAACTGAAGACAAACAAGGCCCTTGAGGACTATAAAGGAAACAGAAAAGAACTTAGACAAGAAACCAGGGGGGCTAGAAGGAGTCATGAAAATCCCTCGGCAAATGGGATTGAGGAAAACATCAAAGCATTTTGTATGTATACTTGGAGCAAGAGGACAACCAGGGAAAGCATTAAGGTTCGCGTAAAAACAAAGGAATGAACTTATGCATGGAACTGGAAGAACTTAGTCAGGTCCTTAATGAGTACTTTGTATTATTATTAATCAAGGAAAAAGACATGGATGATAGTAAGGTTAGGGAGGGGCATATTGATATTCTGGAGGTATGTCATTATTAAGAGGGAGGTGGCATTGGGCACCTTGAAAAACATTAAGGTAGATAGGTCCCCAGGGCCTGATGGGATGTCTCCCTGCTTGCTGAAGGAGACAAGGTAGGAGATTGCTAGGGTCTTGTCAAAGACCTTAATATCCTTTTCAGCCACAGGTGAGGTCTGAGAAAACTGGACAATAGCTAATATTGTTCCTTTGTTTAAGGACAACAGGAATAATCCATTTTATAGCATGGTAAGCCCTGCATCAATGGAAGGGAAATTACTGGAGAAGATTCTTAGGGACAGGATTTACTTTAATTTAGATAAGAATGAACTTATTAGGGATTTCCAGCATCTGTAGTTCTTTCTTTTATTTTAGCTTCAAGGAGCAGTTGTGTAATTATAACAATACTGAATTAACATGCACAGCAAGGTTTTGTGTTCTACTGCATGCCCTCTTGTCAAACCTGCAACACCTTCAGAAGATAATAAAATGTGAGGCTGGATGAACACAGCAGGCCAAGCAGCATCTCAGGAGCACAAAAGCTGACGTTTCGGGCCTAGACCCTTCATCAGAGAACAGGCTCTCTGATGAAGGGTCCAGGCCCGAAACGTCAGCTTTTGTGCTCCTGAGATGCTGCTTGGCCTGCTGTGTTCATCCAGCCTCACATTTTATTATCTTGGAATTCTCCATTCTTCCCATTATCTCTGATACTACACCCTCAGAAGAGATGTTTTTTGGACAGGTTAAGAGCAAGGAAGGAAATTCAGAAAGGACAGTTAATTTCCAGAATTTGTGAGCTCTTTCTTCTACTCTGTAAACCTGTATAGTGATACTCCACGATGTAAGAAGTATCTGAGATGAAGAATCAGTTATCCTTTTAGGTTGGAACTCTGAAGTTGGGCAGGAATAGTCAAATTATTTTCTTTTTGGATGCTCCTCTTGAAATTTTCTTCAGGGTGACTTTTTGATTTTTGGAGGATGCTTCTGGATTTCAATGTTAGTTTTAATTTTGTAATAACTAATCTATTAGGTAATGCAGTCATTTAGAAACAATATCTTTAGTATTTCTGTTGACTTTTCTAAATTCATTCATGAGATTTCAGTGTTGCTGACTAGGCCAGCATTTATTGCTCATCCCTAATTGACCAGGTCACTGTTAAAAGTCAACAACTTTGCTCTGGGTCTGGAGTAATGTGCAGGCCAGACCAGATAAGGATTGCAGCTTCCTTCCCTAAAGGATGTGTGTGAACCAGATAGGGTTTTCCAATAATTAACAAAGGATTCAATGTCATCATTAGATTCTGAATTCCAGTTTTTTAAAAACTGGATTCAAATTCTACCATCTGTCATAGCAGGATTTGAACTCAAGTTCCGAGAATGTTACTTGGGTCTCTAGATTAACAGTCCAGCAATAATACCACTATACCATTGCCTCCGCTGTATGGAGTATTTTAAATCACACAGAACAGATCTAGAAGTCATCAAAACCATTAATAATAATCAGCCCTTCATTAAACATAAATACTGCGTCCAGTTCTGGGCGCCCTATTATAGGAAAGATGTGGATGCTTTGGAGAGGGTTCAGAGGAGGTTTACCAGGATGCTGCCTGGACTGGAGGGCTTATCTTATGAAGAGAGGTTGACTGAGCTCGGTCTCTTTTCATTGGAGAAAAGGAGGAGGAGAGGGGACCTAATTGAGGTATACAAGATAATGAGAGGCATAGATAGAGTTGATAGCCAGAGACTATTTCCCAGGGCAGAAATGGCTAGCACGAGGGGTCATAGTTTTAAGCTGGTTGGTGGAAAGTATAGAGGGGATGTCAGAGGCAGGTTCTTTACGCAGAGAGTTGTGAGAGCATGGAATGCGTTGCCAGCAGCAGTTGTGGAAGCAAGGTCATTGGGGTCATTTAAGAGACTGCTGGACATGTATATGGTCACAGAAATTTGAGGGTGCATACATGAGGATCAATGGTCGGCACAACATTGTGGGCTGAAGGGCCTGTTCTGTGCTGTACTGTTCTATGTTCTATGTTCTATAAAGCCACTAAACTCCACTAGAAAATATTAATTAGTATTTGAATTGGTATAAGTCAACTGGCATACTTTAACAACAAGTCTTTTTAAAAGTAACTGCCATACATATATATATAAAAAAAACTCTGAACACACCTTTCACAGTCTGGTCGGTTCACAGCTAATGCATTTGCACCACTTATTGTTACATTCAGGATTCATGATTCAACAAAATATCCCAAAATGTCAAAGTGCTGAGTGAGGATGGATGAAGCTGCTTCCTGCATTTTCATTCACACACCCAATGGGTTGGTCACTACAAGGGTAACTTATTAAGGATCCCTTCCATTGTGGGTATCTTTTACTCAGACCAAACCAGTTTATGCTTTAAAAGGTATCAACTTAACCAGGCTTTTTTAAGTTAATGAAAGGGTGAATTTATTAGTTACTAAATGTGAGATGAAAGAATGACAAAGACAGACTAGAAATGAGAGAAGCAAGTCCAATATAACACAGAAGTTACAAATGACTCATAGATCAGTCTCAGTTCTGTGAACAGTAGATGATGGACATTAAAGCCATTACGTTGGGTGTTACTGGTAGCATGGATTTGAGTAAGGAAGCAATTGATTTTGAGGGCTTGGTTTTGCACTAATCTAGAGTGTGGTGGAATTTGCCAATTTCATGGATGAATGCTGCTCCAGCAACTCAAGGAGCTTGACATCATCCATGACAGAGCAACCTGCTTGATTGGCATCACATCCACAAAACTTCACTCTCACTATCACTGGCACACAGTGATACCTGTGTGCAGCATCTACAAGAATGTACTGCATAAATTCACCAAACGTCCATACACAGCACTTTCCAAACTCATGGCTACCAACATGTAGAAGGAAAGACCAACAGGAACAGGTAGCTGTGCTATAACGTGTGTTTTGTTAATGCGAATTGGCTATAATGTAATTGATGAATAGTGGAAGCTAGTTGGATAACGTGAACTTTCTGCTGTACAGGTATAGCGATTTTCAATAGCAATTTCTCTATAATGCGAATTTCTACGATGATTTTCTATAGTGCGAGGTCATGCAACAATGTAACTATTGCGTTATAGGAGAACTATGTGTGTATGGGAAAACCACTACCTCCCCATTCGCATCCAAGCCACTCGCCATCCTAATTTGGAAGCATATTGCAGTTCCCTTAGAGTCTTTGCATCAAAAGCTGAAAAATTCTCCCTGACAGCATTGTGGATGTATCTACGCTAGATTGAGGGCAATGCATCAAATACGTGGCTCACCAGTACCTTCTCAAGAGCAATTAAGATTGGGTAATAAATGGTAGCCCAGTCAGTGTCACCCATATTCCATGAATGAATAAAAGAAATTACAATACTATGCACAAATCTGGAACATTCTAACCAAGCAGCTATTATCAATTTTTGTTGAATTTCTGATCTAAATACCAGATTTACATTTAACAACTAACAAAAATTGCGGATTAACGAAAACAGCAATAGCTGGAAAAGCTTTGCAGATCTGACAGCATCTCTGAAGAGAAATCAAAGTTAACAGTTTGGGTCCAATGGTCCTTCCTCAGAACATTTATCGGCCTGTTATAGTTATACTTAGAGCTCCCCTTCTTTACCTTGTAGCTCCCTCTTACCTATTCAGCCGTCTTAGAGCCTCATACAGCACCCCCCACAAAAATCTTGCCACCTTGTCTTTCCACAACCCTGTTTTAGTCCGTGTATTTCCCCCAGCACCATTTGAAATGTGCTACTCCACCCCTACAATGCTCTTACAACTGTCTTCTCCCCAGTAACACCCCTTGAAACAAAGATAGAAATTGCTGGAAAAGCTTAGCAGGTCTGACAGCATCTGCGAAGAAAAAAATCATTTTGTTTCTGGTGACCCTTCTTCAGAAACCCCTTGAAAGCCTTCTTTCCCCCCATCCATTTCAACCCAGTCCGCCCTCACAATGTGTGCTGAAGTCTTCTTCTCTGCCCCAAGCAGTTTTCTCCCTCCCCACACATCACCCAACTGTCGCCACCCTCGCCCTGGCAGATGGTACCCCCAGATCCAGCAAAATGCACCTGATCCCAGTTGCATCCAGAAACAGCCTGCAATCCTGGCCTTTGTTAAAGGATACCTGAAACACCTGACTTCAGCAAGTTGGGGCCCTCCATCCAGACTTGGGTCAGAGGCTACACCAGTAACTTCTCTTACTGCTAGCACTTTCTTTCCTAAATATCCATTGCTCCACCGATCACAAAGCAGGGCTGTGATTGGAAGAGTGGCTCTTCACCATGCACTTCTTATCTAGTTACAAGAGGATGTCTTTTCTCTGAATAGTTGTTCCTGTGAGTGGGCTTTCCTGGGTGATTTGGGGTGTGCCATTGATGAATTCGTCAGCTGCCTTCTTGCAGTCTGAGTGTTGTTGCTTAGAAACAAGTTTTGAAACAATTGCAGCATTTGTAAAATTAAATTAATATTCAATTAATTGTGACTGATGAGTTAAAACAGGTTGACGCAATTTCTAAAAAGGTCATATCAAGATCTGCATCAACAACTTTATATCATTAACCATACCTTTTTTTGCTACTATCCTATTTGAAAACAATTAAAATCAAAGGTTTTTTTTTAAATGTGTGCTTTATAAATACCCAACAGATTATTCAGGAAGGGAATAATTAGCTTGACCTTTAGACTATAGAATGTAATAAACTTGCTCAGGAATTGGTATAAGCACTTGGCTACTATCACAGGCACATGGATAGCTAGCAGTTGAAACTGTCCATAAATCTCACACAGTTCTGACTATAGCACCCCTTCAGAAATTTATGTACATCAAGCAAGTCCCAGTTCTTTGTCACCTATAATGTTAATAGTATACTTCAAAATTTTAACTCTGTTAATAATTTACGAGTTTTACTGGAATGAACAGATGTTGAAGGCTAATTTAAAAGATACAACATCTATATATTTAAGTCTACTCCTATAATTAGCTTACTAACCAATGATTCCCACATTCATTAGATTTAATAATTTTTTAATATTTTCACATTGAAAAAAGTTAAATTCTACAACATTCAGCTGAGGCATTCAAGAGGGCATTGGATGATTATTTATATGGAAACAATGTGCTGGTTATGGGAAAAGGGAGAAATTTGGTGCTGAAGTCAAAATTCGCAGAGACCTTGTGGAAGTACGATGGGCTGAATGGCATCCTTCTACACTATAACAATTCTGTGGGATCAAAAGTCCAACATTCAGGTCTGTTGTGAAGCAACTCAGAAAAAGACACAAGAGCAGAAATCAGGACAGTTGTGGGTTTGGGACCACACTGATCGGCTCAAACGAGGTTCAGGAGTTTGAATTGTGAAAGAAATAGACACTTGTCGGATTTTTCCTGAATTGACAAAAAGAAGGCTCTTAACTAGAAAGGAGCAGATGTTATAGCCATTAAGTGAGGGAGAGGAAAACCGCCCAGAAACGGAAGACTAGGGAATGATGAAAGAGAGTGTTCTTACCTCTCAGTATGAGCATCACCAACAATGAGATTAGGCTCCATTTAATACAGATTGACAGCGAGACAGAGTTTAAAAGATTGGCAAGAAATAATTGAAAGATTGCTGTGATATGGAGTCTCTGGTAAATGTTACAGCAAGAGTTAAACAGCATTGATTGATGTAAGAATACAAGTTAAAAACGGCAGAGTAAATACAATAACTGATATGAATCAGTAGACCACTGTGGAATAGCAAAGCCTCACAGGCATAAATGACGCTTACCCATGGCAAAAGAATGTTATTTCTGCAGAAGTGCAGGTCACTTCTAAGAGATACGCAGAAGTAGACCACAGTTTCTGTGTAGAAATAAATCAAAAAGTTTTCATGCAAAGATGGGTCTATATGCTGGAATTTCGAAGAATGGGAAGTATGTGAGATGTTAAAGTAGATATAGAGTGGATGTTTCACCTCCTGAGGCAAACTAGATCAAGAGTTCATAGTTTTAGGATAATGGGTAGTAGATTTAAAACAGAGATGAGGAGGAATTAAAGATAACAAAGTGTGAAGCTGGATGAACACAGCAGGCCAAGCAGCATCTCAGGAGCCTGCTGTGTTCATCCAGGTTCACACTTTGTTATCTTGGATTGTCCAGCATCTGCAGTTCCCATTATCAATGAGGAGGAATTATTTCTCTCCAAGAGTCATGAATCTGCGGAATTCACAATCTCAGGGTATAATGGATGCCAGGATATGAATACATTTAAGGAGGAGATGGACAGATGTTAATTAGTAATGTGTTGAAGGGTTATGGAGAGCAGGCTGGAAAGTGGACTTGAGGCTACTATGAGTTTAACCATGATCGTATCGAATGGCAAAGCAAGATTGAGAACGTGAATTGCCTACTTCTGCTCTTGGTTCTTACCTTGTTATTATGTTTTTATGTCAACACTGTAGCCTTTCTGTCTTTAGCAAATATAGACAGATATTCTTAAGGGAATTTGATAACATAAATGATTAAAGGTATGCTTCAGGTTATATTGCTACATGAAAAGTACCAAATAGTTGAGACGCACAACCACACAGCTGTAAAAATTCCTTTGACATGCAATATCAAAATTCTTCATAGGATTAGCAGACTCAAACCTTGATTACAGCATCATGTGAAGGAAAGACATTAAGTCCATTTGTCTCATCTAACCCAGGAAGATTTTGTATTCCTGAAAGTAGAATCAACTTTAGCCAAGGAGAGAATCTAAGGTTTCAGAGTAGATCTGTAACTCGGGTCATGGGTGTTGAGGTTAGTTGGCTTGCCGAGCTGGTTTGTCGTTTTGTAGATGTTTCGTTACCATGCTTGATGTCTGCAAAACAACAAATCAGGTCAGCGAGCCAACCAACCTCAACAAGGGGAGAATGGATATTATTTTCCTGATGACTAAATCAACAGAGTGGTGTTCGGGTTTGCGTGGTGTACCTAAACCCAGTGGATTTACCCGAATGAGTGTTGACCTAACATAGATCAACAAAGTAACAGCTTGAAAAATCCACTTTGTAAATCTACTGTCAATGAGCAAGCAGCTATATCTTCCAAAAGTAGAATTTTTATAAAACCTGATGCTAACCGTGGATTCTGGCAGGTTCCATTGGAGGAGCAATTAAGACCACTTCCTAAATTTATCACTCCATTTGGAGGATTTTATTTCTACAGACTTCCTCAGTCCTATAAATCTTTCTTTGTGCTATGTGCAATATATTACAAGATTTAGTGGGTCTCACATGCCACATCTATGACATAATAATGCATGGGGCAATGGTTGAGGAACACAGTGTGAAAATGACCACAGGCTGAAGTGCTTAGTCTCAAGGAAAGGTGTGAATTTTCTAAGGAATCTATGAGCTTCTTGGGCCATATTGTTATCAAGTCGGAAATAACATCTGTTACACATAAAATGAAGGGTGTTGAGGAGTTTTCCAATCTAAAATCAGTCCATGATATTATGATAATGGATCAAAGCTTCCAAATTATTTATGAACATTTTTTTACACTTAATTCCAAAATGTACTGGTTTTAAAAGGAGAACTGCTACTGCAATTAAAAAAAAACTGTGGACTTAAATTCAGTGATTGTCTGCCAAAATCCTGCATGAAGGCCATGGAATATCACACATGCAAATTTTCAGGGAATCCTCACACAGGGAGATAGATAGTGAGTGAACTTTCTGACAGAAAGCCCCCTCTTGCAAACACCTTTATTTTCCTTCTAGGAATACTCAAGGACAGGGCATAAAAAAAATCAATTTTGACTTTACCAAAGAGATTTCTAGGCATGATAAGCAAATTGGTACAAACTTTGCTTCACATAGCAACAATAACTGAACCCTCAAGGAAACTATTCAAGAAGGTACAAGGTTCTGCATCAGAAGGATGTTTTCCAAAAGATCAAGGACATGCTGATATCCACAGATGTCCTGGTCTGAACCCGAAACGTCAGCCTTCCTGCTCCTATGATGCTGCTTGGCCTGCTGTGTTCATCCAGCTCCTCACCTTGTTATCTCAGATTCTCCAGCATCTGCAGTTCCTACTACCCCTTACAATCCATCCTTTTCATCAATCGTAGTTGCAGATGCTTCATCTACAAGTGTATAGATGGTGGTCCTTCAGAAGCTATCAGCTGGGTGTCAGAAATCTCAGGGTGTTGTAAGATGTGGAACACACTATGCAGTTACAGAGAAGGCGGCTTTCTCGATCCTGAGATGTATGCAAGATATTTTCAGACCGTATCATTTGCGTGAAAGTGCCTGTGAAAATTAATAATAAACCACTGATCTCCCTATTAATGGAGAAAGGATTGCCAGGAATGCCTCTGGAGATTCTGACTTAGCCTTATGAGATTTGTCTATGAGATGAAATATATTCATAGAAAGATATATGTTACAGGCAATAGTTGACTGTCTTACAAGGAATTATGAGGAATCTGTTGGTGAAATTGAATTATTTACTCAGGCTACTAAGATACAGAGGTTACCAACCCAAAACAAGCTCTATCAAACAAGACAGGAGCAGAAGAAAGCCTGAGACTGTGTTGCCATTTGCTGGTATTGTGTCGGTCGACAGACCAAAGACCCAGCAGGTTGGTCACAAAGACTACGTGAGCATCAACAGAATTTCATGATTATTTATAACATGATGGTTTTGATAAAAGAATGGCCACACAGGCCTGAACATCAATAACCATTGATCCCCATTACTTTCCCCACCATAAGATAGGAATGAATGTTAACAAATATATTCATATTTGATAGATAGGATGTTGACCATTTTTCTTGATGGATAGAGGTGAAAACATTATCTACGACCACAATAGTGGCTGTTTCTAAGGTCTTGCATGAGCTGTTGGCTATATCTGAGATCCAGGAAATAGTCATGTCAGGCAATGGATCACAGCTTTCTAATTGGTCTTTCAGCCACTGTGCAGTCAGTTCTATTTTTCCAAATGTAACAATTTTGACAAGATATCCGGGGTCAAATGGAGAAGCTCTGTATTGGTCCAGAAGATTAAGTACCATTTGAAGAAAAATGCTGTCTTTCATAATGCTTCATTAAATTATCAGCCCACCCAATTCCACTGGGGCTTATGCTGATCAGAATTGATGATGGGAGAAAACTGAAAACTCAAATTTTCAATTCCATTTAAAGTGTTGCATCCACAGGACTGCAGAGAATTTTATTAAAAAGTACAGTTTTATTGTGAAATTTGCAGGCTGCCTGGATTGATAAAGAATGAGGACTGGAGCGTGTGGAGAGGGTGGGAGGATCTCAGGCAGTGGTAAATGTGATGTAGTTATATACTGAATGTATAATGCTTAATGGTGGAGAAAAAAGTTGGGCACTGATGTTGTGTAAGGAAATAATGTTTTAGTTTAATAGAATCATAGAATCCCTTTAGTGTGGAAGCAGACTATTCAACCCATTAACTCCACACTGATTCTCTAAAGAGCATTGCGCACAGACCCCACTCCCCCACCCTATCTTTACCACGGCTAATTCACCTGGATAATTTGGGCAATTTAGCCTGGCCAACCTACCTAACTAGTTGGGTTGAGCTCCACACAACATGATGATAGGTACAACTTGCGGGTGGAAATAATAAGTTCTACATTGGCCTTTGAAGCGAGACGATGTATTCTTTCCAGCTCTCACAAGTCTGATGATTATTCTCTGATGAGTATGCATTTGTATCAATTTGTGTCACACAATAAACCATCTTGTTGACTAAGAGCAGTTTCACTAAGACTTTATGATGGTGTATCGTCTACCACTGAACATTTGACAGGCCCCAGGCAAGGTATAGGCAAGACAGAATTGCTGGCAGGGAACTCCTTGGAATAAGAGATAATGGGAACTGCAGATGCTGGAGAATTCAAAGATAATAAAATGTGAGGCAGGATGAGCACAGCAGGCCAAGCAGCATCTCAGGAGCACAAAAGCTGACGTTTCGGGCCTAGACCCTTCATCAGAGAGGGGGCTGGGGAGAGGGAACTGGAATAAATAGGGAGAGAGGGGGAGGCGGACCGAAGATGGAGAGAAAAGAAGATAGGTGGAGAGAGTGTAGGTGGGGAGGTAGGGAGGGGATAGGTCAGTCCAGGGAAGACGGACAGGTCAAGGAGGTGGGATGAGGTTAGTAGGTAGATGGGGGTGTGGCTTGGGGTGGGAGGAAGGGATGGGTGAGAGGAAGAACCGGTTAGGGAGGCAGAGACAGGTTGGACTGGTTTTGGGATGCAGTGGGTGGGGGGGAAGAGCTGGGCTGGTTGTGTGGTGCAATGGGGGGAGGGGACGAACTGGGCTGGTTTAGGGATGCAGTTGGGGAAGGGGAGATTTTGAAACTGGTGAAGTCCACATTGATACCATTAGGCTGCAGGGTTCCCAGGCGGAACATGAGTTGCTGTTCCTGCAACCTTCGGGTGGCGTCATTGTGGCACTGCAGGAGGCCCATGATGGACATGTCATCTAAAGAATGGGAGGGGGAGTGGAAATGGTTTGCGACTGGGAGGTGCAGTTGTTTTTTGCGAACTGAGCGGAGGTGTTCTGCAAAGCGGTCTCCAAGCCTCCGCTTGGTTTCCGCAATGTAGAGGAAGCCACACCGGGTACAGTGGATGCAGTATACCATATTGGCAGATGTGCAGGTGAACCTCTGCTTAATGTGGAATGTCATCTTGGGGCCTGGGATAGGGGTGAGGGAGGAGGTGTGGGGGCAAGTGTAGCATTTCCTGCGGTTGCAGGGGAAGGTGCCGGGTGTGGTGGGGTTGGACGGCAGTGTGGAGCGAACAAGGGAGTCACAGAGAGAGTGGTCTCTCCGGAAAGCAGACAGGAGTGGGAATGGAAAAATGTCTTGGGTGGTGGGGTCGGATTGTAAATGGCGGAAGTGTCGGAGGATGATGCATTGTATCCGGAGGTTGGTAGGGTGGTGTGTGAGAACGAGGGGGATCCTCTTTGGGCGGTTGTGGCGGGGGCGGGGTGTGAGGGATGTGTTGCGGGAAATACGGGAGACGCGATCAAGAGCGTTCTCGATCACTGTGGGGGGAAAGTTGCGGTCCTTGAAGAACTTGGACATCTGGGATGTGCGGGAGTGGAATGTCTTATCGTGGGAGCAGATGCGGCGGAGGCGGAGGTATTGGGAGTAGGGGATGGAATTTTTGCAGGAGGGTGGGTGGGAGGAGGTGTATTCTAGGTAGCTGTGGGAGTTGGTGGGCTTGAAATGGACATCAGTTACAAGCTGGTTGCCTGAGATGGAGACTGAGAGATCCAGGAAGGTGAGGGATGTGCTGGAGATGGCCCAGGTGAACTGAAGGTTGAGGTGGAAGGTATTGGTGAAGTAGATGAACTGTTTGAGCTCCTCTGGGGAGCAAGAGGCGGCGCCGATACAGTCATCAATGTACCGGAGGAAGAGGTGGGGTTTGGGGCCTGTGTAGGTGCGGAAGAGGGATGTTCCACGTAACAACTGCACCTCCCAGTCGCAAACCATTTCCACTCCCCCTCCCATTCTTTAGATGACATGTCCATCATGGGCCTCCTGCAGTGCCACAATGATGCCACCCGAAGGTTGCAGGAACAGCAACTCATTTTCCGCCTGGGAACCCTGCTGCCTAATGGTATCAATGTGGACTTCACCAGTTTCAAAATCTCCCCTTCCCCAACTGCATCCCTAAACCAGCCCAGTTCGTCCCATCCCCCCAATGCACCACACAACCAGCCCAGCTCTTCCCCCCCACCCACTGCATCCCAAAACCAGTCCAACCTGTCTCTGCCTCCCTAACCGGTTCTTCCTCTCACCCATCCCTCCCACCCCAAGCCGCACCCCCATCTACCTACTAACCTCATCCCACCTCCTTGACCTGTCCGTCTTCCCTGGACTGACCCATCCCCTCCCTACCTCCCCACCTATACTCTCTCCACCTATCTTCTTTACTCTCCATCTTCGGTCCGCCTCCCCCTCTCTCCCTATTTATTCCAGTTCCCTCTCCCCATCCCCCTCTCTGATGAAGGGTCTAGGCCCGAAACGTCAGCTTTTGTGCTCCTGAGATGCTGCTTGGCCTGCTGTGTTCATCCAGCCTCACATTTTATTAACTCCTTGGAATAATCCTTTTTCTGAAAAACATACTGGCAGAAGTGGCACATACCATGAGGTACCAGTAGTACCAATCAGAGGAACACCGCTGGTTTAATGCCTGCTGCATAAATTAAATATAACTGCAGAAGAAATGATCTGACTAGGCAAGCCAGCGTACACAATTTCTGCATTTCTGCATACACTGTACATGCACACTGGTATGGTGGGGCATCAGGCCCTTTTCCAACCCATTGTACCTCAATAATAACTGCACTTGATTTGTGACAGATTTTAGAATGCAGATAGTTCTATAGTACTTTGTCAATGGTAACTAGAAAATATCTTGGATTTAGAAGTTTTAAAACTAATACGATCTGTAGTAATTGAACATGATTATTAAATGGCAGTCAACTGTAAAACAACATGCCTTCAAGATGGTGGCCATGATTTTGTGCTGTGTTTTAACAAAATATATCCCAAATAGTTCTGAAAAAGATTCTGTTGAAGGTTTTTGTTGCTTGCATTCATCAGCACATTTCAAAAGGATACCAATTTAAGGGGAAATCAATATGTGTATGGTAGGAAATCATAAATAAAAGTTGGTTTGTCAACAAAGTGATCAAAAGTCCTTTGATTTAACGCTGCAGAATATTTCACTTGGAAATCCTATATATTTTAAATGTGCTATTATCTAACATCTTGAAAATGTTTCTCCCTTAAACCCCACATTCCAAACACTGTTTCCTGCCACAATTGGCAGCCCTGTGACCTGTTTTCAGCCTTTTATCCCTCCACTCCAGCTTTAGCATCTGTGACAGGTCACCATGATTCAATTTCATATTTTGCCTGGCTTTTTTTTTGTGTGCTCAATGGGACGGTGAAATGAATAATTAGCTGCTCCTGTCAAACTCTGAGTCGGGGTCTTGCAGTCTGGCATTGCTGACTTTTACACCTGCTGTGCATCATACATCCTCTGTCAAACATGGAATGTGCTCACTGCCAATACAGTGAAATTCCTAGAGAAATATTTTGACATCTTTTGGCCTAAGAGGTAATCCAAACTAATTCTCCAGGACAGGAAGAATTCATATCATGGAGTGAACTTTGTAGTTGAATTCCTGCACAATCTAGTGCACAGGCTTTTATTCCTTTACCTTGGGTGGGTCATCTCAGAGCGTATTCTGTTAGATAGCTGTTTCTAGACTAGGAGTATGAATGCAGTGAAAGTCTTCAATTCCACTTCAAAGTCATCATAATGGTCGAGTGTGACTGCCTCTTCGCTGGATTGATTTTGAATTTAGTATTGGGTATTTTGTTCATCTCAGAGTAATGCAGAGCTAGTCCTAAATTCAAATAATGAAATACTTGATGAAAACAGCTTAGGAATTTACAGACCTTTCAACATGCAAGAAATCATAGCTTGGAACATCATGTCTAATTCTGTAGAATTCTCTCCCTAAAAGTCAGGAATCAGTCACTTGACTCACAGTTCCACTCACAGGCTAAAGCAATCAAGCATCGTATGAGGATCTGTGATCAGATAGACTGAATTGAACATTGCATGCCCAAGAGCATTGATGGGAAAAGGGAGGTATTTGTAACATTGGACAAATGAGTGCTGTGCAGTTGCTACAGGACAACAGCACAGTTTCTGAGCATGGACTCTTTCCTGACTGCAGCTAACTGTTGTGGAAACATATTATTTGGAAAGCAAGCTTTGTAAAGTCAGACATCAAAACTTCTACGTGCAGCTGGATGTGTCCAGTGCATTGGAGGATCCAGGGGTGAGATTGGTGGAAAATTAATTGATTCCACCATGCTGCCAGATGAACTTTCTATGACTTTATGTTCAAATGAAATAGGTTCATGAAACAATCCATTCCAAGTCACTTAGAAAACCTGGTATAGATGCAGAGATAACAGGAACTGCAGATGCTGGAGTAAGAGACAATACAGTGTGGAGCTGGAGGAATACAACAGGCCAGGCAGCATCAGAGGAACAGGAAAGTTATTGCTTCGGGTCGGGACCCTTCATCAGAAATGATGTAACCAAGTTCTACCTCAAAATCTACCACAATAATCACAATTCCTTGTATTTGGGCTACAATGGCTGTGATCTCAAAATTGAGCATCTTTGTCATAAAAGGTGATATTTCAACAAACTGAGGACAAAATACTGAGGCTGAGGACAAAATAAACATATAATCATGAAACCGATATATGTAATAGGCAAACAGTCATCCCACATTAAAGCCCATGCGCTCATTGAAGATGATCCCTTTAGCAATTTGCCTATTTTAGTATCCAGCCTCTACTTGGTATTATGTGTGTCTCTTGGAGATTGCCTTTGCAAACTTTTTCTCAATAGCAGAATTAGATTTTGTTCAATTTTCACTGATAGTTCAGCCCATTCTCACTTCTTATTGATCCTCAAGGCGTCTCTCCCAGGTATTTTGCATATATTTTCAGTGCTGTGGGATCAGAAATAAGGAAATTTTGGGTGAAATTGGATGGAACCCTAGGAGTGGGTGAAAGAAGGGAAGGTTTGCTGAAGAATTTGAAAGGTGCAGATAATGGATGCCTGTTACCCGCCTGAAATTGTGGGTTTTAATCAGCAGTGGAGAAGACAGAATGATGGCTTTTCCACACAAGGGCAAAACCGGTGTCCTTCAGTAGTCAATTAAAATCTCAGCTCACTGCCCACTGACATTTTACTGGTGCCAGTGAGCCTCTTTGCTTTATGGGGAGACTGCCTTGGAGGCTCAATGCTATTGGTGTGTGGGAGCAAGAAACCCCTGTTCAGACATTAGGAAGGTTGAACCAACTGAAACACCCCAACCCATCCTCACCAGCCATTTCACCCTCTGGCAACTGACCCAGTAACCCTGACCTCACTTACCTCACACCAAGGGAGTCTGTCTGGACCATGTGCAGTGTCTATAGTGGCCACTACTCCAAGTGGTGCTGCAGTCGCAGCAGTTCTTGAAGAATGGCTCATTCACCCTTAAAGCAGCTCATCAGCTGCCTGGTTGTCATAGAAACACTAGTGAGTCCTCCTTAAAGTGGTGAAATGTTGTCCTCAGTGTTCTCGGTAGCCAGTCGCAGCCACTCTTAGCAAGTTCAACTCTGTATGTGATCTGACCAGTGTAATCCCACTACACTCTCCACTGATGTGTATTCTATAGTTCTGGCTATATAATCCAGCTTTTCCATTAACTTTTTTAACAAATAAAAATTGGCAAATTGCTCTGAGGTGTGTTGATCAACCACCCCGACTTAGCCAATTTCCAAAGAAGTACTGAAGGAGAAAGCATACTACGCTTTCCTTCTTTACTGGTGAGTGCCTGCATATTATCTTATACTTCAAAAATTCTTTGATTATTTTGCTGTAGGTATTACACTGTATTCCATTGGTTAATGAAATTCCCTGTTTACCAGTGTTTTTTTTGAGGGAAGGCGATGCCCTAGTTGTATGTGCAGACCCAGGTAATGTTGCAGAGACCTGGATTTGAATCCTCCTGTGGCAGAGGATGGAATTGAATTCAAATTTGTTGTTTAAAAAAAATCAGGAATTTAAAGCCTAATGATGGCCGTGAAACCATTTTGAACATTGGAAAAATCTATCTGATTCACTAATGTCTTTTAGGAGAGGAAATCGGCCATCCTAACCTTTGTCTGTTTTACATGTGACTCCAGAGCATAGTACTGTGGTTGATTCCTATTGCTCAATAAATGCTGGCCTCACCATGCACACATCCTGTGAATGAATTAAACAAAAAGTATTAATGAGCATTACCTCGTTCTACAGCATGGAGATGACAAACGTTTATGCTTTTTAGTTTGGTCATTATTGAAATAGGTGTCCATGCACTGAACTCTCTGGAACCCTTTTCATTTCCTTTGTTTATTATGACCTTATTCTTGTTAATTCTCTACACCTATATTAAGGCTATTATTTTCTTATTACTGTGTCTTCTTAAAAATTCAGTTTTTATATTAAATTGAACTCCCCACCTTCGCACACTCCATGAAACCCCCCACGCCATTACCTAATGGCTATGTGGTATACCTTTATAGATTCCAGAATGGGACAGCATAGAAGACCACTCAGCCCATTGTGCTTATTCTATCTAATTATTTCCACATCTCTGATCTTTCCTAACAGGTACAACAACGACTCTGTCAAAATAATCTGATTAATTCTTGTGAAGGAAATCTCTTCTTAAATTTCTCTGCTCTAAACAGAACAATTCTGGTCTCTCCGCTTTATTGAAACCTTTCATTTCTGAGTTTGAGTCTGCATGAGTTTGCCTCCAACTGGGTATTTTACCTAATGTAACAATGCCTATGTTACCTCCCCCAATATAAGAAACTGGGCATGAATATTACGGTATTGAAGAATCCAACAGAAACTTAATACAAATCATTGTTGTATACAAACATTGTATTCCTCAGATTCATACGTGTCTGGGCTAATAACAATCAAGTAACCTCCACCTGTGGGGCATGCTTCCTGCAGAGCATCATGTTCAAGTGCTCCAAGGTAGCATGGTGTATCACACCTTTATACATTCAGCTTACATGCTAAAATACAGTGTCGATATCATGAGCGAGTCTTTTAAGGCATACTGACTATAAGACATAATGTAACAGATACAGTTCTTGTGTGTTGCCTTATCATTAAGGTTATATTAAGTTCCAAGTGGACACAAAATATATTATCTCTCATGCTCTTATGTGCAGTCACCTGAATCATTAAATTCTTTTCTAAAGTGGTCGAAAACACAATGAATCACTTCATACGAGACATTGTAATTTTAAATGTGTTGGTTGTTCTTGCAGGAATCTAATAAGGAATGTAAACACATTTCTACAATTCAAATGAATTATAGATTCACAGACTGAAACTTTTATTTCCCTGGAAGACCTGTTCAGAATTGTTATTACATACCTCTGGAACAGGTGGTACTTGAACCCAGTCCTCCTAGTTCAGTTGTAGGGACATGATCACTGTTCCACACTGAAAACATAATAACTCAGTTTCAACAGTAGTGCTCGAATGAAATGGAATACGACTTGAAAAGGAGAAATTTGCATGACTGTAGATAATGAGCAGGGGAGGGAATAATTAGTTATTTTATTCACAGATCCAGCATAGACATGGTGGCCTCATACTCTGTTGCATGATTCTGTGCTTTCCATTCCTACACACTTTCTACACAGTTAAAGTTCATAAGTTAGTTCACACAGGAGAAAGATGGAACTCAGTTAAGACAGACAGAAAAGAAAACAAATACCATCGTTTGTCTTGTACTGATCAACATTGGCATTCTGCCCATATAAACTCTGGAAGAAATGATTCATTGTTCTAATTTTGAAACTGCCAGATTGTCGTCAAAAATGCAGAAGATGGTTGGAGCTGTTGAATGTCAGTGGCCTCCATCTCAAGACACTGGTGTAGGGCTCTGCAAGTAGCAGCGCCCAATGCCCAACAATCTTCATCCACTTCATCACAAATATCCCCTCCTTTACATGATTAGAAGTAGGGAATATTCTCTGATAATTGCAGCTACTTGGAGAATGAGACCACATTTATGTTTGCTTGACAACATTTAGGCTCGCACTGATAAGTGGCAGGTAACATCCATGCAGTGCAACATCCATACAATATGATAAAACCTGACTAAATCCAAACTTTTGATCTTCGATGGCATTACCACTGTAGAATACTGCATTGCTACCATGCTTAGGGTCACCATAACTCGACTGTCTACATAAATACTGTTGTTCCAAGAGCAGCTCAGACACTGGGAATTCTATGGGGTGTGACTCACGTGACTCCCCAAAGCCTTTGGACAATTTACAAGACACAAGTTAAAGTGTGATGGAATAAAAGTGCATAGCCAACAACACTCAAGAAGCCTGATATTATTCAGAACAAAGCAGCCCTGTCTAATTGGCATCCATCCACTAATTTTAAAATTCACTTTGAAGACGATTTCTAATACTTTGGAAGACAAGGACAAAAGGTGCAAGGGAACATTACCATGTACAAATTCTCCTCCAAGTCACACATGTTCGTGATTTGGAAATATGCTGCTCCTTCATTGTTGCTGGATAAAAAGTTTTTGGAACGCACTCCACAACAGTACTTTGGGTACATTCTCTACACGATTGCAACAGCAAATAAAGAAACTCAGCACCATCTTCTCAAAAGTAAGGTGCCTGAGTCACCAGGTTCAGTGTTCCATTCCAGGACTTGAGTAGGAAAATCAAGCCTGACACTTCATTGCAGTTCTGTAGTGTTGTATATGGCTTTGAAAAGGTTAATGCTTGACTAAGTGCATAATCTACTGTGAATGCCGTAGGAATATGGTCCAAATAAAGAAGCGCCTTGTAGGAGACATGCATGGAGCTAATGTGTTCCTTGTGGGTGTTCTGTAGATCTTCATGTTGTTCAATCAACATGACTCTTTCAGTTCGAACAGGATGTTGGATATCCTCCTTCATACTAAATCATGATGGGCATGAAGGAACCCAAACACACAACATTGAGGAAACCTTGCACTTTCAGAGGTGCTGTCTGCCTGCTCAGGTCGAGGTAAAAGAAGCAGTGCTTAAAATATGGGGTGTGGCAGGTAGAATCAGTCCCAGTGATGGATAAATCACATGGAAAAATGAATCATGCAGTGGCCAATCAGACAAAGGAAACCCCCTAAGAAATTTGGAAATGAGTTTCTCCGCCAATCACAGTTGTTTTTCATCCATGTTTGTTCCAAATAGACTCATAGGCCTACTATCAGCAAGTACAAAGGAGACACAGGCCTGTAATTTGAGGTCTGACCAGTGAAAAGGTCATAAAGTGGTCATGAGAAAGGCTGGTGAGTGGTGGTAATAAGGCTGGCAAGTCTACTGGCTGAGGTCTGGAGGGAGTGAATCTGCTGGTGAGAGAGCAAGAACTGCAGATGCTGGAGTCAGAATCAATACAACAGGGAGCTGGAGGAACACAACAGGTCAGGCAGCATCAGAGGAGCAGGAGAGTCAATGTTTCGGGCCCACACCCTTCATCAGGACCCTGAATCTGCTGTTGAGATTTGGGTTGAAGCATACCGCTTACCAGGAGAGGCCAGGTAAGTCGAAAAGTGGGAGCTGGAAAGGTGGGGTGAGGGATGGCAAGGGTGGGTGTTAGATTAGGGGAAAATTGAGTGGTTACAAAAAGGAGGGAGTGCAGAGAGAAGGCAATGGCTGCCAAAGGTGAGAGGGGAGAGAAGCATTAGAATACAATAGTAAGCGAGGAATGGACAACTGAATGGCTGAAAATAGGTTAGAAAGGAGGGCTGCCAACAAAGGAATACCTAGCTAAATGTTAGCCAGTAAATCTTGAATTAATTGGTAACAAATTCCTTGGAAAGTTTTGTTAAAAGTGCATCAATTTTTGAAAAACAAAAGACTTAAAAAGAAATGGCCCTTGTCGTACGGCAATCTAAATACTGAGGTGACAAGGAAATTTAAGTTTTCCTTCCGTGTTGTAGCTTTATTTTAATGAAGGGTTGATCATTACTGAAGAACTTGATGAATTCCGCTAATCCTGTTCTGGCAGTCCAAATACGCTATACACACAACTCCAAAAGATAATGTTACTACCCAACCAAATCTCAACTAAAGAAGGAGTTAGTCCAAAAAGTAGTCTCTGAAAAATCTCAAGAGGAGCCCTCAAAAAGAAAACAAAATTATTTTGAGATAGTAGGAACTGCTGATGCTGGAGAATCTGAGATAACAAGGTATAGAGCTGGAGGAACACAATAGACCAAACAGCATCAGAAGAGCAGGAAAGCTAATGTTTTGGGTCTGGACCCTTCTCAGAAATGGGGGAGGGCAAGGTGATGCTGAAGTAAATAGAGAGAGGGGAGGAGGTTGATAGAAGATGGAAAAAGGAGCAGATAGGTGGAGAGGAGATGGACAGGTCAAGGAGGTGGGGATGGAGCCAATAAAGGTGAGTGTAGGTGGGGAGTTAGCCGGGGAGGGGGGGTTGGTCAGTCCAGGGAAGATGGACAGGTAAAGGAGGTGGGGATGAGGCTGGTAGGTAGGAGATGAGGGTGGGGGTTGAGTTAGGAGGTGTGGTTAGGTGGGAAAAACGGCAGACACGTTAGGAGGCGGGGATGAGTTGGACCGGTTTTGGGATGCGGTCAGGGGAGGGGAGATTTTGAAGCTTATGAGGTCCAACCCTGCATGAGCTGCAGGGTTCCCAAAGCTAAATATAAGGTGTTGTTCCCGCAACCTTTGGGTGGCATCATTGTGGCACTGCAGGAGGCCCAGGATGGACATGTTGTCTGAGGAATGGGACAAGGAGTTGAAATGGTTCATGACTGTGAGGTCCAGGCGTTTGTCGCGAACTGAGCGTACGTGTTCCACAAAGCAGTCTCTAAGCCTCTGCTTGGATTCCCCGATGTAGAGGAGGCCACATTGGGAACAGCAGATACAGTATACCACATTAGCAGATGTGCAGGTGAACATCTGCTCCATGTGGAAGATTTTTTTGGGGCCTGGAATGGGAGCAAGGAGGGAGGTGTGGAGGCAGGTGTGGCACTTCCTGCAGTTGCAGGAAAAAGTGCAGGGGGTGGTGGGGCTGGTGGGGAGTGTGGAGCAGACAGGGGCGTCATTGAGACAATGATCCCTCTGGAAGGCAGGTAAGGGTGGGGAAGGAAGCATGTCTTTGGTGGTGAGGTCAGATTGCAGATGGCGGAAGTACTGGAGGATGATGCACTGGATCTGGAGGTTGGTGGGATGGTACATGAGGACAAGGAGGATTCTGTTTTTGGTAGTTATTGGGGGAGGGGGTGTGAGGGCTGAGTTGCAGGAAATATGAGAGATGCAGTTGAGGGCGTTTTCGACCACTATGGAGGAGAAGTTGCGGTCCTTGGAAAACGAGGACATCCGGGATGTCAGGGAGTGGAATGCCTCATCTTGGGAGCCGATGCAATGGAGGTGAAAGAATTGGGAATAGGAGATGGCCTTTTTGCAGGAAGGTGTGTGAGAGGACATGTATTCTAGGTAGCTGTGGGAGTTGGTGGGCTTGAAATGGATATCGGTTTCCAGGTGCTTGCCAGAGAATGAAACAGAGAGGTCCAGGAAGAAGAGAGAGGTATTAGAGATGGTCCAGGAGAACTTAAGGTTGAGGTGGAAGATGTTAGTGAAGTAGACAAACTGCTCGAGCTCCTCCTGGGAGCTCGAGGTGGCACTGAAAGTCACCAATGTAATGGAAATAGCGGTGGGGTTTAGGGCCAGTGTAGCTTTGGAAGAGGGATTGTTCCATGTATCCTACAAAGAGGCAGGCATAGCTTGGACCCATGTGGGTACCCATAGCCACTCCCTTTGTCTGTAGGAAGTGGGAGGAATTGAAGGAGAAGTTATTAAGGGGGAGGATGAGTTCAGCCAAGCAGATTAGGGTGTCAGTATAGGGGGACTGGTTGGGCTAGGGGGACAGGAAGAAGCGGAGGGCCTTTAGACCATCTGCATGGGGAATGCAAGTGTATAGGGACTGGATGTCCATAGTAAAGATGAAGTGTTGGGGAACCAGGGAATTGGAAGTTTTGGAGGAGGTGGCGGGAATGGTGGTGTCACGGACGTAGGTAGGACCAAGGGGGAGAAGATGGAGTTGAGATAAGTGGAGGTAAGTTTGGTGGGGCAGGAGCAGGTGGAGACAATGGGTCAACCAGGGCAGTCAGGTTTGTGGATTTTGGGAAGGAGATGGAAACGGGTGGTGTCGGGTTGGGGAACGATAGGTTGGAGGCTGTGGGTGGGAGGTCACCTGAAGTGATGAGGTTGTGGATGGTCTAGGAGATGATGCTTTGGTGGTCGGGGCCGGGGTCACGATCAAGGGGGCAGCAGGAAGAGGTGTCAGGGAGCTGGCGTCTGGCCTCGGTAATGTAGAGATCAGTGTTCCATACTACAACTGCGCCTCCCTTATCTGGGGGTTTTATAGAGAGGTTGGGGTTGGTGCGGAGGGAGCAGAGGGCTGCACGTTCTGTGGGGGAGAGGTTGGAGTGAGTGAGAGGGGTGGAGAGGTGAAGCAATTGATGTCTTGACAGCAGATGGAGATGAACAGGCCGAGGGAGGGTAGGAGGTCTTGGGGTGGTGCCCAGGAGGTGGTTCTTTTGATCCTTGAAAAGAACTCATGGTAATACGTCGAAAAAGAACAGGGGGGTTATTCTATGTGTCCAGGTCTATTTAACTTTCAATCACGAAAACAAATGATCTGCTCATTATCATCTTATGAGTTGTTGGCGGTTTGCTGTGCGCAAATGAGCTTTCACATTTCCACATTACAGTGACTGCATTTCGAAAAGTATTTTATTGGCTCTAAAATGCTTTGTGCCATCTTCAATTTTTGAAAAGTATAAATGGATGTATTTTACTTTTCTTGCAAAGGCTGGCTTACTGAGAGGACTCACAAATCATTCATTCATGAAAAAATATAATGTTCATTATGTCATTAACTTCACAACAAAACAAGGCTGTATTTTGAAAGAATTTATTGAAATGCTTTTGATAAATATAGTCTGATATTAGCATCATTTTCCTTTCAAACAATCTAACCGCCATAAAGAGGGACATGAGGCCTATTTTAGGGTGAATTAGACTGTTTATACCTATTACAGTTTTCATGCAAGATTACCAGCACATAAAAATAAGCCGGAGATACTAATGCAATGAAAACCTTAATAGTTTAATGTTAAAAGTGGAAGAACTTGTGATACAGACCAAGTAGAAAAGATATTGGGAAAGTAGATACTCCCAAATGGGTGCGTAACAATTACATTAGTGCAATCAATCATGCAATCTCTGCTGTAATACTCAATGAATCCATGAATATCCCATTTATAATTGGAGTCCATGTTCTAATTAATGAATGCAGCAGTACCAAATACTTAACTGTTCTTTCTCAGTCCAAAATAAACCAACCATGCTGGAACATTCATTTATTATAATCACAATTTATAGTCAATGTATCATGGAATCAATCTTGACATGAAAGTCATCAAACAACGGATTTTTGAAAGGAACCTTTCACAAATGATGATAATTCTGCAAGGAATAAACACCACCCTAAACGATAATATACAGCAGTCACTATTTGTAATTTACGTCATTACCATATTGCCATGTTGGTGTTGGCAAGAAGCCTGCATATGATCATGCTTAGCCTATGAATTAGAATAGAGTCAAAGATTATGATCTTATTGTAGAAGTAACTTATTTTCCATGCGTGTGATTAAATATGTGGTTAAGTTTTTGGATTCTGATAATCTTGCACTATAATCTTTGGTCGCCTCTCTTTGTTGCAATTATATGTACAGTAATTTGTGCACAACATTGTTCACAATTATAAAACCAATAAAATGAAAATCACGAAGACATTCCCATTTTACCATAACCAATATGATTAATCATAATTTGACATTACATTATTAGGCCTGTTTGAAAAACAAAATGGTTCAAAATAATACAAAAACATCTGCCTACATTACATTATAGTAGTTATTGGAGTTTTGAAATTTGTTGGCTGTGAAACAAATGCAGAAAAGTACAATTTAAATGTTTGTTCATCCTCTTCTTCCTTATTGGTTGAGTACCTCACTGAATGGTGTGACTCAATGTTTCATGTTCCTTTTCCCCCAGTGAAGGAAGACAAAGTTAACGGGTATATTATTGAGTACAATCGTACCAATATAAGTTCATCTATTGCTGGAGAAATGCATGCAAATGAATGGCTAAATTCTGCTGCTATACCTTATGGCCTTAATTTTTATAGACTAATAATTCTTAAAATCTGAAAGAATTTTGACTTACCACAGTTAAAAATTCATTTATGCCCAGATGTATAAGCCCTCAATTTTACTGGCATTTTTCGTGGGTAACTAGCAGGTGAGAACTGCAACTTCTTCCCTTTATTGTTGAATCTCATGGGGAGGTATCAGTACAATGAAGCGTGTGAAATAAGAGCAGCTCGGGCAATGCTTTTAACTATGCCTGCAGACACAAGACATTGCTTTCTGATTTACTCTTTTATAACAGTCAACGCTAATAACCCCACTCTTACTGTTACAAAACCCTGGCCTAAATTTCCACCTGCAGTTAGCAACTAGTATTCACTACTTCCATGGTCATAAGATTGGCATTAATACACTTCATGTCATTTTATAAATAAATACAGCTCTGTGACAAAACCGTTGGCACTGGATACACTGTGATCCTATAGCTCTACTATTTATGCTCCAACTACGCTCCAGCCAGCTAAAGTATAGGTTAAATCATGTTGCCACTTTAATTTTACCCTGAATGAATTTTACACGTTGACTCTGTCTGTGTGTGTGTGTGTGTGTGTGTGTGTGTGTGTGTGTGTGTGTGTGTGTGTGTGTGTGTGTGTGTGTGTGTGTGAGTGTGTGTGTGTGTGTGTGTGAATATAACTGCTCTGTCAAGTTGCATATTGTCTTACCAGAGTTGTATGTGGTGCTATTCTCACAGGGCAGGGTGAAAAAAGGATTATTGCGTTTGACATTTGAGTATAGCATCTGCCAGATTCTAATGGTAACTCTGTACTGCTGTTATTTCTTTTCTATACGGTCTCATGCCCTTGTCCATCCTCCCATCCAACAGATCATAGCTCAATATCATTAGAAATAACTTCTATGTGCCACCACAAGTGATTGGATCAAGTCAGCTGCATTAAAAATAACTTGATAAGCAGACTAGTAGAAACTGAACTTTTTCCCAGGGACCCAAAACTCACATATCAGATAATCTGCTTTCTAATTTCTTCTAATTTAATTTACTTTAAGTAGTACAGGTCACAACACTTCTAAGTAAATTCTTATGAATAAAAGCTTAGAAAAAAGTAAATATGCATCTACAATTTACAAATATCCGATGCTTTTTATCATTCTTCAATGTTCTATTGTTAATAAAACAGGAACATAATTTTTGAAAGTGGAACATGTTGGTGCTTATAAACAAACTTTTGCCGTGAAGTGAGAGGATTTAATTTTGCCATCATGTGCGTGTAATTGTTCAAGACCTAGAGTTCCTGATGTTGCCTGGGTGATCGCTGGGTGTTTTCAAGCAGGGCTACTTAGACGAGAGGAAGTGAGGAGAGGGAAAGCATTGACAAAGTCATGAACAGCCATTACCAATGATCAGATAACCGTAGAACCAAGGCAAATGCGTTGAGAGTGAGGAAGAGCTCCACCAGCCTGTCCTTTTGCAAAGAGAACTGAATGTGCCGTAAAGCATGGAGGATCTAAATGGGAAAGAAATATGTTTAGAAAATGTTTCATTTAAAAAGAAGTTGGGAATAGTCTTTGCCTCATCTAGAGAAATGTGAAATGTGACAAAAGAACACAAAGGAATGATATTGCTTTCTATGTAGCCACAATATAACAAAGTTAGCGAGATTTAGTTGAAATTAACTTATGCAAAATGTAAGATCTTGACACTTTGCAAGACTCAAAAGTATTTCAATCTGATCCTGTGCTTAAAGAATACAATTTTCATAAATTGAGCACATTTCATGATCACAATGCCTTAATACATTCTTCAACTGATGTGTTTTTAAAAATGGGCATGATTGTAACTTACAGATGTGTATCACATAATATGTGCCTGGAAAGGTTTTCAAAATGGTCCGAGTTGACTGCCAGGTAATGCCAACGATCTCATTTATACCTATGGAGCGGATTTGGCACTCATTTAATGTCAATCCAGATGGCACATCTGCTAGCACAGTGTTTCCTCAACATTGCATTGGAATGGTTTCTTAACCCATTCCTTTCTGATTCAGAGGGTTATGACTGAGTGCAAGCTGACTCAAACAAAAATTGCAGTCTAAATAAATTAGGATAGTCAAGATTTCCTGGTCTTCTGCAGATCTATACCTAAGGAATTTAATGTGAAAATTTTCCTTTTTTAAAAATTTTACTTGATAATTCTCCCCCTGTTATTTTCTGTGATCACTGCACAATGATTTTGAAAATCAAGTTGAAGCTTTGGATAGGAACATTAGTCTACTTAATTACATTTTTACTTAGGTTTGAATGATGGCACTGTGATTAAGAGCAGCTCCCTAGACACACTCCATGCATCAAACTGTTTTCCATTCCTTCATCTTATTACGGACTGTTTGCACAATATTGTGTTCTATATCAGAGTGGAACAACATTAAATTAAAAAGGATAATTTATGTTCCACTGATTGTGAAAAAAGAATTCGTGAAAGGGCTTCTGAATGATGATTTACAGGCTCTTTAAAAAAACACATACTGATTATATACAGAAGCTTTTGCTATTTTCAGAATGGAGCAATTTTGTGATGTTTGCCCTTGAACCCTACACGAATTTGGCATTAGGATTATAGTTTTTTAAGCATTATTTAAAATACAAGCCTAATATATTATTAAATGAGCACAATGGAAAATACAGTATAGTGTAATGTAGACAGAATGTATATTGGAATATGTTCGCCAGGGTATGAGGCTATATAAAAGTCACTTTAGAAATTATATTCAACAACCATTTCCAAGTAAATGGAAACAGCTGCATTATCTGGAGAATAATAGAAGCTTGGAGTGATTATAGGTAACATTCAAAACAAAGGAATGTTAAAACCAGCAGTATATAAAGAATAAGAAAAATATTGACTGTTGCCGGCATATCATTCCAGGGTCACAGTTAATTTTATTGTATATTTATTATTCTGTTTGTAGATAGTCTCATGTAATTTTGGTCAACTTCGCACATGGACAGCCAGTCCTAGTGGTCCTTGAAGGAGTAACAACTGTGACACACTTGCAAAATAATTGGCATTTGACTGATTGACCCAACACCAGGGATACTTGTTAACAAAGTGTGGAGCTGGATGAACACAGCAGGCCAAGCAGCATCTTAGGAGCACAAAAGTTGACGTGTCGGGCCTAGACCCTTCTTCAGAAAAAAAATCACTGGGCTCCGAAGATGCTGCTTGGCCTGTTGTGCTCATCCAACCCCACACTTTGTTATCTTGGATTCTCCGGCATCTGCAGCTCCCATTATCTCTGACCAGGGATTCTTGTCTTTACCTCAGTTGAAAACAATGGATAGTACTCATGTGAATCCATGTAGGGAATGGACAATGTAGTCACATACTCTGTAAGTAGAACAGGAGGGACACAAATGCTCTTGTGACCATGAATCTCAAACCATGGAATGCAATGCATTGACCTGGCCATTAAAATCTGTTGTTAGAAACTTGTATTTCTCCACTCAGCATCAAATGGACAGCTAAACTAGACATTCAGTGATAAGTTTTTTCTATCACAAAATTAATAGAATTCTGCAGTCATCAATAGAGATTTCAATGGGATGCTATTTATTTAAAACAAAATGGTTTTTATACAGAATACTAAATATTCCTCATTGTTTACACCCAGTGTTATTTAAAGCATTCCTAGAGTGAATATGGTGCTTACTAAGCTTCCATTATATGCCCTGTGCTTAAAAAGTACATTGGTTAGTATGATGCTGGAGGTCTGTACTGATCTGCATCTGAATTGAGAAACACGAGATAAAGAGCTAGAATGTGCTCGGTGCAAGGACTGAATGATTGCCTTCTGCCATGATGTGTTTACAATAACTTGTGTAAAGTGTCGGATAGGCAATGGAAACCCTTGCTAGTATGACAGAATCTATTTACTCCAGTAGATTACCTACATACTGCTCATTTGCCAGAGGTTTGTTTTATGTTCTTTTATCCTCATAGAAAGCAGAGATTGACCATGCACCACCCCCCCCCCCCCCCACTCTGGTAACTAAAACTGAAACACCTAGAGAAGCTCGCCTTGCCTCATAATCTGTTAAAGGAAGTGTGAAAAGTAGTCTAACCTGCCTCTCACCTTCCAATCTATTATAAAGGAGTGGTTAAATGAAATGAAATCCTTTCACTCACTCTATAATCAACAAATACCAATTTATTTATCTAACTCATTGTACAATTTAACAGAACTACAAACAAACCAAACAATTCCCTCTTAATTATTAACTAATGCCAAATAAAACAAAATTCTAATGGTAGGCTGTTCTAATAAATATAAGTCCCACATATATAAACCAAATTAATGGAAAAGACTTAGATCTTAGTCTCTTGAGAATATAGCCAATATACCAAATACTCTGTGTCCTCTCACCTAATCCTCAGTCTGGAATGCCATTCTTTGTGAAATTTTTGTGTCAGGAACATTAGCTAAGAGTTCCAATATACCTTTATTTAGATGACGGTTACTCTGAGAGTTTAGAGAATGCTGTGAGAGCCAGTGATTATCTCTTTAGAGCCACTGGTTGTTAACTCGATTAGATGGCCTCTTCTTTCATGCCCTTGATGATCTAATAATTTCCGACAGTAGGATTGGTCCTAGGTTGTCAAAGCTATCAGATTTAAATTTAGTTGGGTTTTGGTATCTGGGACCTGGTTTAAATTAATTGACTAAATAGAAAACACTGTTGTCTTGGTAAAAATGCAGCTTTTCCTGCTAACTGTACAGCCTTTTGATACAATGTTTCACATTCAAAAACTCTCTGTGCATCTGCTGCTACCAGAAGACATTTTTGTTTAATCTCCAAGTCTAAATACACATCATCTTTTAAAGGGGCCACACACTCTTCCTTCCTATCATTTTACAAACATCAAATACTGTACCCAACTTCGCAACAATCCATTCTGCAGAACCTCCAATTCAATCCATGTCAAGCGTAATGTGCATCCTTAGATTTCAGGGCTTGTCAAACTGTGGACCACAACTGTCAGTGGGGGTCATGAGATGAATTTTGTTGGTCGCAAGCTATAAGACAGGGCTGCCATGTCTTGCCATTGTAATGTATTGATAGGTGTAATGAAACGAACTGCGGTCTGAAGGTAAATTGCAGTTGTGATAAAAGTGAAAAAGTAGGCGTACATAGCTTTATTTGCAAATATCCTACTTTTTGCCAACCATTGGTCAAGAACTATTCAACTTGCACCCGTCTACCACACATTCACCTCCACATGCATGCACAGCAACAGGAGCTTCCCTCTTGCTCCTTAACATTTCTTGTATTCCCCCAAATATCATTTTGGCTCTCACAAAGTCTGAAGCTTTAAAATATGGGAATAGGTTTGGGAAGCATAAGTGTAATCCTTCCTGTTGGTATTATTTGATAACCTACTACATCAACCAGGCCCCAGCCAGTACAGTCATATATCAATAGTTTAAATTGTATTAGGATCAAGTTTGATATGAACAAAACTACACTGTGAACTAAAATGGGTGATGTAAGGAGAAGACTATATACTTAGAACAATTGATATGAACTTTGCAGAATTACATGTTAATTTGTACCATGTAAATTGTTTCTGAAACATTGGTTTGATTTAGAAGCTAAAGGATTTAAATGGTAGGGATTATTCATCCCATGGATTTCCTGTCTTAAAAATCACTATTCAATGTTTTTTGTCTTTACCTTACCTTTCTGATTAGTTCTACATATAAGACACAAAGATTTCAGTCTTTTCTCATTGTAATAAATACAGTGCCCCCATTCTCTCCATAACAATGTCAATAGGCTGAAATATTCAAAAATACATGTAATACAAACATTGACCTTTCGGTACTGTGGAGGTATCTTCAGATAGCTAGTCAAAAGAAAATTTAAGTGGTTGATTGGAAATTTCCTGGAGTTAATCAGAAAAGTAGTTTTGTATGTAATTATACTGAGGCCACAATAAAGGAAAAAAAATCAATGCAAGTCTTTTCAGGACTCACTATAGTGGAAAATGGTGAAGCAGATGTAATGTTACACAATCATTTTAGATCAGACAGAAGGACAATTTTCTGATGTGAATCTGGTACAAAAGAGCAGTTACCAAGTAGCACTATTCTGTTCAGATGTATAAACAAATTCACCTTAATGGAATTAAAATTGAAATAAGAAATTTGATATCTGAAGACAAAGATGTAATTGGGCATATTAGAGCAAAGAAAGTAATTTGATCTTCCAAAAATTTTTAACTCGGTAAACAGACCAACAAATGAGTGCATTTTCTACATTTTATCTGAAAAGACTTTGTGGAACATTTTCTGCTGCTGTTTATGATGAAATTAATTGGCTATGAAACTGACAGAAATTTGGAAGATACTCTGAAAGCATTATGTTTTATTCCTCCTTTGTAGGCTGAGGCCTGTTTTCTACCCCTAGTAAAACCAAAAGCACAAAGTCGATCTTTTGTTTTAAACAAAAGTTAAGTGCTCCATTTGAGCTTTCCACTGAGACAATTAAGACAAGTCAGTTCAGAATAGCTCACCCACAGAGCTGGAGTGATATAAATAATCAAGTAGCTATAATTGTTGGCAGAGGTCTGTTCAACATATAATCTGTGGTAATTGCTGGTTCTGTGTTGTCACTGATGGGAGATGGCTTCTCGCAGACTGCAGGCTACAGCAAAGGCTAAGCTGCTGGCTAAACAACTCAATGGGGCTTTTAAGTACAGTACTGGACTGTTCTTGGCGGTGTAATCAGCTGAGGAATAGTCAGTTCAGGGACGTGCCATTTCACTCTTCCTGAGGAGAAATCAAGTATTGTAATGCTTGTATGTTGAAATAAATGAAGTGCAAAAATAATGCTCATGTTAAGAAATTAAATCAGACAAATCAGACAACACACGCAAATTTAATTTCTTAACAGCAGACTGCAGAATTCAAACAGGGTTTTGACACAAGCTGGGTGATTGAAGAGCTTGGAGAATGGGGAAAGAAATGCTCCATTTTTTCCATTTCATTTATTTTTGTCAGCCTCCAGTTTGCAAGTTAGAGCAGCAGAAGGATCTGCTTTGTCAGTATTTGGTAAACTAGTCTATTTAAAATAAATAATCTGCAAGATTAAGATTTGGCGAATGTTAGACCGCGTACTATGTGTTGCATGTGCAAAACAAATGGATCCTATTCCTGAAGAAGGACCCTGATCCAAAACATCAGCTTCCCTGCTCCTCTAATGCTGCCTAGCCTGCTGTGTTTCTCCAGCTCCACACTATGTCATCTCTGACTCCAACATCTGCAGCCCCTACTATCTCTGGTCATACCACAAGTTGGGTGTGTGCAGGGAGATAGTAAATGAATGACAACAAAACAGATTGCTGTTACATGAGCGCCTTGAGATGATATTGCTTGCTAACTGGCTTTCCATTTCGTGTATTGATGAAAGCGATGGTTCCTTGGAAGAGTGCAATCAATCCATGTACTGCATAGGAGGCAAAGAAGAATAGTGAAACAGTGAAATGAAAGGGTGTCTTTAGTTCAGGAAATAGACAATGTTTGTACGGATAATATTCCAAGATGATATGTTGCCTTTCTGATGTTACAGTCAAAGGTGTTGTAGGAGTGAACCCCCTGACTGGAGACAAAGGCTCTAGAGGCAGCCGAATTCAGACATGTGATAGTTTATTAAAGCAGTCAAAGAATCATGCAGGGAGAGGTCAAAAGCCATCCCAAAATCTGGCCTTGAGTTGAGGGCTCAATTATTCCCTTAATCTTTGCCCCAGATCAGAAGAGAGGTCAATGACGCTCTGATATTCCCAGTGGGATACAGTATTTTTATATATTTCATGTTACAGTAATCACATGCAACTTGGTCTCTTGCCTTCCTCCTTATTCTATACATCCAATCCTGTGAAACACCTAATCAATAGTGGACTCCTGTGGAGAGCCCTTGGTTCCCCATGAACTGATGATTTTTACCAGACATTATCACCATCAGATCTTGGGACCTTACTATGCATCCCATTACTTCACATTCCAAAGTTAATGGTTATACTCCTTTGGGCTTGTCCCAGACTTGCTTATCTCCAAGGACAGCATGGATTCTGTCACTCAGTCTATTCACTTCTATTCCTATCAGTATCTGTTAGTCATATTTCCCACTAGCCAAATCCAAGAGGTACAAAGGAAGTTAGTTCTTACTAACTGCTATAAAGGTCATAAAATTAGTTCTATTATAAAGTTAATAATATGTAAAGTTTTATGTCTACCCCAACTGTTAGCATTCTTTAGCTAATGAGTTATGACAATTTGTATCTCACTGTATGTACTGGGCATCCCTTTAATGATAAGGGTCGGGGGGGGGGCGCGTGGTGTGCCTTACTATCTGAGACTGGTAGTTGCCATATTTTTGTTTTGAATCTTTTCCTCTAATGCTTTTAATGATTTTTGTATTTTTGTATATATGTGTATCTCTAACTACTCCAAAATCTGTCTCTATGATTATCCAAAAAATCTTTAACTAGAACTAACTCTCAATATTGTGAATGGTTCAAGAAAAATAAGTGATTACTGTGAAATGTTCTTATCTGTAGTTTCACATCTGCACCATGACTCATGCTGGTCACATACTGTCTTTTGGAATGAAACAATATCTTTCTTATTGATAAGAATGAAACTCAATCACTTTCAAAGCCCAATGAACTTGTTTGATTACCTCGATTTATATGAGCCATAATCCCACCCTTCTGTTCTTGTGGGACCTTACCTTTCTCTTTAATGTTTGCTACAAATTCTAAGTTGTCAGTTCTTAGACATTTCTTATCAAACCATCTCCAACAGACTTTTTATGCTGCTGTTTGTGTAGAACTCCCTATTATCTTGAGATAACGCCTTTTCAAAGTTAGCATTTTGCCAAATCATGGCCTCACTTAAAGGTTGGATCAGGCTTTTAATTCTGTTTAACTACTGTCAACGTTTTTCTGCAGGGCTAGGGGGACAGCTAGCTGTCAGCCATTTTGTGTTTCTCAGTAATGGGCAGCCCTAGCATACATTCAGGATGGTTGCAGGTTGTCCTTCTGTGGCAGGGTGAACAGATAGCACCCCTAGTTCAAGTTGGCATAAGCAACATAGTTCGGAAGGAGAATGATGTCCTAAAAGCAGATTTTAGGGAGCTGGAAAACAGCTTACAAAGCAGGACATCAAAAGAAGTAATCTGAGAATTGCTTCAAGTTCCATGTGTTACTGAGTATGGTAATAAGAGGATTGATTATTTGAACATGTGGCCGAAGAACTAAAACATGAGGAAGAGCATCAGGTTTTTGAGATATTGGGACCAGTTGTAGGGCAAATGCAACCTCTTCAAGATGCATCTTTGTAACACTCAGTAATATCCTTGAAGGGAGATTTGCTATTGCTGATGGGGAGGACTTAGATTGTCAGAGACTAGGAAACTAAGACTGGAATAACTACACAGGGGCCAGTATCTCATCACCAAGTCACCCTTTATTTACACATGGAGAGTCCTTGACACTGCTTCAGGTTCCTCAGAGCCAGCTCTCAGCATGACCAGGATGTTTTATACTCTTGTTCTTCTCTACCAGCCACAGCTTCCTGATTGAACCAGGTTAGCAGCCTCAGTCAGGGAGCTCATTCTATGAAGTCCACCTGACTGACCTCATTACAAGCACTACAGAGTGGAGAAGGAGCTCAGATTGTAGGAAAACAAAGCTGAACAACAGGAGGTAGAGAAGTAATAGATAAAATTAGAAGGAAGGTCCAGCAATGGCAAGGATCAAATAGGATCAGCATGCAGAACAAAGTGAAAAAGGCAGACTTAAAGACACTCTGTCTGAATGCATGCAGTGATCACAATTACTTTAATGATTTGAAGGTGCAAATCAAGGGAAGTGGAGATGATGTAATTGCCATTGCAGAGGTCTGTGAAGTGACCAAGATTAGGAAGTGAACAGAGGGATTTATCATATAGGAAGGATTAGCAGAAGGAAAAGGAGGTAGTGTAGTGTTTTTACAAAGTAATAAGATCAGTACATTAGTAAAAGGATCTTAGATCAAAGGATTAAGATGTAAAATCAGTTTGGCTCAAGATAAGGAACAGCATTGGGGTTGCAAACATTGGTTGCAGGTGTATATAGGCACCAAGGATCAGTAGATGTGCTGGGCACAGTGTAAATCCAGAAAGTAGAGATGCACCTGGTGTGGGTAGTACAATAATACCAAATTTATACACAGCCTGAGTAACCCAAGTCTGCACTAATATTGTGAAGGATTCATTCCTGGAATGTGTTTAAGATGGGCTTCTGAAACAATTCACTGAAGAACCAACTATGGACTAGGCTGGTTTCAATTTAATATTACGTAATAAGAAAGGGATAATTAATAACTTTGCTGTAAAGGACTCCTTTGGAAATAGTAACTATGATATGAAATGATTTCACATTAAGAATGAATTAATCCGTTTTAAAAGTAGGAAGTTAAACCTGAAGGATAAGTATAAAGGTATGACGGGTAAGTTAGCTATTGTGGATTCAGAAAACATACTTAAGATGCATTAAGAGCTTTAAACAAGCAATTTAAAGAACTATTACACCCTCTACAACAGATTCACATTCATTAAAGATAAAAATACTCAATCGAAAGGGTGAAAAAGTTAAACAATGCGTTTTTAATCAAAGGAAGTGGTTTATAAGGATACCAGAAAAATGTTAAACCTGAGGGTTAGCTGTAATTTGGGACACGGCAGTAGATGACAAAGGAACTGATAAAGAAAGAGAAGAGAGAGTATGAATGTAAGCTATTGAGACATATAAAGGTTGATTATAAAGGTGTTTTTTTCGGTATGAGAAAAGGAGAAGATTAGCTCAGACAAATCCAACCCTATTACAATTGGAGACAAAAGAATTCATAGTGGTATAAAAGAGAAATGGTAGAGAAATTGAACAATTGATTTGTGTCAGGATTCCTGGAGGAAGACACAGAAAATCTCCCAGAAATACTACACAATCAAGGAATTTGCTAGACTGAGAGATTGAAAGAGGTCGTGTTGAAAAGTTGAGATAACATGGTGTGAAGCTGGATGAACACAGCAGGCCAAGCAGCATCAGAGGAGCAGGAAAGTTTGATGTTTTGGGTCGAGGCCCTTCTTCAAACTTTCCTGCTCCTCCGATGTTGCTTGGCCTGCTGTGTCCATCCAGCTTCACAACGTGTTATCTCAGATTCTCCAGCATCGGCAGTTCCTACTATCTCTATAACAGTGTTGAAAAGTTGTCTGGATTGAAAGTTGGTGAATTTGCTGCATCAAATAATCTACGTTGCGGAGCATTGAAGTGAGTTTGGATGCTTTGGTGATTATCTTCCAAAATTCTATAGTTCCAGAGATTTCTTGTGGAGTGGTATGTAACACATATAACTCCATTATTTAAGAATAAAGGGAATGGGAAATGGGAGAATTATAGACCAGTTAGTTTGACATGAGTAGCAAGGAAAGCATTAAAATCAATTGCAGAGAATGTGATAACTGAACATTGGAAAATAATAAGATTGGGCAGAGTGAATATGGATTGGTGAAAGGGGAATTATGTTTGATAAACCTGTTGGAGTATTTTGGAAGCTTTTTTATTCATTTGTTCGATGTGTACGTTGCTGGCTGGCTAGCATTTATTGCCCGTCCCTAGTTGCCCTTGAGTACTTGGTGGTGCACTGCCTTCATGAAGTACTGAAGTTCACCTGCTGTGAGTTGACCCACAATGCTATTAGGGAGGGAATTCAAGAATTTTGACCCAGTGAGAGTGAAGGAATGGTGATATATTTCCAAGACAGGATGGTGAGTGGCTTGGAGGGGAAGTTGAAGGTTGTGGTGTTCCCATACACCTGCTGCCCTTATCCTTCCAGATGGAAGCAGTCATGGGTTTGGAAGGTACTATTTGAGTATCTTCGCTGAATTTTTGCAGAGCATCTTGTAAATAGTACTCACTGCTGTCATTGAGCATAGGTGTTGGAGTGAGTGAATGCTTGTAGATAGAGTGCCAATAGAGCAGGCTGCTTTGTCCTGGATGGTGTCAAGCTTCTTGCGTGTTGTTGGACCTGCACTCATCCAGGTAAGTGGGGAGTATTCCATCACACTACTGACATGTGCTTTATTGACGGTAGACAGACTTAGGGAGTCAGGAGGTGAAGTACTTACCACAGTATTCCTAGCCTCTGACCTGCACTTGTAGCCATTGTGTTTATGTGGTGAGTCCAGTTGAGTTTCTGGTTGAAGATAACCTTCAGGATTTTGTAAGTGGGGGATTCAGTGAAGGTAACATTGTTGAAAGTCAAGGGGTGGTGGATTGATGAGAAATAACAAAGTGTGGAGCAGGATGAACACAGCAGGCCGACAGCATCTTAGGAGCACAAAAGTTTCGGGCCTAGACCCTTCATCAGAGAAGGGGGATGGGGAGCGTGTTCTGAAATAAATAGGGAGAGAGGGGGAGGTGGATCAAAGATGGATAGAGGGGAAGGTAAGTGGAGAGGAGACAGACAAGTTAAAGGGGCAGAGATGGAGCCTGTAGAGGTGAGTGTAGGTGGGGAGGTAGGGAGGGGATAGGTCAGTCCAGGGAGGACGGACAGGTCAAGGGGGCGGGATGAAGTTAGTAGGTAGGAAATGGAGGTGTGGCTTGAGGTGGGAGGAGGGGATAGGTGAGAGGAAGAACAGGTTAGGGAGGCGGGGATGAACTGGGCTAGTTTTGGGTTGCAGTGGGGGGAGGGGAGATTGTGAAGCTTGTGAAATTCACTGATTGATAATGGTCATAGCCTGGCATTTGTGTGGTGTGAATGTTACCTGCCACTTGTTAGCCCAAGCCTGGACGTATTTCAGATCTTGCTGCATTTGAACATGGACTGCTTCAGTATCTGAGGAGTTGTGAATGGTGCTGAATATTGTGCAATCATCGGCGAACATCCACATGTCTGACTTCATGAATGTCATTGATGAAACAGCTGAAGATGGGTAGGCTTCGGACACAACCCTGAGAAACTCTTGCAGAGATGTCTTGGATCTGCTTATTCTGCTACTTGCACTGCTTATTCTTTATCTAAGCTATAAGTATATGGTGTATTCAGATTTTCAGAAGGCTTTGATAGCTTTCTACACAGATGGGTGGTAAACAAAATCAGAATACATGGGGGTGGGGATAATTCCTTAGTATAGATTGAGAACTGCTAATGGAAGGAAAACAGTAGAATCATATAGATCAGTCTCAGACATAGCAGACACATAATGTTACTAGTGGAGTATCTCAATTGTCACTGTGGGGCCACAGTTTATATTTTCTACATGAATGTTTTCGATGTGGGAACCAATTGTAGTATTTCCTAATTTGCTGATGACATAAAATTAGGGAATGTATGTTGTGTATAAGATACAAGGAGGCTTCAGAAGACTTGGATGGGCTAAATGAATGGGCAAGAACATGGCAAATGAAATTTAATGCAAATAATTTTGAGATTATCCACTTTACTAGAAAAATATAGAAATGTGGAATATTTCTCAAATCATGAGATGTTGGGAAGTGTTGGTGTCTACAACAGCCTGGATACACTTGTTTATAAGTCATTGAAAGCTGGCATTCAGATGAATAGTTAATAAGGAAGGCAAATGGTATGTTGTTCTTCATCACCTAGGGGGGTTGAGTACAGAGTAAAAATAGCTGGCTACAGTAATGAAGAGTCTTACTGAGACTGCATCTGGAATATTGCACACATTTTGATCTCCTTTTCGAGGGAAGGATGTATTTGCTATAGAGGTAGTGCAGCGGAGATACACTAAGCCAATCTCCAGGATGTCAGGATTGTCCTATTAGGATAGATAGAGGAAACTGGACTTGTATTCTCTAGGGTTTCAAAGAATAGGAGGCGATTTCATTAAACTTTACAAGCTTCTTACAGGATGGATGTAGATAAGATGTTTCCCCGGCTGGAGGGTCCAGAGCAGGGAACGTAATCTCAGAGTAAGGGGTAGGCCATTTAAGACAGAGACAAGGAAGACTTTCTACACTCCGAGTGATGAACTTCTGAGAATTGTTTATCCCAGAGGACCATGGAAGCTCAATCATTGAGCATATTTGTGCCATCTTAAGGGAAGTGGAGATAATGTGGTAAAGCAGGGTTGAGGTCATTGATCAATCATGGTCTAATTGAATGGTGAAGCAGGCGCAACAGAATGCAGGCATAATTTTAAAGTGAAAGGCGAGAAGAGGTTTAGAGGTGATTTGAGGAAACATTCTTTCACCTAAAGGGTGCTAAGGTTTTTGGAATGGGAGAGTAGTTGAGGCAGGAAATCTCACAAGCCTTTAAAAAGCACTTGGATGGGCACTTGAAGTGTTATAACATTCAAGTCAACGTGCCTCTTGTGAGAAACTGGAAATACTGTAGGTAGTGGTATATTTTTGGTAGTATAGACTCGATAGACAGAGGGCCTCTTATGTAACCAATGACAAGGAATTTCCTGCTCCAGCTCTGATGTTTGAAATTGATCTGTAGTTGACCATTTTTGAGAAGTTCAATTCAACCCAAATAGTTTGGCTTAGTAACAAGCAGCACGTCCTCTAAGCTGGACAGCTGAGCAGTCACTTGAGGGTTCTCCCTAAATTCTGCACACACCAGTTGACATGATCCTCAGTTTTAGAATCCATGGCTCTCATGAACCTCCAGAGGTACATACACTGAGAAAATTAAATGTAGAGGGAGTGGTGGTGACAAGCACTTCCATGTTTTGTGAACTGGAATAATATCTTGACCAATAGCCCTAGGTGGCTGTCAAGAGGTGGAAACTGACACTAATGGATGATCCCAGTAGTGGAATTTCCACTTGTAATAGGAATATTATCATGTAGAGTAATCTCGCGTAGTGCACTATTGATGGCATTCACGTTTATATGAATTGGTCCCAAAAATAAATCTTGAAACATGGCAAATCCAAAAATTTGGTTTCTTACAGTCAAAAATATGCCCTCAAGAGGTTAGCCTTCAAAGTTTTAATTTTGTTAAAATACTTCTGTGTTGCCATAATTTGTTTTTGAAGTGAATCATTTGGGTGAAATTCCTTCATGCAGGAACCGAATTCTGTTTTCCCTTCCATTTTTCTCTAACTCATGTCTGCAGAAAACTCCGACATCAAGGAAAGCACGGCCAAGGTACAGAATAATCCAATGTCAGAACAATACCGCGTCTGTTCTATTTTCAATCCTAGCTATTTCAGCCTAGGTATTAATTTCAAACAGCAACTGCAAAGCTGGCATTGAAAGCACAGATTCAATCAGTCTGAGGTAAATTTAAACCCAACTCCAAAAATAAATTGAATACATATATTTTGAAAATAACTCCTGAAGGTATATTATTAAATCTAAATTGCTTGTGAGAGCTAAGTGTGGCATGCCAGCATAGCCATGTCAGAACTTATAGTAAACTATTGAATTGCAATGTCACATTTCACTGATTTAAAATGTAAAACACATACCTCATTAGTGACTTATTTATTAGCAAGCACAATGATGTCTTAGACAACGTCTTGACTCTTGTAGTAACTGTTATCATTAGAAATTATCTTAAACTTATTAGTTGGATGAAAACATTTTGCATTTCCTTGCTTGCTTCAGAGTCACCTGCTTCTTATCATGCCACTCATCTTGGGTGTTTAAATTATTTTCAAGAGTTATGGAATATAACCGTTTCCTTTCCTCTCCTATATATCAGTTGATGCGTTCTTTCTTGTCTTCCCAGAGATCAGGATGTCAAACAATTCCCAAGCCTTCAGTATTGTCACTCTGCAGATGAAGCAACAACTTCCTCTGTTTCTGATTCCAGAAACTGTAGGAACTTCCTGTGCTTATCTCCAGTAAGGCCCTACAACAGCTTAGCTGGCACCAGTTTTAATTATATCACACAAATGCCTCACATCATATGTACACATTGTGTACAACCTTCATACCTATCAGCGTACAGATATACCTAGCAGTAACAACAGTGTGCCTGCAAATAGTACCTATAATGAAGGATCTAAGATCCTTCACAGGGGTATAATCAAATGGGATTCTGTTCTGCACACGTTAACATTCTACATGTTGTGACATTGCTTGAGGAATAACTATTATCCAGAAACCAGTTTGAATTCTTAACCTTCAGTTGGAGTACCACAGCATCTGTTTCTTTCAGCTGAATCACCACAATGGACTAACATGACCTCAATTTGATATCTTACCAGAGACAATATTATCTCCAACAACACAACTCTCTTGGTACAGGCCAGTTGCACCAATCTAGGTTATTTACTCAAGTCATTCAACTCACTACTGCCTGGTTTATGTACATGTCACTAAACACACGCATGACAAAATTATTTGTTTTACAACCTTGACAATCAGTGCCACATTTCATTGAAACAAAACTTTTTGTTTGCTTTGATGATTTCCCTGAACATTTAACACAATTTTGAATAAAATCGGTTCAAATATTGTTGACATTAATTTTCAATTTGTAACTGCATAGCTGTAAAATGGTATTGATTGTACTAAAAGATGTGCAAGAATAGATAGAATGAAATAAGTTAGAAGTTCTGGGGAAGTTCTCAAATCAGTGTCAGTTTATAACAATTATAGGGTTCAGGGCTGTGCAAACCTCTTCCAGCAGATGACAAAGCTCAGTTACGGAATTGGAAATGTTTTATGTGCCTGACTGTGGGATGAGTTTCTACAACTTCCAAGTTACTTGCAATTACTTGTAAATTACAATAGGATAGACATTCATTTTAAACAGGCAACCATGAAGGGTCTAGGCCTGAAACGTCAGCTTTTGTGCTCCTGAGATGCTGTTTGGCCTGCTCTGTTCATCCAGCTTCACACTTTGTTATCTTAACCATGAATTGCTTGTGTTTTTTACATTTTTCCAGTTTCCTTAGAAATTTTTATATTTGAACGGTAATAAACTCTCTTTTCTTATCTCTGGGAGTTTTCCTTTTAAATAAATTAATTCACTTCACTTTCCATTTTAGTGGTTCTAATGTCATTTAGAAGTACATATTTTATATAATGAACCCATTTAGGTATCTTCTGATGCACATAATATGACAGGATATATTCCTTTGAGCTAGAAAAGTGCAAAGCATACAACGTGGCAGTCTATTGTTAATACAAGCATGGAATTTTAGCACTTGGCAGGAATAGGAACAGAAGGCACTGGGGCAGAGTTTCTTGTAGAATCCATACAGTGTCGGAGCAGGCCGTTTGGCCCATGAGTCCGCATTGACCCTCTGAAAAGCAATCTGTGCAGACACACACACCACCCCCCCACCCCCCCACCTAATCCCTGTAACCCTGCATTTCCCATGGCTAATCACCTAGCCTGTACATCCCTGGACACTATGGACAATTTAGCATTGCCAATCCACCTAATCTGCACATCTTTGGACTCTGTGAAGGAATGGGAGCACCCAGAGGAAATGCACGCAGACATGGGGAGAACATGTAAACTCCACACAGTCACCTGAGGGTGGAATTCAACATGGGTCACTAGCACTGCGAGGCAGCAATGCTAGCCACTGAGCCACTATGGTGCTCCAATTTGCCTAATAATTTCTCATGACAACATTTGCTTTTCCTCTGTATACAATTTTACCAAGACATTAACCAGATTTTTGAAAACAAAATAATATTGCTATGCAAATACGTAAGGCATTTGCTTGATCATATCAGCAGCAAATCATTTCTAGGTTTTGCAAAGGATAGCTGTAAAGAATCATCAAATCATGTAATTTGGAAGAAGCTCATTGGTTCCCACATGTTGCCTGCTGCTACTGTTCCTCCCTATCTACACAAATGAAGTCGCTGATTGATGGGACCTCTCCTGCCTGGGAATGGGCAAGTGTCTGGTCTCTTGACAATCCTCTGAGTGCCAGCAGCATGAGCTGTTCCTTTCTCAGTCAGCTGCTGAGCTGTCACAGTGAGGTGTTTAGCAGCTTGTGCTCCCAAACTTTCTAAACGTGATTTTGCCTCTGAGGTGTCAGTAGCTGAGCTAGGAGTCAGTGCAAGAGGAAGCCTTGCTGATGTTTCCTCTGAGGCCTCGAAACTGACTTCCTCAGGTGTCAGGGAAGTATCTTTGCGGAGCTGATGCAGAGGTCATGGACATGCTGCCAGAACATGCAAGACAAAAGAAGCCGAAGGGGCAGCGGCAATGGTTAGAAGTGGCATGCAATGAATAAGACTGACAGCAAATGTGAGAGTTGCAAATGGAATGAAGATTGGTGCTTCCCTTTACTTGGAGATCTCCTCATAGTGGGTAAGGAGTCTGATATTGGGAACCCCTCAATCTGTACTGGCTCTTTCCACCCTACTACAGGCTGGTTTCTACTGACATTAAAGACCGGGTGGAATTGTTTGAGGTGAAACAGCTGCTAATGCTGGTGCAGCTGGACAAAAGCTGTTGAGGCATCTTGGGCAAGTGAGTAGGCAGTGCAGGGGCCATGAAGGGTTAGTGATGTGGGAGATTACAGGGAGCAAGAAAGATGTTACAGGTAATTGTAAGAGTGGCAGAACATAAGCCTTGGTACAGTGAAAGAGATCGAGTGAGTTGGAGGTAGGAGATAGAAGAATGGCAATTAACCTGACAGAACAGGGAAAGTCATTGATAATAAGGTGTGGAGCTGAATGAAGACAGCAGGCCAGGTAGCATCAGAGGAGCAGGAAAGCTGAAAGTTGAAACATCAGCTTTTCTGCTCCTCTAATTCTATCTGGCCTGCTGTGTTCATCCCCCTCCACACCTTGTTATGTCAAACTCCAGCATTGGCATTTCCTACTATTTCTCAGGGAAAGTCATTGACCTACTTGTGGTGATGCTGAGTGCTGGTAGGAACTATTGGTGTGGTTTCCTCTGCTAGTTCTCCAGATAGAGGACAGCCTGCATCTGGACCATCCTGTCCATCAAGACTTCCAGGAATCTGTCAAAAATTCACAGTGCTACTTTGGGCTTCTCAGACATTTCTGGAAAGGCTGTCCTTTGTCAATCAAACAGCTTCAGAATGCCAGTGCTTGTCCACAAGTACACCAGGTTTTTAAAGATGGAGCAGACACCAGGAATGCTGGTCTTTCTAGGATATCCCACAAACGACGAACTGTTTCAGGAGCAGCAAGAGGTAGGACAGAGCTAGAATCAGGGTGACAATTTGACTTGGTAAGATGTAGAAAAAGATCTCACCACATCTCGTTGAGGGAAGTAGTCCCTGAAACTCAACAAAATTAACACTTAGCCAAGAAAAAGTAAGATTCACCTCCATGGTCCTCTTCCTTTAAAAAGATCAAAAGCAAATAGTAGATTATGACAACTAATGACTCCATCATTGAAAGGTGATAAAATTATCACTGTAAATCCTTTTATTATTATGTTGATGTAGTTAAATTTAGTACTAAAACAGGTGTGGTACATAAACACTCGTTTTGTAGTCTGTGTTTTTTTTTAGGATTTTTCCTTTATCTCATTTTGCACAGTAGCATTTATACACTAGACAGTTACCATTAAGGGATAACATAGAACATTGAAAACCAAATGTGACATGTAATGCTTTGATCTTGATACACGTTTCAATTTAATCAAGTAATGTTTTTTGACTTCAGGAATACTGTTTCAAAACACCCTCAGAGGTGTTGATTCTCCTCTGTGTCTCTCATTTATTTGATGAACAAATATCTTGTATGCAAATAATTGCCATGCATGACAAGCTTGGACCAAGGTTGAAGCACTTTTGAAGTACAACTCAAGTGAAGTCAGTTTTATACTCCGTACACTATCTGCTGGAAGGTTTCCAGTGGATGATATCCTTAATAGCTTGTTCAGAATTACAAAAAAACACTAAGACACACTCTGCCCTCATCAAGAAACCCTACATGTTTATATTTTCACCTCATAATAAATGGAAACAATTCCAATGCAATAGAAGTCACAATGATGAAGACATCCCATTATGCACTACACATCTTATTACATAAAGATAGCAATGGGTGTTAGCCCAGCTGTGACAGAGATTGAAATGACAGGGTTGCAGTTCTAAAACTGAATTGTTTAGCTCGAAAATGCCTTGCAAATATTTGGAAGGGTTACACAAAAACAACAGAAGTTGTAAATAATTAGAATTTAGATTGCCTGGACCAGAACCCTGTCGATTTAAATTCGTCATAAAAACAGTGATCTCAAGGTCAGTCCCAAGTTTTACAATCATCACCTAATTAAATTCTTAGCACATTTTAAAATTCAGAAATCATATTTGATTAAACACCACAATCACAATTTAAAACTGGCAACTGAATACATTATTTCACATAAATGTTTAAAATAATTGAAAGATATGTTCCCTTTAAACGACTTTATTTGGACTAATTTCAAGGAATTAGAAGTTGAAAACCTTTTCCCATTACAACATTTGGTGGAACTTTCTGCTGTTACCAGGAGTGAGCTTGGAGGTAGGAAAGGGGACTTTATTAGGTGAAGTGGTGTTGCACCAAAACCTGCCTCCCTTCTTGTCTCCACCAGAACTAAGTTCTGGGTGAGAAAGTCCATGGATGGCCTTCTGGATTCATTATCAATTGAGGCCTTTAAGTGGTCAATTAAGAACCATGTAAAGGCTTCATTCCTTACTTCATTAACTCAGCTTTGTTAATTGTTTAATATATAATATTGGTGATTTGGTGGTGGTTTAGTTAAACAAAAAGGGGAAGAAAGGGCTCTTATGATGACACAGTGGTGGTGTTCCCTACCTTTGAGCCAAGAAGCCCAGGTTTAAGTCCCATTTGCTACAGAGGTTGTAATAACTGAACAAGTTGGTGAGAAAATATCTAACCCCTCCACAGACAGACCTGTTGCTATGTGGTGTTCACAAAAGCTCTGCAGGCAGCTTGCCTCCTTGGTGGTTTGTGTGTTTAGGGGCATCCCTTGGTCAAAGGCAATTAGTGCTTGATCAAGAGATGAAACAAAGGACAGGGAGTGCCCACTGGGAACCAGCCCACTGCTTTTACTTCCAATACCACCATGTCTTCTTCTCTCCACATCCCTTCACCCTAGGTCCTTTGAGATCTTAGTGGTGCTCATCCAGTAGCAGCCATGACCTTTGCAATGGCTCTGCTGAGTACAAGAGAAGCCAGCCTCTGATTTGCTAGCGTCTCAATTCCATGGCCCACCAATTGTCAAGCCATTGCCTAGCTGGCATGTGGTTTAGTTGAACTTCTAGTTTTATCCTTCCATGGGATGTGGATGTTGCTGGCTAGGTGGCATTTATTGGCTCTTCCTAGTTACCCTTGCAAAAGTTGTGGTGAGCTGCCTTCTTGAACTGTTGCAGTCCATGTACTGTAGGTTCATCTACAATGCTGTCACTTGGAAGTCAACATGTGGGGCTTTTATCAGCCTTCCAGCCAGCAAGTAAGACCCCTTCCACTGCCGGATAGTTTTACTTGATGGAATTATTGCTTTTCTACTATTCTGGATGATAGTGGTATTTTGTTTGCAACTGAAGAATGGGCATGCAACCAGTTTACTTATTAGCAGAATCCAAGTGCGAAAAATACCATCTCCTTGTAATGAAGAATTCCAAAGTTGCAAATTTGTTCCCAGGACTGAATTTAGCTTGTTTTGCCCATTACAATTCTGGTTAAAAGTCTAGTGAAATTGCGTGCCATTGTCCGATATTATTTTGTCTGAAAAAATTAATGAGCAGATTTTAGCCAAAATTCTCCAAAGGGAATCTTTCTGGTTTGTTGTTAACAATACATCAGTATTGTGTCAAAGGAAAGTTTCCAGGTGGCATCCATTAGCCCAAGTATTTAGTTGCCAAATCTATCCACTTTTATGAGATAATGGGGTAGAAATGTGTAATTGTGCAGGTAATTTGGATAATATCTCCCACCTGAAAGCTTTTTATAAGTGTCAATACTGTAATCAAGGAGCAGGGACTGCTTTCTGACATGTACAATCTATTAATTCCAGATTCCGCAGGACAAAGACAATGGTTTGCAACCCTATCAGGACAGGACTCCCAGTTCACAGTGACTCAAGGTGAAAGGTAGGTTATTGGCTATAAATCATTTTGGGAGATGTGGTATGTGTAAAGGGCATGACAAAGTTGCATATCTTTCATTCTAACAAGCTGGGCACCAGGAATTTTTCTAGTCTGCTTGTTTGTAAATTGAAGCTGCCTGTAAATTGTCACTTTAAGCTTCATCGTTAGGCAATATTGACAATAGCCCCTAAGTCATTCATTTTGCTCTGTACATTTCCCAGATAGAGTGCCCTTTCCCCTCTAAACATAGCTTAAGATTGTTTTACTCCATTCAGATAGTTTCAAATTCAACTTCCTAGCTGATTTAAGGGTGCAGTTGACAGACTATTTTGTTTGAACAAATTTAAAGAACCATAAAAAGATAAGTTTTTGCTATCAGCACAAGCTTGGCAAAAATAATTCAAGATAATTTTGTGTTAATCTGTTCACTTGCATTTGCCTGAGTAAAACTGAGTGGAGTTCACCAATGATATTTTTTACTCTTGAGTATAGCTGAAAAGAAACACATGTTGAAGCTTTTCATCTAGTACTCATCAGGACATATACAAGAATGCCAAATTTCAAATGATCTCAGCATTTAATTGCAGGAGTAAAGGGTTCTGATTGGTTGCCAAGTTAACACTGGCTGATGTGTTTTCATGGAAAAATGAATGGCTCTCCAAGTTTCCTTATATTTCAAAAATAGTGCAAGATTATTGTAACTGTTTTGATGACATTTTTTTCCAGGATTAAATTAAAGCACTTCAACTTTCGAGTGATAGAAAGCTACATTTGATGTAGGCAAAACTCCCTGACATGAAAGTCCAGATGATCGTAACAGAAGGATTTAATAACACTTTACAGGTTGTTCTCTTGCTCCATAGTCATCCAAATAGAACACCAATGGCAAGATGGCCTGGGATCCTTGGGGATGTCCTTTGGCAATTGGAAGGAAGGAAAGACTCTAGGAAGATAATCAGCTGGATCTGGCAGGAAGTCAGCAATTGGATCCAGCGGGAGGTTGAGAGCTCCTGGTGATTCATGTCTGTGACTGGATAAATGGGATTAGATCAAGATAAGCTCGCCCGTCCTTGTTTGACGGCAAACTTTCAGTGCTTTATCTATGGTCAACTATCTTGGTGACTGCTGATGGTTGAGAAGATTGAGGAGTGATGCGGGTATAATTTGTGTCTTTGCTATTGATGTGGTGGATATGTGATTGGAATGGTTCAAAACTGGAAATGTAAGAAAGATGGGTATAGACAACCCATTCAGGGACTTTGGAAACAAAAGTCAGGGAAGGGGCTTCAGCTATTAAACATATTTTGACCTATATATCTTCTGGTTGGAGCTCTTACATAGATGTATTCTGAGGCAAGTGGAATTTCTCCTTCATTTTACTGTTCCCTTGCTGCTTCTGGATACAACTTTGACATGTTTATGGGAGGGGATAAGTTCAAAGAGCACGTATGGACATTAATATTTACAATCATAAATGGGCTTTAATGGGCTCCAAAACAGACTTTTTTCTGCCATTTACCCTTCCATTATAAACTTTCAATGCCACCTAACTCTATATGACACCAATGAAATATGCCAGCCAGTGCCACAAACAGCTGCAAATTAGCAAGGGAAGTAATTTGATCAATTGACAATTCTAAACTTTTTTTTTGCACCTTTACAAAAAAGGATGTGGTCTCAACAGAAATATGAGTATGACCTTTCAATGTTCAGGTGGTACCATTAAAATAGACTTTTCCAATTCATCTGTTTCAAATTCTATCCACCTCCAGATTGCATAATGGATCTTTTCACTGTAATAATTTCAGACCCAGCAATTTCCACTACAGCATTGTTACAACACTGCAGTACATACAAGAACTGTGCTACAAAAACATGGAAACTGAGAAATGAAAACCTGCATGAGGTGTTGGCAAGTGCCAAGTGTATGTCTTTTGTTCTCTGAGGGTCGAGAGTTTCTGGTTGGCCTTTTACTCCCAAGTCTAGAAGCTTTCTTTGTTGTAGTGCCAGTTAAACACAGTTTTTACTACTTAGGAACAGCTTTCTCCCATGGCTGGTTACAAACTATAAATTAATCCTGCATATTTTCTCAGTGAATAAGTGGAAGTAGATGCCAAATCACCATCCCAGTGGAAGCTATAATCTTAAACATCTTAACAGTGATAATAACTGGGTAGAAATTGACTGTACCCACAAGCCCATTTCATGCTCTTTTTGATTCTCAGTTCAGTGGTTAGATGAATTTCTTTTGTCAATGACTTTGCAATTTTCACACAAAGGGAATTTAGTTCAAATCTAATAAAATCATTGATGTGAAATACTGTAACTATTTGAGTGTAGTGTAATTAGATTAGTTCCCTCGTGTATTGCTGTGAAATCTTAAGTGTGATTAGCATTTGACTGATCTTGTATTTTTCCACTCCGGTTATTCACTCCGTCTACATTACAACCTTTAAGTCATATTAAAATGTCCAGGGATGAGAAACTTCAGTTAAGGGGATAGGTCGAAGAGGTTGGGACTGCTTTCCTTGGAAAGGAGAAGACTGAGGGGAGATTTGCTTAAAGTTTGCAAAATCATCAGCAGATTGGACAGAAAGGATAGAGGAGAAACTGTTCCCACATGTAAGACAACGAAGAGCCAGAGGACACAGTTTTAAAGTGTTTTGCAAAAGAATGAAATGTGGGATGAGAAAACAAACTGCAGTCAGTGGTTTAGGATTTGGAATACATGCCTGGAAGTATGACGGACGTGGGATCAATTGAGGCATTTCAAAGAGGATAGAGTGTTTCTATTTAAATAGGGACAATGTGAGGGATTTTGAGGAAAAACTCGGAGATTGGTACTCTGTCAAAACGCTCTGAGAGCCAAAGCTGTCAAGGGGGACTAGGGATAGGCAATAAATGCTGGCCAGCCAGCGATGCCCACATCCCACTAATGAATTTTTTAAAAAATGAAGGACTGAATGGCCTCCTTCTACACTGTAGCAATTGGATGATTCTTTGAAAAGCTCTTTCAAGCAAATTTACCTTCCAGAACTGAAAGCAATTGTCCAGGTGGGTCTAATTTGCTAATGACAATACAGGCTGGCAAATTGCTCTGATTTGTTTCGATGATTCAACCCTTGATTCAAAGTCAATGAGAATTAGCTGTGCTCTCCTTTTCTTTGGGAAGTGATGCTAACTCCTGTAACGTGTTGCACTATGATGAGTCGTGGATAAGTTCTGAGAAGGAGAATCTGGACCCAAAATGTTAACTCTATTTTCTTTTCACAGATGCTGGCAGACCTACTGGGCTTTTCCAGCAACTTTGGTTTTAGTTTCTGATTTACAGCATCCACAGTTCTTTCAGTTTTTATGCACTAAGAATCAGACCTGAATTAAGAATTTTTCCACATCCTGCCAATGGATCCTACTGCCACGTTTGTGAGGATCAAAACACTGAGATATCTGGACACATTTTATGACGAAACAAGTGTAGGTACTTCTGTATCCAATGGCATAATGTAAACAAAATGTGCAAACACTTCTTTACATAAAATCAAAGACAAAATTATCGAAAAGCTGGTGTTGATTTAATGGGATGAAAGGCTTCCTTCTGCAGCATAACAGCTCTGATTGTTAGCAAAGACTGCGACAGGACAAAAGCACTTTATACAAAATCATCTCCTTGTCTTCCAGATATGCATTCCTTCAAGCCTGAAGTGATCTCATGTGGATGACAATATCCACTTTTGTAAGCTAACCAAAAGTGTCTTGTTGAATAAAATGAAGTTTATTGCATTCCTGTAATTATTTACAGACAACGTGAATATGACTTTACTACAGAAATTGATAGGAACACACTACCCCTGAATATGTCTGCCACAAACTCTCTTTGTTTTCTCTACCCAAGTCTCCGTGTCGTCATCACGGTGGGTAGTTCTTGCAGTGCTCAATCACCCTTCGAGACACTTTCAGACTCACAAAACACTGACCACTCTCTCAGGTTAAAAACAAGCTTTTAAAATATTGGGCCTTTGCATTACTTTAAATTACACATTCTATTCATTAATAAGATGACATATTCCCACCTTCACAATATTGCCCTCAGCAACCTCCACATCGATTCACCCATCAGAAACTTTATCTTTTGAAAATTCAAATGCACCATTCTAATATAAATCCTAATCCTCGTTAACCTATATCCCCCAATGCATTACATTCAAAATACCTATATTCCTCGTCATACTCCCTTCATGGTTTGTTCACCTGAACTCTCCAACGTTCTCCAGTTTGGAAACCCTTCTGACCTGTTCCATTCGTCTTACCCTGACCTTGGCGTGCATCCTAGCTCTCACAGTTGTACCACTGTTGATGAATCTTGTTCCCTAAGTCTTTCTGTCCCTCAAACTTCATACCCTTTAGAACAATCAACTCCTCTACCTAAATTCCAGCTGTCTGTGTAAATCCCCTTTTCTAGCTATATATCCATTTTTCACATGATTATTTGTGAATATCTTCTAAAGCATACAAAGAGAAACTTGCAGGGCTTGGTCTATTATATTGAGCAGCATGGTAATAATCATTATGCCAACAATGCCAATTCTAAAGTACAATTAACAGTAAAGTTTTGTTTCCTCAACTAGTGAGAACTTTTGACTGTATACTTAAAACGTTAGGAAAAAAGCAATAATTGGAAATGAATGTATTGCTCAGACTGTAGCTCCACCCTGAAGGGTAGAAGATAGGTCAGACCAGTGTGTGTCATTCGCAAAATTCACTGTATTTGTTTTGTTCTGGGGATACCATCATTTTAGAAGTAAGCCTATTACTTTAAATTACATAAACCATAACCTTTCTGGAAACCTCATCCCACCTCCTTGACCTGTCCGTCTTCCCTGGACTGACCTATCCCCTCCCTACCTCCCCACCTACACTCTCTCCACCTATCTTCTTTTCTCTCCATCTTCGGTCCGCCTCCCCCTCTCTCCCTATTTATTCCAGTTCCCTCTCCCCATCCCCCTCTCTGATGAAGGGTCTAGGCCCGAAACGTCAGCTTTTGTGCTCCTGAGATGCTGCTTGGCCTGCTGTGTTCATCCAGCTCTACACCTTAAGCAGTTTATTTTGTCAATATCACATTGTTGCTGTGGGAGCCGTTCCGTGTGAAAATTAGTTGCTGCATTTTCCATATCACAACCATGTCTTCATTTCAAAAGCACTTCTTAGGCTTTTAAATGCTTTATGACAACTAACGGGTTTTTTTCTATTCATTCACAGGATGTGAGATCTGCTGAGAAGATCAGCATTTGTTGCCCACCTCTACTTGACATCTAACAAGGCATGGTGCTCCCCATTTTGTCTGATGGCCTTGTCCTTCTAGTTAATGTGCAAGAATTTGGAAGGTGTTGTCAAAGAAGGATTGATGAGTTGCTGCAATGCTTTTTGTCTGAACTGCTATATAAACATAAATCCTTTTCTTCCCCAGTGCTGTGTTGCCAATTATAGCAACAGTAGTGTTCTGGCATAGCTCAGCATCCTGGCATAGACCCTTTCTTTATAAACCCAGAAACAATATATTTACCATTCATTTATTCTACCATGTTTTAGGAATGGTTCATAAAAGCAGGAGTAGGTCAACTGTAAGGTTCTGGTTCTGTGGAATCGATCAATTCTACTTTGGAAATGCATCACCTGAAAATTAAGCAAGTGGCAACATCACACATCAAGTCCTGCTGTCTACATTAATCTTCAAAATAACACAAGTCCATCCTACTTCCAAAACCATTTTTAACACCTTCAGAAGGGATTGTCAGAATATAAAGTCAAACACAAAACAACAGCTGATGGAATTAATACAAAGTGGTCTAGTGCAGAGAAAGTGCACTGTCGATTCTCAACTTGTGACACCTCAGTTGCCATCCATCATTGTATCTGGCAGGCCTGATTCAATAGATAACCTGCAATCTCTTCTGTGTGCAGAGAAATCATACTCTTGCTCAGGCATGACCAAAATACAGCATATAAATAAAGCATTACACAGAACCTGTTGAAAGGCAGTGATTAATATTTCTGGTGTGCACAGCTGTGATTCTGCTGTTTGAAATTTGCCTTTAGGGGTTGCAATGACGACAACACATTGGACTGGACATTCCCTGGGGGGGACGGGAAACAGGAGTCAGGATTGTTTCCAAGTCCTTAATCTGGCCAGGGAAGAAACAGTCACTTCTGAGAATTTTTCACAAAGGTGCCCCTTAATTGGCATGGAGACAGTTTCCCTATCTGGTTAAGGGTGGTGCACAGGCCTTAGAACCTGGAAGGCACTTGGGCTTGCAAGGAGCAACAGACTGTGATGGCAGCTAAGTAACAGAGAGTGTACTGGAACATGGAAGTGCTGTCTCTCCATCTTCTTAAAACCTTGATCAAAAAGTGATTCTTACAGAACTCTGTATATGGGTAAGGCATTGACTGAATTTTGCCGAATAGGTTTCACATCACAAACAGCAATGAGTGCACGTTTGAAATCTAGTGTATGAACAGTTGTTGAAATGTTGTAAGGTGAAATTCTCATTTCAGGGTTTCAATCTTTCCTGCTGAATGGAGAGAATAGTGTGCAGAAAACTGTATTGATAGCCTATACGAACAGCACCTTGAAGCAGCATCCCTGAATGAGGCACTGCTATAAATTAGATTTGCTTTTGTTGGCAATAGTGAAATGTCAGAGGCAAAAACTGAATGCAGAAACAGTAATGAGTTTTCACATCAATACTTTCTTTCATTTGAGACCCAACCATTGGTACAAAGAGAAACAGAACATACGCATGTTATTAATTTTATTACTGTCACTGCACTCTATTTCTTAAATTGCTTTATTAATAGTAACTAATGCTTAAATATTTTTAACATTGACAGTGCTTCTTCATTTATGTTACAAGTGTGGCATCTGTACAAAACAGCTTCTATTTTGCAATGTCAGTGGAGTTGTGCCATATCATCAACGACACTGAATCACCAGCACGCTCACAAATCCTGAACAAATTACTGCAGCCTACCTGCTCTTGACTCCTTCCATCTAGACATCCATCTTCAAAGGTGTCTTGCTATTGAATCATTCTCTCCTTGGAACTGTCATGAGTCCTCATGAGTCTAAATATAAATAGGCCAGTTCTTGACCTACAGACCTTCAGGTCAATGGGGCAGGACGTTGCATGAGGTAATGGGACATGGAGCATGGTTCGGTTTCATTCTCTGCTGCCCCTTTGCATGACTATAAAGACTTTTTGACTCAAAGTATGATACAGCTGGGTGGATAATTTACCACCATTCCGAATGTTTGGTAGTGAGCTCTTCGTAATCTTCAATGTTAATGCTCTCAAACTTTAAGGAAAAGTTTAGATTGTTTTTCAGGCATTTCCTTGTTCCTACCCTAGAAGATTGGCCACTTGAGAACTGAAGAAACAAGATCTAGCAGGGGAGATGTTTTCAGGTCATTCAGATACATGTCTAGACCATCGAAGCTTGTTTCACAAGAGTTTTTTCTGAATTCTTGTAGAGTTAGCTTCAAGAAGGACAATAGCAATTGTTCATTGGGCCTTCTATTGAAATTAAAGGATGTGGTGAGGCATTGCTGATAGATTTTCTTCAGCTCTTTAGTTTGTTGCTAATACACAGTCCATGCCTCACTACAGTACAGAAGTGTATTGATGACAATGCTATAAACACAACAGCTGTATGTTGTAGATGTCTGACCTGGTGCAGGAGATTGGTGCAGTTTTTTTTTCACTGGTGGCTTTTTGAAAAAGGGTGGGATCAAAGTATGGGAAGCCTCAACATATTCTTGAATCTCTCCTTCAAAATAGATTGTGACACCTCACTGTGGTAGCATTCTGGAAATCAAGCCCCACTATTCCTGAAGTCATCACAAAGTTAAGAAAACAAAATGCTTTCGAAGTATACAGAGTCCCAACTTAACTTCAGGTAGACAAGGCTAACAAAAAACAGTTCATGCACTTCACCAACACCTTCCACCCCAACCTCGAGTTCACCTGGGCCATCTCCAACACATCTCTCACCTTCCTGGACCTCTCAGTCTCCATCTCAGGCAACCAGCTTGTAACTGATGTCCATTTCAAGCCCACCAACTCCCACAGCTACCTAGAATACACCTCCTCCCACCCACCCTCCTCAAAAATTCCGTCCCCTATTCCCAATTCCTCCGCCTCCGCCGCATCTGCTTCCACGATGAGGCATTCCACTCCCGCATATCCCAGATGTCCAAGTTCTTCAAGGACTGCAACTTTCCCCCCACAGTGGTCGAGAACGAGCTTGACCGCATCTCCCGCATTTCCCGCAACACATCCCTCACACCCCGCCCCCACCACAACTGCCCAAAGAGGATCCCCCTTGTTCTCACACACCACCCCACCAACCTCCGGATACAACGCATCATCCTCCGACACTTCCGCCATCTACAATCTGACCCCACCACCCAAGATATTTTTCCATCCCCACCCTTGTCTGCCTTCCGGAGAGACCACTCTCTCCGTGACTCCCTTGTTTGCTCCACACTGCCCTCCAACCCCACCACACCCGGAACCTTCCCCTGCAACCGCAGGAAGTGCTACACTTGCCCCCACACCTCCTCCCACCCCCATCCCAGGCCCCAAGATGACTTTCTATATTAAGCAGAGGTTCACCTGCACATCTGCCAATGTGGTATACTGCATCCATTGTACCCGGTGTGGCTTCCTCTACGTTGGGGAAACCAAGCGGAGGCTTGGGGATGGCTTTGCAGAACACCTCCACTCGGTTCGTAATAAACAACTGCACCTCCCAGTCGTGAACCATTTCAACTCCCCCTCCCATTCCTCAGACGACATGTCCATCATGGGCCTCCTGCAGTGCCACAATGATGCCACCCGAAGGTTGCAGGAACAACAACTCATATTCTGCCTGGGAACCCTGCAGCCGAATGGTATCAGTGTGGACTTCACAAGCTTCAAAATCTCCCCTTCCCCAACTGCATCCCAAAACCAGCCCAGTTCGTCCCCTCCCCCCACTGCATCACACAACCAGACCAGCTCATCCCCTCCCCCCACTGCATCCCAAAACCAGCCCAGCTTGTCTCTGCCTCCCTAACCTGTTCTTCCTCTCACCCATCCCTTCCTCCCACCCCAAGCCGCACCTCCATTTCCTACCTACTCACCTCATCCCACCTCCTTGACCTGTCCGTCTTCTCTGGACTGACCTATCCCCTCCCTACCTCCCCACCTATACGCTTCTCTCCACCTGTCTTCTTTTCTCTCCATCTTCGGTCCGCCTCCCCCTCTCTCCCTATTTATTCCAGAACCCTCACCCCATCCCCCTCTCTGATGAAGGGTCTAGGCCTGAAATGTCAGCTTTTGTGCTCCTGAGATGCTGCTTGGCCTGCTGTGTTCATCCAGCTTCACGCTTTATTATCTAACAAGAAACATGGACCAGGTTTCTGAACTTAACAAGGACAAATATATCCTGGACAAAGGTAAACTACTGTGAACTGTCAAAGTATAACTCTTCTAGTTAAAACTCTAAGCTGCTACTAAACCTCCCTATTTACACATATAGACAGGCAAAAGAACTTTGGTGTTATGTGAGGGAAGGAGCATAAAACACTAGAGAAACAGTCTTCAGTATTCAATGGGTGTTCCCCCCCAATCCCTCCCAAGACCTTCAGTTTTCTAGTTACCTTCAGGTGTTTTTCAAGACTTCACAGGGAGCTCAGAGCAACTCATCGAGAAATTCCAGAGTCTCTCACTTACTGGTTAATGGTAACAGCTTACAGAAACTAGTGGGAGAAAACAACTGGCTCTTTTTAGCTTCAAGTATTTTACTGGAGAGAGAGAGAGTGAGAGAGATGACCTACTCTTCCAGACGTCTAGTATCATTCGCACAGAAGCTGTTTAATTGCCCAGGAACCAATCAGATTGTTGTGGTTTGGCTGATGAACTTTGGCATCCACAATTAGTTATAATTCCATACACCAACCAGCTACTTGTTGCTGGCTGACTCTAACTTTGTACACAGGACCTAAGGTTGGCCATCTTTCTTTATACCATCCCCCACTTTTTGTAAACAATAGTATAATCAGGACTAACCTAACGATGAATTTCAAAAACTTGCTTTTTAAAATTACATCAATTACCTCCTCAATCCTTGTTGTGTAATAACTCGTCTCTCACTTCTGTTTACAATCAGAGTAGAGGTAGCTTAAAAGTATGCTTTAACGCTTTACCTTATAGGAAGTGAAATATTTCGCAGACCAGGTGAGGGGTTCATACATGAGTTTTGCTTTGGCAACATTTGAAGACAAATTAAATTCCTTGTGTGCAGGATTGACATGATTAAGAGCACTTGTAAATCTGGCCCAGGGTGCGAAATGACACTGCAGTGATCTGAAGGCTGTGAGCGTAAGTTTACGTTGGTCAGTTTAGTTTTGGCTTGGAGATAGCTAAAGTAAAAGAACATACAACTTAGAACAATACAGCACAGACCAGGCCTTTCGGCCCTTGATGTTACACCGACCTGTGAACTAATCTAAGCCCATCCCTCTACACTATCCCATCATCATCCAAAAGAAGTTTCTAATCTGGGTGGTATTTAATACCAACAACAGAGGGCAATGAGACTACAAGCATAATATGAATGTTCCTGAAAAAAAGTGTTAAGGACAACACGATACGGCATTTTCAGTAACATTTCAGCAGCATTTGTTTTAAATTCATAGTCAGTTAGAACCTTTTTGGCTGAGGTGTTACATCTAGGTCTTGTGTGCTCTCTGTAACAAACATGAAAGATCCCATTGAACTATTTTGAACAAAGGCACAGAAATTTTCCCCTGTATCTTGGAAAATGCTTATCCTTTAATCAATTTGTCACAAAAATAGATTATCTGGTCATTACAATATTGCTGTTTTGTGGGAGCTAGTTTTTTAGACAAATTAGCTGCTGTACTTTCTAGCATTACAACAGTGTCTACTCTTCAAAAATAATTAATTCATTGTAAAGTGCTCTGAGATGCCCTGAAGTTATGAAATGCACGGTATTAATGTAAATCTTTACTTATATATTAGAGCGACCTGATCCAGCTCTTAGGGCATTGATGTGAAGAAAGCAGCTTTTGTGAATTTGTGCACAGCTCATTTCCCCACCCACTATTTCAAAAACATTTTTTTCTCCATATTACATTTATAAAATATTAAAAATAATAGGTTCTACAAAGTACACTTTCTTTTGTTACAATACAGTGTCAACTTTCCTATTAAAAAGTCGTACATTTGTGTGAAAAATTTAGCACAGCTTTGCAAAAAAAGCAGAGTAGTAGAAATGGGTCTAAATGCAAATCTTTTCAAAAAAACTGGCTTGTGCAAAGAATAGTATTCTTCTATGCAGTATCATGATGTGAACCTATGAATAATGTAAATCCAAATTAGTTGACAGGGAAGAAAATCACTGTTGCCAAGCCTGAAGACACAGTGTGTGAGGTGTTAATGCAAAGATTCTCAAAAATTCTACTTCTTTATTCCAGCAGTTTTTTACGTTTCAATAAAATCAGCTTCTCTACATTAAAATATAACTTTATCATTCACAAGCCCTGATTGTGCCAGGTGAGTGACATCACACCCCAACTGAATTGCTTCTCTAACAATTGATTAAACGCTTCCGTCATTTGTTCGCATCATGCATTCAATAGTTGTGTCATCAGGGTTAGCCCAACTCTCTATACCCATTGACAAAACAAGTATTGAGCTCTGAAAATCCAGTGATTCAATTCCCCAACTCATGGTTTGATAATGCAGTAGACAAAACAAAACACACAGTTTTGATGATGATATTGATATCTCTGAAGATATCTTATTGCCACAGAACGCTCTAAAGGCCAAGTCGCGAACTGTCATTAAGACAGAGATAGGTAGGTTCTTGATTAGTAAGGGGGCCAAAGGTCAGGGGGAGAAGCATGGGATTTGGGTTGTGAAACATTTCAGCCATGGTCAAATGACAGAGCAGACTTGATGGACTGAATGGCCGAACTCTGCTGTCAAGTCATCTATTCTGAGATAAGACTATTAAGGGTGAGCAACTGATCGATTGTTTTACAGCAGATTTGTCATCATTAAACATAAAAATCCAAAGAGGCTTTCAAATGTGAGCTCAATTAACCCCTTCAGTTTTGCTGCACCTTTGCCCTTGAGGCAACATTAGACTGTGTACCTTCTCAATCAATTCTTTAAAGCATGTAAACAAGTTCTATTTAATTGCTTATTTTGACCTCACTTTCGACATCTGGCATTTGTTGGTATCCTTAGTACTATTATGTTATTGACATATAAATCCTATGCCTGAACATTTACCAGTATCAGTAAATTAATGGAAACCTGGACATTCACTTGATTAGAGATAATGGGAACTGCAGATGCTGGAGATTCCAAGATAATTCACTTGATTAGTTTAGTTAGTCACCGATTGTGCGTGCTACGGTATTCAGAATACAAAAGCCTGCCCCACCATCCAAGGTGATACCAAGAATAAGCAGGCATTTACAAGGTGGAAAGAATTTATCTGATCTTTGACACTTTATAGTCTGCCTGTGACGATAATCTTTTTATGGGAAAAAAAGGTTGAGAAACTCATGCATAGTTTGCTATTAATTCCATTTGGCTTTCCAATTGTGATGAGGTCCCAGCGAACATTGTAATGAGGCTTGTTGACATTTCCAATTGGTTTCATGTGATGGACTATAATTCATCAATAGCTGCCTCCATTACAGTTTGAATATTGTTTTAAAGGCAATGCAAGCAGGATAAATGGAAAGCCTTGAAAGGAAATTGGCAACTATTACAGTTACAACAGTGGAATAATGTGAACAATTCCTGTGTAAGCAAAGCAGTGTTCACCTCAAACTGTCATCATAGTGTTTAAAAAACAACCTCTGGCTGTAGGTATAACATAAGCTGCTGTATCAACAATAGCCAATGAGCTATTCTTTTTAACAGCCAGGAACTAAAATACATTGGGACAGATGGCAAAAGCCAATGTGGCACCCTGGGAAGAAAAGCTGGAAAACAATTTTGATTTTATCACTCTATTAGACCAAGCCATATAGTATCTTCAATAAAAACCATCAAATTGCACAACTGTCTGGTTTAAAAGGATAATGTACTTTAATGATTATAGGTTTAAAACCTCTGGTGATCCTTATCTTCACTGCGTTACAAGTTTGATTTCTTCAAGAGGGTGTCAATCTTGGCTCAGTGACAGCACTCTTGTGTTTGACTCAAAAAACTGGAGGTTCAAGTTTTACTCCAGAGACTTCATCTATAATATGGACTGATTTTTTATTTGCAGTGGCCATCTGCAAGACACACTGCGACACTTCACTGAAGATTCTTCAACAGCACCTTCCCAACTCCCAAACTCTGCCTCCCAGAAGAGCAAAGGCAGCAGATGCAAGGGAATACCACCACCTGCCATTTCCCCTCCAAGCCACAAACCGTCCCAAATTGGAACTTGGTCAGCATTCCTTCATTGTCTTGGCTGCAAGGAATTCCTTTCTTAGCAGCACTGTGAATGCATTTCAAAGCAGATTTCTGATTTTTTTCAGTGCAGTTCAAGACATGCCTTTGTTTTATATGGTTCATTCATTCTACAGTTTATACTAGGTGAGTGGACATGGAGAATTTAGAGGTGCATGGAAAGAGCATAGCGTGGCACGGGGGTGCCTGTATGGCCTGGAATGTGCATGGGAAACATAAGGAACATGGTGGGTCTCAGTTAAGACCTTTTAAATGTGTCCTTCAAATGGTTCTTAATACCAGAAAAAGGTTCAAGGCCCCTCTGAGAGGCAAAGAAGAACATGCCCATGAGAAGATGGCTCAACTCAACCAAAATTGCAGGGAGTGGTGGAAGGATATGAGATGCCTAGCCCAGAATGGTGCTGGCCAGGTTGGATGTGCAGTGTGTTGGTTAGTTTAATGCACTGTAAGCCCCTACCTTTGATAATTGCAGGCACTAAGAATGGAGTGGGGATCCCAGAATTGGGTCCAGTTGCCACTTTTTAAAGGCTTCATCAGACTGATGCTGTGAAAATTTGACATTTTTGTGCCAATATAAATAACGTCCAAAATTACAATGTGAACTTGTCACATAATAGTTACATCCATCTGCCAGATGCCACATGGTGCTTGGCCAACCAACTACTTTCTTCCCGAACTGCCCAAATTTTGCTATTTACCTACCTGTAATAAAACATATAATCAGAACATGAGTTTAACTTAGAGAATGAATTATATCTGTACATCCAATTTCTCAGCTCTCTAATTCCACTTCAAATGAAGACTATGGTTGATCTCAATTCACCATGTGTAATGCAACACAGAGGCTCAATTATTAAATAAACCAATACAGAGATGTGGGATTAATAGAGTTCATTAAAATACTCCAGCCATACATAACTGCACACACAAATGGATAAGAAATTTTGGTTACGTTCTGGCAAATCCCGCCTAAAGGGACATTGTTGCTAAAACCATCCTAATAAAAGAATTTTTCACATTTCCACAAATAATCATCAATGCATCGCCAAAATCACATAAAAATAAAACCTTTATTTCTTCCAACAATTACAGTACAGATAATTGAGTGACAAAGGAATTTTTTTATGTTTAAATCAAATCTTGACAGGTGAAAATATTTACACCGCTATACATAGCTGCCCATTCACATGTCACCAGTATTTCTGTGCTTCTGTTGCTTTAGTAAAGGGCTCAGCCAACACATATGTATACATGGTATCTGTTTTATGTCAATGAGTATTTGAAAGCAAAATCAGTTTTCACAGTGAATTTTAGCACTGTTGTTAAAATACTATAACTCCATATTAATAAGAAAGGTTGAGAGGTTACTTTCATGAGAACAAAGATAAGATAACAGTGGTCAGAAATGTTTGATCAATAAATAAAATAGCAGAACTATCTTTACTGTTTGAGAGTAAGTATCACTAGTAGTTGAACTATTTTTCTGAAGACAGTGAGAAGGTTGCAGAATTCTTGACCAGAAATATTGAAGGAAAAAGTTCTATAATAACCTCTAATATCTATGTAAATAGATATGTGAAGAGGGGATTTTTGACTGAAAAAGTGAAGCGGATTCGATCTCTAATGGCAGCATAAGTGATGCAGGCCAAATGGCCTCTTTCTAGGCTTAGTAAAACTCTGATACTTGCCTCTTCCTTTCAAACTGGAGTTTCATCTTCTAATCATCTTAAAACCGGAACTGAAGTTGACATAGTGAAGTTGAAGAATGAAACAAATCCAATTTATATAATGATGCTATTCATGTAAACAACATGTGTAAAAACAAGAGACCTAATTTAAAACTTCAAATATAAACCATTCATTCATCACGATTCATTACAAAATTAGATTCTGTCAATCAAGTCCATCAGAATGTTATAGTTTGTTTGGGTAATCTTTCTGAATTAGGTAATTCGTCATAATTGCTACAGAATGGTAGCAAGGATGAGGGACTTCAGTTGAATGGAGAGAGTGGAGAAGACGTTTTGCAGTGGTATTCAAAAATTTTGAATGGTTTCGGTAAGAGATAAAACATCATTTCCAGTGGAAGAAAAGTTGGCAAGCAAAAGATGCAGATTTAAAATGATTTTTAAAGCAATCAGGCCAGTGGTATTTGAACGTTTTTGGTGAAGGGCCTGTTTTTTGAATAGATAAGCAATAACAAACCTCTAATCTGAATTAAGACAGAAGTCTCGTGATACCAGAGTATAGTCCAACAGGTTTATTTGAAATCACAAGCTTTTGGAGCTTGACTTGACAAAGATGCAATGCTCCAAAAGCTTGTGATTTCAAATTAACTGTTGGACTGTAATCTGGTGTCATGTGACTTCTGTCTTTGGCCAGCCCAACACTTCATAATCTGAATTATAATACTATAGTTACATGTAATATGCAATTGTTACATGTTAAGTTTTTATTTGAGCTTTTTTTTCAGAAAACAGGGTGGGTTATTATTTAGAGTAGAAATCTGGGAATTATTTCACTAATGTAGATGCAAACAAGCCACAGATGAATGACTAATGTGACTGTTTAAACCTCTACTATATGCCGACTGAGCTGCTTCTACTGTGGTTCAAGGTCACATGTTAATGGCATACAGGCACAACTAGTAGTCAGGTCCCACCCAAAACAAGCAGTTGTTGGCCAAATCATAACTAATGGCACTCTCATCCCACCTAAAACAAGCAGTTGTTGGCCAAATCATAACTAATGGCACTCTCACCACATTTAGGTATCTAACAGACTCAACACAGGCTGCTGTTGTTTTATTTGAACAATGTCCTACAAACATATTGGTTTTCTTTTCTTCTATTTTACTGCAGAGGATTCAATTAACTGTGAAATCACAGAAATATTATACAGAATTGTATGAATCCAGTTTCCCTCTCCTATAAGGATAGGAAGGGTCTAGTGGGATATAGGCCATATGCTGGTAAATGAGACTAGAATTACTTATGATATCTGATCAGCATGGATGAGTTAGCCAAAGGACCTGTTTCTGTGCAGTATGTATTCTATATGTAAGCAGTATGAATTATAGCAAAATGGTTGAAGGTTTAAGAAAATCAAATGAACTGCCCTTCCAAAATGACCAGAATCCAAATGACAAGAGAAATGCAAACAGAAAGTGCTGAAATATCCAGTAGGTTGGGCAGCATCATAATGACCCCTGCTAACCACATAAGCCCAAAGTGAACACACTGAAGTATCACAGCTACAATAGGCCTCCCACATCACCTCTCCTCCCCACCAAAGGAAGGCACATATGGGTCTTACTGCTGAAAACGGGGACAACTGAGATGTTGATCACCATGAAGAAGTATAAGATTTTAGGAGTCTTGAGGGATGGATGTCTTATTGACATCTTATTATTTATGTAAGGCTAAGATGAACCATTGCATTTTTCTTCCTTTTCTTTGGTTCTCATCACCAGCCACTGACTTCCCACGTCTCCCCACCCCACCCATCCTACCACGACCTGGTGACCAGTACGCAATTGTGTCCTTGGATATGGAAAAGATCTATTGCAATACTGCACTTAGGCTCAGATGCAATCTTATTGAAAGATTGTTTCAATTGTTAAGATTGATGGAATTGAACCTGATTAGTTGATTGATGTTTTTGTAAATGCCAAGCCAAAATATGGATTCATACACCATGATTTTGAATTTTTTTCTCTTTGTTCATATGACCTGTATTTATGTAGTACAGCATATCTTGACATAGATCTAGTGGAATTATCACTTGTTTGTCTTAAATGTGATAGTCCTATGGAGTCCAAACTCATCTTTGAATGGCCAGAAGAGCTGTGCTTATTTGGGGATTGAATGCAATCTGGCCCCCTGCTGATGATTAAAATTTTGAGCTGGTGCAATTGGTCATCATATGGTGTAGCTTGCTGAACCCACTTTGTTTGGCCTTAGTGATATTGAGATTACCTTGTAACTCAGATTCAATAATCACCACTTATCAGTCTAAAGAAATATCTTAGATCTTCTCTCTGACAAAGGGAAACAACATCTCTGCATGTACTCTGTCAAGTTTCCTGAGCATCTTGTATGTTTCAATGAGCTTGTTCTTATCCTTCTATATTTCAATGAGTATGGTCCCAAACTTCTCATCCTCTTCTTATAAGGCAATGCATCCATAACTGGTATCAGACGAGTGAACCTTCTCTGGACTGCCTGTAATGCTATGTTCAAAACTGTTCAGAATTTCAGATTTGTGAGAATAAAATGGAATAAATAGAGTTTTATGCTCTGAAATTGCTTTTCCTTTTCTAAATTCATCAAAACAAGGCAATAGAGTATACGCTAAGAAACTTGCAACTCCTGTTTAATTCACATGTATGTGATAATTTCGTGTATTGGGAGATGATAGACTTAGTTAGTTAGGCAGCTTGCAAAGACATTGGTGCTAGACTTTGGAATACAACTTGTACCATATTTTAACAGCTGCTCTAAGCAAGAGAATGGAAAGATGGAAAAATAAATTTGTGACACCAAGAGCTGGAACTCATTCTCCCATCCTGGAATACAGCATCAGTTGAAACAGCAAATTAGGAAAATGACCTTTTACCAAGAACTCAAAGGTATCAAGAGATGATTCCGTTGTTGATGAGGAGACAAATCAATAACTGAGAATCTGTGGTTTTATGCCAAGAATCAAACACCTCTAGACTCTAAGTCTTGCTTAACTCTGTAACCTTCACACCTCCCAGCCACACCAGACACTCTACACTTTTAAACTTATTGCTGATGGTTGGTATGTGTTTGATGTCACACTTTTATTATTTCCTTCTCAGAATTAGTAGGTAATAAAAAGTGTTTGTTTTACTCAAAAGAACTTTAGTAACTCACTCCTACATTTCCATGTGAACTATGTTGTAATTGAAGTGTTAGCTGCATGCTGAAGAAATTAAGAATTTTGTTGCAATGGATCAAGAGATGTAAAAGAAGGACCCAATTCCCCAGTTGATGAAGCATCTAGGCCCGAAATGTCAGCTTTCGTGCTCCTGAGATGCTGCTTGGCCTGCTGTGTTCATCCAGCTCCACACTTTGTTATCTTGGATTCTCCAGCATCTGCAGTTCCCGTTATCACTCACCCAATTCCCCTCACTCACTTGATTGTAATATGAGCCATTTTTCTTTCAGAACCCAGGATGAAGTCCATCACAAGCCAATACTGGCAAAGGAAATCTACCGCAATCATGTTTTTCCTCTGTGCAGCAATTTACGCTGTAAAGTTTGGCAGATATAAAATCCTACTTATGTTGGTTTCCATGTTTTTTCAAAACCGTCTTGGTAAATGCCTTTAGTCCTCATTAGAATGACTATTAAGTTAATTGCCTATGTAGCTTCCAGTCTATTCAACAAACATCCCCAAAATAAGGAGAAAATGCAATGAACAAAAAGAAGATGGATTTATTATATGCCTGCTGTCCAAATAAGTATGTATCAAACACATCTGCTTTTTGGATTTACCCTTATTTTCTCCCTGGAAAAGGAAACTGCAATGGCAAAAGATATATGATCATGGTGCCGTGGGCAGTGATTGACTTCAAAGATTCTATTGCCAATATCACTTAACTGAAAAAAAACTGAGCCTGTTTTGAGGAAGAGGGCCACACTGCACCCAATATAAGTGCAGAAAAAAACGGAAAGGAAATGGACAGAAATGCATACATTTTGGGGTCATGAATTAGACTGTTTAAGTGTATAAGGGTAACTAATATACATTAAGAACATGAGAACTAGGAGAAGGAGTAGGTAGTTCAGCACTTCGAGTTCACTATGCATTTAATATGATCATAGCTGATCTCATGTCGGCCTCAATCTGTTTCTAATTAAAAATCTGTCTATCTCCTCCTTAAATTTACTTAGTGCCCCAGCATCCACCACACTCTGGAGTAATGAACTGTACAGATACGTGACCCATTGAGAAAAGTTTTTTCTCCTAATCTGTGTATTAAATCTCTTGACCCTTGTCCTAAAACTGTGACCTCTCATTCTAGTTTGCCCCTGTGAGAAAATATCCTCTGTACTAAACATCTACTTTGTCAAGCCTCTTTAATATCTTACATACCTTAATTTGATCTCCTCTCATTCTTCTAAGCTCCAGAGAGTATAGGCTTAAACTAAGAGGGAGCATTGTCCTGTATGCAGTGTGTCCCAAAGTCATAATCTGGTTTAATTATATGACATAAAGAGAAATCATGCCTGGAACTGGAATATTTACTTGGTATTGAAGCATTATATTTCAGATTTGTACCTGCATCTATTAATTATAAAGCCAGAACTTAATATTCACAATTTTAATAATGAAAGTCTATATTGTCCTGTTTTAACATGATCAATATGGTTTTTGCAAAATATTAATGGAATGGAATGACTGCTGATCAACCATCTGAAATATTTTTTTAAAATGTGCATTGCATATGTATTTGCAGTATAAAACCTTTAAAAAACTCTACGTTCTTTAACAGATTTTCTCACTTCACATATGTAGAATCCCTACGGTGCAGAAAGAGACCATTTGGCCCAATCAAATGTGTATTACCCCTCTGAAGACCATCTCACCAGACCCAGCCCCCTATAACTCCACTTTTGCTATAGTTAATCCATCTAGCCTACAGATCCCCGGACATTGTAGAAAATTTAGCAGGGCCGATTCACCTAATCTGCATGTTTTTGAACTATGTGAGGAAACCAGAGCATGCAGGAGAAACCCACACAGACAAGGGCAGAACTTGCAACCTCCATGTAGGCGGTCACACTTTGGAATTGAACCCAGGTCACTGGTGCTGTGAGGCAGCAGTGCTAATCACTATGCCACCCTTTTCCATTTGTTGGTCATTTTAAGAGTTTAGTAGGTTGTTAATCATTCTTTACTTCAGAAGTTTCACTGCTACTCCATTGGTTCCTGCGTGTCAGCAAATGCAGTTTATATTAAATAGAAAAAATGTTTTCAGCATTATCTATTTGTGTCACCAGCAATATTTTCTAGACTATATAGTTGTCAACATCAATTCATTTATTGTAGGATAAGATATCTCTAACTCTCCAAGTTCTTACATGAATTTCTGAGGGAGGGCTGAATTTCCCAGGCTCTGAACAACATTGTCATCAGTGAGAGAGTTGGGAAAATCTTGTGAGATCAGCAGATTCTTGACATCAAGAGCAAAAAAAGCCATTTCCCCCTCAAAGTGTTGAAAGCTGAGCCAAGTTTCTCACTCGTGAGTGGTGAGATGCCTATTTTCATACATTAGCATTTATTAATGTCACATAATTAGTTAATCTCACCTCATTGATATGCAGTTTCCCATCCTCTCACCCACTGGGTAAAAACTACATGATGACAATTCCTATCATAGTGAGAGCAGTAACTTGGTGACTGCAGCTTACTACTTGCTCCAATGACTCTTCATCATCGACACTGGTCACCAGCATCAAAGGACATGCTCAATAGGTAGTGACTCCATTCATCCCTCCACCCAGCAGGACTTTCAGCTCTCTGACAGCAAAGATAATTCCGCTCTGTCCAGCATATTTGGGGCAAGTGATAAGAACCGTGAATGGCAGCTCCAAACTGCCAGCTTTTAATTAGATGCACGCTGGCCTTCAAAGATTGATGTGCCGCCAGGAATCCCAGAATGTTGTGGAGGCCACCAGTACCGCCACCTGTGGTCAGAGGGAGGATAGAATGAGTGGGATACCCTAGGGCCATGGTGCAGTGATAATAAACGTGCTTGGGAAGACAGCATAAGAAATATCACTCAGACTCACACAGAAACCCTTCCTGAGCATCACCAAAAGTGATAGCTAACTTCTAGTAAATTTCAGCTCAACATTTCAACAGCTAAGTTACAGCAACACTGTATGTTGTGGGAGCATTAACCACTCTATGTTAGAAGTTAATGATGTTTGAAATCATATTACTAATTATATTCTTATGTTCTTCAGAAGATCCAAACAAATTTATTTCAGAAATGGCATCTGGTAGACAGATTTAAAGGATAAGATTACCTCTGAACTCGATGCTATCCATGACTAGAAATCAACCTCTTTAAAATCTTTCACAGACATTCCTGCAGTAACTGTAAGTTCTGAGAATTCTTATTATCTCATAGGGTTTTCCTCCTTTGATCATAAATGTAGAGCTGTTATTTAAAATGCAGTAGCTTTGATAGGCAGTATTTTCATCTTTTATTTCAGCATTAAGGCTCCAGCTATTTCCTCCACATCTCTTGTCCAACTAACCCACAGACACTATCTTTGGCAAAAATAGCATCAGGTGATTTGTTCTTATGAAATTGTCAAAGCTCCCCTGAATTAGCAGTCAGGTAGCAAGTGAAAGCAACTTGAGCATAACTTGCCCTTTCACATTTTGTTTAATCTCCACAGGGAAGGTCACTAACTTCACTTCCAAGATAGCCATGTGAAAAATCCAACTACTGAAAAGCATTATGTTTCTGTGATCTGGGCCCGTTCCTCAGAATGTCCCATTGTAGAGCAGAGCTGTGTCTGTTTACAAAAATGTAATAGAAATAATGCAAGTCAATAATATTCATTATGTACAGAAAGTGCTGGAAAAACACGACAAGTCTGGCAACATTTGTGGAGAGAGCAACAGAGTTAATGTTCTGAGTTATCAGCTCCAAAAAAGAATCATGCTGGACTTGAAATGTTAACTTTGTTTCTCTCTCTGAAGATGAGCTGGTTACATCATCAGACATAACAGCAGAGATAGCCTTTCGTCTCAATGAATCTATTCTGCCATTCAATGAGGTCATGGCTGATTTGATAATCCTCAACTCCATTTTCCCACCCTTTCCCTATAACTTTTGACTCCCTTACTGGTTATACAGCTCTCTATCTTAGCCATTAAGATACTTGAAGACTAAACCCCTACAGTCTTTTGCAGTAAAGAATTCAACAGATTTACTGCCCTCTGCAAAAGAAGTTCCTCCTACTATTTGTTTTAAATGGTCAACCTCATATTTGCATAAGTTCATCCTACAGTTTCCCACATGGAGAAACAATCTCTCACCATATACCATCATAAGACAGTCTTTCAATACTTATGATCAGCCTAGTGGATCTTCTCTGGACCACATCCAATCCCAGTGCATCTTTCCTTGGATAAAGGTCCCAAAGCTCTTCACAGCATGCCAGCTGTTGTCAGACTTGTGTCTTGCATAGTCTTCACAAGGCCTCATTATTTTTATACACCATTCCCTTTGAAATAAAGTCCAAAATTCCCTGTATTTTCCCTATTACCCATTGAACTTGGATGCTAGATTTTTTGTGATTCATAGATGAGGACTTGAGGACCTCTATTCTGTAGATGATGTAAATGGTACATGTTCATCAACAATTAGAGTTCTTCCAATGTCTGGGTGAATTTCTCTTCTCAGGTACCTGAAAGGAAAAAAAGGCAAGATAAAAGTTGTGTGTTGGGTGATTGGAAAGCTTTTATTCCTTTTCTAGGAATGTGGCCATCAATGGAAAGACCAAAATCATTTTTACCTATCCCAAGTTGCTTTTGAACTGAATGCCATTTCAGAAGGCAGTTTAGAGTTATCCACATTGCTGTGGGCTTGGGTTGCATGCAGGACGGACTGAATAAGAATGGCATATTTTCCTCCTTAAAGGATATTAGTGAGCCAGATTTCTTTTTTTAATGACAATTACTAATCATATCAAAGTTACCATTACAAAGACTAGGGGGTTGGATTTAATGTTTTTCACGCTAAGTGCCTGGGTACATATCTTCAGTTGTGACTCAAGTCCCACTCTCATCAACAGGAAGTTATGCGGAATCTGATTGGCACTGATTAGGCACTTAAGTGCTCACTGGTGAGCAGTCTCACTACACACGCTTGGGTCATTGTGAAGCTACTGATAATAAGAGGTTTGGCAGCCACTGGGAACTGATGAGAATCAATGCAGCCCAGGCTGTACAGCCATAATGATACAATGTGGTGAGAACATAAATGTCTTTTTTTGGGTGGTTTGCAGGGTGGAGGCTGTGGGAGAAGGTGGTCAGGGCAGACTTGGGGATGTGTGTTGGAGGAGTCCTTTGGCAGCCTCCCCTCATCGGCCCCAAATTACTCCCAGATTGGAGGAAATAGAATCCTCCCACTGAATTTGGCCAGCAAGCCACCCTTGTTTTCCTGTCAGGAAAACACCAGCCACTTTTGGTCTATAGTAGATTAAGGTCCTTACATTTCATTAATTGACGACTTGTAAGTCTTTATTGGTGATGGGTCAAGAAGGCTATCCCATAGGCAGCATAATGGCTCAGTGGTTTGCACTGCTGCCCCATAATGCCATGGACAGTGGTTTGATTCCAGTGGCTATCTGTGTGGAGATTGTATATCCTGTCCATGTCTGCGTGGGTTTCCTTTGAATGTTCTGGTTCCCTCCCGCAATCCAAATATGTGCAGATTAGGTGGATTGGCCCTGTTTAAAAATCATGCAAACAGGTAAAGTGGGTTAGCCATGATAACAAAAAACTCATGCAGTGTTATGGTGATGAGTGAGGTGGTGGGTTTGGGTGGGATGTACTTTAGAGATTGGCACAGACTCAATGGGCCAAGTGGCCTCTTTCTGCGCTGTAAGCATCCTATGGAGCTTCTGATCAGAACATGGTTGGCAGTAAGGGGCAGATCTCTCTCTATTCACATTTTCTCTAAACTGCGTGGTTGCACATGCGCACATCTGCTCCAATGTTTTAACATTGTGAGCAATGTTAGCACATCAAACATCGCCTTGACTTCTACACATGGGCTTCCAAGGCCCACATAACCACTAAGAAAATTAGAGGGAACCCTGCTGTCTGGTGCCAACTCTGTACATTATTTGCCCTTCTTACTACTATCCTCTGCCACTTCCAGGGAGAAGAAAATTCTACCCTAGCTTTCAATTTCTTTCTTAGTTGTACTTGTATTCCAACAGCTGCCCTGGTAGGATTCAAGCCCTTGTTCATAGGGTTTTAAGCAAACTTAGTAATTATCAAATCAATGACAACACCACTTCCTAAGTAAGCTTATGCTCTCTGCGCTTCTAAGAAAAAAATGAATTACATTTATACAACACTCTTCTTAATCACAGGATGTCATAACACACTTTATAGCCAATGAAGTACTTATAGTCACTGTTTTTGCAAACATAACACCCAATTTACACAAAACAAGCTCCCAAAAAGAATAATGTTATAATAACCAACTCCTCTGCTTTTGTAATGTCAATTGAGGGATACATATTAACCAAAACATTGGTATAAACACCCTATTCTTCTTCAGAATGATGTTGTGGATCTTTCATATCAATCCGAAAGGCCAGGCATGCACCTGATTTAATGATGTACAAGTGGAAAGCCTTCCAACAATGCAACATTCCCTCAGTTCTGCCCTGGGATGTCAAATTTGATTTTTAGCTCTAATCTTTGAGTGGGACTCGAACTGACAACGTAAATGGCTAGAATGCTAACAATTGAGACACAACGGACACATAATGTCAGAAGAGATAGTAAGAACTGCTGTTGCTGGAGTCAGATATAACACAGTATGGAGCTGGAGGAACACAGCAGGCCAGGCAACATCAGAAGAGCAGGAAAGTTGATGTTTCGGGGCAGGATCCTTCTTCAGAAGAAGGGTCCCAACCCAGAAGTTAACTTTCCTGTTCCTCTGATGTTGCCTGGCCTGCTGTGTTCCTCCAGCTCCGCACTGTGTTATATTTAATGTCAGAAGAGATTGATAAGGAGGAAGTGGGATGTGATGACGAGAATTGGAATGAAGTTACTGTTACCTTTAGTGGATTCTTCCCTGTTGCCAACCATAGTCTCGGGAATGGCCCTTCTGATTTTGTCCAATAAGATGGTAGGAAATAAGCACAGGAATAGACTATTTGACCCCTTGAGCCTGCTCTGCTATTCGATAGTATCATGGCTTACCTGACATTTTTCATATCCACTTTCCTGCCTTTTCCCCAAAACCCTTGGTTCCTATATTGATCAAGAATCTATCTTAGTCTTAACTATATGAAAGGACTCTGCCATCACTGCTGTCTGGGGCAAGGAGTTCCAGAGACTCACAACCATCTAAGATAAGAAATTCTTCCTCATCTCAGTCTGAAATTGGCTGCCTTTATGCTGAGGCTATGCTCTCTGATCCTAGACTCTCCCATGTCAGGAAACATTCTCTCAGTACTTACCCTATCAAGCCCCTTAAGAAGCTTTTATTTTTCAATGAGATCATCTCCAATCTTCTAGTTTCCATTGAACAGAGTCCCAATTTGTTTAATGCCTTGCTCATAAGACAAGCCAACCATACCAGGAATCACCCTGTGAACATTCTCTGAGCTGTCTCCAATGAAATTAAAGCTTTCCTTATATAAGATGACTCAAACTGCTTTCAGTACTCCAGATGTGGTCTCACCAGCATCTTGCACAGTTGCTTAAGAATTTCCCTACTCTTGTTCTCCAATCCCCTTGAAATAATGGCTAACATTCCTCAGCAATTTCTTCCATATGGCTTTAAGTATGCAGCCACATCACTCTCTGAGCAGATAATGTTCATTGCTTCTAATTGTGCACTACCTTCTTCTACTAAAGAGACAGGGAAGGGAATTCGTAAATGTCATAAGTATACTTGTAGGTGAGAATCTCATGATTGACTAGCTGGAAATATTTACAAGCTGTGAGATGTTGGTGTGCGATTTGCTAAGTGTGGAAGGAAGAGGTAAAACATATGCATGGTAGTACTAGTCATAAATGATGTGTTTGACAGTAAGGTGAATGAGGGCAGATCTGGTGCATTGATCAAAGCATTAAGTCAATGCTGCAGATGGTGGAATATTGCTATAAAAAAATGCATTCACTAACCTTGACTAATTATGTGAGACTTCTTATGGTGTTGTATCCAGCGTAAGTTCTCAAAAATTATATTTGTACTTATCTGTTTTCCTTTCCTTGCCTTCTCATCATGAGATTCTTTTATCCTCCCCAATCTCTTGTGGTTTCAGGGTTTCAGTCCTCCTTATTACCTCCACCATCAGGTCAGCACAGAACATTACAGTGCTGGACAGCAATGCACAGCCGGCCGTTGTTATTTGTTGCCCTGCACTATTCTAACCAGTGTCAGTATTTTCAGTGGCCACAATGCTGCTTCCCTCTCAGAGGTGCAATCTAGTCTTAATCACCAGTAGCATGTTAGATGCTCTTTGATGAATTGCGCAGACAATGCTGTTCACATTGGCTGCAGGTAGAAATTATTATAATCTGAAGGTTTCAGGAGTACGGTGTGCTGTCAGCATTACTTTGGGTGTTGGGCAATCATGTATTATTTTTAGGAGCTAGCCAATTTGGCTGTTACTGTTTCTTGGTAGAAATATTGCTCTTAGGGCCACATTAATTTTTTAAATCTCAAAGATTAAGTGCTAAGGGATATAATGTTGCTATCTCTATAATATCTATAGATACAGTCTGTACTTTCGGTTTTAGCCCAATGTTTATCAAAGGTAACTCTTAAAAGCCTTTAAAAGCACCATTGGCCTTGTGGTGGGCTATATCTTTTGAAAATAGTATGAAACAAACTTGGTCCTATCTGCACTATTTTATTTTGAATGGTGTTTGAAATGTTAACTGTATTTGTTGAGCTCGATGATGGCATCTGTTGAATTGCACTTAACCTACCTTGAATAATTTGATGATTTTGTCAATGATATATTTATTTAAACTCTTCGGTATGAAAGCTCTTTGTGGAAGAACTTGCTAAAACTGTCATGGTGTGAAGTATTTTAGGATATTTTAAAGGATAACTTTAGCAAGGCATTGGAGAAGTGGTAGATCCATAAATCTTTGATTTTTATTTATCTTCACAGGACATAGCATAATAAACTGTGTGTTGGGTGTCCTAAAACAAATAAATATCAGCAGCTGTCCAAATGATATCTGATAATTGTTTAAGATGTGGAATATTCTAGTTACATATCTCTGTTATGCTATACCAGATGATAAATTACTTGCAAGTATAATGAACTCATAGGTTATGCATATAATTGTAATTGTGATGAAACACAGTTTCTGTATTGGACCACTTCATGTCCAATTGCACAAATTAAACAGAACAACAGGGAAGGAGGCAAATAATTTTGAGCATTGTTGATAAAGTTCTGCTTTAACCCCATGCAAGTTAAAGTTTCATCTTGATGGATTCATTGTGCATTTGCGGCATTTTCTCTTCTTATTTCAATATCCTGCTCAGTCTTCCTGTAAGGGCTTTCCGTTATTTATTAACAGCAGTTGCCTATAAGTTTTACACAGAAATTATAACCTTGAACATGCTCAACATTATATCCTTTACAAAGCTGTGATATTTGATATACATAGTTTTTACAATGAACACCGATTGAAATTTTGACTTGTCCCTTTTTATAAACAGCTTTCTTTGCAGTTCTCAAAAATAAATGTGAGTCCACTGTCCAGCTTGACAGCTTGAGATATTTCTATTTGAATTATTTCCTTCGATTATCCAAACAGAACTTAACAATTTCTCAAACAAGAACTCCCATAAACTGACTAATACATGACAAGAATGAATAAGGTAATGTATTAACTTGAGTAACCTTTACATCCATAACTTCACTTCTAAACTTCAATTCAAGTTGGGGGAATACAGATATCTTTAGCAGTTAAATCAGTCAGATTTTGTCTGGAGGAAGTGAGAGAGTTTGGGAAGCGAGCCTGTCTAACCAAAAAATATGTTCCCTTCTGCTCTTTGAACCTAATAGATACTTACTTCTGAAGTCCCCTAGCCCTGCTTGAAGATATCCAGATCCTATTTCCTGTCAGAATTGCATACTTACCTCTGAGGTAGAAGGGAGGTAACTCTTTAGGTCTGATAGCAAATTTTTTTTATATCAACAGGAGAGCACAGACGTCTGCACTTTCAAAGGCACATATTGTGTCAATTGATGTAGTCTTGATACAGAATTCTATTTCTGCTATTTCTGCAATTCGCACTGTATAGTACTAAACTAATCCCCGTCTTACTCTTCATGTTGTGTTGAACATTTAAGGACAATGTGATCCCTTAGGCATGAATTTTTGTTTTTGCTGATGTACAAAGAAAACAACAAAAATCTGGAGAAGAAGACCTTGTAAATAAACAAAGTCTTCATGTATCTACAAGTTAATTCATTTACTTAGAAAATTGATACCCAACGTTCACTCGCTGAACAAGATGAAAAGAATTAGTGGAGCTTGTAGTTTCTTGAATATTTTCCAACTCAATTAAATAATTCAAACATGATACTTTTGACCTTTGGAGCAATAATGCAACAATTGTCCTGAATGAGCTGAACTTGTAAAGTACTGCATTGTTACTGGAGGTAAATTACAACCCATGGACTTAATTGGCAATATCCTGTATTTTGTGATAAATAGCTAGATTATATCATTTGCTAGCCAATAGGCGGATTACAGTAATACAGTCACAGTCTTTCTCCTGATTTATTAGTAAAGCACTAAAGCTATAAATTTTAGTGATTTTGTTACCCTTATATTTTTGAACTTTATAAAGTTCTGTGCTACATTTTATGGAGAAGAAGCTATCCAGCCTTCAGGAAGCTATATTGCCTAGCCAACAGTGATCTTAATATAGCATCAAAAATAATCCTAATTAGTTCTGTATCCGATTTGGTGACATTTTTCCCAGTTCTAGCCTTGGTACTCAACTTGTCCTTTAAAATATGGTCATGAATAAAATACTTTCCTAGATTGGCCACTGCTGAAGTTGAGTTTTTTGGAGTTGATTCAAAGCTGAAAATGAATGTACTTATATAGCGCCACTCATGGCTGCTGGATATCCAAAAGTAATTTTGTATAGTTACTGCTTTAATGCAGAAAATGCAACAGCCAGATGATGCCTAACAAATTCCCATATCACGGTAATACTTTACAAGCGTTCAAACATCAGAAGCAGTCTGCTGTAGACACCACTAAGTGATCTCACAACTGACAGATCAAATTGAAGCTGTACAATACTGTCTAACTCTGTCACAACTGGTGATGTAAACAACTGGAGATGGAGTATTCAGAGACATTCCCATCCTCAGGGTGTGGAAACCCAGCACTGACTCCAAAAGGCAGGACTAGAGTATTTGCAAAAATCTTCAGCCAGACGTCCCACGTGAATGATCTAGCTGAGCCTCCTTCTGAGGACACCAGCTTCCCAGATGCCAATCTTCAGTTAATTTGATTCAGGGAATCATGGACTTTCTTTTTCTATTATACTTTTATTTTGCCTGTACTGCACATGCTGGCTTTCTGCAAAGGCAACTCTCAAAGCTGTGTAATTTATCCTTCCACATCATTAAACAATACCTTTTTACAAAGCGCAATTGAATCATTTCCATGATGTTTTCATGCCAGACACTAACCACCCAAAAAATTTTCATTCATTTCACCTTTTGTCCTATAAATGGTGTTCTTTGGTTTTCCACCTATCCACTGTTGGGAACAGTTTCTCCCCATCAAATCTCCACTGAAACTTCTCAAAAACAGACACGGCACTCCAGTCTAGTCTCATCGCCCAAGTTCCTCATCCCTGAAACAATTTTTAAAAAATTGTTCATGGGATGTGGGCATCTCTGGCCAGACCAGCTGTTGGTGCTCACTTGCATCTGCTGTCCTTATCCTTCCAAGTGGCAGAGGTCATGGGTTTTTGATGTGCTTTTGGAGGATCTTTTACTGAGTTACTGTTTACATTCTTTGCATCTCTTCTGCAGCATCTCCTTAGTTTTCACATCATTGGGAGAGTGAAGTACCCTTTCAAAATTCAACCCTGTGCTTAACCATAGTTTACCATAACCCCTTTCATTTATAACACATACATCTATTCAGGTGTGACTCCAACCAGCAAATCTTCCCCCCAGCCAATCCCCATTGGCTCCTGTTTTACTAGGGGTCCTTGATTCCTACCATTTCATAAATGTGCAAGATTTTCTTTTCTTCTTTGGGAACATCAAGTTTAAAAATTCCACTTTTGATAAGTTGGTGGGAAAATTTGTTGATACCTCATTGCTTTACAAAGTACACTTCTTGTTGTTAGCACTTCTCCATTTCTTCCAAAGAAACTGGCTAAGGTGAGCTTCCATTCTCACAGCAGGCTGCTTTTGAAAGTTGGCCCACAGTGAACAGGAAATGTAATATGTTCTGATGGAGCTGTTTAAATAGCTATTGAAGCAAAGTAACTTTTTTCTGCAGTTCTGAACTGAGGGATGCAGCAGGGCAGTGGGAGACTCAAACAGAGTAGGCCTTAGGAGGAGGGGGGAGTTGGTCTGTGGGGCATAGACAGATTGGTGAGGGAGGGGGTGTGTGGAGGAGAAATGATCTATGAAGGGTGAACACAGGTCAGTGATGGGTAGTGACCGAGCCATGCTTCATATACCTCCCTACTCCACCAAACTAAACCAGTAAAATGTTTAAGGCCACTTAAATGATCATTGGTAATATGGCTGATATACTTCAAATAGCTTTAATTTTGTCTTGTCTTCATTTTACACATTAGTGTGCACAAAGTACAATTACAAAAGTGTCATACCCAGAAAAGCCAGCATTTCAACAAATGCCAAAGCTGTTAAACTCTGGGGCTGTTTCAATCACTAAAACCCAGCATTGAATCTTACAAGAGGCAGTTAATTCCCGTGGCTGGCAATAAATGACATTTGAAAGCGACAGGATAAGAAGCCTTTTTCAGCATAACCTTGTGAATTTTTAACTTACATTTAAAATGAATAGGTTTAGAAAGTTGCAAGAAATCAGGAAAATCTGCATTTTAATACCATCTCTTACATAACATTCAATTGTCTAATGTTGCATTATGTGCAAGAGTGAGCAACGCTAATACATAATCAACTTGTAGAAAGTGCATGATGTGCAAATAGGGCAGGGAGCCAACAAATCTATGACTTTGTTATTTTCCAGCCTCCAGTTGTTATTGCGGTGAAAGGATTATTGTTGGCTAGAGTTTTCTTTTTACCCCAAGTGACACACTTTCCCTATCAACAAGTTTCACTGCAAATAGCTGACAGGTCGAGAGCAAGAGATCTTTTTATTTCTTAGTGACTTACAGAAACCTGAGAGATCTGAACAGAATTTGCTTTTGTGCATTGCTTTGTAGTGTGCTGGTGACACAAAGGCTACATTGTGGTTGACCCTCATACCACAGGTATTTGCTGGTACTTAGGATTGAATATGTTCTAACAAGAACTGCCATCTCCCCAGGTGTTCATTTTATTTCCTCTTAATAATGATGATGGCAAATATTGCTGCCAAATTTTAAAGCTGGGATAGCTATCACAACCCCACTTAAAATAAACACTCCTGCAAGTTGAATAGATTGAATGCCATTGCCAAGAAAAATTGGTAGGCCATTATTTTCTAAGTATTATCTTAAAGCAAATTGTATTTGGAATATTGTGTGATTTTCATTCAGAATAATACTAAAGGCAGATCTTGTATTATTATTTCCACAGAAGTAAATTTTGATTCAAATATTGTTCTCATCAGCCAATCAACAGCTTTAGTATTTTGCTCATAATCCAATAACTGCATGGCTGGCAAATATCTTTGGGGAAGAAACAATTTTTTGCCCAATATTTTAACAAAGCTCATCATGTTGTTTGGCTATGACATAATTAAGGGGCTGTTTTTCAAGTAATAACTCTCCAAAGTAAGCCTTACCAGAAGGCCTGTTGATGTCACAAATCAAGAAACAGGTCTATTGAGGCTTAACTTTACTGACATTAGGTTGGACATACAGATATGCAACCTAGGAAGCTAGCAACAGCTGTCTACAAACTTCAACAAAGTGACAATTTATAGAGACTGAGTAGACTGGGATTATACTCATTGAAATTCAGAAGAATGAGGGAAGATCTTGTAGAAACATATAAGATTATGAAGGGAATAGATAAGGTGGAGGCAAGGAGGTTGTTTCCGCTAGTAGGTAAAACTAGGACAAGAGGGCTTTGCCTCAAAATAAAGGGAAGCAGATGTAGGACTGAGGTCAGGAGGAACTTCTTCACCCAAAGGGTTGTGAATCTGTGGAATTCCATGCCCAGTGAAGCGGTTGAAGCTACCTCGCTGAACGTTTCTAAGGCAAGGCCAGATAAATTTTTGAACAGTAAAGGAATTAAACGTTATGGTGAGTGGGTGGGTAAGTGGACCTGAGTCTCAAAAATATCAGCCGTGATCTTACTAAATGGCAGGACAGCCTCGAGGGGCCAGATTGCCTATTCCTGCTCCTCGTTCTTAAGTTTTTATAAGCAGGCTGAATATGTGAAACAAAGAATTGGACTGAAAATAGTCAGAGATGGGGTGGAATTCTCTCTTTCCCAGTCCAGTATGTCAACAAAGTAGAATGAGGGGGGAATAAAATCAGAACTTTTTCCCCTCAAGTTGCGAATGTTGGCTTCAGATTCTTGCCTTTGAGTGGTGAGTGGTTTTATTTTCCATACAATTGCATGCCATTATAGTCTAAATTAACTCAATTTAAATCACACTTCCAATTCTTCTCTTTTCCACTGCTAATCCAAATGGTGCAATTTCCCAGCGGGTAAATCAGAGTGGGCACCAGGTGGCTGCAACTTGCCAAACACCTTCTTGCAGCTGCTTCTTCTGTACAATGTTCCTGTATGCTTTTTAGCCACCGTAATCCTCGACCTTCTAACCACACAACTCTGAATTGGAAAACAATTTGTCTCACCACATGATGGTGCCTGATCTTGGATAAACTTAGACACCACTAGGCCTGAACCATCAGCTTTTGTGTTCCTGAGATACTGCTTGGCCTGCAGGGTTCATCCAGCTTCACACTTTGTTATCTCACCACTTCAGGCTCAACGCTTTACCTTGGAGCTGATGGATATCCAAGACTTGCATGCTTCTGCCAGGTCACTTTGTGAGCAAGGACAATAATGCATCTGATGCATTTGTACAAGGTGCTGTAACACTGGTGTTAAGACATTCATCTTATGGCTGTTAACTTGGTTTTTTTAGCAGTCACCTGCTCTAATGTTTAATGGGAGGATACCAACCTCTGACTGTTTCACATTGTTTTCCTAGCGCATTAGGTGTTGACTACTCAGTTAGTGGTTCCCAGCATCTGTGCTTTACCTTGCTCTTTCATGCAGAGGGAAAGACAAGCAGCTTGTCAAATTCAGAATGCTGAACAGACAATCTATCAGTCACTTAGGGTGGACATGTTGCTATATCACATCATGATACATCTGAGTCAAGGCTTCAGCATTTCTGGCAGTTCATTTGGAGCATGCACTGCATGTGATTCATACAAATGACCATCTGTGAAGCTCAAAGCAGAACATCCTTCCTGGGGGTGAAACGAGACTGAAGTCAGTCAAGGGGCTTATCCAATTATACTGTTGAGCATTGGTAGTCAGTCGTGCAGGTTATGTGCAAGAGTTCAGGAATTATGGCTGGGTCAGTTGGGTGTTGTTGAGATGTCCATTTTGAGACTAAGCCAGTTTTTTCTTGCCATGAATCAGGGTGATGGAAATTGCAAGAGTAGTTAGTGGTCATGCACGAGAGAGTTGGTGATGTGCCCCAGTTGAGTGAGTGGGAAGCATAGTGGGGATTGGATTCCTAGTAGTTTTGGAGAATGAGGTGGTTCTGAATGCTTGAGCAGAAATTTTTGCATAACGGGTTCAGGACTCTAGAGAAATATTGTGATAATGTTACAGAGCTACACATTATTGAACTGAAAAGGCACAGTTTGAGCGGCAAGCAAACACTGCACCTGTAAGACTCACAGGAGCATGTGGACATGAACACAAAGAAAATGGATTAGTCTTTGCCTAATGTAACCATAACATCAGAAGGAGGTATATCTATAATTACCATGTAAAGGAGTATTTAGTATTCATATCTGATAAATAATGTTACTTTGAAGTCTAAACTTGAAGACAATTTTGACGTTGCCTTTTAATCGACCAGGCTGCCTTGATCCAAAACACACAGTCTGGTATGAAAACATAATAAAAGCAACACAACATCCATACTATCAAGAGTTGTGGCCCATCAGCCTTGATGAGATGGATATGCAGTGGCAGAGTTAGACTGAGTGTGGCACTGTGTATGTAAAATTGCAGAGAGAAGATAGTAGCATTTACCATGGCAGAAATAGAAGTATATTTAACTTCTTGTGGCACAGCTGGGTTCCCCTTTGGATGAAGGACTTAGCACTGACTTGTATTGCAGTTTTTGCCTACGTTGGCTGGATCTGTTAGCATAGCTTCCTCTGGGTGGAATAATGGCGGGAAATAATTGTTGACCAGAACTTTTAACTGGATCAGCAACATAAACCCTCTCTGTCAAAAGAGCAGACTTCAGCAGGACAGGGCTCTGTCTGCATGGAAAAAGAATGCCCAACTCATTGCCATCCCATTCACCAGAACCTCCAGATCCGCATCCTGGAAGTAAGGTTCAAGATTGCCTTCCCACTGAGGCATTTTTGTGGTTCAACTCGACAGTTTGAGAGGTAATTCCTGCCTTGCAGCACCTAGTGTTGTGCTAATGGGATTTCAGTATGGAGCTAGGTGTTTGTAAGCCAGAAAGACTTACAATGGCTACCGCACCTGCTTCATTCCCTACATGATGGCAGGGGCGGAGTAGGCAGCATCCAGGTTCCTGAACCTGGGGCTCGTCCACTCCACCCACTTTTCTTTTCTTTTTTTTCTCATTTTTTATTCTTTTTAGTATTTGGTTCTACTTACCTTCTGGGGAGAGCTCAGTTGTGGCAGCAATGGCAGTGATGGCATCAATGTGGAAGGTGGGCATTGGTGTCGTTGGGGTTCGGAGCGTGGAGGCAGCTGGTGAGTCTGGAGTGGGACTCTGGCAGTGGCAGTGAGGAGGTGGCTGGCGGAGGGGTGATCATGGGGCCCAGGATTGGCTGCTACATCAACGTCATCAAGGTAGGCCGAGTGGCGAAAGATGGTGCCAGAGAAACAGTGAATTCATCATTGGTAGCGTCCAGCGCTTATGGCAGCAAAGTAGTGGGAGAAGGGTTATGGACTCTCTTGAAACTATATATATATATAGTATTATTCTTAATCTGTTCAAAATGGCTTTGGATCATGGCGCCAGTGAAAGCTTTTCACTTTATTTTCCGGTAATTTTTCACTGTAAAATGCATGTGACAATAAAATTATTCATTCAAATAGAAATCATCCATTCAAGAAATGCTCCAACAGCTTGAACCCACAATTATTGAGGCAAAAAGTGAACGATTATGTGAGAAAATTCACACAGAGTCTTGACAGACCAACCAACAGGAAACCCACTTATAATTTAATGACGATGGGAAAATTCGGCTTTATCAGAACTTAGGTTACAGATTGCTCTAGCTTTCAATCAATTTATTGAGGTGTAAGAAATGTAAAAAAAAATAAATTAGAAGGCACAAAATCTAGCAGTCTTTATTTTCTTCTTTCATGTGATGAGTGTCACAGGCTGGGCCTAATTGGTCCTGAGAAAGTAAAGGTAAGTCATTTTCTTGAATTGCTGGAACTGGTGCACTATCAGGGAGTTTTCACCAAGTACCAGAGATATGGTTCCAATTCAGGATGGTGTGCGCCTCGAAGGGGAGCTTGCAAATGATGCTGTTCCTAAGTAATAGTGGACGTAGATTTAATGAAGGATGATGCAAACTCCATGTGAACAAACTGAATGCGATTTTCAACAATTCATAACAAAAGCAAGTATTATCCTAACATACAATAAGAGAATCATTCCTTATCATGGTGCCACATTCCGGTAAACTCCTAAGTCTGTAACTGTTTTAAAATGAGATGAACTTGAAATGCACAAATGTCTGCAAGTAATTGTTGATCAGAAATGTAACTGGACTGATCACTGCAACCAAAAGAGCCGACCACAGCAGGAAGGACTCTATATTCTGAGTAGCTCAACCTTCTGATTTGGTGTAACTTTGCCACCACCAATAAGGCAAATGTGCAGAGTGAGACGAAATATGCCTTGAATGAGTAAACTCCAACAACACTGAAGAAACTCAAGAACATCCAAGAATAAGCATCCCAAATGATTGGTGCTGTTGCATTAGGTAATGGCCTGAAAGAGTTCATTTTGAAATTGCATTAGCTCCATTCACTCTGATGGTGTAACACAATATTTTGGATGAAGCCTTGTCGTTCACACACAAGGAGGGAGACAGGCAGACAGGGTTTGCTGACTCCAGATAGTTTTAATTGTGTCTAAATAGCTAATGTTGATTATACCTAATGCTACCATGCAATGGATTTCATTGTGTTATGAAAAACAAGTACCTCTTCTTGGTAAGATTTTCTAGTTATTTATCCTCTGACACTGACAGTTAGACAGACTTTTAGACTCAGTATGGAAAGGAGGTTTGGTGACAGTGTGTTACTCCAAGCTCAAACACAATCAATGGTTTGTACTCAGAACCTAATACTGTAGGTACCTTCCAGAAATGTAAATGTTCACTTATTTCACAAGCAGCACGTCATTTGTCCAGCAATGCAGTGCTGCAACTCAAAGCCGTGCTGCAACAGGTTTTTTGTTATTATCTTTCAAACCTTTAACTTGTACTATTTAGAAAAGCAATGCCAGCAAAGGCATGGGAATACTAGCAAGTTCCCATCAAACTCTGCACCATTGTGACTTGGAACTATTTTTTTCACTGTTACTGGGTTAAAATCCCCATCTAGCAGTTCTATGTGTGTCCTTACATCACATGGACTGCAGGGATTCAAACAGGCAGATCAACGCCACCTTTTCTGCAGCAATCAAGAAAGAATCAGAACTTTTGGCTTTGTCAATGATGCTCACAATCTATGAAACAATGAAAGAAAAATTGATTCTTCCGGGTTTCCTGACCTTGCTATAGCTGCATAGCTCACTCTTTTCCAATGCTGAACACCTCTCCAGGGCAAAATCTAAGCCACTTATTCAGATTCCCAACTTGAATGAGGACGTTCACACATTATTTTTCAAATGTCAGATTCAATTTTGGAGTTAATATCTATTCATCATTTCAAATTCTCTCTTCATTTCAGCACAATGCTCAAGGAAAGATATGCTATCAAAATGAATTAACGCTGTTGAACTAAAATGACACACTTGATATAAACTGCCTGCATTTTGCCATCCTGCATTTCTGCTATGACAGGTAGAGCACATAAAAATGAAATTGAAAGAGAACAGAAGCTGCAAGAATTGTTGAGTTTCTCCAGCCATTTTTGTCCTTGTTTCAGATCTCCCGCATTTGCAGTTATTTGTTTTACTTCAATATAAAATTGACCTTTGGACAAATCAGCTTTTTATACATGAGATAGTAGGAACTGTTGATGCTGGAGAATCTGAGATAATAAAGTGTAGAGCTGGATGAACACAGCAGTATTTTCTGAAGAAGGGTCTAGACCTGAAATGTCAGCTTTCCTGCTCCTTTGATGCTGCTTGGCCTGTTGTGTTCATCCAGCTCTACAACGTGTTATTGTTATAGCTTTTTTAAACATGATGGTTACAACTTTATCAATCAATAGGTAAAGTAAGTAGGCATAGCCAACGATCTACCAAAGGTATCATTCTATATTAGAGAAAGACAAGTAGCTGGACTGACAACCCTCACAACAAGGATAGGAAAAACAAAGAGGCTGCTTCAATGAACTATAGCAGCTCATTTAAGTTTTAAATCTGTACTGTTGATGTCATTCTGCATCACACAAGAGCCAGCTGAAGTAATTGACCCCAAGTCAAACATGATAGTTAAATTCTTAGTGAATACAGTAAATTAATTTGCCCTAAGTGTACCCATTGCCTCAACATTTGCATCATTTTGGGTGTAATTGTATTGAATGCTTGTACAATTCTTTCTAATAAATGAAATTTCACTTGAAGCTGATTACAAGACCAGAGTACAGTACATGTAATTAAGAGCATTGGTTTGGAGTTTTGCGTTTACCAATTTGACAGTGAAATGGGCAAGCACTACAGTTGTTGCTGTCCATTTTGAAGCACTGTTTTGAAAAACACCAGCTCTCAGTATAGTACAATTGGGGCATGAATAGAAGGTTTTGGCTCCTAATCAGTTTCCAAAGGGAAGTGAACTCATGGAATTCACTATTCACTCCAATTAAACAATCTTCAGTTTATGTTTGGTTGCTTACAGCTTAAATTCATCAGTAATAATAGCTTGCTTATTGATTCTTGTTGTAATATTCATACCATATGTTTCACTAAATTAATTATTTTCTTTCCTTCCAGCTTGTTTGCAGTACTTCACTACAATTGTTTGCTTTATACTGTTTTTAGTTTTGATCTTGCCAAATAGTGTTCCATGTAAACTGGCAGGTTTCATTTCATTTGAACTGGAGTTCTGCACAAAATAAAGAAACACAATGGTAAATAATCAACTTTAACATGAAATGTTGTGCTTCAAGTGTTGAGGGCACATCTAGAGAAATTGGGTTGGACCCAAGATCTGCTTCTCCATCACCTGATGCATTCTTGAATCTTAGCAGTGCCACTGAGGGTAGTGGTCACTATTGGGGTTGCACCTGGATGACAGAGGACAGATTACATACTTCTCTTACAACCAGGTGAATGACGCCTGAGGTCACTGGGGCCAGACGGACACCACCCAGGAATGAAAGGGAGGTATTTGGTGAAGAGGGGCTGTCTTTAGGAACAGCCATTGCTTTGGGTCCCTCTGTGGGGCCCAGGCTGCCCAAAGAACCCAAAACGGTTAGACAGGGTTCCACCTGGCAGCCTCCGCTAACAGCAAAGGCCCAAAAACCACGAACAATATTACAGCGGTCATGGCAAAGGCTCTTCATTGGCCATCTAACAGCATATTTAGTCTCTTAGTGAGAGGTATATCCTCCACCTGCCGCACCACCAGTGAAATGTCTGGTGTTGAAAAGGAAATGGGTACTCCCGCTCACCCTCACCACTTTGTGGCCTCAACTGACTTTGCAAGCAAAATTCTTTTCACGCAAAAGCAGCTTTATGTGAGGAGGCGGAGGCGTTGTACATCTTACTCAATGCAGTGAGGTTCTTAAGTGGCAAATTAATAACTTCTCTCTTCATTGAACTTCACCCCTTTTCATACAATCACAGAATTCCTGTGGAATCCTTGCTTCAACATTGTGGAAACAGGTCCTTCGGCCCATCAAGTCCACACCGACCCTCAAAGCATCCCACCCAGGCCCATCCCTCTATAACCCTCGTAATCTACACATCCCTAAACACTACAGGCAATTTAACATGGCCAATCCACCGAGCCTGCACATCTTTGGACTGTGGGAGGAAACCAGAGCATCCAGAGGAAAGCCACGCAGACACGGGGCAAGAATGTGCAAACTCCACACAGATAGTCGCCCGAGGCTGGAAATGAACCCATGTCTTACTAACCACTGAGCCACCGTGCCTCCCAGAAATAACATTTCTTTCTGACAATGGCAGAGGGTGGGATCTGCTGGTTATGAGGTTCCAAATTATGTTTATGTAAAATTCTGATGCTGCCTATGGATGCAGAGTTTTGAGTTTCTGGATCTGTTCAAAGTTTCTTCCATTTAGCATAGTAATACTTCCATACAACACAATGTAAAGGCAGGACTTCATCTATACAAGGACTGTGTGGTGGGTCACTCTGACTAATACTTCTGTGGAAATGTGTATCTGTGGCAGGCACATGGTTAGAACGAATTTATGTATAGTTTTCCTTCCTGTTGGTTCCCTCACTACCTGCTGCAGATCCAGTCCTTTGCGGCCCGAGCAGCTTGGTCATCAGTGGTGCTGGCTACAGGTGATGAATATTGAAGTTTCCCACCCGGAGTACTTTCTGTGTCCTTGTCAGCGTCAGTACTTTATTCAGGTTTTGAGGGTCACAGTACTTGGTAATAGCAGCAGATTTCCTTGCCAATGTGAATATGATTTGTCAGGCTATTGTTTGACTCGTCTCTGAGACAGCTCTCCAGTTTCAGCACTAAACCGCAACTGATGGCAAGGAGACCTTTACAGGATCAACAGGACTGTGTTGTAATTTCTGGTGTCTAAAACAATGCCAATTTCAGACTTTTCTTGTGGTTCATACGACTGAATGGTTTGCTTGGTCATTTCAGAGGGTAGCTAAGACTGTGTGAGCCTGGAGTCGCGTGTAGGCAACATCAGGCAAGGATGCCAGTGTTCCTTCCTTAAAGGACATTCGTGAACCAGATGAGTTTTCAATGGCAATTGAATGTGGATTCAAAATTGGGTGTTCCAAAGACATCATTTGGTTAACAAAGTATGGAGCTGGATGAACACAGCCAGCCAAGCAGCATCTTAGGAGCATAAAAGCTGAAGTTTCGGGCCTAGACCCTTCATCAGAAAAGGGGGATGGGGAGAGGATTCTGAAATAAGTAGGCAGAAAGGAGGTGGCAGACCAAAGATGGATAGAGGAGATGGAGAGGAGAGTATTGGTGGGGAGGTAGGGAAGGGATAGGTCAATCCGAGGAGGATGGACAGTCATGGGGGTGGGATGAAGTTAGTAGGTAGGAAATGGAGGTATAGCTTGAGGTGGGAGGAGGGAATAGGTGAGAGGAAGAACAGATTGGGCAGGCAGGCACGAGCTGGGCTGGTTTTGAGATGCAGTGGGGGGAGGGGAGATTTTGAAGCTGGTGAAATCCACGTTGATACCATTGGGCTACAGGGTTCCCAAGTGGAATATGAATTGCTGTTCCTGCAACCTACAGGTGGCATCATTATGGCACTGCAGGAGGCCCAGGATGGACATGTCATCTAAGGAATGGGAGGGGGAGTTGAAATGGTTCGTGACTGGGAGGTGCAGTTGTTTACTGCAAACTGAGCATAGATGTTCTGCAAAGTGGTCCCCAAACATCCACTTGGTTTCCCCAATGTAGAGGAAGCCACACCGGGTACATTGGTTTCCTAGATTGCTAGTCCGATGACAAAACCACTATGCCATTGCCAGCCCCATATTTCATTCACATTGAATTTCTTGAGGAACCTAAATCCAATATGGGCCCGTTAAATATAGAGGTAAAGACAGTATGTAGTCAAGTTTACTGTAGTAGAGTGGAAGAAAAATGAACAATGTTGAAACAAGGTTCATTGGGGGATGATGTCAATAAAGGAGAGTCAGATCAAATTTAGTGGGAGCAGGTGAAGTGTGCCAGTATGATTTGGGATGGGTGAAGGTTGAATGAGTTGAGGAACCTGTAATTTTTGGTGATAAGGAGAGAACCGGCAATAGCAATTGGACATATTGGTTACATTGAACAGTTTTCTTTCCCTTGAAGTTAAAGAGAAGAGGTAGTTTGGCAGTATAAGCATTGAGCAGATGATCTGCTAAAGCAAGTTCCTTGCCTGCCACATCTCATTGTACTTTAACATAGAGAGAATGCAGCTGATCTGGTAATGCCAAGTCTCAATTAGTTGAAATGGGACAGGTTGACTTACTTGAATGATTGTTGAAGGCGTTCTTGAATAAGTACTGGTCTGGTTAAACATTTCAAAGATTGTTTTGCTTTTCCTTCTTATTGTATGAAAAGTACTGAGAAAGCTCCAAGAAATCATCTATCTCCCCATTCCATTTGGCCACCTTGCTGAAGTTCCCAGTAAATCACATGCATGGCACATTAAACAGTCATTAGCATTGTTCAACAGTTACTGGTTGAAGAGAAAGAAATTGTCAGACTTTATGTTGTTTGTTCATAGAGATTTATTTATTTCTGAGCTCGTATAGTTTGAACTTGGACTATATAAACCTGCCACCTCAAGACCTTAGGGAACTACCGTCAATGTTGTTTGAAACAGATTCTCCACATCATCTGGGAGGACATGTGTACTAACATCTGCATCCTTGAAGCAGCTAACAGCACTAGGATTGAGGCTATGATCATCCAAAGTCAACTTTGCTGGGTCGGCCACATGCTTAGGAGATGCCTGAGTTCCAATTGCCAAAGCAAATCATCTTTGCCAGATTCAAGGAATGCGCCTGAATGAGAGGCAGACAAACGAAGCATTTCAAAGACTGTCTGAACATTTCCCTCAAGAAATACAACACAGACATCAATGCATGGGAGGGCCTTGTTCAGAAGAAACTGGCTTGGAGGAAACTCCTCTCTGAAGGGACATCATTTTTTTGAGGTCACCCATCAGCAAGAGGAAACATTGAAAAGGAACCAGAGAAAGGAATGCCATCAATGTCGCGGCCAAGGACCAATTTACCTCTGGGAGACACCTGCAAAGTGTGTGTATGGACCCACTGAACTCATGACCAGTTACTGGTCGACAATCCTACTCTTAAGCAAGTGATTGCTATGACCAGTTGATAATTTGTATCCATATCAATAGTACGTTTCACAAACTACCCTTTCAATGTTTTTAATGCGTTAATATTTGAGCATGCCATGGCGTTTCTAAGCATGTGGTCTGGCTGTGTTGGTTTTGGACTCTCGTAATTTCCTCTTAGCATACAGCAGGTTTCGAACAGGATAGGATTAAGGTACTAACCAATTTTCACCAAATCACAGTCAAGACAGTAATGAACAAAATGATCTAGTTCCCATTGAGTTAACTATTAGAATGGTAAAGTTCTTGGTTAAATTTTGCAGGACCTGAGCTTCAGATGGATGCCACATGCTCCTGTTTTTTGTATCAATTTCACTATTGACTACACTTGGCAATTCCAACACATTATCCCAACCATGTACCCTGGCAATGATATCACTAAAGAGGCATAAAATATTTTGAATGACTTTAAATAGATCACTCTGAATATAAAAATAATTATGTTTTTTCTTGGGAATATGCTTCTGTATAACACTGCCCCTACTACTCTGCCACTCCCAAGTGCACACTTGTCACCATCATTGCAAAAATGTAATTACTTTATAATGTGCCTATATAGTGTTCAAAATTTTTCTTTTAGACTTTATTTGCATTCATATTCATACAACTGAAACTGTTCCTCAAGTTAAAAGGCTGAGGAAATTACTTATTTTCATGTGTATAAGTTTTCAAATTATGTCTGCTTCATTTGTGTTTGTTCATTTTCTAAAATGGCATACATGTTTCCAGAGTTTCGAAAATAAATAGTTGTCTTACAGCCCATTTTCAGAAGTGCTATATTTCCTTCAATTTACAAGGCAGCACTATCAAAGTCAGTCTTCGAACAGAAAATGTTAGAACTTTACATTGCCGAAGTCCATTTGACACATTGTGTCCGAAAGAGCTTTACAGCTAGTCCCATTCTCCAGCCCTACCTCTGTAGCCCTCTAAATTCGTCAGTTTCAAATATATATTTAGCTCTTTTTTGAAACCTTCAATGGAATCCTCCTCTGCCACTCTCCCAGGTAGTGCATTACAAATCCTAACTCTCTGAGTAAAGAGGTTTCTCCTCACCTCATTCCCATATGTCCTGATGACAAATTAGAATTTGACTCCTAGTTACTGACAACCTTGAAATATGATTTGCTTCTTTGGAAACAAACTGTCTCAAGGAATAGCGAATGTTACAAAATTTGGTGTAATTTGCAGTACTAACTTCTCCAATTATGACTAAAGAATGTAATCTATTCTGATGTAAATTGCTATAAGATGTTCTGGCGATTGTGTGTCATATACTCCTAAGTATACCTTATCACCACAGTCGAAGGAGCAGCATATAGGTGAAGGGGAGTAAAGATTAAAAATAATAAGATTGGTGGCCTCTGGAGGTGACAGATTGCAATTTTTAAGTAAGCTACTGCTGAAGATAATGAGAACTGCAGATGCTGGAGAATCCAAGATAATAAAGTGTGGTGCTGGATGAACATAGCAGGCCAAGCAGCATCTTAGGACCATAAAAACTGATGTTTCGGGCCGAGACCCTTCATCAGAAAAGGGGGATGGGGAGAGGATTGTGAAATAAATAAGGAGAGAGGGGGAAGCGGACTGAAGATGGATAGAGGAGAAGATAGGTGGAGAGGAGAGTATGGGTGGGGAAGTAGGGAGGGGATAAGTCAGTCCGGGGCGGGATGAAGTTAGTAAGTAGGAAATGATGTGGAAGCATTGGAAAAGGTGCAGAGGAGATTTACCAGGATGTTGCCTGGTCTGGAGCACAGGCCCTGTGAAGAAAGGCTGAGGGACTTGGATCTGTCCTCATTGGAGAGAAGGAGGCTAAGAGGGGATTTCATAGAGACATACAAGATGATCAGAGGATTAGATAGGGTGGACAGTGAGAGTCTTTTTCCGAGGATGATGAGATCAGCTTGTACAAGGGGGCATAGCTACAAATTGAGGGGTGATAGATTTAAGACAGATGTGAGAGGCAGGTTCTTTACTCAGAGAGTGGTAATGTCGTGGAACGCCCTGCCTGCTAATGTAGTTAACTTGGCAACATTAGGATCATTTTAACAGTCCTTGGATAAGCATACAGATAATGATGGGTGAGTTAGGGGGATGGGCTTAGATTAGTTCACAAGTCAGCGCAACATTGAGGGCCAAAGGGCCTGTTCTGCGCTGTATTGTTCTATGTTCTATGTTCTATGAAATAGAGGTGTGGCTTGAGGTGGGAGGAGGAGATAGGTGAGAGGAAGAACAGGTTAGGCAGGCAGGGACGAGCTGGGCAGGTTACCATTTCAACTCCCCCTCCCATTCCTTAGAAGACATGTCCATCCTGGGCTTCCTGCAGTGCCATAATGATGTCACCTGTAGGTTGCAGGAACAGCAACTCATATTCTGTTTGGGAACCCTGCAGCCCAATGGTATCAATGTGGATTTCACCAGGTTCAAAATCTCCCCTCCCCCCACTGCATCCCAAAACCAGCCCAGCTTGACCCACTTGCCTAACCTGTTCTTCCTCTCACCTATCCCCTACTCCCACCTCAAGCCACACATCCATTTCCTACCTACTAACCTCATCCCGCCCTCTTGGCCTGTCCGTCTTCCCTGGACTGACCTATCCCCTCCCTACCTCGCCACCCATACTCTCCTCTCCACCTATCTTCTCCTCTATCCATCTTCAGTCCAGGCCCCCCTCTCTCCCTATTTATTTCAGAATCCTCTCCCCATCCCTCTTTTCTGATGAAGGGTCTAGGCTCGAAACGTCAGCTTTTGTGCTGCTAAGATGCTGCTTGGCCTGCTGTGTTCATCCAGCCCCACACTTTGTTATACTGCTGAAGATTTACAGGTTATTTTTAGAATAAGGGAGGACTTCCGAGAGCAGTATATTACAAGCGTGGATGGAGGAAATTAAATTTTCTTGCTTTTTTTAAAAGTATAAATGATGCATAAAGAATGGTCCCATATGTGTACCTGTAGGGGACACTTACCCCACCCCAACTGCCTATACATTCCATCCTTGTTATGTAAAATTAGTGTGAACTAGGGGTATTAATTTAAAATAACCTGTATCAGCTTAACCACTGATTTACATAGATGAAAAGTATTAGGAAATTTTCAATGTCTCATGCTACCTTTGATGTGATTACAGTGGTATGCTTTGAATTACATTGAGCTCAATGGCTTTATTACATTCAAACAATGTAATTTGTGTGAAAGTAACCCAAGGCCCTCTGTTACCCTGACATATATTGCAAAATGCAAACCAGGTGTAGAAATGGACATCATCAATAGTTGACATCTATTATTGAGAATAACTGGCAACAGATTAAATAAACTAAAAAAATTAACTGTTGCAGATGAATGGTCATTTCAACCTCACAGTTAAACAGTGGACACATTTATATGTTATTTAAGTACATGACTTTACTTTGCAAATATCTGTTTAACCAAATGGCATCATTTTTATTTTACACTAATATATCATGCACATGAACAGATATTTGTTGTTTTTCCACTTGCATTTTCACTTCCAAATGCAAGAAGATGGCTATGAATTGCTTTGTGTTTCCTTGTTACTGCACAAATCTATGAAAAAAAATTGCATTTTGTTTCCTAATTAGTCAATAGTGAACTTTCAGTACAGAAATAAGATTTATGGACCTATTTCATTTTGGTTCAGTTGAGTTAAAACTTTCAAGTTAACAAGTTTGATTACAAGTGGAATACTGAGTGCAGTTTGGTCATCAGATTATAGGAAGGATATGATTTCACTTGAGAGAGTACAGAGGAGATTGACCAAAATGCTGCCTGGGCTGGGCTATCTGAGCGATAGGAAAAGATTGAATAGGCTGGCTTTGTTTGCCTTGGAACAGCAAAAGTTGAGAAGGGAACTGAAAGAGGCGTATAAGACCATGAAGGCCACAGATAACACAAAATAGATTAGAAGGCACTTTTTCCAGTAGTAGAAAGGTCACTAAGCAGCAGCCACTGATATAAGATAAGAGATTGAAGTAGAGATGATCTTTTTTCAGTCAGAGGGTGGTAGGAGTGTGAAACCCACTGCTTGAAAGGGGGGACTTGTCTGGGTCAACTGTCAGAATATTGTCAGAATTCTGAAACAGCAGTACCAACATTGATGTCACTGAGAAAATGCATGTGGAACTGTAAATATGAGTAGTGCAGGAGAGAAAAGTTATTGCTTTCCTTATCAATTCTGAAGTGCCCTGAGGTAAGGAGTGTGGATATGAAGGAGTCTTTTTCTGTCAAACATTAATTAAAGAAATAAACAAATAGATCAATAAAAGCTGGTTAGGATGCATCAGGCTCGTGAAATGCACAATCAGCTCTGTGTGAGAATCTTCTCCATATGGGAACTCCAGGATATATCTCATGTCTCAACAAGAACATATGAAGGAAGTATCATCAACTGAAACAGCTTGAGCTTTGAGTTTTGGAGTTTTAGCAGCAGTTAACACCACTCTGTGAAACGGAGAACTGCATGATTAGCCTGTTTCTGAATGTCATCACCAAAACAGCTCAAGAGACTGCAGGCAGAGAGGGAATAGGTGACCATCAGGCAGTCAACAAGGATGAGGCATGTGGTGATGAAATCCAAGACTATGTCTTGCTTATTGTCAGAAATGATGTTTCCTCTGGGAGGTACAGACAAAACAAAGCACATGGCACCATGACTGGCTGAGCTGTATGGGGAATGGGGGAAGATTCAGAAATCAGTGGTGATCGGGTATTCTTTAGCTGCAGTCATGAATCCAGGTTGGTATGTTGACTTCTGTTGCCAAGGCCAGGATCACTGAGTAACTTCAGGGCATTTTGAAGTATGAAGATCAACAGTCAGAGATTATCATTTCAGTACCAACAACATGGATGGAAAGAGGAATGAAGTCTTGCAAGCAGCTTTTGAGGAAAACATTTGAAAAATTCTAGCAAATAGCACCTCAAAGTTAGTCATCCTTGGATTACTCTCAGTGACCGGGTGCTAGAACATATATAAACAGAAATATACAGAAGATAAATGCTTACATGAAGGAATGGCACAGGATGGACTTTGGATTGCGGGGTCTATGGGTTCAGTTTTGAAGTTGTTGTGATCCACATGGGCTAGATAGGATGTACCAGTAGTGAACTTGGAGAAATCACCTCACTGGAAAATTTACTGGTGCTGTTCGGAGAGTTTCAATTAACTTGACAGGTGAGTGGGTACCAAGATGTAGAATTCGAAAGGAGAAACAAGTAGGTGAAGGATTGGGAGAGCCTGGTAGCACTAGAGTAAGAAACACAAAGAACATAGTTGAGGCAAAAATAAGAGGAAATGCAACAAGGCCAAAATTAAGTTTTGAGTGCATGTATGCAAATGCACAAGACATGATAAGCAAGATTGGTGAGATGTAGGGACAGATAGCAACATGGAAATATGACGTGCTGTTGATATGGAGATTTGGCTGATTAAAAGCCAAAATATTGAACAACTCCAGACAAAAGGTGTTCAGAAAAGTTAGGGAAGCAAAGAAAGGAAGAGGATAGCAGTATTGATTACGTAGGACATTCTAGTGATGAAAAGAAAGGATATTCTGAAGGGATCAAGGACAGAATCTATTTGTTTAGAATTAAGAAACATTTAAGTTACCAATATATGACCAGGCACATCCAATAGACCATGAAACAGTCAGGGAGTTACGTGAGCAGGTTTGAAAGGAAATTACTGACAGATGCACAAAATAATGTTAATGGAAAACTTCAGTTACCCTAATATGGACTGGGATAACAACAGTGTAAAGGGCAGAGAAGAATTTCTGAAGTGTGTTCAGAATAATGCCATTGAACATAAGATTTCTGCTTCAATAAGAAGACATTGCACATCCTGATTTTGGGGAATGAAGTGAGTCAATAGGATCGAGGGTCAGTTGGGGAATATTTAAATATGGCTGGCATTCATAGTATCAAATCGTCTAGTTTATGTATGGAATAAAGAGCAATGTTGAGTAAAAATGCTTAAGTTGAGGATGGTCAATTTCAGTGGGATGAGAAAGGACCGATCCCAATTAAATCGAAATCAAAGATTGCTGGGAAAAATGATAACAGACTGGTAGGTTGCTTTCCAAGTGGAGATGGTTCAGGTTCAGTTGTGAAATAGTTCCATGATGTACAAAGTTAAAACAATACAGTCTAGAGGTCCGTGGGTATAATGAATTAGAAAGAAGGGCTAAATAACAGATATTGGGTAGATAAAAGAAACGAGAACCAGGGAATATAGAAAGTTCAGGGAAAAGTGAAAAAGTAGTGATGACAATCAGAATGAAATCATGAGAAGATCCTGACAGCTAACATAAAAGGAAATTCAAAAGCCTTCTACACCTGTAGGCCTATATATAGTAAAAGGGTAGTCGGAAGAGGAGTGGATTAATTTGGTAAATAAATGGAGAGCTTGCCTGTGGTCCTAGTAAGTGTGTTGAGGAAGATGATATTACTCATATCATTGTGAAATGGGGATAGATGAAACAATGGATGGGATAAAAATCGTTAGAAGAGATGGTAGAAAGGATGGCTGTACTTAAAAGAGGATAAATCACCAAAATCAGATAGGATGCATCTGCAGTTTCTGAGAGGAGCAAGGGTGGAAATTATGGAGTTCTTGACCATAAACTTTCATCACTATTAGATGGAGGGTTGAGGGGAGGACTACTAGAGGTCTGCAATATTACACTTTTTGACACTGTTTAAAAAAGGCTGTTAGGATAAATCTAAAAGCTATAGGTCAGTCAGTCAGTCAAACCTTAGTGCTGGAAAAGCATTTAGAAATTAAAATTTTACAAGTGTCTCAACTACTAGTCAGGCTGAAAAATATAGAACAATTAAGGAAAACTATTTTACATTTTTTAAAGAGAAATTTTGGTTAACTAATTTTATGTCATGATTGTTGAAATAATAGAGAAGGTTGATGAGAGCAATATGGCTGATGTGATATATTTGGGCTTTCAAAGGCTGTTTGACATAGTGTCAGATCATTGGTTGTCACCAAAGAGAGAAAAAGGTCAGCAAAGCAAAGGAATAAAAGAGACAGTGACAGCATGGATATGTAGTTGGCTGGGGACAGAAATAGAAACTGACAGTGAATTAGTGTTTTTTTCAGAATGGTGGAAGGCATATAGTAGAATTTTCCAGGGTGCTGTACCAGGACAATCGATCTTCTTGATGTTATATATATATATAGTTGTGAACTGTGGAAGAAATGTAATAGACATTTTGAGGAGATAGAATGGTGGAATGCACAGGTACATGGGTAATATATTTTAATACAGAGGAATGTGAAATTATCCATTTTGGCAGATTGAAAACAAATGTATAATCTAATCAAAAGTCAACTATTCTAAAGACCTTTTAGGTAAAGCTGGGCGTATATATATGCACAAATAATTGAAGGTAACAAAGCATGTTGAGAAAGTTATTCAAAGGGCATGTGGGATCCTGAGCTTTATAATTGGAGGCAGAAGGTACAAAAAGCGAGTAAGTTATGTTGAACTTTGGAAAATGCTGATCTTTCCTCAACTAGAGCTTCATATCCGATTCTAGGTGCCACAATTTAGAAAGGATATGAAGGAACAGAGTACAGAAGATATTTTTGTGAATAGTTTCAGAGATGAGAGATTTCAGAGACAAGGATACACTGGAAAAGATTTAGTGAAATTTGAGAGAAGATTTAGAGAATCAGAGTCATTCAGCATAGAAGAGGCCCTTCAGCCCATCAAGTCTGTGCCAAACTCCCTGCACTAATTCTAGCACTGGGACCCGAGCCTTGAATGTTATCACATTTATTTAACACAGTTTGCAATCCCAAGAAGTCTAGACACAGCACATAGGGGAGGATTTTTCCCATTGGCAGAAGGGTCAAAACAAGAGACTACTGACTTAAAATGTTTGGAAAAAGAAGCAATGGTGTCATAAGGAAAACATTTTAATGTAGTAAAAAGGATTCACTGCCTCAGAGGGTGGTGGGGCACGTTTGTTTGTGCCTTCATAAGGCAACTAACTGTGCACACGGAGAGAAAAAATTAACTGCAGGGTGCTTGAGAATGGGTGGGGGATTGGGGCCAGCAGAGTCCCTCTGCAGAGATCTGGCACAAACACAATGGGCTGAATGACCTCCTCTGTGCTGCAGACATTCCTCGATTCCTCAATACCCAAGTTAATTCTTGGATCATATAACAACTCTACTTCAATGTTTGGCTACAACGGCTTCTTTGATTTTTTTTATGTGTACAGAAAGGCAGGAAATACATCAATGTTGGTGATTAAAATATTTCCTGCTCTGCCATTTCATACATGCATATAAAACATATGTGAGATTGTTATTTACTGTAAAGCCAACTTGTAAACCATATTGAAATGAGGGCCAGTGCCCAGTAGGGCCTTTTTAAAATATTCCACTCATCAACTGGTGCAGATTTGTATCCTTTTGCAGAATGTTAAATTCATTTCAAAGTCTGGCAACATTGAGAAACAGAACTAAAGTATCAGCAGGTTGATGTCGGGATTATTAACAATGTTGATTGTAGACTCTGTGACAGGAAAATATTTGTTGCTCGTCATTTACTTTTGAAGAGTGAAACACCAAATGTGAATTATTCTTTCATATGCAGAAGAGCCTTTCAGTGACATCCAGTTGACTATAATAATGACCACTACAAAAGTTGCAAAACTCTACAACAGTTCTGCGACTGGAAAAAATCTAATTCAATCCCATCATCCTCATTCATTGGTGGTTAAACTGCAGGAGGATAATTTTTGTCACTTTATATCTTAAAGACCACATAAACAATTTAATTTCAATTCAGGTTTCATTTATACTGAAAGCGCAATTTAATTTTGAGACAGGTAGAATCATATTTGTAGTTGAATTGTCAGTCACCTGCCTTGTTTGAAGTGGATCAGTCATCAAAGGGAAGAGCTATATATAATGCTCTCTACAAAAAGCTTAAAATATGAATGTTTAGAAAGACGAGTGGTACTTTATGTTTTTTAAGTAACTGAATTGAGGAAATTTGGAATTACAAGAAGTTCAGAAATTCCAGAGGAATAAGGATTAGACATACCATCTACGCTGTGATTGATACAAATCTGTCACTTTAACCCCTTTATATGGCACATCACAATTTAGCTACATAACAACAGAAAAATCTACATTTAGGATTAATTCAATTCTTTTCTAACTTCAACCTTGACGCATTTCAATTTCACATCGAATTCCTAAATGTAAAACTAGAGTCCTAAACATAAAATCAGTTCCAATAAAATGATGTCTGAGATGGGTACAGTATAATAGAAAATCATATTAACATGTATGTAAGTAACAAACAATGTTAAACGTTTGAAGACAAAAATCATAATTCTCCACAAATAGACATTGAGAAATAATAACTCTACGGGAATAGTTAGAAATCTGAGATTCAATGAAGAGATTATCTTATGATAGCTTTCATATTTTCTGTTAATAATCCTGATTCTATTTCTTTTCATTTCATTTCAATATTCTTGAGGGGTTAAGAGATAAGCTATTCTTTGGATTCTGGTGTCTGATCAATGTAGTCAGAGAAAGTGGGAGCTGCAGATGCTGCAGAATCCGAGATAACAAAGTGTGGAGCTGAGTGAACACAGCAGGCCAAACAGCATCTTAGGAGCACAAAAGCTGACATTTTGGGCCTAGAACCTTCATCAGAAAAGGGGGGTAGAGAGGGTTCTGAAATAAATAGGGAGACAGGGGGAGGTGGATTGAAGATGGATAGAGGAGAAGATAGGTGGAAAGGAGACAGACAAGTTAAAGGGGCAGGGATGGGCCTGTAGAGGTGAGTATAGGTGGGGAGCTAGGGAGGGGATAGGTCAGTCCAAGGAGGACAGACAGGTCAAGGGGATGAGGTGGATTTCACAAGCTTCAAAATCTTCCATCCCCCCACTGCATCCCAAAACCAGCCCAACTCGTCCCAGCCTCCCTAACCTGTTCTTCCTCTCACCTATCCCCTCCTCCCACCTCAAGCCGCACCTCCATTTCCTACCTACTAACCTCTCCACATCCCCTTTTTTTGCTGAAGGGTCTAGGCCCGAAACGTCAGCTTTTGTGCTCCTAAGATGCTGTTTGGCCTGCTGTGCTCATCTGAGTCCACACTTTGCTATCTCCGATCAATGTTGATCATTTTCATTGATGAAGAGCAAATAATAAACATTTCATCAAATTTATAACTGTGGGCATTTGCTGCATGCTTTGTAGTGATGCAGAAACATACTTAAAACAAATGGATTAATGCGATAGATCATGTCAAAGTATCAATCACAAGGATAGATAAAACATTGGTAATGTTGTTTGCAGCAAATGCAAGATATTTTGGCGATAGAGACAATACAGTGTGGAGCTGGAGGAACACGGCAGGCCAAACAGCATTAGAGGAGTAGAAAAGTTGATGTTTCCGGTTGGGACCCTTCTTCAACAATGAGGAGTGGGTAAGGAGCTGGGAAATCAATAACGAGAGGAGGAGTGGGGCAGGGGATGATCGGTGGGATGGTGATAGGTCAGTGTAGGTAGGGAGTAGTGGGTGTTAGCCAGTGGGATGAGTGGGGCGGACAGGTGGGAAAGAAGGTGGACTGGTTTTGTCAGTTCAAGGAGGCGGGGATGGGATGGAAGGTTGATAGTAGGATGAGGCTAAGGGTGGGGAAATGTTAAAACTGGTTATTTCCATGTTTAGGCGATCAAGCTGCAGGTTCCTGAGGCGGAATATCAGGTACTGCTCCTCCAGTTTGCGCGTGGTGTCTTTGTGACACTGGAGGAGGCCCAGGATGGACATGTCATCAAAAGGGTGAGAAGTGGAATTAAAATGATTGGTGGCCAGAAGATGCTATTGTTTGTCAAGAGCAAAGCACAGGTGCTCTCCAAAACAGTCTCCATGTCTATGCTTGGTCTCACTGATGCAGAGAAAGCCACAATGGGAGCAACGGATACCGTAAAACAGTTTGGCGGATGTACCGGTGAACCCTGTCAGAAATGAAAGCTTTGCTTTGAGCCTTGGATGGAGCTGAGGGGGGAGGTGTAGAGGCAGGTGTAGCACTTCCTGAGGTGCAGGGCAAGGTGCTGGGTATGGTGGGTTAGTGGGGAGTGTGGAACGGACGAGGGAGTTGCAGAGTGAGCGGCCCCCATGAAAGGCAGTTGGGGTGGGGAGGGAAATATCTGTTTGATTGTGGGGTTGGCTTGTAGGTGGCAGAAGTGGTGGTAAATGATATGTTGGATGAGGAACTTTGGTGGGTTGACATATGTGGACCGGGGGATTCTGTCTTTATTTTTGTTGGGGGGACAGGTATTGAGGGCAGAAGTGCGGGAAATGCAAGACATGCAGTTGAGGGCATTTTTGATCATCGGAGGGGGATTCTTGCAGCCCTTGAAATAGGAGGACATCTGTGATGTCTGGGATTGGAATGCTCCATCTTGGGTGCAGATGCAGTGGAGGCAGAGGAATTAGGAGTAAGGGATCACATTCTTTCAGGAGAGTGGGTGAGAGGAGTTCTAGTTCAGGTAGCTATGGGGTCAGTGGGCTTGAAATAGATGTCAGTGTTGAGGCGGAGATGGAGACAGAGAGTTTTTGCGCAGATGGATAGGCTGTCTCTTTGTGTAAAAACATTTGCAGAGGACTGAATCTGGAAGTCACATACCTGAAGCTAGACTCGACCACATTCGAGGAGTGGGATGAGTGGTGGAATGGAGACAAATTCTAAATTCCACAACATTGCACAATAGTTCTCTCCACTTTTGTGTGATTTTGGTGACATAAGCATTTGGAATGCAAAGTATTCTGATTAGACCTGATAGCGTCTGATGTGAATGTTGTGGATTCATTTGAACTGTTAAGATACAGGGTAAGATCTCCTTTGGATATTGTACTGGGACATCCTTGAGAGATGTCAAGTGCATTTTGAGATTATTAGAAGTATGATGATACTCTGCATAAATCCATTTGAGCTGGTAAAACTAACAAATAAATTTCACAATGTAAAAGAAATACCAAAACTCTCAAAGAATTGACAAAGATGTGAAGACATTTTGATATATTAAAGATATCATAACTCATTGGAACTACTAAATATACCAAAGGTTTCAGCTCTGCTGTTTTTCCTCAAAGGTGAGATGTTGAAAAAAACAATTGCTTGCTTTTTCACTATGTTCACATAAGCCCAAGAGTTTTTATTACTGCATTAGCGCTACATCACTGATTTCACAACAATCTACTAGTTTATTGGGGTACCTTCTATCTTACAGTTTGGTTGAAACTACAAGTGGTTTTGGATTCTTTAATGTTGGATCGTGAATTTTAATATTTGCTTCATTTGAATTACATGCTTGTTATGATAAAGCTTTGTCTTGTTGAAAGAATGTCAATATAGTAAATCGGTACATAAATGAATGTTTGGGTCAAAACAGTGAAGGCTGAAATACAACCTGAGAACTTCATTTTGTAGAACTTTATCTCATTTTGAGATCTACCATGATGGAGATTAGTTAAGTTGGATGGTCAATGAATGGGCAATATTTGTGTGGGATAATGATTGGCATGAGTTAGCAGGAAGGTGAAAAGGAGTAGTTAGAGGTTCACAGATTGGCATGAGACTATAAAGGGCTGTGGGACATAGGTAGACAAATATGAGGGTGGAAGAACACAGCCAGCCAGACAGCATTTGGAGGAAAGGAGAAGTCACCGTTTCAGGTATTAAACTTCTTCAGGACTCGATGAGGGGGTAGGTGGAGCTGCAGTTAAAGAAAGGGAGTGGGGGGCAGAGGTGTAGTAGAATGGTGTCAATGGGTGGACACCGGTAGTAGGTACGATCTGGTTGGCCAATGAGAGGAATGAATCTGATCGGGAGCTGGAATGGAGGGCCAGTAGGTGGAATGAAAGGGAAGAGGTAGGGCTGGAAAGGGAGCTGGGAGATGGGTGGGAAGGTTATCTAAATTATAGAACTAATTGTTGGGCCCTCTAGGCTGTCGGGTGCCCACAAAGAAGATAAGATGTTTTTCCTCAAATTTGCATTCTGAATCACTGCAACACTGAAGGAAGGGGAGTGATGAGGGGGCATTGAAATGGGCGGTGACCAAGAGGTCAGGCTGGCCATTATGGGCCAGACAATGATGCTTGGCAAAATGGTCACCTAATATACCCTTAGGCTTACTGATGTAGGGAAGGTCACATGAGGACCACCGAAAGCAGTAGACTAGGTTGGGGGAGATGCAGGTGAAGGTCTGTCTCACCTGGAAGGAATGTTTACAGCCCTGGATGGAGGTGAGGAAGGTGGTGTGTGGGCAGGTGTGACATCTTTTACAGTTACAAGGGAATATACTGGGGACATTGTAGTGGTGGTGGTGTGGACTAAGGAGTAGCGAAGGAAATGGTCTTTGTGGAAGGCAGCGAGGAGTGGAAAATGTCGTGAGTTGTGGGGTTTAATTGGAGTTGGCGGAGGTGTTTAAGGATGATATGTTGGATCCGGAGGCTGGTGGGCTGGAAAGTAAGGGCGAAGGACCCTATCTTTATTAGGTTTGGGGGGACAGGGTTTGGTTTAGAGCTGTGGAGCATGGAATGGAAGTAGATCAGCATAGTTTTGCATGGGAGCTAAATGGAGCAACAGCTTTAGACCAGTTGGCATAGCTTGGTTTGGGGGTTATGAGGGATGGGGGAATAGGTAAATGGCATGAGGTGAAACGGGGGAGACATGAGAAAATTCTTGTGGGTTGAGGGCTTGGAACTTCTATCTTTCTATCTTATATGTTGGGCTTAGTGCTGGATCCCTGAGGAAGGTCTTGCAGCCAGTGGGCCTCCTCACATGGCAGTCTCCATTGACTTTCTGGGGTTGCCTACTCTGACCTCTGACCCCACCTACCCCCACAGATCAAAAATCCAAAACGCAGGTAATCATTTTTAAATGTGGATTTGCAGACCCCAGAATGCTCCCTTGTCTGCACACACTACTTGGAAAGAAAACAGGCCCAGCTTTTTTCTTCATACTGAGAGACCAGTGTGGACATTACAATTGGTAGATAACATGAGAAAAACTAGTACCATAATGACAGAAATTAGGTCACCCCAGTTAAACTCACAAGTTAATACTCCTCCATCTGACATCTGGTTAATAGTCCCTAATGGCTGTGTTCCTGAGATTTATGATTGATACAGCAGTTGAATATTTTATTTTACTACTAGATTAAAGTAGAACATCAAATGGCAAAAGAATGTGGGAAAATATTTGCTATTATTATTAATTTGAAACTTGGAAGGTGTCCATATAACAATTTTGTTTTTGCTTTGATCTTTTCTGAGTTGTGTCCATCGTGTCCTTTTGCAATGAATATCGGATGGGCTGTTATGTCTCACTTTAAGTAACATGTTATATCAGAGGTTTGATCCTCAAAAGGGATAATTTTCCTGATAAAGTGACTTTCATGTCATTTCAGCATTCTCTAAACAGTAAAGCAAAATGACCTTGTTTGTAATGAATGTCTTTGGTTTTCTTTAGAAAAATGTTTATTCTAAATATTGAACTAATGGCCCCACTGCAAATGCAGAGACATATCGCCGAATAAGGGAATTTTCGATTTGGAGTTCTTAAATCTTAGATCTGAGCTTGCGTAAAAGTATGTCCCAATCACTGATGGTTGTGCTTTAGACAGGCCATGTGTGACTAAGAATAAAAGTCAGGACTTGTAGACAAAGCTTTCTGTGGATGGAATTCTTTTACTGAGCTAAGCAGTAATTTCTTATGATGCTTCTTGCTTTTATATCAGTGGCCTCACTTCAGAACATCAGTCATTGATGTAAAGCACTTTGGGATGTCTTGTGGACATGAAATATCATTTATATTCTCTACAAAGATTGTTCTCCTTAAATCTACAAAACGTCAGGGATGGGAATGGAGTGAAATAGAGATACATTTTCAGTGAAACAGGCAGGATATTGTTACAATTAAGAAACATATGAAGTCGTTACAATTATGAAATTTATAAAGGCACAGTTTGCAACTGTGTCTTTCATTTAGGAATAGAAAGGCTGTTAGCATGTTCTGAAATCTGCCTAACAATAAAGCTGGGTGGTGTAGCTGTTAAACATTAAAATGAGGCAGGTGTTTTTGTTGGAAAAAAGTTTCTCACTTGGAAATGATGGAAATGACTTATGTTTTTTTGTAGATAGGCTACGAGCTTCCACAGTCCTGAGCAAGTATTGAAAATTTCAGATTGTAAACATTGTACTGTAAATTATTCATTTGCTTCAATGACAGAAGAGACTTGAGATCTCAAGGATAGCTAATCGGTATTTCAATGTAGATGCAAGACCCAGATGATTCATACTGGCTTAGACATAAGCTTCAAGAGTAAAAGTACTTCTGAGACATCCCTGAAACCCATGACACAGTTATCCTACGAGGATTCAAGTCAAAGGAGCAGTTAGAAGCCTCAAAAGTCTCTATAGTTCACCATGCAGCAGGCTTGGAAAGTAAAGAGCAAATTCTTGGGAATTGAAAGAAATCTGGAAAATGCACTTAACTTGAACTGGAAGAAGAATCATCAGGAAAATCCATCACTGTGAATGATTGTTTTGAACTTAAATGTTAGCAGGATGTAAAAAGCAAAGAACAGAAGTAAAACCTAGATCGCCCCTGAAGATGAGAAGAACTTTGGTCGGGTTTTGGGAAGATCAAATGACTAATTAAGCATCAGTCATGTAAGATAGTGTGAAGTGGATTTCTCCATTACATTATGATTAAAAGGGGAAAGTTTGGTTTTGAAGTTTAAAATTTTTGTTGCCTACACAAGTAGGGTTTAATTAACAGCAATTTAAATCTGTTTGTTATCGTAAAAATCTTAAAGAATGAAATTTTATCATGTTATGCTTTCAGCCATCAACTGGAAGTTTGATTTTCTTTCCTTAAACAACAATATATAATTCTTTCTGCTATTGGAATATTGTTTAGTTTGTGGATTATTTTAGTGGTGAAAGAGTGTAATGCATCAGCATATTGTTAATAAGATCCTTGTAGCATGAATTTGACTAATGGAGCGATACATTTTAGAAACAATTGTCAATGAAATCTTCTCTGTTGTTTAAAGATCAAATCAGAATTCAAGATTCAGGTGTTGCTTAAATATGAAAATGTATGAAGGGTACTTTACAGGAAAAATGTTTGCCAAGGAGGGAATTATGTGTGGAATGTTTTAGTCCTAATGAATAACAGTAATTTCAAGCTCATGGGAACTTCGGACTAGCCAACCTACTGTGTGTTTGAACAGCTGCATATAGGGAGGGGTGTGTGCTGAGGGTTATGGGGGATGGGGAATATGACAAGATAGGTATCCTTAGTTAAAGCAACCTTGAAAAGAGAATTAAGAGGGAATAATTCCAACAAGTTATTCTGAACAATGACATTGAACTGGGTAATTATGTTGGTGGTACAACATTAAAAGGCACTTGATGAACATGACATCTGGATGAACTGAAGGATAGTGATTATTACAAATAGTCAGGAATGAGAATTAACAGTATGAGGAATCTTGCTTGGATTGGATACTGTACAAAATTCTGCCACAGGATCCAATTGATGACCAGAAAATACAATTATGTCCCCATGGATTAGTTAGTTACATTAAATAATTTGCAGAACATTTAAAAACCATAGCAGGGATATTATGTAGACTTGAAGAATATGGAATGTTATGTTGATTACATTTATGTAAACACTATAAATTAACTTATTGATTTAAATGAATACAGCATGCAAACCATTTTATGTATTTCATTGAAAAATGTTTATACCTTGAAACAATGCCTTGGTTAAACACTTAACACTTTCAGGTGAATTTCCTTTCCTTTGTATCAAAATTATAACCCATGTTTGATTTGGTTGATCTAATTTGATTTATTGTTGTCACATGTCTTTACACAGAGAGTTGTGAGAGCACAGAATGCGTTGCCAGCAGCAGTTGTGGAAGCAAGGTCATTGGGGTCATTTAAGAGACTGCTGGACATGCATATGGGGTCACAGAAGTTTGAGGGTGCATACATGAGGATCAATGGTCGGCACAACATCGTGGGCTGAAGGGCCTGTTCTGTGCTGTACTGTTCTATGCTCTATGTCCCTAAGTACAGTGAAAAGTTTTGTTTTGCGAGCAGTACAGGTAGATCATAACATCCAAGAACGTACAAATTATCAGTTCTGAGGAAGGATCACCGACCCAAAATGTTAACTCTGTTTTTTAACTTCCAGATACTACCAGACCTGAAGAGCTTTTCCAGCAAATTTGTTTTCGTACAAATCACAGGGTGCATAGACAGGGCAAGGCATAAAAGGTTATGACTGCACAGAAGATGCACAAAAGCAAGATCAACATTAGATTTGAAATTACAGGGGCCTATTTGGCAGTCAAATGACAGCAGGGAAGAAGCTGCTCTTGAACCTGTTGGTATGTGCATTCAAGTTTCTGTGTCTTCTGCCTGATGGAAGAGGTTGAAAGAGTATAATCCAGGTGGGGGTTGTATCTTTGATGATGTTGGCAGACTTTCCGTGGCAACGGGAAATGTAAATGTGCTCCATGGATAGGAGGTTGGCTTCCGTGATGGCCTGGGCTGTGCATATAACCTTCTGTAGTTTTCTTTAGTCCTGGGCAGAGCAATTGCCATGCCAAGCCACTAAACACCAATATAGAATGCTTTCTATGGTATACCTGTAGAAGCTAGGGAGGGTCATTATGGACATATGTAATTTTCTAAGCATCCTGAGGAAGAAGAGGCGTTGTTGTGACTTCTTGACTGTCATATCTACACAGCGAAGACTAGGACAGGTCGTTGGTTGTCATCTCTCCGAGGAACTTGATGCTCTCGACCTCCTCCATCTCAGCGCCATTGATGTAGATAGGGGCCTGTCCTCCTCCTTTCTTCCTGAAGTCAATGATCAGTTCTTTTGTTTTGCTGCCATGTAAAGGAAGCCAATTGACGTATCTTCCCAAATTGAACATTTTTAAGAGTCAAATTATATTATCAAGGCCTTAATAATTTGTAATGATCAGTTGATCAATTATTTGCAGGCAATGGGTACTTAAGTGCACTCATCTCACAGCGGTTATTAATTAATAATCAGCAATGCAAGATTCCCAGCAGCATTCAACTTCTTCTCTCTATTCTCTTCCTGCAGGGAACTTCCCATGTGTTTTCCAGTGTTACAATAAAAATAAGAACCATCAAGCAAGCACAGAAAAAATAAAGCTAATAGGATATTTTGAGAAAGGTGTTTAAAGTTAACATCCCACATTAATATACAAGTTTCATTTTTGCAGTAACTTCCATGCATTGCGGACCATTTTTGTGTTGCTTGTATAGATTTTCACACATCAATCTTGTATGGTTTATTAGAATTCATCAAGACTAACCACTCATTGTACTTAGAAGCCTACTAGTCATTGTACCACAAATTTTGTTATTTGTTAAAGTTTAGAGAGCAGAATTAAATCATGAGATCATGAAGATTACGTGATTGCTTTTCTCCATATGAACCAGTTAGGACCATCCATGCTCATATCATACAATATTTCAATATTCAAGCAATTACCTTTTAAACCATTTATCGGCTCCAGTACTGAACAAGGCTATGGAAGGACATTCTTCACATTGACAATTTTTATCTTAAAACAGTTTTCTTATATCTCCTGCAATTACTATGTATACCTAAGGACAAGTTGATATCATGTAAAAGTCAGTCCATTATTTTTGATTTAAAGTTTCTTAATTTTTCATGAACCTTATGTAAAAGTTCAATTTGATTTTTCAGGGACCCTTGAGAATTGGCTGCCCTGCTTTCCTTTCCTTTCCTCCCCACTCTCCCTCAGGCTGCTTTGGGCACTCTGCAAAAACAGGTGGCAGATGGGTTGAGCTGTCCAGGAAGGCGTGGGTGTCCATCTGCTTCATTTACTGGGAGGTTGGTTGAACTGATTCTTCATTAACATTGTCATTGCAAACTGTCCAAATTGCTATGCTCTCCAAGGATACGTGACTATGAATGAACATCTGTCAACCTCACTCATTTGCATTGCGATTTAGAACAAAAGAGCACAACTGCATCTGGTAGCAAAGATAATGAATTTGATTGTTTTTTAATGTTTGGTTGTTTTGTAAGGTTTGCTTGTTGAATTAATTGATTCAGTAAAATGGGTCCTGTTGATTTTATGTGAATTAATTAAGCTTTTGTTATATTTTAAAAGTACAACCAACTACACAACATCATGTCTTAAACTCAGCATATAAATCAATCCCCATTTTTGGAAGATTTATTTGCAGCATTAATAGCCGAGTTATACTCTGCAATATATGTTAATGTTAGAATCAAGTTTTTCAACATTCCAATACCTATAAACAAGAAGAAAACTCAGCATTTATTTGATAGCTCTGATATTTCCTCATTGCTACTAGCTATCCTTATCCCTTCCTTGATATTACGGATAACCTATTGGCCTTTGGTGGAGTCTCTTTATTACTCTTCAAGCTACTTGCAGGTTAGATCCAAACTCTGTTTTAATTTGCAAGATAATGTATTGTTTAATTTTTATTATCTGCTGTTAATTTGCAAGTTTTTTAAGAATTAAATTGTATATTCAGACAAGTTTCTAAGCTTCATTTTGGTTAGGTTTGAACACATAATGTAATTTCCCCATTTTTTCTGTAGATTCTCAACTTAGCTCATCAATATGTGTGTAGGTGGGTCTTTCAAAAAAAAGGGCATCTTGTCAGCACTATGTGCCATTGCAGAAAAAAAGAAGTTAAACACCTATAAAAAAAATGACAGAACAATTTATGAGTTTCATCAAGTTCCAGACATTCTTTCAGCATTGTCATAACAACTCACTAACACCTGGCGCTCTCCTTCGCCTTGGATCTTTAACACTCATGAAAGCAATGCCTTAACTCACCATCCTCAAACCTATTGCAGAGAATTTGTTATTGATAGTGCTGGGATTTTTAGCTAGACAACTAACTTCTTTATAAATGTGAAGATGATATGGCTTGGTTCAACTGTTATTTAAAGTTATGTTGTCAGTTTGATTTATGTGTGTATAAATAGATTCATACGCATAGAAATTAAAATCTATTGTACAAATATTTTTTCTTAAATTTACATGGTTAAAGGAACATTATCACCAGAATTTATAAGAATATTTGCCAAGTTAGCATGAGTTTGAATGAGTTTGGGCAAACTAGTTCATGGCTTTCATTTGGTATTAATTAATATTCCCACTTAGAAAGCAGGTTTGGTACACACAATGCAAAAATATTGGTGCTGTACAGAGTAATCCTCCACAGTTTGGAGGCTGATGCATGTTATTAAGACTGTGTGGATATAGCTTTACTCCACATTCAGTTGTAGTAATCTTACCTATGAAGTTTGATGCTGATACTGTATTTCTGAAATGGCAAGAGTCTCAACACTGAAGTCTCTGAGCATGAAAAAAGCCAAATTATTATACCGTGTCAGATTGTTTTTGTTTGAATGGATGCTTTAAAACTCAAAGTTTATTTGATATGAGAGGGAAATGTGATTGATGCATAAGGAAAATGGGAGACATGAATCGGACCCAGTTGATTTTCGTAGTGATCATTGCAGTATCAGAAAAAGAAAGAGCTTACTCTGAACCTATCTAAATATGTTAAAATGGGAAAGAAGAAAATAAAACATTTGTCGTTATAAGATTTTTTTAATGTTTGTATACTTTTGTCTGTGATGTGAAATAGGAAAAAGTAGTTTCAAAAACAAGCATTGTGGAAAGGATTGCTTCACTTTTTAAGAAGAAGGGAATGAAACTCATTACAAGTGGTGTTTACACCGTTGCTGTGTCCAACCAGTGAAGTCAAGGGGTGCAGAGGTTGGTGAGCAGGATTGGATGCAGGTGGGCTGGCACCTGGGGTATGTAAAAGGTGAGATTCAGCAGGCAACAAGTAGCTGATTGGGTTGTGGTGTGGTAATGACAAAAGCCATCAATTTTCTAACAATTATGGCTGAATGAAGTTTGTGGGTATGAACAGTATAGTCAGAAGCCTTTGGACTTCTGGAAGATGTGGTGGTGAATCTCTCTGCAATAGAATGTATTCAAGGAGCTTTTTCCAGTGCTGTATGACTCCAAGGCTCATTGTATTCCAGAAACGAAGAAATTGTCTTTGAGCAAAGGATGAAACTGTTAGTCCTATACTCATTAAAGTTAACAAATACTGATGTGGCTAGACAGTGTAGACGAAATGAGGATGTTTCCTTCATGGAGAATCTAAAAATAGGAGGAAGAGTTTCAAATGAAGTCTCCCATTTAAGGCAGAGGATTTCTTCTCTCTGATGGTAGTTATTCTTTGGATTTCACTTCCAAAGAGGGGCTGGACCATTGATTTTGTTCAAGATTGAGCTGGACAGATTTTTGATTGACATGGATTCCAGATTATGGGAACAGGTAGGAAAGTGGAGTTAAGATCATAATTAGATCAACCATAGTGGTATTGAATAGTGGAACAGTGCTTGATGGATTAAGTGGTCTACTGTTGCTCCTATTTCTTACGATTTTATTAATGAACCCTGCTTTTAACACTCAAAAAATTATTTTTCTAATGGAATTATTAAAGAAAAGTAAATAGAAAGCAAAAAATTAAATTTTGAGCGCATTAATATTGATGGTTCTGATTCTGTACAACATAATCCAAGATGGCAGCAGTGGATTTGCAGTTTCCCTGCTCGGCTCCTGGGTCTGGGTCTCATGCACTTCCGTCAGCCTTTATTTTTCTTTTCCTGTTACTTTTACTCTTTTTTTCAATTTTGTTTGTCTTTTTGATGGCATCAGTCTCCTTCCAGGAGTGTCGACAGCATTGGGAGCAGTTCCTTCCCAAGGAGTTTGGCAGCAGCAGGTATTTTTGCTGAAATGGTGGCCCCACTGGGCAACAATGGCAGCAAAATAAGCCAGAATGATGCAACAACTGCTTCGACGTGGTGGACCAAGCATCGAGTTTGTGCCCAGTTTGGGACCCAACAGCTTCAGCTACACCAGCATTGCCAAGATTGTTCCAGCACAGGCTCATGGTAGCGCCAGCATTGATGGAGGCAAGATGGCACCAAAGAATGGTGACATGGTTCTAGCAGTTGAGGTGCAGCTCTAGGCCATTGCTGGGCCTGGGTACTTAATAGTGAAGATGGTGGCAGCATGTGGGGACACGGGGCACCTGAGTGTTTCCAGGCTGAGGCTTTGTGACTTTGTTTTTCTAGCAGCAATGACTCACAGGGGAGGCATGGGAGTGATCTGGATGTTTCCTTTCCTTTCAGCTGTTTCTTTTATTTCTCCTTCTGTTTTTAATCCTGTCTTTTGTATACTAAGGCGGTGCTGGGGAATGGTGACTTTGTACGATTATCACTGTACTCCTGTACTCCTGTACTCGATGACACATGATAATAAAATCTAAACCTAATTGTTGACAAGCGCTCTATGATGCTTTTAAGGCAGTTTTATCAGATTGCTGCAGTGGAAGGAGCACTTGTGTGTTTTTGAAAAATCCCTCACACATCAAAATGCACAATACAACTGAACATGTGTGTTTTAAATACAGAGTTGTTCCAGAAATTGAGTGCACTTGAAGCTCTACTGGGCCATTTCTGCGTGCGAAGAAATATAATTTCTGATTGATCATGACATTATCCATAGTGATTTGTTCATGCAGCTGGAAAAATACACTAACATGGAAAGAGGAGAAAGTTGGGATATCTGAATTAAAGTATGATTTTTCATTGAAGAATAAAATCTAATGAATACAGAAACAAAATTCTCCTGGTATAATTTAATGACCCTTTTGAACATATTTTTACAGTATAATCTTTACTTCAACGAGATATATAAAGAGTAGGATAAGAAACATATTTATTTAAGTCAAATGCCTTAGATAAGGGATAAAACAATGTTTTGAAGTAATAAAAACAGCAGTCTATTAAAAGTCCTGAGGTTTGTTGACTGGAAATATTTCTACATTCATAGGATCATTTTCTATCGCCTTCCTGACAATGATAATGTAAACTATTCTGGTTAATAAATCATGTTCTGAGTTAAAATTATTTTCTTTTAAGAATGCTGAAGAACAATTCAATTTTTTGGCTCATCATTATCCTCTCCCAGTAGGGGATAAATATGACTACCTCTGTAGCTTTTTTTTTCATCATTTAAATAGACAAGTGTAAACCAGTCAATCATTGTTAATGTGAAATGTCGACTATGGTACATTCATCAAAGTTACAGGACATCAGGGACTGGGTGGTGCAGTGGATTGGAAAACTGCTTCATAATATCAGTGACCCTGATTTAACCAAATCCAGTGAGTTGGAAATCTACTCATTATACATACATGTAACTGAAAACGTCTTATATGAAGTACATTTGGGAAGGCAAACATTAATTCTTAAGAGGCATGAATTCGTAAAAACATGATCTCCATAACTCAGTACTATTTAGGATTAAAATTGACATTCCAATCGAGGATGGCAGATGTAGGAATACAATATTACAAGTGGTGCAGTGGGAGTGTGTTTCTGAGGTCAGGTGTAAGGTCTACTGTACAGCAGCGTATGCTCAATCTAAACTATCCATATGTTTCATTTTGATGATGGATACCAAAAGGATAAAGCATTTTATTTCTTGTCACTCAACATCTTAAATTTATAGCAAGCATAAGACTTCATTAAACAAAAAAAATACACAGACCCAAAGTTAAAGCACAGCTCTGTAAATTAAAAAAATTCACATTAATGTGATTCATGTAACATTAATTGATTTACCAATCTCAGGTATGTAAGAAGTTTCCAGATAGAATTTTTGCTTTAGTTGCAACGAAAATCATGCCAATTTTTTTCAAGTCTCTATTCAAAACATGCTTGAAAGGTTTGTGTCTAGATCTCTGAGCTCAATCTTTTTGCCTTTGCTTTTCCCCACAGAAGTCTTTGTAGCTTTGAAACTCCCTGCAACCTCTCCATATAATTTCTGCATCAATGTGTGAATCTCTCCTTTTTATATTATCTACAAAGATTTTCCCTGATCTCCATAAGCCCATTTCATTTCATCTGTTTTTTTCTCTTCCCCTTATGTTGTCTGGCATCACTGTGTCTGCACCTGGAGCATTGCATGTAGTTTTTGTCCTCTTACTTGAAGAGTGATGTAGTTGCTTGGAAGCAACTCAAAGGAGGTTCACTAGATTGATTTCAGAGATAGGGGAGTTGACTTATGAAGAGTGAGTGAGCTGTTTCGGTCCATATTCACTAGAGTTTAGAAGATTGAGAGGATATCTAATTGAGGTATGTAAGATGCAAAAGGTAATTGAAAATGTGGACATGGAAAGTATGTTTCCACTTGTGTGTCAATCTCGAATGACAGGTCATAGTTTGAGGATAAGGGATAGCAGATTTAAACCAGAGATGAGGACTTTTCTCAAAGGCTTGCCAATCTGTGTAATTCACTACCCCAATGTGCAGTGGATGTTGTAATGTTGATTAATTTTAAGAAGAACTAGTCAGATTTTTAAACAGTAATAGATTGAAGGGTTGTGGAGAGTGGGCAGGAAAATGGAGCTAAGATCAAGCTGAGATTAGCCATGATCATGTCAAACTCATTCACACTCAAGGTGCCGAATTGGCTTCTCCTGCTCCTAGTTCTTACTGTCTTATATCCAACTCAAACCTAAATTCAGAGTTATGTTAACGTGTTTGGCATAAAAATGTTCATGATTTACCCTGGGTTATGAAGTGTGAAGCCAGGATAAGGTTTGAATGAGGTGATAAAAATAAATATTGAAAACCCAAAGCCAATGACAGACACAAATTATTAAATTTTCCTTCCAAGCTGGGACTCTTGACATCAAGATCATTTCAGAGAGGGATTGAACTGAGGAGATTGTCTTCTCCATTATCCCTGAGCCAAGACAAGCAGCCGCTAAGTTCAGATGAAGCACCATTAAGAAACCTCACCACCAGCTCAGTGGTGTATAGTCCCCTCAGTTGGCCCTAGCATGCAGTTAGATTGTTAGAATAAGGAGCATGGCCTGATCATGCAGGAGGAGATGACAAGGACAGAGGTAACAATGGACATCCTTCTTAGCAGAGGTAGGACAACCATAGCTCTGTTCAGCCAGGCCACATGCAGGACCTTAAGTGTCATTGAAAAGAAGATTCTACTGAGACCAATAGTAACTTGGAATATTGCATACAGTTCTGGTCACCGCGTTATAAGAAGGATGTGGAAGCTTTGGAAAGGGTGCAGCGGAGATTTACAAGGATGTTGCCTGGTATGGAGGGAAGGTCTCACGAGGAAAGGCTGAGGGACTTAGAGGTGCTGAATTGGCTTCTCCTGCTCCTAGTTCTTACTGTCTTATATGTTAGAGGGAAGAAGTTTGAGAGGTGACTTAATTGAAACATATAAAATAATCAGAGGGTTAGATAGGGTGGATAGGGAGAGCCTTTTTCCTAGGATGGTGATGGCGAGCACAAGGGGGCATAGCTTTAAATTGAGGGGTGAAAGATATAGGACAGATTTCAGAGGTGGTTTCTTTACTCAGAGAGTAGTAAGGGAATGGCACACTTTGCCTGCAACGGTAGTAGATTCATCAACTTTAGGTACATTTAAGTCGTCATTGGACAAGCATATGGACGTACATGGAATAGTGTAGGTTAGATGGGCTTGAGATCGGTATGACAGATCGGCACAACATCGAGGGTCGACGGGCCTGTACTGTGCTGTAATGTCTATATGTGCTTCCAGATGTTGGAGTTCCTTGAGGCAGTATAGAATCAGAAAATGAAGGTGCCCATCAAGTTCATGTACATCATAATGTTTCAGGGCACACAAGCTGCTCCACTGAGACAGCAACTTTCATTGGCAGAGACGATATCTAACTCCTCTGAGGGCCAAAAAAGAAGTACAAGTGTCAAACATGGATGTCTCAATGTTGCACAGAGAACTGAGTGGGTTACAAATATCCTTGCCATACTGTAACTATAGAAAAATATTCCGTTATGAGCTCAATGAAAATTAGCACAGATGAAATTCGACATGGGAATCTCTTTTGATTAATGGTGAGTGAAGAAAAGGGGGTTTAGGGGGAATGAAGAGTAAGTGCATATCCACAGTGGCAGTGAAACCTTTGGGTAGATGTACACTTTTCATTTCCTGGAAGAGTTTACATGTCCCAAGTTTTGGCTTCAATTGATGTGCTCACATAAGACACTCATAGTGAGTTTTGTACTACTTTGTCCACTTTGGTACAGGCTTACTCATCTGAAATGTACCTTTCTGAGATGATTCCTGGTGCTTATGGTATCCTTGAGCCCTGATTCAGATCCTAGCTATCTTGCACAGTTGGAATGCTTTGGTATTCTGTATCTTTCTCATCCAATTCTACGTCCAACTTTGTTTTATCCAATGAGCGAAGTCTTCCTGTGGCAATACTTTGTTCCTTGCAGGGATGGGTTGAAGGTGATCACCTGAATGTCATAAGCAGAACAGCCTAAACAGCTCATGCCTCCGCTTGTATTGCTTCTGTCTGGGGTTCTTTCCCAGGAGTATAGCTATCTCTTCAAGGATATTCCTTGATACCTATAATCCAAACATAGGGTTTGAAGGGTGGGTGAATCATGCATTATAGCAGCCTGGATTGGAGGACGAAAAAGAAGTCATGGTAGCTGCCAAGATAACAAGCGCACAATTGGAAGTAGCTCTTGTAATGGTTTGAGCAATTAAAAGTTGGTGAATATAACTTGTCCATCATTTGATGGTTAAATGGGTGCAATTGATATTGCCCTGACCTTGAGGGACTTCTGTCAATGGTGTTGAAACCTTGTGAGATGTAGCGCTGAGCTGCCTCTCATTGTGAGGTACTACCGAGGTTGTTAGAAGATGTCAGAAGTGAGGAAGTTCAAGTCCACAGTGACTTTGACACTATTGATATAATATTGAAAGCAGTCCTGTGAGATCTAAGATCTTTTGTGATAGGGCACAGATGTTAATGCCTATTGAGTCTCAATCTCCTTTTACTGGTTATAGGTAGTCTCCAACTACTGCAATCATTGGCAGTAGATCCTATGCAGCGGGTATGGCATTGATGTCCTTCCTGTCATCTGTCCCTTTCCTCTGCTCACTTGTTGCTTAAGGATCTGACATTCCCCAGCAGAGTGCTGTTCCTTATCCTCATAGGCCGCAGAATTCAAACATTGCAGTCAAATTGTCAGCTATTACCTTCCTTATGCTCACCTATTGTTTTTTTGTAGCCTTAACTCCTCCTCTTATATTCCCACAAAGCCAGGATGCTGATGACCCACTGAAATGCCCAAGTATTTGTTGTCTATTCTCTTTACCACCTGCACTGGCCCATTGACACCAGTCTTCCAGTGGCAAATCCTAATTGCAAATTCACCCCTTCATGGAGCCTAGCTAATTTGTTGGTGTGATTACAACTGTCGTTCCACTCTATGTCCTCTTCCAATCAGTTGGTTTGTCTGTGAGCTATTTGATGATTTTAATTGGCCTTTCTAATGAATTGGACGGGACATTGTGGATGCCTTTCTCTCTCTCTGGTGAAACTGGCTGACAGTGGGAATAACAGTGAGAAAGACCCAAAAATTTAATCCATCAGGATTGACTTGTCAATGCAACAAATTCCCTCTTTTCTTCCCAATTTGACTGAACATCTTTTCCCTCCAAACATCTCTCACCCTCTTCTCTATCCCAATTCAGGCCATTCTGAGTCATACACTCAACCATTCCTGATTGCTCTGTCATAGTTAACCACCCACAAATTACTACCTGTCCAAAAATGTCTGGACTGTTATGAGTGAGTCGATTTCAATTATTGCTCCATTTCACATTCGAGTTCACTGATTCAGATTGTTGTGATAATCTTTCACTTTCTCTGTTTCCCTCTCAATCACACAAGTAAGTGATTTGGATATTTGATCTGTAGCATGAACTATCATCAAAGGGGCGCAGTATTCAAAAACCATAAATCAACATTTGGCTTGAGCTGTGATGAAAAAACATGGTTCCATCAAAAGAATACACTTTGGAGCCAAGCAGTAAAACTCCTGAACTCCGTACAATCAATCTTGAAGCCAAACAGCTACTGTACCTATTTGACCTCAATTATGTCTTTGTTTGCCCATTATCTAGTGCACTTGGTACAGTATTTAACACAGTTTCAAACATGCAAGAATTGAGTTCTAAAGTAGGACAATCTCCAGTGACGTAATCAGAGCCTTCAGGAACTATTGCCAAGAATGTTTATGCTAATTAATACATGAGTTATCAGAACAGCGTGGGGTGGGGGGGGGGGGGCGGTGTGGAAATACACAGGTGCCTTAAGTGTTGCTTTTACCAACACAACAAAAAAAAGGCTATGATGTTTGACTTAACATTACAGGAGGAAAATGAACTCTTAACATGTGGCTTGGCCACATTAAAATGTACTGCAGCTGTTTAAGCATTTTGCAACTAGTTCATTTCACAAGGGCATTTCTATTCCGACAGATATCTGGACTTAGATGCAAACACTGCACATCAGAGTGTTGACCACATGGCTCTGTTTCTTGTTATATTGTGTGGTGATATGCCAGAGTGAATACCACAATTAAATCTTTGCATCTGTGTTCTCAACCATGCCAGCATTTCTTTGCTCATTTGAAAAGTCAAAGAGCGGGTGTTTCCACTTGCTTCTGGTAGCTTACATCCAGATTCTCAAGAAAAGCTGTGTAGATTCAGTCCTACCAACAAAAAAAGGAACATTTTAAACGTGATGTTTAAAACCTAACATCACTTCAGTTTTTTTTTATGATCTTGTAGCTAGTCCCGCACTGCTACTCTGTAGTTGCAATATTCCAATATAACCCAAATGAATTGGTTTGAGGGGGGTCTTCAAATCTTGATCATTTTCTTTGACATACATGCACTAGTAGACATATTTCTGAAATTTATCATTCAGAAAATAATTAATACACCAAGAGGTTGATCAGTGTACATCAATGAAACTCGTAATTCGTCTAGCGTGGCATTTTCAAAAGACAATTTCTGTGATTTAAAGTTAGGTAATGAACTAACAGTAGAATAACAAATTATTGAAACCTAATTTTTCATGTTGAAACTAATTTTCAGTTATATTAATAAACTTACATCAGATTGCCATTTTCCAGTATATCAAAGATTGCCTTTCAATGAAAAGAAAATAAATAACTGTGTTTTAATATTCTGCCCCATTTAAAAAGTCCCTGTAAATTTTAATGGTGTGATTATTACCTAACCCATGTAGTTTCCAGAGCATTTTGAGTTCAATTAATTCCTGATTCCATCTAAAATAGAAAGCCTAAATCAGTGTATTTTTGGGCAGAGGTGGTGGCATTGTGTTACTGTTTTAGGACTCATAATCCAAAGACACAGGTCATGCTCTGGAGGCAAATCAACTCTGAGTTTAAATCCACCTTGGCGGATGGTGACATTTGAATTTATTTAGTCAGTTTGGAATTAAAATCTAGTCTACTCGTTGTTAATCATTGTAAAAGCCCATGAGGTTCACGCATGTTCTTGAGGGAAGGAAAATGTATCATCCACACATAGTCTGGCCTACATGTGACTCCTGACCCACAGAAATGTGATTTTAACTCTTAACTTCCCTCTGAAATGGCTTGCCAAGCAATTTGATTGTATATTACTGCTAGAAAGTCTGATATTGTGAGTATGCATATACCACATTGACTACAGCAGTTCAATAAATCATTTCAGCATCACCTTCTCAAGGGCAATAAATGTTGGCTTAGCCCAGAAAATCCTCATCCCGTGAATCAATTTAAAAGAATGTGCCATTCAAAATGTAAGTGTTGAAGTATCTACAACTCTCATACATTACTCTGAAAAAACGTTTTTCTTTCTCAAGATCAATTCAGATTTTGCCAGTCAATAGATGTGAATACATTTTTAAAATGACTCCTATTTGCTCTTATTTGGGTCAGCCCCTCTTACCAAAAATAGGTTAATGAAGAGTTGAGAATCTTAAGAGCAGGGTGTGATTTTCAGAATGCCTGATGACTGATGGTTTTCATGTTTCTGTTGGGATCTGTAGTAATAAATGTGTAATCACTGAAACAAGCTACAATCACATGACTGCTGCATTAACACATCTGAGGCCCAGCCAGCCTAGCTTGGTTTGGGGAGGCTATTGTGACACAAAGTGGAGTTGATAGGGGCCATTGAATTTCATTCTCCCTGTCTGTCCAATATGAAACGTGGAGACTGTCAGTCTGGAAATATTCAAGTCTAAAGTGTTGGCCCAATCTCAAATAATGAGGTGTGTGAATTTCACATATGGCCATATTCAATTAATTAATCCATGTTCAATTAATTACTCCCTGTAGACTTGATACTGTTTGCTGTATAAATGCCAAAGGCCATATGATTTGCAGCAGCCATCTTAGCTGATTTATGTCCAAATTTTAAAATTAGAGGTGGCAAGCTCATTACGTTTATAAAGTCTGCAATGGGCATGACATTAATTTTCTTATTTAACCAACATTTCTCAAATACCAATTAAGCAGTTATAACTTGAACATTACAATTGTTCATCTTTCTTTCTGGATATCATACATTAATGATATTATTATTGATTTGTGTTCATTATCAGAATGTGCACCAACAAAAAATGTCACAAAACACAAAAATTGGGTATTTCGTCAGCAATGTTCCCACTTTGCTGCCACAAATGTGCCAGATGTGCATTGGAAAACCCATTTACGAGTGCAGGTTGGACCTCTATTTTATTTCCAGCAAAGTGTTATGGACCAGGCCAGACCCCCTCAAACCATTTTAAGAAGACAGACTAGATCCTAACTTTTTAATTACTTTAAAGGTAGATGTGAAGTGTCATGTTCTAGATGCAATGTGACCGGTCAAAACACAATTTATTTCAACAGTATAGTTAAAATACAAACAAATCACAGAGGAATTTAGAATAATCTACATATTGGAAAAGTTAACAGAATAATAGATACAGTAGCTATTACTATTTATCTGTTCTAATATAGCTACATCCTATAAACACACACCCGGTAAAGAGCCAAATATAGACACAGATTCTCACATGCAGTTCTCCAATCCAGGAGGAAAAACCATCAAAAGAAAATTCAGAGAAAGTGGCAGCTATGAGGCATTCACTCAAGCTTCCATATCTTTTAGGACCCCAAAGGCTTCTTATGCTACTGAAAAAACAAAATCTGTGAGAGATGGCCACACCCATTCAGGTTGTTAAAAAAAACCAAAGCCGCCCAAGCTGTTTACACTAGTGGATCTGGTAGACTGCTTTGTGCCTTCGCCTTACAACCTGTCTTCAAAAAAAGGGACAAAATAACGTCTTAAAGTCACAGCATCATCACAAAAGTTACAGGCATATTTAGTCTAATGAAAGAAATGAAATGCCCTTCATTGTGTATTGTGGCACAACCATAATCCTAAATCAGATAGACTTTAAACAGATCTATCAACTGAAGATTAGATACTGGGCATCCATGAGGTGCTGTGGGCCATTAGTCACAGCAGAATTGATTTCAATCGTAACCTCGAATCTCATGAACTGGCGTATACCTTACTGTACCATTACCACCAAGAAGTGGAGTTAATCCTGGATCAATGAAGTGTGGAGGAGGGCATTCCAGGAGCAGTAATAGGCATACCTAAATTACTTTACACTATCTCCATGAAAAGAGAATCTACCCATTGCTCCTTGACATTGAATGACTTAAACATCATGGCATATCAATATCCTTTGGATCCCCATTGACTAGAAACTGATCTGGACCTGCCATGTAAATACTATGATAACAACAGTAATCACAAGAGACTGATAATTCTTTAATGAGTAACTCATTTCCTAACTCCTTAAAGCCTGTCCACCGTCTACAGGCCTAAGTTAGAAGTGTGATTGTTTACTCCCCAGTTTGCAACTCTAACAACATCCAAGAAGTTCAGCAGAATCTAGCACAAATTAGCCTATTTGATCAACACCCCATCCAACAGCTTCAACATTCTCTCCATCCACCACCAATGCACAACATCAGCAATGTGTACCATCTACAAGATGTACTGCCACAACTTAGGAAGGCACCTTCAACAACACTTTCCATGACCTCTGCCACTTATGAGGACAAAGGATAACAGACTAATGGGAACAACACCAACAGCATGTTCATCTCTAGGCCACGCACCATCTGGACTGTGACTTCTTTTGCCATTCTTTCACCATCACTTGCCCAAACGCTGGAACTTACCCCTGAACATGACCACTTCAAGAAGGCAGCTCAGCACCATCTTCTCAAGGGTAATTAGGAATGAGTAGTAAATATTGGTTTCGCCTGCAGTCCCCACGTGCTGTGATTTTTTTAAACAGGTGCAAGCAAAACTCTAAGGAAATTTCATACTTAAATTTTATGGCATTTCTTGCCAAAGAGTGATTTCAACATGAATTAGGGGGAGGGATTAACATGGTGTTATTGGTACTAGTAAACCAGAGACCCAGTTAATGTTCTGGGGGCTAAGCTTCAACTCCCAATACAGAAGATAGTGAAATTTGAATTAAATATAAACCTGAAACTAAAAGTCAAATGATAACAATGAAATCATTGTTGAGTTATAAAACCGAGCTGGTTCACTAATGTGCTTTAGAAAACTGTTGTCCTTGCCTGCTCTGACATACATGAGGGTCCAGATACAAAACGATGTGTTTGTTTCTTAGCTGGCCACTAAATTATTCTATCTAATAATAATTGCTCTAAACACAAATGAAACTGGACAGATGACCTGACTAAGGTACTAGAAACAACAACAGCATACTCTGTCCTGTAGACCCTGTAAAATCCTCTTTACTGACATCTGGGGAAAGTGCAAAAATTGAGAGAACACCCTCACAGACTAATCAAGCAACAACCTGACATAGTCATACACACAGAATCATACCTTACAGATAAGGTCCAAGACATAATCAACATTCCTGGATACATCTGTTCCACTATGATAGGCCTATCAGAGGTAGCAGCACACTGCTGTACAGGAGGAAGGGAGTTACCCTGAGAGTCCTCAATGTTGATACTGGACCCCATGCAGTCTCATAGCATCAGGCCAAACATGATCAAGATAATTTCCAGCTTATTACCAAATAGCACATTCCTCGGCTGATGAATCAGTACTCCCTCCATGTTGAATCATACTTGGAGGCAACAATGAGGGTGACATGGGTAAAGAATGTACTCTGGTTGGGGCACATCAGTGTCCAGCACCAAGAGTGTCTTGGCGGTAGCACTGTTTGCCAAGCTGGCCAATCTAAAGGGCATTGCTGCTCGTATGAGTCTGCAGCAGGACGTGAGAGAACTAATAAAAGAGAAAAAAAATGTATTTGACCTCATCCTCACCGATCTGCCTGCCACAGATACTTGTCTCAATGACAGTACTGGTAGGAGTTACCACCTCATAATCCTTGTGGACACAAAGTCACACTCTCACATTAAGGATAACTTTAACATATTGCTGGTACTATCACCATGCCAAATTGGAGAGACATCAAACAAATCTAGCCACTCAAGAATTTGCATATGCGAGGCAGTTTGGGCTATCAGTACCTGCAGAAGTGCAGTCCAACACAATCTGTAACATCATGGTCTGGCATATCACATACCCTGTTATTATCATCAAACCATGGGATCAAACTTGCACAATGAACAGTGCGGGAGAGTGTGCCAAGAGCAGCACTAAGCATACCTGAAAATGAGGCATCAACCTGACGAAGATACGAACGTGATTCCTTGAATATCAAGCAACTTAAGTAGCAGGTGATAGCACTTCCAGAAGCAATCCCACAACTAATGGATCATATCTAAAATCTGTGGTCCTGCCATACCCAGCCATGAATGGTGGTGGGCAGTTAACCAACTCACGGGAGGAGGAATCTCCACAAATATCCTCATTCTCAATAATGGGGAAACCCAGCACTGCAGTACAAAAGATGAGGTTGAAACACTTGCAATGATCTTCAGATTGAATCTTCAGAAGTGTTGATAGGATAATTCATCTCGGTCTCCTTCAGAGATTCCCAGTATCATAGATGCCATGCTTCAGACAATTTGATTTACTCTGCATCTTATCAAGAAATGGTTGGAGGCATTGTATACTGTAGTTGCTATGGGCCTTGATACATTCCAGATATGGTGCTGAAAGATGTTTCCAGCACATACTGCATCTCCAGCAAAGCTATTCCAATACAGCTACAATAACCGACAATATGGAAATTTGCCTCCTAGTGTCTTGTACACAAAGAGCAGGACAAATCCAATCTGACTAAATATTACCCCCATCAGTCTACAGTCGATCATCAGTGATTGATGGTGTCACCAACTGTACTATCAAAAAGCACTTGCTTAGCAATAACTTGATAATTAGTTTGATGTTCTCCATGGTCACACAGCTCCTGATTTTATCACAGCATTGGTTTAGACTTAGGCAAAAGGGCGGAATTCCAGTGGTTAGGTGAGAATGACTACACTTGACATCAAAATTGCCTTAGACTGAATGTGGCATCAAGGAGCCCTGGCAAACCTGGAATTGATAAGAATCAGGGTGAAAACTCTTACCTGTCTGGAGTCATACCTAGCACATGGGAAGATAATAAAAAAAACCTGAGTGTGGTTATTTGAGTTCTGTCATCTCAGCTCCAGGACATTTATACAGCCATTCCTCAGAGTAATGTCCTGGGCCCAATCATTTTCAGCTGCTTTATCAATGATACTCCCTCCATTGTAATATCAGATGTGAGGATGTTCACTGATGATTGTACAATGTTTGGCAACATTCATGACTCCTCAGATACTGAAACAGTGCACTTTTAAATTTTGTAAATTCTGTCCAGTATCCAAGTTTGGCTAACAAGTGGATAGTAACGCGCATGCCAGACAAATGCCAGGCAATAACGATTTCCAATAAGAGACAATCTAACTATTGCCCCATGACATTCAATGGTTAATCCCCCACTGTCAACATCCTGGGGTTTGTCATTCATGAAAATCTGAACCAGTTAAGTCATATAAAATTGTGGTTAGAAGAACAAGCCAGAAGCTAGGAGTCCTGAAGTAAGTAACTCTCCAAAGTCTGTTCAATATCTATGAGGCGCATACCAGATGTTTGATGGTGTGCTCCCTACTTGTTTGGATGAGTGCAGTTCCATCAACACTTAGGGAGCATACAAGGGTACAAGGACAAAGCAGCCAGCTTGATTGGCAACACAGGCACAAACATCCAGTACTGATGCTCAGTAGCAGCTGTGTTTACCACCTACAAAATGCACTGCAGAAATTAAGAAAGGTTCCTTAGCCAGCACCTTTCAAACTCACTCATGACAAAGTGTGGAGCTGGATGAACACAGCAGGCCAAGGAGCATCTGAGGAGCAGAAAAGCCGATGTTTCAGACCTAGACCCTTCACCAGAAAACAGATAAGATTGTAACAGAATTAAGAACATAGAACATAGAACATAGAACAGTAGAGCACAGAATAGGCCCTTCAGCCCACAATGTTGTGCCAACCATTGATCCTCATGTATGCACCCTCAAATTTCTGTGACCATATGCATGTCCAGCAGTCTCTTAAATGACACCAATTGCTTCCACAACTGCTGCTGGCAACGCATTCCATGCTCTCACAACTCTCTGTGTAAAGAACCCACCTCTGACATCCCCTCTATACTTTCCACCAACCAGCTTAAAACTATGACCGATCGTGCTAGCCATTTCTGCCCTGGGAAATAGTCTCTGTCTATCAACTCTATCTATGCCTCTCATTATCTTGTATACCTCAAGAATTAAAGAGGACATAAATGATCAGAATGAATAAGTTACATGTATCATTCAATATTGAGGCATCTTTTAAAAAGAAATCATACCTGTGATGTGAACATTGCTGGCTGGACCAGCATATATTGCTCATCCCTAGTTGCCTTTGAGAAGGAGGTGGTGAGCTGCCTTCTTGAACTGCAGCAGTCCATGTGCTCCTGGTAGACCCACAATGCTATTGAAAAGTGAAGCATTCTGTTTTAATAAAAGCAGTTGAAGAATCTCTGAATTGTAAGAATACCAACAGTAAGAAAGTCTGGGCATGCAGATCATAAACTTTGGTAGGAAAGAATGCAAGTTAAATAAAGGTGAGATTTAGATATTTTTGCTTTAGAGCATAGTGTTTCAAAGCAAGGAAATGATGTTGAGCTTGTTCAAACATTGATTATACTACACCAACATTATTTGACACAGAATTTCGTGTATGGAATGGCTATTTTCTATGGGTCTGTACAGGAAGTCTATTACAACTATGGAAAGGTAACAGTGAATTTTCACTGGTGTTATACCACAGCATTGGTGAGACTGTGAGAATATTACTGAACTACCTCCCCAGAGGACCATGCTAATGCTCTTGGAAAGTGGGTTCAAATCTCACCATGAGAGCTGCAAGAATTTAAGTTCAATCAATATACATGCAAAAATTAAAATAAGTTTTAGTAATGGTGACCATGACAGCTGTCAGCATTTGTTGTAAAAAAAACTATCTGAGTCCATAATGTCCTTCATCTGTCATCCTTAGCTGTTCTGCTATACACATCACTCCAGATCGACTCCAAATGTTGGCCTTGCCAATGATGCCCACATTTCATGAAGGAATAAGGAAAGTTAAAAATAATGTAATTTACAAAATTGTTTCTTTGAAGATCACATTAGAAAAAAATGTTTCATTGAAGTATGATTTACTGAATGATTTCAAAGTTAGCTAAAATGTGTAGCTGGGAAACTGGTAATGAGAGAATTGCAACTGTTGGATAACCAGTGAAAGAGCCAAAGGAAACTTATGGGAGAATTTCATGTTAGAGGTCACTAAAATTGAACAGAAGTGACTACTCAATATGCAGCAGCATGGTAAATGGTCAAGCAAATAACATAAAATAACTGGCTGGAGTTTACAAATGAGCACCAGCACAAGTGTAATGGGTAAATTGGCTTCCTTCTGGTGCCAAGATCTTAATCTACTCCATATTTGATATGTATTTCAAGCACAATATTCATAGAAACGTTGCAGAGATAGTAGGAACTGCTGATGCTGGAGAATCTGAGATAATACGGTCTCCAGCTGAATGAACGCAGCAGGCCAAACAGCATCAGAGGAACAGGAAAGTTGATGTTTTGGGCAGAGACTCTTTTTCAGAAATGTGGGAGTGGAAGGAGATTCTGAAATAAATAGGGAGGGAGGGGGAGGTAGATAGAAGATGGTTGAAGGAGAAGATATGTGGAGAGGAGATAGACAGGTCAAAGAGCCAGGGTTGGAGCCTGTGAAGGTGAATGTAGGCAGATAGTTAGGTAGGAGATAGGTCAAGGAGCCGGGATGAGGTTTGTGGGTAGGAGATGGGGGTGGGGCTTGAGTTGGGAGGAATGGTTAGGGAGGCGGGACTAGCTGGGCTGGCTTTGGGATGCGGTAGGGGGACAGGAGATTTTGAAGCTTGTGAAGTCCACATTGATAGCATTGGGCTGCAGGGTTCTTAAGCAAAATATGAGATGCTGCTCCTGCAGCTGTCGTGTGGCGCCATTGTGGCAATGCAGGAGGCCCAGGATGGACATGTCATCCAAGGAGTAGGAGGGGGAGTTGAAATGGTTTGCCAATGGGAGGTGTAGTTGTTTGTTGTGAACTGAGTGTATGCGTTCCGCAAAGCGGTCCCCAAGTCTCTACTTGGTTTCCCCAATGTAGAAAAGGCCACAACGGGAACAGTGGATACAGAATACCACGTTAGCAGATGTGCAGGTAAACATCTGTTTGATGTGGAAGTTCTTTCTAGGGCCTGGGATGGGGGTGAGGAGGGAGGTGTAGGGACAGATATAGCACTTGCTTCGGTTGCAGGGAAAAGTGACGGGTGTGGTGGGGCTGGAGGGGAGTGGGGAGCGGACAAGCAAGTCATGGAGAGAATGGTCTCTCTGGAAAGCAGATAAGGGTGGGGAGGGAAAAATGTCTTTGGTAGTGGAGTCAGATTGCAGATGTTGGAAATGTCGGAGGATGATGCATTGGATCCGGAGGTTGGTGGGGTGGTACGTGAGGACGAGGGGGATTTTGATTTGGTTATTATTGCGGGGACGGTGTGTGAGTGATGAGTTGTGGGAAGTGCGGAAGACACGGTTGAGGGCATTTTCGACTACTGTGGAGGAGAAGTTGCGGTCCTTGAAGAAAGAGGACATCTGGGATATCTGGGAGTGGAATGCCTCATTTCGGGAGCAGATGTGGCGGAGGCGAAGGAATTGATCCTAGGGGATGGCCTTTTTGCAGGAAGGTGGGTAAGAGGAGGTGTATTCTAGTTAGTTGTGGGAGTCAGTAGGTTTGAAATGGATGTTGGTTTCCAGGTGGATGCCAGAGATAGAGACAGAGAGGTCCAGGTAGGAGAGAAAGGTATCAGAGATGTTCCAGTTGAACTTAAGGTTGAGGTGGAAGGTATTGGCGAAGTGGATGAACTGTTCCAGCTATTCAAAGAAATGTCATAATTCTCATCTGCAGAATCTCAAAACACAAGGTATAGTTTTCAAAAATGCTGCACAAGCTCTTACAGGTATGCTGCTGGAACTCTGCAGAGTTAATTAGATATGGTAATCAATGTATGTAATGTCAGACAATAACTAAGATATGTCTAAAGCAGAGGTAGTTTGCGTTTCCTACAGAAATCTGCAATACTCTTTAAAACATGTCAAGTTTTGCACCCATTGAACGCATTTCTTGACGTCAACAATTCTGAAACAGCATAAGCATCCAACAGAAAGGAACGTGCAATTGAGAAGAGAGATGAAGATGGAAGAATCCAAAATGAAGATTGATAGAGCTCTTTTCCAAAGGAACAAAAATGGAACAGATTTTTCTCTGAAGATCAATACTTCGACACTGTTCACAAGTAACATATTACTGTTTCAGATGTGAAAACAAACTTAGACATGGAAACAAATTTAATTCACCCCTATCAATGAAGTTGGCCATGCTAAAATCTGGCTATAGTTTGATCAAAGTAAATCCCTTGAAAGTGTCTCTGACAGATTTACCCCAGCCAGAAACAGAACCAGCTGACAGCTCCCTTTGAAATTAACAGTTGTTGAACAGGTGCTGTATACGTCTTTTCGTTTGAAAGAATTGTTGGCATTAACTAACAGCGGGCTTGTTGTATTTCGGGATTAGATCAGTTATTATTCCTGTCACTGCCTGAAATGACTGACAATCCACAGGCCTTATTTGCAAAGACATGCATTCTATGATTTCTTTAGTAATTCTGTTTAGTATTTATCTTTAAGGTCTATGACACAAGGAAACTTTTACTTACTGCACAGTATTTAAATTAGTATCTTCTCAATCAGGGAGGCAGTGGCCTAGTGGTGTTATCATTGGAATGTTAATCTAGAGACCCAGGTAATATGCTGGGGATCTGGGTTCAAATCCCATCATGTTGGACAGTGGAATTTGAATTTGATAACAATCTGGAATTAAGAGTCTAATGATGATTGTGAATCCGTTATCAATTGTTGGGAAAGCCCATCTAGTTCACTTATGTCCTTTAGGGAAGGAAACTGCCATTCATACCTGGTCTGAACAACATGTGACTCTAGACCCAGTGTAATGTGGTTGACTCTTAACTGCACTCTGGGCAATTAGGGGTGGGCAATAAATGCTATGCAACCAGTGATGCCCTCATCCTGTGAATCAATAAAAAAATTAGTTATCCATTGAAATTATGAAAATATTCAATGAGTGAATCTATGTGGAATTAGATTGTCACCTGTTTTATTCACATTATTTTGAAGGCAAAATTTGATAAGACTTGAAGACAGGTTTGGGATACACAAAACATAAGTATCCAGCCCGGTTCATTTTAAAGGAGGAAGCCTGAATTGTGCTATCTGCTCATGACGTGCGACCTAACAATATAATGGTCTCAACCTCCAACTATTTGAGCTCTGTCATCTTGCAGCAAGACAAGCAATTGCCTGTGAGTTTACTGTACATAAGTAGACACTAAGTAATAAAATGCATTAAATTCTTCAGTACTAGGAGACATGTCTTGTTTTTCTGTTATGGGAGCTGACAAAAATATCACATCAGAATAGATGAAGATCATCATATCACGTTATGGTGGCAATGCAGTATTAATGCTTACAAAAGCATCCGCACTGAAAATTAGACAACCCCGAATCATTAGAAATTCAGCTAACCAACCACAATGGGTTAATGTGAGTACAGATCTCCAACTTAAATATACAGGAGGAGGGCTTAACTTCTTGCCAATGATATGGCACAGGAATAGCAAGCGAAACCGTATCCACCTCACAATCACCAGATTCTCAATATAGTGAGATTAAAACATTCAACGATCCTCCAAACTACCAATTGTTCCACCAGAATATAAACAACAGATCTTGAGCATCAAGTTTACTACTTTAAAAAAATTTAAAATATTTTATTAATGATATGACATTAGCAGAATACAGATAAGCAACACGGTAATAGAAAAAAGTGTATTGAGACATTGTCAATCATGCCAATCTCAGCATCAAGGTTCACACAATGTTCTTTTGACTCTTTAGACAAAAATAGGAATGGACATATTCATGGTGATTGGGGAAGTGCACGTACTTGAAACAGATGACTTTTCCAATCTTCCAATTGTTCAACTTTGCAACATTTCAAGTATAATCCTCATGGAAACAATGACTGCCATTTTCAGCTTGGTTGGCATGCAGGAGAGAATAGTATCTGACAACATATTTCAGTTCACTGGCAAACCATTCCAAAACACATATGTTAAATTAGGAGCGATCCATAACACAATGCCTCCAACTATCCATGTTCAAACAATTTGACAGAACTGACAATACATTCAATCAAACCAAAAACAAAACAAAATTTTCACAGTGCACTGCTACATTTTCATGCAACACTGATGGAGAAAAGACTACTATCTCCAGCACAACATATGCTTGCAAGGCAAATGTGAACACCCTTATCTGGCAATCAATTAGTGAACTATTTTGAGACATAGGATATTCTTCTTCACTGAGTTTGAGTCAAGTGTACTAATTCCAGAAGATCCTAGAAGGATTTGACTTCCTTCTGAAAGGCCTTTTCCTCCTTTTCACTCTTCATGTAACTTGTCCTCCTCTGTGTCATGAACAAAATCAGAAGTTTACTGGAATAGCTCAGCAGGTCTGGCAGCATCTGTGAAGAAAATTCAGAGTTAATGTCTTGGGTCCGGTGGCCCTTCCTCAGAATTGATAGTAACTAGGAAAATGTTGGTTTATATGCAGAAGATGGGGGTAAGTGCCATGGGGCTGTGTGAGGCGTTGTTGGGAGTGGCAATGGCATCTGATGATCTTCTAGATGTGGATGCTGGGGGTATGGTAGGTAAGGACAAGGAAAATTTTATCGATGTTGTGAGAGGGAAGAAGAAGGGGTGGGGGTGGAAGTGCAGGAGATGGGTCAGACCTGGTTGAGGCCCCTGTTAACAATGGTGCTGGGGAATCCTCAGTTAAGGAAGAAGGGGGCCATTTCAGAGGGCCCCTTGTTGAAGCTGCCCTCATCAGAACATATACGATGGAGATGGAGTCTTTACAGAAAAATGGGTGTGAGAAGGTAGCTGTGGGAGTCAGTACATTTGTAATGGATATTAGTAGTCAGTCTATCTTAGAAATGGAAACAAAGATGTCAAGGAAGGGAAGGGGTGATTCGGAGATAGGCCAGGTGAAAGTGAGGATAGGGCGAAAATTGGAAACAAAATTGATTTATTTTTGCAATTTCGGATGAGAGAGGAAAGCAGCACTGAGATAGCAATAATACATTAGAGAAAGTGTTGTGGGAGGGGGCCAGAATATGACTGGAACGAGGACCCCTCTTGCTCCCTCCCCCAACAGCGATGGTTTTCACCTTGTCCTCGCCTACAATCCCACCAGCATTCACATCCAGAAGATCATCAGATCCCACTTCTGCCACTTACAGCGAGATGCCACCACCAGACACATATTCCCCTCCCTTCACTTGTCCACCTTCCTCAAGGACCATTCCCTCCGGGTCACCATGGCCCACTGTCTCTTCACACTCAACAAACCGCCACAGCACCTTCCTTGAAGGTGTAACACCAGCCCATTCACCTCCTTCCTCCCCAGTATCCAAGGGGCCAAACATACCTTCCAAGTGAAACAGCACTTCACTTGCCCTTCTCATAGTCTAATCTACCACATTTGCAGTTCCCAATGTGGTCTCCTCTACACTGGGGCAACAAAGCAAAGACTGTGTGACCACTTTGTTGAACATCTATGTCCTGCCTGCAAAATATACCCTGAGATTCCAGTTGCCTACCACTACAACACAACAGAGATAATGGGAACTGCAGATGCTGGAGAATCCAAGATAATAAAATGTGAGGCTGGATGAACACAGCAGGCCAAGCAGCATCTCAAGAGCACAAAAGCTGACGTTTCGGGCCTAGACCCTTCATCAGAGAGGGGGATGGGGTGAGGGTTCTGGAATAAATAGGGAGAGAGGGGGAGGCGGACCGAAGATGGAGAGAAAAGAAGATAGGTAGAGAGAGTATAGGTGGGGAGGTAGGGAGGGGATAGGTCAGTCCAGGGAAGACGGACAGGTCAAGGAGGTGGGGTGAGGTTAGTAGGTAGATGGGGGTGCGGCTTGGGGTGGGAGGAAGGGATGGGTGAGAGGAAGAACAGGTTAGGGAGGCAGAGACAGGTTGGACTGGTTTTGGGATGCAGTGGGGGGAGGGGAAGAGCTGGGCTGGTTGTGTGGTGCAGTGGGGGGAGGGGACGAACTGGGCTGGTTTAGGGATGCGGTGAGGGAAGGGGAGATTTTGAAACTGGTGAAGTCCACATTGATACCATATGGCTGCAGGGTTCCCAGGTGGAATATGAGTTGCTGTTCCTGCAACCTTCAGGTGGCATCACTGTGGAACTGCAGGAGGCCCATGATGGACATGTCATCTGAAGAATGGGAGGGGGAGTGGAAATGGTTTGCGACTGGGAGGTGCAGTTGTTTGTTGCGAACTGAGCGGAGGTGTTCTGCAAAGCGGTCCCCAAGCCTCCGCTTGGTTTCCCCAATGTAGAGGAAGCCACACCGGCTACAGTGGATGCAGTATACCACATTGGTAGATGTGCAGGTGAACCTCTGCTTAATGTGGAATGTCATCTTGGGGCCTGGGATAGGGGTGAGGGAGGAGGTGTGGGGGCAAGTGTAGCACTTCCTGCGGTTGCAGGGGAAGGTGCTGGGTGTGGTGGGGGTGGAGGGCAGTGTGGAGCGAACAAGGGAGTCACGGAGAGAGTGGTCTCTCCGGAAAGCACTACTCCCTCCGTGACTCCCTTGAAGTCAGGACCAAGGCCTTAAACACAAACAACATGTCTCCCTGTTGACTTAATTAACTGGCACTTGAAAATTCATAGCATTTTTACAAGCTCATACAGAAGCAATAGTGATCAATCAGGAACTAACTAGAAAGTGGTTGAAACAAAGTGCCAGTAGAGTTGACCTTTCTGCCACAGTCTGTATGGTCAGATATAATAGGTTAAAGAAGAACGATACTTGGAATACATGAGATCAAAAGGGCACAGCTAGAATCAATTCAGATAAAACAGTGATAACAAGCTACAGAGCGGGATGAACACAGTGGGCCAAGCAGCATCAGAGGAGCAGGAAGGCTGATGTTTCAAGCCGAGATCCTTCTTCAGAACCTTCGGTCTAGGCCTGAAACATCAGCCTTCCTGCTCTTCTGATGCTGCTTGGCCTGCTGTGCTCATCTATCTCTACCCCTTGTTATCTCAGATTCTCCAGCATCTGCAGATCTTACTATCTCTCAGATAAAACAGTCTATGTTTCAATCTTTCCATTTTATATTCTTTGGATGCACACTTGTAATGCCTTATTAATGCCTTCACCATAAATGGCATTCTTCACAAATTGCTCCGTGTGCATACACATTACAGATGTTTTATTGCTCCCAAAGTGGGCACCTATGTCACCAAAACATGGATACTGTGGAGCCAAATTTTACAGCCTCGGGCTTGAAGTTAAATGCTGACAGAGATTCTCCCAATCTTTGTGAAAATGTCAGCAGAGGTTTAAATTCAAACCATCTGGACACAATTGACCTCAAGAATGTGGTGGTGAGCTGTCTTCTAGAATTACTGCAGTCCATGTCCTGTAGGTAAGCTCACAATTCCCAAATGGAGGGAATTCTAGGATTTTGACCAAGCGACAGTGAAGGAATGGTGATAAATTTCCAAGTCCGGATGTTGAGTGGCTGAGAGAACTTGCAGATGGCGATGCTCCAATATATTTGCTGTCCTTGTCCTCCTAGGCGGAAGTGGTCATGGGTTTGAATGGTGCTGACTGAGGATCTTCATGGAAGTTCCGCCGTGCATCTTGTAGATGGCACATACTGTTGCTACTGAGCAATAGTGATAGAGTGAGTGGGTGCTTGTGGATAGAGTGCCAATCAAATGGACTGCTTTGTCTTGGATAGTGTCAAGCTTCTTGAGTGTTATTCAAGCTCCACTCATCCAGGCAATTGGGGAGTGTCCATCACACGCCTGACTTATATTTTGAAGGTGATGGGCTGGCTTTGGGAGATAGATGTGAGTTCCTTGCCACAGTATTCCAAGCCTCTTACCTGCTTTTCTGGCCACTCTATTTAAATGGCTAGTTTCTGGTCAATGGTTGTCTTTAAGATGTTGATAGTGGGGGATTCAGTGATGGTAACAACATTGAATGTCAAGGCATTGTGGTTATAGTGTCTCTTATCGAAGACAATTGTAGTCTGGCAGTTTGTCTTGGTATTACTCACCACTAATCAGCCCAAACCCTGGATATTGTCAGATCTTGTTGCATTTGAACGTGGACTGTTCCAGTATCTGAGGAGTCACAAATGGTGTTGCTCATTGTGCAATCATTGGCAAACATCCCCACCTTATGATGGAATGAAGATGGTTGGGCCTTGGCTGAGGAACTCCGGCTGAGATACCCTGGAGCTGAGATGACTGACCTCCAACAAGTACAACAATCTTCCAATGTATCAGGTATGCCTCCAACCAGGGGAGAACTTGCTCACTGATTCCCATTGATTCCAGTTTTGCTAAGGCTCCCTAATGCCAAATCGATTAAATGTAGTCAAATGTCAAGGGCTGTCACTCTCACCTCACTTCATTCCCAAGCCAACCACATTGTTGGGATAAACCCTTGTGGGGCTTACAAACATGTAAGCAGGTGCAAAATACCTCTGGCAAGAAGCTATCTTCAGTTCCAGTCTAAAAGTTGAAGTCACAAATAATTCAAACTTACCAAGATGCTGGGAAGAGAGACAGTGATGTGAGTCTTGTAAAAGTCATGTTTTGAGTGCTATAAAGAAGTATTTGTGATTAATGGGTGAATAGTTTTACTGTGCACTTGAAAAAATCATTGGATTTGAATGATAAGTAAATGTTTTAGCTTACTCTCTTTTATCATAATTTCTTTAGTTATTAAACAACTGCTATTTTTATTAAAGCAAAATCTGCAGTATTGTTTGCTTATGTTTCAGGAAGAGACCACTTTGTTAAAGCCAGAACAAATCAAAAGAAAGCTCATCAAGCCAGGTTTCTTTCAGGAATCTGAATTGTCCGGTAATAATAACAATGGGGTTGTTAACATTAGAATAAAGAGGAGGTTTTAAAATGTGAGTGAGGAAGATATCCTGCAAGGCTTTTGAATACATATGTTTAACGAATGTGTTAAAGTGTAAGTGAGCTGTCTTAGCAGTTTGCTTAAGGGTCTCATAAAGAGATGTTCACTAAAGAAATTGTGTTCAGTAAACTCTAAAGTTTGCTAAAAATAAATTAAATACAGCCGTGTCAACTGATTACGTAGAAATAAGATGACTCTTCATTTGAAATTAGACTATCTGTAATGTTATTGCTTGGAAAAAAAAGATTAAATATTTATTTCAATGAGACCATTTGGAGTTATTTTTATATATTGCAAAATCATTTATTCCCCTTTTCTGTTTAATAAACTTTGACTTTTTTTTGTCAAGACTAAATTGGCATCCTTGTGTGAAAATATTCAGTGACTGACCATCACGGTGAGCAAACTACAGAGTGAAAACCAATCAATTCAGGTTCCCCTCTGGAATCTGACTCATACAGTATTTCCATCAGCAGGGATCATAGCAGGAGACACAAGGAGAAATGCTTTCAACATAGTGAGTGGTTAAGATCTGGATCACGTGACCTGATAATTTGGCTGAGGTAGGTTCAATCAAGGTATTCAAAAGGGCATTTAACATTGATCAGGAAAGGAAAGACACGCAAGGTTACAGGGAGAAGATGGGGAATAGCACAAGGAGTGTTATTCGATTGGAGAGCCAACACAGACATGACAGGCCAAATGGCCTCCTTCCGTGCTGCAGCCATTCTGAAGTTTTGAATTTCTGTGAAATCATGCCAGAAATACCCATGCCCTTAGTATTGATCATGGCAATCAATCTCTATCAATTAATTGAATCTACAAAATTGGCTCTTTGAGTATAGTTGAGAGCTCAGTTTCAAATGCATTGCTACTGAAAATTTGAGAAATCAAGAACGCCTCCAGCCTCTCCCAGCTATGATAGCTCATTTCTCCTACCATCCCATTCAATATCCCCACCTCCCAATTTCTCGTGATTGTCTGCCTCCTCTTCACTTTCTTTGCCTCCTCATAAATGTCAGAGTCATGATTTCTGAAGATTATTTTGGAATTCACGTGATTTGACTCGAACTAGGTGGACATTAGTGTTTTGACATCGACTGAGTCCCCTGTTCGAAGGTACCAAGCTGACTCAAATTGAAAGCAGTTTCTCATTAAACAAAATACTAGAAACGTCTGTGGAAATTGTTATCGTATTAATGCAGAAGATCAAAGTCCCCCTTCTGCAATTACTCATTTAAAGTAATTGAGAGATGGGTATTATGCAAGCATGTTTGGCATTTATAAGTCAATGTTGCTCATTAAATTACTACGTGAATATTATTGAAGGGCATCTTCAGTCTTCAGACTTATATCAGTGTCCCTATGGATCCTTCAGGCCATGCACAAATCACAGGGCCAAATTTCTTCAGGTGCCTCTCCGTTGTGGTGAGCAGTTTTCTAATGCAAATAGAAGGGTGGTAGGAGGCCAGAAATCACTTCTCTTGACTCATTTCCATCTCTAAATAAATTGAGGATTAGGAAGAATTCCCAGGACAGTGCAGTACTGGGAAGGGGTCCAATAATACAGAGCTTCTTTTATTTCTCCAATTCACTTCAACTGGAAGATGGGTATCCCCAGATGAAGAACATTCCCCAATGTTCCTTTATATTTACAGATTTACTACAAATAACAAAATGAAATCTTTATCTACCATTTCCCCGAGATATTTTGGTCTGTTACAAAAGTAAATTTGTCACAATTTATACGATTAACTTCTAAACGTTAAAGTGGAACCAGTCTGCTGGACCATGAAATAAAATAACCATTACAGCACACAATGGCCAGGAGGAACTGTGGGGGCCTTCAATTCCTGTGAGACAGTCTAAAATATTCTTTGTAGATTATTATGTTGCGAAGCAGTTTTATGCCAAAGGTTCATGGTCTCCAACTCCCATAACATGTCAGAACATTATTGTTCGAAATACATCTGGATGGTATTTTGAATACAGTGCCATGCACATAAGGAAAAAATGGAAAGAAAAATGCATGAGGGTATTAAGCTAGTTGCCCTCTCATACTCAGAACATTTGCGATAACACAAATGGTTATTGTTAAAAACTATTTAGCAACATGAAAATAATTCACCTAGTGGAATGCTTTTGTAGAACATAGTTTAAATGGACTGCTTAGTGGGAAAAGTGGATAAATCCACAACAATGTGCATTAATGCATAATCAGACATTCACATTCTATTAATCAAAAGGTAGCAGCTAATGTAATGTTGATTTTCTTGTATAAAATGGGAAAAAAATGACATCCCTTGAGATACTACCCTGATATAATGTTGGAATGTGATATGTTTCTATTATAACAACTTCTTCAAGGTACCAGATGTTGAATTTATCCAGGTTGGACATGGGGAGGGGCGAGAAAGTAACATTATGAAATGTAGTTCATTCAAAGTTTAGGATTTCAAAATCCTTAATATACTAACTAACACACAAGCAAATGTTTCTATTTTGTTGAGAGACAGGTCACAGAATGACTGTTTCCTCTCATAAATGATCAGTTTCACCCATAAATAAATGTGTGCAAACAAATACACTGACATTGTGTTTATATAAGTAACATAAACAGCTGTGTTGAAGTTCTTTTCAACAATTTCCTACGTCCTAGATATGGTTTGATTTTCATGTATATTTAATAAGAATCCTTTATTGCTTGTGTGATAATTTCTTGCAAGATCTAGTTCTTGCCTCTCTGGTGTGGCAATTTCAAGCCCTGTTGCAAATGATAAACCTGAGAAAGGAATCCAGGCTGGAATGTAACCAGCTCCTCGATGACAAGCGCTATGGCGAGAAATTTAGGACCATCAGATCGGATCTCAAGTGAGGTTATTCACAACATCAAGATCAGAATAGTTACAGTTTCCAACCAATACCCGGACAGTGAGATGAGATTCCTGCTAGTGAGGGGTGAAAGGCCTATTATTGGAGTTTATCTTTCATTAGCCTCCTCATTACTACTTAAGCTTGCTTAAATAATACAGTTTCTCATTCTCTCAGCCATTGGATAACAACTGAACATCAAGAATTCTCCATGTGAAAGTCAGCAGATACCTGACAACTGCACCATGTTGCTTGCTCCTCTGGGCCTCCAACTTGGACACCTGGCACCAACATCTCAGGTTATACTCCTTGGGGAACAATCATACACACTCTCTGTCCACAGATATTGCCATCTGGCGTGTATTAACCTCACCGCATCATCATGCCATGCCTCTGATTCACTGATAATTCGCTTATGAACTTTAATTCTGAACTTTGGATCACACTGGCACCTCTCATTGCAATGCTGCTGCCAGGATACTTTGCACACAGGAGCAGGAACTCAGCTCAGGGATTGTACAGGCTGCATTTTAGCACTGTCCATTCACTAAATCAGCACTTTGAGCCTATCTGGATGCTCATAGTGCCCCAATCTTATCTTGCCTTCCCTTGCCTCTTTGAGCTTTGTCAGATAGTAAAAGCTCACAGTACTCATGTCTCGAATTGTTGTTTAGCATAGACTCAAAATAAAGCATTTTGTCATAGTTATCAGGATTCATCAATCATGGGAGTTGAACATGCTGATATACTGCAAATTGCCATGTCAGTCTCCCTCCTACAATATGTGCCAACAGCCTACAGGGCAAACACACTACATGAGTTTCAACCAAATGGCTGTGTCTCAAGGTCAAAAGGGAATAATCCTCAGTCAAGTCAAGGGGACTGCCCTGAGCCCAGGAGTTGCAGTACAGTCAATTAAGGCTCACAGTCCGAGGGCTTGGGCACAGTCAGTTGCCCACTCAAACCAATTACTGTCAGAGGTTGCATCTCACTACAACCACGGAGTGGGAAAGCAACCGGGGGAGTCACTGATCACCTGTCGGGGATTTGTATGGACTATATTCATGGCTCCGGTCACTTATCAGTTAGAGTTGTCTATTCAGTTTGGTCAGCGAGATGGGCCAGGGTCAGTCTTGGTAGAGGGCAGGGGGGTGGTTCTGTTTAATCAATATCAAGGGGTATGGTATCAGGGGTGCTGTTGTGGTAGGGAAATGGAGGGAATTATCACTGTGGTTTAACGGTGTCAACTTGGATTCTTACGGGGACAATGATGGTGGGGAGTGACATTTGACATGTAAATGGGGAGCTTATGGTGCTTGGTAAGACATGGGACTCGTGAGAAAGAGTTATCAGCAGTCACCTCCACCACCATTATGCCCTCGATGGCGACAGTGTGCTTGATGATATTGAACAGGACCATACCACAGGCATGGGGCTCAGGGGTTAAGGATGCGAGTTGCAGTCATAACATCAGATTAATTGAAACATATAAAATAATCAGAGGGTTAGATAGGGTGGATAGGGAGAGCCTTTTTCCTAGGATGGTGACGGCGAGCATGAGGGGGCATAGCTTTAAATTGAGGGGTGAAAGATATAGGACAGATGTCAGAGGTAGTTTCTTTACTCAGAGAGTAGTAAGGGAATGGAACGCTTTGCCTGCAACGGTAGTAGATTCGCCAACTTTAGGTACGTTTAAGTCGTCATTGGATAAGCATATGGACGTACATGGAATAGTGTAGGTTAGATGGGCTTGAGATCGGTATGACAGGTCGGCACAACATCGAGGGCCGAAGGGCCTGTACTGTGCTGTAATGTTCTATAATATGTGGGGGATCAGCAGTAACAGGCTGTCCAGTGGGTGATAGGTGTAACAGAACATGGGGGTTCAATGAAGAGGCCTGATAGCCATGGGGAGACCTAATGGCTTTGATGCCTGGCATCACCTTCATTGCCTTCTCTTCATTCCTAACTGTGACAGATGATTGGAAAATGGCTTTGACCACAATGACAGGGGAGGAGTTAGTGTTTATATTTGAACAAACTTAAGGTTCCACTTGTGAGGGATGGAAGGTCCTTCAAAGGACAATTGTGTCACTCATGTACCTATAATATTATTCTGAATATTTAATACATGCATTGTCTAACTATGTGGGTACACACGTAACGCTTGCAATGTGCCCTCACCGCAACTTCTCCCCTGTAGTGGTTGAAAATGCCCTCGACTGCAACTCATCCCTCACACCCCCTCCCGCCAACAACAAAAACAGAATCCCTCCATCCTCACATACCACCTCACCAACCTCCGCCACAGCTGCCACCTGCAATCTGACCTCACCACCAAGGGTATCTTTCCCTCCCCATCCTGATCTGCCTTCCAAAGGAACCCCTCTCTCCATGACTCCCTTGTCTGCTCCACACTCACCACTAGCCCTACCACCCCCAGCACCTTTCCCTGCAACCGCAGGAGGTGTTACACCTGCCACTCACGCCCATCCCAGGCCCCAAGAAGACCTTCCACATTAAACAGATGGTCACCTGCTCACCTGCAAATGTGGTATACTGTGTCTGGTGTTCCCAATGTGGCCTCCTGTACAACAGGGAAACCAAGCGGAGGCTTGGAGATTACTTTGAGGAACACCTATGCTCGGTTGGCGACAAACAACTGCCTCTCCCCATCATGAACCACTTCAACTCCCTCTCCCACTCCGTAGATGACATATCCATCCCGGGCCTCCTGCAATGCCACAAGGTTGTAGGAACAGCACCTCATATTCCACTTGGGAACACTGCAGCCCAATGGTATCAATGTGGATTTCACAAGCTTAAAAATCCCCCCGCCCATAGCTGCATCCCAAAACCAGCCCAGCTCATCTCCACCTCCCTGACCTGTCCGTCCTTTCTCCCACCTATCTGCTCACCCCACCTCAACCCCACCCCCACTTCCTACCTACCAGCCTCATCCCCACCTCCTTGACCTGTCCATCCTCCCTTGACTGGCCAACCCCCACCCTAACTTCCCACCAACACTCACCTTTACTGGCTCCATCCCCGCCTCCTTGACCTGTCCATCTCTTCTCCACCTATCTACTCCTTTATCCGTCTTCCATCTGCCACCCCTTCTCCCTCTGTTTATTTCAGAATCCCCTTCCCCTCCCCCATTTCTGAAGAAGGATCCAGACCCAAAGCGTCAGCTTTCTTGTTCCTCCGATGCTGCTTGGCTTGCTGTATTTATCCAGCTCTACAGCTTGTTATTGACGAAGAATATTACCTTCTACATGATAGAATACAGCAACTTTGGGTGCTACAGGTCAGACTGGACTTAATTAACACCCATTTCCAGTAGTTGAGAGTTGGGTGATTCATTGATTACAAATTAATGGTGTTCAATATGAAAGTTTCTCTATTCTAAGAGGCAAATGCAGCTTCTGATTTTTTTTGTGATATCTGTTCACTTTCATTGTCGCTGAATGACAGGGAATGCTCTGAACAGTTTGAAAGCTTTCTTATATGTATTGGTCCAACATCGAACAACGATAAAATTCTGGGCTGTAATGGGCATTGGGCAAAGAGTAGCAGGAACTAGAGGTTTTAAGAGTGAATGTGGCTAAGGATATGCAAAGCTGTATGACTACATGTTTTAAACAGTAATTAGTGTGGGAATGTGGAGTTGCATGTGCAATGAAGTGCCAATGAAGCTATGTCATGTGTGAGTGTGAGAGTTGTTGCTTTGTCGCTGCTGTGCTTCTAAGTTGATGCCGAACAGAAACTCTGGACTGCCAACTTTTGACAAGGGCATGGCTGGAGTTCAAAGATAATATTAGTGCCAGGAATCCCAGAATATCCTGGCAGTGACTTTCTGCCTACTGTTAATGGAAGAATTCAGCCAGCAAAAGATGAGATGGGTGCCATTGGGCATGTTTGTGGAGCAATTTTGCGACAAACTGGACAAGAAAACTCACTCGGCTTCACACAGAGACCTCCTACATTAAATTCAATGAGACTGGCACTTAATGAATTTCTGATACAATTCAGCCCCTCGACGCTATCGTTGCTTACATTCAGGTGATAAAAAGGAGTTGAGGCTTCTGACCCAAAACATCAACTTTCCTGCTCCTCTGATGCTGCCTGGCCTGGTGGGTTCCTCCAGTTCCTCACTGTGTTATCTCAGACTCCAGCATCAGGAGTTCTTACTATCTTTAAGGAACATAATGTCCGGTTTTGATCTATTGTGTCAGTTCTCGTAAGAAATTATCTGACAGTCAATTCGCAACGTGGGGAGCTTGACTGCTTTGATTGTTGCCTGAAACAGATGTTAGGCCCTTGAATATGCTAACCAGGCCCTAACTTGATTTAAAACCTTGAAACAATGTTTTATGAAAAACAGGCTGAATAGGTGACTTATTCTGACAATTCCGACAGCAGCCTGAGAAGTACTCCTTTAAAGCATTCTCTGGAGGTCATGAGTATTTTTTTAAACTTGTCGTTTATGTGTTACAAGGAGCAGAAGTGATTCTCTAGGTCCATCGTAATCGTGTGGGCAGCTGTCAGAGCAATTGTGATCCCCCTGCCCTTTGCCTCTCTTAGTCTCCCAGGACTTGTATGTAAGCTGGCTGGGCTCCAAATACTGTGCATTGGGATGATTTGTTAACAGTAGCAGCTTGTTTTGTATAGATGAACCTTGAGGCTCAAATTCTAGCCAGTGTTAGGCCTTCAGCCTTCCATATATTGCAGTGCGAGACAGACTTCATGCTGGCTTTAGGATATGAGATCAAGTTTTGAACTTATTCCTTTCATATTAGCCTGCATGGGCTTCAGTTCAGTATTGATAGAAAACTGAGCTGTCAGAATTGCTATCTTTTATATTCAATGTTAAACCAAATCCCAATCAGCACAGGCAGATGGTGTGAAAGATTCCATTCCAGATTTTAAACAAGGAATTGGCTCCGTTGTCTCAAAAAGTATTGATCTCTCAACCTGTATCACTAAAGCCAACCTGGTAATCTGGTCATTACCACATTGTTGCTTGTGGGAACTTGCTCTGCACGAACTGGCTCCATGCTTTCTACAGTGCAACATTTCAAATATACTATGTTGCCTGTAAAACACGTTGGGAGGTACTGAAGTTTGGAAAGGTGTATTAAATGCAAGGCATTTTTCTTATATCACACTTGACATTTTTGCTATGTTTTATAGCCATAAGTACATGTTTCACATTATTAAGGCTTTTCTATTAACACAATGCATAGAATCTGATAGGGGGCTGAGCCATGTGGGCTATGGTGAGACTTGTGTTAAAATCAGATAAGAACTCCAGTGAGGCCAATCTTAATGCCCAGAGCCACACTCTGTATTTTTCACAAGTGGTGAAATGGGCTTCTCACAAGGCAACAGTGAGGTACAAATTAATGGACACTACTGTTGGTTAAACACCTTTGCAACAGCCCAATTTTCCTCATTAATATTCAATTTTTTATCTTACTAAACTCGCCGAACAAGCTAGACTGCAAGAAAACATGACATGGAAATCAGAGTGGGTAACTGGTAAATTCCGATCAGTGTTAGCTCCCATCAACCTCTATGCTACATTCATTCAACCTGTATCAGAGGGATCTGATCCATGTGCACAAACTGTGTGTACCCCATGTACATGGATGTTGGCCATCTGTGATCTGTCAACCCACCACAGCCATCTCTGATTCACTGGTAGGGTACAAAGGCAGCATAGACTCACATTGCAGGGAGCCCAGCAATGAGAATTGAAAGGCTGCTGCAAGGACACATTGCGTGCAGAAACAGACACCTGGCTGAAGGATTGGACTAGGCTGCAACTCAGGGATGCTCATTTGGTCTCTTAGCTCTCACTGACCTACTGTCCACCTGCATACTTGCAGCAGCCATGCTTTGTGTAGCTTTGACATATCATGCTTGTAATACCTTGGTGCTTCAGCCAGAATCAAAGACTAACACTATTGCCATATGAGATGCTCTTTAGCAAAGGCAAACACACACACACACACACACACACACACACACACACACACACACACACACATACACACATACACACACACACACACACACACACACACACACACACAAACACACACACTGTTTAGGGACAGCATCTTGCTGAATGGGTCATTTAGATACCAATCTTACACCTGAAGCATGCACCAGCTACCTGCGTGGCACATGCTGCAATTTATTCAACTGCATGACCATGTCTGAAATCGTTTGTGGTTAGATCTTAATCCAGTCAAGGGTTGGGAGTGGTGGCACCATTGTTGCTCATGAAGTCCTGGTACCGTCAGACACAAACATGGTCCAACAGTTTCACCGCAGTCAGCTGACTGCTTGGAACATTCACTGTCATGGGATCTGTCCCAATACATACCTGGCATGTTCTGTGGTCAGTCCCATACAGCCAGCACATGCAGGTAGGGGAATCACATAACATCAGTTAGGAAGCTACAATAACAGCGTGCAGTAGTCTGGTCAGCCATTTCTCACGACTGTTTGTCAAAGTCAGTCAGATGTCTGGGATGCTTACAGTCCTGAGGATCTGTCTCTCGATCATTCAGGAGGTTTCAAGGGGATGCCAGCAGGGTTAGTGGGAGTTCACAGCAAGAAATGTAGGGGTGTCAAGGCTGGGGGTAAAGCAGGCATTTACAGAGGTGGGAACAAGGATAGTGATGACAAGAAATTCAAGGTGTACAGGAGTATGTGGAATAGCATTGAAATGTATCATAGGCTACAGGAGATGTAGAAGCCACTATGGTTTCTACTGGGGTGTCATAGAAAAGCAGACGGGGCAACATTAAGGTGTAATATCAGGATTTAAGGGGTAGAAAGGAGTGCAATAGGGTTAGCGTTAGGGTTAGGTTTAGTTGAGTAGTCTCCACATGGGAGGGGGATGTGTGGAAATGGCCTGTCGAGGAAGTGTGAGGTAAAACGGGAAATGGAAGCTTTGTGTGTCCACCATGAGCTGTGTTCCGTGCCATCACTTGCCGTTCTCTTGAAGTGAAAGGCAACTAAAAAATGGCTGGGACAATGCCTGGGGCAGACAGAGTTGGTGTCAGTTTGAGGGATGAAAGCATGGGATCCCCACTGGTTGGATCCCTGAACATTGAAGGGGCAAATACCAGATGCAGCTATTTGCAAAGCCTAACTATATTTAATTTGCAATCATTTTATCACCAATTTGTTTTCCAAACAGAGTGATGGCACTAAGGAGTCAAATGTTGGTCAAAGGAGATTTGCAATATTTCTTGCTAGTTGCAGGTTGCACTTGGGCATCTCAATGATGTTGAAGTAAGCAGCAATGGCATTGCAAAAGACTAACACTGGCTCTGCAAAATCTGTATTTGTGCAGCTTCCAATGGTATTGTGGGAGCCATATAACATTGCCTCACCTCATGTAAGTAAAACGATGGTCTGTACAGGATGCAGCAAAAAGTTCAGATTTTGATGTGAGTTTGAAGAAGGAAGGGTGTCGGAGACTACAGTCAATTCTGTCCCAAAACTTGTGGTGGCCATTCAGCCAGTATGGCACCTTTACCAAGTAGCTGCATGTGCCAAGCTAGAATGTGTATGAGTGATGGAGACATGTCCCTCATTAATGAGGTGCATCATATATCTCTGTGTGAGGAAGTGTGCTCAGACCTTACCTGCAGACCAAGTCACAAATGACTGTCTGAGAGCACAAAAGCTCTTTTGCTCATTCTATTCCTATTTTATTTCCAACGAGAGTCCTGCAAAAGGTGAACCAGCTTTTATTGCGTCTTTGTTTGTGGTTGCTTTTGTTTTCTGTAAATAAAATCTCATGTTTCACTTTGTTTGATTTTTTTTGCCTCTGTGTGATGTTCCTGACTGGACAATGACAACATGCAAGTTTACAGTAGGCATTGGGGTTAGGATAACGCTGACTTAGAGAGTGTTCAGATCGGATGTTGCTACGGACATGTAAAGTGTGTGGCCTGATGGTTAAATAGCAACTAAGGTAAGAGAATGAGATTGCAGGCGTGAGATAATGTCAGCCTTGGGCAGTGTGGCTTTGTGTCTCCTGTGCCATGCCATTGCTGGTGAAGGTCAATGCTGGATTGCCAACACTTGTCCAAAAAAGTCAACAGTCTTGCAAAGATAATGCAAGTGCAAAGGATGCCAATCTTTTGGGAGGTAGTCACTGAGTGGCAAATTATTCTGGGAATGCACATGGCAAGATGGATGGGGCAGCTAGTCAATACAACGATTTTGGGAAGATAAGTTGAAATCTCCCTCGGCCTCGCCATGAAAATCCCTCCAAAAATACTTGTCTACTTGAATGTAGCCAAAAAAAAAATTCAGCCCAGTCTAAATGAAAGGAGATTTTCATTAATTCTTTAACTCCACAATGAATTAAGTCCTGGGGATTCACTGTCAGAATTGGGAACTAAAAGAGAAAGCAATTATGTTATAATGTATGAATTTAAAACAGGTCTGTATCTATATGCTTGTAAGTTCTCCCAGTTTCAGGAAGTAAATAAAACACACTCTGTATGCTTACTTTGCCCATCCAGATTAAAAGAATATGTCATATTAGAACATAGAACATAGAACAATACAGCGCAGAACAGGGCCTTCAGCCCTCGATGTTGCACCGACCTGTGAACTAATCTAAGCCCGTCCCCCGACACTATCCCATCATTATCCATATGCTTATCCAAGGACTGTTTAAATGCTCCTAATGTGGCTGAGTTAACTACATTGGCAGGCAGGGCATTCCACGCCCTTACCACTCTCTGCGTAAAGAACCTGCCTCTCACATCTGAATCTTAAATCTATCACCCCTCAATCTGTAGCTATGCCCCCTTATACAAGCTGACATCATCATCCTCAGAAAAAGACTCTCACTGTCCACCCTATCTAATCCTCTGATCATCTTGTATGTCTCTATTAAATCCCCTCTTAGCCTTCTCCTCTCCAATGAGAACAGACCCAAGTCCCTCAGCCTTTCTTCATAGGGCCTGCGCTCCAGACCAGGCAACATCCTGGCCTGATGAAGGGTCTAGGCCCGAAACGTCAGCCCCTGTGCTCCCGAGATGTTGCATGGTATTAATAAATGAATCATGCTACAAATACAACAATATTAGCAATCCACTCTGATTTATATTGTAAATTTTCATGGCTGTTTGGCAGCTGGTCTAAGTCATTACCTTCATCAAATTAGCTTTGTCTGTTCCATAGAAATAAATCTTTCTGCTCACACCAACTCGGCAGGGCATCATAACCTCCCTAAGGGGTTCTGGGGAAGAGGGCATTGTACAGGTATGAAGTTAATGTCTAGATACTATATTACAAGATTTTTAAACATCTGTTAAATACTTTTGCAGTTACATTAGATGTGAGATTAAGCAATATACTAATTAAATGATTCTAATAAGAAAATGGCAATCTTAGTTGACTTGGTCACTTTAAAGTTAATGCAATTATTAAAAAAACACATAGTGCCATAAAAATGGCATATGATATGATCTGGCCACATATCAAAGTTATCCAAATTATTGGTTCCTTATGATTTAGTCTTTGGGTCTGTTTGAAATTAGCAAGTTATTTCTCAAGTTATCATGCACATGGACTGAGGCAGCTGCAGCAATTGCATTGTTGCCGATTCCTTCAAGGTGAAGGTAACATTATTTGATAAAATGGTTGAGGATAAAGGGATGCAGTTAAATTCTGGAAAATGTTCTGTTGCTCAAGGTCAAAGATAATTAATGATTCAGAATTGAGTTTTGAATAACATTGCTTTGCTTATTTTTTTAAAATCAGTCCTAATAATGGATACTATCTAGGATTAATTGTAAATATGAGTTAGGTGTAAACTTAATGGACATAACATAGGTGCTGATACTGTCGATGCTGTAATGATGTTTTAGTTCTAAAATGTGTCCATACAATTTCCATAGTCTTGGTGAGCGTGTCAGTAGAGGTATTACAAAGTTAAACCTTATACCACAAGTATATAGAATAGAAATATTATTTTTCTATCAGCTTCAAATGCTACTCTGGTGTTATCAACGCTGCCATTTTGGACTTTACAAATTTCCCTAACCTCCTATAACTCAAAATGAGTTCAGCAGCAGGAAGTGATCTCTACGGGTACCCATGTATTAAAGAGCTGAAATAAGGGTTTGGGCCCGAAACATCAGCCTTCCTGCTCCTCTGATGCTGCTTGACCTGCTGTGCTCATCCAGCTCCACACATTATTATCTCAGATTCTCCAGCATCTGCAGTTCCTACTATCTATGAAATAAACTTGCTGGTTGGTTGCTGATTATTTTCTACTGTCTCTATTTGTTGTTATAGCAGTGCTGGGTCTTTTTAGGGATTAGTTACAGTTGCTGAAGTCTACAGATTGTAGTACTGTCCACAGGGAAAGCATTAATTTCACCTGAAAGGGATCTGGGAACACTACTTGCTCCCAGACATGAATGACATAATGACAGTCCAATTCAGCAAATATGGAGCTCACGGGGGAAAGAGGAGCAGAAGATGTGTTTTATTCAATTGACATGTTTTGGAATCTTGTTTCTTACCTCAGCCTCAGTGAAATTATGGACATGTTACAGATTTTAAAAACAAACACCGCTTTCTGTTCGCACCACTGTCGGTAAGCAGATTGTGGTTTATTTTTCCTGTCTTTCAAACAGTGTGTTATTTCCCCACTCTCTCTGTTGGTGGACTCTGATTTTGTAAGGACCACAACAACACTGTGTTAAAGTTAATCCAGATGTAAGGTTTGTTTCACATACTGTTAGAGGAAGGGAAATATTTTGCAACACAAATGAACTTCCAAGCAAACAGAGAGAGAGAGAGCGAATTGAAAAAAAAATTAAAGATAATTCAATTAGAATCAGCTTAAGTACAAGAGCAACCAAGCTGGAGTTGACAGTCTGGAATTTCTTTGTAGGGCTGGCTGATTGGCTAGCCAGCAGTTGACGAGTTGCAGGCATTTTCTTCTCTTAAATCTGTTCAAAACGTCTGCTGAAGAAGTTTTGCTGAAATGTAACTTCTGCTTAACTGTATTGACAAAAGACAGTTCTACTTACCTAAAGCACAAATAGAGGCTGTTACCTGCTTTTTACAGGCAGACAATTTTCGTCTGTAGCTTTGAATTCGTGGTCAGTGGACATTGTATGGAGTAGCGTTGACCTCCTGAGCTGACGGTTATTCCATAATTGTCAGTTTAAAGGAAAGATGGAGTCCGCACTGTGTGAGTCATGTGACCAAGGGAGGGGGAGAATGAGTTATCATCGAGGCAAAGGTTTAGATTGCAGGTGGCCAACTGTCAATGGCCAATTCTAGAGGTTAAGTGGAAGCTTATTATCATATCGTCCTGTGAGAAGTGTGTCCTTTTTATTATATTATGTTGAATTCTCTCTCTTGGAATAGATTATAACACAATAGTTTACATTTCAGTCCCATCAGGAGGCTACTTGGTGTTGATTTCTAAAGGTTTCCAAGAAACTTATTGCAAAATCCAGACACATGACTATAGCAGCCATTTTGTTGAGCTCTTTGGTGTGTTCTGTTTTAAATACAAACAATAAATGCATGTGCATTAAACTGAGTTTTACTCCATTGGCAGCACCATTATCAGAGTGTTTACATTAGCTAATCATGATAGGGATGCATCTTTGTATCTTGGAACCACACCTGCAACTGCAGAGCACTGCAAGTAAAATGCTGCAAATAGCTGCCTGTGTGGCTGGGGCCCTTGAATTTCCCCAGAACAGACTTGAACTGGTGGCATATCTAATACTTCCCAAGAGCAGCAGAGAGATAAAAAAAGTTTCCAGTGCCAGGAAAGAGGATTTTGTGGTGTTCTCTTTGCGTAAAGAAGCAGTCTGCTGTGTCTGTGGCTATGTCAGATTTGTCAGTAGTTTCTTATCTTACTGGAAAAGACTTTTGTGTATTTGCAGTATTCTCTGGTTTTATTCCTAATTGATCAAATTGCTTTATTAAAATTTAATGGAAAAACAGTAAATCTTTTCTCTACTTGAATTCTTTTAATTGCATAATCTTTCTTGCCTTTAAAAAGTTCTCAAAACCCCATATTGTGGATAAACTTGTAGTTTAGTATCCAAGAAAACAATGAGCCACCACTTATTTATGGATCAATTGCAAATGCCTGCCTTTTTGCAACTTGATTCACGCATAAAATCGGATAATGTGATCTTGATATCTGTACGAATCATAACATAAGTACTGGACCTCACCACTGCAGAAGTGTAGTTTATGAACCAAACTTTCATTGGTTTTTGTTTCAATAATGGATAATTCATTTTTTTTACAACTAATCCTTTGACTCTTAAGAGCTTGTCTCTAGATTTATGAGACAGTAGAGTTGGCATGTCTCTGACAATGCCACAGGCCATCTCATATGCTGTTCCAGTGGAAATGTAAACACTGAAATCAAACAGGAGTGTGGGGTGACCTCTGATTTTCTAGTATTTATGGTGCTTTCTTGTATTCGTGGCTATCAGGTTCACTTTGGTTTGAATTTTGTCAGGGCACCAGTGACCATTATGCTGGGCCAAAAAGCAGGGACATCCCCACTTCAACAGTTCCCATGGACCCACATCTGATCCATAACAATCAAGCAGTTTGTTGGCAGAGAGAGGTTTCCAAGTCGTCAGATCATTTGCCTGGGCCTATGGGTTACTCTTTGAGTAACACAGCCATCATGCTGCTGTATGCTAACAGAAAAGCAATCAACAATCTCACATAGATAATAAAATGTGAGGCTGGATGAACACAGCAGGCCAAGCAGCATCTCAGGAGCACAAAAGCTGACGTTTCGGGCCTAGACCCTTCATCAGAGAGGGGGATGGGGGGAGGGAACTGGAATAAATAGGGAGAGAGGGGGAGGCGGACCGAAGATGGAGAGTAAAGAAGATAGGTGGAGAGGGTGTAGGTGGGGAGGTAGGGAGGGGATAGGTCAGTCCAGGGAAGACGGACAGGTCAAGGAGGTGGGATGAGGTTAGTAGGTAGCTGGGGGTGCGGCTTGGGGTGGGAGGAAGGGATGGGTGAGAGGAAGAACCGGTTAGGGAGGCAGAGACAGGTTGGACTGGTTTTGGGATGCAGTGGGTGGGGGGGAAGAGCTGGGCTGGTTGTGTGGTGCAGTGGGGGGAGGGGATGAACTGGGCTGGTTGAGGGATGCAGTGGGGGAAGGGGAGATTTTGAAACTGGTGAAGTCCACATTGATACCATATGGCTGCAGGGTTCCCAGGCGGAATATGAGTTGCTGTTCCTGCAACCTTCGGGTGGCATCATTGTGGCAGTGCAGGAGGCCCATGATGGACATGTCATCAAGAGAATGGGAGGGGGAGTGGAAATGGTTTGCGACTGGGAGGTGCAGTTGTTTGTTGCGAACTGAGCGGAGGTGTTCTGCAAAGCGGTCCCCAAGCCTCCGCTTGGAACACCTCCGCTCAGTTCGCAACAAACAACTGCACCTCCCAGTCGCAAACCATTTCCACTCCCCCTCCCATTCTCTTGATGACATGTCCATCATGGGCCTCCTGCACTGCCACAATGATGCCACCCGAAGGTTGCAGGAACAGCAACTCATATTCCGCCTGGGAACCCTGCAGCCATATGGTATCAATGTGGACTTCACCAGTTTCAAAATCTCCCCTTCCCCCACTGCATCCCTCAACCAGCCCAGTTCATCCCCTCCCCCCACTGCACCACACAACCAGCCCAGCTCTTCCCCCCCACCCACTGCATCCCAAAACCAGTCCAACCTGTCTCTGCCTCCCTAACCGGTTCTTCCTCTCACCCATCCCTTCCTCCCACCCCAAGCCGCACCCCCAGCTACCTACTAACCTCATCCCACCTCCTTGACCTGTCCGTCTTCCCTGGACTGACCTATCCCCTCCCTACCTCCCCACCTACACCCTCTCCACCTATCTTCTTTACTCTCCATCTTCGGTCCGCCTCCCCCTCTCTCCCTATTTATTCCAGTTCCCTCCCCCCATCCCCCTCTCTGATGAAGGGTCTAGGCCCGAAACGTCAGCTTTTGTGCTCCTGAGATGCTGCTTGGCCTGCTGTGTTCATCCAGCCTCACATTTTATTATCTTGGAATCTCCAGCATCTGCAGTTCCCATTATCTCTGAAACAATCTCACATAGTTGGACACAGTAAAATACGCAAAAGAATTTATAAACATGGGAAATTGCCAGATCAGGGTGGCCTCAAGATTTTGGACTCAGTAAAATACAGATAAGTGTTAAGAAACACAGAGCTGCAACAGAAGATGGGGGGCCTCATATTGTTGCACAACAAGAAACGTACAGAAGGGCTTCAAGAAACAGAAAACCAACAGACAGTTGGACTCTGAGTATTCAACATAGTGAAATATATTGAAGTATTAGTAAATACGTGGGGCTATGAAACTGAACTGTCTTTCACCACTACTTTCAAGAACTTTGTCCCACCTGCAACAAGCACTTGCTAATCAGAGAACTACCAGCTGAACAATCCCAGCAATGCCCTCAGGAATGGTGGTCACTCCTGAGAGTGCTTCAGGCATGGAATAACATGGTCCGAGACAACGGCATGTGGGATTACTTTGCAAGGGCCAATCGGACAGGCCCCTTGTCTTTTCCATGCCTCTCCTTCTCCCTCGTTAAAAACACCTCTGGTGTGTCCCATAAAATCCAACCCTGGGCTATTGCATTTTAGACGCTGGCACATTTATTGAATTTGTAGTTATCACTTCCTTATTTTGAAGTAAATTGTTTGAATAGTCGAGCAAGGTTCCTGTGTTTGAAGAGGGAGCAAGATATATCATTATGCTATAGTCATTCAGTTGTCAACTTTTTTGTTATGGCTAAGCTGTTGCCCACACACAAGAAAGCTTTGACATCCTACGACACACTTAATTTCTTTGTGGATATTAATTTCAAGAACTAATTATCAAATAAACCATCACCTAAGTCGACATGAAATAGTGGAAAATTGCAATTCTTTGGCACAATTTTTACTTGATGAAGGGGTAGCGCTCAGAAAGCCTGTGAATTCAAATAAACCTGTTGGATGAGAACCTTGTGTCATGTAACTTCTGACCTCATCATAGAATTTATAGCAGAGAAGCCACTGTGCTGCATATTCTGTCAGATGTGGGCTACACAGGTGTCCTGTGGACTCTTGCTTAGCATCAGGATACCCTCTGATACTGTCTTTCAAGAAGTGACTTCCACTGCCACTGTGATCACTATCCTGATAAGGATGATAGGCAGGCTCCTGATGGCTACAAACTCATCAGGAGGTGCTTCTGCAAACCTTGAGCACAAAAAAGCCATTAGCTAGTCAGACGATCAATTTTTGAAGGGAAACTACTTAGGAGAGTCTGTGATCTCTGTGTGCCAGCTACTTCAGTGAAGCATTGAACCTCTGGTTTCCACAGCCTGCTAGATGGCTGTCTCCAAAAAGCTGACTGGTTCCCCCACTGCCTGACTTTGTACAGCAGCTGCTGACTCTATTCCCAGGTCAGCCTTGGAGGTGACTAGGTATCATTCCCAATGGGACTGCCTTTTGTTGCCCTGATCCACCTACTGCCAAAGCATAGGGTGAGGAAAATTCTGCCCAATTTTACCCGAGCCACAGTTCAAATACTGTTCTCATGTCATTTCACCAAATCCTTTTCTTTTCTTCCTTATCAAATACAGAGCCAAATTCCTTTTAAAACTTAGACCATTCCTTCCTCAATAAAGATACTTAAAGTTACTGAATACAAGTTCTTTCCCATTTATCATGTGAAACTTAAACCGGTTGTTAAATATACCAAGTTTCCCAATATATTTCCTTTTAAAATCTACTGAACATTTAAAATCTTTGTTTCTGGATAACTAAGATGCTTTGTGTGAGTTGTTCCATTTTTGATAAACATCCTGCCAATGAGAATTTCAGATTCATTGGGCATTTTTTCAGTAAAGTTCAATGAAACAATAGAGTGAGCCAGACTTTCTGGTTGAAAACTTTGACATGTTGAGAATCAATAAATATGTTTAAAAAAAAGTAATCCATTTATAAACATAAGCCTTTCTAAATACAACTAACAAATGAAGGGCCTAGGCCCGAAACGTCAGCTTTTGTGCTCCTACAATGCAGCTTGGCCTGCTGTGTTCATTCAGCTCTACGCTTTGTTATCTTAAAAGGAACCTTTCTTCTCTATGTTTCTCTCTGCACTTAGCTTTAAATCTGTTTAAAATTATTTGCCTATCAAAGATTGTTTAAACTTCCAGCCATCAATAAACAATTTAAAACATACATAGAATCATAAATTGATGCAACAGAGAAGGAAGCCACTTGGGCCACCATTTGAGTTCTGGCTCTTTGAAGGCCTAATTATTAGGACTATATAGTCCTTTTTTCTCAGCCCTGCAACATTTTTATCTTCAAATATTTATTCTGTTCTCCTTTGTAAGTTTAGATGTGATTACAAATCAAAACAAGTTTCAAACTTCAAACTATAACAAGTCACTGTGCCACAAACCCTGTCCATCTCACCTGTGGCTCTCATCAATTTCTGTAATCCTATGTCCTCTGGTTCTCAATTCTGCTGGTGTTGAAAGCAGTGTTCAGGCACAGTGCCCCAATTTCTCTGTGAACATTGACGGAGCTGGCAGTGTAACTCCAATAGCTTGCATTTTTCCGATTTCGAAAGATGCTCACCTGTAAAATTAAGATCCCTCTCGAGGTTCTTGTTTCAAGTTATACTGTTCCTGGCAATACAGTGGAGCAAAGAACTGGACATTAATATATTTCGCAACAAAATGATGGAACAGTAGGCCATCCCCATACTGGGTTCAGTTCTGAATCTTACTGAAGCCCAGGTTACTGCCTTCCTGACAGATACGGAGGCAAAACTAGCTGATGATTCAGATGTTCCAACATTTTTCTCAAGTTTCTGTTTCAGAGTAGCAGCTGTAGAGACCTAGAAGCAATAACAGCTTACCACTACCCAGCGACCACTGTACAATATCACAAGAATGCCAACAACAACTTGCATTTATCCAGTTCCCTTAATGTGAAACATGTGCCAGGGTACTTCATTTGGATGTGAAGAATTATTGGAGGCAAGCCAAAGAAACTCAAATAGGTTGGGGAAAGAGAAGACAAGGAGATTTAAAGGCGAAATATGAAAGGATGTCTGGACAGCTCTTGCTATAAACTGTCGGCAAAGCAAGAGGGATGTACCAAAAGTTGGAGTTGGGGAAACAGCATGTTCATGGGACTTGCAGCTGAGGCTGGTGGGACAGGGCAATATGGCAGGAGCACTACCAGAAATAAAAAGGGGTGAAGTAATGGATCAATATGAACACAGAAAGAAGAGAATTTTAATATGAAGCAGGAAAACTAGGAATGATTTTAGGCCACAAGGGACAGAGGAGATGGATAAGCAGGCTTAGGTGTCAGTTATCTACAAAACTTCCAGATGAGCGAAAGGTGATGGGGGATGGAACACTGACTTTGGAGGTTCTGTTGAAATGATGTCAACAGGTGACAAAAGTGTCAATTGTGTTTTCAGTGAAAAATATGCCAAGGTAGGACGGTAACCTGTGATGTTATGGGGGTGACAGTCGATATGGATATGGAGAGAATGCTGGGTTGAAACTAGCATTGAATACCACGTGAACATAATAAATAGTTGGCTCATTGTAACTTGAGTTATAAGGTAATAGTAGCAAGGGCTCATGGGAAAACATCTGAAAGAAAATACATTTTCATTAAAATATAATTCATGATCATTCTGATCCTTCAATTTTCACAGAATCACAGGATTATTAAAGCTTAGAATGAGACCAGTTAGCCCATTGAGCCTGCACCAGCTTATTATGTGACCATCATTACCTGGTGTCAATCTCCTGCTTTTTCCCCACACCCTTGTACATTATTTTTAGCCAAAAAAAATCCAATGCTCTCTTAAATACATCAATTGAATCTGCCTGTACCACACTTCAAGGTCAGTATATTCCATGCTCTAACTTCTCACTGTATGGAAAAGATTTCCTCAACTTACCCTTGGTTAGATTCCTTGAATCTTACGCCCTCTTGTTCTTGCTCCTTTTATAGCAGGAGAGCTTCTTCCTATCTAATCTAGCCAACTTGTTGATGATTTTGAAAACCTCTATCAAACCAATATAACCAAAAATCTCTCCCACCTCAGTTATACTCTCTTCCACCATCTTCCATCAGCAGAATACATAAAATTGAATACACATACGAACAGATTTAAGCACACTTTCTTTCCTGCTGTTATCAGGCTTTTGAACGGACCTCTGAAATGTTAATGTAGATCTCTCTCTACACCTTCTCTGTGGCTGTAACACTGTATTCTGCACTCTGTTTTGTTACCTGACGCACTTTGTAAGGCATAATCTGCCTGTAGAGCACACAAAACACCACTTTTCACTGTATCCTGGTACATGTGACAATAATAAATCAAATCCAATCCAAGCATGGAGGCTATCCGTAACTTTTGCTCGATGCTTGCCTCTCTCCTGTCTTGTCCTGAAATGAAATTTAAAAATACTCTGGTACAAGGACAATGTAAGCGAAAGTTAAAAATCTAATGGAATATTGACAGCTGGCGGAATCTTAGCTGAATTGGTCGGGAAAAAGAGCTGCTTGCTGATGGCTTGACTAATTATTTGTAGTAACGTTTGCCTATCATTGTTTACACAAACATCTCTGCAAAGGAAGACACTGTAGAGGAAAAAAATTGTAGTAGAAAATACACAAAACTCATATCAAGAAAGTGGATCCAGACAAAAGACAAAAAAGAGCATTTCATTTATTAAAGCTTAATAAAAAGAACATAATTAAAGCTGGTCAAGAAAAGTAGGCGGCACAATGTGAGATTCTGATCAGGTAATTTCATGTGTAAGTGTTGAAATTGAATGGATCCATACCAGTCTGAAAACAATGGAGAAGTGGATAACATAAACAAAATACAGTGAACTTTTAAAGAATTAAAAACTGTAATTAGAAACGGAGCGAATGGGAAAACCAAATATAATCATATGAAATAATGTCGTGCAAATTAAAATGATTTCAATTACAACAAAAAAGCAACAAATTAAGAAAGCAATGTGGAATAATGCTGGTGGTTAAAACTGCACCAACATAAAATATTTCTTCAAATGGATTTGTTTTGGATATTTTCACTGTATGCCACTAACTCCCATTAGTTGATATAAACAGTATATTTGAGACCCCCAGAGGACTGACCATCTGTGAGCTTTATTCAAATCTACTTAGATCTAAATTGACATTTGGCAAAACACACTTTGTGGCGAAAAGTATTGTTAGAACTCGGAAGAGACTAGGCCAATCTATATTCACATACTGTAAGGAATTCAATATATTCCAGGCTTCTATTAGCCTTAGCTGTGTTGGCGAACAGTAAATCACACCCTCCTAGGTATCTGGATTCTAAAGGTGGTCAACATTGTCAATGGGCTTTTTGTTTCCAACCTCAACAATCCTTGAATTTACCTTCTATTAAGTAAATGAGGTGATGGGGACGGCTTGTCTTCTAATCAAGTAATCAAACGCATTGAAAATCCACGCTTATCTCACTGTGTTGTTCAGTTTCAATGCTTTCAGCCTTAGCTCTGTGATAGTGCTTTCTGTAATGATTGTAACAAGGTCAGCCAGGTGGCCCTCAGAATATGAGTTCCCTGACTGGGGCTGTTAGTCTAATCCGATCAGGGAGTCCTGGCTGACAGATAAAAAAAAGAGTGTCTGACATTCTGACACTTTGCGAGCTGGATCTGAGGGAGCTGGACCGATGTCAAGGACTTGCCATGTGTAAGTAAAGGGTGGCTTGGTGACAGGATAACAGCTTCTGTGGAAATATTTCACTTTCATATCTCAGAATGTAAAGAGCTAAAATTTATTCATATAATCAAATGTGGAAATCAAGAAAGTGCTTTTCATAGGTTCATATTTCTGCAGAGATTAAGCTGTTAAGGTCCTCCAAATTTGATCTACTAGAAGTCCTTGAATCAATGAGAACTTTACATGCCTTAATATCCTTAAAAATGTTTTTTCAAATACTTCCGTGGCCTTGCCTCTCCCTAACATTTTCCAGTGTCACATGTCTTTGAGATTCCATGCTCATCTAACCCTGGTCTTTTGAACATTGCCAATTTTAATCACTTATTGTTGATGGCCATGTCTTCAACTACCTTAGGCCCTAATCTCTGCAATTAACTCCCTAATTTTCTGTGTCCTTTATCTCAGTTTCATCTTTTAAGACACTCTTTAAAACCTTTCTCTTCAATCATATTTTACAGCCAACATCCTGATTATCAATTCAATACCTAAGTTTCTTTTAAGCCACCCTGTGAATTCAATCCATGCTCATTTAACATTATTTGATTACAATAAAAATGGAGTGTTAATTCCTTTAAATACCTTGTGTTAAAATAGTAATGAAAATAATGCTGCATGCACATGTTTAACATGCAGCAGCTGCCAAGATGATCATTCATTACTAATCTATAGTGGGTCATATTGTCTATAACAACCCAGCTGTTCTAATACATTACTACATTGTAGTATCTGGTGGAGGTATATCAAGCTATGTAGTACATTTTAGAGCAGTTAGTGTTCCCGGAAATATCAGTGATGAAGGTAGCAGGAAGAAACTCGAGTGATAGTAATGGCCGGAAAGGAGCCAATGCTATTTCAACAAATGTCATGTAGGCTAGACTTATTAGTGACATTTCACTTACCTTTCCAGAAAATTTTGGGACAATTTTTGATCCATTCTCTCATGAACCGGACATCCAGTGAACCCGTTTCTGAAATCATTGAACTTAACATTGTGATATGCGGATCCACCCTTCAAGTGCCCTCTAATGGAAGCGCATGAGAGAGCTTCGGGCATTTGTCCAACCATTTTACAATCACAATAAAAGCTGGAACTAAATCCTTCAAAGACATCAATGTCATTGAAATGAGCACTGCCATAGTCTACAAATCTTCCACGGAAGTATTCTAGTCAATCCACTTGTTAACCTGATATCATTCACAGAACAGCATGTAGAAGCAACAGATAAGCAATATGAGTTAGTCAGCTTTTAAGCACAAAGTGGGAAAGATTGCATAGCCTCTGAAATCAGGCACCTCCATTGTGATCAACAACTACCTTGTGCCCATTGAATGTGAAGCAGGCAATATAAAAATCTAATACCCCCTGCTCATTTACATGACTGTGTTGTGCAACTGAGGGGCTGAATGTGCTCCTGAATGGTTGCACCTCTCACCAGGAGGCCCAGGTTTATGTGAGTCTTACACTTATGTCTATGCTGCAATACATAAAAGCAGACTGCAACATTTAATGCATTCAGGAATTGTAACCATCTGTGGGTGAGTGAGTAAGCAGACGATGCTGCAGGATTATCCTAACAATTCAGAATGCACACAAACACCCACATTAATGTCATAAAAATACTGGCACTCACCCTTGTCTGCCTTCTGGAAAGACCACTCTCTCTGAGACTCCCTTGTCCGCTCCACACCCCCTTTAACCCCACCACACCCGGCACTTTCCCCAGCAACCACAGGAAGTGCTACACTTGCTCCCACACCTCCTCCCCCACCCACATTCAGCAGATGGTCACATGCACATCTGCCAATGTGGTATACTGCATCCGTTGTACCTGTTGTGGCTTCCTCTACATTGGGGAAACCAAGCGGAGGCTTGGGGACTGCTTTGTAGAACACCTACACTCGGTTTGCAATAAACAACTGCACCTCCCAGTCGCAAGCCATTTCAACTGCCCCCCGCATTCTTGAGATGACATGTCCATCCTGGGCCTCCTGCAGTGCCACAATGATGACACCCGAAGGTTGCAGGAACAGCAACTCACATTCTGCTTAGGAACCCTGCAGACCAATGGTATCAATGTGGACTTCACATGCTTCAAAATCTCCCCTCCCCCCACTGCATCCCAAAACCAGCCCAGCTCATCCCCGCCTCCCTAATCTGTTCTTCCTCTCACCTATCCCCTCCTCCGACCTCAAGCCGCACCTCCATTTCCTACTTCCTAATCTCATCCTGCCCCCTTGACTTGTCAGTCCACCCCAGACTGACCTATCCCCTCCCTACCTCCCCACCTATACTCACCTCTACAGGCTTCATCCCCACCCTTTTAACTTGTCTGTCTCCTCTCCACCTATCTTCTCCTCTATCAACCTTCGATCTACCTCCACCTCTCTCCGTATTTATTTCAGAGCCGTCTCCCCATCCCCCTTTTTTGATAAAGGGTCGAGGCCCGAAACATCAGCTTTTGTGCTTCTAAGATGCTGCTTGGCCTGCTGTGTTCATGCAGCTCCACACTTTGTTATCACGGGCACTCAGTGTGGGCCTTATCAGATTTGCCAGATTCGGTGCAATGCCAATTTTCTTCTGAAACAGCACTGGTAGCATTATGAAATAAAATCTTACATTCACAGGTTGCCAGTTATAAATATTGGAAGTAACTGAATGTGAATTTAGATTATTCATTACCTTGACATTGTCCGTCAAAGTTTGTGATTTGTTGATATGTGGATCTTTAATCTCACAGGCAAGAATTATAAAATGAACTTTGGTATTCTTATGGGGAGTTGTACTTGGGACTGAGAAACTGAGAAGGCTCACTAAATTGCTTGCTATCTTAGATGAAGCCTATGACTGAAAATTATCGGAAAAATTAATGATTTACTACCATTTCTAAGTTGATGGAAATAGTTTTCTGATATACTCCGATGTCCCTTCAGAATAACATGTGGATGATCAAAAGACAAAGATTATTTTTCTAAATGCCTATGGGAATGTAGGATCAGGCAATAAGGCCCTTTTTAAATATGTATTGCTCTCCTTACCTTCAGTTTTCTTCTCCTCCTTCAAATCCTTATTGTTTTTCAATATCCGTTATTTGTGTGATTAGCTGTTAATGACAAATTTCAGACTGGTCTTTACAAATCTGTTCCTTGACAAATCCCCTGTGTTTCTCAGCGATCTTACAGACAGGAATTTTTTTTTGTTCCTTTATCTGACCATTTTCCAACTTAAACAAGACATCTCCCTGCATCCAAACTGCAGATAGCACATAATAAAGACAACCTTTTGCTTGGATCTTGGTTGAAACCAAAGAAAATGAAATTCACTTGTTTTCTGGGACTAGTAGCTGATCAGCTTCATTAATATTATGTCAGGCAACAAGTTAAACATTTAGTTATAGTTACTCAAAAAAGTCAAACTGATGATAGCATCTTCTAATTTTTGAATTTTCAAATTTCACTACCTGCTCTTAATTTTAAATTCTCAACTTTGTACTCTATCCTTTCATATCTCTATTACTCCTTTCAATTGTACAGCCCCACCAGAACTTTCTGTCCTCCAAAAGCTCTAGCTTCTTCAGTAACGCATTGTCCCTCCATTGACAGCTTTCCATGTGTTGTTCCTACACTCTGGAATCCAGGCCTTAAGCCTTTCAAACTCCTTTTTCCAGAGATAAGTCACACCTCAGAATCTCTTTTGTTGGCTCTGTGTCAATTGTTGTCTAATTACACTTTGGTAAAATCCCTGGGATGTTTTCCTTCTTTAAAGGCACTATATGATTGCAGGTAGATTTTGTAGTAAATAGAAACAAAGATATTGCAAAGACATGTTGGACTTTTATCACTTTCCACTTCTCTTTAATTCCATTATGCAAAATAAAATGCTGCCTTTAACATAAAGCAATATAGGAACAGTGTGAACAAATATTGTACAATATGTAATACATGCTAATTAGAAAGGTTTCATGACAGGCCGAATGAGTAGCATTAGCTTTATTTTGTTTATTCATTCAGGGCAGGTGTGGTCGTCGCTGATTGGGCCATCATTTTTTTGCCCTTCAGAAGATATTTGTATACAGGAACCGTAGTTAATGTGATGTAGGGTCGTACACAATGTTGTGGAGAGCGTTCTCGGACCTTGACACTGAAGCAGTAGTGATATATTTCCAAGTCAGGATGGTGAGTGCCATGGCGGTGAACATTCAGCTGATGGCGAGCCCATGTACATGCTGGCCTTGATTTTTGAAATGGTAGTGGTCATAGGCCTGCAAGGTACTGTCTGAAACGCTTTGGTAAATTTCTGCCTTGCATCTGGTCGGCGATGTATACTGCGATAGGGTTAAGGTTAGCAATGGTGGTGGAAGAATGGATAAATGTGGATGGGGGGCCAGTCAAGCAGGCTGCTTTGTACTGGATGCTGTCAAACTTCCAGGTGCTATTTTTAAAAGGCAACCAGACAGCAGACCACAGCTGCAACCTGGGAGCATCAGTGACCCTCTGCTCATTACTCACCCCCATCAATGGAAATGTCAGGTACCTGGTTAGAAATAGGGAGGGGTCACTAAAGCCTGGTGCTAGAGGTTCTCCTGCAGGCTGTCCACAAAAGAAAGCAAGTTCCTTTCCCAAGGGATGGGCAATAGGAAGCCATCCCAATTGGCAAAGGCATGCAAGACACAAGTGATTAGCTCAGAGAGTCTGGCTACAGTGCTACAACAAGTGCTATAGATCTATTAGGGTACATACCACTGCCAGCTCAATGTTCCACACCCCTCTAAGAGTGAAGTAACATTGTAGGGTTTCCACTACATAGTACTGTCATGAACAAAGGTTGGGTATCAAGCAGCTCCATTACATGCTTCAAGATGCAATCAGTTTATCACTTCATTACAGCTAAGAATGAAATGCAATGGCACCATAATGACAGTGCGACTCACACATTTGCTGGTGTTTGTGTACAATAAGTGACAGAACTCAGCAGCTCACAATTTCTGAAGAAAGGTTCTGACCTGTCAACTTTCCTGCTCCTCTGCTGCTGCCTGGCCTGCTGTGCTTCTCCAGCTCCACACTGTGTTATCGCATCAGCTCTCTGGTCTTTCATCATAACTTGGAGAACGTACATATCTGATATTCCTGGAAGCCTCACAAAACTTAAAGATTGTAAAAGAAGAACAGAACACTTCTCAATTTACTTGATTTTCAGGGCCAGGTTGACAGAAAGCATGGACCAGGTTTCTGCGTAAAGAATTACTATTGATAGTAAGTAATTAGACTTGGGCTATAGGTAAGCAGCTATAAACTATTAACATATAACACAACAAATTGTAACTTCAATTCCCTTATGAACTTCACCTTACACATGCTGACATAAAGACAAATGAAGAGGCAAGGGAAAAACACATGAACACAGGGAAAACACTGAAACCACAATCTTTATCCAAAAATTATGTTGACTTGGTTCTTGCTAATCTGAACGTTTCCTCTTAGCTTCCCTTTTCTGACTATTTTCATTGGTTTGCAAGAGGCTCAGCATGACTGATTTACTTGTAAAATGTCTCTGATTTATCAAGTAACAGTCATAGCTTAAATCAATTGCTGAAGGAAAGATGAATCTTCAAGATGTCTTCAGATTTAAAGTGAATTTTGACTGCAGAGGACAGAGAGAAAGTGCCTAAGCTGGTGGAAATCAGGCCCTTTCTCTGTAACTTGTTCTCAGCTCCAAGGTATTTAGTTATCTAAAAACCAATCACAAAATGGTTGGTAAGAGAAACACCATAGTCATCATTTACTGTTCACTAGTCCACACATCAATCAATTTCTTCTTGCCATTCCTCTACATTGGGGAACTTCAGAAGAATATAAACATCCCCAGCTCCTGTTCATCTGCAACTGCTTCAATTACTGTTCCTTCAAATAGCTATTTATGATGCCTGCCATGACAGTTAGGTTAATTGCTTTCAAAACATTCAGCCATCCTTTCAAATTACTGGCTTTCTCTCATTCAGCCCACAATTTTAAAAAGCACGAAAACAGCTGTAAAAGATTGGCTTTGGGTTGAACAACTCACAGATATCTCAGACACATGCAACATATAGTGCTTTATTCAAATTTGATGAAGAACTTTTTAACACCTAACATCTTCCATGCCATTTTATTTTTAAGTGGTAATGTATAGGGACACTCACATCTTTGGGGAATGACATGTCTATCTGTATTCATCAGTGAAGGAAAGGAATCTTCTACCCATGGGCATAATGCTCGACTCTTCATGTATCAGGTAGCTGAGCTGACATGAGACCGTACCTGTGCTGATGGGGAAGTTAGATGTCTATAATTGTCTGGTAAGAAAGCCTCCAATCTATTACACATAACTGCACATCAAGCACCAATGAAGTCTTGGGTAAAGGTAGCAGCTTATGCCATTACTGTGGATCTGGATTCATATATAGGCCAGACACAACGAGGACAACATATCTTCTTACCTAAAGGACATTTGTGAACTAGGTGACTTTTTACGATAATCAACAGTGGTTGCAGATTCCAGCAATTTATTGATTTTAGACTTCATTATTTGGCATGTTGGGATTCCAACCCATGTCACCAAAACGTGAGAGAAAGAGACAGTAGTTTTGAATTTCTAATCTAATGACATTCCCACTGCACCATGGCCTCCCCTCAGGCCTCAACCATTCATGAGCTGACAGAGATGCACAAGCAAACAGGGAACACATGGCAGAGATGTCAAAGATCATGCGCAGACAAGACTGAAGGGCAGAGGAATATGCCCAAGACCTGCCTCCACTGAGTGGGACTCAGTTACCATGGAGCGGCAGGTCCAGAAGAACAATCAGAGTCATCAGAAATTCTTGCAGATTGTCACTCCATCACTCAAACTGTGGATGATCACTCTGTAAACAATTAAACCCTGAGTTGGCAAGTTTAATCTTTGCAAAGAAAAGAACAGTTGTGATTGAAAGAGGAAAGTGGAAAGAATGGAGTTATTTAACCCTTCCTAACTTGATTGTGACAATTCCGTTAGGATTCCCTTAGAAATCAATATGCTCAGCTTCAAGATTGAGCTTCAAGACAGTTACAATATCTGTCAGATATTGTAACATTGATGCTTACACTGCTTTCCAATTCTGTGCCAACAGCACAATTGGACTCTTAGTAGCTATTTTCCATTCACACAATTGATTTGCCCTGAATATAGCTGCTTGGGCAACACATAGCTTGGCATTTAAAGGAACCAATACCAACCTCTACAAGTGAGGGTAAAAGTGTTTGCCTTGAATACTTATACTGATGTTATACATCAGTATAAGTAACATAATATGTTCCAACTTGCACACATACACGTGTGCACAAACAACCAGAGTTGAAAGGACATATTAATCAACTTAGAGCCCGGAAGTGAAAAGGGCATACACAGCCTGTGGAGACTGATGACCTGACTGCCTTCAGGCTGAATTTGGGTGTCCTGTAACTTTCCCTTGGAAGTTATGACATGTATGATAAAAAGATGTATGTGCTTGATTTGATTGTTCTCCTGGAAACAGTAGTGTCAGACTAAATTCCCTCAAGAAGTCTGTTTCAAGCAAGGGAGTCCCTGGGTGTTCATAGTCAGCAAACAGCATTTGAAACATGTAAATTGGGTTGGAGAGAACAGGGAGGAAGGATGGATCCTTATGGAATCCTTCTGATCAATACCTCAGCTGCTTATTGTCTTAAGTCCAGATAATGCAGAAGTTTAAATACACAAAAGATTGGTCTGTCCTCTGACCATCACCCAGGGAATCAAGTGGAGTCATTACTCATGTATTCCTCCAATGTAACTTAATATGTTCCTGTCTTGGAAATCCTCTTTGTCAGCCAGAGAACCAATGGTCCAGTGATGGGTTTGATGGTCTATCTCCATGAGTTGACTATCTGATTGCTTTGATGCTTTGCTAATAGGAACAGGATATGTGGTTCACTCAAATTCTCTCTATCATTGTCCATATTGGATGTTTGCAGTATGGTGTTCCCATCTTAGTGTTTTGAAATGTGACAAGCATAAAAATGAAAACTGGTAGCTGTCTTTGTTGTGAGATCAAGTCACCTTTAGCCTTTGTTTTCAAAACGTTTAATTTCAAGACAGAGGATTAAATGTTATTTAACATAAACCATATTGTTGTGTCATTATTAGCAGATTTTAAACTGCATTTGGAATCTTTTACTATTATTTTGACCCACGAGACCTGAGAGAAAATTTGTTGTTGACTCCAGCCAACTGCAGCCTTCAATGATCTGATGAATGCCAGCTATGAAGTGGTAAGCCAGAGTACAGACAAACATGACCTTCCTGGTTATTTTTAGATGGTTCCTTAATTCTATTTCAGTGTGATTTTTAGTGATGTCCTTATTAAATCCACTATGTTAATGTGTTCAGAGGCTTTAAAGTACAATTTTCAGTTTGAAAGTCTGCACTTACAGCCGCTTAATTTTTATTTTTTTCTTCCAGATGTGAGTTTGTTTCATCGTACAATGAGTGAGTTCGAAGTTATGAGATTGCTGCAATTTTAATGCCATTGATCTCCTTGGCTAACAAAGTCTGACTTGGAATGGTGATACCTTTTGAGTTGCACTGACCAGCTCTTGTTTCTGTCAGCAGGTGCTCCTAGTTTTGTTTTAATATAATTCTATATTGACAGACAGAATTCTTAAATGCCTAAAAGCTTGAAAGCTTTAAGCGATGTTAATTGAATTGGAACCAACAGAGCAAATGCTGGCCTTCTACCTCCAGGCAAAGCAGGGGTGAGATGTAAATCTTAAACTGACAAACAAATGGCGAAAGCTCAGCAGACTTATTGTTCTTGCGAAGAATACTTCAAGCACCGGTGTGAGTTCGGAGATTGCAGAGTTTGGCAATAACAAGCACATGTTTTCTTTACATTAAATCTATGCCTTGCATTATCGGAGCAGATTTTTCTTGATCTTGCTTTCTATTGAATGATAAATTAGACTGGAATTTCAGCTCACATCAGAAAACTATTGCCGGCTGCCTTGGGAGTACCCAACACCTACTAAAAAGAATATCAAAAGTGATGCCTTAGGTTAGAACACTGGTTTTAAGTATTGGAACTTCAATTTTAGGTTGTAATCTAGATTAAGAAACTTGTCAATTTGGGCATAAAATACAAAAATACAATGCAATGCTAATGTCGCTGGATCAAAATCCTGGAATTCTCTTGCTAACAGTTCTGTAGGAGTCCCTACACAGTGGTTTGAAATGACAGATCACCAGCATGCTCTCCAAGGCAACATGGGATGGGCAATAAATGCTGGCCTAGCTAATGTTGCCCACTTGCTGTGAATGGATAAAGAAATTCTGTGCACATTTAAATAGTTTACTTGTTGTGTCACATCCATATTCTGGATCTCATCTGAATTTGCACGAGTGCACCAGAAACAGCAGAGGGGTAAGCATCGGAGTTGGATTTGGCTTTTCAGATGTATAAGCCTGCTATAATTCAGAAATGCTGGTCACAAGGCAAGAAGTAAGACATTAAGAGTGACATAGAACATAGAACATAGAACATTACAGCACAGTACAGGCCCTTCGGCCCTCAATGTTGTGCCGACCTGTTATATCAATCTGAAGCCCATCTAACCTACACTATTCCATGTACATCCGCATGCTTGTCCAATGATGACTTAAATGTACTTAAAGTTGGTGAATCCTAAACTGATCTAGTCCCATTTGCCAGCATGTGGCCCATCTCCCTCTAAACCTTCCTATTCATATACCCATCCAGATGCCTTTTAAATGTTGTAATTATACCAACCTTTACTACTTCTTCTAGCAGCTCATTCCATATGTGCACCACCCTCTGTGTGAAAAAGTTTAGGTCCCTTTTCAATCTTTCCCCTCTCACCTTAAACCTATGCTGTCCAGTTCCGGACTCCCCTACCCTGGGGGAGAGACCTTGGCTATTCAACCTACACATGCCCCTCATGATTTTATAAATCTTTACAAGGTCACCCCTCAGCCCCTGACACTCCAGGGAAAATAGCCCCAGCTAATTCAGCCTCTGCCTATAGCACAACCCTCCAACCCTGGCAATATCCTTGTAAAACTTGCAAGATCATTACTAACTTTCCTAACATTTTGATTTAGAGAGTAGATGCTGGTTAGCCACAGGCCCAATAAATGTGGAATCATTTGTTCTCAGAGTGCTTGATCTGCAGGTTATAGATAATGCAAAGGCCCCATGTTCTAGCAATAGCTTTAGAATAGATAACTTAGCCCGAATTTCAGTTATTTGCTGCTGGGAAATATTGAATCTACAGGTTTAGAAAGTGCTGTGCCAGGTCACTAGTGCCTCAATCAGCAACTTGAGAGCTATGCAATTCAGTGGACACGACCTGAAACCTTTGCACATGGTCCCTAGAAGGGATCTCGTGGTGTGGTGGTAGTGCCCCTACCTCTCAGCCGGGAGATCTAGGTTCAAGTCCCACTTTTAGGGGTGTGTCATAACATCTCTGAATAGGACGATTTGAAAATATCTGCATGGTCCCCAGAGTTTATTTATATGGCCCATGAAGTCAAAGATACAGATATCTCCAATGTATTATATTGAAGATGGGATTGAGCAGATTCAGAAAGGTTTGCTGGTTGTGGCTGTGGGAGCAGTATTGTAATGACAAAGAATCTGGAAAGTTCAGAAGTGAAATTTATAGACTGAGTGAGCTGTATGAGACTGCCTGCTTTCCATATTCATTTTCTTAACGGTGTTTGTCATGTTAACCTTTGTGCTGTTTCCTACATGTCCATCTTATGGTGCTATTTTGTGTCTGTTGATAAGACCATAAGAAATAGGAACAGGAGTACACATTATGGCCCCTTCAACCTGCCCTATCATTGCCTTGGTGGAGTCTTGCAGCAGAGTCGTAGAAAGGTCTGAGTGACAATGGGCTGTGACATGATGCATTGCAGAATCAGGTGAAAAGTCTGACAAGGCTCACCTTGATGTTGGGATCACCTCACTGTATCTTTTATGCTTTTCATAGCAGCATGGTGAAATTCTCAGAAGGCAGCAGTGAGATGCCAATGGACAGGAATTAATGTATAGATGCCTTGCTCATGGCACTATTTGTCTCAGGAATATTCAGCCTCCCATCTCACCAAACTTGCTGAACGTGTTTGACATCAGGAAAACTCGCCAAAAGAAATCGGAATGGGTACCAGGTGAATTCAACGTGCTGGTTGTTGAAGCAACAACATCCATGTTGCCTACAACCAAACCACAACTCAGAACACCAGGTGCAGACACCCCTGCTCCATGAACATTAATACCTGACAGCTGTCAGCCCATCACCAACATTACGGCACCTCTCTGATACAATAGCGGTGTGTTCTGGAAGCACAGACTTGCATTGCAGGGCATACCAGCATTGAACAACTGCAGTGACACCCTGGACTGGACTGCATCTCAGGGATGTTCGCTTAGTTTTTAGTATTCACTCACTTAGTACCGGCCTGCAATTTCACAGCACCCAGCTTTACCATATTAAATTGTGCTGTTACACAACAGAAGTCTTGCTTTGCTGCTCAGCAGTCTGCAATCTACAGGGTATACATCTTGCTGTATGGCAGTGTGGTACATCAATTTCACACCTGCACTATGTGGCAGCAGTTTATGTAACAAACATGCAGGCATGTGCAGCAAGCACGCAGCCAGAAAGAGTATTCAACCAAGGTTTGGTCCCATGGCAATCGTTGCACCCACCTACCTCCTCACTTGGTTTCTGTGGACAGACTGACCATGGCCCACCCGCATGATTAACATGACTGCACAGCCCCAGGCAAGACACTACCAAGCCTCTATCTGATCCTATACAGCTCCTCTGACGGTGTTAGTGTCAACACCTGGGCTTACCGTTATTTGGTAATGGACTGACTCTGACCCACTCACTTGACAGCAGAGCTCCAAACCTTCGAACTGATGAAGCTACAACTGATACTGACTATGGGCAATTCCATTGACTGATATGGGAATATGCCCTTGGTTCACTACATTGGAACAGCAAGGCTGTCTCCATAGTTTTCAGAAAGGACCAGTACCCTAAGATTTTAAGAGACATGGCTCAATGTGGTTCTGTGGTTGAGGATGGCGTTTCTGGGGAACTCGGTGCTTCTCCACAAAAGTCATGGGTAGGCTAGCGAAACCAGCAAGACAAAAGAGAGAAGAGGTATTGTAGCCAATGGTTAGAAGTGGTGAACAGTGATTGAAGCTAACAATCGTGTTAAAGTGCAAGTTATGGTGGAACGAAGAGTAGTATTTACTCTCTTGATGGGGCATAGATACTTCACCATCACTTCAGGATCTGTCCTGATCTTCTCCTGCAAGGACCAAGATTTTGTCCTTATATGGGGTCAGGACATGGATATCAGGCACTCTGCCAGCTATATGGGCTCTGTCTGTCCTGTTTTGGACTGTCTTCTCATGTAGAGAGAGAAATGGGGTGAATGAATAAGGTTACTGTTAGTGCTGGTGCACGTGAGGGAAAGCTGGTGAGGTGTTCCAAGGTACAGAGAAGGCAGCACAGTGGGCAATGTAGGCTTAGTAGTGTGGGATGTTAAGGGGCAGAGGGATTGCATGGATAGCAAGTGAGAGGTGTTCCATGAAATGATGAGAGTGGCAGAGCTTGGGAGTGGATGGGAGAAGGATGCATTGGCAAAGGTGGAGTGAGTGTGAAATAGCAGAGAGAAGACCGTGAAATTTACCCTGACCAAGTGGAAGAAGATCAAGAGAGGGCGCTGAAGTGAGTGGAATGAGTGTCTAATGGTGCAACTTTCGTTACTCATCCCCTGGGAAGATGATGCTTCCCCTCTGAACTACCCCACCCACGAGGATGTCCAGCTGCCTGTAGGGGTGCAGGGGATCTTGGTGTTTCAGTAGATATCCATTCAGTTGCTCCAGGAACAGTGCATGGTAAGATAGGATGGAAATCAGAGAAGACATGAGGGCATGATAGATAATTAATATGACAAGTTTTGCAAAATGGAGCAGGAAAACACATTAGGCTTAGCAGTTAAAAACCCCCACTAAAAAACTCAACTAAAAAGACAGTAAGATTCAGCCTTTAGTTTTCATTTACTACTGTAACTATCCTAGCAGCACCTGCCATATTTATAACAAACCTTTCTGGAATGCAATTGATATTTTTCAAATCACATGAAAAGTTACCATCTTGTTAGCTTCTACAATCAGTCTATACCTATTGTGAGAAAATGATCCATTTTTCCTGTGGCAGGAATTTCTGACGGTGCTACAATTTAGGTAAGGGTGAAGAATATGACAACTGCTGGCAGGTGGTGGTTTCAGATAATTGACTAGCCAATAAAGGCATTTGAATACCCTTAAGGCAAGATGGATACATGCACAGCCTAGTGATAATGGGAACTGCAGATGCTGGAGAATCCAAGATAACAAAGTGTGGAGCTGGATGAACACAGCAGGCCAAGCAGCATCTCAGGAGCACAAAAGCTGAAGTTTCGGGCCTAGACCCTTCATCAGAGAGGGTAATGAAGGGTCTAGGGCCAAAACGTCAGCTTTTGTGATCCTGAGATGCTGCTTGGCCTGCTGTGCTCATCTAGCTCCACACATGCACAGCCCAAACAAGATTTGAATTGCCGTCTGTTGATCATGAAAAAGATAGTGAAGATGGTTTGAACTGTCCAGACAGAAACAGACAGGGAAGCAAATGTTGAGAGGATGTGTAAAGAATCTATCTCCCATTTTATGCCAGAAATTTATACATGTCCAACAAAAAACAGATTCCAGAAATTGAGTTTGATTGTTACCATTTACGTAAGCCAGAAAGTTGACAGAACAGGACCTGGAGCAAAGTCACACATAATAAAATGTATTAAAGAATCATCTAAAGCAACAAATTAAATATACACACTTGAAGCATTTCCCTTCGCGAGTTCTTAGAAGAAACCATCCAGAGGCACAAAGCTGATGTCAGATATTCAGCTATACACATCCAGAATGTTTCCCCAATTTCATCAAATTGGCAGAAGGTCAGAAGTTGCATTTGAGACTCATTAGCTCACTAGGACTGAAGTGGCATTTTGATTTAAACATTCAAACATGACAATGTCCACATTTATTAAGTGATTACAGTTAAACAGAACTTATTGGTCTCATAAAGCTACGTGTGTGTATTTGGTCCAGTGTACACTAAAACAACACAATTAAAATACTGTACATGCACTCATGTTAACCAAATTCAATAAGAAACAGTCCTCCCAGTTTGTCAGTGAAGGACATAATTAAGATACCAAATGTCAGCAAATCACAAACACGTGGGTGTCTAGTATCATAACTTTTCGACAGGTGCTTGATGAAGGGAAATCATTTAGAACTTATTGTGAAAATTGAAACGCATATTTAAGTTACAATGTTGATAAATCAGTGTAAAAGTAACCACATCTCACTTGACCAAAGGAAATTAGTTCTGTGGGTTATTAAGTAGAAAATGAGGAAGGAATATAATTGCAACACGAGATTTAGATGACAAACAAACAGTGTTTACTTCCCTATACAAATTAAATGTAATAATTGGTAATAATTTAGAAGACCTTGGAACATAATTAGCTGGGAAAGTTGCAACAAGTTATCTGCCATCATTCATGCATTAAAGATCGGATGATTTGTTGAAGAGATATATCTAAGTTGTAAACCACAAGGCATGGATAATTTTCCAGATGCAAAATGGAAGCTTACCATAAACTGCTCAGCTCCAGCTAATGTTGGGTACTTATTTCATGGCGAATAAAAATGCCAATAATTTTCAACTGAGTTTGTGCGATAATATTTTTACTGAATACTCACATAATCCACAAAAAATAATACATTCTGTGGCATATTATTAGCATTTAACACTTCACATTTTCAAGATGTTTATTCAGTGTTTTTCTATACTTGCATTTATTCTATGGACCTACAGATGTGCCCTTTGTCTGTAGTACTGCTGACAGTGATATCTTAAAGCAGGGACACACAGTAAAAATTGAGATATACATCTAATTCACTAGTTCATACTTCTCCATCCATTAAAACTTAAAACGAATAGACAGAAAGTTATGCACACAATCAATTTGCTGTTTTTGTTGTGAACATTGCAAAAATCTCCAATGAAGATCATAGCATCACATTTAAACATAAGGTGGATGAAATTATATCTGTCATCATCATTTCAGCCTATAAAATGAAAACCTTTTGAAAGCATTTGGACAGGGTTCTATTTACGCCTGGGCAGTTTGAACTCAGCAGTAGTTGCAAACACAAAATTGTGTCCACTTTAAATGGTTTAGTGAATTGTTTCCAAAGCATTCGAAAAGGACATTAAACAGCTTTATAATTTGTAAAAAGGGAACTGGTTGTTTAAATTATGAATTGTGGATAATACAAAATACTGCTCCTTGTGACCTGGTGACATTTAACTCAGAAGCAGGACTTATATGAAGCAAGTTTAAATACGTAAACTGTTAGGAGTGCCCATGACAGAACAGCATAAAATGACCAATGAAAGTCCCAACAAGCTTTGCAGCAACAGAAATTATAAAGCGTGGGAAACATTTGCTTAGTGTGGTCTTAGCACAGAGGAGAGTGACTGTTTTCTCAGTAAGACTGGATATGCAACAGTCTTTGCTATCCTAAGGGTAAGAACATCTCACACCAATTAGTCATGTCTCTTAAGATTTTTCTAATCAATCAGTTATAACACTACGAGTAGGTTTTAATTAAGATTCTTCAAGATCATCATAGATATAGTTTCCAAATAAATTGAAGATTTAACACAAACAAAACATTAGAAAGAAGGTTTAAAAACTAATTATGAGTAATGGAGTGGGGCCTCTCTGTCTCTTACCAAGGACAGCAGCTAAGAGAGTTGGGATGGTGTGAAATCTCAGACGACTCTGTTACAGTCTTGTACAAGATAGCAGACACAGACATAATTGTTGAGAGGTAAGAGATCACAAGTGACCGTGGAGAGTTCAATATCTCATATTCTAAAATGGCTCAATCAGATCACAGCAATGAGCAATCACTAATATAGAGTGATGTCCTAACCCCCCCCCACCCCCGACCAATAGCCGGACAACTCAGCACTAATTAACCAATACGATACAGGGGAAGGGAATATGTGTTGTCATGTTAAGATTACAAGAAAAAGTATAAAATGAGAATTGTTTTTATTGAAATTAGAGAGTCATTGACTTTTTTTCCAATTTGAACTGTAGCTTAAGGGAATAATTGAACACTCACATTGAGGCCAGACTCAGGGTAATCTTTGGCCTCTCCCTGCATTGTACTGGTTGATGCTTGAAATAAATTAGCACATGCTCAAACTCTGTTGTCTCCTGAAAATTTACTACCCCCTTAAATTCACTCCTACATAAGCCATGTGGCAAACACACAGATATGCAACAGTTGAACCAAATCAATCCCTGTACCTCTGTATTCACAACACAGTAAAATTATAAAAGTCAAAGAGCCTCAAAACTGATCTCAATAGCTCCTAATCAGACTTCTGTGAATTACCAATCCCACTCTGGGAATCATCAATTCTAGACACCAGGTCTCTAGTTTAAACAAAGGATTTAGGAAATTATTAGCAATATAGTAACTTTATTTGAGCAAAATTAAACAGAGTAATTTAATTGATAATAAAACGTGAGGCTGGATGAACACAAAAGCTGACGTTTCGGGCCTAGACCCTATAACAGAGAGGGCGATGGGGTGAGGGTTCTGGAATCGCAAACCATTTCCACTCCCCCTCCCATTCTTTCGATGACATGTCCATCATGGGCCTCCTGCAGTGCCACAATGATGCCACCAGAAGGTTGCAGGAACAGCAACTCATATTCCGCTTGGGAACCCTGCAGCCCAATGGTATCATTGTGGACTTCACCAGCTTCAAAATCTCCCCTTCCCCCACCGCATCCCAAAACCAGCCCAGTTCGTCTCCTCCCCCCACTGCACCACACAACCAGTCCAGCTCTTCCCCTCCCCCCACTGCATCCCAAAACCAGTCCAACCTGTCTCTGCCTCCCTAACCTGTTCTTCCTCTCACCCATCCCTTCCTCTCACCACAAGCCACACCTCCATCTCCTACCTACTAACCTCATCCCACCTCCTTGACCTGTCCGTCTTCCCTGGACTGATCTATCCCCTCCCTACTCCCCCACCTATACTCTCCTCTCCACCAATCTTCTTTTCTTTCCATCCTCGGTCCGCCTCCCCCTCTCTCCCTATTTATTCCAGAACCCTCACCCCATCCCCCTCTCTGATGAAGGGTCTAGGCCCGAAATGTCAGCTTTTGTGCTCCTGAGATGCTGCTTGGCCTGCTGTGTTCATCCAGCCTCACATTTTATTATCTTGGATTCTCCAGCATCTGCAGTTCCCATTATCACTAATTTAATTGATATCTGTGTTCAAACATAATAACCTTTGTTTTCAGCCCCCCATTCACACTAAGAAAGGCAGGCAGACAAACAAACACTGTCAGCTGACAAATAAAAGAAAACAACAGAAGTAGTCGGATTAGTTAAGTGGCTTTCACAATGCATTTTCCCATAGGCATAGCTGATTGTTTCTTGTGATAATGGGAACTGCAGATGCTGGAGAATCCAAGATAATAAAATGTGAGGCTGGATGAACACAGCAGGCCAAGCAGCATCTCAGGAGCACAAAAGTTGACGTTTCGGGCCTAGACCCTTCATCAGAGAGGGGGATGGGGTGAGGTTTCTGGATAAAATAGGGAGAGAGGGGGAGATGGACCGAAGATGAAGAGAAAAGAAGATAGGTGGAGAGGAGAGTACAGGTGGGGAGGTAGGGAGGGGATAGGTCAGTACTGGGAAGACGGACAGGTCAAGGAGGTGGGATGAGGTTAGTAGGTAGGAAATGGAGGTGCGGCATGGGGTGGGACAAAGGGATGGGTGAGAGGAAGAACAGGTTAGGGAGGCAGAGACAGGCTGGACTGGTTTTGGGATGCAGTGGGGGGAGGGGACGAACTGGACTGGTTTTGGGATGCGGTGGGGGAAGGGAAGAGCTGGGCTGGTTGTGTGGTGCAGTGGGGGGAGGGGACGAGCTGGGCTGGTTTTGGGATGCGGTGGGGGAAGGGGAGATTTTGAAGCTGGTGAAGTCTACATTGATAGCATTGGGCTGCAGGGTTCCCAAGCGGAATATGAGTTGCTGTTCCTGCAACCTTCTGGTGGCATCATTGTGGCACTGCAGGAGGCCCATGATGGACATGTCATCTAAAGAATGGGAGGGGGAGTTGAAATGGTTTGCGACTGGGAGGTGCAGTTGTTTATTGCGAACCGAGCGGAGGTGTTCTGCAAAGCCATCCCCAAGCCTTCGCTTGGTTTCCCCAATGTAGAGGAAGCCACACCGGGTACAATGGATACAGTATACCACATTGGCAGATGTGCAGATGAACCTCTGCTTAATATGGAAAGTCATCTTGGGGCCTGGGATGGGGGTGGGAGGAGGTGTGGGGGCAAGTGTAGCACTTCCTGCAGTTGCAGGGGAAGGTGCCGGGTGTGGTGGGGTTGGAGGGCAGTGTGGAGCGAACAAGGGAGTCATGGAGAGAGTGGTCTCTCCAGAAGGCAGACAAGGGTGGGGATGGAAAAATGTCTTGGGTGGTGGGGTCGGATTGTAGATGGTGGAAGTGTCGGAAGATGATGCGTTGTATCCGGAGGTTGGTGGGGTGGTGTGTGAGAACGAGGGGGATCCTCTTTGGGTGGTTGTGGCGGGGGCGGGGTGTGAGGGATGTGTTGCGGGAAATGCGGGAGACGCGGTCAAGGGCGTTCTCGACCACTGTGGGAGGAACGTTGCAGTCCTTGAAGAACTTGGACATCTGGGATGTGCGAGAGTGGAAAGCCTCATCGCGGGAGCAGATGCGGCGGAGGCGGAGGAATTGGGAATAGGGGATGGAATTTTTGCAGGAGGGTGGGTGGGAGGAGGTGTATTCTAGGTAGCTGTGGGAGTTGGTGGGCTTGAAATGGACATCAATTACAAGCTGGTTGCCTGAGATGGAGACTGAGAGATCCAGGAAGGTGAGGGATGTGCTGGAGATGGCCCAGGTGAACTGAAGGTTGGGGTGGAAGGTGTTGGTGAAGTGGATGAACTGTTTGAGCTCCTCTGGGGAGCAAGACACGGCGCCAATACAGTCATCAATGTAACAGAGGAAGAGGTGGGGTTTGGGGCCTGTGTAGGTGCAGAAGAGGGACTGTTCCACGTAACCTACAAAGAGGCAGGCATTGCTGGGGCCCATGCGGGTGCCCATGGCCTCCCCCTTTGTCTGTAGCACATGGGAGTGTTTCTTGGTTGATTTTATGTAGGAGATAATAGGAACTGCAGATGCTGGAGAATCAGAGATAACAAGGTGTAGAGCAGGATGAACACAGCAGGCCAAGCAGCATCAGAGGAGCAAGAAGGCTGACGTTTCAGGCCTAGACCCTTGGGGTCTAGACCAAGGGTCTAGGCCCGAAACATCAGCCTTCCTGCTCCTCTGATGCTGCTTGACCTGCTGTGTTCATCCAGCTCTACACCTTGTTATCTCTGATTTTATGAAGGCATTGATTAGGACCACCTTTTCATCTCATTCAGAGGAAGTCCAAATACTCATACCATATTCTCTGAACTACCAATAGTTGATAACAGGAAGTTAAACAGGAAACTTTCATATCTTCATCAACAGCAAAACTCCTTCTTTGAGAAAACACAGTCGAAAATTCAGTTCAAGCTCTGTCCTCTCCATATCGGATTTACCATCTCTTCACGAGGTTATCTCCTGCAGCAAAAGGTCTCTCCCAGACTTGCTGGAAACCAGTTCCCAGGTAGTGAGTTTATTAATGGCCTACGTCTGCTATTTGTTTAAACACACTCCCCTCCCCTGGTGTTGAAGCATCTGTAAAATCTTTGGATCAAGAACCTATCTGCAAGTGACTTCCAGTCCTGGCCTCACAAAGAAACAGCAGCTTGTTTGCTTTGTTCTTGTTTCGTAAGTGGCTACCTTCAATCTAGAAGTCATTTTCAGCTCATAGGTCTTAGTTCACAGCACCAAACAAAAAGAATAAAACAAAAATAATGAGAAATCAGTGAAGGTTCTAAGAGAGGATAGGGAAGAGGTGGAGAGAGGATGCATTCAGCTGGTCTAGTCAGAGATGTGGATTCCTGAATAGTTGGAAAACATGTTTACAAGATCCCACAATAGTGACAGGGAGAACAAGGTCATTCAGCCCATCATGTCTCCGACGGTTCTACTACTAGAGCCAATCTCCTAACTTTTCCTCATATCTTAACACATCATTTCTATCTAAATACTCATCCAACACCCACGTCACTGCTTCAACTTATTAAGGATGCTGCTTTTTCTTTCAGTCCCTTGTGACTGACTGCCCAAAACTGTCAATACTCCCACTATCAAAATATCGAGGATTATCATTGACCAGCAACTCAACTGGATGCCCCATGTAAATACAGTGAATACAAGAGCACAGAGGCTAAGAATAGAGTGGCAGGTAACTCACCTCCTGATTCCTCAAACCCTGTCCACCGTCTACCAGGTATAAGCCAGGAATGTGATGGAATATGACCCACTTTCGTGGATGAATACAACTCCAAGAACTCAAGAAGCTTGACACCATCCAGGACAAAGCAGCCTGCTCGATTTGTCTGAGAACAAAACAACCAGCTTTGATAGGCATAAACAAGCATTCAGTCTCTTTACCACGAATACTCAGTACACAACACTGCTATTATCTACAAGATGCATTGTAGAAACGCACCAAAGAGATTTATAAAATACTATCCAAACCCACAACTACTTCGAACTAAAAAGACAGAGACAGCAGATATACTGGAAGACCACTGTCTGCAATATTGCTTCCAAGTCCCCACTGACTTGGAAATATATTGCTGATCCTTCAATGTCACCAGGACAAGCTCCTGGAACACCTTCCAAAACAGCACATGGACTGCATCAGTTCAAGATAGCAGTTTCTCAACTTAGAACAGGCAATAAATGCTGGTCAGCCAGTCATACCCACATTCCAAAAGAGAATAAAGAAGAGATAGTGGCAGTCCTGATTGGTGAGAGTTAAACATTGAGAAGGACCTGGAAAGAAGTGCACCATTATATAGAAGATAGCATGGACATAAACTCTGTTTAGGGAGACACTGTTGCCTGAGGAGAATCAATTTTATCCATTTGAAAGAAAGAATTGGAATCCTGCCAAGAAAAATGCAAGCTCGCATGTACTCTGTGGCCGAAAATGTTGACCATATTAGTGGAATGGGGTCTCTGAAAGCTATGACATAATTTTTGAGGTATTTGCTATTTGATGTGCAACATATCGTCCATAATGACGGCTATTGGCCTCTTAATTTATATTTGATGTATACCAACCTTGCTTCTTATTAAAGTTAAAGATAGAAAGTTAACACAACGCCATCCTTTCTCTCAATAAGCTAAATTGAAAGGTGCAAAGAGCACAGGCTGACAGAATTTGGATCCACGATTTGTAATTTTCAACCCAGCAAGCTTCTAATCTCAGACCAGCAGATGGGCAGAAAGAATGATCCTCTTGCAGTTACCTGTCAAAGTAAACCTCTGAATTATTGTACGAGAGCTCTCCTGTGGTTTCACTGCGCACATCCTCGTAGCCTTTATCTGAAAAGACTTTGGCAGAAACCTGAAAGCCTGTTACTTGCTTGGCCAGTGTCAATGTGTTACAAGATCAGAGAAAGTGGAAAAAAAAGAGCAGGTAAAATTTTATTCAAATCTCCTCAAAGTAATGAAATTTGCCACAGATATGCTGCTGCAACTTCCATGCTTGACTACCAATATGACAATCCATTGTTATCACTTGCTTCCTGTTCCAGCTAAAACTAGGCATAAAGCAGGTTACCCTTATACAGTTATGTATGTTCATTGAAGCTGTGACGTAATTTATCTTAACCATAAGAAATTGTCATTTCCCTGTTTTCCATGAACTCAAGTTATTACCCAGGTCGAGAAAGATCACAGCATACAGCATTTGAGTGCGAGCAGCAGCGGAGGTAAGTCGGACCCGGAAGATTGCAGCTATGATGTTGTGGCCATAACAGAGACATGGGTTTCTCAGGGGCAGGAATGGTTGCTGGATGTTCCAGGGTTTAGCACATTTAAAAAGAATAGGGAGGGGGGGAATAAAAAGGAGGGGGTGTAGTACTACTAATCAGAGAGGGTATCACAGCTACAGAAGCTTCCATTGTCAAGGAAGATCTGCCTACTGAGTCAGTATGGGTGGAAATTAGGAACAGCAAGGGAGCAGTCACCTCATTAGGGGTTTACTACAGGCCCCCCAGTAGCAGCAGGGAGATTGAAGAAAGCATAGGTCGACAGATTTTGGAAAAGTGTGCATGCAGTAGGGTTGTTGTAATGGGTGACTTTAACTTTCCCAATATTGATTGGAACCTCCTTCGAGCAGAAGATTTGAATGGAGCTGTTTTTGTAAGGTGTGTTCAGGAGGGTTTCCTAACTCAGTACGTTGATAGGCCGACGAGGGGAGAGGCCATTATAGACTTGGTGCTCGGAAACGAGCCGGGGCAGGTATCAAATCTTGTGGTGGGAGAGCATTTTGGTGATAGTGACCATAACTGCCTCACATTCTACATAACTATGGAGGATTAGGCAAAATGGGAGGATATTTAATTGGGGAAGAGGAAACTATGACGCGATTAGACATGAGTTAGGAAGCATGGACTGGGAGCAATTGTTCCATGGTAAGGGCACTATAGACAGGTGGAGACTGTTTAAGGAACAGTTGTTGCGAGTGATGAGTAAATATGTCCCTCTGAGACAGGCAAGAAGGGGTAAGATAAAGGAACCTTGGATGACGAGAGCGGTGGAGCTTCTTGTGAAAAGGAAGAAGGCAGCTTACATAAGGTGGAGGAAGCTAGGGTCAAGTTCAGCTAGAGAGGATTACACGCAGGCAAGGAAGGAGCTCAAAAATGGTCTGAGGAGAGCCAGGAGGGGGCACGAGAAAGGCTTGGCAGAACGAATTAGGGAGAACACAAAGGCATTTTACACTTATGTGAGGAATAAGAGAATGGTCAAAGAAAGAGTTGGTCCGATCAGGGATAGCATAGGGAACTTGTGTGTGGAGTCTGAGGAGGTAGGGGAAGTCCTAAATGAGTTTTTTGCTTCTGTCTTTACGAAAGAAACAAACTTTGTAGTGAATGAAACCTTTGAAGAGCAGGTGTGCATGCTGGAATGGATAGAGATAGAGGAAGCTGATGTGCTGAAAATTTTGTCAAACATTAAGATTGACAAGTCGCCAGGCCTGGACCAGATTTGTCCTCAGCTGCTTTGGGAAGCGAGAAATGCAATTGCTTCGCCACTTGCGAGGATCTTTGCATCCTCGCTCTCCACTGGAGTCGTACCCGAGGACTAGAGAGAGGCAAATGTAATTCCTCTCTTCAAGAAAGGAAATAGGGAAATCCCCAGCAATTACAGACCAGTAAGTCTCACGTCTGTCGTCTGCAAGGTATTAGAAAGGATTCTGAGGGATAGGATTTATGACCATTTGGAAGAGCATGGCTTGATCAAATGTAGTCAACACGGCTTTGTGAGGGGCAGGTCATGCCTCACAAACCTTATGGAGTTCTTTGAGGATGTGACTAGAAAAGTTGATGAGGGTCGAGCTGTGGATGTGGTGTATATGGACTTCATTAAGGCATTTGATAAAGTTCCCCATGGTCGGCTCATTCAGAAGGTCAGGAGGAATGGGATACGGGGGAAGTTAGCTGTCTGGATACAGAATTGGCTGGCCAACAGAGGGCAGCGAGTTTTTGTAGAAGGAAAATATTCTGCCTGGAAGTCAGTAGTGAGTGGTGTTCCACAGGGCTCTGTCCTTGGGCCTCTACTGTTTGTAAGTTTTATTAATGACTTGGATGAGGGGATTGAAGGATGGGTCAGCAAGTTTGCAGACGACACAAAGGTTGGAGGTGTCGTTGACAGTATAGAGGGCTGTTGTAGGCTGCAGCGGGACATTGACAGGATGCAGAGATGGGCTGAGAGTTGGCAGATGGAGTTCAACCTGGATAAATGTGAGGTGATGCATTTTGAAAGGTCAAATTTGAAAGCTGAGTACAGGATTAAGGATAGGATTCTTGGCAGTGTGGAGGAACAGAGGGATCTTGGTGTGCAGATACATGGATCCCTTAAAATGGCCACCCAAGTGGACAGGGTTGTTAAGAAAGCATATGGTGTTTTGGCTTTCATTAACAGGGGGATTGAGTTTAAGAGTCGTGAGATCTTGTTGCAGCTCTATAAAACTTTGGTTAGACCGCACTTGGAATACTGCATCCAGTTCTGGTCGCCCTATTATAGGAAAGATGTGGATGCTTTAGAGAGGGTTCAGAGGAGGTTTACCAGGATGCTGCCTGGACTGGAGGGCTTATCTTATGAAGAGAGGTTGACTGAGCTCGGACTCTTTTCATTGGAGAAAAGAAGGAGAAGAGGGGGCCTAATTGAGGTATACAAGATAATGAGAGGCATAGATAGAGTTGATAGCCAGAGACTATTTCCCAGGGCAGAAAAGGCTAACATGAGGGGTCATAGTTTTAAGCTGGTTGGAGGAAAGTATAGAGGGGATGTCAGAGGCAGGTTCTTTACACAGAGAGTTGTGAGAGCATGGAATGCCTTGCCAGCAGCAGTTGTGGAAGCAAGGTCATTGGGGTCATTTAAGAAACTGCTCTACATGCATATGGTCACAGAAATTTGAGGGTGCATACATGAGGATCGATGGTCGGCACAACATCGTGGGCTGAAGGGCCTGTTCTGTGCTGTACTGTTCTATGTTCTATGTGCTTTGTGCATCATATTGTTATCCATGCAGTAACTACATTGTAGTTTCCTGCTGGAAGCCAACATTTCAGAAGGAAGTTCTTTCCTTTTTTCTTTGAAGAAGGAAGGAATATTCAAAGCTCTCTCACAATCTCAACAGTGTGGAAACAGGCCATTCAGCCCACCAAGTCCACATTGACTCTCTAAAGAGCATCCCATCAAGACTCACCCCCTACCTTGCATTTTCCATGGTTAATCCACCTATCCTACTCATCCCTGGATACTATGGGCAATATAGCATGGCCGATTCACCCAAACTGCATATTTTTGGACTACAGGGGTAAGCTAGAGGGTCCGGCAGAAACTCACACAGACATGGGGAGAATGTGTAAACTCTGCATAGGCAGTCACCTGATGCTAGAGTTGAACCTGGATCCCTGGTCCTGTGAGGCAGCATTGCTAACCACTGAGCCACCCCACCACCCCTCTGTTTCTCTCAGAATCTCAGAATCCCTTAAGTCTGGAAACAGGTCATTCAGCCTGACAAGTCTACACTGACTCTCTGAAGAGCACCCACCCAGACTCAACCCCTACCCTGTCTCTGTAACCCTGTGTTTCCAGGTTAATCCACCTAGCCTATGCATCTCTTTTTCCTCAATTTATTTTTCAGAAATTTTGAAGCTGCATGAGGAAGGTACAATGTCAATGCTTGTAACAGACATGATTTGCTTGTTAGATTGTAGGACTGCAGTTCAAAAATTGTGTGGCAAACGTAATTAATAATGTGCTTGTGTAAGGCTAACGTCAACAAATATTAGTTCATAAATTAATGGTGTTAATTTTGAAAAAAAAAATGCTATTTCTCTGAATGTTTAATACAAAGTCAACACATGAATGCTTATAGTAAGGCATTTGATCTGTTAAACTTCAAAATGTATAAAATATATTTTTTTACTATTATGTGATTTTTTTTTCCTTGTTTGAGTAAATATCCCATTTTGATTTTTGTCATGCATTATCACCAGGAGAATTGCATTTGCTTCCCAGCAGGATTGCATTATATATCAAGTTCAGATAACACATACCAAGTAAAGATTCATGCTGGTACATTCAAGGCATTGTTTGGCTATTTGACCAATTAACCAATTATTGTCTCCCAAATATACATTGGTGGGTTTTGTCCTGAAATTGTCAAATCAGTCGGAAGATGTCATGTGACTGCATTTCACAAAAATTTGGGTGCATACCAGAGATTATAATGTGCAATATAAGGCATTTGCAACAGTCTTCTGCCAGAAGTGCCAAGTGAATGATCCATCTCGGCCTCCTCCAATGGTCCCCAGCATCATAAATGCCAGTCTTCAGCTGTTATGATTACTCCAAGTAATATTAAGAAACTGTTGAAAGCATTGGATACTGCAAAGACTATGGGCCCTAACAGCATTCTGGTAATAGTACTGAAGACTTGCGCTTCAGAACTTACTGTTTTCCTAGTCAAGTGGTTTCAGTACAGTTACAACACCGGCATCTACCTGACGATATAGAAAATTACCCAGTTATGTCCTGTGCAGATAAAGTAAGACAAATCAAACCAATTAATTATGGCCCCATCAGTCTTCTCTCAATTGTCAGCAAAGTGACGGAAGATGTGTTTCACAATGCTATCAAACAGCACCTGCTCAGCAATAGAGATGAGATAATGGGAACTGCAGATGCTGGAGAATTCCAAGATAATAAAATGTGAGGCTGGATGAACACAGCAGGCCAAGCAGCATCTCAGGAGCACAAAACCTGTTTAGTGATGCCTTGCTTGGGTTCAGCTGGAGATACACAGCTCCTGACACTTTTACAGCTTTAGTTCAAATATCTACAAAGTACTGAATACTAGAGGTGAGATGAGAGTAGCAGCGCTGGTCAGCAAGGCTGCTTTTAACTGAGTGTGGCACCAAGTTGCCCGAGCAAAACTGAAATCAATGGTAGTCGGGGAGCAAGCCCACCACTGTTTGGAGTCATACCTAACACGTAGGAAGATAGCTGTGATTGTTCATCTCAATTCTAGAACATCCCTGCAAGAGTTCCTTAGGGTAGTGTCCTCAGGCCAAATATCTTCAGCTGCTTCATCAATGACTTTTCCTCCATCATAAAGTCAGAAGTCGGATGCTCACCAACGTTTGCACAATGTTCAGTATGATTCACAACTCTTCTGATACTGAAGCAGCTCATATTCAAATTTAACAAGATCTGGACAATGCCTAGGCTTGGGTTGAGAAGTGACAAGTAACATTCATAACAAACAATTGCCGGACAATGACCATCTCCAATAAAAGAGAGACAAACTAACTACTGTACGTTGACATTCAATGGTATCACCATCACTGAATCTCCCACCTTCATCATCCTGGGAGTTACCCACTGACCAGAAACTCAACAACATTCACCATATAAATACAGTGGCAAAACAGATCAGAGGCTAGCAATACTACTGTGGCTTAATCACCTCCTGACTCCCCAAAGCCTGTCCACCATCTGCAAGCCACAAGTCAGGAGTGTGATGGAATATTCTTCACTTGCCTGTCTTATTGCAGCACCAACAACACTCAAGAAGTTTGACACCATCCAGCACAAAGCATCCAGCTTGATAGGCACCAAAATCACAAGCATTCAATCCCTCCGCCATCAACGCTTGGGACAACCATTATGCATTATCTAAAGGTGCACTGCAAAATTCACCAAAGATCCTTAGGCGGCACCGTCCAAACCCATGACCATTTTGATCGAAAAGGACAAGGGAAGCAGATATATGGGAACACTACCACTTGCAAGATGTCCTCAAAGTCACTCACCATCCTGACTTGGAAATATATCACTGTTCCTTCAATGCGACTGGATTGTAATCCTGAAACTTAACAGTTCACATTCTCAACAGACTTTTTTCAGTCAATATGTTGATTAAAATCCTACAATTATTACTTTGTCTTTCTGACAAGCTTTCATTGTTTCTTCCTTCTTGCTCCATTTTATTGTGTAATAATTGTTAAGGGCCCTGTATACTTTTCCTGTAAATGACATCTTGCCTACATCATTTCATATTGCTACCCAAACTGTTTCCACATCCTGGTTTCCAGAATTTGGGTAGTCCTGCATTATTGTGCGACTGGCATCACAAATGATTGGAGCCACCTCTTCACCTTCTCCTAGTTTCCTATTCTTATAAATGTCTTGTAATCCTTGAATATTCAGTTCCCAATCCATGTCATCCTACAACCATGTCTCTGTAATAACTACCAGGCTATCCTTGTTTTTAGTTGTGCTCTTAGTTTGACTGTTGGCTTTTTTTTCCTTTGTTCATTAACAGGCTGAGGGCATTGCTGACCCCGCAGCATTTATTGTCCATCCCTAATTGCCCAGAGGGCAGTTCAGAGTCAACCACATTGCTGTGGGTCTGGAGCCACATGTAGGCCGGACCAGGTAAGGATAGCACTTTCCTTCCCTAAAGGACATTAGTGAACCAGATGGGTTTTTCTAACAATCAACAATGCGTTCATTAGATTCTCAATTCCAAATATTTTAATGAATTCAAATCCCATCATCTGCCGTGGCACGATTCAATCCCAGGTCCCCCGAATGTTATCCGGGTCTCTGGATTAACAGTCCAGCAATAATATTGTGAGGCCAAATGCCTCACTACATGTGTTTAGACACAGATTTACAATTGCTTATACACAGAGATATTGATTATACCCAAAGTTGTAGTTTATCTTTTAATTCTTCTTGTAAATTCATGAATATCTGTAGGTTCCTTCTCAGGTTTGTACTGTCTATCCCTTCCTGTCATGGCATGTTTATCATCTCTCAGATTAATAACTTACTTTTTAGCTTTGTTTTTACTCTTTAATTTATGTCTTTATAATTCTTTTCCCCTTGACTGCCACCTCTGAGTTTTAAATCCTCTCTACTTCTCTATTTATGTTGTTGGCTAAAACAACTGCCCAAGCACAGTTTAGGTAGAGATTGTCCTATGAGTAGAAATCTCACTTCCTCTAACTGGGCTAGTTCCCCATGAAACGTAATCCCTTTCCCCCACACTAGTCTTTTAATCATGCATTTATTTTGCTAATCTGAAATAATTAATTTGTTACGTGGTTAGATCATGTAAAGCTTTTCTACCCTTAGCCGAGGTCTAGGTGGCCACCTCCATCCAGATATCCCTGTTCATTTTTCAGACTGGTTGGCACTTTGTGGACAGGAGGATCCACCTTTGCACAGTTTTCAGTTTGCCAGTCAGACTACTTCTTTGACCCTCTCCCTTTTACTTCTACAAATCTCTCCAGTGGAATGGTGTGGCTCCAACCATCAACTCAAGCCTCACCAACTGGTCAGGTTGAATCTCCAGCAACTTCTGTTACTGCTCCAGATGTACAGCATCTGCAGTTCTTTCATGTTTTATTTAGGCTGAATGTGTGTTGGTTTGCTGTACTTACATTCTAGTAGAGGCAGATTATCATTGTGGGACATTTCACTATAATATTGAAAGGATGTGTGTATAAACAATTGTAACTTCCAGTGTAATTTCTGCATTACTTGAAGTTTTGAAGCATTCACTATTAAGTTATAATGAACCTGTCAACATGATCAAATAAGAATTTGACACATATTGCATTATCTTCAATACTTTTTAAAAATTCATTCATGGGATGAGGGCATTACGGGCTAGGTCAGCATTTATAGACTATTTTTAATTGTCCAGAGGGCAGTTAAGAGTCAACCGCATTGCTGTGGGTCTGGAGTCACATATAGGCCAGACACAGTAAGGATAGCAGTTTCCTTCCCTAAAAGATATTAGGGATTCAGAATGGTTTTTCCTCACAATTGATTCATGGTCATCATTAGACTCTTAATTCCAAATGTTTATTGAATTCAAATTCCACCACCTGCTATGGCTGGATTTGAACCTGGGTCCCCAAGGTCATTACCTGGGGCTCTGGATTAACAGTCCAGCAATAATGCCACTGGGCCATCGCCTCTCCATCAACTTTGAAGTGCAGACTTGAACATTTTTGTTTTAAATGCCTCCTAATAGAAAAAGAATATACAGGAAATACTCAGCAGGTCAGCTAGACCGTGTAGAATGAAACTGAATTAATGAACTGAGCGCCTAACAATTTGGCTATGCTTTCCTCTTCACCACCTGCTCAGAGGTTGACCACAAATGGGGTATGCAGGGCAGTATTTGGAAGGTATTTTAGGTGAGCTGTATGCTCCCATATAATTCCTGAGCTAAATTTTGTTGGGCTCAATTGGATATTAATTGACTAATTTCTGGCCACCGTTGATAATGACCAGAATCCCATGTCAGCCTCTTGCATCCTCTGACTTAATTAGGGGAGGCTTTGGTCACTACCAAGAGACTGATGTCTGGCCTCTTGCCTAATTAGGTGGGCTTGAATTCTCTGCTTCCCACTTGCTGGGCTGCAAAACCAGTTGACAAAGGGTCCCGACCTGAAACGTCAACTTCCCTGCTCCTTTGATGCTGCCAGGCCTGCTGTGTTCCTCCAGCTCCACACTGTGCTATCCCTGACTCCAGCACCTGCAGTTCTCGCTATCTTTCTGTTTCACATCACTGACTTTTAGTCAGAATTCATTCTAGCGCACAGCAATTCTGCAAAAGTGTCGGCAATGGGAAAATTCAGTTTCTCTCTTTATAGATGCTACCTGACCTGCTTGGTAGCTTTAGAATTTTATCTTATTCCATTATCTCCTGAATTGTGTTTTTTTCTACATCGTCATGAGTCTGCAAGGATTGAAAACAATCCTTTATCATTTTGGACGAGATACTGTAGCCATCAGTGGTGCTACACTTAACCTTCCATTGCTGTCAAAATTGTGAAAAAAAAGTAGCATTAAATATAATTTTGGGTTTTTCTTTTCTGGACTGAGATTGAGAGTTTAGAGTTGTATTCGCCATGACTAAATGCAAAAGTTTGGGGTTCGTGATGCATTGTTCAACTAAATTTCTAAAATTCACACTATTGACAAGAATATAAACCTCAGGGACAATTTTCACAAATTCTATAAATGCCATTGCGTTACTACAAAGTTTAAATTATACAGAGCTCTGCTACTTTTAACAAAATTGCAGTGACATTTGGCCAGTTACGTATTTGTGATTGATGAGGATGGTGGTTGCTGTAGATACAGAATGCAATCACACGATCAATCATAGACGTACCGAACATCCAATGGGGAATTCACACCTGCAGGTGACTACTCATTGAGACATGGTGTGGTTTAAAAACATAACTCTAGCTCTTTTTCCAACATGCCAATAGGATCAGGCAGTCTTCCCAGTGGATAACTAGAAAAGGTAAATTGCAACGTTGCAACTTTTTAAAAGAATCAGCCAGACAATCAGAGCATTTTCGCTATGGGTATAAAAGAAAAACAAACTTGTTTTTAGGTTGATGGGTGAACTGAATGCTGAAGCATTCAGATGCAAGTGTCCTTTTCTAACCTTCTGATGGGTGAAAGACTCTGGCACAAAATGTACACATTTTTTCTTTCATGTAACATCTGCAATAGTGATGCTGTGTCAATTTGTAATGACAAATGGCACAATGTGGAATTACGGAAATTTACAGATATATTTGTGTAATATACCTGGAAGAAACTAGCCACAACTGTCAAAAGTCATTAGAAGGTCTAAAGATACAGCTTCATTAACCTGTTAAAGGAAATCTCATGGGGGCCAGTCACTGACCCATTTGGAAAAGTGAATATCTTCTTCAGTGTCTTTCTCTTTAACTTTTCGGAATGGCTCTTTTCCATCTTTCATTTCTTATGAGTTCTAAGTGGAATTTTTGAAGTCTAAAATAACAGACCCATTGTAAAATGTTCCAAGTGCCATTCAACATAGTTTGACACTGAACTACATTAAGAAAGATGACCAAAGGGTAGATTTTAGGTAGATTTTAGGACCTGTCCTTGATGATGTAAAAGTGCAAGAGCAACAGAGAGATTCAGGAAGGGAAGTCCAGAAATTATTGGCAGCTGATGGCACGATTACTGATTTTGGAGAGATTAAAATCAAGGCAGTTCCAAAAGAGACAAGAATTGGAGGAACAGGTAGGGGGTGTTCCAGGGGTGAAGGAGATTATTGAGATCAGGCAGGGAAGCCATGGAAGGATTTGTAGACAAAGGTGAGGATTTTAAAATTGAGGCATTGCTAAACTGCAAGCAATGTAGGCCAGTAACCAAAGAGATGTTGGGTGCATGGAACTTGCTGTATATTAAGATTCAGGGAGCAGAGTTTTGGATATCATCACCACTATAAACTTTAGCAGCGAGAGTATACAAAGATCAACTTTATTAACATACACCTCATAAGGAATCAACCTCAGGAACCTATCAATTCTTTTGTCTGGTGCCAACAGCATTTAATATGGCTAGTCATAATCAGATAGATTGAAACTCTCATTCCACTACCATGGATAAATGTTTTTGCAGCAAAATGAGAGCAAATACTGAAACAATTTCGACAGCAATTTCTATTTTTTTTATTATACTTACTCTTTCTAAATTACGTCCCCCGGTTTCCAAAGCATCCTGACTGCAGACAGACATCTTCAAGACTGTTCTCTTTGGCAACTCGCCAGCAAGTATGCATGAACTGTGTAGAGTCTGTGCTCAGTGGGAATGGGACAAGCTTTAAGAAGTGACTCTAACTTTGGAATTTAACTTCAGTGAATCTGACGTGGACTGAAACAGAAGAACATCAGTTTTACGCAAATGTTCTGTATGTCAGAAGCTGAAGGTCAGTCCTATTGAGAATTCAAAAATGTTCACATAATCATCTTCTTAATCTAGAGATGCAAAACAATTCACTCAAGAATGGTACCTAATTGTGTTAACTATTGCATTACCAATCACAACCAATTGGGACAGACTGTTTTATTCATTGACACTTGAATGCTGCAGATGCACAGTTCTCTCACTCCGTTCATTTCCTGTGGTGGGAAGAATATAACACAGGCCAGTGAGCTTGTCCTCCTACTTACCACACAGTGCAGATAGTGAGTGAGCAACAAAATTGACAGCCTGCCCATGATATGTAAGTAAATAATTAAAAGTCAATTGTACTCATTAAAGCATGAAATGGTTGATGTGGACAGGTGGGTGTGAATGTGATTCCCTTTTATCTAAAAGAAAGTGTTTAAAATGCCATGGAGGAAGTGGGTATAATTGTCATGGAAGGGTATCTACCATTTGCCTATCTGTTACTACATCCTTCCCTCCTACCCGCACACACTTTAAGACTCAACCTTTGTTCCCCTCCCTAAGGTGCCATAACCCTGCCCAAAGCCAGGTGACTTGACATTGTCTGGAATCCATCGCGTTCCCGCCTGCTGTCCTGGCAGTACCCTGTATGGAGCTCTGGCATCATCAGGACTGTTGTAACCCCTTGCCAATTTGAATACCTGGCAGCTCTAAAAGGTGGGAGAACTCAGTCCCCCCACCATCTCACTGCCCTGGCAGAGCTTTCTGACCATGGGGCAGGCTTATCAACCTGCCAGCATGCCAATTAGTTTTATTTAGGAGGTAGATCAGGGCAAGCTGTCTGCTCCTACCACCCATCCCAAAGACATAAATTTTCAGCCATTAGAGTTTTTTCTGAATCAGACTTATAGTTTTCAATGTTGGAGCCAGGATTACCAAGTTTTGGCTTTTACAGCTCCTTTCCACTTCTGTTTGACCTGAAATTAATGTTTTCCAGACAGTCATCGTGCAAACAGAGATCCAGGCACCAATCAGTAAAATAAACTTTAATTAGGCAAAGTCTTGAATTCCTGCTATTTTGTCACGAAGCAAAGTGAAGCCCATTAGTTTTTTGCCTGATCACAATGAAGTGAGACAGGCCAAAATATAGTGATGCTGTTTAGTATTACTGAACCAAGAAATACCCAAGAGCCTGATGTCTGTGATTCCCTGGTGAGATTTAGAAATAAAAAGGGCCCCTGCTTCCAAATGTTTCAGAATTTTACCAACAATTTAGATGTATGTTAAGGTCGCTCACATCAGTAGAAACCAATAGTTAACTATTTCATATTCAACAGTGTTCCAAACATTCCAACTCTGCAAAATGGGTTTGTGAACATTAGTGTAATGTTCTTTTTTCAAAATAATAGTTTATTTGTTTATGTTTCCTCGTTAGTAATGAGGAAATCATGGTATTTCACTGCTGCATTTGCAATGATGTGGAAATGCTAGTGTTGGACTGGGGCGTACAAGGTCAGAAATCGCATGACACCGGGTTATAGTCCAGCAGGGGACGCAATGGCCTAGTGATATTGTTGCTTGACTGTTAATCCAGAGACCCAGGTAATGTTCTGGGGATCCAGGCTTGAATCCTACCACAGCAGATGGAGGAGCACAAAAGCTGACATTTCAGGCCTACACCCTTCAGGTCTAGGCCCGAAATGTCAGCTTTTGTGCTCCTCAGATGCTGCTTGGCCTGCTGTGTTCATCCAGCTCCACACTTCATTATCTCGGATTCTCCAACATCTGCAGTTCCCATCATCTCTGACAGCAGATGGAGGAATTTGAATTCAAAGAAGAAACCTAGAATTAGAGTCTAACAATTACCATGAATCCATTGCCAATTGTTGGGAAAAAATGCATCTGGTTCACTAATGTCCTTTATGGAAGGAAACTGCTATCCTTACCTGGTCTGGCCGACATGTGACTCCAAACCCACAGCAATGTGGTTGACTCTTAACTGCCCTCTTGGCAATTAGGGATGGGAAATAACTACTTCCCAGCCAGAAACACCCATATCCTGTGAATGAATGAAGAAAAGTTTTCTTTGAAATCACAAGCTTTCGGACCCTCAGTCCTCAGGTGTTAGTGCATATTTAATACAAAGGAGTCTGTTTTACCCTAGTACAGACAGGCACAGACAGACACAGATGTACACAGAAACAGATAGACACACAGAATTCCAAAGCATTTAAAATGCTGTAGGAGCAGTTATCCAGCTTTGAGAAACTGTCCATTTTTGGAATTCTTGCAAAGCATTTGAAGCTATCACTTGCGTTGTGGAGAATCTAAAGACACTCAACATGATTCAGCTGTGAAGCAAAGCATCTACACTGTCCTTTGCTTTATGGAAGTTTGAAATTATCCCTCACACTTGATTCGTACAATGCGATTCATATTTCATTTTATTGTACCGAGGGAATTGTCAGGATAGTGGGCAGTGTCTTTCTCAGGCTGTGAGACAAGAAGACAATTGTGTTGAGAGAAACTAGAAAAGATGATAAGAAAACAGATTTTGAAACTAATTTGCAAATTAAGCAATAAGCACAAGATGCCACATTTTCCCTTGCAGCGTGGTAATTTTGCAACTAATTTTCTCTCCCCATCTTATTCTTTTATCAGTCAGTAGCTTAGAATATGCAATGAAGTTGGAAATGGCTGAATTGTATGGTTGCTGAACCAGTAACCCAGATACAGAGACTAATATTCATAGAATCATAAAATCATAAATTTTACAGCACAGAAGGAGAACATTTAACCCATTGTATTTGTATTTAGTCTCAGAGGGTTACCCAGCTAGTCTCCATGCCCTGTCTCCATAGCCCTATAAATTAATAACGTTCAAATACATACCCAATTCTCTTTTGAAACCTCCTCTGGAATCCACCTCCACCACAATCCCAGGTAACACATTCAAAATTCTGATGTGGAGGTGCTGGTATTGGTCTGGGGTGGACACGGTCAGAAGTCAGACAATACCAGGCTATAGTCCAAGAGGTTTGTTTACAAACTTTCAGAGTGTTGTCCCGTCATCAAGTGATGTAAAATGTCGGGTATGCAGGGTAGATTGACCTTAGTAGGATAATAGGTCAGCAATATATCATAGGCCGAAGGGCCTGTACTGTGCTGTACTATTCTATGTTCTATGTTCTATGTAGTAACGTGTTCTGGTGCCTCTCTGGTTTCAATTGCCTGGGCTTAGATCCTACAAGGATTTGTCATTCAGTAAAACTGTCTGTTGAGCCTGTCTTGGCTCAGGCATTCCCAGCATACTTTGCATTTTGGTCAATTTTGATGCCCAGTTTATTTTAATTGTTGTGCACATATGCCTGGCCTCCCTTCTTGATGATTTATATTTTGCTTGAGCAGCCACAGGCTGCTACAGCAACCATTAGGAGGCAGAAAAGAGGCAAAGGATTGAGTTTTAAATTCTGTGCAGTGAGGAAGGAAGGTCAAGTACTATCTTTTGTAGGAGTTATTTCCCCATTGTGCAAAAGACACCTTCAGAAGATAGTGACCCCCCTTATCCCTGCCTTCCTATTTTAAGTGCCATCGTGCTGAAGACACACGAGACCAGGGGCATGTCTCATTCAGCCTATGTGATCACTGTTGACTGCTCACTATAGAGACTGCTGAATATCATAGACAATCAATCACTTTCTCTTCCAGCTACTTGGCAGGCGTTCACTTTTTTATTGTTACAGTTCTGGGCCAAGGAGACCCTTTGGAGCCAGCTGATCAGACACGCTAAGCAAATTGATTCAGGCAAACGTTGGGCACATAACGGGGATGCAATCAGGTTTGTACTGTCAGAACAGCAACAGAGTATTATAGAATCACACAACACAGCTAGAGGCTATGTTGCCCATCCTGAATCTTCAAAAGTGACATCTATTTAGCCCTTTTCACTTACTGATTCCCTACAACTAGATTCCACAAGGTACACTTAAAATTGCTTAGGAAATTATACAACTAATGCATTACCATATGCAGCATTTTGGCAGTGATCTCTGCTCCCAGCTGGAAAGGAATAAAAGAAAGAAATAGGACCCCAAAAAGAGTAGCTTCTTGGGTGTTGCAGCTGCAATCCACCTAACCAATGGACAGTACTGCATCACATTCTGACTAATGCCATGTTGTTGGTGGCGAGAATTTGGGGAGTTCAGAAATGTGGTGGATTACTCAGCTTGTGGCCTGCCCTGATAGTTGTAGGATTTTGCAGCTGGCCCAGGTGCACAAATACTTGTCTGCAATAATTAATGTGAATATATTTTTGATATTATGCAGCCCCTGCCTTTGATATAAACAAAGTGTGGAACAAGAAATGCCCACGTACCTCACTCCTTCTACAGAGTACATTTTAGTTGGAGGTAGAGTAACTTGTTTCCTCTCCTGAGAGAGTTGAATTACATTCAAATAATGGGATGTCAACAAGGGAACTTAGGGAGGATCTTCCAAGAGGTGACATAAGCTTGCATAAAACCCACATGAACAGAAGTGCAATGCAAACACATTGATTGTACATAGATTAGTCATTTCTTTTGTTACCACAACTGTATTCAATGGCACATCACTTCATGCCCTTCATTTATGTTGACATGCAATACATTACAAAGCTTACTTTAATCTTAGCAAGTAGATACAAGAAGGATGCTCTCTCACTTGCCTTTCAGTATAATACAAGCAATCTCTGCTAGCAATTAGGAAGTGTAATGGGAACCACAACAGGAATTTCTAAGCGCGATGACACAATGTAGATCCTCTTGATGCTAAATTGTTCAGTGCACAAAGTTTTGATACAGTAGCCACCGCAGCACACTGCAACCATAGCATTTGCATGTTTTCCCACAACATCCACCACATTCTTTCATGCAGAGATTCATTTTTGCACAGAATACACTCATCTGTTTTTACTTTCTGACACTAGCATACATATTTACTAGATTAAACAATGAAAATGTCCTCACCATTCCCACCAACAAAGGATTTATTTCCCAAAGGAAGGCTTTAGCAGGGCCAGGCTAAGTTAATGGCTTTCTTTGCCGAGATGTGAAAACAAAACAATTACAAAGCAGTAAATTAAATTTGATGGCAACATAAATTTGGTGACTGTTTCTCACCCTTAACAGAAAATGAGGAGGCACCAAATGCTGTACCACACCATACTACTGATGATTGACAAGTTTCACAGATGGGTGCTGTATTCCACCCAAAATCTCTGAATTTTTTGGATTGAATATAACCCCACCAATTACACATGACATTCACACCTTGAAAAGCAAACTTCATAACTGCACAGCATAAATCTCTAAAGGAATTAATTGATTTCACAGTAAAATTAATTCGTTTTAAGGCAGAGCAAAAGTATTCATAACCAGCACCACAAAATATTTTGTAGTTATGAAGGGGAAACGACTTATGTTTCTGCACCAATAACATCACTTTAACAATTTAACATTTGCCATAGTCATTAATCCAAATATGAGAAGTGGAATTTCTTTCACTTTTAATTATAGGTTAGATAAAGAGTGATCAAATACAAAGTAAAACTGTGCCCAATCTATCTCCAAATCTGAAGTGCAATCTCAGTGAAATTCCTAATAATAGTTAATTTCCACAGCTGAAATCTTTGCTACTCTTGCATTCGTCACCTCAGTTGGATTGCTATGGGATCATCGCAAACTAATTTAGTGAAACCTAAACCTATGGCATGATTTGTTTGGTATCGATTTGTGTTGAGGAAGATCAACAAAATGTGGAAATGGAAAACAGGATAATGTGAAATATTTTCTCAAGACTTATTTTCTTCATTTGATTTCTATACAAACAAACAAGGTATTTTAGAATTAATCTTAAAATCCTCTAAGCATAAATAAAAGTAGAAGATTTAAATATCCACTGCTACTTCTGAATTTACTGAGTGTTGAAAGTGTATTCCCCTGAACAATGACATGAAGATATTCTTGCTGCACAAACATCTGGGCTTTGTATATTTATAGAACATAGAACATAGAACATAGAACAGTACAGCACAGAACAGGCCCTTCAGCCTACAATGTTGTGCCGACCATTGATCCTCATGTATGCACCCTCAAATTTCTGTGACCATATACATGTCCAGCAGTCTCTTAAATGACCCCAATGACCTTGCTTCCACAACTGCTGCTGGCAACGCATTCCATGCTCTCACAACTCTCTGCGTAAAGAACCCGCCTCTGACATCCCCTCTATACTTTCCACCAACCAGCTTAAAACTATGACCCCTCGTGCTAGCCATTTCTGCCCTGGGAAATAGTCTCTGGCTATCAACTCTATCTATGCCTCTCATTATCTTGTATACCTCAATTAGGTCCCCTCTCCTCCTCCTTTTCTCCAATGAAAAGAGACCGAGCTCAGTCAACCTCTCTTCATAAGATAAGCCCTCCAGTCCAGGCAGCATCCTGGTAAACCTCCTCTGAACCCTCTCCAAAGCATCCACATCTTTCCTATAATAGGGCGCCCAGAACTGGACGCAGTATTCCAAGTGCGGTCTAACCAAAGTTTTATAGAGCTGCAACAAGATCTCACGACTCTTAAACTCAATCCCCCTGTTAATGAAAGCCAAAACACCATATGCTTTCTTAACAACCCTGTCACAACTGTTTTGTGTTGTATCTTTGCTAAAGCACCAGAAAGCCTTTGATTTGAGGAGATTATTGAGGCAATACAGTGCATTTGTGAGGAGCAAATTAATATATTGAAGATCTTGATCCAGATTCTGAAGACACTTTCCAGTTTCCATCTTTATTATTCCTCTGAAACTGACGGCAACTTCTTATCTACAACGACACGTTAAACAGGGAAATTCAGATAGTGCTATCAGTGATCAATATGTCTCTTTCAGGTGCATGGTTGAAATCCCTGTGTACTCAAATCAAAAAGAAATCATTGAACTGATAATAACCTGTCTTTTTATTGGAAATGTTGCCTTAAAAAAATGTCCAGAATGTCACAGGATAAAAAGCAAAATCTGTAATATTTCAACTCCACATGAATGGCCCATTTTTAAAAAATCTTGATTTAACATTTAATTAAAAGTGAATGATAATCAGTGAATTTGCTTCCTGATTTGATTTCCGTGATATTACTTCAATGTTATTGGCTTCTTATCCCATCAGATGACATCACTGATGCTAGTTGCCTGGAAATTTCTTCAACTTGCTGACAGGTTGAAATGAACATTGGAAAAGGAAATTCCATGGTACCAAGTTTGCTATATTTTTGTGGAAAGTTTTCTTTAGGGTCAACAGTGAATGTCATCACTTCACTGCTGACAACAGTATCTGCACTAATATTTAACATAATGTTAGCAGAAACTTCAGGATGTCCAGAAGGTAAGGCATAGCCTCAGTAGATTCGATGCTTTTTAAAAATACATTTTCATTTATTACTGGACATCTGCTGGCCAGACATTCCTTGTCTTTCCCCCAGGAAGTGCCTCAAAGTCTAATGATCACAACCCTTCACATACCAAGTCATTCATTCAGAAACTAATGTAAGATGACAACTTTTGAATGGTAAAACTATAGACAGGTGTTATGCAATAATAACGTAAAAGCTATATTTTTCTTCAGGCCTTCAGACATGTCCTAGGATAATATCTTTGGCCCATAGGATATTCGGGAAGTGAACAGCATATTGAAAGCATTAAACATCTACCACAGAATGGACACCAATTATTGTAAGCAGATTCAACCTGACAAAATATGTTGTGTGTATTTTTCTAAATAAATTTCTCATTTAGTCCATTATGATTTTGACCTCCTGGATTCTGAATAGTACATTGCTGCTGTTTGCCTACATAAAACTTGAATGTTTAACAACAAGGCTGCCTTTAGCATTTCTTTTATGCAATGGGTCCTTATTCCTCCCAATATTAATCACAATCTGTAAGATATTTTCAGCAAAAAAAACAATGCTCCTAAGGGCTGAATTTTACATGCCCCTACTGACTGTGTTTCTGTCATATCTAGCCCATCAATTTTCGATCCGCTCTGAACTCACCACAATAATACAACACGCTCGGTGGTTGTGCACCAAAAGCAGGAGTGTCTCCTCCCCTCCACCATATGTCAATAAATAATTAAGGGTCGTTTTGGCTTGTTAGCAAACCTGTTACTCTGAATAAATACCGCCTGTGCCAAAATATGGTTTGTGTGGGCAATTGGTTGAAAGAGATCAGGCCACTTTCAGTGGCCTACACATGATAAAAGGAAGACAGGCGCTAATTTGGGAGCATCTAGCACTCATCAGGCAACTCCCATTTCACCCCCACCCCAACATATTTCCTGTCCAACATAACATGCACCCCTGCTATCCACAAGTCATCTGTGCTCTAGGGTCCTTTCCTACCCTAAAAGCCCAGGACTCATCTCAGAGCATCTGTGACCCTCTCTGGGCTCCTTCCCACACTTCCAGTAGCGCCCATCACTGGGTTCAGTCACTGCCAGGACTAAGGCACCTTCAGCAACTCCAGAGGGTCAAGACCGGGACTTATTTCACTGGAGCCTAGGAGGTTGGGGGATGACCTTGAGGTTTATAAAGTCATGAAGGGCATAGATTAGGTGAATATCAAGAGTCTTTTCCCTAGGCTGGGTGTGTTCAAAACTAGGGAGCATACTTATTAGATGAAAGGAGAAAAATTTAAAAAGGATATGAGGGGCAACATTTTTACACAGAAAATGGTTCATATGTGGAATGAACTGCCAGAGAAATTGGTAGATGCAGGTACAGTTACAATGTTTAAAAGGCATTTGGATATGTTCATGAATAGGAAAGGTTCAGATCAAAAGGCAGGTGGGCCTAGTTTAGTTTGGGAATATTGTCAACGTGGTTTGTTTGGACTGAAGCTTCTGTTTCTATGCTGTACGACTCTATGACGTCTTTGCAACTGCGATGGACAAATCCCACTTTAATCTCTTTACTTCTCGGCTACAGAATGGGCTTGCTCAGAATTAGGCAGCCTCCAGCTAATTTTCCTTCTGGGGATGGAGTAGCCAAACTTGCACCCCTTTTTAAAATGCAGTCCTCAGTGAATAAGATGATTGCTTCTAGTTTAGTAGTTATTAGATGGACCAACTGTAGTTACTGAACCAGGAAGACAGAGAAGCAGCTGAAGCTAATTTTGACAGAACGTCACTTGATAAATAAATTAATTAACATGAAGCACATCTTCAGCTGTGCACTCTTACATTTTGGAATCCACCGCCACCTTATTTTTGCCCTTCTACTAATGTTGAATTTCATCTCCATATTCCGAGAAATCCAAGATGAACATGAATAAATTAAGAGGTAGATTTACTTTATCTGCATCTGATCGCATTGAACTGAATTAGAATTGGATCATTTTTTGTTTTCCAAGGGCAGTGAATCTGCTCCAACAGATTACCATCAAGGCCTTGAAGATACACAAGGGGTTTAGAACATAGAACATAGAACATTACATCACAGTACAGGCCCTTTGGCCTTCGATGTTGTGCCGACCTGTCATACCAACCTGAAGCCCATCTAACCTATACTATTCCTTGTACATCCATTTGCTTGTCCAATGATGACTTAAATGTACTTAAAGCCTGTGGGGAGAAAGCAAAGTTAATGATATCAGTCCAGTGACTGTGTTCTGAAGCATTCTGGATCAAAACACTGGCTCTGTTTCTCGCTCCACAGCTGCTACCAGACCTGCTGAGTCTCTCCATCACTTTCTGTTTCTGTTACACTTTAAAACATTGTCATTGAAATAGCTGCATCACCACAGGAAGCAGAATTGAAACATATTAACATCAGAATGTAGAAAATCAATCTATGAATCAGATTTCAATGTATGTCCTGTGCCAAAATTGGGATATTGTCCTGAAGTTTCACATTTGTGAGATAAAATATCAGTTACACACCAGATGCATTGCCAACTTTCTTAAAATCTTCTGTGTTCTACGGAAGGGATACACGACAACCAACTATTCCCTATCCTTTTCACTCTGGTTTTCGGTAACACAAACAGATAACAGAGATGTATTTGATTCAGAAATGATTTGAATCAGGAGAGTGTATCAATAAACATTCGGTGTGCCTTTAATTAATTGGTTTATTCTAAGGATGTCGATCACTTTGCTTCCAATTCTGACCCCACAGCAGGGGTTTGAACAGTTCCTAGGGTCTCGTTATCTATGTGGCAGAGATAATCCCAATCTAATTTTCCTTTCTATTCTAGGTACCATCCAGCTTTTGCAAGTAAATACCTAAAACAGTGCAGCTGAGATTATGGACTCAAAATGTATAGGGAATTGGAAATCTAATTATCCTCATTACTGACTGCTGTCCTAATTTAATCATTTTCACTTCTGAACACTGGATCTAATTAGAAAAACTTCTGCTGTGCCTGGGAAAATGTTTTTTGAGGAAAAGCATTACTGGTTTTTCCTAAAATCAAGTTTCTATGAAATTAGTTCACACTCAGCAGCACAGTTGTGTCCTCAGGACTAGAATTTACTATAATGAAGAGTTAAAGGCCATTCACCGAAATTTCCATCTCTAATACATTTTCTTGTGCTCAGAAAAGTAAACAATTTGGTTTTTCATTCAGATGAACACAATTAGGGGTCTAAAACTGACACTAAAGTTGTTTTTTTGAGAGCAACCTAACTGTATTTCATATAAAGTAAAGAAATGGAATGTGTTGATAAAATCGGTTTCCTGTCATCAGGATGCGCCAGATTGCTTTAAAAACAAATAATTAATACTAAGATATAGCCACTGATGTTGCATCAAAAGTTGTATCAGCCAGTCCCACAAAACACAATGGGAATGCCCAGTTAATTAGTTTTGATAGTATTGTTTGACAGCTAAATATCAGACAGAACATGAAGGAGATCTCACCTCCACTTCTTCAAATATTACTATTGGATCTTCTCCATCTATTCATGAGGTTAGACAGTTACGGAATATGTTACTTAGAAACAGAGTTGCATTTTCAATGCATGTAACAGATAGCGGAGATTAATCTGGAGCCAAACCTGGAGAGGTGATTGTGCTTGGAAGCACTGCTTAATGTTCTGTGGGATGGCATCTTTGTCTGCTTTGATTCTTGACAAAGGACTTTAATATGAAAAAAATTTGCAAGCAGGAAACAAATTTAGCCCTTGGTATGAATTACTGTAGAAATTGTATTGGCAACGAACAGATTTTAACAATTAAGTACAGCTCATGCTCAATGCATTAAATAGATTTAAGCAAGGTAGAGGCATAAATTATGGGATGTGAGTTACAGTTAAAAATTAGCATTCAGCCACACTAAGTGATAAGTTGGTGAGGTGCCTCTGGCATATAACAACGAGTCACATTTTAAAAGATCTGAAAAACACATTTTATTCTGCTACCATATTCTAAGTCACACCAAGTCCACCCATCACCGATGTGATTACTTAACTACAGTGACTGGTGGTTAAGCAAAAAGCTGATTTTAAACTTCTCATTCCTGTTGCTAAACCCTATCCCTGGCCTCACCCCTCCCTATTGCTATAATCTCCTCCAGCCCAACAACTCTGAGAGACATCTCTGCGCTTCCAATTTTGGCCCCTTGAGCATTCCTGATTTTAATTGCTTCACCATTGGCAGCCACGCTGTCAGTTGCAAAAACCCTAAACTCTGGAAATCCCTTTTTTAAATATCTCCTCTCTTACTGATTCTGTGAGATGTTCTTTAAAACTTGGGGTTTTGGCCAAGCCTTTCATTATTTGCCCCACTATTTGCTTAAACAGCTCTGTTTCAAATTTCATTTAATAAATGCTTTTGTGAAGTGCCTTGGGACACAGTACTACATTAAAATTGCTACATAATACAAATTAATGTTGCAAATTAAAATATTTCATTTTTATGTATTGGATACACTTTGTAAAGAATGAGTTAATATAATGTGGGAGGGATGACACCAAAAAAATAAGCTAAAGTTTTAAGAGAAATTGAAATCAGACCATACAGGATGAAAAAAAAACTTTTGAAACTTAGGAAAAATAGAATACAGTAAAAGTGACAGCCAAAGCAGAAAAGTAGGAAAGTAGAAAAAGAAGAAGAAGAAGATTTAAATATCATTTAATAGTAAAAAAAAATCCTCATTTTAACATTTGGATGTGAAAGGCTATAAATTAAGCCTGTTTGTTGTTATAGAAACACCAGCTTAAGCAACGTTTTGTGGTCATATAGCTGTCACGTTGTTAATGTACACTTTTAAGTATTCACACCTGCTGCTTGCAGTTTTGGCATCAGGTTCCATTCTTTAGTGATAGAGGTCACTGCTTCTGATGAATGGATTGTGATGGAGTTATAATTCTTGAAATTACTATGCTCCCTGCTTTAAATCTCCATCATTTATTGAAGGATCAGAAAGTGAGAGCTCATTCAGCTCATTAAAGAGTGAATCAGACTTACTTCTGTTAATGCTACACTTATAATGAACTACAGGTTTCAGGCTATCAATTGTAATGTCTAAATCAGAGCTGATAACATTTTATACTGCTCATTCCATTCTGGCTTCTTTAGACAAAGAGCTTTGGATATACCTGTGTAGGCCTTCATTCCTGCTGGTAAGCTTTAAATGTTTGAGCACTCAGGTGGGAACATGAGTTCTCTTCAGAAAAAATCCGTGATCAGTTTATGAGATAACAAGGTGTAGAGCTGGATGAACACAGCAGGCCAAGCAGCATCTGAGGAGCAGGAAAGTTGACATTTCGGCTTTGGACCCTTCTTCAGCAGACAAGTGTCCAGACCCAAAATGTCAGCTTTCCTGCTCATCTGAATTTGCTTGGCCTGCTGTGTTCAACAAGCTCTATAACATTTTATCTCAGATTTTCCAGCATTGGCAGTTCCTACTATCTGTGATAAATTTATGATGTACACAAGATGTTCAACAGATTGCACAACTGCTTTGGTAGTGCAACTTCACAACAGAGTGAGGATAGGATCTGATTTTAGCTCATTACAAGAGATTGAATTTTTGAATGTGTTAAAATTTCACTTATACTAAATCATACCCAATAGAAATGAGATAGCCTGTCTGGTAACTTTCACACTGGTGCAGCCCAACAGAGATCAAATCTCAACCTTAGAATTATACAGACATTGGTGTTAAGTGATTTAGTTACACACATAAATTATATGCTTTCCAGTATTGCTTGCTGATGCCATGACTGAAAATGCAGTGCCTTTCATTAATGGCAAACTTTATAAAATTTTTCACAGCAATGATGACCTGATCGACTATTGTGGCATCACTCAATGGGCAATATAGCGTAACTGCTGCTTCCTATTCAACTTGACCTTCCTGTAAATAAAAGATAATAATATAGTATGGACTTTAATGGAATCTACACAAAGAATTCATGGTATAAGAGCCTGCAGCTTATGTTCAGCTGTGGTTTTCCTTTGGACAATTGGCACATTGAAAGCAAAAGAATATTAAGCATAGTAGTTTTCAGCATAACTCAAGTTTCTGTGATCTTGTGATCATGCTAGAACCAGAACATGCCTACAAAACTGATCCTGTCATGGGGTGAAGTAATCTCCATTGGGAGCTTTTGTTTATTATGTTCATTTGCAGAGCTTTGAGGAGGCTCCAAAATTAAGTTGTATCTTCTGGATGTAAGGATGCTAACAACTACATCTTGAAAGGTTTCTTTTTTTTCATATTCATGGCATTAAGTTGTTTTTGTTTGTAGTATACCAATTTCCCTGTATTAATTAAATCACAGCAAGTTACCACTCTTAAATGTTGCAAGCTATTTTTGTTGAGGCGATTGCTTTTAACAAGGAAAATTAGGTATCAAAGAGCTGCCTGATTACGCTATGTTCCTGTAGTTTGAGACATACTGAACAGCAATTTCTTTCAAATTTGACTGATGATGAAATCATGAAGTGCTATTAGAGTCAGAATCATTTGGACTTGCTGCTTCCTTATAAAATGTGGGGACTGTGCGACTCAATGATCAGTTCAACATAACACTCTCAGAACAACATAGTTTCAGTGGGAACGCAGGAGAAAAAAAGCATTTTCCAAAGCATGTGTTATTTTGGGTACTATTTTCACTGACTGCACCCAAAATGGAACTCTATGCTAACTTGTCATGATGTAAACACTGAGAAAATACAACATTTTTATTGTATTCTCACTGAAAGATTTTGCCAAATGAATTGACATTTTTTTTGAGTTTGGAGAGGTTTGTGCAGTTATTTTTCTTCATTATGGTGACTTCATCTTAGGCAACCTGGCAAATGCAACTATGTTGTTCTGAGAGTGTTATGTTGAACTGATCATTGAGTCGCACAGTCCCCACATTTTATAAGGAAGCAGCAAGTCCAAATGATTCTGACTCTAATAGCACTTCATGATTTCATCATCAATCAAATTTGAAAGAAATTGCTGTTCAGTATGTCTCAAACTACAGGAACATATTTCGACTCAATTCTGTACCTATTGAAAATGGCTTGGCAAAATAATTGGAGTTGGTAGGTGTTTGACTTATGTTGATGATTGTTTATAAAAGGTTGCTATAGAAATAATGCATCAAATACCTCCCAACTGAATTTAAACCACATGCCATAGATCTGTATTGAGTGAGTCAGTGCAAACAAAAAGCAGAGTTACAATTGATACTGACTATGTTGGTAGCTTTTTGGTATTATTAACTCGTCAGATCTAATGGAATCTCATGTTCAAATATTTTGTGACAGAAAATTTATATTCTTCAGATTTCTGATACAGATACTATCTTGAAGTGAATTATAAATTACAGCAAAATTCCAGGAAAAATGTCTTCATAAATATTCTTACATAATGAACTTGAAACAACGAGGAAATAAATCAACTTGGTTTTTTTTATGTTTCCTGTGAAATCTAGATTGTTAGAAATTAGATAATTAAGAATAGTAGTTGCAGGGTGAACATTCTGTTGAACAATTGTGTGCGACTATATAAGAAGTGTCATTGCACTATAGAACAGTCTCACCTTTTTGATCTAATATAAAGTTTTAGACTCTAGATCTATACAAAGGATTATGTCCCCAAAAGTAAGTTTTGATATTTAGTGATAGTGAAACAAGGAGGATTGCAAGTACTCTACATGCAGATTTTTCCCAGCCCCTAAACAACACTCCTAAGGTATTCTTCTTCATCCATTCCCTCCCATTACACCTAGACATGTTACCAGTGTCTATAGCTGAGGTGGACAGAAGCCTGTCCTTATAGTGTAGTCTGCTGTGCCGGGGCCAATATTATTCACGATATATATTCATAGTTTGGATGACGGAAGTGAATGTACTATCACCAGGTTTGTGGATGATAGATATCAAATAGGTGGAGAGGCAAGTGGTGAGGATGACAGAGTCTGCAGAGGGATATTGGTAGGTTAAATGTGTGAGCAAAAACTTAGAGAAGGTGGAAAGTAATATGGGAAAATGTAATGTTATGCAGATTGAGAGAAAAATTGTTGGATATTATTTAAATTGAAAGACAACAGAAAACTACAGCATAGAAGAATTTGCAGATCCATGTAGCATGAATCACAAAACAAAAACAACCAGCTCCCAAGTTCATTGGGGAGTTGGGAAGGCAAATGGAATGTTGGCCTTTAATTCATAAGGAATGAATTATAAAAATAGGGAGCTCTTGCTAAAACTAAGCAAAGTCAGACCACAGTTGAAATACTGTGAAATACTGTTTAAGTCCCCTTATCTAAGGAGACAATCTAGAGGGGGTTCACCAGATTGATCCTTGATATGGAGGGATTTTCTTGCACCTGTATCAGTCAGGCATTTAAAGGTTATAGGGGAAAAGGCAAGAAAATGGAGTTGAGGATGATCAGATCAGCCATGAACTCATTGAATGGTGCTGAGTGCAAACATGTAGAGTGACAGCGTGCAGGTCTGTGTGATTATCTAACAGGCTGAGTGTGTGAGCATCTGGCTGTCCCTGGCATGCCCATGGATGCAGCCAGATGCTCACACACTCAGTTCAGGTTCCACCAGGGCCACTCAGCCCCTGACCTCATGACAGCCTTGGTTCATATGCGGACGTGCCAGTGTTAGAGTAGGGTGGACAAATTGCCTGATGAAGAAGCAGCACATCAAAAGCTTGTGATTTCAAATAAACCTATTGGACTATAACCTGGGGTCGCGTGACTTCTAACTTTAACCTTGGTTCAAACATGGGCAAAAAAGCTGAATTCCAACGGTGAGATGAGAGTGGCAGCCCTTGATATCAACAGAGTCTGACATCAAGGAACTCCAGCAAAAATGAAGCAAATGGATATTGGGGGCAAACTCTCTGCTGTTTGGAGTCATAGCTGGCATGTAAGAACATGTTTGTTTTTGATGGAGGTCAATCATCTTAACTGCAGGTCATCTCTGCAGGAGTTCCTCAGCGTGGTGCTCTAGGCCACCTATCTTCAACTGCTTCATCAATGACCTTTCCTCTGGACAGACATGAGGATGTTTGCTGATGATTGTATATTGTTCAACACTATGCATAACTCCTCAGCTACTAAAGCAGCTCATGTTTAAATGCAATAAGATCTTATGATATTCAGGTTTAGACTGAGAAGTGGGAAATATCTTGTGGGCCACAAATGCAAAACAATGGCCATCTCTAAAGAGCCACTCTAATCACCACCCTTTCACATTCAATGGTACTAACATCATGGAATGCCTTGCTATCAGCATCTTTGAGGTTACATTGACCAGAAACTCACTCTCAAATACAGTGGCTGCAAGAGCAGGTCAGAAGCTAGGAATACTGTGGGAAAAACTCACCTCTGAACTCCCCAAAGCGTGCCTACCATCTACAAGACACAAGACAGGCGTAGGATTGTATATCCTCCACTTGCCTGGATGGGCACAGCTCAAACAACACTCAAAAAGCTTGACACCATCCAGGACAAAGTAGGCTTCTTGATTGACACCAAATTCACAAGCATCCACTCCCTCAACCACCAACATTCAGTAGCGGCAGTGTGTACTATCTACAAGATACACTGCAAAAATTCACCAAAGATCCTTAGACAGTATCTTCCAAACCCACAGCCACAGAAGGACAAGGGTGGCAGATATATGGGAACACCACCACCTACAAGTTCCCCTACAAGTTGCTCAGCATCCTGACTCGGATATATATTGTCATTCCCTCAGTGTCACTGGATCAAAATCCTGATATTCCCTCCCTTACAGCAATATTCTAAACATACAACATGTGGTCTGCAGCGATTCAAGACGCCAACTCATCATCACCTTCTCAAGGATAATTAAGGACAGGTAATAAATGCTGGCCAATCAACAAAGCCCACATTCCATGAGTGAATTTTAAAAAGATACCAGAATCAGCAAAATGGGGACAAAGTTAATGAAGTCCTGAACCTTTTAGTCAGTTGGCCCGGTGCCTTTGACAAACCTGTATACCGCTCCTGTGACTACCAATGCTTTTGGATGGACCTGTGAATGGCTGATTTCATGTGGTCATGTCCTGCCTGCAGCTGAGCAGGTGTCTGGTCTCTAGCACTCCTTCCTTGACTGGCTGCAGAGATGTGGCAGTAATGTGTTCACAATAATATGAAAAGTGGGATTAGAATAGTGAAGTACTTGTTTTTGACTGGCACAGACATGATGGGCTGAAGGGTCTTTTTTCTGAACTTTGGATCTATATGATACTAATCTGGCTAATGTACCCACTGAAGGATGGAGGAGGCAGCCATGCAGGTACTTTCTCCAAGAGATATGTGGCTTCTTCCTCAAAGATGGAAGGGGTAATGATGTCTTGCAGAGCCAACCCAACCACTAGGGTTTCTAGGTCTGTGCTGGCAAAGCAGAGAGCTAACTTCCCTTTTCCTGCCATCAGTTAAGCAATTCTTCCAACATTGCAACCATGAAAGGCAGTTCCTGACTGAGTGTTCGACTTGTTGCAGTTTAAAAATGGCACTGAGAATCCCAAAAGGTCCCGGCAGTGATGAATACTTGTGCCATTGCTGAGTTCACGAGAACATTAAGTGGAATGCTATACAAGGCTAGTGCATAGATAATGAGGCAATCTGCAGAGAATTGACTGAAAACACACTAGAACTCACTAGAGAAATCCTTGAACACTGAGATGAATTTTAGTGAAATTCAACACTAATTTGACCAGTGACCTGAAAAGCTAATAATTACTGAATTGGGCGTTATCTCACACTGTTGCTTAAGTTTTCCACAGTTATCCATCTCTGCTGTTTACCTCGGCAGTGAATCATTAGCAGTTTCTAGGTAGCTAAATTCATGCTACCTGTGCATTAATCTCTTTTCTAAATTAGGTTCTTTGAGCTTTAGTCCCAAGAAACCGCACACTAGAAAGCCTGAGGAGTTTGCTGGGGGACGAGTCAAAATTAGCAGGCTGTCTCAACCCCAGTGAATAGGATCAAGACCAGTGCAGGGTAGGGACTGAATGTAATATAAAAGTGCCTTTAAGAGATGTTTATATGTGCAGTTCCAGCATCCTTCGTTCTTTCAGTTTTTATTTTTCATGTGCAGCAATTGCTACTCAAATTTCAACAGCTTTCAAGACTCAAAACATCTAATTTTCATTCCTCGTGTATTAAGGCCGTACAACCAGGTGATTTGGGACTGTAGCACCAACAGTCCGCATTTTAATTGGTATTAGTTGATAGGTAAATATCCGCATTACACAAGGATTTCAGAGGGATTTAACATTTGTCACAAACCAACAGGAATTATCTGGCTTGACATAACTTAAGACCGCAAACAGTCTGGAATTTCAATGTTATTACCTACAGTGCTACGATAAAATATATTCAAAGTTGAAAACTGACACATAGATAACAGCGAGAACAATACATTTCTAAAATGCATTTTACGAACCTGTGCATCTTTCAACGAGTTCTTGGCTCACTGAGAACAATGGAATTTATGAAATTCTAGTATTTACCACATGAAAGGAATGATTTTGTCCTACTAATCCCATGACTGAAACCTATATTGTGACTTACATTGAGATGCAGCAATAACAGCTGTTCCACATTGCTAACATGTTTATTTTACACTTTTGCCATCATAACACTGAATTTTATGTGGATGATGGTGTATTAATTGGCTAAATACCATGCTTAAGAGTAAAGGAATACTTGAACAACAAATGGGCCATGGATCTGTGGCACGAGCTTAGTTGGTTCTTATTCTGATGGTGTCAGCCTGTTGCAACCAGTTTTCAGAGAAAGAATTGTGATGAATTAAAAGTTCTTTAGAACTGCTGGAGGGCTGAACAAGATAGAAGGGGTATGTTTCTCATGGGTGACGATGGGAAATAGGTTTTCTGAGAGGAAAGCAAGAAAGTGTTTAACACATTGAAAAGAAAATTGCTCTTATAAACTAAAATCTTTGTACAAAAGACAAGGATGGGGAACAAGTTGACATAGACAGGTGGATTTAAACTGAACAATACTAATTTAAATAAAAACTGAATGAACTGCAGATGCCATATATCAGAAACAAAAACAGAAGTTTCTGGAAAAGCTCAGCAGGTCTGGCAGCATCTGTGAAGAGAAATCAGTGTTAACGTTTTGGATCTGGTGACCCTTCCGGTGAATTGAGTTCTGGGGAAGGGTCACTGGGCCTGAAACATTAACTCTGGGTTCACTTAGTAGATGCTGCCAGACCTGCTGAGCTTTTCCATCAATTTCTGTTTTTGTTTAATACTAATTTAAATTTGGAAATAGTTATCCAAAGCCAATTAAGGAATGAACAAGAAGCTCAAAGTTGATATATTTTCATATAGCACCTGTGAAGGATTCATTGCTCTCTCCCTTTTTCAGCTGCTTCATTTTGGCTCTTTTTATAAATGTTATTGATTAGGCTTCATGCTGTTTGAAAATCAGAACCATTCAAAAATTATCAAATGTAAGAAATGGTTTCATTTAATGCCGTGGTTGCGATTCTTATAACAGACATTGAGATGTAGCATTGGAACAGACTCCATCAGTAATAGCGTATTCATTTATTTCTTCCTTAAACATATTCAATGATTGCATCTTCACAACCTACTGTCATTGAGAATTCCACAAGTAGACACTCTCTGAAGGATTTCTCCTCATCTCAGCCCAAAATAGCCTACTGCATATCCTGAGATTATGACCTCTTGTTCTGGACATTCCCCAGCTGAGAGAAGCATCATCCCTTCGTCTAATCTGACCTCTAAGAATTTTGGATGCCTCGATGAGATTTTCTCTCATTTTACCTAACTGCAGTGAGTAAGGAGCCAGTCAATCCACTCTCTCCTTATATGACAAATATGTCATACCAGGAATCAGACTGTTAAACATATTCTGCATTCCTTCTATGGCAAATATACTATGTTTGGGAAAGGACACTGGGTATTTGCCTATTCAAATCAAATTGTCTAAATTGTCTGAAAGAATCTTTATATTGTCATCACTCAAAATCTGACCTAATTTTGTGTCCGAAGCAAATATTAAAATGTTAGATTTGATTTCCTCATTCAAATTGTTGAGATACATTGTGAATAGCTGGGGCTCAAGCACTGATCAAGGAACCATTGACAAGAATCTAATAGATATTAACAGCCCAGGCAAGACTTCATTTATGAACTATGGAATGTAATTGATCCCTATTGTAAAACTATTCAAAAAAGAAAAAAAACTAAATGAACAGAATCTAAAAGTTGGGAGTAACATTGGGATATAACTTCTCCATATGCTTACTCTATGCTTTCTGTATGCTTTCTCTGTGTTTCTTTTATGACATCTATCATTTTCAGAAGAAATCCATTAAAAGTACATCAGAAAATATAAAATTTTGTTCAAGACTTTGAATGATGATGCACAAAACTGCATAGTGACTTCAAAGCTGGGAAGCCTTACTAAGCGTGTATTTCATCCAAGTTACATGATCGATTTTTAAATGAATCTTTCAAGGGTTATAACATTTTCCATAGTCCCAATAGTCATCATATTCATCAGTAAAAATAATTGGGGCAGGAAGAATGCAGGGCCAGTACTAATAATCACAGAGATTCTGGACAGCTCCCATAAGTTAACAAAAGGGCAGCCAAGCACTTGTGAAAATAAGGCATTAGACAAGATTGGGTCCATTAAATCTATTCTTTTCATAGACATTGTCTACAAGGAAGTGTGGAGCATAAGCACAACAGAAAATCTTCCCTGGCCTCTTGCTGTCTGTTCCACAGTGGGTTCCAAGCACGTGACACTTTCCTGACTCACAATTTGAAATTGGGATATTATATTTGATAGCTTCACTTAGCAAGGTTAAATCATCAATGCTCTTGCCTGTAGCTTTACAATTTCATTTGAATGTTGCCAGCATGATGATTTTCATACATGACCAATGATGCATTTGTAGTGTTAATTACATTATTTGGATGCTATGATTATTGCAAATTATTCAGGCTGTTCTATACATATGGACATCTGCATTAGGTAGCCGTCAAGATGAAGTAGACCCTTTTAGACGTATTTTTGCTATGTGCAGCACTTTATATATTTGTTGTCTACATGTTAATGTTGTTCACATAACCTGCCCCAGATTGTGGATGTGACTCTGCAGCAAATGCACAGAATCACAGATTTATAACAACTTGACTAACAATGTCTATTGACCATGGACACTTATGCATGTGGATTTGCTCAGTCCAAAATGTGATATTAATTATAACACAATTATGACATCTGTAGGATTACCATTGGTAAATTATTCTTTTGCTGCTGATAGAACCTCTGCCAAAGTCGAATGTCTTTAGCTTTATTTGTTATTCGACCTCTGTTTTGATAGCTATCAGATATAAATTAATACCAAACATCTTTGGCTACGTCCAATTATTCAGCACATTTGAGAAAACATTTTCACAAATTCCAAAATTTTGTTTAAGTATCATCCTTAAGAATAATTTGACTAATTCTGAACCCACAAATTGACAAAAACAAACAATTGTTACACCTGACTTGAGATAACGGCGCAGAGATGCATAATATGATGCTGTAATCTCCATGATTTACAATTAAAGGGTGAGTTGTCTCTTATGAGTGGGTTTAACAAGATGTGCTTTCTGGATGATGATTTGATGGTCCTACCTTCTGGATTGACGATGACCCTATTCAACTCCTGTTGTTGTGACTCCTGAGGTGACTGAGTATCCAACGCTGGACACACCACTGCAGGCAGGGCAGATGGTGACAGATGAAGTGGGTGGGTGTTGCGCTTGGAACTAAGAAAAATTTTAAGGAAATGAAACAAGAACATCATAAAGTTTTTCGGAGTAGATTCCTCACAGATAAGGGAACAACTGATGAATGGGAGGACTTCAGAAGTGTTGTTGGGCCTTGATCTTTGCTTATCTGTGGATCTACTGTTCTTTCATGGAGTATTGGTTGTACAGATAGCCCCCCAAGACTGGAATTGAACCTGGGTCCCTGGCACTGTGAGGTAATAGCTCTAGCCACTGAGCCATTATGCCACCCCATTGTTAGTCATGTCAGAATTTCAAGGTTGGAAATTTGAAAGCCAACTTGCACACAGCAAGCTCCAACAAACAGTATTTTTAAAAATAATTAGATTAGATTCCCTACAGTGTGGGAACAGGCCCTTTGGCCCAATAAGTCCACACCGCCCCTTGAAGCATCCCACCCAGACCCATCCCCCTATAACCCACACATTCCTGAACACTATGGGCAATTTAGCATGGCCGACCCACCTAGCCTGCACATCTTTGAACTGTGGGAGGAAACCGGATCACCAGGAGGAAACCCATGCAGACACGGGGAGAACGCGCAAGCTCCACGCAGACAGTCACCCGAGGTTGGAATTGAACCTGGTTCCCTGGTGCTGTGAGGCTGCAGTGCTAACCACTGAGCCACCGTGCCGCCCCAAATTTATTTGAAAATAAATGACTTGTGTGAAAGGATCCCTATTGACTGAGGACACTGAGAATACTGACTTGCTTTCATTACATAGTGGCATGCGATTTTGGATACTTTGGAGAAGGTATGTTTAGCCTTGGTTTCATGTTTCATTCAAAGCAATGGTACCACCAACAATTGTCTTAGCACTACACAACAGTGTAAACCTAGACCACATGGCCATATATCTGGAATAGTGTTTGAAAACACAATCTTCTACATTTATGTGGAGCCCTTAACATTCTAAAATCTCTCAAAATACTTCACAAGAGTGTTACCTTAAATTACATTAGCTGGGGTCAAGGAGGTGTGTTTTAAAGAGCTTATTAAAATAGGGGTTGGTGTAAATCCCTCTGTAGGGCAGCTTGCAGCAGATTCTGAATTCAGGAGGATGGAGACAGCCTCATGGCTTTTCTGGATTCACTTGATTACTGCAACAACCTTTGGTCTGGTTTGAAGGGCACTTCCAGGCAACTATCCCCTGCTTCTGATTGACTTTTTCTGATTGGTCACATTAGTTCTCAATGACCTAGCTTGACTACCTGCTACAATGGTGAATAATCCTGTCCCACTTACCATACCTTCGCCATATCTCCCCCTTTCCAACTCTGCATAAATACATAGGGGCCAGGCCATTATTGACCATTATTGACCTCATCGGGGGGGGGGGGGGGGGGGGGGGGGGGGGGGTGGGGTTGCTGAAAATCCAATCCATTGAGTGTGACAGCATTTAGACCATATTAATCAGAGACTTAACTCGCATCCTCAGGTGGGACATGAGACAGATTAATATTTTCTGCTTTACAGAGCAATGGCAGCACCAGTTAACAAAACCTTGTAATTTTTGTTCTGCTTCATCTGTTCTTTAATAGTAAGTGAAACCAAGAGATGAAAGTCAAGAATAAAATAACACTAGGCTCACCCAGGTTCATGTTTCAAACGTGAAAATTAAAATTTTTGGAATCACAATGAACCCTTTGTATGAAAGGATCTTTTTTCTGCCAGAATATGGGTTTAATTATTAAAAGCAAAATACCTCAGATGATGGACATTTGAGATAGACACAGAAAATGATGGAGAAACTCAGTGGTTTGGCAGCATCAATGGAGACAGAAAGAGTCAAGTCTAGTATGTCTGTTCTGAACTGTTTCATTTTAGCTGAAAACCTTCAGATCATTTGGAAGTGGAATGAATGTGTGGAGTGATTACCAATCCACGATCTGGCGAAGGTAGTTAGAGCCAGAAAAGTGGAAGTTGTTGAATATGTTAAGCATCAGAATAATCATAAATATAAGTGAGGAGAGACTGAACAAGAGGGAAAAATAGAATCAAGGTTGGAAGAAATAAATTAAATGGCATGAGAGTGGGCTGAAACAATAGGTCTGCTCAAAGGTCCTGTTAGGGGTTTTTGGGAAGAAGTAGAAAAAGACTCTGTGAGGTTGGTGGATTATGAAGTGGGAGGCTGTTTAGGGGAGGTCTCTAGAGAGGTTAAGGTCAGCGACAATCCTAGAATCTACAGCCTGATGTTCAATGTTGAAGTCACGTCTTGGGTGAGATAGGAGGAATTGATTCTGCAGGCAGAGGTTTGCTTGTCAGAAAACAACTGCACCATCCTTACTGGCAGGATTGATAACAAGGTTATAGCTGGATGCAAGGGAACAGAGAATAGCAATGTCAGAGGGAGACAAGGATGAGAACATTGAAATAAGATGGTTGACATCACATGAAGACGTCAAGAAAATGTTGGATAGAGGTGTCAATGTGGATGGGAGTGTTGGAGATTGGTGAAAGGGTCTCTGACAGGGAGAGGGCTCCTACCCAACAAGGTGGGCAAGGAGGTAAAGGTGATATGCTAGAGAAGAGACATACTGGACTTGAAACATTAACTCTGAATCTCTCTCCACAGATGCTACCAGACCTGTTGAATCTGTCTGGTATTTTCTATGTATGATTCAATTATTTTTATTTTCCATTTCTATTTCATTTCTTTGACTATTCCTTATATTATTTCCATAAAATATTTATCATGTTTCCTATAGGTTAGATAATAGGATCAATGTTATTAAGGGGAGCTCCTGCTATCAAGTACCACCACCTGAACAACACTTCAACAAATTGTTGGTCTGTGGCTTACAATTTTCATTAATTTTAATTCAGGGAAAAACGGAGGGAGCTTGCTAACCACATGGTCTGTCTTCAGGCCAGGTCCTACGCTGTAACCTCGAATATGACTGGTAAAAATTGCCCACTTTTTCTAATTGCTGCAAAGACTTGTTCTTTGAAGAAAATTTCAGACAGGTGAAAATCTGTGATCTTACAGCAGACTAATTGACATTCATACTACTCCAAGTGAACTAATTTACTCAATTAATGGCACCTTTTTATTGAATAGAATAGCATATGATATTTGGTTTACATTCCAACTTAAGCACTGACAATAACTTAGTCAGAAGAGTAAATTCTAAATAATAAATGACTACCAATAGGTGTTCTTAATGCATTCCTTATTTGCCTCTACTATCAAAATGCTCTGTACTGGTTCTGATTTTTATTTTTTGAGGTCTGTTATTAAACTGTGTCAATTTCATGTACTTGTACTTGATGTAAAACGTTTCCTGGTGAGTTTATGCGCATTGAAGAAATATAAAGTATGTATTTGCAGTTACCCTTCACATACAGCAACAAAAATGGCAGAACCAGCCAGATGACCTAAACAAGTTAGAAGTTCAGCCATGAATTATTAAGCATAACAATATTGAGCCAAAAATAATTAAGGCAAGGACAGGTATGAGATCACCAGCAGGCTCTTTTTTGTTCTGCTTATAAAGGAAACAAAAAGAGATTTGTAAGATAGGTAGTGTCATGATCTGACAGGAAAATCACTGAGTGACATACAAAAGATATTAGATAAGAAAGAAGAAAAAAAATGGCAAATGCTGGAAACCTAAGACAAAAATAACAGAAAATGCTGGACATTTACAATGGCTTTGTCAACATCTGGAAAAGTTAACATTTTGGGTGTGACCCTACATAAGAACCATTTGTTTAATCCTTTCATTGGATTAAGTTGCAAAGTCATTTTTCATCGAGACAAATAACTAGAGAATATCTAGATCGCTTGTTTACTGCTTTGAAGTTGATATATAGAAGGAAAGGAAAATTTCAACATCTTTCTTGCTTCACTTTTTTTCAGAAAGAGTCATTTGATTTTGAACTAAATAACTGTATCATATTCAGGGATAAGATGGAAAATAGAAGTTACCAAAAAAGAGCATTGCACATAAAGTTTAGAAAAATGCATGTAGAAATGTTGCCAAAAATCTTAAAACAAGGATTGACTGATGCAGTGGTGACGGAACACACCCAAAGATACATCGATAATAAAATGTGGGGCTGGATGAACACAGCAGGCCAAGCAGCATCTCAGGAGCACAAAAGCTGACGTTTCGGGCCTAGACCCTTCATCAGAGAGGGGGATGGGGGGAGGGAACTGGAATAAATAGGGAGAGAGGGGGAGGCGGACCGAAGATGGAGAGTAAAGAAGATAGGTGGAGAGGGTGTAGGTGGGGAGGTAGGGAGGGGATAGGTCAGTCCAGGGAAGACGGACAGGTCAAGGAGGTGGGATGAGGTTAGTAGGTAGCTGGGGGTGCGGCTTGGGGTGGGAGGAAGGGATGGGTGAGAGGAAGAACCGGTTAGGGAGGCAGAGACAGGTTGGACTGGTTTTGGGATGCAGTGGGTGGGGGGGAAGAGCTGGGCTGGTTGTGTGGTGCAGTGGGGGGAGGGGATGAACTGGGCTGGTTTAGGGATGCAGTGGGGGAAGGGGAGATTTTGAAACTGGTGAAGTCCACATTGATACCATATGGCTGCAGGGTTCCCAGGCGGAATATAAGTTGCTGTTCCTGCAACCTTCGGGTGGCATCATTGTGGCAGTGCAGGAGGCCCATGATGGACATGTCATCAAGAGAATGGGAGGGGGAGTGGAAATGGTTTGCGACTGGGAGGTGCAGTTGTTTGTTACGAACTGAGCGGAGGTGTTCTGCAAAGCGGTCCCCAAGCCTCCGCTTGGTTTCCCCAATGTAGAGGAAGCCGCACCGGGTACAGTGGATGCAGCATACCACATTGGCAGATGTGCAGGTGAACCTCTGCTTAATGTGGAATGTCATCTTGGGGCCTGGGATGGGGGTGAAGGAGGAGGTGTGGGGACAAGTGTAGCATTTCCTGCGGTTGCAGGGGAAGGTGCCGGGTATGGTGGGGTTGGAGGGCAGTGTGGAGCGAACAAGGGAGTCACGGAGAGAGTGGTCTCTCCGGAAAGCAGACAGGGGAGGGGATGGAAAAATGTCTTGGGTGGTGGGGTCGGATTGTAAATGGCGGAAGTGTCGGAGGATAATGCGTTGTATCCGGAGGTTGGTAGGGTGGTGTGTGAGAACGAGGGGGATCCTCTTGGGGCGGTTGTGGCGGGGGCGGGGTGTGAGGGATGTGTCGCGGGAGATGCGGGAGACGCGGTCAAGGGCGTTCTCAATCACCGTGGGGGGAAAGTTGCGGTCCTTAAAGAACTTGGACATCTGGGATGTGCGGGAGTGGAATGTCTATACAGCAACTTATATTCCGCCTGGGAACCCTGCAGCCATATGGTATCAATGTGGACTTCACCAGTTTCAAAATCTCCCCTTCCCCCACTGCATCCCCAAACCAGCCCAGTTCATCCCCTCCCCCCACTGCACCACACAACCAGCCCAGCTCTTCCCCCCCACCCACTGCATCCCAAAACCAGTCCAACCTGTCTCTGCCTCCCTAACCGGTTCTTCCTCTCACCCATCCCTTCCTCCCACCCCAAGCCGCACCCCCAGCTACCTACTAACCTCATCCCACCTCCTTGACCTGTCCGTCTTCCCTGGACTGACCTATCCCCTCCCTACCTCCCCACCTACACCCTCTCCACCTATCTTCTTTACTCTCCATCTTCGGTCCGCCTCCCCCTCTCTCCCTATTTATTCCAGTTCCCTCCCCCCATCCCCCTCTCTGATGAAGGGTCTAGGCCCGAAACGTCAGCTTTTGTGCTCCTGAGATGCTGCTTGGCCTGCTGTGTTCATCCAGCCCCACATTTTATTATCTTGGAATCTCCAGCATCTGCAGTTCCCATTATCCCCAAAGATACATCAGCTGTTTTTCTTTTCACAGTGATAATTGACCTGTTTTGTATTTTCAGCAGTTTCTGTCTCCAGTTAAAATCATTATGTACCTGTTATATGATGTTTATCCATCTTTCTGTAATAATTTATTTACCTAAACTTCCCATGTTTGCTTTTTTTGTAATATTTTTTAGTGTTCAGTTTTTGCTCTGTTTCATGACACTTCAGTATTCTGTTTACAATGGGGTATAGAAGAATGAATGGTGAGTAGACGGAAGTATACAGGGGAGCTCCGATTTACGAAAACTTCACTTATGGACACTTGTACTAATGAATGCAAACTCATTCGGGGTGTAGCTTTAAAGATCTTAGATAAGAACATTTCCTGTATTGATGAACAACTATTTCATATTTCTCTGCATTGTGTTCTAATTTGCATACCAGTTGACTTGCAAATGAACTTAAGAACAAAAACCAGTGACAACCTGGGTAGTCTCTGTATAAAGCTCGAAATGGTCTTGGCAAGATGGAATGGAAAGGATGCTTCCTTTTGTGAAAGAGACCAGAACTAGTGGGCACGGTTTTAAAATTAATGATCATCCTTTTAGGACAGAGATGGGGAGAAATCTTTTCTCTCAGAGGGTTGTTTACCATGGAATTTTCTGCCACAGAATGCTGTGAAAGCAGTGTCATTGAACATTGTTTAGACAAAAACAGATATATTCTTCTTTGGCAAGGGAATCAAAGGTTATCATAGTGGATGAAAATGTGGAATTCAAAACACAAACATCAGCCACAATCTTATTGAGTTGTAGAGCTGGCTCGAGGAGTGAAATGGCCCACTTCTGCTCTTAATGAGTAAGCATAAAAACATCAAATTTATTTCTCATAGAATTTGCTTTGATATTTGCAATACTATCCACCATTTACATTCTTGTGTATCTTTTTATTTGTGGTGCTATGTTTGTAATAAGTAATAGGTTATGCTAATCACCTTACAAATATGAGTTCAAATACCTTCATCAGGATCAAAAGCAAAGTTGCTGGAAAAGCTCATCAGGTCTGGCAACATCTGTGAAGGAAAAAACAGAGTTAACACTTCGGATCAGTTCTGAGTAAGCATCACTGAACCTGAAACGTTAACTCTGTTTATGCCTCCACAGATGTTGCCAGACCTGCTGAGTTTTTCCAGCAACTTTGTTTTTGTTCTTGATTTACAGCATCTGCAATTCTTTCGGACTTACCTTTATTGGGATGAGACTTTAAGATCTGGACATTTTTCTTTCTTTAGATCTGGATGGTTTTCTTTTATTTTGGCTCTATTTCTTTTATTTCAGCCATCATTTTCTTTTTAGTTCTGGTTTTTGTAACCAAGATTGTGCTGAAGAATAACAACTGTGTACACTTTAAACTATAATCCTATATTCCTGTACTTGAGCACATGTGCCAATAAAATCTAATTCTAATTCTAATGAAGGTTTGACAGTTGGAATTTTTGAAAATCTGGGCCTTTAGAAAAACTTGCATCATGGAATGCATCAGATTGTATAAACCCCCCAATACACATTGAATATCCTCAGGGAACAAACAACTGTCCTTATCCAGTCTAACAATATGTGAATCTAATCCCAGAGCTACATAATTGATCTATCAAGGCAATCTTCCAAAACTACCTTTTCATGGTAAAGGTTGAAAATAAGCTATGTTCTTGCCAATGATGCAATAATGCCAATTATGTAAACAAAATTAACCCAACTGCTTGGAGGTATTTTTTGCTTGCAATGAATAGATCAAAGTGATTTATGCCTAGGTAAAAAGTTATATCCTCAAGACTTGAATTAGTCAATAAAATAATACAATTGGCAACTGGCTTTTGTGGTACGGTGATAGTGCCTTCTAACTCTAAACCAACAGGCCTGGCTTCAAGTTTCATCTGCTCCAGAGAAAGGTCATAACGTATCTGGACAGGATGATTAAAACTATCAGCAACAATCGATAGCACTTTTAGTTAAAAGAATTATTGGCCACAGAAACTGGAAACATTGCATTTTTACGTGGCATGGAATTAAATCCCTAAAGTTGCCATGAGGCCTAGTTCAAGCACACCTGCCTTAGAGATGAGTAATCACATCACTGAACTGGTTGATTAGAAAATGTCGAGATCCCCGAAGCTGAGGCAATCACAGTTTAAGCAAAAATGTTAAACAAAGATATTCCAACTCAAAAAAAATTAAAAAGTGAAAAATGTGACAATTTCTTTACAATTCAGAAAAGCTTAGCATTTTGTAGTGATAAATATTATAGTAAAGTGCCCAGTCAACTGTGTGAACATAATAACTGTTGGAAAGAAATTGTATACCAAGTGTGATGATGCTGTGATTTTAAAAGATGAATTTTGTCCTGGTTTCTCTTAAGAGAAGAATTGAATGAGAGTTGATGAGTAGTCTGTGGTAACGTAATTAGCTGGTAAGGCCTTTGGATTTTTTTAAAAGTTAGAACAGTAGAAGCAGCCTGGATGGATGTGGCCAGTTGTCACAGTCCAGAATTTCCACATTTTTTATTTAGCTTTTAGATTTATCAGAAGCTGTTGGAGTCACGAAGAAGTAGAAGCTATTTTTCTTTCTCTCAGTTACAGCTAGAAGTTGGTTTTCCCCTTTTTTTGAATCTATTTTCTAAATTTGCCTTTTTGCCAAGGGATGTGTTTGCTTGGTGTTGCCATGTTGGAACAGTTAATTAGTAATAACTACTGTATCTATTATTCCGTTAGGTTTTCCAATAGAGTTGTTATTCTAAGCCCTTATTTCTTTTATTTTATTTTATTTTAGCTATAGTTTTTGAATAAATGGTGTTTTGTTGAATGTCAAATAGTTTGACCAGTCATAATTGCATCTGGAACATAGCCCTTTAAAGTTGCCTTTAAAGTAAGAAAAAGTTAGGGTCTAGGCTATCTTCATAAAATATTTTGAGGGCATCTGGTCTGGTCCACAACACAACACTCAGCTACAAAACAAACCAATTTTCCTTTTCCACTGCAGGGGGTCTTCCAATCTTGATTAAAGCATGGTGAAACAGTTCCATTGGATTATAAAGGATATAGACACAGAAGCAGGCCAGTCGGTTCAGCCAGCCCATGTCAGTATTTATGCTCCACCTGAACCGCCATCTACCTTTTTTCATTTAAATCTATCATCATAACACTATGACAATCTATACAGTGTTAGTTTTTCTGTTTACTTTGCAATTATTGTCACAAATAGAAAAAAAGAAACTAGGCAAACCTCATATAAGACTGAAGATTATTTGATATTGAAATTAGTTTGCAGACTATAAAAGGATTTCAAGAAGAATAATCTATTAATGTGTAGTGTATATTAAAAATTGCATCCACATGTTCTTGCCTAGGTATTGGAAATTTCCATTGCCATTACACACTGTAGTCTTACTTTGAAATTCCTACAATCGTTAGGTGGACATTCATTAGCAAGGATGGCATTTACTGCTAGTAATCCTGGGCAAGATGATGGACTTTCTGCATGAATACAACTAAGTACCCTATTCAGCCAATTCACATTCAATCATGTTGGATTGGGAATGGCTTGAGATTAATACTAGAATCGTGAAGCATGACATATTTGCTCTTGAAAAGAAGATTGATGAACATGTTGGATTATTATCACAACCTGACTGTCACTTTTAGTGATACCAGCTCTTTACTTTGTTTCCAATTTTTTTTAAAGAAATTGGAATACAAATTCTTAAAATGCCTTAGATTTAAGATAAATTGACCAGGCCATTTGAAGGTGCCTCTGGATTACTGGCCTAATAATATAGCACTGAATGTATGTACCCAGCTAAACAATGATAAAGATTCTTGCTGCAATCTTAAGGTAACTTATACCCTGCATTCACAGCTGTCACCCAGCACACCTAAGTCCTCACCATCCTTTTACTATATGGGGAGCAATAACCACAAATAAACTCATCCCTGGGCTTGGAAGTCAGAGTTTTTTTTTTACTTTTAGTTGCTTTATTTTCAATTCCACCCACCCCTGCATCTTGTGGATAAGGCTCATCAAAGCAAAACATTCAGAATCTGGATTCCCCCGATATTGATATTGTAATCGCCTCTTCCGTTTAAGTTTCACTTATGTGCTGCGGCCAATAATTTGTCCAAGTTTGCACCTTGATTTGTGAAATGAGAGTTAAACAAATAAGATGATCTTGGGAATTCAAATGCAGCTAGTAACAATTCTGACTGCTAGGATACCACTGAAAGAACATTGCCAAGAAGACTACTGGTAGGTTCTTTCAAATAAGAGGGACTGAAATGAATCAGAGCTACAACCAATCCCGTTTTGACCTTGCATCCATGTCCACATGACTCTCAGTAAGGTCACAGGCAGCAAATGGGAATGGAATTCATCATGCTAATCACAGACTCTGATTGGAATTTTTGCAACCTCAAAACCTCTCACATTGAGATTAACTCAAGGGGAGACGTTTCATTATTGTAAGCCTGTGACTGATCACTCATGCCAAGGGAGTCTATCAGCTGGACAGTCACAAGACTGTTAGTTCGTGAGTTAGTTGACCAAGAGACTGGTCTCTTCCAGTCTTTCAGATAAGTTATATCATATTGGCAGTGAACTTAACTAAGAGCTATCAAGGACATTCAACCAGCAGCCCATAAGGGACAAGTCTGATGGCTGGAGTGTATGTTTTTTGGGCCAACTCACTGCTTTTTTTTCAACCATGAGAAAACAATAGGAACACAGTCTGTAAAAATATCAGTTGGTTGGCCAAGACACTCATCTGTCAGATTGTAGCATACTGAAATAAGGTCCAGCTAATTCAGCTCTTGTGCTATGTATTTTGTTAGCTGTCCTTGTGCTGGAACATGTTACACAATGAACAAACTTTAACATTTAGTTGGGAGATCTTATGAACATCACTAGCTCTGAACACATCATTTCATTATTGTACACAGTAAACCCATTTACTGACTGCTCAATCCAGTGGGGATCCTTGCAAATCATAAACGTATAGCAAAGAGAGCTTGATTGGAACTCTATAGTGGGTGTGTGGGTGGAATTTAAAAAGTCATAGTTCCAGAGGTCATCTCTTATTTTCACCAACTCCTGGCTAGATGTGAAACCTGTTTGTCACCAATTATCAGCTACTGAAATTCTTTAATGAGCGTGTTAAAGAACCTGCACATTTAGTGAATCTAATCTTGAATCTTTCACTTGGTGAACTTAAATCTTGCTGCCTGAATCATTAGAAACTTTCCCTCCCTTTATTTGAAAGTGATCTTTTGTGGGCCAAGTTGTACCAGTTTCACAGTTCTACTATAATCCAGCCTGCATGGCCATTTTTATCACAATAGATGCTGCTAATCCTGTGAGGACCTGCCTGTTCTCTTTGGCAAAGCTGCAGCAGTCTCTTCAGTGCTGAACATCTCCTGCCCTGCTAGGGTAATTGCATTCAAAAATTGCATTGTCGAGCACACATTGAAAAAGCTGGTCTGTACCCTTAGTATAATTTATTGAAGTGATGTTTTTGGAGTGTACAGGTTTAAATACAGATATCCTGAAGCTGTGTTTTAACAATAAACAACAATAAGTTTTAACAACCACAAAATTTGTTTGACATATATCCTAAGCATAAATTAAGCAGGTTAAGCATATATTAACATTGCCGATAAAGCCATGTGAAAATATTGAACATTTATTAGTTATTATATGTCTTTTGTGATTCAGTTGGTAACCTACTCACCTCTGATCTGGATTCATGTCCAACTTTGGGACTTGAGTACAAAATCAAGGTTCATACCCAAAATCAGCACTGAGGGAATATTGCACTGTAAGAAGTGTTGTCTTTAGATAAGGCATTAAGCTGATGTATGTAAAAACTTCCATGGCAGTATTTGGAAGAAGAGAGGAGTTATCCCTGGTGTCCTGCTAAATGTTTAGCCCTCAACCAACACCGTAGAAAACTGATCATCTGTGCATAATTTAGTGTTTCCTACAACAGTGACTACACTTCAAGAAGTGATTCATTGGCTGTGAAATGCCTTGACATGTCTGATGATCGTGAAAAGTGTTATATAAATGCCCAGTTTCTTTTGTGATTGACAGTAATTTCTTGAATAATCGTTATAGTGTATCAATAGAAGTAAAGTTGGATTAAAAAGACTAAGCAATTTAAATTTTAAAAGATACTTCAAACCTCGGGGAAAATGCAAGTGAAGCAGTTTCTGGACTTATAGTCATGCCCTCGAGTTTCACTTTCTAGGCCATATTGGAACATCACAACCGTAATCTTGACCAATTCACAGCCTTTTTAGTTTCAGAAGACCAAACCTAGGATGGCTTCAAGAAGTACAATTCTGGACTCTAGCACCAGTTCCGAGGAAGAGTGATACCAGATTCAAAAGTTAACTCTGTTTTTCTCTCTCCATAGATGTTGCCAGACTTGCTGAGTTTGTTTAGCATTCTCTGTGTTTGTTTCAACCGGCCAACATTTACAGTATTTTGCCTTTCTAAGAGATTTCATTTTCCTTTTCATTGTATCAATCATGAGTTGGCATGACTGTGACATTTGAGACTGCAGTTTGTGTTTTCACTGCAGAGAGTTACACACAAAAATCCAGGCTGATATTCAATGCATTGCAGCACCGAATAAGCGCTGTGCTGTCAGCTAAAACGGTATTGGCTTTAGGAAGACAGGCCAAACTGTGGCCTGGTAGCTCCCTCAAATGCACCTGAATAGTCCCAAAATGCTGTATTGAAACACCGCGGGGATATTATTCTCAGTACACTGGTCAAAGCTTATCCATGAATCGATTATAACTAAAACAGGTTATCTTTTCCTTATCACATTGCTGCTTGTAGAAGTTGTATGCAAATTTACTGCTGTGTTTCCTACATCAACAGTAACCATGCTTCGATAATATTCCATTGGCCGTAAAACACTTTTGAACAGTCTGGGGTCAGGAAAGGTGCATCTTTCTCTTGCATTTATCCTTTTGGATTTCCTATAATAAATGCAAAAATATGAAGAACAAGTAACATAAAACTGAACAAACACCTTGAACTCAGTCATAGACTCCGTAATATCCTTGACTTCAAAGAAACCTCAGCAGTTCTGAGTTCAAACAAAGTTTAGTTGAATATTTTCTCCTTCAACTGTATAATTTCTCAAATATTTGAAGGAAGTCTTGTAGTTATTCTAACTATTCTGTAAAATAGTTCTTTTGAAACTGTTTATTGATCTTAGTTGGAGAAAGAATCTGCATTTATGGAGCCCTATTGTAGCCTAATGATATGAACAAGAAATCTGGTTTCTTTTCTTTTGCAAGCCCTCTGTCACCTACCTCAGGCCTTTATGTGGGTCAGAAATGCATGCTAAGCAAAACACATACCACCCCAACTGAAGTTGGTGTTCCCATTTTAAATGAGGGGCAAAAATCAGATATCCTCCCACTCACTATTTTCAGCTGCTGGTGCAACTTTTCCAGGTCCATTAAGAACGAGCAAGGTTTGAGAGTCTGCAGAGAAATGGAAAGCTTTCTGAGGAGCTGGGAATATTTTAAATGCTCAATGTAACATGTTTTCACATTTTTAAATATCATTATTAAGTGCTACATTGTAATGTAAATGTATTTTTAATGCCATGTTTCAAAAAAGGATCAGATTTGCAGTGGTACGTTCACCCTTACTTTCAATAGCACTGTGTAATTGTTTATAAGCATTACAGTGCTCTTTAAATAGAGAAAATGCTATAATCTAGCAAAGGGTTATCACTCATTTCGTGGATTTGAAAAAGTAACAATGTGTGCATATGCTCTTTATCTCTACATAGAATGGGTCTCCAGTACATACAAGTGTGAGGCATTGCAAGCCCTCTGACAGTCCTAAATTAGTTGTCAGCACAATTCTTTGCACACTTAAAATTATGAAGCAAATGTTTTCTAGTTGTGGAATCACATCTAATGTGGTACAATGTGTTATGAGCTTTACAAGTACTGGCTGATGGGGCATAGTTAATGCCTTATTTGTTGTCAACAGCTGAGGGGATAGGCTGTTTGATACATCTTTGGAACAAATGACCTATACACCTGGCATCTCATCAGTGTCAAAATTCATCTTCCACATTACTTATCTGTAGGATAGGTGTTTTGGCTTGACAGCAGCATTCTGTTAGTGATGATCTGTGGCTCATGTTGCCACTGCTAGCAGCAGTGTCAGTCAACTAGCCTCAGCTGAGGTACCTATCAGAGTCCACTTGTAAACCAAACAGCATTCTCTTCTCAATACAGTATGAATCTTAGCTTTCTCCTGAAAATAGTATTCTTGCAACTTATCCGCAGAAGTGTGAGATGAAAGGGCTTTATGGTGGCTCAGTGGTTAGCACTGCTGCCTCACAGAACCAGGAGCCCAGGTTCAATTCCACCTTCGGGTAACTGTCTGCGTGGAGTTTGCACATTCTCCCCGTGTCTGAGTGGGTTTCCTCTCGGTGCCCTGGTTTCTACCCACAGTCCAAAGATGTGCAGGCTGGGTGGATTGGCTATGCTAAATTGCCCATAGTGTTCAGGGAAGTGTAGATTAGGTGGATTATAGGGGTATGGATCTGGGTGGGATGTCTGAGGTCCAGTGTGGACATGTTGGGCCAAAGGGCCTATTTCCACACTGTAGGGATTCTACAAAAGCTTTAATAAAATCAAGCTCTATCCTATTAGACAAGAATTGCAAGTGAAATAATTCTGAAAACTTTACCAATTCACCCTTTGTTTACACACGGAGGGTCTTTGACAGTGGACTGGCTTCCTCAGAGCCAGCTTTCACAATGAACAGAACCTCTGAAAGTACTATTTATATCTCTCAACAAAGACTTCCTGATTGGACCAGATTAACAGCCCCAATCAGAGAACTCATATTTTATGAGGTCCACCTGGCTGACCTCGTTACAATTACTACAAGCATTACAAGCATTATTCACTTTGCAGAATACATGTTTTTCATCACAGTATCAACAATAAGTACATTTGATAGAGAGTCTTCTGAGATGATATGGATTTTTCATGGATATAAAATATTTTCCAACAATATCACATAGAATCTGAGGACTATACTTGATCAATTCAGCTATGGACAATATATGGTTTTTGCAAAGGAAGCATGGAATGACTGGTATGGACAGAGATGTGTGATGAGGCAACATTGCTCTCAGTATTGTTTAAATAGCTAGGATCTGTGCTGCGTTCACCAAGAACTGAGGCAAGCCTTCTTACCAGTCCATGCCTATATCCGTGCTTTTTCATTGATTGACATGTCACAAACTACATTGTGAACTTGAACACTGAAGGGAAGAACGAACATGATGGGCAAAATCACATATCAGTCAGAAGTGCAGTGTGCTATTGACGAAATGACCCCACTGAAAAATCACGTTCCTAAGAAGAAAATCAAGTCCCAGGTCTTGATTTAATGTCACACCAAAGAAAACACCTCACAACAGTGTGGATGGATGAACACAGCAGGCCAAGCAGCATCTCAGGAGCACAAAAGCTGACGTTTTGGGCCTAGACCCTTCATCAGAGAGCTCTCGGTCTAGGCCCGAAATGTCAGCTTTTGTGCTCCTGAGATGTTACTTGGCCTGCTGTGTTCATCCAGCCTCACATTTTATTATCTTGGAATTCTCCAGCATCTGCAGTTCCCATTATCTCTCACAACAATGTGGCACAGGTTTCACAAATTGAAGCTGAAAAGAACATTTTAAAGCTTCTGAAATCCTTCCTGAAACCTGCCCACCTCTCTGACTTCCTTAAAAATGCTGCTTCTGACGAGGGTTCATTCAACATTAAATGTTGGCTCTGATTTCTCTCCGAAGATGTTGCAGGACCTGCTGAGTTTTTCGTGCAATTTCAATTTTTGCTTCACAAATCAGGCAGTACCCTCTAACCCAATCCTGTTTCTGCAGATCACCAAGACCTGAAACACCAAACTCTGCTGATGACTTTATGCTGACAGTTTTCACAAAAAGCCTAAATAAAAGCCAAACGAACTGTGTATGCTGTAAATCAAGAACAAAAGCAAAGTTGCTGGAAGAGCTCAGTGGGTCTGGCAGCATCTGTGAAGGAAAAAACAGAAGTTTCGGGTCCGGTGACCCTTCCTCAGAACCCATTCCACAGTTCTGAGGAAGGGTCGTCAGACCTGAAACGTTAACTCTGTTTTTTCCCTTCACAGATGCAGCCAGACCTGCTGAGCTTTTCCAGCAACTTTGTTTTTGTTTGCAAAATGGCTGGTGGATAATTATAAATTTGGATAATTAGACTGCTCATATGTAAATTGCAGCAGATTCTTTATAGCACTAGTGATTTAAATCTACAATAAACTTATGAACCAAAAATATTCACTGTAAAAATTGTTTATTCTCAACCTTGAAGAAATCAAACATAAAAGTGATAAAATCTTAAATCCAAACTTTTCAATGATCTACTTGAATTGAGGGTATTCTGGGGATCAAATGATCCGCTACACAACATATTTCTCCAGCCACAATTACATTGCAGCTGCAACTAATTTGTGGTCAATGGGCATTGCCAGTGCAGAATTATACTGCTAATTGCATTATTAATGAAACCAGGAACATCAAAATCTTCTATGGCATGCATACATGCACAAATTAAATATTGGTGTCAATAAAGCATTGACTATCCTGTTTACCATTAGCTAGCATTGAAAACATATGTGCCCTTCCAGTGCAACTGTCATGTGAAGGCTTTTTGGATGCATATGTTTGCAAATAAAATATTACTCATGATCACATTCTGGTAAGTTGAGCCCATTCTGGTAAGTTGAGCCCATTTTAAGCCACTGATAGAGATTCTTCTGAAATGGTGTGGATTTTTCATGGATATAAAATACTTTCCAACATTATCACATAGAATCTGACATGTATACTTGAACAATTCTGGGAGAGTAGCTATGGACAATACATGGCTTATGCAAAGAAGGTGTGGATGACTGGTGTGGATAGAGATGTGTGATGAGTCAACATTGCTCTCAGTATTGTTTAAATAACCAGGGTCTGGGCTGCATTCACCAAGAACTGAGTGCAGCAAGTGCTGGAAGCTTGTAAAAGAAAACTAAAAATGCTGAAAATGTTCAAAATGTCAGATGGCATCTGTGAAGAAAAGCAGTGTTCATGCTTCAGGTCGTGAAACAGTAACTTTATCCCTCTCCCAGATGCTGCCGAATCTGTCGAGTATTGGCAACATTTTCTGATCAGATCAACTTATTGACTGTAACTGCAGAATGTGCCATGCTCACATCAATCTTGTGTAACCATTATGCTTTTGCTCTCAGTTGGCTGCCGTTAAGCAACACCTCCATTTTAAAATTCTCTTCCCTGTTTTCAAATCTTCCATGGTCTCTCAACTCCCTATCTCCTGCAGCTCCACAACCCTCACCTTACAGCGTCTTCAGCATTCCTGGTTTTGTTCGCAACACTGTTGATTGTTCAACAGGTTGGACCAAAAGCTTCTGGATTCCCTCCTAACACCTCTCCAACTCTGTGTCTTTCTTTAAAATGCTCCATTAGACCTATATATTTAACTAAGCTTTTGTTAATTTTTCTTCATACCTTTTTTTATTCATCTCTGTCCAACCATGAAGCACCTTAACAGTTTTTATTGTGCTAGTGGTGCTACATAAATATAAGCTGCTGTTATTTTGAAGTTTTTTCAAGTTTTTAAGCTTTTGTGCAATCAGAAATTGCTCAGATTATATAGACTACCTTATGGGTACTTGATAAACTCGCTGCAAAGTCCTTTAAAATTATGAAAGCAAGGGCCTCCTGCTCATGTTTTTAAAACATTTATCATGAGCACATATGTAGCCCTTGTATGTGGAGACATCCTCCCAGCTAGATGAGTGCACAATTCGCAGCTTGTGCATCATGTCAGCTTCGTTGAATGCTGTGTAGTAACCAGTTCCGTGCAAGTACGGTAATACAACTGCAGTGGGCTTGTGGAAATGCATTGGAATATATGAGATTTCTTCTAAGAAACTTATAGCAAATGCACACTGGAGGAAATAAACGTCACTCCCAACTTCACAAAAATTTTGGAAAGCCAGTTCTTGCTAATACCTTTTGAAGGCTTTAACTTGGCAAAATGATGGTATTATTCTTTGATAACATTGTCACAATCCATCTACTTACACATTGGCCTCCTCCTCTCACAGAACCCACACTGGAGAAGAATACATTTTTGTTCTGAGTGTGTTCAGCAGTATACAAGTTAAAACTAGAGGACATAGTACTGAATCTCAAGTTACATGATGCGATGTGACATTTCTTGACAGTCATAAACTTTGGGATCAAAACTACTGTACCAAATGTAACATTAGCACCTCAAATAGTTCCCCTTTTACCTATTACAGCCATGCAAGAGATGATGAAAAGCTGCCAGTTCCTTGAGGTGGTTCAGGTTAAACCTGAGATCTTGAGTAGAAGTTAATGACAACAATAGCAGACCCATCCATGAGCTAGGGAGCCAGTGAAATCCCACTGCAGCCATTTCCAGGAGCTCCAATGGGATTAAACACTACTGGCTGCCAAGAGGATTCCTGAGTCTGACAGCACGTGACTGACCTGTGAGACTGCTGGACAAGCTGGCCAAACAGCACATATAGATTAGGGTAATTTTTAGAAGGAACAAAGTTAAATACTGCTGAAGACCAACAAGATGCAATGGTTCAGGTGCATAGCTCTTTAAAATGCCACACACAGTTGCAGAAAATATTCAAGAAAGCTACTGTAATGCTGGGCTTCATATCTAAAGGGCTGCTATATAGGGACACAGACATTATGCTGCGCTATACAAAACCCTGATAGACACCATTTGGGATACTGTGAATAAAACTGGGCACCACTCTTTAGTAAGGATATTTCATCCCTTGAGGGAGATCAATGGCAATTTACAAGGATGACTTCAGGTGTTAAATTATGTGGAAAGGTTAGAAAAATTACACCTTAATTCTTGAGAAATTTGAAAGTTAATGGGTGATCGAATCGATAGACTGGGATTTTTTTTCCCTGACGTGTCGGAGGCTGAGGGTTAATCTTATGGAGGATTATAAAATCATAAGGGGCATAGATAAGGTGAATAGCCAACGCCTCCTTGTAAGGACAGGGAGTCCAAAACTGGAGGACATAGGTTTAAGGTGAGAGGGGAAAGATTTAAAATGGACCTTTTTCATAGAGGGTGGTGTGTGTATGGAATGAATTGCTAGAGAATGTGGTAGAGGCGGGTATAAATTTCAACATTTAAAAGACTTTTGGATAGGTACGTGGATAAGAAAGGTTTCGAGGGATATGGGCCAAATGCAGTCAAATGGGACTAGTTCAATTTAGGATATCTGGTCAGCATGGATGAATTGGAATGAAGGATCTGTTTTCGTGTTGTAGGACTCCATGGTTCAATGACTCTAACTAGGTCCAATCCATTCAGGAGAGATGTTAGAAAGCACTTCTACACATAAAGAGGAGTGGAAATTTGAAACTCTAGTCCTCAAATGGTGGTCAATGCTAATTCAATTGTTGAATGAAAATCCAAGATAGAAAAACTTTTATTTAAACAACAATGCCAAGGGATATGGGCTGAAGGCAGGAAAATGGAGTTAAGCCACAGATCAGCCATGATCATATTGAATGGCGGAGCAGGCTTGAGGGCTGAATGGCCTTGTCCTATTCCTATGTTGCTATTATATTACTGAAGTTTAAATTTTCTTTAAATAGGCTAACACTTTCTTTTAACCCTAATTCTAACTCTTTTAGATGGTGGACAGCAGACTACGCAATAACATTATGTTATCATAAGCAGTCCCTGAGCAACATCTGAGATTTCATGATTGTTTCAACATAAAGCCTCACTAAATACAGAATCACACTGTACCTAGTGTTGCATTTAATAAATTTAAAAAAAGAAACCCTAGGAGAATAATACCAAAATTATGTTGAAAATACAGAAATATCTTTTGAATATGTACAATACAAACTGGATTTAATTTACAAATTCACACATTCCTTGCATCAACTATTATTTATTTCTCAAAGCTAATAATTATCCACAGCATTAATTTTTGAATGCCATCTTCAGTTAGCTTTAATTATATTTTTCCTTCCCTTACTAATTTCGTTGGGAAAGGAAGTAGAGGTGTATATTTAAATTGACATCAAATCATACTCTGAAGTTAAAGAACGGAGAAAAATACATCCAGAATCTCAAATTGCATTAGAACTTAGTTTGATATTGCAACTTCTATTGGTTCAAACAATAACTATTAATTTGAAAGTCAATTACCGTTATAGTAAAATTTATTTTGTAATGAAAAGCTAAAACTCCTGCTGTTATTCTAATTTAGATGGCTTCTGATGCAGTGAAACCATCTTTACAATAATATTTTGGTGTGGCAAGCATTATCCCATGACAAATGGATTCCATTAAAGTATAAATATGGTGTATTAGGATGTAATAATAAAACACAGTAGACTAAAACAGGCTGAATGCATTTCTGAATACTTCTATCATATTTGGTTTTGTTGATTCCAAAGAGAAGTCCTTGAGTCCTGCTTGAATAGAATGATTTCAGTTAAAATGCTAAAAATGTAGTTACACAACTTAGAGGATGGCACCTCCAAAATATAACTTATTACAGTGATTTTAATACTGTCCTGATGGTTGGTCAAGATGGGCAAAAGATCTCCTACAGCATTTGATTTCAATGTTTCTTGAACTAAGGTAAAGATTCATTCTGTCCTCAGTTCATTTCATCTGGTGTGGCAAAGCACATAGTCCTCAGCCCTGCACAGCCCACTTCTACCTCCACAAACAGGACTGCCCAGGCAGACCCGTTGTTTTTACCTGGTTGAGTTTATCCCCACTTTGAACAACTTAACCTTTAACTCCTCTAACTTTCTTCAGGTCAAGGGAGTGGCCATGAGTACCTACATGGGACTCAATTATGCCTGTCTCTTTTTGGGGCACTCGGAACATTCCTTTCTCCAGTCCTACTTGGGCCCCCACTCACAAATCTTTCTCCATTTATATCAATTATATCATCAGTACTGTTTCCCTCTCTCATCCCTCAACTTCACCTGATCCATCTCTGATTCCTCCCTTCCCCTCCTTGACATCTCTGTTTCCATTTCTTGGGATCGACTGGCCACCAATATCTACTACTAACCCACTGGCTCCCACAGTTGCCTTGATGATATATCCTCACACCCTCTTTCCCGTAAAAGCTCTATTCCATTCTCCCAGTTCTTCTATCTCTGCCACATCTGTTCTTATGACACCAATCTTGACAAAGGGCACCTCAAAATGTTAACCTTCTTCTTCAACCGAGGATTCCCCAGCACCATTGATAGTGTCTTCAGGCAGGTCTGGACCCACCTATCGCACTTTGGCCCTCAACCTCTCTCTTCCCTCTTGTCCTTACCTATCATCCTACCACATCCACATCCAGAGGATCATTAGCCACCATTTCCATCATGTCCAGGGGGATGTCACCAGCAGACACATATTTTCCTCGCCTTCCTTGTCAGTCTTCCACAGTGATTCTTCAATCTGGATCAATTTGGTCCACTCTTCCTTCATCCCACTGTCCCAGTGCACTTTCCCATGTAATCGTAGAAGATGTAACACCTGCCCATTTACATCCTCCCTCCTCACTACCCAAAGCTATTGACTCTCCGAGGCTGACCTTTATCATTTCCTAAGTACCCAAGTGCCCAACTGTTTTTCTCTCTCTCTCTCGGCTCTATCTAGACCAATTGTTTACTCCTGCACTTCACTCCCCCGCCACCTTTTTTCGCACATGTACCAACATTTTCCTAAGTACAATCAGTTCTGAAGAAGGATCACTGAACCTGAAATGTGAACACTGCTTTCTTTCTGCAGATTCTGCCAGACCTGCTGAGTTTTTCAAGTAATTTCTGATTTTGTTTCATACACTGTATTATTTCGAGTCACATACAATGTTGTGAGGTCGGTTGAATTGAAACATTAACATAAACTCCTGACACAACATTAGCCTTATGGGGTGGTATTTAATGGAGATGAAGGGTGTTTTGCCTCCTGGCTGGAGAACTGGTAAAGAGCCCTGGATTATCCCCTCCTGTGAAGGCACACCAACCAGGCGTGTACGTGGACAAGGTGCTTCTTCCCTGGGGTGAAGAATGCTGAGGGTAGAAGTCCCATTCCTCAGGGAGTTGCTGACCAGTCAAGAGACCGGAAGCCAAGCATCATTTGTCAGTGCCAGCTGGAGTGGTGACTCTGCTGATCATGCAACCACCAAGATCCAAGCGTACTGGGGATCCTAGGCCATGGATATGTGATGTCAAGCTGGTGGTGGGGGAGGGAAGGATGGGGGTGACTGGGGAAAGAGGTCAGGAACTGATGGCAGTAAGAGCAGAAGAGGTACTCTCAGCAGGAACCCCTTCCAAATTCTAGGTCCCTCAATCAGTGAATGAATGTGTAAGAACTCGGGGATATACATTGCCTTGCCTGAAGCCTGCGAATAACTGCAACACGGGAGTCATCCATTCATCACTGAATGCCTGTAAAGACTGTATCTTTTTATTGTTCTCTATTTTTGCTTGTGAACTGAAATGGGAAAAAAGAGATTGTTTTAAATCGCAATGATTATGGAAATGGTTATTGCACTTTTCAAAAGCGAAGTACATGGCACTTATTCTGAATGCTGTTTACATTGCTGTTGCTTCAGGCATTCGGGAGGTTATTACAGACAAGTTGCAGCCAGGAACTGGGTAAAAAGGGAGATTTGATTGGCAACAAGTAAATGTTTTGTCTGTGGATTGGTGACCATTGTTGATGACAAAGGGCCAACAATGATGTAATTGACTCCCAGGTAGCTGCCTACCTTGTGGTATGAATGTTTGATCAGAAATAATCAGACCACCTACAAATAAGAAGCTATCCTTTCCCCTGCAGTAAATAAGATCCGAACCCTGAAGGAAGCCCATTTATATCCTCTCAACAGTTACTGTAAGCTGTGGCTTTTAACCATTAATTCAGAAACTTTATAAGTGTGAACGTGTCATCCTGTCCCTCCTGCCTGGAGAAGGAAGATTGAGGAGCAGCAGATCCTGCAAAGCCCAAAGATTCATCTCAGTGAACCCTGGGGACACAGATGATTGAATTGAATTCTTGTCTTTTGCTCCACCCATAACACATGTGTTTCTTTTCTAGCAGATGTTTATACCAGCTCACCAACATATACACAAATTATATTTACAGGCAGATCCATGCGTGGGCTTACATTCACCTATTTAGTTGTAAAGAGTAGCATGCTTCTGTCAGCATGTCATCCTTCAAGTGACTCCTCATTTAAGATCGAATTTTAAGACAATGATGATATCAAGGGCATATATCTTAAAGGCACACTGACATATTGACTGAGAGGCGTAACAGAACAATAGCATGGTATTCAACCTGATCCCCAGTGGAAAGCTAGCAAAGTGGATGTATATTGCATGAAGTGAAATCAAGGATGGTTGTCCCAGTCAGTGGTCTCAGACATGCTCCCAAGGTAGCAATTCATCTCCTGAATTCCGACTTCGAACAGTTATACCAGAGTTGGAACGTTAATGCTGTTTCTCTCTCTCTCTCTCTCTCTCTCTCTCTTTCTCTCTCCCCACTGCTGCCAAGCCTACTGCCTATCACAAGCATTCTTTTTGTCCCATTGGCAATTTACAGAAAGTGGCAAATAGCTCAATGGAGTCTAATTCTCCTCATTCTCAAGGAACCTGTCTGATAGGAAAGGTTTGTTCCTTAACAAGCTGAGGCCTCCTTTCCTGACAAATGTGGTAATTTCACTTCCACTTGCACATAAGCGTTCTCTGCCACTTGCTTGCTGCAAATCTCTGCAACAATTAGGAAGAGGCAAAGGGGCAAGATGAAACTACAGGCCTGGTTGCATGTACCTACACAAACCCCAACACAGACAAATGTAAAATACACAAATATTATTCAAGAATTTGCATTTATATAATGCCTTTTAGCTCCTCTGACTGTTCCAAGCTGCTTCACAGCCAATACAGTACATCAGAAATGTTGTATTGATGGGAGATGCCTCAGCAAAGCAGCAAAATCTGCACATCAGCATTTATTTCCGATCTCTAATTGCCCAGGGGGCTTTTAAGAGTCAACCTGATTTTCAGTCTAGAATCACAAGTAGGCCAAGTAAGGCAATGACAGCAGATTTCTTTCAATAAAGGATATCAGTGAACCAGATGGGCTTTCCCTGACAATTGGCAAAGGTTTCTTGGTCATAATTAGACTTTTAATTCCGTATTTTTATTGAATTCACATTCCAATATCCGCCGTGATGGAATTCGAACACAGGCCCCCGGAATATTAGCTATGTCTCTCAATTAATAATCTAGTGACAATCGCACATGGCTGTTCCTACCCCCCCTCCACCCCTCCATGCGTGGGAAACCCCCATTCCAAATGAACGGACTTGAAGGAAACTCCTGTAGGAAAGGACAATTCTTTACTAACATTCATTGGCAAGTAAATGTACAGAAAAGGAACCGGAAAAGGAAATGGCAATGATTTCAGTGATGTGGAGGTGCCGGTGTTAGACTGGGATCAAGAAATTCAGAAGTCACACGACACCAGATTATAGTCCAACAGGTTATCTGAAATCACAGTGATTTCACCTGACGAAGGAGCAGGAATCTCAAGGCCAAGGAACGTTTCCAACTCCCAGAAACAGCTACCAAATGTGCTTTTGGAGATCTGGTTCTAGGTTGCGACTCATCAGTCACATAAGGATGCACAAAATCCATGACAAGTGAAATAGAATCTTCCAGGTAGTTAATCATACTTTGTAGCAAGTGCCAATATGTGCTTTTCAGTAATATGTTGGGTTTATGTTCCAATGTAGATGCCAGTGTTTGTCAGTGCTTGCCAAAAATTTTGTCTAAAAACATGATGCAAATACCAATCAGATGTGAAAAATAATCACATGGAAAGTCCATTAAAACGAATAATTATGGTTAAACCAGGCATGTTTTTCAATGAAACATATTATTTCTATGAAAGATTATATGCAATAAGTTACCCTTGTTTTAAATATATTCCCGAAAGGTTTAAATCTGATTGAGAAATTTGGTTGCAAAATAGTAATATTTTAGTATGAATTTAAACATTAGCTGAAGTTTAGTATCTAACGCTATTGTTTCAACTGATATAATATTGTTCTGCTACTAGGTCCCAGTGCTTAAGTTTAGGTTTGTAACATCTTAAAATGCAAAATTGAACACAGTTATTGATAGTAGCAGATTTTTAAACATTTCTAACACAGTCACGTGGTTAGATTTCAGTCTGCCTGAGCAGATTTCAATAGCAATCAGTTAAAACACCAACCATAGTGTGCTGACATTGTGGGGCAGTGTAAGTTTCATCTGTAATTTGCCCATATGCAACAGCTCGAGATGATCCTGGGTATTCTATGCCTGTTACTGATGCTTTGGTTTCCACTACCTTAAACCCTTTAATTCATTAACAATTTTCTTGATGGACACTGAATTTGTTTGAACTTCCTCACGAATAAGCTAAAACTAAAATACAGCAGTTCTGAGGAAGACTCACAGTAGCTGAAATGTTTAGTGTGATTTCTGTCCAGAGATGCTGCCAGACCTGTTGTGATTTTCCAGCAATTTCTGTTTTTGTTTTTGACTTCCAGCATCCACAGTTCATTCACTTTCCAAAAATAAAATATTCTGCTGCTTGGACACTAAGAACACATTTGTCACAGCAGGCTAAAGAAGTAACATTTGCCATGAGTCATTAACAGGACAAACCCGGAGGCTTCTTCATAACCCCTGCCTGTATAGGACCGTGCAGTGATAATGCTTTACTTAAGTCAATACATTAGTGGCTATTTGAACTCCCTGTAGCATTTGTGCTCCTCAGAACTGAACCAAAAATCGCAAACATTTTGTGAAATAGTTTACTTTTTAACACACTATGGACACATTTAATTTGCAAGTTGTTGTGACAATGGTAAAAATGGATTAGTTATGTTCAAGTTCCATCATCTGACTTTAATATCTGAGACCTTCATGGACACTTTGACAGTGCAATTACTGATGCACAGTGGCTGCTGTAGTCATTTGACCAGGCTGAGTCAACTTCATGAAACCTGTAAATAATGATCAGCCTAAGCTGAATTTAATACTGTTGTAAAAAGGCACGGAAATTCAAATCTGTATCTCCTGGCTGGCCTTTCTGGAAGTTACATTATCAGGATGAAAGTCACCTGCAGATCATCCAGCTTGAAAGGAAGCCAATGGGCAGAATGTTATACAGCTTTGAGGGGAATAGGCAACAACAAGAAAGTTGGAAAAAGAGATTGAAAACGAAAAAATCAAATATCCGATGTCAAGAAATAAATGAACGAATATCCCATGAGGGATCAAGCACCAATTTCAGAATCTCACGAATGAGCTTTGGGCAGCACAGTGGCTCAGTAAATAGCTCAGATATTTGTAAAGAAGAAATTGCAGGGTCAATGGTATGTGTTTGCTACTGTCATTTCTGAAATCAAGATCAATGACAGATGGTCTGTCTGATTTTATGCTTCTCTTCAGGCTTTGTAGCGAATATGACACAACTGGATTGGTTGCTAGGCTATTTCGGTGGGTAGTTAAGGGTCAGCCACAGTGACTGCAGGTCTGTAGTCACACATTGGCCAGATCAGACAAAATAAGATTAAATAAGGAACTGCAGATCTGACCAAAGTAAAGGTGACCAATCTAGAGTCATACAGTATGGAAATACACCTTTTGGTCCAGCCCGTCCATCCCAACCAAGTTTCCCAAAATTGTCACATTTGTCTGCATTTGACTCATAGTCTTCTAAACATATCCTATTCATGTATCTATCCAAATGTCTTTTAAATGTTATAATGTGTGTGCATCTACCACTTCCTCTGGCAGTTCATTCCAAATATGAACCACTGTGTAAAATAGTAGCCCCACGGGTCCCTTTTAAATCCTCCTATTCTCACATTAAAAATATGCCCTCTAGTTTTGAAATCCCCCTTCCTAGGGAAAAGACTTATGCTTTTCACCTTATCTATGCCCTCTCATAATCTTATAAGCCTCTATCAGGTCACACCTCAATCTTCTGGTGAAAATGCCCCAGCCTCTCCCATATAACTCAACCCGTACAGTTCCGTTAACATCCTTGCAAACCTTTTTTGCATGGTTTTACTTAAAAGGGCATTAGTGAATAAGATTGTTTTTTAGGGCAATAGTTAACACATTCCCCATTAGGATAATTATTCTATAATTAAATTTCACCCTCTACCACGTTGGGGTTTGAACTCATGTCCCAGAACTGAAGGCCCAGGGGTCTTGGCTCTCTAGTTCAACAATGTTTCCACAACACTGTTGCATTTGATTAAAATGATGGTCAACCAGACCACCTCCTCACCTGCTTGTAACAAAGTTTAAATTGGTGTGAAACAATTTAGATGTTACAGCAACACTAAATTTTGTGTAAACTAGATATTAAGTCCAAAACTGTCTTTTTAAAAGTAGAATGACATACCCTCTGTCGTGCAAATTTAATCTCGTAACAACTCCATTTCTAGAGTTAGATTGCAATTAGACTACAGCTGCTAAAAATATCAATAAAAAAATTAAGGTTGTATTTCAAATTCATTCCTAAAGTTTGCTATATAGGTTTAAAAAAAACATGAATGATGAAAAGCTGCTGCTCCAATGCAAATGCATAAGTGTTATCTTCAGATTGTTTCCTGAGGATGTACGTTGGAGGATCAGAGGAAACTCTGCCTGCTAACCTTAATTTCTACTCATAACACAAATAACAAATTAAAAAGAAGGCACAGCGGCTATTTATATTTTCCTTTGTGCTTCCAAGTATTTCATTTATTTTCACAATTTTATTTCTGTTGTAATTTTTTTTAATTTTAACTAGAGAGAAGCATCAAACTTACAATTGTTCAACATCAATTATTGTAATTTAACGTCATTTCTACATGATAATTACATTTGTATGTAACTTGTTAAAAACAAATGCCATTAAAGAATATCTTGCTACCAGTGGGAAACCTTATTGACAGTCTGTTCATATGAAATGATTGTGAGTTGGTGATTTCCCAGTGTCTGCATTCAATGGGCAAGCCTGACAGCAAAGCCATGCATTCAGAAAGTTAACTCTGCATTTAAGAATCATTGAATATCCGATGTGTACATGACTTCGCTGAATTATTCAACACATTGAATTTATTGACCATTATTGTGCTATTTTTCAGGAACTAGTTTGTTTTTGAAAGATTAATTAATCATAAGAGCCACCACATTCATTTACCTTAATTTGTCAATGGCTTATTCCCTTTCACACCAGATGCTTTATGTGCTGTGACCCTGGCACTGTGCCAAACAGCAGGCATGAATACACATCACTGACACTTAAGCAAAACCAAATGGGTTGTAATTAGACATAGGTTATGTACAGAATAATTTTGAGATAGTAGGAACTGCTGATGCTGGAAAGTCTGAGATAACAAGGTGTAGACTGGATGAGCACAGCAGGCCAAGCAGCATCAGAGGAGCAGGAAAGCTGATGTTTCGGGTCTGGACCCTTCTTCAGAAGAAGGGTCTAGACCAGGAACGTCAGCTTTCCTGGTCCTCTGATGCTGTTTGGCCTGCTGTGTTCATCCAGCTCTCCACCTTGTTATGTACAGAATAATTTACAGTTTTTATTGAATCAAGCTCCTATAATAAAATTCCAAAGCAAATGTTAAGATAGATTCTTGCAGTTTATTTGATATACTTTTGTGTACTATTAGTGCCTGTGTGGCATTGAGTTCTTTGACAAGAAAAATTGCTATGCAGAAGCAGAAATTGAACAACTGCTGCCAACAAATGGAAGATTTCAAAGTTCTCATCCATGTGGTCAATTCCATCCATGATCTTGTCCCTCCCTGTTGTCACAGATCAGGCCAAGCTCCTCAAAATGTATTAAGAAGGTAGCCTAGACTCTACCTTTCTTTTATTTTAATGGCAAGTGCCAGGCATAATATTTTGGATGCAATTCAATTAGTCAAACTGCCAGGCTTGAAACAAAACACACTTTATTCATAAATGAGAGTTAAAATCAAACAAAGTCAAAAAGAAATTGGAATAACATAACTCTATTGGAAAACTTAATAGAATATATTATTTAATGGCTAAACAGTAACTGTTCCAATAGGGTAAAGTCCCATAAACACAGACGTGGCAAAGGTAAATTCAATAAAATAGATTGTCTCACATGCAATTCTCCAGTCCAGGAGGAGAAGTGTCAAGAAAAAACTCTGTGAGAGAGAGAAGGTCGAAGGGAAAGATGTACTGCAACTATCAAAACCAGCTTCAAGACCCCAGCTACTGCTACTGAAAAACTGAAACTGAAAATCCTGGTTCTGTGGGAATTTGACATCACCTATTCAGGCTGCTTTTATTGTTCCAACACTATTTTTAAAAATCTCAGACACTGCTTACTTCATTGATTCTGAGTGGACCGACCTTTACCTTTATCTCAAACTTTCTTCATGAAAAAAACACATCCCTTAAAGCCATAGTATCAACACACTATTTCTGTGATCTTCTCTGATCCGACAACCTCTGACATCTCTGAGTTTCTCTAATTCTCCAAATCTTCTAACTCTCAAGAGAGAAACAATGTTAGCATTTTGAGTCCAATATGACCTTCATATACTCTTCAAGCCATGTATTTGGAATTGAAATATTAACGCTATTTCAGTTGTCCAGAATCTGCATTACTTTGCATTATACAATTCTGGCCTCTTGCACATTCCTGATTACCTTCACTTTACAATTGGTGGCCATTATCCTCAGCCAGGTCAACATCAATCTCTAGAATTCTTTCCTTACATTTCTTAACCATTACTTTTTCATTTACAATGTTGCTTAAAGCCTACTTCTTTAATCAGCATTTTGTCACTTGTTCTAAGATCTCTTAATGGCAAATGTGCCCTTTCTAAGTACCTTGTAATGTTTTACTGGATTAAATGTGTTGCAAAATGTTAGCTTGTGTCATTGTTAAAGTGACATGATTTAGTTGCAATATAATCTGGTGAGAGTGATAGTTTATTTACCTTATCGGATTGATGAATTTCTTCATACATCGTTGCTGATGAGTTGTGTGAATACAACAGCAAGCGTTACAACCAAACATCTGCTGCAAACAACCATGGCACACTCTGTCAATTAGACTTGTGCCTACCAATTAAATTCTGTGATATTTTTGTCTGCAAGTTGATGTTGACATGTGAACTGGAAAGGATGCACACTCCTCTATTAGGACCAAAGTGGACAGCATAAGCAACTGTATATCTCCTTAATTAATCAGATTGAAGTACTGTGAAATTAACAATGTGCGGAATGAGAAATATGGGCTAGTTGAAGAGTCTAAAGTCAATATCAAATCAATTACAGAAATAAAAATAAAATGAGGGACTGAATTGAAGGAGGGAAGAGAAAAATATAAATGAAAAAAGTTATTGTAATTGGGCTAGATCACTTATACTTAATTTTCTGCATCAAAGAATTTGACTGGCAAAGACTAAAATAGATAAAGCAGGCTGCTTGCTTTGCAACATATCATCAAATGTTCAGTCCCCTCTACCACTAATGCTCAGTAACTGCAGTATATACCATCTACAAGATGCACTGCAAAAATTCAGCAAGACCCATGAAGCAGCACTGTCCAAAACCACAATTACTACCATCTGTAAAGACAAGGGTCAGCAGATACATGGGAGCACCATCATCTGGATGTTCACCTCCAAGCCACACACTATCTTAACTTGGAAATATATTGCTGTTCCTTGACTGGGTCAATATTCTGGAATTCCTTGCCCAACAACATTGTGCTTTGACCTACACCAAATGGACTGAAGCAGTTCAAGAAGGCAAACCACTACCCTGTCAAAGGCAGCTTGAGAGGGGCAATGTGCTGACCCAGGTTTGTTGCAGCAAATGTTTGGTTGTAATGCTTGCTGTTGTATTCACACAACTCATCAGCATTGATGTATGAAGAAATTCATCAATCAAATAAGGCAATTAAACTATCACTCTCACAGGATTATAATGCGATTAAATCATGCCACTTTTACAATTAAAAATCAACTATGTTGTTCAAGTTTTGTCAGAAGGACACTTTACTCTTGTGAGTTTTATTTGGCCACAATTATTCAAGGAACTTTAGGTCACTCGGTACTTTTGAATGTGGAGCCAGACAGTTACTGCCAGCTTTATGAAGAAAAGGCTCCAAAGCTCTGTGAATGCACTTTGACAGATCCAGTTCTAATTACATAGAGTGCCAAATATCCTTCCACTTTCTTCCTAATCAGGAATTTGCTGATTTCCTTTTTAAAAGATTCAATAAACTTCATCTCCTTCATGGTTGGTGGCAATTCATGGTAAACTCAGTTTTTTAAAAAAAGTCTGGTTTCAAGTATATTTTCATTTCTACTTCATATTTTTTCTGAACTTATAACTTTATTTCTTTTCCAGTGTCTCATAAATAATTTCTCAGATTGCACCATATCAACTTGATTTTGTTTATTTTATGAAGAGATGCAATGGAATGTTATTTCCATTTTATGAACTCAGTCATCATCATGTAGTTCGGAGCCAAGTAAAACCTCTTCAACTTAGTCTCAAATATATACTTAACCTTAGCCCCTGTTACAGTACCAATATGGCATTTCAATTATCAACATCTTTGTAACCTTACTGAACTCAGCAAAAAGTTATTAATATTGTTCCTATGCTGTAAACTCATGGCCAACAGGATTTGGATCTGAAGCTCACTTTGTTTAGCAACATCAATGTTGTTGAGTGTGGAAGCTATCATCCTATCTTGTCTGAGTCATTTCAGATGGATAACAATGATTTGAGAGGTAGCTGTCCCACAACATTGTCCTAGCAAAACCACCTCCCGTTTTACAAATTGAAAATACTTGAACCATATCCCCTTCACATCCTTCTTCTGAGAAAGTGAATTTTCTTTCCCACACCTATGAAACATTCCCATGTCATCTTTCTTCAGTTCATTTAGAGCAGTAGGGACCAAATTAGCATATTTGCCAATCAAAATAGAGAATGGAATGCCTCTTCCTTCTCATAGTTTAATTTCTCAAATTTTCGAGCAGATTTTCCAGTTAAACACAAAGAAAGGAAATGTTTCTGTCAAGTTTAATTTATCACTGGCAATTAAGGCAAGTGGTGTGCTGTATCTACCCTTTTTAAATATGTGTATTTGTTTAATCAAAAATGCCAATTAAAACAATGGAGGAAAGAATTTTCCTCTCGAATGTAAATGGCTCCTTTCTGAAATTCAGTTGCAGAATTTCACCACCAATTATGGAAGTTTAATCTTCCCCCTCCTTATTGGAATATCCAAAATACAAAATGAAATTCTTTGTGGAAATTGGCCAGGTTTTGGACTGACCAGGAATTTGTTGTCTACTATCTTAGCATTCAGTCTTTTGTGTGACTGTAAAGAAAATTGAAAACCTTTGTTGTCTCCAAATATGCCGTGGATTTTACCAATGTACCGACGTCCACTTACAGGCAGACTAGAAGCCTCAAGAGTAAAGAACTGATCTCAAGACTAGTCAAGCTCATCTCAGCTCCAGTCTATTGAGTTTCCAACACAGCCAAAATCCCCTGAAACCATCTGGTTTACAGATGTGTCTTTCCTTAATTCAATGACAGAGACATTCACAATAATTTTATGGAAAGGTGATATTTAGTGTCATCAGACAGCAACTAGGCATTGTCCAAATGCATTTACATCACTGTTGGTTTGCCAATTCAGCACAGCATGGCTATTTAAACACATGCACCCATGAAGTCCGAAATAGAGACTCGATAAAGTATGCAATTTACTTTGAAACAACAATGGGAAAAGCAGCATTTCTAGTCTATTTTCAGAAATGTGATCTATTTATTTTGGAACAATGACCTGCTTAAAAATTTGTAGGTAAGAAAATACTTTTGTTCTGGCTCGGCTGTGTTTTGATAAAGTTTGCACATAATTTCCTCCCCACATTCGATTGAAATTGTGATTTTACAGACCGACTTTCACAATGACACAACGAATTCTGATGGCAGTGACAGCTCAGATTATCTGAGATCACAGGATACCGGATGGATGACTCTGAACAGAGCTCTTCATCTATTATTTGGTTTGGAAGCATTTCCCCTGACAGGCCCTTATGATGTTTAAAAACTGAAAGAACTGTGGATGCTGTAAATCCGGAACAAAAACAAAGTTGCTGGAAAAGCTCAGCAGGTCTGGGAGCATCTGTGAAAGCAAAAAACAGAGTTAATGTTTCGGGTCCGGTGACCCTTCCTTAGAACCCTTATGATGTTTTATGCTTTTTAAAGTAACACACTTATAATAACTTCAGAAAGTTTTCTCTGAACGTTCATGACTCGCAGTATTGGACTTGCATCTACAGCAATCAGCAGTGCCTCAAAACCTAAGTCTAATGCTTGTATCTTTAGTCTAAATCCCAACATTTTTGAGATGAGTGTGCTTGCTGAAAAATCTGTAGGATTTTGTTGAGTGGATATCATTTTATTAGGTATTCTTCCCAGTTTCAAATTTGGCAGTGCAGCCTCCAAATTCAAAACATGATTTACATTCAGGCATTATTTTTGGTTACAAGAATCATGAAAGTCTGTTAAACAGAAATGATGCATTTCATTCCTACTGAATTTTCATTTGCCAAGTGCTGATTTGATAGTGAGAAGGAAGAAAACAAGTTAGATAATTGTGCACTTAACAACTAGGGTGTCATATAGCACAGTGGAGTTCAATAGTTTAATCAAAGGAAAAGAACAAGTAAAAGACTTCAAAAGTCAAGAAATATTTTTATTCAAGGGCATAGCACACTTATAAATGACCTAGAATAAGGCAAACGTAAAACATAAAAAAGGTGCTTGAGGGGAAAGAACATCAGTCATGACCAAAAATAAACTTGACACACATCCTACAGCATCGGGTCTAAGATAGATAAGGTTAAGCAATCAATGTGTGTTATTTTCATTGTCTTCAGTGTTCCTGGGCAGTTCATGTTGAAATAAGACAACAACATTTCATAGGATGTTGATAGATCTGATTGTATCTGCAATCACTCACAGCAAAACATACCTCTCAGTAGGGTTTCATCCTCACTATGTATTTCCTACAGGGTATGAAATCTTTTCAATTACAGTGACTATAAAATGTGTTACTATTTCCACCAACTTTCCCACAGACATCCAAATTGTTGACTGCCTTTCCTTAAGACAGAAGGAGTAAAGATGAAAGTCAAAACTTGTAAGATAAGAATCAATTGTAATGAAAATAGTTATAAAAGCAAGAATTTGTTTGGGGGCTAAATGGTAACTATATCCTTGCTTATCTAGCAAGAAAAATGAATTTGACATTTGCCATCAAACAAATTTAGTTTAAAAATCACAACTGAATTATTTTCTGTGACTCATGAAATGGCAATGAATTTTTAGCCATAATCCCAGCTGTATTAAAAAAAATAGCCTTATGATTTTCCTTGAGGAATATTATGCTCAGTTTCTAGACCTCCAATAGTAATCACTGTTTAATTTATACTGGGTCTGTAGTTACGAGAAAAAATTATTTGCACAGAAATAATGAAAGAAGTTTCGGAACTTAATCATCCATCTTTGGTAAGAATATTAAAAGATATCTGCGTTTGTACAAAGGCCACTGATCACTCCAAAACAAAATCACATTTCAAATAAAATCTTTCCTGTCTGCCAACAAGTTGGTCACATAAAACCACCAAATCATCAGTGATTTCACTCATAAACCACCCACCAGAAACTAAAGAGCCAACTATCAGACACATCATGATACATTGATGCACAGGATTAAATCACAGAAATGAAAGACCGAATTATGGACCTAATATGGCTGTAGTTAGTTTCAGACACTTGCATTCTTATCATCAAATGACAACATTTTCACATGATGACAGAAATTGTAAAGGCATTATGTGAATCCTTATTTTCACTCTGCATCTAATTATGAAACAGGCACAGCTTTCCACAGAACGGAAAATTTGTGACCATTCAGATTGACTGAGGCTTTAGGCTTCGATCTAATGGGGTCAAAAATGAATGGTGCCTGAAGATATTTATAGAGATCCCAACACATAATTCATTTGTTTGGTCTGATTTGTTGTAGCTAGCACATAGACTTCATTCAGCCTGCTTACTTACATGATAGCTGCTAATAGTCTAGTGCTGTACTGCTTAGTGGCTGCCGAGCTCAGTCGGGGGCTCAAGCTTGTACAAGGCTCACACCTCTTAAACTGGACGTGAATGAGGCTGGAAAAGTAACATTAGGGAATAAAGAAATGGCAGAAGCACTGAATAAGTACTTTGCAACAGTTTTCACAATGGAAGACACCGCAAGCATATCAGAATTTCAAGAGTGTCAGGGGGCAGGGGTGAGTGTAGTAGCCATCACTCATGAGAAGGTGCAGGGAAGTTGAAAAGTCTAAAGGTGGATAAATCATCTGGTCCAGATGCACTACACTACAGAGTTGTGAAGGAGACAGTTGAGGAGATTGTAGGAGGCATTGGTGGTAATTTTTCAGGAACTACTGGAGTCGTGGAGGCACCCAGAAGACTGGAAAATGTCTAATGTAACAGCCTTGTTTAAAATGTGAGGGAAGCAGAAGATAGATAGTATAGGCCTCTTAGCCTGATCTCGATAGTTGGTAAGATTTTAGAGTCAATTACCAGAAATGAGATTGTGGAAGTACATGATAGTGTGAATATAAAAGAGGGCAGAATTAGCACAGCTTTGTCAAAGGGAGGTCATGACTGAGAAATCTGTTAGAATTCTTTGAGGAGGGGTAACAAGTAAGGTAAAAATAGGAGAGCCAGTGGACGTTATCTGTTTGGATTTCCAGAAGAAACTAAAGAGCCAACTATCAGACACATCATGATACATTGATGCACAGGACTAAATCACAGAAACGAAAGACCGAATTATGGACCTAATATGGCTGTAGTTAGTTTCAGACACTTGCATTCTTATCATCAAATGACAACATTTTCACATGATGACAGAAATTGTAAAGGCATTATGTGAATCCTTATTTTCACTCAAACCGAATGCTGACATTGGATTTGTCTTCATAACTGCCAACTGAACCTTAAGAAAACCCTGAACTAGGACACCTAATACTCTTTGTGCTTTAGATTTCTGAAGCCTTTCCCTGCTTAGAAAATTGTCTATGCCTTAATTCCTCTGAACAAAGTGCATAACCTCACATTGAACACATTTTATTCCACCTGCTACTTCCTTATCAACTCCCCCAGCCTGTCTCATTCCTTCTGCAGCATCCCCCATTCCCCCCACCTATCTTTATGTCATTTGCAAAATTATCAATAGTGTCCTCTGTTCCTTCATCCACATTGTTGATTATGATGTGACTATTGTGGTTCGCATACTGACCCCTATAGAACTCCACTAGTCACCAACTGCCATCCTGAAAAAGACCCCTTTATCCCCATTCTGTGCTTCCTGCCAGTCAGCCAATTCTCTATCCATGCCAATACCTTACCCCCAACACCATGGGCTCTTACAAGCTAGTATACAAGCTAGTACGGAAGTGTCACTAGGAGTTCAATTGAGACATTTAAGAGGGCATTAGATGATAATTTAGAACAAAATAATTTACAAATATGTGTGGGGAAAAGCCAGAGATTGGTATAAAGTAATCATGTTCATTTGAAGAGCCAACATAGACACAATATGTTGACTAACCTCCTATTTTTGTGATTCTGGTGATAGGTTTATTTTGTGAAAAATGGAGCTGGATTCTCTAATAAAGTCATAAAAATTGAGCTGAGCTTACCCTCAGTGGAAACTAGTTTGGAGACATGCAAAGGGTCCAGAGGGAAAGAGGAGAACTAGCGTTTGCATTATACTTTACATGGGGTGTCTGGCTCATGAACACTCATAGTTACAAATGTAATCCCATACTGGGATGTAATATTAAAGACTTGACATTTGAATATTTCCTATACTTATGAATGGCTAGGTTCTGACTCTTGTACAAATCAACATGCAAAACAGATTTAAGAACAGAACCTGTTCGGAACCCAGGGTCTACCTGTAGGTTTACTCTACAAAACCATTGTGAATACCTGAAAATGTTTTGCTTCTATTCAACATATGGATATTAGTGTGTGAAAATTCCAACACTAACTTGGCAGAGGGAATTGCATAAGGATTGGACCCTATCCTTTCCAGCTTGGGGCTGGCGGCCAACTTCATGAGAGCATTTGCAGACATGACCGAGATGGAGTGTTTAATGATTGTTGACGCAGCTTCCAATGTAGCAGAAACTGAAGCCAACCAGCATCTGGATGCTTCACTGGGAGCTCAGAATGAAGCTTTGCTGGGTAAGCTTGTTGCTGCCATCATAGTAGTAGATTGCAATGTGCAAAAAGAGACTTGCAGCCCAACACAGCAGTTCATGAGTCTGACTCCTTATAAATTGCTAGAATTGTTGAAAGAGTAGGAATGGCACCATGGAACACTAAACTGCTGACCTGGGTAGCACAGTGGCTCAGTGGTTAGCACTGCCTCACTATACCAGGGATCTGGTTCAATTCCACTCTCAGCCAACTGTCTGTGTAGAATTTGCACATTCTCCCCGTGTCTGCGTGGGTTTTTGCTAAGTGCTCCAGTTTCTTCTCACAGCACAAAGATGCACAGATTAGGTGAATTGGCCATGCTGAATTGCCTATAGTGTTCAGGGATGTGTAGATTTGATGTGTTAGCCATGTGAAATGCAGGGTTTCAGGGAAAGGGTAGGGGGATGTGATGCTCTTCAGAGGGGCGGTGTGGACTTGCAAGGCCAAAGAGCCTGTTTCCACACTGTAGGGATTCTATGATTTCTCAGGTTGGCAGCATTTACCTTGTCACTGTTACCAGTTTCCTGTCAGCCCACCCAGACTGCAATGCCATCCTCTTTGCCAGTGCCTTGATATTTCTCACTCTTTGGCAGTGTTTGCAGACCCAGTATTCCAGAGTTAACACAGGCACTATGGTATTTTGTATTGTGTTAAACAACCTAATGATGAATTTCCTTTTACTACAACAGCTCACCATCACTGTGCTGAGCTAAGTTGGACAAATGCATGCCTGGGTTCCTGTTCCTTATTCCTCAATTTCACGGCCCTCTGAAAATTGCAATAGATGGAGTGGTGAAGTCAGGATCATGTTTAAATATAATTGCTTTCCTCACTACCATCTACTGTGTAATGCCATCATTATCCATTCAACCATAATTTACTAATTGCCTTCTTCTGGAGAAAAACATTTAAAGGAATTATTTGAAACATTTCCACAATCAATATCTGTTAAACTGTTTAGTAAAATGGAAAGTCAATGCTGGTGTGACGTGCATGCAGGATTGTTCAGCACTCCACTGTAAAGTCAATAGAAAAGTTTCATTCATTCTGTATCTTTTCTTTGATATTTTGTTGTCTGCTATTCAGATTTCATTACAGGAAACAACAATCATCTTCCAAACTGATCTAAACATTTCATGAGTGGCAATCATCTCATTTTCCATTGAGGCAAAAACTTAAATTTAGATGTAATGCTGAGATAGACAAAGTTATTATCATATTTGGAAGACTTCAATTGTACACAGCATGCTTCAGCAAAATAATACTCAAGTGACCTATTCCAAATGTTAATTGAGCAAGCCAGAGCAATAAATCATGAGTTACCCAATGGCCCATTTTAAAATATGTTAGATAATTGCTTTGACCACATACAGGGTTATTCTCATTTAGATTTCTTAATGCATGTTGTGATCTATTTCCTGTACTGGCAGCAGCTTTTTGGTCCTTCATCTCCATAGACATCAATTTGACAACAGTCTGTGGAAAGCACAGAAAAAAATGATACTGTCTTTTATTAAATCTTGAGTGAAATGAAGTCAAGCCCCCCTCCTCAACAGGAAACAATGAGATCATAGTACAAAAGTGCTTCATGTCTGGCACTAAATTTGTTACTAGGGATTGAAAATGTGGTCACTAGCCAGGTCCCAATTTTGACATCCAGCGTTTCACCTACAGCATAATAAGCGTTTTGTTCTACCTTGGATTTTATGTGGTGGGCACCTCATTAGATGTGAGTGTATAAATATGACAGAAATTGATTTGCATCTCTTTTACGATGCCACATTGGTGATGCAAGCTTAATCCATGACCAAATGCATAAAGCTCCAGAATTGGCTCAAATCTCAAACTGACATCAAACAGACAGGTTGTAAGTATCACTCATGTTGTTTAGTGGCAGTACACCTAATATGGAGCCTGAATATGATGAATCTGTGATGTTATTCAAAGGCAGCTTGTAGTTCTTAAAGGGTAAGTACACTTTGGAAGCTGTACAATGTAGCTTGCAATGGAGACTTCAGATATGCTAGAAACATCTGCTGTGAGAGTCCACATAATTTTAGATGCTGCGCTGACAGATCCTGTTTAAAATTGAGTTTCAAAGAGTGAGGGGCGGTTTGATTGAAATATATTAAGTCCTGAATGGTCACGGCAAGGTGGATGTGAAAAGGGTGCTTCCTTTTGTGAGTGAGTCCAGAATTAGGGAGGGCACTGTTTTGAAATTACAGGTCACCCTTTCGTAACAATATGGATGTAGCTGTTTCATTGGGTTCTGTGGCATCAGAACTATCCACTTCAGAAGGCAACAGAAGCAGTATCAGTGATTTTTTTGAAGGCAGCGGTACATGAACTTTTGTTTGGCAAAGGAATCAAAGCCTATTGGAGGTAGATGGGAATGTGGAATTCAAAACACAAACAGATCAGCCATGATCTTATTGAATGGCAGAGGGACTGAATGGCCTATTTCTGCTCATATTTTATATGATTCTGTGTTTGCAGGCCAAAGATAAAAAGCTGGAGCATTAAAATGTTGTTCACACGTGGAACCTTAGACAGCAACTAATGTCCAGGTAGCAACAGCAAGAGGCAGTCAATTAAAAGACGGGCAAAACCTGGCTGCAATATCTCAAAAAAATTATTGCCCAGAGCAGAACCTCTGCAGCATTACTCCCAGTTCAATCACATAATACGTGCTGCTGGGTTCTACACCACCTGCACTGCTCACAAGTTTTCTCTCCTATATTTATGTTCAGTCTCTGATATAATCACTGCACCACACTTCATTCCACTTTCTTCCTGTCTATTGCCACACTCTGCAATTATTTCCTCACTTGCCTCCCACATGATCTCATTTTGGACTCTGCATTCCCAGGACACCTCATGAGACTATGTTAACAAATTTGCACCTTGCTTGCATGGCAAGCTGTTAAATTATACTTTGGAGCAGTGAGGACAGAAAACAGGTGAGCCTACACATGAGTTCAATCCCCGTGGGAGGTTGAGATCCTAGACAGTCTTGGTGAGGCAAAATGGGCCTCAGTTATTACAGAGATAATAGGAACTGCAGATGTTGGACAATCTGATTTCTGATGAAGGGTCTGGGCCCAAAACGTCAGCTTTCCTGCTCCTAAGATGCTGCTTGGCCTGCTGTGTTCATCCACCTCTGCACCTTGTTATTTCAGTTAGTACAGGCAGGAGGATGTGCCCTCAAAGATGCCTTTTGCATCTTATCCTCTTATTTTCCTCGCTTCTCCAATCCAACATCACCTTACACACTGCATTACTAAGTGGATGAATTTTTACCAGACTGGCTTGAGATTATCGACTATGCCACTCATTCCTAGGTGCTCAAAAAATGGAAATAGTGTCTCCTACTCCCCCCTTTATGTTCTCCTTAATATTATGAAATTCGGAAGATACCATTGTTGAAACCGCAACAAGCTGTTGTATAGCATCTTGTAGATGTCGCAAAGATTTCTAAAATCTGCAAGTGTTTTAAATAAACCAAATATCCGTAAGTGTGTCTCGCACTCCAAACAAATTTTGTAGAGTTAGCTCAGGACTCATCTTCAAAGTATCTGTAACATATCTGTAAATTTGACTTGATGCTAGTAGTTTACATTTCAGAGATAAAAATTGGTATGAAAGGTAACATTAGGCTTGGTGTAACAGAGTCAGAAGTCACATGCTTATAGTCCAACAGGTTTATTTCAAATCACAAGTTTTAAGAGTGCTGTTCTTTCATCAGGCTCCTTCGCCACTTCCCCTGATGAAACAGTCATGCTCCAAAAGCTTGTGATTTGAAATAAACCTGGTGTTATTAGACCTCTGACTTTATCCACCCCAGTCCAACACTGATACCACCACATCATGGTGTAACGTAACTGCTGGCTCACTACCACTTGATTTGGTCTTACCACATAAAACCTTTTTCACCCCCATCATATTTGTATCACATCCTGAACACGCAGAAATCATTCACTATTTTATAGTTTGGGTAGAAATCAATGGTAGCCTCCTTCTGTGCTTTCAGATTCTACAATTCAACCATCTGCAACCAATGATAATTAAAAACATGCTAAACATTGCGACTAGAAATTAATCTGTGCTGTTGCGTTAGTTAGAGTCATAGAGATGTAAAGCATCATCATTGGGTTATCATGTTTGTGCTAGTCAAAAACAACTATCTGATTATTCTAATCCCATTTCCCAGCACTTGGCCCATAGCCTTGCATGTCTTGGCATCACAAATGCACATCTGAATACCTCTTCAATGTTTTGAGGGTTTCTGCCTCCACAGGCAGTGAGTTCCAGTCTCCCACAACCCTCTGGGTAAAAAAGCTTTCCTTAACATTTGCTCTAAATCTTCTGCCCCTTACCTCGATCCTCCATTGGTTACTGGTCATTCATCCCTCCATCTTGTCTATGCCCGTCATCATTTTACACATCTCAGTCATGCCCCTCTCAACCTCAATAAAAACCAAATGAACTGCAGATGCTATACATCAGAAACAAAAACAGAACTTGCTGGAAAAGTTCAGCAGGCCTTGGCAGCATCTGTGAAGAAAAATCAGAGTTAACATTTTGGGTCCGGTGATCCTTCCTCAGAACTGTCTCAATCTTCTCTGCTCTAAGGAAACAACTCCAACAGTAGAATTTATACTGTTAGTTTGTAATAAACATTGCATCCTTGTTCATAAAAGAGTACAAAGAGAAGCCCATCAAACCACAGTCCAATACGTTCAGGACAAAATTAATGACCACTTGAGAAATTGCTGATTAATTGAGGAAACTCCGTGGATTTGTGAAGGGAAAATTATATTGAACTAACTTTCTTGATTATTTTTGATGAGGTAACAGAGGATTCATGAGAATAGTGCTGTTGAAATGGTGAACGTGGATTTCCAAAAGCCATCCGATACAACACTACACAACAGAGCTAGGAGCAAAGATAAAGCTCATGGAATAAAAGGCACAGTAGCAACATGAATACAAAATTGGCTGATCAACAGGAAACAAAGTGTATTTGGTATATCATCTGTTCATTATAATGGATTTCCCCAGGGATCTGTGTTAAGTGTCTGCTTTTCCAGATATATATTAATTGGCCAGTTCTTCATTTACAGGGCCAATTTGAAAGTGTATCAATTATACAAAATTTGGAAGTATTGTGAACCATGAGGAAGCTAATGTAAAACTTTGAAAAACATAGTTTGGTAGAATGGGTGAGCAAGTAGCAAATGAAATTTAATGTAGAAAGGTCTTTATTTTGGTATGAAGAATGCAGAGAGACCATATGAGATAAAAGATGCTAAAATAGTTCCAAAGGGTATGCAGCAGCAGAACAACCTGTATATATATATGCACAGAAATATTTGGAGGTGGCTGGACAGGTTGAGTGAATAGTTCATAAAACAGATGGCATCCTTGAATTTATCAATAGGGGCTTGGAATACAACATCAAGGAATTTGTGTTAAATCTGTATAAGACACTGGGTCCAACTCAAATAGGGCATTGAAACTAATTTTGGGAGCCATTCTTGAAGAACGAAGTAAGAAAGCAGCAAAATGCAAGAGAATGTTTCTATCGATAAGGAGCTTTGGTCAGATAAAGAGATAAGCAAAATTAGGTCTGTTCTACTTGCAGAAGACAAAGTTTAAGGTGATTACATTGATGTACTCAAAATCATGAGTAGAGATTGAATAGGTGGAAACTGTTCCGATTGGTAGAAGTATCAAGAACAGATGGTACAGAGGTGAGGTTATTGAAAAAGAAGCAATAGCAACATGAGGAAAAAATGACCTCACACAGCAAGATTTATCATGTGCTGCCAGACATCATGGTGGAGAGAGGGTCAAATGAGACTTTCGAAAGAGAATTGGGTCATTATCCAAAAAAGGAACATTTGCAGGACTATAGGGAAAAGGCAGATGAGTAGCATTAGGCAAATTGCTCCTTTAGAGGTCGAGCACTGATGCAAAATTGTCAAATGGCCTTCCTCTGTGCTATAAACATCGTATTTTCAAGAATGTTTACATTACAATCTCTCTCAATTTATCAATTCCTGGGAAAGCATTGAATCAAGGAATTGTTGTTCTGTTTAGACTCTCCACATTTAAATGGATATGGCCTACTATATAGCTGTGTTCTACTTGTGATAATTTTCTTGTTCATGAATAAAATGCTTATCTAGCCATCCAGAAAGGAAGAAAATAACAGGTGAATTGCTTCTGGATTGGACTTGATCGTATCTTTGTCTGTACTTCAATGAGTCTTTGTTTGGTGTTCAGTTTTGCTTGTAATTTTAGACATCAAAAGAAAACATCAGCTTAAACATTGGGCTCAATCTACAGTTCCGAAGTTCAGTGGTGAGAAAGTGACAGAAAGAAAGGAAGCTTTGTTTGCTGTTTCTGGCAAAAAGTACTTATGGACTGATTGTTTGTCTTCCAATATTAGAGCTCTTTTTGAATAAAACAAAGTGATTTGAAGAGGTTAAATTAACCCCCTGTAAAGCTCACTAAACTTGCAATGTGACTTTACCTAGAATACACCTCCTCCCACCCACCAGCCTGCAAAAATTCCATCCCCAATTCCCAATTCCTCCGCCTCTGTTGCATCTGCTCCCAGGATGAGGCATTCTACTCCCGCACATCTCAGATGTCCATGTTCTTCAAGGACCACAACTTTCCCCCGCAGTGGTCGCGAACCCTCTAGACCGCGTCTCCCGCAATACATCCCTCACACCCCGCCCCCTCAACCACCGCCCTAAGAGGATCCCCCTCATTCTCACATCCCACCCCACCAACCTCTGGATACAACGCATCATCCTCTGACACTTCCGACATCTACAATCTGACCCCACCACACAAGACATTCTTCCATCCCCAACCTTGTCTGCCTTCCGGAGATAGCACTCTCTACGTGACTCCCTTGTCCGCTCCACACTCCCCTCCAACCCCACCACACCCAGTACCTTCCCCTGCAACCACAGGAAGTGCTACACTTGCCCTCACACCTCCTCCCTCACCCCCATCCCAGGCCCCAAGATGACTTTCCATATTAAGCAGATGTTCACCTGCACATCTGCCAATGTGGTATACTGTATCCATTGTGCCCGGTGTGGCCTCCTCTACATTGGGGCAACTGAGCTGAGGCTTGGGGACCGCTTTGCAGAACCCCTCCGCTCGGTTCACAATAAACTACTGCACCTCCCAGTCGCGAACCATTTTAACTCTCCCTCCCATTCCTTAGATGACATGTCCATCATGGGCCTCCTGCAGTGCCACAATGATGCCACCCGAAGGTTGCAGGAACAGCAACTCATATTCTGCTTGGGAACCCTGCAGCCCAATGGTATCAATGTGGACTTCACAAGCTTCAAAATCTCCCCTTCCCCCACTGCATCCCAAAACAAGCCCAGTTCTTCCCCTCCCCCCACTGCATCCCAAAACCAGCCCATCTCGACCCCTCCCCCCACTGCATCCCAAAACCAGCCCAGCCTGTCTCTGCCTCCCTAACCTGTTCTTCCTCTCACCCATCCCTTCTTCCCATCTCAAGCCCAACCTCCATTTCCCACCTACTAACCTCATCCCGCCTCCTTGACCTGTCTGTCTTCCCTGGACTGATCTATCCCCTCCCTACTTCCCCACCTATACTCTCCTCTCCACCTATCTTCTTTTCTCTCCACCTTCAGTCCGCCCCCCCCCCTCCCTATTTATTCCAGAACCCTCTCCCCATCCCCCTCTCTAATGAAGGGTCTAGGCCCGAAACGTCAGCTTTTGTGCTCCTGAGATGCTGCTTGGCCTCCTGTGTTCATCCAGCTCCACACTTTGTTGACAAAGATTACCTGTTGCATTGTGAAACTATCGAGACATGGTCAGAATGTTGTGCACGTCAGTATTGTTCGATTATCCATAAAAGAAAAAGCACCTTGCATTGTTTGTCTGCAGCAAGAATATTTTCTACAAACATAACTAAAAACATCAGAGATAAAAATGTGAAATCATTTATGCAGCCGTGCGGTAATCAATGTATAATGATTCAATCAAAATTCTGACACAAGCCCCCAAAATGTCATATTAACAAACCTGCCGTCTAAAATCCCCTTTAGATCACCAATAGTCAATCCTACTTGATCAGCTGAGTTTTCAATATGGTAGCAGCAAAATAATTGCAGAAGGTCCCAGCAGTTGTGAACTCTTTCACGTCTTGAGCCATGTGATTCCCCGAGAAAGGTGCCCAAGAGTCTCGTTGTGTAATTAATGAGATGAAGCTCAGAAGACTGTGTGAGCAAAATCACTCCAAGGCAACGTAGATCAACAACCACGAATCTGAATTGACTAAACAATTCAAACAAAAAAAATTTTTTTTAACTACAATCTTTTAAGTATAAAACCTGTGTTTTTGTTTCCATGGTTCAAAACTGGTTTACATAATAGTTTGAATTCAGTTCCTGTTTGCTCATCCTAAAAGAAAATCTGAATTCTCATAAGTACTTATGTTATTTCTTATGATGAAGTAGAAACTATGTCACTTAATAATGTTTTAGCCCAGGCTAGACTCCCTCAAAATATTTTAAGGTAGCCTAGACCCTAACTTTTCCTTATTTTAAAGGCAAAGGTGAAGTGAGTGTTACTGGTGTAATGTAATTGGTCAAACCACTTGGCTTTAAGCAAAAAAAAAATTAAACAATACAGTTGAACTACAAACAAAAGAAAGGGGAATTTAGAGTAACTTAACTATTGGAAAACCTAACTCACCCAATACAGGAACTTAGCTAATTAACTGTTCCAATGTAGTAACATCCTATAAACACAGCCCTTGGCCAGGAAGGTAAATTCAATCACAGATTCTTACAGGCAGGGGGGAGCAACATTCAAAGAAAGATTTCAGAGAAAGTCAGAGGAATCTTTTAATAAATCTTGCAACACTTCTGGTATTCAAAACATCTTGTGATTGCTACAGCTAAAAAAAAACTAGAAATAACCCAAACTGGAGAGCTGGCCACTCCACCTCCCTTGTTTAATCTGTTACTCCCCAGAATCTTTGGCACTTCTGCCTTTTCAAACCCTCTTCAAAAAAACCCTAGGACAAAATAACCTTTTTCAAGTGACAGCATCGTCACTCCTCTCCCTGTAAAGTAATGAACCATCAGTATACACAGATGGCTTCATTTTAAAGCCTTTAATCTTAGTCTATGAGTACACTACAATAGATATAGATTACATTGATACTAAGGATGCAAACATTCACTACTGCATTCTATTTTGGTCCATTTACTCCTGCCACTGAAGGCCTCCATCTTTCTTCATCCAAGATGTCACAACGCATCAGCAATTACATTTTCTTGTAAATACCCTGCCTGCCATGTGTATAATTTTCAAATTGAATGGCTGCAATGATAAGTTCCATCTAAACAGTTTGGAATTTTTGTCCTTAAATTTCTCCAAAAACTTGAATGGGTTATGAACAATTTATACAATTGTCTGAGGCATCCTACTGGCAATATAAATGTTGAAATGTTATAACGGCAACACCACGCTCAAGGTCTCCTTCTCAATCATGGAATATTTCTGTTCATGAATACTCAATTTCCTGGAGAAATAACTGATAGTCTTTCCATCTTCTTGTCATCTTCTTGTAAGAGTGCGGCACCGACACCCACATCACCAGCATTGATAGCCACCTTGAATGGTAGGTGTGGCTAATACTGGGGCAGTGGCTGACACAGCTTTCAGGCTGTCAGATATCTTCTGAGATTCTGCTGTCCACTGAAATTTTCTGCTTCTTCAATAAGTCAGTCAGTGGAGCAACCACACTGCTAAAACTTGGTACAAATTTCTGATAAAACCTATTCAATCCCAGGAATCATAGTACTGCCCTATTCATTGATGGTATGGGAAACTCTTTGTTTTCACATTCTGAGGGGCCACCTGCCCTAGTCCAATAAAATGACCTAGGAACATGACTTGGGCTTTGACAAATTCACTCATAGCCAGGTTTATCACCAAGACTGCCTCCCAAAGTCAATCAAATAATTCTGATAAATGCTGCAAATGTTCCTTTCATGTGTGACTAAAAATCACAAGGTTGTTGTTGTATATCACACAATTGGATAATCCAGAAATGGCTTAATTGGTTCGTCTTTGAAATATGGCTGGTGCATTTTTCATACCAAATGGCATGACTTTAAATTGATACAATCTCTTCAATGTCATGAAAGCCAACTGTCTTTGTTCATTCAGATAAAGGTGCCTGCCAGTATCATCTGATTAAGTCCAACTCAGAAACATATAAGTTGCTTGTCCCACCTTCTCAATACGCAGTCTTCCAAACATGGAATCAGATATGAATCGGAAATTATAACTGCATTGACTTTGCGATAGTCCACACATAATCATCGGGTACCATCTGGTTTTTTGCGCCATTACAATGGGTGAGGTCTAGATGCTGCAACCCATTTTGATTATGCTGTCTTGGAGCATACATTCACTCTCTTTTTGAACCTGTGCCAAATTTAGAGGGTTAAGTCTATAAGACTGTTGCTTAATTGGAACAACATTTCTTACACTTACATCATGCAGAATTAAATTAGTACTTACCAGCTTATTCCAACATACATCCCCTTACAATAGTAATAATGTTTTTAGGTCATTTCGAGTTTCCTCTGCAAGGTAACTCAAGAATTTATCAGACACTACAAGGTATAATGCTAGATGAACACAGCAGGCCAGGCAGCATCAGAGGAGCAGAAAGCTGACGTTTTGGGTTTAGACCCGAATTTATTTCAATTTTTGAGAACTTTCTCATTGTCCAATTTAATTTGAGGAATGTCCAATTCAGTATCTTCTTAATTTGGTTCTTCACGCTGTGTTGTAGTGAGTAACACATTCTCCTTTTGCTTTCCTTCCCTATCAAAATACCATTTGAGCATACTCGCATGGCACACACTGTGAGATTTGTTTCTTTCTGGAGTCCTTATCAAATAGTTCACCTCACTCAATTTCCTTTCAATTTGATAAGGGTCACTAAACCTTGATTTTAAAGGTTCACCTAGCACTGGGAGTGACATTAACACTTCATCTACGTTAGTAAAATTGTGAGTTTTTTTTATTTTTTGTCCGCTCTCTGTTTCATCTTATGTTATCATCTTTTAAATGCCTTCAAGCCTACTCTCTCAAACTATTTAATTGTTCCTTAAAATTTGACACATGGTGCAAATATGTAGGCTCTGAACTCTCACTCACCAATTTCTCCTTAATTATTTTCAGTGGTCCTCGTACCCCATGCCCGAAAACTAATTCAATTGGTCAGAAGTTTTTCGATTCATTTGATGCATCCCTAATTGCAAAACATACAATCGTCTGGACAATCTTGACAATCACGACTTTAAAGTTTGATGGCACCTTTCTAATGCGCCCTGAAATTCTGGATGGTACACAGTGGATTTCAATTGTTTTATTCCTAAACTATCCAAAACTTCCCTGAATAATTTTGATGTAAAACTTGGCTCTTGATCTGATTGTATTTCTGCAGGTAGTCCATATCTGCTGAAAAATTTGAGAAACTCTTCTACAATGCTTTTGGCTGAGCTATTGCATAATGGAATGGCCTCTGGAAATCTTGTAGATACACCCATTATTGACAATAAATACTGAATCCCACTTTTTGTTTTAAGTAGGGGTCTTTAGAAATCAATTAAGACCCTTGTAAAAGGTTATTTAAATGCAAGAATGGGCATTAAAGGTGCTGGTTTTACTGCCTGAGGTTTTCCGATTACCTGGCAAGTATGACATGCCTGGCAAAATTCAACTACCTCCTTATGTAGCTGAGGCCATTAAAAATGTTTTGTATTTTGACTTGAGTTTGTCTTACCCCTAAATGACTTCCTACTGGTAATTCACGAGCTACCCTCAATACCCCCTTTCTATTAACCCACTGCTAATACAACTTGATAAACTTCTGCCCATTTCTCACACACCTGAATATATGATGGTCTCTAATTTCTCATCAAGACATCATTTTTAAGATAGTAGCGTTTGGGAGTATACCCACATCCTTCTTCTGTGTAAGCTTTTTGATACACTTGCTTCAGTTTTGCATCTTTCTGCTATAATTCAGTTAATTTTTATGAGTCAAAATTATCCACTTTGTCCTCCACCCATTCTTGTTTTCTTTTAACCATTCAACCAAACATGGTCTCTGATAATTCTAGTTCAATTTCCTAATCTGTATTCTTTGATTGCTCCTCCTCTTTCAACTGATGGCTTTGTGATTTTGTTATCACAGAGTCAGGAAAAATCCCAGGATATATTTCCCTTGATACCTCGGTTGCCTGATTTTCCACTGGCTTTTCGACCAGAGTAGGCAGCACTCCCACTGTGATGCAGCTATATTGTTACCAAGGCCAAATTGTCTTCCTGCAGCCAAGAGTTTCTCCATTATTCCTACCACCACTTCTCCACTGCTCACCAGACACGCCAACCTCACTCTACCCAATGGAAGACTTCTCGTCTCACTATGAATTCCACACACTAACACTTTTTCTGGCAATAGTCCTTCTGAATGACATATCTCCACATCTCTCAATGTTAAAGATTGACATGATCCTGTATCTCTTATTCCCGTAACTACTTTACCTGCTGCAACCGGCCTACGTGAGAAAACCTTACCTTCGAGAAGAAATGGTTTAAGAAGATCTGTCACTACCTTCTCAATCAACCTCCAACCAGGTTGTATATTCTGGTGCAGGTTTTTAGCCTCCATTATGCTTCCCTTTACCACTTTAACAACTGTCACAGCCTTAGTCTATTTTCCTACATCCATCTTTCCAGTGCTTTTCCTTAACTCCCAACACTATGACTTCATCTGGCCTACTTTATTGCAGCGAAAACACCCGAGCTTTTTAACCTTTCTTTCCCAATCACGAATTTCCTTTTTATTTGATGGGAAGCTATCTTTATTATCTTCACTGAGATCTATTTCCCCTTACCACCTTAGGATTTCTTCCTCTTGGATTGAAATTAATGTCAGAAGCCAAACTTTGATTTATGAACCAATTCATAGCCATCAGCCATTTCAGCCATTAAGCTTGCCATTTTAGCTCTTTGCTCTTCCACATGAGTCATCACCACCTCAGAAAGTGAATTTTTGAACTCCTCCAAAATATTCATCTCTCTAAAGTTTGCACATTCTCCCCATGTCTGTGTGGGTTTCCTCTGGGTGCTCCGGTTTCCTCCCATAGTCCAATGATGTGCAGGCTAGGTGGATCAGCCATGCTAAATTGCCCATAGTGTTCAGGGGTGTGTGGCTTATAGGGGGATAGGTATGAATGGGATGCTTCAGGGGACGGTGTGGACTTAATGGGCCGAAGGACCTATCTAAATTTATCGACCTATCTAAATTACTTTGTTTGATCCTTTCAAACTCAATGTATGTTTGACCAGGGTCCCTCCTTAGATTCCTGAACCATTTTCTGTAAGTTCCAGGCACAAGATCATATGCACTTAAGATGGCTTTCTTTGCCTCCTCATACTCTCCAGATACCTCCTCTGACAGTGATGCAAATACCTCACTAGCTCTACCTACCAACTTTGTTTGGATCAACAAAACCCACATGGTCACCAGCCATTTCATTTGTTTAACTATTCTCAAATGAAAGGAAAAATGCTTTTACATCCTTCTTATCAAATTTAGGCAATACTTGGACATTTGTAAACAGATCACCACCAGGCCTTTGTCTACGATGGGTTTGCTCATCCTCACTATCCTGCTCACTGAGCTTACTCTCTACCTTCACCTTCATCCCTTTAAGTCAACTTTCCTGTCTAATTGCCAATGTCTAAAGCTCAAACTCTCTCTTTTTCTGCTTTTCTTCTCTTTCTTTTTGCCTTTCTTCCTCTAGGGCCTTCCTCCCATTTTCTTTTTGTTCTGCCAGGGCAATTCTGTCCTTTTCATTTTGTTTTGTGAGGGTAATTCTTTCCTTTTCTATTTCCTCTATTTTTGACCATAATTCAAACTGTTTCAGATACCTTTCATGTTCAAGTTGCTTCATCTACAGTTGAATTCTAGCCATATTGAAAGATTCTGACAGCATTTCTGGCAAATTTAATGTTGAGCTATTGCTGTAATTACCTCTCCTTTTCTCACAAAGACAACCCCAACTCCAGCTTGTCTGCCAATTCCAACAGCTTTGCCTTGCTCACTTACTGTAAAATCCCCAAAGTCACTTCTTCCACCCCCAGAAAACTCTTAGAGACTGAAAGAGACTCAAACACAAAGTACTGTTTAAAGCAACCAAATTCAACACCCAAAACAAAAGACACTAACCCCTACCATTCACCACCTTTGAGTCCAACAACCCTAAACACTAATAGGAATTATAGAATTATCCCAACAAGAGCCCCAATCTGTTACGGGCCAGGCCAGATCCCCTCAAAATATTTTGAGAAGGTAGCCTAGGCGCTAACGTTTTCTTATTTGAAAGGCAGACGTAAAGTGGATGTTCCAGATGTTATGCAACTGGTCAAACCACTTGGCTTTAAGCAAAACAAAACGTGTTTATACACTATTGTTGAATCCCTCCCTACAGTGTGGAAACAGGCCATTTGGCCCAACAAGTCCACACCAACCCTCAGAGGATCCCACCCAGGCCAATCCCCTTATATGCCACCTAGCCGACACATCCCTGAACACTACAGGCAATTTAGCATGGCCAACCCACCTAGCCTGCACATCTTTGGATAAGGGAGAAAACCAGAGCACCTAGAAGAAACCTGTACAGACATAGAAAATAACATGCAAACGTCATACAGACAGTAACCTGAGGGTGGAATCAAACCTGTGACCCTGGCACTGTGAGGCAGCAGTGTTAACCACTGAGCCACCGGAAATACATACAGAAGTAAGTGGAATTTAAAGTAACTTCACTATTTGAAAACCTAACCCACTCGATATAGCAACTTAACTAATTAATTGTTCCAATGTAGTAACATCCTGTAAATACACCCCTTGGCAAGAAGGTAAAATCGAACACAGATTCTTTCAGGCAGGAGGGAACAACATTCAGAGAGAGATTTCAGAGCAAGTCAGAGGAATTCTTTACTGAAGCTTGCAACACTGGTTATTTTCGTTTATTTTTGTTTATTTTAGTTAGCATGTCTTGTCTCACCTCGGTGTTACTGAGATTGGTGAAATCCTATTTAATCACAATTCCTTGCACACCAGAAAGCCATTAGACTTTGTACCATTGATGGCTTGTTGCTTTGCAAGGTGATCACTAAGGGATTGCGCCACATGCTAGTAAACTGTCTGCGCTCACACATCCTTCTTGAAGGGCTATTACTAACAATTTGTTAGTTATTAATTTGTTGAATCTGAAATGTTTGAGTCTACACATGTTCTTTGAAAAGTGTCCTCTACATATCCAAACGAAAATTCTGCCAATAGAATAGATATCTTAATCATTCACACTTTATGTCTAAATTAATGGATTAAGTGATTTGAAATTGCATGAAAATAGGTTGTAATCTGTAGATTTAAACTCACATAATGGCTTAGATTATTGTGGAAAGTGCATTGAAAAACTTTGTGAAGTAGAGTCTAATTCCTAGTAACTAATTTCTAGTAGTTGGTTTTGATGGAATGCTATTCAGAAAGCTTCACAGACACTTGTTTGTCATTACTGATATTACTGCAATCTTTCTGTCCAGTGTGGCATATAATTCAACGCAATACCTCTCATGTATTTTGGTTTTGAACAATGGGAACAAAAATATAGATTTACACTTTACAGATTTATAATCTGCACTGCATTTCCTCTCCAAAGAGAATCATTTCCTATTGATTTAACTCTTAAACAATCATGTAAAGCAGATAACATTCTTTCCACCTGTAGGATATTTAATTTGGGACAATATATTCTCTCTAAGCTTAATGAGCATAGAATTACTCATTCCTAACCAAATCCGTATTCACATTTGATTTAATATTCAAATCCCAGATGATCTGACCTTTTAACAGTCTGTGAAAAGTGGTTTGTTGTATTCAGATTGGCCACGGGTGGGGATTTTGTGGTTAGTAAAGCAACTTTTTATTCATTGTTGAGTGTGGAGCAGTGCGTAGGAAAATCAATTCAGGTTCAGATATCCATAAAAGCCTCAGAGTAAATGTTCCTTTATAGGGCTCTTGTGGTGCCATGGTAGAATCCCTATCTCTGAATCAGATGGCCTGGGCTCAAGTACCTCCTGTCCCAGATATGTATCATTTTGATTGAAAAAAACGACTAAGAGTTCATTCACTGCACACAAATATCCCACTTACATAGTGGGTTGAATTGACTTCAGTTTGTTCATCTTAAAAGAAAATCTGGATTATTGTCAGTGCTTGCAATATTTCTAATGTTGAAACAGAAACTACGTTACTTACTCTGTTCTGAAGAAGGGTCACTGGACCCGAAACATTAATTCTGATCTTTTCTTCACAGATGCTGCCAGACCTTCTCAGCTTTTCTAGCAACTTCTGTTTTTGTTCTTGATTTAAAGGTCTTGTGGTTATTTATTAAGATAGAAGCAAAGACAGAGATTGCTGAAGAAACACAATGGGTCTGGCAGCATCTGGAGAGAGAAAACTAAGTTAATGTTTCAAGTTTATTGATGCTTCGACAGAACTGAAGTTAGCTGGACAAGAGTGGAAACACCCTCCCTCCACCTCCCACCTTTCCCATTTATCTTCAGTTCTGATGAAGGGTCACTGAGCTCTGTTTTCGCTTTACAAATGTTGCCTGATATGCTGTGTTTATGTTTATTTAAGAGTTTGTTTATATTTTTAGAATATGCTTATTTAAGAGTAAAGATAGAAATCTGCAAAGTAAAATGAAACAAAGCAGACATAAAGATTGTGGCGCAAAATTGTTGAATGCAATGTTAAATCTAAAATACCGTAAAGCATCAACTCAATATATGAGATAACAAGGTGTAGACCTGAATGAACACAGCAGGCCAAGTAGCAACAGAGGAGCAGGAAGGCTGATGTTTCGGGCCTAGACCCTTCTTCAGAAATGGGGGAGGGGAAGTGGGTTCTGAAATAAATAGGGAGAGAGGGGGAGGTCGATGGAAGATGGTTAGAGGAGAAGATAGGTAGAGAGGAGACAAACTGGTCAAAGAGACAGGGCTGAAGCCAGTAAAGGAGAGTATAGGTGGGGAGGTGGGGAGGAGATAGGTCAGACCAGGAAGGAAGGACAGGTCAAGGGGCTGGGTGAACATCTGCTTGATGTGGAAAGTTTTCTTAGGGCCTGGGATGGGGGTATGGGGGTGGTGTAGGCGGAGATGTAGCACTTCCTGTAGTTGCAGGGAAAAGTGCCGGGTGTGATGGGGAGGGGAGTGTGGAGCGGACAAGGGGCTCATGGAGAGAGTGGTCATCCGGAAAGCAGATAAGGGTGGTGAGGGAAAAATGTCTTTGGTGGTGGGGTCAGATTACACCTGGCAGAAGTGTCGGAGGATGATGAGTTGGATCCGGAGGTTGGTGGGTTGGTACGTGAGGATGAGGGGGATTTTGGTTTGTTTGTTATAACGGATTGGGGGTGTGAGGGAAGAGTTGCGGGAAATGTGGAAGACACAGTCGAGGGTGTTCTCAACCACTGCGGGGGGGATGTTGCAGTCCTTGAAAAATGAGTTCAGCTGAGATGTGCGTGAGTGGATTGCCTCATCCAGGGAGCAGATGCGGTGGAGGCAAAGGAATTGGGAATAGGGAATGGTATTTTTGCAGGAAGGTGGGTGGGAGGAGGTGTATTCTAGATATCTGTGGGAGTCAGTGGGCTTGAGATGGATATCGGCTTCCAGGTGGATGTCAGAGATGAAAACAGAGAGGTCCTGGAAGAAGGGAGAGGTATTAGAGATGGCCCAGGTAAAGTTAAGGTTGAGATGGAAGGCGTTGGTGAAGTGGATGAACTGTTCGAGCTCTTCGTGGGAGCATGAGTCGGCACCGATACAGTCATCAATGTAACAGAGGAAGAGGTGGGGTTTAGGGTCAGTGTAGCTATGGAAGAGGGATCATTCCACATAACCTTATTTCTTTAACTGCGAGTCTAACCCTCCCTCTACTGACCCCTTCTCCCGCATCCAACACACCCCCTCCTCCTGGACACTACCCCAAGTCCTTCTACGCTCCCTCGACCTCTTCATCTCCAACCGCTGTCGAGGCATCAATCGCCTCAATGTCTCCACCCTTCTCACCCACTCCAACCTCTCCCCTGCAGAACGTGCAGCCCTCCACTCCCTCTGCTCAAAATATGAGGTGCTTTCAAGTTCATGTTGAACTTCATTGCTCACTGTAAGCTGCTGGAGTACAGAAGTTAGTATGAGAGCAAGGGGAAAATTGTAATGGTAGATGACCAGAAGCTCCATTTCAGAGCTTGTGGCCTGCTTTGCAAAGCAATATCTGAATCCGTTATTTTCTGAAGAAGGGTCCCGACCCAAAATGTCAACTTTCCTGCTCCTACGATGCTGCCTGGCCAGCTGTGTTCCTCCAGCTTCACACTGTTATTTCTGACTCCAGCATTGGCATTTCTTACTATCTTTGAATATCTTAATTTGTGTTTGGTCAGCCAAACAGTATATTACATTATGAGCAGCAAATACATGAAAACAGTACACATGCGTTGCTTTTTCAGGCATGTTGTAACCTTGAACACTGTGGAAAGAAGAGGTATAAGGGAAGGAATTCCATGGAAAAGTGCTAAGGAAAGGGTCAAGTTTTTCGTGAATGATTAAGAACTTGGCCGGGTTGTCACGGTTTGAGCAACTCCTTCCAAATGCTGAGAGGGGAGAGAAAAGTATATTTGCCAGTAGCATTATAATGGAGGATGCAGAAATAGCGGAGGCTGATCCACTGAATTTAGAGGCTGTCAGGATAGAAGTTGAGGATAAGGGGGATCAAAATATGATTCTGGGAGTTAGAGGAGCAAGTGACAGCAGAAATGCTGGAAATGGGATAAACAGATATTGAGAACCCTTTCAACCTCAGTGGTAGGGAATCCTTGGTTAGGGAGAAATTAAGACAAATCAGAAGCTTTGCATCATCAAAACAGGAGTGATAAAGACAGGAAATCTAAGAGAATGGAATGGATCCAAGTAGGAAGCAAGATTTAAGGAGGCAAAGTCGGTAAGCTGAGTGAAGTAGTGGGCTCAATGTGAATATTTAGTGGTCGTCTGTCTCCAATAATGTGGGCAGAGCCATTTTGCTCATTACACAGTGTTCCAATTAGCTACAATTACCACCAAGCATAACAATCCAGATTCTGTAGTCAACTGTGAAGCAAGGTGCTTGCTGCTGACCTCAAACAAAGCACCCAACAAAGATTTCGCAATCTAAACTTTCTGACATCACTTGAATCTGCCTCCAATGATAAGAGATCTCCAAGAAGCCAGCAAATGTGTTGTGACCAAGCAGGGCAAGCAGCCAATCACATTGAAGAATTCTCACAGCAAACAAGGGAGTAAAATGTAGTCTTTTAACAAAATAATGCTTGGAACATTGATATTAGAAGCTGTATGATCCAAATTTTGAGAATACTGGACAAACCAGATAGTTGTTAGATCATAATCATTTAAAGAGTAGAATGCATGGAAAAACCATATATTAAAAAAAGTTGCAGGACTCCAGAATTAAACAGAAATATCGCTATACACACTTGAACAAACAAATGCATGAAATTTTGACTAAATAGGTGCACTGAACAAGAAGAATAATAATTCTAAACAATATAAGCTTCTGCCTTACGCAATTCAACAGACTCATAATGTGACATATTTTCTTTTACTGTAACTTTACTCCAATAGACTTTTAAACATGTTCATACTTTGGAAGGCATTTCCTTTTTATTCTAGATATGGCTGCTCAAGCCACAGCTCAGATCTATGCCATGTTCTTACCAGTACAACTTCCTGGGCCACTTAAACATTACCAGTAGTCACATATCCCCCACTTCTGTCCCAGTACACCAAGGCACAGTAACACCAATTATCCTTTCTTACCCAGGACTCTAAAAAAGATGTATCTGGCTACAGGTAAGTTAGTTACCTTTTGGCACCTCACCCTTTATGCATGGAAACATGAGTTGTCACTTACGTGTGATTCCACAGCTCTTCATTCTGCGTAACATAAAAACATCAATGCACATGATTTTTTTTTATTTGGGGTTTATCATTACAATCATTTGGAGGAAAGATTACAGCTTGTTGTGGAGCAGAAGTAATTTAAAAATAAAAAAGACAAACAAGAATGTTAAACATTCTTGAATGACGCAGAAAGGCACTATGGGGTTTAAGTACAGAGTAACCTGAATCTATGCCAAAACGTAGTGAAAACTACTGGTGTCAGACTTCAAAGCAACAGAATGCTGAATATTGTGGTTGTCTCCAGAACAAATCCAGATCTGATCAGATCAAACCAGTATACATCAGTGGATCTTCCTCTGGTTTTATACTGGCTTCATACTCGTGCAGATGAGTTTTTCCTTCTCGGCTACCATGAATCAACAAATACACATGAATACTCTCTTGATATTTATTGCATACGTGGATTTCTCTTCTAATAGAACTACATGGCTCTACTCAAATTTCAATAAACCATAAGACCATCAGACATAGGAGTGGAAGTAAGGCCATTCGGCCCATCAAGTCCACTCCGCCATTTAAATCATGGCTGATAGGCATTTCAACTCCACTTCCCTGCACTCTCCCCGTAGCCCTTGATTCCTTTTGAGATCAAGATTTTGTCGATCTCTGCCTTGAAGGCATCCAACATTCCGGCCTCGACTGCACTCTGTGGCAATGAATTCCACAAGTCCCCCACTCTCTGGCTGAAGAAATGTCCTCTCATTTCAGTTTTAAATTTACCCCCTCTAATTTTAAGGCTGTGCCCACGGGTCCTAGTCTCCCCGCCTAATGGAAACAACTTCCTAGCGTCCACCCCTTCTAAACCATATATTATCTTGTAATTTTCTATTAGATCTCCCCTCAACATTCTAAACTCTAATGAGTACAATCCCAGGATCCTGAGCTGTTAATCATTCATCAAACCTACCATTCCAGGGATCGTCCATGTGAATCTCCGCTGGACACTCTCCAGGGTTGGTATGTCCTTCCTGAGATGTGGGGCCCAAAATTGGACACAGTATTCTAAATGGGGCCTAACTAGAGCCTTATAAAGCCTCAGAAGCACATCGCTGCTTTTATATTCCAGCCCTCTTGAGATAAACGACAACATTACATTTGCTTTCTTAATTACGGACTCTACCTGCAAGTTAACCTTTAGAGAATCCTGGACCAACCCTCCCAGATCCCTTTGCGCTTCTGATTTGCAAATTTTTTCACTGTTTAGAAAATAGTCCATGCCTGTATTCTTTTTTCCAAAATGCAAAACCTCACATTTACTCACATTGAAATTCATCAGCCATTTCCTGGACCACTCTCCCAAACTGTCTAAATCTTTCTGCAGCTTCCCCAACTCCTCAGTACTACCTGCCTGTCCACCTATCTTCGTATCATCGGCAAACTTCGCCAGAATGCCCCCAGTCCCTACATCCAGATCATTAATATATAAGGTGAACAGCTGTGGCCCCAACACTGAGCCCTGTGAGGCACCACTCGCCACCAGTTGCCGTTCCAAAAAAGAGCCTTTTATCCCAACTGTCTGCATCTGTCAGACAGCCAATCCTCAATCCAAGCCAGTAGCTCACCTTGACCACCATGGGCCCTCACCTTGCTCAGCAGCCTCCCATGAGGCACTGTATCAAAGGCCTTTTGGAAGTCTAGATAAATAACATCTATTGGGTTTCCCTGGTCTAACATACTTGTTACCTCTTCAAAGAATTCTAACAGGATTGTCAGGCATGACCTCCCCTTACTATAACCATGCTGCCTTGTGTTAATGAGACCCTGCACTTCCAGGAATTTAGAAATCTCATCCTTGACAATGGATTCTAGAATTTTACCAAATACTGAGGTTAGGCTAATCGGCCTATAATTTTCCATCTTTTGCCTTGATCCTTTCTTAAACAAGGGAGTTACAACAGCAATTTTCCAATCATCTGGGACTCTCCCTGGCTCCAGTGACTTTTGAAAGATCACGACCAAAGCCTCCGCTATTTCCTCAGCCACCTCCCTCAGAACTCTAGGATGTAGCCCATCGGGGCCAGGAGATATATCAATTTTTAGACCCTTTAGCTTTTCTAGCACTTTCTCTTTTGTAATGCCTACCATACTCAACTCTGCCCCCTGGCTCTCCCTAATTGTTGGCATACTACTCATGTCTTCACTGTGAAGACTGACGCGAAGTACTTATTAAGTTCTTCAGCTCTTTCCTTATCTCCCATCACTAGCCTTCCAGCATCAATTTGGAGCGGCCCAATATCTACTTTTGCCTCTCGTTTGTTTCTTATGTATTGAAAGAAGCTTTTACTATCATTTCTAATATTACTAGCTAGCCTACCTTCTTATTTGATCTTCTCCTTCCTTATTGCTCTCTTTGTTATCCTCTGTCTGTTTTTGTAGCCTTCCCAATCTTCTGATTTCCTAGTGCTCTTGGCCACTTTATAGGCTGTCTCTTTTTCTTTGATATATTTCCTGACTTCCTTTGTCGGCCATGGCTGTCTAATCCCACCCCGGATAATCTTTCTTTTCTTTGGGATGAACCTCTGTACTGTGTCCTCAATTACACCCAGAAACTCCTGCCATTGTTGGTCTATTGTCTTCCCCGCTCGGCTCTGCCTCTCTGATGAAGGGTCTAGGCCCGAAACGTCAGCTTTTGTGCTCCTGAGATGCTGCTTGGCCTGCTGTGTTCATCCAGCCTCACATTTTATTATCTTGGAATTCTCCAGCATCTGCAGTTCCCATTATCTCTCTCTCTCTCTCCTCTGCTTCCAGTTGATTTTCGTCAATTCCTCTCTCATGCCCCTGTAATTACCTTTATTTAACTGTAACACCATTACGTCTGATTTTGCCTTCTCTCTTTCAAACTGCAGACTGAACTCTACCATATTATGATCGCTGCCTCCTAAGTGTTCCCCTAGTTTAAGGTCTTTTATAAAGTCTGGCTCATTACATAGCACTAATTCCAGAATAGCCTGCTCCCTTGTGAGCTCCATCACAAGCTGTTCCAAAAAGCCATCCTGCAAACATTCCATGAATTCTCTTTCTTTGGATCCACCAGCAATATTATTCACCCAGTCCACCTACATATTGAAGTCCCCCATGATCACAGTGACCTTGCCTTTCTGACTATTACTTTTCATCCTAAATATGCAGAACTGAGTTCCAACAAATGACCATGTTTTGGCATCCAGCCTTCCTCTGCATACTGACTTGTACAAGTTGAAAAAGATACATTTATCCACAGCATAACTCCAACTTCAGGCAATAGGGCATTCTTGCTTCTAAGAACTTCCCAGCTAGGTTAAAGGTTCAAACATTACTTGTAGATACATTCAGGCATTACAAAACAAACTGTAAGTAAACAATTTCTAATTCATTCACAAAATAAAACCAAAATTCCACATGTAAACCATTATATAACCTTTACTAAACCAGTTAAAGTATAGCTTAAATATCAGAAACAAAATTTCAAAAAGAATATTTATCTTCATGGATTCCCAGACCAGAGAGATTATTCAGTAAAAGACAGGACATAGTTAAAAATTTCCATTACACCTCATTAATAAGATATAACTTCTCAATGGGTGTTAGCAGTAGTGTTACGGCATTAAAAGAGAAGTTCTTATCTGCTCAGATTTTGAAACTTTGGTTTGGATTTTCTGAAGACCAGGAAGTTGTTACTCCAATGAAGAAGGTCAGAAATCACATGACACTATGTTTTAATCCAACACGTTTATTTGAAAATGCAAGCTTTTGAAGCTTTGCTCATTCTTAATGACAGAGGTAGCATCAGTTACAGAATTTCTAAGTAAAAGGTCAAAGGGTCACACCACTGATGAGGATTTGTTACAGAAACTTAGGATGTTGTTAAATCTTTCATCAGTTAGAAGGTTTTAATTGATTAATATGTATATGTAAATACCTGAATTCCTTTCAGGTCACTGTCTTAAGAGAACTAAATGTTTTATCAGTGTAAAGAAGACATTTTAGGTCAGACTTTGCATGTTAGGTGCGAGGCGTCACTCTCCATGAGGTCCCCATCTCTCCCCCACCCATCCCTTCATCTTATACAGGGATGGGTAGGATTCTCTTCATAGGGTTTGTGCAGATCCAATGAGCTGATTGGTCTATTTCCATGCTGTTGGATTCTATAATTCATTTCCAATTGATTAGGAGCAGGTCAGTCCACTAACACATTGGATTAATTTCTCAAACTTGAACTTCAGATGTTACTGGCTAAAGCCATCAAAATTTGCAAGGTCGAATTCTGAAGTGTTTAACAAGGGCAACACTCAAACCAGTAAGTCCAAATCCTTGATTAAAAAGCCTCATTTATTTTATCTATACGACATGTCCAGTAGGTGCCTATAAAAATTGCACAGGCAATTCACCCATTATAAATCCTTGTCTCTTCACTCTAAAATAAATCCCAATGGAGAGGACAAGGCTTTTCTTTCCTCATAAAGAAGGGTCATACTTGGATATCCCACTTTTCAGATCTTCCAAGGCTAAATCTCAGCTCATGTAAAACTTCATCTTGATCAGAAGTTGAGAAGCTAAGGGAAGGATGAGTCATGAGAGTCAGGATACACTCTGCAGCTACATATTTATCTTTCATTGGCAGCCACTTAAAAAAAATGAAAGTGGAGCCTCCTTTGCTTTTGCAATTTAACTTCTGCAAGAGGCTTAAATGGGGGATGTGGTTCAGATCGGTTTCCACATGAAATCAGCAGATGGACTATTTTAGGTAGTTATCATTAAACATATCTGAAAATAAAAGTCAAGCATCTTCCAGACACCTTTGGGATGTTGGACTGGAACCCCTGAAGGTGATGCTTGGTGTGTCCTTTTGTAGTCACAAAGCAGTTCAGTTTCAGATCCAAAAACTTTAGCTTCTGATTAGCATACAGTCATTGCCTGGAACTTTACTTTGGAAAATTTGAAATACCTTCTCCAAATACTTGCTTTAATTGACAAATTGGGAATATTTTGCAATTCACACTTGTCAATGTAATTCACACTTGTCAGAAATCAGTCCTGTCTAAATTAAGGAGCATGGCAAACAAGTATAGTATTTTGTTTTTATACTTAATCAAAATGACATATTAATCACCAGCAAAGCATTTAACATGTTTATTGTTAAACTGCCAAGTATTTCTGGTGGTAAGATGGGAGATCCTTCATGTACGCCCAGACTCTGCACCACTGCACACTGCCCTCAAAGTGGCTGCAGGGTGGTAGAGATTGTCACACATCTCCTGCTGGAATATGTCTTTTCAAGGAAGTCTGGAGCGACATGCAATGGTTTTTATTGAGGTTCCTCCCATGCAGCTCTCTGACACAGGACAATATTCTCTACGGTCTGTTAGCTGGGACGTACACCAAGACAAACATCTATGATGCCTGGAGGACCATCAACTCAGTGAAAGACACTCTTTGCACTGCCCAAAACTTGTTGGTTTTCTAGAACAAGGAGTCAACTTTGACTGAATATTGCAACTGGCACTTTCCAAGGTCCAGCACTAATTGCTGAGGGATGATTGAGGTAGCTGCTGCGAACGCACTGTCAGGAAAGATCATGTCTAAATTCAGCAGAAGATAAATGGGGATCTGGTCAGTTATTGGATCCTCCTGGTGCCTCCAATATATGTAAATCTTGCACAAGTAAGAAACGCTTTCGGTTTGTTTGCTGGATAGAGTCAATCTCCAATATTTGTTTTTTTTTCATATGATACAATACAGAACTGACCTGATTTATTGACTATGTAGGTATATAGATATCTTTTATGAATAAAGTATACTTTTGAAATAAGAAAAGCCAAGTATTGAATGTATCCAAGCAAGACTATTCAACTGTTCTTGTCATTACACAGAAGTGATAGGCACTTTCCTCAAATAATAACTCCTTATGTCCCAAGAGGACTGTTAAGCTTTAGTCGTATTATTTCCGAATGGTAGAAATGTAACTTTGCTTTGTCCCTGTGGTTTGCGCATTCCCTTCACATGTCAATAGGATATAGGAGATGGGAACAATACACTCACAGGATAGTATACCTTTTACAAAGGCAAAGCAAGTGAGTTTGAGGTGGAAATTTTAGGTTATTGCTATGCTGAATTCAGTTATTGAAAAATGCTTAATTTTAAAACTCAACTTCAGTTTTGGAAAGCTAAACCAACCGAGAATAACAAGTTAAATTCTGAAAAATATAAATTGTATGTGGTATTTCTGTCTTCTTTAACCCAGTTATTTTACTTGGATTAAAAACTGAGTTTTAAAAAAAATGTTTTTATGCGTTGTAAGCATATTGCTCGCAATATTTTTTCCAATGAAATAATAAGATACTAGAAAAGAAGAAAAACCCAAACAGTTGGGATTTTAAGAAAGCAGTTACTATGAATTGAAGTTAAAACAGAAGCTAAACTTGCACTGTACATCCTGAATATTTTATTTCATCTTTGGTATTATTCATGATATTACCCGAAACTGAAACACATAAGATTGTGTGAACTTTCACCGTGTGAAGGAACTTGTAGGATATATGACTTATAAACAGACATAATTTTGTTTACCTGGTACTCCATGCCAGAGGGCTTATTATTTGGTTAGCTCCATAGGAAAATAATCTGGCTCAATGGCAGTTAAGTGCTGAGGTTTAGCAATGTTAACAAGTCTGACAAGAGCTGACAAAAATCAGTACAGCCAGATGGTTTTGTTATGTTTTTACAGGGGCTTTCTTTACCTTAGGCTGCTTTTGCTTTGGGCCTCAATTTTGGCTGTTCTCCCATTAATTTCTGCCAGATACTGCGGTGAGATATAGGTTATGTATGACGCATCTTTCCTTACACAATATAGGTTGTTCATGGCGCAATATGAAAAATGATTATCTGGTATGAAGGGAATATGGTACATATTCTACATATGTCAGGCAACAAATAACTGGCACATGGGATAAAATTATATAACAAGCGCTGGCTGTTCCCATGGTAACCTCCTAACCAGGAACTAAAATGGATTGAAGATAGAAACATATTGAAGCTGCACAGAATGAAACGTGAATATATTCAATATTTAACTTTGTGGAGATGTGAAGCAGTGCATTGCCTCAGCTGACTGTACACAGCCAGGTCACACCTTCATCATTGATATTATCACGATATGTTAGGATTATACTGGCAATAATGAAATAAAAATCACCACTCAAATATCATTAACACATTATTAATTCATATCAATCAATATGTAACGGTATTACCAGTTGTTGATTTCTCACAATACTGATGGCTGAACTTTGTAGCCCTAGAATGATATGGGCAATGGCAAGTCAGCTGGGAATATATGACTAGTTTAGAAAAATGAGACTCATGACTTTGAGAATAATTTGAAATTGAATCAGTGCAGGTACTTGGTTACTCTGGCTTGCTGTGTGATCCTCCAGGCCTCCGACATGGCCAGCAGCCTCCAATATTCCTGAGTACCACCCATAGGCAGTGATCATCTGTACACATCCCATCTCATCCACGGAGGTTGGCATTGGACATGTACTCATTTCACCACAACGTCATGGTGCATCTCCAATCCACTTAGAATACAGCTCTCCACTTCAATGTTGCATTTTGGAGTGCACTAGTGCTTTTCATGGAATACTGATGCCAGGACACTTTGCACAGAGGGACAGGCACCTGACACATGTTTCAGAGTAGGGTATAACCCACTGCCCTTCACTTGTTTCTGCTCATTCTTATCATGTCTGCTTGGATGCTCATAGCATCTTTCCATGCCCTGCCTTACACTATACAGCCTCATTCAGAACTCAAAGGCTCACAATACATACCTAGACATTTAGTGCAGCTTAACTTGGCTGTCAGCAGTGATCAATCAAGAGGGTGGACATATTACTATAAGGTATCTTGCTACATCATCAAAACATAAGAAAATAAGAAATAGGAGCTGGAGATGGCCATTTGAATCTTCAAGTCTTTCCCACTATGCAAAAGATGATGACTAATTTGCCCAGGCTTTAACTCTGCTTTTAGACCATAAGACCATAAGATATATAAGCAGCATTAAGCCATTCAAACCATTCAGTCGGCTTTGCCATTCGATGATATGTTTCTCAAACCCAAATTCCTACCTTGTCCTCATCTTGATCCTTTTACTAATCAAAAATCTTATCTTATGTCTGCCTTAAATGCACTCAATGACTTGACTTCCACAGGCTTCAGTGGCAATGTGTTCCAAAGATTCGCCACCCTCTGGCTGAAGAAATTCCTCCCCAAGTCAGCCCGAAAGGGTCATCCCTTCACTCTGAGGTTGTGCCTTCAGATCCTAGTCTGTCCTACTAGTGGAAACATTTTCTCTACATCCACTCTGCCCAGGCCTCTCAGTATTCTATCAGGTTCAATGAGATCCTCTCCTTCTTCTTTTGAACCCCAATGAGTGCAGATCTAGAGCCCTCAACTGCACCTTCTCTGACAAGCCCTTCATTCCCAGAACATTTTTGTAAACCTCCTCTGGAACACCTCCAAGTTCAGCACATCTTTACTTAGATATTGGACGCAAATTTCTCCCAATTGCAGAAGGCAGAGAGTGGGGATAAAAGATCTATTTCAGTTGATGACCAGTGGATGTCAGCAGGGCTCAGTATTGGTACCACAACAAATCATGTAACACATTGAAAATGTGGATAAAAATCTGAGGACATTGGTGTTAAGCTTGTACATGACACAAAGATATTTGGAGAAACAGGTAACGTTGAAGAGGCAGGAAGACTTTACAAGGACTTTGATGGGCTGAGAAAGTGGGCAAAGAAGTGGCAAATGAAATACTTTGTGCAAAAATGTGATCTTATGCACTTTGTCTGGAAGAATAGAGGTGTATTTTCTAAACAGGAAAAGGCTTCAGAAATCTGAAGCACAAATGGATTAAAGAATCTCTTAAAGTTAATATGCAAGTTCAGTCGACAGTGACAAAGTTAAATGTAATGTTAGCATTCATTTTGAGAGTTCTCGAATAAAAGACCAAAACTGTTTAGTATTCCAGATGTGGCCTCACCAATGCCCTGTAGAGTCATAACAAGACTTCTCCCTTTTAAACAATTAAGACCAAAATTCCATTTACCTTCTTAATTACCTGCTGCATCTGCATGCTAACATTTTGTGGCTCATGCACAGGAACACACAAATTTCTCTGTGCTGCATTTTCTTTGGAGTCTATCTACATTTAAATAATAGTCTGCCTTTTGATTCTTCCTACTTAAGTGTATAACTTCACACTTCAATGCATTAAACGCCAACTGCCACATCCATTCACTCAATCATTCCATATCCCCTGGCAGATTTCTTACATTCATCATGATATGCCCTCCTACCTTTGCTGTATCCCCAGCAAATCAGCACAATCTGCTCCCTCCTCTAACTTATTAATATTGTTTGAGGCCTTGAGGCAGATCCTTCTGGCACTGCACTAATTACATCTTTACAACTTGTAAAACACACAGTAATTTTGACTGTCCGCCTTTTTCATGTTACCCAAAACTCCATCTCTGCAAATATGTTAGCCTGTAAACTGAAATCTCACACAACGATCTTTGTAAGTGGAATAGTATAGAATAAAATCCCTGTAGTGTGGAATCAGACCATTCAGCCCATCAAATCCACACCAACCCTCTGAAAAGCATGTGATCCAGCTCTGCCACCCTGCCCTATCCCTGTGACCCTGATTTCCCATGGCTAACCCACCTGGCCGGCACATCTCTGGACACTGTGGGCAATTTAGCACAGCCAATCCTCTTACCCTACACATTTTTGGACTGTGGAGGATGCCGTAACACCTGGAAAAAACATAGGCAAATGTAGGTAGAATGAGCAAACTGTACACAGTCACCTGAGGGTGGAATTAAATGTGGGCCCATGGCACTGTGAGGCAGTAATGCTAACTATTGAGCCATCACTTCAACCGTGGGACCTTATCCAATGCCATCTGAAAATCCAAATATGTTACATCTGCTGGTTTCCCTTTATCAATGTTGCTTGTTATATCTTCATGGAGCTGTAGCAAATTTGTCAAACATGATTTTCCATTTCACTGCATTTCACCATGACTAATCCTGGAAGCCCAGTGCTCATAAAATGGGGATTAGCAGTAGAACAGCCAGGGAGCAACACAGAAATCATTCAGAGATCCAGTAAGGCAGGGTAATCCTTCCAAGTCGATCAGTGAATTGGTTCTTGGTCAGCGCTGGGGGTTCATTCACTCAAACTCAAGGTGAACTATTAGAGTCTACCTCTGTGGAGGGAAATTAAGGGATAGAATTGTGAGAACTGGAGTCAACTTGCTGGGATGAAGAGAAGGCAATAATTATGAAGGGAGGCAACTCAACATGTATGGAGACATTGGTTCATTGGTTCATTGGTGAATATGTGTTATTACGGGAAGAGGGATCATTGATGGCCACGAACACCAGTTTCAACAGGCGAGCAATGCAGCAGAATGGTTGATATGACTAAGGGATAGGGACAGGGCTCAAGGGGTAATGATGGGAGAAGAGCATGCAAATGAAGCACTTGTGCACGAGTGTGTGGAAGCTGGGTCACCAGGAACTGCAGGGAAGAAAGGAACATAAAGTATCAGAGTATGTGGGGAGCTAGTTTTACCAGGCTAAACCTACAACTCACTCTGCTGAGCATGCTCTTTGTTGCTTACCATCGCCATCTGAATCTCAAGTGTGCAAAGGAAATGACAAATGGCTGTAATCATACCCAGAATGTGCTGAGTGAGTGTATCTTTTCTCTGTGAGTGATGTAGGCAATGTGAGGCCTTTCTAGGGGCAAGTGCATTAATACAGCATTACTTCTGTAATCACAATACACAGACTTAAAACAGCAATCAACATCCAATCATGCAAGATACAAATCTTGGTCACAAGCAACCTTGGCCATGTCATTGATCATTACAAATTGATCATCATCTCTGTGAAGGAGAAATAATCACAGGAGACCTTAAAAGTGATCAGTGGATCCAGCCACAGCAGGGATCAACATCTCGGTAGCTGCTATGCTTTGGAAGCTCTGAGAAATTGAGGAAGAACAGATTTAGCAGCAAGATTAGGAGCAGCAGTGACTTCCAGTGGCTTCTGAAACAGCTTCACCATGAAGAAGTCACAGTTGAAGGCCTCCTTAGGAGATACAGGAGCCCCAGAGTCTATCGTACTCAATGCCAATCCCACCAGATAGTGAGGCACAGTGCTACCACAATGTGATTTCCTGGGACACGATTTCCTGGCTGCTTTCAAAGGTCTACTGAGGACCTGAGGACCTGTGTGGGCTCTCTCAGTCCTCAAACCATAAATATGTCATGGCTGTTGCTGGTGCAATGCGCGCCAAATCAAATCATTTCATCTTGTTTCCCCATGACGAGACAGTAGCTTTTCCAATATAGCAGGCTTCCCGCAGGAGCAGGGCACTATAGAAATTGTTACATTTTTTATTTCATATCACAACATGGCAGATTACTCATACAGGAAAGGCTTCTATTCAGTAAATGTGCAAGCCATGCATGGTCTTCAGAACTTAGAAGCTAGCACCAGTCAGGCCATGGTCTTTGAGAACTTGCATGTTCCTGCTTTGTTTTAAGTGCCAGGTATCTTATGAGGATGCTTGCTGGGTGACAAAGGCTTCCTCTGTAGCCATGGCTGATGAATCTATTACAGAGACCCTGGAGCAGGCAAAGAGGGGATGTGAGGAATACAGAAGAGTGGGTGGTGGAGAGGAAGTGGGGGGGCGGGGCAGTAGCTTTTCAAGGAGGAAGAAGAGAACGTGGTATAGATTGTGTAGAGTGTAGCAGGTGTGGTTGGAAGGAGCCAGGTGGGACTTCTCATAGATGTGAGTTGGCTGTAGTGACTGTAAATTTACTGTTGCTCAAAAGGATAGTGGTCTGTTTTTGTTCCCACAATCAAATGCAGCTCCTTTGTTTATTTTTTCTTCATGCTTGCTGCCGTTGAATAAAAGTGAATGTTTTCAACTCTGTGAAGTTCTTCCAGCACGTTGAATGAACAATGTCCTGCTACAATGGGTGGTTAGGAAAGAGAACACTCCCTTAGGGTTGGTTCTAAGATAGTACAGCTAAGGTTTGGTAAACTTCAGTTGCAGTTCAATGACAGTCACTCAGAGAGGGGATGATGTAAAATGGCAATATGTTTACAAACATGAGCCAGTATTTATAATGAGGTGTCATCTGTGCAACCTGTGTGCCCTCAGAAGCTTTTCTTTCTTGTTTCCCTTCCACTCTGTGTACTGTAAAGGAATATTCATGGGCAGCAGTGCTTGAACTAGTACTCAGCGTGGTGTTCAATATAGTGCCTATAATTCTGGGTTGTCCCAGCAGTGGTGAGCACTTCTACAACTGATGAGAACACAATAGAGCAAAGTTCAGCTTCACAGAGATGTGGTCTATATCAGGGTGAGCTGTGTAACATTGTACGAGAAAACCTGTTATGTCTCACGGAGGGAAATATTCCACTGAACTCCTGAAGTTGACACTCGGCTGATTTTTGACAAAATTCATCACAGTATGTTATAATCAGTTTCTTGGAACCTACCTTTACAATAAACTGTCTAATCTCTTTATTTATTAGTATAACACTGTTCGTTCTTATTGCCAGTTCAGCTGTCTCACTCTCCCTTTAGAAAAAAAAATTATTGCTTCAACATCTATTTAGTTTTCTCCAGCCAAGTATGTGGTGCCAGAGTTGACATTATGCTCACAGCAATGGATTCTGATTTAGTTAGCCACTAAAGTTTCCATGGGCATCCCAGGATGTAGTATGGCCAGATTTCTCCATCCATCCATCATTCATTGAATGAGCTCCTTTGATCCAAGTAAATATTTCTGTTTACATTGCCATTGTAACTATTGAAAACACTGATCTGGGAATGGTTAAAGGATTGAAACTGCTTTTAAGTGGCATATCAAAACTGTCCTAATACTATAAATACAATATAGTTGCTAAATTGCCAGCACATTGTATAATTTATTCCTAAAGTCCGTTTAAGTGTTTTAGTTAAAAATATCACTGGAAATTTCCTAGCTTGGATGTAGGACTAAAACTATCAGTCGTAGATCTAAGAGATATCGGCACTACATATAAATACTACTTCAAGTTATACCAAAAGGAGAAACGACATGCCCTGTCTGACAGAGCAAGTCTTAAACAACAGAAGAAAAATCATGGAGAATTGAAACAATATTTGTACAATTTTAACACAAAATAATTTAATTAAGTTTAAACACAATACATAACTAGTCATCATCAGTGACTTCCTTCCTGTTTGAATAATTAGTCCTGTTTTCGTATTTCGCCTTTCCTAATAAGATTAACTATAAGGAAACTGAAACTGTCAAGATCTCTATTGTGCAGGGTTAAAAAAAAACACAACCACCCAATAAGGGCATACAATATTCAGAAAAGTGATTTAGGAATTAATCAAGTTTGACATCTACTGTCATTAATAAAAAGTAGAGCTATCAACAGAATGGGAAAATTTCATAAGGAAAAATATCAAATGCATTTATTTTGTCAGTTTGTTCTTGCATCGATTGTTTCAAAGTCACTTAAAATCTTATCCACATTTTTGTCTAGAGGGATTGAAAATATCTTTTGCTTCAATTGGGGAACAATTCTAAAATGAGAAGACAGAACTGCAGGTTTCAAAGCATTGTACTGTTGAAAAGGCAATAAACATGATGTGGAGCAAAACCAAATGCTGCATCTTTATTGCTCCGGAAACTACTTTGCTCGTGGCATTTATTGTGCTACTTTTATAAATATTATATGCTATATTATAGTACAATATTATAAATATTATGCCTCTATTTTTCATCAAACTGGTGATGCGTCCTAATGGTGTGTGATATTATTTAGGCACACATGCAAATGCAAGTGGGGCGCCGTTAAAAATGGAAAACCAAGTACTGCTGTCCAAACTCTGCTGCTCTGCTACTATTTTTGCTTTTGGCATAAAATTACAATCAAAATATATCTTTCCAAAATTACAAACAACTTCTAATTGAGGGTTGAAGGGGTCAATTGGGAAAAGAGCTTCCAAATCAAGGGATCTGATATTTAAACTATCCAAACAGCCGAATCTCGAAAACTGGCATTTTGACAGATCCATAATACAACTAAATTGCTGCTGGTGGTAATTATTCTTGGACTTTGTTGGTTTCTTGCATCAAAGGAGCTTGGAGCATATCTCTATCCGTGCTGCATCTTGTCAATTCTTGTGGAATTTAAAGAGACCAAGATGAGTTTATATTTATTTCTGAAGAGGGGTCCCAACCCGAAACATCAGTTTTCCTGTTCCTCTGATACTGCCTGGCCTGCTATGTTCCCCCAGCTCCACACCATGTTATCTCTGACTCCAGCATCTACAATTCCTACTATCTCAGAGTTTATGTTTACATATTTTACACAAACTCCCTTATCAATTAGATATTCTATTATAAGATGCTACATCAGGCAAATCAACTACTCTGGATGACAGTCAGCTGTAGTGAGTAGCTAAATTTAATCTTCAATGAAAGCCAAGTTTCAAAACTTGTGCATTGGTCCATTGAGAGAGCCGTCAAGTCACCCCTAAAAATGAGCTTTCATTAAATATTCATTTAGTTTTTAATATGCCAATTTTATTTTGAAAATTTGTATATTTTACTACATTTAAAGGCAAAAGACTTTTTGAAAACTTTTAAGCATTTTGCTTGAGTCAGTTATCAAAGTTTCAGGGCATTCAATCACATAGGCAGATTGGCAAACAGAAATAAAGTAACTCCAAAAGGGGGACAGCTTTTGTTCTCGTGTAGATTGGAGTTGTGCATCAGTAGTCAATGGAAATCCCAATACAACTGATTCCGCAGGAACTGCTGGGAAGTTGAAACTTCCTTGGATTAATTATGTGTGCCTGAAACCCTCTGAAGTCCCCAATTCCGCTTCAGTCAGAGATTTTGTAGGATACTGACTCACTTAACTTTAAATATTACACAGAAAAGTCAGAGGGCTAAAACTTGCCCTAATTCCTTGTCAAATATTCATCTGAGCTCTGGACTCACCACTAACACCCTCTGAATACACCGTGGCACCTGGCATCCAAATACATAATCCCCACCCCCAACTGCATCCTGACCCAACACCCCACTAACACAACATCCTCCACCATGATTTGATTCCCCTTGTCCCCACACCTGCCAGAGCCAACATCCTCCCTTTGATTTAATACCACATCCCCAAATTGGAATCAAAACTCCTTTTGACCCTACACCAATCCAATGACCCATCCTGGTCTGAACCCTCAACCTATCCTGAGCACTCATCCACTTATTGCACACCCTAACCCCTCCATCAGTTCGTACCCAATCCCTCACCCACATGGCCTCTTACTCCCCTTAACCCACCTGGAATCCTTCTTATTGCTAACTTAACCACTCAACAACATGCTACATTATCCCTTCACCCACCTATCACCCTTCGCCACTACCCGTTCACCTACATGCCATTCCACACCCCTACTTCCCATGCATCTGCCACCTTAACTCATCATCTACATGGTAGCCTACTGCCCAACCACACCAATAGCCTGCTACCCTACTCACACAGTTACTTTATACAGCTATCTTCTTTCACTGGCTTTCAGTGGCTACAAGATGTTTAATTTACAGAATACTGCACTGCTGAAAAGTGAGATATGGTTTCCAATTCCGTACTGTTTTTCCACACTCCACTCTTGTTTTTTTTGGATTCCTGGATGCGTACTTTGTTTTAGAAATGAAAACTCCTGACCTAGAAATTCACGGGTAGAATTCATCTCATGTGATTTTTATTCTAAAGATCAAGTTTGGAAATTGAGATTTCGATCCTGACAGAAAATTCAGGGCCATTTAGTTTCCACTTTAGTTGCTGCTGATTAGACCCAGTATTGGCTATGAATACACATATGTATACTGAACATAGAAATGAGGTCCAGTCATGCTGTGCAGGTCTGAGTTTTGGAAAGTGTTTAATCCCTAAAATTTCTGGTCAAACTTACCCACATTACACCAAGTACCAACTCTTCCATTAACAGCTCCAATTAGACAATGTTTAGAACATTCTTAAATTTCATTTTGCCTTATATATATTCCTTTCTATGTTTAAGAATAGTTACTTAGTACATTTTAAAGGAATTGAAGCTGAGCTTCACAGAGAAAATGAGCATTTTAGTCACGGAATTGAGTACACCAACAGATTTTAAGTAACTGAAAATAACTTTAAAAAATCTGCTCAGAATCATTTGCTAATTCCAGAGCATACAATAACCAGTTGCATAATTGGCTAAGCAAAACATAATTTGAAACATTTAAAAAGTGACTGGGTGGGACCTTGAACTAAAAGAGAAAAGTAATCTGAAAAAGTAGTCTCAAAAGCCTGTGAATTGATGAAAATTGCAGAAATTTGAAGCAGTGATTAATTCAGCTGGGTCTTGTAGCCAGTCATGTGGGTGGAATTATGGGCAAAATAAAAATCACTGATTTGTATAGGACATAATCTATGCTAGAAATACCAGTCTTTTTGCACTGGTTGACTGATTTTGGCTGAACTGTGCTGAAAATATGCATCTTGGTAGGAATTCCTACAAATGCATTTGATCTTTAGTCAATTTTCATTGAGCACTTGAGATCACAGTGGGTCAGACAGCATCCATGGAGTCAGAGCAAGCTACAGTTTTGAGTCTAGATGACTCTTTGTCAGAGCTGAAGTGTGGAGGTGACAGCATTTATGCTATAGTTTGAGGGTGGGGGTGTAGGGGTAGTGGGTGTAGGGTGCTGGTGGACAAAAGATATTGCTAGTTCAGATTAAGTGATCAGAATATGAAAATGACAGAACAATGGTGTGTCTCCTGCCAGACTTGAAAGGGTAGAGACTGGGATGGGGATGGGGGAATGGGAGAAGGAGAGGACATGATAACAAGCTAAAAGATACGGTAGAAATGGTTCATAATTTAAAGGTGTTGAATTCAATATTAAGTCCAGAAGGCTGTAAAGTGCCTAGTCTGAAGATGAGATGATGTTCTTCCAGTTTGCACTATGATTCACTGGACCCTGCAGCATGCTGAGGACACACATGCAAGCATATCAGCACGATGCTGTTTTAAAATGGCCAGTGAGTTTCCCATCCACTGTGGTTGTCAGAGCCCTCAACCACATTCAAACTATTACCCTGCTTCCACCCTTGCTTCTTCCCATCATCACAACAGGTGCTCAGCTTCTTCTTGTTCTCACTTTCCGTCCCACCAGACTCCACATTCAAAAGATCATTTTCTACTATCTCAGACAACTCCTGCAGAACACCACCAACAAACATATCTTCTCGCCACTTTCAGAGATAGTAAGGCACCTCATATTCCACCTTGGGAGTCTACAACTCAATGTTCTCAATGTGGACTTTACTAGTTTCCAAATCTCCCCACCCCCAGCCTTTTCCCATAACTGACCCACCCTCTCATCCCCGCCTCCTTGACCTGACACAACCTGTGTATCTTCTCTTCCAGCTATCTGCTCCTCCCACCTCACTGACCAATCCTCACCACTGCCTACCTGCACTCACCTATCACCATCCCACCTACCTTCCCCAGCCCCAGCCCCCCTCTCTCTATTTATTTCTGAGCTCCATTCCCCCTCCCCCATTTCTGATGAAGGATCCTGACCCAAAATGTCAACTTCCCTGCTCCTCTGATGCTGCCTGGCCTGCTGTGTTCCTCCAACTCCACACTGTGTTATCCCTTATTCTCGTCACTCTCCCTGTCTGCATTCCGCAGGGGTTATTCTCCCGGGACACCCTAGTCTATTCCATAACCACCAACATCAACTGCCCCTTCCCACTTAATTGCAGAAGGTGCAACACCTGCCCCTTCACCTTCTCTCTGCTCACCCTCCAAGGGCCTATACAGTCTTTCCAATTGAAGCAGCATCTCACCTGTACCTCCTCCAATCTTGTGTGTAGTGTTTGCCGCACCCAATTGTGGCCAATTCTACATTGGAGAAACCAAACACAGACTGGGTTACCATTTTGTGAAACACCTCTGGTCTATGCACAAGCAAAACCCCAAACTTCCCGTAGCCAGTCATTTTAACGCAGTGTCTTGCTCATTTGTCCACATATCTGTCCTCGGTATGCTGCAATGTTCCAGTGAATCACAGTGAAAACTGGAGGAACAACATCTCATCTTCAAACTAGGCATTTTGCAGTCTCCTGGACTTCATATCGAGTTCAACACCTTTAAATTGTGAGCCATTTCTTCCCTTTCTTTTAGCTTGTTATCATGTAATGCCCTCCCCTTATCCCAGTTGCTGTCCTTTCAAAGAGATAATAGGAGCTGCCGATGCTGGAGTCTGAGATAACATGGTGTAGAGCTGGATAAACACAGCAGGCCAGGCAGCATTGGAAGAGCAGGAAAGCTGACTTTTCGGGTCTGGACCCTTCCTTTCAAGTCTGGCAAGAGACACACCATTGTTTTGCCATTCTTACATTCTGAACTCGTGTTCTGAACTATCAACACATTTTCTTCACCAGCATTCTACACCCACCCCCACATTATAATCTAAACGCTAACCCCTCCACACTTCACTTCAGCTCTGATGAAAAGTCACCTAGATTCAAAACTTAAGCGTGCTCTGTCTCCATGAATGCTGCCTGACCCGTAGTAATCTCCAGTATTCGTTGCTGTGACTCAGCATCTGCTGTGATTTGTTTCTTCGTTGAGCATTTCCCGTACAGAAATTAATAAATACAATTTTCTGAAATTCCCGCCCTCTTTGGATGATTAATTGATTGCTTAGAGGTAGAGGAAAATAGATGAAAGCAAAGAACTATTGTTTTTTCTCGAGGAATTCTTTCCAGGAAAATAGACCTGCTTACCTTTTTAATTTTATGACAATACATGGGCATTATCTAAGACATTTATCTTTTCCAATTCTTTGATTTTCTTCCAGTATCTAAAGTGTAAGTGCAGTTATCAAAATTAAAAGTTGGGTTGGTCTATTTATCAATTTTCTCAACCTTGGAAACAATTGCATTTATCAAAATAACTCCCTGTCACAGCAATTGCAGAGACTATCGAAACCTATTGTGCATCTGAGTCCAGCACTCAACAATGCAGACTGAACTGCTATGGAAACAGTTAAGGATTGTATTGGGTGAAGTGGACTCTAGTAATTTTGACTAAAGAGGAGATGAAAAAGAACATTTGAAGTGGTAATTTATTTCTGGTGCTCGCCTAATTACAGAAATAGAATCCAATTTCAATGTCAAGTATCCATTTAAGTTTGGGAATTTATCATGTGCTGAAAACTTGATAATGTGAAAATGGAAAAAAAAATGGCATTTCACAAGGTCATGCTGAGATGAGATAGTGCACATGTAAAGTTGGATTGTCATCATGCATTAAATGAGCAGCACATGCCCTTTTTTAGTGACGTACCACATATTCAGGGGTCTGAATTATGCTTTTAGATACAGAAAAGCAAAGTCTACTGTTTTTTTGATAATCAGATACATGAAACCTGTGTGAATGCACTTCATTTAGATGTGCTGGGTTCCTAAATTACAGAACCAATCGTACGATTTGGAAGCAATTTGTTATCTACGCTTCTCTTTAGTTTCTAATTCTAGTATTGTAACTCTCTAGGTCTTGATCCACCCTGTGACATACAGTTACCATCGTTAGTTGCCAATTCTACAATGTATCTCTTATTTTCCACTTGTGTTTCAGTCACAGGAAGTAAGGGTTTCCTGGGGTGAGCCTCATAGCACAATCTGGGTCTGAATGAAAATCTGTATTAAAGTGATGATCCCACTACATTTCATTTTGGCTTTGCCTTGCAACATCTCCAGTTTCCTCTCACTGAAAAGCAGGAATGAGCAGTAATTCACTACACCAGCAACAAACACACCAGCAGTTGGGCAGCCACAAGACGCCTGCACTTTTAAAAAAGGTCACTTAGTTGAACTGCTCTGCAAATGGTTTACATTCCTTCTGCACGATGAAGAGGAATAATTAGCCTCTCCTCAGGTGCACTGTTATATGTATCAACGTACTGAGTAAACTAAACCATGCTAAGATGGCAGTAGCTGCATTTTAAAATGCTGTCATATCATTGCAGTCGTCTTTAAAATGAGGGTGTGTTTTTGATTAATAAAGCTCTTTATTGCTTGCTGGCTGCATTCTATTCCTTGCTCTCTATCTTGATATTGTAAGTCACAGTCCTTACAATATGATACCAGAAACAGTGCATTCATGGATGCTGGTTAGTAATAATAACAGAAAGTGCAAGCTCTGACAATCAAGCCTAATTGCTTTTTCCTAAATGGCAATTTCTTTGCAAGTAGAACAAAAAGCTTTTTTTTCATTCAGTAGTGTTATGTGGACTTTGCTGGGTCGGTCAGCAATTATTGTCTATCCCTATTTACCCTGGAGAAAGTATTGGTGAGCTGCCTTCTTGAACTGCTGCACTACTTAGGCATAGGGATACGCACAGTGCTGTTAGGTAGGGAGTTCCAGGATCTTGGCCCAACAACCATAAAAGAATGGCGATATAGTTCAAAGTCAAAATGGTGAGTGGCTTTGAGTTAACTAATAGGCAATAGTGTTCTCATGCATCTGGTCCCTTTATGCTTCTAGGTAGGAGAGGTCATGTGTTGGGTCATGCTGTTGCTGGAGCCTTGATACGTTTTTGCAGTGCATCGTGTAGATGGTGCACACTGGTTGCACTGTGCCTCTGGGTGAGGTAAGTGAATTTTGAAGGTGGTAGATGGTGTGTCAATTAATTGGATTGCTTTGTTTTGGATGGTGACAAGCCTCTTGTGTGTTGTTGGAACAGCACACTACCAAGCAATTGGAGAACCATTCTATCACTCTCCTGACTTGTGCCTTGCACATGGCAGACAAGTATTGTTGAAGCAGAAGGTGAATTACTGGTTGCAGAATTCCTGGTCTCTGACCTGCTCTTGTAGTAACATTCTTTACATGGCTGACATAAAATAAAAAACTGCAGATGCTAAAGATTTGAAACAAACACAGAAATTGCTGGAGAAACTCAGCTGGTCTAGAAGTATCTGTAGACAGAAAGCAGAGTTGATATTTTGTGTTGAGAATAATGCTAACTTTTCAGCAATTTCTGCCATTTATATGACTAATCTAGTTCAATTTTTAGTCAGGTTGTTGATAATGCAGAGTTCAGTGATACGAACATAGGAACATAGGATCAGGAGTAAGCTATTCAGCCCCTCAAACCTGTTCCACCATTCAAGGAGTTCATACCTTAATGCCATATACCTGCCTTTAGCCTGTTTTCTTGAAGACCCTTGCTAAAAAAAATCTATCTCAGACTTAAAAATAACAACTTATCCAGCATCCAATACCATTTGTGGAAGAGGGTTCTACATATCTACCACACTTTGAGTGTAGAAATGCTTCTTAACATCTCAACTGAATAGTTTGTCCCTAATTTTCAAAATAGGCCCCTATTTCTCGAAACATAAACCAATAGAAATAGATTTTCTCCATCCACTCTGTCTTTACCAGTTAATAACTTGAATATTTCGATCAGATAATCCCCTAACCTTCTGAATTTAGAGAAAACAGCCTTAAATCTCTTCTCATAGTCTAACTCCTAAAGTCCAGGTATCATTCTTATAAAGCCACATCATACTCCTTCCAAGCCCAGTATATCCTTCCTAAGATATGGTATCTAGATCTGCTCACAGTATTGCAAGTGGGGCCTCACCAGGGTGTTGTATAACTGCAGCGTAACTTCTGTATCTATTACTCCAGTTCTCTAGATATTAAGACCAACATTCCATTAGCTTTTTTGATCATTTTCTGCACCTGTCATCAGCTTTTAAAGATCCATGAAGCTGAATGCCTCTTTGGAAATCCACTGTATTTAACTTCAAACCATTAGAAAGTAACCTGATCTATCTTCGTTCAGTCCAACTTGAATAACCCACACTTGTTTATATTGAACTCATTCTGCCACAGTTTTGCCATTCACTTAGTCTGTTACTATCCCTTTGTAACATTCCCCTATCATCTACATTGTCTACAATGCTGTCCAACTTTGTGTCATCAGCAACTTTTGATATATGACTTTCTGTGCCATTATCCACACTGAAAATAAATAACGTGAATTATTAAGACCCTAACGAAATCCTTGTACGATAATTTGACAAGTAAAAATCTATTTCCCTTATTATCTATCATGTTCCTCTCAATCAATTTCCGAGCCATTTTAGTAATTTGCTGTCAGTTCCATGGCCTTCTCCCTTAGTTAACAGCCTGTTATATGTGACTTTATCAAATGCCTTCAGGAAGTCCACATAAACAGCATCCATAGACATTTCCCTAACTACTACCTTAGTCACCTCTTCAACAATTCAATGAGGTTTGTTAGACATGACCTCTTTGACTCTCCAGATTAACTGAAAAATGTCAAGATGTTCAGCTACCCCTTCTTTGATGTTAGACTCCAACAATTTCCCCAGCTCAGATGCTACGTCTGTAACTCCCAGGATTTCCTCATTCGGCCTTTTTAAGAAGCAGAGTGACAAATGCAATTTTCTAATCCAGAGAGATTATTTGTGAATCTGGGGACTCTGAATGATTACCATTAGGGAACTTATAGTGAGCTCTCCTACTTCCTTCACACTCTTGGACAGAAACTGTCAGCACCCAGGGATTTGTCACTGGATTCAATCCAGTAACTTCTTCATTACTGATGTTTGACTGATATTAATTTTATTCAATCTTGTTCCTGGTCCACTATTAATTTCCTCACAACTTCCAACAAAAGTATTTTCTACTTTAAATATTGAGGCAAAATAATTAATCAACATGTATACTGTAGTCATTGACAATATCCCCACTTTCAGTCTTTATTGCACTTGACCACTGCTGATAGGAATGGCATTGAAAGTTCAGTGGCAATGGTTACATTCTCTGTGTTATGATCCCAGTTTATGTCATTACTGGAAAAGTCAGATTCTAGGCCAGAACCCAGTTGATAGATCACAGCTTTATTTGTATCGATTTTAACCAAGTGGTCTCTGACTGAACCTTAAACACACAAAGCTGCAAGAGTTTGCTTCAGCAACAAAAGTGAATTATTACAAAAGGAATGAAAACAAATTAGAATAATCCAAACTACATCTTTACAATACAAATTCAAAGATTTTACACACACAGTAAAGGTATTATTCCATTAACCCCAAATTGAAACTAACAAAATGACCTTTGTATTGTGTCCAAAACACCTTGGTAAAGTTCTCAAAGCACCATTTCTGATTCAGTACGTAAAATATCACTTGTATAATACTCACAGTGGTATCCTTGTATATAACACCTCACTTGGTAAATCACTTTGGACTTCAATTGTTAAACTAAAATCATGAAACCTTCTGCTTGGAGCTGTTCCATACCTGAGCTTCAAAGTATCAGCTTGAATAACCACTTTTGTTTTGTATCCCAATGCTTCCTGTCTGGGGCAAACACTAACTTTTTATCCAAGGCAATCCTATTCCCTAAATCTATTGTCTCCTTTTCAGGAGCACTGCTGTCTACAGTCATCCTTTTTCAAGGTCTTCCCAGAACTAAAAACACTACCTTGAGTTAAAAGTGAAGCTAAAAGTTTCTCTGTTCAGCTTGAAACAAACCAGGTTTCAGAATAGTCGAACAAACCTTTAAGGTCCTACAATATACTATGCTGGGTGGCAAACAATCTTAACTAAACTAAACTCCATGAGTACACAAATCCATTCACTGGACAGCCAGGTTTCAAAAAATGTTTACAAAACAAATCACCGTGCTTACCGAAACACTTTACAAGTTAATTATTGTCTTTATGAACAAAGTGAAAGAAAACCCAAAGGCCATATCTGAATTGACCTAAAATATCTGTAAAAAGTTTATATCTATAAATCTCACTACTTACATCATATTTGTTGGAGAAGGCCATTGTCTAGCATTTGTTTGGTGTGATTGTTACTTGCCACTTATTAACCCAAGCCTGAATGTTGCCCAGATCTTATCCCATATAGTATAAGGAGTTACAAATGGTGCTGAACATGAAACGGTCATCAATGAATTTCGATGCCAGTTCTGACTTTATGATGAGGGACAGTCATTTATGAAACAGCTGAGGAATTTCAGGCTTATCTAGGCAAAGGTGGGAGACAATAATGCTGTCTCATAGGAGAAAGTGATAGTCAACAGTAAGATGTAGAATTATGATCTTAGCCATGTGGCAAGTTTTTTAATCATATAGCTCCTCCTCCTTGAGAATATGCCAATTTATTTATGTTTTGTCCTTCTTCAAATGTCAATCCGTTTATTAGCTTTTCTCTTTTCTTTTGTATCTTCAGTTTTAGACTTCCATTGGTTTACACCAGTAATATTTTCTTCTTTTGTTTGGAATTTGGGATAACAATGAAAACAAACAGCGTTTATAATTTGCTGTAGATCACAAAGCATTTCCTAGACTGTAATCAGACAAAATTGGACACCAAGCTGGATGAAGTAGATCCAGAATAGATACCCTGTTACTTGTTCAAAGAGGTTAAACATCATCAAATTTGAAAGGAAAGGTTAAAAGCTTTAGGGAGGTAATTCCAGAGCTAAAGCCATGGCTGGATTGAGAGCTGGCTGTCAATGGTTAAGTGAACATAATGAGGGATTTGCAACTAAGATGGAAGAGCAAAGTTCTCAGAAGGCTGCAGAATGAATACTTCAGCATCAGACAGCAAGATGGGGATGTTTTGCCCATTCACCTGGGCTACTACATGTTTCTCTTTGTGGAAGTGACTATACTTTTGCAGTCATGGTGCTGCCAGCTTTCACTTAACTCATTTATTGAGTTCTCTTTTGCCAAGAAGAGCCAAGAACTGCCGAGATATACGAAGGCACATGAGAATGCCAGCCTAAACTTGAAATCAGATGCTCTTGATTCCTTTTGGAATCTGGGTCTTTATCTCAAGAGCTGAGCCCAGCTGGCTTGGCTTTGACAACATAGCACTGAAACAATTCCATATGAAATGAGTCAACTTGTTCAATGTGTTTTTCCTTGAGGGATTTTGCAGTATAATTTTAAATAATGGATTTTATTGCTGTTTTCAAAATACATGCTTCCTATTATATAACAGCTGTAAAATATATACTTCTCAGTAACTCCTAAATACTGAAAGATATGTTGGATAAGTGATTATTATCATGCAACACATTTTCATTGGCAGTAATAAATTGCAATGTTATAACCTGTTTATGCATTGTGATGCAGAAACATTTTTGCAATCTTTCGAAGGTTTACAAACTAAATCTGTTTATTAAGAACAATGTTAATAAACAAAAAATATGATTTACACAATTTAGTGTGCCTTGCTATTTGTTTTGAGAGGACGCATGAGAGTTAATGCTTTCCCTTGATGAAGAAAGTAAAAATTAATTTTTGGTTAGGAAAGAAATTGCTCATTACATCTGTTAAAAATGTGCGCTTGTGAGAATATATGCTCTGTTCTGTTATAAAAATTTATTTCTTTATTTATCAGCTGGTTATCCAGTTTCAAATATATGTGTCATTAATTGATGTTGGATTTTAGATTCAGTTTACAAATAACACTTTTCCTGAATAGGAGGCCTGACATTTAATATTTTGCAAATAAAAAATATCTTTTAGCACCTACTGAACTGCAGGGATGTATTTCGATTTTAAAGGGCATTCTGTTTACTGATCTGCTACTAGCTAAATGCTCAGCAGATGTTGGTTGCTAAATTATAATTTTAAATAATCCATTGCCATAAACTAGGCAACGCTATATTTGCCTGAAATTTCCTTCATGTGACATAGCCCAGACTTAGTTCTTACAGCGATGGGACAGTCTTCACTCTTCATCTCAGAAACAGATCCACAAAGTTTTAACAGGCACGAGAGTACAGACTTTTACTTCTCTGATGCTGGAATTTTGTATCTTCTCAGGGATTCTGTAGTATCTGTGAAAAGGGCGAGTAGGCTGATCAAGGAACAAGATTACATGCATGTCAAAGATGACAAAGCAGGAAGTAAAAAATAACTATATTCATATTATTCTACAGAAAATAAAATAAAGATTGGTGCCTTCACAGGGTATCATGGAAACATTTATATATCAAAAAACATTTTCATTTTAACTTTATTTTTTGGTTTACAATGATTCCTAGGATACGTGACCCCAGATTTGTGATTTTTTTTTAAACGAAAGAGGCTGCTCAACAGTAGTTAGGATTACTATGGCATTAAATATTTAGTTTCTTATCCTGATTTAACAGACATAAAGTTATATTTTTGTCATTATTTAGTGCGACAATAATGGGTGATTAGTTTAGGTTCATGCCTGTACAGTGGATTCTACACTGATTCCATTGATGAAGCCTGTGAAGGAGCAGGATGTCAATGACAGATGCTGGCACTTAACTGTGTCGGTCTTGATTCTTCTCAATGGGGCTTCTACCAATACAGAGCTGCTGGCTCTCTGTTTGGGCAGGCAATGTTCATATCACAACCTTTCCCCTCCTTAGCTAAACAGTGAGCCTGAAGACAAGCAATTAGGAGACTGTCTCTTTCCAGTTAGGCCTCATGATCCTCATTTGATCCTGACGTTATGATCTTGGGAAAACCTTGCCCTGGCTTTCTGATATTTTGCATTGGGTGAAACCATGTTCATGACTTACGTGAGATGCTGGTTCAAATATCTCAGGAGGCTCAAGTGGCATGAAGCTTATAGTTTTATAGTACAGTGATGCTCAGTAATTAGCCCTGGGAATTTGGTAAGTGTGCCAAATTGGTACAGTGTGGAGGTGCTTGTTCTGATCTTTTAGACTTGCCCAAGAGAGGAAACCAAACACAACAGGACAAAGAACTAAATCCCAGAGTAATTAAATAGGTGAACTGCTGGTAATTGCTGACTTTTAAGACATTTTCTTTCTAATATTAGGGATCAATTTAAGCTGATATGGGGAAGGTACAAGTACCCCATTAATTTATAGCCTAACTAACTACCTAAGTCAGTTATAACAACATTCTTAACACAATCAGTACATAATGTAACAAAAGGAAGTAGTTGAATAATATTTTTTAAACTTAAAACCTTATTAGTTCAATATAACAAAAATTGTGTGGTGTGTCTCAGCTGTGGAATATGAACAATATATCATCTGATGGGGTAGCCATTCTGTTGATGAACTAGTCTTCCCAGAGGCATGTCAGGGCTGGGTTGGTTTGATAAACCAGCCCACTAGATAGCACTGAAAAGTTGCATACCGACACACCTTAATTTGTGCTGCAATCAGCTTCTGAAAATCCTGACCTGTGTATGTAAATATTAATTGCTGGACTCATGGTAAAACACATTCCCAAGACCATTATAATTCTTAGACACAAGAAAGTAAATGTCGGTGATCAGAAAGGAATATGTTGCCTCTGAAATTTGTCCCTCTGATACTCCTAACCTCCCCAATTAAATATTTGGAATCTCAAAATTGATTTTGGAAGATGATCACCCTTGTTGAAGGGATCATTCAATTAGATGATTTTACTTGTAAGAATTAAGACCAAAACAAGAAAGGAAATTTCCCTTTTACCATCACAGACACAAAATTGGTCATGGACTGGTGCCTGACAATGGGTACAGCTTTTTCATGATTTGCCCCTGAATAACAGCAATGAGTATCACCCATCACCAAGTCACCCATTATTTACTTATGCAAAGTATGCTGGCTTTGACCAGCCAGCTCGGAGTCAGCCCCCTGAACTGAGGAGATTGTAAATCCCCAGTTAATATGGGTCAACCTGAGCTTCCTGACTGGCCCACATAACAGCCATAGTCAAGGACTTCACAGTCAACCAGGTCCAACTGGTTCCAATCACTACAGCCCCATTTTTTTTGTTACTGATGCAGGCAGCACCTAAGATGTTACTTGGCCTGCTGTGTTCATCCAGCTCCACCCTTTGTTATCTCGGATTCTCCAGCATCTGCTGTTCCCATTATCTCTCTCCAGCACACAAGCATTGACTGGTATAATCTCCTTTACGCTATTCAATGCAAGGCCAACAGTGTCAAGTCAAGATGTAGCATTGACTGATGTTTTAAACTCCAAAATGACAATTGGAATCAAATCCTGCAGACACTCATTATATATATTTCACCCTCTCACCAATGTGCTTTCTGGTATGATTTTCACCAAATGTGCACAACACATCCCTGTAGAAGCTACTCAAAGCAAAATAGCACTATTAGTACTGAAAAACCGTACATGATAGAGTTTAATTTAATGGCCAGGTTTTGTTTCTCCATTAATTCTGCTTCCAATAACTGATAGATATTAGTTAAACTCTAGGGATTTTCATCTGATATGCCAGACCAGGAATAAAATTGAAATATGCAATCAATATGTATGTAATTGGTTTAATTTACGAAGTGTGATACCACAAGTAGCCAAATTGTTTAGATCTGTAAAATGTCAGTCTGTGCAAAACTGATTTAATGAGGGAATTTTTGGTCATCTCTTTCAGCAAATTGTGGTTATATTGTATTCAATAAATTGCTTATGTTACTGTTAGGAATTACTTTGTAATTTGACTTGATATTAAATGAAGCTCAAATTATTTAGATAACAATGATACAATTGTGCGTCATTATTTTATGATTAATATCTCTCAATGATAATTTATGCAAGTATGATACTCACAATCAAAACAATAAACACATCCATTGGAGAGATAAGAGAAACTGAAAGCAATTTAAAAATATTTACTCGGTAATTTGCACAGTGCAGTTATTCAGAGAGAGCAAGAACTGAAGATGCTAGAAGCAGAGATAACATAGTTTGGAACTGGAGGAACACAGCGGGCCAGACAGCATCAGAGGAGCAGGAAAGCTGATGTTTCAGGTCGGGATCCTTCTTCATAGTGAGGTTATTACCGTGTTTATGAAAAATTTCACAACATTTTAGAAAATAAAGCAATGTAATGTAGCACTGCTTGAAATCATATTAAGAGTGATGGGATTAATGGGATTAATTTTTCCCACTTCTTGGCAAAGCTTCTGAGTAAACCTTGTGGTGGCAGGTCTGCTGTGGCCATGTTCACTTAATTTTCCACTCCATTACATTAATTACACAAACAAGCCCCTTTCGCACTCATTTAATGGAATCACATGGCAGTAAAAAGCAGAAGTGCTCACCACCTCTGGCACTTTGTGATATTCATCCCATTGGCACCATGCTCAATGCCCAGCTACACACTAGCTCAGACTCAGCAAGGCTAGAACTGCCCTTCATACTATGGTGCTCAACTGTCATTGCTAAGGACGTGGTTCATAATGAGAAGCTGATACCTCACTTTGTTGGCAAGGACCTCAACGTGCTAGCGAGAAGTGTGGTGGAAGGGAGTGAGTTGCTTTATCCTGCTGACCAGTAAATGATGTCATTCCAACAAACTCAGCCAGCATGAAATGAGGTAGTGGACAAGGTCAGAGCAGTATTTTGTGTTAAAAGAAACACAAAGCAGTGCAGAAAGAAGGTTCCTGATTTTATTGAGCTGCACAAAGGTAAATGCTACAATCTTTTCTCTGTTACATTACACTCACTTGTCCATCACTTGCTATAAATCTGCCACTGCACATGCCTCTCACAATGCTCCAATAATGGTCATTAATGCATGCATTGTGTCCACTCAAAGTTCTCACCCACATCATCCTCCCAAGCTATTAATTCTTTTGACCACTTCCTACTCAGTTAACAAGGACACATCACCAATATAAGGACTGCGCATTTTTATTTCTGTGTTGTTTGAATTTGAGGAGAAAGCATTGCTTCATTAAAAAAAAATTACAGGATGGCTGTGTAATGTTACAGTGAGGAATTTAATACCTGTTCTTACCCCTGTTTTAGTGGCTGTGGGTTTCTACAATGTGTAGACAATTACGAGCTGAAGATTTGCTTACCAATGAAGCTGATTGGTGCTCAGATAATAGGGTAAATTGGAGCTAGAAACAAGTTACAAAAGACACAGAAGCACAGAGCGATCAAGACACAAGAAAGTGTACCATTAGCCTTCCCAGCAGAAGCTGCCTGTTCTGTGCAGTAAAATACTCAGTACAAACTTGAAGAAAACCAATTACTTTTCCTGTTATTGTGATCTGTGAATTTTAAATTGACAAATCAGAGACATTTTCCAAGTAAATCAGTCATTCTGTACTTCTTAAAAACCAATGGAATCTTTCAGAGAAAAAAAATCTGGAGCACCAAGTGGCTGATTATTCAAAGTAGGGTCATCTCAACATCAAATTTGGGGAGGCAGGACTGGAGAGCAAGTCTTTCAGATTTTTTCTGCCTCCACTAATAATCAATTTTCTCTATATTTTGTTTGTTTGTTTGTATGTATGTGTGCATATGAGGGGGAGATGTTTCTTCGGGGAATTAGATTAGTAGTCATTCATGTTATCTGCCAATAGTTTATATATGTTTCCCTGCAGCTAAAGCCTAATTATTTACAATAAGTACCAATTCTTGTATACTACAGGGAGCTCCAGCTCTAACAGCTGCGCGACGAGTTTTTTCATAATGCACCCCATCCTCCCCCCCACCCCAGCACAGTGTTCATATAACACCCGGTAATTTTTAAATAACCCAATATGTTGTAATAAACCTCAATAGTGTTTATAAAACCCCAGCCCAGTGTTTATATAACCCCCAATAATTTTTGTTCGGGTAGATGGAATTCGTAAGCCTGGGAGGGCGGTCCATCTAAGAAAAGGAAAACTCTGATTTTAAACCTCCGCTGACTTGCAGCCATACCCGATCAAGGGGAAGGCTTCGGGAGTAAACCCTGAGGATAAATCCGGAACCGGAGTCCCTAAGGCAGTCTGATGTTATATCCAACCTCGTTCTGGCAACTCCTGCGATGACGCCGGTGCCATGTTGTATCGGCCCCTGCCCTTCCCTTGGACAACACTGGTTACGTGGAGAGGGAAGACGTGCTGCATGGGCAACTGCTGATCTCTCATAAAACCCTACCCAGGCCTGCGCCCTGGAGAGGACACTCCAGCGTCATCTCACCGCTGTGGCAAAACACAGAAAGCAGCAGTCACCAGTTATACGCCGCACTCGATTGGCGTAGAGCAAGGCGCCAGGGGTTGCTTTCGACTGAGGGAGAAGCCATCGCACCTCACTGGACAGCTACTGCCTGCCTCAAGCTGGGCAGCCCCCTGCCAATTAGGTGCTGTCCCGCCACAGTCCACCCGTTCCACTGGGTTTGTGGGGCTTAGGGATACAAGTATCCTGAATCGCGGACTGTAAACACTGCACCAAGTAAAACAACAAGAAAACAAGAAAAGGAGCCAGCATTCAGACTTGGATGCTGGAACATACGGACCATGACAACTGGTCTATCAGATGACCTTCGAGAGATCAGTGACACCCACAAGTCAGCAGTGATTAACAACAAATTGCTACGACTCCAAGTGGACATTGCAGCGCTTCAAGAGACAAGGCTCCCAGAATCAGGGACCTTACATGAGAGAGACCATACCTTCTTCTGGCAGGGGAAAGGCACATACAAGACCAGAGAGTATGGTGTCGGCTTTGCCGTGAAGAACTCGCTGTTGAAGTTAGTGGAACCCAGCGAGGATGGATCGGAGCGGATCCTCTCACTTCGACTGCACACCTCCTCTGCAAAAGGGATATGAAGTCAATGGACCAGGCCATAGAGAGGTGGGAAGACGTCACAAATGATCGCTCATGCTGGAGACAGGAACTACACAGAGGGCTGGAGCAAGGAGAGGAGAAACTGAGGCTTGCCACTGAGGAAAAGCGCGCTCGATGGAATAACAGCAACACAGCAACACGAGAGGAGAGTGTCTTCAAATGCAGTTGCTGCAACCGAGACTGTCACTCCCTTGTGGGCCCGTACAGCTACAACAGGTGTTACGCTATCATCAGCAGCTGAAGCAAAACTCTCAAAGCACAGATCCAAGGTCTCTTGGGACTGACGGATGCCACAATGATGTATACTACAGAAAACTGGTCCATGTTTTGTTATAAACCTTGATCTGAAAGTCAGATAAATTGTGGGACTGTGTGTACCTTATAAAAAAAGACCTGAACATTTGGTATGACTTCAAGAACAGTAGGGTACAATTTATGGCATACTACAGGCTACATAAAGATCACAGAAAAAGTTTACCAGGATGTTGCCTGGTATGGGGGATTTTAGCTATGAAGAAAGATTGGACAAACTGGGTTTGTTTTCACTGGAATGCAGGAGGTTGAGCTTCATAAGATTGTGACTGGCATGGATAGAGTGGAATTTCTGAGGGTCAATTACTAGGGGACATAGATTCAATGTGCCGGGGCAAATTTAGAAGAGATGTGTGAGGAAAGTTTTCAAACAAAGTGTGGCAAGTGCCTGGAATGCACCAGCAGAGGAGGTGGTGGAAGCAGACACAGTAGCAGTATTCAGGAAGCACCTGGCTGAATACATGAATAGGAAGGGAATAGAGGGATACAGATCCTGTAAGTGAAGACAGTTTTTTAGTATGGAAGAGTAAAATATGTTGGCTCAGGCTTGGAGGGCACAAGGGCCTGTTCCTGTGCTGTCCTGTTCTTTATTCTTTGTTCTACTGATGTAGGCAGCACTTATCTCATCCCTGCATTACCAACATATGGTTCATTCACACACTTCTATCATCCCCAACCTTCCTTTTGTATTAAATATATAAAATACTTGACTCACAACTGGATGAAGGGGAAGAAGTATGGCTGGGGTGGGAGATGGAGTGGAATGGGTTGGTGGACATAAGACTAGTCATGCTAACTGAAAGGAAGAGATGTTAGATTTGGCTGGAGAAGAGTGGAACACCTCATGGAGATGCAGAGACCTCCATGGCAGCTGGTATAATCAGCTTCATTGTGTTGTGCGGCATTGTTCTTCCATGACCATCGAAGCTGATTAATTCTTAATCTGCATAAGTTTTAGTCCCTTTTACTCAACTAATTTGGTCTGTCCTCTTATGAAGGTACTCACAGCAGTAATTGAACAGCACTAAACAGAGGCCAACAACAGAAACCCTCAAAATCCCCTCCACTTCAAAGGAGGAAACCCCTCAACCCTTTGAAGAAGCAGCAGAAAGGAGTTTATTGTACCCTCCACCAACTCAGAGCTTTCACCTTGCTGCATTCTTTGTCTAAATTAGACTGAGTAGCACAATCTGGTGAGCATATCACTGACGGGTCTCCCCAGATGGTTGAGGAAGTAACACCCCAGGCCTCTGATAGTCCGAGCATTCCTGAATACCAGGCACCTGCTCAGCCCCAGGCTAAAGATGCTCCCATTTTCTCAGCTATGAATGAGTTTGACAAAAGGTAATGGCTGGCTTTGGAAGGGCAAGCAGTTTCATCAGAGTTAGTTAGTAAACGGTATTGAAGAATGGAGGTGTCCACTAACATTTTCAGTAAAGTGCTGGTTCCAGCATGTGTGAGTCTGGTTGCCCCTATTGACAGACTGCCTTACTATTATGAAGTCCCACATCCAGCACGCAGTGTCTGCCAAGATATGCACACAGATCTGTACTCAAGCCCTGTAAATGCTCAGAATCAATGGCAAGGCTAGAGCGGCATGAGTTACCTTGACCTCATTCTATGCGTCCCTTCCTCTCGGGGAGAAGGGTCAGTATCAGTAAACACACATGAAGAAGAAGGGTCACACTTAGGATCCTGGGAAGCTTCCACTCAGGAGAATGTAGTGCTACCTGATTCCTTCACCTCTCCCTGACTGTGATCACAAAGCCCACAGAGGTCTAAATGAGGAAGGAGAGCTTGAAACTGGGCAAAGCACTGTCACCAGGCCTGAGAATGCAGTGCCCAAACATCTTCATGAGAAATCCCAAATCTTCCATGCCAACAGGGCCAATTACACAGCAGGGTCCTTCTATGTCAGCAGTAGACAACAGAGTAGTTGGAGAGAAAGGAATTATAAAGAAATTACTGAGGGCATGTTAGGAGCACTGGTGATCTCAGGCTGGGATGCATACAATAGCAGTTCACCTGTTTACCACCGACCCCCCCCCCAACACCCCAACCCAGAGAGAAACTGTTCAAAGTACTGCTACTGTCAGGATAATTGCTATCCAGAGGATACTCAAGCATTTTGGAGCAAACATTCCCTCCTTGTTCAAAAAATGTTTGAGGATCAACTCAGCAATAAGTCATGAATGATGTGTAATTTATATGTACATATATATAATAATTATTGTAAAGTTTGGATGTTAAATTCTGAATTGATAGATGGATTGGAAGGGTTTTGATCTAGCCTTGTGAAGGGGTTTAAAAATTAAATAGGTTAGTCTTTCCACAACCATGATTTTAAATTAATATGTGCTTCCTGGAGTGTTAATGATAAATTATTTATATTAAGACCAGAGAGAAAATATATTAAGTCAGGAGAAGTTTATTGCTCACATTTTGAAACTGCCCTGAAAGACAAAGTACAATGAGACCACCTCAGATAGCTGGCAATGAGGTATAGGTAGTGGTCATCAGGTGGTAATTCCATCAGTGTACCATAATGACATATTATCAGTGGCTCACATAACTTTTCTTGGCAGGTCACAGCTTTTAGCAAAATACAGGCTAAAATTTTAAAACATTTTTATTGGCTTGGATTAGAGAAAGAAGTGAGTGGTTAACTTTTGCCAAACATGCCATTCATGTCGGCTGATTGAGAAATTTCAACCATTAACTGAACGTGTAATTTTAATTTCAATACCAGCTTTCACATAATTGTTTACCTGAGTCTTTATAGGTTGTGCAGGATCTCTGCCAAAAACCAGGATTTTTCAAGAAAATTTCCTGAAGCAGCACCTTTTGGAAAAAAAAACTATGAAATGAAAAAGTTATTTGATTTGATTTGATTTATTATTGTCATGTGTATCGAAGTACAATGAATGGTTCTGTTTTATGCGCAGTACAGGCAGATCATAACACACAAAGTGCATAGAGGTAATCGAACAATTCGATGGATTCAATATTATAGCTGTAGAGAAGGTGCGCAAAGGGTGAGATCAATATTAACTTTTAAGTTTGAGAGGTCCATTCAGAAGTCAAATAACAGCAGGAAGAAACTGTTCTTATGTTAGTTACTTTTCTTTACAAAATAATGATTGCCAAAAGACCAATGTTCAAATTTAAGTTACATATATTCAAGGAAACATGATTAGTTTGTGAATAAAACAATTTACACCTTCCAATCTTAAGTTACACTGGAAAGATGGTTTCAAGCATTAAATAAAATGATGAAAGTTTTATTGTGAAGAATGTCCTAATGATTGGGATTAAGGATGCTGCTAAAGATCTCACAGGAGTCAGTCCTTTTGAAATGACATATGAAGATGAGATGAAGAGACTACTTACATTCATTGAATGAAAATTGATAACCAAAGCTTTGAGACTACGCTTCCTGCCTATGTTTCGGGTTTCAGACAGAAACTAACAAAAATATATGAGTTGAGCAAGAAGAATTGGATAGTGTTCAAAAACAATGAAATCTATTGGGGATAAAATGACCAAAGTTAGAAATTTGATTGCTGGAGACAGCATGTTAGTGTTGTTACCTGTTTCGAGGGAACCATTAAAAGCAAGACGCACTGGACGTTATTGATTCAGAAAGAAATTCATTCATGTAGGTTATGTACAGAGGATTTCAGACAGGGCAAAGAATCAAAAAGTATGGCATGTTGTTATATTCAATAGATATTATTATAGGGAACATAATCGGATGAAGGATATGTATATAGCAGTGAAAGAAATTGGGAGTGACACTAAAAAATCATCAGAACAATTGTAGAATGAATCAAAAATTGCAAATTCCTCCAAATATCAGACGAGATAATAGAGGCACTCACAAGTTCAGACAGCATAACATTTTATCTTCCAGAAAACTATCAAAGTGACGTATAAAGGCTATGACAATATCATAAGTCAATTTGTGCAAATAGGCCACAAAGTGGTTTCTTGACTGTTCATGTTGTTCAGAGGTTGGCAGCCTCCAAGTAAGTGCAAAGTAAGTGCTCACTAGGCAGTAAAGCTAAAAGCCATAAGGTGCACCCTGTGTGGACACAAGAGATGTGCGTATACCCCTGCGTGCAAAGAGACCTGAAATAAGCATGGATGCCATTAGTGTCCCTGAGTTCCAAAGTGAAGTCCTGAAAGGTTGAAGTGGTGTGTGAGTTGTTCTGAGAGCAGACATAAGGATTTGGTGAGGCTGGTGGTTTGGTAATGCTCACTTGTTTGGATGAAGAGTGGTTCCATGGAGAATGAAGGATCATTGTGGTGAATAGGGAGTTGTCAGAAGGCTCAGAGAAGCAAGCAGTGAGCTGCTGCCACTTAGTTAGCATTCTGATTTTCATGTCTGCAGTTGGCACTGGCTATTTTCTCAGGAAAGGACCAGAGAACAAGAAGCTAATTCTTTGAAAAGAGGTAAATTGGGCCAAGAATGGATGCAAATGCGTGGAAATAGGGTAGATGCTGTGCAATGGCAAGATTTGGAATTTTCTGTTAAACCTTGAGAAAAAAACGGGAATCTTTTTTTCCAGACATTGAAATTGAGTTTTTCCATTTTCACCATATTTTCCAACATTTCTGATCATTGCCCTTGCTAGTGAAGGGAAAATTCTGCCCATTGCCTTTATAAAATAAAAACAGTACTGCTCAATGCTTTTTCTTGAAACAATGTGCAAGATTACGAAGTGAACACATTTTTTTTGAAATTATGTTTATGCTCTTAGCTTCTAATGTCTCTACCTAAATAAAGTTTTTGCAGCCAATAAGTATTCTTTGAACAAGTGATTTCTGTATTTATAAGGAGAAAGAAGACTGCAATTATAACACCGGTAGGGGAGTTTTCTGCATCAGCTCACAGCCTGACTAATAGCAGAATAAATATGACAAGTCTATCAATGAACAGTTCAAATTTGATTGTGGATAAATAGCTCAAGAAACAAATTGGAATGTGAACTCTGCATGCTATGTTATTATAGAGCTTAACTTTATTCCTGGGTAATTCTGGATCTCTCCAGTAATGCGTAATACCTGCTGAGAGAGTATTCATTCAGCCTACTTAAGATCAAAGGTTATAACGTGGCAAATCTCATTAACAACAAGTGCTTCAGTGATAAATCATATCAAGCTCTTACAAGCTTGATCAATGTCTTTTCAGGGACCCACTTCACAATTCAAGGCAATGCCTGAACTTGTTTTCAAACTGAATGGTGGGTGTCATGAACCAATTTGTGACAGGAATGCACAGGCTTTTATTCCTATGTCATTGGTGATAAGTGCACTTGGACTACATTTTCTGGAAACTGGTTCAATGTCAGAATGCAATTTCTTAGTCAAAATATGTAGTGAATTTGCATTTTGGGTGTCCCTAAGTAGCTTGCTAATGAATCAGCATTGGATTTCAGGCTGGCTTTGAAGTAATGTCCCAACTATTTTGAGCCTAAAATGAGAATATGGAAGTTTTGACTCACATAATGACAAACAAAATTAAGACATAATTTTGTCATCACAAACAAGAAAGGTCATGAGAAGAGTTGGGGAGATAAGGTCATCAGTGGAGCATGGGTGCAATCGAAGAGAGAGGAATTAGAGGTGGGACAAATTGCAATCAAACAGTAAGGAGGAGTCCCACTGCTACTAACTACTACTAGTTATGTATTTTAACAAACTTGTTTTGTTGGCGGCAGCCTGAAGAAGCCTATTTAATTACAATTGCAGGCAGCTATGCTCTCAATGCGGGCTATTACCAACAGGAAAAATAATAAGGTGTAGAGCTGGATGAACACAACAGGCCAAGCAACATCAGAGGAGCAGGAAGGCTGACGTTTCGGGTCTAGAGTGATTTTCTGAAGTAGGGTCTAGGCCTGAAACATCCGCCTTCCTGCTCCTCTGATGCTGCTTGGCCTGCTGTGTTCACCCAGCTCTACACCTCGTTATGTCAGATTCTCCAGCATCTGCAGTTCCTGCTATCTCTATTACCAACACTAAATTTTTTAGCAAACTTGTTTGTTGATGGCTGTATTGATTGTGATGAAGTTAGTCAGGTGGACTTCATAGAATACGAACAAAAACAAATGTAGCTGGAAAAGCTAAATAGGTCTGGCAGCATCTATGAAGAACAATCAGAGTTAGCGTTTCGGGTCCAGAATTCTGAGGAAGAGTAACTGAACCCAAAATGGTAACTCTGATTTTTCTTCACAGATGCTGCTAGACCAGTAGAGCTTTTCTAGCAATTTTTTTTAATATCTGCAGTTCTTTCAATTTTCGTAGAATATGAGCCCCCTGATTGGGACTGTTAACCTGGCCCATTGAGGGAGCCTTGGCTGTCAGATATAAGCAGGAGTGTCAGAGGTTCTGCTCATTCTAGTAGCTGGCTCTGAGCTAGCTGGGTCATTGTCCTGCACTATGCATGTTAAAGTAAAGGGTGATCTGGTGACTGGATACTGATCTTCATAGAGTTATTTCAATGGCAGCCTGCAGAAGGGTATTTAAGGATTGTTGGATGTAGCCATGTTCTAAACACAGACCAGTTTGGCAAAAGGTATTTAAACAGGCTATTCGCCTCAGCAAAAGGCAGGTATTATACCAGATATATTTCAGAAATGTGTGATGAACAGGTGTAATTTTTATGTCTACATTGATTTTTTCTTTAGAATTTGGATCTCAAACTGGTGGTTACTTTCACGAAGGGTTTAAAAAATATGCAACAAATTCTATCTGAAAATGTGGCCTAGATCAGAACGTATCAGGGAATATGTGATTGCAAACTCCATGGATAATAATGGAATGTTGTTTGTTTGTATGGTGAGGTTTATAACAAATTTGCAAAGAAATAATTTTACATCACCATCTGTCTGATTGTCATTGTGACTGTCGTTGTGACTGCGTTTGCAAGAATCAGGCTACACAGACTCCCCATTCTAATCGCCACACCCTGTTAGAACCCTATCTGAGGGAGAGCTACTCTTTCCCCCAACTCAACATAACATCGTGTCATTGTTCAATGTGGGACATTGCATGCTGGAAAGCCTTCAGGTAGTTGAAAATGTTAAATACTGTTGAGCAACAGTGGAAGTGAAGATAAAGATAAACAAACAAAATGAAATGCACTTAGTTTTGAGAACAAAAAAGGAATCATCGCCTTAACATCCTTCATCAATATATGGCACAAGAATCATTAATGTTCTCAACAATACAATGCTTCACAATGTCACATAATTAAATCTGTTTTTCAGTGAAGGTACTATTTTTGGTCTTATTGGGTGATCTCAATTTGCTCCCACATATGTAATGCTGGTATACAAGGCCTACGTTTATTTCCGAGTGAAACCCTAATTTGTTTCAAACAAGTCAAATACAAATCTGAATATTTTACTTGCCTTTAACCAATGAGCACTGTGTATGAAAAGAAACCTCTGTACAGGCAGTCCCTGGGTTATGAATGGCTTCCATGTGAGTATATTCATAAGTCATTATGCATAAAATCCAGAAGACAATAAGGTACAATATAAAATAGCCATTCATAAGTATGAGCAAACATCCACATGTCAGACCTTTAAAATTAATGCTGATACACAATTAAAATAAATTGTTAATATTACAATCTTTCATGAGCCAGATAATCATTTATCAAGGAATTAATGTAATGATTACCAGGAATATTTAATATTGCCAGATGTCTTATTATGAATGTGACATCACACCTATACCAACATCACACCTACAGCATGAGCCTGAAATTTACATGAAAATCACGTGGGATATGTTCCAAGCAATTGATCAGATGTGAAAGTCAATAAGAGCAAGCCCTTAGTGGGGTGAAGGACTAGGGTCACTCAGGATGTAACACTACTGTCAGTGAAACAGCTTGTCCAATTTCAGCCCAGGGTTTGGCCACAGTCAGGCACTTGTCCTCCTAGAGTGCAGGGTTTTGTTTCCTTGCAGTCCAAGGATTGGCCATGGCCCATCCTACAGGTCAGGTGCAAACAACGCCAGGATTACACGGTGGTCATTCAAGAAGGTGTGGAGACATCTGCAAGTGGAAAGGCCAGATTCTTCTGTATTGAGACAAGGATGGATTGAGTCAAATGAAAGAGTGGTTTTTCGTAATGCACAAGCAGGAAAGGCGGTGAGATGTAACAGTAGATGGGTAGGAATCATCAAAGGCCAGAGGAGTTAGTAGTTTGGAAGGATGACATGGGTGAGAATGCTTGAATGCACATGATGTGATACAATTGTAAGATTTGTAATCCCCGAGTCTTGACGAGAGATGTGTGCAGTGGTAGAGTTAAAGTGAGTGGTGACCCAGTGAGTGTGAGATAGCAAAGAGAAGATGTTGGAACTTAGCTTTGAAGGATTTCAAAACATCATTGACTTTTGCCCTGCTCGGTTGAGCAACCACTTCACCCGGGACATAGCAGTGACCTCCACATGGCAGATGCCAGAAGGCTGTGGCTGTGGTGAGCTCTTATGCTTCTCCAACTATGCAATTCTGTGAAAAAGGCACCTAAGCACTTGGTCACAATATTAATGAGGAGAAGAGTGGAAGATTGAGGAAGAAATGTTATTTCAAATCGTTGCAGACTGGAAGCCATGAATCTAATGTGACAAAATACTTTGAAAGACGGTAGAAAAATGTTACCAACATTTTCGATTGTGCTTATGCATATTTTTGCACATCCTGGCTTTTGTTCACCTTGAAGGAATAAGCCAAGATTAAATTCTTCTTTCAATAGGTTTTAGAAGAATTCTTATTTTACTCCATGATTAATGACTCAGAAATGAAACTGACTATAGCTTTGAAAATTGTAATTAATGAAATCTTTTGAAAACTTATTTGAGGATTTTCACAGTCAGAGCAATAATATTATCAAAGACCACTTTATGGCTTTACAATGTAAAATTTGCTTTAGAAAAACAGTCATTACCTTAAAAAGGAGATCCATATTAGAACGGTCACAAGCCCTACCAATTTGATTTTCACAATCCACCTGTATTTTTAAATCATCCTGTCCAGGCACATTGTGAACCACCTCATTGATAGGTGGGACTTGAAGCAAGGTCTCCCAGTCCACAGGAAGGCACTCCCCCATTGCATTCAAGATGTGCACTGACACATCCATGGAGTAGGTAGAACCTGCACCCAAACCTCTGGCCCAGAAGTAGGGACACTACCATTGTTCCACAAGAGCCCCAAACAGACTTTACCTTGGTTTGACCATTTCATCTAAAAGCAACACTCACAAAAAAAAGTACAACCCAACATAATGTCTAGCTCGCTTATCAGCCTAGGCTTTTAAACTCAAAGGTTTGGAATGGGATGTGACTGAACAATCTTTTGGCTCAGCGGTAACAACATGACACACTGAATCACAGCTCAAGACTGTGCTTCCTAATTTGAGGGATAACTGGAACGGGTGAATGAGGTATTTAAATAAAGTGAAGGATGGCAATGTGGCAGCATCTTACAGTTGATTGGTCATCAATACATAGATGTTAACATTCTTCTTGCTAATGAGTTAACTGTGCAGAATGGATGGCAATGTATTCCTTTTGTACTAATAGCCAGATTTCACTGATGAGAAAACAATTCTTTTGGAGAATATTGTAACCTGTGCAAGGTGATATCAATGTTTGAGAGACTGGCTGTTATCGTAGTAGATGGTTTTGTAATGCAGTGAGTAGTAGGTGGTTCACTGATTCAGTGTGTAGTGAATCCATTGATTTATAGACTGCAACTTATGTTATGGTAAGTACAGGGAAAGGGTGGGGGTGGTGTTGCGTGCTGGGATATTCTTCGAAGGGTTGGTGAAAACGCAAATGTCCAAACAGGTTCTGTCTGCACTGTAGGGATTTCTATTCTATGATTCAGAAATAATGGAAGAGTGACCCTGACACTTTAATGTTGCCAATTTTTGTAGATGCGGGCAAGGACAACAGTGGCCTTGGAGCATGCAAGAACATTGTTTGAATGATAGGTCAAGCAGTCAGTAAGGCTGCAACCATCAGCTGCCTGTTCTAACTTATATATCAGGAGCTTGTGCCATTGTATCCCTCAAGGAAAGGGAGGAGAAAAGAGGTATATAAATGAAGCAAGTTGGAGCTTTACCGAGATGAAAAGGTCAATGCCCAAAGGTGACATTCTGAAGACACCTTTTGAGGTTTGATAGGAAAATCAGATAAAAATTCTCCCAGTGTCAAAATTCTGACTTTTCTTAATCAATTGTCGACTCTTCAAGTCAGCACAACAGAAATCCCCAGGAGCAGCAAGTTCAATATGGCTTCTTGACTATTACTTTGTCATTTGTCTCTTGTGTCGTAATTTGACCTTTCTCTCAACTTAGATTTTCAGTTTTAATCAACCCATCAATTAAATTGATGAACATTTCCTCACCTTTTAACATTTCCAGAAATGGTATCAATCATTCATGGATTGCACAGTTTTAACTACTTTGCCACTAAAAAAAATCATGAGCAAAATCACCTTCAAGGAAAGGTTGAACCTAAAGGTTATTCAAAGTTCAAACTGAAAATCAAGCCTCCAGTTGGGACTCTAACCACTCGCATTGGATTTACTGGGATATTTCAATCCCTGTTTACTTAGCTTGGGGGAAACTAAGGCATATTCTTAATTGTGTGGGTAATTTTAAACAAAAAGTCAAACATTTTATCCCACATTTAAAGCGGAATATGAAGTCCCATCCTTTTGAGAGAACACCTGGAATTCTCCAGTTTAATCTGCTAGGTATTGCATGTGTATTTTTCTGTAATAATTACCATTCCTCTATCAGATTAATTGCACATGATTGGCCATTGTAGCCAAGTAAAACTGTTTCTAATGCCAGAAAAATAGAGATAGAATTTCTCTTTGGCACCAACAGTAAAATTGGGTACATATAGAACTCAAAAATGCACTGAATCTACATAAGAGAAATATTGTTCAAGTTTCAGCTCAAAGCCACTTGCAAATAAGTCACTAAAGTAAATCTGCCATACACCTGTGAAATTGGGAAGCATGTTAAAATATCCCTGTTTGTATTGAAAATATGCTGTGGTACATTTAAGAGTGGTGATCTGGTGCAGTTTCATTAATGGGGCTGAAAATAGGTTTACCGCAAAGCAAGCAATTTTAATAAGAGTGTCAACTGTTTCTACCTGTGACTAGCCTGATTGAAAGAACTGAAAATGACATCAAAAATCTGTACAGGATCAATTCCTAGTTTTACTTGCATGCACTAATCTGTTTCCTAGAAATTAAATAATTATCCTTGTATTGTCCTCCTACCCAAACAAATTCTTAATTTTCAGGACATCTTTGAACATCTCCAAATAGGTGTGGTTACCATAAACTTGGCTGAATAATTAGAACGTGATCAGTTTTAAGCGTTTGGCTGGCTTCCAGCACCACGTAACTTAAACCTGCACGTGTGATCATGGAAACTTGAATAGCGCCGGACATATCTCGTGCTCAAAATTCCATGAACTTTTGCTTTGTTTTGACCAATTTCAGGTGAACTGCCAATACAGAATATCTACTCCTTATAATATTTAAGAAACTAACTAATGTATAGACTTTAAAATACTGAAATTAAATTAGTTCTACATTATGAAGCCACAGAATGAGATGTTACCCAAATTTACAGTCAGTAACAATACATCTGTTTCTTTTTAGCATCTGCCTAAGTATTGTATATATGCTTAAAGTCATCCACTCATATCAGCAGCTGACAGAAAATATTCAATCATGGTAATAGAAGTCATACTGACCGGACACAGAAGTGCTTAGGTGAGCTATAAATTTGTGAAAAGTACTTGACTTGCCTCTTAAAAAAATCTGTGGGGAAAAACAAACTTGGCAGTTACACAATAAAATCGATAGTATATTACAGCACATTTCTGCAAACAAAACTCATTGCCAAACCATTGGAAAAATGCTAAATATCACCTACACACCATGCATACTGTCCGCTTTTCGAACAATCTTGCACTGACAACATCAGCTCTTGGTTTAACAGTGAAAAGCATTTCTAATTTGCATTCAGTTCATAAACTGTCTCATTTTCTTGCAAAGCACAATGTGGAATACAGAGAGCTTTAGTGCGAGAGCACCGGGGAAATGCTGGTCACAATGTTATTAGGCTCAACATAATTATGGAAAGTTGCAGAATGGTAAAAGCTGGAAATACTCAAGCAGAAAAGTGGTAAATTCAGTGAGCGAACTAGGGAGCTGGTTGAAGTGGATTGAATACAAAGATAAACAGATAAAACAGTAAAGTAGTAATGGATGGGCTTCAAGGAGGAAGTTGGTTTGGGATAGTATAAACACATTCCCATGAGAGAAAGGAAAAAGATTAAAAGCAAGGCTTCACCAGATTATTAAAAAAAGATGAAAATTGAAAAGAAAAAGGAGGCATGTGATATTTGTCAAGTGAATAATATGGTAGAGAATCAACCAATGTATGGCAAGTGCTGGAAAAAGCAGATTAGCATAGGATATGACAGGTAAAAAGTATATGAGAGACAATACAGGGTACTTCAAAGCGTACTCTAATGTCTTTCATGAAGTGAAGACATAGTATTCCTACTGAACCACAGGGTTGTTCCCTCATTAGAGAGAAATGAATGATGGTGGTTTAACCTGAGAGTCACCATTTCCTCAGGCAAGGAGAGAGGTTGAGAAGGAAAGTCCTTCGTGGTAACCTCAGCTGGTACAAGAATTGTACTCGGGCCATTAGTGTCACTCCGCATCACGAACCAGACATCCAACTGAGCTAAAAATGTGGTGACGTATTAGCAATCAATGTTCACCCATACCATCTATGAATCCTCAGTGTGTTTTATTTTCTCTTTCCTTCCCATCACATCTAGGTGCAACCCCAGGGTTCTTAGCTGCAGTGGAGTGATCCTGAATTACAGTAAAACCAGTTGGCCTTGGAATTTTGGTTGGCTGATCCTAGGTGCCCATTTGTAGCTCATGGTCCCAGATATCTGAGTGTGTCCTGGCAAGTGTCCCTGGCTTGAACTCCCTCAGGGTTGGGAATAGCAACAGCATTCAGTTGGAGAAGTTTAGCACTTCCAAAGTATGCTGAGAGGCATTTCTGGGGGTAATCAGGGTTTGTACAAGGGTTGTCCTTCGGCTGGTGTCCAATGGCACTACCCAGCCTCCTTGTGATAAAGGGCCACCTGGATCAGTTCCTCTTACCTCTATCATCTTACTGTTGGTTATGAGCACTGAAGACTAGAATGATGGAGTGCAGGTTTCTGTGTTATATCTGGAAGACTCTGAGACTGCTGGACTTGGCCTTCCAAGTCTGATACCAATTTTTTCATCGAGACAGTTAGATGCAGGCAGAATTGGAGTAAGGCATAAAAGTTGGGGGAAGACATGCTTCTGGTAAAAAATGATAGAAGGAAATCAATTTAGGACCGACTGACAGCAAATAAATGGAAATGGCATTGAGAATGTTGCTATTTTCACCTCTAAGAAATAACCAATAAGTCCTTAACTGCCAATTAGAACAAGTGTGCTTTCCACTTTGAAGAAAAATGTATTTTTCCATTATCAGCAATGATTGCAGCTCAACACAGTTACATTATTCTCTGTAAAGTATGTGTGATCGGTCTTCATTTATCAGTGACTACAATTCAATGGTTTTCATCAGCTATGTAGCACTTTAGAAAATGTGAGATCATGGAAGGTGCTAAGTAAATGAAATTTCTTCTCTTTTGGCATTTGGAAATTGAAATCAAACAGGCAAAGTGGATATTCTCAATATTTGTCCTTTTCCTTTTGCAACATTAATATGGTATGAAACCGACAACTGAGGAGATATTTTAGTGCACTAGTTTTCCAACGATATTTAAGAAAAGTTGAGTTTACACTGGCAGTTTGTGTAGTTATTTCCTAAAGAAAAAGCATGATACTTTTATAAAACTGTGCAAGTAAAGTGGGTATCGTTGGTGGTGCATGGCTTAGTCATTAGGCTATCTTTGGAAAGAAAATAGTTGTGTTTCATTGGACATTGATAAGTGAATAATGAAAGATAACAAAGTGTGGAGCTGGATGAACACAGCAGGCCAAGCAACATCTCAGGAGCACAAAAGCTGACGTTTCGGGCCTAGACCCTTCAACAGAGAGTGAATAATGAATAAGTGTGCCAAATTGTAGCAGTGCGCACATAATAGTGCAAACAAAATCAGGGGTGTTGCCTAATGTCAAATCATCTAAATATAAATGTTTTCATATGTTATATATTTGTCAATTTTATCTGTTACTTTTCACATTTGCTGTAAATGTATTAATACAACTTTTGCAAGCTTAGCCATAAATGTTTGAATTAGAATGAGAAACTTAAGTCCATTATCTTCAAATATTGCCTAAAAATCTGCTGTGAACTTCTGTCTGCTGTTGTGATTTCAGATTTTTATCATTTGTTTTCTGAATCAACTCTGGCAGCAAAATTCAGTCAAGGAAAGTAAATATTTAAGTCTCTGTTTTCCTTCCAAAATCAACAGGCTTCGGTTGTCTTTGAGGCAGAATAATGTACAATTGGTTTATTGCTACAATCGTGCCTCAAACTATGATCTACAAAATGGAAATTTCTGGAAATTTTAATGCTAAGTCTTCTGATGCATTTAAATCAAGCTTGATGGTTATTGTCAAACTATCCCCATAATTTACCCCAACTAACATTATGAACGCAACCGCAGGAAAATTGTTAGTAGGAAAAACACAACAATGAGATATAAAATCATCTTTGGTACAGTACTGCAGCTTTTTAGAACTTTGTCAGTCTGAATTGATTGCAAGTTGTGAAGAAGAGTCATACTGGATTACAAAACGTTAATACTGCTTCTCATTCCACAGTTGCTGGCATACCTGCTGAGTTTCTCCAGTATTTTCTGTATTTGTCGTATTTAGTGAGACAGGTTTAGTGAGGAAATGTGCGAGTTCCCGTGACAAAATATCATCCAAAAAAATCCCATACAACTGACATATAGCCAAAAAGACATTAAGATTCACCCCCAAGAGTACTTTTTTTGTTAGACATTGGCAGTAATTAGAAGCTATCAGTTTTTTGAGTATTCATGTAGAAACTTAAGTTCATAGAGCAGAAAGTAAAGTCAAATCTAATACTTGATAGATGGGTAAAGGTTATTGCTGGGGGAGTCAGTTAGCTGGAAGGCTGGTTTGTGATAAAGAGTGATGCTACCAACATGGGGTCAATTCCTAAACCAGCTGAAGAAAGTCTCTCCTTCATAACCTTTGCCTTTGCCTGAGGTGTGCTGGCCCTCAAGTTAAACGACATCCCCCAGTAATGGGAGAGCAGCTGTACAGTCTGCAAAAACGGTGGTGACTTTACCTGTACAGTTTCTCTGGATAGGAATCACTGTAAAAGTCTGGTTACTGAGCTGGGTGTTCAAAGATGTTCTCACAGTTCTGTGTCTAGAGAGCTTTACTTTTGTTTGTTGTCACTTTCATGATGAACTTCTGTCCTGTTTTGAAATAAACTACAATCTCTTGTGACTGTTTCAGTGCATGGCCACCACATTAACTACAATGAAAAAAAAAGCTCCATCAGGCCACAATTCATTTTGGGTTCTGACTTGTCCCAAAGTAGCATCAGCAGGGGTCATAACATTCATTAAATCACAACCTTAAAGGAGGATGGTGACAGCAAACATACCTGGTATAACTTTCATCAAGCTATATGCAAAGGATATCTCTTTATCTTTATGTATCACATTTTTTTACACTATCTAGCTTCTCCCTTTAAAGACCCAGTTCTAACCATAAACCCAAATCCATGTTTCCCCCAAGACATCCTTTCCTTCTCTGTGCAGAGTAATTTCTTATGAATTGTGATTCAAATCTCTAACTTAGCTTTCCTCACTTCTCAAAATTCACTGCCCTCATTTCCTCCTGCCTCGCTTGATAAATATTTTTCTTTTCAAATTCATGATTACTTCTTCAACCATGCAATTTTCTGGGACCATACTGTACGAACACTTTCCTCACTTTGTGCTGCTTTTCCTCTTCCTGAGCTTCTTGCTGCCCATGTGACAGTAATAGCAAATCCCTCCTTCTGGCAAAGTTATGCAATATGCCACAGATGACTATCAACATGGATAAACAGTCAGGACTCAAGTACAAAACCAAACCTAAACAGATCAGGCAGCAGAAAAGTTGCTTGAGTATAACTTGATGATGTTTCAGATAGTGGAGTCACACTTAGTGTAAGCCAGGTTTACAATGATGCCCAATCATGATCCACGTTTGAAAGGGATAGCTCATGTACCTTTCCAGCCAGCCAATGAGGCCTGGTTGGAATAAAGATGGCATGGAACCCTGGTGCAGCTTGAATGAGTCGTTCATTACTAAAGATAACACTGGGCCCTACATACAATCCCTTCATGTTTTCCTGTTTCTCTTGAACCAGAAAATGCCAAGACAATAAACTCCTCCCATTCAGTTACAAAGGCTAAAGGTAATTATCCTTAGTTTCAACGTGTGAGGTTAATGTTCTGGCACACAACTCTTTCCAAAATTATGCCTGTCTCAATGCAGATTTGTACAGCTGAATCTCTTTGCAATGTGGAATTCTTTCAGTATCCAGAGCTGATCGTTATTTTGGATCATTAGTCACCACCTGTAATTGAGGGTTTCTGTACTTTTACACATTAAAACTGCATGCCATATGTGGGCAATAAATTGGATAGCTTGAGTGATGTGTTCTAAGTTGGATCCATTTAAATACTCAGTTTTAAATTCACAGCGAACTCAGTGGTCAGAAACCTGAGCCTTTATAAGTTGCAGTATCCATTTCTCTAGATGACTTTGCAGACTTCTATTGAAGGTGCCAAGTCATCTTGAACAGGATTGCATGGATAATTTATTTGTTAGAATACTTCAAGCTGCAGCGCCAGGAACACCTGGAAACATAAAGCCTTCAGCAGATGATGACATAAATTGAAGCCAAGTTTTTCAATGATTTCACTCAGATACTTCCAATTAAGAAAATTTTCGGACTTGAAGTTAACTATCAAGAACATTTTATTATTTCAGAGTTACCCCAGTTTTTCAGAGATCACTGTTTGTTGTTATCAAACTGGAAAATACTTTTAAAATGGTGATGTATTTTACAGGCTGAATTCCCATGCTCTGAAGAATTGTACATTAGTGCTCAATCTCCCCACATGGCTGAGTTCCTAATCTCAGCTGCAGGATTATGCAGATGCAGCAAGAATAGTCTGTTTTTTTCTTGCTGGGAGGCAAATCAGGACAACAGCTGTCATTGTGCAGTCGCCTCCAGGAAGCAAGGAGTGATGGTGATAGGTACCTGGCACAAGACTGCCCACCTACTCTCACAATTACAGTTAGCACAAGGCTCATGCAAACCAGAAGAATTAATGGGTGTTTATCTACAAACAATCATTTCAAAAAAGGACCAGTTTGCATTGCATACCTTTTTGTCATCTGCAATAATTGTAAAAATGACACTGGATTTGAATGACCGCTGTAAATGCTCCAGAACTATCAGAACTGTAATAATTGGTTAATTCAGGAGTTATGTTCTGCAGCCCAAATATAATTAAAATGTATATGCACTCCTTTAGGATTTTAAAAAGAATGTTCATTCCATTTCCTCAGAATATAGCTGCAGTTTGCTCTCTATAGTCATGCTGATCAAAATCATTGTGGAAAGAAATCATTATGGAAAAATTAACAATACATTTTAAGGCCTTTTGAATTGTCAATGGGGAATGTTCTGTTCTGAGACATGGTAAAGAAAAAAATGGTGTGTATATTTACTCCAAGATTTATGTGGATTTCTACATCAGAATTTAAAAAGCTGCTTTAAAAAATTGGCAATGGGCCTGTATTAGAACATGCCACAGATCTTTGAGAGTTTGAGAAGCATGTCAGGGATCCACATGGTGGGAAGATTTTCCTCCCAATGATCTATGCTTTTAAACCATCTGGCTGCTGATAAAGAGCAGCAACCATTAGACTCTGATGACATTGACCAGATGAATATTTGTCACTGTTCCCAAATCCCAGTGCAAGGTCCTGCCAGGAGCTGGGCTCATCTCTGGAGAGGTGATCTGGGAGATGAAGTTTGAAAACAGTGACTCACACAACATATCCTGCATGCTGAGTCTTTTGCACAACTTAGAGGAAAATCAATCACTGATCCATCTTCGTTAATGTTCCAACTCCCGCTTTCTCAATACTGAATGGATATTTTAGATTCATACACCCACTCCTAAAAAAGGCCAATTTAAGTCATTTCTGTCTATTTAAACAAAACAGAATAGAAGCAGTGTCACATCTTCAAAAACACGAATATAGAAACAAAATACTACAGATTTTGGAAACCCAAAATTGGAATTGAAAATACTGCAAATATCAAGCAGGTCAGGCAGCATCTGTGGAGAAAGTAAAGGAGTTAGCATTTCCAGCTGATGACCATTTATCAGAATCATGGGGATGAGTCTTGTGTTTTTCAAGCTAAGTCCGTGTATTTTGGATGGATTTCCACTACCAGGTTTACTAAGGCTTCTCACCACATCTTACCAAACCCGCCTCCTTACACTTGTAATGCCAAGGCATAAAAGGCTGTGGGCCAAGTGCTGGAAAATGGGAATAAAATAGTTAAGAGATAATGGGAACTGCAGATGCTGGAGAATCCAAGACAACAAAGTGTGAAGCTGGATGAACACAGCAGGCCAAGCAGCATCTCAGGAGCACAAAAGCTGACATTTCGGGCCGAGACCCTTCATCAGAGAGGGAGATGGGTTGAGGCTTCTGGAATAAATAGGGAGAGAGGGGGAGGTGAACCAAAGATGGAGAGAAAAGAAGATAGGTGGAGAGGAGAGTATAGCTGGGGAGGTAGGGAGGGGATAGGTCAGTCCAGGGAAGACGGACAGCTCAAGGAGGTGGGATGAGGTTAGTAGGTAGAGAATGGAGGTGTGGCTTGGGGTGGGAGGAAGGGATGGGTGAGAGGAAGAACAGGTTAGGGAGGCAGAGACAGGCTGGGCTGGTTTTGGGATGCAGTGGGGGGAGGGGAAGAGCTGGGCTGGTTGTGTGGTGCAGTGGGGGGAGGGGAAGAACTGGGCTGGTTTTGGGATGCGGTGGGAGAAGGGGAGATTTTGAAGCTGGTGAAGTCCACATTGATACCATTGGGCTGCAGGGTTCCCAAGTGGAATATGAGTTGCTGTTCCTGCAACCTTCGGGTGGCATCATTGTGGCACTGCAGAAGGCCCATGATGGACATGTCATCTAAAGAATGGGAGGGGGAGTGGAAATGGTTCGCGACTGGGACGTGCAGTTGTTTATTGCGAACCGAGCGGAGGTGTTCTGCAAAGCGGTCCCCAAGCCTCCGCTTGGTTTCCCCAATGTAGAGGAAGCCACACCGGGTACAGTGGATGCAGTATACCACATTGGCAGATGTGCAGGTGAACCTCTGCTTAATATGGAAAGTCATCTTGGGGCCTGGGATGGGGTGAGGGAGGAGGTGTGGGGGCAAGTGTAGCATTTCCTGCGGTTGCAGGGGAAGGTGCCGGGTGTGGTGGGGTTGGAGGGCAGTGTGGAGCGAACAAGGGAGTCATGGAGAGAGTGGTCTCTCCGGAAAGCAGACAAGGGTGGGGATGGAAAAATGTCTTGGGTGGTGGGGTCGGATTGTAGATTGCGGAAGTGTCAGAGGATGATGCGTTGTATCCGGAAGTTGGTGGGGTGGTGTGTGAGAACGGGGGGTTCCTCTTTGGGCGGTTTGGCGGGGGCGGGGTGTGAGGGATGTGTTGCGGGAAATGCGGGAGACGTGGTCAAGGGCATTCTCGACCACTGTGGGGGGAAAGTTGTGGTCCTTGAAGAACTTGGACATCTGGGATGTGCGGGAGTGGAATGCCTCATTGTGGGAGCAGATGCGGCGGAGGCGGAGGAATTGGGAATAGGGGATGGAATTTTTGCAGGAGGGTGGGTGGGAGGAGGTGTATTCTAGGTAGCTGTGGGAGTCGGTGGGCATGAAATGGACATCAGTTACAAGCTGGTTGCCTGAGATGGAGACTGAGAGGTCCAGGAAGGTGAGGGATGTGCTGGAGATGGCCCAGGTGAACTGAAGATTGGGGTGGAAGGTGTTGGTGAAGTGGATGAACTGTTCGAGCTCCTCTGGGGAGCAAGAGGCAGTGCCAATACAGTCATCCATGTAACGGAGGAAGAGGTGGGATTTGGGGCCTATGTAGGTGCGGAAGAGGGACTGTTCCACGTAACCTACAAAGAGGCAGACATAGCTGGGGCCCATGCAGGTGCCCATGGCCACCCCCTTTGTCTGTAGGAAGTGGGAGGAATCGAAAGAGAAGTTGTTGAGGGTGAGGATGAGTTCGGCTAGTCAGATGAGGGTGTCGGTGGAGGGGGACTGGTCGGGCCTGCAGGACAGGAAGAAGCGGAGGGCCTTGAGCCCATCTGTATGCGGAATACAGGTGTATAGGGACTGAACATCCATGGTGAAAATGAGGTGTTGGGGGCCAGGGAATTGGAAGTTCTGGAGGAGGTGGAGGGCATGGGTGGTGTCACGGACGTAGGTGGGGAGTTCCTGGACCAAAGGGGAGAAAATGGAGTCCAGATAGGTGGAGATGTGTTCGCCGGGGCAGGAACAGGCTGAGACAATGGGCCAACGCAGACTCGATGGGCTGGAGAATCTTTTTAAGATCAAAAGAAATAGGAGCAGGAGTAGACCATTCATCCCCTTGAGTCTGCTCCACCATTCAACAGGATCATAGCTGATCTGACATTACTTGCATCTACTTTCCTGCACTTTCTCCGTAACCCTTGATTCTCCTACTGATCAAGAATCTATCTGTCTCAGCTTCTGTGATGTGGACCTCTATTACTCTATCAACTACCTACTCTGCCCCTATGGCATCCATCATGTTCAATTCCAGACCTATCTCAACACTTTCACTTTCCAGAACAACTAGCCACTCAGTGGATATTGCAGAATTCATCATTATCCCTTGCACCTGCACTACCTTCAAAAGTCCGTTGTGCACCTGGTCAAGGGCTGTCAGTATAAGTTTGCCCTGCACATTTCCTGACATTTGCCTCAGAAATAGCAAACAGTGGGAAATTGGCTAAGGACCAGTAGGATGGAGGATGTGCAAAGATGGATCTTACTTTTTCTCCAGGAGGAGAATTGAGGCCATGACACCAGACTGTGCCAGCTTGATCCAAGGCTTCCACCTGGGTTAGAGTTGGCTCAGCCATCTGGCAGAATGCACAGCCATGTAGGAAGATAACCATGACCTCCTTGACCCTGCCACCATAAGTGCCACCATCGCCACTCCAATTCCTCTCACTCACTCTGTCTCTGCTAATGCAACCACCTTGCACTAAGGCTTATGCTCTATTACTCTCAATTTTGCCTGTAACATCTTTGTTCACTCACTGTCAACCAGCCCAACTCCAGGCATCACTAACCCGGCATGCCCTCTGCACTGCACTGCCCACTACTGATTAAGGAAACACCACACCTGTACCAAACTTAGCAGCCAAGTCACTCATTTTCCTCACTCATACTACCTGCCTGTCTCTCAGTCCAGGTGATAAACAGCCAACAATAAGGCAGAGAAAGACTCAAGACCGTTGGCAGGCTGCCCAACATTCAGCTCCTCGCTCCTAACGTGGAGATCTTCCTGACGTTGACTACTTCATGTTGCTGATTGACCATTTCCAATCTGGTGGGCTGGTATGAAGCACCGCGTTTGAATTTCTGTGATGAAACTCCTGAGCAACTGGGGACAGGTAGCAGCCATGACAAGCTAATCTTACTAATCGGCAGCACAAAACACAATTAATAGAATCTCATATCTCTGGCTGAGGACACAGAGAGCACAAAGGCAATATAAGATAGGGATGCTGTTAGCATCCATGTGGGCTCAGAATGAGTGTCATATGTCAGTGAGCAAAGAGCCCAGAGATGCGGCCTGGTCAAGTTGAATAATTGGTTTTATGTTCCTGATGCACAGCATCCTTGCAGCCCCATTGCAATAATAGGTGCTGGAGCAATTTCAGGTCCAGAAGAATGTGGATCAGCGACGTGCCGTGATGGTTCTGGGAGGCTTTTATATATCAGATGCCAATGTCTGTCAATGCGTGGTGCTTTTGGCCAGTATCCATGGAGTGTACTCTGACATATTGGAACCAGATGTCCAACATGGAGACCCTTTAGGCAAGAGATGATCTGAATCCTGACATATACCCACCCATGATGTTTTCTTGATGTCTAGCTCATTTGACGAATTTGGTAAGATAGAAAAGTTGCACATTAATGAGGTGAGATGGGCCATTAATGAAGTGTTCAACAAGCAATAATCCCTTTTAATTGATACTTACAGCTGCCTTGTACGAAACTCACCATGTTACTGGTAAAAAGCATAGAAGATACAATGAGATGTTCTTGACATTGAGGGGTGCTTCATGAGACTTCTCATCTGATTCTGTCACTAATTTCACCATCGTCCATGATACTCAAACCTTTACAAGATTCCACTCATAGATGCTGCCTAACTGCTTAAACTTTCCAAATTTCTTTTTGTTTTTGCTTTGTGGTTAAAAAAAAAGTGACTGCTTTGTTTTGGGTGTTTCTGCGCTCCACCTATAATTCACTATTATGTGAGACGATGGAAATTTTAATGATCATACTACAAAGGAGCTATTGTACTAATGGTAATACAGCCTTACCCTCAGTTTCAAATGACTATTTCAGTGAAAAGAAAAATAGAGCCAGTCCAGTTGTTTGTACCTCCAAACACTTTATTATTTTAAACAAAAATTGATGACTACAGTTTATGCCTGGAGCTTTCCATATATAGCTGGCAGAGTTTCCTTTATTTTAGCAAGCTCTGTGAAAAAGGAGTTTGTAATACAAAACAACTCGAGGGTTTGAAAGCCAAGTATAATTATTCTTAGAGCAGGAGTCCCAAATTTAATAAAGTGAAGAGCAACTTTAGTAATTAACTTTAGAAGTACTATCTACAGATTTATCTGCTGAGTTTGTGGAAGGGTGCCAATTCAATGTTGGAAACTTTTTCCATATATACTTTAGATGCAAACAGCAGGACATATTTATAAATTGTGCTACCTTATGATCTCCTGTAATTATTCAGATGTAATTATGAAAACACATAATAACATGCATTTTTTATTTTCATAAAATAAAACAAAATTAAATCAATTTAAACTTTCAGTGGAAACTGTTTTTTATTTGAAAACAGTAATGTGCAACTAGTGTTAAACCCAAAATTAGGCTCAACAAATAAAAAGTTGTACCCATTTCCTGTTGACTTTCTTCCATTTATTACTACTTCGATATAGAGAAATAATTCAGTAAACTTTATTTGCATTATTTTAAGATAAGACAAGGCCATGGATTTTTTTCACAATGGACAAGTAACAAGAAATGCAGGTAAATTTTGTCTTGTAAAATTATGAAAAATGTTAGAAGTTGCATTATTTATTTGTTATTCAAACAATTCATAATCTGAAAGGCCAGAGTAGGAGTTTACATGAGAAAGCAGGGCATGAGAAGAGACGTACACAATGATAAAGTGGGAAAGAAACCTCAGGATGTGAGGAGGAAGAGTAGTTATACCACATAAGCCTCTTGGCTTGGCCAACCAAAGCAATACAGGCAGGAAACCATCATGATGGGAAAAGAATTTTCTGCCTGATGAACTTTAACTGAGTTTAGAAAGAGGATCTGCTTGAACATGGTTTGGTCATTTATGCCATTCTTTCCATCAAAGTTCAAGCCTGCAGAACTTCTATCTGCTAATATATTTGGATCTTTGGCACTTACTTGGTTTTCATCTTACTTGGGCTATTTACAGATATTCAGGCATGGGTTGGCTTGGTGGCTCAGTGTTAGCACTGCTGCCTCGGCGTGATTCCATCCTTGAGTGACTGTGTGGAGTTTGCACATTCTCATCATGTTTGCTTCTATTTCCTCCGGGTGCTCTGATTTCCTCCAATAGTCCAAAGAAGTTGGAGGGTAGGTGGATATTTCATGCTAAATTTCCCATAGTGTCCAGGGATTTGAAGGCTAGGTGGAATAGCCATGGGAAATGCAGGCTTATAGGGTAGAGGGGTGGGTGTGGGTGGGATGCTCTTCAGAGTGTCGGTGTGGACTTGATGGGCTGAAATACCTGCTTCCACACTGCGGGAATTCTATGGTTCTATCGTCAGAAGGAATACCTATTGGCACTTTCATGTCAGAATCTTAGGAAAAAAGGCAAAAATAATTTTGCAAACCCTCAGCTCATCCAACAAATTCAACAGTGTCTGCATAGAAAATAAGGACACATAACAGCTTCCTTCCAATGCTAATCAAGTGTGTTCAATATCTTCAGTCTTTAAGGTAATTCATTTCCCCAGAACTCTGCTGTTATCAGCAACAGCTTTGGCTCATCTAAATCAATCTACTTTGTACCCAACACATATTGAGTGTAACTTCTGGAATTTTGGCACCTTAATGTCATAAGCTATCATCACATTATTTCAGTACAGAACTGGCCAGTGGGTCGCATGGAGGTCTAAAAGAACATCACAGATTAGATGCTGGAGTTAAGTAAATTGAAATCAGAAATAAATGACTCTTATCCCAGAATATAACTTCCAAAATGTAGGAATGTTGAACGAATCCCAAGAAACACCAAAATGATTTTGAAATTTCTGGCCCAAGTTGTTAAATAATCTGTGGCAAGGCAAAATGATCAGAGAGATAGTCACAGTTGATAGGCTCGCCCTAGCACCGACCTGGCGCAATTACTGGCTTGTGCTGTTCTGTTATTTTCATAATATCATTCCAATAATGAGCCTGCAGCTTTTTGCTTGCATGCTTTATCCTAAAAAAATGCATTTACAAATGGAATTTATTTAGCAAGGAGCTTTGAAATAAATATAAAACACAAAGGGTTTGTTCAAAATTTTAAATATGGTAGATCAGTTTAAGCACTATTATTGAGTGCAGCTTGTTTGGACACAGTGCAACTAACAGGAAGGAGTGATTAGTTAAAGACACACTTAAAGACCAAAAATTAAAGCGTACTTCAACTCTGAATGCAATTGTACAATTGTGGACCAGACTGTAACTCTCAGATCATAGCAGTAATGAGTGAATTGTTACAACCAGGTGAGAAGTGGTAGAATGCATCCCCTCCCTTTCAAACTCCTGGTTAACTACGACAGGTATCTTTATAGAATGTGTGTACCAATTCACTGAGTGTTAACTATTTAAATGCCATGATTATATAAAGAAAGCACACAACAGATTTTGTGAAGAAGGGTCCCCACCTGAAGAGTCAACTTTCCTGCTCCTCTGATACTGCCTGGCCTGCTGTGTTCCTCCAGCTCCACACTGTGTTGTTTCTGACTATAGCATCTGCAGGTCTTGCTCTCTCCAACTGATTTGCTGGCAAGTTTTAAAAAGTATTTAACATCCAATCTATATAATCAATAAAAACACCCCAATTTCAATCCAGCAGCTCTGTCTTTCCCATTTCTATATTCTTTTAACTTGCCCAAGTACCAGTCTGTGTCTTGTTTTCATGTTTTGTTTTCAGATAGCTCTGATCTTTGTTCTGCTATTGACACCTACTCTGTTCCAGTGCTTTGTTTCTTTACAACTGACAGCATCCTTTATCTTTTGTTACTTGATATCTTCATCATTTAATCTCCATGCCATCTAATCTGTTGTTGGCCTTCCCTATGTCCCATTTGATCTTCCCTCCCATGTTTGAAAAGCATAAAAGCACCACCTTTTTACGTCTCTCCAGTTCTGAAGAGGCATTCTGGACTACAAACATTATCTAAGAGATTATGGGAGCTGCAGATGCTGGAGAATCCGAGATAACAAAGTGTGGAGCTGGATGAACACAGCAGGCCAAGCAGCATCTTGGGAGCACAAAAACTTTTGTGCTTCTAAGATACTGCTTGGCCTGTTGTGTTAATCCTGCTCCACGCTTTGTTATCTTACAAACATTATCTGTTTTGTTTATTCACTCATGGGACATAGGTCAGCACTTATTCCCTGTTCCTCATCACCCCTCAGAAGGAAATGTTAAGCTGCCTTCCTGAATAACTGCAGTCCACATGCTGTCATAACAATTGTTACAACTGAGTGACTTGCTAATCCATTTCAAATGGCAGTTAAGAGCTGACCACATTGCTGTAGATCTGGAGTCACATGTACGCCAGACCGGACAAGGATGGCAGACCCCTGAAGAACATTAGTGAACCTGATGGGGTCCCGTAACACAGACTCCATGGTCATAATTAGATTCATAATTTCAGATATTTATTTAATTCAAATTCCAGCTGTAGTGGTGGGATTTGAAACCTGTTTCCCAGAAATTTAGCTGAGTTTCCAGATTAACAATCTAGTAGGTCATGATTATACCACTCTCCCCTCTCTGTTACTTCTTACTCTCCCTTTTTTCAGTCACATATACTCAGAATCATTATTGTTGTAATTATAATGCTGGGGTAAAGTTGCTTGACTTGTCTATTCATCTCATGTCAGTTAAGTTCTGGGGTAATAATTTTCATACCAAAATAAATGCCCTCTCAATGTAATCTCAACACTGCCATCATAAATGCAGAGATCACCCCATTTTCCCAATAATTCTTCAAGAGACAAAACTGTAATTAGTGGGAGAATTGTTTGATCTTCAATTCGACTCACAATTTGACTGCATAATGCTATGAACTTTCAGAGTCAGTTCTCTGGCTGAAATGAGAGAATAACAATTCAAATTAGCAAACAATTACGATGGCTAATTCTTCATGCATACAGCGCTACTGATTCCCAAGAAATGTTATCCTTGGATGCTGAGTTCTGCAAGAAAACAGATAAAAAATGCAATCATCAAGCACTTGGTAACAGTCTTCCAGCTAATTGTTCATTCAGGAATTTAAACTAAAACAGAACAAGCTCAAAGCATGAAACTGGTCAAAACATGGTGTTCTCAAGAGTTTTTTTTAGCTAATGGATAAATAATATACTGCAGACAGACTTTAGAAAATATTCAGCTCAATAACATTTTTCATTTAATATTTCATGCAATGAGAGAGAGCGAAAAGTGTTTTGATCGATTCTAATTTAATGTAATAAGAGAAAATAAATCATTGAGACTTGAAAATTAAACTGTAGTACTCATAATGCTTCTACTTTGTCCTCATTCCAGTTTAAGGAAATGTGGGTGAATGGGTTGGGAGTGGGAGTTGCATTTGTAAGGTGAGAGAGGAGAGAATGATGTCTCCTGATAGGGATCAGCTCCAGGCCACAAGTGGGCTAACATGTCATTCATATTAATTAAATATCCAAAGATATTTTAGGCTTATTTTTGATTATTATTGTGGCACGTTTTAATCTTGCCAGTTTTTCTTATTTCTTTCTGTTTTTCTCTCAACATTATTAACTCTTTGCTGAAAGATAATGTTTTGAGAAGAAAGCATCCTTTTAAGCACCTCACTCAAAAGATCATCTTATTTGCGAGGCTTGATATTCAATTTTGTGGTCCCACAGTGAGATCGAAGAGGTGCAGGATGGCAGATGAAAAGGAATAATGAGTGGACTTACACTGTATTTAAAAGAACCTACTATGTTCTAAAACTGCAGAGCCTCACCCTTTCAATGTTTACTCCCTAATAGAGTTCCTGGCTCATTGTATTTTCCCTCAACCTGAACAATGGTCATTCCCTTGCCCTGCGCAATCCCCAACAATTCTCACCCCACTGACATCAGCTGGACACAAGGCTGGAAAATGGATCAGATGCAGCAGGGAAGGTGTAAATTGGAGGACTGGAGGAAACTCCATCTAAATCAGTGTAGTGAACGTTGTGAGGAGTGGCACTGAGCACTGGCCAGAGTGGGGTGAACATGGCAGAAGTGAGGATTACACCTTCTAGTAAAATTTCTAAGTAACTCCTTGTAAAACACTGCATAAGTATAAGCAAGCAGCACAAGTCTTTGTGGCTCTGGAAGCCTGATCCATTGTCCTAGGGCATCACGTAGCAATCCAGGAAGCTAACACCAATAATTGGAAAATTAAGCTTGTTGCATAAATACACACATGCCTGCACATTAGGACTCCCTCAGCGTCCTAAGAGGCATTGATGAATTAAGTTGAATCATTTTCCACTCTCCATACTAGAAGATTCAGGCGGATGGTTTTGCCTGATTTTTTTTTTGTTCCTGACAAGCTGTCAAGTAATAGTAATCAGTCAATGTGGAAAGAATTTTTGCTAAGCTAAAAATATGCATCTGATGGTTTACTACAGGCCCCCCAATAGCAGCAGGGAGATTTAAGAAAGCATAGGTCGGCAGATTTTGGAAAAGTGTGGACGTAGTAGCGTTGTTGTAATGGGTGACTTTAACTTTCCCAATATTGATTGGAACCTCCTTCGAGCAGAAGATTTGAATGGAGCTGTTTTTGTAAGGTGTGTTCAGGAGGGCTTCCTAACTCAGTACGTTGACAGGCCGATGAGGGGAGAGGCCATTCTAGACTTGGTGCTCGGAAACGAGCCGGGCAGGTATCAGATCTTGTGGTGGGAGAGCATTTTTGTGATAGTGACCATAACTGCCTCACATTCTACATAGCTATGGAGAAGGAGAGGATTAGGCAAAATGGGGGGATATTTAATTGGGAAAGAGGAAACTATGATGCGATTAGACATGAGTTAGGAAGCATGGACTGGGAGCAATTGTTCCATGGTAAAGGAACTATAGACATGTGGAGACTGTTTAAGGAACAGTTGTTGCGAGTGATGAATAAATATGTCCCTATGAGACAGGCAAGAAGGGGTAAGATAAAGGAACCTTGGATGACGAGAGCGGTGGAGCTTCTCGTCAAAAGGAAGAAGGTAGCTTTCATAAGGTGGAGGAAGCTAGGGTCAAGCTCAGCTCTAGAGGATTACAGGCAGGCGAGGAAGGAGCTCAAAAATGGTCTGAGGAGAGCCAGGAGGGGGCACGAAAAAGGCTTGGCAGAACGGATTAGGGAGAACACAAAGGCATTTTACACTTATGTGAGGAATAAGAGAATGGTCAAAGAAAGAGTAGGGCCGATCAGGGATAGCATAGGGAACTTATGTGTGGAGTCTGAGGAGGTAGGGGAAGCCCTAAATGAGTTTTTGCCTCTGTCTTTACAAAAGAGACGAACTTTGTAGTGAATGAAACCTTTGAAGAGCAGGTGTGCATGCTGGAATGGATAGAGATAGAGGAAGCTGATGTGCTGAAAATTTTGTCAAATATTAAGATTGACAAGTCGCCAGGCCTCGACCAGATTTGTCCTCGACTGCTTTGGGAAATGAGAAATACAATTGCTTCGCCACTCGCGAAGATCTTTGCATCCTCGCTCTCCACTGGAGTCGTACCTGAGGACTGGAGAGAGGCAAACGTAATTCCTCTCTTCAAGAAAGGAAATAGGGAAATCCCCAGCAATTACAGACCAGTAGGTCTCACGTCTGTCGTCTGCAAGGTGTTAGAAAGGATTCTGAGGGATAGGATTTATGACCATCTGAAAGACCATGTCTTGATTAAATGCAGTCAACATGGCTTTGTGAGGGGCAGGTCATGCCTCACAAACCTTATCGAGTTCTTTGAGGATGTGACTAGAAAAGTTGCCGAGGGTCGAGCTGTGGATGTGGTGTATGTGGACTTCAGCAAGGCATTTGATAAGGTTCCCCATGGTAGGCTCATTCAGAAGGTCAGGAGGAATGGGATACAGGGGAACTTAGCTGTCTGGATACAGAATTGGTTGGCCAACAGAAGACAGCGAGTGGTAGTAGAAGGAAAATATTCTGCCTGGAAGTGTTCCACAGGGCTCTGTCCTTGGGCCTCTACTGTTTGTAATTTTTATTAATGACTTGGATGAGGGGATTGAAGGATGGGTCAGCAAGTTTGCAGACGACACGAAGATTGGAGGTGTCGTTGACAGTATAGAGCGCTGTTGTAGGCTGCAGCAGGACATTGACAGGATGCAGAGATGGGCTGAGAGGTGGTAGATGGAGTTCAACCTGGATAAATGCGAGGTGATGCATTTTGGAAGGTCGAATTTGAAAGCTGAGTACAGGATTAAGGATAGGATTCTTGGCAGTGTGGAGGAACAGAGGGATCTTGGTGTGCAGATACATAGATCCCTTATAATGGCCAGCAAGTGGACAGGGTTGTTAAGAAAGCATATGGTGTTTTGGCTTTCATTAGCAGGGGGATTGAGTTTAAGAGTCGTGAGATCTTGTTGCAGCTCTATAAAACTTTGGTTAGACCGCACTTGGAATACTGCGTCCAATTCTGGTCGCCCTATTATAGGAAAGATGTGGATGCTTTGGAGAGGGTTCAGAGGAGGTTTACCAGGATGCTGCCTGGACTGGAGGGCTTATCTTATGAAGAGAGGTTGACTGAGCTCGGACTCTTTTCATTGGAGAAAAGGAGGAGGAGAGGGGACCTAATTGAGGTATACAAGATAATGAGAGGCATTGATAGAGTTGATAGCCAGAGACTATTTCCCAGGGCAGAATTGGCTAACACGAGGGTTCATAGTTTTAAGCTGGTTGGAGGAAAGTATAGAGGAGATGTCAGAGGCAGGTTCTTTACACAGAGAGTTGTGAGAGCATGGAATGCGTTGCCAGCAGCAGTTGTGGAAGCAAGGTCATTGGGGTCATTTAAGAGACTGCTGGACATGCATATGGTCACAGAAATTTGAGGGTGCATACATGAGGATCAATGGTCGGCACAACATCGTGGGCTGAAGGGCCTGTTCTGTGCTGTACTGTTCTATGTTCTATGTTCTATGATGGATAAATAGAATAAGCACATTTCAATTTTTGGAATGGAAAGCTTAGTATAATAACTATATGTAAGGGTTGAACGCTTCCCATTTTTTTAATGTTTTCACTTCATATACATGCTGAAGTAGCAGTTCTGAAGTCCACTTGTTTACATGGGGAGTCTTATGGGTCAAATCTTCCAACTGTTGGAAATTCTACTCCTAATGCAGACAAAAATAAGTGAATGAGGGGAATGAGTGCGAGAATATTTCAATTGATCAGAAAGTTTAGATTTCTATTGATTGTGAGGTCTTCTGACACAGCTCAATCTTTGCTGGTGATTCTGTGGAAAGGACTGAATCATTTTCTTTTTCAAAACCTTGTGCTTCCATTCCCAGTGTCCAGTTCAATTAAAGACTTGGCTACTGGAAAATCCTGTCTCCCGAAAGACTGGCAATGAAGATTGGATAATGACTGTGGAATTCCTATATTACTTCCAACTCAGGAAATAATTCATTCAAAAATAACCAGAATAAAGAATTGTAGCCAATTAGCTCACTTAAAAACAAGATGCTGCCACAGTGATAGATTGTCTTCCTTTAAGGATCAAACACAAAACATTCAGGTCCTGTGCATAGAAACCCCAGAAGGGAAGTAAGTTATTAAGCTCCTCAGATCCTGTTCTGCCAGTAAATTAGATTATGGATGATCTGTACCTCAAGAAAAACAATAATCAGTTTGTGACATTACTGAACAAAACTTTAATCTAATTTTTCACATTTAGTAGCAAATACTTTTATTTTAATTTTGCAACATAAAAACACACCCTTCTTTTCTTCATAATTATCGTTTGGTTTAATTCTTATTTTTTATTCACTTATGGGATGTGAGTATTCCTGGCTGAGCCAGCATTTATTACTCGTCCCTAGTTGCCCTTGAGGAGGTGGTGGTGAACTGCCTTCTTGAACCACTGCAGCCCACAAATGGGTATGCCTAATGTACAATGTTGCATTCTTTTACTTTAAGTCACTAATAAAAGTGGGAAGAAAAGCTTTGCCACAGAGTACATTTTCATCACTTTGTGAGATTTTAAGATAAATATTCAATAGTTGAAGATGTTGATACAGAATATGGTATGAAATGAGAGAATAATTAGTGATCACCTTACAATTAAACCCTGGATTTGATTTTTAAAAAAACAAAATAAATTACACTGGACACAAACAATTTAATATCTAGACAGATTGAAATTAGATTTCAATGAACAAATGGAGGTAATCCTCATCTTTACTATACTATGAAAACATTTAGGAGATAATTTCATAGCCCAGAAATTCAAATAAAAGTAGCTCTTTAGGAAGTAGCCATTCTTTTTCATACTTTCTCTTAACTCTCTATCAACCAATGTGAAAGCAGCATGATTTTCAAATTGTCAAGCTGGCTTCATTTAGCAGATTCACTGATCCTTGCAAAGACACTGCTTTGTGCATAGGAAATCATGTCTCACTAACTTAATTGAGTTTTTTGATGAGATGAAAGAAGATTGATGAAGGCAGCGTGGTAGATGTTGTCTACATGGACTTCGACAAGGCGTCCGACAAGGTTCTGTGTAATAGACCATTTAGCACAGTTAGATCACATGAGATCCAGGGGGATCTAGTTGTTTGGCTACAAAATTGGTTTGAAGGTGGAAACAACGGGTGGTGGTAGAAGGTAGCTTTTTGTCCTGGATGCCTATGACCAGAGGTGTGCTACAAGGATCAGTGCTGGGTCAACTGCTTTTCATAATTTATATAAATGATTTGAATGTGAATATTGTAGATGTGGTTAGTAAGTTTGCAAATGGCAGCATAATAGGTAGAGCCATGGTCAGTGAAAAAGATTATCTCAGTGTACAACAAGACTTGCTTGGATGGGCCGATGGGCCAAGAGTGGCAAATGGAGTTTAATTTAGATAAATGTGAGGTGTTGCATTTTAATGAAGCAAACCAGTGCAGGACTTATCCAATTAATCGTCGGGCCCTGGGGAGTTTTACCAAAATTAGAGACCTGGGGATGCAAGTTCATCGTTCCTTGAAAGTGGTGTCGCAGATAGACAGGGTGATGAAGAAAGCATTTGGCACATTTGCCTTCATTGGTCACAACATTGAAGTTGGGACACCACATTGTGGCTATATAGGACACAGGTGAGTCCACTTTCAGAGGACCGAGTTTAATTCTCATCACTCTTCTATAAGAATGGCTTTGTTAAACTTGAAAAGGTGTGGAAAAGATTTTACAAGATTAGTGCTGGGATTCAAGGGCTTGAGCTATGGGGGGAGGCTGAATAGGCTGGAGCTTTTATCCCTGGAGCATCAGAGGTTGAGGGGTGATCTTATAGAGGTTTATAAAATCATGACAGGCATGGAAAGGGTGAATAGACAAGACCTTTTTCCTAGGATGGGGGAGTCCAAAACTAGAGGGCATATGTTTAATGTGAGAGGGGAATCATTTAAAAAGTGGTTACTTTTTCATGTGGAGGGTGGTGTCTATATGGAACGGGCTGCCGGCGGATGTGGTGGAGTACGTTGCAATTACAACATATAAAAGACATCTGGATGGGTAGATGAATAGATATGGTTTAGAGGAATATGGGCCAAATGCTGGCAAATGGGACAAGGTCAAATTGGGATGTCTAGTCAGTGCAGTCCAGACTGAAGAGTCTGTTTCCATGCTGTATGACTCTGTAACTCTAAGACTCTAACTCTTCCTTACTCCTTTATGAGATGTAGGCCTCAATGTCAAGGCTGACATTTATTGTCCGTCCCTAAATGCCTTTGAGATGGTCTTGAAGAGCCATTTTCCTGAACCACAGCAGTGTAGGTACATCCATAGTGTTGTTAGTTATCGCATTAGGTAACAAATTTTTAGGTATGTTCATATGCTCTAGGCTTTTGACCAGCAACAGTGAAGGAAACAATGGCGAAATACTTCCAAGTCAGTATTTGGTTCTGGAAATGTAGCTGTTTATAGCTTTGCTGTTAAAGAAACCTTTGGCTATTTTGGATAGCTATGAGTCTTTAAAGCTTATTTTTGCTGGAGAAGGGGAGAATCAAATAAGTGTTTTGAAGCTAGCAAAGTACAAAACCAGATGTTTAAGTATTCTTGCCATTTTATACATCAGTCTTTTAAACAGGAGAAAAAGCTTGCAAACATATAGTGCTTTACTATCCCTCTCTCAGCATTTAAAATCACTCCATATGCGGTGAAATACTTCGACGTGGGCTAACTTTACATAGGTAAACACAGAAGTTATTTCCCTCACAGCAATGGACCCATAAAGCAACAGAACTGAACTGATATTGGCTGAGAGGAAAATGTAAGGCACGCCACCAACTTCTTTGTTCTTTGAATAATGCCAGGGGATTTTGAACATTCTCCTGCAGTAGAACGAAGACTATATGACCACAATTTAACCTATACAAAGGGACATTCGATCTTCCAAATTCACCTTCAATGTTATTTTCAAATTTCATAGGGAGACTTGAATTCATAGCCTTGTGATTTAGAAGCAAGCTTGCCAGCAACTGAACCAAGCTGAGCAGTAAATGCAAAACAATAACCTCACCAAGTCATATAGTTACTGAATATTTACACATAGGAATGCTTTTGACCCATCATGTACATATTGACTCTACAGGACAACAGCTCAGCTAGCCACGCTCCTCTGCATTTAACCTGTAGCCCTGCAAATCTTTCTTCTCCAAGTCTGTCATCCAGGTGACTTACAGAATATGCTGCCAGAAATGTTGAAACCTATCAGTTTTTCCAAGCAAATCTAACAAAGTATCAGCTATTAAGGCAATGAGCAAGACTTAACATAGCATAACTGTAAATCTGGCTTCCTCAAGAATGAAATAAGTGAACCAAAATCAATCATCATTGCTTATTGTATATCTGCTTGCTATCATCACTCTCAGTATTACGTGGGAGGTAGCCAGCAGAGGGACCCAATATGTATTTTAAGATAGTCACTTTTTCAGGGCATTAACATGCGCACAAACATAACAAAAAAAATCAAGGCACACTTCACAATTGTAAACGATTTATCAAACTTCTCACATCTTATTGGAACTTAGGCTACACTATTTCTAATTATCCAAACAATGCATCTTAAACTACCTGGAAGATACGTAACAACCATGCTAGTTCAGCATTTCTCTGTATATCATCTACTATTCCCTTTGTGTACCATTAAGAACTTTTTTCTACCTGTTGCAAGCCACATTCTGTAATTTACTGAATGGGTAGTGAAAGCAGATCCAAGTCATTTTAAGTTTCAGGCTCAATGGGTTGAATGGCTATTTTCTTAAAAGAGAATTAAATGTAAACATGAAAAGGAAGATGTGCATTGCAGTGAAGAAAGGACAATGGGGAGAAAGAGTGAATCATTCCTTTCTCTATTTTACTTGTTCTGTATTTTCCTCAAATGTCTATGAAGATGTATGCAAAACTGTTTGGTATTGCCTCAGTATTACTAACTAAATAAATTCAAAATAGAATGTTGATGTAAAAGTATTCTCATGTAATGATGCCTTTTTGCATGTATCAGCGTTGTAAACTCCTGAATTTTTCAAGGTCTTATTCAAAGCAAATGTAGCAATAGTTTGGCTGCATTAAACATCTAAATAGTTGTTGTTCTACTATTGTGATATAATGTATTTTAAAGGATGTCATAAAACTTAAAATTTGATTGCCAATTGCTTTCCAAAATAATGAATCCCTTGATGATGTGTAGGGAACGTACTGTATGTTTATAATAAGTCAAATTAAAACAATGGTTCATTCATTGCTGAAATGAATAGTTCATCTATAATATTCCTATAATTGAAAAACATGTTTCATTGATGAAACGTTCAGTGAATCACGCATACAAAAATCAAACGTGCAAAATTCAAAAGAAAGCAAAACAAAGATTCTCTGTACATTTTAAGCAACAGAAGTGTGGTCAAAAATGTACCATGATGCATGCTGTGTTTCATAATGCCAGAGTAGCTAACATCTCCTGCAACATAATTGACAGTTTCTCGTCTTGTATTCATTCACAAATCTGCAGCAGTATTTCACAGTATTCAGCACATTTCCCATTTGGAGTTGCCAACTGTCTATCAAGAATTTCTCCAATCTTTAAATGTTCACTTCTGAAGCCTAAGTCTTCAAGCCTAAGAACGTTTGCATCAGCTGAACTGATGGGTTGGCGCCAACACCCTGTACCACAGCTCATCAGGACTCCAGTGATTTCATGCATTACAATTCTGTGTGAGAAAAGCTTGATCAGTAAAAAGTAAAACCTTGAAACTTTTAGAACTGTCATTAAAGAGGAAAAGAAAGCATATAAACTGCTATAAACTTCATTTGTGAGCTTTACTGCATTGTTCATTGGGTTCCATTTTCTAAATTCAAACTTGTCTATTTAAAGTAGGTAGAAGGTCATGTTGGCAGGGTGGTGAAAAAGCCATATGGGACACTTGTCCTTATCAGTCTATCCATGGAATACAAAAGCCGGGAAGTTGTAATGCAACTGTATAGAACTTTGATGAGAGCACAGCTAGAGGACAGCGTGCAGAGCCAGTCACCACTTTACAGGAAGGATGTGATTGCACTGGAATGGGGGATTCAGAGAACGTTCACCAAGTTGCTGCCTGGGATGAAAATTTAAGTCATGAGGAAGGGTTGGATAGACTTGGGCTCTTTTCATTGGAGCAGAGAAGATGGAAGGGCGATCTGATTGACATTATGAGGGGCATGGGCAGAGTGGATAAGAATTAGCTGTATACCTTATTTGAAGGGTTTGTTACGAGGGGACATAGGTTCAAGGTAAGGGCAGGATGCTCAGGGAGTTATGGAGAAAAACGTGACAGTCTGGAGTGCACTACCTCAGAGGGTGGTAGAGGTGAATGGCCTCACATCCTTTAAAAGGTACCTGAATGAGCACTTGACATGTATAACATCCAGGGCAATGAGCCAAGTGTTGGTAAATGGGATAACAAAGTGTGGAGCTGGATGAACACAGCAGGTCAAGCAGCATCTCAGGAGCACAAAAGCTGACGTTTCGGGCCTAGACCCTTCATCAGAAAAGAGGGACGGGGTGAGGATTCTGAAACAAATAGGGAGGGGGGGAGGCGGACCAAAGATGGATAGAGGAGAAGATAGGTGGAGAGGAGAGTGTAGTTGGGGAGGTAAGGAGGGGATAGGTCAGTCCAGGGAGGACGGACAGGTCAAGGAGGTGGGATGAGGTTGGTAGGTAGGAAATGGAGGTGCAGCTTGAGGTGGGAAGAGGGAATCCGTGAGAGGAAGAACAGGTTCGGGAGGCGGGGACAAGCTGGGCTGGTTTTGGGATGTAGTGGGGGGAGGGGGAGATTTTGAAGCTTATTATTGTTACGTTGCAGCAATGTCCCAATCCATACTGGAAAGTTGTCACAAAAGCCACTTACTTACCCATATACCAGGACCTTGGTCTTAACCTGATCACAACCCTGGAGAGAGGGGTTGGGGGGCAAGGTTTAGGAGTGGAATTAAACGCTTCAATGTTTCCGAAAGGTGGAATGCAAAGGCACCTGTTCATTAAGATCAATTTAAAATCAGTCTCTTAGACTGAAGTTAAAGACCCCATTTAAAATTCACCACTAGTGCATTAGATTGTTCGGTTTTAGAAGACCCATCAGTGAAAGGGAAGCAGCAGCTGTGAGCTCCACGAGTTTGAAGACTTCTACAGCGCTCCTTGTGGACCAGAGCAACAAGGGATACTTTGATATAGGGTTTCTCTCTGCCTTTCCTCTCCATTTGCCAGCTTCCTCAGTCCAAATGCCTCTCTCTTCCCAGTCCAAATGTTTCTTTTCCCAGACACTCCCAAATCTCAGTTGCTGGGCACCAACTATCATAATCTCAACATCCCCTACTGCCAAATTCCCCTGCTCCTGGTTTTACCCTTCAGCAGCTTGCAGTTGGGTAAGAAAGGGAACAAAACAATGATAACAGTGCATTGCTGATCCTACTTCTCAGCCTCACCAAACACAACTAGAATGTTTGGCCTCTTGCATGCCTTTCCAGGCCACCACAAAGGTCATAGTTTACACAAACAATACGTTTGAAACACAGGAATTAATTTTCCTCATTGAAAAATCTGAAAATAAAATCTATTTCTTTCCCAGGAGAAATCACTGAATTTCATGTTTTATTAGCCCCTGCACAATTGTTAGCAAATCAGAGTATCATTCGTCAGTAAACCCTGGCTGACCATGTCTGTTTAACATCTTTGTCATTCTCACTTCCCATGTATGATGGAAAGTGCGTTCATAGGTTCTTTGTCTGCAAGGTTGTACAAGCTATTGCTAACATGAATTATAGGGTTGACACAGCATGGGACAGTACAGTTTTCAGCCTCTCATGCCTCTATATGGTTTCCAATGTCTTGATTTTTGTCTGACATTTGATAGTGTTTGAGCCTTCTGAAGAATTTCATAACTTTTTTCATTTCACTAGAGTTACAGGATGATTGAAAAACACAAAGAGAGCAAATCAGTTCCTTCTACCTGCACTAAAAAACAATTTAGTCCAACGTTTGCAGAGGTAGCAAGAACTGCCGATGCTGGAGAATCTGAGATAACAAGGTGTAGAGCTGGACGAACACGGCAGGCCAAACAGCATTAGAGGAGCAGGAAAGCTGACGTTTCGGGTCCAGTCCCAAAATGTCAGCTTATCTGCTCCTCTGATGCTGCTTGGTCTGCTGTGTTCATCCAGCTCTACACCTTGTCATCTTAGTCCAATGCTTCAGCTCTTTCACAATTTTGCTGCAACACTTTCTTGATATTTACATTTCACATGTTGAAAAACTACCTTTCAGACTAAAATAAAACAAAGAACAACATTTACTGGAAATCTGAAACAAAAAAGAAAGGACTGGAGAAATTCAGCAGGTCTTGCATGACATGTAGAGAAACAGAGTTAACATTTTGAGTCCAGTGACCCTCGTATTTACTCATGCCTACTTACTTTTTCCTTTCTAACTCATGTGAAAAAAGGCAAAAATGAGATAGCACAGAAAGTTTGAATGGTGTTAAAGTCTGCAGCTAAGAATCAGCACTAAAGAAACATAAGCTTTGTATTTATATATCTCCTCTTATGTAATTAAATATCCCTAAATGCTTTATACGGGACTTTTAAACCAAAATATGGCCACCAAGCCAAGCAAGGAGATATTAAAGATGGCTGAGACCTTCATCCTAAATGTAGATTTTAAGGAGTGCCATAAATGAGGAATATGATGTAGAGAGAAAGCAAGATGGAAAGGTTGGGGGGGCTGCAGGTGGGTTATTTCTAGAGTTTAGTGCCAATGCATATGAAAGCACAATCCCGGGAGGTGAAGAGAAAAAAAAATTAAAAATGCTCGAGGGACCAGAATTAAAGAAATTCAGGCATCTAGAGTTTTGAAAGGCTGGAGGAAATTACAATAGTAGGGACAGGTAAGGTCATGTAGGAATTTGAAGTCAAGAATAAGAATTTTAAAATCAAGGCATTGGTAAACCAGAAAGTCAGTAGCGGCCAGCAAGCACATGATTGATGGGTGAATGGGCTTCGGTACCTGCAAGTACACAGATTTTGGAGTTTTGAATGACCCTAAGTTTGTACAGTGCGGAATGTGGCTAGGACTGTGTTGGAATATAAACAAAGGCATGGATGAGCATTTCAGCATCAGGTGAGCTAAGGCTGAAGCAGATTTTGGGTGTTGTGACTGAAGTGGAAATAAGTAATCTTAGTGATGGCATGAATATGTATTTATCAGTTCATCGCAGGGCTAGTTATGATGCTGAAGTTTCAAACAATCTGCCTTTGCCTCAAGCAGTTGCCAGGAAGATGTATGCATGGAGCCAATACGAGGGAATCGAGTTTGTGGTGGGGACAAAAGACAATAGCTCCAATCTTTAGAAAACTGAATATTTAAGAGGAAAATCATAACATTTTGATGTTCCTTCAGTGTTTTGTCTCTATATGTGCCCTTTGGGAACTTTTTATTTGTTTGCTGGCTCTCTGCTTTGTTTACATTTTTCCTATTGCTGCAGTTTTTTTTGCCCTTCCAAATCCTTGCTGTTTCCACTTGGAGTTATAATTGTATTTACTATTGAGTTGTTCTCTGAGAACTAACATTGTAACTGAACAATTTTATTGCATGCTTCAATGTCTCTTATTACTTATTGAGAAACAAATGAGAAACAGTAGAGAGCATAGTCCATAGATTATGAGGATACAAAGTTGGCATGTCACTGGAAGAATGTTCCTCAATGGTGCTTTGTGTACCTTGCTAGCTTAGTTTTAGCCAAGATGTTGATGTGTCTGGGAGATGTAATGTTTTGATATAATAGCCGCTACAAAAATCATCTGTCAGACGCATCAATGGCACGGTGTCCACATGTGGTTTTTTTCATGTTACAAGGAATAACATAAGCATTGCTGCATTAGGTAAAATAGCTCACTGGAGACAAAATCCACATCATCGTTAGCAGCCTATGAAGAAAAGAAGATTCCAGGATCATGATGGTAGATATTTTGAAAACTAATTGAAGACTAACTGAAAAACCGCTCAACACATCAGAGAATTGAGACAACCAGTGGCATCAGTTTCCATGGAAATGGACATCCGTACAAATTTGTGAATAGAGCAATGAACAAGTTGACAGAGGTCATTCATTTTTGATTCCAGGACTATCATAATTAAGACTAAAACAGTTTTTAGTTCTGCCATTACAAATAGAACCAAAACTAAAGGTTGTAGACCCCTGTGGAAGCACAGCGAGTACTGTCCATCTCTCTTTCAAAAAAAAATGGAGAAAAGGGGAATCTGAGTTTTTCTAAAAACAAGTGCAGTTAAAAGTTCCTGTCAGCATTCCTCTGAAGTGTTTCTTGGAGAAAATACAGCCGTAAAACACAAAAAAGGTGTATTTCTACATCAAACATGCTTACACATATCCAGATCTCAGTTTGTTCTGCCATCTCTTTCTCCAAAATCAGTGCGATCATAGAGAAACGCTCACATGTTATTGATCCTTATATGGCACAAAAACCACCTATGCATAAAAATCTGCAACTGTAAGCCTGCAATTCTTCAACTGTATTTCTCAAAGCAACAATTATAAAAGGACTAAGGCTGGTAATGGACCAGCAACATGGAAAAATAAAGAGAAACAGAAGCAAAACAGTGAAAGATAAAAGAAAAGAGAAGCAAAGCCAATAAAAGAAATAAACAAACGTATTGTATTTCTAAATAAAATAGTTAAGACCTACAAAGAGAAATGGAAGGTGAGCATTTAATTATGGACTGGGCCGTATTCAATGAGAACTTACTGAATTATAATTTTTCCAGCAACATATGAAGTTTAATTTTCCAGATCAATTGATAGATAATACTGAAAAAGAGCTCTGAAAATCTTGCTTGCCATTGGCAATTAATTGAATTACCACATCTGGACTTTCCATTGATAATTAGAAAGATCCAGCATAGAACATCTCAAAGACTAGCTCAAAGTAAGAAGCAACTTCAGGATTAACTTACTGTAGCTCTATTCATACAGACAGCAACTCCAAGAGTCCATTGACCAAAGGACATGAGTGTGACTTTTCTAAAGGGGAAATTCCAGTGAAATGGTTAGCACCTTTACAACAATTAAAGCCTTTAGGAAAAATCCTCTGTGCAAGAAAAAGAGTCATATGAATGACACAATAAGAAGGTGGCCAAGCTTTCCATATTGCTAGTTTCAGTCATGATGTCAATGTTGTATGACAATCAGAAGCTTTTAAAACAGTCAATATCATGTATCCTGAAAAAGCAAGTCAACACACATTAACAGCTAAGATATTAAGTGCCAAGATATTAAGATTATGTATCCTGAAAGACACACAGCTCACCTCATGGTAATTCCTGATATAGATTATGAGAACCTACCTCACAGCAAATAACATATCATCCATTCCAAGCACTTAGAATAATACAACGGTACCAATGCAGAATCATCTTGCCTTCCCAAAACCCTGTGCTGAGTAAACACCAATGGTTCAGCTGATGCAAAATGACTGGAATACACAAATCTCAGGACAGTTACAATTCATGAGATTCAAACAACATCCACTGTGATAAAACAGACCATTCTCGACACATTTGAATCAGTTAGTAATCATTAAAGGTCATTAATTGTCAACCGCTGAAACAAGAGTTGCAAGAGATCATTAACCCATCATGTCATGGCAGTATTAAAGAAGTACTCAGTCATAACAATAGCTTCAGAGTATTATCACATAGGAAGAGGTCCTTCAGCCCATCATGACCACGTTGTTCAAACACCTATTTATTCTAATTGCACTTTCCAGCACTTGGCCTTTTTACTATTACAATTCAAGCATGCATCTAAATATTTCTTCAATGTTGTGATGGCTTCTGTCCCTACCATTCTTTCAAGCAATGAGCTCCATATGCTTATCACTCCCTGGGTGAAAAGATTTCTACTTATATCCTCTTTAACCCTCATGTCTCTTGTCTTAAATGTATACATTCTCTAATTATTGACCTTCCTACCAAAGTAAAAAGTTTTCTTTCCATCTATCCTCTCTAAGTTCCTCATTATTTAGAAGTGCAGGACTTCCATCCGTCTTCTCTGCTCTGAAGGAAATATCTTCAGCTTATCTAGTCTTAGCAACATCCAGGGGCATCTCCTTTGCCTCTCCTTCCTATAAAATGGCAACCAAGACAAGCAGACAATACTCCAGCTGTGGCCTAACCAACACCCTAAATATGATAAATGCTCTGCTCATGTATTCCATGCCTTAACTAATAAAGGGAAGTATCCCACGTGCCTTCTTAACCACCCTATCGATGCCCTGTTGCCTTCAAGGAACAAGAAAATGCACATCAAGGCCTTACTGATCCTTTGCACTTCTCACGGCCTTAACATTTGTTGTGCACTCCTTTACTTTCCTAATTTTCCCAAAATGCACTTCTTTCACATTTCTGAATTAAACTCCATCTGCCACTGTTCTGCCCAATCAACCAGCCCATCTATATTGACCTCTAGTCTACAGCTTTTCTCTTCGCTATTCACTTCATCAACAATTTTTATGTCTTGCTGATCAAACTTCCTACATTTTTGCCGAGATTGTTAATGAGCAATAAAAACAGCAAAGACTTGACAGTAAATCCTGTGGTATAAAACGGAACAGAGGATTTCAGTCATAAAAACATCTTCAAATATCACACATAGTCTCCTGCCACAAAGTCAATTTTGGACCCAATTTGCGCCACACCTCATGGGCTGTTAAGTTCTTGACTAGTCTCTTACATAAGACCTTGTGAAAAGCCTTACTGAATTCTAAAGAGACTCCATCACCTGCACTACCCTATATATCCTCACCAATTCAAAAATGTAATCAAATTTATGAGATGTGCTCTCCCCTGACAAAGCCATAGTGACCATCCTTGAATAACCATTAAATAAAAACAAAATATTGCAGATGCCAGAAATCTGAAACACAGAGAATGATAATCCCAGGAATGACCCAATTTTCCAGCTCTAAGCCCATTGCAGTAGAGGCTATGTAATGCAAGTGAATCTAAATATCTAAGTGCTGCTTAAATATTACAAGATTTTCTGACTCTTTCTTGACAATAGGAGAGGAGATCAAAGAGGCAGGGATGGAGCCAGTAAAGGTGAGTGTAGGTGGGGAGTTAGGGAGGAGACAGGTCAGTCCAGGGAAGAGAGATAGGTCAAGGAGGCGGGATGAGGCTGGTATGTGTGAGGTAGGGGTGGGGCTTGTGGTGGGTGGAGTGGGTAGGTGGGAGGAAGAATGGACAGGTTCGGGATGCGGGGATGAGCTGGGCTGGTTTTGGGATGTGGTTATGTAGGGGAGATTTTCAAGCTTGTGAAGTCCACATTGATACCTTGGGCTGCAGGTGTTCCCAAGATAAATATGACGTGTTGTTCCTGCGACCTTTGCATGGCATCATTGTGGCACTACAGGAGGCCCAAAAAGGACATGCCATCCCAGGAGTGGGAGGCGGAGTTGAAATGGTTCACGACTGGGAGGTGCAGTCATTTGTCGCAAAACGAGCATAGATGTTCAACAGAGCGGTCCCCAAGCCTCCGCTTGGTTTCCTTGATGTAGTGGAGGCCACATCGAGAACAGCAGATATAGTATACAACATTAGCAGATGTGTAGGTGAACATCTGCTTGATGTGGAAGGTCTTCTTTGGGCCTGGCATGGGGGTGACCGGGAGGTGTAGGGGCAAGTGTAGCACTTCCTGCAGTTGCAGGGAAAAGTGCTAGGTGTGGTGGGGCTGGAGGGGAGTGTGGAGCGGACAAGGGAATCTTGGAGAGAGTGATCCCTCCGGAAAGCAGATAAGGCTGGGGAGGGAAATATGTCTTTGGTAGTGGGGTAAGATTGGAGATAGCGGAAGTGATGTGTTGGATCTGGAGATTGGTGAAATGGTACGTAAGGACGAGGGGGATTTTGTTTTGGTTATTATTGCGGAGAGGGGGTGTGAGGGATGAGTTGTGGGAAATGCGAGAGGCATGGTTGAGGGCATTTTCGACCACTGTGGGGGACAAGTTGCGGTCCTTGAAAAATGAGGACATCTGGGATGCCCGGGAGTGGAATACCTTGTCTCGGGAACAGATGCAGCGGAGGTGAAGGAATTGGGAATAGAGGATGGCCTTTTTGCAGGAAGGTAGGTGAGAGAACATGTATTCTCGATAGCTGTGGGAGTTAGTCGGCTTGAAATGAATATCAGTTTCTAGGTGGTTGCCAGAGATGGAAATAGAGAGGTCCAGGAAGAAGAGAGAGGTATCAGAGATGGTCCAGATGAACTGAAGGTTGGGGTGGAAGATGTTAGTGAAGTAGATGAACTGCTCGAGCTCCTCGCGGGAGCACGAGACAGTGTTGATACAATCATCGATGTAACGGAGGAAGAAGTGGGGGATAGGGCCAGTGTAACTTTGGAAGAGGGATTGTTCCACGTAACCTACAAAGAGGCAGGGGCATAGCTTGGGCCAATACAGGTACCCATGGCCACTCCCTTTGTCTGTAGGACGTGGGAAGAATGAAAAGAGAAGTTGTTCTGGGTGAGGACAAGTTCAGCTAAGCGGAAAAAGGTATCAGTGGAGGGGGACTGGTCGGGCCTGCGGGACATGAAGAAGCGGAGGGCCTTTAGGCCATCTGCATGGAGAATGCAAGTGTGTAGGGACTGGATGTCCTCGGTAAAGATGAGGTGTTGGGAACCAGGGAATCGCAAGTTTTGGAAGAGGTGGAAGGTGTGGGTGGTGTCACGTACGTAGGTGGGGAGTTCCTGGACTAAGGGGTAGAAAATGGAGTCAAGATAAGTGGAGATAAGTTCGGTGGGGCAGGAGCAGGCAGAGACAATGGGTCGACCAAAGCAATCAGGTTTATGAATCTTGCGAAGAAGATAGAAATAGGCAGTGTGGAGTTGGCGAACGACCATTGCAACAATGCCATCCAAAAGTTGCAGGAACAGCATCTCATATTTCACGTGGGAACCCTGCAGCCCATTGTTCTCAATGTGGACTTCACAAGCTTCAAAATCTCCCCTCCCCCAACCGCATCCCAAAACCAGCCCAGCTCGTCCCTACCTCCCTAACCTGTCTATCCTTCCTCCCACCTATCCCCTCCTCTCACCTCAAGCCCCACCTCCACCTCCTACGTAGCAACCTCATCCCACCTCCTTGAACTGTCCTTCCTCCCTGGGCTCAACTATCTCCTCTCTACCTCCCCACCTACGCTCACCTTTACTGGCTCAATCCCCGCCTCTTTGACCTGTCTGACTCCTCTCCATCTATCTGCTCCTTTATCCATCTTCCATCAACCTCCCCCTCTCTGTCTATTTATTTCAGAATCACTTACCGCTCTCCCATTTCTGAAGAAGGGTCCAGACCTGAAACATCAGCTTTCTTGCTCCTCAGATGCTGCTTGTCCTCCTGGGTTCACCCAGTCTACACCTTGTTGTCTCAGATTCTCCAGTATCGGCAGTTCCCACTATCTCTATTCAAAATAAATGTCCGGTTACATGGTTGATACTGAGGCGGCCATTTCAGTGATCATGGAAGCAGTCTTCAGAAAAATTCGCTGTGGATTCCAAACCTTAATGTTTGTGCAAGACCTTGCTTAGACTGAGAACTTATACCAGGGAAACCTTACAGATTAAGGATACAATTTTGGTTCCGGTCTCTTGTGAGAAGCAGCTGCTTCAGCTACCACTGATTGTAGTCAAAGGCTTGGGCCCAAGCCTGGTGGGGCAAAATTAGTTGAGAAAGGTTCAACATTCTTTTCAATTGGAAAATAGCTACCTGAGTGAAGTTCGAATTAAATACCCAGAAGTTTTTCAGAAAGATCGAAGGATTATCATAGATACCAAGGCCACCTTGCACGTTGACACGCAAATAATTCCACGATTCGACAAGGCCTGCCCAGGGCCATTTGCTTTATGTGTAAAGTAAAGGCAGAAACCAGGAAGCTGGAAAGTGAAGGAGTCACCAAACTGTTCCAGTTTGCACAATGGGCAGCACTGGTCATACCAATTGTGAAGCCTGATCGGTCAGTTCATCTTTGTGGAGATTTTAAACAAATAGCAAACTCCTTTTCGCAGCCTGATAAATACCTAATCCCTCACGTCAAGTACTTGCATACAAAACAGGCAGGAGAACTCTCTTTCATGAAGCTGGATATGAGCCAAGCATACTCGCCATTGCAGTTGGTTCACGGAAGTATGCTGTAATTAATACCTATAAAGGTTTGTGCCAATAGACAAGACTACCATTTTGAGATATTGTCAGCCTGTTCAGTTTTACAGCTGATGATGGAGAGCAGTTTACGAGATCTACCCTAGGTTACCATTTATCTAGATGATGTGCTAATAACTATGAAGACCAATAAGGAGTACTTAGAGATAATAAAATGTGAGGCTGGATGAACACAGCAGGCCAAGCAGCATCTCAGGAGCACAAAAGCTGACGTTTCGGGCCTAGACCCTTCATCAGAGAGGGGGATGGGGGGAGGGAATTGGAATAAATAGGGAGAGAGGGGGAGGCGGACCGAAGATGGAGAGTAAAGAAGATAGGTGGAGAGAGTGTAGGTGGGGAGATAGGGAGGGGATAGGTCAGTCCAGGGAAGACGGACAGGTCAAGGAGGTGGGATGAGGTTAGTAGGTAGCTGGGGGCGCGGCTTGGGGTGGGAGGAAGGGATGGGTGAGAGGAAGAACCGGTTAGGGAGGCAGAGACAGGTTGGACTGGTTTTGGGATGCAGTGGGTGGGGGGGAAGAGCTGGGCTGGTTGTGTGGTGCAGTGGGGGGAGGGGATGAACTGGGCTGGTTGAGGGATGCAGTGGGGGAAGGGGAGATTTTGAAACTGGTGAAGTCCACATTGATACCATATGGCTGCAGGGTTCCCAGGCGGAATATGAGTTGCTGTTCCTGCAACCTTCGGGTGGCATCATTGTGGCAGTGCAGGAGGCCCATGATGGACATGTCATCAAGAGAATGGGAGGGGGAGTGGAAATGGTTTGCGACTGGGAGGTGCAGTTGTTTGTTGCGAACTGAGCAGAGGTGTTCTGCAAAGCGGTCCCCAAGCCTCCGCTTGGTTTCCCCAATGTAGAGGAAGCCGCACCGGGTACAGTGGATGCGGTATACCACATTGGCAGATGTGCAGGTGAACCTCTGCTTAATGCGGAATGTCATCTTGGGGCCTGGGATGGGGGTGTGGGGACAAGTGTAGCATTTCCTGCGGTTGCAGGGGAAGGTGCCGGGTGTGGTGGGGTTGGAGGGCAGTGTGGAGCGAACAAGGGAGTCACGGAGACAGTGGTCTCTCCGGAAAGCAGACAGGGGAGGGGATGGAAAAATGTCTTGGGTGGTGGGGTCGGATTGTAAATGGCGGAAGTGTCGGAGGATAATGCGTTGTATCCGGAGGTTGGTAGGGTGGTGTGTGAGAACGAGGGGGATCCTCTTGGGGCGGTTGTGGCGGGGGCGGGGTGTGAGGGATGTGTCGCGGGAAATGCGGGAGACGCGGTCAAGGGCGTTCTCGATCACCGTGGGGGGAAAGTTGCGGTCCTTAAAGAACTTGGACATCTGGGATGTGCGGGAGTGGAATGTCTTATCGTGGGAGCAGATGCGGCGGAGGCGGAGGAATTGGGAATAGGGGATGGAATTTTTGCAGGAGGGTGGGTGGGAGGAGGTGTATTCTAGGTAGCTGTGGGAGTCGGTGGGCTTGAAATGGACATCAGTTACAAGCTGGTTGCCTGAGATGGAGACTGAGAGGTCCAGGAAGGTGAGGGATGTGCTGGAGATGGCCCAGGTGAACTGAAGGTTGGGGTGGAAGGTGTTGGTGAAGTGGATGAACTGTTCAAGCTCCTCTGGGGAGCAAGAGGCGGCGCCGATACAGTCATCAATGTACCGGAGGAAGAGGTGGGGTTTGGGGCCGGTGTAGGTGCGGAAGAGGGACTGTTCCACGTAACCTACAAAGAGGCAGGCATAGCTGGGGCCCATGCGAGTGCCCATGGCCACCCCCTTAGTCTGTAGGAAGTGGGAGGAGTCAAAAGAGAAGTTGTTGAGTGTGAGGACGAGTTCAGCTAGGCGGATGAGAGTGTCGGTGGAGGGGGCCTGGCCGGGCCTGCGGGACAGGAAGAAGCGGAGGGCCTTGAGGCCATCTCCATGCGGAATGCAGGTGTACAGGGACTGGACGTCCATGGTGAATATGAGGTGTTGGGGGCCAGGGAATTGGAAGTCCTGGAGGAGGTGGAGGGCGTGGGTGGTGTCACGGACATAGGTGGGGAGTTCCTGGACCAATGGGGAGAAAATGGAGTCCAGATTGGTGGAGATGGGTTCGGTGGGGCAGGAGCAGGCTGAGACGATGGGTCGACCAGGGCAGGCAGGTTTGTGGATTTTGGGAAGGAGATAGAAACGGGCCGTGCGGGGTTGGGGAACAATGAGGTTGGAGGCTGTGGGTGGGAGGTCCCCTGAGGTGATGAGGTCGTGAATGGTGTTGGAGATGATGGTTTGGTGCTCGGGTGTGGGGTCATGATCGAGGAGGCGGTAGGAGGTGGTGTCGGAGAGTTGGCGTCTGGCCTCGGCGATGTAGAGGTCAGTGCGCCATACTACCACTGCGCCACCCTTGTCTGCGGGTTTGATGGTGAGGTTGGGGTTGGAGCGGAGGGAGCGGAGGGCTGCCCGTTCTGCGGGGGAGAGGTTGGAGTGGGTGAGAGGGGTGGAGAGGTTGAGGCGGTTAATGTCTCGACGGCAGTTGGAGATGAAGAGGTCGAGGGAGCGTAGGAGGCCTGGGGGTGGTGTCCAGGAGGAGGACTTGTGTTGGAGCGGGTGAAGGGGTCAGTGGAAGGAGGGTTGGGTTCCCGGTTGAAGAAGTAGGCATGGAGGCGAAGACGGCGGAAAAACTGCTCTATGTCCGACCGTGACTGGTATTCGTTGATGTGTGGTTGTAGGGGGACAAAGGTAAGCCCCTTGCTAAGGACTGACCGTTCGTCCTCAGTCAGTGGGAGGTCTGGGGGGATGGTGAAGATGCGGCAGGGCTCAGTGTGGCTGTCTCCTCTGGGGTTGCAGGCTGTGGAGGTTGTGGGCGGAGCGATGGAGAGCTTGGATCTGGTCCTTAGGTGGTTCTCCAAAACAGGCGTATGTTTTAGAAGGGAAAGCTGTGTGCTCCAGGCACCCCTAGTGACCTGCTGGAGCTACTGAGTCAATGAGTCTCGGTTACACCCTATGGAAGATAAAGTGAGGGTGGTTAAAGATACTTGGCTCCCAAATCTGTACCAGAGTTTAGGTCTTACCATGGGCTGGTGAATTACTAAGGAAAGTGCGTACATATCCTGGCCTCCATCCTGGCACCTTTGCGTCAACTCCTAAAAAGTGGTCAGCTTTGGAAATGGTCACATTTCTTTCAGGGAAATGAAGTAGCAGTTCTCACCCTCTAAGGTGTTGGCACACTATGACCCAAAGCGAGATCCAGTATTGACATGCAATACCTCCTCGTATAGCATCAAAGTGGTATTAGTTCATAAGTGGCCCAATGGAGAGAAAAGCCCAATTGCTGTGCATCCAGGACTTTGGCTAGTGCAGAGCGTAAAAACACCATAGAGAAAGAATGGGCATAACAGACCAGGCGACATCATAGGAGCAGGAAAGTTGACCTGAAACGTCAACTTTCCTGCTCCTCCAATGCTGCCTGGCCTACTGTGTTCCTCCAGCTCCATACTGTGTTGTGTCTGACTCCAGCATCTGTATTTCTGTATTTCACAAAAATCAATTGTAAACTCAAAGTTCAGAATTATACTAAAATTAGGAGCAACAGAAACATTATAAAACTTGATCAGTAAGGCAGTTGAGCAGAAACATGGGGAGAAAGTTACCAGTGCCGAAGTATCACACATTTAATTAAAAATATGTAATATGAAAGTACAGAAAATGGAACAGAACTAAGCACATAGAGACGTAGAAAGCGACCTGGAAACAATAATAGACTTGGCATCTCTGGTGTCTAGACAATGAAGTGAAGCAAATATTCCTTTTCTTAAAAATCCTTGAAAGCTCCTCAGGGCAATAAATGGAACGTATAGAGCCACCAATAAAGTGTAAATCAATGTCCCTGTTATTTCGAATTATATCATAAACCACAGCTATTGATGGATTTTGGCATACTGGCTTAGAGTTTAACCATCTTTTCCAATTTCTCCAGGCAGAAAAAATTCAGACAGTGAAAGTCACCAGGAGGGCTTGAGGTTGCACATATCTTTAGGCTGCTATTTGGACACAAAGCTTGTTTTTAAAAATATGGCAAAGGAATTTAAAAGAAGTAGCATGTTAGAGTCCCCAACCAAAACACTGCAGCATTGCTCTGCCAAGGTATCATCAAATCATAGAAGACAGGAAGAGGCGATGGCTTAGTGGAATTATCTCTGGACTGTTAAGTTCAGGCCAAGGATGTGGCTTTGAATCCTGCCATATCAGATGGTGGAATTTGAATGCAGTAATTAATGAAAATCTGGAATTAAGAATCTAATTGACCATGGTTCACTTATGTCCTTTAGGGAAGGGAACTGCCATCCTTGTGCGGTCAGGCCTACTTGTGACTCCAGGTCAACAGCCATGTGGCTGACTCTAAACTCCCCTCTGGGCAACTAGGGTGGGGCAACAAAAGCTGACCTAGCCAGCGATGATGAAAAGAATTATGAGGTAGAAAAATGACTTGTGATTGTAAACAAGCAGGTGATATAAAAATTAACAGTAGAGATTCTTTCAATGCATACAAAGGAAGAGAGAGACGAAATTGAGCATAGTTCTTAGAGAACAAGGCCGGGGAAATGAAATGGCATTTGAGTTCAGTAAAGAATTTGTGTCAGTCTTCATAGTAATAAGCACCAATAGCACTCTGAAAATATTAATTAAGCTAGGAGCAAAGGGTGGACGAAATAGATACAAAAATTATCACTAGAGAAAATGTGCTGGGGAAACTAATGGGGCTGATAGCTCACCTAGACCATAAAGATTGGATCCTAGGATACAAAAAAAAAGTAACTACAGAGATAATCAATGCATTGGTTGTAATCTTCCAAGAATCCTTAGATTCTGGAAAAGTGCCAGAGGATTTGAAATTTACTAAAGTAACACACTTATTCAAAAAGCAATGAAGATAAAAACAGATAACCACCAGCCAATCAGCTTAATTATTGTCATTTGGAAAATGTTAGAGTCTAGTTGAGAGCCTGTATTGACAGAGCAATTAAGAATTATATAATCAAGCGCAATCAAAATGGTTCCATTAAGGGGAAAGCATCTCTGACAAATCGGTTAGAATTCGTTCAGGAGGTAACAAGCTGGGTAGGAAAAAGGGAACAAATAAGTGTAATATATTTGGATTTTTAAAAGATGGTCAATAAGCCACCAAACATTAGGTTACTTAATAAGAGCCTACAGTGTTAGAATTATTATATAAGCATGGAAAAAGGATTAGCTAACCAACAGAATACAGACAACAGGATAATGGAAACATTTTCAGGATAGCAACTGGAGTGCCACAAGGATCGGTGCTGGACCCACAGTTCTTTACAACATGTATTAATAAGTTGGATGAGGAACTTGAATGTACTACAGCCAAATTTGTGGGTGACCCAAAATTAGTGGTGCAGATAATGTAAGGAGGCTACTGAGGAATATGGACAAGTTAAATAAATGGGCAAGAATTTGGCAGATGCAACGTATTGTGGGAAAATGTGGGGTTATGCACTTTGGCAGGAAGAATAGAGGAACTGAATTCCCCTTAGAGGGATTTTGGGAATGCTTGTACATAAATCACTAAAAGTTAGTCTACAATTTCTGTAGGTAATAGGGAAGGCAAAAGGCCCCCTCCACATTTCACATCAGCTCTGATGAAGAGTCATCTAGACTCAAAACATTAGCTTGCTATGCATCCAATGATGTTCCCTGACCCACTGTGATTTCCAACATTTCTTGTTTTCACTACAGATTCCAGCATCTGCAGTAATTTACTCCAATAAAAATAAGGGAGTCCTGCTAAAACTATACAAAGTACTAGTCAGACTATAGCCGGAATACTGTGAACAGTTTGCTTACTTAAGGAATGATATACTGACATTGGAAGCTATCCACAGAAGGTTCGCAATGCTCATCCTGTATACAGAAGGACTGTCTAATGAGAAGATGTTGAGTGGGCTAGGCTTAAACTCATTGCAGTTTATAAGAATGAGGGGCAACCTTTTTGAAATATATTAGATTCTTGTGGGATTTACAGGGTAGATGCTGAGAAGTTCTGTGTTCCAAGGGCCAAAAGTGGCTTCTTCATGAGGTAGGTGAGGTCCCAGCCCCACCCCTCCTCTCTCTATTTATTTCCCAGCTCCCTTCACCCTCCCTATTTCTTAAGAAGGGTCCCAACCTGAAACATCAACTTTCCTGCTCCTCTGATGCTGCCTGGCCTGCTGTGTTCCTCCAGCTCCACACTGTGTTGTCTCTGGCTCCAACATCTGCAGTCTTGCTATATCCTCACGAGGTTCTGTTTTCTCAACATTCAAACTGCTAAAATTCCAGCAAAATATAGAGAGGACACTTCAAAGACACTCCGAAGCTATCCTTGAATCATGGCAACATTGACGTTACTGAATTGGAGAAGCTTTTCAGCATATGTTCAGGATGGCAAAAACTTGTATTTAAAGTACTCTTGGGTCGCAGCATCTTAATGATCAGGCAGAGAAGCACATAAGGAAGGGAGATAGTCATAGACTGGTCATGTTACTGGTTTAGTAATCACCAGCTGGTGTTCTAAGGACACAGGTTCAAACTCCACTGTGACAAATCATGTTATCACTAAAAAATCTGAGAAAAGGGGAAATAGAAACTAACTTCTTTGTAACCATTGTACATTTCTGTTTAAAATAAGCTCATCTGTTTCAATAATGTGTCTTAGAGAAAGAAACCTGCCTTTTCTACCTGGTCTGACCTACATGTAACTCCAGGCCCAAATGACTGACTTGTATGGATGCCTAGACAAAAGGAAACTTCAGATTCAAGTACCAGTTGGGATGCTGCCCCTTGATCCGAAAGATCTTGGGGCCAAGGACAGCTTGTTCAGCTACTTGATGACCCATGGTAGAAACTCACTACATTGAGGAGACATCATTCTTGAATTGTGGAACTGCCACATCTTCACTAATGACTCCCCATGACTAATGAATCCTAAATCACCCACAATCATAATTAGCAAGACTAACTAACTTGGATTTACTGACCCAGTGATGACCATGAGCAAATTGATAAGACATCGGTGATGTGGAACAAAACCTGAAACCCATGGTATTCCGGTGACATTGCTGCTCTTGATGCTTGAGGTCAGGAGGATGGGTGGTGCTGTTAAAGGAAGTTCAGCAAGTAACTGCTTGTACATAATGCAACGAAAATATTGCAACAGTGGAAAAGTGGAGCGAGGCTATTGAGTGGAATACCAAGATGTTGGTGAATGCTTAAGTGTTGTTATATTTGCCAATATCCAAGCTAATATATCCCACAGGCCTATTATACACCTCATCTTCTCTTTATCATTGTAGAGGAGATAGTTTGAGGTGGCAAACGTACTTCCATTTTTGCTCTACACTGTGGTAATAGGACAGCTGGTAAATGAATGAACTACTGTATTTTGGCAAGTCTCATTTTAATGAGATGATGTTTCACATTGAGCATTATAACAGAGAGAGAAGGAAGCCCAATGATGCAGATAGTCCAAGTTTGCTAGATTGAGGTAGCAGGCTGAAAGAAGTCTTGCATTCGACTTCAACAATAACATGATAATTTGCATTGTTACTCCTGAAATGGTTTGGCAAACTGCTTTGTGTGGAATATTTACCACCTGCCTAATTCAGCTGGAAGCCTGGAAGGCCTCCTGGAAGTGTTCAGTATGTGATGCCTCCTGCTCTTCCAGCCAACACTAAATTCTGTTGTTTAACAGTAACATTTCTCAAGCCAATTGCTTTGAATCAGTGTTACTCACAATGGTGGACAGGTAATGGCTCCTTGTTCTATCCAGCGTGCCTCATATAAATTTGACACTTCGTCTCAGATATTTTCTGACCAACCAGGTCAGTGATACTATTACACATTTCAAGACAAGGTCGGATTTAAATCTGGATCTGCTAGTCCAGAGGCAGCAATGTTACCTCAGTGCAATGGGAGTCCTCATGCACTGCCGTTATCACAATATATAAAATACAATCCACCTGAAACCATGTGATCTCCTGAGTTGAGTAGAATGTGTACAGCAGAATGTCCAGGTCAAGCTTAATTTAGCTAATGATTTTATTCTGAAAAGTATAAAAAGCTAATTTAAGTTTAAGAAGGGGACCCATAAGCTTATGAATTGTCTCCCAAATTACATGAGGTCCCGAAACTTTAAAAAGTGGAAAAGCTCAATGAATATTAACATTAAAATATCAGTCGGGGAAAAGATGAGTATGCTTAGCTTTCAAAATACATTTTATTATTTAATTAAAGTTTAAGATTTCAATGAGGTTCCCTAAAAAAGGCAGCAAAATGTTAACCCCAGCCAACATGCTGGTTGAATATTGATTCAGGATCTTCTGCTAGTATCGTGTAACAGTCTAAATAGTTGTGTTGATCAAAGGACATTATCAAAGCAAATTAAATCTTCACATCGATTTTTATGGAGGGTGAAATAATGGAGAATAATTTTGTTCATGTTTGTGATTAGTTTCTTTGTAAACAACCACAGAAAACTAAGCAAATTATGACATAGCACAGACAATGGCATGTGTTATGTCATAATCTCCTACCATTCATGCATCATAACAAAAGTGTACATTGTGGACACAGTGTGTGCAAGTTTTCAACAAGGCAAGCTCTCACCTACTTACATGAGTCATAAATAGGAAATAAAATGTTCAATTTTCCCAATGTTGCTATCATTTACTCGGCTGAGCACAAAGTTCACACAAAATAGGCAATTTACAAATATCTGGTCTCCTTATTGTTTTGGCTGAGAGTCCTACTGTTTCCATTATTTCCACAGTTTTATTGTTTCTACACTCTGAAGCTGCACATAATGTTTATTATAACAAGCTTGCCAGACCAAGTTTAAAGGAAGACATTTGCGACTTGTTTTCAAACACATTTGTAAAGTAATTTTTAATACCACCACAATCCTCGGAATTGGGATGCATCATTCAGTAAGAAGTGCACAATGGCAAAGCAAAATGGTCTGTGAAATGTAAAATCCAGATAGATTAGCATGACAAATACAAATTATTTAACTTAATACTTCTTGAGTGTCTTTTTAAAAAAAAATTATCAACATCAGGACTACTACTTCTATCAAGCAGAGGCCCTTTGATATTTCAAGATGCCTAAAATAAATTGATTGTAAATATTTGAACAATTTTCTTAATATACAAGTTACTTCCACTGTAATCAGAAAACCAATCTGAAAACATCTGAACACAAACAGACCCAGTAAACATTATGCAACAACAATTCCTTTTAATCAGCTAAGGATTCACTTGACTCTTTCCACTTGACCCTCACCATCTCAGGGCCATCCAAAAATAGCAGTAAATCCTTGATTTTGCCAGATCAAACCTCTAGGATCATGGGTTCCCCTGTTCAGCAGGGCCCCTCCGCCCCAGCTGCAGGTAAGGGACTACATTAAGATGCAGTCAGGGGCAAGAAAAAATGATATTTGGGGTTAATAGGCAACATTGCATTGAAAATGAATGATCACATTTGTATAATTTTGCTTCTTTTTGAACTATATCTGTTCATTTGACTCTTTGTGAGGACCTGAATGTTCCTGTCCCAACGTAATGCCTGACTCCAGGTCCACACAGGGTATATCACAGATTGATGTATGTGTTGAGAGGCTACTATAAATGATAAGAAAAACAAGGCAATTGGTCGTATTTCTCTCATTGGCGTTCATCCTAAACCATCCTGCTCTTTCCCTGGCCTTTCAAAAGTGCTGTCAGTACGATGTGGTCAGTGATACCTGGAGCAGCGAGGTGTACAGCTTAAAGGGAACCAATGCATTAGGATCATCAAAGATTAGGGAATGCATAGGTCTGTCTCCTGGACACTTCGAGGGTCTGTGTGTAATCTTCTTTTCATTTAAATGGCCTCACATCAGTGAATATTGCAGCCTCCTCATTTGAAGGGCAAGCCACTTAGCCCATTAAACTCTGAGTGTGGTCACTGCCATTTCCTCCCCATTTAATCCTTTTGATTGCTAGCACAATGGGAGGCATCAGAAACACTCGCCCTTCAGGCACTTCCAGCCTCAGCTCAACAACTCAGTGAGGCCCCAATCTTCCATATCTCCTTTTGATAGCCACTCCTGTGAACCCTATAGTTTTCGCACCTCACCAGGCTCCTATCTAACCCATCTACATGAGCCTATACCTGCCCACCTCTCCCCTCAGTCTTTGGCATATAGGGAGCCATGTCAAGTGTGGTCATATGCTCTGTGTCCCCTTGAACCCAGGGTGCTGCAGACTTTGAATGAATCCTCCTCCTACATTATTCCATTCCCATCCATGCAGTTCTATATCATTTCCTTACAAATACAGATCACCTCCTTCACCTCCCTCCCCCAGCCTACAGCCCCCGAAACTCCCTAAATAGGTTTCTGAGTCTCCTTCCCAAAGCAGCAGTAACCCTTGTACTCCCATCTCATTTTTACTTACTTTCTATGGACAGACCTGATGGATCAAACACAATCTGTCCCTTTCAGGCCCTGGATAAGAAGGACCAGACCTTGACTGATGGCTATATATCTTCTGAACCATTTTTGTTCTATACCTGTGCAGGGGCATGGTGGCACAAGGTTGCCTGTGATCCATTCCCTGGCTGAAGAGGCACAGACCCCTTGAACGAGAAAGCCCAGATTGGACATTTGATATGGCCAACTCCCTGGATGAATACCAGAGGCTGACCTCTACTTATCGTGCAGGGACCTCCTGACTGACTAATGTTCCCATGCATTTGAGGGAGCACGATGCCTCTAAAAATGGAGCCACAGCTGCCTGCTTGATGTGTAAGGTTTGTTTATTTTCTAAGCCAATAGAACATGGTGCTAGTGTGAGATTGGCATAACACAGTGCCATATGGCAAGATGTCCATCCTTGCAATCTGCAGGGACTATGCTAATTGTCATGGCAAGGCAAACGAAGGCAGGGATGGGATGACATTGCATATAAACATGTTAGTTGCTAGCATGCCCTGGCACACAAGTCTGTTCTGCCTAAGCAGCTTGCAAATAGATTGGAGAAGTTTTGGCAGATGTTGAATGGCAATGTCCCTGGTACCCATGGATTATGCCTAAAATGCCAGTTGGTGCTGAGCAACATGAAGGCTGGTTGCAGCCAATGAGAAGTTGAAGTTACCGGGAAGTAGCTTTGACTTTTGTGTCAAGAATTCTCAATGTGTTGCGTTTGGATATATTTGGTAAGATAGGAGGTTGAATATTAATAAGGCAAGTTGTGGCATTAACAAGGCATTTAATAAGGGATAATCCACCTTAATTTTCAATGCACTGCTGCACAGTGAAAAACTCATCTCACCACTCATCAAATGCATGAAAAGCGCAACAAGTTACTCTCATCGTTGAGATAGGCATTGCCAGATTTCTCACACAATTCAACCACCAGTATCCATACAATTCTGCTTGATATAAATACAAGTGTTGCTGAACAAACAGGCCCTGGGGTTCAGGTTCGTAGCTCCTTGAAAGTAGTGTCATAGGTAGATAGGATAGGGAAGAAGGTGTTTGGTAAGCTTGCATTTATTGATAAGTGCATTCAGTATAGGAGTTGGGATGTCATGTTGCAAGATATTGGTTAGACCGGTATTGGAATACTGCATGCAATATCTGTCTCACTGTAATAGCAAGGATGTTGTGAAACTTGAAAGGGCTCAGAAAAGATCTGCAATAATGTTGCCAGGATTGAAAGGTTTGAGCGACAGGGAGAGACTGAGTAAATTTGGGCTAACTTCCCCGGAGTATTGGAGGCTGAGGGGTGACCTTATAGAGGTTTATAAAATCATGAGGGGCACGGAGAGGGTAAATAAACAAGGTCTTTTCACCAGGCTGGGGGAATCCAAAACTATAGGGCATAGGCTGAATGTGAGCAGCGAAAAATTTAAAAGGGACCTAAGCAGCAACTTTTTCATGCAGAGGTGATGTGTGTATGGAAAGAGCTGTCAGAAGAAGTGGAGGAAGCTGGTACAATTGCAATATTTAAAAGTCATCTTGATGGGTGTGTGAATAGGAAGTGTTTAGAGGGATATGCACCAAGTGTTGGCAAATGGGGATAGATGTATTCAGGATATCTGGTTGGCATGGACAAGCTGGACCAAAGGGTCTGTTTCTAAGCTGTACATCTCTATGACTCTAAGGCTTTCATTTCATTTTTATCACTGATACGTATTTAGGAATGAGGACAGGCATGCTGCTGATCAGAGTGTGGACTAAGGAGGAAATGTGACATCATCTCCAAAGCTAGGCAACAGATTTTCCTTAAAGCTGGAAGGTCAGCTTGTCACAGGGTGGTGTGGATTGCCATGAAAATGGGGATAGAGGTAGTGTGAGGAAGGGGGATATTGGAATTAATGGTAGTAGTGAAGAGATTTATCTTTGGAGCCCCACAGAAACAGCTTCTTACAATAAACCCCACCCGGAGCAATTTCAAGCAGCTTCCAGCAACCCATTTTGAGGTCAGTAGTTTGTCCTCACGGCACTAATCTCCTCCAGAGCTCATAGCATTAAAATTGAGTTGTTTGCATTATCTTCATTGCCGGATGTCTACTTTCCAGCCCTCTCCAAAGCCACAGTAAACATAAGAGTGACAGCATAAGTACTGCGCTGAGATTTTGGTACTGGGAGCAAAATTGGCATCACTGTTTTATAAGACAATTATGTAATGCTTGATATATTGTCCTTCTGTAAAGGTCTCTTAAAATCACAAAGTTTCACAGTTGTAAGAATACAACCCAAGGTACTTCAATTTTGTATTTATAATCTGGTAGTTTGTAGATTTGAATCATTTGCATCGCCTGCTTCAAATTTTGAATAGAAAACATGCATTATAATTTTAAGATTTTGCAATATCATAGAGGGTGAGCATTCATTTTCCAGGAAAATTCAATGGGCTGCAAAATTGGCATCTAACTGTTACTGCATTTTCTGTCTGGCAGTTAAACTGACCCCCTTGGACATATTTATAGATAGCCAAAGTGAATAGGTTTTATCAAGAGATGTACTGATTGCTGCTTTTACGCATGTAATCTTGCTTTTACTTTTGTTGTTTTAACATTTAAAGAGTAGAAAGGCTGACAAAGTTAAGGTGCCAGCATTCATCAGAAAAGCCCCAGAGCAACCGTAACTTGACAAACGATTTCTGCACACATTAAAGTGTTGTAAAATGGAAACTATTTTACAACTTCATATTTGTGCTTGCACGCAATAGTCTCTTCCAAATAATTGTTCGGCAACACTTTATCATGGCAAGGTTTGCTGAGGACAAGTAGAGTTGAGGCAAACCCATAATGGGAGCCCTAAATATTGAATGCATAGATTCCTGCATTTTATATTTTTATGGCAAAGCTTTCGAAGATTATGTGCAGGAATTTTCTGATTGGTTTGCTTCTTTCCTCTGCAAGATCATATTTACCTTTCCTGCTCCAAATTGGTAGCTTGGAAAATATTCCAAAACTAAAATCTGGCTTTTGGAAAAAAATTATTTGAGGAAATAAAAACGTAACTGTGCTTGCCAGCCCTTTAATTTTTTTTTAATAAAGTCTCCAGTAATTTATACTCTGACCCAATTTTTCAAGGCTAGAAACAAAATTTCCAGACTCTTTAATATATTCTCAACTGTAGGAAGGAAAGATTGTTTAGTATTCTTTTTATGGTGCCAGTCCATCTGCTCACAGTTGCAAATGATAAATCTACAGCAACATGAACGAAAAAATAATGCTGGACATTGAACTGAAGGATCAGGAATCACTTTGTTTTTTGGCCTTGATAAAAAGCTTTCGGAATCTTCTGTCTTTGAATGGTCAGATCTGCAGAAAAAGAGTAAAATGTGATGAAATGAGTATGCTTCCATAAGACCACCTGTTACACAGAATTAGCAGGAAACGCCATTAGGTTAAAAAGTTAAGATGCAAAACAGTTCCTTTTCGAATAAAATTAATTTTTAACTTGTTTCTAAAGTTGTATAGCTAGAAGGGAGAAAGAAAAGTTTTCATGTATATCGTTACATATAGAGCACTTTTCCCAACCATTCAGATATCCCAAAGCTTTTTAAAGTCAACAAGGTACACTTTGAATACAGCACGCTGCTACAAACTAAAATGTGATAATGGTTTGATCAAATAAAAAGAGAAAGTTTTGGAATATTCAACAGCAACTAATCAATCTAAAATTGAGAGCCAAATTTTCCTAGGCCCTAAACAACATAAGCAATGGTGAGGCAGTTAGAAAGTCATGGCAAGATCATAAAAATGAAACTCTCAACATCAAGAAATCAAAATCTGATTTGCAACCAAGTTTTGAATGGCAAGCTGACAATTGCACTTGTGTTCATTAAGAGGGTTATTTTCATACATTAACAACTTAAATATCTAAAAGGCCATAAAACCATGGGGATGGCAGTAGGCTGTTTGGTCCCTCAAGCCATTCAATAGGAGCATGGCTGATTCAACTCTTCTCACATCCACTTTCCTGCAGTTTCCCCATAACCCTTGATTCCCATACTGATTAAGAATCTATTTCAGCTCTATGTATACACAGGGCCTGCTTTGTTAGGATCATAAGGCATGATATATCGTTTTTAAGACTATGCCCATAACATTATTTATTATTTTATCTGGACGTTTTAAACACCACTAATATCATTTCCTGGAATATTTTCCTTGATTTTAAGTTGATAGATCTGTATTTTTTTTTCACTAAGTTAGTGCTTTGTCATTGCAAATGCAGGATTATAAACTGTTAAGACATCTGCAGATGTCAATATTTCCTTAATCTTCTGGAAAGCATTCTTTTGGTGATGGAACAAACACCATGCTCAAGTTTTATTTCTTGAGAAGTTGTCTGTATTAGGGTCAGCAGACCCAAACAGTTACACTCCTTCCTTTCCACAGAGGCTGCTTCACCTGCTGAGCTTTTCCAGTGATTTCTGATTTTGCTTTTGTATTGATTGCTAGGTGGACAAAAATTATGCCAACTGATTCTCTGTACCCAAATCTGTAGAATTTCAAATTCTGTGCTGGCTTTAGTCTTCTGAGGATCCACCATGGTGCCTTCATGGTGGCTCAGTGGTTAGCACTGCTGACTCACAGCATCAGGGACCTAGGTTTGATTCCACCCTCAGGTGACTGTCTGCGTGGAGTTTGCACATTCTCACCATGCCTGTGTGGGTTTCTTTCAGGTACTCTGGTTTCCTCCCACAGTCTAAAAATGTGCAGGTTAGGGACATTTGTCATGCTAAATTGCCCACAGTGTGCAGGCCAGGTGGATTAGCCGTGGGAAATGCAGGGTTATAGGATGGGGGGTGGGGGTTGGGATGCTCTTCTGAGGGTTGGTGTGGACTTGATGGGCTAAATGGCCTGCTTCCACACAATAGGAATTCTGTGATACACTGTTAACAATGTGTCCTGAGAAATAAATGGCTTCTTTGGAGAATTTAACACATTGTTAAGTGTGAGGCATTACTCTTGCAAACACATTAATATTGTGTGCACTCTATGATCATGCTGTCAACCGTTTCCCTGTGGAACAGTATGTCATCCATGTGGCATATGATTCCATGATGATCTGTCAGTGAGGAGCATGGTCAGCATGCAGGAGACTTCAGCAGAGTGAGACAAAGGCCGTGCGAATATATTGTTGAAAAATTGGTTGAAAATGGGAATTTGATGCAACGGAAGACAAACATGCTGAAATTAAGATTTGCTGCTAGGAGTAAGCTCTTCAAAGTGTGAGATGAGTGAAAGAATGACTGCATTCAGAGTTTACCTACAGTGAGACCAGCAGCAGAGTAATGTCACAAACTATAGTGCGACAATATAATTACAGTAAAGTGTAAAGAGCAAGGAATGTAGAGTAAATTAATTTATAAATTAAATCAAAAATGACTTGTCAAGATGGATAAAAACTGAAAGAACTATGGATGCTGTAAGTCAGAAATTGACAAGATGGATAACACGATGTAGTGCTGGATGAACACAGCAGGCCAGGCAGCATCAGAGGAGCAGGAAAGCTGATGTTTCAGGTCCGGACCCTTCTTCAGAAAAGGGTCCAGACCCGAAACATCAGCTTATCTGCTCCTCTGATGCTGCGTGGCCTTCTGTGTTCCTCCAGCTCCGCACCTTGTCATCTCAGACTCCAGCATCAGCAGTTCTTACCATCTCTGATTGACAAGATGGATGATGTGTTGCTGCTACAGCACATAGAAGCTCCTGGATACCAATATGATCCAGAGAAAACACATCCAGATGAAGTGTTTGTAACTTTAGGAGTGTTGAATCCAAGTTGAAGAGCTGGAATCTGAGCTGTAGATATTGCATCACATATCACAAGGACAAGCTGCCTGGACACTTTGCTCCAGGAATTAGCTACATCCCTGAGACAAGGTAAAAGCAGAGTAAAAATGGTAAAATGGCAAAATTAACAGCTCTTTACTTGAATATGTCTTTTCCAGAGCAAAATAAATTAATTCACTGCACAAATACAGGTTAATTGGGTATGATCTTAAAGTGATTGCGGATGTGGCATAGGGAGTTCAAAGCTGGGAATTAAATACCCAAGGCGATGTGACTTGTCAAAAGTACAGCCACAGATGGACTGAATACTCTCTTGCACTCATCAAGTACAGAAATCCTGCATTTTTGGCCACATCACAAACCTGAACTCTTCTCTGAAGTAAAGGTCATACATATATAAAGAAAGCAAAAATACTAAGAATTGTACAGAAAAATCTGAAGGCCTGGGCATATATGTACCAGCTTTCACAACCACAAAACATTTCAAAGCAATTTACAACTGATGAATTTCTTCTTGAAGTGTAGTCATTTTTGCAAAGTAAGAAACACATCGGCCAATTTGTACACAGCAGACTCCCACAAAAAGTGAGAAAATGATGAATGGATAATCTGTTTTAGTGCAGCATATTGAGGATAAATGACATCATCAAAACTTTAGCATACTGCAAGGGTGGAGGGGCCTATGTTTAACATCTCAGCTGAAAGATGCTACCTACCTCTCATTAGTGCAGCACTCTCTCAGTCATGTGCTAGAGTGTCAGGTTCAATCAGGCACAATTCTCTGGAGTGAGTCTTGACCCCATGACATGCTAATCGGAATAAAAGCACCACCAACTGAATCACAGAAGACTCAGTCACACTTTTGATTTTAACTGTTACTTTTTAATGTATAGGCTATAGAATAGGCAAAAACAAGTCATGTGCTACTAATAGTCATAGTAGATCTAACAGTGAATACTTGTTTAGTAAGAACACATAACATTCTGAGTGTAGAGTCTTATTGTCCAATCATATTGCCAATTACAACAATGAGATCTTTCTGAATTTCAGTGAAGTAACCCTGTCAAACTAATTAGGTTTCTGTATACATTTACATGAAAGTCTGGGAATGCATTGAATAGGTTAATTAAGAGGTTTTGCAGATCTGATTCATCAGTTGTATGGAAATGCCATAAAGTGAAACTAAGAAAGAAGGATCTTTGTTTACAAAACATTTGTTCTTAATATGAACAGTGTAATTTAAGCAGTCAAAATTGATATTAATTCATTCACGCATTAGTCTCAATAAAGAGTAAGTTGTAATATGTGGATATTTTTTGCTTTATTTGTTATTTTAATATTATCACAACTTTAGAATTCGGTGTATCCAAGCAACCAGCATCTGAAACAAATCATGGGAAAAGCATGTGCTCCCGCACAAAACGCTGCATCCAGATTGCAAACAAGAATGCACCTTGTACAACCAAGCATAAAAGGAATCAGTCTTTCTCAAAAGTAATTTTTAAATCCTTTAAGTACTGCTTTTTGGCATTTTGGTTTGCTCAGCTGGTATGATTTAGATGCAAGCCAATGTGCTAATTGTTCAATCTAAATTGCAAACATATTTTGTTCCAGTTGTTCTTTGATTTTCTTTTCAAATTGGCCATCTCTCTTGGAACAATGACTGTAGCCAATTGTTCACTAAACTGTTTTCTACTTCCTCTTTTTTAAACATACAGACCGACTAGGTCATGGAAGTATAAAATATAAGCTGGGGCTGAAGAATCAGCTTCGTGAACTGTTTAATATCACCAAATTTGCTGGTTAGTTTTTAATGGGGATCTTTACATCAGTTACACTTCAAAGAATTCATTTAATGATTGTATTTTACTAAACTTTAGTGTGAAAGCAATTAACATCACAACATTTTTTAGAAGCTCTGACAATGTTAAACCACATTACAGTAGCGGTCAAATGTCAATCTCCCTACTGTTCTGCATAGTCAAACATGCAGTCAATCATGTTTCCATTCAACCAGTCAATCAAGGCAGTCTGTCATCTATCAAGAATCCTTTCTTTCACCCACTGATCACTCATCAGCATGGTGAAGTGTATCCTATAGGGCAACATGAAGTGCCAGCATTTGAAGTAGAATTTACTTGTATAGATTTAGAAAGAGTAGGCCAGTTATACCTTCTGCTAAAACATCTGCAAGACAGTACAGCATATACATGGTCCTCTTATACTGACTAATAATAAACAGATTTATAAAGGTAGTATTGATCTTCAGAATGAAGTGAGTTGAAATGAAGGATCCTCCCAAATGAAAACAAAATTAACTTTCCACATGGTTTTGCGAAAACAATATACCAAAGCCAGCCGTCAGGAGTCTAGCTATGAAGGACCTGTCTTGTAAAACTGGACCCTCACCTAAGGTTTGGTGATCCTCAGGCTAAACTCTCCGCTAGTCATCTCCCTCTCACAACAAAGCAGCCTGTGGCCTTTTTTCTCTTCATTCGTAAATTATCATCTTACAATTTCATTTTTTTTTGAGTCCATCATATTTACAAAGATAAAACTTCCAAATGACCAAGTTCACATAAACATGCTTTACCTGCTTATGACATTCCTGAAAATATCATTTTCTTGTGGAGGTGAATCCATTTAAAACATTTTCTGTATCAACCTTGCACTTAGATCTCAAAAGTTGAATTAATGTAACTTTGTTCGAAACTTAAACTTGATCACCTTAAATGCAATGAACAGAAAATAGTTGTGGGAGGGGCAGCTAGGTCATGTTCCAGGGTATTGGGCAGGCATCTAGTGAGAGACATGGCAAGCTCCTTTCAGGGAAGGTGGTGTTAGGCCACAAGCCAGAAATGACAAAGCCACTGGCAGTCCGTAGGATAGCAGCTTTTCTGTATGCCGCATGGTGACAGACTCACCTGCAGTTAGGTTTATCCAGTTAGGTTTATCCTTAAGTGGTCTTTAATTGGGCACCTCAGGGCTTCAACTGGTGGTCAGGCTAGAATGCTGTCCTTGGGTCATCTTACCCATAACCGAGTTCTGGCAAAGGTGGATTGGTGACAGCATACAGGTACACCACCATACCTCTTCATTAAGTGTCTTTCCCACACTCTGACAAAATATTCACACTGAAACAACTCTCTGTAAAAGTCCCCCAAACATTTTCCTTACTTTTGTACTGACAACAATAAATTGATGATCATTCATGGCTGATTCTTCAATCAGTAGAAACAAGTTTTCCTACTCACTCTGTAATGTTAAAAGTTTCTATTAAATCTCCTTTTATCCTTCACTACTCCAATGGAAATAAATTCAGTAATTAAAATATTTCATCGCTGGCATCATACTGGTTAACCTATGCAATATTCCTCCTAAAACCTTTATGTCCCTTTAATGTTGAGAGTCAAAAATTGACATTGTATTCTAACTATGATCCAATTAAATTCTTGTACAAATTTAGCATTTCTTCAATGCTCCCTTCTCTATTTGAACCCCTAAATTACTTCTTTTTGTATCTTGCTGTTGAACGTACCATCCAATTGTTTTTCATCTACAGCAAATATGTTACCATGATAAACTCCCTATTAAGCTATCTACCCATTGTGCTAACCTGTCTACAGGTCTCTCAGCTGTGAAAGAAGTGCTTTGTGGCATCTTCAAATATATATATTTGACAGAAAAAGATGATATGGCGCTAATCACTGGAATGCACCACTTTAAACCTTCCTGCACCCTAATGAACAATTACCAAGTCATTTTCTCGACATTCTTTCTATGCTTGCTATTCTATTAATTTAACCTCAGACTATATATGCTACAAGGTCCCAAGTGCTTGGGCTTATACGAAGAAAAATAAATACTTGTATCTACACATTCTCTTTTCCAATGTCAGAATGTCTGGAAATGGAAACTGACAATAAACGGTTTCAAGTGCAATGTAGGAAACATTGTGTAGTGATTGGAACCAGGTGGACCTCATTGATTAGGAGATCCTTGATTGGGGTTGTTAACCTGCCCCAATCACAGAGCCCTGGCAGACTGATATAAACAGGGGATTCTCCCGACTTCAGGGACTGACTCCAAGCTAGCTGGTCGTAGCCAGCGTATCTTGCACATGTAAATATAGCGCAACTTGTGATGGGATACTGGCCTCTATGCCACTTTTTCACATTGCAACCAAATTGCTGACAGCAGTCTCCCCCATTTAGCAAAGACACAATGACGAGATAATGTAGCTTTGTGATGCTTGTTGCGGAATAAACATTAGCTTGGATACAGGGAGATTTCTCTTGTTCTTCATTCAAATAGTATTATGAAATATTAAACATTCATTTGAAGACACCAGATCAAGACTCAGTTTAATGTCTCATGCGAAAGAAGACTCCTCTGCCAGCACAGCACTCCAACGACACTGCACTGGGTTTTGGCTTGGACTTTGCATTTAAGCCTCTGGACCAAGTCTTAGCACATCAATGTAGTGTATATTAAAGAATAAGTTGACATCTTTCCAAATCTGGTGGGTTTTTCATTAATTTGTCATGTATTACTGTTGTTATCAAGGCTTGCAGATTGTGGATGCTGATAGCCAATTCAAGGATTAACTTATCCACTTTTGCCTTTGTCACACTCCTGCAAATACTCAACTGTTGAAAATGATAAGATTGCTTAGCCACTGTCTGGCATTCAATGTTGACCAGTCACTGGTAGTACACTCTGCTATGAATATGGTTATATGTCTAACACCGGCCCTGAATCTAATGTATGTCATAATGTTATGATTTGGTTTGAAGCATCATTGTCTCATTTGTATGTCATAGTTGATTACCAAAAATAGTATCTGGAGAAAAGGAGAAAGGATATTTCTGTCATTTTGACAGCTCAAAATTTCGTTCATCCTAGCCTTTAGGTTTGCTCACAAAAGATAAAAGATTTTTATATTTTGGGGCTTACTAAGCTGAGGGATGGCATTGCTGAGAAATCCAGTCAACCTCTATTATCTTGAATAATAACCAAAAGAACTGTGGATGCTGTAAATCAGGAACAAAAACAGAAGTTGATGGAAAAGCTCGGTAGGTCTGGCGGAGAAAAAACCAGAGTTAACGTTTTGAGTCCGGTGACCTCTCCTCAAAGTGAAACACACACAGATCAGCTGGAGCACAGACACTGCCGTGTATATTTTTTGTCCGCTCTGTCTTAACTATGATTTTACTTCAAACTTTTACTGCTTCAGTGTGGCATTTTCTTATTTCCTGTTATCAGTCGGTCCTAGGTCCATTAGTGGGACATCACCAATCACCACAAATTGGGAACAGTTAGCTCATACTCAGTGAAAACCTGGTAGGCGACTTCCCAAATTTAACCCATATAGAACTCGTGCTGCTAAAACCACAAGTCAGTCTGTGCTGAATCTGAACACAGGTCTCAGAGATGGAAGTTTCTTCTGGGTGGTTTCCTTTTTCAACAAAATAGACTGTTCGTACATATTTTCCGAGGAAGAAATTATTTTGCCGCATGGATTTTGATCCAGTTCTAGGAATTGCAAACATAATTTCGAAACATTTTTTGGTGTCATATCCTTCAGCTTGACCATCAAAAATATACAACCAGGTGTATTCCGATTGTTTTTGTAAGTACTTCACCATTTGAAGAAAATCTTCAGAAATATAACTATGTACAATGAGACTCTTATTAAAATTGTAAACTGCCTTAGATTTGGTCACGGTCTCAAGCCCTATTAACAATCTCCAGATAACTTTGGAAACCTTAATTTCAGAAGTGGCCTTTATAGTTTGCCAAACATATGTTGTGACTTGCTCAATCTTATGGTGTAATATCTGTCACATATGGCACTTTTAATAAACTTCTACAAATAACAAATAAATGCCTAAAATGAATCTTTTCAATGGTGTTTGTAGTATTTGTTGGAACAGGGTGGATTGTTGCTTTTGAAGTAACAGACGCCATTCTATCATCTCGTCAGTTATACTCAATGGAATGTTGAACAACTGCCACATGTGGATATGTTAAGCAGCTCAGTCACTTATTTGAACTACACTGCGTATATCTACACAATCTGTCCATTTTCACATTTATAAACAAGCCTGGAGCCCATCATTTTATGACACAGTAATTTATAGTCACCTCCTTGCCCTCTCACACAAATAGATATGCTGTTAACCATCAGCTTCTCACAATGAATTGGTCTCTATACAGAAACTGGAATTCGGTAACATTTTTCCACACAAAACTAAATAAATAAAAATCACACATACAGCTCCCATGGCCTCAAAACATTCTTTCCTGTGCATGCTGCTGCCCAGATTATTTATCTTAAATTGTGGCCATTGCAGTATAATGTGAAAATCAAGCAAATGTTTGGAGCCAACTGTTCTGATTTGAACAGCTAAATGAGTTTCAGTGGTGGTTGGTTAGCCAATGTGAGTTAGCCACTTGGATTTACATTTCAAACATGTCTCTGTGGTTCACAGCTGTCCCCCAACCCAGCTGGAGAAAAAAAATAAACTTCGCACAGTGTAAATGTCAAACTTCTAACAGGATGGGGAAAAAGTTGCCAAACAAACTATTTCCCTTTAACTTGAAATGTAGTTTGTGCGCAAGAACAAAATAAAGTGGAAAAGAAATGAAGGAAGGTCACAGTAGAATTTCATAAAATCTGATCTTTTTTAATTGCGTGCAACACTTATAGCATTCTTTTCTTCCAATAAAGACCACAGAATACCTTTAAAATCGAGTGTTTTCTGGAACAAAATGTCAAATGGGAGAAAAAAAGCAATTGTTATAACTTCTAGAATGGTTGTACCTATTGTTAATGATAAAGGTCAAGGTAATTTATATCTAGCTTTCCATATTTTTCCAGTGTAGCCAATGCTGCTAACAGTGCCATAGGTCTTGATATATATCATCTACAGATTGTCATTTTCCTGCAATTCTTGAACATGGCGACAAACTCTGTGCAGCTGTGTATAATAGTCTGTTTGCAATTGCATTTGTAACATATTGGAGCAAGCCACATGTGTTGGCGGTAAATGCTTTCAAGTTAACATTGCTTGGGGCATAAAATATTGTTTACAGTGGAGTTTACAGTCTAATCCTTATGTGACTGTTCCCACAGTGCATTACAGAAGAATGGAATGCGATAACTGCAAGTTGCTAGCCAATGTTTTTCCTTTGCTTTTGTTGCTGGGTGCACATGCCCATGAGTCAAGGCAGGCCAGAAGGAGTTGGTCATAATACCAGCTGTTACAAAGCTGGAGTGGAGTGAGTCGGATTCAAGCCTATACTTTGGTTACAGCTAGAGTTACAGAGGGGCCAGTATCTTGGGTACACAGGCGAACAGAGGTTATTACATGAATTTTCTGACAACATAAATCTGATTATATTACTGGTTGTTATTATTTGGAAGATATGCTCATTGACAAACTGTATGAAATGTTTATATTTTCTTACCTCAAGAAATATCAGCTCTTGATTGGGTTTACAAAATAACATTGATCACAGTATTAGGATTTACAGTGTGATTATTCATAATGAACATGTCTAACATATTTGAAAACCATAAATTCATTTTTATTAAAAATAACTGGTATTCAGACATTTCATCAATCAAAGTCGTGGGGACGGGCATACGTAAAACAATTTACAAAGTAAGAATAAAGCATTATTAACTTGTTTAAAGTGCATTTTCTTTAAATAGTCATAAGTTGTTCATCGTTTTCAATTAGAGTGAACTTAATACACAATTTGTGAATACACTTTAAATATCTGACTAAAATCTGATAAATAAGGGGAAAGTTGATTAGGCTAATGAAATAATTTGTATGTTGTAAGATGTTGGAAAAATTTATTACCATACACAAATCGTAGATTATCCACTAAAGTCATAGTGTTCTTCATTCTTTGAACAGTGGACAATTCTCATGTGCAATCTCACATTGGCAGAAAGAAAAGGTCATGGAAGGACACCATTCATTGAAGAACTTTATTCACAATTTGCAAATTCTCGCCACTCAGCTCAATAAGCAGTTGTTTTATGAATTACAGTCCTTATGTGAAACTTTGCACGTCAGGAGCACATGTCAGGAATTCAGGTACAGATGTTATTAATTTAATACTACTTTTAATAAACAAATAACACTGTTGGGGTTGACTGATCTTTATGCCAGAAATACTAATGCATGTTTTCAGCAAACAAAGCTCCATAGCAGGAGTGTAAATTTGTCAAATGTACCTCACTATCTCAACTTGAACACAGTTTCAGCATCTTTAATCAGAGCTGAAAGACTCTTCAAACTAGAAACAAATATACTCAATTTTTAAATTGTTCAAACAATTACATCCAGATTAGAGTGATAATAAATATTTAGGCAGAAAATGAGGCTTTGTACATTCTTTGAGAACTACATTGATGGAGTGAGAAACAACATATTAACACGGAGAAATCTACATTCTCTTCCATTCATCAATCTCTATAAACAAATAGGCATTCACTAATGAAGTACTAAAGGTAGTTTCCTTAATTGGTACCTGGTCTAAAACGGAGATGTTCTAGATAATTCAATAGGAAGCAAAGAAAAATTTTACCCTGATTGTCTCTTTTTTAAGGAAAATTAAACTGAACATCTTCTGTCTATCCAGGAAATAAGAAACAAAGGCACAGATTCAAAACTGGAACACAACAGATACGTACCTCTACTTCAAAACATTCTGTAAAATTCTTAGCATGTCTGGAAAATACCTTCTGCAATTCCATACCCAAACAGTTGAGTGATATAGTAAAAAGAACACACCTAGTAAAATGATCCCTGTGTGAACACAATCCACATTCAAAGTTATATCCTGGCATGCTTTGAGGTGGAGTGAGAAAATCCAGGGACCTTTTTCTTTACATCGTCCCTATGATTCACATTGTGTGGCTCCTTTTATCTCAAAAACAAACCCACTCTCAGCTGAGATATTACTTTAAATTTAGGTAAAAGCTATATTGAGCCTTCTGGATTAGGTCAGCAGTTGTCACAATCAGAGCAACAAGCAAGTTCTCCCCATTTTTAAATGTGTGTACTTTTTTAATATATACAATTGATGTGGACATCACTTACTGGGCCAGCATCTGTTGCCTGTTCCTGCTTGCCCTTGAGAAGGTGGTGATGAGCTGCCTTCTTGAACTGCTACAGTCCATGTGCTGTAGATAGATCCAGAAAGTCGTAAGGGAGAGAATTCCAGAATTTTGACTCAGTTACAGTGAAGGAAGAGTGATGTATTTCCAAAACAGGATGGTGAGTGACTTGGAGGGCAACTTGCAGGTGGTGTTCCCAAATATCTGCTGCCCTAGTCTTGCTAGATGGTAGTAGGTGTGAGTTGGAAGGTGCTGTTGAAGGATCTTTGGCAAATTCTGCAGTGCATCTTGTAGATAGTACACATTGCTGCTACTGAGCGTCAGTGGTGGAAGGACTGAATATTGGTGGATCTGGTGCTAATTACTGGGTGTCTTTGCACTGGATGGTGTCAAGCTTCTTCAGTGTTGTTGGAGCTACATTTATCTAGGTAAGTGGGGACTATTCCTCTACACTCCTGATGTGTGGCTTGTACATGGTCTAAATATATATATATTATTCATGAAAAATGTTTGTGGACATACAGAGTCAAAAACACATTTCTGTTCTGTACTCTCTTAGCATAACAAAAACAAACAAACAATGGAGTTTGACTTTACCTCCAGTTCCAATAAACAAACTCAAGGCATTTCTTACTTATGCAAGAGGGGCACAAAGAGGGACTGAGAACTGAACGCACCCACATTTTGCTTTGCCACAAAGTCCTTAGATGGTGGTCTTTATGGTGCCTTGACGGCAGCTGCCTAAGCTTTAATGTGTCCCTCAGCACAAAGCCCTGGACCTTGGAATGTGCCAGTCTGCAACACTCATTTGAGGTCAATATCTTGCACTGGGACACCAGTAGTTTTGGGAAGACCAAAAAGTGTCTTTTGCCATGTTGGTGGCCTTCCAGTAGCAATCGATGCTTATCATGGTGTACGTCCTGGGGAATAGCCCATAGCGCACAGAGCCCTATGTCACAGAGATACTCGGGATGAACCTCACCAAAAACTACTGCATCTCTCTCCAGACTTCCTTTGCAAAGGTACATTCCAGCAGAAGATGTGTTATACTCTCATCCCTTCCCCAGCTGTTTCAAGGACAGTGTGTGGTAGCGCACAGAGTCTGGGCATGCATGAAGGGTCTCACAGATAGTGCGCTTCTCACTACTGGCCAAGCTATGTCTTGGTGCTTGTTCAAACATTCTGGCATTAAGGCATTTTGACAAATGACTTTGGAAGTCTGTTCAGGGAACACTGACAAAATCCACCCTCTCCTTTTCCCTCGGGTCTCGAGGAAACTTCGTTCTGATCACTCTTTGATGGACTTGTGGTCAAAGGTGTATTTCTTTGCAAATTTCTCCATGAAGGAGATATGAAGTGGAATGGCCAGCTACTTGGAACCTTCTAGCACCGAGGCCCATCCTTTGCAACGCCGGGGACAGATAGAATCTCAGTACCAAGTGATAATTGGTGTTTGTGTACCAACGGTCTAAGCATATCTTCATGGAGACACACACAAAGGTGGCCATCAGGGTAAGTGCGGCGTTGGCTACGGTCTCCACACAACCCCCACCTCTGTGGACATGGTCTATCTTAGACCTCCAGATGAAGTGGAAGATGATTCGGGTGACTGCACAGGCACAGGAAGAGGAAATGGGACAGACTTACACCACATTCAATAAAAGAGAAAGTGCCTCACACCTGATGACCAGGTTTTTAACTAAAAAAGAGAAGGAGCAGTTTTCCTAAAATCCCAGTTTCTGCCTCATCTTAGTGATACCAAGTTTTCCACAAAACCTGGCCACGATGAACCATCGTCCTGGCGCCTTCAAGCAATCTGTCCAGACGGTGAAGGGGATAAAGGATCAGGCAGCCCAGTTCCCAAAGAACATGGCCTCACTCTTGCCTTGATTTACCTTGGCTCTCAGGGCCAGTTTGAACTGGTCACAGATGCTCATGTGTCTGTGCACTGACAGTGGATCCAAGCAAGCCTGGTGTGGAGGCTTGGAACTGCAGGCCTCCGCTGCCTGGAATAGTCACCCCTTTTTCCTGATGGATTCAGCAAAAGGTTCCATAGAACACACAAACAATGAGGGAGGGCAGCCCTGCCTGACTTCTGATCTGACTGGGAAGCTTTCTGATTCCAACTTATTGAGTGAAACTGCACTAATGATGATGGTGTAGAGTACTCGAATCCAATTGTGGATTCCCTCCCCAAAGCCCATTTTAGAGAGCATGTCCCACATGTAATCATTGTAATAGCATCCCTACAGTGGGGAAGCAAGCCATTCAGCTCACTGCGTCCACACAGAAGAGCATCCCACCCAGACCCACCCCCTACCCTATCCCTCCATTTTCCGTGCTATGAGGCAACTTAACATGGCTAACCCACCTAACCGGCACATCTTTGGACTGTGGGAGGAACACTGGTACAAACCCTTACAGACCTGGGTAGAATGTGCAAACTCCACAGAGATGCCCGAGGCTGGAATTGAACCAACGCCCCTGTCACTTTGAAGTAGCAGTGCGACCCACCAAGCCACTGTGCTGCCCTAGGTTAGGTGTGCAATATCCTACGAAAGATCTTCTCCGGGTCCAGGTTGATGAGGCAGTTGTCCACCCGCCTGTCCTGCACATAAGCGATCGTATCCCTGAGGAGCACAAGGCACTCAGAGATTGTCCTGTCCAGTACAGCACAGGTTTGGTTGGGGTGAATCACCTGTCTGAGAACAGACCTGACCAGGTTTGCAATGATGGTTTTCTAAATTTCAAAATATACTTTATTCATAAAAATATCTTTATATACACATAATTACAAACACAATTCAGCTCTGTGCAGTAACATTTCAAGGAAACAAACAAACATTGATGTTTGACTCTACGCTAACAAACCAAAGCATCGCTTACTAGAACAAGACTGTATTTATATGCATCTGAGGCACCAGGAGGGTCTGAAAATTGAATGGACCCCCATTTAATTCCTCCTACTACTTAACTTCTAAAATATACTTTATTCATATAAAATACCTTTATACACATAGTCACAAGTGGCTGGTGATGGTAGTGGACAGGCTTTGTAGAGTTAGGAGGTGAATTACTTGCCACAGCATTCCTAGCATCTGAATTGCTCTTTAAGCCACAGTATTTATATGGTGATTAATAATGATTAGGAAATAGTTGTCCAGAGAGTTTTTTTTGTCGATTACTTGAACTATTGGTCACTCCTCCAGCCAAAACAATCATAGCAGCCCAAATATTATTTTCTGAAAGAAAGCTTGCCCGTTTAAAGGTTAGTCAATCATGTCCAATTTGCATTTTAATGTAGAGAAAGGCAGTATTATCAGCAGAGATCAAGTCTGAAAACAAACATTTTCAGATGAACAATTTTTCCATATTTAACTCCAGCATTCAATTGCCTGTAGTAACTGATCTCTTTAACCCAATATCACATAAGTTAGTTCTCTGAAATATGCATGAATTATATAGCATTAAATTCTAAACCGATAGTCAGCACTAATTTGCAAAATCAATAGTGCTTCTGCAATGTCTCATTTAAGCATTATGTTCGGTTAGCAATTACATTGAGAAAAAATTAAATAGAGTCATAGTGTCATAGAGATGTACAGCACGGAAACAGACCCTTTCATCCAACTCGTCCATGCTGACCAGATGTCCTAAATGCATCTAGTCGTATTTGCCAGCATTTGGCCCATATCCCTCTGAACCCTTCCTATTCATATACCCATCAAGGTGTCTTTGAAATGTTGTAATTTTACCAGTCTCCACCACTTCCTTTGGCAGCTCATTCCATGCACACACCACCCTCTGCATGAAAATGTTGCCCCTTAGGTCCCTTTTAAATCTTTCCCCTCTCACCTTAAACCTATGCCCTATAGTTTTGGACTCCCCCACCCAGAAGACAAACCTTGTCTATTTACCCTATCCAGGCCCCTCATGATTTTATGAACTTCTACAATGTCACTCCTCAGCCTCTGTCGCTTCAGGGAAAGTAACCCCAGTCTATCCAGCCTTTCCTTGTAGCTCAAAACCTCCAACCCTGGTGACATTCTTCTAAATCTTTTCTGAACCCTTTCAAGTTTTATAAAATCCTTCCTATAGCAGGGAGACCAGACCTGCATGCAGTATTCCAAAAGCGGCCTCACCAATGTCCTGTACAGCTGCAACATGACCTGCCAATCACTGTACTCAATGCACTGACCAATACAGGCAAGCATACCAAATGCCTTTTTTTACCATTCTACCAATAAGTGACTCCACTTTACAACAAATACAATATCAAAAACATTTTTTTCTCACTACCATTGTCCAATGCCAAAGTATTAAATTAAGTGTTATCATGTTGTGAGAGATCCAGCTCAAAAATATTTGAATATTTCCAGATGTAAGGAAACTGACCTGCTTGTCCCTTCTGTCATATGCTTTGGTGGGGTGGGGGGTGTCCAACAACATCATCACCATTTGAACATCTTACCTTCTCGTAAGAAAATAATATATGCATTTATAATTTATACAAATTATTCTAAAATATGAAAATACAATCACGTTCCTTATTAAAGATGTAAACAATAATGAAATCGAAGCCTGGTTTTGTGAGCAATAGTTAATAACACAACAGGATTAAATTGTAAGTAGTTTGTTGCTGAAGTTTGTCATTTTAAATTTTAAGACGACACGACTGAAGTTAAATAACCAAGACATTGTTCAACTGAAAGTGTTCTTTTTCAGACTTCACTGCTACTAATGAACTTTCTCTTCTCTATAAATTAAACATGATTCATTAAAATGTATGTTTTTTCTCAGCATATATGATTTGACTATCTAACATTGAAGAAAGGCAAAGACACCATGCAAGGCACGATATGACATACTGCGTGGAGTTTAATGCCGTTCCCAAAATAAGTGTGGCAGCAGCCATTTCATTCAGTGGGTAACCAGGGCAGGTTCATGGATAGTCTTCTTGCTCAGACAACAATTGAGGCCTTTAACTGAGGAACTAATGCCCACTTAAAGGTGTCACCTGTCACCACAATATTTGTCCAGGTTGCGCAACGTGGGAAATCCAAAAAGCAAAACCTCTAAGTGTTTTAGAGAGAGAAGGAACTGCAGATGCTGGAGAATCTGAGATAAGAAGGTGTAGAGCTGGATGGACACAGCAGGCCAAGCAGCATCAGAGGAGCAGGAAGGCTGACGTCACGAGCCTAGACCACCCCCATCACCCCACCCAAATGACCCTAGTCCTGCCATCAGCACTTGTGGTCTGGGTTTCTTCCCCATCCTGGACCTTGTCTGGGTACATTGACAGCAGCTACGACTGCCCCCAGTGACACTGCTGAGCAATGCTTGGCTGCAAGTCTGATTTAGTTTTTTGCTCCAGTTTTCCAGAATCTGCAGTATTCTGCTGTGCAGTGTGGTTTCTGAAGGTAGTTCTTTGCTTACGTAAATAATCTAAATATCCACCTCCCCTCAAGAAGTTAATTAGGGTGAATGGAAGCCTTTGTCAGATACTGTATTTGATTATTGTAACTTAATTATTAGCATTCACTCTAAAATGAAACCAGTTTAGTTTTTTGTCAAATGGCATGCAACAGCAAAAGGTTGCATGCTCACTGCTTAGTTTTAAACCTCTAAAGCAGCTTGGAACACTTTTTCTATATTTAGGGCTTATAGAAATCCCAGCTATTATAGTAAAAGCTAGAGCTAAGTAAGAATACTTGTATTTAACTTATATTTTAACTGTGCTATATGAAGACCATAAGAGCATAAAATATGGGAGCATGAAATGTTTAAATATGATGCTTACAGAGACTTGGGTGCACTCATACATGGAATACAAGAGTTAACAAGTAGATGCAATGAACAATTATGAAAGCAAAATGTGTGTTAACATTTATCACAAAGGGATTGAAGTACAAGAATTCGGAAATTTTGTAACAACTGGTGAGACAACTAGTATTAAATGAAAATCTAAGGAAGGATGTAACTGCATTGGAGACAGCGAAGCAAAAAAATCACTTGATTTGTTCCTGGGATTAAAGGATTAAAGGATGGGACACTGAGTGAATTGGGCTCTGAAGTTTAGAAGAATGAGAAGCGATCTCTTTGAAACATTCAAGGTTCTGAAATACCTTTCAGAATGGATACATAGATTGCTTCTCATCGTTGATGTGTGTTTAACATAAGGGTGCAATCTCAAGCTAAGAAATGACAAGAAATTTCATTACTTCGAATTTTGTAGATTAGAAATTTCTATCCCATTGAGGCTAGGGATGGCCAATCATTTGGCTGTTTAAGGCCAAGACAGACAGATTGTAGGTCTGTCAGGGAATCATGTGGCATAAGGAGCAGGCAGAAAGCAGAATTACAAAGACCAAAGAAAATTAAAGCACAGAAACAGGCCCTTTAGCCCTTCAAGCCTGCGCTAACATGTCACAACTAAAACCCCTACCCATCCCAGGACCGTATCCCTCTATTCACATCCTATTCATGTATTTGTCAAGACGCCCTTGAAAAGTTACTATTGTATCTGCTTCCACTACCTCCCCCGGCAGTGAGTTCCAAGCACCCACCACGCTCTGTGTACAAAACTTGCCTTGCACATCAAGGCAGGTGATCAGCCGTGATTGAATTGAGTGGCAGAATAGGCATGAGGAGCTATCTGGCCTACTTGTGCTCATATTTCTTGCATGCATGGACCTACACTACAAGGACTGCAGCAATTTAAAAAGACAGATCAACTCCATCTTCTCAGGGGCAACAGGGTCGAGCAACAAATACCTGTGGCACCCAGATTGCATAAGCAAATCAATAAACAAAAGTCCCCTTTGAAACTTTCCCTTGACTTCATTTCTGCCACGCTTTCAGGCAATGTATTAAAAAAAATTCTTGGTATCATCATTAGTTCTTTTGCTGGTCTCCTTAATTGTGTGTCATTTGGTTACTGCTCCTTCTGCTGTAAGTACTTTCTCCTTATTTACTGTATGAAAATTAATCACGATTTGCAATATCTTCATAAAGTGGTCACTTACCATTCTCTGCTTTAGGGAGAATAACTGCAGTTTCACTATTTTTTTCCACATAACTGAACTCTCTCATCCAAGGTACCATACTAATAACTCTCTCACTAAGGTTAATATTTGTCCTAATGTGACCAGATTATGTGCAATAGTGCATGCAGCTGAGGGAGTAGCCAATGCTTTGGAAATGCTGAGCACAACTTCATTGCTATTGTAATCTATGGGCTGAATATTCCTACTTGTTTGGCAAAGTTTTTTGGAGTGAGATTCTTGTTGGCTGTTCTGCTACAAGTTATAGTGACATGTTTCACATAAGCCTCTGTTCTCCATCTCACTAATTATGGAAGTGGCTTCCTGTTATGGAATTGTGCAATGGGGAAAAAGGAAATGCTTGTAGCTGGCAGGACTTTGCAACATAATGTCACTGGTACGAAGTTGAGAAATATCCACTGAATTTCCATAAGAATAATTTTGCATCATTTATACTTGGCTGGCTGCTCCTTGTAGGGTTTCTATTCACAGTGGGTAATCCATTCCTAGTCCTTGCATTAATGTTAATTCGAAATTAACTCCTTATCTAATGAACATTGCAGTAATCAGATTTGCTTTGCCATGTTATTCAGTTTGTCAATCCAACCTTGACAATCTAAATACAAATCTTGTCAACTTTCTTTGAGTGTCACTGCTCACAGACTCAGAGGTATTCTGGTTTAACAAGCTAGTCATTATGTTTGTCTGTGATCCAACTTCCTGACAGGATTTTGATATGATTCCAGTCAACAATATCAAGTTAAAAGCAGCAATATCAGAACACAATAAATGATACATGCAACATAAACAGCTCCGCCTCACAGTTGAATGTGCCTTCTGTTCTCAATTACATTTACAGACTAGTTATCAGAGAAAATTATGAGTTGCCTTTTCAATCTAGGAAGGTGAAAGTTACTGTCTGGCCCAAAAATAAAGCACATTTAACTTCATGCTTCAGTGTTTGTCTGCCAATAGATAGAAATGCAAACAAGATCCTGATATGCCTGTGTTATCATTAATCTGTGGGAACTGCTAAATAAAGTGCTATGTCATAGTGGAAGAATATTTTGTTATGGCAGTGAATCTTATTTCCTCTGTTATTACGCTGACAGAAGCTTATTGTACCCCTTGATCATCAGTGAAATACAGATTGCCCTGACATCCGTCTTATTGTCAATAGAATAGCTACTCCAAAATTAAATACATGCGTTTAATCTGCAGAATGAATAAACATTGGTTTAAATTGACATTCAAATTACTGAGAGCAGACATTACTTATATTTCAATACTCAATGTGTTCTCTTAATACCTATCATGATCAAGTACATAGGGTGAATATTTTCCACTCGTTTTGCTCGTGACATTGGTACAACTGACTTTTGAACATTTGAAATATGTTTTTTGTTTTTTCAGTCTATTATGTATTGGAGCTTGGGGATACAGCTGTGAAGGACCAAAGCAGATAGATCTAGACATACATAAATAAATAAAATTAACGAGTTAGTTTTATTGTAAACTTACTTAAGTAAGGTACTTTGAAGGATAAAAACCCTCCTGAATGCTGCAACACACACACACACACACACACATACCTCAAATAACCAAGCAAATACAAGAAGTTACGGAGGGGAAGTGGAATTTTTTTTTTAATTAATGTTCATGGCTGAAGGAATTATACATTCTGATATCAAAATCTGAAAGTTTCAGACAAGGTTGTTGCTGAGCCTTGCTGTTCTCTATGGGGAAAATCCTTCAAATTGCAATCAGTCCTTCTCCCACAGGAATCAATATTAAAGACGAAGTAATGTTCTTTGGGGCATTTTCTTGCTCAAAAAACGGTATACAGGTTGAAATGCTATACAATACATGTGCATTTTTCGTTGACGTAATGCATGAATAAAGAAAGAAGCAAATATATCGGAAATACAGATTTACTTGAAAATTTATTTATAGTTGAACCGTTCTCTTTTGCTTCTCCCACTGGATGTTTCTGAAACAGTTAATGCCATCATTAATGATCCTGTGAACTTTACGACTGAATTCTTTGTTTAAGTTCCACTGTATGACAATATATGCCCTTGCTTCAGTCTTTATTTTAACATGGAGCCTGGGCTCCCCCATCATTGAGGATAGGAACATCTTGGGACCCTTCTCCTCCTCAAGTGAGTTGTTTAATTCATGATTTGAATGGTGACCACTCACAATTGGTTGTGGGAGGAGTGCAAATCTTAGATCTGTTTGTATACAACTGTGTTATAAAATTGAATGGTTTACCAAGCCATTTCAGAAGGCAGTTAAGAGTCAACCATGTTGCTAGTGATCTGGGGTCACATAGAGTAGACCAGGTAAATTTCCTTCTCTAAAGGACACCAGAGAACTAGAATAGGATTTTACTACAATAAACAATGTTTGCTTGGTCATCATTAGTCTTTCTATTTCAAATTTTTAAACATTTGAATTCAGTTTTCACCATCTGCATTGGTGGCATGTGAACTGTGGCTCCAGAGCATTCCATTGGTCTCTGAATTACTTGTCCAGCGATGTTACTACTCTGCCACTATTCCCCATTCTACGTTGTGCCCCTCTCCTCAGTATGTAAAGTCCGTCTTACCCCATAGGGCAACTTAAAGCCTATTCATGTCACTCCATAGCAGCACTCTGACCATTCCTCCTTGACTTACCATGTCCCCTCACCAAGTATCGAATATTACCCACACACACAGGCAAAATAATAATGTTCTATCATTTAAAGTTTTACACTGTAGGCTATGGAGGAAAGCACACTTATTCATAAAAAAAAAGCTCATCTTGATATTTCTTTACAGGTTAGACATCTCTTTGATAGCTTGACACTTCTTGCTAAGTTTTCACAGGAATCTTGAGGGGACCTGCATGAATATCTTCTTATGGTTTCACAGCAGGTGTGTGTAGCTGGAGTGAAAATCTTGTGGTGGATTAATACTCCTGTTGATCTGTGGCTGTTCAGATCAGTGTTTTCAATGATGCGCTGCAAATGTGGGAAACCAGCAAGGGCGCAAAGCTGAATGCCTGCTCATGTAGACTGGCATGATTGCAGGTGAACTTGACATAATTTTAGGTCCTGACAAACAACTGCTCAGATACCTCTCCTATATATTTATGAGCTGTGATCTTATCAGTAAATCTGGCCCTGTAGCCAACTGAATTGAAGTTCACCAAGCATATGGGATATTATCATAACTTTACATCAACGCCAGATCAACTTGCTGTGAGGGGAGAAAAGAAAAATGAGACTGCTAACTAGGCAAATGGCTAATGCTAAAGATTATTCAGCCACTGTGGTTGCAAATTAGGATAAAATATGATGTACAAGATGAACTATAGACACAGATATCTCCTGTTTACATGACTCTTGAATAAATGAGATCAGAAATGTGAGGGTCTTATGGAAAACTGGGAGAAATCATATGAAAGAAAGCAAACTGTAGACATCAACATTGACATCTCAAGTGCCAACTCGAGACCAATCTCTGTGGAGAGGAGGACCTGAGTTTTGTATTCAGAAGACAATGACAAGTCAGAGTGGATTTAGCAGCTGATCACACATGGGTAGTATCTTGATTCTAGTCAATAGTTAGATAAAGTGTTGATTGAACGCTTTCTAAGAACTAAAGAGTTAATAATAAAGAGGAAGTTGCATTAAATTCTAATCTGGTTGTCTGTCCTTCATCAGTCATGAATTTCATGGTCCTTATAGGATAAAAGGTCAACAAAACCATGAGCTGCGGGTATCTGGATATCTCCGTGGCAGAGCCTTGAAACAGTACATGAACTAACAGTTCAGTATAACAGGAACTTTGACAACTCTTGATAATGCACAGTCACCGGGTCTAGGAGGAAATAAATTTTCGCTAAGACTGCTAGTCACCACCAGGCAACCTGACCCTCCAAGATACTGCCGTCCCAATGTGTTCAGGAAACTTAACTTCTGTCTGTAACGCCTACAATGCACAGTTCTACATGTTTGAAAAGAAAGTTGACAAAATGCCACTATTCTGCTGTGATTCAGATAACGCCAAAGCATAGAAACTAATCTCTGGACAAAATTATTGTGAACAAACTCCTGTCCACTCCAGGTTTTGAGTAGTTATTTCACTATTTCCATGAGCTTAATCAAACCTTTGAATTGCTGATAAAATGTGAGGCTGGATGAACACAGCAGGCCAAGCAGCATCTCAGGAGCACAAAAGCTGACGTTTCGGGCCTAGACCCTTCATCTCAGAGATGAAGGGTCTAGGCCCGAAACGTCAGCTTTTGTGCTCCTGAGATGCTGCTTGGCCTGCTGTGTTCATCCAGCCTCACATTTTATTATCTTAGAATTCTCCAGCATGTGCAGTTCCCATTATCTTTGAATTGCTGATGTTCTTTTGCCATTTTTTTTACTGACCTAGGAAGCTCCAGGAAACTCCTGGATGAACTGTTAAGTTTAACTATTTCCCTTCCTGCCTCCAATACATGTTTTACCTCACTTTGAGAAATAAAAGTCTGCAAGCCTCATTCAAATCAACAAAACTGCATTTACAATAACACTATTTGCTGTTTCATTGCTTCATGATCACACATTAACTCACACTTTCCACGTGTGAATGGATAGGCGACGACTCTGTGTGTATACCAGATGTTTTGTCTGCTATTACAACAGACCAATTAGACCCGAACACTGTGAATTAGTCCCCACTTACTTGATATCTTTCTTTTTGAAGGTACTGAAGTCTTGCACATCAAGACTTTTTACAGTACATCCTGTAGAATACTTAGCATCTTGTTGGAACCATGTTGAGGATAGGATAAGTTTTGGTACATGGAGTTGATTTAATTTAACTTTAGAGCACAGCAGCAGGGACCCTGCCTTTGAACTAGAAGCCCTGAGTTCAAATCCCATCTGCTCCAGATGCATGTCATAGCATGACTGAACAGATAGATAAGAGAAAATATCTGTCTCTATTCCACAAGGGTCCTTTGGTGTCGTGATATTACCCCTTTCACTTGGCTAGGAGATCTAGTTTCAAGTCACATCTGCTATAGAAGTAGATAATAACATCTCTGAACAGATCGATAAGAAAATATTTCATCAGGAAAATATCCAAGACAAGTGGAAACGCCACATTGAGTCACTAACAGTGACACTTCTACGTTTAAGGATCAATTGCATCATTGCTGGAATTTTGCATTTAACCATTTGAAAACACAGTATTGAAGTGATTGATGCTGATATTTGATGGGAAAAAAGGCTGGTAAGATATCCCAATATCCAGTATTAGGGTGTAGCACAAAAATCACCAAATACATATACACATAATATCATACCCAAATGGTCCAATGGATTCCTTAAGCATACAGCACACAATCTTCAATAACTCCTTTTTGTTTCACACAAGAGTGTATTGCAGTTATTTCCCCATGCTATTATTTTACCATGCTTTTGAAACAAGTCAGGATCAGCTACCCAATAATAGTACATTTGTGCTTTTGAAACTGTTACAACTCAAAAACTAGGTGGTTTGCTGCAACAACAATGTGATCTGAAAAAGCAGTCAGTAAAGGTGCGAAGGAATTCAAAATAAAGATTCTCAAGGCTGTGGTGAACCCAAGCAGAACAGGCTCCCATGGGTATATTTGAACATGCTGATTTTTAAACTAAATGTTCGGCTAAGCCACTGAATTGAAATGGGCACTTTTCTTCCCTACACAATTATTGACCAGATGGCAAAATCGTCTGTATCTCAGTAAACTGATTGTTCTTTGTATTTAGACTGTGATTAGAGTCATAGAGCTGTACAGTAAGGAAACAGACCCTTTGGTCCAACTTGTCCATGCCAACCAGATATCCTAAATTAATTTGGTCCCATTTGCCAGCATTTGGCTCATATCCCTCTAAACCCTTCCTATTCATATACCCATCCAATGACCTTTAAATGTTGCAATTGTACCAGCCTCCACCACTTCCTCTGGCAGCTCACTCCATACATACACCACCCTCTGCCTTTTGATGCCTTTTAAATCTTTCCCCGCTAAAATTAAACCTATGCCCTCTAGTTTCGGACTCTGCTACCCTGGGGAAAAGACCTTGGCTATTCACCTAATCTATGCCTCTCATGATTTTATAAAATTCTATCAGGCCACCTCAGAACATAGAACTTAGCTCTATACAGCAGAGGAATGGGCTGTCCAGCCCACAATGTCATGCCAAACAAGACGTCAAATTAACCTAATCCCTTCTTCCTGCCCTTGGTCCATATCCCTCAACTGCTTGCATATCATGTGCTTATCTAAAACTGCCTTATATGCCCTTTTCATATCTGTCTCAAGCACAATCCCTGGCAGTGTGTTCCAGACTCCTACCACACTCTGTGTAAAAACCTCGCCCCCATCCCTCCACATCTCCTTTCAGCTTGGCCCCTCTCACCTTAAATGCATGGCGCCTAGTATTAAACATTTCAACGCTGTGAAAAGATTCAGACTGTCAACCCTATCTATTCAACTCATAACTTTATAGACTCATGTCAAATCTCTTCTCAGCCTGCGTCGCTCAAGAGAAAACAACCCAAGTTTTTCTAGCCTCTCCTCATAGCTCATACCCTCTAATCCAGCAGCATCCTAGTAAATCTCTTCTGTACCCTCTACAAAGCCTGCACATTCTTCCTGTAATGTGGCGGCCCCAGAATTGATTGCAATACTCTAAATGTGACCTAACCAAAGTCTTATAAAGCTGCAGCATGACATCCTGACTCAATTCCATGACCAATAAAGGCAAAAATGCCAAATGCCTTCTTTACGACCCTATCTACTTGTATGGCTACTTTCAGGGAGCTGTGGACTTGAATCCCAAGATTCTTCTGTGCATCAATGCTGTTCAGAGCCCTGCTATTAACTACACAGTTTTCCTTAATACTTGATCTCCCAAAGTGCATCACTTCACACTTAGCTAGATTAAACTCCATCTGCCAATTCTCCGCTCGTATCTGCAACTGATCTATATCCTGCTGTATCATATGACAAACCTCTATACTATCCACAACTCCACCGATCTTTGTATCATCTGAAAACTTACTAATCTACCCATCTACATTTTCACCTAGGTTGTTTATATCTATATATCATAAACAGCAAAGGTCCCAGTATGGATGCCTATGGAACGCCACTAGTCACAGGCCTCCGACCTGAAAAACACTCTTCCACCAATACCCTCTGTCTTCTATGGCCAAGCCAATTCTGAATCCACATAGCCAAGTCACCATGGATTTCACATATCTTAATCTTCTGGATGAGCCGACCATGAGAGACCTTGTTGAAAGCCTAATTACAATCCATGTAAACAACATCCACAGCTTTACTCTTATTGGTCACATTTGTCGCCAATATTTCAGCCAGGTTAGTAAGGCATTATCTGGTCTGCATAAAGCAATGCTGACTGCCCCTAATTAGGCCATGCTTTTCCAAATGTGCTTAAATCCTATCCCTAAGCATTCTCTCCAATAGCTTCCTAACCACCGATGTGAGACTCACAGCTTCCTAACCACCGATGTGAGACTCACTGGACTGTAGTTTCCTGGACTATGTCTATTTCCTTTCTTTAACAGAGGAACAACATTAGCTACTCACCAGTCCTCTAGAACCTCTCCAGTAGCTAGTGAGGATACAAACTCCCTAAGGCCCAACAATCTCCTCTCTGGGGTAGGTACCATTGGGCCCCGGAGTCCTATCCACCTTAATGTTCTTCAAGAGATCCAACACCACTTCTTTCTTGATCTCAAAATGCACTGGCATATTAACATGCTCCACACAAATCTCACGGTCCTCCATATCCTTTTCCTGGGTCAATACTGATGCAAAGGACTCATTAAGGATCTCACCCATAATGTCTGTCTCCAAGCACGAGTTCCCTTTCTTATCCTTGAATTGTCTACATTGTCCCTAGTTATCCTCTTGTTTTTAATGTATCTATAGAATGCCTTGGGATTCTCTTTAGTCCGACTTGCCAAGGTCATTCCATGACCCCTTCTTGCTCTCCTAATTCCCTGCCTGAGTACTTTCTTGCTTTCTTTATATTCCTCAAAGGTATTGTCCAGTTTTAGCTTCCTAAACGTTACAGATGCTTCTTTTTCACTTTTGACTAAATTCACAGTCTCTCTCATTATGCAAGGGTCCCTTACCTTGCCATCTTGCTCCTGAACACTTGTTATTAAACAATTACCACATGTCAAATGTGGACTTGCCTGATAACAGCTCCTCACAATTAACACTCCCTTGCTCCTGACTAATACAAGCGTAATTTGCCCTCCCCCAATTTAGTACCTACCTGCAAGGTCCTGACTTATCCTTGTTCATAGCTATCTTAAACTTTAAGAGTTGTGATCACTGTTACTAAAACATTCTCACCTTGTGGGAGATTTTATATTTTTTTAACTGATCTTAAACTATCCTTCCCTGAAGATTAATCACAAATTGCACCAGAAGTCAATCACGTGTGCAAAGTCTGACAATTTACCATATCGCCACTATCTTAGGTGGCAACTGCCAACGAAACAAAAAGCAGGAATTCAGTATGGAATCATTGTCTATATGAATATTACAAATTCAAATTTGGATACAAGCAGAGCTAAAAAGTGAGAAATGATGAAGCAATACTTTCATAGAAACATAAAAATAGAATAGGTTAATGAGCTTTTTTGTCCTGCTCTGCCATTCGCCATGATCATGGCTAAGGAAATACTTCAGGGCTTTTCACCACACCATTCCCATAACTGTACACAAACTGGTAATCGGAAATCTATCAATCTCTGCCTTAAACACACTCAAAGACCGAACTTTCTCTGCCCTGTGAGATAGAAAATTTGAAAGGTTTACGACCCTTGAAGTAAGAAAAGTCTATTCCTCTTGAACTATGTGGCATCCCGCTTAGACTTAATCTTCAAAGGCTGTGCATTCTGATAAAATGACATGGATATTAAAGTGAGAAAGACCAAAATAAAACATGGCCCAGAGAAGAGGCACTAGCTGTTATTGGTTATAGAAGGACTTTGTTTTGAAGGGATGTTGAATAGGTCCATATTGAAATTTAGAGGAATCAGAGGTAAGCTTATTGAAACACAATATTCTGAGGGGACTTGATAGGACAAGTGTAGAAATGTTGTTTTTGCTGCAGGAGAGTCATGGACCTGAAGGCATAATTTTAGAACAAAGGAGTGCGCATTTAAGACAGTGGAGAAGGAATTTCTTCTCCCAGAGGGTAGTGAATCTGTGAAATTCTTTCCTGCAGAGGGCTGTCGAGGCTGTGTGGTTCACTGCACTTACCTGCCTATCTGTTTTTGAGGATTATCAGATCAACCATGATTTTCATAGAATCCCTACAGTGTGTAAACAGGCCTTTTGGTCCAAGAAGTCCACACTGAACCTCAGAACATCCCGCCCAGACCCATTCCCCTATAAACCCATCTTATTGAATGTTGGAGCAGACTCGATAGGCAAAATGATATGGTCTTATAGTTCTAAACAACAGATTTAGTACTTTTCTTGTCAACACATGATGAAAAGAGGTGAGAACAAGTTCAAAATTCCAGTTAATCATGAGTCCTTTGGGGTTATCTTGGCCAAAAAGTACAGAAAGGGTGGTAGATGGTGCAGCATGTGAGAAGAATTGCCTGTTTGTAAGTCCAGATTTAGCACACAATTTTAGTCTGATTTACTGCTTACCATGATTTGAATTCGTCTGAATGTATTACAAACACCCACACTCAAGTGCTGATTGTATAGAAATTTTATGGAGTAAATGTGGGGGCACCTTTTGACTTATAAAGATAGGCTGGGACTTCTTTCACTGGAGCACAAGATATTGAGGGTTGACATTATGGAAGTTTAGAAATTCATGAGGGGTATAAATAAGGGGAATATCAGAGGCCTTTTCCCTCGAGTGGCCAAGTTCAAAGCTTGGGAGCATATTTTTAAGGAGAGAGGAGAAAGATTTAGTAGGGACCTGAAGGCAACATTTTCACACAGCAGGTTGCCAGAGGAAGTGGTAGATGCAGGTACTGTTACAACATTTGAAAGACATTTGGATAGATAAGGTGGCAGTCAGTGCAACGGTTGAGGTGTGTCCACTTCAATGCAAGTAGTGTCAGGAATAAAGGTGACAAACTTAGAACATGGATCAGTACTCGGAACTATGATGTTGTGGCCATTGCGTTCACCTGGATAACACAGGGGCAGGAATGGTTGTTGGATGTTCCCAGGTATAGATGTTTCGAAAGAAATAGGAAGGAAGGTAAAAGAGGTAGGGGAGTGGCATTGCTCACCAGGAATGGTATCACAGCTGAAGAAAGGGAGTTGTGGAGGAGGGTTTGCCTACTGAGTCAGTATGGGTGGAAGTCAGAAACAGGAAAGGAGCAGTCACTTTATTGAGTGTTTTCTATAGACCCCCCTCCCCCTGCAAATTGCAACAGAGACACTGAGGAACAGATTGGGAGAAAGGTTTTGGAAAGGTGCAGAAATAATAGTGTTGTTGTCATGGGTGACTTCAACTTCCCTAATATAGACTGGAACCTCCTAAGTGCAAATAGTTTGGATGGAGCAGATTTTGTCAGGTGTGTCCAGGAAGGATTCTGACTCAATATGTAGATAAGCCGACTAGAGAAGAGGCCATATTGGATTTGGTGCTTGGTAACAAACCAGGCCAGGTGTCAGATCTCTCGGTGGGAGAGCATTTCAGTGATAGTGATCACAACTCCCTGAACTTTACTGTAATCATGGATAGGGATAGGAGCAGATGGTCTGGGAAAGTATTTAACTGGGGGGAGGGGAAATTACACGGCTATTAGGTAAGAACTGCAGAGCACCAGCTGGGATCAGATGTTCTCAGGGAAATGCATGACAGAAATGTGGAGGTTCTTTAGGGAGCAGTTGCTACAAGTACTGGGGCAAGGAAGGGGTGGTAAGGTGAAGGAACCTTAGATAACAAGACATGTGGAACACCTAGTCAAGAGGAAGAAGGGAGCTTATTTAAGCTTGAGGGAGCAAAGATTGCACAGGGCTCTAGGTTTTTACCAGGTAGCCAGGAAGGAGCTGAAGAATGGACGTTGGAGAGTTAGAAGTGGATATGAGAAAACCTTGGTGGGTGGGATCAAGGAAAGCCCCAAGGCTTTCCATACTGAATGACGAACAAGAGGACAACTGGAGTGATGGTATAACCAATCAGGGATAGTGGAGAGAACTTATTCGCTGAGTCAGAGGAGGTAGGGGAGGTCCTTAATGAATACTTCACTTCAGTATTCACTAGTGAGAGGGAGCTTGACCTTGGTGAGGACAGTATGAAACAGGCAGATATGCTCAAACAGGTTGATGTTAGGAAGGAGGATGTGTTAGAAATTTTGAAAAACATGAGGATCGATAAGTCCCCTGGGCCATGAGGGATATACCTAAGGTTCCTATGGGAAGCAAGGAGAGAGATTGCTGCACCTTTGGCAATGATTTTTGTGTCTTTACTGTCCACTGGAGTAGTACCAGAAGATAGGAGGGTGGCAAATGTCATTCCTTGTTCAAGAAAGGGAATAAGGATAATCCTGGCAATTACAGACCAGTCAGTCTTACTTCTGTGGTAGGCAAATTATTGGTTTCTGAGAGATAGTATTTATGATTATTTGGAAACGCACAGTTTGATTAGAAATAGTCAGCGAGGTTTTGCGATGGGCAGGTCATGCCTCACAAGCCTTATTAAATTCTTTGAGGATGTAACAAAACACATTGTTGAAGGCAGTGCAGTGGATATGGTATACATGGATTTTAACAAGGTATTTGATAAGGTTCCACATGGTAGGCTCATTCAGAAAGTAAGGAGGCATGGGATTCAGGGAAATTTGACTGTCCAATTGAAGACAGAGGATGGTAGGAGATGGAAAGCATTCAGCCTGGAACTCGGTGACCAGTGGTGTTCCACAGGGATCTGTTCTGGGATCTCTGCTCTTTGTGATCTTTATAAATGACTCGGATGAGGAAGTGGAAGGTGGATTCGTAAGTTTGTCAATGACACAAAGATTGATAGAGTTGTGGAAGGCTGTTGTAGGTTGCAACAGAACATTGACAGGCTGTAGAACGAGGCAAAGAAGTAGCAGATTCAACCCATAAAAGTGTGAAATGATTCATTTTGGAAGGTCAAATTTGAATGCAGAATATAGGGTTAATGGCAGGATTCTCGGCAGTGTGGAGGAACAGACGGATCTTGGGGTCCACATCCGTGGATCCCTCAAAGTTGCTACAACAAGTTGACAGAGTTTTAAACAAGGTGTATGGTGTGTTGGCTTTCATTAGCAGGAGAATTGCATTTAAGAGCCGTGAGGTTTTGCCGCAGCTCTATAAAACTCTGGTTAGACCACACTTGGAATATTATGTTCAGTTCTGGTCACCTCATTATAGGAAAGATGTGGAAGCTTTAGAGAGGGTGCAGAGGAGATTTACCTGGATGCTGCCTGAACTGGAGGGCAGGTCTTATTAGGAAAGGTTGAGGGAGCTGGGGCTTTTTTCATTGGAGCGAAGAAGGATGAGAGGTGACTTGATAGAAGTGTACAAGGTGATGAGAGGCATAGAAAGATTGGATAGTCAGAGACTTTTTCCCAGGGAGGAGATGACTATTATGAGGGGACATAGTTTTATGGTGATTGGAGGAAGGTATAGGGGAGATGTTAGAGGCAGGTTCTTTACACAGAGAGTAGTGGGTGTGTGGAATGCACGGCTGGCAATGGTAGTGGAACCAGATACATTAGAGACATTTAAGTGACTCTTGGAAAGGCACATGGATGATAGTAAAATCAAGGGTATGCAGGGTAGATTGATCTTAGTAGGATAATAGGTCGGCACAACATTGTGGCTCAAAGGGCCTTTACTATGCTGTACTGTTCTATGTTCTATGTTCTAGGTACATGAATGGGAAAGGTTTAGAGCAATATAGGTGAAAAGCAAGTGTGTGGGACTAGTATAGTTTGAGAAGATAATCAGCATGAACAAGTTTGACTAAAGGGTCTGTTTCTATGCTATATACTGCATGATTCTATGAATGTGTGTGAAGTGTCTGGCTAGCACATGGCAATAGATCATAGGATGGCTGAAAGATGAAGGGAAATGACACACAGGTTCTCTGATGTGACATGGAAAAGCCTGGTGGAGGAAATCCAGTGGAGGAGGGGTACCTTGTATCCAAAGGGGGAATGCCGCCACTTCTTATCCTCTTTACCTATAGAAGCTAATGCTGCTGTGCCTGTTTTCATGTCCTCTTCCCATTCCTCAACCAGACCAAGGGAGACTCTCGGAAGATGACCATGAGCATGTTTCAGTGAATGATCACCACATTAACTAAAAACAAAAATAACATATGATCTTTTAAGCCAAATTTCATTCTGGGATCTGACATGCCTAGTAGTACCACAGGCTGGGATTGTAACACTTTAAATCGTGCTTGAAATTGGTATAATGTGATGTTCATTTCCAAACAGCTAGACAATGTTCTGAAATTCCTTTTGTTGAATTTCTAGCCAACAAAATGCAATGTAGCCACATTAATTAGTGAAGGTAGTACCTCAGGCAGTAAACGACTATTTCACAAGCTGTCAGTTGCATATCCCAGTTTCTTTACAAGAATTAAATTGGATTAGACATGAGCTAAGTTGGTGTTCTGGTGGACGATGCTGCTTTGCCCAACTCTGCAGCACCTAATTTATTTTCCAAAAGTCAGTCCCTTTGAATTGAGTATTTTGTCTGACAGACAAAAATTATGAGAAGGATAGAACTGAAAAATGTTTGGCAAAGAATAAAGTCTGAGGCCCACTCTTAATCAAAGATATGAATGAATAATGACCCCTGAATCCAATGAGATTATTATAATTAATAAATCCTGCACTGTTGCCAATTCTTCAGGGTTGCAGTCTCAGTCCTTTGTGTATACAGCACCATGATTAACAGTACAGACATTCAGCAATTTCACATCCATAGTACAGGTGGGTACAAGATGTCCTCAATTCATTGGAACTACATTGTCATTTCTTTAAATCTACGACACTCCATTCCTCTACATGACAAATACTTCAACACTGCAGCTGTCTGTTATAAACCTTCTGAACAATAGAGTACGATTCAACCAGATTAGTGCTTATCTGATGTATGTACGTATCAAGATAAAAAAATCTCTAAATGAGCAACTCAAATTAAGGAAGCAAATCTTTCAAATGTTTCAGGGTAAGGAAAACTCTGTATTAATCTGTTATTTCATTATTTTAACCATTCTGATCTTCACTCATTGGGCAGAATCATATTCAAAAAGTAGGAAGTTTGGTGGATAGAGAACCACAAATATGCATGAAGCTAAAAAACCTCAGACTCCTGATGATGGGATGAAACTACAAAGATAAGTTCTTCAAGTTTGAAGGTAGGTCAAACTAACATCTTTTACCTGCATCTATACATGCATGCTCATTGAAAAGCAATCTCTCCAGAGTTAAATATACTCCTCCAATTATGTTGTCTATCAGCAAGAAGTACAGGTACACCATAGCATATAAGTGACATGTAGCAGGGGAGGTAGGTAACTTGCTGGACATATTTTTTAAATGACAGCCCATGATTAAGACTCGGCGGTCACAGATAAAAGGCAATATGGCGGGTCTGTGTGAAGGAAACAGTGAAGGTGGGAGCCTATAGTTTAACGGGCACAGAGTATGGTTTCCTGAGGTAGGGAAAGGGTGAGTGAGAGAGGCAGAGGCTTCTGACCTAATGGGAGGCTGACTACGGTGAGAAGAATTCAGAAAGTGAGGAGATGAAGAGAAAGAGAGAAGCAGAAAGTATAGCAATGTGTGGACAAGAGAACAGGCCTAGCATCATTGATGTGGTGGTCCTGTTTGTTGGTGGAGGAGGGATTTCCAGGCAAGGATGGTTGGAGAGACATGGGTGAAGAGACATGACCCTGAGGGGTAGGGTCAGTGCTGTCAATGGCAGGGTGCAAAGGTTAAGCCAAGGGTAGTGGGAAGTGAAGAAGACAGTCAGAGTGTGAGAGATTGAGAGGAGGAGGGGAAAGTTGCAGGATGGGACCTCCAGTGTCCTGATCAAAAATGGGGAGGGGTGGTTGAATTAAATAGAAAAAATGGCACAGGAAACAGGTGGGATAAGAATCATGGTGGGCATGCAGACAGTAATGGGTGTAGGCTCAGAGGGGAGCGAAGGCATGCAGAGTGTGATGGTTATAAGGTCAAAGATAACGGGTGGAGGTTCAAGAGGGAAAAGAAGTGGTTACACTGGGTAGGCCAAGGGTGGTGGAGAGATACTAGTGGGTAACTGGGAAAATTTACATGGTGGTAGGGTAAGTTTAGAATGGGACATGCAGCATTTTTAAATGTCTCCTTGAACACTCTGCAGGTGTATTTGTTTTTCCATTTTTGAAGAGGATATTTTTTAGAAAGAGTTAAGAGTGAGTTTAAGGGGCACCCTTTAAAACCCTGATTTAAATAGATAAGAATCATAATTCGATATGTTCTTATTTCTACCGTCACTCTCCTAATAGAGGAACATTGCTGCTTGACCCCATTGGTCTGATTTAACTAACATTCCAGCAAGGCCAGGAGAAGGAGGAGAGGATATGTGAAATGAAAATCTTGCTAATGAAAAGAGGTAGGGATGGAAGTGGCAGCCCCATGATCTAACTAACATTCCAGCAAGGCCAGGAGAAGGAGGAGAGGATATGTGAAATGAAAATCTTGCTAATGAAAAGAGGTAGGGATGGAAGTGGCAGCCCCATGATCTCTCATGAGCAATAAATGGAGGATCCTGGACCATTCAAAGAATTTTGATGGCGGAAGACCTATGGGTTCAGAATGATAACAGAAAGAGCAAGGGTCATACTGAAAGGATAATTCCCAAAATCCTGAGACTTGAGTGTAACTGCTGGGTGTCAAGGCTGATATAGAAGGTGCTGGGGACAATGGATGGCAGGTTGAAAGGTACCAGGTCTGGGGGAGGAAGGGATACTCTGTATGAGTGGCAGGTGGTGTAGATGTATGACAGTGTTAGGGAATAGCTTCAGTGTCCCCGATAGATATTCATCGCTGCAGAGAGAATAACTGAAACTTACTGGAAGGGAAAATAAGGAAAACTTGTGAATAACACATATTGATCCTGCTTCTCTTGTATGCCTCATAATGGAGCTCCAGTATGTTCAGTATATTCATTTCCAAGTATAACTGTGTTTCTTTTATCAGTTCTTCTCTCTGGGATCTGACAGCAAGGTAGGGATGATGGGCTGAGGTTCAAAACTGATGGAGTGAAGCTCAGTCAGAGAATTCCAGATAGACCATTTAGAATGGAGATGAGGAGAGGTGTCTAGATATAACACGTGGGGAGAATGGGATCACCCAAAATTATGGAGAAAAAGCAGGATTAGGCTATAGAGTTGCATGCTCAACCATGATCGTGATGAATGGTGGAGCAGGCTCAAAGGGCCGAATGGCCTCCTCCTTCTGCTATCTACTATGTTTCTAATGAGTGATGGAGAGTACACAGTCATGGCTTCAAAGCAAGGCAGCAGAGAAACATTGAAAATCGGGATTGGAGTAGGCCATTCAGCCCTTTGAGACTGCTCCGCCATTCAATATGATCATGGCTGATCATCCAACTCTGTACCCTGTTCCTTCTTTCTCTCTATGCCCTTTGATCCCTTTAGCCCCAAGAAATATATCCAATTCCTTCTTGGAAAACATTCAATGTTTTGGCCCAATGGCTTTCTGTAACAGAGGAATTCAATAGCTGCTGGAGAAGATACTGAGGGATAAGATCTATTTACATTTGGAAGAAAATGTGTTTATTAGTGATAGGCAGCATGGTTTTGTGCAGGGAAGGCAACGTCTTACCAACTTGATAGAATTCTTTGAGGAAGTGATGAAGTTGATAGATAAGGGAAGGGCTGTGGATCTCATATACATGGACTTCAGTAAGGCATTAGATAAGTTTCCCATGGTAGGCTGATTGAGAAAGTGAATTTGCATGGGGTCCAGGATGTACTAGCTAGGTGGATAGAGAACAGGCTGGGCAACAGGAGACAGAGTTATAGTAGAAGAGTGTTTCCCAAAATGGAGAACTGTGACCAGTGGTGTTCCACAGGGATCTGTGTTGGGACCACTGTAGTTTGTGATATACATAAATGATCTGGAGGAAGGTATAGATGGTCTGATTAGCAAGTTTGCAGATGACACTAAGATTAGGGAGTAGCAGATAGTGAAGGGGACTGTCGGAGAATGCAGCAGAATGCAGATAGATTGGAGAGTTGGCAAGAAATGGCAGATGGAGTTCAATCCAAGCAAATGCAAGGTGATGTATTTTGGAAGATCTAATTTAAGCGCGAACTATACGGTAAATGGAAAAGCCCTGGGGAAAATGGATGCACAGAAAGAGCTGAGTGTTCAGGTTCATTGTACCCTGAAGGTGGCAATGCAAGTGGATAGTGGTCAAGAAGGCGTACGGCATGCTTTCATTCATTGGATGGGGTATTGAGTACAAGAGTTGGCAGGTCATGTTGCAGTTGTATAGGACTTTTGTTCGACCACATTTGGAATACTGTGTACAGCTGTGGTTGCCACATTACCAAAAGGATGTGGATGCTTTGGAGAAGTTGAGTAGATTAGGATTATTTACATTAGAAAGACGGACGTTGATGGGGTCCTCATTGAGGTCTATAAAATCATGAGAGGTATAGACAGGGTGGATAGCAAGAAGCTTTTTCCCCAGAGTGGGGAACTCAATTACTAGGGGTCATGATTTCAAGGTGAGAGGGGAAAAGTTTGAGGGAGAAATGCATGCAAAGTTCTTTCCGCAGAGGGTGATGAATGCCTGGAACGTGATGCTAGTGGAGGTGGTAGAGGCGGGCATGATAGTGTAATTTAAGATGTATCTAGACAGATACGTGAATGGGCAGGGAGCAGAGGAATACAGATCCTTGGAAAATAGGTGACAGGTTTAGATAGAGGATCCAGATCGGCACAGGCTTGGAGGGCCGAAGGGCCTGTTCCTGTGCTGTAATTTTCTTTGGTCTTTGTTATTTGTTCAACAGCTTTTACTCTCTGGATGAATACATTTCTCCTTTTGTCAGTTGTAAAAGGCTTACCCCACATTCTGCAACTGTTACCCTTGGTTCTGAATGCCCTAGTTATTTAGAACACCTGTCCAGTTTTTATCCTGTCCATTCCTGTTAGAATGTTATATGTTTCTATGAAAACTCTTGCCATTCTTCTCAACCTCACTAAATATAGTCTTTCCTGGTCCAGTCTGTCTTCATAGCAGTCTGGTAAACCTTTGCTCAACTCCCTCTATAGCCAGAACATCTTTCGTCAGATAAGAAGACCAAAACCGTACACAAGACTCTAGATGTGGTCTCAACAAGGCCCCATAAAATTGCATCAAAAAGGAGGGATTTCAGCAGTGATACTCCAATATAGATCATTGTTTGGTGGGTGCATGTCACTAAGTATAGGGCATTAGGAAAGGTGCTTGAGGCAAGAGACAGGAACTCAAAGAATGTGCTGACCAGGTTGCTTTCAATAATTTGTTCACATGTCAACTCAGGCAAATATAATGCTCTGTCAAATCAACCTAGTGACTCTGCTAGCAGTTGGCAGCAGTGAAGGATCTATTAAAGAGAGGCCCTTGGCCAGGTCTGAGCAGTAACATGGAGTGGAAGCAGGCGGTCGGGAAGCACAGAATGCTGTCAACCAGACACTAATGAACATTGACACATCATTGAATATGCAGGAGGTGCAGCCATCAGCAAATGTTGGTGAAGCAATATTGGACTTGGTTGAGGATGGCACAGGCCGATGGCACTCACATTTGCCAGCTCCTCAAGGTAAGAATGCGAGAGACTGAACTGCAGTACGATGCAATAGACATGTCAAAAAATACTGGAGGCATAAGTAAAGTTTTCAGCAGCAGATGATCTGAGTTTAGGGTGAAGCTGAGCAATATTAGAGATGGGTGGTTTCAGTTACAGCATAAATATGTAGTCAGAAGCTCATCTCATGGTCAAATATGACACTATGGATGTGAAATGTCTGGTTTAGTTTCCAATTGTTATGAGAAATAGCGTTTGAGTTGGTAACTAGGGAACATAGGTACAAATGGAAACCAAAACCAATAGCTTCAGTCTTCCCAGTATTTAGCGGAGGAAATTGTAAATACATATTATTCTACATTTGATAGGCACGCTTTAGCACTGGTAGGGACTTGACAGATTGTGAGGGGATACAGCTGCAATGCAGTCAGCATATGTGTCAAGTGAAAATGTGAAAATCAATGTTTTTAGACGATGTCAGTGAGGGACAGCATACAGGTGAGAATTATGAGGAGGCATCTAAGATTACATTCTTCAAGGCACCAGAGGTAACCATGTGGGAGCAGGAAGAGAAACCACTGTAAATGATTCCATGGATATGATTAGACAGACAAGGATAGAAGCAAGTGAGAGCAGCCCACCCACCTGGGTGACAGCGAAAGGCGCTGGAGGGGATTAGTGTGGGTAACCATGGCACAAGCTGCAGACAGGTCATGAAAATTGAGCAGGGATAGTTTATATTTGTCACAGTCCAGAGGACATCATTTTCTGTTTGTGACAAAAGTTGTTTCAGTGCTGCAGGAGTGCCAGGATTGATTGGAGAACTTCAAACATCAAAATACAACACAGATGGGCCTGGCGTTTAGAGACATCAACAAGAGCTCTAAAGAGAAAGTTGGAGCTGGGCAGAATTTGCAAGGTTGCTGGGGAGAAGAGTTTCATTTTTTTCAAAAGATTTCTATTCAAGCACTTGTGTACAAAAGAACAAATGTACTCTTAAGAGCCTCACAGGCTTATAATCATGTGTGACTAGAGGAAATTCCCAATAATGATTAATTCATACTGGGGGGAATGGTTAGCTATGTGGGCAGGGGTGTGAGTCTAATATGATTGTCCTTAAAATATTCCTGAAACTCAGTTTGCGCTGAAAGCAACCAGTCCAACAGAGTGGAAACTTTTAGATCGGAAATTGGCTTTCTGGTCTATTTGCACAAATCCCTGGGAACAAAAACATATGATATTTCACTACAAAAACCTTAGTGATCCTATAGAGCAAGGCATATTTAGCCAAATATCTTTTTTCTATGTGCCCTCAAAGATAAAAGGATCCATTTATTATTTTCATGTATCGTAATCATTTTCAAATTCAATATGAACTATATCCAGGATGAACAAATTAGTCCATTCCACAGGGGAGCTTTGTTGACCAAAGAATGCATTGAAAAGGAGTTCTTTGTCTCATTGGAAACTATTCCAAAGGAATTTCTATGGATTAGAAAGTAAATTCCATAATATGAGTTTACAGAATTTTGTAAACATGCCAAAAATAAATTTGATAACCAAAAGTTGACAGCCACAGCAAGTTTACATAAACTGAATATTTCACTTGGCTTAACAGCAAGGTCACAGTTAGGACAACATTTATTACAATGGTGGTGGAATCAGGACAATTACATGGTGAAAAAAGGATCAGCTGAACATTGTGCTGACTGTTCAGAAAAAGCTTCATCCTGAAAGTGATTGAAAATGAATGTGATTTCACCACTCATATGCTTTGAGTAACAAATCAACCACTTTTTATATATGTTTCTTTCTAAAATCTGCATTGTTTCTGGTATAGGTGAAATGTGCAAGTCACAAATCATCAGTAATTGATTTATCTAAGTTATTGATAGTGTCCAGTGGTCTGCAGGATAAAAACAAAGACTAAACGCAGGCAATGCATACTGTACATCCCCAGTGGATATACAGAAAACTTTGTCTTAACCAGCACCTTATCAACTGGGAGATAGCAAGAACTGTAGATATTGGAGTCAGAGATAACACAGTGCGGAGCTGGAGGACCACAGGCGGCCTGGCAGCATCAGAGGAGCAGGAAAGTTCCTTCTCCTCTGATGATGTCTCATCTTATCAACTGACACTCTAGATAATTCAGCAAAAATTATATACCTTAAATACCACGATCTACCACAGTGTACTTATGCTTTAACCTAAGTATAACAGTGATGTGAATACACTTGCATTACATTTCTATTATTTACTGAGTGCCTTTGCTGTGGATTTTAGGAGATATGTTGATGTTTTTACATAGACTTTTTTGAAGGATGTTGATGTCTGAAAATTTTGCTTTGTCAGAGTTTACAGTGGATGTGTGTACCTCTTGATTATCTGGAATATTTGATCAACTTGCACATTCCTTGTCCCACTGGTGCTGGTTAATAAAAAGATTTGCTGTACAAGTCAATTCGGCTTGAGAAAAATAACATATTTCTGGCTTAGCTACATATAGTTACGGTTCTTTTTAAACAACTGTAGGTTTGTTGTAAGAATTCTCTGATAAGTTCATGGCAAATCTCAGGATATTGACTAATTCTGGAATTTCCTACCATCTGGTCTTTCGATGAAGCCAGAAAATCTAATGACTCCCGTCTGCCACAGTCTAATGACACAGTCTAATCTAATTAGTGGACCCTTTTCCAGGATTCAGCAACACCATGTAAATAGCAGCAGCTTGTTTTTGTTGACAAATCTCAACACCTAATCTATTGGCCAGTTTCAGAATTTGTTGACAAAATCCAGAACAAATAACAAAAACGCCACTTTCTGTTATTGCTATTTAAGGGATTATTGCCTGAAACAAGATGCCTGTTCAACAACAAATTTGTCACTGCACAACAGGTTAGATTTTAACCACTGGTTGTCCACCCAATCTTGATGCTGAGAGGCACATTGTATTTTGAGCACAGGGTCTCATTACCATAAGGCTAGCATGTAGCAAACATGCAGGTACTTTCTTTCATCAATGTCGCAGAATGATAAGCCTCTTCATGGCTGTAATGTTGTCAGAATTATTCCACCTGAATAGTAATAGCCTTTAACGGAATGTCATTGTGAATATCTTCTCCAACTAATGTAACGATCATATAAAAATGTGTGGACAGTACTTCCATTTAAGTCACAACCTTAAACATAAAGTCTTAACTTTGCCAAATTTTTCATTTCCATCCATCATCAATAACAAATCACATGAGATGGTATTTAAACAAATGATCCTGTTAAATTTAGAAGAGGACTTCAGTCACAGCTTTCTTAGTAATAATGTAAAACAACATGTTTGATTGGTAATTGAAACTGCATGGTACAAACCTTACTGGAGTAGAAAGGACTAGTGTGCTGTAATGAATTACAATTAACTACAAGTGTTAAGCAGTTCTGAACATAGAAAGCAAAACCCACATTACAGTGAAAACTTAAAGGGGGCAGTGTAGTTATTATGTCACTAGATTGGTAATTCAGAGATCCAGATGAAGCAATTGGGAGATGGGTTCAACTCTCACAATGGCATCTGGTGGGATTTAAATTCATTAATAAACCTGGAGTGTAATTCTAGTCTCAGTAATAATGCAAAGAAATGACCAATAATGATGATTCATGATATCCTTTAGAGAAGGCAATCCAGCCTGTGTGCGACTTGGGAACTACAGAAATATAGTTGACTATCAGCAACTCTTTGAAATGGCCATACCGGCCATTCATTACCAAGGAAATTAGGGACACGCATCGAACTCATGTAGGTAAGAAAATAAAGAGATTGGAGTAGCAATGATTATTCAGATAATTAATATTATTAATGCGCATTGAGTACAGGTGATATAATGTACTTGTACACTTTATTAAGTAATATAAAAAGTAACTTCTGATTTATGTTTATCACTTCAGCCTACACCACACTTTGTTCATGATACAATTTAAACTGTGTATTATCAATGCAAGATTGCATACAAATGAACTTAATATTTTTATTCTGCTTCTAGTTGTCCACTTGAATGGGCTTCAAAGTGATTAGAATGTTCAAGAATTAAATTCTAAACCTTATTGAACTTCCATGATAGACTGGGAAATTTCACATTGTTTGGAGTGAATTGTTCTAATGTATAAATCTCACATCATTCAACACAACTGAAACAAAAGCAAGGTATCTGTATCCTTTTTGAATTAAAACATCTCCAGGAGGTTAATCCAAGATTGTGGGTGAGTTTAGATTACATATTAACCTTTTGTGGTTATCCTAATATAATCATCTGATCTGTAGACCAAAGAAGAATTATGTGTTATTCATCATAATATTACATGGGCATTGTCCTTTTTGACACTGAAGGTTCATTGCACTAGTAATAAATAGTGCTCTCAGGTTTCTTTCAGCATTATGATCAGAGATATGATCATGTTTTTCACGTAAGAAATGATAAGACACATGTTTATTTGCAATAATCAGAGATAATGGGAACTGCAGATGCTGGAGAATCCAAGATAATAAAGTGTGAAGCTGGATGAACACAGCAGGCCCAGCAGCATCTCAGGAGCACAAAAGCTGACGTTTTGGGCCTAGACCCTTCATCAGATTTGCAATAATATTCTTTAGAGAAAATAGTGTTTCTTCAATCTAAGTGGAATAAAACCTGGAAAGAGAAGAAGCAATCCATGTAACCTGCACTGAGGCTAACAGGTACCATCAACAGATATAAATTTTATTGCACACATTTAATCTTTTTTGTATTCATTCCTGGAATGCAGACATTGCTAGCTAAGCCAACATTTATTGACTGTCCTTAATTGCTATGGATCAACCATATTGCTGTGGATCTGGAGTCTCATGTCAGCCAGACCAAGTAAGGATGGCAGATTTCCTTCCCTAAAGGACATTAGTGAGCCATAAGGGTTTTATGGTCTTAAATGGACTCATTGGATTCTTAATTTGAATTTTTTTCCTTTTAAATTGAATTCAAATTCCACTTTCTGTCATGGCAGGATTTGCACCTAGGGCCCCAGAACATTCCCTGGGTCTCTGGATCAACAGGCCAGCAATAACACCACTAGGCCATTACCTCCCCTTATTTAGAGTATCATTTAAAAGTTAAATTTAGAAGATGCATGAGACTACCATCATGTGCAAGTCCTCTCCAAACCGCTCATGATCCTGAATCACAACTCTATCACCATTCTTTCACTATTATCTGGACAAAATCCAAGCAATCTCTCCCTAATAGTTCAAGAAGGCAGCTCACTGTCACCTTACCAAGCAATCAAAGGAAAGGCATACCTCCAATGACATCAACATCATATTAAAGGATTTTTTAAAAACCTGCAAAAAGTTACTTTCAGTTGAAGAGGGGCTTTGGTGTACCTAAATTCCTTGCTAGCTCCTGAAGCAAAGCCAACAGTAATGAAAAGTCACATTCTCCTTTTTCACTCCAGCTGTAATACCATGCCATACAAACCAAAGGTTTCCAAGACTCATTTCCCCCGTTTGTGATGAATCTGTCGAATCACTAGGAAGAACAATTATGGGGATTCTATTGAGTTTTTCTATTGAGTTTCTATTGAGTTTACATGAAAAATTGAGAAACTCTCGTGTGCTATCAGGATTCACATTTCTCTCAGCTACCCAGTGATCAGGCTACCTTCTTCACATACAACACACTGGCCCAGAAAGGCCACAGCATCACAGAAATCACAATCTCATAGAACATTGAACATTACAGCACAGTACAGGCCCTTTGGCCCTCGATGTTGTGCCGACCTGTCATACCAATCTCAAGCCCATCTAACCTACACTATTCCATGTACGTCCATATGCTTATCCAATGACAACTTAAATATACCTAAAGTTGGCGAATCTACTACCATTGCAAGCAAAGCATTCCATTCCCTTACTACTCTCTGAGTAAAGAAACTACCTCTGACATCTGTCCTATATCTTTCACCCCTCAATTTAAAGCTATGCCCCCTCGTGCTCGCCATCACCATCCTAGGAAAAAGGCTCTCCCTATCCACCCTATCTAACCCTCTGATTATTTTATATGTTTCAATTAAATCACCTCTCAACCTTCTCCTCTCTAATGAAAACAGTCTCAAGTCCCTCAGCCTTTCCTTGTAAGACCTTCCCTCCATACCAGGCAACATCCTAGTAAATCTCCTCTGCACCCTTTCCAAAGCTTCCACATCCTTCTTATAATGCGGTGACCAGAACTGTATGCAATACTCCAAGTGCGGCCACACCAGAGTTCTGTACAGCTGCAGCATAACCTCTTGGTTCTGGAACTCGATCCCTCTAGTAATAAAAGCTAAAACACTGTATGCCTTCTTAACAGCCCTGCCAACCTGGGTGGCAACTTTCAAGGATCTGTGTACATGGACACCGAGATCTCTCTGCTCATCTACACTACTAAGAATCTTACTGTTAGCCCTGTACTTTGCCTTCCGGTTACTCCTACCATTACACTCACACTTGTCTGCATTAAACTCCATTTGCCACCCCTCAGCCCAGCTCTGCAGCTTATCTATGTCTCTCTGCAACCTACAGCATCTTTCGTCACTATCCACAACTCCACTGACCTTAGTGTCGTCTGCAAATTTATTAACCCATCCTTCTACACCCTCATCCAGGTCGTTTATTAAAATGGCAAACAGCAGTGGACCCAACACCAACCGTTGCGGTACACCACTAGTAACTGGTCTCCAGGATGAACATTTCCCATCAACTACCACCCTCTGTCTTCTTTCAGCAAGACAATGTCCGATCCAAACTGCTATATCTCCCACAATTCTATTCCTCCGCATTTTGTACAATAGCCTACTGTGGGGAACCTTGTCGAACGTCTTGCAGAAATCCATATATACCACATCAACCGGTTTACTCTCATCTACCTGTTTGGTTACCTTCTCAAAGAACTCAATAAGGTTTGTGAGGCACGACCTTCCCTTCACAAAACCGTGCTGACTATCCCTAATCAAATTATTCTTTTCTAGATTATTATAAATCCTATCCCTTATAACCTTTTCCAACACTTTACCAACAACTGAGGTAAGGCTCACTGGTCTATAATTACCAGGGTTGTCTCTTCTCCCCTTCTTGAACAGGGGAACCACATTTGCTACCCTCCAGTCATCTGGCACTATTTCCGTAGACAATGACGAGTTAAAGATCAATGCCAAAGGCTCGGCAATCTCCTCCCTTGCTTCCCGGAAGATCCTAAGATAAATCCATTCCGGTCCCAGGGACTTATCTATCTTCACCCTCTGTAGGATTTCTAATACCTCTTCCTTGTGAACCTCAATCCCACTTAGTCTAGTAGCCTGTATTTCAGTATTCTCCTCGACAACATTGTCGTTTTCTAGAGTGAATACTGTTGAAAAATATTCATTTAGTGCTTCCCCTATCTCCTCTGACTCCACACACAACTTACCACTATTATTCTTGATTGGCCCTAATCTTACTTTCGTCATTCTTTTATTCCTTAAATACCTCTAGAAAGCCTTAGGGTTTACCCTGATTCTATCTACCAACAACTTCTCATGTCTCCTTCCTGGCTCTTCTGAGCTCTCTCTTTAGGTCTTTCCTGGCTACCTCGTAGCCCTCAAGTGCCCTAAGTGTCCATCTCCTGAGGTGTTTCAATCACCTCTGTTGATAGTTCTACCTATTGACATTTTTTTTCTACTTACTTTAGTCCCTTTTTGGGACACTTCAATAGTGTCTGGTTCTTATGCTCGGATTCTGTTTCCCATGTCCTCAAAGAGGTTCTCCAACACATTGACCTGACTTGAGGCTTGTCAATTTTAAAACTACTTCTGCAAGTTTTGTGCTCAATTCAGCCCACGTTCAACTCTTGTTTCCATCTGTAGTCCTCAACATTTTAAGAACCTGGGTATTCACTTTGAATAAATTATTTTCATTGAATGTTACATGTTTAGCCCTGGTGAAGATTTCCTTATACTTTGGAACTCTTTGCAATTTTCTGTATTAATTTAAGTAATATACACCATGAAGACTGGGCATTGTTCAGTCAAATAGCTTGAATTTACTTACAAAACTAACTACTTACATGACTACCCTATCACAGACATATACCTCAGTTCTATGATTCTATGCTTGCTGATATTTCTGAACATTACATGTATATAACTGACTGATTACAGTGACTCCGTTCACATAGGAAGTGACTGAAGGTGAAACAGGTGTTTGTACTGGAACTTGACATACTGTGAAAAAGTATAAGTCTATCTGGTTGTAATCTGATATAACACAACATACTTAAATCACCAAAACTGCATTCCATTTTTCTTGCACTCTAACATAAATAATCAGTGTTGGTTTGTAGTAGCACTTAATAAAATATACCAAATATGACGCTACCAATATTCTACATTAATTATAATCCAATGTACCAACTTTAAATTCCCCTCCAAGCCACACCCCATATTGTTGTTGAGCTTTATTGACACTCCTTCACTGGGTCAAAATCCTGGTATCCCCTCCTTAACTGCACTGTGGATGTCCTTAACCCCAATTCAGGAAAACAACTAACCAGCTCCTTCTCAAGGCCCATAGGAATAGGCAACAAATTCTAATGCTTGCATTTATCTCATAATACTAAAACTTGTAAAAAAAATAGATAAGCAGGGTCTGCTCAGTGCCATTAGCCTTCTACTTTGACAACAAAAAACCTACAAATAGTATGTTAAGATTTGTGTCATACAAGATTGCTGTAGTGACTTTATACAGTCATCAGAATGTTATACATTTTAATTCCTGGTGATGGTATTCAGCTCAGAAAGGCAGGCTCATGCATAAAAAGTTGGAAAATATTTTGGAAGGCTCGTAATACTAGTAATACTTCTTATAGAAAATGATCTCTTAAACACCTCCATGGAGTCTACTGTTTTTTCTCCTCAACCCATTTTAATGAATGCTATGGAGTGAAAGGGACTCTTGAAAAGAATATTTTCAAAGAGCAGAGTGCTCCTTCAACAAAAGTCAAAAAATGAGATCAAAGCTGTGAATGATGGGGATTGTTAACAACAGCACTTTTATTTTCACTGGTGTGTAAGATTAATTCCAGGAACAGTGACATTTCTAACCAGATCAACAGAGTGAATGTAAATTGCTTCCTAAGATTTAGATTTTTCTGGCAGAGGTAACAGATCTTCTTTATGTATGTTCCTTTGAATATTTTATGTTAACATTTTTTAAGTGACTCAACATCAAATTATTTAATAGGTGTAGGTAATAATGCACTACAGATGCTATGTTGTTTCTCAATTATAAACGTAAGGAAATCTGGACGATAAACGTCATGCATCGTTGTTTCAGCTGATAGTTGGACAGGCGGGTGCAGGCAATGGAAAAGGCTATCATTAAGCCCATGTAGTGCTCCATGATTTAAAGACCTAGTGTCAGGTTTTGTTTGAGGTGAAGGACCCCACTTAATGGCCATAAGCTGACAGGTCTGTGTTTTGTCTATCTCTAGGATATTATGAGCTCCAGACTGCTAATGGCTATCACATAGCACTAGCTCATAGATCTCTGGATAATTAATGCAGCATTTATTGGAGTTCCCATAGTAGGACTCAGTGAGTAACAGAAAGCCTGTTGCAATTTTCTGTGATCTGACGTGTGTTTAAAAACCCTTCTTCGGCTTTTATTTCTACACATGTATGATATTACAGTGGAATGAGTTCAGCGCGGCCAATTAAGACAAAAGCACGGTGAGCCGGTCTGCTAAATCACTGAAGATGCTGCACTTTTGTCTCTTGGCAGTGGAAAACCCTTCTGTGATTACATCAGAGGCAGGGACAGGCCCATCGGTGCAACTCATCCATTCACGGTGAGTCATCAATTAGACTCATTGTTGAGCTCATTGACGTCGATTATCCCTGAGCCCACCAGCATTTAATGTTGGCTGGAGGATTAAGAGTAAATAGGGCAGCAGCTGGTGAAGAAACCCGTAAGACTCCATTCAGGACAAAGTAGCCTGCTCAGTTGGCACAACTACAACAAACATTCAGTCCCTCCACTGTCAGTGTTTAGTAGCAACAGTCAGCGTTTTCCACAAGATACACTGCAGAAATTCGCCAAGGTTCTCAGATAGCACTTTACAAACCTATGACTATTACCTTTTCAAAAAAACAAGAGCAAGCAGCAGATACATGGAAACACCACCACCTGCAGGTTTCCCTCCAATCCACTCACCATGTTGGTGAGGAAATATATCACTGCTCCTTCAGCGTCACTGGGGCAAAACCAGGAAACTCCCTTTGTCATAATATTGTGGGTCTCAAAAAAATATATCCAGCTACACTACAGGAGGTCCTGTTAGGTACTTGACTATGGTCCAAGCTTTCTTAGAATTAATAAACTTAGGTCACTATTCCAAAAAAAACCTTCTGACTTCTTTTTAAACAAAAACTCCATAAAAGTAACCCACATCCATTTGTGTGTGTTTGGTGGTCTTATTGACATGCATTGCATATTGAGACTTACCTTGATCCCTCCTGTGAGATCACTGAACATTTTCCAGCAAAGTAGAGGAATCCTTTTTTTTAATTTATTCATGGGATATGGGTATTTCTGGCTAGACCAAATTTAATACCCATTCCTAGTTACTCTTGAGAAGGTGGCTGAAAGCTACCTTCTTAAAGTGCTGCAGTCCATTTAGTTGAGGTAGGCCCACAATGCCATTAGGAAGGGAGTTCCAGGACTTTTACCCAAAAACGCTGAAGGAACGGCTGTGTACATCTAAGTCAGGATGGTGAGTGAGTTGAAGAGGAACATGCAGATGGGTGGTGTTCTGTTTATCCACTACCCTTGTCCTTCTAGATGGTGGTGTTTGTGAGGTTTGAAGGTACAGACTAAGAATCCTTCGTGAATTTCTTCATGGCATCATGTAGATGATACACATTGTTGCTACTCAGCAGAAGTAGGAAGGAGTTGATGTTCATGGATGTGGCGCCAATCATGCAGCTTGCTACGTCTGCTTTGTCCTGGATCGTGCCAGGCTTCTCAAATGTTGTTGGAGCTTCATTCAACAAGGCAAATGGGGAGTATTCCTTCAAACCCTGACTTGTGTCTTGTGAATGGTGGTCAGATTCTGGGGAATCAGGAGATGAATTACTCACTGCAGGATTCTTAGCTTCTGACCTGCTTTTGTAGCCATTGTATTTATAATTCTAAGTCAGTTCTGTTTCTGGCTAATGATAACTCTGACGATATTGACAGTGGAAGATTAAGTGATGGTAACATCATCAATTGTCAAGGGATGATAACTAAATTCTCCCTCGTTGGAAATAGGCTTAGCCTAGCACATATATGGCACAAAAGTTACTTGCTACTTGTTAGCCTAAATATGGATACGTTTCAGGCCTCATGGGTTTGGACATGAATTGCTTCTGGGCAGTTGCAAATCTTCTGGCTCATCAGAACCAGGCTCCATGGGCTTCTGCTGCCACTGCCTTTGCATGTATGGAGGGCCGCTAGGTCCACCCAGAAAGATGTCTACTCTCCTTGCTTCTACTTCCTGCACTAAGATCATAGGTCAACATTGAGAAGGCAGGAGTCTCAGTCATGAGTTTTCGAGGCGATGGCCTAGTGGTATAATCACTGGACTGTTAATCCAGAGACCCAGATACATTCTGGGGTCCCAGGTTTGAATCTCGCCATGGCAGCTGGTAGAATTTGAATCCAATAAATATCCACAATTAAGAGCCTAATGATGACCATGAATCCAGTCGAATGTTGGAAAAATCCATCTGGTTCACTAATGTTATTTAGGGAAGGAAACTGCCATCCTACAGGCCTGGCCTACATTTGACTCCAGACCCATGGCAATGTAGTTGACTCACAACTGCCCTCTGGGCAATTAGGGATGAACAATAAATGCTGCTCAGCCAGTAATACCGTCATCCCATGAATGAATAAAGAACACCCATTGCTCCCATCTCATCCCCCTATCCAGTCCCAGCTTTGGCTACAGCTAGAATCTTACTTCACAGTCTGTCCTTAAGAAGTACAGATTAATACTATTTGGGTGTTATCCTCACACAAATCAAAACCATCACTGTTGCACATTCAGCCCCTCAACAGAGTGAACAACAATGGGCTGCATCCCATTATCACAGAGATGAACAGACAGCATGAATACTGTCTGCATCACTTCCATCTGGCACACTCACAAACCCCAAACTTGCACTAAGCTCTTACCACTATTTCATCCCGTAGTTTTACATTTTACCAGAAAAAGTAACAAACATTAGCTTGGCTCACTGGTAGAATGATTAGCTGAGAGTGAAGGGGTTCAAGTCCCTCTGGAGATTTGATCAGTGTCACATAAAGCCTCAGTGAATTATGGGACTACAGAACAGGAGAGCTGTCCTTCAGCTGAGATAACAATCTGAGGCCCCATTTACAAGCTCTACTAGATGTAGCAGGTCAAATTACATTATCTGAACAGCAGAAGTATTTTTCCAGCATCCTAGTCAATATGTATCCCTTAACCAAACAATTCTATCAGGCACAGAGTTAAAATGGGTCTTGAATACGTGTAGACTTACTGCAGAAAATTACCCTGGATTGGAAAAGAGCAAGCCATGTCTTATAAATATAATTTAAAGTTCTTTGAAGAATCTAGACTGTGTAGTTTACAAGAATATTCTGTTCATATGTATAGATAATTGAAAGGCATTTGATAAAGTATCACATGAGAAACATGCATTAAAAGGTAAAACACATCTCCTCCAAGTGAATGTTGCTATGTACATGGGTGGACAGCCAAGACAAAGAAAGCGAAGGCAAATTGAAGATTTTCAGTTGTCTACTCAGTAAAGTGTCTCAGAGAATTAGGCTTATTTTCCGTCTATTTAAAAGATTTGGACATAGCCATGGAAAAATTATAGCGCAATTTGAGTCTGTAGATATACAGTGAAGTTCAGCCAGCCATTTGTAAATTGTGTGTTATCCCTATCCTTGGGCTTAATACTGGCAGTCCCAATGGTTGCACTTGTCATGGAATTAACCTGGTCATAATTTTCTCATTCAAATTAAGTATGAGGTGAAGGCATTGTCAATGGAAATGCCCTTTTCATAGTGTGGGCAATTTCATTAAAAGTTGCACTTCTGTCCAAAAATGTAAGTGTGCATTTAGAAAATGAGCCAGGCTTGACTCATGAGTCCAGTTAATCTACTAATTTACTAAATCAGCACCAGCTCATTTCCAAAAGATAAATCTGCACCATGAATCTAATCAATAGGACTGAATTTGAAATGGGATACAATAGATTGGATACAATATTTTTCCTATTTTTGTCAATAAAATCAATTATTGAACCCTTCAAATTATTGAAGAGCATGCTCTATGCAAAGAAAGAAAGAGAGGAAGGAGAGAAGTGAAAAGAGGAAGATTGAAAGAACAGGAGAAAGAAAATAAAGGTCAAAGAAGAGAGAGGAAAAAGGATTAAAGAGGGGGGAAAGTATGAGAAATAAAAGATGGCATGCAAGAAAGAGAAAGAAAAGTTGTTTTATAAATCTGTAGCTGTGCATTTTTGAATTTATCCAAGGCTAAAATCAGTGAGAAAGATGACTCCTTGACTTCTCTTGGAAGTTGATTCATTACTATCTGTGATTACCAGTGGACTTGTTGTTCACCATGCTCGATTTTTGATGCATTTACCTACAGATGTTACCTAGAAGCTAAAAAGTGAATGAAGAAAAACACTGTGTGAGGAAGGGTTTCAAAGGACAATGATTGATTTAAATTAAAATGCATTCATAATATTTCACATTTACAAACATAAAAATTAGAAACAGGAGTCGGCCATTTGGCCTTTCAACTCCTCTGCAATACAATAAGATTGTGGCTGATCTGAGTACTCCACAATCCCATCTACCCCGATAACCTTTCACCCTCTTGCTTATCAAGTTTCTATCCAGCTCAGTCTTAAAATTATTCAAATAATCTGCTTCCGTTGTCTTTTAGGAAAATATTTCCGAAGACTCTCAACGCTGTGGGAAAAAAAACTCCTCATTACTGTCTTAGATGAGTAATTGTTAATTTTTAGGTAGTGACCCCTACTTCTAGATTTTTCCACAAAAGTTAATATCCTTTCTGCATCTACCCTATCAAGACCAATCAGGATTGTGTATGTTTCAATCAAGTCAACTTTTATTGTTCTATTGTTGTGGCAGCACGGTGGCTCAGTGGTTAGCACTGCAGCCTCATAGCACCAGGCACTTGAGTTCAATTCCAGCCTTGGGCAACTGTCAGTGTGGAGTTTGCACATTCTCCCTGTGTCTGCATGGGTTTCCACCAGGTGCTCCGGTTTCCTCCCAGTCCAAAGATGTGCAGGCTAGGTGGATTGGCCATGCTAAATTGCCCGTAGTGTTCAGAGGTGTGTGGGTTATAGGGCGATGATCTAATCTAATCTAAACTTTACAGGATACAAGCCTCATCTTTCCAACATTTCCTCATAAGACCATTCCAAATATTAAGCATTAACTGAACTGCTTCAAATGTGCTCATATTTTTCTTTAAATGAGGAGATTGTGTACTGTGTAGAGTACTCTAGATGAGGTTTCTTCCGTGTCTTATGTAACCAAAGCATATCCTCCCAACTTTTGGATTCAATTCACCTCACAATAAATGATAACATTCTATGAACTCTCCTAATTACTTGCCACACCTGCATACTAGCCTTTTGTGCTTCATGCATGAGGGCACCCAGATCTTTCTGCATCTTGAGGGTCTCAAAATCACTCACCATTTAGATCATCATTTTTATTCTTCCAACCAAAATTGGTATTCTACATTTTTCCACATTATACTCTATTCGCCAGAGCTGGCCATATAAGGCACTCAAACTTACACTGTTGTCATTGCACTTGTTCTGGGACCGTGGCCTGTGATCAATAGGATAAACTGGTCAACTCTGAAATCTGAGTCACAAATTGTTATGGGTTCAAGCCCTACTCAAAAGACTTCCAAAGAAATGTAGACTGACATCCCAGTGCAGAACTAAAGGAGTGCAGCACAGTTGGAGATACCATCTTTTGTAATTCTAAATTGTGATCTTGTCTGCCTTCTAAAACAGAAATGAAAGATTCCATGGTGTGATCCAATGAAGAACAACATAGTTGAATGCAGTATCAGGGCCAATATCTACCTCTCAATTAACCTACCAGAAACAGATTATGCAGTCTTTATCATATTACCACTTATTGGAACTTTACAAGTAGAAATTAGCTACTATGTTTTCTACATTACAGTAGTGCTTATACCTCAAAATAGACTTCTTGGATATAAAGCACCTTGGAAATTCCAAAAGATGTTAAAGTCACGCTATAAACCAACATGTTTCTTTCAGTTTTTGATGTGAACCATCAGATCTGGAAAGTCCTAAGACACAATGGCTAGTATAGTGTGGAACCAATATACACAGTCCACGCAATTCTTTCTCTTACAACCATCGGCCCTGGCATTAAGTATATCTTCTTAAGTGGGAGCTGCTAGAGATTCCACAAACTTACAACATGGGTCAGACATTCTACAGAGAATCACCAAAATCACAGATTTGTTATGGGGCAGAAAGGGGCTGTTTGACCCATTATGTCTACACCACCTCTCTCTGCATTTTAACTTAGTGCCAGCCTTTTGCCTTCGCCTTCTCACCCTGAAGATTGTTTCTATTTAAATAATGGTCTAATGCCATCTTGAATGTTGAACCAACCCCTACTATATTTCTAGACCAGTACATTCCATACCATATCTACTTGTTTTGTGAAATATATCTCTCACACCTTGAATTTGTTTCTTTTACAAAATGCTTTAAAAATGTGCCTTCCAAGTCTTGATCTGTTTACAAGTGGGAATAGTTTCTCCCTGTCTACTCTGTTCAAACCCCTCATGAGTTTGAAAAGTTCCAATAAATCTCCCCTTAGCCTTCTCCTCTCCAAAAAAAAGTGTCAAGCTCTCCAAGCTAACAAGATTTAGAGCTGGATGAACACAACAGGCCAGACAGCATCAGAGGAGCAGGAAAGCAAACGTTTCAGGTCTGGGCCCTTCTTTAGAAAGGGTCCAGACCTAAAACGTCAGCTTTCCTGCTCCCCGATGCTGCCTGGCCTGCTATGTTCACCCAGCTCTACACGTTGTTATCTCAAACTCCAGCATTGGCAGTTCCTACTATCTCCAAGCTCTCCAAACCTTCTTCACAATTTGAAGTTTCACATCAGTGATCTATTCTCATAAACCTCTTCTGCACTCTTGAAAGCATTTATATTCTTCCTATAGTACAGTGCCCAGAAACATACACCACACACTATCTAAGGTCCAATGAGTATCCTATAAAAGTTCATCAAAGCCTCTCTCCTCTTGTACTCTGTGCCCCATTTGTGAAGCCCAGAATACTACATGTTCTATTAACAGTTCTCTCTGTCACCTTTGAAGACTTATATACAGATACATCCATATTTTTCTGCTTCTGCCCATCATTTACAAGAGTATCCTTTTATTTTATAGTGTCTCTCCATATTCTTCCTTCCAAGATGCTGTCAAAAGGGATCACAGTAAACTTGACAGTCACAACTAATAAATTGCCACACATAAGATATGGGCATCAAAGCCAGGAGTATTCCTTTTTGGGTCTAGTTTCCACCCTCTGAAGACATTGACATCCTCTCATCAGCCTTAGCTAACGAAGTGACAAATCGTTACGCACTTTCCATTAATCTATCACTCTTCTTCTCTCTGATTATCAGTGTCACATTGTTACTATCACCGTAATTTCCCATGATGATTTGAGCTAGTGAGCAGTGCTGCAGCTGATAGTCTAGAAATAATTCTAGTACTGAAAGAGGTGACATGCAGGGAGCTGTGTGGCCATTTGTCCTTATCTCAATTAACCAACAGAAATCTCTTTCCTGCTGCTTACCTTATTCTTTCTCATCACCATAACCTTCCTTCTCTTTTATTCTGTGATAATGGGAACTGCAGATGCTGGAGAATCCAAGATAATAAAATGTGAGGCTGGATGAACACAGCAGGCCCAGCAGCATCTGTGCTCCTGAGATGCTGCTGGGCCTGCTGTGTTCATCCAGCCTCACATTTTATTCTCTTTTATTCCTCCTACTTTCGTTAAATGAAAGGGAAGCCAGAAGCAAAGTTGGGTGAATATCAAGTGAGGAGACTTCCAAATCCATATGGAGCTTCACAGGAATACCAGACCAGCTGTGTGGGTGTTCAGCTACAATGCTGTCAATATGCCATTTCCCTTGTCATCTCAACAGAAAATGCACAGTACTTCCCCACAAGTTGCCATTCCTTCTGTTAATTTTTGCCTGAAGGAATGGGAGAGGTTAAAAGATAGTCTCTCTAACAACCAATCATAAAAGGATGTGATTAATTGGCAGTTGCTGAGTATGTGCCAATTGTTATAAGAAAGCTAAAGTAATAAACATGGCAGGTCTAAACCTATTACATTTTGAAAGGCATTTTTGTGCAATCCAGTCACTTCTGTTGGGGGCATTCAGAATTAATGCAGAATTCAAAGTTGATTGTGAAAGTTTGGCTGTGCAAATAAGACAATGAACTTAGCGTGTTACTTTGCTGACCAGAATTTCTTTCTGCAATGGCCTGCCTACCTGAAAGCTGGAGATTTGGAGTTCAGTGCCCGTGCCAAATTTCTCCAAATGATATGAAAGATATTCCCCATTTGCTGCTGGACTGACAACCAGGAAATTGTGCTTCAGAATTCAGTTTTCCCCAGGTGTGTTTGGAGGGAGATCTGAGTCACTTACTTTTATCCATTCACCCATTGCTTCATTTGGTTCCTTGATGTTGACATTTCTGATAAGACACAAGTTTTCAAAAATATAATGAAGTTATTAATGATAAATCAATGTTTACCCAAAAGCTTAGTGAACTAATTTATCCTATAGTATCAACAGTCTGAATTTACACTTTCAGGTTGAAGATCTCAAAATCCAGCTATTCAAAGTATCTTCTTACTGCATTTCTAATGAACCTGAAACGTACTTGTTGACAAAAACTTGCCTAATCCCTTTTTGAAACTCATTAAGATTACTTGTTCATCACTTGTGTCAGCAATCTGTTACCACCCCATGCAGTTTTTCCAAAAGTTGTAATTCAGTTTCGATGCCCTCAGACTAATTAAACGCATTTTGCAGAGATTCATGTCAAGAACTATTCTATTGGGTACTTAAATGAGCTGAACAGGAAACCTTTGTGTAATGCTTCAAATCACTGGCAGGCACAAATCTTTTTTCATTGGTCTAACAACAGTGCAACTCACCACTTGTGTCTTCAAGCTTATCTGTGAAAACAAGTATGTTTTCTGTTCCACACACTGACAAACTCATTTCACATAATATTTTCACATTGTTAGTTAAAGCAATTAGGAGATGTCAATAAAAATGCATTGTGTTAACCAAAAGGTATGCATCCATGCTGTACGACTCAATGACTCTGACTCTAACTAGTGAGAAACACTGTGAATTGTATTACTTAATCTTTAGTGCAAAATACACCTCTGGCCTTTAAGTTGTTCATGTATCAAAATAAAAGGTGACAGCCTATTTGTCACCAGTCAGGTTCTTGAACAGATAATTGGAAGCATTTATTATACATCATGTTATGTGAAATTTAAAAACGGTGACTTTTATAATCTTTCCTGGTGCAATCTTTGTGGCCCAGAAAGTTTCACTACAATGTAATTGTGTCTAGTGTCCGGTCAGTTTAGTAATCCTGCAGGTTTAAGGCAATACACCCACTCCCATCCCACTCTGCTGCTGGGGAACATTAAGGGATAAGAAATTGTGAGAAAGGCTCCTACCATCTCTTAAAACATAGAAAAAGGGTACAAGTTCAGCATGCTTTTACATCTTAATTGTAACTCGCTATATCCTGGTTGACACAATCAGACATTGTGCAAGATGAAGAGAGGCAGCTAACCTTTTGATTTTCAAATATTTACTAAAGAGTTCTCAGTACAGTAATCTCCAGAAGCGAATGATACACTATATAATTAAGTCACATATAAATTAGGAATGCCTAAAATTTCTGAATATCATGTGAGAATATTGTAGTCCTTAGCCTTGCAAGTACACTAATCAGAAAATAAAGTATATAAGAGATTAAAATTTCATGCAAGCACATTTCTTTCATATACATATTGGAAAGCTCACTTAATGTAATAACAATTCCAAGTTATAATAAAACATATTTTTTGACAATCGCACAGTAATAATTATTCTTTGCAACCAGACATCAAGTCAATTCCTGGGTTTTCCACCAAGAAAATGTGTAACCAAATAGGTGACAAAGAATGCAAAATATTTGCGCTAGAAGTAGGTTTACGTTTCCACTTGTACAATGCTAAGCTGAGATATTGCTTCCCAAGAGTAGACATAGCACATAGTAAATTTATGAGATTCTCGCACATTTTAGGAATTCCTAAATGTTGAGGTTTTTTGACCATTTACAACATTTATCCAGTTCAGAAGAAGCATGCCCGAGCTTGACACAAATTAAAATGTTCAGGCAAAAAATAAGTCTTGAAAGCATGGATGTGTTCCCTGGTCTTTCAACACGATGCTTCTGGACAAATTGTTTTAAAAACATAAATTTGTGCAGTGCATTGAATGTAGAAGAATATTGCAAACTGATCCATAGTGGTGTGAGTAAAAACAGATGGCAAACCACAAAATGAAAAATTATGAAAGTTAGCAGGGCGGATTCTAAAGTTTTGTCAGAGGTTGGTTTTAAGCAGATCCAGAATAGAGGAATTGGATGGTAAAGGGATGAATGTTTAAGAAGGCAATTCCATAATGTAATACCCATATAACTAAAGGATGCACAAAGGACTTGAATTGGGACAACATAGGCCTTGATTTTCATCCCAACTCCTCCAATCTGACAGCAAAATTTCTGATTGGATGTCAGATTTTTGATCCAGGGCCCGCAGGCTTTATTAGGAGTAAAATAGAAGTAGTGAAGAGGATACTGATGTGTATAGACTCGGTAGAAGGCCTGCCTCAGGGTTCCTGGACCATGTCCAAAATGCTTTTAACTAGAATAATATATAAAACAATCTCAATCCTCACCCTTCATGTCCCTCACCTCCACAACACACTCCCAATGACTATTCATACAAACTCGTGCTTCTCTACCCATCATCCCCTTCGACCTTTATAGCACCCATACATATGTCCTGGGAACTACACCATGACTCTTTACAGCACCTTTGCCAACCCATGCCCCTCACTCAACATCTTTCTACAGCAACAATGCCAACCCACACTGTGTTCATCATGAGCAGACCTTTAAGCAACATAGAGAGATATGATAAATAAAGGTATACAAATTAAAATTCTGTGAAATAGCATTCTAAGACTTCACTAAATTGGAAAAAGGCAAAATTATGAAAAAGATACTATATGTACACTCCATTAACAAAATAAAACATAATAATAACAAATGTTTCATTCAAGTGAATAATCATTTGTAGTGGCCTCCTTTGGAATCTATAAACCCACTTCAGAGTCTATTACCACTTCTAGCTGACAATACTGAGAAATGGCAGGTACCATAAATGATAATGAATGGTTATGAAATTGTTTATGCAGCAGTAATCCAGTAACGAAAATCCTCAGGTTTATGTCAATAGACAAAGTGAAAAAACAAGTAATAATTCCTTTTAAGACGCAAACATTTTTCAAAAGTTTAGTCAGCAGGACTTCTAATTTTTTTGCCAGCTTGATAGCACTCTCAGAGGTTGCTTTTGACAGATCCTCTTGATACTTTTGATAAGTCTTAACTAATCCTATTCAGAGACTCTCTCTCAAAAGGCACCTGGCATCACCCAAAAATTTCTTGAGACCCTATTTAAAAGGATAATTTCGCCTTCCAAAGGGCTACTCTGGCTGTCCACAGAAATGCACAAAGGTCAGATCTGCCCTCTCCAAGTCTACTTTGTACACTTCAGGTTTCATTCTCCTGTGTTATCAAAGCCTTAATTGAGTAGAGGCAGCTGAAAATTTAAATGGCAAGCTGCCCTAATGAGGGCTACGGGGAGAGTCCAGGTAGTTGGAGTTGAAACGTCCATCAGCCATGACTAAATGGCAGAGTGGACTCGATGGGCCGAATGGCATTACTTCCACTCCTATGTCTTATGGTCTTCTGGTCTTATGGAGCCACACACTCGCAAACATGAACCGCTCCTATTCCTGCTTCTGCAAAAGTGGACTTTCGATTTCCAGGCAGAGTCTCGGTGTGGTGAAAATTCAAGCCTTCTGATTTTGATCTGGGGTTATTTATCTGAGGTTGAACAATAGAAGATGGAAAATATTAAACTCCAGTTCACTGCACATGCATTTTGCAATAATGGTTTCAGCCAGCAGATCTTCTGTTTTTGCCACTGTTGAAATTTCAACTTTAATCCTGTTATTATTTGCCAACCATAGGACATAGTAATAAACAGAAAAACAAACTAAAGCTTCAAGAATTAAAAATCTGATAAGATTGAATAATTGATATCAGAATTTTGAAGAGCGATTCGTTTGTGCCCATTGAATGAATTCCAACCAGCACATAAGTATCATGCTGCCTGCTTATGACATGCAATTGAGCACCAGCTGTGCTGGAGGCTGGCTACATGTTCAGCAGGGAAACATAAATTAAAGCTACTCTGCACTTCAGAAAGCCATATGTTCTCATCTCTTACAGGCAGTTGCATTCTAGCTGCAAAATCTCATTTAGTTGACTGAGAAAAGCCCTAAGGCAGAAGGAAACTGAATAATGGAGCTGCAAAACAGAGACATGGTTCTTAGGCTCTCAGGTGCAATACTGGAGACCATTGTCCAGGATGGTGAAAAATAGAGACTGTTGGAAAAGCTCAGGTGGTCAGGCAGCATCTGTGGAGAGAAGTCAGAGTTAACGTTTCAGGTGGAGTGAACCTTCCTCAGAACTGAGAAGAAATGGAACTGATCTATTGGCAGCATGGAGCTGTTGGTGAGGTGCTAGTCACTGAGAGATCAGATAACCACAGTCCAACTCCGCGGACTTGTTTGTCGTGCTGGAAGAAATTCAATTACCTCACATTTGATCAAGGCCAGTAAAAGTGTCTTAAAACACCAAATGCACAACCATCTTAACACCACTGCTCTAGGCACTTGCGCATGCATCATTCATTTGCAAGCTCTAAGAATTATGGCTAATGTTCAAATGTTCTGACTCACTCTCACTCTCACACACTTTCCACCGCTGCAAGCCAAACTCCATGAATCTCAGTGCTTCCACACGTTGTCAGCTATTTTGCTATGAGAGACATATACCCATTTGCAATATTGATTTTAAATTCACTTGTGGGACGTTGGTGTCACTGACTGGATCAGCATTTATTTTCAATGCCCTGTTGTCTTTGAGAAGATGGTGGTAAACTGCCTTCATGAACCACTGCAGCACTCTTGGTGTAGGCACGTTTGGGAGGGTGTTCCAGGATTTTGATTGAGTCACTGTAAAGGAATAGCATTTCAGTTCCAAGTCAGGATGCTGGGTGGCCTGGAGGAGAATGTGTAGTTGTTGGCATTCCTATGTATCTGCTGTCCTAGTTCTTCTAGGTGATAGTGGCCATGTTCTGAAAGGTACATTTAGTGAATTTCTGCATTGTATCTTGTAAATATTCCATACTGTGTGACTGAGTGTCGATGGTGGGGGTGACTGAATATTTATGGATGTGTTGTCAATCAAGCAAGCTACTTTCTCCTGAATAGAGCCAAACTTTTCAACTGGTTTGGAGCTACGCTTATCCAGGCAAGTGAATGAGGAATATTTCATCACACTCCTGACTTGTGCCTTGTAGGTAGTGGACAGGCTTTGGAAAGTCAAGAGAAGAGACACTTGCTGCAGGATTTCAAGCCTCTGAACTGCTCTTGCAACCTCAGTATTTATATGACTAGTCCGGTCCAGTTTCTAGAAAATGATAACCTCAAGATGTTGAGAAGTGGGGGTTTTAAAGATGATGATCTCACTGAATATCAGGGAGTAGTGGTTAGATTCTATCTCATTGGAGATGGTTATTGCTTGACACTTATGAAGTATGAATATTTCTTGTCATTTGTCAGCCTAAATTTGGTTCCCTTCCAAATATGAAATGATTTAAAAAAGACAAAGTTAGGGACACTTTACCTGAATGCACATAGCATTAACAACAAAATAGATGGATGTGAAGGCATAGATGAAGTTAAATGGTTATGATATAATTACCATTGCAGGAATATGACTGCATGATGTCCGGGACTGGGAACTGAATAATCAATTATCATCAACATTTAAGAAGAACAGAAAGAAGGAAAAGGAGGTGGAATTGTACTGATAATACAAAATAGGATCAGATCAGAAGAAAAATGCCTGGAATGTGTGGAGCTAAGAAACCTCACAATGCAGCAGGCATTGGTTTGAGTTATTTATAGGACAGTAGGGGCAGTGTGAAGCATAGTATAAGTCAGGAGATGAAAGAAGTTTGTAGTGTTGACAACACCATAATCATGAGTGACTTTATTCTGCATACAGCTTGAGTAAACCAGTTGAGCGCTAAAGCTGTGGAGGATGATTTTCTGGACTGTGTTATGGATGGTTTTCTAGAGCAGCATGTTGAGGAGTTAACTAAAGGTCAGTGTGGAGCTGGAGGAATGCAGCAGGCAGGCAGCATCAGAGGAGCAGGCAAGTTGACGTTTCGGGACAGGTCTCCTCTGATGCTGCCTGGCCTGCTGCGTTCTTTCAGCTCCATACTATGTTATCTCTGACTCCAGCAGTTGCAGTTATTACTATAACTCCAAAACAGACTGTTTTGGATCTAGCATTATTTAATGTAAAAGGGCTAATTAAAATTCTTGTGGAAAAGTGACCACAATATAATAGAATTTTACACAGTGCTTGAAAATGAGACTTTCAACTGAAATGAGGGTGTTAAATTTGAATAAGGAGAATTATGAAAGCAAGAGGCACAAGTTGGTTGAGCTGGTTTTGGAAAAGGCATTAAAAAGCATAGGCAATGGGCAGCCTTTTTATGAGCCATGACATAACTTACAATAATTACATGTTTCTCAAGGTACATAAACTCAAAATAAGTAAGCCAACCACGGCTAACAAAGGACATTAAGGGTTGTATAAAATTTAAGTAAGGACCCATAAAATGACAAGAAATAGCGATAAGTCTCAGGTTTGGGAAGGTTTTAGAAGATAGCAAAACAGAGCTAAGAAACCGAAAAGGAAAGCGAGAATAGAATATGAATGCAATCAACTAAAAAAAACACTGGACTATAATGACTTCTACTGTACATAGAAAGGAAACATTTAGCTAAGATGCATGTGGTTCCATTAAAAAAAGAGTCAGGAGAATATATAGTGGAAAAGAGAAATGGCAGCGATGCTAAATGATTACTTTGTGGCTGTTTTCACTGAGGAATATAAAAAGATTTCCCACACTTAGCGATCTAAGTAACTAGGGAGTATGAGGATTTAAAGGAAATTAGAATTAGTGCAGTGAAAGTTGCTGAATCTCTGGGCCCTGATAGTATTATTAAATGGAGAGTGGCTGGAAATTGTGGATGTGACTTAGGTGACCTTGTCATTAAGCCACTGAAGGTTAACATGCAGGAGCAGTAAGGTTTAGAAGGTTAATGCCATGTTAGCTTTCATCACAAGAGAATTTGTGCATAGGAATAGTAGAATATTCCTTCAATTGGATAGGAGCTTTGTTAGACTGCTGCTGCAGTACTGTGTACAGTTTTGATCTACATATTTCAGGAAAGATATTATTTCCATATAGTGAGCATAATGAAGGTTCACCAGACTTGTTCTCGGGATGGTGGAACTGGCTTATGAGGGGAGACTGGGAAAATTGGGCCTGAATTCTCTAGCGTTTCAAAGAATGAGAAGCAATCTCATCGAAGCCTACAAAATACTCAAAGGAATAGACAGGATAGTTGCAAGTGACATGTTTCCCCTGGTTGGGGAAAGCAGAATTGGGGGTCACAAGCTGAAAATAGGGGGAGTGTACTATTTAGATTTGAAATTAGGAGGAATCTTTTGTTTGTTATGAGGGTGGTGAATCTTTGGAACTCTCTATCCCAGAGGATAGTAGCAGTCTTTGAGTATATTTAAAGTAGAGGTTAATATATCTTTGATTATCATTGGAGTAAAGCATTATGCATTATTAGATAAAAGACATTGAAAAGACTGATCAGCCATGAACATGTTAAATGACGAATAAGTTCAAAGGGCTGAATGGCCTACTGTTCCTACATCCTAAAGTAAAATAATGTGGGAAAATGTGAAACTGTCCACGTTAGCAAAAGAACACGAAAGTAATCAAATTATCTAAGTGGGTAGAGATTATAGACCTCTGAAATGCAGAGAAATATGGGTGTCCTCATGCACGAATCGGAAAAGACAGGTATGGTAAGTAATTAGGAAAGCAAACAGGATGCAATTTTTCTTCATGAGGAGAATTGAATACAAAAGTAAGGAGGTTATACTTCAGTTATGCAGGGCATTGGCAAGACTGCATCTGGAGGATTTTGCACAGAATTGATCTTATTTAAGGAAGGATATAAATACATTGGAAGCATTTCAGAGAAGATTTATCAGACCAATAGCAAGAATAGATGGGTTATCTTACGCTGACATATTAGCCTGGTTAGGCTTGTATACACTGGATTTTAGAATATTAAGAGTTGACTTAATTGAAATATATAAGATCCAGAGGCGTCTTGATAGGGTAGGTGAAAAGATGATTTTTCCTCTTACGGGAGAATCTAGAACTAGAGGTCATGATTTGAAGTTAACAGCCACTGATTTACAACAAAGATGAGGTGAAATATCTCTCACAGAGACACATGAACCTTTGGAACCCTTCTCCTGAAAATGGCAGCAGAAGCAGAGACTTGGAATATTTTTAAGGCAGATATTGATTGATACTAGGTAATAAAGTGGGTGAAAGGTTTTTGAGAGTAGTAAGTGCTGTGAATTTGAGGTAACAATCAGGTCAGCCATAATTTGTTAAGTGGCAGGGAAGGCTCAAGAGGCTGACTCCTGCTCTTGTGTGTATGACCATATGTTCTTATGATTTGGTGTCATATGGTGTCTGACAATACTCTTTTGAAGTACCATGGGATGTTTTATTCCATTTAAGAAGATGTAGTTTATGATGAGCTAATCTAATTACTGGCATTTTCTTGTTGAAATTCAAGATCAAAATTAGGACTCATGCAAATGAGTTTATGGGACAATATTAACTACATGCTAACTGCATAAGTTTTAACTCTGGTCTTCAGTAACACAAGTGTCTCTTTCAGAAACAAAACAAAATAAATGAACACTTTTTTCTACTTTCATTGCTTTTTGGTGAAAAGCTATTTTTAGCATTATTGAATATATTATTTGATCAAGTATATTAATGAACAAAAAAAAACTTCTCTCCAATGAATGAAACACCAGTGGTTATGGATAGAGGACAGTTGTTGTATTCTATCCAACTTAATCCACTATTTTCAATAATCATGCTTCAGTGTAAATACCTTCCTGTCTATCTCAAAGGATTCAGTTTTTCTGAGTCTCACTGGCAATTCTTGGACTGAAGTTGTAAAGCAATTGTCTGTAGCCTGCCAAAAATAATTACATTAGGACAGAAACACTTGAGCCATCTGTTTTTAGTTTGAATCCACACGACACTAATTCATTGCACAGTGAATTAATAACTGGTATTCTGTATGTTGTGCCACACGGATGTAGCAGTGCTGCGGTTTTATATTTCAGCTTGTCTCATCTGCTTTAAAGTTAATGGAATCCAATAGGTTAATGTTTTCCAGGAGTAGCGTTGCATTAAATATCAAATTATAGTTTGTCTTTTCCAGCCAATTCAAGACAGCAAATCAACAGATGTGTAGAATATAGAATATTCTTTTATACTATTACAGACTTATCCTGGCTGTTACTAATCCTATCTATTTTCACATTTGTTTAAGTAATGCATTCACTTGCAACATTGAAAGATAACTGTGCACAATGTAGTAAATTATTTTCACAAGATTAAGTGCAGCTGCTAACTAGATCTGCAGGATTTTTGAACAATGCATTCATATCCTGTGCTGTGGGTGTGTAACTATAATTACTAAAGTTAAAAAACTAACTTGTTAATTTCCTGTCAGAAAGCTCACCTGAACTTATTTAAGTATTATTATTGTGGTTCAATTCTGTCAATTAATATCTTCTGCTAAACTGCATCTCAATGTGGGTGCAGTCCTCCAAGCTCATTTTTGTGGAGTGGCCTGTTGTAACATGGTGGTAATAACCCTACTTTTGAGCCAAAAGGCCTGGATTCAACTCCCATATGCTGCAGAAGTGTGTCACCACACATGTGAACAGGTTGAGCGAAAATATCTACTTTTGTGCAGTTAGTTCAATTCTCAAAAAAAGCTTGTAGAATGAGTGCATTAATGTATTCAGCTTCTTCTCATATGCGCTTGGAGTAAGATGAATACTGTTGAGGTGGCTTATTTCGTTTTGGCTTGGGGAAGTAATCTGAAGAGTCTTGGAAATGGCCACTTGCCAACTGTGGTAATTCATCTTTCTCTTCAATTCAGCAGAACAAGCTACATAGGCTCAGTGAACTGACAATGGGCCTAGGCTAATTGCTGTTATTTTCCCCTATTCATAGTGGGCAAAGAAAGTTAAGCCATGCATTCGTACATTATCATTGCTGATTGCCAGATGTCCGAAAATGCTTTATATTCCGTGATATACTTTTAAAGTGTGAATCAGAAACAGAAACGCTGGTGAAACTCAAAAGGTCTGGCAGCATCTGTGAAAAGAAAGCAGAATTAATGTTTTGACTCCAGTGACTCTTCATCAGAAATGCTAACAGCTGGGAAAAGCTGGTACTTATGCCAAAGCCAAAGATAGGGGTGTGGATATGGAGGCAAGATTTGAATGGATAGGTGGAGATGGAGCCAGGCAAGAGAGATATGAAAAAGGTAGGTAAACAAGAAGATTACAGAAAGCAGGCCAGGGCAGAAGAAAAACTGAATGAGTGATAATAACAGTGAAGAGTAGGAGAGAACTATATTGAAGGCAACCCACCGTTTTTGTTTCAGATCTCCAGTAGCCACAGTGTTTTGTTTTGTTTTGCTCGTAAAGTGTTCTCACTGTTGTTATGTAGGGAAAATGGCAGCCAAAGTGCACACAGCAAGCTCTTACACGAAGCGTTGTGCTGATGACCAGACAATCTGTTTTGCGATGTCGATTGAGGTATAATTCCCCTTTCTTTTTTTGAAATATTGCACTGGGATGTTATACATCCACGTGACGGCAGACAGGGTCTCTGTTTAATGGCTCATGAAAAAGAGAGTACCTCTGACCGTATAACAGTGTGTTGCCCCTGGAGTGTCAGCGAAGTTTCAACTGTTGCAGTGGGACATAAACTCACAAGTGAGAGTACCACCAGCTGAGCCACAGCTGAAATTATCTATTGTGCTTGACTTGCATTCCATACATTCTTCTGTCACATGTTTATGTGCAGAGGGAAAGCACTGTATCCTGAGAGGAATAAAACGTCTGGGAATCAGTGATGAAAATTGTACTTGCCTGCTTAATGCGGAGGATGCTGTTTCTACTGAAACTGGCTGCCAAGCATTGAGCTAAATTTTCTGGATTGACTAGACTAGGATATGACCCAAATAGTTTCCCAAGGTGGTGTCCAGAAGAGCCAGATGGGGTAGGGGTTTTGTGACGGAGGGGGAGTAGAGAGACACAATCAGAACTTGTGAAAGTTGCCCTTTAGTGACAGTCCCCCTCGTCATCTGATGCAAATATGTCATTTAGACAGCTTACACATGTTTGTGCAATACATGACCCTGTGTTGTTCTTCATGTACTTTTGCTGTAGTAATGGTTGTATAAAGGATCTAAGACCATCAGACATAGGAACAGACATTAGGCCATTCAGCCAATTGAGTCTGCTCCACCATTCATTGATGGCTGACAAGTTTCTCAACCCCATTCTCCCACATTCTTCCCGTAACCTTTGATCACCTTGACAATGAAGAAGCTATCTAATTTTGCCCATTTCCCTTGAAATGAAAAATTTGGTGACTTCAGTAGTGGTTATCCAAATGATACTGTCAATTTTAAACTATAGTAGCGGGGAGTTAAATGTTTATACCCATTTCTGTAGTTCTTCCTTCTTCACTAATGCCCATCTCAGAATTCTTGACCAGAGAGATGAGCATGGCTACCAAAGGCTATTAAGGTGCAAGTGAAGATTCCATTATGCTTAATCCTGAAGTCTGCAAAATATTGCAGGACTCTTGAGGAAATTCCTCATCTTCTCTATCTGAAGATGAAGATAACTCATTCTGGTTGACATGACTCTGCTAACTAAGTGGAGGAGGGAAGGAACTATCCATAGACATGAAACGGTAACTCTGTTTTTTACCTTCACGGATGCTGCCTGACCTGCTAAGCAACTTTCCCACCAACTTAGTACAATAACAATGTGCAGTTTGTTTTCTTGTGCCAGAATATTATAAATGGTAAAACAGGGACAGGCATTGGTAGGAAGTTCATAGCTTCCATTTCTAGCCACAGGTATCTCTGGTAAGCTCAAGATCAGATCACAATTGCTTAGGAGGCTGAGCCCTTCCACTTAATTTAGAAAATGAAAAACCAATTTAGCACACTTGGTAAATTGCCGATACACATGTTGACTGGGATGTGACACATAGAAGTAATATATGAATTCAGGCCAAAATTAGAGTGTCAATTGTTGTAAATCAGTCGGAATAAATCAAAGAATGCTCTCGTTTAGTATAGGCGGAAACAGTTTTATTTCCTTCTAACATTACATAATGTACTAGAACATGCTATTCATCACTGCCTCATAAGACAAAATTGCAATAATTCCATAATTCATTGTTCATTTTTATCAAAAGTATTTTAATTGGAGGCAATATTTTGTATTATTAGACTTCTACTCAACATGAAAAGGAAATAGCTATAATTTTCTGCAGTTAATTAATCGTCAGATGAGTGTATTTGTTTAAGAAATAATTGATAGTTAAATTACCTCCTTTCTGATAAGGAATCCTCTTCATTTGTAGTTTTTAAACTTCAAGATAACAGCAAAGGAAGCTCAGAATAGTGTTTTCACAAGGTACAGAACAAATAGTGTGAATATTCATTAATTATATCAAACAGGAAACTGTGAAGTTTTATTCGATGGATAATGAAGTTTCTTTTCAGTTCAGTCCTAACTTAATTTAATAAAAGTGAGGAAATAGTAAAAACTGCCCTATCATGTTTCTAAGTTACAGCAAGCAGCAATACATCAAATCAGAGACACAGAAACTTACAAACACTGACCACTTTTAAGGAGCTTGTCAATGACATATTTGCTGCTTTCATTTTATGGTTCAGTAGCAGAACTTTCACCTTAACCTGTTGATCCAAAGTTATTCATTAAGTTCTTCAATGTGTACTGGATCTGACTTGCTGGCTGCCAGTTTTTCTTTGCTGAGCAGAGCATAATACAAATTAGCATCAAAGCCCCAACATGAGAGGTTGTTTTTGTTGTTGCTTAAAGCAACAAATTCCTGATAACTGAAAAGTAGAGTAATCTGATCATTTCTTATACAGTTCATGCCTGCATACTCTCAAGTACAATTCTCTGTTCAAATAGGCTTCAGAAGGAAGGTAATTTGTGTGATACATTGGCTGAATGGAGACAAGTACAGTCAGACATTCATTTTCTCTGTTGAAAGTGACCCACTTTGAATAAACATAATAAATTCAAGCACAATTGCATTGAATAATTTTTATGACATTTGTTCCAGGATTGCAAATCACTTTTATGTCATTGGTCAAATCTGCAATGAATCATTAACAAAATAACTGAGCTGCATTTTGAAACCATAACCCTCAAGTATCTCATTGCGCTGTTTTATTGGAAATATTATTTTCCTCATTGAAATGTTGATGAGTTAGTTTTCCTTTCCATCAGTTACAGATTTAAACACAGACAAAGAATTTGTATAATGGGTGATCAGTAGTTTTAGCATCTCAGGGACACCTGGAACTTCTGACAAAACATTTCCAAATTTGGAGCTCCAGTTTGAGAGATTTACAGAAATTGCCTAAGCAGATGACAGGATAGACTGAGCATTTCTTTAAAACGAGGAAGACTGAGGGTCAAGAGATTATATTTTCAAGATTAGTTTACGATGGCTGACCATTTGTGCAATTGGTGATATTATGCCCTATCCACTGCAACACCAGGCCTAAAACACACACAGCCACAGCTTAGTCAACAAAATCCCAGCTGATCTTTTATGAATAATAGATGTTCAGCCAGAAGAGCTGTTCAGTATTCCTTAAAGGTTCACCATCACATTTAAACTGGTACCTGTAGGTTCAGCCATTCAACATTGGTCAAATATTTGTTCAGAAAAATGCAAACCCCTTTTGAGAAATGTTTCTGAAATATATAATTATTAAACATAAATTTCATATCTCAGTTTGTTGCATCAATCTCTGTAAATAGGCATGCAGTGGAATGTTGGCATGGAAATGGATATGGACATGAATCCTCCACAGCTAAAATTGTTTTCTGACCTCTAAAAGGACTTGACCCATGTTCAATGCTATTGATGTCATTAGAACTGAATATAAGGCTGGAAGTAAAATGGAGGATTGTTCCGATACTCTCTGAATTACATCCCTCTCCCCGCCATCTCTAACTTCATTCCACATTATTTCCAACAGCAAATATTTTGTGGATTTCTCTCAATGTGTCAGAAGATCCCCAGTCATGATGTTGTCGACAATGTGTGAGAGTTAAAAGTCACAGGAAGTAACTGTAATTCTTCCAGAAAACATATGTTGTTTACAAGATGTTAATGCAGAAGCTAGTCCATCTCTTAAGGGATACCACGTGAGGATTTAAGACCCTGTGTAACATTCAAGTGAAACAAGGTGGAGAATAGGTGATTATTCTAACAAGGGGTGAGATCAATTAATGGTCACCCCTGAACCTCAGATAGGCTGGGTTGCAATTGCCTGTCACTTCAACACACCATTGTGCTCCCTGGCCAACATCTCTGTCAAGGGCTTGCTGCAGTGCTCCACCAAAGCCCAGGGCAAGCTGAACAACAGCACCTAATTTTTCATTTGGGGACCCTGCAACCTTTTGGATTCAGTATCAAGTTCAATAATTTTAGGGCTTGAGCTCTCCCATGTCCTTATCCCAATCCCCACACGCCTGGCCTTGTTATTCACATACTCTGCTACTGCACACAACCCATTGTTAGCCAATAATAGTCCTCATTAATAGCTATTCATCTGCCTAGCCAGATAATTATTCACTCCTTTACCTGTCCAAATGTTCTTCTCTCTCTTTGGGCTCTATCCCCACCTATCATTTACTCCTTACTGCCTCCCCCCACCCTACCTTCTGCATATAAACCAACATTTTTCTAGTTACCATCAGTTCTGAGGAAAGTTATTCAAACCAAAACATTAATTCTGATTTCTCTCCCCAGATGCTGCCAGATCTGCTGAGATTTTCCAGCAATTATTTCAGCTTTGGTTTGGACAAAAGAAAGTCACCCTATTGAAATGAAAAATCAGCGGGGTAGACTGTCAGTCAGGTTGGGTTGACACATTATTTGCACACATTTGAGAGTTTGCTCTGAGGACAGGCAGATTGCTGTTAAAATCGACACCCAGGCTCTTGCTTCTGACACCTATGTTCCCTTCTCCTCACAATGTACTTCTCATACCTGCTAACCCCAAGCAACACCTACCTGTTAGGAGTCCTAGGAGTGTTTCTCACCAGCAGTAGGCATGGCCTCTGCCAGCTTGTGGTGGTCATGACTTCCTCATCTTGAGTCCTACTTCAGAAACCAGTCGGCTATTTGATTGCTGGAAGATCCATCTTCACCTCAATTCATGTCTGCATGTTTCCTTCCTCCAAAGTCTCCCATGTTTGAACTAGTCTGAACGGGAAGATGCCACTCCCCACAAAAACAGATTAATGTAGGCTGCATACTAGTAATTGCTGCATATAATCATTGAAAGGCAAATTAAATTGAAAATATTGAAGAAAGGGTTTATGAGTAATCATAGCCTCAAATACATAGAAAAATAAAAATCAACATTTTTAACATAGTCACAGATTCCACAGGCAGGCATACCTCAAAGTCCTGTTCTTGTTTTCGATACTTAGAAAAGGGTTATGAGTCAATTTAGATTTAGCTACTACGCACAGAAGCTGGAGGTAATAGAAACTGCTTTCTTTCCACAGGTGCAGCCAGACCTGCTGAGTTTCTCCACAATTTTTATTTTTGTTTCATGTCTTCCTGACTTGTAATGCTTTGCAAATCTTCCGACTCTACACTGAAATATATACCCTTGATTTAGAGGTAATGTATCTTTTATCCATTCTTGGAAGCATATCTACCTTTTATAGCTGATGTCAACTGTGTTCCTCATCAACGTATTAGGTATTTTTTGCATGTGGTTACTTCAAGGTAGATATGTTAAGTTATTAGAAAATTTATGTTAGCAGAGATCAGGTTTGTTTGATAAGGATCTAATTGCAACTTCATTGGCAGCATAAAAGATAGATGAGGAACAAAGGCCCTGAGTTTGTGGTAATCAGCAAAGAACTGGACCATGGCCTTTGAGAAAACCTACTCACACAGTCTTAGATAACAAAGTGTGGAGCTGGATGAACACAGCAGGCCAAGCAGCACCTTAGGAGCACAAAAGCTGACATTTCAGGCCTAGACATTTCATTAGAAAAGGGGGAGGTGGAGAGGGTTCTGGAATAAATAGAGAGAGAGGGGGAGGTGGATAGATGATAGATAGAGGAGAAGATAGGCGGAGAGGAGACAGACAAGTTAAAGAGGCGGGGATGGAGCCAGTAGAGGTGAGTGTATAGGTGGGGACGTGGGGAGGGAATAGGTGAGTCCAGGGAGGACGGACTGGTCAAAGGGGGCGGGATGAGGTTAGTAGGTAGGGAATGGAGGTGTGGCTTGAGGTGGGAGGAGGGTATAGGTGAGAGGAAGAACAGGTTAGGGAGGCGGGAATGAGGTAGGCTGGTTTTGGGATGCAGTGGGGGGAGGGGAGATTTTGAAGCTTGTGAAATCCACATCGATACCATTGGGATGCAGGGTTCCCAAGCGGAATATGAGTTGCTGTTCCTGCAACTTTCGGGCGCATCACTATGGCACTGGAGGAGGCCCAGGATGGACATGTCATCTAAGGAATGGGAGGGGGATTTGAAATGGTTCGCGACTGGGAGGTACAGTTGTTTATTGCGAACTGAGCGTAGGTGTTTTGCAAAGCGGTCCCCAAGCCTCTCACAGTGTTAGCAGGGTCTAAATCATAGATTACTTCTTTCCCAGTGTCAGGTTCAAAATAGACCCTTCCACAGGAAATCTGTGACATTCATCAGTAAGATAAGAGCATGCAGGACTGATCCACCAATTAGAATGAATAATTCCAACAGACAGCAAATTGGGGAATACAAATTTAAATAATTGCTTAAAATTAAGAGGAAAATATACACAAATAAATGTAAACCGTTTTATATTTTTAAATACCTACCATATTTAAATATTCTTGTTAGGCAATGTGACTTAATACTTATAAAATTCTTTTTCCAAGTTTAGAGGTTGTTCTCCAATGGTTACAACTTGGTATGTCCAAAAACACTGTTACTCTTCATCATTTAACAAGCATTTTTTGGGCCTATCAGTGAGAAAAATGGGGAATTAATTTAATTTCATGAAAAATCAGGGATTCCTATTTCAATTCCATCAGTGAAGATTGCAACAGTGACCTTCTGGTGGAACAGAAGATCACTGACAGCAGCTTCCAGATTTTTTGCATTTAACTATACACGTGTGGATGCCAACAGTTGCTGGCAGTTTTACATTGTAATAGTTGTGAGCGTTGACAAACTTGTGATTATTCCTACCACCAATTCCAGGCTATAGTATTTGCTGCAATATCAGGTGGTCTAGGAATTACACCATATTGGTCAGATATTGCAGTCACTGTAAAGCAAGTGGCATTATCATTCATCACATTTACACTCGTCCATAGATTTTACCAGAAATTTTGTGCAGAAACTCATGGGATTTATAAATAGTAGGTCACCCTTTTATAGGAGGTCAAACCAGCCCAGCTAGTCCCACCTCCCTAAACTGTTCTTCCTCTCACTGATCCCATCGCCCCACCTCAAGCCACACCCCCATTTCCTACCTACTAATTTCATCCTGCCTCCTTGACCCGTCTGTCCTCCCTGGACTGACCTGTCTCCTCCCTACCTCCTCACCTACACTCACTTTTACCGGCTCCAAACCCACCTCTTTGACTTATCTGTCTCCTCTTCACCTATCTTCTCCTCTATCCGTCTTTGATCCACCTCCCCCCTCTCTCCCTATTTATTTCAGATCCCCCTTCCCCTCCCCCATTTCTGATGAAGGGCCTAGGCCCGAAACATCAGCTTTCCTGCTCCTAAGATGCTGCTTGGCCTGCTGTGTTCATCCAGCTCTACACCCTTTATAGGAGCAGGGGGCCTCTGCATATTGGGTAAGCAGCTCTGTATCTTTCACCAGAGTGAAGTCTCATTACTGAGGTGTAAAGAATCTAATTAGGAAGTGTAAATCTGCTTTATTCTTCAATTATAGAGAGTTTCACCATTATTTTTAATACAATTTCAGGACATTGTAAGTATACTGATTGCAACTGGGCTCAGTCTCTGTGCCTGAACAGTTGGCCGCATCAGATACATAGCCTTTTAATTACTCTAGTGAGTTTTGAGAATTACTTACTTGAGAATTTTAATTACTCTGTTTAGCATTAGATGCCTATCGTCCGTAAGCAGCTCACTGATGATTAAAAATAATATCAGGGCATATTAACATAGTAATAATGTAGCATTAATCATCCAGAAATCATCCCAAGACACAGAGTCAGGGTCACTCTCTAGGTCTGTAAAAATGTGGACATGGAACTGATTCTGTAACTCCCCCTCACCTATTCTTGGTACTGGAAATGTTCACCCACTGAGGATAAGACTGCTCACATTATGTCCATGTCATATTCTCCCAAACGAGCCATTCCATTCTGTGGGCAGGTGTATCATATCTCCCTGTAAGTTCCATGATATGCAGCCAGTTGTTTAAGGATTTAGGATTCACAGTGTTTACAAACTAATCTGCCATTCATAATTTCACTAACTGAAGCTTCACCCTACTTCACACCTTTTTAGATAAAACGACCAAAGAAATAACAACCAATTATGGTTTCAGAGCAATACAAATCAATCAAAGTTAACACTCCATTTCAGCTTGTCCTAACAGACCCTTACTGAGCAGATTTAATTTTTGAGCTTGGAACTCAATGAAACCTTATAACCAAACAAACTGATGTCAAGCCATCAGACTGATGAATGGATTCTTTTCTTGTCACCAGTTCTATACTTGCCATTTGGATAAATAGTTCATTAGTTTTTCAGCTGATTTAGAAAGTAAAAGGCAGACAGATTTTTGAATCAGTGTGAGGAGCAAAGGTTATGGGTATAAGCAGGAAATTGGAGTTGACATTATCAGATCAGCCATGAGCTTATTGAATGGCAGCGTGAACTTGATGGGCTGAATGGCCTACTTCTGCTCATTTGTCTTATGGTTTTATGATCTAATAATAAATGCTGATAACTACATTAAATCGTCGGTGCTATCAGCTGATGTCAGATTACAATGAACTGGACGAGAGTGAAAGAGGTTTTAGTGAAGTCCCATGTTGAAACATGCTCCTATGCATAATGTATATGTTAAATAAATGTTCACTAGTTGTACGAGTATGTTGTTTAGTCCTTGTCTGTCTAAGACTCCCAGAATCTGTTCGTGATATTAACCTAGTCTGTAACTGATCTGACTTAAATATGACTCCAGGTACATAATGTTCATCATAGAAAGCAGAATGGAATAGAATAGAAGAGAGTATCCTTCATTGTTGCTTGTGCTGCAGCACAGAGGTACCAGAGTTTTTACAATGACTGCCTTTTAACAGCACCACCTTAGGTACAATTGCCTAGGTACAAATCTTACAGAGTAAAAAAGAATAATGTTGTTTTACAAGAGTATTAAAAGGTAAGGATTTACATTACAGTCCAGTAAGAGTACTAAACAGCAGCTGCTCATCATGTGGTGCCAGGCCTAAGCTCAACAGCTGTCCCATATTGCCCCAGCCTCCAGTCTGTTCCTCACCGGTACTTAGCAGCAACAAGGTAACTCGCGCTGTACCAGGATTCTGCTCCCTCACACCACTCAAGGACTTGGGATTCCCTTTGCGGTGTTCCAGGGCTCACAGTCCTCACATTGTACCGGCTCATACCTCTCACTGTACCAGCTTGTATCTCATGCTTACTGGCTCATTCTCTGCACTGTCCTGGCGCTCACAGTCCAAGTGCTGTATCAGCTCATTCTCCATGCTCCTTCAGGACTTACAGCCCACACAGTGTACCGGCTCATTTCCCCACACTGCTCCAAGACACACAGTTTTCCATGATGTTCTGGCTCAGACCCTGGGCTTGCACTCCAGGATTTACAGCTCCCTGAGTTAGCTGCTGGCACCTGCAGGTATTTGCCTCCAGTACTGAGGGGGGATGGGGGAGGGAAGAAGAAAAAGAGAGAAAATAAAGGAAAGAAAGAAAAAGAACAGGCAGAAGTGTCCTACATTGCCATCATCTTAGATGATGATATACTTCCCTTAAGTTCTCTTAAACGTCTTAGCAAACCACTCAGCTGTGTTCAGGAAGGTGACTTGCTGCCATGTAATCAATTACAATTGGGGATGGACAATAAGTACTGGTGTTGCAAAGCTCGAATCCCATAAATGATTGAAAAAAAAAGAGCTGTTGTATTGCAGTGGGGGTAGACTGTAGAGGAACCACTCTTTTTTTCTGAATCAACAGTTTTACAGCAAACAGCTGAAAATAAAAGGTTGATCCAAGATTTCTTGGTCTACATGGCTTAACACCACTGTGAGTGGCGCTTTGACCACTGAACCATTAGAGGAATTGTCTGACCTTATTTGCAAAGCGTAGGAGTGCACATGGTATAGCTGCTATCACTGGGTTTAATTGAGTGTAGATAAGCTGGATTTCAACTCTGAATGAAAGATTCAATTTTATTGCAATTCTCCTTTGACTCTAGTAGTATTTGGTGATTTTTGTTTTCGCTACCTAAGCTTTCTATTCCAAGTGGGATAAAGGATACTCATACAACCGATTCTATTGATATGCAAGGTTATTGGCTAATGCTGTCATGAATAAATTCCTCCATTTAGCCTCAGAGAGTGCAAAATTTTCTCAGATTAAGCCTTCTTCCATAGTATATCAATACACACTGCCTGGTGCAGGTCATTGATATCACTCTATTAATGGGTTGCCCCAACAGACCCCTGCAAAAGCTATGGATCCTGACAACATTTCACCAACAGTACTGAAAACTTTTACAAATGCAGACATGCAACAGTGAAAATAGTGAGGGTGGTCCATCGATTTTATTGCAATTTGTTAGGAGCATCAATTCAAAGTCTTGATTGCAACTACTAAAACCATTGTGGTAAGGATTGTATGGTGTAGTGGTAATTTTCCTATTCCTGGAACCACTACATATCTAAGCAAAATGATTCAATTTTTTAAAAATCCGATGTACTCCAAGATTGGCATCATTCTGTATCTGAGAAAGGGTTAAAACCAGTACACTGACACTTGTGTTGCTGCACAAAGGAACCACTTTTAAAAGTGTGCTCAGGACAATATTTTCTCAGTTGCACAAATCATGATGCAGCATTATTTTTAAGTCGAATTTTAGACATAAATAATTCTACTATGATCTTCAGAATAATTAAATTTACAGTCAAGTGAATAGTACTCATGATGTCATTCAACCAAAAAATAGCTGGCGCTTAGTTCTGCAGGAATAAGGATTATAAATGTGTCAGAAGCATTTTTAGATAAATTCCAATTTCAGTTCAAACTCCATGAATTATACAGCTGTTTCCCAGCTACTGCTCATAAAGTGTCGATTCCAATTGACCACTACTAAAACTGGGAAACGTATTTGATTTACAACTAGCTGCAAGTAAGCAATAACATTAAAATGATAATTATATGAACAATGTTATGGATTTAAATGCAACTATGCTTCAGATATTTTTTAAAGGTGATAAAAGATTTAAACATTCAGAGTCAATGCATTTGTCATGTATTGTTTTTTTTGGTATTATAGGGACTATAGCTTGATATTACATATCCAGGTAGAATATGTAAACTATATTAGACTGCAATGCAAGGCAGATTTTTTTTAAAAATCCAGTCGAAATTGCAAGCTTTGTGCCTATTCCTGTTGCAGTAGTCACAACAAGTACAGCTTTGAGCATCAGGGTACCATAGGGATAGAATGGTGTAGTGGTAATGTCACTGGACCAGGAAAGCAAAAGCCCAGGGTAACGAACAGGGAATGAACATTCCAATCCCACCAAGGCAGCTGTTTGAAATTAAATTTGGAATTGAGATCTAATCTTAGTAATGATCTATTGTTGTAAAAATCCACATGGTTCACCACTATTATTCAGCAGAAGAATGTTTGCCATCTAGTCTACACATGACTCCAGATCCAAAATAATGTAGTTATCTTAAATGACCTAGCAAGCCGCTTATGCCAAGGACAACTAGACATGGGTAACAAATGCTGTTCTTATCAGCACTGCACACACATCCCATGCTCTAATAAAGGGACAGTAATTACATCGGTATGAAAACAAGCTGCAAATCTGAACGTAAAAAGAGAAAGTGTTGGAGATACTCAGTAGGTCTGGTATCACCAGTAGAGAGAGAAACATAGTTAGTGGCTCTGGCCTTGTACGTCTCCTCTTCAGAAACGAAAGGAGTTGACAGATGGTGATTTTTATGCCATCGACAGTGGGCAAGAGGGAGCATTGGAGTAGACAGTGAGGCTGCCAAGAGGAAAAGAGAGAGGGAGTACTTTGGTAGTAAAGGAGAGATGGCAATGTTGAACTGGCATAAATAGTAGGTGTGAAAAGGAGAAAATGGCTTCTCTGTGCTGAGTGCAAATCCAACAATTCTCAAACAAGACATGGCTATGGAAGCAGGTATGGGTGGGGAAAGTGGGTGGATGGGATTGACTGTAATCAAAGTAGAAGACAGAGGTCATGTTATGAAGTTTTTAAACTCAACATTGAACCCCAGATGCTGTAAGGCACCAAGGGCTACGGGGAGAGTGCAGGGAAGTGGTGTTGAAATGCCCATCAGCCATGATTTAAATGCTGGAGTAGACTTAATGGGCCAAATGGCCTTACTTCCACTCCTATGTGTTATGGTCTTATGGTCTAAGGAAGAGAGGTGTTGTTCTTCCAGCTTGTGCTCAAGTCTCCAAACGTACCTTCCAGATGAACTTGTACTTCTTTCAATCTAGTCTAATGCATTCACTGCTCACAATGCAGTCTGAATCAAATGTAGACTAAATGACCACTTTACAAAACACCTCTTTCTCCATCCATAAGAGTGACCCCACCGTCCAATTACAATCCATTTCAATAGATCATCTTGCAACTCTGCCTATGTTTAAGTCTTGGGCCTGCTGCAGTATTGCAATGAAGTCAATGCAAGATGACGGAGCAATATAGTGGTCACTTTTATGAAAAAATTTGGTCCATTGTTTTTACGCTTAAAATGAATTTCCTGAAGCTTTTTATTTGCTAAACTATTGATCACTGTTACTGTTTTACATTTGGACTAAATTAAAAATCGTAAAATATTAAATTATATTACTTTTTTGGGCAGAGAGGTTCTCAAACTGTGAAATAGAAAACCATGATCATAATCTTTAAATTTAAAATTGCAATTGACTTAGGAGCTCCAACACATTAAATCATGTGAAGATTAAATACTGAATATAACCATCCCAACATGTAGGAGAGAATTGGATAAACCCTTGAAGATAAAATATATTGAACTATACAGGAAAAGGAGAATGAATCAGATTGCTTGAATTTAGAGTTCAAATCACACAAGCGGATGGAACCAAATGCCTTTTACTTGAAATGAGAATTGGAAATAAATATTTAATTATTTTGATTTTTCATTTTAATGACTGCATCAATCATTGACAATACGTAGATCATTCTTCAGGAAAACAATTGATCACTTCCAGCAAAAAAACTGAATAAATAATTTCAAAACATTATTAAAAAATTAGCAAATAGTTAAATTAAAAATATATCAATAATAAATTAATCTCAATAACAAGGTATATTTCCTTTAATATTTCCTTTCACCATGTACATTGCAAATGAAGCTACTTCTGTGGTATAGATCAAGTCATCTTTAGCCTCTGAATGACTTTATCAAGAACACAATATAGAATTACAGTGCGGAGGGAGGCTTCTAATCAGTGCCAAATTTATTGTTTGTATAATATCAAAGGCAAAATGATGCAATAACTTCTTTCATTGGTTATTTTGGAAATAAAGATCATGTAAACCACAGAATAATTGTAACCCTTGAGACCCAAGGGTGGCAGAGATCTACTTAAATCAGGCCATCAAATCTGCACCAGCCCTCTGAAGAGGATCCCACCCAGACTCAGCCCCAACCCTATCCTTGTAACCCTGCATTTTCCGTGGCTAATCCACCTAGCCCACACATTCCTGGACACTATGGGCAATTTAGCATGGCCAATCCACTTAACCTGCACATTTTTGAAAGGTGGAAGGAAACTGGAGCACCTGGCAGAAACCCAAGTAGACACAGGGGGAACACCACACCGAGAGTCAACCAAGGCTGGAGCTGAACCTGAGTCCCTGGCGCTTTGAGGCAGCAGCGCTAATCACTGTGCCACCGTATTGCCAAAATGTTTTCTGTCCTGGATTCTGGCCTACAATCTGAATTATGCCAGAATCTTAAAGGCTGATGAAATTCTGAATATCCAGTTTCTACTTGACAATAATTGGACTTTGTAACATTAAAAAGACATGCTTCATAATAGTATCAGAATTGCCCATCACTCAAGACATGCAACTACGTTTGTCAAATAGTACAATATCCTACTGGGTCAAGCACACAACAGGCAGAAATTTGTGTGTCTCAATCTGCAGTGAAACAGCAAGACCAAATCAGATAACATTCTATTATTTGGAGTGCTTTACTTAAGGCCTCCCCTGGAGCCATGTCATTAGCATCCTACCTCCAGGTTCCCAGCTCATTCAGGGAAACTCTGTAAGAGATGATGCAGCCATTCTGTCAACTGAGGATTTCTGATGAAAGTGGCCTTGCCATGAGGCTCAGTAACATTTGATGCTGCAGCAACCATAGAAATGGAAAGGTACTCTTAGGTGCTGTTTCCTGCAACTCTCATTCTTTCTTGGAGGTCCTGCTGCGGAATCTGAGGGGCTGCAGTGAGATGAATTCTCCCAGTAAATGAATTGAAGTGACTGAGAAAGTAAGGAGCAGAAACGCTCTCCCTCCAAATGGGACACAGTGTATCAGTGAAATCCAGAAGAAAATAGATTGATGTTTCGATCTTGAACCTACTCTTTTAGCAGTTTTATCCCCTCTGAAACTGACAAAGCTACCTCCCATTGTCTGGTGTCCAACCAATTAGTCACATGCATAGCAGATACATTAAATTCCAATAGATAACTGTGAAGGAACATAAAGGTGCAGAAAATCTCAATAAATAGTTTTTGAAAAGTTTTAGTCACCATCCTGCTTCTAATCAGTACAAAATTTATTGTTTGTATAATATCAAAGGCAAAATGACCCAACAACTACTTTCATTGGTTATTTTGGAAATAAAGATCATGTAAATCACAGAATAATTGTAACCCTTGAGACCCAAGGGTGGCAGAGATCTACTTAAAATGCAATTACTCTACTTCCTGCGCATTCCCACATTTTAACTCCTGATTTGATTATGCCAAGGATGCTGGCAGGGGTGATTGTTTGGGAAGGGGAAGGGTGCTGGTGATAGAAGTGGAAGAATGAGACAGTGATGGTGAGGTGGGGAACTCCATTAAACCAGGGATGTGCAATATCTGCCGAATTTAAAATAAGCATGCAATCACAAAAATATCGTTCCACATGAGTCAGAAATCTGCAAAATTAAATCAAGATTATAGGCTCAATTCAGATCAAGGATTTACAGGCACCAGGAGATGTTGAGTTCTACCCTCATTGCTGGGCACGATTCAGCTCGAGATTATGGACCAGAGTTCAACCATTGTTTTCAGAAGGGAAGCTATAATCATTAGAAAGAAAGCAGTCTTGCTCCTCCCGGTCCATAAGAAGTGCTGGAAAAAGCAATTCACTTTCAAAACTGCGGGTTCCCACTTTCATTTTGCTGCCAGGATTTCGAGCCATGGGAAATTGTACTTGGTGACCATTAAGTTTTAATGTGGCTTCCAACTGCAAACATGATATTAAAAATTGTTATTTCTTGAACAATTCAACACCATGTGCATCAGACTGGGGACATGTTCTGTAATCCTTAGAGTCTGATTGCACAAACTATTTTCCAGTTCTTGGAAAATTTACACCAGTCTTTCATGTGTCTGAGTTTGTGTCCAGCTGTTTCAAAGACATCTGTTTTTATATCCTTTTGGGAGGAAAAACCAGGAAGAATGGGAGATGTAGCTGATTCTATTTACAATGATAATGCAAGTTGACACACATGAAATGAATTATTTATAAAGTGTACTGATTCTTCCTTTCTGTTTCATCAGCAAGATTCTATTGCTATACATAACAGCTATACAATTAAGCTGATTCAATAAATGAAACATGTTTCAACAATTCTTTTATGTTATTTGAAAATTTCTTGTTGGAATACACAGCTACACAGGAAAGCCTTTTACCATCAGGAGTCGAGAAGAGAAAAAGAACGATCTCTACAAATGGTTGCCATAAGCAGGAATCAAAATCTGAATGAGGCTGCTTCTTTTTGAGGAAGAATTTAAAACATACTTGCATTTGCCGCCAGACACAACAAAACTACAGCTCAGTCTAAAGAACATTCATCTTTCAAATCCTGTAACTTGATTACATCCAAATGTTCAAAATGCTTCTCTGTCTCAACAATAAAAATCTATTCAAATGTGCTGATTCCATGTTCTAGTGTGAAAAATATTGGAATATTTCCACCTGTGTTTTTGTGAGAGATCAGCTCTCTCTAATAGGACATAACTTAGTTTGGATCTGAGGTTAGCCTCCATTCTTATGTCCCCGAATTATCTTAATTTACATTCTCAATGAAACTTCTCTTCTTCCAGTAATGTTACATTTCCTCCACATACCTATTCCGAATTGGAAATTAATTGGCAGCGACACTTCTTGTTTGATCTTGGACCTGTGATCTTGATAATGTCCTTCATTACTTTAAGTATTATCACCTACGGGCGGCAGGGTGGCTCAGTGGTTAGCACTGCAGCCTCACAGAGCCAGGGACCCGGGTTCAATTCCAGCCTCGGGCGACTGTCTGTGTGGAGTTTGCACGTTCTCCCCGTGTCTGCGTGGGTTTCCTCCCCGGTTTCCTCCCACAGTCCAAAGATGTACAGGTTAGGTGAATCGGCCATGCTAAATTGCACGTAGTGTTCAGGGGTGTGTGGGTTATAGGTGGATGGGTCTGGGTGGGTTGCTTCAAGGGGCGGTGTGGACTTGTTGGGCTGAAGGGCCTGTTTCCACACTGTAGGGAATCTAATCTAATCTATTCTTATTTTCATAGCCAAGTCTCAAATTTTCTCAATATTACCTCCTTTATCAAGAACAATAACATCAGTGACTTGCACTTATATTGCACCTCAAACAAAGAATAATATTCCACAGTGCTTCACAAAAGAAAAAAAACAATTAAAGCCAATAGAGGATATAGCAGGAGGAGTGATGAGTAAATACCACTAACACTGCAGTTGGAAAATATAGTCAAAGAAAGGGGGACCATACAAGCGTGAAATCAGAGGAACAGCAAAAATGGAGGCTGATTTAGGACTGGAATTAAATAAATATGGGGGAAGAGCAGAAAGAGATTTAAAGGCCAAAAATAATAATTTCAACATTTGGGTTGTGAGTGATCAAGTACCAGCAAATGATTCTTGGTGCAGCGCAGAACATAAAAAAATGCATTTCAATGAGTTGAAATTTATGGAATATGAAGGATTGGTAGTCAGCCTGGAGAATGTTTGTTAATAAAGGTGATGAAGACAGAATTTTAGCTGCAGCAAGGCTGAGATAAAGCTTTTCATTACCTATGAACCATAAGGCTATTGAGGCTAAAAAGACATTAAAGAAATGTTTGACAATTGTAGGGCAATGGAAAAGCAGGAAAAATCCTGAGTCATGATTTTCATCACTTTCCAAATGTGTTATGGTAAGCATTTATTTAGAGCAAGGCATATTAAAATTATCCTCATGATTCCTGAGCCATCCTACAATGTAACCACATGATTCACAATAACAGGTACAGAAGCAGAGTAACACAGCAAACCATGAGTATGGCCCATCATTTCATCAGATTGTGGCTGACATGTTTCTCAAATTTACTTACCTGCCTTGGTTCAGTATCATTTAAAATTTTAATCCAAAATATATTAATATCAGTTCTGAAATTCTCAATTGACCCAACTTCAATGGTTTGAAGCGACGAGAGTTGCAAACATTCACAACCCTTGGAGTGGCATTTCATGCCCTGCTCCAGAGTGAATTTGTGGCTAGGGTTTCATTTAATCTGGCAGGAGTGTGGCAGAGGGGACTTTACCAACTTCCCACCTCCATGCAAGAGGGCCAGAAAGCAAACCTCTGTTTGACTGGTAGCTTGTGAGATGTGGAACTTCCACCTGCTTGAAAGGAAAAGGCCCCTACCACTGGTAATTTAAGGGCACATAATTTCATGGACTGTCAGCAAATGAAGTATCAATGACACTCCTGTTACTCTTCAACTGGTATGCCTGACTCTGCTGTGACCCAAACTAAATTCCACCCTTCATGTGAAGAAGTGTTTCCTAACATCAGTCCTGAAACACCCATGTCTAAATCTAAGCCAAAAATACAACTGAGGCACTGCTCTGCTAATCCATCTTTTTGTCTTCTCCTCCTCCAGTGTAGACTGCAGTAGTTTGGTAAAACATTGTTCACTGTCACAAATCCATATATCTTATTATGATTTTATTCAATGACCTTAAATAAAATGAAGGAGGAAACTGAGTTGGAAGATAACGTCACTACAGTGCCAAGAACACCCACAGAGATGTAGAGTTTATCATTACATGAACAGAAACTTTTAAATTCTGAACAGTTAGGGCGTTTCCTCAAAGCTAATGCTTTTTATTAATTTCATGAAACATGAGAATTTGATATGTTAGTAATTTTATTAATCAATAAAATATGTTCAAACATAATCAAGGTTCCACAGTCCTGCAACATTTCTTTGAAAAGCATTCTCTAAACGTAAAATGGCTATGCATTTAAAGACAAAAGATGCAAACATAATAACAAAGCTCAAATAGTCAATTCAACTGGCCAATCCTAGCTGAATGCAAGGAAGTATAGCATTACACCATGATCACATTCCCCAATTATTTTCAGCCCCATGAAAGCAGTATTTACTTCAAGTCAGGATAGCCCACACTGAATGCATTTCCCCAGAACTGAGGCTAAAATGGGCAACTAACCAAGATAGTTCATGTTCCAGGAAGTTTTAAATTACTTGCCTATAAATGCAATGAATGCTAATTTTCAAACTGAAAACAGCAAGGATTGCATACCAACCAATTAGATGTGAGCAGTTGCTGTAATTCTGTTTCAAATTCATTAAGTGTCTATTTGCAGCAAGGTAATGTGTATTGGTATTTCATTTCAATACATAAATACTGGAGATTTGATGGAATGATAAATACAATCAGCTATATGTCTCTGAAAATTCCTAACTGCATCTACTTACATTTGAAGGATACTTTATCTTAAGAGAAATGAAAGAACTATTTGTTCACCGCATTTCCTTAGTAAATTTAATATCAAACTAATGATTGAGATATGACATTTGAGGAGTGATTGATTAGGTTAGGATTGTTTTCACTGGTGTTCAAACAAATGAGGGACGGTCTCATAGAGACTTATAAAATTCTAATAGAGCTAAACGGGGTAGATGCAGGGAGGATGTTCCCAATAGTGGGTATGTCTAGAACCAGGGGCCACAGTCTGCAGATTCAGGATAGACCATTTAGTATGGAGATGAGGAGACATTTCTTCACCCAAAGGGTGGTAAGCCTGTGGAATTTGTTACCACAGGAAGTAGTTAATGCGAAAACATTGAATGTATAGTAGAGGCAGCTAGATACAGCACTTGGGGTGAATGGAATCAAAGGTTATGGAGAGAAAGCAGGATTAGGCTTTGAGTTGGACAATCAGCCATGATTGTGATAATTGGTGAAGTAGGATCAAAGGGCCAAATGACATCCTCCTGTTCCTATCTTCTATATTTCTATGTATGATCTGCTTTAATCTTGTCATAGGTATGTACAGATAGGTTGCCGCAGAGAATTTTTAAATCAACCCACTCAGAGAGGTATTACCTCTGGAGCAAGTGGAATCTGAACTTGAGTCTCCTGACTCTGAGGTAGGAACCCTACCACTGCATCATAAGAGCCTCTACAGGCCCAGTATACCACACCAATTAATAATCTGCAGCTGTATCTACATGTCAATGAAGCATTTAATGGAAAACCATTCATAAATTCATGAGGGGCATGCACAGGGTGAATAGCCAAGGCTTGTTTCCCCAGAGTCGGGGACCAAAACTAGACTGTATAGGTTGAAGGTGAGAGGGGAAAGATTTAAAAGGGACCTAAGGGGCAACAGTTTCATGCAGAGGGTGGTGCGTGTATGGAATGAGCTGCTGGGGAAGTGGTGTAGGCTAATATAATTATAACATTTAAAAGGCATCTGGATGGGTTCATGAATAGAAAGAGTTCAAAGTAGTATGAACCAAATGCTTGCAAAGGGGACTAGATTAATTTAGGATATTTGTTCAGCATGGATGAGTTGGACTGAAGGTTTTGTTTCCATGCTGTTTATCTCTATGACTCTATGACAAAGGAAAGGCTTAAATCTTTCTCTCAAAAGGAAAGTTCTGAAAATATGAAATTCTGTAACTGGGTAAACAAGGAAAAATGGTTTCCCTTCTTTGGCAAAGCAGTAACAAATGTAAAAACGCAAACAGTAAAAGCAGGATAAATGCAAATACAGATGCTGGATATCTAAAACACACACAGAGAATGCTGTAGAAACTCAACAGGTTAAACAGCATCTGTGGTGTGAGAAACACAGTGAACCTTTCCAGTCTGACATGATTCTTCTTCAGAACTGGATCTCAGAGCGGTTGTTACCCTCATCACCAGTTTTCTTCTTAAGTTAACATCCTTCCAAGAGGACCAGGATGCCAAAATGTTAAACAGCAGAAGGTTTATTATGGAAGTGTTCACTCTAAAGGCAGCAAGGTTAGAGAGGGAAATTTTGTCCCCACAAAAATGACCATTGTCATCATCATCATGTCACATGATCAGGCTCTTAAAGAGACAGTCCCCCACATTATACAAATGCACAAGACTTAAGTCAAACTTTAGAAGAGTCATATTGGACTTGTAATGTCAACTCAGACTCTCCACAGATGCTGCCAGACCTGCTGAGTTTGCTTCAATTATAGTAATACTCAGTTTTTGTCTGTCCAGAGTCTTTTGATTGGACCATTTAAAGAGAAGATCTGTAATTGGGCTAATATGGTAAGGAATGCCAGGCTTATTTGGAGGCCAACGGAGATGGAAAAGTCATGAGGCATGTGTGGCTGTCAGTGGTAGAGCAGCAGCAGTGGTGGTGGAATGAGGAATGCCAGGTGGCAATAAAAAATCAAAAGGTAATAAACATTCAAAAGCAAAATTACTCTGGCTAGAGAGATTGTTTCATTGAGGGATAGAATGGGACTGATATGTGAGGGATGGGAATAGCAAGACTCAGAAGAGGCTGGCACATGAGGAATGGAATGGGAAGAATGAAATGATATGGAAGTGGGTCAGTATGCAAAAGATTGATGGCATGGGAGGGTGGTATGTAAGGCAAAGATGAGACAATAAGATTTGTTATATGTGGCAAAATGGGCTGGGATAATTATGCAATACCTCCTGTCATTGAAAAACTATTCTCAGTGTTAAAACTGAAGTTTCATTGGAATTGAATCAAAGTGTGTTAAAAAAAATGCCAAGTGAATTAGAAGAATGCATCAGCTTTATCTCTATAGTCAAAGAAGAAGCTAACAGTATGTACCCTCCAGCGTGTTGACATAGTGTGACAGCAAAAGCGGAGCCAATGTAAAAACACAGATTCAATGAAAATTCAGTTGTGATGTTGGTATGGAAAATTAATCATAAATGAGGACTTTATCATAGAACATGTTAGTAGTTAAGGATGAAAAAAGATGCCAGAAATACTCAGCAGATCTGACAGCATTTATGGAGATAATAACAGAGTTAATAAGCAAAATGTTGTGTGAGTGATAATGGGAACGGCAGATGCTGGAGAATCCAAGATAACAAAGTGTGGAGCTGGATGAACACAGCAGGCCCAGCAGCATCTCAGGAGCACAAAATGTTCAATCCAACTTTTAAGTTCTGAGAACTTAGTTATAAACTTTCATACCACCATCAAGAATCTGATTTTGGTCTTTCATGCAATTAGGTTTCCCCATTCAACGTGCTCCTTGCTCCCTGCAGCAGCAACACAACGTTTTGCTAGATAACAAAGTGTGGAGCTGGATGAACACGACAGGCCAAGCAGCATTTGTTCATCCATCTCCACATGTTGTCTCAGTTATTTTGAAGCACCTGGATATCATGCATGCTCCTAAAAGACCAGGTCACTAGAATTAAGCTCTGCTTCCCAATTAAGTTCTACATGAGTTCACATTGTATGTCTTTAAATTCCCAACTCCGTACATAAGGTATGCATAGGATTGGACACTGTACTTGTTAGGCTTCGGAGTGAATAGCCAATGCTTTGCCTTCTGTGGAGAGTGTTCATTAGTACCATGCCATGATTATAATTGGATGGCAATGGCCTGAGTTGCAAAGGGCATGAAGGAAGGGAGACTGGAATGTAATGGGCTTGGGTCAAGCGTGGAAGTCCAACTGAGGAAAGGAGGCAGGCTGATCGAAGAAAGGTGGAGAAGCGGAGGATGTTTACCTGCAGGCGTCCACTTTGAAAGCCCAAGTGAAGCTTCTGGCTTGCAGTGATGAATTCCTGTACAGGGGTCCTTTAAATGTGCCCACAGGACCTTTGGCAACAGAAGGTAAAAGCAGGGGCGATGACTTTTAGCATGCATCCTCTGCATGAATTACCATGCCCCTCACGCATGCATATGTTCTAAATTGAGAACCTTGTGTAATCGTAAGAGAAAAGTCAGTCCAGCCCCAAATGGAAGTGATGCTCATTTCCGTTTCAACTGCTGAACTTTGACTGCATTATGAAAGAGTCTGTCCAGTGCTTCAGGTCATAACTATTTATCAGTTTTAAATTTCAAGTTTCCTTTATGCATGATTTTGACTTTAATAGGAAGCTGTTTTTCTTCAATGATAAATGCTGAAATTATAACAGGACGTTTTAAAGGAAATAGAATATTTATCCCCCAAATAATATTGGGTTCATCAGTTATAAATCTTCCTTTCTCCTCACTTCCCAATAGTCTTTCCTATTTTAATGACTGTAAACAGGTTATAAGGGCACATTCTTGACAAAGTCCTATTTATCTTTCAGGTCCTGTTTTTATATAATGACAGCATTATATAGCTTATTTTCAGAATAAGAGGTTTTGTTTTTATTCAAGTCTTTGGTGAAAAAATAATTAGAAAGTCCATATTTTTAAAAAGTACAGTTACAATAAAAATATTAATTTCACTGCAAATGTTTTGTGAATACCTGGTAATGTCAACATAGTACATGGATCAAAATAAGTGAGAGTTGGAATATCAGAGCAAAATGGTCAAGGCCATAATGAGATTTGATGTTCCTACACCACAGAATAATAAATCCAAAAATATACCATTTGAAAGATATTCAAAGAAACGGGGCATTTAAGGTAATGTTCCAACAACAGTAACCACATATATTTCAGAAATTTGTCATGGAAGATATAAATGATTTCTGTTAATGGAAGGAAACAGCAGTAAGGAAAAAGGAAATATGTTTTGAATGAAGACCACAATACTGGCGTCAAAAACCACTGTAGGGAATGATCACCCAACAATGATTTCCCCTATTTCAGCTCATTTGTGGCAAAGTATGGGCCCTCCATCCAGTTGAGCAGACAGAGTGCCAAAGCTGGGAGACCAATAGCATATCTTCCAATTCAGCCTACCACTCAGGTAAAAGAGAGGGAGAGCATGCCTTATCATGAGACAACCTCCCTGAAATTTTTAAAAGTTTTACGATGGGAAGATATCACAACATTTGAGCCAACAGCAGAGAAGAACTAAAAGATTGCCTGGATGTCTGGCCTACCAGGCAGGCATCTGGTTTAGTTCCTGACACTTCGGGAGGCCCACAGATTGACTCAAAAATTCCAGCCACCTTCTGTTCAATAGCCGTAAGTAGCTATTTGCTTTCCTTTTCCTTTTTGACCTAAATGAACGAATTGTTGATTGCTCATTGTCATGAAATATGTAGGTCAGTGAGTTTGGCCATTGATCCAGTTTCTTGGAAAATGGCCCAAGTGCAAGTAGGTGTCAGAAAATCCACACCATCAGCCTGAATATCCAGGCACACCTGCTTTCCTCCTCTTGCAACTTTTTCAGTTAGAATTGTTGTACAGACAAGTTTTTTTTTATTTTTATGTATTTTTGAATGTGGACTGAATAGGTACAGGACTGTTTTTAAAGCAAGTACTGCGGAAGGGATTGTTGCACTTTATAGACGCAAGTTTTGAAAATACATAGTAAGCGATGTTTACACTGTTGCTTTGCTCAGCCAGTAGGGGAGGGGGTTGGTGGGGGTTGGTTGCTGACTGGCTGGCACCAGGAAGTGTGCACAAAGTAAGATTCAACCAGCAGCAAGTAGCTGATTAGATGTAGAGTAGTGATCTGCTGTAATTAACTGAAGCCATTAGCTTGCCAAAAGCTATATGTTTGGCTCCAGAATAAATGAACAGCTGTGGGTATGAATGGTATGGCTTGAAGCCTCTGGATCTCCAGAAAAGGAAGTGGGGTAGCTCTAATCAGTCAAAAAAAACCTACAGCTGAAAGAAAGCCCGCTATCTTCCCTCACCAGTTGCTGTAAATTATTTCAACCAATAAGTCAATGTCATTGTAGTTTCAACTAGTGAAGTTAAATGTCAACTGACCACATTAATCTACTCGTAGCTAGTATCTGTTTATTTGTTAAAGTAATTATTGTTAAGTACAGAACGATAGTCATTGTTTTCTGTTCACCTGATTTGTCAAGACAGGGAAATTGAGGAACTTCTGCATACTTTGGTAAAAATCTGTAACTTCTGTAATGATTCAAGGAATAATGGGCCTTGATTTCTAGTGAATCATCCACCTGAGGTGTAACATAATGTGTTATTATAGAGCCAATGAGCTGATTTTGGGCTTTTTGGTTAAAGCACAGAAATTGGAAATAACCTAAATGCAAATAATTTTAATTAATACCTGCTGACTAAATTCAGGCAATATATTTAATTAAACACTGAAATTTGCCATGAAGAAAATGCCAGTTTACCAGACTTTCTAATATTTTCAGCTGAAAATGTTTTCAAAAAAATATTGTCAGGTGAAGGACATAAGGAACCGACAAAAGAGTTTGAATAGTTTGAGTGAGTAGACTAGACGACAACTTGGCAGGTAGAGGGCAATGTGGGAAAGTGTGAAATTGTCCATTTTGAAGAAAGAATTTTAAAAAGAACATATTATCCAAAGGTAAGAGATTGCAGAGCTCCAAGATTGAGACAGATCTGGATGTCCGCGTGCCTGAAGTAATCAGAAAAGCTAATAACATGCTATGGTTCATTGTGAAGGGTTTGAATGTGAGAGTAAGGAGGTTATTCAGGACATTTATAAGAATGCATCTGGAGCACTGTGTACAGAGCTGGTTACTTACAGAAGGATGTTAAGTATTGGAAGTCATTCAGAGAAGGTTTACCTGGCTAATACCTTGAATGAGCAGATTTTCTTATAAGGACACATTAGGCCTGTATCCTCTGGAACTTCAAAGACTCAGAGATGACATAATTGAAACAATTAAGATCCTTACGGTTTTGACTGGGTGAATGTTGAAAGGGAGTTTCCTCTTCTGGGAGGATCTGGAGCTCCGTAATAGTTTAAAACAAGTGATGAAGAAACATTTTATTTTTCCTTAGAGTCTTGTAAGTGTTTGGAATTTCCCTTCTCAAAAGTAAGCAGATGCAAAATCTTTAAATATTTTTAAGGATGAGGATAAAATATTATTCGGGATCAGCAGGACTATAGAGTTGAGTTAAAATCAGATCAGCCATGAGTTTATCAAATGATGGAGCAAATTCAAAGGGCTGCATGGCCCACTCCTGTTCCTTGTTTCTAAGTTTATATGTGCGATGCAGTAATGAACAGTGGGAAGAATCGGGAGGAAATGGAATAAAAATGAATACATCCAAGTATGAATTCTGAGTAATAACAATAAAAATTAAAGCTATCCTCAATCATGTGATAACCTTGTAACATTTACCATTGGGCACATAGTAATAATAAAGATAGACTTGGAATAAACAGAAGCCAAGTCAGCCCTGAATAAACACATTCTGGAACTGGACAAAAAAAAACCTGCAGATGCTAGAACCCCAGATAAACAAAGAGGAGACTAGAAGAACACAACATGCCAGGCAGCATCTGGAGGAAAGGAGAAGTCAACATTACCCTTCAAAGAATACGCAAAACGTTGACTTCTCCTTTCCTCCCAATACTGCCTGTGCTCTTTCATTCCAGAACAACTGGGTCTGAATTGTGAATTATTTCCTAACAGTTGTCCAACCATCAACAAATGCAACTTGTTTAGAAGTCAGGAGACTGATGAAATGAAGGTAAGCATTAATGGAGTGGAAAAGCTGAATACAATGACAAATGGAGAAAACCAAAACATTATTAAAAGTCCAAGTTAAAATGTGTGCATTCTTACTAATGACCTCAACAAAGTTCAAATAAAAGCATTATATTCCAAAAGGATTTGCAGAATCAAACACAAAAGTCCCAAGTGATAAAAATGTTCTTAATAACCATTTAGAATAAAGACATCTGGAACAAAATCAGACTGGCCACAAATTGTATTAAATTGTACAAATTTCTGGAAGCAATGTTGTTTTATATTGACACTTACTCAAAATTAAATGACGCACTAGAGAACAGCATCTGCAAAATCATAGCAACAAATGAAGAAAATAAAACAAAACAATTCATTGCATGGAAATTACCCAAGGAAAATATACCAACAGAAGCAAGTTTGACCACAGCATTTCACAAAACATCATCTTGTGAGGAAGTCACTTGGGATTATACACTTCTTTTATGAAGTGAAACTTTGTTCAGTGTCATGTTTATGTATACACATCTGCTGTAAAACTTAAGGGAATCAAATAGCAATTGTAAATAGATATGTAAATAGAAACTTACTTCAGCATTTTTTATCAATTTATTTGGGTAATTCATCCATAGTATTAAGCCCATCTGTCGTAGATGTTGGGCCTTTTCCAAACAAGAAATGTCGATATGCAAATCAACTCTCACTTGAGCCAAAAATTGCATCCTAAGATTTGTCATGAGTCAGATAGCATGTGTCATGTCTAACAATTGTAGTGCTCCAATATTCTTGTATAGCACATCTGAAATCTTATGAGAATTCCCTATTCTGCCAAATATTCCAAAAGACAGTAAACAAAACTAGTCAGACATACCTTCTATATGCAATTAATAATAACATTTATTTACAAATGCAGTTGTTAACAGAAGAAATGGGAAGCTCATGGTAAAATTACCTAGACATAGTAAAAATATATTCAGTGCTGAATGCTTTATTTATGGTATGTGCTTCATACAGACTGTGAATTAACTTTTGAAATGGGCACAAACTAAGACTTGCGAACATCCGTATCATGTGAAACAAAGCTGAGAATTAGATTGAAATAAGGCTCAGTGGCTGGGGCAAAGGCTTTATGAGTAAAGGAGCCTTTCATATCACAGACATTACTGTTAAGAGATTAATAATTTCCTCCTAAATTGTCTGCTACTGGACGTTGGCCATAACAAATTCATTTGCTTTCCCAATTTGTATGCTCGTGTATATTAGTATGTCAAAGAAAGACTGTCAAAGAAATTTTGACAGAGTTAATTGCTGAATGAAGTTCCGAGTACAAACAAAGCATTGACCCTTTTACAGAAGTTCAAGAAGGGTCACTGGACTCAAAATATTTACTCTGCTTTCTCTCTGCAGATGGTACCAGACCTGCTGAGTTTTTCTAGAAATTTCTGTTTTTGTTAGAGAAGAGGTAGAGCTGGGTATTGCTTAAAAAAAAGTGTGAGGTGATTCACTTTGGAAGGAGTAACAGGAATACAGCGTACTGGGCTAATGGTAAGATTCTTGGTAGTGTGGATGAGCAGAGAGAACTTGGTGTCCAAGTGCATATATCCCTGAAAGTTGCCACCCAGGTTGATAGGGTTGTTAGGAAGGTGTACAGTGTGTTAGGTTTTATTGGTGGAGGGATTGAGTTTCGGAGCCAGGAGGTCATGTTGCAGCTGTATAAAACTCTGGTGCGGCTGCACTTGGAATATTGCATACAGTTCTGGTCATCGTATTTTAGGAAGGATGCGGAAGCATTGGAAAGGGTTCAGAAGAGATTTACCAGGATGTTGCCTGGTATGGAGGGAAGGTCTTATGAGGAAGGGCTGAGGGACTTGAGGCTGTTTTCATTAGAGAGAAGAAGGTTAAGAGGTGACTTAATAGAGACATACACGATGATCAGAGGATTAGGTAGTGTAGACAGTGAGAGCCTTTTTCCTTGGATGGTGATGGCTAGCATGAGGGGTCATAGCTTTAAATTGAGGGGTGGTAGATATAGGACTGATGTCAGAGATAGGTTCTTCACTCAGAGAGTAGTAAGGACATGGAACGCCCTGCCTGCAACAGTAGTAGACTCGCCAACTTTAAGGACATTTAAATGGTCATTGGATAAACATATGGATGATAATGAAATAGTGTAGGTTAGATGGGCTTCAGATTGGTTTCACAGGTTGATGCAAAGTCGAGGGTCGAAGGGCCTGCACTGCGCTGTAATGTTCTACGCTCTATGTAACATACGTGTGGAACTTGATATTGTGTTTGTGGTGATTTCATCAAGGGACAATATATTGACGAAAAATAGGATAAAGTTAGATTCTTGGAGAATATTTGAGGTAATGATGTAGAAATGGAAAGAGAAGGTATTACATGAACTATTCCAGATACAACTGGATACATAAATGTAGAAGTAGGTGAGTACATCTAGCTGGATGACTGAAAAGGATTTATGGAGCAGAAGGATGCAGCCAACCATGTCAGCAGCTGCAGACAGGTCCAAAAGGACCAGGAAGGATAGTTTGCTATGGTCACAGTCACAGAGGATGCCCTCAATGGGTTTGAGAAGAATTGTTTCAGAATTGTGGCTGTGGGGAAAAAAAAACCTGATTGCAGAGATTCATCCGTGGAGTACTCAGAAAATTGAAATCAGCTTTCAGAGTTTTAAGAACTTTGGAGATGGGGCAAGGGTTTTCAAGGATAGAAGTTTAAGGATTTTTTTGTTTTAGAGATGACCAATGTTCCTTGTATGATACGTGACTGCACTTCAGAAAAGAATGAAATATGCAGTACACTGCAAGGTGTACAGAATCAGCCTTTTATTTAGGATGCAAAACACTCAGCCTCACAACAGTCATGAGGAGCAATAAACATGCCACCTACAACAAAGAAAAATTAGTTCAAATGTCGGCAATGAGAAGGATGACAATGCCTGATGAGGGAGAATGGTTAACAGTATTGGCTAACAAGGCAGTGTCAGGACAGGAAGTTAGGTAGTCAACAGTTTCACAGCAGTAGGATCAATAGAAAAGGAGGCAGAACACTTGTGAGAATCAAGCTAGGACAGGGCGTGAGGGGAGAAAGGAGAAAAGCTTGAAAAGGTGCAAGATCGGGCTCATTGAAAGTGTGGATGGGTTGCTCCAGTTTCATTTATTGGCTCACCCTCTACAAGACAAATTAACCCCTTTTCATGGAACAGTTAGTTAATGGCACAGGTCTCAGTCACATTTACTGTGACTTAAATATGATAAAAATATAGGCAGCCAGTTCAGATGAAAGGTCATCACCCTGAAATTTCACTTCATTTTACTTTCCAGGTTTACTGAATATTCTAATATTTCTGGTTTTGTTTCAAATTTTCAGATTTTTTTGGTAAAAAAATTCTTTATTTGTCCGGTGATGAAAACCCTGCTTAAATCACAATTTACAATCTTTTATACTTTGTAATGAGTGTGATTGTTATTTTAAAAAAAGATTATTTATCTAATTTGTCCTAAATAGTTGTCATAATAAAGAGTAATGAATGCCATTGAGTGATATTAACACATACAGTTCCCAAAACATCAATCGCCATATGAAACAAAGGGATCTTTGAATCCAAGGAGTATTTCTTCCACATTCAAAGATAACTAATTTTAGATCATAAAAACATGGAATAGACTGATTGTCAAAAAATATGTTCTTAAGGTTGAAAAGGGAAAAAGCTATTGGAAGAATACCTAAAGTAGGAACTTGTCCTGATAGGAATGCTTAGAAGAGGCTTGAATAGAGCATATTGTTGAGGGTGAGAAAAGGTTCATGTCCCATGACATCTCAGCATGTGAACTACATCCTCCTATCTTCAGAAGTCAAATAAACTGTGCAGAAAATTTTGCATTATTGTTGTTTACAAAATGAGATGAAGTTCTTAACTGTTTGCACAATCAGAATCATTATAGAAGCACACATTTCAGCCCACTGAGTCCACACTGACCCTCCAAAGAGCATCCCAACCTGACCCACAACCCCCTACACTATTCCAGTAAGTTTGCATTCCTCATGGCTAATCCACCTACATACACATCCTTCGACACTGCAGGACAATTTAGAATGGTCAATCCACCTAACCTGCATATCTTTGGACTGTCAAAGACAACCAGAGCAAACCCATGCAGACAAGGGGACAATGTGCAAACTCCACACAGACAGTCGCTCAATGATGGAATCAAATCTGGGTCCCTGGTGCTGTGAGGCAGCAGTGCTAACCACTGAGCCACTGTGACGCCTGTAGGTGTTACATGCTATGGGACAGCTCATTTGTGATGCAGAGTGCCACCAACAGCATGAGTTCAATTCCTACACTGGCTGAGGTAACCATGAAGGACTCCCCTTCTCAACATCTTCCCCCCAACCTGAGGCACAGTGACCCTCAGATTGAACCACCACCAGTCATCTCTCTCTAATGAGAGAACAGCCCTTTGGTCTGGTAAGACTATGGTGACTCGAGTCCCAAAGGCTGATAATAGAGATAGGGTGGATCAGTGCATAAAGACAAAGTTAGAATGGAACAGTAACAGTCATGTCATCACCCTGAGTCCATACAGCTAGCAGGCTAAAGTAAAACCTGTACACATCCTAAATTGATTGTAACTGCCAGTACCCTCTAACACTTAACTCCTCTAGAGTATTTGGGATGAATACGTGAGAGGAGATAACTCATTTGCAAAGGCTAATGGATGTAAGTGCCTTTTGGCGGGCTCCACTGGCTCTCAATTGCATCTCAGGTTTGAAAGGTGAAATATTCCCTCCACTCCCGTGCCACCATCCCATGAGGCAGTGTCCCAACTTCAATCTTCCACCAAGCTCCCTCCAACTAATTCCAAACAGCCCCAATTAATTTTGATAAAGGAGGGGAATCCAAGAAATATTTTAAGATTACAATAAACTATTCTTCAGGAATCTGAGTTCATTGCCAGGATTGGCTCTCACCAATTGTTCAGAGTGGGGATGTTGATGGTGATTGCACATTGTACTGCGCCATTTACAACTTCTTCTATAGAAATAGCCTATTCACATGTGCAGCAAGAGTTGGCCAACATTCAGGTTTGTGATGTCTTCAGTCTTAAATAACATTTAAACCTTACAGATGCCAGGCAATGATCATCCCAATAAGACTGAACCTAATGTTTAATTAAACTTACCATTGTTGCATCACCCACTATCCACATCCTGGGGGCTACCATTGATAAGACGCTGAACTTGCCCAACCATATAAATACTGTCATAACACAGTAGAGAACTGGAGGAACACAGCAGGCCAGGCAGCAACAGAGGAGCAGGAAAGTTGATGTACAGCTAAAAGAAAGGGAAGAAATGGGAGAATGCAACAAGTATAGTGAAAAGAAAGGGAAGACCCTTCTGAAGAAGGATCCCAAACCAAGAGTTCAACTTTCCATCTCCTCTAATGCTGCCTGGCCTGCTGTGTTCCTTCAGTTCCAAACTCTGTTGTCTCTGACTCCAGCATCTGCGGTTCTTACTATCTCCATACAAACACTGTTCCTACAAGAGCAGGTTAGAGGCTCCCTGACACCTGTCTAACATTTCCTGGACAGAAAGTAGGTCTGTGATGAAACATTATGTTTACCATAGAGTACAGTTGTAACTACATTTAGTGATTTCAATACTGTCTAGAACCAAGCCGCCGACCTGACTAGCACACTTTCCACCTTCTTAAACATTTATTCCATTCACCAGTGACAAACACTGTTACCATCTTGAAGGAAGAGAACAGTAGACACATGGGAATATGCAAGTTGCCATCCAAACCAAACACCATCCTGACTTGGATGTATATCCTCTTTCCCTCACTTTTTTGTGGGTCTCTACCCTGTAACTCCACCATAGAAGTACTGTGGATCTACCTACATCAGATGAACTGTAAATGTTCAAGAGAATGGCTCACCATCACCCTGTCACAGGCAAATTCAAGCTAGGTAATACATTGCATGACCGAAATTTTTTAAGCACACACTTCTTTAAAAATTGGCACTGTGAACACATTTGAGTTAATGTGGATGTTGGCATGACTTAACTTTTTTAGCATACAGCAAGCAATGATGTGTCAGATCGCATCCAGTAGGAGGAGTGGGTAATCTGAAGAAATTCCTATCCCTGGCCCCCAGTCCCATTTTCAGTCCATCATTTGCCTTGAGAGATAAGGGCAGAGATTCAGTGTGGAAGCTAGGATCAATGGCTGTGATCTAACTAGACCAGGGTGGGGTTAGGTAGAAAGGGACTTCCAATAACTCCTAGAATAGAAAACATTTAAGAGGAAAAAGGAAACAAAATTCCTTGCAATTCTAAATTGTGCTTCAGCGTAAATTACCTAATTCACACTTCACAATACACAGTTTGTGCTCTGTTATAACCCTGTTAACAATGAATTTACTTATTTTATAAGCTTTTGAAGATGAAAGAGTAGAGTCCTCAGCTTGGATTCAAATATTTTCCAGAAGATTGAAAACCATTCATTGGTTAATTTTGGAAATCAGATGCATTCTTACACAGTCAGAACTTTCCAAACTTCAAGAAGCCAGAAAGGCCTTTAAAAAGGTGGATTTTTCACTGCAGCTTGATTGAATATATATGCTGATCAGTTTTTCTCAATAACATTGTCACCAGATCTAGTAAAAACTATTTTTGCAAGTCTGAAACCCAACACAAATAAAAGCGTGGATAAGAGATTAGAAATTAGTACATGGAAGTCAATAAATTCAATTTCTGTAACTTCCATTCTCCATCCCATACCCACAAAATATCAGAAGCATTATGAATCATCCAGACTGGTATCCAAGGACAAATTTCCAATCCACTCTCTAACAAATCAGGGTTTTACATCAAGAGTATTGCCTCATACAAAATTTGTTTCCTCACCAAGGAGCAAAGATTTATTAAAAATTAACTCCAGGTAATTCTAAGAAGCACGGTGATCATGATCATTGGATTTCATCAAACTTCCAGTTCAATTGATCAGGGCCAAGCACAATTGGATTCTGAGCTGAATCTTACCAGAAATTGACTAAGAATGACTAAGAATCATTTTTGTCAAGCTCCATAGATCATTTCTTTCTGTCAGGCCCATTGTGTTTTCTTACACTATCTTCCAAAACTTACTTCATTCACCATGACCATGCCCATATGACACACAATCATTGAATTTTCCCACTTGCCTTGGGAAATGCACTTACCACTACTGGAAGCTCCTGGGATTCATGGCACAGGTGTCCATATTAGACACCTAGCTGTAGGCCTTCTCAAGTCGTCCATCACTGTGCGTTAAATGGGAAGGCAACCACCAACAAACACTTCTCAAGACACATAAGTAGCATGTCTACTACTTCATTTCACACACAAGTAAGTTTAACCTCTATCACTGCTTAGGATCCAAGCCACACATCCTACCCAGCATTAGCCAAACCCGATCTTACAACCCTGTACCAGTCAGTGCTACTATTTTTCTAATGTCCAATGTAGTCTAACATCTTATCATTGGGATAATGTGTAACCAGCACACACAGCAAAGCCTTCAAACAGTTCAAAACATTCATTTGTGTTCAAAAACAGCAGAAGCCAACAATGATCAGACAAGCAAAGTTGCATTTGACTCTTGAAACAGAAATGAACTGCTTGACTTTCAAACACCAACAAACTTTGTTTGATGAACTCAGTTTTGTTAGCATACTGTTAGACTGAAAGTGACTAACAGTTTCTTTAAGATCTGATCAAAACGATTATAGGAAGACACAGCCACCTTGATATAAAGCAAATTTATTAGCTTTCTCTGCTTTAGATATGTGTAAACTAATGAGAGAATTAATTGGCTTAAATTAGTTCAGATAACTCAAAAAAACAAGTCTTACTGCCTTCTGCCTATCCAGGAATCATGGGAAATGGCTGACACTCAGAGCTCTATATTGGGTTCTGTGCCCCTGGTCGCGAACCCAGTTCGATGGGGAATGTCCCGGTCTTTCAAACCCCAGTCCAATGGGGAACATCCCAGATTCACAAATAGGCGACACTGCCTACAATTATGTCTGTAGCTCTCGTCATTACCCCTGAGGCTGGCCCTACACTTTAGTCTTGCCCAGCATTGTGCTCCACATTCCCCCATTGAGGGCAGGGTGACTGCTGACACTCCCCACCTCCTGCAATACCAAAGGTCTTCCCATTGTAATATCCCCTCTCTGCATTCGATGTCAAATGCCCCCTCTTTACCATTCTTATCAGCTTTGCATGCCAGCTTGCTGCCTGCCACCCCCATCATTGATTTCCCCAACTTTTCTACCATGACAGGGTCCCCTGTTAATGTCACCCCTCCAAGCTGTAGGGGTGAGATTGATGTAGCATGATGCTGTACAATAGCATGAACATCCCTTTGACTGATCACATCTGACAACTCTGACAAGCTGCCTACCTTTGTGTATGCATTAAACAGCAAGTCACGACAGAAGTTTGACCCCTGACAGAGGTATCAAGTACCAGAGGATGAGCCAAGGCATTGATGCTGTGAGCAATGAAGCAGGCACAAAATAAGTGAGTGTTAAAAGAACACAAGGGCAGCCCTACGATGCACCCTTGTCCAATCAATGAGGTGGGTGCCTGTCTCAGTACGTTTCTGAAGAGGGGTCCTGACCCAAAACATTAACTTTCATAGTCCTCTGATGCTGCCTGGCCTGCTGTGTTCCTCCAGTTCCACATTATGTTATCTCTGGCTCCAACATCTGCAGTTCTTTCTATCTCTGTCTCTGTACGCAAAGTGTCTTTGTAGCAGTAATGTAATGAAAGGTGCCAGTTTGTCCAGAGTGTAACACTGAAATGCATAACCTCATGGAGGTGGATTGGAGATGTGCCATTATAATGCTGTAAAGCTGGTATATATTGGGTGCTAATGCTAGTGAACAGGTGGAGGGGAGGGTTGCAATTGCTGCTCATGAGTGTTCCCTGAGATGTCCTGGTGTCCTAGTTGGAGGTCAGGTCAATTTTTTCACCATGCCTCATGTCCTTCTGGAGCTACAAAGTTTCTGTCATCAGTTTCTGCTCTATATAACATCTCTCTAGAATACTGGTGATGGAAGACCACATTCAACAAAAATATGTGTCACTGAGAAAAAGCTGCAGCTACATTTTTTGCTGATTGACAGCTTTCAGTGTTAAATTTACTTTGGTTATTCTTAATCTATGAAATTTCATTCAAGCGATGTCTCGTTTAGTTTTTGATTAGAGTTTAGTAAAGGTGATAAGGAATTCATGCCCATCTGATGTACAAGTCACCGAGATCACTTTGTTCATAGGGAGGAATTTCAGGAATTTGTGTTCAATGCTTTCATGAGATAGGTAAGCTGCAAACAGCGAAGACCAATAGAATTTTTGAAAGTTGTTTGGGTGTGCAAATGGTGTACTTGTCGTGAAGTGAACTAGAATTTGATATGAAAGTCAGATCTTCTGATGTTATGCTTGTTCTAAAGTACATTCTGCAAAAGAAGATGCCGCTGTAGAGGATGGAACCAGTTGAAGGTGGTGCATATAGCTTAGTGGTATAGTGATTACGGTAAAACCTGCAGTCCCAGAATCAGCGTATTGATTGCAGATCTGAAATAATTATCTACAATTTTTTGCAGTTACATTTTTATCCGTTGAAAAAAAAAGGTTTTCCAAATTGAGGTTGTTGACTTGTTCGCTGAGCTGGCTTGTTTTCATTCAGCCATTTCGTCACCATTCTGGATAGCATCATCAGTGAGGCCTTCAATGAAGCAATGTTGTTCTACTCTGCTGGAATTTATACTGTCCAGTCCGTTACGGTGAATGGTGTCATTTCCAGTTTTGTTCTCTAGGCGTTTCTATATGTGTTTCAATTCTAAACATTTGTTGACTGCATTAAGGGTTGAGAACCATGCCTTAGGAAATTCCCATGCATGTCTATGTTTGGCTTAGGCTACTATAGTTACGTTTTCCCAGTTAAACTGATGGCTTTCATTGTCCGAGTGTACTGATTTAAGGAAAGCTTATTGTGTTGTTTTGCTGCTAGCTGATGTTCATGTATTCTGATGGCTAATTTCTTTCCTGTCTGAAAGTAATGTTTATGGCAGGCATTGTGTGGTTTTCCAAAATTGCCTTTCTTAATGGCCTGACTTCACTTTGAAAGTTATGTCCTCTGTCCTTAAGCCAGCATCCACGAAACTCCTGTCAAGTCCCTTGATCTCTGTCAAATCTCTTCTTAACCTGCAATATTCCAGACAATACAAGCCTAATTTATTAGATTAGATTAGATTAGGTTCCCTACAGTGTGGAAACAAGCCCTTCAGCCCAACAAGTCCACACTGCCCCTTGGAGCATCCCACCCAGACCATTCCCCTATAGCCCACACACTCCTGAACACTATGGGCAATTTAGCATGGCCAATTCACCTAGCCTGCACATCTTTGGACTGTGGGAGGAAACCGGAGCACACGGAGGAAACCCACGCAGACACGGGGAGACTGTGCAAACTCCGCACAGATAGTTACCCGAGGGTGGAATTGGACCCAGGTCCCTGGTGCTTCGAGGCTGCAATGCTAACCACTGAGCCATTGTGCCACCCGATTTATGATAATCTATAATTAAACTGTGGGACACCTGGTACATGCCAGTGTATCTGCACCACGCTTCTACCAAGGACAATACCCAGTTGTAAACTGAACTTGAAACATTCCCTCAAAAACTAAACAGAGATACTGGTGCAGCTAAATCATACCTGAAGGTCGGGGATGTCAGTGCTGAATGTGATGAGATACTTAGAGTACTTAGGCTGACTTCTCTGAGTATTTGCAAGTTTTATATCCTCATATACTCTAAATCTCACCTTCAGCTAGCTTCTACTGTCCTTTCACCTTCCATCCCAATGTCCAACTTCCCCTCCCCACTAGTTTTTTTTTACACAGATTGCTTGTCTCAGCCTGCTTATATCAGGGCTATTAAAAAGTTTACAAACAAATCAATGTTGTAACCTGAAGAGTAACTACAAGACTTGCCCTTGCCTTTATTACCCTGTTGTCCCATCAAATGCTTTTTTTTCAATCTCCTCATTATTCCCGGACAGAAATCTGCAGGTGCATTTTATATCTTTTTAACTTGGACGAGAAGGAAATGTTTGTACTTTACAGGCATATAAGTTTAAAAAGATAATTCTCCGGACCATTAATTATGGGACAATAGATTTTTCTGATTAAGCAAATTGACCAGTAAAAAACTGAAACCCAGACACTTGCCAACTCAAAGGCACTTACAGGCTCATGATCATACACAAATACACATGGCTTAATTAAACTCTAATTAGAGCTCATGATGAACAATTAAATTCCCAATACAAGACTGTGGTAACTATTTACCTGACTCACTATTAAATATTTAGCACATACAGTCAATTCAGACAGAGTCAACATAATATCTCTCAACTATATAACAGCATATATATATGAACTTTTAGATTGATTATTTACTACATGTACATGGAGCTGGCATTAATCCAACCAGAACACTCCAAATCATGTCAGAGTAGTGCTAAGTACATTAAAGGGCATGTAAAGTGCAGTGCGCAGGGCAGAAGCAGTAATTGTAGAAATAGATGCTATGTTACTCCTGTCTAAATTTAGGAAATAGGAGCATTTAGATACCTAAATTTGTAAACACTCCACTCAAACAATGGTTGAAACAGAGCCTGTGAATTTCAACATAAGATATGAAACATTTATTAGCAAAATAGTTAATAGTTGGTTGTAATTTAACATTTTCTTAAAAATTAGACAATCTTTCCAAGGTTGAAGATACATTTGATCAACTTCTTTTGAGAAATAAAACTGCTTTCAAGTTCCTTGATCATTTATTTTCTATTATGAAATAGTAGAGTAAGGCACTTCACAGATATGTTTATATAAAACATTGAAGTGGAAATAAAATCATAGGTTTGCATTATTTCTTTTCCTTCCAACAAAAATGTCCCTTGATTCTTTAAAAAGTAACATATAGTTGATGTCATCCATTTATAACTGTAGCTATCTAGCTGTTAACAAGTAATCTTACAAAGAGATAAAAGATCTTACTTGCTACAAAACTAGATTATATGTAACTACATTCAATTACTCCAATGTTCCACTGTTTTGTAACTTATTAAAGACATTCCTTTTAAAAAAAAATTCAAGTTTTCAACCTTTCCATCATGAACCTACCTCTTCCTATCCAAAGTATACACTTCCACTTTGTACAAGTTCGACTGTAGAAATATCAATAGATATGTCAATCAACCCCCAATCCATGGCTGAAGAAACTGGCTACACTCCAGGATGTAATATCAATGTGAATTGTCTTTTAGAACTGAAAAGCAAGCTAATAAGTTTCTGGTTACTGGGTCCTCCTGGGTTGTACCCCGAGCTACATTTCACCATCACTCTTTGGTTCTCAAATTGCATTCATTTTACCTTCTCTTTAACGTTGTAGTGGGACGTAAAGTATTAAACATTTCTGAACTCAGGCTCCTGAACCTTATGAGTAAAGTTTCATGCAATTTGCATGTAGCAAACACGTACCCAATGGATTAGAAGGAGAACACAATACCATGTTTTTTGACACAGACATGACTATATAAATAGGTAGCAATATTAGATATCACGTGACAAATCTATGAAGTATGCTAAACGTCCATGTCAGACCTTGATCTGCAGGGAGCCAAAATTGTGGGGTACTGCCTGCCAGGTCACCCCCTTCACTGTAATCACTTTACAAATGGAGATGAGAAAGTCTCCCTCTGGTGGTATCCCAGATACAGAGCTGTTTTACAAATATTCCTTTGGACTCATATCCATAAAACTTGAAAGGCAAGGTCTATTTTAAAAATAGAGCATAGAACAGTGCAGCGCAGGAGTAGGCCCTTTGGCCAACCATGTCTTTATCAGCCATGATGTCATTCTAAACTAATCTAATGTGCCTACACATTATCTTTATCCATCTATTCCCTGCCTGTTCATGTGTATGTCTAAACATGTCTTAGTTGCTGCCATCATAACTGCTTCTATTACTTCCCCTCGCAGCATGTTCAGCAACTAAGATCCGCTGCATTAAAAAAAATTTCCTCTCACATATCCTTTAAACTTCCCCCTTCTTACGTTAAATCCATGTCCCCTTATATTTGATATTTCCATCCGGGGAAATGAATCTGATTATCCACCCTGTCCATACCTTATAATGTTATACTGTCCTATCAGGCCACTCCTCAGCCTTCGTCCCTCTTGAAAACAATCCAAGTCTATCCAAGCTCTCTTTATAGCTAATACACTCCCAACCAGGCAAAACCCTAATAAAACTCTTTTGCACTCTCTCCAATATCTCCAGATCCTTCCTATAGTGTGGTGATCAGATATTGCACACAATATTCCAATGAGGCCTAACTAAACTTTTATACGGCTGCAATGTGACTTGACAACTTTTATACTCAATGCCCTGAATCATGAAGGCAAGCGTGCTGTCAGCCTTCATTACCACCTAAAACACTTGTGTTGCCAGTTTCAGGGAGCTCTCTCCAAAGCTCTCGCTGTATATCACTGTACCTGAGAGTCCTGGGTACTTAATTCTTGCATTTGACCTCCTAACGTGGATCAGATTTATCCAGATTAAACTTCATCTGCCATTTGTCTGCTCAACTTTACAGCTGAACTATATCCTGCTGTATCCTTTGGCAACCTATCCACAACTATCCACCAATTTTTGCTTCATCTGCAAACTTACCAGACTAACTGTATTTTCATCCAAATCACTTAAATATTTTACAAATAACAGAGATCTCAGGACTGATCTTTGCGGAACACCACAGTTCATAGACCTCCATGACTACCTTCTATCTTCCATGACTAAGCGAATTTTGTATCCAACTTACCAACTCACCATGAATCTCATGTGAATTAATCTTCTGGATCAGTCTACTATTAGAGACCTTGTCATATGTTTTAGTAAGGTTTACGTAGACAATAACCACTGCCATAACCTCACTAAACCAGCTTTGTCATTTCCTCAAAAAATTCAATTGAGTTTGTGAGACAAGACTCCCCTGCATAAGGCTATGCTGACTATCCCTGATAAGTCCATGCTTCTCCAAATGTGAATAAATCCTCTCCCTAAGAATCTTCTCCAATAATTTCCTGACCACTGATGTAAGGCTCACTGGCCTATAATTTCCTGGATTATCCCTGATGTCCATCTTAAACAATGCTGCAACAGTGGCTAATCTCCAATTTTCTGGAACCTCACCCATGTCTAAACAGAATACAGAGATCTTTATCAAGGCTACAGCAATCTCCTGGACAACAAAACGTGAGGCTGGATGAACACAGCAGGCCAAGCAGCATCTCAGGAGCACAAAAGCTAACGTTTCGGGCCTAGACCCTTCATCAGAGAGGGGGATGGGGTGAGGGTTCTGGAATAAATAGGGAGAGAGGGGGAGGCGGACCAAAGATGGAGAGAAAAGAAGATAGGTGGAGAGAGTATAGGTGGGGAGGTAGGGAGGGGATAGGTCAGTCCAGGGAAGACGGACAGCTCAAGGAGGTGGGATGAGGTTAGTAGGTAGGAGATGGGGGTGCGGCTTGGGGTGGGAGGAAGGGATGGGTGACAGGAAGAACAGGTTAGGGAGGCAGAGACAGGTTGGACTGGTTTTGGGATGCAGTGGGTGGAGGGGAAGAGCTGCGCTGGTTGTGTGGTGCAGTGGGGGGAGGGGGCGAACTGGGCTGGTTTAGAGATGCGGTGGGGGAAGGGGAGATTTTGAAGCTGGTGAAGTCCACATTGACACCATTAGGCTGCAGTGTTCCCAAGCGGAATATGAATTGCTGTTCCTGCAGCCTTTGGGTGGCATCATTGTGACATTGTAGGAGGCCCATGGTGGACATGTCATCTAAAGAATGGGAGGGGGAGTGGAAATGGTTTGCGACTGGGAGGTGCAGTTGTTTGTTGCGAACCGAGCGGAGGTGTTCTGCAAAGCGGTCCCCAAGCCTCCGCTTGGTTTCCCCAATGTAGAGGTAGCCACGCCGGGTACAGTGGATGCAGTATACCACATTGGCAGATGTGCAGGTGAACCTCTGCTTAATGTGGAAAGTCATCTTGGGGCCTGGGATAGGGGTGAGGGAGGAGGTGTGGGGGCAAGTGTAGCATTTCCTGCGGTTGCAGGGGAAGGTGCCGGGTGTGGTGGGGTTGGAGGGCAGTGTGGAGTGAACAAGGGAGTCACGGAGACAGTGGTCTCTCCGGAAAGCAGACAGGGGTGGGGATGGAAAAATGTCTTGGGTGGTGGTGTCGGATTGTAGATGGCGGAAGTGTCGGAGGATGATGCGTTGTATCCGGAGGTTGGTGGGGTGGTGTGTGAGAACGAGGGGGATCCTCTTGGGGCGGTTGTGGCGGGGGCGGGGTGTGAGGGATGTGTTGCGGGAATTACGGGAGACGCGGTCAAGGGCGTTCTCGATCACTGTGGGGGGAAAGTTGTGGTCCTTGAAGAACTTGGACATCTGGGATGTGCAGAAGTGGAATGGGTCAACCAGGGCAGGCAGGTTTGTGGATTTTGGGAAGGAGATAGAAACGGGCCGTGCGGGGTTGGGGAACAATGAGGTTGGAGGCTGTGGGTGGGAGGTCCCCTGAGGTGATGAGGTCATGAATGGTGTTGGAGATGATGGTTTGGTGCTCGGATGTGGGGGTCATGATCAAGGGGGCGGTAGGAGGTGGTGTCGGAGAGTTGGCGTCTGGCCTTGGCGATGTCGAGGTCAGTGCGCCATACTACTACTGTGCCACCCTTGTGTGCCCTGGTCGACCCATCGTCTCAGCCTGCTCCTGCCCCACCGAACTCATCTCCACCTATCTGGACTCCATTTTCTCCCCTTTGGTCCAGGAACCCCCTACCTATGTCCGTGACACCACCCACGCCCTCCACCTCCTCCAGGACTTCCAATTCCCTGGTCCCCAACACCTCATTTTCACCATGGATGTCCAGTCCCTATACGCCTGCATTCCACATGCAGATGGCCTCAAGGCCCTCCGCTTCTTCCTGTCCCGCAGGCCCGACCAGTCCCCCTCCACCAACACCCTCATCCGCCTAGCCGAACTCGTCCTCACCCTCAACAACTTCTCTTTTGACTCCTCCCACTTCCTACAGACTAAGGGGTGGCCATGGGCACCCGCATGGGCCCCAGCTATGCCTGCCTCTTTGTAGGTTACGTGGAACAGTCCCTCTTCCGCACCTACACAGGCCCCAAACCCCACCTCTTCTTCCATTACATTGATGACTGTATCGGCGCCGCCTCTTGCTCCCCAGAGGAGCTCGAACAGTTCATCCACTTCACCAACACCTTCCACCCCAGCCTTCAGTTCACCTGGGCCATCTCCAGCACATCCCTCACCTTCCTGGATATCTCAGTCTCCATCTCAGGCAACCAGCTTGTAACCGATGTCCTTTCAAGCCCACCGACTCCCATAGCTACCTAGAATACACCTCCTCCCACCCACCCTCCTGCAAAAATTCCATCCCCTATTCCCAATTCCTCCGCCTCCGCCGCATCTGCTCCCACGATAAGACATTCCGCTCCCGCACATCCCAGATGTCCAAGTTCTTCAAGGACCGCAACTTTCCCCCCACAGTGATCGAGAACGCCCTTGACCGCGTCTCCCGTATTTCCCGCAACACATTCCTCACACCCCGGCCCCGCCACAACCGCCCCAAGAGGATCCCCCTCGTTCTCACACACCACCCCACCAACCTCCGGATACAACGCATCATCCTCTGACACTTCCGCCATCTACAATCCGACACCACCACCCAAGACATTTTTCCATCCCCACCCCTGTCTGCTTTCCGGAGAGACCACTGTCTCCGTGACTCCCTTGTTCGCTCCACACTGCCCTCCAACCCCACCACACCCGGCACCTTCCCCTGCAACCGCAGGAAATGCTACACTTGCCCCCACACCTCCTCCCTCACCCCTATCCCAGGCCCCAAGATGACTTTCCACATTAAGCAGAGGTTCACCTGCACATCTGCCAATGTGGTATACTGCATCCACTGTACCCGGCGTGGCTTCCTCTACATTGGGGAAACCAAGCGGAGGCTTGGGGACCGCTTTGCTGAACACCTCCACTCGATTCGCAACAAACAACTGCACCTCCCAGTCGCAAACCATTTCCACTCCCCCTCCCATTCTTTAGATGACATGTCCATCCTGGGCCTCCTACAGTGCCACAATGATGCCACCCAAAGGCTGCAGGAACAGCAATTCATATTCCGCTTGGGAACACTGCAGCCTAATGGTATCAATGTGGACTTCACCAGCTTCAAAATCTCCCCTTCCCCTACCACATCCCTAAACCAGCCCAGTTCGTCCCCTCCCCCGACTGCACCACACAACCAGCGCAGCTCTTCCCCTCCACCCACTGCATCCCAAAACCAGTCCAACCTGTCTCTGCCTCCCTAAACTGTTCTTCCTGTCACCCATCCCTTCCTCCCACCCCAAGCCGCACCCCCATCTCCTACCTACTAACCTCATCCTACCTCCTTGAACTGTCCGTCTTCCCTGGACTGACCTATCCCCTCCCTACCTCCCCACCTATACTCTCTCCACCTATCTTCTTTTCTCTCCATCTTCAGTCCGCCTCCCCCTCTCTCCCTATTTATTCCAGAACCCTCACCCCATCCCCCTCTCTGATGAAGGGTCTAGGCCCGAAACGTCAGCTTTTGTGCTCCTGAGATGCTGTTTGGCCTGCTGTGTTCATCCAGCCTCACATTTTGTTGTCTTGGATTCTCCAGCATCTGCAGTTCCCATTACCTCTGACACAACAATCTCCTGCTTTGCCTCTGTCAATGTCCTGTGATAGATGCCATCAGGCCCTGGAAACTTAACTGCCTTAAGGCTTGTTTGATTGTATCCCTCGCCCGAATACAGACAGACTGACAGATGCAGTTAAGCAAGAAATTGTAAAGGAAATGTAAGAATTATAATTTTCCAGTTCAGTTAAACAGTTTCAAATGACAGAGGCCAAAACTTCATGCAATCTGTAGATAATGAGTTATTTACAAGCACATTAGATTTTTACTAATTTCAACGTCACTGCTGAATGCAAACAAGTTCAGTAGATTTTGTGAATGGTTTACTTACATTTTACAGACTGGGATTCTTTTCTCAGAATGTTCAACAATTCTTTAATTGGACAGAAAACTAGAGAATAAAACATAGCAGCCAATCCCAGAGTTTCCAAAATCACACAGTACCTGGCAAAAACCAGTCATGACCAGTTTTCTCCCTTCTCTTTTTTGATCAACAATTCTCTGTGATTGGCTAGATATCACAGGCTCTCCCCGATTGACCAATTCAACGTCCAGCTAGCTGCCAGCCCTGGCCATTGCAGCATGTTGTGTACAATATGGTCAGCCACCTTCAGAGAATTATACACTTGAACCCCAAGGTCCCTCTGCTGCTCTCCTCCCCTCAAAGTTGTACTCTTAAACCTGTATTGTCATTCAGAGATAGAAAGAGCTACAGATGCTGGAGTCAAAGTAAATACTGGAGCTAAAGGAACACAGCAGTTCAAGCAGCGTCAGAAGAGCAGGAAAGTCTTCATTTCTGGTTTATACACTTCACCCAGTCCTGATGAAAGGTGTAAATCTGAAACGTCAACTTTCCTGCTCCTCTCATGTTGCCTGAGCTGCTGTGTTCCTCCAAGTCGACACTGTGTTGACCTTGCATTAGCTTCCCATGCTTCTTCTACCAAAATGCATTACCTCATATTTCACTGCATTAAAATTCATCTGTCAGGTTTTTACCCATTTGGCCAACTTTGCAGTGTCTCCCTGAAGTCACTCACTGTCATCCTCATAATTCACTATTCTCAATAGCTCGGCATTATGTGCAAATTTAGAGATTTTGTCTGTTATACATATTTTCAAATTATATATTTAAATCCACAAAATCAGGGGCACCATTACCAATACCTTGAGAACGCTAATTTCAACTCACGTCCAATCTGAGAAATGCCCATCTATACTTACACTCTGTTTCCCATCTTTTAGACAACTTCTAATCCACGCTGCCAAAGACCCATTCATCCCAACCATTTCCAAATTGCTAAATGAACAGCCATGTGGCACCATATCGAATGCTTTCTGAAAGTCCAAATACACAACATGCATAGCAGAAACCTCAGCTACTGCTTATATCATCTCGTCAAAGAACATAATTAAATTTGTCAGATGCGTCCTGCCCTTGACAAAGCCACATTGAATATCTGTTCATTTATTTTTCCTCTAAGTGTATGTTTGTCTTATTTTGTATCGTGGCTTCCATCAGTTTTGCCTCTACTGATGTCAAGCTGACATGTCTGTAGTATCTTGCATTATCCTTTGTCCCTCTCTTAAACAATGGCATCCACATTTGCAACTGTCCAGCCCCTGAGATTAATCCAGTATTCAGAGACGCCTAGAAAATTTCTGTCAACAGCTCTGTGATTTACTCCCTTATCTCTCTCAGCAATCAAGGATGCATCCCATCCAGGTCCAGTGACTTCTCTACCTGGAGTTCTGCCAGCGTTTTTATCACCTCTTCTTTATCTATCACTGTCCCGCTTAATTGTTCAACAGTCTCATTTTTAATTGAACCTTTATAATCATCTTTTAATTTGGTAAAGACAATAGCAAAGTATTTATTTAGTACTTCTGCCATACCCTTTACTCTTCAGTTTGTCCTTATGTGCCCCACTGTTGCTAATCTTTTACTTTAACATGCTGAAACAACATTTTACTATTTGTTTTAATGCAGTCTGCCACCCTTGCCTCATTCTTCAATTTAGCCTTTCTTGTTCCAGCCTTAATTTCTCTCCGCATTTGAGATATCCTTCCTGATTTCTGTTGCTTTTATTTTGCTGGCATGCATCATTTGCCTCCTTTTTCTTCCTTTATTTCATCAATATCCTTAGTCATCCACGGTACTTTTGCTTTAGATGTTGCTTATTTATTTCTTATGCGTATGTATCAAGCTTGTACATTTTTCATTTCTTATGAAAGTTTCTCATTCTTCGTCCACTATTTTATCCATCAAAATGCATTTCTATTCAACCTACTGTAGTTCAACTTGTAGACCCTTTTAATCTGCCCTTTCCCATTTGGGTTCTGGATCCTTGACTGATTTGTATCCTTTTCCAAATTAATATTGAACCATTTCCCAATGATTGCCATTTCCCATTGTTCCCCACTCTGATGCTCTCCACTTTGCCTGCCTCATTTTCTCGGCCCGGATCCAGCATAGCTTTGTGCTCCTAAGATGCTGCTTGGCCTGCTGTGTTCATCCAGCTCCATACTTTGCTATCCAGCATAACTTGCTCCCTGGTAGGACAGGAAATGGAAGTACCTACTAGAAGGTGCATGACATGAGGCACAGATTGGTACTAGAGAGATTTTGGTTAGAATCACAGAATGGAATGTTTAGAATGTATTTGAGAAACATTTTTGTAAAGGAATAGCAGAAAGTTAAATGTAACAACAGACACAGCAATTTGTACTTGTAAAGCAAATAACAGTATTCCCCCCAAAAAGCCTCATAGGAGCATTATGAGAAGAATATGACATTGAGTCACATAGGAGATATTTGGTTAGATGACTGAAACAAAATTACAAAGCAGTAGGTTTTGAATAAAAAACTTACAACTTGAAATGTGGAAATTATTTATTAGCGTAAATCAGTGCATTTTCATCCTAGCCACAATTTAAATCTGTCAGAAACATTTTCTTCTTGCCTTAATTTTAATCTCGTAATCTTAATGTTACTGTTATAACACAACAAATGAAGAGTTGCTGTTCTCTGCACATTTTTATTGAACTTGGCAAGGACAATTACACCTGGTGCTTATCTTATCAGATGTTTGGCCATCACACAGTTATGATCTCTAGAGGTTCCTCTGCCGAAAACCACAATTCCACATACTTATAGCTACTCCCTCAGGATTCCAGTAATCGGTTATACTGGAAAAGACAAGCCTTTTCCATAGCTATACAGTTTGTGTGCGCTCGCAATTCTCCGGCCTATAAAACACATTTTGGCTCACATCTTGTCATTCAAAAGGAAATCCCTATAAACTTTTCAACAAAGTAGAAGAAACTTGTGCCAGTGTAATTAATTGCATTAACTGTAGTAATTTTTCTGTTTTTCCCATTCATTATTCCTCTCCTGAAGATGGAATAGGAAGACATATTTTTGCTTTTGCTTGTTCTATGCTAGTTATATGTTGTGTTTTAATCTGTCTGATATGCATTAACCAAGAAGAATAGAGAGATCTAGATCCAAATTTTCTTGGTGGAGGTGGGAATCAGGGGTAGGGGTTACAGTCAAATCTGGATCATGAACTCACCTTCTACTAGAAAAGTAAAAACTTGTCGGTATTTTGATGGAAGTGAGCTCTCAGTTTTGCTGGAGTTGGAACTGCTGACATATCATGGCCAATGAGGGTGGGTGGACGGGGGGGTGGAGGTGGTGATGTTAGGTGGGGCTGGGAAGGGTATGGCAAGGGTGTGTGTGTGTAGAAATAAAGAAGAATCAGTGGAAATGCAGGGTGCATCCTGACTCACCTCATCAACATGTTCCACGGCTAAAATTTCAACAGTATCCTTTAAATTTGGAAAAGTAGAAAGTGCAAACTTTTCATACAGGATGGTTAGAGACCTGGAACATGGGAACTCCTGAATTTGTTCTTGCATTTTTGACTTTCTTTATGAATGGTGTAAGCCCCCTTTACTTCATCATTCTCTTCAATGTGAGTTACATGTTCAGCCCCTACATTCAAAACACAGATTCTCTTCTCAAAGTCTTTGAACAAGTCTGCATTAGAGGCAGTGACTGAAGGCCATCTGTTCCAATGAAAATTTGTAAAAATCAAATGAACTCCTTAAACATCTGATTGGTCTGATTGTTGTTGTGAACAGGTTTGCGAGACTGCTCTCCCCATGTTGCCCGTTCGCTTGTCAGGCTGAAAGAGCAATACTTACAGTCAGAGATTTAACTTTTACAAACATGTTAGGATACTGTAATAGAGACAACCTCTTACTGTACAAGTGCACAATGAACTTTAAACCCCAGGTTAAGAGACTCTGTGTAGTACATTGTCACTTTCTGCTTCTAATACAAGTACTTAATTGTATCTAATACTATCAATTACATTCCTCTGTGACCAAATCAAAACTAAGTCCATGATTCCCTTGTTCCACGTATTTAGCTTCGGTTCAATCCATCATAAATTGTACTATCATATATCCTGCAAATAAATCTAGCAAATCATTATTTCCCAACACAATGAGTAAATGAATTTGGTTAATTACTAATTTTAAATTAGTTCAATGCTTCACATGCTGATAAAGTTTCAGTCTTCTGCTCAACGTTTTATTTTCTTTTTTCCAACACATCTTTTTTTCAAAGACAGTGTCCAGACCACACGCTTTATGTTTTGAAAGTAATTACAACTCATTAAACTTCACATCTACGCACACGTTTGGAGTAAAGATTAGCTGTTTATCGACTTAATCAGTGTATGAAATGGTAAATTATTACTGCAAACTGATTTCAAATTTCATGTTCTGTCAAGACTATGGGTCACATTTTTAAGGTGAGAGGAGAGAGATTAAAAAAAAGATATGAGAGGCAATTTTTTTTAACACAGAAGATGGCTCACACATGAAATGAACTTCCTGAGGAATTGGTGGGTGTGGGTGTTATTACGCCTGGATGTGAGTTTGCTCGCTGAGCTGGAAGGTTCGTTTTCCGACATTTCCTCACCTGTTTTTTTATTTGAAAAAATATACTTTATTCATAAGATGTACCAAAAATAAAACATTTATACACCTACCCAGTCATGCAAGCCGCTCCGGGTTACCCAGGGGTATGTACACCAACTAAAGGAAAAAAACAAACAAAGAAGAAAAAAAAACAAAGCAAAGAAAATACCCCAGCAGTCGTCACCCCGTACAGTCCCAGTTGGCCCCCTGACCAGTTGGGGAAGGCGCCAGTTACCAGATAGGGCCCTTTTTTCCATTCTGGACGAGGGGTATCATACCGTGGTCTTTCCCCACCGCACCTTGGCGGCGGCTGCCCCAAGCTTTAGCGCGTCCCTCAGCACGTAGTCCTGGACCTTGGAGTGCGCCAGTCTGCAACATTTGGTCGGGGTCAGTTCTTTCAGCCGGCAGACCAGCAAGTTGCGGGCAGACCAAAGAGCGTCTTTCACCGCATTGATGGTCCTCCAGGCGCAGTTGATGTAGGTCTCGGTGTGCGTCCCGGGAAACAGCCTGTAGAGCACGGAGTCCCGCGTCACGGAGCTGCTCGGGACAAACCTCGACAAATACCACTGCATCCCCCTCCAGACCTCCTGCGCCTAGGCACACGTCAGAAGGAGGTGATCGACAGTCTCATCGCCCCCGCAGCCACCTCGAGGGCAGCGTGCAGTGGCGCAGAGATTCCGGGCATGCATAAAGGATCTCACTGGCAGAGCCCCTCTGACCGCCAGCCAAGCAATGTCCTTGTGCTTGTTTGAAAGTTCTGGCGATGAGGCATTCTGCCAGACGACTTTGGCAGTCTGCGTGGGGAACCACACGACGGGATCCATCCTCTCCTTTTCCCGAAGGGTCTCGAGGATACTACGTGCTGACCACTGCCTGACGGCCTTGTGGTCAAAGGTGTTTCCTTTCAAAAATTTCTCCACGAAGGACAGGTGGTAAGGAACGGTCCAACGACTCGGAGCGTTCCGCGGCAACGAGGCCAGGCCCATCCTTCGCAACACCGGGGACAGGTAGAACCTCAGTAAGTAGTGACACTTGGTGTTTGCATATTGAGGATCTACGCACAGCTTGATGCAGCCGCACACAAAGGTAGCCGTCAGGGCGAGGGTGGCATTCAGTACACCCTTTCCCCCATTTTCCAGGCCTTTGTACATGGTGTTCCTGCGGACCCGGTCCATCCTCGACCCCCAAATGAAGTGGAAGATGGCCCGGGTGACCGCAGCGGCGCAGGTCTAGGGAATAGGCCAGGCCTGCGCCACAGACAACAGTACCGAAAGCCCCTCACACCTGACAACCAGGTTCTTACCCACGATGGAGAGGGACCGGAGCGTCCACCTGCCCAGCTTCTGCTTCAATTTGGTGATACACTCCTCCCAAGTCTTAGTGCACGCTCCAACTCCACCAAACCAAACACCCAGCACCTTCCAGGTAGTCTGTCCTGACGGTGAAGCGGGTGAAGGAGCAGTCGTCCCAGTTCCCGAAGAACATGACCTCGCTCTTACCCCTATTGACTTTGGCACCCGAGGCCAGTTAAAACTGGCCGCAGATGTCCAACAGTCTACTCACCGACCGACGATCAGTGCAGAAGACGGCGACATCGTCCATGTACAGGGAGGTCTTGACCTGAAGGCCTCCGCTGCCTGGGATAATCACGCCCTTCAGGCTCACGTCCTTCCTGATGGATGCGGCGAAGGGCTCCACACAGCACACGAACAAGGCAGGAGAGAGCGGGCAGCCCTGCCTGACTCCAGATCTGACGGGAAAACTGTCCGATTCCCACCCGTTGATCAAGACTGCGCTAACGATGTTGGTGTAGAGCAGCCGGATCCAATTGCGGATGCCCTCCCCGAACCCCAATTTGGAGAGGACGTCCCTCATGTAAGCATGAGAGACACTGTCGAAGGCCTTCTCCTGGTCCAGGCTGACGAGGCAGGTGTCCACCCTCCTGTCCTGCACGTTGGCGATCATATCCCTGATGAGCGCGAGGCTCTCAGCGTTCTTCCTGCCCGGCACAGCACAGGTTTGGTCAGGGTGAATCACCGACTCCAGGACAGACCTGATTGGGTTGGCTATGACCTTGGCCAGGATTTTGTAGTCCACGTTCAATAGTGAAATGGGACGCCAATTCTTAATTTCTTCCCTCTCCCCCTTCCTCTTGCAAATGAGGGTAATGATGCCCTTCCTCATAGACTTGCACATTTCCCCTGCCCGAAGCACACTATCGTACACCTCCAGCAGGTCCTGGCCGACCAGGTCCCACAGAGCGGAATACAGCTCGACCGGTAAGCCGTCGCTCCCGGGAGTCCTATTCCTCTCCAAGGACTTGAGGGCTCTGGTCAGCTCGTCCAGGGATATCAGCAGGTCCAGCCACTCCCACGTGCCATCGTCTAAGACCTCCGTGATAGACGACAGGAGCGACTCGGAGGCCGTGCTGTCCGTGGGCTTCGTGTCGTACAGTCCAGCATAGAAGGATCTGCTGATCCTCAAAATGTCGGGCTGAGACGACGTCACCGATCCGTCGTCCTCCTTCAGCCGGCTAAGCACAGAGCTCTCTTTGTGCACCTTCTGAAAGGAGAAATGCAAGCACGTCTCGTCCTGCTCCACGGAGCAGACGCTGGACCGGAAGATTATCCTGGAGGTCTCCGCGGCGAAGAGCGAGGCTTGCTGGCCCCTCACCTCATGGAGGTCCTCCTTGACATCGACCCCCATCAACTGCAGAAGGAGCAGGTTCTGCACCCTTTTCTGGAGTCGCGACAGCTTTCCCCGCCTCTCCCTCGCCTTCCGAACACCCTTGAGGACAAAGAACCTCTTGATGTTCTCCTTCACCATCTCCCACCAGTCGCCCGGAGACTCAAAGAGGGGTTTCACGGTTCTCCAACCGGTGTACTCCCTCTTAAGCTCCTCGACATTCTCTGGGGTCAACAGAGTCATGTTGAGCTTCCACATCCCCTTGCCGGCCGGCTGGTCGTCCTGTAAGTGACAGTCGGCCAGCAGGAGGCAGGGTCAGAGAAGAACACCGGCTCGACACCAGTGGATCTGACCGAGAACGCCCGTGACACAAACAGGAAGTCTATCCTTGAGCGAATAGACCCGTCTGGCCGCGACCTGGCGTACCTCCACGGCACTCCGTCTGCAGGGGCACTGAAGACATCGAGCAGCTTGGCGTCCTTCACCGTGCCCATTAGGAATCTGGACGTGACGTCCAGTTGAATCCCCCCACCCGCTGTCCCCACGCCGGATCTTCCGTCTGCATCGATGATGCAGTTGAAGTCTCCGCCTAGGATGACTGGCCTGGATGTAGCCAGCAGGGGTGGAAGCCGCTGCAGGACGGCCAACCGCTCACTCCGTACCGCTGGGGCGTACACGTTGATCAGCCTCAGGGGAGCGTTCCTGTAGGTGACGTCAGCCACTAGGAGGCGCCCCCCCAACCACCTCCTGAACTTGAGAGATGGTGAAGTTGTGCCCCCGCAGCAGAATAGCCAGGCCCGAGGAGCGACAGTCGTTACCCCCCGACCAGATTGAAGGCCCACAGGTCCAGGCGCCGGACCATTTCCCGTACCTGCTGAGGTGCGGTATCCCGCACTCCTGCAGAAACAGGAGGTCCGCTCTGACGGTGGTCAGGTAGGCCAACGTGGACACACATCTTGCGGTTGACTTGACGCTGCACACATTAATGCTCGCAATTCGTACCCCCATTGTGGGCAGTGACCGCAGTACCCTCCCCAAGTCCAAGGTCCAGCCCCTCTATCTGTCCCTCCATGCCCATTCCTCGGGCTAACTGCTGGATGCTCTCCGGGCTCAGGAAACTGTCCGTGCTGCCTTCCAGGTGGCAACCCCCCGTTGGGGGCACGGAGGCAGGAGAGTCCAGCTCTGGTTCAGGCTGGGGATGCGCTGTTTCCTCCTTCCCGCCTGGAAGTTCTGGGGGGCCCTCCAGTGCCCCAGCGGCATGTGACTGGGTGTCGGAGGGAGCCTCAGGACACCTCCCATCACCTGGGAGCGTGGTGCTGCTTTCCTTCTCCCCTGAGATCTTTAACTTCTGCTTCGGGCGGGCCCTCTCTGAAACCCCCTCGTCAGAGGAGCTCTTATAGACCCCTGTAGCTGCCTCTTCCCGCCTGATGGTTGCTGTTCCTGGGCCCGTCGACGCACCTTCCTCCTCGCTTTCCGGACCATCATCCACTCCCCTGGGTCACCTGTCGCCTACTCCATTGGCTCCGCGTTGTCGGGGGGGATCGGAGCCTGCAGGGGTGCTTTGCTGGCCTCGAGCCCATCCTGCGGGGCTGGGCCCTCCTGCACGATCTGGCCCTCCTGCACATTAGTGGGGTCCTTACAGGCCCCTGGTGCCTTCCTCTCCTCCGGGGGCCTGGCCCCGCATTGCCCCTGCCGGCGACCTGGGCGTAGGTGGTCCCCCGCTGCGGGCATGCCCTATAGAGGTGGCCCGCTTCCCCGCAAAGGTTGCAGCTTTTCTCTTGTGGGCAATCCTTTGCAAGGTGTCCCTCCTCCCTGCAGTTCCTGCAGATGGTGGCTTTGCAGTTAGCCACCACGTGACCTGACCTACCACAGGCATGGCAGACTTTAGGTTGCCCTGCATAGGTCAGGTAGCCCTTGCTCCCACCGATCGCGAAGCTGGACGGTGGGTGTACGACGTTCCCGTCCGCGCCCATCCTCAGCATCACCTTGACCTGCCTCTTACTGGTCCAGATGCCAAAGGGGTCCATGATGTCAGTTAGGTCCCCTTCCACCTTTACGTACCTTCCAAGGAAGGTCAGGACATCAGCTGCTGGCACATGCGGGTTGTACATGTGTACAGTCACCATACGGCTCATCTGCGCTGGCATCACAAACAGTGGGACAGCAGTCAATACAGAGAGGGGGCCCCTCACCTCCTTTCTCCTTGAAAACCTCCAGGAAGCGCTCGCAAAGCTTGGCACTCCTGAAGGTCACGTCGTAAAAACCTCCTCCGGGGAAATCCTGCAGGCAGTAAATGTCCGCAGCAGCGAACCCACAACAGTCCAACAGGACCCTCTTCACGAAGAAGGTGTGGTCCACAGGTGCACCTTCATCCACCTTCTTCACGGAAACACAGATGGTGTTCTGGATCCCCTGACCTGGGGCACGAGCACTTGCCGCAGCCATTGTTGCAGGTTGGCTGCTCCCCTGAACCAGCGTTAGGCCGAAGCCAGCATTAAGATCCACTGGTTGCAAGGGTGCACAGCCAACCCGACGTCTTCCTTCCACCTCCAACACAGCGCTCTCCTCCTCTTGGTCCACAAGAGAGTGGGTCTTTATTTTGTTCCAGATGTTAGCTGGTTCACTGAGCTTGAAGGTGTGTTCCCAGATGTTTTGTCACCATTCTAGGTAACATCAACAGTGAGCCTCCGATGAAGCACTGGTGTTATGTCCCACTTTCTATTTATCTGGTTAGGTTTTCTTGGGTTGGTGATGTCATTTCCTGTGTTGGTGATGTCATTTCCTGTTCTTTTTCTCAGGGGATGGTAGATTGGCTCCAAATCAATGTGTTTGTTGATGGAGTTCCGGTTGGAATGCCGTGCTTCTAGGAATTCTCGTGCATGTCTCTGTTTGGCTTGTCCTAGGATGGATGTGTTGTCCCAATCAAAGTGGTGTCCTTCCTCATCTGTATGTAAGGATACGAGTGATAGTGGGTCATGTCGTTTTGTGGCTAGTTGATGTCCATGTATCCTGGTGGCTAGCTTTCTGCCAGTTTGTCCAATGTAGTGTTTGTCACAGTTCTTGCAAGGTATTTTGTAGATGACGTTAGTTTTATTTGTTATCTGTATAGGGTCTTTTAAGTTCATTAGCTGATGTTTTAGTGTGTTGGTGGGTTTGTGGGCTACCCTGATGCCAAGAGGTCCGAGTAGTCTGGCAGTCATTTCGGAAATGTCTTTGATGTAGGGGAGAGTGGTTACGGTTTCTGAGCCTGTTTTGTCTGTTTGTTTGAGTTTGTTGCTGAGGAATCGGCGGACCGTGGTCATTGGGTACCCATTCTTTTTGAATACGCTGTGTAGGTGATTTTCCTCTGCTCTGCGTAGTTCCTCTGTGCTGCAGTGTGTGATGGCTCATTGGAATAATGTTCTAATGCAGCTTCGTTTGTGGGTGTTGGGATGGTTGCTCCTGTAGTTCAGTATTTGGTCCGTATGTGTTGTTTTCCTGTAGACGCTGGTTTGAAGTTCCCCATTGGCTGTTCGCTCTACTGTGACATCTAGGAATGGCAGTTTGTTGTTGTTTTCCTCCTCTTTTGTGAATGTTATGCCAGTTAAGGGTATTATTGATGGCCTTGAAGGTCTCCTCTAATTTGTTTTGTTTAGTGATGACAAAGGTGTCATCCACATAGTTCACATCCACCAACATCAACCTGGCCAAAGAAACACTGACTGCACTATTAGAAGAACCGAAGACACATACACCAGACACCACCAACCTCATCAGCAAGGACAACACCATCAAGCTAGTGGACCTATGCCTCACCACCCACTTCACTTTCAATAACAAAACCTACAGACAAACCAACGGTACACCCATGGGATCTCCGATATCAGGGTTCTTAGCAGAGGCAGTAATGCAGAGACTCGAACAAACAGCTCTGCCAATCACCCAACCCAAACTTTGCGTCCACTATGTGGATGACACCTTTGTCATCACTAAACAAAACAAATTAGAGGAAACCTTCAAGACCATCAATAATACCCTTAACTGGCATAACATTCACAAAAGAGGAGGAAAACAACAACAAACTGCCATTCCTAGATGTCACAGTAGAACGAACAGCCAATGGGGAACTTCAAACCAGCGTCTACAGGAAAACAACACATACGGACCAAATACTGAACTACAGGAGCAACCATCCCAACACCCACAAACGAAGCTGCATTAGAACATTATTCCAACGAGCCACCACACACTGCAGCACAGAGGAACTCTGCAGAGCAGAGGAAAATCACCTATACAGAGTATTCAAAAAGAATGGGTACCCAATGAACACGGTCCGCTGATTCCTCAGCAATAAATCCAAACAAACAGACAAAACGGGCTCAGAAACCATAACCACTTTCCCCTACATCAAAGACATTTCTGAAATGACTGCCAGACTACTCGGACCTCTTGGCATCAGGGTAGCCCACAAACCCACCAACACACTAAAACAGCAGCTAATGAACTTAAAAGACCCTATACAGACAACAAATAAAACGAACGTCATCTACAAAATACCTTGCAAGAACTGTGACAAACACTACATTGGACAAACTGGCAGAAAGCTAGCCACCAGGATACATGAACATCAACTAGCCACAAAACGACATGACCCACTATCACTCGTATCCTTACATACAGATAAGGAAGGACACCACTTTGATTGGGACAACACATCCATCCTAGGACAAGCCAAACAGAGACATGCACGAGAATTCCTAGAAGCATGGCATTCCAATGGAACTCCATCAACAAACACATTGATTTGGAGCCAATCTACCATCCCCTGAGAAAAAGAGCAGGAAATGACATCACCAATGCAGGAAATGACATCACCAACCCAAGAAAACCTAACCAGATAAATAGAAAGTGGGACATAACACCAGCGCTTCGTCGGAGGCTCACTGATGATGTTACAATACTACCGAACTAAGGAGCAACCATCCCAACACCCACAAACGAAGCTGCATTAGAACATTATTCCAACGAGCCACCACACACTGCAGCACAGAGGAACTACTGAAAACATCTGAAAACGAGCCTTCCAGCTCAGCGAGCAAACTCACATCCAGAACCTCAACCTGAGCTCCAAATCTTCTCAAAACTCACTGTAATTACAACATTTAAAAAACATTAGGATAAGTACATGATTCAGAAAAGTTTGGAGGGATATTGGCCAGGAGCAGGCAAGTGAAACTGACCTAATTTAGCATTATGTTTGGCATGTACCGGTTGGATCAAAGAGTGTGTTTTCATGCTGTATGGCTCTATGACTTAGACCCGGCAGAAATGTTTCCCTTGAACAGACGATTTTCAATGAATTCACAGGTTGATGTCATCCAAATCTGAATGTTGGTCTGACTCTCTTTTAGTCTCGCCAATGTTCATAGATCTAGATGTAGAACAAGTAGCCTCACACACAGAACAAATGTCCATCCTTCTTCTCTAGTGAATATCTTCGTATTTGATTCTCCCTCTCTTCGATGTCATGCTGTAGTTCACAAATCTTTGCAATTGGCTTTATCTTTTTCATGTTTTGCATAGAGGATATACTCCAGGCTTCATTTTATTTTTGTTGTTGTTGATTTGTTAATCTCATTGAAGGCCATAAGAAATAGAAATATTACAGGTTACACCTGGGCAGGACCGGGACAGATGTCCTTGGGAGGATACTTAGTAGAGTGCGTAGGGAAGGTTTAATCCAGTGTGACAGGGAGATGGGAGCCAGAGGAGTAGGGCATTAGATGCTGAAATTGAGGGAGAGGTAGAAACAAAGCAAACATGACTAAGAACAAGAATAGGCAGGGAAACACTACTGAACAGAGCAGGGGAGGTGGTCTGAAATGAACGTGTATCAAAGCAAGAAGTACATTAGGCAAAGTAAATGAATTCAGAGCATTGGATGCCACTTGGAACTATGACATTATTTTGATAAGGGAGATTTCACCTTTCCTGTTCCTGAGTTCTGCGTGTACCTCCTCACTGCACAAGCCCTCTGATGTATCCTCCCTCGGTACAGCTGTGAGATACTCCTTTAGCAGTAATGCAACTCCCGCACTCCTTTTACTTCACTTTCTATCACACGTGAAACATCTAAATCCTGGGACATTCAGCTGCTAGTCCTGTCCCTCTTTCAGCTAAGTCTCCGTTTTTGTTCTTTATTCTAGGAGTAGGCTAATCAGCTCCTTGAGCCTGTTGCACCATTCAATAGAATCATGGCTGATCCAACACTCCTCACGTCCACTTTCCTGCCCTTTCCCTACAACCATTGATTCCTGTGCTAATTGAGAATCTATATATCTCTGCCTTAAAGATACACAGGCACCCTACCCCTACAGCTCCTTTAGGCAACGAGTTCTAAAGATTCACAACCTTTCTCATCTCAGTCGTGTCTGAGTCTATACCTTCTGATCCTAGATTCTCCCTTGACGGTTTGTAGCATCCTAATTCCTTGAAACATGAATTCAAACCCCCTCTAAACTTCACAAGAGATTTCACAGAAATTGCTTTCAACTAAATGTGTAGACCCCCAAGAATTGATCAGTTTAACTGCTCAGAAGAGGTTCATCATCATTCTCGATGGTTATGAATTCTATCTCTGCATTCCAATCCCAACCTCTCATAGTAACCAACAGTACACTTTGAAGTTAGGTTTTAGATGCAGACTGATAGTGCTTCCTGACACACTTCCAAGATGCGACTATCAGCATGGACTTCAAAGTCCTCCAGCCACGTTCTCCATTTCAAGTTGATTGTACTAGGATCACCTGTCAGATTGAATATCTCAATTTCGCCAGAGTGCAGTCACATAAAATCCAACAAATGCTGTGACACCTCCCTAAATATCTCCAAATTGTCCCTGTATGCTGCCATATCAAAATTTTCACATCTAATGTTGAAAGGATAACACTCACAGTTGCAGAGTTTACTTTATCAGAATATTAACCAAGCATTGAAGGAGGCTTCTTCCTGCTGCTGCTCTATGTGCTTCCTGAGCTTTCAACGTCACCCCCATAAGATAATTCCATCCTTCCAAAAATTACCTGGGTTCGGAATGGATGTAACAGACTGACACATAGGCTGACATTATCATTATGTTTGGCACCCACCTGCATTCACTTAGCACTGAAAATCAGACTCCTGCTGTCAAAGTAAACAAATGTTACCTTGAGAGTGAAATATTATGTCTCCAAAGGACAACAACTTTGATGGATGTTGGTAATTAATCTCTTAATTAAAACTCATAAACCAGATATTGGCGGATCTTGATTTTAAAGGATTGTGATCGCCTAGTGATATTATTGCTAGACTATTAGTCCAGGGACCCAGGGAATGCTTTGGGGACCTCAGTACAAATCCTGTCATGTCAGATGGTAGAATTTTAATTCAACAAAAAAAAAATGGGGTATTAAGAATCTATTGATGATCATGAAACTATTGCCAAGAAAAACCTTCTTCATGAATATCTTTTTTGGGAAGGAAATTGCTACCCTTACCTTGTCTAGTCTATGTGTGATTCCAGGTCCATAGTAATACAGTTGACTTTCAAGTTAACTGATTAGGGATGGGCAATAAATGCTGGCCTAGCCAGCAATGCCCACATGGCATGAATGAATGAAAAAAATATGAACGCTGATGTGATTGAATTAGACATTGTATATTTTGTGAGCAAACATTAATAAGCAGAAAGAATTGTGAGTTCTGAATCAATTGATGCAGTGTTAAAATAATTTGCTCAATAAAACTATCATTTTCTATTTAGAAACTAAAAATTAGAGGCGGTATTGACTAGAAGGATTTGGAGGAGAAATAGCCTATGGAAGAAGGTCAGTTTTGTCTGGATTGTCTTGCATGAAAGAAAACGAATGTGGTTTCTTTCTCCCCTTCCATATCATGTTGCACAAGAAATAAGACTACAAACTGGATTTCACTGAATTATATTGTTATGATTGATATGATTCTTCTTTTCAAGACAGCATCTGGTACTGTTCCGGAATTTTTGAGTATCTGCTGTCTGACGTATTAACATAGGAATGTCAGTTTATCAAAAGCAATAATGTTCTCCACAATGAGTAACAGGCAAGGCACATTTCTTGGAAAAATATTTATTAATCACATTCAAAATTAATTAAATTATCTATTGGAAAATTGTTCATACCCATGACCCATGTCATAGCTTTGTGATAAATGTTAGTACTGTGTTCTCTAAATTCCCCTGGGTGCCTGTAGGCTTTATGTCTGCACTGCTTTCACATTGGATAGAGTTTGACACATTCATTTGAGGCAAAGTGCCTGTACACCCTGAAGACATTCCACTGCCTACAGGGTATATACCTCCATACAGGTCTGAAATCAATCATTAAATTAATAATAAACGAACAATATTTTGCCATCTGTTAACTCTTTAATCAATACTAAACTGCAAAACTACATTCTTACTTGAGTAATATTTTATTGGCCCGAAGCCACCACATTGATTTCAGAATTGAAGCTGTTGTTACAATGTTGTAGAACTGAAAAGATTGAGGAAATTTGTGCTTTTGCCCATTTGGACAACCTTGAGCCATTATTGTGCCATTCTTGTAGTAATTAAAATAGTGCAATTGTTATATTTGCCAAAGATCCAGAGGATATCAACTGTACTGTTCTAGTCTGCGATATTTTTGAGAGTTTATACTGGTCCTGAAATCTGTGCAACCATACATCAACAGAAAGCTCTAATGATTCTCTGAAACTTTAGGCAAGGCATAATGAGGAGTTAGAGTGCTGATGAGGGCACCAACTTTATTAACTGGTAATGGGAATTCAAGGAACTTTTCAGAAACCATGCCTTCATTCTTTTTAATCACAAACACCTGCGCTTTATTTTATCATCATCCTTTCTTCTGTCCCCAGAAAATAAAATTTGGGATCCCCACCTTAGATCCGTTAATAGCTTCAGGTATAGAATAGCTTTCCTGATGGGTATTCCACTTGATGACATTATAATGAAGGAAAAATTTACAGTGTGTCCAAGTCATCATTATTGGCAGCAAAGCCAAACCATCCTGTAACACCAACAAGACAAGTGTGCAGACCACAGCAGTTTTCACATCACCTCTGCAGGTTTGCTTCTCCAAGGAATCATGATGAAGTTCTGCTCTTGCACTCCTCTGTCAATGTTACTCTATCCGTGCCAATTGCTGGATACTGCAGCACTCAAGATACACAGAGGGTATCAGACAAATCAGACAAAGTCCATAAATCACCCAGGAAATCTCTCTTACAGGGTGAGTCAATCAAAGAAAACAATGAGGAGATGCTCCGCCAATCACAGGTTTCCCATACTTGTTGCTGATATGTTAACTATAGAACCAATGGGTGGCCAAGGTCCATGCGCATGAGGCCAAGAGGCTACGATGTGGAACCATTTGGTTTCCAAAGCAGCCATCTTTCAGCCAAATCTAGGGTCACTGTGTGGTTTTAGAAGGAGGCTACAAGTGGGTAGGATGAGACAGGGAATTTGCAAGGAAAGGAGTCTACAAGGGGTCTTAAGGAAAACTGGGAGGTCACGAGAGAGGTGGTTTGAAAGGGAGTAGGAGAGAGAGATGAGAAGGCGACAAGGAGGAAGAAGACAGGGGAACTGTATGGTGGACTGTAGGATAGACAGGGAGGCTACAAGGAAGAGAGAATTGTTTCAAATAATTAACAAAGGAACACTTACTTAATTAGGAAATACAAAACATTAAATGACTGAGGTAACAAATTACTTACAAACAAATGTGGACTCTCCAGTTGCGTATGTTCAGGAACTACTGTGTGGGGAAATTGTTTGGATGCTATTGTAATCAATATTGTGTCAATTATTAAATTTAAATCTGAGATTGAGATTGGTGATGCAGCAAAAAGTGCCTGCTTAAAACATTCCTGCTTTCTGAATATATATTAAGAATGTATTAACTATGGCTTCACCAATCAGGAAGATGTGGTCAAGGTGGTGCCATTTTGTGTGTAGAAACAGTTACTTTGAAGAAAAAATCTTCTATTGCTAACCCATGTCTGCTGTCTTGACAATTTGAAAACCATGGTGTCTAGCAAATTAATACTATTCACAGGTTTCCTTTTTTTTCAATTACAATTAGTTGTTGATCATTGTGGATGATATTGATGAACATTTATCATTCTCCTTCTGAGTGAATCTAGATATCCCTTACATCAATGGTAATATAGAATGTAATGTTACTACATTAGCTAATAAAAGAATTGTATAGTGAGAGTGAAAAACGTAGTCCTTGAAAACCAAAAAGTTGTCTCAAAAATCAAAAAGTAGCCCTTGAAAATATCTTAATGAGACTCAAAAGCAAAATATTTATGCCCTAAACAGCAGCCCTCAGCATTTATAACTCCATATTCTTCTACATTGCCACAAAGTGTCTATGCAGCATTTATCAGGGAATTAGCAGTGTATACATTGTGCAGTTGATGAATGCCCTCTTTCATGGGATAACCAAATTCCCCACTTGTGAATGACCTCCTGGACAGCAGAGAAAAAGAACCAAAGATAACAGTTTTTTTTTTCTGAGATACAGAAAACCATTTTGGCATACACATGACAAGGTGCAGCTGACATGTATAAGATAGGTGTGGATTCCACTCCCAGGACCTTCAGTTTGTCTATGATGCAAATCAGACTGTGTCTTCACATATTGCTGCAAGGAGCCTCAAAGTGCAGATGATTCAGGAAGGGCAATTGGCTGATCAACCGCAAAGGCAACATTTCTGCCTTATTTTCTTGTACCTACCCAACAGATGACACCAAAGCAGAGCCTTTTGGCCCAACAAGATTCCCCATGATACATCACTTGAATCAAAAAAGTCCAACGACTTTTCCATTTTCCTAAAAGAACATCAGTCATCAGTAAGAAGACTGAAGAAAACTGCACAATGTTATTCTGAGCAAAAATAACTATTTTATTTGCAGAGAAAAAAAAAATCTATTTCCAATCAATAAAACTTCCTTCTCTTTCTTAATACCAGATTTTCCCCTTTGCCTAAATGAACTTGACTATCTCTTGCACCAAGTTCAAGAGATGGTTTGTTAGCCGGATTGTCCAAGAAGCTTGGAAAAGTAAGATGATCCTTCACCCTTAGTAGCTAGCTTCCAAGGCAGGCACTACTGGTGGCTTTGCTGGAAGGTGCCATTGGCAAGATCAATTTGGTCAACCACTTTTGTATTATACCCTGTAACAGTTGACAAAGTCTTAATGCCTAGGTATTAACAGTACATTTGCTATCAATTTTGATAAATTATCTATCTCATCACATTAGATGTCTTTGAATCGTTCACAAGGACTCAATTGCTTTTATGATATAAGGAAGTGACATCTAGTGGCAGAGGTTGTTTGCTTTATCTTTATGATTAGAAGCTCAAAAATACAGTTAAACTTCAAATTAGGATCAGACTTCTGGTCTGGTAGTCTGACCTTCAGTGATTTCAGATTTGAAATCAGGTTATTTTCCATCCTACTGATAAACTGTAGCAAAGTAAGAACCAGGAAAACAAAAACTGCAGTATTTTTAAAGGATTGCCTTGGTATTTAATTGGCACATATATTTACGTGAAAATAAACCAAGTGAGTACAGAGTTGCATTCACAATGTTTCATTGTGGAAAACCTGCATTCTGAATACTCATTCTTTCCAAAGTAACCTGCGTCATGATTATTTCAGCCTTTACCAAGGCAAGGCTGTACCCATCTTCCAATCACATGTGTGAGATGGTGGAATTGCCAAACCACATATACTAATAGTATCAAACTCTGAAATGGAAAGGAGACATTGCAGATCTGGTGCAGAGTTGGGCTTTAAAGATGATGTTAATGGTGAGACAGGCACAGGAGCAATGAGCACTGTGATACTGGTCAAACACAACAGCACAAGAGAATTGCTGTAGGGGTGTGGGGTATACTTAAAGGGGTAAACTGTGGAGAATTGTGTAAGATAACTCACTAGAGCTCATTGAAACTCCCAGAAATTGAGACATATCCAATTATTGAGAAAATTCGGTCCAAGATTTCAGGTCAGTGACTCCTTCTTCAGACATTTGTGTATTTTGAGCATTTTCTGTTTTGTTTCAGATTACCAGCACCTGCAGTACTTTCCTATTGTAAAAGAGTAATGAAGTAAAAGAAAGGAACTGTTTCTTTAAGAATTAAAGCAAACACAGAAGGTTTGTAAACAAATTGTCATACTATGTTTCAAGAAATCTTATTGGACCACACTGCTAATTTTGAATATATTCTGGGATATGTTTTGTAAAGTCCCTGGCACAATCAGTCAACAATTGAGAGAATACATGGTTTCTAACCAAAACATGTGACTCCAATCTGTTACTAAATAATGCCATGTAAAAGTAATTGCTTCTCAGGTTTTGAGCGTAGGAGAAATGAAAATGTAGATGTTCTGATATCTTAATACTGCAAAGTGCAAAGAAACTTTTATATTCAAAAGCCAATTCAGGATTGTGGAGCTGACTTCATTTAGCAGTGCACCCTTATGTGACTGTTGGACATTAAACAAATCTGCCAGCGCAATTAATGATTGAGCATTTTTACAGAAATTCATGAACTCCTGAGACCAAAGGATAACATGTAATTTGCAAGGACCTAACTCTTTGTGATCACAAATGTGAAGTTTTATCTTCTAAGTTTTAGTTCCAAAATGTTACTATGGTTTCATTGTTTTGAGAATTTGGCCAACAAATGGATTTTTCATGGTGAGAGCAGAACTTGGCACTCAGCACGTGGTTCTGTAGGTGGAGGTGGAAGCAGATGTAACATTAGCTGTTGCACTTTCCAGCTACAATCATGCAATGGCCAAGCTATTAGCTGTCAACCAGAGGGGAGCACATCACAGATAGGCATACAACACACTTGGAGACAGGTTCAAGGGCAGAAGTCAGCCAGCGGGAGGTTGAAAAGTATATCAGTCTATATATATGGGAGCTATTGAAGGTGAAGTTCAGAAGAAACAGTAACGTTAGCAAGTGAAGGCAAGATGTAATCAAAAGGGTTGCTGGGATCCTGCTTGCAACATTGTACCTGAAGGAGTGTGAGCCACTGGAGAATGCAGAGACAAAGTCAAAAGATTACAAAGTTCACCACATTATAATGATAACAATGGAACGTGCACAGGCGGTCTATGTTTCAATGGTGACTTCATTCAAATCCTCCACCTGGCTGTCAGTAAATGTCAAGAGACATTTCTGCCCATGAGATGGCAAGACGAGACCTGCTCCTGTGCCCGAGAATGATTGTATGGAAGTGGCAGTGACTATCAATAGCTATGGTACGTTGTGCAGGAGCTCGAAAAAGGGTGAATGACTTATTGTGCTCTTCAAGGGTGAGTGAGGAATCTCCCTGTCAGAATTCTTATTTAATTATGGAGGGTAAGCATGTGGTGTGCCCAAGATGTATCCACCAGAGTTGCAGATATGGTCTGCCCCTTCCTGGCTCTGCCAACTGTCATCTTGGCAATCTGTAAGACTCTGGAGGTACTGGAACATGTTTACTAGGAGCATAACCACTAAGATGAGTAATAGTTAGATGTGGATTGCTGAAGCACCAGAGATGATGTCTTACCGAAGTATCTAATTCACCCAGATAGGGGACCTATCAATTGTTTATTGTTTTCACAAAAGAAGAAGGCCCATTATGCTGTGAAAGATCAATGATGGCTGGTGTGGTTTCCAACCTGCAACTCGCTAACCAAGAAGGAGGAGGACATCCTGAACTTCACCAGTCAACAAGGGGCCAGATCAGGAGAGAGTGGAGAGGTTGCATTTAGTGCGGTGATTGGATAAGTATGCTCTTGGCAATATATACAAAGGGGTGAGAGTGAAACAGAGGATGGCAAATGTGCAGGTGAGGCCCAGTAGCTCAAAATCAACATATCTGAAGCATCAACTTTTCACATCTGGATCTAAGATGAAACTTCTTTTTATCAGTGTTCCTGCCCAGTGTTTAGATCACCTGAAGACGCCTGAATGAATCCTGATGCGCAAGGATCAAAGTTCACCATCACCTACAGTGCAACTGCCATTGGATAGCAATGGAAACAGCAGGACTTGATCTCCTTACTCAAGCTTCCCTGGAAAAATGAACTCTTCCCAGACACTGATGTTCACTCATTTAAAGTTAGATAATACACAGCACATTCAACATTTCTGTCTAGGTAATCTCTTCTCCTGTCACCTATCTGACCTTTGCTGGCCTTCTGGGCCCTCAGCATCATCATGATGCCAACATTGCTGGTTAGATATTGGCATGCCACATCGCTCTCCTTCACTGACCAGGTTAGCAACCTGACCGAATGTAACCATGCCTGATTTGGCATTGAGTCAGGAGAGATCATCTTCCCCTTCCCATTCATAAAATTCTATATCTCACTTACTTCTTAAACACTTATTTTGTTTTTAAGTATCATAATCAAGGAATTGCTGGTTTATAAGTTGAGAAATAATGGAATGAGATAGTTTTACACTTTTCTAACAAAGAATTAGCACAGGCAGAGGGCAGAATAGCCACCTTCTGCTCTGTAAACTATATCCCTACTCCTATAGCATTCACAGAGGGTATAGAAACAGTTCCTATTTCATTTTTTTTAAAGAATAGAATCAGCTCCTAAACTTTTCATCCTGCATTTGATGCAATAAACATAAAAATTATGATATTGTTTTGAATTATAAAATGAAATAGACAAAATAATTCCTGGTATTCCAGAACAGTGTATTTGTAAACAAACCCATTTTACTTTTGAAGATGGTTTTAACCACATAAAATGGAAATGGTGACACTGATATTTGAATCTGAAGTAATGCTGGAAGGAGAATTTATGGACATTGCAGTTTTATTATGTTATTGAGATGAAACTCAGGCAGAAATTGCAATGAGAAGCATTTCATTGAAAGAATGGCGTATGCCAATAAAAACAAAACAAATTTTATTACAAACCAATGTAGAACTGTTTAACAACAAGAGAATATTTACATTACAGAGGGCTTCCTTACAAAGAGAGGTCAGAATATCTATGCCATCATCTCAGCCAGCCCTTATTGTTCTGCATTAGGTCCACAGTGAAACAACTGAAGTCATTCATGATGTAATACAGTATACTAAAATACTCAATCATTCTGCCTCATTAATGCTTTACATCTAATCACATATCAATGATCTCAGCTTAAGGAGTTTCAAATGCCTTTATAAATCTTTTCTACGTGTGATTATTTTGGCCTTGGGATGGATTTCCTCAATTATACCACCCACAGCCAAGTCATACTGCAGTAGAGGAAAGGAGAAATGGGTATTGAGAATCTTGTACTGAATTCACTCCCTGAAACCAACACTGCACATTTTCTTATACTTGCCCCCTCTCTCTCTCTCCTATCAGCAGCAGGACAAATGAATTCCTCATCTGGATAACAAGGCTGTGTCAAGTTGGCAAACACTGGAGCCTGAGGAGATCGCTCCGCCACCCCCCTCTCTATGCTGCAGCCACTGCAGGAGAATATTATAGGATCTTTCATTAGCTAAGAGGCCATGTAAAACATCTCCCATGGATTTCAACGGGGTGAACCTGAGGTAGATTTGGAACTATTATGTTCCATGAAAACTTTGTGTTCAAGTTGTGTTCTTAAGTATCTGATGTCCCTGCTGTGTCAATTGTCACTAATTATATTTCAGACCTTGGGCAAATGTAGGTCATTGAAGGGACTGGAAAGATGCTGGGCAAGGTGATTAGTGCAAGGGTGCAACTTCGAAAGGATGTCGGCATTTGGCATTGATTGTATCAGGTTTTGTCACTCCTCATCATCTATCATGCCCTTATTGTCTGATGTTTCATTATTACCATATTCCTTGCCCACTGATCATTCCAGGTTTTTATTCTATTGAAACACCAAGTCATTATGATCTGGGAAATGTTGTGTAGTGTACTACAGCATACAATCATGTCTATCCAGGTAACTGGATCACTGTTTTACAATCGAAAGGTCAGTGCAGCGAGGAGGCTAATGCAGGCCTGGATCTGACTGTATTGCTGACTGCAGTTTATTCATTCATACCTGGATTTTTCAGAAGATGCATAAGCTGCACTTGCAGGGGGTACTTCATATCACTAAACAGCCAGTTCCTTAACTGATGCGAGAACAGGAATGAGCAGCACCAGCCACTTCAGCTGATGTAACGAGCAATAATCCTTCAGCACCATCACGTTATACAAGATATGATTTTTCCAAATCCTCTTTTATAATCTGGAATAACGTGGAGGTGAAGAAGTTAAGTGAGGCCATTGTTTTGAATGTTGTCATTACTCTGGTTGTACTGCAAGAGATGAAACTACCATTGGCTGTAAGTGCTGCTTTTCTAACAAGTGCAAGTATGATTGCACAGGTCTACAAACTCTGCAATGGTAAGGATTCCTGCACCTTCCTCTGCTGCTGTTTTTTTTTCCTGGATCTGTAGTTGTCTGTTCTTCCTCTTGCTGCTCCTCCACTTCTTTTCTTCCTCTTGCTCCTTCAAACATTCCCAATTGGATCCATGATGGACAATCATTTGTGATGCGTTACACGCCTACCAGCAGATGTAAAGATTCGAAGCATCAAAAAAACATAGAGCATTGAACATAGAACATAGAAAAGTATAGCACAGTACAGGGCCTTCGGTACAAAACCACTTATAAACCAACACCAAATGTTGTCCACCCAACTTATACCCAGGGTGGAATTGTCTGTAGGAGCAATGGTAACAATGAAAATAGTGCATGGGTCCTGAAACCAGTGTAGTTCTCCAAGTTGCATTTGAATAGTAAGGTTCTACCCATTTTGTATGTGAGTATCTCTTGCTTAAACGACTTGAAAATCACTAAATGTTGGTATTGAGTGCAAAATAATTGCAGGAGCCTCTCTTCCCACTTGGCTGCTAAAACCATCCCATTCCCACCAGTAAGATGTAACAAAGATTGCTGTTGTTAAATTGAAGATATATTTGGGGGTTACACAAGTTTCTCTCCTCGAGGCCAGTTACAAAGTTAGTGCTAGTAATATAGTATTAAGCCACCCTCATGATGAGAGTTCGTAGTCGTTTTAGGAGGTGTATTTATAGTTCTTGGTCAATTCAATTAATTTTAAATACCCAATTGCATGAAATAGTTATTGTTAAATGTTGATGAAAACAGACGAGAGACCTGATTAAAATTGCTATAAGTCAGAAAGCGAAAAAATGTTCAAAAAAGCAATGGTGTTTAGAATATAAAGTAAGCTGATTTAAGTTATTCCAGCAGGAGAGTTTTACTGTCAAGCCAAGCATCTATTCTACAAGGCTCTGAAAAACTTCCATTCTGCATCTGGCGAACTATAACACTACCTCACCACCCAGTGGCACAGAGCCTGACAGTGTTGCATCAGCAACAAGGACTTATTATTCAACCTGAGAAATCTTAAGGGAATTTGCTGTTGTGTGCAGTATGAGTAAAGCCTTCCACAGTCATCACAGGAGTTTCTCTTTCCTGCTGGGGTTCACAGGTCCACCCCTTCTGCCAGATCAAGCATTCTGAACACAGTGGATGTAAAGCTTACGTTCCTGCAGATGCAGTGCAGTGGGTCTCTGAACAAAATGTTACGAACAATCCAAGATAAATAAAATTGCCAAACCGAACTTGAAAAATTGGAATAGGCATGCAGTGGCGGGCTGTCGGTTGGGATGGGAGGGGATGCATGCTGGTGGGTTGTAATTTTGGAAATTCCAAGAAACTCTAATGGTCATTTAGTCATAAATAGGCTTCCAACAAACAATGAATGCTGAACAGAAATGGGAATTACCAATATTTATTTTAAAAAAACATTTTTTGTCATTATAATGAATTGTATTTTCGCTGCAAGGATGCCATAATATATCTACATAGTAAATGTTCTCACTTGGTTAGCTTAAGCTTTAAGTAACTAAGAGCATAGAGCATCAGAAATATAAAAGATACTAATGTTTTAATAATTCCTAATTTTCAGTGAAAGTTTCTTCAATTTGTCCAAGGCAGGCACTTAAATACGATGGCTGGTATCCAGCCACTCGTATTGAAAACCTGTTGGTTTTTCCACTATTAGGTGAAAAGTTACTAAGCTGTCACATCTGTCAACAAAAAATATACACACTGCAGAATCATTTAAAATTAGCCAGGGAATTACTTGGCTGTAATATCATGTAAAGAATCAGCCAGTGGCCATAAAATTTCAACAATTCTTCTGCAAACTTTTAAGGGTAGAATCAGAAAAAAAAACAATAAAATATATGTGGATGGATTCTGATTTCTGGATTTATTTCATTCAGATTTATGAAAGTTTTAATGGACAGAGTTGATCACACAGTGCCTTTTGTCATTTAACTTTAAGCAGTGATATTCATCGATCAGTTCGTACTGTGTAATATTCCACTATTCTTACTAACTTTACACTTCATATGCATTCTATTAAATAAATTTTACAATAAAAAGTCCTGTTTAAATAAGAGGCAATGAAAATGTAAACACTGCACACTGCATAACAGCTGGGTTGGAATAACTTACTAAGAATAAACAGCAGTTGCATCTATGTCGAATTTTTAATGGAGTAAAACTCTCCAAGGGGTTTTACCGAAATGTTATAAAATAATGTTTGAAACCAAGTCTCAGAAGGCAATACGAAAACAGGTGACTAAAATCTTTTTCAATGGGATAGATTTTTGGGAGCATTTCAAAAGAAGAAACATGCAGAGATGGCGGGATTTTGTTTGAAGAAACGCACACTATGACTTACTTTATTCATGAGACTGCTGAAATTGCTTTCTGTTTTAAAAAAGAACAGCTATTAAAGTGTACACTTGAAAGAGGTTTATGGAAGGAATAGCAGAAATAACGCCTCACTTTAGAGTTTAAGGGTAATTGTGATACTAATTAGTGATACTAATCAGAGGTGCCCAAAAGGACAGAATTGGAGAAGGTCAAAACAATGGTTGAAAATTTATCATAATACCACCCAATCCTCAGAAAGCATTGTAGAGTTTGACACACTCCATGATCATATTTTGTTCAGCTTCATTATTTTAATCTGAGGCTAAGTTGCCTGTGTTGATAGAATTCATTCTGATCACCTGAGCTTTTATGGATCTGAAGTTTTACTGAGGTGGAGAGGCTCACCATTGTTTACAAAATGGCAGAAGAGGCCTGAATCTATTTAACTACTCCAAATATTAAGTTTAATGCCACAGTTGGAAAAAGGAGAGTGAATAGCAATAGGCTTTATTTGCACATACATGGTTCTGGGAACCAGCGGGACATATTTGAGTCCAGCTGCCTAGATTGACCTGTTTTTTAGTATTAGGATGACCAAAACATGGCTCATGCAAATGTGGACCTCACAAGAGTTTCTTGAACATTCTATAGTTGTTTGGAGATGTAGGGTACTATTTTAGACAGGGAACGGACCCTTTTGGATGGGATCATGTGACACATTTGGGGAGTTCAGATGCCCTTTGGAGTGGTTAAATGCAGTCAGGATTCTGTGTAAAAAAATGCATAGACTTAATGGAACTGTCAAGGAGAATGTCCAGAGATCTATAAATACATCAGGCAAAGGAATTGTCAAAGACAGCTGTCAAGGTATTTAAAAGTCCTGCTCTTCAAGCACTTGAAAAATTCTCCCAGCAACATTTTTAAAAATCAAGGCTTACTATTTAATTCTGTCTATCGATATATACCTAGGGATTATCATTGCAGAATTAGTGCTACATGAATAACACCACAATTATTAATTATCGCAGTGGAGTGTCTGGCAGTTCACTGTTTGATTGACACCTCATTGTTATAAACCTTTGGAGACTATGAAATATGATTATTAGTTTGTACGGGATTAAGGAAAGTTAAATTAAGTGAGTAGATAATTTAATCAATTAGTGTTTTATGAATTCGTCAATAGACACTCGAGAACTTTATTTAGTGCCAGCATGGGTCCTGAGTCTCCCATTTTGGATACTAAGTGAGTTAATGCAATAGATGTTGTGGAAAAGAGCGATGAATGAGAAGCAGTGGTTGGCATGAGTTGGTCAAAAGTTCATGGTTGGCATGATTGAGGCTTGGGGACAGTGTGGGCAAATGACAGGCAAGGACTATATTGCTATTTCTTTTTAATTCTTTTTAACGATGTTCAGCAAAGTTACTGGACATCACAGTAAGACTTCTACCCAGGCGCCCTCACATCTAGCAGGCTCCAAACTCTTTCTGGGGTCATCTGCTATGTGGCTTTCATTTTCACTTGCCCTGTTCAGACAAAACTTGGAAGTTAAGGGACACATTTTCCAGGGTCAGGTTTGTGGAACCAAACCTCCCAAGCTGTCAGCAAAAGTTCAGGCCATGATGTTAGACTTGGAGTTAACTAACAGGAAGTCAGGAATTAACAGGAAAGAAAAATGTCAGTCTGAGCCTTACAAATGGCAAGCATAGGTCAGAGAATCAAACAAACAAAGAAACAAAGAAACCTACAGCACAGGAACAGGCCCTCCAAGCCTGCGCCGATCAAGATCCTCTGTCTAACCTGTCATCTATTTTCTAATGGTCTGTGTCCATTTGCTCACTGCCCATCCATGTACCTGTCCAAATATATCTTAAAAGACACTAACGTGTCTGCGTCTACCACCTCCGCTGGCAATGTGTTCCAGGCACCCACTACCCTCTGTGTAAAGAACTTTCCACGCATATCTCCCTTAAACTTTCCTCCTCTCACTGTGAACTCATGACCTGTAGTAATTGAGTCCCCCACTCTGGGAAAAAGCTTTTTGCTATCCACCCTGTCTACACCCCTCATGATTTTGTAGACCTCAATCAGGTCCCCCTTCAATCTCCGTCTTTCTAATTAAAATAATCCTAGTCTATTCAATCTCTCTTCATAGCTCGCACTCTCCATACCAGGAAACAACCTGGTGAACCTCCTCTGCACCCTCTCCAAAGCATCCACATCCTTTTGGTAATGTGGCGACCAGAACTGTACACAGTACTCCAAATGTGGCCAAACCAAGTCCTATACAACTGCAACATGACCTGCCAACTCTTGTACTTAATACCCCGCCCAATGAAGGAAAGCATGCCATATGCCTTCTTGACCACCCTATTGACCTGCGTTATCACCTTCAAGGAACAATGGACCTGAATACCCAGATTTCTCTGTTCATCAATTTTCCTGAGGACTTTTCCATTTACTGTATAGTTCGCCCTTGAATTTGATCTTCCAAAATGCATCATCTCGCATTTGCCTTGATTGAACTCCATCTGCCATTTATCTGCCCAACTCTCCAGTCTATCTATATTCTGCTATAATTTCTGACATTCCCCTTCACTGTCAGCTACTCCACCAATCTTAGTGTCATCAGCAAACTTGCTGATCAGACCACCTACACCTTCCTCCAGATCATTTACATATATCACAAACAACAGTGGTCTCAGCACAGATCCCTGAGAAACACCACTGGTTACAGGTCTCCAATTTGAGAAACTCCCTTCTACTACTACCCTCTTCCTCCTGTTGCCCAGCCAGTTTTTTTATCCATCTAGCTAGCACACCCTGGACCCCATGTGACTTCACTTTCTCCATCAGCCTGCCATAGGGAACCTTATCAAACGCCTTACTGAAGTCCATGTATATGACATCTACAGCCTTTCCCTCATCAATCAAGCCCATTTTCTTCCAAATGGGAATAGATCCTATCCCTCAGTATCTTCTCCAAGGCTCTTGTAAAACAAACTTTCCGTTAATCCATGCTTGCAACTTAGAATTATGCCAGCAGCAAAAACTCGACAAACAACTGCTAATAGTCTCTTTTAATATAGTGTTTAATTGTCGATGCTTTGCCTGGTAGATACATGGATGCCCAACGTATTGTTTAGCTCACTGACATTCCTCTTTCCTTTATGGGTACTAGATGTGCCCTTTTAAAATTTGCAGAGCCTTCACACACAAACAGAGTTCTCTTTAAAAATTCCAACATTTCCTAATTAAGCTAAGCTTGCTTTGAAAAGTGCAGCAATGCATTTTATCAAATTTTTACTAGGGCAGCTACCATATAATCATATAATTGGTATTTGTTTTACTTTGAAAGTATTTGCTGTAATGATTGATTTAAATAATTATTGTTCTCACTGTGCCTTATGAGTCATCTCTCATTTCTCCACGCTTTGGCTATCTACATATACATTTTCAAAACTGGTCCCTTTATCTAGGCTAGCCATATTCCTAGTCACTGGTATCACTAGTTCATCCTTAGCCTAGAGTCAGGCAACTTACATTCAGTAGACTGTATTTTAATTTCCTATATGTGAGATTGAAGGGTTGGGAGAAGGTGATGTGGAAATGTTCTGGGAACACAGAAATTGAATTCCACCCTGAAAATGTGATAATACCTGACCAATTTCCTGTTGTCTGGGAGAATGCTCATCCTGGCCAGCGGCTTCAGTGAAGAAAGATTATTGGGCGAGGGAAATGAAAGATCTGGGAACAGGGAATGGAGACTTGCTGGGTTCGTAACCCTGTGGGAGAGCATGTAGAAGGTCAAAGGGGAAGGTCAGTGAAGAGATGCCTGGGAACTCACACTTGATCCAGAAAGTTGATGTCAAAGGCTTTTACCTCCTGAACCTGGGGTTCCTTGCACTAGAGAAAGCCAGCTGTCCACAATTATTGAAAAGTTAAGTAGTAATGAGATTTAAAATTGCCAGCTTGACTCTTTAGAGCCTGTTGGTTGCACATGCCCCTACTCCCACCATTCCACCTCCATTGATATGATTTGGTTGATGCCAGGACATGGTTTTTTTTTAGACTTTAACTACCTTCCTGCTGCCCTGAACCTTACAGTTATAATCATCCCCCTTTCTGACTGAAACTGTACTAAAGCTGAATAATTGATTACTTTATTTTTAACTAACCAAAAGTTTTCAACAGTCATGTATTTGTAGCAAATAAATAAACCACAGTCTTACCAAGTCATAGGGTTGTTCTCTCATTAGAGAGAGATGACTGGTGGTGGCTTAACTTGAGGGTCGCCATGCCTCAGGCAAGGTGAGAGCTTGAGAAGGACAGCCCGTCATGGTAACCTCAGCCAGTGAAGAAATTGGACCCACACTGTTGACATTACTCTGCGTTGCAAACCAACTATCCAACAAACATAGCTCTGTGGTAACTGTAATCAATCAATGAAAACCAATGCTGTTGGTTGAACCATTTCCTGGTGGCATCATTAATGTGTTTAATTTTTCTCCTATTTAAGTACCTTTTGTCTGGTATCTGTTTGATTTCTGCATGATATAAAAAATGCTCCATTGCTTATGCCAAATTGTGTCTCCTCTCTGCGTCTGTTTTGTGAATTTAGATTGTATTAACAGTAAGAAGGCACAAGCACCTCTAAGTTTGATACTTCAAAACAGGTAACTCTCCATTGAAGATACCAGTTGTCATTTATGTGTACTTGGACTATTAAAAAAAACTCCAAGATACATTCTATAGTAAATTAAATGAGTGAATGTCATGAAAAGAAACAAAAGGAATACAGAGAGCAGAATTCGTGAGTTTCCTCTGGGTGCTCCGGTTTCCTCTCACAGTCCAAAGATGTGCAGGTTAGGTGGATTGGTCATGTTAAATTGCCCAAAGTGTTCAGAGATGTGTAGCTTAGGTGGGTTATAGGGGAATCTGTCTGGGTGGGATGCTCTGAAGGTTTTGTTGGGGCCTGTTTCTACACTGTAGGGATTCTATTCAATTCCATTCTATTCTTAAAATCTGCCCAGGAGAGTTTTTTAAGACAATATGTAGGATGCCCTACAGGAAAATGGGCGGTGCTGGACCTAATTTCAGGGAATGAAGCCAGACAACTGACAGATGTGGAAGCGTGGGACCATTTCAGGGAGAGTGACCATAATTCGGTCGGATTTAAGGAAACCAAAAAAGTACAGAGGATCAGAGGGACCTGGGTGCATGTCCATAGATCCTTGATGAAAAAAAACCAGGTAGATAAAATAGTTAAGAAGGTACACAGGATATTTGCATTTATTAATCTAGGCTTTGAATACAAGAGCGAGAAGCTTATGATGGAAATGTATATAGTTAGGCCATAGCTGGCGTATTATGTTCAGTTTTGGACATCACACTATAGGAAGGATGTGAATATTCTCGAGATGGTGCAGAAGAGATTCACCAGGATATTGTGTGGATTGGAGTGATTCAGCTGTGAAGAGAGGCTGAATGGACTGGAGTTGTTTTTCTTACAACAGGGAAGGCTGTGAGGGGATTTGACTGAGAAGTGCAAACTTCTGAAAGTCAAAGTCAGGGTACACAGAGAGAAACTTTTCCGCATAATAAAGCAGCCAATAACCAGGGGAACAGTTTTATGGTAAGTAACAGGAGGTTTAAAAGGAATTTGAGGAATTTTGATTTACTCAGAGGGTTGCAGGTATTTGAAACTCAATGCCTAAAAGTGTCATAGAGGCAGGAGCCCTCAAAACATTTAAGAACCAAGATAAACACTTGGAATTTAATAGTGTGCAAGGCCAGGTGCTGCATGCTGGAGAATGGAATGAGAATAGATGGATGGTTGATGACACAGCAGATGCTATGCACCAAAGGGCCCCTTTGAATGCTGTAAAACTCTCTGACTCTATACCAGGTTATACAAGTTCTAAAAGCTTGAGAAACACATATGATCAGTAATTTTTTAAAAATTCAATCTGTTTTATCATTGGAGATAGTCCCAGCACATCTGTGGGAATTTAAGAAACCTCTCTTCAGTTACTTAGTTGCGCAGATATAAATTAATTATATACGTTGTATATTTTTATTTTTGTAAAATAGATTCAATTAGCTGCCATTGTTTTCATCAATAATTTAATCTACAAAATCCATAAAACAAGACTGAGTTTCTTTCCTGTCTAATGTTTCCTGAATTTTTGTAGGACTTCCTCCACTGGTAAAAGCCTTTTACAATTTCTTTAATCAACCACCCTCAGATTCAGTTTACAGACATACCTCAGTTAGAGGGCAAGAGGTCCAAAATCAAATGTTTTACAACACATCTGTGAATATTTTCCTCAAAAAGCTATGCTAAGTGTCAACAGGCTGAGAAAATTATGTATTTAACCTGCCAGAATACATTGTAATGCTATTTTTACCTTTCCTCCCAATCTTATTAAAATGCATTAGCTTGTTTTTGAATTATTAGATTTCTTAGTTGACCAACTGTCTGCTGAGGAAAATTGGGCAAAAGACTGAACAGGAACTCTTTCATTTATTCAGCTGTAGTAGTTTAAAGATGGCATGGCTTACGGTGGAATCTCAGCTTCAAATCAGTACAAGTCTCAGCCCCTGAACTGTGCAAGCCTGCTGCTCTTGCCTCTCACGTCAAATGTTCTTATTACATCCCTACATCAGCTCAGGGCCAGTGTTACAATAGTCTCATTTCCAGGCCTACTTTTGCACTTGCATAAGTCATTGACCACATTTTAACCTACCTCATTCTCTGGCTAGCTACTGACTGTGGACATGTTATTGTCAAATTCCTTCCAACTCTCACTTCCTCACACCTCACATCTTGCATGCATCCACATTAATGCACATAAAGGCCTAAGTAAGTCACGACGTTCCCAATAATACTTTTCAGTCTTGCACACAAAAATCAAGCAGGATCATGCATATGCCACCAAACTTCTAGTCACTGAATGGTTTCTCTTATTCATTTTCTCTTGGACAGTCAGCAATGCTGGCGAGGCTGGCATTCATTGTCCATCCCTAATTGTACTTCTTCAAGTTTGATGAGATTCTGACAGCTGACTGGGCCATTGAAGAATAGTTAAGAGTCTCTAGTAGGTATGACTGGCTAAGGAATGAAGATCTCCTTCCCTGAAAGATATTAGTGAACGTAATGCTCTTAAGTCCAAGTCTCAAAATCACTAGTCCAATAAAATGAACACTCTGCTAAGATTTAAATTGATTTAAATCTATAACTTTGGGCATAGCACAGTGCTGGCCCAACTGTATGCAAACTGTATTTCTCACTTTTTTATCATTCTGAGAACAGATTTAGTTTATATTTGATTCTATGAGCATCACAGTTTAAATCCCTAAGTTTTCTGCCAAATCTTGAGACCTGAGAAGTCTTTTATGAAATGTAAGCAATAAATTATCAAATCTGCACATACAAAGTGACAGAACTGACAGAAAGTTGCAGATTTACCACAATCCACGATCAGGAAGAAGTTTGGCAAGTCACGACATCTTACCCAACCTCTACTATGCACACAGCAAAGAATGCTCAATTCTAGATACGCTTACAAGAAATCACAATTGCCTTTGAAAACTGCCAAACATTGTAAACAAGAGCCTTCCGATTAGACACAGCAATGTTTGTAACCACTGGTCCAGATGTACAAAGTAAACCTCTGTGTCCAATTTTCACTCCAATGTGAGAATGTCTCATGAAAGCACAAAGCAATAGTTAATTTACAAGTTTACAATATAAGTCAGTGAACAAATAAGCAATCATTTCCACACAGAATGAAATCACTTCAGTTGGTTGACAACAAACATGATGAGATGGCTAAACTAAATTTGGAAATGTATTGAGCACATTCACATGACTTCAAAAAGTTATTCAGGAACTAATGACAGGATACATTTGAAGTGTGCTTCAAAGCTTAGTGTGTTGAAAAGAAATTCGTCCCAGTCATGTTAATTGTAAATATTTGTAAAATTCTCTTCAAGATACAAACTAACACAACGTTTAATCTTTCAACAAGGAATTGGCTTGTCACAGACTGGATTCCTTTCCTTAAATAAATTTGAACGTTTCTTCCTTTTCTGTGAGCTAAATGGTCTGCTAGCATAAGTGAAATTATTTTCATTTGTACATATTTCACAGATTAGCACTGCAACTCTGCAACAAACATGCTGCAGTGTTTTCCAGGAGTGTAATTTAGTTGTGGTATTCTGATCAACACATAAAACCACAGGCGTGGGAATCAAGCATCTTATAAAAAGAACAGAACCTCAGATTCTATTGGAGGTCTGGCTTTCTTTTGCAATTATGTTAGTTTACATTGAGTATATAAATGCATGTGTGTGTTTCGTAAGGTTTGCTTTCTTACTATTAAAGCTGACTGCCGAGGGTTGTGTGGCAGAGTATGAAGTTAATTGAGAAACTTCATCTGAAGATATGTAATGTTAAAAAACACAACATCTTGAAATCATATCATATTTTGGTACCATACATTTTCTCGTATACAAGCTTATGATATTTCCAATAAAAATTTAGAGTGGTTTTTCGGAAGGGAAACACATTGTACTTTGAAAAGAAGCATTAGGAGAAGAATTACATGTAGAAAATCTGAAAATAAACTGGATAAAATAAGCTGGATCCTTATAGCTGGCCTGGCAGGATTTGGAAAAATTTTAACAAACAAAAGTCTCTCTAATGTCTGAAGTTCCACTTACCTTCATGTTTTCAGCTGCCAATAGGCCTATCAGCCTTAATTTTACCTGTTCAAGGACAGTAGGAATGTAGGCAAGTGGGCGGATGAAAGAGCAAGGATCCCAAAAAGATATCATCCAAATGAAGTCCTGCAGCTGGGAATGTTTCCCAGCGAAGACAGAATAAGGGTTAGGGTGTATGATTTTGGATGGGTCGTCTGCTCCATGTAAACAGCATCATTGCCATTATTAAGTGGTGCCATTGGAATTCTGGACAGCCCAATGTACTAAGGCCTAAAACCTTGGGAGCCTGCAGACAGAAAACCTGAGGCTTTAATATTCCCCAGAAGGCTCCCCTCGTATTGATAGGATCTTTTGTCTTTGCCTATCCATGACATAATATAATACATAGCTCCAGGAGGTCTCCTGGCTGCTTCAGCAATGACCAGCTCCCTGAGAATGGTTGCTGAGGTTTCAGAACAGCCAGCACCCTTCTTGGGAGCCCATCTGCTGTCTTTAATCGAACAGCCATGAGATAGTGAATTAGGAGGCCACCTAGTGAAATCATGGGCTTGATCTGCTGCCAATAAGCGCAGGTTCAAGATGCCTCATTGGGGCCTTGAAGCTCTCAGTAAAATTAAACTCGATATGTTTTTGCTGCATTTTCTATTTTCACTTTATGAAGGCAGCATTTACATACCAAAATGTCTTCCTCAACTTCTTTGTAGCATAGTGGGCCTCTCTATAATTCTGGGCAATTTCATTTTGCGCAGAACCTAATGCAGACTTAGCATGTTTCCCCATAAGGTATAATTAAATGCTTTGGTTGGGATGATCAGACAGGTGAATTTAAAATTTAACCTCTGCTAATGTAAAGCTAAATTTCTTAACATTGCAAACTAAACGTTATAGTGATAAGGGGGTTGCATGCTCTTGTGGCAAGCATATCAAAGGAGGGAGTTTGAGAGGATATACTGAAGTTTATGTTAATTTCCAATTGCTGTCAGCGATGAGACAAGCATGTGTCAAATTTTCTCCACAATATGATCTAAGATGTATCTGTGCTGGGTATCTCAAAAGAACTCATTACAGGCTACGCTTGAAGCATTTTGTGCTCCTTTTTATTTTATATCGATCTGTTTGATTTCAAGATTATTAGCATTTAATAGGAATGTAAGCAAAAACCTAAAAAAACTGGTAGATGAATAACATATTCCCAGATAATGAATTCATTTATTTAATAAAATATCGGAAAAATAAAAATGGCTTCTGCAAGGAATTTGACAAATTGCATGACAGAGTTAATCTGCATGCTGCATGTAAAGCATGTTTTTTATGTAGTGTGTTAAGAAAAGGAACTATTTTAGCATTTAATCAAGGAATATGACTGGTTTTATGGCGCTGGAAATAAAGGGAACAATTAATAATTAAGTCTTTGTTCAACCTGCAAACATAGCTCTGAATGCTCTCATCATCTTTAATGCAAAAATAATACAGAAGTATTAACAAGAACAATTTTTTGTTCTTTCATGGGATGTGGGTTAATTTTTTGCTAATCTGTAAATAACATTGAACCAAATGGCTTGCTAAGCCATTTCAGTTTAGAGTCAGCCATATTTTAGGTGGTTTGATAAGTTAAGCATGGCAGATTTGCTTCCCTAAAGTACATTGGTATCTTCATGACAATAGTTCTTAATTTTGTGGCATTATTGCTGTGTCCAGTTTTCAATCCCAGATTGAATTTAAATTCCAACAGGTGCTACAGTGGTATTTGAACCCTGCTCCCAGAACATTAATTATGTGATTACTATAAGAAGAGTCTTTATTGTTTTAAAACTCTAACAGTCTCAAGGTGAAGTACAACATACCTATCACATCTAAACAGATATCAAGAATCCACTCCACATAGAGGTTAAGACCAATGTAGTTTCAGTTGGTAAGGAATGTTTGCTCCAGGGCAAGTGAAAGGAAATTTAATCCTAATTTTAAGGTCATATAATTTGTCTGTTTTCATATTTCAAATTTAAAATCCCATATAGGCATGTATAATGTCTAGGAAAATATGACATTTCAGAATTATACGCTCCAACTAGTGATGGCACTTTGGTAAAAAGGGTGAGGATAAAGCATAGCACAGCACGGAATATTTAATTAAAAAGTTCTCATTGTAAATGCAGGTGTAGCAATTCAAAATAGTAAAAACTAACCTGGAAGTAAGTATTTATCAAGTTATTTCCTGTTAAAAATATCATGTCATACGAGTGATGCTCTTTTGCTCAACAGACAGAAGGAGAATAGCAGACCAAGCTGCCTAACTGAAGGTGCCAGAAGGGGAAATATATTTTTATAGCTGGGAATTATCTATCTCTAAAGATGGAACAGATGGAACAATGATGGAAGATGTTGCTTTTTTAAAATATAACATTGTTGGTAAAGTGTTTGCCCTGATTTTGCAGTTGGCAGCAAAAAGGCAATGTTTGCCATTGGCTTTGAAGTGAGCTACCACAAAAACTTAACAAGCTTCATGTTGTCATTTTCTCTATGACATCAATTTAATTCTGTAAGGTATTACTAGAGTCTAGGTGGAGCCAATCAGATTGAAGAACTCTCACAGAATGCAAATCAAGAATGTAAAAGAGACTGGTAATCACATATTATTAAAATAATTTTACACAGGAAAAGTAATGGAATCATAATTGCTTTCTATAGATTTTTTTATCATTGTATGGAGGGGGTGACCTCCAAAATTGGCTTTTCACAGCAAAAAAGATTTTCAGCAATAATTATGAACTGGTATCTCATTAACAGCTCAATATACCTCATTGAATAAGATCTAATTCCACGGTTTCTATAATAGGAACTGTGCATTAAGAAAGCGAAGTTCACATCAGGTAATCATTGCCATGCTTAGTATATCTCCAAACACTGTGAAAGGACAATGTAATTAATCACAACTTTTTGATTTCTATAATTAACCAAGCAAGATGAAATAAAGGTTCATGATTGCAATTTCCTACAACAGAAAAACTGAACAGGAATTTATACACCTTCTGTCCTATGGAATCTCAGAAATAAACTACTTTTTCCACTTTTGGGAGCGGTTTTTCATGGCTGTCTCATATTTATTTCACAGTGCAGCAGCCTTTCTGTTTTAGATAAAAACAATGTGCTCTGGTATGGGGGAAAACAGGAACTTAGCACAAGGTAATGATGCTCATTTAATGAGCCTGTGCAGAAGGAGGCTGAATGGCCTCTGTGCAGCACATTCCCATTTGAATAGAAATTGCGGCTCTGACCGGTATTCAGACAGTCACTGGGTGTCTCCTGCCAGTTCACATTTGGCTTCCTGGTTCTGCAGATGTCTTGCATGCATTCTAGGGGAAAATCCAGAAAGAATATTGGGAGAGTGTCCTGAAGTAAGGATGACATACTTCAGTCAGTCGAATAAAACTGTCACCTGATAGCATTTAGGAGAGGGAAGGACTGGCTCTGTGGGGATTATCTCCTGGTTTTGCACACACACACCGCCATCATTACCACCAGACAATATTGCCAGGGGCCCTCAAAAATTCTGCCTTTTTAGTCTGGTTATTTCTCCAAACTAACATGCTCTTCAATACAGTGTCATTCGACTAGCACAGCCCAGCCATTCCAAAATCCTGCTATACCTTGCCTTATCATCAAAAATCAATGAGTTTGTCTTTTGGCCATTTTCCAGAAGCAATCATTGCTCTAATCCCTGCCAACCTTTCATCAAACATCAACAAGTCAACTACAATTGTGAAACACTATTGATGCTCAAAATAGGCCTTTAGGGCCAAATCACTTGCAGTCTTCTCTGGGCAGTCTTTAACAAAACACCAACATGGTAATACAATCTCAGTCCTTGTTTTTGTTCTTATGGTATTTTATTTAGTCTGATTTGGACTGCTGACAACTGTATGCTATGGTTCTAGCATATGACACAATTACAATTTCACCAACATATTCCACATTATCAATTATGAGGCTTTCATAAGATCATAAGACCATAACATATAAAAGCTGAAATTAGGCCATTCGTCCCAGCAAGCCATTCAGCTCTGCCAGTCAGCCATGGATGATAAGTTTCTCAACCCCATTCTCCCACCTTCTCCCCGTAACATTTGATCTCCTCGACAATCAAGAACTTATCTATCGCTGTTGTAAATCTACTCAATAACCTGGCCTCCATAGCCTTCTCTGGCAATGTATTCCATGGATTCACCCCTCTCTGGCTGAAGAAGTTTCTCCTCAGCTCCATTCTATAGGATATTTCCTTTACTCTAAGGTTGTGCTCTCAGGCTCTATTCTCTCCTGCAAATGGAAACACATTCCCAATGTCCACTTTCAGTATTCTGTAAGTTTCAATTAGATTCCCACCCATCTTTTTAAACTCCATTGAGTATAGACCCAGAGTCCTCAAACATTCCTAATATGTTAAGCTTTTCATTCCTGATCATTCTCACGAACATCCTCTGGATCTGTGTCAGAGCCAGTACATCATTCCTGAGATATGGGGTACAAAGTTGCTCACAAAATTCTAAATTGGTTCTGACCAGAGCCTTATTAAAGATTCAGAAGGACATTCCAGATCTTATATCCTGGTTCTCTCAAAATAAATGCCAACATCGCATTTGCCTTCAGTTGTAAAATGGAGGTCGACCCTCCTCTGATAACTAACGCCGAAATACCCAGAGAGGCACACCTTGCCCCATAATCTGCTAACAGCTTAAGAGCCCAATCTGGTATAAAGGAGTGGTTAAATAAAATATACCCCTGACATTCTTTTTATAATCAGCAAGTAACAATTTATATATCCAACTGTAACAGTGAACAAACTAACTAAAACTATTAACAAACCGAATACCACTTCTAACTGTTAACTATTCCTGACTAAAACAAGATTACAATGGTATGCTGTTCCAATGAACACAAGTCTTATTTATACAAGATAAAATTTAAATAACACTTAGAAGTCGGTCTCTCAAAACTACAGCCAGGTCACATGTTCCAGAATATTCTGTCTTCTCCAATGAATCCTTCTGTCACAAATGCTTTATTGGTGAATCTTTCTGTCAGGAACACCTTCTCTGTAAAATTCTTTTGTCAAGAACATTAACTATTTGTGCAGTATGTACCTTTAATTTAGATGGAGATTACCCTCATGCTTTAAGAGTTCTGTGCGAGCCAGTGATTCTTTCTTTTAGAGATGAGAGCTGTTCTCTTCGCTGATGGCAGTTGGCTTCCCCCTGATTTTCCAAATGCCCTCATCTTTTATACCCTTGATGACATATCAATTTCTTACAATAGGTTTGGCACGATGTTTTCAATGAAATGCTATAATGGGCCTGGTTTAAATTAATTAGCTAAATTTAAAAACCTGTTGTCTTGGTAAAAATGCTACTTTGCCTGCTAACAGTGTAGCCTTTTGATATAAATGTTTCAATTCAGGTAATCTGTGCACTGCAAACCAACAGATATTCTTTTTGAACCTCTAAGCATAGAAAATGCTCATCATCTTTAAAATGGACCACACACTGCTTTCCCCATGGCACAAACACCAAATTCTAATGCCCTGACTCCTAATCCACAAGTACTCTACATAAATTCACAGCACTTCCCCCTTAAAAAAAGAAAATAAACCATCATTATGAAAACATGGCTTATTTTTCTTTTATAAACCTTAACACCATTATTACTAGATCCATATCTCATTAATGTAGAGTTACACATCTCATACTAATTCTATATATATGCAACATTGAACACAATTGTTTCTATCTTATATAAATATTTTTCTTTTAAACGTGTGATAAAACATCTGCAAATAACATTTTCATGACCTGCAACATGTATAATCTGTAAACTAAATGCAAGATTCCAACAAAATAATCTGGTGTTCTTGTCCTTAAATCTTACCAGAAATGTCAAAGGATTACGTTTGGCATACACAACCTTCTTTGATGCATTATTTGCAATGTAAATATTAAAACATTATAAGGCCGGTACCAAACTCAGTAAATCATTTTCGATGGTTAAATTTTTTTTTGGTAGATGTTGAGTGTTTTTGAAAAACAACTGATTGATCTTTCAATTCCACAATCATCCTTCTGTAACAACACAATTTCAGCACCTACATTGTTTACTTCGATGGCCACTTTAAGGGTTTGAAGAAATTTGGCATGGCTAAAACTGGTGTGATGGTTAACACTGCTTTTAAATTCTCAAATGCCTCCTGGTATTGTTTTGCCCACTGAAATTTCATGTTCTTTTTTAACAAATCCATCAGCAGTGCCACCATGCTACTAAAGTTTGGTACAAATTTCCTGTAAAATCCACTCAACCCACAAAATTATAGCATTTCATTCTTCAAAGATGGTCTTGGAAATTTTTTGACGACCTTCGTCTTCACATTTCTTAGTGTCATCCATCCATATCCAATGTTGTGCCCTAAGAGCATCACTTCCGCCTTCACAAATTCTGTTTTTGCCAAATTTATAACCGTTTTTGCCTTCCATAGACTCTCAAAGATCTTTGCCAAATGCTCCATGTGATCTTTCCACGAATGGCTAAAGATCACTAAGTCATCTGTATACACAGCACCATTAGTCAATACTGCCACAGCTCTGTTCATAAGTCTTTGAAAAGTGGCTGGTGCATTTTTCATTCCAAAGGGCATTACTTTAAGTTGGTATAGCCTGTTTGGGGGAACAGATGCAGAAACTTCCTTTGCTCTCTCTGACAAAGGTACTTGCCAGTAACATCGCACAGTGAGTCCAACTTTGTGATGTAAGTGGCTTGTCCTACATTTTCCACACAGTCCTCCAGCCTTGGAATTGGGTATGAGCCAGATTTGGTCACAGTGTTGACCCTCCAATAATCATTGAGTACCGTCAGGTTTGGCAGCCAACACAAATGACAAACTCCACTTGCTTTGACTTGGTACTATGGAGCACTTCCTGGAGCATTGATTCCAGGAATTTTGATGAAGGGTCACTGGACTTGAAAGGTTAACTCTGTACTTCTCTCCCAACAGATGCTGCCAGACCTGCTGAATTGCTCCAGCACTTTCTTTATTCGTTTGCTTCAGATCTCCAGGATCCACAGGCAATAAACACTGGCCAGGCAGCGACACCCATGTCCATCAAGTAAATTTTTTAAAAATGACCATTCAATGTCTCAGAAGCCTGCTCTGCCATTCAATAAGTTCAACATAATCTCCTCTATCATAGGTGCCCTTTGATTCCCTTGCCTAACAAGAATCTGTTGACATCTGCCTTGAACATTTCAATAACCCTGCCTCCACTGTCTTCTGGAGGTAAAAAGTTACAAAGTGATTCCAAGCCTCTGACAGAGAAACATTTTTCCTTATCTTTACCTTATTTTTTAAACAGTATCCCCTAACTCTGGAATGACGCACAAGAGGAAACATCCTTTCTTGATCCACCTTGCCAAAACCTTTCAGTGTTATGTAGTATTTAATCAAGTTATCCATCACTCTTCTAAACTGCAGCAAAAACAACCCCAGCCCATTGGAATGCCTAAACCCCTCTTTGCTTCAAAATTCTACAATCATTCTCCACTTCAGTAATACATTGCTTTTTTTAGTATTCTTCTTGCCAAAGTGAACAGCTTTAGAGTTTCCCATGCTATACTCCGCCTACCAGAATTTTGCCCACACACATAGCCTATCTATATCCATCTGCAATTTCCTTTTGTGTCATCACAACATAGTTTTCAACATATGACAGGGTCAGTTGTGAATTTAACTACCTTTCTTTTGCTCCCCATCTCTAAGCCATTCGTGTATATTGTGACATATTGAGGCTCCAACACAGATGACTATGGGACCCCACTCATCACATCATGCCCATCAGACAAATACTCATTTATGATACTCAGTTTTAAGTCAGTCAGCCAATCTTATATCTTCACTAAAACTTTACCCCCTACACTACATTTACTTTCTGCAAGAACTTTTGATGCCACTTATCAAATGTCTTCTGGATACCACTGTATCTGTGATGAGGATATGAATACTTAATTGTTGTCATTGCTTAAGTTATTTGAGAATGGCTGAATCATTAGCTATAACTTAGCGCCTTCATCCCGGAACAAGAGGAACGAAAGCAAACCACTTGTAAATATTCATTTCATATTAAACCAAGATGGTTCAGCATTAACAGTAGAGATAAGACTGACTATCATCCAAAATACATTTTTACCTTTATAGCAAGAGCAATATTTATTGGTTGCAATAGCCGGAGAAAAGCAACAGCAAAAAATAAAATATTTAAAAGGAGAAGCTTGGGATTATTTTTTCAGCTGTATCTTATTTTTGTAATGTCCTTCAGTCAAACAGTGTCACATATTTAATGGCATGATTGCTAAATGTAGCACAGTGCAATAATTCATAGCATTTTAATCCAATTAACTAATTTCGGGGAAAGAATCTAATAGAAAGAACACTAAAAACAACAAATGGAAGAAATATGGATTGGTGTTTCTGCGATTGAATATTCAGCATTATTATACATGTGCCCCACGTTTTGAATCATTCACTATTAATTGGGTCAATATTCTTTAGATTTCTACATTGAAGTCACAGGACCGGCTGTGGGTTAAAAATAAAACATTGCAACCATTAGCAAGTTAATCACATCAATTCAATAGATTAAGGTAAAGTTAATGATAAAGCTATTTGTTAATAAGTACATGTTACAAATTGCTTTCATTAAATTGATCAAGGAATCATAACTTTCTAGACTCATTGGTAAATTTATCACTCTACCATAATTTACACACATTTTAAGACATACCAGTGCAAACAGAAGGACCCTGACTTGATCAACGCAGCAATGGCTGAGAAAGTTTACTTCAACTTTCTTCACAGAAGTTTACAATATGTGGAAAAGGACATATGATAAGGATTTACATGGAATGTTGGACCATTGTCATGAATGAAAATTTTAAACAGTCACAGCAAGAAAATTTCCAGGATTCCTTTTGGATTTTGGTTTTGGTACTAGATGTTCTTGACTGGGATCAGTGACAACTTGAAGACCACACAGGTTAAAACATCCATGTTTTCATTGCAATTCAGTAAATGGAGTTTTATTAGACACATGCTCAGAACTAAAATAATGCCAATAATTTTTTGGCTCATTAACAAGTGCGGGAGAGAACAGTTGATGTGCCCAAAGTTCAATGTTCAGCTGAGGCAAACATGATTGACAAAACAAAAGTACTGTTTTGGGAATGTGCAGGAAGGAGGCAGGTGAAGTAATGAGATCAAAGGCAATTTAAAAGATTTAGATTTAGAAATTTAAATTCAGCAAGTGGGTAAAAAACAAAATTAAATTAAAATAAAGAAACAAAGAAAAAAGTGAAGATGTGCAAGAGAATCAAATAAAAATGTGCAAATAAAAACTAAATAAGCCAATAGAGCAAAAGATGAGAGAAGGAAAAGTCGGATTAAAATATTGTGTTACTTTTGGGAATACTCTCTTATATTTATAGACTATGTGGTAAAAGTAGAGGAAATGGAACAGTTAGGACATTTTCTGCGTAAAACAGGGATTCATCAAGGAACAGAGCCAAGCTTATTTTGTATCATAAACTAGCTTCTGTTAACATTAAAACCTAGTGACTTTGAGGGAAGTAGCCTCGAAAAGCTTTCAAAGGAGATAAAAGAGGGAGTTTATTGCCTTAATTACTAGAAAATCTGCTTTGAAAGGACACTGGGGCCTCTATGCTAATGGTTGCCTGGCGTCACTTTCTGGATTTAAATTCTCTTTTACAAATTTAAGGAGTGAGTATTTCTGGTTAATTTGTAAAACTGTGAACAATTCCCAAAGATTCAAATCCAGATTGACTACAATCAATATTAAAGTTTTATCATCAGTCTCATGCTTTCCAGAATTCAGCTTTAATGACAAGAAATCAAACGGACATATGAAGTTATCTATTGTATCCAAACTCTTGACCAAGAGATTTTTTTTAAATCTCCTTCCCTTTTTTTAAATTAATTCTGCATGGATTTGTATTTTTGTGTTGTGTAAGTCTGTCTATGTTTTGGTTGAATGGAATGTAGTTAGAATTCCAAATCCCAGTTTAGCTGTGAACCACTGCTTTAAGGATAAAATTCGTTAATAATAAATGGACTATTTTGAGTTCATTAAAGAAGCCTGGTAAACATCTCTTATTTTGGCTGAAAGTACAAAGGAGAAGCATTTAACCATTTGGCAATTGAATCAACACATTTGATGGAGTAGCAAGGCTTGGTAACAGCTTATTCCTCTCGTTCACAGCCAGAAGAACATAAGGGCATAAGAACTAGGATCAGGAGTAGACAACACAATCCCGAGAAAGATAACAAAGTGTGAAGCTGGATGAACACGGCAGGCCAAGCAGCATCTCAGGAGCACAAAAGCTGACATTTTGGACCTAGACCCTTCATCAATCCCATAGAACTTGCTCAGCCATTCAATCTGATCTTGGCTGATCTCATCTCAGCCTCAACTGCAATTTCCTGCTCACTCTTCATAATCCTTCAACTTAATACTAATCAAAAATCTGTCAACTACTTCCTTAGACTTATTCAATGTCTAATATCCACTGCACTTTGGGGTAGTGAATTGTACAGATTCACAAACATTTGAGAGAACCTCAAGTCTGTTTTAAATACATCACCCCTTAGCCTAAAATTATGACTTCTCATGCCAGTCTCAGTAGTACTACAGTTTCTTCCCTTTCTCTCTTTCTTTCTCTTGCAAGACCTTTTGTTCATCTGCTCATAAATATATTAAGTTGGTTTGGGATAATTCATCCTCCAGTAGCCATAAGATCTTCCTGTCAAGTGCCTTCTCTCACTGACGCAAGAGATACCATTATGAAAGCTTCATATTTCACATTTCTTTGAGCACCTGAGTTTTAAAGAGTGATGGAAAAATTGAGTTATTTCAGATTCTGAGGAGATGCCTAGATTCTCTTTTTCTGAAAAAAAGTCCAGCAAAATGACACTTTGTAACTTGCTTTTCATGAAGCATTTCTTGGTAGCAACATGGTTGCAGATAATTGCTTAGAGATAGTAAGAACTGTAGATTCTGAAGTCAGAGATAACACAGTGTGGAGCTGGAGGAACACAGCAGGCCAGGCAGCATTAGAGGAGACCCATCCAGAAACATCAACTTTCCTGCTCCTCTGACGCTGCCTGGCCTGCTGTGGTCTTCTAGCTCCACACCTTGTTATCTCAGACAATTGCTTTACTCATTTGCTGGACATCTCCTCCTGGGTTTTTCATAGAATCCCTTTGGCCCGATAAGTCCACACCGACCCTCAGATCATCCCACTCAGACCCATCCCCTTATAACACACCTAAATCTATGTATCCCTGAACATTATGGGCAACTTAACATGGCCAATCCACCTAGCCTGCACATCTTTGGACTGAGGAAACCGGAGCACCCAAAGGAAACCCACACAGACACAGGGAGAATGTGCAAACCCCACACAGTCACCCAAACCTGTGGCTGACTTGCATGTTTGCTGTTTTTGCTGGCAGTTGGGTTTGTTTCATTTCAGCTGGGAGATGCCTGCTGAAGATTGCACTGTTCAGTTCATCTTTCCTGTTTCTGATTAACAATTATTGTAAATTTCATATGAAGTCTGATCCTCTTGAAGAATGACTAGAAGACTTCTTCATATCATGTTTCTGGTATAAGCTGTATTGCCAAGACCCTAGAGACAACTCCCATGTCTAAAGTTCTTTCTTCATGTGCCAGAATATCATATCATCAGCCATCTGAATACCACACTTCGTCATTTTGCTTCCATCAAGGACTAACTATTATTGAACAAAAGTGACTTGTCTGCTAAAGTGAACGTCAGCAGAGAAAAATCGGTGCTAAGAAGAGGTATTTAGAGAGGTAAACAATCATACATTTATTTTAAAGAAATCCAATTGTTGGATCTTTTTCTTCTAAATGTAGGAGAGGAAGCACATGATTGGTCATATCAGGGACCAGAAAAAAGAAAGAGAGTACAATTGTTAGATTTCAGTCGTCATAACTTCCAAGGACTACGCAATCCCGTAGACCACATGGTTATAGGAATTCGGAAATGTACTTAATACCAGACTTACCTCTAACGATGACCTGCTTTATAAATGTAATGGAGACTGGTAACGTGTTAAATTTGCTCTATGTCAAAATGATTCCAAACGTTTTAGAATGGCAACCATTAATTCTTCAGTGTCAAAATTCTCAAACACCCTCACTAATAGTATTGTGAGTCCTGCTACGCCAAATGTGCTACAATGATTCACAGTTAGAAATGGTCAGTAAATGCCAGGTCAGCCAGTGGTGCCAATATCAGAAATTAACAAAAAAGGATTATGTTAAAAAGGATGGAGGCCACAATTTATTGACTTGAAATCACAGTCAAAGATAGTTGAACATTTTCATCATTGTATCCTCTGCATTTAAAAGACATTGAAATTGACACAGCTTCCCTGAAACCTGACCAGGAGCAATTACCATGAAGGAGCATCTCTGACTTCATTAAGAAACCATCCAAGCAATTACATGGCTACTCAGTTAGGTGGTGATAAACTATTAATTCAATCACTAGAATAATGGAACTCTGACATTCAAAGAATTGAATCCACACATAATTTAATCACATAACCCAGGGAATTGGAATCCACTAGGCACAACCAAATTTGGGCCACTGGTTAGTTAAAGATAGTGTGCTATGCGACAAGCCAACTAACACCTAAACATCTGTTTTCTCTAAGTGTATAAGGACATGAAATAGTAAAGAAGCAAAATCCTGAGTGGGATCCTCGCTCCATTCAATTTGCAAGCCTTGATTCAGGACTGTTGTTTTGACTGTCCTCGTGTCCCAGGATATTGACATGAACTGTTAACTTTGTTTTTCTCAGATGCTGCCTGACTTATTGAGTATTTTTCCAGCATTTTATTTTCTTAAATCAGAATTTGTCCTCTGAGATTTGCCACGCTATCAATGCCTTTGGAGCTGCCCAGCAGGTTTGTCAATCAGGGGTTTAAGCTCTGGATTGGGACTTCAGCTCACAACCTGCTGGCTCAGAGGCAAGTGCTGTTGAACCGTGGCCAACATAAGCTTAAAGAAAAAAAACTGAAAGAACTGCGGTTGCTGTAAATCAGGAACAAAAACAAAATTGCTGGAAAAGCCCAGCAGGTCTGTTGGGGAAGAAAAACAGAGTTAACGTTTGGGGTCTGGTGACCCTTCCTCAGAACTTATTAAGATACTACAGTTTCAATGAAAATATTTTTGTGTGGCATAGGTAATGAATCTTGTTGTTCTTGCACAAACTAGTCACAAGCAGAATTAATAGAATGATACTGCCTTGGATGGGAAAATACAGCAGACTGAAATCAGTGTTTAAAAGTCTTCTTTTATTATTCTGACATGGGGTGTGGATTTCACTGGCTGTGCAGCATTTAATGCCTGTCGCTAGTTTCCCTTAAGAAGACGGTGCTGAGTTGCCTCCTTGAACCGCTATAGTCCATGTGCTGTCGGTAGGCCCAAAATGCTCTTAGGAAGAGAATTCCAGGATTTTGAGTCAGCAATACTGAAAGAATGATGGTATATTTCCAAGTTGAAATGGTGAGTGGATTGGAGAGGATTTTGCAGGTGGTTGTGCTTTCTATTGACCTTGTCCTTCAAGATAGTAGTGGTCATGGTTGAGAAGGTGCTGCATAAGGATCTTTGGCAAATTTCTGCAGTGCATCTAGTAAATCATACTCAGTGCTGCTCCTAAGTGGTTGTGGACAGAGTGGATGTTTGTGGATGTGATACCAATCAAGCGGGCTGCTTTATTCTGAATGGCATCGAACGTCTTAAATGCTGTTGGAACTGCACTCATCCAGACAAGTGGGGAATATTCCGTCACACTGCTGAATCATGCTTTGTAGATAGTGGACATTGTTTGGGCAGTCAGGAGGTGAATTATTTGGGCCAGTATTTCTGGTTTCTGATCTGGTCTTGTTGCTATTATATTTATATTTCAAGTTCAGTTGAATTTCTGCTTAAAGGTAACCCCAAGGATATTGACAGTGGAAGGATTCAGTGATGATAATGCCATTGAATGTCAAGGGCCAGTAGTTAGATTGACTTTTGTTGGAGACGGTCATTGCCTGCCATTTGTTTGGTGCAAATGATACTATCTAGTGAACCTTCATTTTCAGCACCAGTTAAAGATTTACAATTATAGTTTAAATATGGGAATGGATCCTGCCCTTTTACCACACTTAACCAATTCCATCATCTCATCCAATCCCAATCATGCCATCACCTCCCTCTGATGAAAGTTCACCTTCACCATGCTGTTTCACGCTGTCCCTATCCTATTCATACCATCTCTCACAGTATGTCAAATCCCACTCTTTCCTCCTCATCTCTCCAGTCAATCACCTAATCCTTTTAGGGGAGGCAATGGCCGAGTGGTATTATCGCTGGACTGTTAATCTGGAGAGCCAGATAATATCCCAGGGTCCTGGGTTCAAATCCTGCCACAGCAGCTGGTGAAATTTGAATTCCGTAAATATCTGGAATTAAGAATCTAATGATGACCATGAATCCATTGTTGATTGTCGGAAAAACCCATCTGGTTCACTAATGTCCTTTAAGGAAGGAAACTGCCATCCTTACCTGGACTGGCCTACATGTGACACCAGACCCATAGCAATGTGGTTGACTCCTAACTGTCCTCTGGGCAATAAATGCTGCCTCGTCAGTGACCTCCCTCATCCTGAAAATTAATAAAGACAAAAAAAATCTCTGTAGCTTTCCTTAGCTTTGCTCCTTCCACTGGTTTGTGTTCCACTAATCCCCAACCCACTGTCAACTTGTCCTCCTCATACCCCAAGTGCCTTCATATAATACCATTAGACAAACTCTGGAGTTTCTTCGTGCCAAGCCAAACCTGATACGTTTAACTTCCCACCATCTCTTTATTCTGAATTTAAAACTGATGATTAGTAAAATAATAGAAGAATATACATCTAAGCTATAACAACTGTTCTTCTTTCATATGGAAATTAGACTTGTTGAGATGAAAGCATTACCACATTAGTACTGTAATTAATCTCCAGCTTTGATCTTTAAGTTGCTTCCAACAGTGTGTAACTGCTTATTGAACACTATTGAAAAATCTACATTCAGTACATTTGGCGTTTTGTACCTGAGAAGTAAATTCGTTTTAAAAACAGGTAAGATTAGGGACAATCATCTGCAATAGGAGGTAACCAACTGTATTTTATAAGTTGCTATTCTGAGAGGTGCAAACATCAGAATAGCCAAAACTCATCCGAACAAAGAACTTCAGTATATTAAATTTGTCGCTGCGGAACTTGTCCAACAGGATTTGATTAGAAACATATTACTTGGAACAACTGAGTGCACTAAATGTGGCGCATCATTATTGCCAGCATTCATCCTGACTTCAGCAGTTTAAGTTATATTTTGTAGCTGGTCTACAGCGTATTTTTAAAGTTTTATGGGCATATTCATGAATCTGAACAATCTAATGCAGTCCAATTTGAAGTGAACAGGAAGTTCATATTGGAACAAAATACAGTCAGGTCTTTTCAGAAGCAAAATGATTTTCTTCTAAGCAATGGAAACATTTGTTACCAACCAAATATGTTCCATTAAAGAGTTGAGAGTAATTGCTCTATTGTCACTTAATCTAAGCATAGATAGTTCAGGCAAATATCCTTCCACAAAAATGTTTAGAAAAATAGATATTTAAAGTTAAAATTATCAATATATCATTCAATTTAAATCAAGAGTAGAGTTCTTGATTTTTGACCGAATTGAATCTTTTATTCAATGTCAAAATATATTCTCCCATTACGATTTTTAAAAAAATACTGTAGATCACAGTATTAATTCGACCCCGTTTTTAGAAAGATTTGTTGAAGCTTCAAAGGTTGATTTACATGTCATGATGTGCAGTCATAATAATGACCACACTTAAACATGACAATAATGCTCATTTGAAGCTTGACATCACATGTATATTTTTACTTTTCCATAAACTGAGTAGAAGCATTTAGCTAATGGAGTGGATCCTGCTACCAAAGCTGAAATGTACACCTTATTCACTGAGAACAGGCAGAAAAGACCATAGCAACAGCCCTGGCCTGCCAGGTCTGAGTTTGCTACTGGCTTCAACGCAGTCCTCACGGGCTGGCAAAATGCTCAGCAATGCAGGAATAAGTTCAACAAATGATCAGATATCTGACTGATATTGGAATATATCCCTGACTGTTGTCACAACCCCTTAAACTAAAAAGTTTAAGTACTTAAAAGACCCTGTACAGACAACAAATAAAACGAACGTCATCTACAAAATACCTTGCAAGAACTCTGACAAACACTACATTGGACAAACTGGCAGAAAGCTAGCCACCAGGATACATGAACATCAACTAACCACAAAACGACATGACCCACTATCACTCGTATCCTTACATACAGATAAGGAAGGACACCACTTTGATTGGGACAACACATCCATCCTAGGACAAGCCAAACAGAGACATGCACGAGAATTCCTAGAAGCATGGCATTCCAACCGGAATTCCATTAACAAACACATTGATTTGGAGCCAATCTACCATCCCCTGAGAAAAAGAACAGGAAATGACATCACCAGCCCAAGGAAACCTAACCAGATAAATAGAAAGCGGGACATAACACCAGCGCTTCATCGGAGGCTCACTGATGATGTTACCTAGAATGGTGACGAAACGTCTGAAAACTAACCTTCCAGCTCAGCGAGCAAACTCACATCCACAACCCCTCAGATGGGTAGCGTTAGACCTACAGGGCTGACCATGCCCAACACCCAGGCAGCAAAGGTATGGACCCCCTAGCCTGCTCAACCACTGGACTGATACCAGAGCCAGTCATTTGCTTGCTGTTTTGGGCTCCTGACCAAAGGTGACCACTGGTCACACTGAGGATGACTATGCTTAGACTTTGAGACATGATCTCTTGGTATTGATGCACATATACTGTGTATGTAGCTGGCACATAGTGCAGAGCTGTGCTGTTCAACAAAATGTCACTCTCTTGACAGATGATTGCTGACAATAATGACAAGTCACCTGACTTTATGTCTGTACTAAACTAGGCATCAAGATGGAAGCCCTGTGAGCCTTTAAGATGCAATGGATGGGGGAAGTAGTAAAATGCAGGGTAGGGATATTGTCAGCATCAAAATAGACATAAAGTGATTGAGGGCAAAGAGATGCAGAAATGCAGCCTTGTCTAGCTTGTAAGGTGGATACCTGCTGCTGCCTGAAAAGTGTTCTTGCAACAACATTCCAATGACAGGTGTTGGTATGCACCCAAGTACTACTTTAAACAGCACACAGAAGTGTACTGTAAGTGAACTGGTGATGTGCCATGGCATTGACAAGAGGCTGGCACGTCAATGCCAGTATCTGTCAAAATGAGATGCATGGGGCTGCTGCCCATGGACCATGTCCTGAGATGTTGGTGCTGTGTGTTTGAGGTGGAGGTCTGGAGGAGGTAGTGGCAAACTGGAGTTGCCAGGTTCCCACTCAGACTTTCATGTCTTTCAAAATTCTTTTGCCCTGGTTACTTTTGGCATTGGCTGGCTGCTGGCATTCCAATCAAGAGAATCTATTTCAACACAGTGTGAAGCTGGATGGACACAGTGTGGAGCTAGAGGAATATAGCAAGTCGGGCAGCATCACAGGTGCAGTTAAGTCAACATTTCATGTTTACACTCTTCATCGGGACTGGAAAATGGGAAGGGAGTCTGGAAATAAATGGGGGCAGGAGTGGGGCTGGGTGAAGGTACGTGAGATGATGATAGGTGGATGCAGATAGGGGGCAGTGGAGATTGGTCAGTGGGAAGGGTGGGGTGGATAGGTGAGAAAGAAGATGGACCAGTTGTATCATGTCAAGGAGGCAGAGATGAGGGGGAGGGTTGGACATGGGATGAGGCCAGGGTAGGGGGGCAGATTTTGAAAGTGGTAAATTGAATGTTGAGGCCATCGGGCTATAAACTCCCAAGGTGGAATATGAGGTTTTCTTCTTCCAGTTTGCATGTAGTGTCATCATGAAACTGGAGGATGCCCAGGATGCCCAACTCTGACTCCAGAGTTCTTGCAGTTTACAGTTCTTGCTGCCTCCAAGAACATCTATTTCCTGTTTTACATGCAATACAGGGGTGTTTAGTGACTGTTCTCAAACGTGCCATTCCCAGCATATTAATCCACACAGTAGTAAATCAAGCCACTAATACACAGGTCTCTGCCAGACATTCACTGAAGTTATGGCCGCAGTTATCTTTTGGCTTTAGGAGTCCTCTTCTTGAAAAACACAATTAGAATTAATATGCTAGTAAGTACTACAGATCCACCATTATGACAGTCCTCAGCATCCCTTGCAATTTCTGAACTTTGACTCTAGACAAGCTAACTCATTTTTCTTTCCAAACAACTGTCAATTCACTACTTCAATTTACCTTAAATTAAGCAGACAGCCTCAAAACCTTTCAATCTGATCAACTTTACATTTGTAACATCATTATCATTGATAATATAACACTGAGCAGTTCTGGACTCTACTTAAGTAAGGACATTGGTCTTGGAGGGAGTGCACCATGAATTTGCGATAATAAAACCTAATCACCAAACATTGAATTACAAGGAGAAATTGCATAAATTAGGGTTGAGTTATCTTCAATACAGAAGATTATGGGTGATTTAATAAATAAATTTAATATACTTAAGAAAGGATATATACTGTATTTTAGAGAAAATCTGCAAGGGGAACTCTACCAGGTCTTGGACATGGTTGTGAGCAAAATTAGAGTAAAGATACATTGAATCAGTTACTGACCATCTCTGGACAATTTAACAGGGGCAAGGACAGTCTAAGGTTGGCAGCCCTTCTGTGGGAGGCAGGGAGCCAATGGAGGTTGATAATTAGGTGATTAACTGTAATTTTCAACCAATATATCAATTTTCCTTGTGTCACACAGGCCCCACACAGTCTCAGTAACTTGGAGGAGATGGCTGCACAGCAGAAGTTCAGACACTGAAAGTTCAAAGCTTTCTGAGATTGAACAATGTAAAATACAAGGATGTTGGCTTCACTGGTAAAGGGTTGACATTCTGTGAGAAACTCCTGGATATTGACAACTCCATGAGAATGAATACATTGACAGTTGCTCCCATCAGACTGTTGGCATCACAACCCTCCTGCTTCTGAGCAGCATTTTCACTCATTCAGGACTGTCAGCCATCTTTGTAGCCAACTGTGCTGGATTGACCTCCCAACTCATCAGATTGCTCTCCAGGCTTAATTTGATGACCATCCTGGGGGCAATTCCGTAACCAACAACCGTCCAGATGATTGAACTAGAAAGTACACTGTTGCTGTGAATGAGAGTGAACCCCAAAATTAGTCCCAACCACAGGAAAAGTCCCACGCCTGGAAACTGCAACCTTTTATCCTCTGGTTGGGCTGTATAGGACATGGGTTCACAGTCAAAAATTAAAGTCAAATTAAAAGCCAGTTGGAAAACCTTCTTCAATCATTTGGTGGTAGAATTTTGGAACTCTCTTCTGCAAATGATTGATTTTGGATCAAGTTAAAATTGAGATTGATATATTTTTGTCAGGCAAACATATCAAAAAAACATGAGACATTAGGCAAGAAAACTGAGTTAAGTCACAGACTTGATCTCATTGACTGGTCGCATAGGCTCAAGTGAATAAATGACTTAGTCATGTTCTTTGTTCCTAATATTACCAAAAGTGTCCTCTGGGCAATAAGAGATGGGCAAGAAAGTGCTAGCCCAGCCAGCAATGCCAATATCCCATGAATGGATAAAAAAAAACTAACTGCACCAAAAGGTAGAAAGTTCAATGCATTTTAATAATTTTTTGACCTACAGTCAGTGCATCCTTTTTCTTCTGCCATCCTATCTATTCAAGAGAACAATACACTTTGTCTTTGAATATAGGCAGGCATTCTTTCAGGGATTATCATTCATTTTCATTTTTATTTTCGATTGCAGGAAATTGTTTTTTCTTCGGTACTCTTGCTTCCACGTACCTTTCTTTTAGATACTTCCAATTTATCTTTAACTCAGAGCTTGATTAATTTTGTTATTAGAATTATCCAAGTGTGTGCTCACAATTAAGGTAAAACCATCTTCTTACAATACACAGTTATGACTTTGCTCATCCCTTAAATGCACATTATTAGCAACAAGGCAATACAGTCAATCAGTTGACAATTTGATTTACATAACATTTTGTCCATGGAGACATGCAGCAAATTTATTGGACAAAGAATTACAACAAAACTCGAACGTTACTGTAGCAGATTTGTAAATATTCTTTTCTTCAGACAAAACTTTAGTGATGGAGTCAAAAAGCTTTACACGCTAGAGAAAAACTGTTATTTTGTTATTTTTTTAATTGATTCTTTCTTCTTTTCAATCAATGCTGTTCATATTGATTTCTTTCGAAGCTTTCAGTCAGTGTTTTCAATCAAGTTTAAGGCTGGTGAAAGGTGGCTGAGTCTTTGTACTAATATTAAAATGGCAGTGTAAATTTGAAAAAAGAGGTCATTCAGACACCAGGGAAACCAGAACGATATTTCCTGGAGAGGTGGTCTTGCATCATTTTATATTCACACTGCATAGATTATAGTTTCCACCAAAATTCTCAAAACGCTTGGGAGGTCTATTGAACAAAAGTAAACTCTTCTAACCTTAATTTAAATCATTAGAAAGTAGAAATTATCCCCTCTCTGCTTTCTAAACATTTACATTTTTAACTGTTGAGGACATTTACCCGCTCTATATCCAACCTTGCACACAGTTACCTCCTGAAAAGATTGTTGCAGTTGTAACCAAAAGCCTGTCCAGTATCTACCAGGTATAAGTCAGGAGTGTGATGGAATACTCCCCACATGTCTAGATGGGTACCACTCTAACAACACTCAAGAAGCTAGATGCTACCCAAGGCAAAGCAGCCCTCTTGATTGCCAATACATCCACTCACATCCATTCCCTCCACCGCCCATGCTCAGTAGCAACTATATATGTAATCTACAGGATACACTGAAGAAATTTGCCGAAGATCCTCAGACAGCACCTTCCAAACTCACAACCACTTCCGTCAAGAAGGACAATGGCAGCAAATATATGGGAACACTACCACCTGCAAGTTTCCCTCCAAGACACTCACCATCTTGATTTGGAAATATATCGCCGATCCTTCAGTATCACTCGGTCAAAATCTTAGAGTTCCTTTGCTAATTACATTGTAGGTCTACTTGCAGCAAAAGGACTGCAGCAGTTCAAGAAGGAGGCTCACTGCTATCTTCTTAAGGGATGGGAAATAAATGCTGACAAGCCAGTGACAACCACATCCCATGAATGAATAAATTTTTTCTTAGTTTTGTTGGAACACTTAGTAGTTTGTGGGGATTGATGAGTCACACATAGTGGAATTTGCTTAAGGGAAAAAGGTGCTTAACATTTGAAGGAAAGCAATGTTCAAGACACTGGGGAGAGAGTGGAGCAGCAGGATCAGTTTTGGATTTCTCAAGGAAAGAGTTTGTACAAATAAGATGCTGTACATACTGTAATACTGTACTTAAGTGAATAATAATCATTCTTGTGTCAAAGTCAACCCCAACTTTTAATCAAAAACTTTTTAACTTGACACTCACTTCAATGCACTTAAACATCACTTGCTGATTATCCACAGGGACAATACTTGCATGGCATTTTCCATTGGCATGGCCTTTTCTTTCTCCAGACCCCCAGAACAATACTGAAGCTGCAGGCCCAGCTAATGAACCAGCATTATTTCCTCAGCTGTGATGTTTGTGAAAGCCTCCCTGAAGTGGGAGCACAGCCTGATGACACTTCACCAAGGAGTGTACTCATGTTTGATGCCTATGTGGGAATATGGTGGCAGCACCATCTTCCTGAGTCATTATACTCTCCTAACATCTAATAAGCACAATAAAGGTGAATCAGTCTGGACTGCCGCACTATCCCAGAGGCTAGGAGCTATTCTCAATGAAGTTCACACTTTATTGGATTGGGAAAATGAATCATCCTTGAAATGATTCAGACCCAGCACCATGGAAGAAAAGATCATTTCCATGGTTACAACTACTCAGAGATGTACTCAAACCTTGAGAGTGTTGATCAGTTGATTCCGTACATCCTCGCAATAACTTTTTCCAATAACTTCTGGTTGAAAATGAGGCCAAAAGAAAATGCATCTCCAAAAATTAAACTTTTGCTTGAGTAAACAAATACCCTTTGTCCACAAAATGAAACTTTTTGATGCATCTCGCATCTTACATCTAGCAACTGAGACTGGGAAGTTCAATTTAGATTCCAAATGGGAAAAGAGTGTTTCACTTCTGGCTAGAACTGTCTTTGGGCAGTCAGACAGTGTGTCACTCACCAAGGCATTCCTAGCCTCTGACCTGCTCTTGTAGCCACGGTGTTTATGTGGTGAGTCTAGTTGAATTTCTTGTCAATGGTAACCCAAAGATGTTCATTTTGGAGGATTCAGTGATGGTAGCACAATTGAATGTCAAGGGATGGTGGTTAGATTGTCTCATATTGGTGATTGTCATTGCCTGGCATTTGTGTGGTACAAATGTTACTTGCCACTTGTCAGCCTCACTTGTTTCATCACACCTCTGGAATTCTGTTCTTTTGTTCATGTTTGAACGAAGGCTGTAATGAGGTCAGGAGCTGAGTGGCCCTGATGGAACACAAACTGGGCATCACTGAGCAGGATATTGCCGAGCAGCTGCAGAACTGCCCAGTAAAGCCATTTGTATGGCCACCCTGATGCCCTATTTTCATTAAGATCCTTCACAGTTCTCTTCACATTCTTCAAATCTCCAGCTTTTGCTTCGTCACCAAATGTAAACTTTGCATTTCTCTTATCTGCATCCAAGTCACCAATGTACACATTAGAACAAAAGAAATAAGGGCATATGTCAGGCCATATGGTCTCTTGAGCTTACTTTGTCATTCAAAAAAATATTGGGCCTAAATTTAATGTCCTGAGAGAACAGCACTGACACTCGGGACAGACCACTTCCAAACTTTCCCCAGTACAATTAAAATAATTGTCAGACCACATAATCAACTTTCCATCCATATGCCTACATTTTCTCTCACACTACCTGAATCCTCCTAATAAGCATCAGGAGATATCAATATGCAGCATATCTACATTTTCCTTTTCTTCCAATTGGCCCCACTTCAGAAGAAAATGTTATATTTGTTAAGTACAACTTACTTTTAACAAATCCAAAATCGTCAAAACTTCCACTAAGGATAAATTTCAAAATTCCTGTCTTTTAGTACTTCATGGGTTTCTTAAATGCAAAAATGTTACAAAATGCATTGTATTTGTCAGCAACAGTGTACTTAGGCCTCTCCCAGAAGATTTTGCACTCTATTCCAGAGGTTTCTGATTCAAAGCATATAAGGATGTTTTCATCTGTGCTCCCTATCTTTCCATTTCTATGCACCAGACATAAGTGAGCGTCAGAAATACTGATCATTTTGTAAATAGTACAGCATTTATCATAAGTTATTTTAATTACAGTTGTGTTTACATAGAAATCATGAGAAAACAATGAAATCAGAGTTATGGCAAGCAAAATTAATATCAACCCTACCAAGTTAAATAGCAGGAAAAATAATTAGAACCTGCTGTAGGGCTAGTTTTGGGCAAATAAATCAAACTTTATCTGCAGCGATAACGATTACTTCAGTTTCTCATGAGCTCTTAATACAATAAACCCAGCAGAGAAATTAGCTCAAGATTACTTTGTCATAGGTTTTGATACCTATGAAAAGATGCTGCCTTTAAGTTATAACACAATTTTTGGAATAAGCATTGTAAATTAATCCACTCATATACAATAGAACTATTTAGCTCCATAATAACCATGCCTAATGCAATGACTGAAAGCTCTAATGTGATTTAAAATAGCTTGTTTATTGAGCTAGATACAGCAGCCAATCGTAAAGTCTGCCACAAAGCTCTCAGCATTCAAATTTCAGTGTTTTGATGGCTTCTGTAAGCCACTATTCTCTGCAGATCTATTCTAACAACCTTTTACTGAAAACAGTTTCATCTGCTTGAAAGATCACAGCCAGTTTTAGACATTCCTGGACCATAGCTACAAATCCTGTGATAAATTTAGTAGTCTGATTGTGGCCATCCTTGTCTTTTAGGCTAGTTCTATTAGAAGAATTCAATGGATTTTTTCGGATCCGACAAAAGATTTGGAACAGAATCATCTGGCTCAATAGAATGGATACAAGGCCTCTGAGTAGTTAGCATTGTCCAGCGTATGTCTGTCGATGGTAACATAAACCTGAAGGAAAATATGACATTGGCATTATTGTTTAGACTCTGACAAGTAAGCTGTGGAAATGTACATTTCCTCTTCTGCCAGAGAAACAGCTCGAGATGTCACAGGCAAACACCTCATGATTTTCTATCCAATAAAATAGAGGGAAACATGAAAGATCAAGGACGACTAGTTCGACATTTGTGAAAGTTAACCTCAAAATGCAAACAGAAATTATGCTACTGGGTAATCAAAATTAAAAGGTTCTCTTAAATGAGTTGTTCTTTTACTCCAAATGCTCATTAGTCATCTTTCTGAGACGGTAACATTTTGAGGATACTTTCCCGTTACATTTCTACTTTTCCTCTTGTTGTTTTCACGGTATCTGTGAAGAGACAAATTTTTCATAGTGAGCAACAGATTCCACCTGTATATATTCACAAGGTTTGTATAGGATTATACAAGCAGCTCCAAGGGAAATAATCTACATTACACCACATGCTGTTGTATCAGCATGTAGAAGAAACACACTAATCAGCTGCGCAAGGGAAACTAGTTAATGCTACAGTTTCTGTTACAGGTTGCCAAGAAACTGTATTTAACATAGGACATTTTTATATATCTATGAAATAATTTAGTGTGTAACATATAAAATTGTGTCAGCTAAAATTGCCAACATCATGATTTATATGAAAGGAAGTGGTTGCTAATCAGTTTCAGTCATGGAGTCATAGAGTTGTACAGCATGGAAACAAACCCATCAGTCCAACTCTTTCATGTCAACCATATATCCTAAATTAATTCAGTCTCAGTTGCCAATATCTGGCCCATAGCCCTCTGAACCCTTCCTATTCATGACCCTTCCAGATGCCTTTTAAATGTTGTAATTGTACCAACCTCCACCACTTCCTCTGATAGCTCATTCCATACACGCACCGCCTTCTGTGTGAAGAAGTTGCCCCTTAGGTCATTTTTAAATATTTAACCCAATTCCCTCTAGTCTTGGGCATGCCCAGAAAACAGACCTTGCTATTCATCCTTTCCATGCGTCTCTCTTGATTTTATATAACTTCAATAAGGTAGCCCCTCAGCCTCCAATGCTGCAGGGAAAATAGCCCCTTGCCTATTCAGTCTCTCCCTATAGTTCAAAGCCTCCAACCCTGGCCACAACCTTATAAATCTTTTCTGAACACATTCAAGTTATAGCAGGGAGTCTAGAATTGAACACAGCGTTCCAAAAGTGGCCTAACCAATGTCTATACAGCTGCAACATGACGTCCTAACTGCTATACTCCGATAACAACTGAAACAACAAAAGAATGTTTCAGTTGGTTCCTTGAAGAAGTCCTTTGCTTCAGTGCTATAATGAAATGTTACAGGACAAGCAAAAGAATGGAGATTAGGGACTGCCAGAGTTCAATCGAAACATTTGATATTAAATATTCAAATTTGCAACTTAATTGTCACAATCACACTTTTGGACTTTGTCATGGGCTAAGGGTTTTCACTGTTGCAGATGCCCTTTTCTGTCCAAAACATGGGGACTCATCACACCTACAAATTTCTGGTGTGACCCCATCGGATTCCATTTTGGTAGGGATCAAAGAAGTGGTCTCCATTTCCCTTACCAGAAGTAGGCATTCATCTATTAAATATGCAAATAAGGAGCCTAATTCCCGCTGTTAGTCCTTCTTGAAACGTTGACTTGGCCCTGAGGTAACAACCACCACTACTGTAGAATTCTGCGACGCTTTTTCCCTCCCATTGCAAACAGTATAAGTAGTCAAAGAGTTATACAGCCTGAAAACAGAACCTTCAGTCCAACTCTTCCATGCTGGTCAAATATCCTAAATTGATCTAATTCTATTTGCCAAAATTTGGCCCATACCCCTCTAAACCCTTCCTATTTATGCATCCATCCAGATGCCTTTCACGTATCCAAATATCTATAGACCTCTATCTTGAATACTCTCAACTGAGCATCCATAGCTCATTGTGGTAGAGAATACCAAAGATTCCCTGAGTGAAGAACTGCTCAAAATATCAGACCCAAAGAACCCAACACCTTACTCCGAGACTGTGAGCCCATGTTCTAGGTTTCTCAACTTCCAGGTGGAAAGCCCAGGCAGAAAAACTCAAGGATGGCTAAAAGTCCCTTATATGGTCACAAAGGTTTCATCCAACTGCCACTGGAAAACTACAACAGCCAATGCGGAAGGGGCAGCGCTGCTCTCCATCCAGGAAAATTGAAAAGAAAGCTTTCTAAGACAAGTAGATGGAGGGGGTATTTAATTTCCAGCAAGCTATTTCACATGGAGAGATCGTGCACCAAGAAGTCTGCCAAAGACGTCAAATCCCTGCCCTTGCTACCGTCTACCTTCCCTAACCCCCAACTCACTGGCACTCGCCACCATGGAATCCCCATCCTGTCACACTTACCAACTCTGAAGGATCCCAAGATAGTAAACATTGGAAATACCACTTTGAAAACTAGAATCAAGCCATTTGCTTCGTTTACAGTTACTATTACGAAATTGTAGTCCTTGCCTTCTGCACTGCCTACTCATTTACATAGGACACCTTGCCACTGCACCTACAATGATATCTGTGCAACCTATTTTCATCTCCCATAATACCTGCCTCTCTGTCGTTCCATGAAACAAACAGCCCTCAGTAGGGCAGTGAGCTATATGAAGTTCAGATCCCCTTTCCTTATGTAGAAAATATCCTGAAAGCCAAGTCCAGGAATTGACTAATTATACCAAGTCCCAGGTGCAGGTGTGGGGGCTGTGGCCTGGTGTGGGTGTGGGCGTGGAGGCAGTGGACCTGTGTGAGTGTTGACTTGGGGGCAGCGGCCCGGTGTGGGTGTGGGTGTGGGCGTGGGGACAGTGGACCTGTGTGGGTGTGGGCGTGGGGGCAGTGGCCCGGTGTGGGTGTGGGTGTGGGTGTGGGGACAGTGGACCTGTGTGGGTGTGGGCGTGGGGGCAGTGGCCCGGTGTGGGTGTGGGTGTGGGTGTGGGGACAGTGGACCTGTGTGGGTGTGGGCGTGGGGGCAGTGGACCTGTGTGGGTGTGGGGACAGTGGACCTGTGTGAGTGTTGGCGTGGGGGCAGTGGCCCGGTGTGGGTGTGGTTGTGGACGTGGGGGAAGTGGCCCGGTGTGGGTGTGGGAGTGGGGACAGTGGACCTGTGTGAGTGTTGGCGTGGGGGCAGTGGCCCGGTGTGGGTGTGGTTGTGGACGTGGGGGAAGTGGCCCGGTGTGGGTGTGGTTGTGGACGTGGGGGAAGTGGCCCGGTGTGGGTGTGGGTGTGGGGACAGTGGACCTGTGTGGGTGTGGGCGTGGGGACAGTGACCCGGTGTGGGTGCGGGGGCAGTGACCCGGTGTGGGTGTGGGTATGTGGGCAGTGGCCTGATTTGAGTGTGGGGTCAGTGGCCCGGTGTGGGTGTGGATGTGCTTGTGGGTGTGGGGGCAGTGGGTCATTGTGGGTGTGCCTGTAGGTGTGCGTCCGGGGTCAGTGGCCTGATGTGGGTGTGGGGCCAGTGGCCCGGTGTGGGTGTAGGAACAGTGGCTTGGTGTGAGTGTGGGTGTGGGGGCAGTGGCCCGATGTGGGTGTGGTGGCAGTGGCCAGGTGTGGGTGTCGGTGTGGGGGCAGTGGCCCTGTGTGGGTGTAGGAACAGTGGCTTGGTGTGAGTGTGGGTGTGGGGGCAGTGGCCCGGTGTGGGTGTGGTGGCAGTGGCCTGGTGTGGGTTTGGGGGCAGTGGCCCAGTGTGGGTGTGGGGGCAGTAGCCCGGTGTGGGTGTGGGAACAGTGGCCTGGTGTGGGTGTGGGGGCAGTGGCCCGGTGTGGGTGTCGGTGTGGGGGCAGTGGCCCTGTGTGCGTGTAGGAACAGTGGCTTGGTGTGAGTGTGGGTGTGGGGGCAGTGGCCCGGTGTGGGTGTGGTGGCAGTGGCCTGGTGTGGGTGTGGGGGCAGTGGCCCAGTTTGGGTGTGGGGGCAGTAGCCCGGTGTGGGTGTGGGAACAGTGGCCTGGTGTGGGTGTGGGGGCAGTGGCCCGGTGTGGGTGTTGATCAATGTCCCAGTGTGGGTGTGGGGGCAGTGGCCCAGTGGGGAGCATGACAGCAGCTAGCAGTTAGTCCACCTGGAGGCTGCTCGAGCTGGTCTGCCGCAGAGGGCCCTTCGAGACAGACAAGTGTTAGTCTTTTTACCTTTGCTTCTTGTTATTCTGACCTCTTGATATACTGTGTGTTGCTGTAAAGTAACGTTTTTTCTTCATTCTTCTATTCTGTAACTAAGGATTGTATCTAGTATTCTGTACCTAAGATGGTGCTATGTATTGGTGACATTGTTACACTGTAACTATTCTTGTAACTGGAGAAGCTTACCTAGGTACCTTTGCACCTCAGGTGGTCTTTTTACACTTCTCACTGTACTCATTTGAGTACATGTGACAATAAAGCCAATTCAAATTCAAAATTCGAACCCAAATTCAATATTAAGCTCAGCCTCAGTGGACTTCTCATGCAGTTCTGCCATATTTCTCACCATTGTTTGTATCATTCAGGTGCCTGTAAGATTCCACCCAAGTATTAGTTGAAACAGAGAGACAAACTATTTTGTCATATCCTTTCACCCATTTGGTTCAATTCCAAATGGTAAAACTTTGTGAAAAGGAAATGGAAAACTTCTGCCATGCTGTTCATTGGGAAACATACTAAAACGAAAGCTCATAAAAGATAATTAGCCGCAGTGACTACTCACGAGTCTTTTTCTTAATGCATGTCAAGACAACATTCTTCTATACTTTTCTTAATACAACTTTCATCTATACTTCTAAGCTCTGCCTTTTTGACTATCCATCAGTTCAGTGTGGAAATCCCATTAATTTCTAAAACATCTGCTATGTTAGTGTGGATCCCCTGCCCATTCCCAGCCAGTGTGCATCATGGTATTGTTTAACTGAGTGATCTGCCGGTAAATATACACATCTTTTATTTCCTCTACCTGTAATTTCTTTGAACAAATTCCACATCTGCACCAGAAGTAGAGAGGTAAATATTGGTGTGAAAGGGTGCTTTAACAACGGTAGGCCCTTAGCTCATGGCCTGCTGACGCTTTATCCTGAGCCATTTTCTAGGCAGTTTTTGCCAGTGATGCTTTGCCTGGCCCCCTCTAGGGCAGGATGAGGAGGTGGAGCCCACCTCTAGCCTGGATAGAAATAAACATTTTTAATTAACCTATTCAGAAATGTTATTACACACCTCTAGAACAAGTGGCACATGTTGGCAATCTCTGCTAACCAGCCCCCTGTATAAGTATTAAGGGGAGGCATTAACTTTTGTTGCCAGTATATAAGCACATTGTTCCTGAGCAAAAATTAACTCTTTGTCTTCAATCTGCAAAAGTGGCTTCCACAGTGTGGCTGTAGCACCTGCCTCATAGAAAGCTAAAGTGCGTTGACAAAATAGCGGCAGATGATGTTTAATTTATGCACTGTTTGGATTCAATACAGTGAAATCAGAGCAGGTTCCTCATGGCGGCAGAATAAGAGAGGTGGGGCTGCAGCAGGAGTTTGCTGGCGATGGTGGAAAACAGATGGCTTAGTGATTGTGTTCCGTGTTAATTTTTCACTGAAGGCATCAGTCAGGACAATTGGGGTCAAGCAGTGTGTACCCACCAGTTTTCTGTCTGTTTAACTTAAAGTTATAAGCAGCAAGACAATTTCCCTGTAGCGTCTGCAAATATAGTGTCACTCTTTATAGCACAAGTACAAGAATGAAGACTGATTGTTCATCTGATGTAACTGCTTTAAATGAGATGTCATTCACTCTATAAGACAGAGAGGTAAACCGTAAAGGTGTATGAAATAAATCCTTTTTCTTGTCCTAACATGTAATTTGTCATCTTTTTGGCAAGCAAGCCAGTATGATTCAACCAAAAATATAATTTATTTGTAACTCTAGAATTTAAGATTTCAGGCCAAACAGTCCTTTAGTTTAGGAAAAATCCACAAGATTTTCCAATGTTGTGTATTTCTCAAAATGGTGAAAATAAGTATAACAACAGAGTGCTCTGAAGAGAAAAAAAAATCCAAACAAGGCTGAGAGTTATGACTGCCAGCTAAAACAGGTGGTCTCAATTGAATAGCTGTTCCACCCACCTTTAAATTGCAGGCCTCACAGATGGTTGGCAGGATAGGCAGAGGTGAGTGCTGTGTCAATTTCATTGACTGCTTCTCATTAACAACTCATCAACTGTCTATCCACCTACAACAGTCCACAGGCTTTTCACCAGAAGGTGCAAGGGTGACAGTAAGTTCAGTTGTTAGATGGGTTGGGCTGTTGGTCCCAGGTTTTGAGGTGGGAGGGTACTTTCCAGTTGTTGTTCTGAGGTAGATGTTTGTTTGGTTCTTCATAGAAGGATGTAAGATATAAGGGCAAGAGAAGGTCATGTAATCCCTTACCTCCATCCTACCACTTGATAAGACTGTGGCTGATCTGCTGTAGGCCTCAATTCCTCTTCCATGCCAGCTCCCCATAGCTTTAACTTCAATAGTTCAAAAATCTGTTTATCTGTTTAACTACTTTTGCTGGTCTAGCTTCAACAACTCTCTGGGGTAGGGAATTCCAGATATTCACTAACCCCTGAGGGGAGAAATTCCATTGCACCTCAGTTTTACATGAATATCCTTCTATTCTGTAAGTGTCTTGCCTATTTTGGAAATTCCCCCATTAGTGGAGACATCTTTTCAATGTCTTTCTTGACACACCCCCTCCAGAATCTTGTATGGCTCTTGCTGAGGGAATACAGTTTGGCTCTGATTTGAGAGGTATAGTTGGGTGAGCAGGCCACTCAAACTGGCTGCCAAATGACACTTCATTTACAGACTCTGGAGGAAACCCTTCTGTGTTTTTGGACCATAAAAATGAAAACAAAATCATGAAACTTCATGATTGGTTCCTGGGAGGCCTTTAAAGGGCACTTGGTAGCCACTCCAAGGCAGTGGGAATTTTGGCAGTGTATGCACAGTCTTGCTCATTTGTATTTGAATTCTATCATCAGCATCCTTCAACCATTGTAGGATCTGAACTAACTGGAAACTGGGAAAATACGTAAGTGCCCAATGACCCAACAACAGTTCCCATGCCCTGCATTAGCTTCAAGGAAGACCCATGGAAGCAAAAACAAACTGTACAAGATTTGGAGTGGACTGACATTTCTACGTGTGTGATTTAGATGTTTTGAAAAAAAATTCTACTCCCAAGTCCTTAAAGAGAGCCACTCAACTACTGGTTGTATATTTAAGCAGCTGAAGGGAATGTTTATGGATGTGGATTTTATGAACTTCTGAAAAGTATTCCAGAACTTTTTATAGAAGAGACTGTAAGCTAGAATTAAGCTCTTGGAATCAACTATTGATTTACTTACAAGATCATGGAAGCTGTAGAGGATGCAACTAATGCTTGAAACCAAGTCTGACCCCACCAGCCAAGACATTTTTCCATCCCCACCCTTGTCTGCTGTCCGGAGAGACCACTCTCTCTGTGACTCCCTTGTCCGCTCCACATTCCCCTCCAACCCCACCACACCCAGTACCTTCCCCTGTAACTGCAGGAAGTGCTACACTTGCCCTCACACCACCTCCCTCACCCCCATCCCAGGCCCCAAGATGACTTTCCATGTTAACCAGACCAGCCTGTCCCCTCCCCCCACTGCATCCCAAACCCACCCAGCCTGTCTCCACCTCCCTAAAGTGTTCTTTCTCTCACCTATCCCTTCCTCCCACCTCAAGCCGCACCTCCATCTCCTACCTACTAACCTCATCCCACCTCCTTGACCTGTCTGTCTTCCCTGGACTGACCAAGCCCCTCTCTACCTCCCCACCTATACTCTCTCCACCTATCTTCTTTTCTCTCCATCTTTGGTCCTCCTCCCCCTCTCTCCCTATTTATTCCAGAACCCTCACCCCATCCCCTTCTCTGATGAAGGGTCTAGGCCCGAAACGTCGCTTTTGTGCTCCTGAGATGCTGCTTGGCCTGCTGTGTTCATCCAGCTCCACGCTTTGTTATCTTGAAACCAAGTTTCTTGTCACTCAAGAATCTGTGTTGAGTGATCAATAGTTCAGTTTACCATATTTATTAATGTCATGGAGAATATGACAGAGAATCATATGTTTAAACTTGCTAATAAAGAATGGGGCCAAAGTAACTAATACAGGTAGGATATTGATAGAAAACATTGACAGATTGAGAAAGCAGGCAAAATTGATTTAGTTTTTTTTATTTGTTCATGTGAGCATCATTGGCTGGGCAAGCAGTGGATAGTGTCCATCCCTAATTACCCAGAGGGCAGTTAAGAGTCAAGCACATTGCTGTGGGTCTGGAGTCATACGTAATCCAGACCAGGTAAGAATGGCAATTTTCTGAAGAAGGGTCTGACCTGAAACGTCAGCTTTCCTGTACCTCTGATGCTGTCTGGCCTGCTGTGTTCCTCCTGCTCCACACTGTTATCTCAGAGTCCAGCATCGACAGTTCTTATTGTCTAAGAATGGCAGTTTCCTTCCCTAAAAGGCATTCATGAACCACTAGGCCATTGCTTCCCCTAAATTTTTAAATGCAGGTAAAAATTAGGTCTTCCATTTTTAGACTCAAAAAGCATGATTGAATATTTTTCACAATACAAATGAGAAGCTTCAAACATTGAGAGTCCCAAGAAATTTTGAATAACAGGACACCATCTATAAGACCCCAAAGGATTGGCTCCCAGAAATGAATGGGAGAGGAGCCAGAAACTCATTGCAATTAGATGAAGTGGAGTGAGACACAAGGCATTTTCCTCTGGAGTCCTTGTTTGCATGGGTCACTGTTTGCTAGATAATTAACTTATACAGAGACTATATCTGGCATGTAGCAGTACATATTAACACGGGGGAGGTGTTGTCATGGGAGCAGCAACCTAGAACGCCAGTCTAAGTTTCTGAGGGTATGGGTTCAAATCCCACCTTGTTAGATGTTGAAATGTGAATTCAATAAAGTCTGGAATTGAAAATGCTGGCCTAATGGCAAACATATAACTGCTGTCAATTACCATAAAATTATCCAGTTGCAATGTACTGTACTAACTTTAAACTGCCAGTATGTACAAAGAATGCTTCAGCTGGTTTTTATGATCAAAAGAATCCTTTGGTCTTGTTATTAAAAAGAAAAGAGATTGAAAAGTCCCATGCACCAGATTATTTTAACTACAATGAATTGAATTGAGTTCAGTCTGTATTTTATAGATATAAATTAACAATGCTAACAACATATAATTGGCCATATCATAATTTATAAGGTTTGTGTTTTTCATCACACTAAAAATTCATTTACCAAAGAACTGTGGCAAAAAAAAATTAATTCTCAATCACTGCTTGTAGTTAACCTAGGTCAAACACAATTTTAATTCCCTTAAGTAAAACAAGGTCCTACTTAATTTGTGGCCTCATTTTAAATATTATTGATCTTATCCGGACCGCTGTGCTGCATTTGGTTGGAAAATCTTTTAGCTGGAAAGTCTGCATACGTTCGTTTATTAGCAGTTAAATATGAAAACAAGTGGCAATCAGAAGTTACTATTTATGTTTACCAAATTCTGCTTCGTTGTAAGATTGTTATTTAAAAATAGATGAATAGATAATTGTACAACACTCATCACCAATTGCAACTCCTCAGATACTGAAGCAGTCCGTACTCAAATGCACAAGGCAAGGACAATATCCAGGATTGCACTGACAAGTGACAAATTAACATCCATGCCACATAATTGCCAGGCAATACCCATCTCCAACAAGATAAAATTTAACCATCGCCCCTTGATACTCAATGGCACTACTCTCCCTGAATCGTCCACTATTGACATGCTTGGAGGTTTCTATTTACCAGAAACTCAACTGGATGAGTCACATGAGCACTGAAGCTACAAGAGCTGTTCAGAAGCCAAGAATCTTGCAGTGAGTAACTCACCTCCTGACTCCCCAAAGCCTGTGTATCATCTACAAGGCACAAGTCAGATGTGTGATGGAGTACTCCCCCACTTACTAGGATGGGTGCAGCTACAACAATACTTGAGATGCTTGACACCATCCAGGATAAAACAGCTTGCTTGATTGGCACCAACTCCACTTCCTCCACCACTAACACTCTATAGCAGCAGTGTGTACCATCTACAAGGTGCACTGCAAAAATTCATTGAAACTCCTAAGATGGTACTTTCCAAATCCACAACTATTATCATTTAGTAGGACAAGAAAGCAGATGCATGGGAGCAATAGCCCCTCCAAACCACTCACTATCCTGACATGAAACTATATCACTGTTTCTTCACTGTTGCAAGAGCCATAGGACTACCTCTCAAATGGTATTACTGTTCTACTTAAATCAAATGGACTGCAGTGATTCAAGAAGGCAGCTCACCACTAACTTCCTAAGTGTACCTGGCTTAGGGGATAAATGCTGGCCAGCCAACAATGCCCACATCTTGTGAATCAGCAAAAACTTCCTGAAGTCCAAAGTCACTTGAATTCTGTGTGTTTATCAGTAATAAATGAAGATCTAGCTATTTCTCAAAATGATATGAATCAACTGACCACCAGGCTTCTCCCTAGCCTGCCATGACAGCTTGACCCAGACTTGTATTTCAAGGTCAGATGTGTCGATTTGGGCTGTTTTCCAGCACCACAAGCCCTGCCCAGAACTATCTGACCCACAAGTTGAGATTTACCTTCCAGTGTAGTGAGGTTTCCTGCGAGTAGGGATTGGTGACCTCAGAGCAAGTGTGCAGTTACCACTAGTGTGGAGGCTGGTTAAATAGAAGGCCTGCTTCAATGCACTGGCATTGTATGGGATTTCTTCTTTAAAAATGCTGTCCAGCCCTCACCCGCTTCTTCCTCCACGTGCACATCCTCTGCCTATCCATGCTGACGCCCGTCACTTCAAGCCCTGTAGCCACCCCATTAACACTTCATTGTGTCTATGCCAACATAAGACCCAATTCCCACCATAGTCCATCATAGCACCAACGTCAACTCATGCCAACCCTGCCCCAACCCACCATCCTTTGGTTCTACAGCTACTGTACTTGCTTAGCCAGTGCCCATAATTGTAAATGCATGTTCAAGATTTTATAAGTATAAAACTCATAAAAAACACTGCATTTGGCTTTATTCAACCACATACTCCTTTAAAATTGCAGACACTTCATTGAAAAATCTTGATGGAAGAGGCAGACTTTAAGGAGCAAAGGGAGATGAAGAAGCAGAAGTTTTTAGTGAATAAATTTAGTTGTATGGAATCTAGAAGACAGAAGGCACAGTCAGTAGCAAAGGTACATGAGTAAAAGGCTAGAGTCAAGTCGAAGGGAGAAACTCAGGTGAACCGAGGCAAGGGTAAATCTATTGATGGTTTAAATCTCTGTGAGGAATTTTAATCTGGAGCCCCTGAGGGACAGGGGATTAACGTAGGTCAGCCAGGACAGGTACGATAGGTGACAGAACTTGCTGTGAGGCAGGATACAGGCAGTAATGTTTTGACTGAAATGAGCATTATAAAAATAAAAGAAAAAGTCAACAGCTGCCAAATGAGGAGATAACAGGATAGGCAACTCTTTGAACTACCAAGAAAATTGCTGACAATTGATGTCAGAAATCAAATTAAAACAAATGTTAGAAAGCATGGAAAGCGTTTTAAGGTTGAAATTGGGTGATACTTTCTGCCAAACATTGACAGCCAATATTTTCAGCTATCTTTCAGTTTGGCGGGTAATTTTAGCCTTCTCGTTCATTGTTTTTAATCAAGCTACTGTACCACCACTAGCTGCAACATCGACCACTGTTCAATGGTGTTTATAATGAAATGTCAATGGAGATAACAATTTACCATTTTTGTCTTCAGGAAAATGAAAATTTGCTGCTGTAAGATGAAATTGGCAACAGTCCCTTTACATTGTACAAAAGGTCTCTCACAACATCCTTCTGTACATAGCCTCAAGCAACAGGTGAAATATGACTTTACTCCACCCACAGGAAAGATTTTCAGTGTGCCAGAGCAAAATGACAAATTGTTTGAGGATTCATGATGTATACAAAGAAGAATTTAGTGCCCATCAAACTCTGGCATGACAAATGCATATATAAATATATGACCTGCCCAATTTTCTGACAACCCAAAATGCACATTTGGAAATTTACTACCTACAAATACCCTTTTGAACATTGTTGTATCTGTTCCCTCAGATTCCCAACAAATAAGATATACATGCATGAGGAAAATATGATCTTCACTGCAGTATAAAATGCACATTGTATTATTTTGTGAACACATGGCAGTCATTCTGCCTGCTATATTAAGGTGATTTTGACAATGATCTAGATCTTGTCTAATTAGATTCAAATGCACCAAAAAAATGGCACTATTCAGAAATGAGAATAGTTACTTTGTTCCCCACTGCTTAATCAGAATGATAAAATCATGTACACCAAATTGAAATAAAGTGTATTTTATCAAACATTGATCAAAGTGTGTGGTAAAAAAGAGATAAAATGGAGGTTGAACAAGTTTAAAATGGGTCAACTTTCAAGCAAAATGGTTTGCTTAAAAAGGGTGTGATCTTAGTTTATCAATGGGTACAGGTCTCTGAACAGCTATGTGGACTAATTTAATGGCCAGCCTGTTTGCACAACCTATATATTTAACTGTTACATTCAACCCTCTTCCACCTTCTATTATGAAGGTAAAAAATCTATGCTCGCCAAAGGGAAACAAAGAACAAGCTGTAATTGAGGGAAGATCCATCACCTTATTCTAATTGTTGGTTTGCCATTACTTAGAAATCAGAATATGATTTAATGATATGGAGTGGGATTTAGTGAAGCCTGAGTTGGTGGATTTATCTGGAGAACAAGATGGAGCACATGTTTCAAATTCTGGATGTTGGAAAAATCACCCAATAAAGTTGGAAGTGGGGAGGGTCTGATACAGGGATTCCAGTGACAGCACCAGTGGTAGGAAGACACAAGCTCACTAATAAGTCACGTGAAACTAATCATCTCAGAACTCAACATTTTATGTGGCTTAGTGAAACTTTTACCACACTCCCTGGGCTCCTGAGCACTGTCCAGAAAATCCTGTTGGGCCTGAGTTTGCCTGCAGCCTCTTTGGGAGGACACTCACTGATAGGCCCTCAGTGTCTGATAGAACCTTGAGCCTGACATCAGAACATGGAAAGAAGGGATGAGGACATGGAGGAGGTGCTATAGAGGTGCAGAAGGCCATTGAAAGCCAAGCTCACTCAAACACTCTAGTACCTGACTGTAAATCTTCTCCTTGTGAGTCCACTCCTGCCCTCACTCACCAATGCTCTGGGGTCCAGGGTGGTGCTGGTGGTTCAGCTCAAATGGGATAGTAGCAGCAGCCACTGCTCTTGGTGGAGTAGTCTGAAAAAGGTAGATGCAGCTTCTGATTAGTAGGCAGCTTTCATAAAAGAGGATTTCTGCTGTACATGGGCCTTGATTACATGGAAGGCCTGTGTTGCCAATTAAGTGTTTGACCAACATTTGATTGCATTTGGCCTCCTCTTCAGAAGTGATGCCCTCAAACTGGATGGGGAACAGAATGGTGTGTCATTGTAGATGTGTTTCTGATGACAAACCTCCTTGATTTCAAAAATAAACTACATTGCATAGGACTTCAATTACTAACACAGCCTTGATGATAAGCTGCACATACAAATCTTCCATAATTTAATCATGCCCACTTTCACTTTGACAAATACATCCCCAAATATCTCACTGAGATATTTTGTAAACTGTTATTACATTTTTATTATTAAATATTTACTGACCTGCAGTTGATAAATCTTATAAAGTATCTGGTCCTTGATTTGAAGCCAGAACAGGAGAGGTAACAAGGATATCAGCATTGGAGCAGTGCACCTGGCATCCATATCTAAGGTGTGGTTGCAATAATCAGAGACGACTTGGGCATTAATAAGAAAAGATTTCATTCAGTCAGTAAAGTCAGCCGCATTACAGCATGGTGATCTCTGTGTTCTGTGATAGCATTCGATAACATTTGGCTATGGCACTGTGCCTCGTCCATCTGAAGGAAATTAAATCAGGAATGAGAAACTGTGGGCCTCCTGAGGGAATCCACATCTTGAGGGGATCTTCAACAGAAACTTCTTCATTTAGAGGTTGTTAAGCAGCTTTGTTGCTGATCCTGGGCTTGCTGACATATCTGTTCTTCCTCAATATCTCCGTACCTCATGGTGCAGCAGTTACAGTGACGCTAACACCTGCTGTGGCTTCATTCATCAGTGATGGTTCTAAAGATCCTACGTTGCAAACATCAGCAACAGCTCACTAAACTGTGCTCAGTCTATAATTGTAGCACTCACGATGACAGGTTACCATACTCCTAGATACAGTAGAACATGGAGACCTCTGACAAGTGGACCTTATTTTGATGAATGCAGCGCAAGCCAAGTCTCGTAAATGCACCAGAAGATTGTAAATGCAAAGTAGGATTAATTAAATCTTATTCAACCACCATACCCCTCACTTCTCCCAAGAAAGGCAGCACTGTATACGGGAGCATGTGTGAGATCCTTACAGTTCAATGTGAGAGGAAGGTAGCTCTACACCCTTATCTTTGTGAACGGTAGACAGTAAATGATCATTAAGATTGACTGTGATCACTTCTGCTTTACCAAAATTACAAGGATTCTTTTGAAATGAAAAGTAGAACATAGAACAGTACAGCACAGTACAGGCCCTTTGGCCCATGATGTTGTGCCAAACTTTTACCCCAAAACCTAAGGTCTATCTAACCTCCACCCCGACCTTATACTATCATCCATACGCCTATCTAATAGCTGCTTAAATGCCCCTAATGAGGCCAACTCCACTACCCTCTCCGGCAATACATTCCACGCCCCTACCACTCTCTGAGTAAAGAATCTACCTCTGGCGTCTCCCCATATCTACCTCCACTCACTTTAAAACTATGCCCCCTCATAATAGCTAGCTCCGCCCTAGGAACAAGTCCCTGGCTGTCACCTCTATCTATACCTCTGATCGTCTTGTACACCTCTATCAAGTCACCTCTCACCCATCGTCGTTCTAAAGAGAAAAGCCTTAGCTCTCTCAATCTTTCCTCGTAAGACCTTCCCTCCGTTCCAGGCAACATTCTGGTAAATCTCCTTTGCACCTTTTCCAATGCTTCCACATCATCTTTCCTGTCATGATCAATGTAACGTTCAAGACTTTTGTGCGCAGAATTTGTTAACTATATACTTGCTCCATACATGCAGAATTTTGATTGCAGGTGTCTTTAAACTAGAATGTGTAAGTGCCTGATTAATGTAGTAGCCCCTTGAAAGGCCTCACATCAACACAAGGAGAACTGCTCTCCCAGGCAAATAACAAATGTGCTTCGCTCAATCTTGTTTAAACTATTCATCTCTCTAATATACTCTCTGAATCCTAAGCCCAGCACTTAGTAATGCCTGACATTATGATGTGCCATTGCCTGGCCATCGAAGCTAGAGTGTTGGTGAATGTCAATGACATCCATGTTGCATTGCCCCTTATCCTCTCATTCTCGACTGTTCCCCACTTATATGTTGAAATGCACCCACACCCACCCCCTTCTTCACAATGATTTCTGCCTCTGCATTCAGCATACTCCCTCCAGTCCCCACATCCAACACAGCATAAGCAACAGATAACCTCCTGTGGCCTTCAGTGTACAAACACCCAAGTGTCAACCACTGACCTGACTGATTTGGAACAACAGCCCTGAATGATGAAGGACAAGACCCTCTCTGAGCTGATTTCTCCGTAATCCTGGATTGATTGGGCTCCGTTTGCAGGACTGATAGTGGCCAACTCCCTGGACTGTAATGGGATGTATACCTGGATCCTGATTGCATCACGTGGTTTGACTGACCATGGCCCAGCCACTAGAACTAGTGATCACTATTTAAAAACAAGTGGTCATCTGTTTATAAAAGGGATGAAGAGACTTATTTCACAGAGGGTGGTAAGTCTTTGGAAATTGTTTCCTCAAAAGACAGGGGAAGCAGAGTCTTTGAATATATTTAAAGCAGTGATAGATAACAAGCAAGGTGGTGAAAATTTGCTGAATGTTGACGGAAGGTAAAGCAATCAGATCAGCCATATTCTTCTCAAATGGCAGAGCAGGGTCAAGGGGCCTATTTTAGGTACTGATTGGTACGTTTGTATGAATTAGAACAGGACTGAACTCAGCTAAACTGGCCCTATCAATTATCCTTCCAAATCTAAACATTTTGATCTACCTTCCCTCCAATTTTCCCTGCAATTGTGTGGGCCTTCAATGTCTGAGCATGGCAGCGATTTCTGGAGCCAGAAGTCAATGTATCTGCGCACCAAGAAACATGCATGAATACTGACAGCTGTGAAATTTTGAGGGAACATTGATCTTGATCCACACTTTTGGGAAAATTAAAACCTCCAATGTTCATAAAACAAGAACTGGAAGAACTTGGAAGTTCTTTGAAGACCACGGTAGGCTCATGGGAGGAAGAAAAAGCATTAATGTTTCTTCAGGTCTGGCAGCATCTATGAAGAAAAGGTCAGAGTTAACGTTTCTGGTCAGATGACCCTTTGTCAGGGTTCTGTGGAAGGGTCATTGGACCCAAAACATTAACTCTATTTTCTTTTTCACCGATGCTCCCAGACCTACTGAGCTTTTCTATTTTTGTTCCTGATTTACAGCATCCACAGTTCTTTCAGTTTTCATTACTGTTTCTTTTTCATTTTGCTGAAAAGACTCTAGGCCAAGAATTTAATCCAATTTTCAAATTGCTGCATGATAAATGCTCATAGTTTTTAGCCTTGCATACTGACACAACTTGAGACCCGCAGAAGTTTTTGGTGTGTTATTGTATCAAGAGGAGTTAAGAGTAGAGAAGTGGCTTCTTATGTGCTCCTTACATACTTCCTTTAAATGGCTTCATTTTCGACAGTGATTGACAACATAGTCTAAAATATGGTGGTAGAAAATTCCTCATAAATCTAATAAATGAGTTGAAATGAATAAAAGGTGATTATTTGAAATGTCTTTGCCTGTTTTCACATATTACGGTAGTAAAAATGGTATAGGTTAACATTAAACTTCAGTGTTAATGCAAAGCTCTTTACCCTTTAAGACAAATGTGTCTGGACAGTACCTAATCTTTGCTCTGCCAATCAGCAATTTAAATCATTGGGAGAAGTCAACATCCTTCATTTGACCATTCAAGTGCTTTCAAATTAATTTAGTCTGTGTCACAGGTCAGATTTGAAGGTCAAATGCCTCCTCTGACACCTAGAGGGGTCTTCAGTTAAACAGCTCATGGACTGCCCTAGGTTTCTCAGCTTACCAAACCTTTATGTCAAGACATTATATTGAGAAGAATAGATAAAAAGGATTCATTTATCAACTGGAATTAAAATGAAGTTCAGCATGGTCATCGATCACCCTGGGCATTCAATACCCACTGAGGCAGAAAATTATTAGAGTGAAACAGTCGAATCCAATTCTTCTACATGGATTGAAATTCTTTTCAGATCATTCTGCATGTCACATTGCTCCTGATTTGTACTTTCTTTAAGCAGAACTTGAGAAAACCATGCCAAGTCTTTTGTTGTATAGCACTAAACTGCAGCTCACTATTACCTTCTCAAGTATAATTACCAAATACTGGTCTTGCCAGCAACACTCACAGCCCACAAATGGATGAAGAAAACTACCTTTCCATCAAAACATGCACTTTTTTTTGTATAACTTACCATGAAGGCCTTAAGTCACCTTTAAAAATAAGCACTCAGGTTCATCAGTCAAATAAACATCATCCTCCTGAAACGAAAAGGCAATTGTATCAGGTACTTATAGTCCTGCAGTTGGCCTCCTACTAGCTGTCGGCCTATTCAAGGCCAGGAAAGCTCCAGATATTGTTTGTGTTAGCTTTCAGCAGCCCAACTAAGAGAGGTGAACACTGCTGAGATAAATAAGGGCCTTCACAGATGCTTGAACATAAAGAAGCCATGCAAGATAAATGGGAAACCCTCCTGCAGATCTATTCACTGAAGGTATATGCCTTTCATCCCCATCGTCCTGAGCTTGGGATGGGGGCTTCAACTGCAATGCCTCCCAGGTCTGCTACCAGGAAGAAACGACAGTGAGCTGGAAGTCTCAAAGTCAGGGACTTATCCGACACCAGTAGAATACCAGTAAAATACTGGTGTTAGCTTAAAATATCCCCCACGGAGGACCTATTTTTAATTACCACTTCAATGAAGCAGTCACCATCATGGCTCTCAGACTGGAAAATCTTGTAGAAGTGGGAATGCATCAGGGAGCTGTCATGACACAGCTCCCTGCTATTTTCCAAGCCCACTCCTCCATCCAAACCCTCTTCCAGAAGGCCAGGAAAATCCAGTATATCTACACACAGATATATTGCAAAGAATCTTCACTTAAAAGGACAAACTGTAATATAAGAATCAAAGTGCTGAATGACCATTTTACACTTTATCAAATTGCACTAAATAATAGCAAAATGGCTGGAAATTCTAACAGTTCCAGTGACGTTATTACATAGTTGATGACAAAATTTGGATGCTTTTTCTATTTTCCTTAGAAGAGCCAGAGATTATGGGTGAAGCACATAATTATGTTTTGCATTGGCTTATGATCAACAAGGAATGGTGAAAGGCACTGTGTGTAAAAATGTAATGAGGCTGCATGAAAGTGTAGTGCTACTGCACTTTAGAGTGGTGGGACACGTTTCCCCATGTAAAGGGGTTGATATTTTATCCCCCACAAAAAAGTCTGATCCTTGACCATGCCAACAGGAGAAAATATAAATCAAATGAATCACTTCAGGCCACTTTTGCACAGTTTCCAGAAGCCAGCTCAAGAGCAACATTGGCAGAGGTCTGGAAGCAGCTTTTCTGCCAGGCCTCGAAGCCAAAGACTCATTTACAGTATGGGGGCCCACAAAGGAAGCAAAAGAAATATTTATTTTTCTCCTGTTTCATTTAACAAGGAAAATAATGTAGTGTTGGTTTATATTAGTTGCAAATGCAAGGGTGAAATTGTCAGGATTTATCAGTAAGTTAAAAGTCCTGTTTTAGAGAAGTAGCAATATTTCAAGAGAGACATTATCATTTTTAAGTTAGCAGAAGAGATTGGTTCTATCAATGTAATACACTTGACTTTAAGGAATATAAAGATTCATATCAGTCTGCCCTTCTCATCTGACCACAAATCCCATCAGCACATACTTATATTATTCCAAGTATTAAGAGGTCAGGAACTAAATTTGTATTTTAAAAAAAAGTTATAGGCCTCTCCCAGCCTTTTTTACACTCAATAATTAGATGTACAACAGATTCTGTACAGTAGAAATTTCTCAAATTTCTCAAGTCAACACTGTAGAACTCACCGTAGAAATGAGAAAGAATCTGTGATGCACTTTCCAGATGCCAAGCCATATGACATCACTATGTAGCAACAATGGAGATGAGGTCCATATTTCTTTTGAAAGAGGAAATGCTGATAGCTTTTTAAAAGCTTTTGGGTTTCAGTTTGGCAGTTTTCAGATATCTTAACTGAAATTAGATATGTAAGAAGTTACTCCTGAGAAACAGAGATAGTGTAGAACTATTAAGAAATATGTTACCACAATTTAAGAAGCTTAGTTTTAAATGTTCCAGATCAGAAGTGTTTGGTTAAAATCCTGAAAGGTGTATTTGAAGCTAGGAACATCTAATCTCAGTTGTGTGAAGAGCCAAGGAACAGGTTATCAGATTCTTAGAACTAGGAATTGAAATCATATCTAAGTCAAACAATTTATGTGATAAAGAAGGGAATTGTCTCTTGCATTTGAGTAGTGTTAGGTTTAACATGATTACAGTTTATTGTGTCTTTAAATGTGTGCTTTATGTAAATACTTTGTTTTACTCAATTTTATGTTCATTTATTGTGTGTAATAAACTTTTGTTTTACTGTTAAAATCAAAATTACAGCAGTGCATGCTTATATTTCAGTGAGAGATCACCTCATTAAAACCTAACAAAAAATTTATCAAGCAAGATTTCAGTCTGAGATCTGACTTGTCTATTAATAACATCAGTTTGGATGATAACATAACGTGCAATGTCACTAGTGCTCTTTTTGTTCATTTATTCAACATATAATTAATCTTTATGTTTGCAAAAAAAAATCTCCTACTAATAGTGAAAACAAGACTGAAGTAGCCAAAACAGACAGTAGAATTACTAACATAGCGGCCAGAAACAATAAACACAAACTAATATCCAACACTGAGTAATACCAGCAACAGTATCAATTATATGTGGACCAAAAAGCAAAATGAATATATAACAACCATTTAAATGAGATAATTATCTCACACATATTGTTTAAGGGACACAATTTCTGGTTATGAACACAAAACTGTAAAAAAATGGTTTGAGACTGTCAATCCTGTAAGCAGAAACTGTAAGAGATTGTTTCAGATCAATTCAGAGGGAAAATACAATAAATTAGTCAGGAATTATTCTGTTGAACAAAAGTTGAGTTTACCTGTTTATTATTATCTTGTATTAATGTGCAGAAATAATCTGTACTGATGTAGTACATGAATCTGATCATAACGTTTGCCTTGTATGTTTTCTTGTTCAGGAATATAATTGTTTATTTATGTTTATTTGTCCTCATTTCACAACATGATTTCTCAGTCAATCTTTGAAGAAAGTGAAAAGTGAGGTAAAAGGGGAATGATTTTCCAGCTCAGATTACAAGGTCATATTATTATTGTAACACACATTGTGCTGATGTATAATTAAATATAAGCAAAGTAAAAATGTGAGATTCCCAGGCTGCCTGAAGTGTCAAAATGCTCCTCCACGGCCAATATCTAAAAACAAAATCCTTACAATGGGTCACGGCCAACCAAATCCAATACATTTCCAGCAGATGAGGAAAGTTCCAGGGAACTCCAGGGTCCTCATCTGTTAATCCTTCTATTCCACTCTATTATTGCAATATCTTCCAGCATCTATCACCTCCCAAGTAACTTTTTTTTTCATTATTGTGGCATCTTGTGCATCACCCCTTCCATTTGCTGACTACTAAAAGCAGAACATTCAGCCTAGTCTCTGGACCTCTCTACCCAAAATCTTTTAAACACTCCATATTCACCAGTTCTCTCAAAATTAATCTTCTGAATTTACCTTGGTCACACTTTCCTCGAACAGCATCTATGTTTGCTTTTACTATTTCTTAAGCAGCCTAGGATATTTCTTTTCATTAAAAGCAATTGTTCTTCTTAGAGCTTCTTCCATTTAACTTGAGCTCACTACAATGATAATTTATCTCCACTATTTATCTCCTCCTGTCAATCACTCATTCAACATTTAATCCCACTGCATTTAGGTCTCTCACCACTGTATCTTTGTGTCGAGTATTATACATTGCATTTCTCCTCCTTGCTGGCAGTTTCTTCTCCTTTACTGCTCTCTCCTCAAAAGATCATCATACCGTTCCACTCTCTTCTCTATTTTTTCTCTTTCAATGCTCTGGAAAATTTCTCTGAACTCCTGATGCACTGGTTCTTGATTTTGTGTGTACCCTTCACTCTACACATCCATTTCAGCATCCAAATATCTTCAGTACCCAGTCAGTGTTCCTCTATTCTTGATGTTGTCAAAATTTCTGCATCATGTCCTGTTAGCCACAGAAACTTACCTTGCTTATACTGAAAGCTGACTTCTGGTACTTGTATCTGGTAAGGACCCTGGCGTTGTCATGCATCTCATTATTTTTCCTTTAAATTAATTCCTGGTAGGACAACTTAGCAGACAAGGATAGCATTGAGAGGGTGGTAAACATCTTTCTTGAGTTGCTACAGTCTATTCAGTCTATATTTTTGATTTCAACCATATAACAAACTGAGTTTTGTGCTCAGAGATAATGGGAACTGCAGATGCTGGAGAATTCCAAGATAATAAAATGTGAGGCTGGATGAACACAGCAGGCCAAGCAGCATCTCAGGAAGGGTCTAGGCCCGAAACGTCAGGCTTTGTGCTCCTGAGATGCTGCTTGGCCTGCTGTGTTCATCCAGCCTCACATTTTATTATCTTGAGTTTTGTGCTCAGCCACTTTACGGGTATTTAGAGTCAACTACCTTGCTATGGATTTAGAATTACATGTAGGGCAGACTACTGAGTCACAACAAGAATGGATGTATTGTAACTGGTAAAACATGATTGAAGAATAAAAAAGCCACAGTTAGAAGGGCAGTGAGACTAATGCAAAGGAAACTGCTGATTAAAATGCCCCACAAATTGTTTCACCCTGTCATCACCAAGTTGTGCAATGAACATCACTCATCCAGATATAAGTCAGCTACTTTTGTAAAACTAGCACAAAAAATATATTGGGTGTCAACATTCAAATAGAAAACGTTTGCAAACATCAAACATATTCAATGTGCCAAGATCTAATTTCAACACCAAGCTACAAAGTCAATATTTACTATGGGGTATTGTTGAATTTCACCAAGCAACCATCAAAGTAAGGCTCCAATCATAATAAACTCTAAACAAATGAGTTATCATGTTACAAAATATAGAAATGGTATTGTAATTTTTTAATGATTCAATGAAGAATGATACCACAGTGCTAAGCTGCTTTCCAAAAAAAAAGCACAAAGCAATTGTGACTTCATTACTTTCTCACTTGGTAAAAGAAAATCAATAATTATTGACTCAAAAATCCGACCTGTATTGATCATTAATTTGCAAATTGGTCACTGATTGATAAATACTTGACGATTCAGAGATTAGTTCTGGTTTTCATTTGTGGAGACCATCTGTTTTAGAATGTCACTGAATTAAAGACCTATCTGAGATTTTCCAGATCTTGTTTTGGACAACTTACAAAATGATACAACATTCCAACTTTTTTTTTGAAAAAGAGAAATTCCTCAGAGATTTATGGAATCAGAACATGTGTGTTCCTCTCAACAAAACTCCTCAAGCTCTTTGTAATTTAGACCAATTTGTAGATCACTAACTCTTTGAAGGCGCAAGCGTTATGGATCAAGAGAAAAAGAAAGACATAAGTGAACTAGTTCGAAATATAGTAAACAACTTATAACAAAGAACTGCTAGACTAAGTTGCGTAAAGATCTTTTAATGATGCACTAGCAATGCATAAAAATAGAATCTATAACAAGTGCTTATATCTTTTCCAAATGCTATTACATTTCATTTCCACAGAATACAAAATTTAAATTTGAAAATAAATTTGTCTGAAATTAATTATTTTAATGTCTGATGGTATTCTTCTAGTTTTTTTAATATATATGAGCTTCATAAGATTATATGTTTTGAGACTGCCTATGATTTAATGTAAAATGAAGGGTGCCATGTGACTCCTTGTGAATTCTGCTTGAAAGAACGCCTCAGTGGTTCAGTTGTTAGAGGTTAAAGGGGTTCAGATTGCCTTACTGCGAAGAAGATGCGAGGAGTTTGTCCTCGGACACAATAGCATCTGTCTGTTTGCCAGCAAGCCTGCAAAGTCCCAGAAAAGTGATAAGAATGTCAATTTATAAAAAAGTTATATTTTAGGCACTTAGTTGAAAAATGGGTTCTCAAGGCTAGCCAATCAACATTACTATGCATGCAAGACCAATGTGACCACATCCCATGGGGTAGGGTGCTGAAAAAGCCATTATAAACAGTTACAGGCATTCCTAAAACATCACCGAATATCAGAGAAAAATTAGGTCTGCCAGGATGAGACAGAAAACAGTTAGAGGCCAAAGTTACATTGTTTAACAAAGTAGAATGTAGCAAGACCCTGTACTTGGATTGAAAAGACCAAATCCATAGAACATAGAACATTACAGTGCAGTACAGGCCATTCAGCCCTCAATGTTGCACCAACCTGTGAAACCAATCTGAAGCCCATCTAACCTACACTATTCCATTATCATCCATATGTTTATCCAACGACCATTTAAATGCCCTTAAAGTTGGCAAGTCTACTACGGTTGCAGGCAGGGCGTTTCACGCCCTTATTACTCTCTGAGTAAAAAATCTACCTCTGACATCTGTCCTATATCTAACACCCCTCAATTTAAACCCATGTCTCCTCGTGCTAGCCATCACCAGCCGAGGAAATAGGCTCTCACTGTCCACCGTATCTAATCCTCTAATCATCTTGTATGTCTCTATTAAGTCACCTCTTAACTTTCTTCTCTCTAATGAAAACAGCCTCAAGTCCCTCAGCCTTTCCTCATAAGGCCTTCCCTCCATACCAGGCAATAGCGTAGTAAATCTCCTCTGCACCCTTTCCAATGCTTCCACATCCTTCCTATAATGTGGCAGCCGGAACTGTACGCAATACTCCAAGTGTGGCCGCACCAGAGTTTTGTACAACTACAGCATGGCCTCACGGCTCCAAAACTCAATCCCTCTACCAATAAAACCTAACACACCGTACGCCTTCTTAACAACCCTATCAACCTGGGTGGCAACTTTCAGGGATCTATGCTCATGGACACTGAGATCTCTCTGCTCGTCCACACTATAAAGAATGTTACCATTATCCCAGTACTCTGTATTCCTGTTACTCCTTCCAAAGTGAATCTTCACACTTTTCCACATTAAACTCCATTTGCCACCTCTCAGCCCAGCTCTGCAGCTTATCTATGTCCCTCTGTAACCTGCAACATTCCACCACACTATTTACAACTCTACCGACTTTAGTGTCATCCGCAAATTTACTAACCCATCCTTGTACACCTGAATCCTGGTCATTTATAAAAATGACAAATAGCAGAGGCCCCAAAACAGATCCTTGCGATACAGCACTGGTAACTGAACTCCAGGATGAACATTTCCCATCAACCAACACATTCCATCTTCTTCCAGCTAGCCAATTTCTGATCCAAACCGTTAAATCACCCTCAATCCCATGCCTCCTAATTTTCTGCAATAGTCTACAGTGGGGAACATTATCAAATGCTTTAGTGAAATCCATACACACCACATCAACCGCTTTACCCTCATCCACCCGTTTGGTCACCTTCTCAAAGAACCCAGTAAGGTTTGTGAGGCACGACTTACCCTTCACAAAACCGTGCTGACTATCCCTAATCAAATTATTCCTTTCTAGATGATGATAAATCCTATCTCTTATAATCCTTTCCAACCCTTTAACCACAACCGAAGTAAGGCTCCCTCCAGTCTATCCTCCAGTCTTCTGACACTATTCCGGTGGACAATGATGACATAAAGATCAAAGCCAAAGGGTCTGCAAACTCCTCCCTAGCTTACCAGAGAATCCTAGGTTAGATCCCATTTGGCCCAGGGCACTTATCTATTTTCACATTTTCCAGAATTGCTAACAGCTCCTCCTTATGAACCTCAATCACATCTAGTCTAATAGCCTGTATCTCAGTATTCTGAGATACATCCGTAGCTGTAACATGAGGGTGGAAGGTTAACCTATCCTGCACTAAAAGAAATATTCCCTGTGATTGTCTCACTGTGAAGGACAGTTCAAGGTTCCATCTTCCCATCACAACACCAGATCCTTAAAATGGTGATGGGAATATATAGTACTAGGAATGGTGGTAGGAGTATAGAGGACTGAAAATAATGATAGGACTGCGGATAGTGATGGGTGTAAATAGGATTGAGGATGGTGATGGGGGTATATAGAGCTGAGGATGGTGAAGGAGTAAATAGGATTGAGGATGGTGATGGGAGTATAAAGGACAGAGGATGGTGATGGGAGTAAATGGATTGAGGATGGTGATGGGAGTAAGTAGGATTGAGGATGGTGATGGGAGTATATAGGATTGAGGATGGTGATGGGAGTATATAGGACTGAGGATGGTGATGAATTGTAGCAGATATTACTCCTCTGTGAACATGGCAGTGGAGTGCTGCAGGAGGAATCACGGTAATCAAGAAGGGCTTCCTTAAATAGAGAGCCATGCAGCGAAGATCAACATGGCTCCAGCTTTCAAATCACAGGACACTTTTAATCAGCTTCAGGAAGCATCTGAGGATTCAGGGACAGTGAGCAGGATTTTCCCAGCCTCAATGATGGAAGAGGAATCAGTGCAGAGATTGACCCCTCTTCAAGTCCCATTATCAATGTTTACCCTATCTTTCCAAATTCACCCTGACTTCTTATCTCAACCCTTTTGTACCCATGTTTTGATGACTTTTTCAAGTATGGGATGTGATAATTAACATTGTTCAGCTTCACTGTGAGTGTCCAATATCTTTGTATTGTAAAGAGTACAATTAATGCTTTAAGAAAATAAACATCTTTACTCATAAAGGTATGCTTTAGCTATTCTGATGAAAGGCACCATTTTCTTGTTCCCCTCCAACACCGCATCATCCTGCTTTAAAATGTTATGTCCATTCCTTCACTGATGCTAAAGCAATAACCTGGAACTCCCTCCCTAACAGCACTTCTAGTGTATGTCTCTTGCATAGAATGCAATAGTTTAAGAATGCATCCTGCCACCACCTTCCTGAGGGCATTTGAGGATGAGCAACAAATGGGTGATGTGGTAAGACTTCAGGCACTTACAAATAATTTATCTAGGTAGTTACCCAGGAAATGTTTAAATGGAGAATTCCTAAAGTGACTTCTGGATAATTATACAATCAATTGCCCGGAATCCCGAACTCCTCCCATTGACCACAGAATATCCCCCAATCCAATCTGACTTGCCTCCACATTTATTCAAGTAAATGCAGAGCAGGAATTCAACACCATGCTTCAAGTTCTACATGCCCTTATGGATTTCCTCACCTTTACATGCAACTAATTAGACAAAGTCTTTTTCTGGGTGATAAATGTTGTTCTTGGAATCTGCCACTACTTTAAGCTTATTCTGTTCACCTACATGTTGCTCTTCACTTTGGATACAAGATCTGAATAAACAAAGTTAAAGTGGTTTTGCCTCTGAAAGGAAGCATTTTCTGCAGTACCTTTGTTGTCCCACTATAACATTGGCCCAGATAGCCCAGTCTCCAATTAGTTGGAGATCAAATGTATTACTCAAGATAAACCACTCAGAGTCCTGAACCACTGACTCCATGGCGATTAAACTTTCAAAAGACAACTCCCTGAACTCTCTGAAAATGTATCTAACTTCGAGTTAAAGGCTGGGCAATTTACTCATCTGGATTCTTACAAGGATATATTAGTTGGAAAAATCCTAGCATAACCTCTGGGCAACCAGACCCCAAACTCACCCCACCCAGACCACCCAATTCTTTTCCAGGTTGCCATGACTCGACCCACACCACCCAATTTCCCCTGACCTTCCCTCTAGCCCAAGCCTCTAATTTCCTCCCCCTGCCCAAGCTAACTAAAACCAAATATCCAAATCCATTCCAAAACCAGATCCACTTAAACCTCAGGGACCTCCCCAGTTCCAAAAACCCCTATTCACCACTCACCAACCAGCTGCTCCAGCCCATTGACCCAAGGAGACTCATCTCATCTGACTTCACCGCCAAGCTCACCTACCTTATCCACCTGCCACCCCACCCACTTGCCACCTTACGTCACCTGCCTCACCCCCTGAAATAGCTACACTTTCACTCGTATATTCACACAAATACTCTGTTCTGGAACATTTAAACAGTTACTTGCCAGAAGGTAGTGGCTAGTGCCTGAGAAGTATGTGAATTATGCACAGATTCTTTGCATTTCTCCCTCTGAGATTCATCGCACTGAAGGTGTTTTGCAAGGACTTCTGTTGGAAGATTGGCGGAAAAATCAGTGCAAGGAAATTAGGTCGTGTTCTCATCTGGCCAGCATTGGAAACAAGGATTTTGACGTAGTCTGAAATATTTGGAAAATTACTGCATTTTTGGACTTTTCTAACTAATTTTCCAAAAATTGATTTAAAGAGGTCTACTTTCCAGACCTTGACATTGTACATTGTAAGTAAGTGTAATACAAGTGTACATTGCAATGTCTGGGAATTGCAACAAGCTGAAAGAGGGTTAGATATGATCACGGTAAATGTTTTTTCCAAAAATTAAACAGAAAGCAATCTGTTAACTTTCTAGATAAATCAATGCTAAAATCTTCAGAACTTTTATGTTGGCAAGTATCTGCTCCCTGATGTTTGGCAAGAGATTGATGGCAGGCTTCCCTTTGTAGCTGTTAACAAAGGAAAACCAAATTATAGAAGTCAAAACTGAGAAAGAGGGAAGTGTAACAGTCCAGCATAATCAATTAGATTTTTAAATAGAAGTTGTAAAAGCAGGCATTGACCATGTTCAGAAAGAAATGCAAAGGGGTGTTTAAGGTATTATATGGCTTAAGCAAAATAAAACGAACCGGAGAAAAATGGGAGTCTATATTCAGTATGCTGGAACCAATTGTAGACACCATGTAGTCATGTATGCAGCTGTTTGACAGAAAGTGTACAGGCCTCCATATTGATAAAGTGATTTCCAAATGGTTGCACTAACGACTGTCAGCAACACATAGAACATTCACATTACAATGTGAATCAGTGTGCAACATTTTCTAACAGCACCAATGTCCTTTGGTAACTATGCATTTCTGAACAAAAACATGAAGAACATAAGAAATATGAACAGGAATAGGCTATCCAACCCCTCAAGCATGCTCACATTTCCAACAAGATATGCCTGATCTTCCCTGGCCCTCAAATCCTCTTTCTTGCCAGCTCCTCATAGCTTTTAATTCTCTGATATTTTTCAAATATCTACCTATTTCCTGTCTAAATACTTTCAATGTTTTAATATGCACAACTCTCTGGGGTAGAGAATTCTAGACATTCACTACCTTTTTGAGAGAAAAAACATCCCTCACATCTCAAGTTTAAATGAGTGCCCCTTTATTCTGTAACTATGTCTCCAGTTCAAGATTCCCCCACGTGTAGAAATATCTGCTCAACATCTGTCCTGTCAAGACCTCTCAGGATATTGTATGTTTGCACGAGTTCACTCCTCATTCTTCTAAACTCTGAGGAATAAAGGCCTAAGATGTTCAGCCATTCTTGATAACTCAAACATTTTATTTCAAGAATCAGTTTTGTAAATCTCTTTTTAACTGCCTCCAATGCCAGTATATCTTCTTCTGATATTGATTCTTCAGGAATCAAACTGCACACAGTATTCCAGGTGCAGCCTCACAAATGTTTTGTACAGTTGTACCAAAACTTTCTATAATTAATCTCCACTCTCTAGCAATAAAGGCCCAACTTCCATCTGCCTTGTTAATTATTTGCTATACCTGCATGCCAACTCTTTGTGTTTTATGAACAAATCTACCAAGATCCCTCTGTGCAGCATTTTTTGAATTCTCTTTCCATTTAATAATAGTCTGTCTTTTGATTCTGCCTACTAAAGTGTACGAACTCACATTTTTCTACATTAAAGACCATCTGCCAAATTTTTGCTCAATTAGTCAACCTATCAATATTCCCATGGATTTTCTTTATACCCTTCTCTCTCATCTACTTCTGCATTGTCAGCAATTTTGGATGCATTACACTCTGTCTCCCTCCTCCAAGTCATTAATGTAGATAATAAATAATTTAAACTCTAGAATTGATCTTTGTGGCACTCCACTAGTGATATCTTTTCCAACCCGTAAAAGATACATTTATCCTGGAAACTGTTTTGGTAAAACAAAAATCCTTACTGAATTATTAGTAAGGATCTTCTAATGAATATTTTAGAAGCAAGATATTATCAGAAATACATTACAAGTTTTTTTTTAAATTCACTCTTGGAATATGTGTAATGCTGGCAAAGCAAAAGATATTGTCTTTCTCTCTCTTTCGTGTGTTAATCAGTCCTCATTCTAATATAATATGTCGCCCAATATAACGAGCGCCTATCATGTGCAAAACACTTTATTGAATGCCTTCTAGAAACCCTAATATATTTTATCATCCTGTTCCCCTTTATCAACTCTGCTTGTTTCTCCTCAAAGAACTATGGCAAATTTGTCAAACATGGTTTCCCTTAAACCACTTACATCTAGCTTCAGCTGCCTTAGTTCAACTTTGAAAAGGTCGAAGAAAATATTCAAAAGGCATATATTCAGTTGAGATTAGAAGGGATAATGAAGTTATACCCCTGGTTAGTGGTATCACAGAGTTAAATATTGGGGAGACAAGTACAGTACCCTGCTAAATGTAAGATATTCAGCCCATTTCCTCAAGGACTAACAACATTGTGCTGGAGAGAATAATTGAGGCCTAAACATTTAATAAACAGATTGTTGTTTCTTATCACATTCAAAGCAATTAGGATAGACAATATCTTTTGCTTTGCAAGCATTACACATAATTCAAGAATGAATTTATAAAAACTTGTAATGTATTTCTGCTGATATTGCTACTTGCTTCTAAAACATTCATTAGAAGATCCTTACTAATAATTCAGCAAGGATTTTTGTTTTACCAAAACAGTTTCCATGACATTCACCTATGCCCCACAGTAGTATTCATCAAATCCCTTTTCCTTCCTCTTGACAGTAACTTCTTCATTGCCATATAGAACTGCATTAACAGTCATTGTGATTTACTTTCGTATTTGACTCCTCTGGATAGATGGAGGCTGTCTTCCTCCAGGAGAAGGTTCCTTGGGATTATTTTTTAATGGAACCCACAATTACTCTCAGGGCCTAGATATTAAATTTAGATTTTTTTTTATCCCCCAGCGGTTATAGAGACATTGCCTCCTACAATTGCACATTCCACAGTGAGATTAATGAGATTTTTGACATATATATAGGTTAAGAGTCTCATTAGCTGCTCAAAAAGCTTTAATAAATTCCAACAGGTGTAACATGATGGACAGTTATTTCCTTTATTGACTATGAAATTGCAGAAATCGTAAAGGTAAGTTCTCAACCACGGTGCGAGTATAGAACTAACGTTAGCAGACAGGACGTTCATAATCATCCCACTGGATTATCTTTGACATTAACTTCAATGTCAACAATAAGACCACAGATAGAGTTTAAATTTTGGTCAGTTTGGCTTTACTTTATCTGGTTAATGAAGTTAATGGGTTTTTTTTGTTCGTATTACCGGTAGATTAATATCAAATTGGCTACAATGCTCATATGCCTTTAAATAGGTCCTTGCACAATATTCATGCAGAGTTTCCCACTTCATGCATACTTTCACTTGTTATGCACAATTTTCAAGTTTAACTACAGGAAAAAATAATATCACTTTTGTTTGACAAACAAAGGCCAGTTTTATCAAAGTGGACATAAAACAAACCCACACAGGCTACTGCTGTAATTTTTTTCACAAAGTGCTAAGTGCTCAAGTGAAACATTTCATTGTGTCCATTCCAAAACACAGGCTCATGGGCATCAACTCCAAAACATGCGTAACAGCTTCTCTAACAAATTCCTTCTCGGAACTTGTCCATTTGGTTGGAAGCAATGATCCCACAAACCAGCTGAAAGGATAGGAACAAGCCAGCTTCGGAAGCCACAGTCAGACAATACGGTCATCAGGTACGGGGTCATGGCTTCCAGCCTCATCTGGAGGGGGTAGCTGCCTCCAAGAACTGACCACCAGCCAGAGAGCCAGCATGTCTCCAATCCCAGTAGCATAACCGACAAAGGTTCATTGCTGGGTCCCACTAAGAAGTCCACTGCTGAAACTGCACTCAGTCCCTTAGGAAAAGCCATGGAGGAAGCCAGATTGTAAGTCAAATGGGTCAGCCTTGCTGGAGCCAGTCAAGTAGGTCCTAGTGAGGAAGGATGGGATACCACAATCAGGAGACCTACTGGGGTTCAAGCAGGAGTAGCCCTACCTACACAGGGTGGATCATATCCTCTGACAGCCTGCAGCCATAAGGCATAAATCCCGTCACCACTGGTAAGGCGTCAATGTCAATGGGAGCAGGTCCTTACCTGACCATTAACCAGCACTTAAGAGCTTATGATTCTCTGACTCTATAACATTACAACAGAGTCAGGTAAAAACTGCACATGGTATCACCACCACCTATCAGCCTCCGCCTAAGACCACCTTAGTGCTATGGAGATCTTTCTGCATTAGAACTGCAGATTTCCACTAAGAAATGTATCAAAATAAACCTGATTCTACCTTCTTGTTTGTAGCATTTATGAAGTATCGCTTTACATTAATTAATAATGCTCATTAAAATACGCCTAAAGACTGCATGGAGTGACAGCACCAAGAGTTAAGCAGTCCTTAAAGGAAAATGAAGTGAAAAGTGCTTGTGAATTTTCTGCTGCCTTTCATAAAACCTGATGCATAGGCCACGCTTTTACGTAGGTTTTTATGACCTGCAAATGACTTGTAAACCCAGGACTGCGATTTACGGACTTATGTGATTGGATATTACCTGCAGGCCATTACAAATCAAGCACAACAGCAATATTTGTTCTGTTATTATCAGTATACAAGTCTTTGTGTTTTTTTTAAATAAAACTTTAATTCATTGCATTGATAGGTATTGTACCTAGTTTTCCTCCTGGATTTTCATTGTTTTCTATTGCTATTTAAGGCAAGCTTTAAAATACTGTTAAGAAGATTAGTATTTTAAATAATCACATGGAAGGAAAGCATAGACCTTTCTGTTTTACATTTAACCAGCCTTCCAATACAAATTTGATTTGAATGCCTCATCTTAGACTATGAAAATAAGATACACAGATGATATAGACGATAGTATAAGGTCGGGGTGGAAGTTAAATAGACCTTAAGGTTAGGGTAAAAGCTCATCACAACATCATGGGCCGAAGGGCCTGTACTGTTCTATGCTTTGTGTTCTATACATTGTTCCATTTTAATATCCCTCAGTTTATTTTCTCATCAAGAGCCTTACAAGTAGTAATGATGTTAACCTTGCTTTTTTCTTTGGATAAATTAATTCCAAACATCTGTCCCCTTGTTTGTGGAATAATTCCAGCTGACCTATCTTCTTGGCTGCCATTCCATTTCATTTTATGAACCACTTGAAGGTCCATTGGCAGTGATGTAAGAAAGTGTAAAAATGATACGGTGTTTTAATGAGATACCAAGGTACAGAGCTGGATGAACACAGCAGGCCAAGCAGTATCAGAGGAAGGCTGGCGTTTTGGGGTCTAGGCCTCTGAAGTCATTACTACTTGCAAGGCTCTTGATGAGAAAATCGACTGAGGGATATTAATATGGACCCATGTACAGAACGTAAAACAGAGAACAGCACAGCACAGTACAGGCCCTTTGGCTCACGGTGTTTTGCTGAACGTTTACCCTAATCCTAAAGTCTATCTAACCTCCAACCCTACCTATACTATCATCCATATCATCCATGTATCTTATTTTCAAAGTCTAAGATGAAGCATTCAAATCAAAGTTGCCTTTTAATCCTGAATGCTCAACTCCAAACTCCATTCCCTGGTTAAAAACCCAATTTGTCTCCCCAGCAATGTTTGCGATAAAACTCGACTTTTGTGCAATTTTTGGTCCCAATTTGAGTTTCTAACTATGCATTCATACCTAATTATACTTCTGCACCATTGCCTGAACTCATACCTTGTCTCAACTCATCCGTTGCTGAAATGTTAATTGCTACCTATCTTACCTCAATACTTGACATTTTCCAACAGAGCAATGTCTGAATTCTCACTTGCAACCTTCTGTAAACTCTGCTGCCCATGGCCTTAATTGCAACATCTCTTTTGCATGCTTCACCTGTTTTCACTGATCTACATTGGTTTCTGCTCGAGTAAAGATTTTATTTCAAATTTCTTACCATTGTTTCCAAAATCCTCTGTGGCCTCGCTCAGAACCTATCTCTCTAATTTCTGCCAGACCAAGCAGCTTCCAGGATATCTGCACTCACCTAATTCTGACTTCTTGAACATCTCTAAATGTAAGCACTCACCATTGGTGGCTATGCATTCACTTGCCTTGTTCTAAGCTCCGGAATTCACTCCATTCAACTCTTTGTTAATCTGCCTCATTTTCTTCAGTAAAGGCTCTCCTCAAAACCTACCTCTTTGACCAGGTTTTGGGTCACTAGTGGCTCAGAGTCATATTTTATTTTATAATGTTTCTAATGAGCACCTTGGTTAATGTTAGGTATTTGCTAATCAACCTGACCAGATATGGGCTTAAACACCTCTGGAGCAAGTGGGACTTGAACCAAGGCACAATATACATGTAAACCATTGGTGATGTGTTTCACTGCATTAATTATACAAGTAGATTCTGTGGCTGCAGCAGTGCAGCATTCACGTCCTATCTTCAGGCTGCCTGATTAGATTGAGCTTTGATTGTCCAAAAGTTTGACTCATGCATTTATTTGCCAGGCAGCTGGAAAGAATAATTCAGAATTGCCAGAGTAAGTGGTAGACGCAGGTACAGTTACAATTTTTAAAAGATAATTGGACAAGTACATGAATGGGAAAGGTTTAGAGTAATATGAGCCAAACACAGGTAAATAGGACAAGTTTATTTTGGGAAACTTGATCAGCATAGACAAGTTGGAAAAAAGGATCACTTTCCATGCTGTGTGACTCTATGACTTCATTGTAAAAAGATTGCTTAACCTTGCATTAGGGCCAGGTTTGGGAGAAGGGAAACAAAAATAGAAATTACTGGAAAAGCTCAGTAGGTCTGGCAGCATCTGTGAAGAGAAAATCAGAGTTGAAGCTTCAGGTCTGTGACCCTTTCTCAGAACTGATGGTAGCTGGGAAACTGTCGGTTGATGGGATAGGGAGTAAACAATAGGAAAGAGCCCAAGGAGAGAGAAGTGCAGTTGGATAGACAAAGGAGTTGATAATGATCGGGCTAGAAGGGTAAGTATTTGTTAATGATGACTGTTAGTGACGAGCAATAAGTAGTGTGAAAATTACTTGGACAACCCCTTCATTCCATCAACCTACCTTTGATAAATAATATTAGTTTTCTCTCTCCATGACAGTTTCTTAGGAAATCTAGGCAGGCAGGTGCAGAAGTTAGCTTGCCTAACTGCTCACCACATTCTCACTTTAGATAACAATTAAATGGCTGCCGGAAAAGAAGGGGTGAATTTATCCCTGACTTTTTTTTAACTGGAAGGTGGGAATTCCAGCACTCTATAAAACCCAGCCCTGAGAGTGATTGTGGCAAGTGATAGCTCTAAAAGAAAGATTATTCCCATATGTACTGCTCAGAGTCTCCCACTTTCCCAGTTAAACCTTTTTGGGAGCAGACTGTGGCATCAAATTCTACAAATGATAATACACACTTTAAGAAACTTACAATGAAAATCTCAATACAAATGGTAACATCTTGGTTAAAGTCATAAAGCTGGCTGTGTAAATAAAGCTTTGGTCTCTTAATGACATTACTTATACAAGTCTAGAATGCAGTAAGGTATGTTGTTATTTGCAATTTTCTGGGGATTTTCTATGGTCATCAAGTTGAGTGATAACTTTTGTTAAATAACTAAACACATTTTGCCCAAATGTCAGAAATAATCCCCTTCGGGTGAAGTAGATTATTGAGTCAGATATAAAGTATATGTCCCTGTACGTTAGGCCAACAGCTTTCCTTAATCCAATCTGACAAAGTAACATTCTTACAGTGGTATTTCATTTCACACAGCAGCTCTCCTTGTGATCGAAGGAAGACTGAAAAATGACACCAGATTTGAGCTGAATTGTGAACTTTTGAGTTTAGTAGTATCTGAAGGAAACTTATTTTTGGAGTTTCCTAATCAGAAAATTGTTCCCAACCATTCCCACCCCAGCTCCACTATCACTTAGTCCCATGCCTGCTTCCAATTTAATATCAGAACCATAGTTTCTATTGTATTAGCATTTGCTTGATACTGAACAAGAATGTGTTAAAAGGAAGAATTTAGATATTTTTCTTGTTCACGTGATGCTTATTCATATTTATTATCCATTCCTAATTGCTATTGAAAAAATAGTGATAAACTGCATCCTTGAACAGTTACAGTCCATGTGAAGTAAATGCACCTACAGTGTCATTATATGGAGAGTTTCTGGATGTTTACACAGTGGCAACAAGGGATATAGTTCCAAGTCAGGATAGTATGTGCCTTCATATTGAACCTGATGGTGGTGTGCATTCCCATGCATCTGGTGTTCTGGTCAGTACAGAACCACGGATTTGGGAAGTTCTGACAAAGGCTCCTTGGCAAGTTCTATAGATCACTTTATAAATGGTGCACGTTGTGGCCATTCTGCATCGTGAAGGGAGTGAGTGTTTAAGGATGATGCAGTAATCTAGTGGGGTCCTGGATAGTGTCAAACCTTTTGCGTTTTGTTAGAGCTGACCTCAGCTGGGTGAGTGGAGAGTATTTCATTATACTTCATTATATTTGTGTTTTGTGGATGGCACACAGGCATTGGGGAAGGAGGAGGTGAGGCATGCAATGCAGAATATCCAGCTTTGGGCCTGCTGTCTCAGCTATATTTATGTGCCTGGCTTTGTTAGGTCTCTAGTCAATGTTGATCATCAGGAATCATTATGGCATAGTAAGAGGCTGTTCACCCCATCAAGTCCATGGCATCTCTTTTTGGAGCAATCCTATCAATTTCAGTGGCCTGCATTATCTCCAAAGCTCTGTAAGTTCATTTCCCTCACATACCAAACCAATTTTCTCAGAACATAAGAGCTAGCAGAAGGAGTGGGCATTTCAGCCTCTCAAGCCTGCTCCCTCATTCAATACAATTATGGCTGATATCATCTTGACATTAATGCCACTTTCTGTCCCACTCTCCATAACCCTTTAACCTGTTACTAATCAACAATCTATCTATTTCATCCTTAAATTTAATCAATATCCTGGCATTCAATGCATTTAGGATAGAGAATTCCACTGACTCACAACACTTTGAGAGAAGTAATTTCTCCTTATTTCTGTTTTAAATCTGCCACCCCTTAAACTAAACCTATAACCCCTCATTCTAGATTGTCCAACACAAGAAAACATTCAACTCTAGGTCTACTTTGTCAACCCCTTTCAGCATCTTATGTACCTCAACTGATCTCCTCTCATTCTAAACACCAGCGAGTGTGCACAAAAAATATGCACACTAATTAGGTTTTGTATGTCATCTGACTGAGTTGAGATGATATTTGGGCTCATCCACAGTGAACGCAAAACAAAAACAAATCCCAGAAAGATTCCATTCTTGATCCATAGTGTCAAGTACCATCAATCTCTCCTCATAAAACAAAGTTTTTTTGCTTTGGAATTAATCTAGTAGACTTTCTCTGAACCACCTCCAATACAATTACATCCTTTAGCAAGAAATGGCACCAAAACTTTCTCACCAATGACATGTCTGATTGCAACAGCACTTCCTGTTTTTATATTTCATTTCTTTTGCAATAAAAGCCAAAATTCCACTTGGTCTCCTTATTACCTGCTGCATCTGCACACTAGCTTTCAGTGACTCATCCATGAGGACACCCAGATCCCTCTGCACCAAAGCATTCTGTATATTCTCTCCATTTAGATAATAAGTTGCCTTATTATTCTTCCACCCTCACACTTATCCATGCTTAACCCTATTCACCCCATACTCACCCAAAATCTTTGTAAGTTCCTTATTTCTTCATTGCAACTTACATTCCCACCTATTTTCATGTCATCATAAATCTGGCGAAAGTACATGTTATGTCTGTCATTCATGCATATTGTAAACAGAATAATTTGTTGTCTGATTTGTCACTGTCTTCAGCTTGTCTACAACTGTCCTAGTGGTCAGTGAGTTCCAACTCATTACCATTACCTACACAAAACAATTCATCCTCATATCACTTCCATCTCTTGCCAAAGAGTTTAAATCCATGTCCTCTGTTTCTTGTAGCATCATCTAATGGAAACAGCTTTGCTTTGTCTACATTATCTAAACCTGCCACAATCCTGCACATCTCTGTCAAATCTCCCCGCAATCTCCTTTGCTCCAAGCAGGACAAACACTGTTTCTCCAATCTAACCTTGTAATACAATCCATCATCCATGGAATTTTTCTGCTAAATTTTACACTTTTATTTTGTATTTTTGTAGATATTGATGGCTAGGGGTTATGATTGGGTAACATTGAATGTCAGGTGGTGGGTGTTTAGATTCTTTCTTGTTGGAGATAATTGTTGCCTGGTACTTAAGTGACGCGAACTTTATTTGTCATTTATCAGATCAAATTTGAATGCTGTCCAACATGTACATGGTCTGCTGAAATATCTGAACAGTCACAAACGGTACTGAATATTGTACACAATATCAGTGAACTATGATTATAGATTAATGGAAATCCCATAAATAACCAGATTCCATTGAGAATTGGAAGTTGCGTATTTTATTTTGTAAATCATTAATAATAGTTTCTACACTTATTCTTGTCAGCATTTTAACTTGTTGAATAAAGATGAAGTATTGATATGAGTCATGTGAAGCTCTGGTATAATGTTGTGCAATGTGAGTGAGATGAAGGAATTGTGAACCACTTTCGCTTGACTACTGAAATTATTCGTAGAGAGCAGTAAGATTAGTCCAAGCAAAGAAAGGGACCAACAAAGAAAAAAAAATTTCTAAGTTAGGAGAGCAGTAAACAAACTAAAAATACTTAATTTTAAGACTTTGGTTCCTCGGATAAAAAACCAAAGGGGAGCAGAGAACACTGTATGTCTGCATGAACCTTGATTAATAATCAGTCTTGTCGTCACTTGATATCCGCACTTAGATTTCTGTTAAAAGTTACTGAGTAGCAATCAAGAGTGGAATTCCAGGGCAATTTTCTCCTCCCTAACAAAGAAGAATATTTTTTATACAGTTAGTTCCAGGAGAGATCATATAACAAAATGTACACTATGGATCAAGAATGGAATCTTTCTGGGATTTGTTTTTGTTGTGCATTCACTGTGGATGAGCCCAAATATCATCTCAACTCAGTCAGATGACATACAAAACCTAATTAGTGTGCATATTTTTAGGTATAATGGACATTGCCTTTTTTTATTCAACATTAATACAATGTCCCCAAAAAAAAATGTGGCTTTAAGATTACGTAACTCTTCTACCAAGAGTATAGTCCCAAAGGTCTGTCAAGTGGTTGTAATTTATATGTTAATTAGAATGCATTTATTAATTTACTACTCTCCAGAGTGAACGTATAATGACAAACTGAATATCAATTTACGTCAAGGGACTGACTGGGCTCTAAGCCCTCAAGCATTTGCCTGGATCTAAAATCATCATGAGTCCCAAAGCGAGGGCTTATCCATGGGAAGAATAATAAGCTGTTGCCCTTGGGAAATATCTCTAAAATGTGCTATTGGCTTCTTGCTACAGAATAGAAATATTTAGGATTGATCTGCTGACAATGTTTCCTGCAGTTTCAAAGCAAAATCAAATATAAAACTAGTCTTACCCCTTTCTCTCACAACTTGAATCAACATCCTCAACTTATATTTCCAAAGACCTATAAAATTCTTTGGTTGTAAAAGAGATTCTGAAGCCTCCTTCCATACCCTGACCAAACTGCGCTGCTTGCTCAGTTGGCAATTAACCTACTTTCTAATCTTAAGCATATCCTTCAACAAAAGCTCAGTGTGTAATTATTGTGGGCAGAAATCAATGTTTCTACCTCTTGCTGTAGTGTACTAATATCCCCAAGCTATTCTTGTGAGCAAATAATGAGATAGAGACAAAAGGCAACAAAATAGATGAGGCCAAAATTTGTGACATTGGGAGACAAGCAATATGCAAGTAACCTGTTTCTGCGTTTACACTGGCAGCAAATGCGTGCGGCACTGTAGAGTTTGACCGAGGAGGTGAAATGTGCAGGAGATTCTCTGAGCATAAATTCAGAAGACAGTGGGAACAGGCTTCCCAAAAATTTAATAGCTGAAGCCAGGTCAAAAGGACCTGGATGCAGTGCTTCAAGAAATTCGATAACTATACATGAATAGTCAGGATCAGTCAATATATCTTGAAATACCATATTCTACAGAGTGCTCCACTAATCTCATGCATTGTTAAATCCACCACATCCCCATTTGTCACCGAACAAATATCTCTATCAATCAAGACTGGATGATTATATTCCTTGCCACAGTTTTACCAACTTCACACTGCTGCAAGGTTCACGCCTATATCCCACAGCTATCATACATTCTCAGATCCACAAATACAACAGCTATATCACCCAAATACATCATATAGGATACATTGTTGTACGTTTCCTCTCTCATGTAGAGCAAGGTAACACATTTGGCATTACATAGAATAACACATGATACACATCATAGCAGCCGGTCATTAAGTAACACTGTTAAGGAATCAGAAATCATTTTCAAAGGTCACCAATAATGAAATTTATCCAATGAAACCAGATAACTGTCAGGAATCCTTTAGTCACAAGAAGTGGGAATCCTCTATTTTAACTGCAAAATATGGAAATCCGTCCAGTAGAGCATAACAGAGCAGCACCAAAAAGCTAGAAAAATACAGTGTTATTTTTACATATGTCCTCCTGGAGATGTTGTTTAGTAAAATAAGAAATATATAAAATTGGCCACATTGAGTTTTATTGGATGAGGAGCGTCAAATCTTTTCTAAAAATCTAATTTTTTTCATATTAAACATTTAACATTTAATTGATATTGACTGTCTAAATTTTAAATTGCAACTGGTTTAAAGATCTCCACTGGAGAGCTGTGAAAATTAGTTATTAAAGAAACTAGCTTAAACTGTACTTTTCTACGCCTAGAGCTGAAATAGCTCTTTTGTTTCAAACATATCAAGAGAAACAATTTAATTGAACTGGGCATTGAGTGCAACTTTAAGTAGTTAAATAAAGCATCTTATGAATAGCCAGACTGGAGATGTGTCACAGCTGCACCATTGGGGAGCTCCTGGATCTCTTTGTGATCTATGGCAAATACATCTGCACTAGGTTTTTACAGTTCACAGAGATCCAGCTCGGAGTCATTGAGATTGAAGCTGAACTGTAGACACTGTGACACATGAAGGAAGGAAAATGTTACTTTGATATTTATACCAAGAGGACGGCATATCCCTTATGATTGAGAATTCCAATTTGATCAGTATTGGAGTCAGGGGTTTGTGGCTGCAGCTGAGACAGGTATTGAAATCCTAATGACCAGAATGCTGCTGCCTCAGCCTTTGCAACTGCCCAACAAGTTTGAGGTTTTTTTAGCTTGTTTGGATAAGAGTGAAGGTTGCGCTGTGAATAAACTAACTGAGCGTAACACCATGGTACCAGAAGCTATTCTAACACAAGGAGTATAGTGATAGTCAGATAGAATGTAGTGAGAGGAATTAACAATGCTCTCTGCAGCTAAGAGTAAGAGTCCAGAGAACTGTGTTTCCCGCACATTTCCAAGAATTTAGACACCAGCTCAGATCTGGACTGGGACATATGGTGGGAGGGATAGAGTTGTGCTTCATGTGAGTTGCAATTTGGTGGACAACACATATGCATTTTCTAGTACAGAGCACAGTACATCATAGACGCCTTCCATATCTTTGTTTCTTTCTTTAAAAAAAAGTTTCGGTGTTTATTTTTCAGTTTTTAACAAATTTCCTGTATGGAGAAACATATTTGTGCATTGTACACTAGAAACTTGCCATAATCATGTGACCCCTATTGTACCTTGCTTTCACTTTAATTTTGAGTAGCCATTTAAACATAAAAGTCATATATTCTTTAAAAACTTCTGTAGAAATCCTCAGATACATGGACCTGCAATGGGGGAAAAGGTATGCATAGTGTTTGTGTAGCTAAGAAAATGGCATGAAGGACAGGACTGAACTGCCATCCAGTCTTCAAAGATTTTTAGAACATATTCCACAACACATTAGTTCTGCGAATAGAAGATGATGCTTTAAAACCTGTTCACAAACATATAGGAAAGGAAAATATGTACAAAGTCTGCTGAGATGGAATCTGAACCTGCATCCATTAGGCAATAGAGATAACAAGGTGTAGAGCTGGATGAACACCGCAGGACAACCAGCATCAGAGGTTCAGGAAAGCTGACGTTTCAGGCCTAGACCTTTCTTCAGAAATATTTCTGAAGGAGGGTCTAAGCCCGAAACGTCAGCTTTTCTGCTCCTCTGATGCTGCTTGGCCTGCTGTGCTCATCCAGTTCTCCATCTTGTTATGTCAGATTCTCCAGCATCTGCAGTTCCTACTATCCCTTAGGCATGAAACTGGAAGACTTGACCATTAGGTCAGTGTCACTAAAGCCACTTTGTACCCACTGCAACACCACAGCATGTGCAACACCAGTTCAGGAAACAGAAAACATTAGGGAACTGGACAGGTGTCAGTGAATGCTATCATCCTGGGATTAAACCCCTAACATGCAGGAAAGAATGCCAGGGGAAATTCACTAGAACAATAAAAAGCAAAAGAAAAAAAGTAACTAAACAATCTTGACAGAGGTACAAATCATCAGTGTTACATGCTCAATACAATCTTACCAGAAAATTGTATTCTCTTTATGAATATGGACTTTACAGAAACCCCATCCTCACTCCCCGATGAATGTGACTGAGTTATGTAAACTGGAATCTCATTATGGATAGATGGACCATCTTTGGTAAATCTCTCATTTATGAACTGTGATAATGCAGGCTGTGTGCATCAGGAAGTATAACAGTCTGAATTTGGGAGATCTTATAATATGCAGAGAGATACCCATGAGGCAATTTAATGATGTATAATGAGTTTCACACCAAGTGAGCAAAGTTATCCTGACCAAACAAATGAATAATCCACTTGCAGATGCTGCTGTCTGTTGGAACTTGCATCTTTTTCTTCTTATTCTAGCACACTTGTCACTTTCCAATTGGAATTGCTAAGATTTGTATTTCCTCATACATGAAATAACTTAAGTAAACATCCACACAATTTATCCACAAATCTAAGGAAGGATCACTCGGCCTGATTTCTGTCCACAAATGCTGCAATACCTGCAGAGTTTTTCAAGCAATTTCTGTTTTTGTTCCACGGTTTATTGCTCTGTATAAAACCATCAAAATACGATCTGAATTGTAATTTATTTAGCCTTAATGGTGATTTGTTCAAATCTCTTGTCGCCTTAACACTGCCATATGTGTGATAAAAACTGCCTCCTGCCAGATGGAATTATCAACAGAAAAATCCCTTTCTCTTGTATTTCATTGGAAGAAGTTTCTTTACTACAGACTGTAATACAAATCTTGTTCAGGATGTGCAAAAGTAAAGTAGGTCATGTTGGAAATACACAGGAATTCTGGTAGCGTCAGTGGAGAGATATATAAATTATCACTGTCAAAGTTGTTTTCTGAGATTTGTCACTTCTGATGAACTGTAATGGTACTGAAATATTAACTTACAATGGTGGAAGCTGATGGAGGAATTAAATAGTCAATAGGAGATCAGTGAAGCCATGTAAATTGGCTGCGAAGCCAAGTAAGATTGCTGAGCAGCAGTTTAGAGTTCTTTATAGATATTTTCTATTTAGCCTGTTTAGGCATGTTTGTGAAGTTGGATAGAGTACTTGTGGATTGGGAGACAAAATGTTAGAATCTGGTGCTTGTAAAATGCTAGGGGGAAGAGCATTATGTGGTCCCTTTAAAAGATGATGTGCTTTTTCTTTGCTAAGAGATTTAAAATAGATGCCTGTGAGCAGTAGCTTCAAAGTTCGCAAATAAACAGAGCACCCAAACTGAAACATTTATATTGTACAGTTAGCAGTCCAAGCAGCAATTTTTGCAAAGCCTTTTGAATTAGCGAATCAATTTGAACCAGACACTTAGATACCAAAAACCATAAATTTAAATCTGATTGTTTTAACAACAAAGGACCAATCCTATTGTAAGAAATATGGAGAATCACTGGATCTCACTGCCTCCACTACATCTTAGAGAAAGCACCATCTAAACACCAACAGTACCAATGGCACAACTAGCTAATATTCCTGATGGAAGAATCAAAGGAGAAGGCACTTCTGACAGAAGAATCGATAGAGAAGGCATAGAACATTCTGGAAGACGCGTAACCTTGGCTGTCATTTTGAGAGAATAAATTCTAATTTTTTAATGTAAGTAGGATTAGTATTTATTGGAACAGTATGCCAGAATAATCTTGCTTTATTTGGGAAGAATTGGTAGTTAGAAGGGATTTATTCAGATTGTTAATATTTTAGTTAATTTGTTCGCTGTTAGAGTGAGAATAGTAAATTGTTATTTGTTGACTATAAAGTGAGCGTCAGGGATTTATTTTATTTAACCACTAGAAGTTGCTGAAAAACAGGTTACACCACTTTTCACACTCCTTTTGCAGATCATGAGGCAAGATGTTGCTCTTTGGGTGTTTTGGTTTTGGTCCTCAGAAGGGATATCAACCTCTGTATTATCACAATTTGAGGGCTTGTCCAGAATTTGAACAGATTTGGACAGATTTGGGTTTTGGAAGGTTTCAGAAGATTTAAACAGACATTGGGAATTGTATCCTACATTTTTAAACAAAGCTGAATTGAGAAGTGGAAAATCTGTTAAATTTCAGTTGCTTGTTGTTGGTTAAACCAAAAGTGGGAAATGACTTTGCACATTGCCAAGTAGGTTCTGGGGGGTAGAAGATGCTTCCAAAATTTGTCAAGAAAGTTTAGAAAGACATGAAAAGGTGACACTTTTTAGAATTAGCAGTCAGGTTAAAATTGGGTTTAAGTAAGATAATATGAAAGCTGAAATTGTAACAGAGTTAGCCAAGTATTTTGGTATATCAGAAAAACAAACAGTGCAATGGAATTGGAAAAAAATTCCAAATGAGACAATGGGAATTACAAGAAGAACTTAATAAGCTGGAGTTTGAGGACAAAGAAAAAGAAAGGATAGATGGCAAAAGAAAAGGAAAGAATTACCTAACTGAAGAAGAAGAAAGGGAAAGAAGATTTCTAGCAGAGCTAAAAGAAAAAGAGCGAAAAGAAAGGGAGAGAGAGAGAGAGAGAGAGTTTGAACTTCAGAAGTTGGCAATTGGACGGGAAAGTTAACATAACAGGATGGAGATGAAGGTAGAAGCTAGGCTTAGTGAGGAGGAGAATGGTGATGAGCAAACCCATCGTAGCCAAAGGCCTCTTAGAGATATATACAAATATGTCCAAACAATTCCAAAATTCAATAAAAAAAGATGTAGAAGCCTTTTTCATCTCCTTAGAGACATTGGCTCAACAGATGAATTGACCAGAGACTATGGGGGTAATGTTAACACAGACCAAGTTGACAGGCAGGGCTAGTGAGGTGTTTGTAGCGCTGTTAGAGGAGGTGTCAAGGGAATATGAAGAAGTGAAACAGGCTATTTTGAAACAGGCCTACTAATTGGTACCACAGTGTAAAGACAACTATTCAGAAATGTCAGAAAGGAACCAAGCCAGACTTATGATGAGTCTGTAAGAATTAAAATGTGTAACTTCAATAGATGGATGAGAGCATTAAAGGTAGAAAAGACAAATGAGTCTATTAGAGATGTTATTCTGCCGGAGGAGTTTAAAAATTCACTCCCACAAGTGAGAAGAACTCATGTTGAGGAACAGAAAGTTAAAACAGTTAGAAGAGCTGCAGAGATGGCAGATGAATACGCATCAGCGCACAAATCGAAATCTAGCTTCCGACAGCAATTTCATTCCGTGAGGGCTAGAAATGGGAAAAAGGGAGACCCTTCAATGAGAAACAAAAGTTGATCACACTGGGTAATGGGCACTGCAGATGCTGGAGAATCCAAGATAACAAAGTGTGGAGCTGGATGAACACAGCAGGCCAAGCAGCATCTCAGGAGCACAAAAGCTGATGTTTCGGGCAGAGACCCTTCATCAGAGAGGGGGATGGGGAGAGGGAACTGGAATAAATAGGGAGAGAGGGGGAGGCGGACCGAAGATGGAGAGAAAAGAAGATAGGTGGAGAGAGTATAGGTGGGGAGGAAGGGAGGGGATAGGTCAGTCCAGGGAAGACGGACAGGTCAAGGAGGTGGGATGAGGTTAGTAGGTAGGAGATGGAGGTGCGGCTTGAGGTGGGAGGAAGGGATGGGTGAGAGGAAGAACAGGTTAGGGAGGCCAGGATAAGCTGGGCTGGTTTTGGGATGCATTGGGGGGAGGAGACGAGCTGGTCTGGTTTTGTGATGCAGTGGGGGGAGGGGACGAACTGGACTGGTTTTGGGATGCACTGGGGGTAGGGGAGATTTTGAAGCTTGTGAAGTCCACATTGATAACATTGGGCTGCAGGGTTCCCAAGCGGAATATGAGTTGCTGTTCCTGCAACCTTCGGGTGGCATCATTGTGGCACTGCAGGAGGTCCATGATGGACATGTTGTCTGAGGAATGGGAGGGGGAGTTAAAATGGTTCGCGACTGGGAGGTAAAGTTGTTTATTGCGAACCGAGCAGAGGTGTTCTGCAAAGCAGTCCCCAAGCCTCCGCTTGGTTTCCCCAATGTAGAGGAAGCCACACCGGGTACAATGGATACGGTATACCACATTGGCAGATGTGCAGGTGAACCTCTGCTTAATGTGGAAAGTCATCTTGGGGCCTGGGGTGGGGGTGAGGTGTGGGGGCACGTGTAGCACTTCTTGCAGTTGCAGGGGAAGGTGCCAGGTGTGGTGGGGTTGGAGGGTAGTGTGGAGCGGACAAGGGAGTCATGGAGAGAGTGGTCTCTCCGGAAAGCAGACAAGGGTGGGGATGGAAAAATGTCTTGGGTGGTGGGGTCTGACCATTCTCTCCGTGACTCCCTTGTTTGCTCCACACTCCCCTCCAACCCCACCACACCCGGCACCTTCCCCTGCAACCGCAGGAAGTGCTACACTTGCCCCCACACCTCCTCCCTCACCCCCACCCCAGGCCCCCAGATGGCTTTCCACATTAAGCAGAGGTTCACCTGCACATCTGCCAATATGGTGTACTGTATTCATTTTACCCGGCGTGGCTTCCTCTACACTGAGGAAACCAAGCAGAGGCTTGGGGACCACTTTGCAGAACACCTCCGCTCGGTTCGCAATAAACAACTTTACCTCCCAGTCGCGAGCCATTTTAACTCCCCCTCCTATTCCTCAGACAACATGCCCATCATGGGCCTCCTGCAGTGCCACAATGATGGCACCCAAAGGTTGCAGGAACCGCAACTCATATTCCGCTTGGGAACCCTGCAGCCCAATGGTATCAATGTGGACTTCACAAGCTTCAAAATCTCACCTCCCCCCACTGCATCCCAAAACCAGCCCAGCTCGTCCCCTCCCCCCAATGCATCCCAAAACCAGCCCAGCTTGCCCCCACCGCCCTAACCTGTTCTTACTCTCTCCCATCCCTTCCTCCCACCTCAAACCACACCTCCATTTCCTACCTACTAACCTCATCCCGCCCCCTTGACCTGTCCATCTCCCTGGACTGACCTATCCCCTCCCTACCTCCCCACCTATACTCTCCTCTCCACCTATCTTCTTTTCTCTCCATCTTCGGTCCGCCTCCCCCTCTCTCCCTATTTATTCCAGAACCCTCTCCCCATCCCCCTCTCTGATGAAGGGTCTAGGCCCGAAACGTCAGCTTTTGTGCTCCTGAGATGCTGCTTGGCCTGCTGTGTTCATCCAGCTTCACACTTGGGTATCTTGATCACACTGGGAACAATTTAGCACATGTAAAAAAAAACCAAGAGGGTGAAAAAGAGGTGAAAGGCCTCAGGTGTTTTCACTGCCATAAGGTGGGACACAAAGCCACAGTGCTGGTGGATTAAGAAAGGCACTGGGAAAAAGAATGTAGCAAAAGCGACTAAACCAGTGGGATTATTTGAGGTGGTGAAGGAAATCTCAAAAGAAGTCCAAGGATCTTCAGGAGAGCGTGCAGCTTAGTCATGGGCTGGATAGTAAGATAGAGCCTGATCTCGTCAAAGGCTTCAACTGTAGGGGTAGGATTTACTCAGGGAGAGCAGGGAAAGTGGGTAAAGAAGTTAAAATATTATGAGATACAGGAGCTAGTCTATCTCTAATAGTAAGAGATGAAAATATTTGCACTCCTTCTGAAATATTGCCTGAGAGAAGGTTAATCTATGGAATAAATGGAAAGTGGAGTAGTGTTCCCCTGTGTAAGATAAGGCTGGAAAGCCCAATCAAGACTGGGGAGGTGTCAGAGGGAGTGATTGAACACTTGTGTATTCTAGGAATACAGTTTATTCTTGGAAATGAAATAGCTGGATCACAGGTGGGAGTGATGCCCATTGTGGTGGAAAAGCCTAAAGGAAGCCAGGGAACTGAAGAGTTAAAAGAAAATTACCCTGGAATTTTTCTGCACTGTGTGGTGACAAGATCACACAGCCATAATTAAAACAAGGAAAACAAAAAAGGAGTTCAGGTCCATTTAACTGACATCCTGTGTGATGAATTGGTAAAGGAAAAACCTAAGCAGGTAGAGGATCAGGCAGAGGTGTTCAGCTCTGAAAGATTAATGGAGCTACAACAAAAAGATGAGGTGATAAAGGATTTATGTCATAAAGCCTACTTGGAAAAGGAATCAGGGTGTATTCCAGAATGTTATTACCTTAAGGATAAAATCTTAAGGCAGAAATGGAGACCTTGGCAGGTTTGTGCAGATGAGAAGTGGGCAGGAGTTTACCAGACTGCAATGCCAATAGAATACAGATGGGAAGTATTGCAAGTAGCACACAAATTAGCTGTAAGAGGTCATCTAGGAGAAAGGAAGGTTTCAGGCGAAGATGCAGAAGCATTTTTATTGGCCTGGATTACATGAAAATGTAGTTGAAATTGACTGTACCTGCCATACACGTCAGATTGTAGGAAAGCCACAGGTAGTCATAAAACCAGCGTCGTTGATGCCATCAGAATCTTGCTTTTATTGGGAAATAGTTGGTAGAAGGAATTTATTTGGTTTGTTCATAGTTTAGTTAATTTGTTCACTGTTAGAGTTAGATAAATAAATTGTTACTTGTTGATTTTAAAGTGAGTGTCAGGGATTTATTGTGTTTAATTGCTAGAAGTTGCTAAAAAGCAGGTCACACCATTTTACACACTCCTTTTGCAGAGTATAGGATGAGGTGTCCCTCTTTCAGTGTTTTGGTTTTAGTTCTCAGTGTCAGGGGTTGGGTGGCAACTTCCACTTTGTAGCACATTATGAAACATCTGTGGAGCCGGTGAGACTTGCACGGAGGCCTCCTGGCTCAGAGGTGAGGACATTAGCACTGCTTCACTTCCATACTACTGAATACTATCAAATGCATGGTTTGAAATTATATAACTTGCAAAATGATCACTGATCCTCAATGAATAAAAGCTAGTGGTATTCAAGAGAGATGCCGCCCCAATGTGTAAATAGCATTTCAGAGAAGAAAAGGATGTTCAAAGTTACAGATTGAGAGATATAGAACAAAGAGGAAGAGTCTGATGGAACAGATTGAGGGGCGGATCTTGGCGCTTTAAATCTTAGGACAACAGCCACTAAAATAATTAAAATCAAACCCAGGAGATGTGAAAGTTGCTGGACACATGAATGTTACTGGAACAATGCTAAAACAGACATCTGCAGACACCAGAAACCCCTCACTGAGAGGCAGAAACAACTGAAGAGCCCCTTCCTCCTCCAGTTGGTCAACTATTGTGTAACCACTGTCAGCCAGCCACTTTCTTGCTGCTTGGGAATCCTACCAACATCTGTGGCCCAATAGTGGGACCCTGTCTGCCAGTATTAAATTCTGTCCATTGTTTCAAGTCAATGAATGTTGATCAGAAGTGGAACTTTTTATTCGTTCATGGGATGTGGGATTGCTGGCTTGGCCAGTATTTCCTGTCCAACCCTAATTGCCCTTTGAATAGAGCAATTTGCTATAGTAATTTCAGAGGGCAATTGAAGACTCACCTGCATTGATATTGGTTTGGAGTAGACCAGATTCAGGTAAGGATGGCTGATGTCCTTCCCTAAATAACTTTAGTAATAGATGAGTAACAGATGTAGCAGTTTTTAAAGCAGTTACAAAGGCAAGGAAAGTGGAGTGAGGGGTGAATGGGTCAAAAAGGTAGAAATCAGGACTGTTCAAAATATGCAGTAAGACGTGGATTGAAATAGAACATAGAACATAGAACAGTACAGCACAGAACAGGCCCTTCAGCCCACAATGTTGTGCCGACCATTGATCCTCATGTATGCACCCTCAAATTTCTGTGACCATATGCATGTCCAGCAGTCTCTTAAATGACCCCAATGACCTTGCTTCCACAACTGCTGCTGGCAACGCATTCCATGCTCTCACAACTCTCTGTGTAAAGAACCCGCCTCTGACATCCCCTCTATACTTTCCACCAACCAGCTTAAAACTATGACCCCTTGTGCTAGCCATTTCTGCCCTGGGAAATAGTCTCTGGCTATCAACTCTATCTATGCCTCTCATTATCTTGTATACCTCAATTAGGTCCCCTCTCCTCCTTTTCTCCAATGAAAAGAGACCAAGCTCAGTCAACCTCTCTTCATAAGATAAGCCCTCCAGTCCAGGCAGCATCCTGGTAAACCTCCTCTGAACCCTCTCCAAAGCATCCACATCTTTCCTATAATACGGCGACCAGAACTGGACGCAGTATTCCAAGTACGGTCTAACCAAAGCTTTATAGAGCTGCAACAAGATCTCACGACTCTTAAACTCAATCCCCCTGTTAATGAAAGCCAAAACACCATATGCTTTCTTAACAACCCTGTCCACTTGGGTGGCCATTTTAAGGGATCTATGTATCTGCACACCAAGATCCCTTAAAATAGGACGAATAAAGAAGAGGGATGAGTCAAGCAGAGTTAAAAATGGAAACAGCAGAATCACATTCTTTCCTGTTGTCTGAGGATCATCTGTCTGAGACAAATCCAGTTTATTACTTTGCAACATGGTATCTAGAGGGTAATACCATCAGTTTTCCATCAACCATAGCATTCTGGGTAAACAATTCAATAGGGCTATGGAGAACATATATTACTAAACAAAACATACATTACTTTCAAGCTTTCTACAGCTTTGTTCAAAATATTTTACTTAAAATCTTGATTAATGATAAACATACTGCCCAGAATGAAATTATCTTTCAATTTTGAAGTATCTGAATGCTCCTTCGAAGTTAAGGGAAGCCCTTCTCTTCAACTGTTACAATTCTGGGCCAATAAACAGATTTCAGGTGAAATGTATTAACCACATTATTTAAATCTTAAATATATATTAGAGGCACCCTAATATTTAATATTGGTGATTGGTGATGGGAAAAAAGATGCTTACTTGAGGGTGAAAGCACTTCTGTATATCAAAATAGCACTTAAATATTCGAGTTCTAAACCAATTGGCCTGGGTTCAAGTCCCACATGATCCAGAGATGTGTAATAATAGTTCTGAACAGTTGATTTCATAAACAAATCAAGCTGAATAATTTTAAATTTTAAAAAAGCCTTAAGTATTTAAAATAGATCATTTGATGATGGATAAAAAGATGTTCAATTCTACATGAAAGATACCACTGGCTCTAGGGGACTGCCATAACAGCTCAGAACAGATTGACTGGAAAATAATGACCCTAACCCCGAACTCTAACCTCTTTCTGTATTTAAAGAACTCTAATTAATAGAATATTTTTTAAAAGTCTTAAATATTCTGCCCTAAATGGGCTCTGCTAGTAGGTTGATTATTTTGAAACACAGGTGATGAATGGTGGTGGATAATAGGTGAAAAGTGCCATGTTGATTTGGCTGTGGAAAACTGCTCAGTTTTACATAATAACGCTCCTGGATATGAAAAAATGAAGAATAAAATCTTTAATATTTAATTAATTGTGTTATTGGTAACATGGGTGATTTGGTGTAGGTTTTACAGAAAATAAATTCTTAAATATCTCTACATGACTTCAAATTTATCCTGTTTACTCTTGTGGTGATCATTTGTCATATTGACCATCACAGTGTGCAAGCCAGCTTTATAAGTATATTTGGAAACTTCTTATCATTAAGTAGCTTTGTAGAAAACCATGAGTGAAGTATTTTCTGTCATGTAGCTCAAAACTTGTAGAGGGAACTGTTTCATGAAAATTTATGCATTCACTGGACTTGAATCATAAATTCTGCTTTCTTCCCACAGGCCTGCTGAGTTTCACCAGGAATTTCTGTTTGTGTTGTACATATGGTAGTTGGTTATGAAAAAAGATCCATTTACATGGCACTTATCTCCCACATTGAATCCTGACCTATGAGGTTATCAATCGTTTTATGTTAACATATTGCAAATTTTCACATTGCCCATCACACAAAATACCTCTGAATGTTTACAAAGCTGGGGAAAAGAATAATTTGGGAGAATATTCAACAGCACATTGAAAGACATTTGTTTTCCAGTGGTTTTGAAGAAAGGCAGGACAATTAAAGCAAATATTTGGAAAGAGTTCCAGGCAACAGGGACACAATGTCTGAAAAATGTGTATGAATTTATGTTTAAAAGTCTGTAAATTCTTCGATATCCTTTCTGTAAACTATAAAAGCAATGTAGCTAATAAGTGTTTCAAAAATAACCAAAGTTATATGTAACTTTATGAAATATCTTTCCTAAAGTTATTTCATATGACGTTTCAAGTACAAAACATTTGTGAAATGTAGTGCTTTATATTTCCCTATTGACAAAGGAGAAATTTTGTTTTCAATATGAACTTCCACAAGAAGTGATGGATGCAGGTGGATACAATGTTTAACAGACATTTGAATAAGTATATGTAAAATAACTGTTTGGAGCAATATGGGTCAAGTGCAGGCATGTGGGACTTGTTTAGTTTGGGATTATGGTCAACTTGGACTGGATGGACCGAAGGGTCTGTTTGCATTCTGTATTACTTTATAAAACCTAAAGAACAATTCTTTCGGAAGGTTTTACAGTATCAGTGTTGCTTTTCTATGTATTTCACATTCTGTCATTGAATACTGCCTCTGTCTAATTTTGCAAATGAGAGTTCATTTTATAGCAGCTGAAAATGTGACAATTGCATGCCATGCAAAAAGAAAAAATATTTTACCTAAAATCAAAAAATGTGTGCAATTAAGGGGTGGTATTTAGTGTTGGTAAAGGTGACTTAATACTTGTCTGAAAAGCCAAACTGCTGCTGAGGTACTTAACTGGATGGCGGTGGGCCTTTCTGGAATAGCAAGGACTCCGAGGGTGGAAGTTCTATCCACCAAGAGCTGCTATTTAATGAGAGGGAGCATCATTGCTGGCTCACCTGAAGTTCAGTATCATTGCTGAATTGCAGGCCATTGGTGAGTGATGGCACGAGTGTTAAGTGATTTGGGGATCAGAGGGTGGTGATGGAGGTGGGAGTACTGGGCTGAGAATGTGGGGACCAAATGCAGGAGGGTAGCTCACTCTAGGTCCTGATTCAAATACCCATTTAAGGTCCTTATATGGTAGCAGGGGAGAGAGGCCATCAATAGGAAGTAGTTTCTTTAAACACAAAAGCCCCTATGTTTGCCAAGATGGACAGCTCCCCCACCACACCAACAATTTCATAAGACGCCCAGCCCTACCCCAAAACCAACATGTCTCAATTTTGCAGGGTGAGATTGGGACTGGTCCAATGTTTGCACACATGCATTTCCTAGAGGTAGCTATTCTTTAAGAGTCAAACTGACTCCACTGAAATCAAATTTCAGAGTCATTACTGCCTGGGACCTGGAGCATGGAGATTAGTCCAGGTAACAGCAGATCTGTTCTCAGTGCATTTTTGTTTTAGACAGCCAGGGAACTCTTTTGTGAAGCTGAGGTACCCCTGTGGAGAGGGTCTCAGGACCCTTTGGTCAAGTGGTTCAGTGATTCTTTGGGTGTGTGTGGCAGTCCAGTATCCTTTGGGGGTGGCGTTCAAGGATCCTTTGCAATGTGGGAGTTGGGGAGAGTGTGGCATCAGTTGCACATCATGACTGTTAACTGTAGAAAAGATCTTGAGTAAATGGTGCACAAACCCACTTAAAACTGACTTGTCAATGTACCAACATAAGTCAACATGTGTCAAGAAGTGTTAACAAATTTCAGCATGAGTATTTATGAAGAAGTATGGTGTATTTTCTCTCACGCATCTGCTGGCTTTGTCCTTCTACTTGGAAGTGGTCAAGAATTTGGAAGGTGGTGTTGAAGGCTTCACTATCTGATGTTACACTATCAAAAATGTTACTGTTGTTGAGCATCATCAGCGAAAATGCCCACTTCTGACCTTGAGAGAAGGTCATGAGTGAAGGTGCTGGAGATAATTGGGCCTTGACCACATCCTATAGGATGTCCTGAGGCTGTGATGATTGCCTTCAAACACTCACAACCTCCAACAACCAACAACCACAACCAACAACCACAATGTTATACGGCCTGGTTGTCTATCTGTATCACCATTTGACAAACCAACGCGTGCATAAGTATGTCACGTGGCAACACATTCAGGGAGTAAACCCAACCACTTGTATGGGATACGCTGAGCCACTGATTTGTACTTTTCACTCAAGCATCACTAACCTTGGATTAATGTCTTAGCACAGTCATGTCATTTAATTCTGAGCGTGTACAATGTCAGAGATAATGGGAACTGCAGGTGCTGGAGAATCCAAGATAATAAAGTGTGGAGCTGGATGAACACAGCAGGCCAAGCAGCATCTCAGGAGCACAAAAGCTGACGTTTCGGGCCTAGACTCTTCATCGGAGAGGGGGATGGGGAGAGGGAACTGGAATAAATAGGGAGAGAGGGGGAGGCGGACCGAAGATGGAGAGAAAAGAAGATAGGTGGAGAGGAGAGTATAGGTGGGGAGGTAGGGAGGGGATAGGTCAGTCCGGGGAAGACGGACAGGTCAAGGAGGTGGGGTGAAGTAGTAGGTAGGAAATGGAGGTGTGGCTTGAGGTGGGAGGAAGGGATGGGTGAGAGGAAGAACAGGTTAGGGGATAACAAAGAGTGGGGCTGGATGAGCACGGCAGGCCAAGCAGCATCTTAGGAGCACAAAAGCTGACGTTTCGGGCCTAGACCCTGTACAATGTCAGTTTTGTTTGGGAGGACACAGAGTTTTAATAAATGAGATTTGAATGTGCAATGTAATAAACAATATACTAGCAAACATTCGTTTTCTAAAAACATCTAAAAAGTAGATGAAGAAAGAATTGTTCCTGCAAAATTCCAGAGGGAGACAGAATGAGGGGTAAATAGCCCCTTGTATGAGCAGAATGAACTTAATTCAAGATGTGAGAAAAATAGCACACATAATGGTCAAAAATAGCACAAAGCAAATCAAGACTCGATCACATAATTTGATCTCCACAGATATGACAATTATTCATGGTTTTTCAGCATTATTTCAGAAGTTATTGCAGAAACAATTTTGATTAGATAATCAGGAAGTGTTCATTGTTTAGTATGGGAAACAGCTGTTAGACTCAAATATTTAGAATATTCTTAGTTCCTAATAGAATAGTTCAATGTGAATCTTATCTTGCAGCTGTCACTTAGTGCATAGATAAATAACATACATGACATAATCTGATACATCCATGTCTGGAAATTAGTTTGGAATTCACACCTAGGTTCACAAGACACAACCAATGGTCAGCTAAATGGAGAGGACCATGGATCTATTTTTTTGAAAATCATCGGCCCTCAACAGCATACTTAGTGTTAGTTATTCGCACTTCCAGAAAGCTCACACAGTTGGCAAGCTGCCTGCCTGGCTGAGAACAGAGGTTACAGCCAAACGAGAAGCTTCAAATTTGGAACATAAGGAAATCAGCCAGAAACTACTGAACGGCATAGCAGGCTTGATGGGCTGAATGGTTTATTCCTGCTAATAATTCATATATTGAATGTACATTGTATGAGGGTAGAAATCGGTTGCATGTAACTATTTCAATCCCCGTGGTGTCGAAAGCACTCTTGCTTCCACTGGTTCTAGAAGAGATTTCATTTTAACTAAGTTAGAATTGACAGCTTTTCTCATCGAACATAAAATAGTACAGCACAGTACAGGCCCTTTGGCCCACGACATTGTGCTGGTTTATTGTCCTACTCTAAAATCAAACTACCTTGCATATTCTACACTTTACTATCATCAATGTGCCTATCCAAGAGTCACTTAAGTGTCCCTAATGTATCTGACTCCACTAGCACCATCAGCAGTGCATTCCACGCACCGCCCACTCTCTGTGTAAAGGGATTACCTCTGACACCTCCCCTATACCTTCCTCCAATCACCTTAAAATTATGCACCCTTGTAATAGTCATTTCTGCCCTGGGAAAATGTCTCTGGCTATCCACTCACCATTTTGTACACTTCTGTGAAGTCACCTCTCATCCTTCTTCACTCCAACGAGAAAACGTCCAGCTCCTTCAACCTTTCCTCATAAGACCTGCCCTACAGTCCAGGCAGCATCCTGGTAAATCTCCTCTGCACCCTCTCTAAATCTTCCACATTCTTCCTAAAATGAGATGACCAGAACTGAATGCAAAATTCCAAGTATGGTTTAACCAGGGTTTGAGAGAGCTGCAGAAAATCTCACCGCTCTTAGACTCAATTCCGCTGCCAAAGAAAGTCAATAGAATAGAGTTCTTTCCATGGAATTGGTAATTACCTGTTGGCATTCCACCTAACCTACACATCCCTGGACGCTAAGCATGGCAATATAGCATGGCCAATCCACCTTGCCTAAAGAGCGTCTGTGACAAATTCTGAGTGCAGCAAGCCTAAGTGCAGTCCAACTCATTACAAACTAATTTCTCAATAATATCTTTCAGCAGTATTAGGTAGCTGCATTTCTGATATAAGGATTGACCCTGCACCTAAGAAAAGGGCCTTTCCTTTCAACAGCCGCATCAAGTCTGTGAAAACTGGGTTATAGCTGTCCAAATGCTGGACTGGTATTCCCATTTTATTAATACTTACTAATATCTAATATTTTGGAGGATCAACTTAGAGGAAGGAAGAGATTTCTTTCAGCTGTGAGCCATTGACTCTGAAACTGAGAATGTTACATATGTACATTTTAGGAGGATATCATAGAATATAATACAGCACAGGAACAAGCCCTTCGACCCACCAAACCTGTGCCAATTCCTAATCCATACTTAAGACTCACTACTTATCGTGCATGCACGATATCTATCTGTCTGTTCACTTCAGGTTCATGTGTCTATTGAGGTATGCCATAAACATTGCTAACATGTCTACTTCTACCACTTGCACTGGCAGTGTGATCCAGGCACCCACCACCCACTGTTTGAAAATTTTTCCCCACATTTGTCCCCTAAACTTACCCCCTCTCACCTTGAACCTTGTGCCTTCTTGTAGCTGATCTTTCCAACCTGGGGAAAAGCCTCTGGTTATCCACCCTATCTACGCCTCTCATAATTTTGTAGACCTCTATTATGTCACCCCTCACCCTCAGTCTTTCCAGTGTAAATAATCAAGATTATCCAACTTCCCCTCATAACTAAAACCTTCCAGACCAGGCAACATCCTGGCCAACCTTCTCTGTACCCTCTTCAAAGCATCAACTTCAAAGTTCTGTCTGTATAGATAAAGTATGCATAAATGTTGACTTTGTCGCTCATTATACTTAATAATTGGCCACGAAAATGCAGAAATTGCTAAAAAAAAATCTCTGCAGTTCTGGCAGAATCTGTAGAGAGGAATCAGAGTTAACTTTTCGGGTCCAATGGCCCTTCTTCAGAACATTTCAAAACACAAAGAACGAAACTTCACGGGGTAAATCTGAGCTGGAGGCAATCACTGAGGAATGAGATATGGCTGTGCAATTGAGATTTGGCAAATACCTCTCCAAACTTTACAGCAACAGCAAAATTAATGACGGCGAATGAGAGAAAAGATTGGAATGGAAACCCTATCGATGAAAGAAGTTAAAGTTCAAAGTAATCATACCTGGAAGAGATGTGGCAGTGAGTTGAACACCAAACAAAAAACCAAAAGAGCATTGGATGGTGAAAATCATAAACAAAAACAACATTCGCTGGAAAAACTCAGCAGGTCTGGCAGCATGTGTGGAGAGAAATCAGCATTAATGTTTCAAGTCCGATAACCCTTCCTCAGAACCCATTTATTAATTCTCCACACATGCTGCCAGACCTGCTGAATTTTTCCAGCAATTTCAGTTTTTGTTTCTGATTTCCAGCATCCACAATTCTTTTGTTTTTTTAAAATAATTTTTCCATTGTGTAGCCAAGAACTGTTCAATACAATTAGGTTTAGACCTCAGAATTCTGCTGTTTTCTTTGCTTTAGGTTTTCCAAATATTAAAAATAATCCGAAATTCCACAGCTATAATCTTCCTTTCAACCGCAGGTCCAACCTACGGTGCCATCACTCTACCAGAGTCTGGCCAAGTAGGCAGATGTAAATCCACCCCAAACCAAAACTGAACCGTATTACATAGATGCCCATCTGTTCTACACCAGCTACCCAGTCAACTGAGCTAAGCAGCTTTCAGGTAGTCTATTGAACACATTACCACTGCCATCAACATACGTTTGAAGAACTTGTAAATTGATATTCAACTTGTTTGCCACATTATGAACACACCTTCCTTGGTCATAAGTTCCTAGCACGGAACTTGAAACTGGAGGTTCTGGCTCAGAGGCAGGGACAGCACCCATTATGCCACAAGTCTTCCTATAATTTCAATACACGACATGATTAAAAATAAATTAACTCATCAAATCCTCGAATTCTATTTGTGATATGTGAAAATTAACTGATCAGATTCATAATGTATTAAATGTCAGAAAGAGGCCGTTCAGTCCATTGTACCCATGCCAGTCATCGAGCACACATCCACTCTTATGCCATTTCCCAGTGCTTGGCCGTAGCCTTGTATGCTATGGTGTTTGTCTGAACAACTTGGTAAGTATACCTTAAAAATAAATTGTTAGCTCTTAAGTACTTTGGGTGTCTTGAAGAAGTGAAAAAAGTGCTCAATAAATTCTTCCTTTCTTTATAAATAAATGCACTTACAGAAGCAAAATGCCCAAATGATAATCGGGAGAACATGGCCAGATGAAAATGAAAACATCATTTGATCAACTATCAGGTTATGTGACAAATCACCCTCTCTTAAAGTAGCAATGCAATAGAAAGAAAATCAGGGATGGAATTACTTAAACTAATGGAACATTATGGAAGCAAAGGAGAAATCCCACCCTCACAGGAGATAATCAATCACAACACCTAATTACTTTATTGGCACAGTTTTTCACTGGGAAAGGCAATCTATATGATGTGTTGGTCTCTGATGTCATACTTTTTTCCCTGAACAATACTTTACAGTTGGAAAAAATAACATTTTATTGTTTAACTATTCATCATTATTGCCAAAAATACGACAAAGCAGTCTGTAACTCTGCACAAAATAGAACTTCACCCATCAAAGTAATGGCCAAGATGAGAAATTGCACCTGAACCTAGCACCCTAGGATGATCCTGAACTGGAAAGTAGAATGCTCCAAGCTGCACGTAACCAGTGCACTTCATTAAATACTAAAGAAACAGTAACTCCTCTGATACTAGAATAATACCAGGACTTGCTAAGATGATGTTAGATGGCCAAAATGCCAATAGCTAGAAATGAAGGAGGGGAAAGGAGGAAAAAATTGATATCAACTGTGTTTATTTTTGCACTCATGGGCTGGTCTTCTCTGTCATTGCGGATTGGGATATTTGTGGATTCCCTTCCTCTTGTAAGTTTTTAATTGTCTACTGTCACAAGATATGGCAGGACTGCGCAGCGTAGATCTGATCTCCTGATTGTGGATTGATTAGCTCTCTATACTGCACTCTGCTTTTATGTGTTGGAATTCAAATAATCCTGTGTTTTAGTTTAACAATCTAGCATGTCCTTCTGCAATCTTCCTTGAACCAGGGTTAATCTCTCAACTTAATGGCCTGATAAGGTGGGAGATATGTCAGATCCTGAGATTACACATTGTCATTGTTGCTGCCACTAGCCCATAGTACCATGTGGATGCCCAGTTTAGTGCTGCTGATCTATTTTAAGCCCTTGTCTTGATGAGGACTGTGAAGTAGTCACTCTTACCTGCACAGTTGTAGTAGATGCTTCTGCAATTGACAGATTGGTAAGAATCAGGAGCAGTAAGTTTTTTTCCCCTCTTGTTGGTTCAATCACCATATTTTATGATCCATCAAATAGGTATGTCACTCAGGATGCAGTCAGTTCACTTAGTAGGCTCAGTCACTCTTGATGATGGACATTGATAGTCCATCATCCTAGTCTGCCTACATTTTGTGCCCTTTACTACTCAAGCTTCCTTCAAGTGATATTCAAGGAAGAGGAGTACTGATTCATTTGCTGAGGGAGAGTGATAAATGGTAATCAAGAGGCATTTTCTTTCTCTACCTTTGACCTGATGCCATGAGACTTCATAGGGTCCAGAGTGAAATGTTGATGACTCTTAGGGTAACTCCTTCATGATTCACTTTCCAATATGATGCCACTTTTGCCGATAGCCCTGCTGATAGGACAGGATATAATTAGGAATGATAGTGATGGTGTCTTGGATATTGGCTGTAAGGCATGATTGTGTGGGTATGACTGTCTCAGGCTGTTGCTTGACTAGTCCGTGGGACAGCTTTCTCAATTTTTGCACTAGCCCCCAGGTATTAGCAAGGTTAACAGTGCTGTAAGTGCCGTTGTCATTTCAGTGCCTAGGTTATTGCCAGGTAACCCATTTAGTTTCATTCCTTTTTGACATTTAACAATTGATGCAACTCAGTGGCTTAGAAGGCCTTTTTTTAAAATTCATTCATGCATTTATTACCCATTTCCTACCTTCCCTTAAGAAAGTGGTGCTGAGCTACATTCTTGAACCACTGCAGTCCATTTGGTGTAGGTAGCCCTATTTTCCATTAGGAACGGAATTCCAGAGTTCTTACCCAGTGACACAGAAGAAGTGGTGATATATTTCTAAGACGATGATGAATGCCTTGGAGGGCAGCTTGTAGGTGATGGTTTTCTCATGCATCTGTTGCCCATCTTTCTCCAGATGACAGCAGTCATGAGTTTGGAAGGTGTTTTTGCAGGAGATTTGGTGAATCTATCTACTGCGGCTTGTAAATGGTACATTGTGCTACAATTGAGCAGAAGAGATTGAGGGAGTCAATGTTTGTGGATGTGCCATCCAATCAGCTACTTTGTCTTGCATGGTGTCAAGCTTCTTGAGTGTTGTTAGGGTTTCTAACATTCAGGCAAGTGGGGAGCATCCCATCATACTCCTGACTTGTGTTTTGTAAATGGTGGACAGACTTTAGGGACATGGTTGATGACTTACTCATTTCAAGAATTCTATCCTCTGACCTGCTCTTGTAGCCACAGTATTTATATAGCTAGGCCAGTTCAGTTTCTGGTCAATGGTAACCACCAAGATGTTGATAGTGAGGAATTCAGTGATGATAAAGTCATTTAATGTCAAAGGAAATGGTTAGACTCTCTCTCATTGGATATGATAATTGCCTGGCTTGGCACTTGTTAGCCCAACCTAGCATATTATTGAGGTATTGCTGCATTTAGGCATGGACTGCTTCAGTATCTAAGGAGCTGCAAATGATGCTGAATATTGTGTAGTCACCAGTAACACCCCCAATTCTGATCTTATGATGGAGGGGAGGTCATTGATGAAAGAGCTGAAGATGTTTGGGTCAAGGACACTTTTTAGATGGTAGATAAAAGTTAGCCACGATGTTGTGCTTCTGGAGTTATATGTAGCCAGATTAGGCTAGGACTGCAAACCATGAAATGACAGCACCAATCCAAGGAAACCTAAACAGATAAATAGAAAGCGGGACATAACACCAGCGCTTCATCGGAGGCTCACTGATGATGTTACCTAGAATCGTGACGAAACGTCTGAAAACTAACCTTCCAGCTCAGCAAGCAAACTCACATCCTCAATCTTATCTCCTTGCATGTGTCTCAAATCTTATTTCACTCCTTGTAAACTTGTCTAAAAAGTAATTTGACTTTAGTGTTTTTCATTTCCTGATTGGCTTTCTGTGAGAATCTTTTGATGTGTTCTTTGAGCAGCTTGATCACATCACTATATGCTGGGAGTACCCATTAAATTATGCTCCAATCAATTGCACACTGAGAAAATTACAATTCTTGCCACAGAGATTACTAGATATCTCATTGCAACGCTCTTCCAGGTTAGCAGTGAGTACTCTTGCCACCAACCACGACATCTGGGGCCAAACCAATATTCATCAATAGATCAGTAAATTGACATTGATAATAGCAAGTTTCACTATTAACACTTCCCTGATAAACCGATAAAATAACATTCTCTAATAGCTAAAAATAATATCCGTTGTTATTTCAATCAAATAACGCTCAGTGACAACCATAAATTACATTCACTAATGACAATACAGAGGTCAATCTAAATATTATAATTTACACAATGACAATTCTCTTTTAAATTGAAAATGAAATTTGTTACATCAGGAATGTGCCATAAAAAGTACAAGAAATTCAGGGTTCTGTACTCTAAGCAGGAATTAATTTTCACAGAGACATACATAAAAAAAATTTATGGTGGAAATATCTTTTTAAAATCTATAAAGTTTATAAGCAAAAGTGTGGACAGGCTTTTTGAAGCATGGTTTGGAGAGGCCAGCCTTCTGGGTGCCAAAACTGTGGTGACGCTTGATCAGAATTTTCCAACGATCTGCGAATCCTGCATGGACTGGAACATAATGAGTAACTTAATGGAAAGTCGCTGGTGAACTGCTTTCATTATTTCTCGCATTAATGTCAATGGATGATCAGGGAAAGCAAAAGCCAATTTTCAAAGAGTTGTCCATTGCCTGAGTGAACTACTGGTGGAGCCAGCTGTACGCTTTGTATTTCCTTCAATGTACTGAGGAGGTGTGATTTTTGAAAAGTTTATTGAAGCAAAATACTCTGGAAGTTGGAAATCTGAAACAAAAGCAGAAAAATGCTGAACATACTCTGCAGGTCAAGCAATACCTATGGAGAGAAGAATGAAGTTGATGATTTAAATCAATGATATTTTATCAGACCTTTTAAAGATTTACTGGTGCTATGTTTTAGCTTGTTCCATTCTAGACGTTCAGCAAATTTGAAGGGATTATGTGTCTAGTCTTAAAGAGCATTCTTCCCACAAGCAATACATTATAATATCTGAAGAGTTTAGAAAGAGAGGGTCATAGTTTCAGAAAAAGCCACAGTCCATTTAAAACTGAAGAAGGGAGAACTTCCTTCACTCAGGGCTGTGGATGCTCAGTCATTGAGTATATTTAGATGAGATGGGTGGATTTTGATTGATGGGGAGCAGGCTCAAAGGGCCATACAGCCTGCTCATGCTCCTATTTCTTGCGTTCTTTATTCCATAATACAATCTATAAACTACTGACAACATAACAACCTCATTTCCATTACACCAGAAATTAAGCATTGGAAACGTCTGGCACATTAGTGACACAATGATCATATCAACACCAAGCAGCACTATTCCAGGGAACAGGCAAATTCCTACAAATAACATTAAAAAATTCAACACACTTCACTTCCTTTTATACTTTATGGCTTCTATAATTCTTTCTTATTCCTAATTCCTAAAGCTATATTGTTGTAAAAACGTTCCATTACTAACATCAACATACCCCATGCTGCCCATTACTTTTTCAAATACAAACAGGGAAAACAAAATGGTAGCATGTACACCTTATGACAACTTATGATGCCTGAGTTATGCATGCTTTTTTAAAATGTGAACTTGTTTCTGAACAAGGTTGTTTTATTTAACACAACTATATTTACAAAACTGCTGTACGGAGCAAACAGTATTTGTGTAACAAAGGGAGAACTTCATTTTGAGTGGTTCTCTACTGGTCTGGAGCTGATGTTTGCACAATTTTTACAGCAATTCATGTGAAAAATTGTTTATATTAGCTCAGGATGTTGCATACCCCATACCTCTGTAGTTTTAAATGTGCAGTACAACCGGTCTCCATCACTGGATTATATTGGATCGCTAATAAAACAATGTAAATCCTATAAGGTTATCAACCCCAATTTAAGTACTTAGAACATTCATTTTGAATTTCAATCATTCTCTCTTGTTTCCCTATGAGATTAACTGTCATTTACAGTTTTAAATCATATATTTTTCAGAAAAAGTAGGAACAATATATTATCAATTCTTAAGAGATTTAGCCCCTTTAATGTGCATCTAAACATGGATACAATAGGCTTCTACCATGAATGAAATTTTTGTTATTGAGTTTTGCTACATAAAAAACAATGACTACGACTGTTAAATTTAATACATGCACACAGTGCTGCTCATAATGTCTATTTTTTCACAATATCCATACTGTACTAAACTGAGCAGAAACAGCTGCATTTGACTTTAACACTTCTTACATACTACAGCTTTGCTTTAGCAACAAAATTGTGGGTGATTTAATGGTACCTGTAATATGCTTGTCTGGAAAGGGCTTTAGTTTCTCAGCTACTTTAATTGGATTCTATATTTGGACAGTGTACAATTGCACCTTGTTTGCTTTACACAGCCAATTGTCTGACGGCCAAATGACATAATTCTAGCAATTCATTTCATACAGAAACATGCAGGCAAATCCCATGTGTGCTTGTCTAATGCAAAGGGTTGAGGTTGTCAGAAAAGCTACACACATGCAAATTAACTGTATTAACTCAAATTGCATAAGTCAGGACCACAAGGTTTCATAAAAACTGCTGGATTCAGTTAAAGACTGCAATACTCAAGAGCAATGTTAGAGATTCATATTTCTGAGGAAAATATTAATTCACCTATTGACCTCATCACTGTTATTTGAAAGAAAAACACACCCTAATGTAATGGATGGTATGTAGGAAAGTAATTGCATAGTAAAATTTTAGTTACCATTGACACAACTGACTGCAAAGAAAAATTATACATCTTAAATATTATTCATTTATTTCACAGATCTTAACAGCATTCGACACAAGTTTTATTAAAATGTGGATGCAATAGCAATTTATAGATATGTTGCATTGCAGTTATTATTAAAGGTAATAATATATTGACTTCACTCAAGTGCTGTAATGTTACTCAGGTTTCTTCATCATGAACCAGGAGGAAAATTTGTGAAATAGTTTCAATCAAATCACATTCGATTAACTTTCTTCAATGTTTGTAAGGCTTGTTTTATTCAAAAATGATGCTGTCAATTACCATTTAAAGCTGCTCACCAATAAGCAGCAATCATGGAGAAACTTTCTAGTCAATGCAAACCATTTATTTTAAGGCTTAAAATTAGGGTATGCCATATCTCATAATGACACTTTGCAGGTGATCCTCCATAATGGGCCAGACGGCAAAATATGCCATGTGGTGTGGTACTAAACTAAGCTTACCGTTCCAGATACTAAATTTACCCTGCATTGCAAGAATATAAAGAGGAAAGAGAGAAATTCTGATCCTGGTCTCTAATCAGCAGATTTTGCAGGAATTAAATGTACAAGGCATCTGCTAAGAAAGGCCAGTCTGTGATTCACTACCTCTGGCCAAACAGTTTCCTGACATTGGAAACGAGCGCAGAAGTTACTGTGAAAAGTCAACGGGGGAATGGAATTGTGGGAGATATAGCAGTTTGGATCGGAAATTGGCTTGCTGCAAGAAGACAGAGGGAAATGTTCATCCTGGAGACCAGTTACTAGTGGTGTACCACAAGGGTCGGTGTTGGGTCCACTGTTGTTTGTCATTTTTATAAATGACCTGGATGAGGGTGTAGAAGGATGGGTTAGTAAATTTGCAGACAACACTAAGGTCGGTGGAGTTGTGGATAGTGACAAAGGATGCTGTTGATTATAGAGAGACATAGATAAGCTGCAGAGCTGGGCTGAGAGGTGGCAAATGGAGTTCAATGCAGACAAGAGTGAGGTGATGCGCTTTGGTAGGAGTAACCAGAAGGCAAAGTACAGGGCTAATGGTAAGATTCTTAGTAGTGTAGATGAGCAGAGAGATCTCAGTGTCCATGTACACAGATCCTTGAAAGTTGCCAACCAGGTTGACAGGGCTGTTAAGAAGGCATACAGTGTTTTAGCTTTTATTAATAGAGGGATCAAGTGCCGGAACGAAGAGGTTATGGTGAAGCTGTACAAAACTCTGGTGCGGCCGCACTTGGAGTTTTGTGTACAGTTCTGGTCACCGCATTATAAGAAGGATGTGGAAGCTTTGGAAAGGGTGCAGAGGAGATTTACTAGGATGTGGCCTGGTATGGAGGGAAGGTCTTACGAGGAAAGGCTGAGGGACTTGAGGCTGTTTTCGTTAGAGAGAAGAAGGTTGAGAGGTGACTTAATTGAGACATATAAAATAATCAGAGGGTTAGATAGGGTGGATAGGGAGAGCCTTTTTCCTAGGATGGCAACGGTGAGCACAAGAGGGCATAGCTTTAAATTGAGGGGTGAAAGATCTAGGACAGATGTCAGAGGTAGTTTCTTTACTCAGAGAGTAGTAAGGGAATGGAACGCTTTGCCTGCAACGGTAGTAGATTCGCCAACTTTGGATACATTTAAGTCGTCATTGGATAAGCATATGGACGTACATGGAATAGTGTAGGTTAGATTGGCTTGAGATCGGTATGACAGGTCGGCAGGACATTGAGGGCCGAAGGGCCTGTACTGTGCTGTAATGTTCTATGTTCTATATCTGGCAGCATCTGAGGAGAGAAAACAGCCAACATTAAAGGGTCACTGGACTGAAATATTAACATTGCTTTCTGTCCACAGATACTGCTGCATTTTCCCTGTAGTTTCTGTGTTTGCTTCTGATTTCTAGTATCTGTATTTCTTTGGCTTTTTAAGTTGCTGACATTGATAGTCCTGGTTCATTGTATGGGGTGGACACTTAAATAAGCTACTAGAAATCTCCTGTATGAGAAATCAAAGTCCAGCATCAATCGCAAATATGAAGAAAAATGTGTAAAAGGGATAAAAATCTGACAGAAAGTTTAAAAAAAAGAAGATGCAGAGCTAGTCATTTGCAGACTCTGATCAAACACTGAAAATGGCAGTACGGGACATTAAAACATGATTAAAATCATGTAATCATAAGTAATTTACAGCAAACAGCGTTAGAATGATTCTGCTTTGAGAAAAGAATTAAAGTAAGAATACTTTAGAAAATAAAGGATCTAATGATATAAATTTCTCTTTTTTTACTACATTAGAGATAGTTTGCAAACAGAGTCAGATGAATATACTTATTTTCCATGTACAACAGGAGGCTGAAAATGAAACAAACACAGCAGTGAAGTGCAAACTCTAAGTCCAGGTTCCTGAACATGACTTTGTTATGATGAGGTGAGGAAGGTTCAAATGGATCTCCTCTTTTCCCACTCCTCATTTGACTGCAACAGCTTGTTTGAACAGGAAATTCTTGCCAATTCAGTGAGGGTTTAACTGTTTATGCTGACTGTAATCAAGCAGTTTTTCTTGAGTTTTTAAAAAAGTGGATAGTTTTCTTGTACTTAAACTTAGCTATTATTTTTTACTTTTTTGTGAAGCACCTTTAGTGTTTTCTTTCCAATGTTAAAGATTCCATATAAATACAAAATAAATTTATCACCCCATCTGACCCCATTTCACAGGTATTTGGTACATATTTATTAATTTTATATTTACTTATATTTGTTCTTGTCTCCCTCTGTGTAATCCCATGTGACATCAACTAGCCTTGGGTAAAAATGTCTTCATTTTTATATCATGTATTTTGATTTTATTACAGTACAATAACTTGCATTTATAAGGTTCCATTAACATAAAGAACATCCTAAAGCACTTCAGTGACAGAAAATAGTTGGGCCCTGAGGTAGGAAGGAAAGTGTTAGGGAAGACCTCATCAAAGAGATGGTTACGTTTTTATATATGAATATATTGAAATGATCCTTCTCTCCTTTTACTTTATAATGTTTTGCTTTATTTATAGGAGATTTACGAATCTGGAGAGGGGGGAGACTATCCGGAATTTCTGTCTGTGCATTGTGGAGGTAGCCTTGCTAACAATATAGAGTTTGGGTTAAATGATGCTCAAAAATAATTCCGCAATAGATTGCATCAAAATTGGTGTAGGGTGCATTTTTTAATGGTATGTTCTGCATATTGCCTTTGGAGCTTGCCATAAATTATGCAGATTTTTATCTTTATGGGAATATCTTTCTTTTACTTTGATGCAGCACAGAATTCTGCATAACCAGCATTAAACAACCCAAAAACTTAACTTCACCTGAATAATATGGTATCACATGCTACTTCGGCCATATGGTTTGCTTTTTTGTCTGATTTTACCGTTTACCTCAATTATCTTTATGCTTTTATCCTGGAGGGCTCTTTTAAAATTATTACATAGTACCTTCAGTTTATAGAGACAGTAACAAGTTGAATTAGTGAGTATTTTGCTCTCTATGAAACTGGGCTTTGCTCACCTGAAGGTTCAGGGATCAATCCCCAGGCTTTGCTATATTAGTTGATGCCAGGAGAGGAGTACTAAGGGCAAAACAAATGGCTTCAGACCTTCTGGCATAAGTATGTAGTGAAGCCGGACACAAAGAGTGGAGGAAAAATTGTTTATTCATGGCTGCCTGATATGATACAAAACAAAAAAAAACAAATTTTAAAGTACACAGCAACTATATCTTTAAGCTTTCGTAATTTTTTTTGATGGCAACTACCTTATTTTAGGCTCCATACCACTTTCCAAGAGACCTCTTCTGACATATTCAACAGCACACATCAGGATTTCTAATGGAAAGTCTAATACAGAATAGGAGTCGTAAATTATTTGCAAGAGAAACAACTATTGAATTTGATAGTAGTCAGGAAACACCAGAGGTACATGCCTCCAACTTGCCCAGAAACATTCAGATGAGCCTAACTTATGGAATTTGCAAAGGTTTATTCCCCCTCCATCTTGCCAAGTTGTTTCATTCCTACTTCAATTATGTTCTATCCATTTTCCAAATCTTTAGCCCACATTTCCTCAGCTGACTGAGATGATCATAGAATCCCAGCCGACACCTTCACTACTTTCTAGTTTTTTTTAATCATGAGAAAGTAGACCAGCATTACATACCAAGGAGTACCCCCCATGACATTTCTACAAGAAATTATGTTTCTGTTATGTTAGAGACAATAGCATGTATTTCTGACTGGTAGAATATAATTGGGAAGTTTGTATTTTTCTTTAAGTCAGAAGAGACACTACATAATAGTCTTATGGGAAACATAAGAACATAGCAATAAAGATTGGGATTGGACAATTTAGCCCATTCTGCTATTAAACATGATGGTGGCTGATCTTATCCTGGTCTCAACTCCAGGCTCTTGCCTGCTCTCCACAGCCCTTTATCTGGCTTTTCATCAGAAACATATCTATAGCTTTCCTGAATTTGTGGATTGATTCTACGTCATTGCACTCGGTGGCAATGAATTCCACAGATTCACAATCCTCTGAGAGAGGTAGTTTCTTGTCATCTCAGTTTTGAACCTACCTCTTCTTACTCTATATCTATGCTGCCCTCTTTTTCCGGACTGTCCCACAAGGGGCAACACCTTATAAATCCCTTTTAGCATTTTACATACCTCCACCAGATTCCCCCCTTATTCTTCTGAGCTCCAGCAAATGCGAGCCCAAGCTATTCAACTGTTCCTCATACAACAGCCCTACCATCCCCAGAATCAATCTGTTGAACCTCCCCTTAACTGCCTGCAGTGCCACCACATCAAGTAAGGAAACCAAAACTGGACACAGTACCTCAGGTATGGTCTCACTAACACCTTATCTAATTGTAACAACATTCCTCCATTTTTATAATCGAGTCCTTTTGCAATAAATGCCAGGATTCCATTTGCCTTTCCCAGTACATGTTGCACCTGCATACCCACCTTCTGTGATTTATGCATGAAGATGCCCAGGTCCCTTTGCACTGATGCACTTTGAATCTGCTTCCCATTAATTAATAATTTGACTTTTTTTCGAGCCAAAATGGACAACCTCACACTTATTCACGTTAAACTCCATCTAGCCCATTTTCCTAAACTATCAATATCCATCTGTAAACTTTTTATCTCCTCATCACATCCTACCTATTTTGGTATTATCTTTGAATCAGTCAGCCAATCCTTTGTCCAAGCCAATACTTTACCCTTAAGCCCTGGGATCGAGCCTTCTAGATCAGTCTTTCACGTGGCACATTGTCGGATGCCTTCTGGAAGTCTAGATATATCACATCCACTGGATCACCATTCTCCACCTTGCTGGTTAATCCTCAAAGAACTCCAGCAAGTTTGTCAAGCACAACTTGCCCTTCATGAAACCGTGCTGACACTGGTGAATTGTTTTTCCACTTGTCCAGTTGTCTCCTCCTTTATGATTGATTCCAGCAACTTCCCCACTACAGAGGTCAAACTAGCTAGTCTATAGTTTCCCACATATTGTCTATCTCCTTTTTTGACTAAGGCCAACACATTAGCATGTTTCCAATCTATTCTTACCTTTCCAGCATCGATGGAATTTGAAATATCATAACTATTGCATTCATTATCTCTGCTGCCACCTCCCTACGGCATGAACCATTTACCCCCCCCCCCCCCACCCCCCCCCCCGAGACTTATCTGCCTTTAACCTCATCTGTTTACTTAATACCTTTGCTCTAGTTATGGAAAACTGGCTGAATTTTCAGGGGAACAAAAAAACAACAAAGAACTGTGGGTGCTGGAAATCAGAAGCAGAAACAGAAATTGCTGGATAAACTGAGCAGATCTGACGGCATCTGTGGAGAGAAAGCAGAGTTAACATTTCCAGTCCAGTGACCCTTCTTCAGAACTCCAGTTCTGAGAATTTTCAGGGGTCTGTGCTGCCCGATTGAACTTGATAGCACATTGTCATGTCTTGGATTTCACTGAATATCTTATTGCATTGATATTATGTGTGAGTTAACATCTTTTCATATCATTATGCACCAACATATATCTATGATAAATCATTGGGACTGGTTGTTGATAAATAAAGAGCATGACCTGAATCAGAGCATGGAGATTACTAATTTGTTAAAGAGATCTGTTTTTGGTCCACTTGGGCACATTCTACAGCCGACATTCATCTGGAAGTTATTTGTCCTTTTTGTCTAGTGTCTGGAGTCAATAGTGCAATATTTCTGTTGAAGCAGGAATCATGCGCAGAGGCACTTTTCAATCATTTTTTATTCAGTCTGAAACATACAGCAAAGAACTCCTCTTGGCCACTCTTCAGCCAGCTTCCACTATCTTACAAACTTCATGTGAGGGCAACTCACAAAATAGAGAATTATTATGCAAAGGAATTGGAACCAACAAGATTTTCTGCTTTGGTTTATCATATAAAAGGCAGCTTTGTTCTCCAGGCATTGCAGGCTACTTTCGGTAGTTATGAAACAGACAGACTTTACTGCTACTGACAATTTGAACCTCATTGTAATCTTAAGTAGAACTATCAGTTCTGCACTTATTTACTTCAAAGAAGTTTGTGATGTTGGGTAATGTTTGTACAAATGCCACCAGCCTGGTTGCTGACTTGACAACGGCACCCAACAAAGAAACAAGAAGTTACAGAGCCAAGAAAAAAACAATGACAGGCAAGATAAGCAAATACGTCCTGAATGATGAATAAATGTAAATGTATTACACTAGAAATTATTGCAGCAGAGCAGCTTGTCTAAAGAGCAGCATTTTTTTAAACTGCTTCCTTTTGGTCATTTTATCTTTATGATTTAAATATGAGGAAACACTCTTTGCAGAGCACCTACGCTCGGTTCGCAATAAACAACTGCACCTCCCAGTCATGAACCATTTCTATTGCCCCTCCCATTCCTCAGAAGACATGTCCATCCTGGGCCTCCTGCAGTGCCACAATGATGCTATCTGAAGGTTACAGGAACAGCAACTCATATTCAGCTTGGGAACCCTGCAGCCCAATAGTATCAATGTGGATTTCACAAGCTTCAAAATCTCCCCTCCCCCAACCGCATCCCAAAACCAGCACAGTTCGTCCTCGCCTCCCTAACCTGTTCCTCCTCTCAGCTATCCCCTCCTCCCACCTCAAGCCCTAACCCCATCTCCTACCTACTAACCTCATCCCACTCCCTTGACCTATCCATCCTCCCTGGACTGACCTATCTCCTCCCTACCTCCCCACCTACACTCACCTTTACTGGCTCTACCCCCGCCTCTTTGACCTGTCTCTCTCCTCTCAACCTATCTTCTCCTCTATCCATCTTTTATCCGCCTCCCCCTCTCCCCCTATTTATTTCAGAATCCCCTTCCCTCCCCCATTTCTGATGAAGGATCTAGGTCTGAAACATCAGCTTTCCTTCTCCTAAGATGCTGCTTGGCCTGCTGTGTTCATCCAGCTCTACACATTGTTATCTAAGATTCTCCAGCATCTGCTGTTCCTATTACCTGTGATAATGGAGCATCTGAGCCCACCTTGAATGTTGGGTCTAATGGCCTATCTCCTTAACAACTTAAGGAGAGAGAAAGAAACTGAGTGAATGGTACTGAAGGGAATAGGATAAATTATAGTCAAATTAGAACAGTGGCAGAATTGGATTCCAAGAAATACGGAAAGGAAGGCAAAAAAAAACAACTTAAAGATTAAAATCATATGTTAAAAAGCTTTGAGAAACAATTTGCTACCCACAGAATGTGCAGTCTGATTTCAAATATTTTAATTTTAATTTCAAGGTCAAGTGCCACGTGTCATTAAGAGGGAGCTTACAGCATGAAAGACTGTATCCAGATTCATTCACAGTTACAGCATAAACTCAAAAATTCCTATGGCTTTGTGAGGTAATCAGTGATGAGTTCCTATTCATTTGTAGCTAATGATTGAGGGAGATAATTCTTGAAGCAACTTGTAGCAATTTGAAAATCCTAGCACAGGTTTGATTGGTCACAGGTACCTGGATACTTCATACCCTAATAATTTGATTTGATTTAAGCTGTATTGTCATATGTACTCAAGTACAGGAGTACAGTGAAAAGTGTGCAATTTCACCACACATGGTGCCATCTTAGATACAAAGGTAGCTAGGCACAAAACTTAGGTACTTTAGTAATACACGGAAAATAAAGTTGAAAGTAAAGCAATGCTGTTTTTTTTGGCATACGCAGAAAAATAAAGAAATAATATTAAAAGTTGACATTTTTGTCCTTCCCAGTATTAAATGGAAAAATAAAGGAATAAAGCTAGAATTTCAACAGGTGACTTGAACTTGCCACTATATTTCTAGCAATTTCTGGATTTTTGTTTATTTTGTTTCTCAGCCCCAGGTCCTACACGGTAGGGCCTCCCTCCCACCCTCCTCCTCTAACCTAATTAAGAGTCCACAGGCTCACAGCAAACACACAAGGGCTGAGGGAAGTGCCTGGTGAGTAAAGTGGGAGTTTTCGGCAAAGAGGCTCAGTGAGGAGATTACGCCACTGTTGAAGAGGGTGAAGACATGACTGTCAAGCTGATTCAGTGTACTGCGTGCATGATGTGGGAGGTCAGGGACACTGATGATGCTTCTGGCTCCTATAGCTGTGGTAAGTGTGTACACATTTAGCTTCTGAAGGAGGTTGTTGCAGCACGGAAGAAAGAACTAGAAGACCTCAGGCTCATCGGAGAGAATGAGAATTTTCTGGACAGGACCTTCAGCAAGGTCACTACACCGAGGATACCAGAAGAGAGAAGGGGGATGTCGATGACAAAGGAAGACATGAATGAAGTACAAGAGACCCCAGGGGAAGCACCTATTGTAAACAGGCTGACTGTCTTGGAAACTGCCGAGACAGATGACACTGCCAGTCCGAGATGTGGACAGGTCTGCGAGTCAAAAATTGCTGTAGAGGCAGAGCCGAGAAGTCAGACATCACGGAGAGCTGTGGTAATAGGGGACTCCATTGTGAGAGGGACTGACAGGGGTTTCTGCGGCAACAGGCAAGATTTGAGGATGGTGTGTTGCCTTCCTGGTGCCAGGATCCAGGACGTCACTGATAGAGTGCAGAGAATCCTTGAGGGCGAAGGTGAATAGCCAGAGGTGGTGGTGCATGTTGGCACTAATGACATCGGGAAGAAAAGGAGGAGCATTCTACAGCAGGACTTCAGAGAACTCGGAAGAAGGCTGCAAAGCAGGACTTCCAGGGTGGTTATCTCTGTTTTGCTTCCAGTTCCTCGGGCTGGAGAGGGCAGGAACAGAGAGATAATGGACCTGAATGTGTGGCTGAGGGACTGGTGTCGGAAGCGAGGATTTAAATTCTTGGATTACTGGGGTATGTTTTGGGGTAAGAATAAATTGTACAGGAGGGACGGTTTGCATCTTAATAATCGGGGGACCAGCTTTCTGGCAGGCAGGTTTGCCACTGCCACACAGGTGTGTTTAAACTAAGTAATGGGGGGAGGGGCCAAACTGGAAATTTAAGAATGAAGTTAAAGGGAAAGTGAGAATAAGAGACGTTAAGAAGGACAACAGAATCAACAGAGCAGAAAACTCAAGAAGGGATCATACAGTATGGCCAAGTGAAATAGGGATTGATAGGAAGGGTGAGGGGAGAAACAAATTAAAAATATATATGAATGCACGAAGCATAAGAAATAAGGTGGATGAGCTCGAGGCTCAGATGGAAATTGGCAAGTATGATGTTGTGGGGATAACTGAGGCATGGCTTAAAGTGGACAGGGCCTGGGAAATGAATATTCAAGGCTATACATGCTATCGAAAGGACAGATTGGTGGGCAGACGGGGTGGGGTAGCCCTGTTGGTGAGGAATGATATTCGGTCCCTTGCAAGGGGGAACGTAGAGTCAGGAGATGTAGAGTCAGTATGGATAGAGCTGAGAAATTCTAAGGGTAGAAAGACCCTAATGGGATTAATCTACAGGCCCCAAACAGTAGTCAGGAGGTAGGGTGCAGGTTGAATCAAGAGTTGAAATTGGCCTGTCACAAAGGTATCACTACAGTTGTTATGGGAGATTTCAACATGCGGGTAGACTGGGAGAATCAGAATGGTACTGGACCCCAAGAAAGGGAGTTTGTAGAGTGCCTCCGAGATGGATTCTTAGAACAGCTGGTACTGGACCCTACCAGGGAGGAGGCAATTCTGGATCTGGTGTTGTGCAATGAACCAGATTTGATCAGGGACCTCAAAGTAAAGGAGCCATTAAGAGGTAGTGACCATAATATGATAAGTTTTAATCCGCAGTTTGAGAGGGAGAAGGGACAATCGGAAGTGTCAGTATTGCAGTTGAATAAAGGGAACTATGGAGCTATGAGGGAGGAGCTGGCCAAAGTTCAGTGGTACAATGCCCTAGCAGGGATGGCAGTGGAACAACAATGGTAGGTATTTCTGGATATAATGCAGAAGGTGCAGGATCAGTTCATTCCAAAGAGGAAGAAAGATCCTAAGGGGAGGCGGGGGCAGCCGTGGCTGACAAGGGAAGTTAAGGACTGTATAAAAATAAAAGAGACGAAGTATAACATTGCAAAATTGAGTGGGAAGCTGGAGAACTGGGAAGCTTTTAAAGAGCAACAGCGGATAACTAAAAAAGGCAATACACAGAGAAAAAATGAGCTACGAAGGGAAACTGGGCAAAAATATAAAGGAGGATAGTAAAAGCTTTTTTAGATATGTGAAAAGAAAAAAATGGTTACGACTAAAATTGGGCCCTTGAAATCAGAAACGGGTGAATTTATTATGGGGAACAAGGAAATGACAGATGAGTTGAATGGGTACTTTGGATCTGTCTTCACTAGGGAAGACACAAGCAATCTCCCAGATGCAGTAGTGGCTGAAGGACCGAGGGTAATGGATGAACTGAAGGGTATTTATATTAGGCAGGAAATGGTGTTGGATAGACTGTTAGGTCTGAAGGCTGATAAGTCCCTGGGACCTGATGGTCTGCATCCCAGGGTACTTAAGGGGGTGGCTATAGAAATTGTGGACGCGCTGGTAATTATTTTCCAAGGTTCTATAGATTCAGGATCAGTTCCTGTAGATTGGAGGGTGGCAAATGTTGTCCCACTTTTCAAGAAAGGATGGAGAGAGAAAACAGGAAATTACAGACCGGTTAGCCTGACGTCAGTGGTGGGAAAGATGATGGAGTCAATTATAAAAGATGAAATTACGACTCATTTGGATAGCAGTAACAAAATAGGTCAGAGTCAGCATGGATTTACGAAGGGAAAATCGTGCTTGACTAATCTTCTGGAATTTTTTGAGGATGTATCTATGAAGGTGGATAAGGGAGAGCCAGTGGATGTAGTGTACCTGGACTTTCAGAAAGCCTTTGATAAAGTCCCGCATAGGAGATTGGTGAACAAAATTAGGGCACATGGTATTGGGGACAAAATACTGAGTTGGATTGAAAATTGGCTGGCTAACAGGAAGCAAAGAGTAGTGATAAACGGGTCCCTTTCGGAATGGCAGGCAGTGACCAGTGGGGTACCACAAGGTTCAGTGCTGGGACCGCAGCTGTTTACGATATATATTAATGATATAGACGAAGGCTTTAGAAGTAATATTAGCAAATTTGCTGATGACACCAAGTTGGGTGGCAGTGTGAAATGTGAGGAGGATGTTATTAGAATACAGGGTGACTTGGACAGGCTAGGCGAGTGGACGGATGCATGGCAGGTACAGTTTAATGTGGATAAATGTGTGGTTATACACTTTGGTGGCAAGAACAGGAAGGCAGATTACTATCTCAATGGAGTCAAGTTAGGTAAAGGGGAAGCACAACGAGATCTAGGTGTTCTTGTACATCAGTCAATGAAAACAAGCATGCAGGTACAGCAGGTAGTGAAGAAAGCTAATAGCATGCTGGCCTTCATCACAAGAGGAATTGAGTATAGGAGCAAAGAGGCCCTTCTGCAGCTGTACAGGGCCCTGGTGAGACCGCACCTAGAGTATTGTGTGCAGTTTTGGTCTCCCAATTTGAGGAAGGACATTCTTGCTATTGAGGGAGTGCAGCGTAGGTTCACAAGGTCAATTCCCGGAATGGCAGGACTATCATATGTTGAAAGATTGGAGCGACTGGGCTTGTATACACTTGAGTTTAGAAGGATGAGAGGGGATCTGATTGAGACGTATAAGTTTATTAAGGGATTGGACACTGTGGAGGCATGAAGCATGTTTCCGCTGATGGGTGAGTCCAGAACCAGAGGACACGGTTTAAAAATAAAGGGTAGGCCATTTAGAACAGAGTTGAGGAAAAACTTCTTCACCCAGAGAGTGGTGGATACATGGAATGCTCTGCCCCAGAAGGCAAAAAAAGGCCAATCTCTGGATGCTTTCAAGAAAGAGATAGACAGAGCTCTTAAAGATAGTGGAATCAAGGGTTATGGGGATAAGGCAGGAACAGGATACTGATTGTGGATGATCAGCCATGATCATAATGAATGGTGGTGCTGGCTCGAGGGGCCGTATGGCCTACTCCAGCACCTATTGTCTATTGTCTATTGTCTATTATTTCCTTTCCCATCTGCAGAAACATTACAAACCAGCAGTAATTTTACTTTGGAATTAAAGAGTTCTGAAAGCTATGGTTTTCAGAAAGCTTTTTACAAGTACAAATGTTTATTGGCCTTGATATGCTGTCAACTTGCAATGTCATAATTTATATCCAACCAACAACCACAAGAGACCCATTTATAAAGAGAAGACTCAACACAAATTGAATGGATCCAAATTCTAATCTCATGTGCAAGAATCCATAGATAGATCCAAAGTGAAAATGTTTGCTCTGAGTTACATGTACGACATTAGTTTACCTTCTGTTGGAGAGTTTGCCCCAAAGCAACAAATATTGGTTATTGGGCACATGCACTTTGCATGATTTTCTGACCATAGGTTTAAATTGTTTGGCTGTGAGATGCATAAAATTGGAGAGTTTCCCTATTGTGTAAAAAGAGCAATCGCTAGTCAGATTGCCGTAGTTACCAATGTTAAGAAAGTGAGATTATAATAAGTCTCAGATTCTCCAGCATCGGCAGTTCCCACTATCTCTGAATCAGTCATGCACTTTACTCCCCTCCTTCGCCTCGGACACCTGCAGTTCACTGAGTCACATCCACCTTATTGCACTTGAATACATTAAAAAAAATGATGAAAATCATCAATATTAATGATGTATTTATCTGTTGATTCCTCCAATGTTGTGGATCCATTGTTGTTTATATCTAGGAATCCTTTTTAGCAATGTAATTCAGTTGCTTAGTTAAAACCAAAAGAACTGTGGATACTGTAAATCAGTAAGAAAACAGAAGTAGCTGGAAAAGCTCAGCAGGTCTGGCAGCATCTGAGAAGAAAAAATCAGAGTTAATGTTTTGGGTCCAATGACCCTTCCTCAGAAGTGAGTGTGTGTGTGTGTGTGTGTGTGTGTGTGTGTGTGTGTGTGTGTGTGTGTGTGTGTGTGTGTATGTCATAGAATCCCTACAGTTTGGAACAAGTCCACACTGCCCTTCTGAAGAGCATCCCACTCTGGCTAAATCCCCTACCTCTCCATTTCCTCGTGCTGTTGAATGAGAGAAATGAGTGATTATGCACAAAGATTCAGAGAGGGTACATGGAGAATTCAGGGGTATTTCAGCACCAGAATGGGTTACAAATGCTTGGATGATGTGAAGTGAAGAATGGAAAATAATTTTAAAATATAATGTTATAATGATCAAGCCTTGAAGAGAGTTGAATGGTAGATGGATTGAGGTATAAACAAAAGAATGCCATGTTACAGTGCTAGAAATAGCCTGTCCTTATTATAGGAAGAATTTGGAGTCAGAAGTTCAGGTTGAATTTAAGTCAGATTCCAAGGTTACAAGGAGCCTTGCTCTGCTTTAAAAAAATGACCAGGAGTGAGTAAGTGATATGGGAACAGTAATTAAGATGGGGTGAACTATTGCTTCTCAATACTTAGCTGATGGAAATAGCATTTCATTGGAGATTTGAGGCAGAATTTCTGTACCAGTGGGTTCCAGTGTGTGCAAAATGGTAAATTCAAAAAAGTGGCATCAGGAAAGGACCCCCTCATCATCCCCCCTTTTCCCCATAGCAGGGAAAAGTCCTGCCGGGAATACCCACTGATCTGGTGGGAAAGCAATTGAGGAGGTTGAAAAGGCAATTAAGACCTTTTGTAGTCATGATTTGTATCTTTCCCAATTGTGCACAACTTCTGCCATTCCAGAGTAACAGAGGAAAGGACAGGCTTCAATCAGTTATGCAAAATAACTGGAGCCTTGGCTATTGAGTGACTGCTGCTCAAAGCATCTTTCCTTTCCAAAAATGTAATTACTACATGGAAGACATATCATCTGTCCAGCACTTCACTTACCTTCAGCTACATGCATGATGACAGCCCTCAGTATGACAACATAGCAGCTTCAGCAACTCTAATGTAAACATGTGCAGAGGGTCAACAGCAAAAGCCTTACCACAGCAACAGCAGCAGCCACATCCACAGTAATACTACTTGCCTTCTTCTCAATTGAATACTCCTCCACAGGGCACAGGAAACAGAAAGCAAAACACAGTTTTATTTTTATTCACTCATGGGATGTGGGTGTCTCTAGCTGAGCCTGTCCCTAGTTGCTCTTGAGAAGATGGCTGTCAGCCAATTTCTGTTGGTAGATCCACAATTCCGCTCAGGAGGGAATTCCAGGATTTTGACGCACCTACACTGAAGAAACAGTGATATATTTCCAAGTCAGGGTGATGAATGGCTTGGAAAGGAGCTTGCAGTTGGTGGGGTTCCCATTTAACTGCTGTCTTTGCCCTTCTAGGTGGAAGTGATCATGGGTTTGGAAGGTGCTGACTAAGTATGGACCTTGGTGAATTTCTGGAATGCATCTTGTAGACATTAGACATTGTTTCTACTGAATGTCAGTGGTGGAGAGGGTGGATGCTTGTGGATGGGGTGCTAGTGAAGTGGAGTGCTTTGTCCTGGATAGTGTCAAGCTTCTTGAGTGTTGTTAGAACTGTACCATTCCAGGCAAATGGAGATTATTGCATCATTCTCCTGATTTATGCTTTGCAGATGGTGGACAGGCTTTGGGGAGTTAGGATATGAGTTACTCAATATAGTTTTGCTAGCCTATGTCCTGCTTTTGTAGCCACTGTGTTTATGTGGTGAGTACAGTTGAGGTTCTGGTAAATGGTAACCCCCAAGATGTTGAAAGTGAGAGATTCAGTAATGGTAACACTGTCGAATGGCAAGGAGTGGTGGTTAGGTTGTGTTTTACAGGAGATGCTCATTGCTTGGCATTTGTGTGACACATATGTTACTTGCCATTTGTTAGCCTAAGCTGGTATATTGTCCAGGTTTTGATGCATTTGAAAATGGATTCTTTCATTATTTGCAGAGTCTCAAATGATGCTAAATATTTTGCAATTGTCTGCAAACATCCCACACCAAACCTAATGATGGAGAGGTCACTGATGAAGCACTTGAAAATGTTTTGACCTAGGACATTACCCTGAGAGATGTCCCACAACTGAGATGACTGACCTCCAACAATCACAACCATCTTCCTCTGTGCCAGGTATGACTCCAACCTGATTCCAGTTTTACTAAGGTTCCTTGATGTCGTATTCAGTTGAATTAATCCTTGATGTCAAAGGTTGTCAGTCTCTCCTCACATCTGGAATCCTGCTCTTTTGCAATCAGATACAAAATTGGCTTGACAGTAGGATACAGTGGGTGGTGGTAGAGGGTTGTTGTTCATCTGCAGGCTTGTGGCCAGCTGTGTGCCACAGGGATCAGTGCTGGGTCCACTCTTGTTGATCATTTATATGAGTGATTTGAATGAGAATATAGGAGGTATAGTTACTGGGTTTGCAGTTGATTCCAAAATTGGTGGTATAGTGGACAATAAAGAAGGTTACGTAAGAATACAATGGATTCTTGATCAACTGACTCTGTGGTCTGAGGAATAGCAGGTAGAGTTTAATTTAGATAAGTGTGAGGTGTTGCACCGGTAAGAAAAGCCGAGGCAAGACTTACACTGTTAATGGTAGAGCCCTGGGGAGTGTAGTTGAACACTGAGATGTAGGGATGCAGATACACAGTTCCTTAAAAGTGGAATCACAGGTAGACAGGATAGTAAAGAAGGCATTTGGCATGCTTGCCTTCATCAGTCAGAGCATTGTTTACAGGAGTTGGAACACCATGTTATGTTGGTAACATTGGTGAGGACATTTCTGGAGTTCTGCGTACAATTCAAGCCACCCTGCTATAGGAAGAATGTTATTGAATTGGACAGGGTGCAAAAAAATACTTACAAGGATATTATCAAGACTGGAGGACTTGAGCTGTAAGGAGACGCTGGATAGACTGGGACATTTTGCCCTGAAGTACAGATGCTGAGGAGTGACCTTATGGAAGGTTATTAAATGACAAAGGGTATGGATAAGGTCATTAGCCAAAGTATTTTCCCCAGGGTAGGGGAGACTAAAACAAGAGGGTATAGGTTTAGGATGAGATGGGAAAGATTTAAAAGGGACATGAGGGGCAACTGTCCACACAGAGAGTGATGCATATATGAAACGAGCTGCCACAGGTAGTGGTAGAATCAGGTACAATTACAATAATTAAAAGATATTTGGACAGGAACATGGAGAGGAAAGGTTTAGAGAGACATGGGCCAAATGCAGGTATATGGGATATAGTTTGGTTTTGGAAACGTGGTCAGCACAGTAGAGTTGGACTGAAGGACTCTTTCCATGCTGTATGGCTGTTCGACTCCACGACAGTCAGAGCTGAGTGGCCCTGACAAAACTCAAACTGGACATCACTGAGCAGGTTATTGCTGAGTAGGTGCTGTTTGTTAGCACTGTTGATGACACCTTCCATCACTTTACTGATGATCAAGAGTAGATCGATGGGGTGGTAATTAGTTGGGTTGGATTGGTCCTGTTTTTTATATACAGGACATGCATGGGCAATTTTCCACATTGTTGAGTAGATGCCAGTTTTGAAACTGTATTGGAAGAGCTTGGCTAGGGGAGCAGCAAGTTTTGGAGCATATGTCTTCAATACTATTGTTACACTATTGTCAGTGCCCATGGCCTTTGTAGTATCCAGCACCTCCAACCATTTGCTGATGTCACATGGAGTGAACAGAATTGGATTCTGCGCTGCTTAGACCACTGGACGAAGCCAAAATGGATCATGCATTTGGCATTTCTGGCTGAAGATCCATGTGAAAGCGCATCTTTTGTGCTGATGTGTTGAGCTTTTCATCTTTGAGGATGGAATTACTTGTGGTGGCTCCTGCTGCAGTGGATTGTTTGATCACGCACCACCTTTCACGACTGGATGTGGCAGGACTGCAGAGCTTAGAACTGATTCGTTGGTGGTGGGTCGCTTTATCTCTGTTTATATTTGCTGCTTATACTGTTTGGCATACAAATAGTCCTGTTTGTTACTTAACTAGGTTGTCACCTCATTTTCAGATATGCCTGGTACTGCTCCTGGCCTCCACTCCTGCACTTTCCATCAAACCAGGGTTGATCCCTGGCTTGATGGTGATGGTTCAGTGCGGGATATGCCAGGCCATGATGTTGCAGCTTGTGCTGGAGTATAGTCTGCTGCTGTTGATGATCCACAGCGCCTCATGGATGCCCAGTCTTCAGTTGCCAGACCTGTTCAAATTCTGTCCCATTTAGCGCAGTGATATTGACACACAACACAATGGAGGGTATTCTCAATGTGGAAGCAGAGCGTTGTCTTCATAAGGACTGTGTAGCAGTCATTCTTACACTTACTGTCATGGATAGACACATCTGTGGTTAGCAGATTAGTAGGGATGAGGACAAGTATGTTTTTTCCTCTTGTTGGCTCCCTCATCACCTGCCGCAGACACAGTCAAGCAGCTATGTCCTTTAGGACACAACCAGCTCGATTAGTAGAACTGCTGCTGAGCCACTCTTGGTGGTCGACATTGTAATCCCCCACCCAGAATACATTTGCACTCACATCACCTTCAATGCATCCTCCAAGTGTGGTTGAACATGGAGGTATATTGATTCATCAGACAAGACAACAGCTGGTAATCAGCAGGAGATTTCCTCATCCAAGTTTAACCTGCAGCCATGAGAATTCCTGGAGTCAAAAGTCAATGTTGAGGATTTGCAGGGCAACTCTCTCCTGACTACATAACATGGTGCCATCACATCTGCTGAGTTTGTCCTGCTGGTGGGACAGGACATATCCAAGAGTGTTGACGCTAGTGCCTTGGACATTGTCAGTCAGGTATGATTCTGTGAGTGTGGCTATGTCAGACTGTTGCTTGACTACTCTCTGACAACTATCCCAATTTTGGCACTAGCTTCCAAATGTTAGTGAGGAGGACTTTGCAGTGTCAGTAGGGCTGTTTTTGCCATTGTCATTTCTGGTGTCTAGTTTGATATCATGTGGTTCATTCAGTTTCATTTTTTTGTTGAAGACTTCATAGCGATTGTCACAACTGAGTGGCTTGCCAGGCCATTTCAGAGGGCAGTTGAGAGTCAACCATATTGCTGTGGTCTGGAGTCACATGTAGGCCAGACCAGGTAAAGCTGGTAGATTTCCTTGAAGGAGGTCAAATATACACCAACACCACCATCCTCCCCACCCCCCACCCCTCCAATGCAAAGTCTACAAGCAGAGGAGTAACTCTCTTGGTACATTTGAGCGCTAGTACCTGAGGAGGCTCAACCTCTTGTAAGACGGGCATGCCATGGCTGATATCTACACCCTCCTGGAACAAGGCCTCCTTCTTAGTGTAGTAAGTGGGCTCACATTGCCAAAGGCCAACAATATAGTTGTCATTGGAGGCCAAACAACCCTTCACTCCAGTCTCTGCTTCAGACCAAGTTGTGCCCCTCTCTTCTGTAAAGAGAGTGAGCAGAGGTCTGTGAGTGAGAGCTCATAAAGTGTTGTGTGCAGCGGAGAGAAGGCCAATATTCATAGATGGTGATTGTGAGGCAGGGATGCAAGAGGTCAATAGGATGACACCAAGTGTGGATGCTGGCTGTGATGTTGAATAAATGACTGGAGAGGTAGGAATTGTAAATCATTTTGTCTTGAGGAGCATTATGCAGCAGAATTCTGGGAAAATCAGAGAGTGGAGCTTGTCACCTGAATATGTTAAGCCAGTCACATCCCTCTGATGTCTTGGCATGCTATCTCTAGGGTGGAGAGGTCTACTGTTAAGCTCCTTGACCAGATCCATTTACAGCTGATTGTTTGGAGGGTGTGATCTCTCCCTCCCAACCTTGTGAAATTTCACCTCAAAGCAGTTCCTCAGAACTCACAACTCGACATCCAGAATTGAAGAGAGACTCAGGGGCAACCATCCTGGATCTCTTCTCCCTTCCTGTAGTTGCTGCAGCTCCACTTACCAGAGAGCCATCCTAACTTACGCTGTGGCTTTTCTCCCAGACTCACAGGGAATCACAGAGGTGTTATGATACTGAAGGAAGCCATTCAGCCCATTGTTCCTGCACTGATTTGTTAAATGTGTATAATTATCTTGTGCCAATCTCCTGCTTTTTCCTCAGACCCATGCACATTATTCACATATAAATAATCATCCTAGCACTCTTGAATATTTCAATTGTACCTTTCACCACATTTCCAGGCATTACATTCCATTAATTCAGAAAATTCTTCCATTAACAGGCTTGACTGCTCATTCTGATCTGTCTGAACTGCCGGAACTGGAAGTAAAATGATAATGTCTTTGCTCTGGGAAAGAATCTTGGCAAAGTCTGTGAAGTAAAACCCGTGTACCCAGCCTGAAAATGGTCATGTTGTTCCAGCATGAACTAAGTGGACAAGATTGTCTCCTTGATGTCAGACAAAGATGAGGAGCAAGCAAAAACACAATTCCTTGGAGCATATCCAAGACGTACAGGTTGGGGAAAGAAGATAATATTAGCTTTGGCTATGATGGATTTGTAGAAATATAGTTAAACATCCTGACAACATTGGATATGAGAGGAACAGGAAGAGAAAAACTGAATTGCACTATGATCATGTTCAGAGTTTGTGGTTTTGGTTAGGGCTCTACAGAGCGATTCAAAATTTTATTGCTTATACAAAAATAGGTGGAATTGTGAATGGTGAAGAGGAAGTAAAGACACTTCACTGTGATTTAAACAAGTTGTGTAAGTGAGCAAATGCAAACAAGGGAAGTAGATAAGTGTGAAGCTGCCCAGAAAAACGGAATGGCAGGTTATTATTTAAATGGTGATGGATGGAGAAATATACAATGACATGTTTATACATCAGTCATTGTAGGCAAGCATGCACATTCAACAAGCAACTAGGAAGGCAAATGGTCTTATTGTAAGAGGGTTTGAATACAGGAGCAAGGATATCTTACTGTAGCTTGGTATAGGATATTGGTGAGACCACACCTGGAGTATTGTTTGCAGTTTTGCTTTCCTTAATTAAGAAAAGATTTATTTGGCATAGAGGAAGTGCAGTGAAGGTTCAACAGACTGATTCCTAGATTGGCAGGTTTGTTGCAAAAAGCGGGAGGCAATGGCATAGTGGTATTATCACTGGACTGTTAATCCAAATACCCAGATATGTTCTTGGCACCCAGGTTCAAATCCCACCACAGCAGACGGTGGAATTTGAATTCAATGAACCATATGGCAATAAGAATCTGGTGATGACCGTGAATCCATTGTCGGTTGTCAGGAAAAACCCATCTGGTTCACTAATATCCTTCAGGGAAGGGAAACTGCTACACCAGGAGCAACACGGTGGCTCGGTGGTTAGCACTGCTGCCTCACAGCGCCAGGGACCCGGGTTCAATTCCACCCTTGGGTGACTACCTGCGTGGAGTTTGCACATTCTCCCTGTGTCTGCGTGGGTTTCCTCTGGGTACTCCAGTTACCTCCCACAGTCCAAAGATGAGCAGGTTAGGTGGATTGGCTAAGCTAAATTGCCCACAGTGTTCGGGGATGTGTAGATTAAGTGGGTAAAAGGAGGATGGATCTGGGTGGGATGCACCAAGGGTTGGTGTGGACTTGTTGGGCCAAAGGGCCTGTTTCCACACTGTAGGGGCTCTAATTCAAGATCCTTACCTGATCTGGCCTACCTGTGACTCCAGACTCACAGCAATATGGTTGACTCTGAACTGCTGGGGAATTAGGGATGGGCAATGAATGCTACCTAGCCAGCAACTGCCTCATCCCAAGAATGAATAAAGGGAAAAAAATTAAGAAAGATTGGGTCAACTGGGCCCAGTATTAACTGCAGTTGAGAATAATGTGTGGGATCTCATTAAGACATTTACAATTCCAACAGGAATGGACAGATGGGATGCACAAATGATGTTTCTCCTGGTTAGAGACTCCAGAACATAAGGTCACAGTCTCAGGATAGGATGGAGGCCATTTCTTCACTCAGATGCAGGTGAACCTGTGGAATTTTCTTCCCACTGAAGACTGCAGAGCCAACTCACTGAATATATTTAAGAAATAAATAGGTTACCAGTGATTAAAGGCATGGGGAGAGCTGAGGAGTCTGGTATTGAGATATAGAGGATATAGATGCTCTGCCATGATCATATTGCATGGCTGATGAGGCTCAATGGGCCAAATGGCCTGTCCATGCTCCTGTTCTCTCTATTTCTAAACAAGACAGAATGGGAGGAGTGGGCACAATATGGGATGGGGCAGTACATTTTCATAAAATAATTTCAAGACCTTCTGGAATCAGGCATCATGAGTATACTGTAAAAACCACCTGTTTGATAATAGTTTTCGGCAGAATTCATTTCAAAGAGTATTGCATCGCATGAATATTTGCCAATCTATCTGCTGTTAACACGCCAAGATGAATGAAGTAATATGTGTGCATTACAGCATGAGTCAGGACCATCTGTTCAAAAAAAACAAAGTGTCATTTCACCTCAGTCGATTTCTCAGGAACTATTTATTTTCTTATTTTTAAAGCTTCCAATGTTAGCATTGCAGATTTTCTGTGTTCTCACTGGTCCCAATAGACAGTCCTGCCAGAGATCACAACTGCTCTGATGACAACTTCCATTCAGGCAGCCATTCAATTTTACCATTGGATGCTGATCTGGTAATGTTTAACTAATGAATTTCTCTTGCCACTTCAAAGTGTGCTGAGAAGAGAAGTGAATTCATAACGTTTCGGTACACGCGTATGATGATGGGCAACAGTAATTTCATTCCCTCATTCTGAACCTTGCCCTGTCAGCAGCTTACTTCTACACTATGAAAGCAATGCTGCTCTCCTGTCTAAACATTCTCTCATTTTCAAGCAAGCCAACTCAGATCCATTTGCAGTGGAGATTAGGTCCAAATTGGCAGTCTGAACGATTACTTTTTTTTATGGAGTCTGGCAATTCCATTATTTCTCCATCAGAATTGTCCCCAGACATTCCCAAGTAACATTTCCAGCTGTTGAGAACAGACAATGAAAAGTCAAAATTTTGTCAATATTTACTATTCTTCATGAAATCAAACAGAAAGCATAATATTAGAAAAATTCAAAGTGATAGTTCCAAGAATTTTGAATTCGTATCTCTAATCTTTTCCCTACTTCCTTCCAGTATTCACCATTGACCTCTTCTGCCAAGGCAATAAGATCATCTATTCCATAGACATCTCCGTAAATACTTAAATATGTAAAGTACAGAATAAGTATTACACTTCGACTTTCAGAATTCCCCATTATAAAAGTGTCAATTTTATTAGGAAACATGTCACTTTCACAGTAGCCCCTGTTGTTTTACCTGAGTTGCTTGAGACCAACGAAAATACCCTCAAACTGCAAACATGACTCAAGCAGTAATTGGGACAGAATCTTATCAGGGCCAGAGTGATGTGGATCTCTAAGTTCACATCTGATTTGCCCCAGGATTTGTTCCAGTTGTGTCAACTTCTCATATCGTCTCCTTAAGATTTCAAAATCTATCTACCTCTTTTCTTAAATACTTTCAGTGATCTAGCCTTATTATTACTCCGAGATTCAGACTTCCACACAAACATGACTCTATGCGAGAAAAATAATTGTTTCACATCTCAGTCTTAAATTATTCTGTAATATATCTCCTTGTTCAAGATTCCCCCACTTGTAGAAACATCTTCGCAATATCTCAGCTGTCAGAATCACACAGAATCTCGTATGTTCCAATAAGATCACCCCTCATTCTTCTAAACAGAAATGAATGCACACCTGGACTGGTTGGTCTTTCTTGGTAAGTCAATCACTTCATTCCAGGAATCGGGCTAGTGAATCTCTTTTGGACTGTCTCCAATGTTAAATAAGGGGTCAAGATACAGTTCCACCAACACCCTTGACAGCTGTAACAAGGCTGTCCTATTTTTAAACCATCCAGCAATAAAGGGTAAAATTCCTTTTGCTTCTTAATTACTTGAAACTTTTGTATGTACAAGAACAACCAAATCTTTCTGTGCTGCACCTTTTTAGAATCCATTTAAATATCAGTCTACTTTTTGATTTTAGCGCATGACCATCGACTTCCCTACATTAAACAACATTCGCCACATTTTTGCCCATTTACTGAACCCATTTGCATCCACTTGCAAATTGCTTATGTCCCCTTTCACAACATGCACACCTATCTATTTTTGTGTCATTAACAAATTTGGATAAATTACTCTGCTCCACCCTCCAAGTCGTTAACAAAGACAGTTAATAATTGAGACTCTAGCTCTGAGCTTTGTGAGACTCCACGAGTTATGTCTTTCCAATCTGAAAAAAACCCATGAATCTTGGCAAAAAAAAACCCGAAGAACTGCCGATGCTGGAAATCAAAAACAAAAACAGAAATTGTGGGAATATCTCAGCAAATATTTGTGGCAGCATTTGTGGAGAGAAAGCAGAATTAATATTTCGGGTCCAGAGACCCTTGTTCAAAAGGAAGAAAGTTCTGGAATCGACACAATAGGAAGTATACGATTGCATTAGCAAGGTTGCAGAGATTTACGAGGATGTGCCTGGGCCGGGGAGTTTCAGACATGAAGAGAAATTAGATAGACTGGGATAACACAGTGTGAGCTGGAGGAACACAGCAGGCCAGGCAGCATCAAAGGAGCAGCAAAGTTGATGTTTCAGGTCACGACCGTTCTTCTGAAATGGGGCCGAAATGGCAACCGAAACATTAACTCTTTTTTCCTTCACAGACGCTGCCAGACCTGCTGAGCTTTTCCAGCAATTCTGTTTTCATTCAGAATATTTAGATGTTTGTTTTTAACTGGTGCAGATTCAATGGGCTGAAGGGCCTTTCCCTGTGCTGAAGACCACAACATAATCACTCTATAATGTGGAGCCTTTCCCAACCTCAGGACATCCAAAAATGCTTTACAGATGATGAAGTATGTTCTTTTAAAGACTAGTCACTGTTTTAATGTCAGTGCAGTAATAGTAATAGAACTGTTCCCAATACTTGGGTACATGTACAACATTAATGTCAATGTGTACTACCTTGTGCTCGAGCTGAAAACAAACAAATCCTACCAGCACAGTGATATGGCAATTTTCCTGTCAACACAAGGTTGAAAGTTTTATCCCCAGAACATCATTAATTGATTTCTGAAAATCCACATAAATTGTATTTTTCAAAGAGCTTCCATCCCAAGCAGTTCCTGTCTGTTAAGAAATCAATCTGTGGAAATCTAAACATGGTTTTCTCTAAAATTAACCTATGTTACCAATTATAGCTAATTGGCGATAATAGAGAGGACTGTTGAAATGGTCTGTCTCAAATGAGACAGGTTCCATTGAAGGTGGGAAAAACTTTGTTACATTAAAGCCGAAATTGTGAAACTGAAAATGGTTGAGGTATTTATTTTCCTCTTATTTGTCCTTGGTGGTCTAATCTAAAAAGTGTGATCTTGTTATAAAATCAGGTTTCTTCCTGAGTTTGTTAAAAGTCAAACGGAGGGAACATACAGAATTGACCTGTTTAGTAGCTAGGAATTCCCAGTTAAGACTGCCCGTCTAAAATCCAGCAGATGTGTTAGTTTGATTCTTAAACAACTTTGCTTCTTTATTCTAATATTTTTCTTTCTCAGTTTCCTGGTTTATAACAAAAATAACAGTGCCTCATCTGTTCTAAAATGTACACAGTCAGGCTGTTAATATACAAGTATCTGCTAAGCAGCCTCTCTCTGTCAAATTGTCAGGATTTGGCCTTTTCACTGCCTCACTCTGAGTTTGATTCCCAATCAGGGAATAATTCTTTAACTAAGTGCAGAGGTAGCGGCCCTAACACTGGGTCAGAACGTCTAGGTTCAAGTTTCAAAAACCCTGGAGGTGTGTCATAATATATTCAAAAAAAATTCTCGAATGGGATTTTGTTGTGCAGTGGTAATGTCCATACCTCTGTGCTAGGATGTTTGGTTTCAAGTCATAACTGCCAGGGTGGTGTGTCATAACAAATTCAAAACACTGATTGAAAATTACTCATAAGTACCTATTGTTACAAAAATGCTTTATAGTTTTGCAGTGTTAAGCACATAGACTAACACAATACAATACTGTGCCTTCTGAACTTTCTTTAAAGTTCAGTATCATGCTTCATAAAAATAATATCTCAATGTAATGTTCATCATATATTACTAATCAAGAAATCCCAGGAGGTTAATTTTCTGAAATCATGATGAATACGATTTAATCTGTGTTTCGCATGAGCTTCATTTATTGTATCATTACTGATGTAATGAACCTGCGATAGATTTACTGTTTAATTTATAACTTAGGTCCACAAGATTCATTCAAAGAATTCTTGTACAGCTTCCAAAATTATGACAAAATGACAGACTTTCAGTTTATTTAAATACTATTATCAATAATCCTTCTCTGTTATTTTTCATTTGAAAAGGAGGTGATCTAATTAATATGAGTGCCATGCCATAATTGCTTCACCTTACAGGTGACAGATGAATTCCTGATGTTTAAAATAGTGAACTGACAGTAACTTAAAAGCTTACGTCCATTGTTGGCAGTTTCTATTCTAACTGATGGTTTATTTTTTATTTTCATTTGTAGTTTTGTTCCCAACTGTCCCTAAAGTGTTGACTCTGTCTATACACAATTGGTCCCCTCAATATTTTGTGTCTATGTCATCGGACATCAGACTGTGATTCAGAAATTCTACTCACAACCTAAACACCAATTTGGCTAGAGTCTTGTATACTAGTAATGCAAATACCTCATGGTATTACAGCAACAAAATTTTAATCTCTACTCATGGTGTTCTTTCCAGAAAATATGAGTGAGCATAAAATCAGCATTTTATCCTTCTTGCTGTTCACCAAGCATCAGCTGATGCTCACATTAATTCAGGAGTGTCTCCCCAGTATTAACCCAATGCTGAAAATAAATGTAGCTTTGGACTTTGATTGTTCAAAATATAATTTTTCCAAAATCTAAGGCTGAATACTGAGGTCACATGTTCATTGACATTATGGCATACTTGCATGAAGACCTTTAATGAAAGATGCGAACCCCTGCACCATTCTGTCACATGAAATACACAAAATAGAGATTCTTGACTCTAAACAGATATTCAAAGTCATATTTTCATTACTATTAATCCGTGGCGGTTACTGTAGGTGGCCTGTGATTATTATATTCCACCATGGGGCTCAATCCCCATTCCAGCTGAAGTAGATTCAGACATGCCCCCTCTTCCTACCAGTGGAGGAAATTAAGGTACTGTACATGGGTTAGACTTACCTTCAACAACAAAAAGAAATACTTCACCAGAAATAATTTATATCTTGAACGCTTTGATGTTTGAAGTATTTGCATTGCAACTATCGAAAGGCACAAATGGTTACAAAAATATTGTCAATTTCTGCACAATGATAGTCACCCACACAAATAACTTAGAACACAATAAGGACAAGAAAATAAAAAATTCTAAATAGCCAAAAGTCAAAAGTTCTACATAGAATGATGAATAAACTTTTAACTAACAATTTAAAAGACCTTTTGAAGACTTTTGCTTTTTTGGGGACGATAACTAAAATGGAAGTGGAATTATTACAACTGCAATGTCAGGAAAATCAAGTGCAGCCTATTGTTGAGCTATTACTCTTTAAAGCTGTAAGAGGGAGAATTTGGGACTGAGCAGCACTGAAAAGCTTTCAAGTTAGGGAAATCCCTGCTGATAACAGCCCTCCTATCAGTTGAGTTGCAAAGTGCTAAAGCACTTTAAGTAAAGGTTGCTGAAGAAAAGCATCCCTCACTTCCTCTCTCTCCATGTGGAGAAAGACAGATAAAACAAGAAAGATTGCTAGAAAGAATTCTAAAATAAGAGAAGTCCAGGTCTACATGAGCAAATTTCAAAGCAAAGATTGACCAACAGCCTCCTGACAACACAATCTCACCATTGCGGTAAAATACTGAGGCATGATTATCAGCACACTCTTTCCAGTTAAGTTGTGATAGTAGAGTTAAGTCATGTTTCTGACAAAATGTGAAAACAATACCTACATATTCTTCTTTCCGCTGGCATTGATACAAATACATTGACGTGAAAGATTAGCAGCAATGCACTGCTCTCATTACTTAACCAAAGGCAATATGCCTAAGACTAGAGGTATACTGTTAACCTGTAAAATTCAAATCAATGCAAGACTCACATGTAGTCAAAGTAATTTCAGCTCATTTTTACACTCCTGTTCAGGATTTAAGAAAACACTTGTCTTTGATAAGCATGTCATTAGATCATAAGAAGTAGGTGTAAACATAGACCATTTATTCTTAGGAGCCTGCTGTGCCATTCAATAATCTGATAATGGCTTTATCTCCACAATCCTTGACTCCTTTGTTGATTAAAAATTTTTCTTGAATAACATAATGAATGATCTGGCCTTTGCTGCTCTCAGAGAAGAGAATTCGAAAATTGAGAAACTCTGAGTTTAAACTGCTCCCCATCTTCATCTCAAATCGAGACTTTACATTTTTGAAGACTGCCCCATAATTCTGAATTCCCTTACAAATAGAAGCAGCTTCCTAGTATCCATTCTGAGAAGCTCCCTCAGAAGCTTATATATTTCAAATGGGATCACTTGTTTTCTACTGTATAGCCTTTCCTCTTAAGGCAATCTCTTCATTCAGAAATCAGCCAAGTGAACCTTCTCTGAACCGCGTCCAATGCAATCCCTCTTTAAGAAAGGAGACCAAAACTCTACGCGACACTCCAGATGTGGTCACATTAAGGTCTTGAGCAGCTATAGCAATACTCTACTTTTATACTCCATTCCATTTAAAGCTAATCTTTCTCTCATCTCTTCAAGCTTTTTTTTCAACTGACCCTTCCCATAATCTTTTTTGACATTTAGCACAACCACCAAACACAGACATATCCATATCATTTTATTCTGTTCTTCCCTCTGACTTAAAGAAATGGAGGGACATAAAGGGTAAAAAAAAATCACTCTTTATAGTCCCTTGCTTCACCAGGCATAAATGAAGATATATCATATAGTCTCCTACTCTAACACATTTAATTCTGTATTTTTCATATATTTATGGCTGCATTTTAGCCGTTTCTTTTGTTTTACAATATTTCTGACTGAGATATATTTGGTTGCTATCACTGCTATTGTCCATGTGGCCATTTAATTCCTTTCTTTTTCAAGTAGAGAAAGAAGACAATGAAAGAAGGTGTTAAAGGCAGGATCAGTTGTACCAGAGGAGAAGTATTGCATCCATCCCTCCCAATGCAGCTATGTCTACATAAGGAGTGACACCTATTGGAGAAGGTCTGAGGAAAATGGCCTCATCAGTGAATTGTGCCATCTGCTGGAATTTGCATCACAGACAAGTTTCACCACAGGGATGGAATCGATCATGAATCAAGGTCAACAAAGCATTGAGTGGTTGGCCTCAGGCTCATTCTGAACTGTGACAGGGGCCAGGGGTCACATCAATTAATCAACGAAGAAGATACAAGCAAATCTCTGACAAACATCCTCATCATTTTTCCATGGCAAAACAGCAACAAATTCTGAGGGCTACTGCTATTTTTTGGAATTCTGCAAAGCTCAGGGCAATATTATTGGTACCCCTGTGGACATCTATACAAAAATAAACAAAAATGTCTTCAATAGCTTTGCAGTCCATCAATGTACACAGCAGTCACAGTTCTTCAATCCTAAGTTGATTGCCTGTGACTGAGTTATTTGAAGAAAAAGCCATCCTGGAACGATGGTTCTTTTAGGAAACAGAGGCCACCATCTTTGACTCTCCTTAAAAAAACCAACAGCAATTTACATTAGTCGAGCACCTTTAATGAAATCGAACATCCCAAGTTGCTGCACAAGTGCATTAAAGTAAGACATGTAACCACTTAAGAAGATGTTGTCAGATGATCAAAAGCTTAGTGAAGAGGTAAGTTTTCAGGAGTGCTTTAAAAGGAGAAAGCAGTGTGTAGAGGTGGAAAAATTTAGGGAGGATATGCCAGAGCTTGGAGCATAGGCAACTGAAGAAGTGGTAACCAATGGTCAAGCAATTATATTATCACACAGAACGCACACGAAGCCAGAATTTGGTGAGCACATGTATCTCAGCAAAATATGGGATTGCAGGAAATTACAGAGACAGGATGGCCAACAAAGGAATTGAAAACATTCGAATTTTAATCTCAAGGTGTTGCTTGACTCAGAGCAAATATAGATCAGCAAGCACATGGATGTCAGGGAAATGGGACTTGCTGCAAGTCATGATACAGGCAGCAGAGTTTTAAAGAATCTTAGATGTACAGAGGGTAGAATATGGAAAAGCAGCCATAGATCATTGCAATGTTCAAGTACAGCAACTAACCAAAGATAGTACAAGGAGTGTGTCATCAACAGGTTCACTACTCAGCATACAGTTGGCAGCCTTTGCAGCAACTCAGATCCTTTCATGGATTTGGGCGAGCAAATGTTATAGTCTAATCCCACTGTGCCTCTGTCATTACTGTTGTCACTTGTATGCATCTTAAATTTATCATCGAGAAAAGCCCAATGAGGAATGTAGGGGAAGATGTCTTGAGTATACTTACAGGTTTCCTCTTGAAGACAGAAGCCTGTTTAGATTTGGCTGCGTGCAACTGAGTATACATTTAACATATTTAGCTTTGGTGTAAAAGTTAAAGTATGAATGAGATTTAAACACATCTTATGCTGACTTCCCATCAGAAACAATAATTTACACTGTCCTATCACCTGCAACAATATGTAAACATTGGCAAGAGCAGGATTGTCTGTGGTAAATAAAAATATAGACTTAGAATCAAAGACAGCTAGGGAGGCCATTCCAAAGTGAAAGGTTAAGTCAGTGCTCACTGTCAAAGATGCAAGAGAAGGAATATGGGGGGATATAATGGAGACTATGGATAAAAGAACAAAAATATGGGAAAGGACACTATCATTGAAATTATCATTGAGGATGCCAAATGTTTTGAAATTGTAAACTGGTGTAGGGAAATAACACAGCAGATTGGCAAAGGCAAGGATGATAGGAAATTGGGGCCTAATTTTTCTTGCTGTGAAGAACTAAAGTAGAGAGGCCAGCCTGGAGCGTTTGGAGCATTTGGGCTAACTTTGGTCTCTCTTTTATCAAGAGGAATAGTGACCAACTAAGACTAAAGTGTCAAAATTAAGTTCACTTCCAACTTCTCACCTGAGACTTGCTCAATGTCATTATCAAATGAATCTTGGTATAGGCGGCCAACAAAGCTGTCAGCATCAAGTAAATTGACATCCAATGAGAATGCTTGCATGACATGTGCCAAAGGCAAAAATCAACTTCACGGCTAGCAATTTTGACCCAACTGTGAAACACTGGTTTTATTCCCTCACTTAATATTCCTCTCCTTTGACATCACTAGAGAGTAAGGCTGACAAGGTACAAGATCAGAACTACACCTTATCCAATCAGCTTCACAATGGGCAGATTAAGTTACAATTAGCTCCATTGAGCTTTAAAGTACGAATAAAAAATCAGTAGCAGTAGGTATGAGCTAAACATAAGAAGTAGGAACTGGAGTAGGCCATTTCGACAATCAAGCCTGCCCTGCCATTCTTGGAGATCAGAGTTGATCCGCTCCAGGCCTCAACTCCTATTTTGTTCCAGCCTCTCATAGCCCCTCAACTCTTCCATATTGCAAAAATATATCTATTTCCTCCTTAAATACATTCAGTGATCCAGCACAACTCTTTGGGATACAGAATTCCAGATATTCACCACCATCTGCGAGGAGAAATTCCTTCAGATTTATGTTTTAAATAGCTGTCCCCTTTTTCAGTAAATATATCTCCTATTACTGGAGACATCTTCTCACCATCTACCCTGTCAAGCTCTGTCAGAGTTTTTTATTGTTTTTATTCTCTTGTGGGACATGGGCATTATTGGCTGGCCAGCATTTATTACCCTTTCAAGGTGCCCTTGAAAAGATGGTGGTGATTCTTCTAAACTCTAATGAATAAAGCCCTGACATGTTTAACCACTCTTATCTAATCAATCTCTCCATCTGAAGAATCAGTCAAGTTAATTTCATTGAAACAAGAATCATATAATCCATAGAGTACAGAAAGAGGCCACTTAGGCCATCGAAACCACACCAACCCTTTGACAGCGTCCCATCCAATTTGCTTAACCCTCCACTTCCGATGACTAACCCACCTAGCTTGTACATCCATGGATATGATGGGGAAATTTAGCATGGCCAGTCTACCTAATCTTACATGACCTTGGACTGTGGAAGGAAACCAGAGCACCCAGAGGAAAGCAATGCAAACATGGAGAGAATGTGCAAACTCCACACAGACAGTCACCCGTGGCTGGAATAGAACCGGGGTCTCCAGCACTGTGAGGCTGCACCACTAACCACTGAGACACCATGCCACCCCATAGATTCCCTAGGATCTCTTCTGAACTGCCTCCAAAAGGATAGAGACAGGTGTTGGAGCAAAGCAAAAGTATTTAGGTGTCTGAGTACATTGATAATTAAAACTAGCACAGAGCAATAAAACATTATTACGAACAAGTGAATGCGATATTGACCTTAATGTCAAAGGGATTGGAATTTTAAAGTGTAGACGGACATGATTCTTGGTCAGAGCCCATCTAGAAAACTATGCTCAGCTTTTTGCACCAAACCTCAAAAGAACACATCTGTACTGAAGAGGTGAACCAGATCCATGAGGATATCATGAGTGAAGCAGTTAGCTGATGAGGCAGGTTATTGTAACTTTGGCTGCTATTCCCTTGCGTTTAAAAGCTGAGGGGCAATTTAATCAAATTGTTTAAAATAGTAACAAAGCAAATTAATAAAATGTTTCCTCTGGTATAATCTTCAAAATTGATAGGTTTTTTTATCACTAAAGCATCAAGGGATATGGTGCAAAGGTGAGTAATTGAAATTGAGGTACAGTTCAGTCATAATCAAGCTGAATGGTGGAACAGGCTCAAGGGACTGAATGGTAAATTCCTCTTCCTATATAAAGTTCACAACAAAATTTAGAGAAGCTTGCGAACTTCCATGAGAAATTAACAACTGTTATAAAATAAAAGGGATCTAAGTGCCCTACAAATACATTGAGAAGTCAGAGCATGTGAAATAATTTGCTAGCTGTGGAAAGTAAAGATTCAACTGCATTAGACATTGAATACTAAAAGGAACCAAAAGAGAATAGAAGAAATAAATGCATCTATTGCTTAAACCTATCACTTAAATACCTACAATGTCTATTGTACTGACAGTTCTATTCCATATGAACAATGCAGTGATCTCATACAGCCTTACTAGGATTACCTCTGCAACAATTCACATACCTTGAATGCCCATCTTTGATGTGCTAATGGTTGATTCTCAACTATCAGAAGCAACTTCTGGGCCTTATTCAAATGGAGTTATGTTTAAAGCCTTAACAAAGATGAGTGTATTACGTAGATGCATTTTATCCATATGCTGTCAATGCTCTGGAACCTAAACTGATGTTCTTTCTAAATAAGGTGACTGTTAGGTTTCAGTAGGAACCTCTTGCAGCTTGTATGCCCCACTGGAGTCTGGTATGCATGGTTATCAAAGTCAGAACTGTGAGGTTGCATCAAGACCTAGTTTGATGGAACTGTATGCAGGAAACAAGCAACACTTTGTAGCTAGCAAACTTGTCCATTTCTCTGTTGAACAATTTTACTAAATTCCCAAAATAATTGCAATTATAAAGTAGGGGAAGGAGTCAAAAGTATAAAATTTCAAAGCAGTTAAACAAATGCTTCCTAATGGCTTAGTCAATGAGGGTAAGCTATATTGACAAAGTATGTCCAGGAAGTTATTTGATCTCACCTGGGCGTTATAACTGATCACAGCAGCTCCAATTTAAAGAGGTGAAAAGCAGCGGGATTTGCAAACACTATCCCGCAGTGCCCTGCTGGAACATTGCTTGGTGAGAAACAAATTGAATAGTTTACAAATGACCTGAATATACACACTGGTTGTGCTCACACTTTGGGCAGGGTACCAGAAGTTACCTGTCAATCAGTACTTGTCAATACTTTAAGAAAGAAAACTAACAAGGAAGGAAAAAACACACAATCTTGTTTTACTTATGGACTGTAGCCAATTCTTTTAGGGTGGAGGGATGTGGACTAAGCTTATGGAGAAGAGTATGGAACACATTCACAGAAATGATGACAGGAATGAGAAGCTGTTTGTCTGAAGAAGAAATATGAGAAAATGAAGGTTGATTTTAACTTGGCCCACCAAGGGATAATAATTACCAGTGGGGATAATTGTTTGACCATTAGCCTCTGCACATGTTACTTTATCACAGCTAATTTTCAAAGTTTCTTGTCGTTGCATCTGTGGAAGTGCAAACAAAATAGTGTGATCAGAAAGTTTTGACACACATCGACCTTCATACAGCAGTTCAATCTCAACGTACGTCAGAAACAGCAAATTCCTGTGCAAGTGTATTCTTTGGCTCTTGCATTCTCAGTGATTGCAGGAGTTATGCTGCTGTCAGTTTGATACACATTCATTTAAATCCCAAATTGGCCATCTGGTTTAGGCTCAGTAAAACCTAGCAGTTGTAAAGAATTTGATGAACCTTTATTACACATCTGTAATAACTGTGTTTGGCACTCTCTCAGAGGAATGCACGTTGGCCTTCTGAATATAAATCAACTCTGGACATTGATTTTTAGAGAAGAAAAGCTCAGCAATAATACTGAGCACTGTCAGTGTACATTTTCACTGAAACCTTCATTGTAATGCAGAAGTCAGAAAACAACTGAGGACCTAACCCTAAGCTGGTTACAAATTGGGCAGTGCAAGACCCCTTCAGGAAAATTATCTCATGTTCCCACATTTCCAATTTTTTAAATGTGTCAATTAGCAGCAGACTCTGCTTGTGTATGTAGAACCACAAACACTGAGCTCCCTCTTGGCCAGAGGAGTTAGATTCACAGCCAGACAATATAAACTCACAGCTGCCAGCTGTAAGCTCGGTAGCTAGAGTATAACCACAGCCTTAAACACCAACCGTGAAACACGACTCCCAAGAGTTATCGATTATTTTTCATTTCAGAACATGTCCATTGCCCTAAAGCCCTTTTGATTTTTGGGACAGTCCAGTCGATGCTCATTTGTCCTTCCCACCTCTGGAAATTTCAGGTGATTAACCATGTTGACAATGCCCTCATTAAAAGTTTGTATATGGCATGCACATGTACAGGATGAGGTTTGATCATGATGTGCTGATAATCAAAAAGAGTTGCAGCTGATGGTTACAGAGACAAAGCTGGCACATTTCAAACAGTTTCACGCATGTGAGTAGTGAAACCTAATGTGCTTTGTTTACATGATTGGCATTCTGAATAGAGAGCTATCTACGAAATAACCCTGAAATTTCTTCCTTCCTTAGAAGCTCAAGGTTTGTTTCATTAACTTTCATTTTATTACAAATTTCCAAGGAAATGATATCTTTAATGCTTAGTCACATGCATCACCAAAAGAATGCAAATTTCAAGAATGGAGTTAGACCAGCGTTTAATAGAAGATCCCAGTGAATGTGCCTTTTGGCCAAACATCCTTTCATCTAAATAGTATTATCGTTTTATTTCTTTGACAGCACATCCTCAAACCTGCAGCTCTACCAGGTCAAAGGACTTAGAGTAGAATACAGAATAGCCTTTATTGTCACTGATGGGAACACCATCACCTTCAGGATTCCCTCAAGTCCCACATCTTTCTGGCTTAGATATGTATAAAAATTCTTTCTATAATCTGGTTGATTTCCTGGAACTCCCCGTTTACCAGCACTGTGGGAGCATCAACGTTATACAGGACTTCTGTGGTCAGAAGGCAAATCGCTACCACCTTCTGAAGAATACTTGGGGATTGACAAAAAATGCTGTCATTGCCAGTAACACCCACATCCTCATAAAGATTTAATTTCATCTGAAGGATAAATTAACACCTCTTTGAAAACTGAGTCAATAGAGATCTTTTTTCCCAAAAATATTGTTATTATAAATTTTGTAAAAGAATTGACAAAATTTCAAATTTTACATTGCGTTGATTAAAATTTGACTCCACTTCTTTGAATATATAATGTAGTGTTCTGAGATGCCTTGCCAACTGAAGGTATATTAATTCCATACCTGGCATGTCACACATAAAGCCTGAGTGGAGTTTTGCATGAGTTTTGCCCATGAATGACCTAGAGTGACAGACTGTGACGGTGCTGTTGAACTTTTATGGTGGCTGCATCTCTCAGCACATGGTCCTAATATTGAACCTTGCCAGTGGGCAGTATGGTAGCTCAGTGTTTAGCACCGCTGCCTCACCATGCCAGGAACCCAGGTTCAATTCCAACCTCAGTCTGTGTGGAGTTTGCATGTTCTTCCTGTGTGTGGGTTTCCTCCTACAGCCCAAAGGTGTCCAACTAGGTGAATTTGCCATGCTAAATTGCCCATAGTGTTCAAGAATTCGTAGATTAGGTGGGATATATCAAGATGGGGGTGGGTCTGGGTGGGATGCTGTGAGGGTTAGTGTGGACTTGTTGGGCTGAAGGGCCTATTTCCACATTGTAGGAATTCTATGATTTGGTCAGGGATACTGCTTGACCACCGTTCACTGAGCTGATGGTCTTCCAGCAGTAGTTGATACATAAACTATGAAGATCTGCAATACGTAACTTTCAATTTAATGTATGTTTTACACTATACTATAATTACTGTTGTGAGACTCGATTATTGTCAGGAGTCCAGAAGGTAATATCTGAAATGTTGACTTTCCTTTCCTCCAGTTACTGCTTGGCTTGTTGTGTTCTTCCAGCCTCCTGTTTGTCTGCTGGAGATTAACGTCGACCCCCAAACAAAAAATCTGCAACTCTTCGCAGAACGTCTTTGCAATGGCACATTCTAGAAGAAAATGAGAGACGATTGTTACTACAGAAAACAAAAAAAATGGCCTGTATTGTTTGAAATTAGATTGCAAGTAGTAACAGTTCTTTAATATCGGTGGAAATGAGCCGATTTCCATCAGTCTGGGCAGTGTGTGTGTCATTTGAACAGAAATAGCTGGCGAAACTCAGCAGGTCCGGCGACAGCTGTTGAGAGAAAACCGAATTAACGTTTCGGGTCCAGTGACAGTTCTGAACACTAAACTCTGTGTGTGTGTGTGTGTGTGTGTGTGTGTGTGTTTGATTTCTAATTCAATAGCACTAGTTTAACGTTCAGAAAGGTGCCTTTATAACCGCCCAGACTCTGTAACTTAAATAGTTTGGCTCTGATGTTTTCATCACCGACCAGGCCGATACTCAAATGTCAGTATGATCACGCAAGCCAGGGGGTGTGTGCGAAACAGTTCCCGGGCGAATAGCTCGGGGCTAGACTCCTGTCTGTACTGCATCAGAGAACGCAGCATCCCCGAGTGGCGATGGGATGTTATGAATATTTGGGTACCCTCTCCCTGTCTGAGACGGTATAATATTTCTACCTGCTTCCGAATGAATTGTAAGCAAACATTAGGGCAGTGACTCTCCGAGCTTTCAGGCTGCAATGAGAGATCTCACAATCTGAACAATTTCTGACTGACACATTGCGTTCCGATCATTCCTCGCTTGCTGGTTCACAGTATTCCTTCCAAACTTTAGCTTTCCCTTCACATTACAGCCTTGGTAATTATTTCTTCCGTTTCCCACCCCCCCCCCCAACCCAAGCAGCCAAACTGCGGTTGTAGTGCGCACTGCGGACAGTGTTTAACGGAAGGGGTGATTGGAACCTGAAACGTTAACTCTGATTTCACTCTACAATGCTGCCAAACCCCGCTGAGCTTTTCCAGCAATTTCTGTTTTTGTTTCTGATTTCCAGTATCCGCAAGTTATTTCGCTTTGTTAAAAAGAAATAAATCAGTCTGACTAACCTGTCTAATTAAACTGGGACCAGGAGCTGTGCCACTGCGCAACACAGCCCCCATTCCAACCTGCCCCGCGTCGTGGAAATGTCCTTTCACCCTTTCCTCTTGCCTGGCATGTTATTAGATAATCCAGTAGTGTGAGGTAGTGTTTTGAAATATAAAATCACCTTCCACCTTCTTTCTCACTCTCTAGCCCAGAAATATCTGCCGCCTAACAACCCAATCTTCAGCATCAAATAAATAAAAACATGCTTGCTGAGTGAGCAGACTGTTTAATCTGTCGAAACCCTTTATTCTTAACTTCTTGCCCCCTCTCCCCTTTCGAGTTGGATTACATTTCTGCAAATTTGTTCGCCTGCGGTTTCTCTCCCTTTAATAATCTGCAATTAAACGGGAAGGTACAGAGAGGAGGGCGCTGTGAGCCTGCTGCAGAAGGGCTCTAAAACCGGGGAATATCTGTGCTTGAAATGAGTCAGTCATTCCGAGGGGATCAGAAGTTTGGCTCGTGCCCCATCATGGTAGTGAGGGTTACTCGTCACTGAGGGGCTCGTTGAATCTTGGAGAAGGAGGGAGGAAGGCAGGATGACTGCTCCCTCATTGGCAGCGCTGTGAGGATAGGAGGGGTTGGGGGGGGGGTTGCCATTGAACTAAATATTAACGGAACGCCCACTTTTGCACGGGTCCGCTCCTTCTTGGAAGTGGAGGTAGACGCGATCAGCGCTGACAACAGAGAGCTGGAAGCGTGTGGCTCATCGCTCGCCTCCCCAACCAACAGCCCGCACCATCTCACATCTCTGAGTTGCTGACCTGTCGTCTCTGAAAACTAGGACTCTCCCTGCACACCCTTCTCTCTCTCTCTCTCCCCACCCCACCCTCTGCACTCTCTCCTTAACGCTGGCCCCAGTGACACCTGTGAACTCTGAACCGGACCACTCAATTTTGGCAGTGAATTCCGCAAGCTTGCATCTTCTTCTTCTTCACCTCCACAACCCCCAACCGCCCCGCCGTTTGTGGGGTGTGAGTGAAGAGGCAGTAAGTTGCAGATTGCCCTCAGTGAGGCTCTCACCATGCTGGAAAACACGGCGGGCTCTGGCCCAGTCATCCTACCTTGTCTGCTGCTGACCACTATCCTCCTCGCTCTGATTGATGCCAAGGGCGGCTTCTACACCCCTTACCGATACAACCTTTTCACCTCAGGGTCTAGCCCCAGCCTGAAAGGAGCGGGACGAGTCTCCGGCCGGCACAAGTGAGTCCCTTTTTCAGCTTTGCTCAAGTCAGTAATTCTTCAAACCGCCCGCAGTGTGAAGCTTCCACATATTTGATGTAATTTTTATGCATAATGTTGCTTTTCATTATTTGCACGCCAAACGCGACGGGCAGCAATGTGCACTTCTGATTTATTTCCACCTTCACAAACCGTATTTATATACTCTATCTCCTGATCGATTTAGAAAGAGCACAGTTTTATGCATCATAGAAAATTGCACGTGCTTTATTTTTCGCAAGAAAACCTCGTTGTTATCAAATCCGTGCCTTTGTTCAAAGTTTCCTTTCTGCGAGGTGGGGAGGAGAACTGGCATCTAGTGTTGCTGCTGTAAATTGCTGCAGTTACTGAGACAGAGGGAACAAAAATAAATGTTTTTTTTTAACTGCAGGAACTATTGTGCTTATATTGTGAAGAAAAATGTCACTTGCACAATGCAGGACGGGACAGATACCTATGTGAAAGCTGAGTACCGCCAGTGTGCTTGGGGCCAGCTGAAGTGTCCAGGAGTGGTCATGTAAGTCTTCAAAACCCCCCAAACTGTGCGCCAACACCACATCAGTAACACAGGAGGCGTCCGAGAGGAAACGGGCTGCTAATTTGCAATTACAGTTCATGGTGTCTGTATATTTGTTCCCAGTCTAGAGGTGCCTGCGAACGCTGTAGACATTTCTTTTAAATAAAAGACCTTGTCGCAGTAAAATGCGCTATCCAGATTTATGTTTTTTTTGTACGGGACCCTCAATCTATCGGGGGGGTGGGAAAGATTTTAATCTGGGAAAAATCATTTTAAGTTGGAAGCAGTGACTTTTTTCCAATTGCGCGTCGCCTTTAAACAAAACCACAAGTGATTTTTCATGGTTTCAAAATAAACCTAGGGTCGCTTCACGTGCACAAAAGAATACCAGCTTTAAATGACTGCTTTTGTGCAACATTCAATGGAGGATTGCGCCGAATGCTCTGAGCTGATTAAAACTTGATGGTTGAATGTTCCTAGCTTAATATTACTGAGTGTGTTCGCATCCTGTGAAAATTAATACACTCGACTATTTTAAAAAGCGGGATGGTTTGCGTACGTTGATATAACAATTTGAGACAGTTGCCCTAAATTGACAAAACATCATGAAATAAGATTCTGAGAAGCTGCACTGCTGAGGGAAAGGAAACTTTCTGTGCAGTGGCGCCGTTCTGCCATCTGCTGGTCAGTAAAGGACTGCCGCGCGTCCTCAACTCCAATACCCAATCTCAGAAAATGCCAGGTATTTTTCATCGGAAAATACCTTTGACGGCTTTAATGATATTGATATGATTTAGCACCACAATTACCTATTTAAATGTCATTACATTCAATTCTTGCTAGAGGTCGCATTGAACAAAGACTCCCACTTAAGACTGAACTTGAAAGAGTAAATCATGTTCCCTGGCACATTTAATCCGCTATAGTACAGTCAAAACAATATTTTGACGGAGAAAGGTGGAGTTTTCTAATTGCGTTAGCTTTGTTGGATACGCCAGAGAGAGACACGAAAAACGATTTGATCACTTTACAGGTAGGAGGTTAACTGGAGACATTCAAAAATTGTGAAGGATTTTCATGAAATCAAGAGATGTTTTAACTGGTGAGTAGACCAGTAACCAGAGCACAGATTTAAGCTCATTGGCAAGAATTAGAAGGGGTAATTATGAAAAAATAGCTTTTTTATTACACTTGCAATGCACAGCCTGAAAGGGTGCTGCAAATGGTGTACAATTCACAAAGGAATTGGACCTTACATTTGGTAAGAATAAAAAAAATGCAAGGCTATGTGGAGCAACATGTATAAAAGTGGAATGATTATGATGACTTTAAAGAAACAGCTAGACATATTGGGTTGTTTGGCCTGTTCCATATTATAGGACTCAATCATTTGCTTGTCTAATACAAGAGGACACTGTTACCTAAACAGGCATATCTTTCAAATCGTAAGGACACCAGTAGGGTGGCATCATTGTCATGAGGGTGGCATTCCAGTTTACAATGAGACAGCTTTCAATTGAAAGGCAAGGATAGTGCATATGCTGGCAAACATAGACTGGCACTAACAGTGCAGCAGTTGATGATCCACCAGGTATTAACGTAACCAGTGAATGAGATGCAAAATATAAGAAGCATATAAGGTCATTGTTTTGGCCAGGTTCTGTTACTTGCATAGCTTCTTCCAAAAACTGAGCAGATGCTACCACACACTCCAAAGAATGAAGGGCAGCTGCTGTTGAAATGCAGGTTGGCTACTAGTGCAAGTTATGCTGCAGATGTTACATCTGCTGTAGCAGAAATTTACACAATGTGTTTTCTAGTTCAGAGGTTTTTTACCTACATAACTGTAAAGAAAACAAATAATTTGTTATGTCAGATGCTGTCAGCAGTATAGTAATATCAATCTTAATAGGAGTAATTCCATATCCCAGATTATACAAACAATAGTGTCTACCTTAGCATCAATGTAAATCAAAGTTATAGTGGTTTATGGTTTCCTGTATTGATAGCTACCAGGGAAATTATGTAACAGTTCCTTGTGGTATTGTTATAATTTATTGTTTGCAGTATTAGCAGTAATGAGTTTCGGTCATACTTAGTGCAGTTATTCTCATGGCCACTTTTCAGCTCAATGTCCAATAAACACAGTAACTAGTAGCTGAAGAAGTGTCTGGTGTGTTCCTTACATTGTTGTTTGCTGATGCCATTTATGTATTCTGTGAAGTTAAACATTTTTATGTCTGATGTAAAGGAGGGTGGAATATTTTCATGTCTAAACTAGTGAGAAGTATATGTTCCCTAGATGAAGGGAAGATCCCTGGATACATAGTTAGGTAGTCATATTTGGACATTTCTTCATTGGCATGGTACTGATAGTTGGTTAGTACACCAATAGTATTGCGTGAAGTGTTCTATAAACAGGAGTTAGCTGAGAAAGTATAAAATTAGAATGTTAAAATAGCTAAGGCAGACTTCTCTGACTGATAAGCTGCCATGAAATATTATAATAATAATAATGTTCTTCACTACATCTGTTAAGCATAGACAGCTGCTTGGAAAAGGACATCAAATTGAATTGGGTATGTCTGATTTTGTTGACTCTTATTAAAACTACTAGCTGACTTGGAGTTTCAGATTATCATAGCAATAAAACTGTATTAGGATTCCAGTTTGGCTTCAAAGAAATAACAATCTGAGAGAATACTGCTCACACCTTTAGAATTGTTGGTAACTTTCCAAGAAATTTCACTTTGAACTCCAGCATCAAAACCAGGGCATCCTAAGTAACCATAGATACAGGCCATAATGACCCTGTAAAGAGCATCCTACCTAGGCCCAATCCCCACCTGATCCCACATTTCCCATGGCTAATCCACCTAGCCCGCACAACCCTGGACACTACCGGGCAATTTAGCATGATCAGTCCATCTGATGTGCACATCTTTGGACTGTGGGGGGGAAACTGGAGCCCCCAGAGGAAACCCACACAGGCACAGAGAGAACATGCAAACTCCACACCATCAGTCGCCCAGGCTGAAATCCAACCTGGATCTCTGTCACTGTGAGGCAGCATTGCCAATCACTGAGCCACCATGTCACCATAAATTATGGTGAACAAATCTTCCCAAAGATTTTACCATTAAATTACCTATTGATCCGTGGATCAATTCACTTTAAATACTTAATTCAGAGAAGAAAATTCGTCAGCTGTATTTCTAAAGAAGGGCCCAGATCCGAAACGACAGCTTTCCTGCTCCTCTGATGCTGCCTGACTTGCAGTGTTCCTTCAGCTCCACACTGTGTTATCTCAGGTTCATTTGAAATTAAACTGTTCATTCACTGCACTGTCAAGAAGATGCTGAATTAAAGGGCTGTTTGATCTGGATGCTCAGATTTAAATGGTCTCAGAATACTATTTGAAGATAAGCAGCACACCATTATGTGAAATAAGTTTAGTGACTATGCCAGCCGAATTGAGTGAGGTTGCACTTCAAAATTAATTAATTAGTTGTACATTGCAATGTACTGAGGATATGACAAGCATTACACAAATACCAATTCTATCATATGTACTGCTGTCATTGGAAATTAAAATGTGAAATTTGGATTGTAAAACTGCTTGAGGATGGGTGGTAAGTTTAGTAATGTGAAAATTATATAGTTGTACAGAAGGCAAGATTGCTTTAGCTTTAAAGCACCAACAAGTTCAACCACCATTTTTCGATCCAGAGTCTGACTATCAGAAACCGTCATTATGCAGAGTACTATGTTAGCACATCTTGTAACTGTCTCACAGCAACAATTAGTTGTTAAGTTCCTTGCTGTTGGTTTAAAAAAAACTCAGTATCTTTGTCAATTATGATTGAATTGAAATGATTGCCAGAAGAAGTGACAGATCAATTGTATTATGAACAATGTTACATGCAAATATGCATTATACAAATTTAACAAAATGTAAGTATGAGTCTACACACTAGATTAAGAAGGTTAAAACCCATCAATTTGAATAAACATGAAATGAAGATATTCAATTAGAAGAGATATGGAAAGTCAGGTGCAACATAACCCAGCTCACATTTGTTCTCTGTGTGTTCTCTCACTAACAAAGTTAATAAAAAAAATTGTTTCATTCATTAGGCTATTTTTAGTTGTTTGAGAGAGCTGAATAACAAGTCTGACTTTGAGCCTCAATCAAATGCTGAGGTCTACTTGCCAACTGTCATTTAATTGGGTTATAATAAAGATATTTGAAAGCACAGAATTATGTTCAAAGTTGCTTAGGTATGCTTGGGTCTGAGACACTTTTGCATGTGTAAGCGATCAGCTAGTCATGACCTCCAAATATCAACAAAAATGTTGTGTTACAGGAGACGAGTATTGTATTCTGTATAAGGAAAAATGCAAAAGCATCAATGTAGCAGCTTAAAGATTAGCAGCAAGGGTAATTCATTCTAATAATGAGTTCTACCTGTACGTTATTCAGGATAGTAGACTGATAGATTACATTTTTCATTAAGTGAATTTGATGTCAGGAATAGCTTTCAGAACAGATCTCACATTGTTTCATTCAAAACCCTCATGCAAAATACATCGTAGTTAATGTTTACTGTCTTATGACTAGGCTCTCGACTAAAACTAAACCACTGAAAATTTGTAGACCCACAGCCTTTCCTGAGCCTATTTGTATTTGGGTAAAAGTTCAAAGTAAACAATAACTGACTAAATTGGAAAATCAGGAAAAATGTATGTTTTACACCATTTTCATCTTTGTCCCAACAATTATTTATTACTGATACATTTAAAAATGTCAAATATTAACTTTTCAAATCTTCAGATTGTAAATAACTGTTTGTTGATCAAAAATAATCCTTTCCCCATACAGGTATCGAACATTTTACAAACCCAAATACAAAATAGGATACAAGACTGTTACAGAATTAGAGTGGAGATGTTGTCCAGGATATTCTGGTGATAATTGCCGGGAAGGTGTGACAGGACTGCCTGAACTTGTGCCATCACACCCTGGACCCAGAAAAGGTTATTATGGTAAGTTTTAATTTCATTCAGGAACTTTTTCTATGTTTTATGGAGGTACATAATATTGTTATACATGTCTTTTGGTCCTGAAGCCAGTTACATTTTAATTACAGAGTAATCTTATCTTTTTTGACTGTCAATAATACACTTTTTGTTAATTTGGAATAAACATAAAACAAGACAACCAACTGAGATTTAATTCAGAAATGGCGAAACTCAAGCACTTATAACCCAGCCGAGATAATTTCATTTTTCCTTTTATATATCTGAGTTATTTGAAAAGTTCTCTCTTTGGCGCTGTTTCCTCAATGAGAGGTAAATCCTGAATTAAAACCTGAGATTCTGAAAAGCTAGTGTCCATAACGTGATAACACTTAATGAGTGGGAAACATTTAAGTATTGGTCTAGAATTTCAGACAATGGTGTTGCTATGTTAAAACACACTTGTGAAATATCCCAAGAATCTCATTTAGAATAGATTTTGTCTTTAAAAAGCATTATTTGGGATTTGAATTGAAGGCCCAATCAATGTGTAATACTGCATTCTCTATGCCCTTATGCATGAAAGTTAAAGCTCATACACGTCAAGCTACCCTTTAAAAACATTAGGGTCATTAATTAATATTTTTAAGAGTATATGAATGAATACATTTCAGTTTTCATGCAAATTTTTCTCGTGGCTGTTAGGTCTCTCTTAGGAGAAACATCCAAACTGACTTTTCGAAGTGTAAATAAAACAAACATGATTTTAAACTTTACTCCTCTTAAACTTTCCAGTGTAAATTTACAGCCCGTTTGAATGGGGCATTTGTAAGGAAATTTGGATTTTTCCATCTTTTGCCTGATACGTGAGAACAGCATTCATGAGCAATGGGGGTTTTGCTAATTTGGTCAGCTTTATGTCAGACTGAGCTGTTGTTTTTGTGCAAATTTTAAGTAAATTCCAAGCTATGATGCAGAAATTCTGCTTGATAGAAGCATAAGCAATTCTGATTTTGTTGGATGAACCATTAGTAAAGAATAGATGAACAATCCAATGTTTAAGGTTTGGCATCTTCCCCTGAATAAATAACAGTAGAGGAGAAAACAATGTCACTGCATTTGCATTGATGTGCAACACTTCAGTGCATTTAGGAAGTAAAAGGATAACCCCGAGCTTTGAGCAGTCTTATTCGATCGGCCATTTCCCAATGATTTAGAAGAAAAAATGTAGCATCTAAAACAGTCTGCCAGTGCACTCTCAGATTTCACACTATAACCCAAGTAATTTCTCCCATTTCCCTTTATTTAAAAAGCTGTATTGTTTAATAGGAAAATATTCTTAATTTGATCGGGTGATGTTGAGCACTCCCAAATTCTAAAGCATTAAACAAGGCTCACAACTATTTAAAAAGTTCAATCATGAAGTATTCATTGCTATGAAGGCCATATGTATAAATTCATTTGTGAAAGGATCTGCCTTGCAGTAACATGATTTTTTACAATTGTGAAGGAGGGAAGGAGTGTGGAGGCTTTGGAGAAGGTACACAACACGTTTTCCAGGATGTGGCTTGGATTGGCATGCATCAGCTGGATTGGAGAGGTTGAACAAACTTGGATTGTTTTTGCTAGAGTTTTAGGGGATAAGGGGAAACCTGATAGAAGTATATTAAATTTTGAGAGGCATGAATAGGGTGGATAGTGGGAGATTTGAAACATCAAATGCTAAGGGGCCTAGATTTCAGGTGAAAGAAAGAAAGGCTTAATGGAGATGTGTGAGGCACATTTTTTACACAGTGGGTGGTAGGTGCCTGGAACGCACTGCCAAAGGAGTGATAGAAGCAGATAAGGTGGCAACATTTAAGAGAGATTTAGACAGATGTATGAATAGGCTGGGAATAGATGAATACTGACCATATACAAACAGATGGAATTAGTTTAGAATGGCATTATGGTCAGCACAGACATGATTGGCCTATTCATGTGCGAGACTGTTCTATGTTGTATGTTGTTTACATTGTCAGGTCACCTGACTCCATGATTTAATTTCCACATCTAAACAGATAGAGAACAAAAAGTTCTAATATCTGCTGATATGTTTAGGGTATATAGGATAATCTCTACGATCAGTTTAAAATGTTATAGTCAAATCAATGTTATAATCAGTTACATAAAACAGACATTTTTCTATATTATTTGAGAAGGTCCAACCTCATTTACTGCCCCTTCTTGGAAATTTCTCTCCAGGCAGCGTGCCTAAATGGTGGTTGGTGACAATGGCTTGGGTTGGTCTATGATTTATGTTTGGTCCAGTGTGTGAGTGGCTTGCAGTTGCTTTCAGCAGGAGACTTTATCCTTCCTCCCGTGTTGTATCAGGTGTTTTGGTCACAAATGTAGAATGGTATTCAACCTTTTTGGCCTCATTTATGAACAGTTCTTCCATGCTCATCAAGATCTAGAGTGGAGCTTGACCTGGAGCTTCTAGGTAGGAAAGCTATCACTATATCATAAACCCTCCCTTCATCAATTACACATATCATGTTTTCGAAAGCAGAATAACACTCTTCTGAAAGTATTTTTTATGGCCAGCAAAAGGGTGGAAAGGACTTTAGTTCCTGACTTGGGGATAAATGCTCATTGCCCAGCAATCCAAAAGACTTTTGCAACTAAGAGTAATTGATTCACTTCAGGTGATACCTATGTGCTTTCTTGGGTTAACAGAGGCTTAGAGGAATATGACAAGCTAGCAATTTATCTGTTGTCCAGATCCCTTCTGCATAGCACCATGGGAAATCACAAAGATACGTGCAATATTATGCTGTAACGATTTTGCTCAGATTGACCTAGAGACCTAATTTAGGTTTATAAATCCATAGATTAATGGCTTCACTAAGACTGAATATTAAATAGTAGTAAAGTTATTAAATTTAATTAGTTATTCAGTTTAGTTTAATTTAGATTTAAATTGTAAAATCCACTAATCTGAGAATATTTATGCCTCCTAGGTCCCAAGGCTCCAGATGTCTACGGAGAACGAATCGATCATTTGGAAGATGAAATGCGACATTTTACACTATCGTTTGAGAGACTCCAATCCATGGTGAGTGGAATCAGTGACAGTCTCAGACAATCCATTCAGAAAGACACCAATAAAATGATTGCTTCGTGGCTGAATAATCTAAAATGTCCTGATAAAGACTTTGCATGCATAACTGAAAGCCTGAAAAATCTGAGTAAAGGATACCCACCAGCGATGGGAGACTTGGAAGGCAAGATCCCAGAGGATAAGGATGTCTTGAAAACAAACAGTGACTTGCTGCATGACGTTTATGGGATGGTGATTCGTCATGATCGCCAAATCAGCCAACTTCTGGAGGCCAGTAGACCACCTACACCTACGGCAACTGGGGATTTTCTCAACAGCTTTATAGATGACAGGCTCACCAAGTTCCGGGCTGACCTACTTGATGGATTTGAAAACAGATTCAATGTCTTGCAAACTGTCTGTGATTACAAAGTAAACTTAATCCAGCAACAGTGTGATGAACAGAAGAACATAAATCAACACCTTGAAGGAATGATTAATGGAAGAGAATCTGACCTAAAAAAGGAGATTAATAACTTACAAACTCAGATTGGTGGATTGACTGTAACTGAAAACTGCTGTGACAAAGTCAAGTACTTGTCAGATAAGATCAATGCCCTGGAACGGAATCTAAAAGAAATCTCAGACTATCAAAGATCATTAACAACACGGTTTGAGAGTGAGTTGCCACAATTCCCCAGTATTCATTTCGAAAATGAGTACAGTAGTAGGCTAGATGACATTGAAGCCAAAATCAATGTCACAGAGAGGAGACTGGAAGAAAATTGTCTGTTCATAGAAAACAACATGAAGGGACATCTTGGAACTGAGCTGGATGGTATGAAGACATTCCTACATGATAAACTAAAGGACGTTGAAGGCCGAGTTACTGTTATTGTTGAGGAGTTGAGCAACATATCTATTCCTGCCAGCCTAGAAGGAGAAGTAATCCCAAGGCTAGAAACAGAGATTTCAACAATTAAGAAGAAAACTAATGATGGCCTGGTTGATTTGGAAGGAAGACTAGAAGTTTTGGAGAATCTGTGTCCTGTTGGTTGTACCTCAATTATTAGTGACATTGAAATTCTAAGAACAGAAATTGATGATTGCCACAGAAACTGCCAAGATATTGTGACAAAACTAGATAAGAATTCTGGTCTACTTAACAAACTTAACTACTCCATGTTTGAAATAAACAGAAAAATTAAAGAGGAAGAAGAATCCAGTGCCGTGCAGGGAGAAATTACTTTACTAAAGATCAACATCAACTCCGTGAACAAGACCCTAAAAGGGATCAAAGACACTGTCAGCAAATATGCTGATGACTTTGCGTTTGCCAATTCAACGTGGGATGAACACGAGCGCAAAATGACAGATGAAGTCCATCTGATCCAACAGATAGTGAACAGCCAAGGTTCTCAGCTCCTTTTTAATGACAAGCGAGTCCATGAGCTCAAAGGTGATCTGGAACGAATTAACCATCGGATAATGTCAGATCTCCATAACTGCAAACACATCGCTCAAGATATCCAGAAGGAAGTGTCACAGGTTGACAGACGAGTGGCTCAGATGGAAAGTGTGTGCAGCAAACTAAGTGCAGTATTAAACAGTCTGGATTATATTAAGGATGGTTTGGATAATCATGCTGGAGATCTGTGGAATTACTTAGACCGCATGAATTTAACTCTCATGGTACACAATCAAGACATCACTGCTCTGAGAGATTCAGTCAATGAGTGCCATACGAGAATAACGGGCATCGGAAATCAAGCATTAGATGGTAAGCAGCAACAACACTACTTTCACTACAGTTTTACAAATCGGATGTAAAATAGCTAGGTCAAACTTACAGGATTTCTTCAAAATTCCTAATCATAACCCAATATTCATACTAATGTAATGAAATAAATTTGCACAATAGTGAAAAAGCATAGAGACAATTTCCCATTATACACACCATTTATTCTATACATCTACTGTGGAGCAGTAATCCAAAGAAAAGGGTTTAGACAGTTTCACAAACTGCAAAGATGAAATGCAATTTGTTTAATCATCTGCTGAATCCAGTAATTGGATGACTACCTTTACAGCAAGTTACAAAGATCTGGTTCTGAAACAAAATCATTACTTCCTTTAAACTTTGCTGAGGTTGGGACTTGAGGCGAGTGGAAGAGATTCAGTTTCTCTATAAAAGTAAGATAAGTAATAGTTTCAGGAGAAAGGTCAGCCATTTAGGACTGAGTTGAGACATTTCTTTATTCAGATAATCCTGAACCTTCTGAATTTTATAGCCCAGAGGACCAGGGATGCTTTGTCTTTTGAGTATAACTTTAGGTTTTCAAAGAATATGGGAATAGAACCAAAAAGTGGAGTCGAAATAGGGGCTCAGCTATGATCTTTATTGGACAGCAAAGCAGACTTTCAGGCCATTGTACCTCCTTTATTCTTACTTATTTTCTTATGAATGCTCAAAGAGACAGACTGAAATTTTAATTTTAAAAGCAAAGCAATACTTAGTAAATAAAAGAAAGGAAATGAATCCACTGTGTATCATCATATATGGTATTATGCAAGCAAACACGATGGTTGTGATGACTTTAGACTGCCAAATTCACATACCTATATAATACAAAATGGAAAAGTGCAAGTTTACAGTTCAACTACCGCATATTCAGCCAATGTTGTCTGTGTCAACATTTTGCTAGATCAGTTCTGAACAAATTCTACAGCTCTGCTGTCTCCCTGTATCTTTTTCTGATTCAGTTATTAATGCACTTTCCTCTTAAAGGATACACATGGTCAACCACTTCCTGGGGTGCATCCTAAAAACTGTGTAAACAAATTCTTCCAACTTATCATTCCCTGTCAACATTGTAAATTAATTAGCTCAGATCATTAACTCACTAACCAAAGGAAATAGGCTTTCCTGTAATCTCACTCCCTCATCAAAACCTTTCATAATCTTTACCATCTCTTAATTTTTTTTAGGCTTTTCTCATGGAAATGGTCTTTGTAACTTGAGTTCAGTCAAACCATCAATATTCATGAAGGAAACAAACTTTTTCCAGTTATAAACACTTCAGTATCCAAGAACAGAAATCCAAATATTCTTCAGTTCATTTAAAACTGTTAAAATTACCCCCTGTGCAACACTAATTGCTTACCTAAAAGTATTGAAATTATCCAAATACTGTACAACTATCAACATCCCATTACTGAGTGCTAGACCATAATTAACAATTTCACATTGTACAGTTATCCTGGGTTACCGTAAAATGGTTACATCTCGTGCTCCAAACTGAGTTAAAATTTAATTTTAATTATATGAACTATTTATGCACCACCAACAGGAGACCTCAATATCAACAATATTGGATTATCACTTACTTCACAGAAACAGGAACCTTTCTCATTTCTGTTATAGACATATTAATGCAACAGTAAAGGATCACGAACAAAGAAATGCTAACTCCACCTCACTTAATACTTATAAACACAAAATTAGAGCAATTGCAATTATCATAAAATTCCAACAGTCAACTCACTAACACACACCAAGGAGAATTGAAACTTGCCAACAATACCTGTTTGTTGCCCACACATGGAGCATTCTGTAGATTATTAATGATGCCTAGCAGCTCAGAGGCTGAGCTCATGTACACCACATCAGCTCAGTTCATGCTGTCTGAATGGTTTTTCATAGAAAATAATACGTTGAAGGGCACAGGCACATAACTTTACAATGTGGTAAAAAGTTAAAACAAACAACGTATTCCTGTGTACTTTTATATAGCATGCAGGAAGAAAATGGAAAAAAGAAAAGGATTATTGAAATCTGTTATGAATTGAACTGCAGAAGATATTATTGCTCCAACACTTCAAGCTATGTGATGATTTCAGACGTACAGTTAGGGGAGCAGAGATGTTTATCTTGACCATCTGCCACGACTTTCAGTGTTATACATTGCTTTGAACAGACCTCCAACTCGCCCCAACAAGTCAGTAGTGGTTTCAAGGATGCCATTAGGTTAGCACCAGCTGTTTCAAAAACTTAATATGTGTAAAAATTAATTGGATTTGTGTTTAAACTTCATGCATGATAACCTGAGGCTACATGGTGTGTACCAGTTTAACTTGAGGAAAGAAACTCTATACACTCCTCCAGCAGTGACCTCTCACGCTTCAAAGATTTTCCTTCAGGTTTAAATAAAAGAAACAAATGGGCAAGATAGTAATTAACGTCCACAAATACTAACCTTACTTAGACTTCAAAACATTTTTTTACATGCTTTCACACAGGCTGTAGTGAATGTATGGATGACTTAAGACCTAACCTTGCTATTTAGAGATGTTTAGTATGACGTGCAACCAATAAATAACAAAAGATGTAAAAATTTTACAGTTATATCAAATGCAGATCTGTTCAAAATCTGACATTCAGGTTTTTTTTTGGTGAGCGCATGTTAATTCAGTTCACACAAAGTAAAAGGGCCTGTATTTTGAGGTTCCCCTGATGACTCCAAATATTAAGCAGTCCTTGCAACATGCTGCCCCCAACTGTCAACTGCCGGCGGAAAAATTGTTTCTCTCTAATATTCACTGTTCAAAGACATTGTTTCAGGAATGTTTCATAACACCTCAGAGTCTGAGATGTTTCAACTTGCTTAATCAGATTCAAGTAGTAGTACTTTATGGAGAAGAAATATACAGTATGTCAGCATCACCTATTGATGAACGATCTGGAGCTTTCAATGTTAAATGTGTGTAAAGCTGCTGTTAATGGCACCTCCTGCTTCCCACATTCATCAAACTACTTTCTACACAATTCCTTTTTTTAACACAATTGTACAAATTTCTAATAGCGTGGTTCAGTCTCCAACATCTTCACTAATTAACTATTTAGATATTGAAGAAACAATAGTGGAAGACAGTGCTTCCTGGAGCCTGAGATTTAGAAATTTCCTTTGTGGGCTTGATTACCAAACTAAAGATTCAGTCTTTCATTTTCATTTAAAATAAATACTGGATCTTAGATCCCATCTAAATATGTGTCTACTTGCCCACTTTGGTTCTGCTTTCGATATACCTCTGCTCTTCTATCAGATGACAGCATACAAAATAAATAATTAATCTTTGTGCGAATTTTAAAACGCACCTTGTAGTAAAATGAAAACAGCGAGAAAATGGATTATTGAGTGAAAGGTAGCTCTTGATATGGAAAGTTGACTAGTCGATGATCAGGGAAGGGGAAAAGTGCAGAATTTTTTTTTCCCAGCTTTCTTCAATATCAATACACATGGCTCAAATTTTTCAAGGTATACCCAAGTGTGAACTGTATGGTTCAGGAAGCTGAAACTTTCCCAGGGTTTCAACAAAGGTGATCATAGTGGCCCAACAAATAGTATTTCTTGCTCTCGGAAATCCGGAAGAAAATCAGCCAATTTTGTGGCTGAGCAGACTTGACTTAATTGCTGTGTGTTTCTTATAAAAATTCTTGGTCTTCTACAATAAATCTGATTATAACAAAGTATATTTATAAACTGAAAATAAATTATTACATGGGACACTAGTGTACTGAAACAAGCTGTTTACTGTTTTCTGGTACATATACTTTATTTTAAAATGTTGCAGTTAAGCTTGCCAAGCCAGCTGTTTGTCATTCATAGGTCCTTGTTGGAAGCAAATTGTTCTATAATTTCAGTATGTCTGCTATGTGACAATCTCACCAAATTCATATAATTTTAATGAGAAGATTGAGGTCCGTTACTTTAATTTTAAAAATTAGCTATTGACTGTACTAGCTGCGTCTCCCTTAAAAGCAGTGAATAATACCACTGTTTAGCCTATAAAGGTTAAAAAAATGTTTCATTATTTACAGGGTGTCCTACTATACTGATCAGTAGAAATATACGGCACAGTCTCTGGAACAGGTTCCAAAGTTTTTTTTCTGAACAGGGCTACTTTGTGTTTATTTGTTTTGAAATCAGCTCCATTTCAACCATATGTCATGATCCGATTAAAAGAACTTGGATCATTATAGCACCTTCTCATGTCCTCAGGATGCCCAAATTGATTTACAGCCAGTTAATTACTTTTGAACTGTAGCCACTGTTGCTTCGTGGTTAAACAATGCCATCAATTTCCACACAGTAAGGTACTCAAACTATAAGGTGAATAAACGATCAGAGGATGTTCAGTTTTTTTCATTTCCTTGGTTCAAGGAGGAGTTTCGGGCACTCCGTTTAGCAGTAATAGAGGATCATTAACATGAGAGTGGGCCTTGGTTTAAATCTTATCTAAAAGTTAGTGACTGGAAAAATGCAATTACCTACTCAAAGCCATTCCTGTTTTCAGCCTACATTCTGTTCTGATTGTGCAGTAGTATTCGAATCCACAACTTCTGACTCCTACAGATTCACGTTTTAGGTACAGAAACTGCAGCTCTCAAGTTTCATGACAAGGACAATGCAGTGATTTGAATTCAAAGGGGTGATTCATCACTCTGAAAACAAATGTTAAGAATGTGGATTTAGATTCAGCCAACCGTGCTATGTACATGTGCTCAAATTTCTCTCCTTCCTAACAATAGAAGCTTTATTGCACTAATATTGGAGCACTTGGGATATTTAACATCTTGTATATCACCTCAGAGCTTCTATTACAGTGAGCAGTCAATGCTGGTTCAAGTACTTACATTTCTGTTTCTGGAACAAAAGCTATACTCTGATGTTGAGGACTAACTGAGGTCAGTGGGAATATTAAAGTGTAATTCTAATTATAGAAATAATGATAACCTAAAAACAACACAACAGAATAAATTGCTGAAATATTTTTGATAAACAAAAGAACTTCAAATCAATTCAAGTGAGCAAAAGCCACATATTAGTATTCTATTAACTGCATCTGCTTATAAAGTCTGCTGTCAGTCACATAAAGACAATCTACTAATTTAGGACCTTCGCAAAACCACTTTGATTTGATCTCTAAGAAACAATTACATTAAGTATGCTATTCAAAATTTATGAAACATCTCACTTTGAACAGTGGGCGAGGAGAGAGAAATGAATGAGTTACTCGGGGCTGAATTTTCATTTTCAACTCCATCCTGCCATTGGAAGGAAACTTGGGTGGGTTGGGATTCCACAAATGCCAGCACTTGGGACAGTGTTTGAGGAGGCATCCAATCAATTTTCCACCTCTGGGAGCTCTGTCCAATTAAATAAATCCAATAGAAGGCCCTCCACCAGCGAGGGATCAGAAGCCCACAATCAGAAAGGCCCTGCTTGCTTACACAGCAGTAACTGTCCACAGTGGGTAATTTAGTGAGCTGGATCACCTACCACTGATGTGTGGGTATCCTTCAGCCAAATTATATATATAGTTGAGGTGTAGCAAAAGGCTAGAGAGGAGGAATTAGAAAGAAAATGGTTGAACTTTAAGGTGCTAAGTTAGCAGAACAGTCGAGAGGCATCTGAAGTTACTGAGGGAAGCAGGGGTAGAAACTGAGGTGACACTGGGCACAATCTGCTAATGCTCCCCTTACAGGGGTTGTGCCAGAGGACTGGAGCCTTGCACCTTTGTTCAAAAATAATGCAAGGCTAAACCTAGGAACATACCAATGGTTTAATCTCATTGGTAGGAAAGCTTTTAGAAGTAGGCATTTTGTCCCAGATTTACTGTCACCTGGAGAAATGTGGATTAATTAAGAAAATTCAGCACAGGGCAAATCATGTTTAACTAACTTGATTGAATTGTTTGATGAGTTATCAGAGGTTTGAAGTGGTAATGCTGTTCATGTAGTTTTCCGAAAGATATTGGATACAGTAGCATATAACAAACTGGTCAGCAAATTTTAAACCCATGGATAAAAAGTACAGTGCCAGCACAACACAGATACCCAGCCGGTTGAGTGTCAAATGACAGAGTCTAATGGCAAACGGTTGTTTTTCAGACTGGAAAAGTTTATACAGTTAGTTTCCCTCAGTACTGCTTTTCTCAATCTGTGTTAATAACCTAATCTTGGGCATGGAGGATGCAAATTCAGAATTTGAAGATGAGAAACTTGGAAATGTTTTGAGAGATGGATATGGATTGACTTCAAGAAGACATACCTTGGCGGAGTGAGAAAGCATGTGACAGATGAAGGTCATGGCAAGAAATGTGAAGTCATGCACGTTGGCAGGAACAGTGAAGAAAAGGAATAGGAAATTATTGATATGATTTTTGTGGGAGTGCAGGAGCAAAGTAATCTGGGGTGCACGTGCACAGATCATTGACAGTAGCAGGACAGATTGAGAAAGTAGTTAATATGCCGAGGAGGTCCTGGGTTTTATAAGTGGAGACATGGAATACAAAAGCAAGGAAGTTATGTGAACTTTTATAAAATATTCCATCTGCCTCAGCTGGCATATTTTGCTAAGCTCTGAATACCACACTTCAGGAAGAATGTGACAGCATAATGGTGAGGACATAAGAAAAATTGCAGAACCTTTGCAGGCGTGAGGGAATTCTGTTTCGTTATTAGATTGACAATTTGGAACTCCCCAAAGAAGACTCAGAAGAGATTAGATAAGTGAGGAGTCTCCACAAAGTAAATGGGAAGAAACTATTTCCGTCAACAGAAAGATTAAGAATCAGCGGACATCCAACTTGCAGGTAAAAAACCTGGGAAAAACATATTAACTTGTGAGTGGTTAGAATCTCAAATGCGTGGTTTGAGGGTATGGTGGAGGCAACTTAAAGCATTGTTTTCAAAAGGGCATTGTATCTCCATTTAAAGAGAAAAGATTTGCAAATGGGAAGGATTTGGAGAGGGATTACTGAGTTGCTGTCAAAGAGCTGGCAATGACATGAAGGGCTGAATAACATTTTCATGTTGTAACTGTTATATAATGTTATGGATCCTTTCATGATATGGTGCTTATTCCAAGATTGAAAAGATCCAAACCACAAGTTACATTAGAGGTCCTGTGTTACGGTGCTTTCATATGACAACAGCATATTTGTAATATGATGCCCTTTAAAAATGTCTGCCATGTTATATTGGACATGTTCACTTTGACGACTAGTTGTTCACAAATCATGAAGTTTTATAATTCAGCATTGGCATTCTTTAATTGAATTATAGACTATAGGAATTCATTCTGTATCTTTATTTACACTTCGCAGTCCTCACGCAACTTCTATTAAAGATGACGTACACTATCATAATGGCTTTATAAAAAAATTATGAAGATTAGATCTTGCCAATGTATTCAGTGTAGTTATTTAATTTTAGGGAATCTGCTTTAATTCACATAACAGATTAAACCTATTTAGGATCACATCAGAAATACTGGATTTAATTTGTCTTGTAAATTTGCTGATAACTGTACATTATGCTTATTTTTACAGACCATTATTTAGACCATCAAACACAGAGACAACAATAATCAGTAGAACATTTGTTCATCTGGATGATTTTGAGTGTTTAGTGGGGAATATGTAACACTAGAACTTACTTTAATATTTACTTTAAAGACCTAATTCGGCAGTAAATTGCAATTGGTTACTATGTAGATTTAAAGCAAGAAAGAGCTATTTCACATAGGTCAATGTGTTAAAACTGCTTTGTTTTCTATACAGGAGCTTGTAAAGTCAAATTTGAATAAAGTTGTGAAATTTCACAGAATAGTGGAGCAGAGAAGGAGACCTTTCTTCCCCTTGTCTATGCTAGTTCTTTGAACTAATTATGGAATATTTTTGAAAGACTGACAAATTATTTAAAAAGCGGAAAGAATTAGAGAACTCATTTTTAGGTTTAAATTGTTCAAAATGGGTAACTAGGGAATCAGCTGGTGGTTTTCAGATCCTATTATATTCCACATTTGTTCAATTATATAATCCAATTCTGTACTTTGGCAGTGATTTTTAAAGGATTTCAGATAGGAAAAAATATCCAAACTATATGAATTCATCAGTAAATCCATGATCACAGTTTGTCTGATAGAGATTAATTAGATTCCAGAGACTCCCACAGCATACACTGTGTCAAGCATATGAAGCAACACTGTGCGCCAACAAAGACAGAGCACTGGGGTAATAACAATACAGGCATTGTTGCAGAACAAACACATTCTGCACACAAGTTCAGCGATAAAAACAAGTTTATGCATATTAGGTTAAAGGTCTGGTTTTATTTAAATCCCAGATAGTTAGCAAGGTTAATTCCTTGTTTTGAATTGTTGTATCAAGTTCATATTTTCTCTTACTAAAAAGTAAGAAAATTATCTCAATTCTAATTGTCATCTTCCCCGAGATTGTCTGGTGTTCCTGGATTAGAAAGGTCACTTAGTCTCCCGAAATCACCAAGTGACCCATTTTGCATTATCTGGTTCGTAATTCCACATTAACATGCTGATTAAGGTTCACTTACATTCGCTGCAGCACTACTGCAGAGTGCACACACACATTGTAATTGAAGTTCCAGCGCACTGTGGCTTCACTGCCAGCAGCACCACAGGTAGTTGCCTGCAGCAGTGATCAACATTTAGGATGCCTACTGATTTTCACTCCACTCATAACCCCTCATGCTTCACTTGTCACCTCAATCACCTCCCACTCACTGCTCCTTTAGTCAACTGTCTCACTGCCCCACTCGCAACATTTGAGCCCTCGTCAGCAGGAAGAGAGTGGAAGCAGAACAGTAAAAGCTGCTGCAAATAGAGGCAGTAACCATGAGCGTCAATGGTGATGACAGCAGCATCCAATTCTTGTTTCAGTGCAGTGGAAGAGATCGTGTTAATGGTATAATGTTTTCATGTGGAATAACAAACTAAAAGTGTTCTTGATACCTGTCTAATATATTTGTCAAAAAAAATTACTTCCATATTTAGACAAAGCTCCTTGTGAAATTGAAAGTGCCAATATAAAAACGGATGGAATCAAATAGTGCGCAAGAGCGGCAGATTTTCAAAACCCTAATAGTGTCATTTTGAATTGCAGGTCCACAAGGACCTGTTGGCCCTCCTGGATCATCAGGTAAAATTACAAAAAATACTTTTTAAACTACCAGCTACTACCAATATTTTCTTGTCAGTATTTTGATATTTAAACACAAATTCTGCAGAATATTACCAAAGGTTAAGGTCCGACATTTACAGATAAAATTCCACATAATTTCCAACCCATTTCTGTTTTGTTTTAAGAAAAGGGTTTAAAATTTTCATGTGACTTTCAAAACTTTTCATTCTTGGGCCACCTCTATCCATGCCACTCAACACAGCAATTCCTGCAGCTACTAGTCTGTTGAGTTAATCTTTTATCTATTCTTTTAATTCCCTTATTCATGGTTGAAGCCTTACGCTCTTATATCCTGGTGGCTCACCCAGTAACCACCCTATCTTCCTTCCTTACATCCGACGCTCCGCACCACCCCCCAACTGCAAATTCTAACATTGTTAAGGCCAAAAAGACTGGAATGGTTACGGCAGACAGACGGTTCACCATTCATCGTCGGATCTGGCTGGACTATGAAAGGTGCTTTCAGAGTCAGCTTTATCCTTCCAAAGCTGTACATTATTCCAGCAGCATTATAGAATGCAGAGGTATTTCTTTGCTTCTCTTTAATAAAAATGCTGCCTTGGATGCCTCTCTCAAACTCCTTTATGGCCACAATTCCAAGAAGTTCATGAACTTGAGACTATCCATGTAACTTGCCTGTGCTGCTTCCTTCTCCAGCAATAGCATGGCCTTGCTCACTTCTCTCCCCAGTCCAAAATTTTGATATTTTTCTAATACTCTTGTGCAATCCCAATTTCCAATCACTCTACCATTTGCAGCTACTACCTCAACTACTCAAAGATCAAAGCTCTACGTCTTTCCTATATGTTTCTGCCATGAAGGCACTTCTTTAATATCTACCACGGCAACCAGGTTTTGTTTATCAACAAATATCTTCTTGCATCACTCTGTGACACATTTTTCTTTACAGCACTTTGTAAAGTGTCTTGGGTCTTCTTGCTATATTAAAGCCACTATGTAAAAGGTTAGTTAACTGGAAATTTAAACTAACGGCACAACAAATCATGAACTAAATAGGGAGTTCTTGTCTTTTCTTTTTGCCTATACCCATTGTGAATTGTTAATGGTAGAAAAAAAAACTAAGGGAGGTGAAAGCCACTTTCATAAAGCAACAGCACATTCGCATGTTTATGCCATTCATATAGCTAAATATAATTTAGCTGTTATAAAATTTTAACCAAATTCCGTACTGTCACGTTGCTACACTTGAGCGGAGCCAATACTCGTGCTTCTTCCAGTAACTCCTGGGACAAACCTATTCCTTGCTTATTTAAGGATCAGGTTGGCTTGTTATAATTATAACAAGATCCCTCAGATTTAAAGAGACACCTTTTGTTCTATAATGTTTACCGTTCAGACTAGTGCATTACTCATAGACAGTAGTTTATATATGATATATCCTGACTGACTTTTGGTTATGCCCTTCCTTATATCTATTCTTGACTTTGGTTAAGCCTTTCCTTGTATCTATTCTCCCGCTTTCCATCCCTTTGCATCTGGTTCCATGCAGTGCTCAGATATGATTTCCATTTCAAAGCATGATGTACGTGAGAATTGTTTGATACTTTCTCTTTACACTTTTAAACACATTGTGTACCCTCCTGTCCCTCATGAGGAAATCTAGAAACAGAGCAATTTAAGACAGGAATATAGAGGAATTTCTTTGCTGGACTTTTGAATGCATTCAGAGCTGAGCTAGACAGTTTTTTGATTTACAAGGAACTCGAGGGTTATTTGGGGGATGGCTGGGGTTAGGAAAATGAAGACTACAATCCAAGCAGCATGCTCTTATTGAGTGGCAGCTCAGGCATGATGATTCAAATGCCTTACCCCTGCTGTTTCTTGTGGGCCCAAATCATCCTTTTGGAGATGGGACATGTGTCAGGACACTTCAGAATACTTGAAAAGCCATAGCAATGTAAGGTTAGAGCCAAATGCTGAGAAACAGGGCCTGTTTCCACACTGTAGGGATTCCATAAAATGGGATCAGAGTGGCTAGGTGTTTGGTGCCCAGCACGAATATGCTGGGCCAAAGAATACTACAACACAGAAAGAGCTGTATGACTCTACATGTCTAACGCACAGACATACAGAGGAATCCCCTGGTGAGTTTAAATTTCTGATGAGCAGAATCCTCGCTGCCTGGGACCTGTCACAAATATTTCTGACTCTGAAATCAGAATGATCAATTGAATAAGATCCATGGAGCGTACCTAAATATTGACCCAGAAACTGTTAGAGTATTTAACACATGATTTAACTGCTGAATAACTTCACAACTAACCACTCCAATCACCTCCCCACCCCAACTGAATATGATTGCTCATGCCATAAACATAGGGCGTACCTTATGCTGCGCTGGCTGGACTTAGGCTGGAGACTTGGCACTCCTCAGCTCTCCTCCAACTGGGATCAGAAGAATCTGAAACAAATGGGCAGTATCATCAGGTCAGGAGCAGCAATGCTTGTTGCTAACCAAAGATCTAGGCCAATGTATTACACTCAAAGATTTTCATAAGGATATGTTTGAATTCTGCTAAAACCTGCAGAATAGACGAGTACACAGCAGGAAAGTCGTTCATCTAATAGCAAAAGCCGAGAAATAACACAGCCTTTCTTTATCAAGGACAATTAATTCATTCCCAACATCCTAAGTTTACAGGCAATTTTTCTAATTTTAGTATGACAGCTATTGTGCTTCAGTTATATGCGAATAGTTGATTACTTTAGCGCTAAATCTTCATTGTATACTTTACACCATTTTGAATAGAATATCATCCTGCAAGAATATCCATGTGGTGTGTTAACTCATCCTCTTGAATACATCTCCAAGATATGGTATAAAAGGTGGCTTTTAGGATCAGAAACAAATATCTGTTCAAGTAGAAAGTGTGTGTTTGCTGAAGTCAAGACAACTAAAATCTTCGAAATGAAAGCATCCTTTCCAGCTGGCAGGATTTTATATTCAGTAGTTTACCACAGTGTCCAGTTTTCTTAGTTAAAAAATGGCACCGGGCCACAGGTTCCTGCTTCAGCAATTACCAGACCAAAGTATTATCCTCCATTAATGAATGGGAGGAAGATTGTGGGCTGACTAGCGCAGAAGCAAAAAAAAACCCAGCCACAATTTATTCACATGCTGTAGTCATATCAACATAGCTGTACAAGAGGGTCTTTGCATGAGAAAGCAACAGCACTACTTCTGTAGGAACTATATTGAATGCAGAGGTATTTCCTATCTGAACTTTGTTCTAATTTTTGAATTTGGTGCATGTATTTAAGTTAGTGTGAATAATGAGAGCCAGCAAACATTTTCCTTGCTAAATGTGCTAAGCTTCACTTCAGATTCCTACTATATGTTTGTGTCCATCTGAAATCGAGAATGATCAAAATTTAACTGCATTGGTCAAAAGATAAACAGTCCAGTTGTGTACAGCTCAAGTCCACTTCAAAAGGACAGTGTTTTAATTCTTTATTCCAACCACATCTCATGATTCTCAATACAAGGAGCCTCAGGGTCACTTCATGTTATAGAATTGATTTACCTACGATTAAGAGAAGCACAGTTCAAGTTAAAATCATTCAAACAGTTGGTTGAACACTCCCAACATAGAAAGTGCTTTGGACAGATTCTTTCCATCACAAACATTTCCTGTACTGGCAGTAAGCAGCTGGCCAGGTTTTATTTTTCCTTGATAAAAATCAGCAAGTTTTATTTATCCCAAGACTGCTTTCACAAAATAGATTCAATATGCATGACTGTTTTCCATTATTGAACACTGCTGTGAATGTTTAGTCACAAATTACATCATAGGTTTTCATGTGGATTTTCAATTAAAATAGTAAAATCAGCCAATTCCAAGTCCTTTTTTTGTGGCAATGCATTTTTCTTAAGTGTCCATTGATTATAAGTTTTATTTACAGGATTTCCGTCCTTTGCAAAACATGTTACATTTTCTGTGGGTCTGACTGAAAAGCCGTTCCCTGCTGATAACGGTGTTGTAAGATTCAACAAAGTTCTCATCAATGATGGAAGTCACTATGAGCCCCGCACAGGTATCGTATCATTTGACACAATTACAGTTTTTTTTTAATTGATGCTGTGGTCTTTGGCATAAAACCCTTTGCAGACTGCAGAGCCGAAACCACTTCTGTGCAGCAAATTATTGAAATTCATAAAACTTGTCCTTTCTGAGATTGATGTATAGCGTGCACAATCCACAGCAGCACTGAGATGCGTTCCCACCTTTTTGCCATTTGTTGCTCAACAGGCAATTAGAAATAAGGATTAAGATAGCACACTTTCCATGGTTCAGCCCTCCACCAGCACAGATGGGTTTGAAATACTGTCTGGAGATATTACGTACAGGACTAATTTCTGAGCACAATATAATGCTAAATTTGCTGATAACTTATTTTTCCTACATGTTACCAGCCCGTGGAGAAAGTACAGCATGCTCTTATTCTGATCTAGCAGATTACTTTAAAAGTGTAAATTAAGAAATTGGACTAAAGTTAGAAAATTTACCCTGTTGTGTGTCATGTCAGTCCCTAACCTAGTATAGTTGAACAGCAGTCAGTTGAAAAACATGCTCCTCCCTCTCTGACGCACAACTGAACACTAAATGAGATCCGATAACTAGTCCATCCACATATTTAACAACAATTGCTACTTCCTAAAGGTCAGTGATATCTCCACTTATTTTGAAGTGCATAATTGTATTAATTCAACTTGCAGTCTCACAGCAATAAAACATAAATTATATGTTTGGTTTACTTAAATTAACTGATCACACAGAAAAAATAGCAAAAGCCACAGTTGTTGCCCAGCTGAACAGTGAAAGCTCAATAAACTCTCCCCAGTACACGGAATGGAGCGATGCCAATATCGTTTACCAACTGCTTATCCTTGGGGAAGCCAAGTTCATAGTTCTTTCGAAGAGTAATTCTGAAACTGCTCAAATGGAATAAAAACAGTAAATTATACATATGCGGTTCCACAAGTTATTTTTCAAATTACATTGGCTTCATTAACTTCTAAAATCACTGGGGATACTCCATGCAGGTGAGTAATGAAGAACCACATTAGGGGAGTTTAATTTAAGTCATTGCCTAAAGCACAGAATAGGGAACCGTCTGCTGTACGTTAGCTCTGTGAATTTACTCCCTCTTCCTGTATGGTTTCTGTCTTCAATCCAAGCATCCCAGGTAATTGTACTTCATCGTGCTATTGCATTCCTTATCAGCTGACATAATTTTAATTTCACCTGGTTGTTGTAACCAAAAACTATTCCTATATTGCTTCATTTCCCTGCAAGTCTTCCTGTTTATAGTGGTCTGTAGTCTAAAATATTGTCTGAAATTTTCTTTACCAAAATTATACAACTCAACTTAATTGTGATGCAACCACTTCCATTGCCTGACAAGTGATTGATTTGTTAAATATACATTGACAAGATATTTAGTTGGCTATATATAAATATAGGTTGATCTCATGTAAAAGTTGACTCCAATCAGAGTATTGGCCAAAAAATTCATTTTTCATATATCACAATGTATAGGACAGTCCCTGACCTTTAACCAAAAAGCCCAAAATTAAACATATCAACTGAATGCTGCTTAAGTCAAGCTGACCCTGGTGCAAACTCGCTGATGGAATCATAGCTTAGCTACACTGAAGACTGTTAGTTCCTCACGTCTGCACATCTCAACACCAGATGTTGAGGCTACCACCAGTGTACATTGTGATGCTATCAATCGTGCCCTCAAATATGGCAAGCTGGTATCAAGGATGGAATGGCACAGACACAATCCAGCTCAGAAGTGATATCAATGGGATTATGGAGCAGTCTAATAATTAGCTCCAGTTATTAAGCAGTAGCTAGAGAATTCAAGGAAGCTTTCTACACAACTTCTATAGACAAATACCCAGGAACTAAAGTGCAAACACAGAAAATAAACTTCTATGGACAAACAGGATTGAGGAGATCTGATTTGGAATCAATGTTAAATCATGAAGAATAACAAAATATCCAGTACACCTAGACAATGACTATTTGTGGAATATACTGTTGATTAAATCATCAGTACAGAAGAGTATGATGTTGATGATCCACAATGATGCCATTCAAAAAGCTGCTCAGTTTTTTTCTGAACTGTGTAAATTGTAAATGGCTTTTGTTTTTCATGGATTGATAAATTTAATAAAATTTAGACTACAGAAATTAACTAATTGACTCTATGTTGGTTAATATTTATTGACAAATTTTAGTTATAAAAATAATTTCAAACTCAGTTGCTGTGGTGGAAGCTGGTTGAAGCAGATTCCAACATATTGACTATGATTGCAAGGCGATGGGAAAGGATTTCAACTTCTCCAAAAATAAAATGTTATTCTTGTAAGAGACAAACTGTATGACTAGGTTAGTTTCAGCATTTATATTTGGGTAAGAGTTGGGTTTCTAAATCAGTAATTTCATACTTAGTACCAAGAAGTTCTTTACCACCCAAACAGCTTGCTTTCAACAACTCATCTGATGACCTTAACTGATTGCTACCAAATGCCTTTTTTCAAATGAAAAAACAAGAACTTGAGAATGATGACCGCACTGTTTTTGAGCAACGAGCTGTCCTGTTTACGGAGAATTGGTCCAGCATTGCCACAACATTAAAATCATCATGCTTGCATTCAAGTCATTCTGTGACCTTGCCCTCTACTAGCTATGATTCTAACGTGAGATACTGGAGATCTGAAGTAAAAGTAGAAAATGCTGGAGAAACTCAGAGTCTGAAAGCACGTTGAGAGAAAAACAAAGTTAATATTTCTAATCCAATATTACTCTTTCATTCCAAAAAGTGTTTTGCTGTACTCAAAACATTAACTTTACTTTTCCCTCCACAGGCCTTCTGAGTTCTTCCACTCTAGAATTAGAAGTAAAAATGTGTTACGCATTCCTAATTTCCCTGTTACAGCTGCGTCTTCAACTGCCTTAGCACTAAATTATGGAATTTCCCTAGCCCCATCACCCAGTCTCTAAATCACTTCCTGTTTTGTGCTCCTGAAACATCTCTTTGCTCAAGGTTTGGTCACCTGCGGAACTATGTGGCATGGTGTCCAATTAAAGCCACTTAAGGTATTTTGTAAGTTGCTGTAATATTTTATTCTCTTTGAATGTTTTTTGTCTAAAATTGCACTCACCAGAATTATTTGTTTTGCAGGTATATTTACTGTTCCCTACAGTGGGCAGTACTTCATTAGTGCTATACTGACTCCGCAGAGAAATGAACGCATTGAGGCTGTGCTGACCGTATCCAATGTAAGTGTTGCACAAGTGGACACAGCAGGGTACAGGACTGAAGTATTAGAAATTGCTGTGGACAAAATTGAGAATCATTCTGGAGGTGGTCTTGCAGTGTTCAGTCTAATGCTGAATCTGAAAACTGGTGACGAAGTGAGTGTTGTCGTCATGTCAGGAAAATTAGCTTACACAGGAACAGATGAGTTACACTGCACGTTTAGTGGTGTTCTGCTAAATGATTCACAAATGCACAGTTGACAAAGCGCAGGTGAATTATGAGAGCAGCTAGAATTGAAGGAACTGGCCAATATCTGATTTTAAAATGCTTCTTGTCGAGCAAACAGTGAACTAACTGGAAATATTAATTTCAAATCGAAGCATTTAGCAGACTAAACCACACTAGTCAAAATGGTCTGTGGATAGTAAATATTTTTTTTAATCAGGCACCACTAAGCAAAATACAAATTTGGTTTGCTGCCTTTTCAATTAAGTATGCTCACAACTTCAGAAAACAACAGCTTCAGATCATTGCCTTTGATTATGCTTATATTAACCCTTTGAGAACCAGGGAAAAATATTGATAACTGTTTTAAAAATTTAGGAACAATGATTTAGGAAGGGTTCATTGCTTTTGTACATATTCTATTTTGTAATACATTTCCAGAAATTTACAATTTTATATAGTTAATGCAAAAATACACTTGTACTTAGAAAGCTTAAAGTCTCCAAGCTCAAAGGGTTAATAGTTTAAGGATTTTATGTAGCATCTTCAGAGAAATGCCCCAGTCAGTACCCGTTTAAACTCATGATTTTTCTTCTCTCTCAAAGAAAGTGCCTCATAAAATAATAAAATGCACCATACTGAATAACATCAAGTGCAATCTGATGCAAGATGAGTACCGGAGGGGTTGGTGCTCAAATATTGTGCATTAGTTAGATGATCTGTACTGCAACCATCACGGCTCGTCAATCTGTTCATCAGGATGTAAGCTACCATTAGCCAATTAGCCATTATATTAGGCAATAAAACCAGAGTGTATTTTATGCATAATAGCAAAAGTATTGACTCAGGTAGCATAAAACATCCATTTAAATGCCAGTGTTATTTTGTAAGTGTAAACTTCAACTTAATTCTTCTCTGGAAAATCTGTTAATTGACTTTCATCCTAAATATTGGCCAATTTTGTCATGAAACAATCCACAAAATCTTGTGTCTTCATCATTGTATTTTTCATACTAAAATACAGAGATTCAGACAAAAAAATGTACAGCAATGAAAAGCATCATCTAGGGTCAGTACTCCTAAATATTCATCAAATTCATGAGAGCATGACAGTGTGAATGGGTGTGTGCGCAGAAGAATTACAAACTTACACCTAGTTTGCTAACCTTTATCCTCTGGTTTAGTTGTCTTCAACAATGAAATGACACTGAACATTTGATAAATATATATATTCTTTACTTTATATTTATCCATTCGCAAGTCCAAGAATTGAACTTTCGAATGGATCTATAAAATTCACAGTTTTATGCCAGGATTAAAAATTTAAATCAACACAGAACATGTCATTTAAATGAATAGTTGTGAAAGGTCCAGGATGGTTTTGTGGACGAGAGTATTTAATTGAAATTAGCTTTGTACAAGAAAAACTTTCAGATGCAGATTTTGAATAGACAAATCTTTGATCAACTGATTTGGTATTTTGGGAAAGACATCCCTTATTCAAGATAAATCATCGACTTGCCATATTTGTAGTAATTTAAAACAGTTTGTCGCAAAATGCATTAAAATGAGAAAAGTATAGTTGTTTATCATGTTTAGTAATAAATACTAGCATTACATTGCAATTCTTACTTTGTAGCTGATATTGAAGAACTGTTCAACGTATGAACTTGAAGTCCTCTTGTTTTGTATATTAGTGTACATCTTTGAACATATGGAACTAAACTTTGTGAACAGCAAGTAATGGTGCTATTTTCTGTAAATTAAATACACATTTTCTACTGTTTAATTTAAATGTTTACAATAAACATATGGTTTGAAATTATATGTGTATGTATTCTAATGGAATCAAATTATTTTCGCATTTAAATTTCATGCATAAGTGCACTTGCTAGTTTAGTGGATAAAAACATGTTGGTATAATACACAAGAAGGGTCACCATGTTTATTCTGTACTTTATCATGACATATGACTGATGTAACCCAAAAAAGTTGTGTGCTTCTCAAGGGTGTGAATTACCATTGCAACGAAAAGAAACAATTATTTGTTACCATTGACTTAGAGACCGATAAAGTTTAAAAAGAAATTCAAACTTTCAATCAATAGTTGAAACGGATGACTTGATAAGATTCACATTTTAAAACTTTTATTGTAACAATTTACTGAAAGCATTATTTACTACATGCTAGTTCCTTTTAGTAGGTGACCTGAACTTTAAAACTCAGAGGAATGTTCCATTTTACACACAATACACACCACACCCTCTACAGATTTGCAGTCCTTACAACAAGCAGCAGTTCACAGTCACTTCTAGATTCTAATAAGTTCATGTTTCCCTGTTTCACTGAGTAATAACTTTAAGTGGCTGTCTCCAGTAAAGCCTGATCCAATATTTCTTCTTCCCCACGGCAAAACCAGCATTGATCTCCGGGATTCTTCAGATGACCACAAAAGACATCTCTTTAACTTGAATTATGTGCCGCTCACATCTGTCATTGGTACCTCGTGAACAGCCTGCGACATCATCCCTCTGCTGACCATAGCAAATGGTGTTCTCTACTCAATTCTGCAAGAAAGCCTCAAGTCAACAAGCATTTAGTATGAGCACAGCTGCCCCTGCCTATGCTTTGCTCCTTGCTTAGTCAGTCCATTGACTAAGTCAGGCTTATTGCCAGGCAGAATTCACATCCCTTCATTTTAACTGAAGTTTAAAGATAGTCCAAAACATTTTATAAATTTCAGATTTCTAACATTTGGAACATCAGAGTATTGGGGTAAATGTAAATGTAGATAATGCAAAAATGATGGATTAAAAACAAAGTTAAAATCATTTGTAATTAGAATATGAAAATAAGCAAGTAGGATTCTTTCAGGTGCAGCCTTGCTGGTTATGCATTTAAGTAAAGATGGTAACTCTGATGCTAATTGGGCAGTTCCAGATGTTGCATTGCTGCAAAGTAACTGCTGTGGCAGTAACAGAAAACATGCGACACTCACCCTGGAACCAAACCAGAGAGAAGTTAGGAATGAATTCAGAAATATTATCCAGTTATAAAAGAAAGGTACTTTGAACAATAAGGCAGAGCAGTTTAGAGTCTAGGAACAAAACCAATACCAACTTCCCTTTCTCAAAGGTGGCAACAAAATACATCCAGCTTCTTGTATTAAAAGATGACTATCAAATGTATAATCCCATCTGTTGACTAGTACTGAAAGGTCCACTGTAAACGTGTATATCGTTCTTGCCTATGGCATTCACGGACATACTGTTTTTCTGTTACATGTTTTGCCAAGACAGTAATCCAGTATTAACATACCTGGCACACGTCCAAACAGAACAGGTTAAGTTGTATATGTCTTGTTGCCAGCAGATTTCCTTTCCATTGACTTACATCACAACATCTGAAAAACACTGAACTGTCAGCCACACAGTTCAAATATTCAGTTGCTTTACATGCCAAATATTCACTGCCTGGTTTCAACTAACCACAGTCAAAAAGATTTGGGGAGCTGCCACACTACAAAGGAACCACCACTCAACTGTGAGGTAAAAGCTGTAAATTAAACCCAAAGTAATTGAAATCACCTTAAAAACAGTTACCCATTCTTCGTTGATTTCTGCAATTGAAGAAATCAGGGAATAAGTGGGAGATCACTGATCGGAAAAGTTAAACTGAAAGCACGAAGACAAGTCGGGTGTTTCATCCACAAATAGGATTAAAACTATTGGATCCAAACCAATCAAATATATGGTTAGAATTACACATGGGATGGATTTACTTTGCAACAGGTCACAACAGACCAAAAATGTTTTAAATGAAGGCAAGATATCTACAAAAAAGATTTAAATCTGATTTTTACATATCCTGAATTGTATTTTAAGCTCAGTTTGTTACATTCCAGTGAAATTCAATGTGTTAGTTTTTTTGTAAGGAACAGGTTAAGAAATTTTTATGAGACAATGAATAGATTTTTACACTGGATTTGGCCCAGTTTTAATGTGAACTTTAATGTGAAATCAATCTTTTGTCAAAAGCAGAAAATACACTTTTCTCTGATAGTAAAATGCTGAGTGCAGAATATTTAGCAAATACAATTAAAAGTCATAATGTTAATTCACATTGTTAGAATGAGATGGAAACACTGACATCTTACTGTGAAAATAACAATTCACGACAGTACCACTTATTAAGTTCATTTCTTTAAATATGCTATGTATACCCAAGAAATTTTCAACAGCAATATTTGAAACATATTCACTTTAATATTTATATAAATAATAGTAACTTCAATGTAGCAAATCAAATTTGTAAACATATTCACTTAAATTATAATAACGTCAAGGTAGCAAATCTAATTTGGAAGTTTGGCTACATTTACCATATTACAGGTTAATTATGAAATGATTTTCCAGATTTGCATATTGCTTGCTTTAACATAACATAAAACAACAAATTTCATTTGGATCATAAATATTAATATAGCGCATGTAGGACGTTCACTATTTAAGGTTCTGTCTACTTTAATCAACATTCATAACTGCATTAAAAACTCCAGTAGAATTGTCAGTTTAATAAACTATCTTGCATTACAGTTTAAGAAGCCAAGTATTTTCCAGCCAAGTAGGCAAACTATTGCTTGCAAGCAGTGCTTTCTGTGCTGTACTATGTTTGTGCCCTGATCTACAGCAGGTGTGTTACATCAAGCGAATATCTGCTATGTAATATATAACATACCATTTAAGTAACTTATCACATAACTTGCATAAGTTACATAACTTCACATGTAAGTTACATATCACTGTGGAAGTTACCAAAATAGCTCATTTCAGACAGGCATGTGCAGCACAGTTAAAATACAAAAATGAACTAAAAAAATGATTTTTTGCGGATGTCTGATCTTTCATAGAAAGATCATACATTTCAAATGGTCTGTTAAATGTCCAATCAGTATTTGCTGAATGATGACAGCAGAACTCCTGCTTTTAGATCAAAATGCAACCCAAATATTTCAAATCCATAGAGTGGAATAACAGAAAATTTCAAACGTCTACAGTGTAATAACTTCCACCATGAAACTGCACGGTTAAAAGATTTTTCTACAATTTCCTCCTCCCGCAAGGAGATGTCTCAATATCATAAACCTAGCCCTAAAAGGAGTGGAAGTATAGTCTACCTGGTTGCACGGTTATTAGTTGCAAACTAAGCCAATAATGGTTTCAGCAGGAGAAACAGGACCTTTTCTTGTTTTCAAAATGAAATTGCTTTTCATGTCACTTGATCTCATAGTTCATACAAGGCAATCACTTGTAACTGAGGTTAGTTAGTTGAAGAATTGAAGTTCACAAGTTTTTATTCGGCAACTCTGTGCTCATTATCTTAAGTTACCAACATGCCTTACACAACTGAATAGCATTTTTATCAAATGAGTTCTTGGACTGGGATTGCAGTATAATCAAATTTACACCACATAACTTAAGGGTTGGTAAAATCTTTAAAAAGATTCATCTAAAATACTAAAAATTTCCTCCTTTAAAAAGTTCTTTATGGCTTATTCTGCTAAATTTTACTATGAATTTACTTGCAAGTAATTTCACTGTTACTTCCACTATATATGTTATACTATATGCGCTTGGGTCAAACTTGTTATGGAAGTTGTTCCCTGCTGAAACAACTCCAGACAGGTAAATGCAGTATTTTATTTGTAATGGCAAACAACACCAAACCAATAAAAGATAAAACAGCTGGTTGAAGTGGAATCTTACAAATGGTGAATCAAGGAAGAACATCAAACTGAACAAAGATCTTTGTTTATGCCACATCTAAAATTGTAGTGCATAGTGACAGGAGTTCTCAAAGTCCCTCTACTCCATGCAATTTATATGAAATATATCACGTTTTGCTCTACTTACCATAGTGTTAAGAAGGAGTGAAGAAAATATTTTACAACGTGCAATTATACCCTGCTGTTTAAAACTCCACAAGTACTATATTCCTTGTTGAGCGGCATGCAAAGAGGAACCAAATAATCTGCAGGGTCCCCCAACTGTAGACTTTATTTACCTTCCTCTAACCTTCTGCACCATAGAAACAGTTCTAGTCTGCAGCCAGACATCATGATGCTTGTACTCATTCTCATTTTTACTTGTCTTACATCTAAATGTCTGGTGTTTAGGTGTCCAACCGTCACACTCTTTTTTCACCTCCATTTCTATGGCCAGGTCTCTATCAACTCTAGTCTTGTTACCACTCTTTCATAAGACCTCTGGTTGCACAGTCTACCTCAGCCCTTTTCCAGGTTTCAGTTTAATCCAAACCAAACAATCAAAATATCTCCCCAGTTTTTCAGTGCTTGATTTCTATGTCAGCCTTTCTAACTTTCATCCATATAAAGCAGCTTCCTTGATGCTACATGCAGGCACATCTTTGTCAGATAACCAAGCATGACTACAAGTTTACACTTTCTTCGAGCAGCCCACTGCAGTGAATGCCATAAACAATATTATGTGTGGGGAGCAACACACATCCAGTTTTGATGGGAACCAGGAAATTTATAAATTAGGAAATAGATTGTCATCTGCATCGTCACAGGAATACAAGAAAATATGGGAATTGTCCCACAGAAATGAAAGTGCTGTGCCATAAGTGCAATGGCTTTTCAAGTGATTTGTAGTCTGTAATGTATCTTCATGTGCATCTTAATTTTTCAGCACACAATCAAAACTGCATAAATGCAGCTCGATGGGGAAACAGTAATGCAAGACTTGTCACAAGTGGTACCTAATGAAACACCACTTGATTTCATTCAGATAATAATTGCAACGAGTACTTAAGCGTTAAATAAGTTACAGACTTTCCACTTCATTGAAATTAAAATCAGAAGGCAGATCAAATCAGAATTGAAGGCACTGGCATGCCTTCAAGTTGCTGATAGTTACAGGTCTTGCAATGAGTTATTACTCTTTACTGAATTTAAGTTCATTGAGCTCATCTGAATCAAGTTCACAAAGTGGCTCCCGCCAAAATGCAAAATGGCTGTATTCAGGATAGAGAAAAGCTGAGCTTCTTTCTTGTGCTATTAGTGGAAATACATGTTCCACTAACTCACCCAACCTTGGATACCTGAGGGGGGAAAAAAACAAATATTTTTAGAAACAGATGCAAAACAACCTCACAAATCATTTTACTGGCATACAAAATATGTGATAATATTACCCTTAAGACACATAAAACATTTCTTTTCTGCTCATCTACAGGATTAAGCATGTTAATTGCCCTTGCACCAAATGGCTTGTTAGGACCATCTCGGAGGGCAATTAAAAATCATGATTAGGCCTGACTGAGTAAGCACAATACATTTCTGTCCCTAAAAGACAGAGAACCAGATAGGTTTTTACGACAATCAATCACTAAGAGTTGCATTCAATTGTTCAATCAATAAACATTAGTAACAAGTCAAAAGGTTGAAATAATGGCTGCTATTTTGGCAATGACACTTGAACAATTTATTCTAATTTACTTTCCATTATAACACATTAAATACAACCATAAAGGGCCACCCAGAATTAGGAACATGCCATTGTAAGTTTGACAACATTAGACTACAAATAGCCCTGCAACCCTTGCACTTTGGAGCATTAAAGTGCAACATCAGTACTACTTAAGCATATCTTTCATATTTGTAATCATCACTGGAACCAGAGTTTAGCAGATAGGTATCAACTACTCCAGGTGTTTCAAATGAAAAGGAGACTTAGTGAGGCAGATTTAGATAAACTATTTCTTCTACTGGGGGAACCAAGAAGGTGGCAGAAATACCTTAAATTCAGTTATTCAAATCTGAAGCAAGGAAACACTTTATTTCTTCCACAAAAGGCTAGTGGAAAGGTTGTTGGATTGAAATTTTCAAGACTAAGACCAATATCTTTCTACCAGGCAAAAATATCAATATGTGTAGAACAAAGTTCGGTTAATGAAGTTGTGGTACTGATCGATTATACTCGAACTGAATTAAATTGAATGGCAGAACAGAGAGAAGGGAACCAATCAAATAATTTTTTTCCTATGTTAATTCTTCAAAATGCTGGAAAGTGTACACAATGCAAAAATCAGAATTTCTTCAAGACTGGGAGGAGAACCCCAAACAAATATTTTGCACCAGTAAAGCTCACCGGCTGTTCTACACTGTTGACTGATTTGTATCAGTTCCATAACAGAGTAAAAAAACTACACTTTACGCCTTGAGGGTGCAACCAATAAAGGAACTGTCGTGCCCTCTAGTCAAAAAAGCCTGAGGAACAGGGATTGGAAACATGATCTTTCTCAAGGGTAATCGACAGACCTATTCATTCAGGTGTACTTCCAGTTGTGCATTCTACAGTAGTAATTATTTTATTTTGACTGTCGGCAATGTTTACAAAAAGTTATTTAAAATATGTTTAAATATACAGTTAATAAATTGATTGTATTTTGATTAGCTTTGCTGGCTACTTACGATGACTTGTTGCTCTTGGTTTGTTCCTGAATTAATTCTCCTTTGGGATTTACTATGAAAATTCTGCTTTCTTGGACTCTGACTTGTTTGTATGCGTAAGCATCCTGCAATTGAATTGAAATTGAAATTAGCAAACAGTTTAAAAAACAGCTTGAGCTTTTGAATAAAAACTCACTCACAAAGAAAAGCTTTCATGAATCAGCTGTTGGATCATACTGGCCAGGCAGGTTAGCAAAAACATGGTAATAAAATGTGAGGCTGGATGAACACAGCAGGCCAAGCAGCATCTCAGGAGCACAAAAGTTGACGTTTCGGGCCTAGACCCTTCATCAGAGAGGGGGATGGGGTGAGGGTTCTGGAATAAGTAGGGAGAGAGGGGGAGGTGGACCGAAGATGGAGAGAAAAGAAGATAGGTGGAGAGGAGAGTATAGGTGGGGAGGTAGGGAGGAGATAGGTCAGTCCAGGGAAGACGGACAGGTCAAGGAGGTGGGATGAGGTTAGTAGGTAAGAGATGGAGGTGCGGCTTGGGGTGGGAGGAAGGGATGGGTGAGAGGAAGAACAGGTTAGGGAGGCAGAGACAGGCTGGACTGGTTTTGGGATGCAGTGGGTGGAGGGGAAGAGCTGGGCTGGTTGTGTGGTGCAGTGGGGGGAGGGGACGAACTGGGCTGGTTTTGGGATGCGGTGGGGGAAGGGGAGATTTTGAAGCTGGTGAAGTCCACATCGATACCATTGGGCTGCAGGGTTCCCAAGTGGAATATGAGTTGCTGTTCCTGCAACCTTCGGGTGGCATCATTGTGGCACTGCAGGAGGCCCATGATGGACATGTCATCTAAAGAATGGGAGGGGGAGTGGAAATGGCTCGCGACTGGGAGTTGCAGTTGTTCATTGCGAACCGAGTGGAGGTGTCCTGCAAAGCGGTCCCCAAGCCTCCACTTGGTTTCCCCAATGTAGAGGATGCCACACCGGGTACAATGGATACAGTATACCACATTGGCAGATGTGCAAGTGAACCTCTGCTTAATATGCAAAGTCATTTTGGGGCCTGGGATAGGGATGAGGGAGGAGGTGTGGGGGCAAGTGTAGCATTTCCTGCGGTTGCAGGGGAAGGTGCCGGGTGTGGTGGGGTTGGAGGGCAGTGTGGAGCGAACAAGGGAGTCACAGAGAGAGTAGTCTCTCCGGAAAGCAAAAACATTGCTGGTTTCACAGTTAAAATCATGCAAATCCAAGCCCCAGTCTTGCCTGACAAATGGAACTTGCTGGCTTCAATTGTGATAGTTTATCATTTCTTAGCAAGCATTGAACATTCCGCCCTGAAGAAATCGGATAAACAACACTGTCCACTTACAATGGCTGCAAGCATTTCCTGCTGGCTGATCACAGGACACCAATGTCCTCTGAGAAATCCACAAGGATAACACCTGCCCAGCCTGCCTCCAGAAGTTTTACTGTGATGAGCGGTATATATGAGGGGCGATGAGCACAGAAAATGGAAGAAATTGGATTATAACAGTATTTATCCCAAGATTGTTTACTTGAGCATTCAGCTCTTACTTTAAAAGACACTTCACTTACATTACTCCTGTTTCCAAAAGCAGCATAAAATGGACACCTATGTGGATTAAATAGATTCCTGATATCATTCAAGCAATGAATTTTGAATACTTCTGGTTTCTTCTCAATAACTTCCCTGAAAACAGAAGAAACAAGTCTTTGGCATTACACAGAAATATATTACTATAAAAAATGTTTGTTAGTCCTAATAAATGTGGATAAAATACACACTCTGACAATCAGAATGATCCATCACAACAATTCAAAGGCATTATTCAAAAGGAGATTCATTAAACAGTAAACAATCTCTCTATTATGCTCTGCTAATTTTGATAAAAGTCAAATGAGCAGCGTGTTTTGAGTCAGGATCAGAAGCAAGGAAAATTTTACGTAAGTAGTTAATTGGATTTTCATTATTTAAAACTGTGTTAAATAGCTTCACATCTTTTTGAAATAAGTCGTTTTCCTAATAAGTCAATCATTTTATCATTTATCAAAGAAACCTACACAATGGATCTTTTTATTTTAAATCCAACATTAATAATATCTAATTGACTACATTAATAACTGACTAAAAATTTAGTCAGTGGAGTAGTACGCCTACAAAGGGACATGGTGCATTTCTCCAGCCCCACGTTTCCAGTCAGATGTGTATGCAGGTGAGCAGCCAACCAATTGTTTTTGGACTCTTAGGAAATCACATAATTCCTAAAAATATACATGAGAGATGACCTGGAGTTTTGAACTTGAGAACACTGTAAAGAGAAAGTCACTCAAATTCATCAAAATTTTCCTCATTATTTGGTAGAGTGATGCACCGCATTGTCAAATTTGTGATTTTATTAAACCAACTTTTCTATTTGGATTAATGAAGCTAAATTCAATGTACAGCAATTGATGTCAATTACAGACCACCAGAAAACACTCCTAGTGACTCAATGAAGATTTGTCTAATTTTCCCTAATAGACTTCTAATCATCATAATCATTAAATAACGTTATCGACTAATAAAGTTATTGAATGGTAGTTTTGGTACTTTGCATGAATGTAATATCATATTGGTCATTTTTACTTAAAAAGGTAGCAAAGCAGTTTCGTTCTTTCCTTTTTATTGACTTCTGTGCAATACAATCGTCAATTTACAAAGAATAAGCATGAAAAGTGACTGAAATTGCAATAGACTCACGGACTTGATTTTTGACAAGAATAATGTTATATCTTATTTACTATGCTTTTGACAATTCTGGTGACAACAATGACGACACCATCACTGCTACCTGCACGTAATAAGGAATTCTCAAACAGGCAATTTGTGGTTATAAAGTCTCTTATGACCGTAGGTGAAAACTACTTTTTTTCCCTCACAAAGTGCAAACACATGGAAAAATTATCCACTTTAGCAGTGACTGCACCGTTAAGTTTAAGTGATGATTGAAGCTCAGTTAAAATGATAAATATATGATGATAACTTAATCATTGATAAAAATATATAAATACTGAAAAGATTCACTACCTGTGTAGTGCTGAAATCAAACTACTCGGAGCCAGCAGGAGTGGTCCTCTGGGAAGCACAGTACCTCTATCATTAACCCAGTGTAAGTATCCCCTGGTTATATCTGCCATTCCAATGGCACGGGCAGAGCAGTAAAGAAATTTGTATCCATTCCTGTACAAAAAGTCAAATAAAATAATTAATGAAAATAGTATACTTCACTTGTGTCAGGTAAAAATAACTTCACCACAATTTATTTCCCTTGCTCTAGTGCTTATCAGCATATTAAACTGCAAGACATAGATATTAATTAATATTAAGAAAGCAGCAGTTCTTAAAAAAAACTTCACATTTTTGACAAAGAGTTCCATACAACACTACTGTCGAACAACTATCTCAAGTTATCTTGAAAAGACAGAGAATTTTAAAGAAGGAAAATAATTTTTTGCCTGATAACAAAGGCTTGCTGCTTTTAAAAAAAGCACACTATTTTGTAATGATGTTAACAAGAGTGGAATTTGACTTGGTTTGCAATGAAACACATGCTTGTATGCTTGACTGACACAACGGCCTATTTCTGCCTCATCCTATTCAATAGTATTTCAATAAATTTCAAGAATTGATACATTAAATAAACTGAACACCCAAAAACACATACTCCTTGCACTGAAGAATGAAGGTCAACTCCATCTTGAGTATTATTTCTATCAGAAGGAAACTTAGCTTGGGAATTATTAACTTATTTGAAACTCTCAACAGAAAAGTGATAGAAACTTATCCAGTGGTACAGGTTTGCTGATCTGACCTGAAATTAAGTGAGATAACAAGGTCTAGAGCTGGATGAACACATCAGGCCAAGCAGCATCAAAGAAATGTCAGCCTTCCTGCTTCTCTGATGCTGCTTGGCCTGCTGTGTTCCTCCAGTTCTACACTGCATTAACTGTGACTCCAGCATCTGCAGTTCTTACTGTCTCTGAAAATCACAAGCCATGAGTTTTCAAGTTGTAGCAAGGTGCAGTTCAGTACGATTCACTTCTAATTTGCTTGCGTCAGCCATGGCTCAGGGATAGCACTCTCAATGAGTCAAAAGATTACAAGTTCAAATCCTACTCCTGAAACATGAAGACAAACACCTAAATTTACTCTCGAGTGCAGTCATGAGACAGTGAGGTGCTACTGGAGATAGCGCCTTTCACAAGGCATCAAACAAAAGTCCCATCTCCTCAATTTTGGATGGGAAAGATCCTTTAATCAAAGGAGAACAGAAGAATTAACCCTGGCCATCATTACTTTTCAAAACAAAACCAAACAGTATAGATAATCTGGTTTTCATACTGCCGTTGAGATGGTTTACCACGTGCAAATTAATGTCATGTTTCTAATAACAATGCTCACAATTCAATGATTTTTTTGTCCTCAAAGCACATTGGAATATCTTGAAATCAGGCAAGGTTCTATATAAATAGTAATTATTTTTGCATGCCAAGTGGCAGAAATTATAGTCTTCCATGTGTGCAAGAAATTTGAAGATAACAATTTTATCCACTGGCTAAAAATACAGATGATACTCAATAAGATCTTTCCCTCAAAGGACCAGTGCAAAAAGAAAAGCAAACAGAAACAGACTGTCTTTAACACTTAAATCACAAAAGTTAGCTACAGTAGATTTACAAAAATGTCTCATTATTAGAGTTGCTGTACTGCCTAAATTTCAGTGCGGCCTTGACAGGTACAGATGGTGTATGAATCACCTAGAACCTAACTATTGTTCAACGTTGTATCTCAGCAGCATCTCAGGGGCACAAAAGCCTCTCTGATGAAGGGTCTAGGCCCGAAACATCAGCTTTTGTGCTCCTGAGACGCTGCTTGGCCTGCTGTGTTCATCCAGCTCCACACTTTGTTATCTTCTATTGTTCAACGTTGATTATTTCAAAGCCAAGCGTTAAATATTAAAATTATCATTAAGCTAATTCAACTTCACCACATATTCATTGTAACAGTCGTTGTAATATTAAAAGACATATTAAGACATCATAATGTTAAAAATAAACAGAAAAATTTATCACTGAATACAAAGCTATTTGGCACCTCATTCACCATCTTAAATATTTTCTTCCTACATCACAGGTGCACAATGACCATTGTTTACTACCTACAAGAAGCACAGCAGTAACCCACCAAGACTTCTTCCACAGCATCTTTTAGATATGTGACCTCTACCAGCTAGAAGAGGAGCATCATTAGCAGATACAAATGCCACCATCTGCAAGCTCCTTTCCAGGCCATCCAACATAATATTGTCCTTTCCATGCCACAAGGTCAAAATCCTGGGGCTCCATCTCTAACAGGTCTGTTAGCAGATGATCCAACATCTCGTAACTAGCGATTCAAGAAAGCAGCTCATCACTACCTTCTCAAGGGCAGCTAGGGATAGGTAATAAATGGTGGTTTTTTACCCCGTGTGGCCCACATCCCATGAAAAAAATGAAAATCTCACACACTATCACACTGCAATGCAACACAGAAACTTAAACTAGAAACCAAATCAAACTGAAGTAAACACAGCTTTCTCGTTAATTTAAATTGGACAATTCAATAATTGGAATTTGGATTTCCCAGCTTTACAGTTTCTATTTTTTTTAAATCTAATTGCTGGATAATGCTTTTTTTTAAGCAGATACAGAAACAGAATTAATATTTGAAGTCCAATGAGACTCCTCTTCAGAATTGTTGATTTACTGATGTTTGATGATCATTTACTGATGTTGCTTTTGATGATCATTTACTGATGTTGCTTAAATACACATTTATTAAAACTCCAAACTAAATTTCCTACTGATTGACCAAAAATCAAGTCTTTTAGCTTTATAAAGCAAGCCATTTTTTGCCTCTGTATTTTTAGACAAGAAATCAAAATACTTCGAAAATAAAAAATCCTTCGCTCAAGTTATTGATCATATTAGGAATCCCACAATAAAAATGTAAAACAAACTATTCTTAAACATCTATTCTAAATAGCTGAAAATATAGAAAAACAAACTGTAATATTATCATGTAAAAGATTTCACACCACCTGGTGGTGAAATCTAAAAAAGACTACAAACAAGATTTCTTGAAGCTCACTGTCAATTAATTCTTAGAAAATTCAGCTATATTTGGTTGTTAGCATATGTTATCAGTCAATGAATTAACTTAACACCTGCATAGTTAACAAAAATCCAAAAAATTTTAAGTCAAAGTTTGAGTTTACAACAAATTTTGTCTCCATGCACTGATGAGCTGTTAAATAAATTTCACCCTGATTATTTTCAATTTATGTGATTTGAATCATATAAATAATGCTGCTTTTATAGTGTTACTGTTCCACATATTGGTCTGACTACTGTCCCAGAAAATTTGCCTGGCAAAGAAGACACCACATCTCCTCTCTCCAGTCTCAAGTTACAATTATAGACAAGATCCAACATATAGATTTTAAAAATAGCAGGGGTTGATAAAGCAAATTTGCATAGTCCACGAGTTCCCAACCAACTTTTGGATTTGGGCCTTGATGCCAGCAACTTAAAATCAGACAACAAATTGGATTGGTCAAGCCAAGCATAGGAAATACTAGACATATAGAAATCACAGAACCACACAGAATCTCTACAGTGCGGAAGGAGGCCATTCAGCCCATTGAGTCCATATTCCCCATCTGAAGAGCATCCCAATGCCCTAACCTATCCCTGTAACTGCATTTCCTATGATCCACCTAGCCTGCACATTTTTGGACTGTAGGAGCAAACCCACGGAAAGCCGGGGAGAATTTGCAAACTCCATATAGTCACTGAAGGCTGGAATGGAACCCAGGTCCCTGGCACCACGGGAAAGCAGTGCTAACCACTGAGCCACCGTGCTGCCCCAACCCATATGACCAAAAGCATGGGCAAAGAGGCACATTTTTAGGAGTGACCTGAGGGAGAAGAGGGCATTACAGAGTTTAGGAGAAAGGGTGTTAATGGCAAAGGTGATGCAACTAAGAAGATAATTCAACTATCGTGCAACCAAGAAAACAGTAAATGTGCATTAAACCAAAACAGAAAGATCATATATTTCAAGGATTGTGGGGCTAGAGGAGGTCACACAGAGAGAAGAGTAAGGACATGGTAGGATGTGAAATTAAAGCTGAGGATTTTAATCCAGAGGCAATGCTTAACCATGAGCTGATTCAGGTCAGTAAGCACCAGAATAATGGGTGAATGGGATTTAGTGAATGTCAGAATAGAAGTCAAAGATATTTGGATGAGTTCAAAGTCATAAAAGGTAGAAAATTACAGACCAATCAGAAAAACCGTGGAACAGGTGAAGTTTAGGCAAAAAAAGGCATATACCAGGGCTTGAGCTACAGATGGGCCACAGCAAGGGTAATGGGCAAAGTTGTAGAGTTGCAAGCAGGCAATCCTGGTGAATGCAACATGCATAGGAAAACTCAAACACAGATGAACCAATAATATCTATGAAGGTATACTTTAAGAACTGTTGTTCAATGAATCATAACAAAAAGGGTCAATAAGAAGCACCTTTCTATAATTCAAAACAGATGTAAATACGTACTGATGTATCTTATGGTAGAGTTTTGCAATGCCCTGGTGGGTCCAATCTTTCCCCAGCTGTGGCAAAATATGGCCTAAAGCATCAGATCTGGAAATACACAAATATTAATTGGTATTAAACATACAAAGTTGATATTTCACTAAGGAATGGTTTAACAGCATCCGAATTCAAAACATGTGGCTGAACGTAAAAGAATGCATGTACATAAGGCCTAGAGCAGAATGTTCGCCCAAGTGGTCAACTGGAAATTTAGCGTTTATTTATAGTCGGGTTAAAAGATATGGGACACAAAAATATCTTGGGCTGTTCAGCACCCTGATGATATTGGATAAACTGCCCATTAAACGAGTGTTTGAAATTCAGTTCCATCAGTTCAGGCACTGTATAAAACAGGCAACTAATCTGACACCATCCTGGATTAACTTCTACTCCATAAAGTCCAGCAGTGGTATCAGTCTGAACTACCGTTGAAAGGAAAATTGTGCTTTTTACTGTTAATGCTCCAAAGCTAACTAATGACTTCCACTGAATCACAAAGGAGGCCATTTGAGATAATGAAATGTGAGGCTGGATGAACACAGCAGGCCCGGCAGCATCTCAGGAGCACAAAAGCTGACGTTTCGGGCCTAGACCCCATCTCTGATGAAGGGTCTAGGCCCGAAAAGTCAGCTTTTGTGCTCCTGAGATGCTGCTGGGCCTGCTGTGTTCATCCAGCCTCACATTTCATTATCTTGGATTCTCCAGCATCTGCAGTTCCCATTATCACGGAGGCCATTTGAGTTCCTTTGTTGGCTGTTTGAAAGAATAGTTGTGCTTGTTCCAAAATCCTCACCTTCAGTTCATATTATAACCTCCAGCCTATCTCCTTTTTGAAAGTTACAGAATTAGCTTCCACCACGTGTTTAGCTGAAGTATTCCTGATCCTGCATTCAAGCAGTATGAAAAATTTCTCCTCTGCTCTCCTCTCAGTCTTTTTCTAAGGATTTGGAATCTGTGAACTCCAGTTGTTGACTCACTAGCCAGGGGTATTATAGGTTCCCTACGTAATCTATGAAAACCCCACTGATTATCCAGTAAAGTTTTACTGGCTTACCTAAGCCTTCTGTTCCAAGGAGGCCATTCCCAATTTCTCCAATCTATCTTCATTAATGAAGATCCTTAGCTTCTTTCAGTGCTCCTTTTCTAAGGCTTTTACTCCTTTCTTGAGGTAGTGGTCCACAATACTTCAGCTGAGGCCTAACCAATGGTTTATGAAATTCTAGGATGGTATCACGGCTTTGATATTTTATGCCTCTTATTTATAACTTCAAGCAACAAATTAGATTTCTATAATCACCTTATCATGACGCTCTGTCACCTTTAACCATATTGTATTGAGTTCTGGTAAACAACATCTCCGACAATGAAAAGGGACTCGAAAATTTTTATCCCTTTAGACCCCTCACAATTAGAGATTTTAAAAATATCACTTTTCTTTATCCCTTCCAACTCTCTCCTTTATTCCCATTTATGAGAGCATCAACATCCCACATACGCTCATGTTTTAGTACAAGATAATGGGGGTAATAGTTTTTTTTTCTACACAAGACATTGGGCTGACAGAACAAAAGTCTGTACTTGTAGATGACTGCACTGTCAATCTATAGCTATGAAAATCCATGCAATTACATTTCACGTTTTAAACCATCAGTCACATTGCAGTAGAGGGACAAAAGAATTAAGACTCATAAAAGAGTACAACAACCAGAGAGTACAGTTATGTACGTTTCACTATACTTCTCAGTTGGTACAGGTAAGTGATCATTATGTTTCGTAAATCTTGGAATATGGTTCAAGAAATTTTTCTTAGTAGGGAAAGGAACAACTTTAATCCACAGTACCATGAAAATGCAAAAATAAAAAATGACAATTATAATACTAGTTCTGGCTTCCTATTAAGCTATGCATCCTTTTAATATAAGCAAAATTCAGCAAAAATAATTAGGGGTACAGTCAAACTTACTTTGTTATTGTGCCATCAATGTCAGATATAATAACTTTATCATCCCAGTTCCAGAGGTAAATGGTACCTTCACATCGACAGGTTCCCTGATATTGAGTTGTAACACTGAACACTGCATTATTTGGGCCATCCTTCAGATTCAGACTTTTCTAAAAAGGAGACAGGAACAAATATATTGAGAATAATTCAACATTGTAAAATTAAACACTGCTGGTTCACTCTAAATAAGACTTTGAAGTCAGTGGTAAAGTAATAGCATTCACTGCTGTCCAGAAAGAAAGCTGCACACAAAGATCCAGCTCTCTGTCTCTTACCATCTCACTTTTTCCAATGGCACGTCGAATTTTACAGTTATTTTTTCCACAATTGTTGGGAATTCCAAACCTTACGGTACTGTGGGAGTACCTATACCACATGAACTGTAGCAGTTCACTACCACCCACTTGAAGGCAATCATGAATGGACAATAAATATTATGCTGAGACACTTGCATGATGCAAACAAATAAGAAAACTTGCACCTGAATGCATGAACCCTTAAGATTTTCTATGTATTAAACACAGCGCTAGTAGGAAGTCCCCAACTTTTACGTTTACGTTGATTTCAATCTGAGTCTATTGGCGAGACGTTTTTATAGCATAGCCTGTGGAGGAGATGTAAGGTAATTCTGACCTTAATTTAGGATTTCTGTGTTTAACAGCACATGGGTGCAGTCTTTGATTTACAGTGCAACAGCAGTTTTAATGGTTTACTTGACCATAATTCTCAACACAAAATACAGCACACAAGTAAACGCTTATCACAAAATTATTACAGCACAAGGAAACAATTCATTGTGCTGAATTGCCCTTCTGTCTGCACCAGCTCTCTAACAAACAGATGACTTAATGTCATTCTCCTGCCTTCTCTACACAGCTCTGCACATTGGTTTTTGAAATAAAAACCAGTGTAATTCCCTACAAAATGCCTTGACTGAACCTGCCTCTCCAACTCTGAGGCACTCCAGGCCTTAAGTGTTCTCTGCAAGGGAAAGCTTCTCACATCACTTTTGCTTCTTTTGCCAAATACCTTAAAAACTGTGCCACCTTGTTCTTAGTCCTTTCCCAAGTAGACCCTGTCTTGATTTCTTATGGTTTTGAATACCCCTATCAGATCTCCTTTCACTCTTCTCCAAAGAGAACAGTAATAATTTCTGAATCTATCTTCATAACTGAAATCCCTCATCCCTGAAACTATTCTCTTCCACACCATCTACAATGCCTTAACGTTCTTCCTAAACTATAGTGCACAGATCCAGAAGTAATGCTCTCGTTGAGGCCAAACTAGTGTCTTATATATGTTCAACATAGCCTCCCTGGTCAAGAGCTGTGCAGCAGCATTAATCAAGCAAAGGACATGTATATTTTATTGACTACTTTCTCAACCTATCACACCCCTTAATGACTTATATACATAAATACCCAGGACCCTCTGCTCCTGCTTTTACAGTTGCACCCTTTATTTGCATTGCTTTTCCTTCTTCCCAACTCTCTGTTTTGAACTTCAGTCAAGCATCCACCAATTCCATCAACTTATCTATATCCTTTTAATGCGCTACACCATTCTACTATTCAGCTTGCAGTGCTTCTAAACTTCATATCAGACACACATTTTGCCCTCTCCAGCAGTGGTTTTGGTCATTAATAAGGAAAAACAAGGATCCAAACATCAAATCCTGGGAGGGGCCCAAACAAATCCTCTTCCAGCCCAAAGAACATCCATTTCCGCTGCTCTGTTTCTTGTCACACAACCAATTATTCAGCCTTCACTGTGACTACCCTTTACATTCCATGAGCTGTAGCTGTGTCCTCAAGTCTGTTGCTCGGCACTGTATCAATTGACTTTTGGAAGTCGGTGAATAGCACATCAACAGCACTGTCCTCATCAATACCCTACTCTTCAACAAACTCAAGCAAGTTAGTTAAACATGATTTTTTCTCTCAAAATCCAAAACTTTCCTTAGTTAACACATATTTGTTCATGTGGCTATTAATTTTGTCCTGAAATATTCTTTCTAGAGGTTTCCCCACTAGTGAAGTTAAGCTGTCATACAGGCCCTTATTTGAACAGTATGTAACCTTTGCAATTCCCCAGTTCTCAGCCTCTAGTCAACACTCTAAGGAAGCCTGAAGTGTTACAGCCAATGCCTCCACAATTTCCACTCTCACATCCCCCATATCCCTTCAATGCATCTCACCTAGTCCTGGTGCATGATCAACTTTAAGTAGACAGGTTTCCTTGTCCTTATCAATTGTACCGACTGTATTAACTCTGCCTTCTCCATAGCCTGTAAAAGCAACATCTCCCATTGCAAAGACAGATGCAAAGTATAAATTTAACACTTCGGCTATGTCATCGACTTTCATGTGAAATCTCCTTTTGATCACAAATTGTGCCGACTTCTTCTTTCACTGCCATTTTTCTATTTATATACCTACAGAAGATTTTTTTGTATGTAGCTGCATTGCTCTGACAAGGTGAATCTCTACATTTAGAACCTGGCTTTGGATGGTACTTGGTGTTGTTGAAGCTTTTAAGTTAGCTGACAGTCTCTTTTTAAAATCACTTCTTCCTTCTTATTTGCTTTTTCACCGCTCTTTTGAATCTTCTGTATTCAAACTGGTTCTGAATTGTACTTTGTGTTTAACAGTGGTCATAAGCACACCTTTTCTTCCTTACCTTAAATTCTATCTCCTTTGTCATCCTGTGGAGCTTTGGATTTGCTTATCCCACCTTTCCCTTTCGAGAGAATGTACCGCTTTCTGGAAGGTAGCCAACTGTTCAGCTATTGTTTTCATGTTATTGTTTGACTCGAATTTATCTGACCCACATCTGTTCTTACACCATTGAAATGATCTTTCCCCAGCTCATTATCCTAATCTTGATTATTTAATATCTTTATTTCTAGTCACCCAAGACCTTATGATACAATGATCATTGCCTGCAAAATATTCTACTATCTATAATTGATCTATTTGGCCCACTTCCTTCACAGGAGCCAGATCTAACGGCGCTTCTTTCTCAATGTGCTGAAAACACTGCTGCAAAAAGATTTCCTGAACTCTAGGAACTCGCGTTCCTCGCTGGCCTTTGTATGACTACTATCCAATCAATATTCAAAGAATGAAAGTTCCCTATTCTAACTGCAATGTTGGCATTTTTAGCAAGTTTGTTCCCTTACACCACTCTCACTAATTAGCAACCTACAAACTAAGCCGAGAATGTGACTAACATGTATTTGTTCCCTATCTATACCCAAAACAATTCCATCATTGACCCGTGTGGGACATACCCAATTTCCAGCATGGCAACGTTTGCTTAATCAATAACACCATTCCTTCATCTTCACTTCCTTTTCTGAACAACTTGCATCCAGGAATATTTACCCTCAGTCCTGCCCTTCTTAGAGCCAAGCGTCTGTCGAAGCCACAACAGCATATTTCCAAACGGCGATCTATGCCTGGAATTTACTAATCTTTTTTCCCCCAAACTCTGTACATTCACTGAAATACACAGTAACGCTGATTAAAGTTTGTTTCATTCTCCTTCACGCGGACCGCTCCTATTAACCTTTTATTTTCTGTCCTAAGCCGATCTACCTCACCCAGTATCCTGTGTGCCTTGGTACTGTCTTTTGGATTCTACATCCCTGCCAAGTTATTTTAAACCCTCCGCAAGAGGACTAACAAAACAATCTGCCAGGAATTCTTCCAGACCTTGAGCATATTATCAAAAATTACACTTTGTGAAATGGACTCAAGATTCCACGTTCCAATTTTAAAAGAACAGGAGATATCTCCCAAATGTTTTACTAGCATTTATCCCTCGAACGACATCATTAGATATTTTTTCTGGTTATTTTTCTCACTGTTGCCTGTGGAACATTGTTGCACAAGACTGGATACTGCTTTTCCCAATCTGTACGATTAATTAAATCACTGACAAGAAAGCTAATTACTTGGCTGTGAGGTATTTTGTGATGTCCAAATCAGGAAAGGTACCATATAAATTCCAGTTCATTCTTTAACATCCAAATCTGTGACATCTGAGGTTACAAGTAAGAATTAAATGCAGAAGCCAATCCATAACCTATTTCAGATTCAAGTTATAAATGGTTGAAGCATATTTAAGAATTAGTAGCTTACTAGTTTTTCCGAGGACAGCCTCAGGGACTTTTTGTACGTAGTTGTATTGCTCTGACAAGGTGAATCTCGACATTTAGAACCTGGCTTTGGAAGGTCCTTGATGGTGTTGAAGTCATCATCACTAGAAGTCAACTCTTCTTTAGGCCTGTTCATAGACCAAAGATAAAGTAATAAAAGCATAATCAAGTGACAACGGTTGAGATGTTTTGCTTTGTAAAACATCCTATGTTTAAACCCTATTGTTCTGGACTCTTCCCCCCCCCCACACCCCCCCCCCACCCCCCCCGCCCCCCCACCCCAACTCCCCTCTTCCCCACCCAACTCACTTTGAAGTGACTGCTCATAATCATTAACCCTTAACCTACCCAGACTCCTGGCACTATTTGGGGATGCTATTCCTGCACTGATGTTAACTGGTTTGTAACTTGTTAGACCTCTTGCCCAATGGGTCCGCAATAAGCCACTCAAGTCCTAGGTCCTCAAGGCCTCTTCACCAGCTACAAAACTCACTAAATCACCTGCATAGCTCTAGCTGCAATAATTATCAAGAAGCTCAAGAACATTTTAGATTATCATTCAAATCAAAAACACATGCCTGATGCACCTAACACAGTAAACAATATTCACATCTTTCACCACAGGTTCATTGTGGCTACTGTATGCACCACGTACAAAGTATCACAAGTTATCTCAATAGCACTTCAGTTCAATGTTCTGTAACACCAAGAAGGACAAGCGCAGCAATATCATGGGTACACTATTTCCCTCAAAGTCATGCATCGTCTTAAAATGAACATCAATAATCATCCCTTCATTGACACAAGGTCAAAGTCCCGGACTCTTGCTGAAGCCCATGGTGAAAGTACCGTCACCGTAAGTAATGCAGCAGGTCAAGAGATGAGCCCTAGCACTGCATTTTCAATAGGAATAGACCACAGGCCACAGAATAAGTTTAATTGCTGGTGTGACATTTCCACACCAGTACTTTTATTTGCATGATATTGTAATTAACTAGTAACAATTAAGATGTTGATTTCTGCTCCATTTTTTAAATAGTTCGCAATCATAGAAATCTTAGAAATAAATGATTCAGTGTTAGAAATGGGATTTATTTTAACACAACTTTTGCTGTAAAAAGAAAAATTAACATTTCAATATTACCTGCAACCTTCAAGCAAGCTAGCTTGTTTATTTTCACTTCTTTCATTCTGTTCTTCACCTTTTTTGATACTGGATTCTGGCTAAAAACAAAGACACTGTATCAAGGCTCTGTACATGCCCAAAGCTAACATGGCAATATCAAAACCATTACCAAGGTCGTGTCTGCGAAAATTCAGTCTATACCATGAATATATCTTGTAAGATGCAACCACAAACCATGTGTGCCATTTTTATAGAAAATGCCTCTTTACAATGCAATTTTTCAAAAAATAGTGCATTTACACATTGTTGTGGACAGATTCGTTCTCTAATGAACTGAAATCTAACCTCCAGTTGTCATATTAGTTGCCTACAGGATTTGCATGGTCTCAGAATCGATGTAAATCACACAAATATAATATGACCACAAACAGATGCCCACAGAGTAATAGTACCCTAATTATTAAATGTGATTTGTGCTGGCTTCATTAACTCGTTTTTTTTTAGAAGCGGTAAAACAAAGACACAGAAAGAAGAATGCTTACCTCCTTTACTGCCGAGTTTTTCCTGCGCCAGGAGAACCACCAACCACCAGTCTTTTTTGGCATCTTTTCCTTTACCAACTTATCTACAGTAGCCTAAGGTGAATAGAAACAATGATTCAAGGATCAAATTGCAAGAAGCTAGTTATATAGCTTCCAAGTTAAACTATATGAAGCTTCGATATTGTCTCTCCCCCAAAATATGTTGTCCTAATCTTATGATACCTCACATTTTATTATAACCATTTACATTTTAAATTTAAATGTAAAACCCACTATATTTATCAACATTTGTACACAACTTAGGTAAAATTTCTCAGGGGAAAGCCAAGCACACTAGATAAGCTGGCTTGAGAACTGCATCTGAAGTCACATCGTAGAAATACTCATTAGTTTATAAAATCAGCAATCACAATAGCAAACAGCACTGCTAGCTTAACAGTTCATCCAATGAATTGTTTTAAAAATACTGGATGACCAGTTTAACCTAAAATGCCGTGTTTTTTCCGACAGATGCTCCTCAATTTGCTGAGTGTTTCCAGTATTTACTGATTGTTTTTAAATTTCCAACAACTGTAGGTTCTAGTATAAAATTTTGAGATAACGTTCAAGTAGGAACTGAAAAATCTGTAAAGAAAGGAAGGTTAAACAATTATACTTTCTTTTGCAGTAAAATGGGATTATGAATTTGCAGAATGGATAAATGCATTAATGAACCACGTAGAATTACCTAAATGTAGGTGAAATGGCACAGTGGTAATGTCATTGAGTTAGTAAACCAGAGACTCAGACTAATGCTCTGGGAGCTTGGGTTCAAATCCCATCATGACAGCTGGTGGAATCTAAATTCAGTGAATAAATCGAGAGTACAAAGCAATCTCAGTAATGGTAACTGTTAAACTATCATTGACTGCTGTAGACCATTGGCTTACGAATGCCCTCTAGAGAAGGCCTTGACTCCAGAATACTTGAGACTCCAGTCCCAGAGCAAAGTGCCCTGGGAAAGTGCCTAACAAGCCATCAAAGGCAAATCAGGAATGGGCAAAAAATGCTGGCCTTGCCAGGGCCACCCACATTCTGCGAAAGTATTCCACTGCTGAGTCATGGAGATTTGACTAAACTCCAGGATTAATCTCAAATTGGGTGAGACCAACTAATTCAGCATAATGTAAAAAGACTTGAGAGAAAACAAAAGAACAAATAGCAAAGGCTCCAGATCCATCACCAATATTTACTTTTGACACTGCATATAGTTTCAGAAAGAAGAAACAGCAGTACATGCCATAACTAAATCACTTCACAATCTTCATTATCTGAAATGATTAGTAAATTCCCAAAGACGTTGAAGAGCTTCTAGCTCTTTTAGAGTCAAAATAAATATATTTTAGCATTGGTGGTATCTTCAGAAGTAGAAGAGCAAAAAGTTGTAATTTTACTTCGTAGTACTTTTGAAATAAGCATGAAATTGGCTACTGATTATTGGGAAAGATAAAACAGATATGAATAGAGGTAAGTGAATATGACCTGATAGCTATAACAGAGGCATGGTAACAGGGTAACAAAGACTAAGAACATTCAAGGTAATTCCATAAGACACAGAAGCAGAAATCTGGCTATCAGCCCACCGAATCTCCTCTGCCATTCAATCATGGCTGATAAGTTTCACAACCCCATTCTTCCACTGTCTCCCTGTGACCCTCGACCCCCTTGACAATCAAGAATCTATCTCTGGCTTAAATATACTCAATGACCTGGCCTCCACAGCCTTCTACGGCAATGAATTCCATAGATTCACCACCGTTTGGCTGAAGATGTTTCTCCAGATCTCCAGTCTAAAAGGTCTTCCCTTTACTCTTAGGCTGTGCCCTCGGATCTCAATCTCTCCTACCAATGGAAACATCTTCCCAACCACCACTCTGTTTAGGCTATTCAATATTCTGCAATTTTCAAATCGATTACCCCCCAACCTTCTAAACTCCATCGGGTATAGACCCAGAGTCCTCAAACATTCCTCATATGTTAAGCTTTTTATTCCTGGGATAATTCTCGTGAACCTCCTCTGAATCCACACCAGGGTCAGTGCATCTTTCCTGAGATATGGGGTCCCAAAGTATGCACAATGCTCCAAATGTGGCCTGACCAGAGTCTTATAGGGCCTCAGAAGTACATCCCTGCTTTTCAAGTCCTCTCAAAATAAATGCCAAAATTGCATTTGTCTTCCGAACTACTGACGCAACATGCATGTTTACCTTGAGAAAATCCTGGACAAGAACTCCCAAGTCTCTCTGCACTTCAGACTTGTGAATTTTCTCCCAATTTAGAAAATAGTTCATGCTTCTATTCTTCTTACTAAAGTGCATGACCTCACACTTTCCCATGCTGTAATCCATCTGCCACTTTGCCCACTCTCCCCTTATCCAAATCCTTTTGCAGCCTCCCCACATCCTCAATGCTACCTGTATATCTACCAATCTTTGTATCGTCTGCAAACTTACAGAATGCCGTCAGCTCCTTCCTCTAGATCATTAGTGCATAAATTGAAAAGTTGTGGTCCCAACACTGACCTTTGCGGAACACTACTCGTCACCAGCTGTCATCCTGAGAAAGACCCTTTTATTGCCACTCTCTACTTTCTGCCAGACAGCCATTCTTCTATCCATGCTCGCACCTTGCTTCTAACACCATGAGCTCTTATCTTACTCAGCACACTCCTGTGTGGCACCTTGTCAAAGGATATCTTGAAGTTCATAAGATTACATCCATTGGCTTTCCTTGGTCTAACCTGCTCATTATTTCCTCAGAGAATTCTAACAGATCTGTCAGGCACGAATTCCGCTTGATGAAGCCATGCTAACTTTGCCCTATTTTACCATGCACTGCCAAGTATTCAGAAATCTCATTCTTCACAATAGACTCTAAATTCTTACCCATGTCCGAGGTTTCAGTCTTTTACCTTACTCCCTTTTTAAACAGGGGTGTTACGTTAGTGATTTTTCAGTCCTCTCTGACGGTTGGGATTCCTGAAAGATCACCACAACACCTCCACTATCCCTTCAGTTATCTCCTTAAGAACTCTGGGGTGCATCCCAACTGGTCCCTGTTATCCATCTACCTTCAGGCCATTCAGTTTTCCTAGCACCTTCTCCTTGGTGATGGCCACCGTACTCAGCTCTCCGCCGACTCTCTTGAATTTTTGGAATATTACTCGTCCTTCCACTGCAAAAACTGATGCAAAGTAATTCTTCAGCTCCTCAGCCATTTCCTTGTTCCCCACTATCTCTCCAGCATCATTTTCCAGCAGCCCAATGCCTCTCTTTTGTCCTTTATACATCTAAAGAAACTCTTACAGTCCTCCTTTATATTACAGGCTAGTTTACCCTCATAATCAATCTTCTCCTTTCTTATTTCTTTTTTTGTTGCCCTCTGTTTGTCTTTGTAACTTCCCAATCCTCTGGTTTCCCACTGCCCTTTGCCACATTATAGGCTTTCTCATGGTTTTATCCGATTCCTGACTTCCCTAGTCAGCAATGGTTGCCTCATCCTCCCAGTACCATGCGTCTTTTTCCCAGGATTGAATTTTTGCTGTGACTCCTGAGTTATTCCCAGGAACTCCTGTCATTGCTATTCCACTGTCTTTCCTGCTAGGCTCCTCTCCCAGATGATTCTGCCCACCTCCTCCCTCATGCCTCTGTAGTTACATCTATTCAACCGTAATACTGTTACCTCTGATTCCAGCTTCTCCCTCTCAAATTGCAAAGTAAATTCTATCATATTGTGGTCACTGCCTCCTAAGGGTCTTCCTCACTTTAAACTCACTTATCAAGTCGGTCGCATTGCGCAACATTAAATCCTGTATTGCCTGTTCCCTAGTGGACTACATCGCAAACTGCCCCAAAAGCTATCTCATAGATATTCCAAAAATTCCTTTTCTTGCAATCCACTACCAACCAGATTTTCCCAGTTCACCTGCATATTGAAAAACCTCATGATCATTGTAACTTTGCCTTTCTTACACACGTTTTCTACCTCCTGGTATATTTTGTGTCCCAGCTCCTGACTACTGAATGGACGCCTGTATATAGCTCCCAACTATGGATTTTTCACCTCTGAAATTCCTCAACTCTGCCCACAGATTCTTCACCAAGTGACCCTACTTAATTTCTTACTATTGATTTAATTTCATTTCTTACTAATAAGGCAACCCCATCCTCACTGCTCACTGCCTATCTTTTCGATGGAATGTATATCCAGATATTCAGCTCCCAATCCTAATATCTTTACAGCCATATGTCCGTGATGCTCACCATGTCATAACTGCCAATTTCTAGCTGCACAAGCTCATTTACCCTCTTTCTTATACTGCATGCATTCAGATACAACACCTTCAGTCCTAAATTAACTGTCCCTCTTCTGTCATTCATTTATCCAGTGTGCTCGAAGTTTGATTCCCAGCCCTTTCCAAAGGCTCTGTCCTATTTGAGTCCGTGCTGGTGACTTTAATAGCCTCTCCTGTGTTTTTCTTTCTGTCATTTTTTTTCATATTTTCCCCGCAGTTTAATCTACCCAACATTCCAGAAAATAAGCGAAAGGAAGAGGTGGTGAAGTAGCATCGTCAACAAAGGACAGCATCATTGCAGTAGAGGGTAATGATATAGGTGGACCAGATTTTGATATAGATTCAGTTTATTGAAAATAAGTATCAGCAAGGGAAAGAAGTCACTTATGGGAGTCGCCTAAGGTCTCAGAAGAGTTGCCTTACAGTTGGACAAAGCATACACCAACACAGAATAGAAATGTCCAAGTAGGGCACTACAATTGGCTTGAATGATTTTAATCTGCATAATAACTAGCCAAATTAGATGGATAAGGGTGGCAGAGACAATGCATCAGGAATTATTTTTTAGAGCAGTGCATTGCAAATCTTACTGGGAACAGGCTAAAGATGGAAGAAATAGCAAGATATTTAGAAAAGCTTAACTCAATCAAACAGAATCAACACGGTTTCGTGAAACACAAATAATGTTTGACAAGTTTGCGAGAGATTATTAAAGGTGTAACAACCACAAATGATAATGGGGAACTGGTAGATGTAGTGCATTTAGATTTCCACAAAACATTCAATATGGTGCCACATAATATGTATCTTGTACAAAAGTCTTTTATGTACTGGGCATGACTTGGTTCCAGAAACATCTCATTCCATAAGTGTGCACTCTGTACAAGCAGAAGACAAGTCTGAACCAGCCCGTGAACCTGGTTGATGATTCACCAGTGGTCAAGTGACATGCTTCTGAAAAGAACATTGTCCTGGCCAAACATACACCAACTGTAATACATAATAATAGGAGTTCATTGTATTGCTAATCATGTACTAATGGGAATTGAGGATTGGTTAACATGCAGAAAAAATGATTCAGGACAAATTGGACTTTTTCAGGTTCGAAGGATACAGCCAGTGGAGTGTCACAAGGATTAGCCCAAGAGCCTCAATTAGTTTACAATTTATACTAATCACGTGGAAGACAAAACAAATGCAACATATCCGCATTTCCTTTTGGTACAAAAATAGGTAGAATGGTATGTTAGATGAGGATGTCAGAAACTTGCAAAGGAATATTGATAGATTGACAGAGGGGCAAAACTTGACAGATGGAGTTTAATACTGGAAAATGAGAGGTCATGTACTTTCATAGGAAGAATCAAACAGCAGACTATTATTTAAATGGAGAGATACTACAAAGTGCAGCACAATGGGATCTGGATGCTCTTGTGCAATGACACACAAAAAGATAGCATGCAGTACAGCAAATGCAACTTTGGCCTTTGTTACCAAGGGTTAAAGTTTATACATAGGAAATCTTGAATCAACTGTTTCAGGCACTAGTGAAGCCATGCCTGAAGTACTGTGTATAGTTTTGATGTCCATATTTAAGAAAGGATATATTGACATTGGAGGCAGTTCAAGAAAGGTTCACTAAGCTAATTTCTGGGATGAAGCAGTTAATTTATTGTGAACTGCTATACAATTTAGGCTTTCATTCATCAGAATTCAGAAGATTGAGGTTGAAAAATACAAGATTTTGAGTGGACTTGACAGGGTAGACATTGAGAAGACATTCCCACTAGTGGGGTTATCTCAAAAGTACAGACAGTTACAGAATAAGGGGACACTCATTTAAAACAGAGATGAGAAGGAATTTCTGCTTTCAGTGTGCGCTAAATGGCTGGAATTCTCTGAAGTGTTGGAAAGGCCTGATCACTGAAAGCATTCAAAGAGGTAAATAGATATTTTTAATAACAAAATGTTAACAGCTATGAGATGTAGCTGGCACCAAAGATGAGTTGAGGCATGGAGCAGGTCAGATATATTCTTATAGTGTGGTTGGGCAGATTTATGGGACTGAATGGATAACTCCTTTTCCTATTTCCTATGCTCTTATCTAAATCACCTCATATGTCCCAACCCTTATAGTGAATAAATACATTTCATCAAGTGTACAATAGCTACCTTTGGCAAATTCTTCTGAAAAACTTGAATGCAGAGAATCATGGGTGCAGCGACTGCCCAGTTATAATATCTATGAAAAACAAAATATCCAGGATTTTCACACCAGTGTAAAGAATTCAATATTTAAAAATTATTTAGTACTACATCATTCAATTTGAAATAATGGTTAGTTTTACCAAATTTTATCTATGAATTCTACATCCTTTCTACTTCAAAATTTAACTTGGATTGTGTACCATTTAAGTCTATTGTAATTTCATCATACCCAATAATAAGGATATCTTTCCTTCCTGACAAACACAGCTTCCTTGTTCCACACTGAATAAAGATTCTAGATGCTAGTTCACACATTTCACAACTGTTGCAGTTTTTTTTAAATGTCATTAGCAGATCTCTTTCATCAAGACCTAGAATACAGAACATGTGCTGGAGGCATAAAAATAACTCCAAGAGGAAAGCCAGTCTCTCATTTTGAATTATTTATATTATTAAATGTCTGTTAAGTTAATTCAAGACTTTTTGCGAGGACAATTATGAAAAGAAAATTAGATAACAAGCACTTGATGTTACTAGTCAGAATTCATAGTGATGGATACTTATGGAATTTCCAACTCCCATTTCTTGTTGCCCAGGATTAGTCCAAACTCCACACAAAGCAGTACAATTAAATAAATCAAACTTACTAAAAATTAAAAATGACGGTATTAAAAAAATTAAAATGTAAATCAGAACAAAATAAGATGAAACAAAGAAAGTCACAAAGCAGATCTGCAAATAACCAGAAGAGCTGTGCAACTACAAAAATAACACAAAATCAGGAAATGCCAGATGCAGGTCATTCAGCAACTGCAAAGAGCAAAAGCAGGTTTTGATACAATCCTTCTCTGCTCTTGACAGCTGTCTGATTTGTCATGAATGGCCAACATTGTTGGTTTCTCTTTCAGATTTGCAGAAGTTGCACGAGATTTATTTTTAATTAACCCATATTAAAATCAGGACAAACACAATGCGCCTGTATTAAGAAGTTTATTATTTTAAACAACTTTCACACTTTACTGAGAAGACAACCATTTTCAGAAGACAAGATTTAGAGAAAACGTAGAACAGAAAAAGTTCTTGGGCATTCAGTTCTCCCACATAAAAGAGTTAGCATTGCTACAAGTTTACGAACTTACTTTTTATTAATTCCGATAACCAAATTTGGATCATCAATAATTCCGGGATTTTCAACCAAATCCTGGTATGTGACCATGTGTTGCTCAAATTTCCCTGTAGCATAAATGATAAATGAGCATTTCAAGAGTCTTAACTAAGAATGACTTCACTATGCATGCAAAGAATTTGGCATTGACATCTTAAGTTCATTACAAAAAACAAATGTTCCATAGGAACAATCAAAACTTGAACTGAGCAGCATAGGCATAAACATGCAACAAAAATCACTCAACGTAGTTTCAACAAAGGAAAATAAATTATTGTAACTTTATTATTTTGGTGACGCTTCATTTACTATTGCTGTCCTGACAGTCCACATATTGTTACGGCTAAGTGTGAAATGGTGAAATGCCTCTTTCCACCTCACAGCATCATGTATTTTAAATAATTTGTCATTTTAGTGATTTTTTTAAAACTCAAGTCTTGTAACTGTAAGTGATATATAGAGGCAGATTTTGTTTTCAGTAAAAAAATTAAGAGTGTTTATTGCCCTTAATAGCCGCCAGATTAAAAAGAGCTCTGATTGACTCAAATGCACATGAAAGACTCATTCCCACGAAGCAGTAGATTACATGGAGGGTAATTTAAATTGTTTCAGAGTTTGCAAAAGAAAGGCAATGCAATATAAATCTTCTAAGTTGATGTACTGGATGGTTTCAAGCCTCAATGAATTGTTTTGGCTGACCCTACGTAAAGATAATTTAAAATCCTGACACCTGATCTTGGACATACTGCCTTCAATGTTTGACTTGTCAGATACAGAGAATGTACCTGTCTGTGGAATGCTGGAGGCAGAGAGAGATCCACATGTTTTCTCCTAGACATTGATTGTGTATCCGCCTCAACAAAAGCAGTATTTTTTTTAAAACAAAGAGTTAGCTTGTTATTCATTCACAAACTAGTCATTTACTGAAAATGGTCATAGAGCATGCTGAGGAACCCTCATTCCAGATCCAGTGTGCTGTGATCAAATTAACTGGTTAGTGTATCACTCATCTAGCCAAGGTTCCACCTCCAAATGATTTCACAACAATGGCTCGATCCGCACTCACCTGAATAAACAGATCATGACTAGATGTGTCTCCCTGAAATTAATATGATGGACTATTTTCACTTGCTATGGTAGGCTGCTTCCAGACAACATAAGTAATTCCTGACATCTTCACTTCATAAATTATAAAGTTATAAAAATGTTTAGCTATTGAAAACTTATGTTCGAGTCACTTAAAAATACTGGTGCCAGCCTTTTAAAACTTATCCTGTGTTTTAGTCTACTCACATAATAATTTTGTTACAAACATTGTTTTCTAACAACATTGATAACAAAACATTTAATTCTCTCATGTCAAATTTTTCACAGAGCTCCAAGTCGGGGGAAGGGAACTTCAAGGTGCTAGAGTTTCCATCCATCTACTGTTCTCCTCCTTCTAGACGGAAAATGTCACAGGCTTAAGAAGGTGCTTAGTCACAGATTCGAGAAGTGCTGTCAAAGAAGCATTGGGCAAGTTGCTGCAGTGTGCCGACACTGTGCGCCCAGAGTGAGGAAAGTGAACATTTCAATGAGTTAAATATGAATGCAAATGCTTCTGTTTTGTCATCTGCACTGACGTAATAGGCTGCCCCAACGTGGGGGAGGGGATGTTTAGCTGATTAATTGTCCATCGGTCAACTGCAGAGTTCTGACCCAACCTATTGATAATATGATCAATTATCTCTGTTTAGCATTAACTATGCTGTTCAACATGCATGTAGCTTATTTATAGCTTCTCCAGGCTGGCACCTCATTTTGCTGTTGCTGTTTCACACATACACTCAATCCCTAGGATTCGTGGTGAAGGCTAGGCTGAACTATAAGATTATACAGTGTCATCAAATACAGCAACAGCAACAGAACTGATAGCCCACGGTGCACCATGGATGGCCATCTTTTAGCAGCTAGATCTTTTCTGAATTTACCTGCCTCATTTAGCACAGTGGAAGCACCACACAACGACAGATAGTACAATCAGTGTCAAGATGAAACAATGCTTCCACAATTACTGTGTGGTGGTCACTCCTACTAAAAACATCTTGCACAAGGTTATCTGTAATAGTGCAACACTCTTAATAATGGCCACTGAAATCCCCACCCACAGAGTATATGCTGTGCTTTTACTACCAAACTTTTTCAATATATCTTTCAGTACATGTTTGACATGAAAGAGCACTAATTCATTAGCTGAGGGACGGCACTAATTGGTAATATTGTGTCAGTCCAGGCATGGACAAATGAAACTTTACAGGTTCCAGAGCCAACGCTGAAGATTCCAAGGGAAATTCCCTACTGACTGAATTTTATTGTAATGGTGAGACTGGCCATACCCACTGTTGGTGTTGAAGGAGTATGGAATGTTGGCTGCAAGGTCAGATTTGGTACGAATGACTACATCAGACTATTGCTTGACTGGTGTGTGGGGGAGATCTCCCAACTTCAGCACAAGTCACAAAACAGTGGTAAGACTTATTTTGCAAAGACAACTGGACAGTGTGCTATTTTCATTTTCAGTGTCTCGGTCAGTACAGTTTTATTCTTTTCCATACTTCCTTGATATAGCCTAGTGGCTTACTTCAGAGGGCAGTTAAAATCAGGCACCTAACTGTGGATTTGTAGTCAGCCATATACCAGACTGGTTAGGGCAACAGATTTCCACCTGTAGAGATGCCATATGCATTAGTTATGATCTTGAATCCTATCATCCATTTAATACCTTGGATTTTCAAGGATTGAAATAGTTTTGAAAAAGGAACCAAAAGCACAAACTAAAAATGAAACAGTTCAGCCAGGTTTCATGAAAACCAACATGAATGCAACAAAAGACATTATCCTACACTACCCTTTATTACCAAGGGTAACAGAACTAGTCAGAGATCCTCCCAGGGAGCAGTGAAAGCATCCTCATCTCCTATCTGATTTTCATAATCATGAGAATCTTCACATGTTGAAGGCAAGCTATCACCTGCAGTCAGAATATCCAAAAATTGCTATTTCAACAGGCTCTATGGCAGAAGCAGACGAGACGGATTTTTCACTGAAAGCAGAGTTGAGGATATTAGATTAGACCTTATCTCATTGAATTGAGGAGCAGACTCAAATCAGCCAAATGGCTTTCTAATTCTTATAGACTGCAGAACTGAAAAAAGCTGAAGGACACACTGTCTCTCAGAAAAAGAAACTCGGTGACAAGAGTGAACGGTTTACTCCTGCTGACAATACAAGAATCCAACTAGCCAAACATGACCTCAGGTTAAAACCTTTATAATGCAAAGGCACCCAAAGGACATTAAATTAGATGCTCCTTTATCTCCCATTTATACCAGACACTATTCCTTTTTAATGCATGTATACGCATGTGTGCCACATCTTTATTATTTTTGCTCAGTGTTAGCAGGTAATAAACTTGCATTTTTTTGTAAAGTCAAGAAAATACTGTATCATACTGCAACAGTAAAAATTAGTTGGCTATATTTTAATTGCAGAAAGGTATAGACACAAGTCAATAAAAAAAATTAAACCTCTGCTGCAGACAACCAGGGAGGGTGCAACATGGGGACTTGATTCACCCCTACCTCACTTTGCTCACAACACTTAGCTAAAGGACATGAGTACTAGATGGATTTTAAGGACAATGCAGTAGTTTCATGCTAAGCATTATTGAAACCAGCTTCTAATAACAGATTCAATAAATTAATCTGGAGACTGACAACACAAAGAGTGCATACTCCATTTAGTTTTCTTAAAGAAACAGTAGTGATTAATAATACGTTTAATGAACCAAAGTCAATATTGTCTATGGCAAAATCATTACATATTTTTCCCCTAACAATAACAACAAACACCAAATCATCAATGCTAATGAAGCGTCGAAGCAGCTCCCACTACTGTTCTAAACTTGTCAGTAAAGAGAAAAAGATTGCATACGTGGCAGTTTTGAAAACTTGTGTGACCTGCAAATAGGAGTATTGTGCCAGTGTGAAAAACATTTGCATCTGTATTTAATATGGTGTGTAGATATTTTAATAAATAATCCAAAATATTTCAAAGAAGGTTTAGAAGAATTTTCACATAGGTTAGCTAAGCACAACAAAGAGAATACCGAATGCAGAAGATACAGTAAATCATATTTAAAATAAAAATGGAAAAACAACGTATTTTGAATGAACAGTAGTTAGGTGAAACAGTTATCATAATGAAAACAATACAAAATATTAGAATTCTCCAAGAAAGACTACAGAAATTAACCACCTTAAGCCTTTACCTTGAGAAATCTCATTGTTATCATTGAGGCCACCACACAGAGATAGATTTACATCTGGGAGTTCACTAGCTGAATCAGACAGATATTCCGTCCCACTATCTGCACCTGCACTTCCTACTGATTGTGGAGATTGTGACTCTGAATGTGTACCAAATTCATTCAACTGTTTAGAGCTTGATTCCTGTTCACTGAAAAGGAAAAAGCAACAGTTAAATCCAGGAGACAAAATTAATAAAAATAAAAATTAAATCTGATGAAAAGATAAATTACACATCCACCAGCAAACTCAATTATAAAGGTCTCTCATGACAATATTTGGGAGCATGGCGATTTGATTTCTTTCATCCGGCACTGATGGTATTAACATCAAAATCCAGAAGAGAGCCACCATGTTACAAATGGTATGTGGTAATGCTAAGTACTAATCACATATCCTTGATTACCTTTCCAAGGAGACAAAGTGCACTTGAACAACACCACATGTACCACGAGAAACATTAACTCCCTTTCTTCAAGTCAAAGGTGTGGCCATGGATACCTGCATGAGCCCCAGTTATACCAGTCTCATTTCTCATTCCTGTCCTACTCAGGCCCCCATCCACAACTCTTTCTCCCGTACATCAAGGACTTTATCAGTATTGCTTGCCTCTCATATCCAGAAATGGAAATGTTTATCAATTTCACTCCCAATTTCCACCCTGCTTTCATGTTCAACTAATTCATCTTTGACTCCTCCCTTTCTGGGGATGGACTAGCCACCAATATCCACTGTAAACCCACCAAATCCCACTATTACCTTGACTGTGTACACACACACACACACGCACGCACGCACACACACACACGCACACACACACACAGACACACACACATCTCTATCACAGTTGGTCCAAAGATGTTGGCTTCTACGAAGAGGCCTACAGAATGTCTCCCTCATTCCTCAACTGAGGATTCCCCACCATCATGGTTGACAGGGTCCTTAGCCACGTCTGACCCATTCCCTGCACTTCAGCCCTCATCCATTCTCTTCCCTCCCACAAAAGCATAGGGTCTCCCTATACTTCACTTACCACTCCATCAGCATCCACATCCATTAGCCATATCCACCACAGACATATTCTTTGTCAGCATTCTGTAGGGACTGCTCCCTACAGGGCACCTTGGTCTACTCCTCCACTCCCTACATCCCCTGGCATATTCCTTCGTAATATCAGTAGGTGTAGCATCCACCTGTTTACTGCCTCCCTCCTGACTGTCCCAGACACATCTTCCAAGTGAAGCAGTGATTTACCTATTCACTGTTCACATTATGGTCTGCCCAACACTGGGAAGACGGAACACAGACTAAGTGATTGCTTTGTAGAACCACTTATGTTCTGTCCACAAAAATGATCCTGACGTTGCGGTCGTCTGCCACCTCAACAAACCACCCTGTTCCTGGTCAACATCTCTGCCATTGGATTGCTGCAGTGCTCCAGAGAAGCTCAGTGAAAACTGAAAGAATATCATCTCATTTTCTTCTACGGATCCTGCAGCCTTCAGGATGCAATTATCGGGTTCAATAATTTTACAGCAAGAGCATCTTCTCTTATGTTCTTACCCCAATTCCCACACATGGGTCTTGTTATCACATAGGGTCCTAACACAAATAACCCATCGTGAGCTAATACAGACCCCATTAGCAGTTATTGATTCTCCCAGGTTGACCTTCATCCATTCCTTTGTCTGCCCAATTGTTGACCTCTCTCTGGGCTTCATCCCCACCTATCAGTTACTCCTCCCCATTTCCTCACCCCAGCTTCAGCAACAATACCAACCTTTTCCTAGCTCCAATCAGTTCTAAAGTTCGGTCACTGGACCCGAAGTGTTAACTGTGATTTCTTTCACAGATGCTGCCAGGCCTGCTGAGCTTTTCCAGCAATCTCTATTTTTGTGTTTTCTGTTCTGGGATAGTATGTCATGTTCTTGAATATTAAAATTGTGCATAGTTCTTTTAGACAATTTTGTAGACTACTCGAAATAGTATTAATCTAGTACCACAAAAAGAAGTTGCTGGAACAATTCAGCAGGTTGGGCAGATTCTGAAGTGAGAAAGCCGAGTTAACATTTCGGGTCCAGTGACCCTCCTCAGAACATGACAAGATGGCAAGTCTGTCAAAAGCTATCAAACAAAAAAATTTGCATAAAATAGCCGTTAGGTTTAGCAACAAGGTGAATTTCTGCACAATCTTTTCACAAAATTTATTTTTCTCTATGTGTTTAATCACAGTACCTCTTTGGGAAGTATAGAGCTGCAATATTAGGATCCAATTTTTGTAGGTCATCTAAATAAATATCACAGGGGCCCAGATGTTGGTTTCTTTTAGGTCCACCTATTCCAGAACACAAAAAGACATGCACAAACTTACATATTTGTGTTTGCCATTTCGAAAAATATATAAATATACAAGGTTAAAAGTTAAATAATGATCCAGTACCTACTATGCATTATCTTGAAAGAGTATTGTTATTTAGAAGAAGGTATTTGAACCAAAATTCTATAATATTCACACTGAAGACTGAAGTACAACAGTTGTCATTTTTCTGCTTACGTAAACATATTTAAACCTTCAAGTTTTAATTTAACAGTGAATGAACAGATTACATCAACTCAATAATTCGTGACTTTGCCCAAAATTCCAGTTTTAAAATCATATCAAAAAGGACCTAATAAATAAAGTAGTTCTTTGCATTTGAGAGTCAATATTCCTTTTTTCATACAACAGCATTTCTTTTTCATTGCAACCAAGAAACTCTGAACAATTTGAATACAGACACAGCCTCACCATTTTACTCTGTTAGGATCCTGGTGTACAACACCTCATTACTTCACTTGCTTATAATTGATGGGGTATCAGTCGAAGCTACTGTCTCAATTGTAAACATAATGCCCAAGACTTAACTCAATGTCTGCTACTGATTTCCAGAAATTGAGGTTGTCAATATAGGTACAATGCAGAAAAGAACATGATAAATCAGCAAAGATAACAAGGTGTAGACTGGACGAACACAGCAGGCCAAGCAGCATCAGAGGAACAGAAAAGCAAGACGTTTCGGGTCTAGACCCTTCTTCAGAAAATTTTCTGGAGAGAGTCTGGACCCGAAACATCAGCTTTCCTGTTCCTCTGATGCTGCTTGGCCAGTTGTGTTCATCCAGTTCTACACCTTGTTATCTCAGATTGTCCAACATCTACAGCTCCTACTATATCTGAAACAATGATAAAATCAACAAACAAGATTCTAAACCAAAAAAATGAAGCTTCAGATGAAGCTCAAATTTGCCTGTTGCAGCATTCCTCCCATATTATTTTTTGTCTGGGACCGGGAAAATTAGAGGGATCAATTGGGATCTTACAAGCATTTGTGTCATGAGATATGCAAGGGTGGACATGATGAGGTAAACAGGAGACAAAGATAGAGGGTCAACAGGAAGGCGAAGCAGCACATTGGTCAAAGCAATTATGCAAGTGTCCTCAATATCCACCCCTGGTTTTGGGTCACTTGTTGACCACAGGATTTAAACGAAATTCATAAAGCAAAACAACAGATGAATATGCCTTGAGAAGGCACATACAGGGTGAAGATATACAGACTGAAAGCGACAGTCAAATATTCGTGCTTCTCTTACTTTCTACATCTCTCATTAAAATTAAACAGGGCATAATGTGTTATGCACTTATCTCACATTTACAAACAATAATTGTTTGCGATCTTTCACAACTTCTCACTCTGCAACAGTTTAACTTGAAAATCTTACTGAATATATAATCACAAGTCTGGTCAGTACAAGTCCAAAAGTAAAACGAGCGAAGATAATCAATTAAGCTCCCGTGTATTTGGAAGACACTGTATTAGTAAATGAGCAAAATACCCTTCTAAATAACAGGACAAAAAAATTATTCTTAAAATGCGTATTTCAATGTGTCCAAGCAGGAGCATAATAGAAGTCCCCCTTCCAGCCACACACCATCCAAGCTTGCAATTATGTCACCTTTTCTCCATTGTCACTGGATCAAATTACTGGACTTTCTACATAACAGGACTGTGGGTGAACCTGCACCAAATAAACTGAAGCAATTCTTAAGGGCTTGCTCACTACCACCTTCAGAAGTATAACGATGAATGCACAATAAGTTGCCTGTCGTGGCAACCACACACTAAAAGACTCCCATTTGCAAATGTAGACTTAGCTGCAAGTAGCTGCACCCAAACTATGTTTGCCAAATTCTGACTATAGATATTGAAATATGCTTTCCCAAATTTAGACACTTAACACCTACACTATCCTTATCCCTTTCCTTAAAGATTTTGTAACTTAGAGTTATGGTCACTATTCTCAAAACAGTCACCCACTGACACTTCAAATACTTGACTGGCTTCATATCCTCGGACTAGGGTTTAGCACTGCCCCAACTCAAGTATGACTGCATATATACTGGCACAAAAAGCTCTCCTAAACACAATTTAAAAATCTCACTCAGTCTAATCCTTTATACTAAAGGCCATCTCAGATAACGTTAGCTAAGCTGAAGTTTCCAACAAATATAACCCTGTTATAAAGCTAAAACCAAACTGAGACTTTTTAAACTGCGACAAAATTTAAAAACCCAATTTTCACAAGATTTTTGAAATTCCTCCAATCTCCAAGAACTATATGTTCCTTTGGTCCCAACCGTTTAAGAATTCTCTCAAGCCTCAGCTTTACATTCTAGAATTCATTAACTAAACTTCACCGGTACTCCTCCCACAAGACCTTTCTTAAAGCTTTTGTCTTTAAGCAAAGTTTTAGTAACCCTCCAGTTACCTCCTTCTTCGATCTTCGATCTTTCAGCAATTTTTGAATTATCTTCGGAGATTTTCCTTTATGTTAAAGACTCTGTACAAATCCAAATTGTTACTATTACAGACGTTGAAAAATGATGCACCCATACCAGGTTATCTTGAAATTCCGTAGATTTTAGTCAAGCAAAAATCTTTTTATTTTCATTTTCGGTGGTGCTTTATGAAAATCTCAAATCCCAATATTGATATCGTAACTGAATGCAAAATAGCTCTAAGTGCAATATATTACTGAAAATAAATATGGATTATATGTATTTATTTGTATTATTACTGTTAAGTAGAATGTACAACTAGTAAAAAAGTACACATTTCTAGAAAATGTATACTTTTTGAAAAAGCCACAGGAAAAAAAAACTTCTTACATTTACATTACCTTTCTTTTTATCTATTTCTTCTGTTTTTACATTGGTATCGAGGAATAAAGTCTGCTGGGCTGGATTATTATTACTTTCTAAAGTGGTTGGACTCTCAGGTTCTTGCTGAGGAGCGTACTGAAAGATTTCAACGCCTTGAGATTCAGATGTACATGTTTCAATAGTTTCTGACAGCAATGACTGGCCTGCAATATTTGATTCTAAAGTCTCCGTCACAACATCTGCTTGTTCCATTGTCCAAGAGGTGCCTTTTGGAAATGCTGTCTCTGTTGTGGGTGGAGCTGTCTGTACCATGGATGTTTCATGCAATGGAGGACTTCTTTGGTTTCGAGGCTGAGGCTTGAAAACGGTTATGATATTATTGATTTCAGAGGAATCGCAAGCAGTTCCATCTGCTGCGCTACTATCCGTGATGACTCGAAAATGTGTATGCTCAGAAGGTGTAATGGTAGCTACTCTTGGTTGCTCAGACTTCTCCATTTTACTGACCTATAAGAGGAATGCCATTTCTTTATACAGTCATTAAGTTATGAGTGGAACATGTTTTGTTGTAAATGCATTGAAGTACAAGTCAACAGCTTTTAACTTTTGTGCAAGAGAAATTCTTCACAAATATTGAAAATGGTGTCCACTACATTACTACAATATAGTTATATATCAGTAAAAGTAAGAGTTTTCTTTGTGCTATAAATGATCAACATTAAAATGTTTGGTAATCTGAAACTAAGAATGCAGTTACTTCATCAAACAAGATTTGAAAAAAAAATTTTGCGAACAAGAACTCAAATACTTAAAAATAGACATAAAAAAAATTTACAAAATCTTTCCTTGCATTGTATTGCATTATCCTTATGCGGTTTAGTTTCAAAAATATGGTTCTAAGTAGTTAAAGAGGTTAATCAAATTACAGGTTCTTTGTTCAAGGTTCAATATTCCAAATTCATCACATTGGTGGTTAGTCATGCAGCTGCCTGAAAAGTACTATGCAGGCCTGGTTCAATATTAAATAATATGATTGCTTGACTAGACAAAATAATCTCACGGTACTATGTATTGAAAAATAGCAAGCTTTAACGAGGGGCATTGGCAATCACCGACTGAATTTATTTTTTAATATAGCTACAGGAAAAAAATTACAAATTGCACAAACTGACGTAACATAAATATTTGACAAAATTACCAGATGATACCATACCTGTGGAAAACCTCCCCACGTCCACTGCATCCGAGATTCTGTTCCCATGAAGGATCCTTCATGTGATTTTACAAACAATTCAGAGTCACTTTTTGGTGATGAAATTCGGTAGTATGAATAGCTAAAACAAGACATTTTGATCCGTAAGTTTAACGTCATTGTAATAACGTTAAGAAACTTTAAAAAAAAACTAACTTCGGTAACCATACCTCTCGACAGAAGACCATTCACCATCTGAATAAGGGTAGATTTCTCGAGAGTGATAGGTGCTTGAATCTTTATTGGGTAATTCAGAAAAGAAATTACACATTTCACTGCTGTAGGAAAGATAGAATCATGATTGGTGCATTTATTTTTTTTCAATAATATAGAGAATATTTTAGGTTAAGAATAAACTTTACACCTTTTTTTTAAATAGAATCCCTGCAGTGTGAAAACAGGCCCTTCAGCCCAACAAGTCCACACCGACCATCACAGCTTTCCACCCAGACCCATCCCCCCATAACCCACCTAATCTACACATCTCTGAACATTACAGGCAATTTAGCATGGCCAATCCGCCTAGCCTGCACATCATTAGACTGTGGGAGAAAACCAGAGCACCCAGAGGGAACCCATGCAGACATGGGGAAAACGTGCAAACTCCACGCAGTCACCCGAGGGTGGAATCGAACCCAGGTCCCTGGTGCTGTGAGGCAGCAATGCTAACCACTGAGTCACTGTGCCGTCACTTCTATTAATTGCTCAAAAATCTCCCTCTGGCTTCACACACAAATTCCCTCCTTTGTCCTTGAGTGGTTCCATCCTTATCCTAGTTACCGCCTTGCTCCTAATATACATATAAAACTCCTTGTGATTCTCCTTGATCCCACTTGCCAAGGGCATTTCATGGTCCCTTTTAGTCCTTCTAATTTCTTGTTTAAGAGCTTTTTTTCTGCTTCCTTCATATGCCTCAAAAGTCTTATTTGATTTCTGTTTCATAGCCTTTACATATGCTTCCTTTACCTCATCAATTAAACTTGTTACATCTCTTGCCATCTTCATCTTTCATTCTCACAGAAATATGCTAGTCCTGAACTCTGGTCAAATGGCTTTTAAGAGATGTGGATTTACCTTTAAACAACTGCCCCAATCCAATTTTTACACTTCCTGCTTAATACTGTAGAATCAGCACTTTCACACGAGGACCAGTCTTATCGTTCTCCATAACTATCTTAAAACTTACAGAGTTGTGATCAATGTTCTCAAAATGCGCCCCCACTGAAATTTCAATCACCTGGCTACGCTCAATCCCCAATACAAGGTCTAATACGTTCTTGAGTTGTACTTCCTAGATATTGTTTCAAGACTCCCTCTTGGAGGCACCTGAGAAATTCTGCCCCATCTATGCCCCTGGTATTAAGGGTGTTCCAGTGAATATTGGGAAAATTCAAATCACCCACTACAACAAACCTGTTTCTTTAACATCTTTGCTTATGGATTTGTCCATCTATTTCCCACTGGCTGCTGGAGGTCCTACAGTAAAACACCATCATTGTGTTTGCACTTTTCATATTCCTAAGTTCTACCCATATTGCCGTGCTGGATAAGATTTCCAAGATGTCCTCTCTTAGTATAGCTGTGACATTCTCTTCATCAGTATTGCAGTTCCATCAGCCTTTTTATACCTGTCTCTATCATGCCCGGAGCATCCAAATCCTGGAAAGTTGAGCTGCCAGTCCTGCGGTGACAAGCTACCCTCCCAAATGACACAAGCAAACTTCTCTACAGGGTATTGGTACCCCTCCATTTTAAATGCAACTCATCCTTCTTATGCAGGTCCCACTTTCCCTGGAAGGGTTTTCATCGATCCTGATATCTGAATCCCACCCTCCTACACCAGCTCTTCAGCCACACATTCAACTGTAATATCTTCCTATTTCTGGCCTCACTAGCATATGACACAGGGAGTAATGCCAAGATTACAACCTTAGAGGACCTCCTTTTCAACTTCCTACATAACTCACTAAATTCCCTTTGCAAGACCTCATCTGTCTTTCTGCCTACGTTGTTGGTACCAGTATGGATCATGCTGGAGGCTTGCTTGTAGTCACAGAAACCCCTATCTGTGCCCCTGACTAGCGAGCTCCCTATCACTACCATTCCCCTACACGTCAACCTTCCCTGCGTACAAAGGAGCCAGTTGTTATGCCACTGATCTTGCTGCTGCTATTGCTTTTACACTTTCTATTCCTCACAAACTGCAATGACAAGAGTATATTATACTCTCTCTATCTCTCTAAACAACACTCTCACCTCTAGGCCTGAGCAGCGAAGACTACGTCACTTATTGAGTTGTGATGTCACCTCCAGAACTTCACCTCTGGATTCAGCTCCACTCTCCTCTGCTGCTGCTTTATCATTATCATGGACATTGGATTGCAAAGTGAAGTATTCTAAGGCACTGTATGTATCTCATATAATGTTTTACAAATTGTCATTTAGTAGTGTAGAACTAGAGTATTGCCAAAAAAGGACATATCTTATCAAAACTTTTCATCCTGCATTCAAGCCAATTCACAGAATGCTAATTCAAGGGAAATACCAACCTTTGTACTGCATGAGAAAACAGTGTAATTGGTTGGTAAGTGGGCACTGTTTAGCATTGGGATTTGCCATGGAGAATGCAGCCATTAATACTGTGGGCAGTTAACTGCAAATTTTGTTCAAATTTTAAAATAGGTAGATTGTCCCTGATTGGTCAGGAAATTGCCCCAAGAAATGATATATTAACTGGCTGTCAGCTATTTGGCTGAAACAGGCTCATTATTTGCAAATAACCTGGCTCTGTGTATTAACATACGCAGCTGACTGTGAAGAATAATGCTGAAAACGAATTTAGAATCAGTCAGACTCGCACTATTTCAGACCTGTGTGTACTGGAAGCTTCTAGCAATCAGGGTCTCCTTGCCATATCAGCATTTAAATTTCTTAAGAAGTCTCATTTTAGCAATTTTTAAGTTCTGTACTACTAAGTCAGGATATATTTGACCAGACTTGGCAGATAACTGGCACATGCAGTGGAAAGATGTGAAGTGACAAATTTCGGAAGAATGGGAAAATAGATAGTAATTCTGAGATTTTGTGGTAATATTTTAAAATGGAGTACCTAAACTTTAATTGCATGTACACAAGAACCATAAAATAGGAAAGTATCTTAGGTTTGGCACAGAGGTAGTAACAAGCAAAGCTAAACAGTACTTTTACCTTGTATAAGACATTAATAAAAGCACAATTGTATTACCTTAGGCTTATTTAATAAGATAAAAATACAATAATTGAAAAGTACATTATATATCTGCCAGCATGGCATTATACCAAGAGTTGAAAATCTGACTATTTTCACTGGATTTGAGAAGATTAATGAGAGGCTTAATAGAAGCCTTCACGTTTGTGACATGTTTCATTGAAATAGATTGGTGAGTAACACAGTAATAAATAACAAATAGTTAAATATATAAAACCATTGCAATAGAAGAGTTCCTAAAGGCTGACAATAACTTACTTTGTAGGTACACATCGCGGCTGTTCCTCTGAAATAATGTCCATGTCAGGTATGTCTTGCTCATCCGACGAGGACTCCTGATCATCCTTCTTTGAATTCTCTGGTTTGTGCTTCCTTCTTCGACGTCGTTTCTTTTTGGATGAAGTATTATTTACAGTGTTGTCAATTTCTGTGCCATTAAATGGGCTGGGTAGTTCCGGATTCTGAATTAATTCAGGATTTGTCAAATCTGCCTCTCTTGCAGAATAAGCTCCTTCAACTGGTATCGGTGATGTTGTCAAGTGTGTTGGAACGATCCCCTATGGAAAAAAAGTACTATGAGCAAAAGCAGTACTTTGGTCAAGGTGAACCTTGCCTGTCACATCATTAATTTTTTTTTCATTTAGGAATGAGTTTCAAATAGGAACGGAGAACTGGGTCTGAGGATAGAAAGATTTCTTGAGTCATAAAGTCACCATAGATTTGGAAATTTTCTATAGCACATTCATAGAATCGTCATTAGTTTGGAAATTTTCTAAAGCACATCATAACATAATAAGAATAGGATAGAGAAATTAAGTTCCTAATGATCATAGACATTTAGCACTTAAACCACTATAATGTGATCAGCGTGAGATAACATAGTATTGTTTGATTAATTCAGATAATTTTTTGAGGATATTATTAACAAGAGACTATTCAGTTCATCATGCATGTGGTATCTTTGTGAAAGATTTATGATTAGTCCCACATTTTTACATTCTCCCCATAACTTTTTTCTCTCAACTACTCATTCAAATCCTTCATAAAGGTACTATTTAAAAAAATTTCCCCAATCTTTCAGGCAAAGAACTCTAATCATAATTCACCATGAATGAAGTTTAAAAAAGCAACAACCACCTAAGCCAACTGGTAGGCAACTCATGCTGTAAACTACAGAAAAGTTATCTCCTCTTCATCTTTTCAAAATAACCAAAAAAATCCTCAACACAGTTACTATTTACATTCTTCTTTCTACAGAGTCCAGCACTGCATTCAGCTTCCAACAGGTTGACTTGTCCTGGTTTTGCTGAATATTAATTTCAAGAGTCCATTAAAAATCACCAAATTCTGAAGAGTCCCAAACTGACTGTTAGCAATTGCATGTCTAGTAATTCTTTGCTTCCCTGTTCACGCTAGGATAATTCTTCTGGATTCCTTAAAATTGCAGTAAGAGGAATCTCTTTAACCAGAGACAAAGACAGTCTTTCCTCCTACAGTCTACCTTGTCAACCACAGGATGGGGCACTTTCCCCGCTGCTCAGACATTCTGCAACCCTTTGTATAACTATATCAAACCTCTTTCTCTCTCTGACTTTCTGTTCAGCCACTCAAGAGGCAGAAAACTTGCCAGGGTTCTTGCCTTTGCTTCAAGTGCAAGAAGTATCTTGCTCAACAAGTCTGAACCAATCCTTGGTCATTAGGTCACCTGGTCTGCAGTTGGCGTTATATTACCTCCTACCAAACAATTTTTTTCCCAGGATATTCTACTTTACCTGAAATTACAGAATTCGTTGAAAAGAAATTTACAAACTTCACATTTTTAACATTATGAATTCTCCTGATTTATCAACAACAATTTATTTAATGCTGTTAGATCTTCTCATAACCTTTTGTGTAAAAGGGGGAACAATTTCAATTTTATCGCTTCACTGAAATGAAGTCCCTTATTTCTGGAACCATTTGCAAAATTCAGATGCTTACAGCACAGAAGGAGGCTATTCTGTCCATTGTATTTGCAAAGATCTGACTACGTTAATCCTAATTTCTAGCTCTTGGCCCATAGCTCCAGAGCCTCTCGCAATGCAAGCGATTAGCTAAATACATCTTAAATGTTACAAGTATTTCTGACTGTTCCACTTCTTCACAAGTGGCTCCATCTTCCACAATTCTCAAATGGTGGAAGAAAAAAAATGCTCAAATCTACTCATAGCCTTCTAGCTTTTCGTAATATAGCGCCCACTGATTGCTAACCTCTCCACTAATAGGAAAGGCACCTTTCCATTCACTCAATGCTCCTCAGAGACTTGGAATCCTACAGCAGTAAAAGTATAATCACCATAGTCCTAGCAGACTGTACACTGCTCTTATTACAGAGAGACAGCTGGTGATGAGTTTATCCTGAGGGTCGCCACATTTATGATGAAGGTTGAGACTGAGAAGGTGAGACCTTAATGGCAACTTTACTCAGCAGGCATAGGAACTGAACCAGTGCCATTGGCGTCACTCTCCATCACAAACCTGTCCTCCAGGCAACTCAGCTAACCTATCAAAAATAAGGAGGCTTCGTAAAGCATTTTAGAAAAAAAAATTCAAGTAGCACAAAAGGTAGCAGAAAAATTGGAACTCCATCTCCTAAATAACCACTAACTATATCAGATCAATTTGCTATTCTTCATGAGAGCAGAATTAGACATTTCTCGAGGTGATAGATAAATCTTGCATTAATGGATGCAGCACAGCAGCAGGAAGTAGAGCAAAGATGTTGATTAGGCACAATCCAGTTGAAGAGTGAATGTTAACTCCTGCTTATAAAATCAGCAAAGAAGTATGAGGGAAAAAAAGGCTGTTTGGTTCTCAAAAATCCCAAAGAGAATAATTATTACAACTATGAATTTATTCTTGACAAGTTTATTGGAATTAGTCAACATAATTTTGACCTTGTTTTTAAGATTTTGTTTTTTCTGAATCAGAACCAAAGGAACTAAAACCAGCTGCAGATCATATAACAGTGACAACTGTTGATGATCTTGACCAGAAGATACTGCTTACACCCACTTTACACCCATCAGTACAACATTTACAGCATTAGTTTACAGTGAATACGTTGGAAATATGGAACACCAAAGTTTAACTGCTGGAGGTGATACCTGATTTATTTCTAAATTGGCATCATACCTCATCTTTCTCAGTTTCTTCCACAAAAAAAGCCTCCCCATTGTCTCCAAGCTTCATTTGTAGCTCTACTGGTTCACCGTTGATTTCAATATCAACCTGAAGTAAACAAAAAAATTGTACATAACCTTCATTCATTGTTTCATGGCTTCAGTCAAATGCCTGATCTAGCAAAACGATAATCTGCATTCAAAGTCAGATGCTTCAAAATCATACGACTGATTTGCTTGGTTAGTATTAAAGGATATTTTAAGAGTACAAAGAGGCATGTATATGCGCTTCAATATAATACACAGCCAATAAAGATGAATTATTTCAGAACAATGCTATTCATTTTCAATGATTTCAAGTCTCACCTCATACTTGTTACATTAAAAACAAGCACCAATCTTCAGCCTGAACAGAAATAAGCCTCAGCAGCTCGTGGTTACACAATTAAAAAAAAAACAATCGCACAAGACTTTACTTATTGAGTTGTTCAAGAATATTTCAAAAGGTATTTCCATTTTCCAGAAAGGAGAAGTGTAGGTTCTAAATGTAAATACACATTAGTGTATACAAATGTTAATTACTTGCAACAGAATAATGACTTGCATCATTTCCAACAACATAACTGATTCAGAAAAATAACTTTAACGAAAGCTGCCATTAACTGAAACTTCAATTCTCTTATCATCTAAAAATCAAAATCCATTATCTATCATTATGAAACGCAAACGTTTGATGAAAATTGGTTCACTAAACATGCACAGCAATTTTTTAAATTATGAAGAGTTTAAAAGGTCAATGAAATTACTCAACATTTTCTGTCACATAACTTGAAACAAGATTCAATCCTATGCATTTGGATAATGAACAACAAAATGGAGGCTTAGTAAAGAAAGAAACTAAAATGACAGAATTATATCAACTTATTGCTAGTTTCCAGAAATTCTAAGTGCAGGTTTTTATTTTGAAATTCGTCGACCATCTGTGTAAAGTTTTGGAGCAATTCGTTCAAGAATTGAGGTCTATTACATAGCTCGTTTATATCAACATTTATTGAACATATAAAGAGATCTTACCACTTTCTCTTTTGATCGCAGTACCCCAAGCTTCCCAAAACGAACATGAAAGGGTGAACAATGGTATGAGCCATCTGGCTGCCTCACTACTATGACATCGATGCATCCTGTCAAGGTAGCTGGATTCAGTCCTTTGTACAGTTCCTTCACCGTGACAAACACCTGCTCAGCCAACTGCCCAACATAATTCATGGTTTGGAACTGAAATAAAATTAAAAGAAAAATTAGGGACTATACGTCAGATGTCTCTGAATAATAGTACTTCGTGGTCAATAAATTAAATGGCATATTAAAAATAGGTTCCAAATCAGGAATGCCGAATGATCAAATTATAATCTAACCTGAGGGAAACAAATCCTTTCTGCATGATGTCTTTGAAGTTTGGGCGAATTTGGTGCAATACTTCGTCATTTTCCTGGGCTTATTAATGGATTTGCTACAAACTACAACCTTAAGATTTTATCAAAGTGAATCAGGCTTTCTCAGAAATTTACTCTTCTTCAGCAAGACAGGATTTTTATAGCTTCCAACTAATGTTGAATTAGCTAAAAGAATGACAAATTTGAAATAATAAATTCATAAAAGTACCAGCACAGAAGGTGGTCACTTCAGCTCATTGTGCTTGTGGCAATATTAATTCTTTTTTGTTGGTGTCAATTTTGATTCTATTTCTTTTGAATTCCTTTAAACTTATTTATTGTGATTGACTGTCAAAGCCGAGCCATTTAGAACGGATGTTTTCATGACCCTTTGCACGGGGAAATTGGATTAAAAGCACAAAGCAGTCAAAATCATAATTTTGTTACTTATACAGTGGTCTGTGAAAAAAAGTCACTGTCCATCTTCTCAGAATTGAGAATTTTTATTAGATATCCCTTGAGATTTCTGTGCTAGATTAAATATAGTCTTTCAAAGCCTCAATTTTGTCTCAACCTGGTGTTATCATCAAAACAATTGCTCCATTCTTCCATACTTTCTGTGGAAATGTCCTAAAATCTGGTTAAAGTAATCCATCTAACATCTTATACACCCAAATATTTGTCAGTATTTCAGAATCCACTGTTTTTGTTTATTAATGGCATAATTAATCCACCATGGATGAAAACTCTTAATAGCTATTTGCAATAATTACTATTCTTGTGGGTGACACTATGATAGATATTTTCACTGGGGAAAGGATAAACAACTGCTCCATTATCATTCTTGCATTACCACAGTAACATATACTTTGACCACAAAGTGCCCGAGGTTTCTTTCAATGACAAAATTCCCTGTCATTTTTCCATGCACAAACTTAAGCTTCTAGTATCAAAAAAAGTTTGAAATCAAAAAATATTTTTTTCAATAGTATTATATCCATGGAAGGTTTCAGTACATATCTTAACAGCTAAAATTGTTTCCAGCACATCAGCTCCCAAAGCACAGATTTGTTTCTTTTCTGTCCATGGCAATGTTTCCATTACAGCACAGGGGGGAGCTGCAGGAACACAGGAGGCCAGGCAGCAGAGCAGGATAGTTGACATTTTGGGTTGGGACCCTTCTTCAGATATAGGGAAGGGGAAGCAAGCTCAGAAATAAGTAGAGAGGAGGGGTGGGGTTCGGGAAGGTAGTGAGACGGTGATGGGTGGGTACCAGTAGGGAGTGGTGGGAATTGACCAGTGAGGTGGGAGGGGCTGATAGGTGGGAGACAAAACAGGTTGTGTCAGGTTAAGGAGGGGAAGTTGGGGGCGGTTGTGAGAGTGGGTTGGTCATGGGATGAGGCCAAGGATGGAGAGATTTTAAAACTGGTAAAATCCATGTTTTGGCCATTGGGCTGTAGGCTCCCAAGGCGGAATATGATGAGCTGCACCTCCAGTTTGCCAAACCTCCACATAGTGTTTGAGATGTGGTCTAACCAATATCCTCTATAACTTAAGCATAACATCCATACTTTTATGTTCAATTTTTCTCATAATTAAGGAGAGCATCCCATTTGCTTTCTTACTAAGTGCTATACCTGCATACTAACTTTCAGTGACACATGCACTAGGACACCTAGATACCTCAGATTCCACAGCTGTTCTCCATTTAAGTAATACTCTGCTTTCTCATTCTTCCTGCCCAAATTCACATTTTTCAAATTACACTCCATTATACTTTTTGCCTCTCGGATGTATCATAGTCTCTAATTCTTCCTCCAGTTAAAACTTTGAGACAAAGATGCTCAGACTTCAAGACCATGCTGCAGACGTATTTGCCCTGAATAACAACAATACCCAGGGGCTCCCAAAAGCTGCAGCCTTAGTGCATGATCTATCCTAACATCCTCAAGTTTTAATTGGTCATTTCAGTACCTTATTCATTAATTTGTAAATTTTTATATGGTCATTAACTTTATCACCAATTTTCATACTACAGTAAACTCAACAAAATAATCTTTACCCACTTACTGGATACCAAGCAGCTAGCTCCTTTCCCTGAAATGGAGCCAAGACCTATTCACACAGGCCAAAAACAAAAGGAAAAAAAATCTCCTCCCTCTCCCACCCTTGTCTCTTCATTGAGGCTTACAGGACATTGGTTCGGCTACGTTTGCAGTATAGCATGCAACTCTGATCTCCCTTCTATAGGACACTAGAAAGGGTTCAGAAAAGACTTACGAGGATGTTGCCAGGGTTGCGGAGTTTGAGCTATAGCGAGAGGCTTAATATACTGGGGCTACTTTCCCTGGAGTGTCATTGGGTGAGGGGTGACCTTATAGCGGTTTATAAAATCATAAGGAGCATGGATAGGGTAAATAGACAAAGTCCTTTTCCCTGGGGTGAGGGAGTCTAAAATGAGAAGGAATTGGTTTAAGGAGAGAGGGGAAAGATTTAAAAGGGATCTGAGGGGCAACTTTTTCACGCAGAGGGAGGTGCGTACATGGAATGAACTGCCAGAGGAAGTGGTGGAGGCTGGTACGAGTGTAACATTTAAAAGGCATCTGGATGGGTATATGAATAGGAGGGATTTAGAGGGAAATAGACCAAATGCTGGCAAATGGGACTAGCTTTACAAATTGGACTGACAGGTCTGTTTCCGTGCTGTATTGCTCTATGAACCTATGACTCTAACACCTCACACACCAAACTCCAGGTTTGCACTCAGCTTCCCTGACTGCATCTAATTTTCTCAATCAGCAAACAGTAATGCATTGCTTACAGCACAAAGGTCAGGTGAACAATTTTGAAGAGTCCAAGTAGTCCTGGAAATTCTGCGAAAGGATCATCAACCAGAAACATTAGCTGTTTGTCTCATACATGCTGCCAAATTTTCTCACTGTTTCCAGTATTCTGTTTTTATTCCTGTAAGGCAGCATAACTGCAGTGCTTCAAACTGATTCGGATTCTTAACTACATAGATTTCAACATTCTCCACTCGATTTTTAATGACATATTTGATGAGTTTTCTATCTTTCCCTTTATCAAGGTGACCTTTCAGAAAGTAACTGATTCCATCAAATTAACATGCATGACTTGCCACATGAAATTCAATACCATATAATGCACAATATTAAAGGAAAATTGCTTTTACATAGGGCAAAAAGCATACAACCAAAAAGTGGGAGTAACATAAACCTTGCCAGTTCTCTTCAAAATCGAGTAGCTGTAAGCCTGGACTTATTGCCTGTATTTTGAGTCGGCTGATGAATTGAATAAAAGAGAAATAGGAAAGAAACAAAAGAGGGCAATAAGATAAAATTTAATATTGTTTTCTATTTTAAATAACTAGATCAGATTGCCAATTCACAGTTTGGTTTACTTGAGAAGGAATGACTGCAGTCTGCTTGATTACAGAGCAGCATTATGCATTTCATTCAAAAGAAGCCACTCAGTCCAACAATCCAAGATAGCAAATGAAATGCCAACTTCATTCAGCAAAAGCCATGGTCAGAATCTTACTATCTTTTTAAGGAAGTCGGGTGGGGGCGCGACATTGATTTGGAAGACTACAACCCCTGGAAGGATTTAGGTGGACAGGAAAGCTTAGACAAGACAAATGTTTTTCAAAGAGGACAGGTCAAAGTGAAAGGTTGATTAAACATATTTGAAGGGGGAAAGAGACAGAATGGGAATGGAGAGAAAAAATAACAATATCAACAAACATTGCAACCAGAAAAGGAAGCTAGGTGGTCAACAGTTCAGTGTGAATATAGTCAAGGCATCACAAAGATAGTCTCATTAAAAGATAAACTCAAACAGGGCTTGTGGAAAATAATGGTCAGGACGTGGAGAAGAATGCATGTCCAAGGGTAGGACATGGTGGAACATTACAGCAGGTTTGCTCAATGATCAAGCAGAAGGACAGAAGTGGCACAGACAGCCTCAATCTTAGGTGACAGAATGTCTGGAAACTCGTCACATATCTTGCAGGTGGTAGGGGTAGAGTAGCTGGCATGGAGGTTTAAGATGACAGATTGCAGGAGAAAAAAGGCTGCTGTAGGGTATCTTTACATTGCAGGGTGATTCCAAATTCAACTCCTCCTTCCTACTGTGCTAGACTATCTTAGCTGCTATGGCAATGGTTTGAGTGTCTTACATCATAGAAAGGAAAACTGGAACAGGTTCATGACCTCTTCCTAATACTTATCCCTGCTGGAGCCACAAGTATGCAATCTGAGGATGAGGTCAAACTCAATTTCATAGAATCCCTACAGTGTAAACGGAGGGCTTTTGGCCCATTGAGTCTGCACCAACCCTCCAAAAAGTTTCCCATGGCTGATGCCAGCCATGGTCAAACATTCTTGCACCTATCACCAGATGACTAAGAGAGACTGGCGTGAGATAACAAAGAGTAACAATGGTGCTTACAGAAATGTATTTCAGCAAAGAGGAATGAGGGAAGGACGGAAAATTAGCATAAAAGTGAAAGCACTAAGAGGAGGGCAATTTCTATTCAGGTTAAATTTAAGAAAAAAGTAAACAAGTTAGATCTTTCACTACAAGTTCTACCTTTCAACACTTTCTCTACAAAAATATGTTTCTCCAGAAATAGTGTAAGCACTCCTTTCAGTGCAGTTTTAAGAAAAATGTCAAATAACTCTGCCAAATTCTAGCAAATATTAATCTGAAAGAATTTATTGAAGTATGCCTTTGACTATATTAAAACGTAGGAAACACAAATGTTGGTCAAAGTAAATGAATTCAGGTCCTTGCAAGAATCTAAAATCATAACTTACCCAAACTGAAGGTGACAATGTCACAAGAGGGTCATTTTTTTTAACCAAGAAAGAAAATTGATGCTGAGCAAACTGATTAACAGATTTGAGATCTTCTTCTACAGACATTACTTTCAGTTATTGACCACAACTGGAAACTCAACATCCTCTGACCAAAGGAAGGGTCACACTATTTCAGCGTCAGGAACTCTTCCCACATCAACACAATGAACTTCAGAACATCTTCCATCCACATTATCAGTGCAGCATCATTTACCAACTACACAGGATTTGAAGTTTCACAAACATTGAAAACCAATTTTTCACAACTGACAGCATACGGGAAACACACGCTCAACCAGCCACTACATCCATGCAAACGGAATTTCCCTTGACAACCCACATGAAAATCAGGATTAATGTACTTTCATTTTCAAAATGAACAGATCTGCAACATTTCATAGTTGAACAGTAACTGTATTGTTGTCTGATTTTCTCACAGAAAGCCGTTTTATAGCCGAGTGTAACAATTAAATCTCAGTACAATATTGCTTTATTTTCCAAGCACAGTTAGTGATAGCAGCCCATCCCAATGTTTACAGTGCAGCATAAAATGACAATTAAAATGTATTATTGGCATCATTCACATATAAATCCATAAAGGAGGTCATCAATTGTCCACTCAAAAGTTTTCAATTTGTTCCAAAAATAGCTTTGAATACAAATATATTAGCATGCACTTTTCATTGGTTCATAAAATTTTCAAAAGGAGTTATTTTACTGTTACTTGTACACAGTACTGCATATTAGAACTGGTGCCACTACTACCAAAATTTGTTTTCCCCATACAGTTCATTCTCAGGGGTTTTACAAATGTAAATTTAATAGCAAACCATAGTATACTTAGTTGTTTCTTATTCTAGTAATTTAAGAATTTTGTAATATATCAATTACAGAGTTTATCAAATGCTGCTCTTTAACTGCAGGAACCCTAGAACTGGATATTAAAGTAATAGAGGGATAGAGGAGGCATTCTGATGAAAACACAGCCATACAAGTCTGAGAGTAAAAGGATAGGAATAAAGGTAGAATCAAGGAGACAGGGAAGAATAGAAACATTCAAGGAACAAAAACAACTATAAACTATAAGTATGAATTTTTTTAAAAGTGAGGATAAAACCAATAAGAATAAACAATAAATTGAATTGCATACACATCAACGTGCATAGCATCTGAAACAAGGGAACTAGAAGACACAAGTAGAACCGAGGTGCCAGATGTAACAGCAACAACTAAATCATGGCCTGTTTCTGCACCACTGATTTGATGGAATTCAATGAATGACCACTCCCAGAATGAAAAATAAGGTACTGAATGCTTTCAAATAAAGTGTATGTGAGGCGGCTTTTCTTTCAATACAGTCATTGTTTTAACTTTAAAAACAGACATATTTTAAATCTACGTGTCATATTGCCTATGTGACAACATTGACAGCACTGCAAAGTACGTTGTTCCACCCTGATGACAGGATCAACCACTAATCTACTGACAACTTTTAATTTTAGTGTGATTTTTTTTTGGAATCTCTTGCATTTCAAAGTTCAGTTATTTTGTTCCTCTTTGCAATAAAAATCAGTCCTAAACATACTTCCATTTTTTAAAATGTTTTGAGCTTGATTACAGAATAACTTGTAGTCTCATGAATGTGGAGGAGTAACAAGGTAAAATGGACAACACTACAGTCCGTACCTACCTTACCTCTTCACTACCCTGCAATTCATACAACAATTCCCAGATTCAGAAGAATAAGGGGTTGCCGGTGCAATGAAGGGGGTCATAAACAAGGGTTGGGCAAGAATTGCATTCTGATAAGAAATCAGTGTTTTTGGATTTCAGGAGCCAGTGGGTTTCAAAGGTGGAAATCGAACAGCACCTAGTACCATGATTGTTGAGAAGTTACAGTAAATAACAGATAAAAGTCAAACCTGTAGGTGAGAAAATATAAGTATATTCACATACAGATGAAATACAGTCAGGCAGGCAATACTGCAACGGTAACTACACTTCAAAGTATTTTATTTATTGTCAAGTGTTTTGAGAAGACTCCTGGTTGTGAAAAACTCCACAGTGCATAAAAGAGTCCCTTTACAGACAAAAACAATGTCAAAACCCATATTATTTGCACACAATTTTCAGTTTAGGTCGAGATCTGAAATGGTTTTATTCTTTTCCCATTAGATGGTGCTGTTCTGCACTATTATCACCAATATGTTTGACAACATTATAAGGAAAATTTGATAACTAAAAAGCAGGGGAGTGCACCATCTGCAGGATTAATCATCTTTAATTATTTCAGTGAGGGGGCAGGACACTTTGCAACCAATTACTAATGTAGGACAGCCATAAAAGTGCACACTTTCCATTTCACCACATGAAAAGCTAACAATATCCATTTTTAGGAAGGTCATATATAAATCATTTTTAATTAGTAAGGGTTAAAGTTTTCTGGGGAGCGAGCGAGAAAGAGGAGTTGAGGCCATAATCGTATTAAATATTCAAGCAGGCTCGAGAGGTTGAATTACCTACAATGAACTCTTCTGACCATTTGTGACAACTTGCTGGCTCTTAAAACCTGCAAAGGATCTTTCTTCCCTCAAGTGCCACTTGAAGACTTCAAATTACAAACAAAATTGAATTTTACAATACAACTGGTGCTGATGCATAACTAAGGTTTTGCTTCAGACCAATGTTGTAAAGGTGAGAGACTGATTGAACATTTCTTTCAAAGATACAGCACAGATATGATGAGTTGAAGGATCTCCCCATGTTGTAAGATTTCACGAAACAGAAATATAATATAAATATAACCTCAATCTGGTGCCAGGACATGGGGTTACCAGTATTTTCTCATTTTGAGATATTTAGATTCTCAAAGTTTGCAGTTGTTCCTTTATATTATTTCAAGGATTCAAATCTTTCTCCTTTTCCAAGACATTTCCTTCTTTCAGTAAATTCAATCCATACTCACCCAAATGCAATGGAAACTCTTATCCACTCAACTATTACCAACAGCTGAAGTCCCCTTGCATGTTTCCAACAACTTCAAACATTTAATCATTGAATTTTTCAGTCTATAAAAAATGGTTTCTGGAATAAATTCATCAGATAAGAATGCATCACTGACCTTAACACGTGTTGAAGCACAGGTACTGCATTGAAATATGATCAATAGCCCATTGGAATGCATGCAAGAATATTTAAATAAGATTCTATTTTTTTTCCCACCACATAACTGTCCAGGCCATATTGATCCCCATTATTTTACGAGACAACCTCTGAAATTTATTTTGGCTGAAGTATCAATCCAATGACTACAATTTTCTAACTCTCACCAGATAGTTACGATGTGAGAGGACGTGTCTGCTAACTTTGCACCTTTGTGTATAAATGGAGTTAGCAGAAGACTGAATAATTATAGGACTCAGTCTAATCTTGACAGTGGATAAAGTATCGGTATCAATTCTAAGGGACACAATAAACTACCACTTATAAAGGCATCACTTAAAGACAGTCAGCATTCATTTGTGGAAGTAAGATTGTACTAGACTAACGTCATTGAATTTTTCAAGAAGGGGGACTGATGGTAGTGTAAAAGTGTAGTTGATGTGAATTATATTAGTTTTGGCAAGGCTTTTAACAACATCACATCTGGCAAACTTAGTTTTTAAAAGAAGCCTGACAGAATATATCAAGATGGATTCAAAGTTGGCTCAATGGTTACCTCCATAACATCCTATGAAGGATAACAGGTGATTGGGGTTTTGGGATAGAAGGTTGTAGTCAGTAGAATTCATTACAAGTGTTAAGAGCAAGACTAGACACCCCACAAAGTGTATTACCGAGATAGCCTAGACACAAACTTTTACATTTTTTTTAAAAAGACAAGTGTAAGGTGTTGCATTCCAGACATAATTTAATTGGTCCACCACTAAGCTTTAATCAAAGCACACTTTATTCTCATTACACAGCTAAAATATAACAAAAGAGAACTGGCATGACTTTACTCTACTGAAATACTTATCAAGATAATGTATTATTTAACCACTAATCATTAATTGTTTTAATATAAGCAGCATCTCAAACACGCTCAGAAATTCTAGGAACTGCTGATGCTGGATTCTGAAATAACAAGGTATGGAGCTCGATGAACACAGCAGGCCAGGCAGCATCAGAGGAGCAGGAAAGCTGATGTTTCGGGTCAGGACGCTTCTTTCCGACAGAGACGATTCAGTAACAGTTATCATTCTTTTGTGCTCTCTCTCTTTCCAGTCTTTAGAAAGCAACAATCTCCTTTTAACTTTTTAACAGGAAGTCTCTCTGTCTGAGACTTCACTCTAACAGCAGAGAAGGCAAGTTTTCAGCTCCAGCAGCCAGCATATTCCACTAACTAAGTGAAAGCAAAAAAAAATCCTTTTGGGTTTGAGAGCCTGATCCCACCCACTCAAGATTCTTTTGTAAAATCCCACTTCAATTCCCGCTCCCATTCCTCAGACAACATGTCCATTTTGGGTCTCCTGCAGCGCCACAATGATGCCACCCGAAGGCTGCAGTCACAGCAACTCGTATTCTGCTTGGGAACCCTGCAGCACAATGGTATCAATATGGACTTCACAAGCTTCAAAATCTCCGCTTCCCTGACCGCATCCCAAAACCAGCCCAGCTCGTCCCCGCCTCCCTAACCTGACCTTCCTCCCACCTATACCCTCCTCCCACCTCAAGCCCCACCCCCAATTCCTACCTACTAACCTCATCCCGCCCCCTTGGCCTGTCCGTCCACCCTGGACTGACCTATCAGCTCCTTACCTCCCCACCTACGCTCACCTTTACTGGCTCCATCTCCACCTCTTTGACCTGTCTGTCTCCTCTCCACCTATCTTCTACTCTATCCATCTTTGATCTGCCTCCCCCTCTCCCCCTATTTATTTCAGAACCCCCTTCCGCTGCCCCATTTCTGAAGGAGAGTCTGGGCACGAAACGTCAGCCTTCCTGCTCCTCTGATGCTGCTTGGCCTGCTGTGTTCATCCAGCTCTACATCTTGTTATCTCAGGGAGTGCTGTCATCTAAAAGGAACTATTTCAGCGCCACTGTGACATCACCCCTCTCCGAAAGAAACATGTTTTAAAGACACAGTATCATCACACTAAGTCCTCTGCTTTTCTGAAATTTATATCAATGATAATAACACAAGTATACAGAGCATGATTAAAAATTCAGAAGCAACATAAATACTGTCACATTGTTGACAGTGAGAAGGAAACAATAGATTGCAGGAAGATATTAATGGTTTGGTCACATAAGCAGACAATTGGCAAACAGAAATCAACCCAGAAAAGTGTAAAGGGATGTATCTGGAGACATCAAAAAGACAAAGCAACAGATTACAATGAGCAGATACAAAGAAAGAGTTGTAGGAGAAGTGTATGCCCACAGATCCTTGAAGATAGCAGGATAAATGAATAAAGAGGTTAAAGTAGGCATATGATACACATTAGTTTATTAACCAAGGCACACAATAAAAGAGCACTGAGTTTATGTCAATGCTATATGAAAAACTACTTAGGCCAAATCATCAGTATAGAGTGCAGTTCTGACCATCTCATTTCAAAAATGATGTAACTCACTAGAAACAGTACAGAAGAGATTTACGAGGGTGTTGCTAGGACTTGAAATGTGCAAGTATGAAAAAGAGATTAGACAGACTGGGGTCAGTTCTCACTGGAAGACTGGAGACTGAGGCAGATTTGATTGACTGTACAAGGCTGTGAGAAGATTTGACAGATTGAATGGGAATGACCCATTTCCCTTAGATGATGACTTCATTGACCACGAGACTCAGCTTTAAAATGACCTTTAGAGAAGTAGAGACAAGGAAACAATTTTCATCTAAAAGATGGCAGGAGATACTGGAACTCACTGCTTGAAAGTCAGTCAGAAATTCTCAACTCATTCAATCTGCGAAGTCCCACAAACTCCAGAGCTACGGACCAAGTGCTGTAAATGGAATCAGGCTGAGTGGGTTATGTTTTTGGCAGAGTGGCCTCTTTTTGCACTTTCAAGATTAACTACATGAAAAGTAGGCACATGCAGAGATTGAGGAGAGGACTGCAGAGTGCTAATACATGAAATGCTCCTCAGGAAACAAAAACACAAATGGGTAGAATGGTCTGCGCAGTTACAATTCATAAAGTTTTTTCCTGACGTTCTGTAAAATATCATTTGATTGAGTACCGATGCAGCCTCCCTTTTTAACCTGCACACAAAATGAAATGCTATGAGGTAGTGAACTTTCAGTCTATTCTCTTTTAGGACTCATCTGCCAAGGAATCCAGTTTTGCATAAACATGAAAACATGCATTTGCAGAAGACAGTCCTTACTAGAAAGAAAGTGATGAAATGTTCAGTGCCAAGTACAAGTAAGGTGTGTAAGCAAGCTATCTTGTGAAGACATAGAATCACACATTTATCATGACACTTCTGACCCTAAGTTTGCACAAAATAATGATGCTATGAGCAGCATTAGAGTAGAGAAGTCACGACACTGCTTCATAGGATCACCAGCAAAATGAGCAGCTACTGCTGAATCAGGACAGTTATCCATCGCAGGAACAGTTACAGAAAGAGTCAGAAAAACACAGCAACTAACTGATTCTTTTCCCTGTCACTTCATCTTACATAGGAGCTGCACAATAGTGGCTAGCGGCCAAAATACGTTCCTACTGTTCTATGATAACAGATCTTTTAAAGTTACACCTCAAAAGCTATTAATAAATAAGCACTGTCTTGTCCAACTTGATCTCAGTAATACATTTCCCTTATATATTATCCATCAAGAATATGTACTCGGGGACGCAAGTGATTCTCAGATTCTCTCTAAAAATGCCTAATGTAGTCTTTTACAAAACAAATAATGTATTCTCATTTATTGGCAGATATTCCTTTGCAACTCATTTTGAGAATTATCCAGCTGGTCCGCATTCTCTAGATCAGATGGAGTGGCAGACCTGCCGGTGAATCTGTCATGTCTGTCACTGTACCACATTTCTTCCTGGAAAATTAGGTTAGTTTGCAGATGGGTGGTAATGTGTAACTACAGTCTATCATTTAAAAAAAACAGCAGCTCTGGTGAAACAGCAGGAGTGCTATACCACAGCATGCTTCTCAAACATTATGGAATGATTCACAAGAACAGGTATTCTACATCAGGTCAGTGCCAAATGATTACAGAAAAATACCTTTTTTTAAAAAAATGGAAATGATAGTTATGCTATATGTTAGGCAGCACAGGTTCTACTGTATGAGGGCACTGCAATGTATTTTACAGGAAATACTGCAGCCAAAATTTAAAATATTCAATAAGTACAAAAATGGTCAGGATAAGTGTAAACGTAAAATACAAGCCCCAGCTTAAAAAAAATTCTGTGCCAGTGCCAATTAACACATGGCAATATCATCTGGGCAAGCAGAATGGTGACACAATCTAGGTTTCACTGGCTTCCTTAATTCAGAAAGAAATCCAAGGGTTGTTTATACTTCTACTGGAAGTGAGGATGGAGCAGGTGGGGCAAGGTATTTGGGCAGATGGTTAGTCTTGGAAAAAGAGCCTACAGTTCCTATCCAGGAGAAAACACTGTCGCGATCATTATGACCATGATGTCTGATATTGGGCTCTGTCAATAATACTCAAGTTTCTGCTCCTGACTTAGGGCAAGAAAGATGAGGGCTGTAACAGGGCAACTGTCAAGGATAATAAATAGTGACTGATGTATAGGAAACAAGGAGTTTGAAAGTAGAGACAACAAAATATTTTATCAGATTAGAGATTTTTTTAAAATTCCCCAACAGGAGAATGGTGAAGAAGTAGAATTGAGAACACATGAAGGTAAAATGCAATGACAATAAAAGGGCAGAGGAGGAGAGAAAGTTAATGGAGTTTGAAGATTACCACAATCAGAGACAGAGGGGGAAGGGAAGCACTCAGTGGAAAAGTCAAAAACTGACAAGAATTCTGAGTGAAAAGTATAAAGGATAGAGTTGGGCAAAGTACTTGAAGAAAGGGGAAATGCCATATATAGTCTGGAAAAAGTGGCTATGACGCTGCAGTAATTAAGCTAGGATAACTCTTGCAGAAATAGGTACAAGCATTTCCATGTATTTGCTAGTATCAGGATGTAAACAGACTTGCCTCCAACGATAATGAATGCCAACATCATTTTGTGCAAGGATATAAAAACACTATTGGATAACAAACAGGCACAGTGATCCTGTGGTAGGGCAGAGAGGACTGAATTGAAATAAGGCAGCATTGCGACATGGTTAGTAAAATTAACAGTATGGTACAAGATTGTCATGAGGAGACAATATAGACTAACAATAGTGATGGACGGCATGGAAGAATATGCAAGGCAACATTATAATGAAAAGGGAGTTCAAAAGTGAGAACAAGTGAATAGAAGACAAGATGCACATACTAACAGCTACAAAAGAAATTTTAAATTTGCTAGTTATCAATGGTCTTGACAAAATCTTTAAGAGGATTAAAAAGTATATCTAAGTATGCCGAACAAAGGCATAAAATAGTATTACTTATCACAAAGGTACTTTTATCTACTTACTTCGACAACGTTCAGCAAAATAGGAGGGTGAAATTGGGCATATAATTTGCCAAAGAATAAGCCAGTAAACGTAATTTTTTTCAAGACGAATGTATCTCAAGAACCATTTGGCTTTGTTACAGAGCACTCCATGACGCCTATAGCATTACCGGTACAGTTACTGAACAAAGTAATCCACGTACTATAACAGCTTGATTTATTACTGAAGTAAAAAAAAAATCCTCAAACCGCTCATTTTGAACGAAAGGCTTCTATTTTAAGTGAGTCTGAGTACAACAGTAATGATATTTCAGCAGATGTTGCTGAAGAATATACAGGGCTTTTGTAAGCAAACTGTTTGCAGTTTTGATCTCCATACTGTGATGAAAAGTGTCTGAATTGTATCTTTAATTGGATGTATTTTAGACTTTGGACTTTTAACCACTGGCATGTGGACTTTTGTGTATACAACAAAGTTTAATCATAACATCAGTATTTCTAGAGCCATTACGTTGTTAAACCAGTAGGAGTGGCAGTCCCTAGGGTAATAATGGGATTTGTTTGCATTGGTAAAGCTTTATGACAGTCAGAAAACACTAAGAAGGATCAGCTTGCTTTCTGTCCCAGCATCGTGATTTTTGTTTTGCTTAGGGCTAAATTCCATAGCTTTAAAAACTTTTTATTTCAGTTGACAGAGGTCGCAGTGGAAGGTAAGAGTATGAAACAGTTTCCTATCTTCAAGAGAAACTAATTAGAATTATTACAAAATAGGCTCAGTGTAAGGGTTTTCATTTAAAAGTTCCGGGTTAAAAGTACTTGGGGTTTGTGCTCCAAAGCTTATTTGAAGCTGAGAAAATCTAAGCTCAGTTGTGTGAACAATTAATGAACAGGCTACAAAAATCAAGGCCGGGAACTGAAAGAAGCCGTTAAGTCAAACCAAGAGATGTGAGACGTAAGATTCTCTCTGATGTTTGAGTACTACAACATGGTCATGTTGAAATAGATGGAATTGTATAGTTTGCTGCGTGCTTCAAAATCTTTTAAATTGTGCTTAATGTAAATAGTTTGGTTTATCCTACAAGTTTTTTGCACAATCAATTTCCATTTTATTGTTAGATCTACAGCATTTCAGTGAAAGACCACCTCATTTAAAACAAAAAAAAAGACCTATCAAGTCAGATCAGTCGAGGATCAGACTTGTCCAGTAATGATATAAGATCCGATCAGAACAATACGAAAGAAAGAGATTATTTCCAGGGATAAGAGGATTGTCTTATGAGGAGAGATAGCATGGGACTGTGCTCTCTGCCGTTATAATCAGAAATTAATCAGAGATGACCGTATGCAAAATGTAAAAGATTTTATGATAGAATTTAACAAGGCAGGTGTTGAGAAGCTGTTAAAACGAATTGGGGAGTTTATAACTCAGGAGATGGGGTCTGCCATTTAGAACTGAAGAAGAAACTTCTTCAGTATTGTAAAACTCCATCTATAAGAAATATCAAGAAAGCCAAGTGTACAATGGCATGTTTGTCACTTACTTAGAATAAGTTTAATGGTAAGACTGTGAAGATAAGACCATAATAAACAGAAGCAACAGTAGGCCATTTGGCACCATGAATATGCTCTGCCATTACAGATCTGATCGTGGCCTTAACTGCACTTTCCTGCTCAAACCTAAGAACACTTAATTCCCTCAATCAAACAACTTTTCAATTTATTTTCCCTTTATTCATTCACAGGATGAGGGCGACACTGGCTAGGCAGCATTTATTGCCCATTACTAATTGCCCAGAGGTCAGCTAAGAGTAAACCACATTGCTGTGGGTCTGGAGTCACATCTAGGCCAGAGCTGGTAAGGATAGCAGTCTCCTTCCCTAAAGGACATTCGTGAACTCAACCTTGAATATATTCAATGATCATTGGATTGTCTTCTGCAGAGACCAAAGACCCATGCAAGGAAGAAATTTCTCTTGATCTCTGCTTTAAACAGGAGGCTCTTTGTTGTAATATGTTCTTCCCAGTTCCAGGTTCCTCTGCAAGGGAAAACAGCTCTCCAATATCTTGTGAAGCCCCCTCAGAATCCTGTATGTTTAAATTACATCACCTCTCATTCTTGTAAGCTCCAACAAGTATAGGCCCAGTCTGTTCAGGTTTGATTCAGAAGACAACCCGTTCATACTTTGAATCAGCTGGTGAACATTCCATGAATGGCTTCCAATGCAAGTATATTCTTCCTCAAGGCAGGCATAACGGTCCACAATATTCCAGCTGAAGTCTCATCAATACCCGATACAGATGTAACAGGAGTTCCCTACCTTTATATTGCTTTGCCTTTGCAATAAAGGCCAACATTCCATTTGCCTTCACAATTACTTACTGTCATTGTATATGATCTTTATGATTCACGTTCAAGGACACCCAGATTCCTCTGTACTTTTCTGCAGTGTCACTTTATTTTACTTAATATTCTGTGTTTCTATTTCTTTTCCTGCCAAAGGGGATAAGCTCATATTTCACTCCATCCAAATTCCTGCCCACTCTAACATTTTTATATTGCTTGGCAGGGTTTTTTTATGCTCCTTACAACCCACTTTCCTTTCTTTGTATCATCAGTACATTTGGATAAAATCAGTCCCTTCATCCAAATCACTAAAATGGAGTGAAATCGATTACAATCCTCTACCTACACGAGTATATCAATCCTAAGATGGTGAACTCATAACTTTTGTGCAGTAACCTTTTAAATGGCAAGTTATTGGATACCTTTTGGAAATCCAAGTATACTATATTGTTGTTAGTTCCTATTTATCTGCCCTGATTGTTACATCCTTAAGAGAACACTAATAAATTTGCCATAGTTTCTCATTCACAAAACCACAGTAACTTAGATCAAATGTATTTTGATTTTCTGAACTTCCAACTACAAAACTTGAATAAATTTTGGAATTTCCCAATGACAGGTGTTCATCTGAATGGTTTACAATATCTTGCTTTCTTGAACAGTGGTGCAACATTTGCCAATTCTCAATCTGTTTAAACCTTTGCTGAATCGCTGGAATATTGAAAGATCACAACAAACATATCTACTACCTTGACAGACGTTTCCTTCAAAACATTCAGATGCAGGCTATCAGGTCTGTAGCTTATGTTGTTTTTAGTCCCATTAATTTTTCTACATTTTTTTCCCCATCAGTTATTATGATTGTTCTTTTTCCTCCCTCCTTTTTCTCCTGCTTTTCGCCTATTCTTACATGTTTTTCTGATTCCTACTAGGAAGACAAATAAAATTTGTTCAAAATTACTGCTGTCTCTCTGTTTCCCGTTATAATTCCCGCAGTATTACCCTCTAATGGACTAGCATTCACTTTTAGAGATAATGGGAACTGCAGATGCTGCAGAATCCGAGATAACAAAGTGTGGAGCTGGATGAACACAGCAGGCCAAGCAGCATCTCAGGAGCACAAAAGCGGACATTTCGGGCCTAGACCATTCATGCGAAAAGGGAGATGGGGAGAGGATATGAAATAAATAGGGAGAGATGGGGAGGCGGACCGAAGATGGATAGAGGAGAAGATAGGTGGAGAGGACAGTATGGGTGGGGAGGTAGGGAGGGGATAGGTCAGTCCGCGGAGGACAGACAGGTCAAGGGGGCGGGATGAAGTTAGTAGGTAGGAAATGGAGGTGCAAGGTGAGAGGAAGAACAGGTTAGGGAGACGGGGAAAAGTTGGGCTGGTTTTGGGATGCAGTGGGGGGAGGGGAGAATTTGAAGCTGGTGAAATCCACATTGATACCATTGGGCTGCAGGGTTCCCAAGCGGAATACGAGTTGCTGTTCCTGCAACCGACGGGTGGTATCATTATGGCACTGCAGGAGGCCCAGGATGGACATGTCATCTAAGGAATGGGAGGGGGAGTTGAAATGATTCGTGACTGGGAGGTGCAGTTGTTTATTGCGAACTGAGTCCCTCTTTCGCACCTACACTGGCCCTAAACCCCACCTCTTCCTTCAGTACATTGATGACTGTATAGGCACCGCCTCATGTTCACAAGAGGAGCTCGAGCAGTTCATCCACTTCACCAACACCTTCCAGCCCAACCTCAAGTTCACCTGGACCATCTCCAACACATCCCTCACCTTCCTGGGCCTCTCTGTCTCCATCTCAGGCAACCAGCTAGAAACCGACATCCATTTCAAGCCCACTGATTCACACAGCTACCTGGAATACAACTCCTCCCACCCAACTTCCTGCAAAAATTCCATCCCCTATTCCCAATTCCTTCGCCCCGCTGCATCTGCTCCCAGGATGAGGCATTCCACTCCCGGACATCCCAGGTTTCCTTGTTCTTCAGGGACCTCAACTACCCACCCAACAGTGGTCGGGAACACCCTCAACCGTGTCTCCCGCATTTCCTGCACCTCATCCCTCACACCCCACACCCGCTATAACTGCCAAACGAGAATCCCCCGAGTCCTCACATGCCAGCCATCAACCTCCGAATACAACGCTTCATCCGCCAACACTTCCACAATCTACAATCCGACCCTACCACTAAAGACATTTTTCCAACCCCACCCTTGTCTGCCTTCTGGAGAGACCACACTCTCCACGATTCCCTTGTCCGCTCCACTCTCCCCTCCAACCCCACTGAACCCAGCACTTCCCTCTGCAACTGCAGGAAGTGCTACACCTGCCCCCACACCTCCTCCCTCACCCCCATCCCAGGCCCCAAGATGACTTTTCACATCAAGCAGATGTTCACCTGCACATCCACCAATGTGGTATACTGCATCCGCTGTACCCGGTGTGGCTTCCTCTACACTGGGGAAACCAAGAGTAGGCTTGGGAACTGCTTTGCAGAACACCTACGCTCGATTCGTAATAAAACAACTGCACCTCCCAGTCGCGAGCCATTTCAACTCCCACTCCCATTCCTTAGACGACATGTCCATCCTGGGCCTCCTGCAGTACCATAATGATGCCACCCGAAGGTTGCAGGAACAGCAACTCATATCCCGCTTGGGAACCCTGCAGACCAATAGTATCAATGCAGATTTCACCAGCTTCAAAATCTCCCCTTCCCCCACTGCATCCCAAAACCAGCCCTGCTCATCCCCGCCTCCCTAACCTGTTCTTCCTCTCACCTATCCCCTCCTCACACCTCAAGCTGCACCTCTATTTCCTACCTACTAACCTCATCCTGCCTCCTTGACCTGTCCATCCTCCTCGATCTGACCTATCCCCTCCCCACCTATACTCTCCTCTCCGCCTATCTTCTCCTCTATCCACCTTCGGTCCGCCTCCCCCTCTCCCTATTTATTTCATATCCTCTCCCCATCCCCCTTTTCTGATGAAGGGTCTAGCCCGAAACGTCAGCTTTTGTGGTCTTAAGATGCTGCTTGGCCTGCTGTGTTCATCCAGCTCCACACTTTGTTATCTAGCATTCACTTTTACATTTCTTTTTATCTATGTGTAGAATATTTTACAGTCTTTCATTTTTTTCTCATTTTCTCTCATACTTCAATTGTCCCTTTAATCCTTTGCTAGTTCTAAGAGCTTTCTAGTCTGCTAGCCTGTCCTAATTTTTGCAGCACTGTAGATGTTCCTTTCAATTCAATACCATGGTCAGTTCTTTTTTTAAGCTAGCCAAAGATTACGCACTCTCTCATAAAGCCATAGAATCCCTATAGTGTGGGAACAGGCCATTCAGCCCAACGGGTCCACATGACCCTCCAAAGAGCCTCCCACCCAGACCCATCCCCCTACTTATCCCTGCAACCCTACCTATCCCTTAATGCTCCAGCACCTGCAGTTCCTATTATCTCTGATCCAAACTTAATCAGCACTTTCCTCTTATTGGCTACAGACACCCTAGTTAACACAGTCATCAGCAAATTCCTCTCCAATTTGCACTTCAATCAGATACCATTCAATGTCACTGAGTCACTTTTATGAAAGTCCCTACCTATCACCATTGTCTCAACATCATCACATGGACTTCTGCAATTCAAAGAGAAGGCTGAACTCAAGGCAACAATGTTGTGGAAATAGATAAAACATCAGCAAATTCACCCATATCCTGCAAAGTCAAAATAAAAAGTCACAAGTAATAAACCAGATAATTAGGATCTGGATCACTACTGGACACCATGACTCCGAGGACTCAATCAAGTCATTTTCTCCACTGGTAAGTGGCTGCTTTTACCGTGAGATAGCAGGAACTACAGATGCTGGAGAATCTTACATAACAAGGTGTAAAGTTGGATGAACACAGCAGGCCAAGCAGCAGAGAGGCAGGAAGGCTGATGTTTCGGGCCCAGACGCATCTTCAGAAATGGGGAGGGGGAAGAGAGCGGGTTTTGAGAAGATTTGTAGCTCAGGTTGCGGTTCTGGATGTGAGTTTGCTCACTGAGCTGAAAGGTTCATTTTCAGACATTGCGTCGCTTTTCTAGGGAACATTAGTGAGCCTCCGGTGAAACGCTGGTTTTATATCCCACTTTCTATTTATCAGTTCAGGTTTCCTTGGGTTGGTGATGTCACTTCCTGTTATTTTTTCTGAGAAAAGAACAGGAAATGACATCACCAACACAGGAAATGGTATCACCAACCCAAGGAAAGCTCAACAGATAAATAGAAAGCAGGACATAACACCAGCGTTTTGTTGGAGGCTCACTGTTGATGTTACTGAGAATGGTGATGAAATGTCTGGGAACAAACCTTCCAGCTCACATCTGGAACAAAATAAAGACCCACTCTCTTGTGGACTGAGAGGAGGACAGTGCTGTGTTCGCGGTGGAAGGAAGATGTCAGGTTGGCTGTGCACCCTTGCAACTGGTGGATCTTAATGCTGACTTTGGCCTAACGCTGGTTCAGGGGAGCAGCCAACCTGCAATGATGGCTGCGGCAAGTGCTTGTGCCCCAGGTCAGGGGGTCTGGAACACCATCCGTGTTTCTGTGAAGAAGGTGGATGAAGGTGCACCTGTGGACCGCACCTTCTTTGTGAAGAGGGTCCTGTTGGACTGTTGTGGGTTTGCTGCTGCGGACATGTACTGCCTGCAGGATTTCCCTGGAGGAGGTTTTTACGATGTGACCTTCAGGCGTGCCAAGCTTTGCGAGCGCTTCCTGGAGTTTTCAAGGAGAAAGGAAGTGAGGGCCCCCTCTCTGTATTGACCGCTGTTTGTGATGCCAGTGCAGAGGAGCCGTATGGTTACTGTACACACGTACAACCCGCATGTGCCAGCAGTTGATGTCCTGACCTTCCCCGGAAGGTACGTGAAGGTGGAAGGGGACCTAACCGACATCATGGACCCCTGATGTCATCTGGACCAGTAAGAGGCAGGTCAAGGTGATGCTGAGGATGGGTGCGGACGGGAACATTGTACACCCACCGTCCAGCTTCGCGATCGGCGGGAGCAAGGGCTACCTGACCTATGCAGGGCAACCTAAAGTCTGCCATGCCTGTGGTAGGTCAGGTCTGGTGGCGGCTGACTGCAAAGCCACCATCTGCAGGGAGGAGGGACACCTTGCAAAGGATTGCCCACAAGAAAAAAGCCGCAACCTTTGCGGGGAAGCGGGCCACATCTATACGGCATGCCCACAGCGGGGAAGGACCTACGCCCAGGTCGCCGGCAGGGGCAATGTGGGGCAAGCCGCCCCAGAGGAGTGGAAGGTACCAGGGCCCTGCAAGGACCCCACTAATGTGCAGGAGGGCCAGGTCGTGCAGGAGGGCCCAGCCCCTCAGGATGGGCCCAAGGGGAGCAAAGCGCCCCTCCAGGCTCTGCTAGGCCCACCCCCTGACAACCCGGAGGCGGCAACAGATGACCCAGGGGAGTGGACGACGGTCCGGAAAGTGAGGAGGAAGGCGCGTCGGCGGGCCCAGGAACCGCAACCATTGGGCGAGAAGAGGCAGCTACAGGGGGGCTATAAGAGCTCCTCTGACGAGGGAGATTCGGAGGGGGCCCGCCCAAAGCAGAGGCTAAAGATCTCAAGGGAGAAGGAAAGCAGCACCCCGCTTCCAGGTGACGGGAAGCGTCCTGAGGCTCCCTCCAACACCAAGTCACGTGCCGCTGGGGCACTGGAAACAGTGGGTCCCCAGCCTGACCCAGATCCAGACTCTGCTGCCTCCGTACCCTCTACGGGGGGGATGCCACCGGAAGGCAGCACGGACGGTTTCCTGAGCCCAGAGAGCGTCCAGCAGTTAGCCCGGGGAATGGGCATGAAGGGACAGATGGAGGGGCTGGACCTTGGACTTGGGCAGGATACTGCGGTCACTGCCCACAATGGGGGTATGAGTTGCGAGCATTAATGTGCGCAGTGTGAAGTCCACCGCAACATGTGTGTCCACGTTGGCCTACCAGACCACCATCAAGGCGGACCTCCTGTTTCCGCAGGAGTGCGGGATACCGCACTTCGGCAGGTACGGGAAATGGTCCGGCGCCTGGACCTGTGGGCCTTCAATCCGGTCGGCGGGTAATGACTGTCGCTCCTCGGGTCTGGCTATTCTGCTGCGGGGGCGCGACTTCACCATCTCTCAAGTTCAGGAGGTGGGGGGGGCGCCTCCTAGTGGCTGACGTCACCTACAGGAACGCTCCCCTGAGGCTGATCAACGTGTGCGCCCCAGCGGTACGGAGTGAGCGGTTGGCCATCCTGCAGCGGCTTCCACCCCTGCTGGCTACATGCAGGCTGGTCATCCTAGGTGGAGACTTCAATTGCATCATCGATGCAGATGGAAGATCTGGCGTGGGGGGAGTCAACTGGACGTAATGTCCAGATTCCTGATGGGCACGGTAAAGGACGCCAAGCTGCTTGACGTCTTCAGCAACCTTGCAGACGGAGCGCAGCGGAGGTACACCTGGTCGCGGCCAGACGGGTCTATTCGCTCAAGGATAGACTTCCTGTTTGTGTCACGGGCGTTCTCGGTCAGGTCCACCGGCGTCGAGCCGGTGTTCTTCTCTGACCACTGCCTCCTCCTGGCCGACTGTCACTTACAGGATGACCAGCTGGTCGGCAAGGGGACGTGGAAGCTCAGCACGACTCTGTTGAGCCCAGAGAACATCGAGGAGCTTAAGAGGGAGTACGCCAGTTGGAGAACCGTGAAACCCCTCTTTGAGTCTCCGGGCGACTGGTGGGAGACGGTGAAGGAGAACATCAAGTGGTTCTTTGTCCTCAAGGGTGTTTGGAAGGCGAGAGAGAGGTGACGAAAGCTGTCGCGACTCCACAAAAGGGTGCAGAACCTGCTCCTTCTGCAGTTGATGGGGGTCGATGTCACGGAGGACCTCTGTGCGGTGAGGGGCCAGCAAGCCTCGCTCTTTGCCGCAGGGGCCTCCAGGATAATCTTCCGGTCCAGGGTCCGCTCCGTGGAGCAGGACGAGACGTGCTCGCGTTTCTTTCTTTCAGAAGGTGCACAAAGAGAGCTCTGTGCTTAGCCGGCTGAAGGAGGACGACGGCTCGGTGACGTCGTCTCAGCCCGACGTTTTTAGGATCCGCAGAACCTTTTATGCCAGACTGTACGACACGAAGCCCACAGACAGCACAGCCTCCGAGTCGTTCCTGTCGTCTATCACGGACGTCTTAGACGACGGCACGAGGGAGTGGCTGGACCGGCTGATATCCCTGGACGAGCTGACCAGAGCCCTCAAGTCCTTGGAGAGGAATAAGACTCCCGGGAGCGACGGCTTACCGGTCAAGCTGTATTCCACCCTGTGGGACCTGGTCAGCCAGGACCTGCTGGAGGTGTACGATAGTGCGCTTCAGGCAGGGGAAATGTGCAAGTCCATGAGGAAGAGCATCATCACCCTCATTTACAAGAGGAAGGGGGAGAGGGAAGAAATTAAGAATTGCCGTAACATTCCACTATTGAACGTGGACTACAAAATCCTGGCCAAGGTCATAGCCAACCGGGTCAGGTCTGTCCTGGAGTTGGTGATTCACCCTGACCACCCTGCCGGGCAGGAAGATCGCTGAGAGCCTCGTGCTCGTCAGGGATACGATCGCCTACGTGCAGGACAGGTGGGTGGGCACCTGCCTCGTCAGCCTGGACCAGGAGAAGGCGTTCGACAGGGTCTCATGCTTACATGAGGGACGTCCTCTCCAAATTGGGGTTCGGGGAGGGCATCCGCAATTGGATCCGGCTGCTGTACACCAACATCGTTAGCGCGGTCTCGATCAACGAGTGGGAATCGGACAGTTTTCCTGTCAGATCTGGGGTCAGGTAGGGCTGCCCGCTCTCTCCTGCCTTGTACGTGTGCTGTTTGGAGCCCTTCGCCGCATCCATCAGGAAGGACGTGAGCCTGAAGGGCGTGACTATCCCAGGCAGCGGAGGCCTTCAGGTCAAGACCTCCCTGTACATCAGCATCACTGTCTTCTGCACCGATCATCAGTTGGTGAGTAGGCTGTTGGACATCTGCAGCCAGTTTGAACTGGCCTCGGGTGCCAGAGTCAATAGGGGTAAGATCGAGGTCATGTTCTTCGGGAACTGGGACGACCGCTCCTTCATCCCCTTCACCCTCAGGACAGACTACCTGAAGGTGCTGGGTGTTTGGTTTGGTGGAGCTGGGGCGTGCACTAAGACTTGGGAGGAGTGTATTACCAAACTGAAGCAGAAGCTGGGCAGGTGGACGCTCCGGTCCCTCCCCATCACGGGTAAGAACCTGGTTGTCAGGTGCGAGGGGCTTTCGGTACTGTTGTATGTGGCGCAGGCCTGGCCTATTCCCTGGGCCTGTGCCGCTGCGATCACCCGGGCCATCTTCCATTTCATTTGGGGGTCGAGGATGGACCGGATCTGCAGGGACACCATGTACAAAGACCTGGAAAATGGGGGAAAGGGCGTACCGAATGCCACCCTCGCCCTGACGGCTACCTTTGTGTGTGGCTGCATCAAGCTGTGCGTAGATCCTCAGTACGCAAACACCAAGTGTCACTACTTTACTGAGGTTCTACCTGTCCCCGGTGTTGCGAAGGATGGGCCTGGCCTCGTTGCCGTGGAACGCTCCGAGTAGTTGGACTGTCCCGTACCACCTGTCCTTCGTGGAGAAATTTTTGAAGGGAAACACCTTTGACCACGAGGCCGTCAGGCAGTGGTCAGCACGTAGTATCCTCGAGACCCTTCGGGAAAAGGAGAGGGTGGATCCCGTCGTGTGGTTCCCCCACGCAGACTGCCAAAGTCGTTTTGTGGAATTTTATCGCCAGAACTATCAAACAAGCACCAGGACATTGCTTGGCTGGCGGTGAGAGGGTCTCTGCCAGTGAGATCCTTTATGCATGCCCAGAATCTCTGCGCCACCGCACGCTGCCCTCGCGGTGGCTGCGGGGAGGACAAGACTGTCGCTCACCTCCTTCTGGAGTGTGCCTATGTGCAGGAGGTCTGGAGGGGGATGCTGTGGTATTTGTCGAGGTTCGTCCCAAGCAGCTCCGTGACGCGGGACTCCGTGCCCTCTGCGCCTGGAGGACCATCATTGCGGTGAAAGACGCTCTTTGGTCTGCCTGCAACTTGCTGGTCTGCCAGCTGAAAGAACTGACCCTGACCGAGTGTTGCAGACTGGCGCACTCCAAGGTCCAGGACTACGTGCTAAAGCTTGGGGCTGCCGCCGCCAAGGTGCGGTGGGCAAAGACCACCGTATGAAACCTCTCGTCCAGAATGGAAAAAAGGGCCCAGCTGGCGCCTTCCCCAACTGGTCAGGGGGCCAACGGGAACTGTGCAGGGTGACGACTGCTGGGGTATTTTCTTTTTGCTTTGTGTTTTTTTTTCTTTTTTTTTTTCCTTTTTTAGTTGGTGTACGTACCCCCTGGGTCACCCGGAGCGGCTTGCATGACTGGGTCGGTGTATAAATGTTTTTATTTTTTGTACATCTTATGAATAAAGTATTTTTTTTTCAAATTTAAAAAAAAGTGATAACGTCTGAAACCGAACCTTCCAGCTTAGTGAGCAAACTCACATCTGTAGGGGAAGGGAGTTCTGAAATAAATAGGGAGATGGGGGAGGCGGATAGAAGATGGATAGAGGAGAAGATGGGTGGAGAGGAGACAGACAGGTGCCCCTACACCTCCCCATCCCTGGCCCCAAAAAGACTTTCCACATCAAGGAGATGTTCACCTGCACATCTGCTAATATAGTTTACTGCATCTGCTGTTCCTGTTGTGGCCTCCTCTACATCAGGGAAACCGGAGGCTTGGGCACCACTTTGCAGAACACCTATGCTTGGTTCGCACTAAACAAATGTATCTCCCAGTCACGAACCATTTCATCTCTCCCTCCCATTCCTTAGATTACAAGTCCATCCTGGACCTCCTACAGTGCCACAACAATGCTATCCAAAGGTTGCAGGAACAGCAACTCATTCTGCTTGGGAACGCTGCAGCACAATGGTATCAATGTGGACTTCACGTGCTTCAAAATCTCCCCTCCCCCTGGCGCATCCCAAAACCAGTCCAGCTCATCCCCACCTCCCTGACCTATCCCTCCTCCCACCTCAAGTCGCATCCCTATTTCCTACCTAATAACCTCATTCTGACCCCTTGACCACCCTCCCTGGACTCACCTTTACTGGCTCCATCCCCACCTTTTTGATTGCCTGACTCCTCTCCACCTATCTTCTTCTCTATCCATCATCTATCTGCCTCCCACTCTCTCCCTATTTATTTCAGAACGCCCCCACTGCCACCCCCCCATTTCTGAAGAAGGGTCAAGGCCCAAAATGTCACCCTTCCTGCTCCTCTGACGCTGCTTAGCCTGCTGTGTTCATCTAGCTCTACACTTTGCTCTAGCCATCAATAAAGTTCTCAATATCAAGACTCTATAAATCAGAATCATCACATTTATAAGCCAGGAAACCAGAACCAAACCAATGATCTGGACACTAGTACCATTCAAATTACCCAAATCATCAAACATCTCCCTACTTCTCCAGCGATCTGGCACGAAAGGTCAGAACATTGCATGTATAAAACAATTTAACACCGTCCATGTACACTTTAATTTTTTTTGATAAATAAATAGAAAATGCTTTCCCCCCAAAATCAATCTCTTAAACCTCCTCTCCATCATCCTCATTCATTGACCCATCCACTTAACTCTGTCCCTCCCAAACAAACCCATCCACTTAACACCTTGTTGTCACCCCCTCCCTCCACTGACCCTATCCCTTGATCTTGCTTGCCCGCTCAACCCGTCCCTTGGCACCCCACTGCACCCACCCCGTCCGGTGACATCCCCGTCATTGACCCTGTCCTTTGACACCCTCCTCTAATGACGCCATCTCGCCATCCTTATTTACCCCATCTCTTGACTCCGCCCTCCCAAAGGCCTGTCCTCTGACCGTCTCCATATTGTTACCCTTTGTTTACTGACATGGGCAGTGTGTTGTGATGGGGGAGTCCGCAGATACAAAGTTAGTCCTGGAGATGCGCTTACCGCCCCGCAGCACGTGACACCACGGCAGAAGTTCCTTCAACGATGCCACAGCTGTACAGGGAAGGAGGGGCGGCCCGTTCGCCGAGTTTGTGTGAGCCTGTCGCCAGGTACCGCGATCGATGAACGTTGACAGCCCGAAACCCAACTTCGGTCTCCGGAGGGGGGAGGGGACCCGAGCGACGGCCAGGCCGCACGGACACGCATGCGCAAGCGCCGCCTTCACGCCCATTGACGTCACTGCGTCGCACGTCGTAAAGTATCAATCTTCGTTCACTTGTGTGCACGTATGGTTCTCTCTGCAAGATGAGTTTATACTTGAGGGTCATTTCTTTCTCCTCCTCTTCCCCCCCGACCCACACCAAATTTCTGACTCCTCCAACTAACGACCACGATGACAGAAAGTGCTTGAAAAACTTAGCAGCTTTGGCAAAGAGAAACATTAAATGTTTCAAGTCCTGCATGACATCTTCACTTTGTTTCTCTCTCAGCCGATGCTGTCAGACCTGCTGAGTTTTTCGAGCACTTTCCGTTTTTGGTTTCAATTTTTAAGCGTCTGCACCGTTTTGATTTTATTTAACTACTGGCGTCAGCACAGCATTTTTAAAATTGCTCTTGTTCTGTCCTTGAAAATAAGTGTCTTGGTATTTTAATTACTACATGTCCAAAAGCAGATTCAGCAAGTGATCGAAGCTTAGCTGTAATGACATTCATTAATTAGTCATGGAATAAAGAAGTAAAGATATTTTCTACAGTTTGAAGGGGTATTAATGAGAGCACATCTGGGGCATTCTGCCAATTGTTTTGGTCAATTTCAAGAAAAGACATAATTACATGAGAAGCAATTCAAAGACGGTTCACCTGACAGATTCATGGGATGTGGGGGTTTATCCTGTGAGGAAAGGGTGAACAGCTTGGACAAACATCCATTGACCTTTAGTAGAATGAGAAACAATCTTATTGAAATATATAAAGTCCTGAGAAAATTTGATCGTGATGGAAGCTGAAAGAATGTTTTCCCTTGCGAGAGAGATAAGAACAACAGGACATAGTTTTAAGATGAGACAGCGAAGAATATTTATTTCTGTCAGAGGGTCATTAGTCTTTGGAACACTCTTCTCAAAGAGAGATGGATTCAGTGTCATAGAGCCATAGAGATAGACAGCACAAAAGCAGACCCTTCAGTCCAACTAATCCATGCCGACCAGATATCCTAAATAAATCTAGTCCCATTTGCCAGCATTTGGCCCGTTTCCTTCTAAACCCTTCCTATTCATAAACCCATCCTTTTAAATTTTGCCACGCCCTCTAGCAACTCATTCCATACACACCTCACCCACCCTCTGCATGAAAAAATTACCCCTTAGGTCCCATTTAAATCTTTCCCCTCTCACTTAAACCTATGCCCTCTAGTATTGAGCAACTCCCCAACCTGGGGAAAAGACCTTGTCCATTTACCCCATCCATGCCCCTCATGATTTTATAAACCTCTAGAAGGTCACCCCCTCATCCTTTGACATTCCAGAAAAAATAGCCCAAGCATTTAATATTTTAAGGCAGCGGTAGTTACATTCTCAACTAACCACGGAGCCCAAGGGCTTGGGTGTTGACACAGGAAAATGGATTGAAGGCTACAGTCAGAACAGCCATATCTTTTTGACTGGAGGAGTAGGTCCAAGCTGTTGACTCGCATCCTCCCGCTTCTAAGTTTCATATAGCGCTGTATATTTATACACTTTAGCAAAGTGAGTAGATAAGGGTCGTGAGATTTGATGTTATCTCTTTAATTATGGAATACTGCAGTTAATTATAGATGTAGCTTGCGAATTCTGATTGAAATCTTTGTGCTTAGTTCAGACTTTAGAATTCAAACTATTCTGCAAGGTAGAGTTATTCAATGGATAAATCTACTGTGGACAATCAAAGCCTATGCTTCGATTTAAAGTAAACATTTCGAACAAATCATTTCGCATAGTTTTTAAACTCACCTGAACATGTTGACTAGATGTTTTAAAATGAAGTGAGCTTAGTTTGAGGTTGGTAAGTTTGGAAACAGCATTCTTATTTGCTAAAATGTCCGTTCAATTAAGTCCTTTTGTACATACTGTACAAAATCCGCTCGTTGAACATTTATAAACTGGACTGCAGTTTGCATAACATATTGCTAATTATTTATTCTAACAGCGCTTTTATCAAAAACTTGCTAAATCGGTCCTAATTGCGAATATTATAATATACCCTGTCTTGTTAAATTCGAAGTTTCCTGACACATAACAAAGTTGATGGAGATGGCGGCTTATTGTTTCTACTCCATTCCCGCCGGAAGGGTGGTAACAACGTTCCCTTTCACTGAGTCAACAACTGGAGTCAATCATAGTGTTATCTGCGGCTAGCTGTAAGTTTGTGGATTGTAATTTAAAGCTCGAAGTGAATTCGGTTCTGCACGCTGATCAGTGAAGGCGAATTTGTAACCGATTTTTCTCGGAGTTTTTGCACGGGTTTTGGTTTTGAACTTCCAGCACACAGCAGCAGACTTCGTCTCCTGAATTAGTCCATTCATTAAGTCGGTAGGAGTTCGATGCTATGAGGTGTACATTACCATTCTGTCTGTGCACGGATCAGTTTCCGGGCGCTCATCAGTATCTGCTCATGTAAGAATGAATAACCTTAACCAAATCGGACAACGTTACTGTATATTTTGGCAAGGCAGTATCAAGGACAGGATATAGGAACATCAAAACTGAATTTCAGAAGATTGTTTGTGATTGAGAGAGGAATTGTAATATAAAACTCCATCAGTCAAAGAAAGGAACCTCAAAATTGTAATCACTTGATGTCAAGAATGGTCCAAATCTAAATAGTTTCCTGTCATGTTTTCAGATTATTTCCACACCTTAAATGGAATCAGATTCCAACAGTGTCACTTTATTTATGCGTGCATTAATTCGAACTACTGACTAAGCATAGCTAGAGGGAATTTTTTTTAACATTTAGAGCATTTTGAAACAAACTAGTACATTATACTTTTAAAAATCGTTTCTGATATCAGATTTAATATTATATTTAAAACAAGCAGAATTTATTTAAATTCTTCTTTACATCAATAACAAGAGCAAAACTAGGAAGCCAGTGCGTATACATCCTACTAACCCCAATATAAAAACAACCATTAAGATGTAATCCATGCCATCAGAGATTTGGAAAGCTGTCTAAGGAGCTTTGGTGAATTTCTGCAGTGCATCACATAGGAGGTACACTGTAGCTACAGAGCATCAGAGAAGGAGAGAGTGATTGTTTGTGAATTTGATATCATTCAAGGGGTCTGATCTGTACTGGATTAGTGTCAAATTCTTGAGTGTTGTTGGAGCTGCATTCATCTAGGCTATTCCAACATACTCCTGGCTTGGGCCCTGTAGGTAGCGGCCAGGGTCTGGGGACTCAGGAGGTGAGTTACTTGCCGCAAGGTTTAAGCCTCTGTCTTGCACTTGTAGCCACAGTATCTATAGACTAGGCAAGGGAGAATAGTGAATTGTGAGGATGATGCTGATTGACTTCAGAAGGACATTGACAAGTTGATCAAATGGGCAGACTTTTGACAGATGAATTTCAATGCAAGAAATATGAGATAATGCATTTTGATTGAGGAAACACAGGAAGACAATACAAGCTCTGTGGTATGATATTGAAGGGAGTACCAGAGCAGAGGGCTCTTGGGGTTTACCTGCATGATTCTTTGGAGGTGGCCAGGCAAGTTTAAACAGTTGTTAAGGCAGCTTGTAGAATCCTGTGTTTATCATCGCAGTCATGAAGTATAAAAGCCCAAGGAAGTAATGCTATGCCTCTACAAATCATTGGTCAGACCACATTTAGAGCATTGTGTTCAGTTCTGGGCACCTTATTGAAGGAAGGATGTTTAAGCCCGGAGAGAGTTCAAAGGGGATTTACAAAAATAATACTAGAAATGAGGGACTTTAGATACAAGAAAAGATTAGAGAAATTGGGTTATCCTCCTTGAAGCAGAAAAGATTAGGAAGTAACTTTATTGACATGTACAAAATTATGCACAATGTTGACAGGACAAAGAAGGACATCCTATTCCATTAGTTAATATGTCAGTAGCTAGGGGTCACAATTTCAAGACTGTCAGCAATGAGAGCTAGGAGTGTGACAGGAGAAACTTCTCTGCTCAGAGAGTTCAGAATCCTGAAGGGGGAAGGGAAGACGGGTTTAGAAGTGAGATCATGCTGGAGATGCAGAAATAGTTGGGGGGTGACCCATTGAATGGTGAAGGCTGGTAGAGTGGAAGGAAAGGATGAGGGGATTGCTTTCAAGAGCATGGAGAAGAGAGAACAGAACATTGGGAAATGAGACTAACGCAGTCAACAGTCTTATCAATCAAGGTAGAAGAGAATTGAGGATAAAATAAGACATTGGAGAAAGTGTTTGAAAGTTAGCAACATCAGAGTAGAAGTGACTCAAAAATGCATCTTGGATACATCTGATTTCCAGTATTTTTATTTATTTTTGATTTCCAGCATGTATAGTAGTTTGCTTTAATAATCATACCATGCCCTTTTAAAGCAAACAGGACATTTTGGTGTGACATTAGTCTGTGAAGCATAACTGTCTCTGTGGTACGTTTCTACATTACAAAGACTGGCTTGGCTTCACTGAACAGTTTCAACTATATAAGGCTTCTTATCTGTTTGTGTAGGTTTCCTTGTGCTAATATGCCAAAATCCATTGTACAACAAGCTATTTGGCAGGAATCCAGTCAGCATTTTATTTCCTTGTATGGACAAATGCCTGGAATGGGAGGGGAGGGAACTTAAACAGCTGTCACTAGACATTGGATGGTGTGAACACATGACTTGTACATCAGCTTAGGCAAAGCAAAAACTGGCATTGCTCTGGCACTTTATACTTGAAGAAAATTTTGTATTTCTCATCTTTTTTTGAATACAGGTAAGAAGTATTTATGTATATATTATCTGTGGGTATAATTGTAACTTATCAATATTTAGCACTTTCTCGCTCTTATCGTGTGTTGGGAGAATTTTTAACTTTAGAAACTGCAGTCTTGTGTCAGTTTGCCAAATATGCATCTTTAGAGGAAGCAATACTAAAGTTAACTTTACAGGACAACTCAAAGACTTGTGAAAGGGGACACCAATAAGTACATAAATAAAAACTGATTTTTTAAAAAATAGGATTAGCAAAATGTTTTTAACTACAAGATTAGAGCATTGATTTGAACTTGAGAAATGCTTGGGCAGAAACTGTAAGTAGTTTTACAAAATTTAAAACTCATGGATAGTTGAGAAATTTAATGGTCTTCACAACTGTTAATCTGAGTAAACTGTAAATTCATTCATTCATTGACTATTTGTTTCACTCTATACAAACATCTCTCATTGGAGAAGATTTTCTCTGTTCCTTTTATAGTGGCATCAAAAGACAACAGGAAGATTTCTTGCAGCAACTTACTTCTGACTATGTTTGCTGTTATCACAGGACTTTTCTTTCATTGATGGAATAGTTAGTTGACTTTCCCCCTTTAAGGTGGCAGATTTATGAAAGAAAGCTAAAGGTTATTATTTATTTTTAGCATGTTGCCAGCTTCTACTATTTAAATGTCGAAAAATTTGTTGTGTGATCCCATGAATCTGCTTGGTGTAGTTCGTGATTACTACATTCTTCTGGATAAAAAAACTGCACATTTGACAATGATTACAGCAATGTTATCTCCAGGCATGGGTCTGGTAATCAGTCTAAAGCCAGAGACCTTTGCTGTAAATTCCTGGGCTTCTGAGGAGCATAAACGTTTCATTGCAAAGAGTGGTTAGCTTGTTAAACGAACTGTGAACTTTTGGGTAGATTTCTCTGGGGCGGTTTCTAAGCTGGTAAACAAGATTTCAAAATGGCTAAGAAATGAAAAAAACTTTCTTGGATCTAATGAAAAACATATTAATTTTATTCCCACATGGCACATCTGGGCAAGGGTTAACATGAAAATATTAGCTGAACAAAATGGAGTTGGTGGGAGCTGGTTTCAAATATCAGCCAAAGTGAGAATAACAAAAACAACCTGCACTTGGGTATAAATAGCATTGTTTTATAGCAACAAAAGCTGCAGCTTTTAGGATTTAAAAGATACCGCATATAATTGGACAAAAGACATTGCACCATTTATTGCAAGTTGCAGAGCATTTTTTTTTACTTAAGCAAAACCAGAAAATGCTACAGATACTCAACAAGTCAGACAACATCTGTGGAGAAAAAAGAATGTTAACCTTGTAAATCAATGATTTTTTGTTTTATCATAACTCAAATGTTCTTCTCTGAAGGCATTGCTGATGTTAAGGTTCAGCATCAAAGATGGCAGCCATGCTGAAGCAAGCTTTATCTAAATGTCTATTCACAAATGAATGTCAGGAAGATATCTGACCAAAAGAAGCAATTTAGTCAAACCCAATTCTAATATCCACACATTGCAGAGGGCACTTTATTGAAAACAAGACTAATGGGTCGTTTTCTCTTTCCTTTGTTCTTACTTCCATTACTGGGGATTTGGTTAGCTTATTTGGCTGGATAGCTGGTTTGTGATTTCAAAGGTGTGGGTTCAGTTCTACACTGACAGGTTACCATAAAGGACTAGCCTTCTCAACCACACCCCTTGCCAGAGGCATGGTGACTCTTGGGTTAAAACACCACCAATCAACTCTCTCTAATGAGATACAGTATTAAAAATGAAAGAACTGCAGATGCTGTGAATCGGGAACAAAAGCAGAAGTTGCTGGCAAAGCTCTGACCCTTCTGAGGAAGGGTCACCAGACCTGAAACGTTAACTCTGACTTTTTCTTCACCGATACAGCCAGCCTGCTGAGATTTTCTGGCAACTTCTGTTTTTTGATCTGTACCATACTTCCCCTACTGTCAACATTCGCATTTGCAGCATAGATTGCAGTTCAAACTGGTCTATTTTCACTTTCATGCAAAATGGTTTACTTTACAACTGAGCTATTGTGAATCTATTTATTTATTGATTCCTGTTTATTCATCTATTCTTTCATAAATATGAGCATCGCTGACAAGGCTAGCGTTTGTCTCCCTAATTACCAGATTATAGTGCACCACTTCCATGAATTGCTGCAGTCTAGCTGGTTTTGCTACATTCACGGTGCTATAAGAATAGTTGCTTGTAAATACATAATTTGAATATTGCTTGTAAAAAGTTGAAGCTTTTTGTCTTGCACTCACCAGGATCAGGACATGGGAAACAGACTTGAAAATGGGACATCAGTTTATACAATGTAAGAAGAGGGTGCTAATTGGTTGCGCCATCATTCACATGGAGGTGAAGGAAGAACAGTTCGCGGTCAATCTTAGCTCTCGTTGCAGGAAGGTAGACTCCAATTGTATAGGGTATTGTCATGGGAGTGTAGCAGAGATTGGTAGTTTCCATAACCCTTTTCTTCCATGAAAATGATGTAATGTATGTCAACCTCCTCTTAGACTACTTAAAACAGGGTCCTGTGTATTAATATATGTAGCTGCTGACATGCAGATATGCATCCCATTGTGAGCCTGGCTCGTGATCTTAAATTAATTTCCAATGTAATTATTAGAAAATAATTTTATTCCAGACTGTTTAGTAAATTATTCCAAATTGCAGAATCTTGTATATGGTGGACTTACTGTTCTGAAACTTGTAAGCATGGGCTGGTTGGGCATGATCAACATTCTGCCTGCTATAATTGGTCAATGGGACTTGTGGTTTATTTGGGTTTACCAGATATATCTGGATTCACACTGCCACTGAAACTCATATATCACATTATTCACTTGTGGGGTGGGCAAAATGCCATTTTAGGCTTGACCACAGAATTCTGTGAGTGGAGAAAACCATTTGAGTTTATGCAACGTTTTACCTTCCAGGAAATCTGAATAGATTGGGGACCATTCAGAGCTTAAAGGGGTGGGCTTAGGCCCTTTCATGTGTTTTGTGATATACTGCAAATGATGGTTTGATCAGGGTAGCCATTATCATGCACTCTGTCTTGGCACCCAAGCTTACACAGTGGAAAGATGGTTAGGACCCTACTCACAAGGATGCCAAATAAGATTGATCTTGTAGTGCCTGGAACCGTAAGACTAATGTGTATATGTTAACCAATGAATTTGGATTTTGGTACATGATAGTAGAGAATACAGGCAGATTTCTTGAGTAATATGTGAAAAGGAAGATCATTTGGTCGCTCAATTTTAATGGTAAATTTGAGCATTTGAGTTTATTAAGCAGTGTAAAGAAATTCTTTGCAGCTATAGATTCAAGGATTAAAAACATGTCATTTACATATCAGAAGAATGGAAGTGAAAGGCTAGTGGTCAATCAACCAAAGACATGTTTGGCATGGTAACCAACAAAAATGTTAGCAAGAGGCGATACCTGAAGATGCTGTTTTATCCTTACATCTTTGGTCAAGGTTTTTGGTCACCTGTTCAAATATCTCCTTCTGCAGAGGTGTCAAATGATAGAGTCAGAGATAGAAACAGACCCTTCGGTCCAACTAGTCTGTGCAGACCATGTTGCCAAACTAAACTAGTCTCATTTGCCTGCATTTGGCCTATGTCTTCCCAAACCTTTCCTATTCATGTCTTTATCCAAATGTCTTTTAAATGTTGTAACTACATCTGCATCTATCACTACCTCTGGCAGTTCATTCCATGCACAAACCACTCTCTGTGTAAAATAACCTGCCCCTTATGTCCTTTTTAAAACATTTTCCTCTCACCTTAAAAATATGCCCCCTAGTTTTGAACACCCCACCCTAGGACAAAGACTCTTACTATTCCTAGTCCTATCATCTGTCCTCCTCATGATTGTATAAACCTCTAGAAGGTCACTTCTCAACCTCTTCTGCTCTGGTGTAAAAAAAACACAGCCTATTTTTATAATTCAAACCTTCCATTCCCAACAGCATTCTGGTAAATCTTTTCTGAACCCTCGCCAATTTAATATTTCTCCATTCGCAGGGCAACCAAAACTGCACACAGTATTCCAGAAGAGGCCTCTCCAATGCATTCTGTACAACCTCAACATGATGTCCAACTCCTATACTCAAAGGTCTGAGTATTGAAGGCAAGGGTGCTAAATGTCTTTTTAACCACCCTGTCAACCTGTGACACAAATTTCAAAGAACTATGTACCTGAATCCCCAGGTCTCTCCATTCTACAACATTACCCGAGACCTTACCATTAATTGTATAAGTCTTTCCCAAAATACTTTAAGGGGTTATGTATTGATGTGACTCTGTTGCACATGATGGTTTTACCTGATGTAGCAATTCTTACGTTATCCTCCATAACATAAAACATAACATAACAGGTGACTGTCTGTGTGGACTTTGCACATTTTCCCCATGTCTGCGTGGGTTTCCTCTGGGTGCTCCGGTTTCCTCCCAAAGTCCAAAGATGTTTAACCTAGGGAGATTGACCGTGCTAAGTTGCCTGTAGTGTTCAGGGATGTGTAGCTTGGGTGGGTTATAGGGCGATGGGTCTGTGTGGGATGTTCCAAGTGTTGGCGTGGACTTGTTGGGCCGAAGATCCTGTTTTCACACTGTCAGGATTTTATGACATTCTATGAGAACATAAAAAGGGTTCAGATATCATGGTATTAAAGAATCTGACAGATGTTTATTACGGCTAACTGTTATACACAAACAATAGATTAAAACAGAAGAGCATGGAGCAGCATGTTTCTAGTTGGGTATCATGTTTCAAGATGGATAAGATGGAGTAGGAGACCTTTATTATCTCAGGTCACATGCTATGATACAGTGATAATATGATAAACATTTCTCTTAAAGGTATAGAAATATACTGGCAGTGATACTTAATACAACATTGCCCTTTTTACAAAGTTAGAAAATGATCTCAAACAGATATACGCGGTCATTAAAACAAACAAATTGCTGGAGAAACTCAGCAGATCTGGCAGTATCTGTGGAGAGAAAGCAGAGTTAACATTAATGTTTCGTGTCACTTGACCCTTCTTAAGAACTATATGTTCAGCTACAGTGCTGTACTTGTAGTTGTTAGTGTGACGATGATGTGATTTGGTTCACTCTCCATTTAGTACACATGTGTTGAAACAGTTTGCCAGTGTATTGAGTCTATTGTCTTATGCTATTTAACAATTTAACCTTGACACTGAATAAACTGAAATTAGCCCCCAAGCAAGCAAGTTTGGTACAAATTTAGTTCACATACTGAGCACGCTAATAAAAGTTATAATCCTGTAAATGTGCTGCCTATGTTACAGTATAGTTAACATATTCTATACATGCTTGAAAATCATTTCTTCAAGATGAATTGGACCAAACATTTTATTTAAATAATTCATGCATTGTAGTTTGTGATGGCATAATGCTTTGCAGAACATATGTGTATGCAATGGTATAAATGACATTGGTTCAATTTTCTTTCCTTTCCACTGCATTCCAGATTTCAACTCTGCTCATGTGTGAGGCATCACTGAGGCCTTATGATACTTGACAGCTATGGAGAAATTCAAAGAGAAAGTCATGCCCAATTTATTCTTGCTCACTTCTCAGACTATCTTCAAATTGATTGCTTGCTTGTTTTCTTTGCTCGACTTGAAGTGTGGCCTGAGGTGATATGGAAGGGGTAACTGGAGAGGAAGAAAAGATTTTGGTGCTGACAATGAAATGCACTTAAGGGATGTGGAGGGTAAATAGAAATCTAAGTACTTTGAGATTGTGTTACCCACTGGCAAATTATAGTTATTTTTATATTGCGGGCAGCAGGTATATTCTTCACCCAGATATGTGCCCAAACAGTCCAACCACTTTTCCTGCAAATTAGCTGCAGTGGTATTTTATGCATGCACAGACAGGCATGAACATTTAGGCCATTTTTAAATGCGTGAAGTATTTGCGTCATGACATGCACTAAATGTGACTTGAATATAAGGAATATTGTGCTGCTGCTGGTAGATCAGTGTGCTTACAGAAAGATTGGCGGCAATCATGCAGAATGAGTGAAAACTTTGGTGATTACCTGCTTGCTGTACAAAACCTGCATGTTGGCAGCTGACTGCATAGACACAATTATAAAAGCAGCTGAAGTGATATTAGGCTCTTCCATAGCAGGTAATAATTTACATTACTTACCTATAAATGAAATAAACTAACACGAGGCAAATGTTATATATTAATATATGGTAGGATTATGCAGGTAAGCAATACGAAGATTTGTTTGAAATGACATTCAGATCTTAAAACCAATTATGACATCCTACTGCATCCCTAAACCAGCCCAGTTCATCCCCTCCCCCCACTGCACCACACAACCAGCCCAGCTCTTCCCCCCCACCCACTGCATCCCAAAACCAGTCCAACCTGTCTCTGCCTCCCTAACCGGTTCTTCCTCTCACCCATCCCTTCCTCCCACCCCAAGCCGCACCCCCCGCTACCTACTAACCTCATCCCACCTCCTTGACCTGTCCATCTTCCCTGGACTGACCTATCCCCTCCCTACCTCCCCACCTACACCCTCTCCACCTATCTTCTTTACTCTCCATCTTCGGTCCGCCTCCCCCTCTCTCCCTATTTATTCCAGTTCCCTCCCCCCATCCCCCTCTCTGATGAAGGGTCTAGGCCCGAAACGTCAGCTTTTGTGCTCCTGAGATGCTGCTTGGCCTGCTGTGTTCGTCCAGCCTCACATTTTATTATCTTGGAATCTCCAGCATCTGCAGTTCCCATTATCTCATGACATGGGTATTCTGTTTGTAATTAACCTAAATGCATGCCTCATTAAAGCCAAGTAATGTGGGCATGCATGCATTGTTTCACTGTTTACGTTTAATAATCACAAGGTTGATAGTTGAGATTTAATGGAGTCGGTAAGATTGTTTGTAACATGCTGCAATACAAAAATGGTAAATTAAACGGTAAAACATAAACTCCAGCTTAGAACTTTCCACATGATAAGTTAAAATCTGTTCAAACTTCTCATGAAATTCATGTAAAATTCTTCCCAGTGAAGGTAGGTTTTCATTGTATGGCATTGTAGCAGACAGAATAGATGGGAATGTGAATTGTGGAGAAGCAGCAACAAGGCTTCGAGGGGATTTGGACAGACTAGGTGGGTGTGCAAAATCATGCAGATGGAATATAATGTGGAAGCATGTGAAGTTAACCAGTTTGGTAGGAGAACAGAAATGCAGAATATTTAGTCATTGAGATCTACAGAACAGAAAAAGGGCCCTTCAACCCATCTCATCTGTGCCAGTCAAAAACAACCACCTAACTATTCTTACCTCATTTTACAACACTTGGCCCCATAGTCTTGTATTCCTTGGCATTGCAAGTGAATGTCTAAATACTTTTTGTCAATGTTATGAGGGTTTCTGCCTCTAACACTCTTACAGGCAGTGAGTTCCAGATTCTCACCACCTTTTTTGCGAAAAAGATTTTCTTCATATTTCCCTTAAACCTTCTGCTGCCAGTCATTGGTCTTTCCATTAAGGGGTAAAATTTCTTCTTACCTACCCTATTTATGCTCCCCTAATATTTTTGCACTTCTCAATCATGCTCCGCCTCAGTCTTCTCTGCTTCAAGAAAGACAACCCCAGTATCAGTTAAACCCCAAGGATGTCTGAGAGGCCAGAATTGGTTGAGCACAGATATCTTGTGGTATTCTAGAGTTGCTGGAGTTTTGGGCATTGGCAGCAGCAATGCCATTGGATTTAAAAACTAGGAAGATCATTTTAAAATTGAAGCTATGTTAATTCGGGAACCAAAGTAAGTCAGGATTGATGAATGAACAGGACTCAGTGCCTGTTACAGCACAACAGAGTTTTGGATGATGTCGAGTTTACAAAGTAGAATGTTGGCCAGCACCCAGAAATGCATTGGAATAGTCCATTCTAAAGTTATGTAAATGAATGGGTACGGGTTTCTACAATGAGTGTGCTGACACAAATATGGCATTAGTAAGGTACTTAATGTTTTGTTTTAATAGGCTCCAAAGTACATGTCCTATAATTATCCATTTGATATTTGATGCTTCTAGCTATTGTTCAATATGTTAATGTGAAATGTTTTGGAACAGGATGAAAATAGTTTACTTAAGTGTGGTGGAAAGCTCCAGGAACAAGACAAACATAAGTATCTATAACAAACAACAAATGAACCACTTTCAATCAGACCTATAGCAACTATAATGGTTTTTACAAACTCACCTATGATAGGATACAATTATTTTGGACTTTAAAAATTCAGGATTTTATAGAACATAGAACATAGAACAGTACAGCACAGAACAGGCCCTTCAGCCCACAATGTTGTGCCGACCATTGATCCTCATGTATGCACCCTCAAATTTCTGTGACCATATGCATGTCCAGCAGTCTCTTAAATGACCCCAATGACCTTGCTTCCACAACTGCTGCTGGCAACGCATTCCATGCTCTCACAACTCTCTGCGTAAAGAACCTGCCTCTGACATCCCCTCTGTACTTTCCACCAACCAGCTTAAAACTATGACCCCTCGTGCTAGCCATTTCTGCCCTGGGAGATAGTCTCTGGCTATCAACTCTATCTATGCCTCTCATTATCTTGTATACCTCAGTTAGGTTCCCTCTCCTCCTCCTTTTCTCCAATGAAAAGAGACCGAGCTCAGTCAACCTCTCTTCATAAGATAAGCCCTCCAGTCCAGGCAGCATCCTGGTAAACCTCCTCTGAACCCTCTCCAAAGCATCCACATCTTTCCTATAATACGGCGACCAGAACTGGACGCAGTATTCCAAGTGCGGTCTAACCAAAGTTTTATAGAGCTGCGGGGATAATGGGAACTGCAGATGCTGGAGAATTCCAAGATAATAAAATGTGAGGCTGGATGAACACAGCAGGCCAAGCAGCATCCCAGGAGCACAAAAGCCGACGCCCCGGGCCCAGACCCCCCACCAGAGAGTCTTGTTTATTAGCTGGCCTCAGTCATCGAGATCAATATAAGCATGAATGGGTTGTGGTATATGAATGAATATGTTCAATAAACTACATGGCTAAAATGTTAAAAATCCATGGAAAGAAAATAATAGAGAGAATTTTTTTCATAGTACCAAAAGGTTAAAATGGAGAGCTATTGATTATATGGTTGCTTTAAATTATTTCTCGTTCATCATGACATTTGTGTTCCTTTTCACTCAAGGTTCAATAAATGCTAGAACAGAATTGTACATTATGGTTGCAGATGTTTTAATGATTAATACTTGGTCTCCTTGAGTTTATCCAATAAACAACCCTGATGTGCAGACCATGAAAGTCCCATTTTTGTTCATTTCACCCAAGATCTCAGGATGAGTGCTGTTATTGAATTCAAGAGGAGAACAAAGTTTAGGATTCACTCTCCTGATCATTAGCCTCTGACTAATGTTAGATGTATCTTTGTGAACAGTTAAGTCAAGACAACATTAGCTTTGGCAGTACTGCGTTCAGTTATCAAACAGTTTGCTAATATTATCCATGTTTACAGATGAAACATAATGATTTGGGTAAGGAAATGCATGAAATACTTATGGAAATATGTCCAAAAAGGAATCAATGACTTTGGAAGAGGTAGTCATCCAGAAAAATTGCCAACAGATAAAAATGAATAATACCTGGACCAAAGTAGTTCAGGAGCTAAGCATTTCATTGAGGTCTGAAAGTTTGTATTTATAATCTCATTATCCAGTGATGTAACATTCATACGTAGTTAAAGATGAAACTCGAGAAATTTCAATTTGTAAATATTCTAATGTTAATAAATGTGAGGAAGTACATGATTTAATGTAGCCCAAACAATATCAGTGATTTGAGTATTTTCCTAAATAATGCTATAATTTGTAAAACATTTTACTATCAAGACAACTACATTTTTCATGTTAATAGTTATGAAACCAGTATTTCTCTAAGACAATAGTAGTAGCCAAGGACAGTAATGGCCTATGAGCTTGGATTAGATGGAAGGTACCAGTTTAAGACAGGAAACTGTGCTTTTTTCCACTATGAACTGATTTTTCTAGTTTTGAAGATTTGAATTTATTCATGGAGGTTTTCTGTTATTTAGTACTATTGTCTCAACTAGAAAGGTTCACAAATGCAGTTTTTAAGGCGGCCAGTAACAAAGTTTTAAACAAGTAAGTTACATTTGAAGAACCTGTTTTAAGGAATGCTTCTCAATGAATCCTTAATGAACTCTTGCCACAATGTAAGATCATCACACATAGATTTAACTCCATTTGGGCACTGCTCCAGTAAACACCAATCTCTTAAGAACTTAGAAAACAAGTAAAACACCATAAAATATCACAAATAACTTTCAATGTTATTTAATACTCAGAATACCTCCGACAACTTCCATTCAGGGTTTTTACTACCAATTGACATTACTTATTACACAGCTGTTTATGAATTAAGGCATAACTTAATGGGAATTCCAAAATGCAACACTTTTCATTCTATTCCAAATGGTCAGATTTGGAGAGAATTATTCAAAGATTTATAGGGAATCCAACAAACCCGTAATCTGGAGAACAAAAATATATGCATACTTTGACATTGATTATTATAAAAAACAAACATAGATTTTTCCTTTGCATTCTCTTTAGTTTTTAGATTATCTGCACATTAAACCAGAATCAATGTATGACAAATGTTAATTTAGGAAAATGGGGCATTTTGTGGAAATATATTTTTGCTCAAGTTTTCAAATCGAGAATGAGCGCATAAATACAGTTGATACTTTTGTGCTAATAAGAATCAGCAGAAGATAACAACTTGTCTTAGTCTGATTGTGTTGGTATTAGTCTTGCAACAAAGTTAGAGCTAGCTAAACTTCATAATATTGCCCCACTTTCTTTGGATCTTTTGATGTGTTTTTTTTTCCCTAATTGTTGTATGCCTAAAGGGCTTATCAAAAAGATGCTACTTCCCTCAGTACTGCACTGCATTAGTAGGGTAGATTGTAGGCCTCTTGAGTTTCAAAACCAAACCTGCTGGCAAGAGTAACCACCTAAGAAACAGCTGATGCCACTTTTCACTGTACTTCCTTTATACTTCAAGTACTAATCCTGATAATATTAACTTTTATTATTTTACTGATATAAGATAGAATCTTTCATTTCTGACCTTGCGAATACTTGCCTAATTTCCTTTTTGTGTAAAATCCCTCTTTAGTTTTAAATAGTGATGAAAGCATTGTAAATGGACCATCTCCAACACATCCCTCACCTTCCTGGACCTCTCTGTCTCCATCTCAGGCAACCACCTAGAAACCGATGTCCATTTCAAGCCCACCGACTCCCACAACCACGTGAAATACACCTCCTCCCACCCACCTTCCTGCAAAAATTCCATCCACTATTCCCAATTCCTTCACCTCCGCCGCATCTGCTCCCAGGATGAGACATTCCACTCCTGTACATCTCAGATGTCCTCGTTCTTCAAGGACCACAACATCCCCCTCCCGCAGTGGTCGAGAATGCCCTTGACCATGTCTCTCGCGTTTCCGGCAACTCAGCCCTCACACCCCGCCCCCGCAATAGCCGCCAAAAGAGAATCCCCCTAGTCCCCTCATACTCCTCACACCAACCTCCGGATATAACGCATCATTCTCGGACACTTTCGCCATCTACAATCCAACCCCACCACTAAAGACATTTTTCCAACTCCACCCTTGTCTGCCTTCTGGAGAGACCACTCTCGCCATGACTCCCTTGTCCGCTCCACACACCCCTCCAACCCCACCACACCCAGCACCTTCCGCTGCAACTGCAGGAATTGCTACACCTGCCCCCATACCTCCTCCCTCACCCCTATCCCAGGCCCCAAGATGACTTTCCACGTCAAGCAAATGTTCACCTGCACATCTGCCAATGTGGTATACTGTATCCATTGTACCCGGTGTGGCTACCTCTACATTGGGGAAACCAAGCGGAGGCTTGGGGACCGCTTTGCAGAACCCCTCCACTCGGTTTGCATTAAACAACTGCACCTCCCAGTCACGAACCATTTCAACTCCCCCTCCCATTCCTTAAACGACATGTCCATCCTGGGCCTCCTGCAGTGCCATAATGATGCCACCCATAGGTTTCAGGAACAGCAACTCATATTCCGCTTGGGAACCCTGCAGCCCAATATCAATGTGGATTTCACCAGCTTCAAAATGTACCCCCCCCCACTGCATCCCAAAACCAGCCCAGCTTATCCCTGCCTGCCTAACCTGCTCTTCCTCTCACTTATCCCCTCCTCCCACCTCAAGCCGCACCTCCATTTCCTACCTACTAACCTCATCCCGCCCCCTTGACCTGTCTGTCCTCCCCAGACTGACCTATCTCCTCCCTACCTCCCCACCCATACTCTCCTCTCCACCTATCTTCTCCTCTATCCATCTTCGGTCCGCCTCTCCCTCTCTCCCTGTTTATTTCAGAATCCTCTCCCCATTCCCCTTTTCTGATGAAGGGTCTCGGCCCGAAATGTCAGCTTTTGTGCTCCTAAGATGCTGCTTGGCCTGCTGTGTTCATCCAGCTCCACACTTTATTATCTAGGATCTATGGAAATATGGTTACGGTAAGTGGCAAAAAATGCATTACTAATGTACTACTATGTGACTTCGGTTACTGCTCCTTTGCAAATCCCAAACACACATATATTCATGAATATGACAGACAAAAACCATTCAACACAGATCTTATGGATGGAAAAATAAAGATCAGAAGACAATTCAGTCGATAGAACCTCAGATCAGAAGAGTGGGTTCAGTTGAATATCACTGTTCCTTTGATTTTCCTTTTTAAGTGAGGGCTACATACAAAGCGACGGTCCGTCTTCAGTTCGAGAGATGATTGGATAGATATAGATTTTTTTTCTTGAATTAGAATCCTTTCTTTAAGACTTTAGGTTTTTCTTTTGTTCTGTTTTCTGTTTGCTGAATTCTGGATTTTTCCTGACTGCTTTGCAGTCTCAGGTCTGTAATAAATTGTAATAGGACCAATAAAAAAAAACTGTAGTTAGGCAGGTTTACGTTAACTAAAAGATTCCTGTTGCCACTGTGCCTCAAAGTTTCACTTCATTGCTTCTAAAGTATAGGTCTCAATCTTACCAGAACATGGCTGTGTATTTTCATTGAGTTTCATGGAAGGTTTCTTTCCACAAAGCCAATCTTCGCTATCTTCCCAAACTCACCTCATCAGCTAGGTACCATGCCTCCGTAACTCTCTGGTCATCTGATGCTCGCCTGATTCTCCAAGTCATCATAAGTGGAAGTACTCACCACTGCTGGGACCCTTGGCAACAGCATTATGTTTAAAACTCTGTTGCACCCAATCAAATACTGGCAATCTAGGGCTACACCACACAATTTGAGTTTCTTGCTCTGGACATGACAAACAGAGGGAAATTGTGCCTCACTTTGAGGACTAGGATCTGGATGTCCTCGTAGAGGGGGTGGTGCAGAAGACTGATGAGAGGCCACTGCTCTAGACAGTGTCATCCTGAAACCAGTTCAATGCAATATCAGCTGGCCAATGAAACACTCAGCAATGCTCTAAGAAAATCAATGACCTTCTGTGCTCTATCAGGGTGAGTGCAGCCATCTTCTCTCTGCTATCTCACACTCAGCTTATCTGAATGTGATGCCAAGGGTCATGCTCTGTTACTCATTATTGCACCCAGCATCTTCCCTCACTCCCACTTCCCAACCAAACCCATCACATAAGCAATACTGCATGGCTTCTGCACTGCCTACTCAATCACTCAGGACACCCAATCACCTTTCCTTCATCTGTACCAGCATGTACAGCTGTAACAGCCAATTTCATCCCACTCACTCTCAGGAGGAAACAGACCTTAATGGAGCAGAAAGAGCCAGGATGGCTGTTGGGGTGCTGACAGTTAGACCCTCAATCTATAAGAGAGAATCTTGATCCTTGCCATTTAGGACCGGCATTGGTCCTGTGGAGACACAGAAAATCCATGCCTTGGAACCCAAAGCATTGCCAATTACTGTCCCATTGCACGTACTGTCAATGTATTCTTAACACGCCTGAATGACTACTTTTTGTTCACGATGTATCCTCTCATCTGTCTCATGCAGATAGGAGCTGCATTGTCCATAGTGTCCACAATCAAAAGGGCAGCCTCTCCTCAAATCTGAGGCAGAAAGTATGGATGCCTCCGAGGATGCGCCAGCAAGGCTGCAGCCTGCGCCCCAACCAACCCAGAACCAGAAGCCTTGATGGTGCGTTAGCTAAGTTAGAGTTAAGAGCATCTCCTGGTAAACACATCACTGCTACATCTCTAAAACTAGTCAAGGGAGATCCACCACAGGTCACAACACTCAAAAGGACTATTGGAGACCAGGTATCTCCTCCACTCCAGGCAGGAGATAACCCTATGGTGTTGACTAACAAATGCAAGCAGACATAGGAGCAGCAGTTGGCTTGCCGGGGCACTGGGCAATCAAACACAAAGCTACAGGACTGTGGCAATGCCATTGGGATCCTTGACTCAGATATTCAAGGCTACATCCATGGATAGGTGCCATGGAGAGTGAAATCCAGCACACTTAGTGTCTGCTGGACATGCACATGTTCCAGTGCTCCATTGATCTAGCCATTTGTGCTCAGCACCAATGGCAAGTTGATGGGGGAACAAAGTACTTTGGCTTCAGCCCTGGCGCTACTTTCTCACAAGGAGACAGGATGGTGCCAGCAGACACCCAGCAGGAAGAGAATGACATACAGTCCTACTTAGAAGTCTCTTTTCAGGACACTCCAGAGGTGTCCAGGCCTTCCACCACTATTCTCCACCCTGTGGGAGTTGAAGCCAAGGAGGGTGCACCTCCCTCTCGGAGGGACATATTTAGCACGATTGACTCCTCCATCCACAGATAGCACCAAGGTCACCCAAATAAAACTTCAAGACAAATGGGCTCCACTCTAGGGCAAACCCCTTCCACCCGAGCTGCAAAACTTAGGATTGCACCAAGATGTGGTCTGAGATGAAGAAAGAAGAAAAGCTTCTGACGCCACATAGGCAACATGGGTGGCACATCACTGTTAATACATGATTGGACTTCTAAATATATGCTCACATCATCAGCTGAGTTAGCAATTACTTCCTAACCCTAATTGCTCAGAGGGCAATTACAAGTCAACCATATTTTTTCTGGGTCTGAATTCACATGTAAGCCAGATCAGATAAGGATGGCAGATGTCCTTCCTTAAAGGGCATTAGCGAACCAGATACATTTTGATGACAATCGATAACAGTTACACAATTGTTGTTAAGCTTGCTTTTAATTCCAAATGTATTTAATTGAATTTAAATATCACCCACTGCCATGGTGAGAGTCAAACCTATGTCGTCCGAATATTAGCCTGGTGTTCTGGATTACAACCCAGTGGCATTACCCCAACACCACCACCTCCCTGTTTGTGCTCTTTATAATAAATATAAGTATCACAAATACTTAATCACAAATAATGCAAGAAATCCTGGACTGTAAATGTCTTAGCGTTAGCCACTTTTCACAAGCAGAGGAAGAATCTCTTTCTCAGGGAATACAAACCTTAGATTCTGAAAATGCGGTTAGGTACCATAAGTCTCCATTATTCCTCCTCAATTGTATGTTGCACTGTGGAACAGACAACTTGTCTTCCATATTGTCTTACCCCTTTACAAAGGCATTAAATCATGACACAGTGTGTTCTCGATTAAACTGTCTGATCTTTAATTCTGTTGATGACAGCAATAGTGCAAGTTTTCCTGGAACTTCAATTGTACTACTCCCACTTTAAGGCTGTTAAGCGACTTGTATTTTTGGACATAGTCCTTGTCCCATCCTGGCTGAATTGTGCTGTACATTGTTTTGGATTGGACTGGTCAGTTTAATGTTTAAGTGAGACTCCTAGACTAGGTCCAGAAGTGTTAAAGGAAATTAATCTAGCACCTGATTAGTTGGTAATAAACAGAACTAACAATCAGCAAGGATTCTGTAGAAGTACCAATTTAAGGTACTTCATCCAGGCTAGTTGCCACTTTGTCTTCTGGGGTTACTGGTTATATTTTAGATCTTTTTTTTAAGGGACACAGCAGGGAGATATCAGTGTGGTCCATTCTGACATCTGGGAACAACATTGTACTGGTGCGGTGTTTATTCCACAGAAGATCTTGCATGGTCTCAGGAACTTGAGAAAAAGAGGGGCAGCAAAGATAACAGATACAAGATAGAGGGGAGAAGAGGGAAAAGAAGGAGGTGCAGTGTACTGTGCAGGGGTTATTTCCAACATTGATCTTTGGGGGAACACAGCAGACAATTCCACAAAGGGGTGATATATAAGGCATCTTCATTTCATCGAGAAGATAGTTGTGGACCTGTATCGACTGCAGCAACCATGAGAGAAGCAACAACCTAAGGCACAGACAATACTGTGTCTGACAAAGAGCAAATCTGTTTAATCTAGGTGGAACATACATATTGCATGCCCCATCGAAAACGCCACATCCACATTGCTGACTTCCTCAGGATCGAAGTTGCAGTTGACTACATGTGGTGATAAGAGTATCAAACATAGCTGTGGGTGATCCCCATCAACTGTTGGAAAGCTCATTGATTAGAAAACAATACCACTGTTTCAAGGTATAGGTTGTTTGCAATTACCACTAATGCACCTTGCAAACTATATAGGAGCTCTGATGAAAACTCATCTGGACTCAACATTAGTTTGCACTCTGTCCACAGAAACTGTCCGACCCACTGTGATCTCCAGCATTTGTTGTTTTCCTTGCAAAACTATGCCTGGTTTCATAAGATATCTATGATTTATCCATCCCATCCAGGTCTGAATTGTAACCTTGAGAAAAAATAAGCTTGGGTCAGTAGAATATTTTCTCTTTTCAGCATATGATTGAGTGCTTCACAGAATTGTGAGATGAATGCAACAAAGACTACCCAAAACCTGCACTTGCATGAGGGAAAAGAAACAGTATGAGTGGAATTTACTGATCATGGCCGGAGAGCTAGAGACAACTTATCATGGCTATTTTTGGGACCGTCATCAGGATTATGTCCCAATTAAGTCCCCACTGGCTACCATCAGGAATTCCAACTCCTGGAGGAAATCTCACACTGCAACTTCTAAAGTGAAGTGGATGCCCTGCCTTAGCAGCTCTCCAATACTGATAATGCCCCCAAGAGGCAGTGGCCACTCTCGGTATTGCCGGAGAGCCGTGAATGAAGATCATTGCCAGAAATACTCAAGAGCCTCAAATGAACTCCAATAAGAAAGGCCATCTTCGGCTCTTCTCACCTTTGATGTTACTAACAGGAATTGGAAAGATGACAGCATCTTCTTTGCACAGTCTGTTCATCCCCTCCCACAGGAACATTAAAATCTGTCCTGTAATCACATCCAGAAACATGCAACATTAAAAAAATGGTTTGATACTCTTATCACCACCTGATCACTTATGACTGACAGAATGAAATAGGTTTGATGGGATGAATTGCCTCCTCCCATCCTGTAACCATTCTATGACATCATAACTAAGTCTTAATGAGGAGTAAGGGAATCCAAGGGTTATGGGGAAAATGGAAGCAAGAAGAGTTGAGGATTATTAGATCAGCCATGCTCTCATTAAATGGCAGAGCAGAGCTGAGTGACCTACTTCTGTTCCTATGCCTTATGGTCTTGATGGTCCAACTTGGCAGAAGGACAAGGGTAATATAGTATGTGGACTGGATACTTGTTGCATTGAATATTACGATCACAAACAAATCACCTTTCGAAATACAATATGACGTTTTACAGGATTGGTTATTTATAAAATTCTAATAATTCCAAGTGGATTCTGCTGTCACTGTACTCTTATCATGACCTGCACAGAATATGCACAACATAGCGGATATTTTTGGCCTGTTTTCTCCCCTAAAGGCCTTTGCGTCTTGTTTTAAGTTCAAGTGCACTTTGAAAGCTTACTCAGTTGTTTGTTCTTGTGAGATCAAACTATGCTGTGAATTGTAGCCGTAGATCTGATTTTGTATTTACGTGATTTCCACACAGGTACACTTGCAGCAGAGATTAGTGGAAAGTGATCTGGAGCAGGAACTGTGCTCGGTTTTGATTTGATTTATTTTTTCCTCCTGCTGAGCCAAGTAGCTTTGAGCCTAACTGAAGCATTCTTTTGTTATCCACATACAGATCAGCTAAGTGCAGCCCAGGAATTAAATCTGGGTGGTATGTCTAAATACCATATATGGTTCATTTACCACTCCAAGCCACCAGGAGAACATCAATGGCTGTTTATACCCAGTTTAGAAAAATTTACTGGAACAAACTGGCCACAAATTAATAGTTTACATTGCAAAGCTGAACCACAATTTAATTTAGTAGATATTTCATTATTAACAGGATTTTTGAAGTCCAACTTGTTCAGTTGGGGGCTTCGAAATGCACACTGAGTGAGCTGATCTTTTTATTTCAGATTTTTAACTTGTAAAGGACAGTTTCAATCATGAATAATGAAGATAAATCAAGTGAACAACAGCTTCTTTCTGACTTTCTTTCTGGCTTTCAGTCTTGGCCTAGAGATAGCTGATTAATGCTTGATTCTTTTTGACATGAAGTAAGCCACTCTTTCAAAGTCTCTTCTAATGGGAGACAGCTGTAGAATTGAAGTGAAACTAATGCTGTAATAAATAATCCTGGCAATTTCATTTGAAACAAATTACTGTAAATGAAAAGTGCAATTGTGTATGATTAAAAATTGACCTCATACCCAGTCAGGCTCCAGAGCTGTTACCTAACTTGACATTCAAAATGAATGTTCTGCTTTTACATTTTGAATGGCTTAAAGGGGAAAAGAAAAACAAATATATATATTTTTTTCAATTAGTTAAATATAGAAGTCTAACAACAACTGAATAGGCTTAGAAAGCACCTACAACCAACCTTAGTACTAAAAGATGGACTTTTTAGTTTTCCCATTGCTTTAGTCTACATTGATCAGACAGACCCGGTTCAATCCTAAATTTGTATTATAGTGATGGTGGGGCAACCACACCACCCCATTTCTAGACCAAAATATAAAGGGCCAAAGTGTCCTCTTACAGTTGTCTACTGATCAATCCGCACATGTAGAGGACAGGATGAAGCACATTTGGGTTGGTATGTCAACCGATAATTAGCCAGTCCACCAGACTATGTGGGAGTGAGGATTCGATGACAACTTTCAGAAAGAAAAAAACAAAACAAAAGAAAGGGCAAAAGGAAGACCAAAAGCAAAATGTCTGAACAGAGTTGCTCCTTCTATTTCCACCCCCAGACTGTTGGGTGAAAAATGTTGAAAATGACCTATAGCTTTATAGATAACCACAAAGTGAAATGTGCTCCCTCTATAGCCACTCTTAAAGATTTGACTCTGGCAGGGAGGCTTCAATCAACTGCTCACCACTGATGCAGTGCCAAGAACTATTATCCTGATAACCCGGAAACTCTGCAGAACCCTCCCTTCCCTCAGACAGAGATGCAGCAGCCAGCTGTATTCCCCCCTGCTTCAGCTAACACTGCAAAGACTCAAGATCAAATCTTGACCTAGGCCAGGATGTGTCAGTCACAGACTTTAGCTCAGGGCCATCCAGGAAACATGAAAGCACAGCTGAGTGTTTCTCCATGAATGTCAAAGTGAACAAGGAGCTGATTGTAGCTGAATAACTCACCTACGATGTGGAACTTTTGACACAGTCAGTTATTTTAATACTATGTGAATTCTGGTGCTGAAATGGATACTGGCTATAATTCGACAAATTTGAATAGAATGTTCCAACAATGTGTTACATCTCACAGGGGTGGTATGCTGGGAATCAAACCCCACTCTACCTGGAATTATTTTAAAATGTAAAGATTTTAAATAAAACACAAATTTCCTATTGTCTTTTAAACCCATGTTGACAGAAAGTATGGACAAGTTTCTGTAGGTAACAAGAATTAATACTTATTAAAAATAAATACATTCTAACTTCAGGGAAATAATTATGAGCCATCAACACATTACTCTATGCTGTGAAACTCTAACCCCCCCACTTCTTATAAACTCCCCCTACATGCACATAAATATAGACATAGACAGGGGGAAAAAATGTTTATTTTGGGCAGAATGGTAAAACTGAGAGGTAATTCAATGGTTCCCTGTCCCCAGCTGAAATTATCACTGAATCACACGAACTTGTACTGAAATTATTCTTTTGGCTTGTCAGAACCAGCGGCTCCTTGATCACCCTTCTCCAGGTACTCTCAGTTGCTTACAGGAGGCTCAGGATGACTGGATCACATTTGTAAAGTCTCTAACCTTTTAACTGAAAGACACAGACTAGAACAAAAGCTAGTGGGACATAATCTAACATTCCTCGGGCTTGAGATAAAGAACTGTGGAGCTGGATGAACACAGCAGGCCAAGCAGCATCTTAGGAGCACAAAAGCCTCTTCCTTGGGCTGGAAGTGTTTTTTTTGCTGCACAGAGGGGGACCGCTCCTTCCCCTCAGAAATTTGATGGCATCTCCCCAAATATTCACACCCACAATTGCTCAGCTATTATGGAACTAGTCTTACAGTTGTTAGCAGGCCAGAAGTCTTCTGTCATCATTAGTGATAATGGGAAGTGCAGATGCTGGAGAATCCAAGATAATAAAGCTGGATGAACACAGCAGGCCAAGCAGCATCTCAGGAGCACAAAAGCTGATGTTTCGGGCCTAGACCCTTCATCAGAGGGGGGGATGGGGTGAGGGTTCTGGAATAAATAGGGAGACGGGGAGGCGGACCGAAGATGGAGAGAAAAGAAGATAGGTGGAGAGGAGAGTACAGGTGGGGAGGGGATAGGTCAGTCCAGGGAGGACGGACAGGTCAAGGAGGTGGGATGAAGTTAGTAGGTAGGAGATGGAGGTGCGGCTTGGGGTGGGAGGAAGAGATGGGTGAGAGAAAGAACAGGTTAGGGAGGCAGAGACAGGCTGGACTGGTTTTGGGATGCAGTGGGTGGAGGGGCTAAGCTGGGCTGGTTGTGTGGTGCAGTGGGGGTAGGGGACGAACTGGGCTGGTTTTGGGATGCGGTGGGGGAAGGGAAGATCTGCATTACCTGGTCACCAATTCATTGACCAGTGATTTGTTGCTGGCCAAATCTATTTGTATAGCACCTCAGCTCCAGTTCAGCTGTGCTGACGTTCTCCGCTGTGTAAACAGCACTTACAATGAGTAACCAGTAACTTGCTTTCCAAAATTGCAGCAATTCTTCAATAATCCTGGGCTTTTAAATCAGTCTTTTTCCCATTTCAGTCCACAGTCAAACATCCAGAAAACTGAAAAGTTACGGTACTTACAAATGTAACAATTAATTATCATGAGTTAACATGTACTTCTCCGGATTGCAATTTTTTAAACTATGTGTTAAACTATCAGAAAGTAAATTAATATTTTATTCAAAATCACAAATCTGGATCTAGTAAAGCTGGATAAAGATGACAAAATTGTTTTTAACAAGAAATATGTTCCAGCTTTAAATATTTTGATGTAAAATCAGTTTTCTCAACTCAATTAGCATCCCACCGAGTTTCAAAAAGTGATTTTAAAAGTGAACATTTTAATGATAACTCAAAGAGTTTAATAGTGAATCAAAAATGAAACAGGTTAATTATTTTCAGCAAAACCTTTAGTTTCTGGGAGAAACAAAAAGTGTTTTTAATTGTATTGTGTAATCTTATGATTTTAATATGGTGAGGTTCAGCTAATCCAGGCTGTTGGGTTTGAAGCACTTCGTTAATTAAGAGATTAATCCTCATAATCACCTTTCAGGGAATGCTGCTGAATGAGTGTGTAGTGTGTTTAACTCCTTTATGGATTCAGTGATTTAACAGCATTCATACATTCATTCTCTTCTATCCATCGAACTGATCCAGATTTATTAAAATGTGATGCTGATATGCCTTGTAGCCTGGCTATTACTGAAGATGTTTTCCGTAAAATGAAGCTTTTACCTTCTGCCCTCTTTATTTAGGTCACTAAGGCATCAACATGTCCAGCAAAAGAGCAAAGGCAAAGACCGCAAAGAAGCGCCCTCAGCGTGCAACTTCCAATGTGTTTGCAATGTTTGATCAGTCTCAAATCCAAGAATTCAAAGAGGCTTTCAACATGATAGACCAAAACCGTGATGGCTTCATTGACAAGGAAGATCTGCATGATATGTTGGCTTCTCTCGGTAAAGAAATGAATTGTCCCCTAAAATTCACAACACTTCCATGAGAATTATGGTCTACATTTTGGTAATCAATTTATGAAATAGGAAGTAACATCAGGCCATTCAGCCCTATGAGCCTGCTCTGACATTCTATGAGACCATGGCAAATCTGTTCTCATTCTGATCCACTCTGATAACCTCTCACTCCATTGCCTAGCAACAGACAATCCACCTCTGCCATAAAACCATTTAGTGATTCTGCTTTCACTGCCATCTGTCACAGAGCGTTCCAAAATCATTCAAACCTTTGAGAGAACAATTCTCATCCCTATCCTAAAAGAGTGACATTTAGTTTTAAAAGAATACCCCCAGCTCAGGACTCATACATCCTTTCCAAGTCCACTCCATCACGATGATTCGGAATCTTACAATTCAATCAAGCAACCCCTCATTTATCTGAACTCCAGTGAAAACATGCTCAGCCTGTCCAACCTTTCCTTATAAAGACAACCCACTCATTCCGGATATCAATTGAATAAATCTCCTTTTGAATTGCCTCAAAGAAATTTATATCCTTCCTTAAATTAGAACAGAATTGCACATAGTATTTGAAATGTGGTCTCACCAAAACCCTGCATATTTGAAGTGTGGCATCCTTTCATTTATGTTCAATTCCTTTGTAATGAAGGTTAGCAACCTATTTGCTTTATTGATTGTGTGCAGTACCTGGATGCTAACTATTTGTGACACATGCACTGAATTTTCTTTTGTTTGATTCATTTAAAGGATGTGTGCCTTGTTGGCTGAACCAGCATTTATTGACCATCTCTAATTGCCTTTGAGAAGGTGGTGCCAAGCAGCCTTCTTGAACTACTACAGTCTGTTTGGTTCAGGTCCATATAAGGGAGTAAGTTCCAGGATTTTGACTTATGGTCATTGAAAGAATAGTGAAAGAATTCCAAGTCAGAATAGTAAGTGGCTTGGAGAGAAATTTGCAGGTGTTCGTGTTTCCATTGATCTGCAGCTCTTAGGCTGCCAAAATGCTAGCAGTCATGGATTTGGTAGGAGCGGTATAACCAGCCTAGGCATATTTCAGCAGTGCATCTTGTACATTGTACATATTGCTGCTACTGTTCTTGATTGAGAGGGCATGAATGTTTGTGGGTGTGTGCCCATCAACCAGGCTGCTTTATTCTGAATGGTATCAGAGATAATGGGAACTGCAGATGCTGGAGAATTCCAAGATAATAAAATGTGAGGCTGGATGAACACAGCAGGCCAAGCAGCATCTCAGGAGCACAAAAGCTGACGTTTCGGGCCTAGACCCTTCATCAGAGAGGGGGATGGGGAGAGGGAACTGGAATTAATAGGGAGAGAGGGGGAGGCGGACCGAAGATGGAGAGTAAAGAAGATAGGTGGAGAGAGTATAGGTGGGGAGGTAGGGAGGGGATAGGTCAGTCCAGGGAAGACGGACAGGTCAAGGAGGTGGGATGAGGTTAGTAGGTAGATGGGGGTGCGGCTTGGGGTGGGAGGAAGGGATGGGTGAGAGGAAAAACAGGCTAGGGAGGCAGAGACAGGTTGGACTGGTTTTGGGATGCAGTGGGTGGGGGGGGGGAAGAGCTGGGATGGTTGTGTGGTGCAGTGGGGGGAGGGGACGAACTGGGCTGGTTTAGGGATGCAGTTGGGGAAGGGGAGATTTTGAAACTGGTGAAGTCCACATTGATACCATTAGGCTGCAGGGTTCCCAGGCGGAATATGAGTTGCTGTTCCTGCAACCTTCGGGTGGCATCATTGTGGAACTGCAGGAGGCCCATGATGGACATGTCATCTAAAGAATGGGAGGGGTAGTGGAAATGGTTTGCGACTGGGAGGTGCAGTTGTTTGTTGCGAACTGAGCGGAGGTGTTCTGCAAAGCGGTCTCCAAGCCTCCGCTTGGTTTCCCCAATGTAGAGGAAGCCACACCGGGCACAGTGGATGCAGTATAGCACATTGGCAGATGTGCAGGTGAACCTCTGCTTAATGTGGAATGTCATCTTGGGGCCTGGGATAGGGGTGAGGGAGGAGGTGTGGGGGCAAGTGTAGCATTTCCTGCGGTTGCAGGGGAAGGTGCCGGGTGTGGTGGGGTTGGAGGGCAGTGTGGAGCGAACAAGGGAGTCACGGAGACAGTGGTCTCTCCGGAAAGCAGACGGGGTGGGGATGGAAAAATGTCTTGGGTGGTGGGGTCGGATTGTAAATGGCGGAAGTATCGGAGGATGATGCGTTGTATCCGGAGGTTGGTAGGGTGGTGTGTGAGAACGAGGGGGATCCTCTTTGGGAGGTTGTGGCGGGGGCGGGGTGTGAGGGATGTGTTGCGGGAAAAACGGGAGACGCGGTCAAGGGCGTTCTCCATCACTGTGGGGGGAAAGTTGCGGTCCTTGAAGAACTTGGACATCTGGGATGTGCGGGAGTGGAATGTCTTATCGTGGGAGCAGATGCAGCGGAGGCGGAGGAATTGGGAATAGGGGATGGAATTTTTGCAGGAGGGTGGGTGGGTGGAGTTGTATTCTAGATAGCTGTGGGAGTCGGGAGTTGAAATGGACATCAGTTACAAGCTGGTTGCCTGAGATGGAGACTGAGAGGTCCAGGAAGGTGAGGGATGTGCTTTAGATGGCCCAGGTGAACTGAAGGTTGGGGTGGAAGGTGTTGGTGAAGTAGATGAACTGTTCGAGCTCCTCTGGGGAGCAAGAGGCGGGAAGTAGATGAACTGTCCATCATGGGCCTCCTGCAGTGCCACACTGATGCCACCCGAAGATTGCAGGAACAGCAACTCATATTCCGCCTGGGAACCCTGCAGCCTAATGGTATCGATGTGGACTTCACCAGTTTCAAAATCTCCCCTTCCCCAACTGCATCCCTAAACCAGCCCAGTTCGTCCCCTCCTCCCCCTGCACCACACAACCAGCCCAGCTCTTCCCCCCCACCCACTGCATCCCAAAACCAGTCCAACCTGTCTCTGCCTCCCTAACCGGTTCTTCCTCTCACCCATCCCTTCCTCCCACTCCAAGCCGCACCCCCATCTACCTACTAACCTCATCCCAACTCCTTGACCTGTCCGTCTTCCCTGGACTGACCTATCCCCTCCCTACCTCCCCACCTATACTGTCTCCACCTATCTTCTTTACTCTCCATCTTCGGTCCGCCTCCCCCTCTCTCCCTATTTATTCCAGTTCCCTCTCCCCATCCCCCTCTCTGATGAAGGGTCTAGGCCCGAAACGTCAGCTTTTGTGCTCCTGAGATGCTGCTTGGCCTGCTGTGTTCATCCAGCCTCACATTTTATTATTCTGAATGGTACTGAGATTCTTTTGTTGTTAGACCTGCATTCGTCCAGGCAAATGGGGAATATTGTATCACATTAATGACTTGTGTCTTTTCACTCAGCCTACCTATATCGGTCAGTGAATTCCTTATGTCATGTGCATAACATGTTTTCTTATCTATCTTTATCATCTGTGATTTTAATTCCCATGCCTTCACTCTCCTCATCTAATCATTGATGTAAATTGTGCAAGTTTGAGAAGCAGCAGTACTCCACGCAGCACCAATCAGGCAATGGGCATTTTTGTAGATATTTTAGAATTAATCTGCTCAGAGATTTTAGTACACACTTCTGGAGTAGGTGGGACTTGAGATTCCTGGCTCAGGTATAGGGACACTCGCAGTATACTCTCACAGTTTTCTGCCAGATAGCCAATTTTCAATACATGCTAGTATGTTACCTACTAAAACATACTTTGTGCAATAATTGTTGCTGCAGCACCTTGTCAAATGCCTTCTTAAAATCCAAGAACAGTATATCTACAAGACACCGCCCCCCCCCCCGCTTTATCCACATCACATGTTAAACAATCAAATCTATTAAATTGATTAAACATCATTTCCTATTCATAAAATTGTACTGACCCTTACCAATCATGTTCGGTTTTTCTAAGTGCCTAGCTAATATGCTTAAATCATCTTTTCAAACCAAAACTTTAAACATCTTTATGTTCCCAACTCCAAATTAAGAGTGTGAAATATAACTATTAAAAATTCAGACAATTCGATTTACTCCATATGATATCAAGAAATGGTTGGAGGCACTGGATACTGACAACATTCAGGCAATTACACAAAATACTCCAGAATTTGTTGCTCCCTAGCCTAGTTGTTCCAGTACGTTTACAACACTGACATCTACCCAACAATGTGGAAAATTGCCCAGGTATGTCCTGTACACAAAAAGCAGGACAAAACTAACCCAGCCAATTATTGCCCCATCAGTCAGAAATTCAGAAATGCCTCGTAGACAGCATCATCCAAACCCACGAACATTACCACCTAGAAGGACAAGGGCTGCAGATAAATGGAAACACTGCCACCTATAAGTTTCCCTCCAAGCAAATCACCATGTTGACTTAGAAATATATTGCCGTTCCTTCAATATCCCTGGGTTAAAATTCTGGAACTCCTTCCCTAATAGGATTATGGATTTAACTACATCGAATGGGCCGTAACAGTTCAAGAAGGCAGCTCACGAGCCCCTTCTCGAAAGCAACTTGGGATGGACAATAAATGCTGGCCCAGCCAACAACACCTACATCACATAAATGAATATGAAAATATATGTTTGTGCTGTTTGTATAGTAAATATTTACAGTTCAGTGACATAAAACTGGTTAATTATCAAATGCACACGTGTTAACTATGGGGTCATTCACAACCATTCTGGGAAATCCAGTAACATACAATCACAAGATACAAATACTTCTCAAATGTTAATTTTTGAAGAAGCTGTTTATTTTAAAAACAGCCTATTTTGCTACATTAAGGTGCATATTTTTCACATGCTGCAAAACCTCTTCAGAATAACTCAGTCGCTCCATAGTTTTTTATTTATTTTCTCATTCACGGGATGAGGATGTTGCTGGCTAGGCCAGCATTTATTGCCCATCCCTACATTGCCCAGAGGGCAGTAAAGAGTCGACCACATTGCTGTGGGTCGGCAGTCACATATAGCCTAGACTAGGGAAGGACAACAGTTTCCTTCCCTGAAGGACATTAGTGAATCAGATTGGCTTTTCCCAGCAATTGGCAATGGATTCATGGTCATCATTAGATTCTTAATTCCAGATGTTTTTTGAATTTAAATTTTACCATCTGCTGTGGTATGATTCAAACTGGGGTCCCCGGAACATTTCCTCGATCAATAGATTAACAGTTCAGTGATAATAGCACCAGGCCATTGCCTCCCCACTTAGCTACTCTCAACTGTACATGTTTTTGTATGAAATAATACAGGTAGTTCACTTTCAAATTTGAACACCTCTGCACAGGAAAGAACCCTACAGATGAGTATCTAGAAGGAATGATGAATGAAGCTCCTGGTCCCATTAACTTCACCATGTTCCTGACTATGTTTGGTGAGAAACTAAATGGCACAGATCCCGAAGATGTCATTCGAAATGCTTTCGCTTGCTTTGATGAAGAAGGAACAGGTAAACAGCATTTTAATAAGAGGCAGTAATCTCTGGAATCTCTCCTAGAAGCACAAAGAGAAAAGCTGAGAGCTGCCAACAGTTCAAACAGCTTTGGATTAGTAAGCATCATTGGGCTGACAGCAGATTGCATATAATTTGATTACATGTTCAGTTTGTTTTTTTTAGGTCAGTTCAGCTGTATAACATCTTACTCATCCTATAGTATAAAATGTGCTACATTTTCCACTTCTCATGCTTAGCTGATGACAGAAGAAATTGCTTGGGTCCGACAGAACCACCCAACCATAATAACCAGGAGGCCTAGGAACAACTGTCATAGTTTTAAAAGCTGCTTGGTTATTCTTCCCTATTTAAGAATATGCTTATTCATTCTAACCTTGAGTTCTGCTACCTCATGTGGATAAAATGTGTGGATCTAATTGAAAGGATATGTATGATATATGATGTAAACGCTGCAAAGATTCTACTGGAAACCACATGCTTGATGTTAAACACCATAGGACAAGACAGGATTGAAGGTACGGTTGAGGATTTAAATTTCAGACATGCCTGTCCAATGCATCATTTTTTTCATTGTTATTGGACCTTCCTGTTGTCCTGCATGAAAAGACAGAGGACTTGAATTGGCATACTTAAACTGCGCTGCACCAATACATTTGAAAGTCCAATTTACAATTCACTACAGCTACATGGGTTTCTTACAAGTTGGGAAGCCCAACAGTGATAAGGATGTGGATCCATTCACAAGTTTAGTGCATTGTCCAGCACTCCTTGGGGGGCTTGGAGGAGTAACAGTCCTGTTTTCCAACCTCTTCCCACCATAACCTCATGCGTCAACCTCCTTCCTCAAAAATGTATTTTGATATATATGTCAAGCCAATTGAAAAGCATGCTCCTTTTCCGATTACTCATGACTGTTCCCAACAGAAAGTCAATTTACTGACCAGGTGTTAATTCAGCTGCCTGCCAGATGAAACAGAAGGAGAAATGATAATGGAACCCAGCCATTAAGTTCAGCCTTTAGATATCTTGGACAATTTCAGCTTCCCCATTTATACAGGAACCAATATAATTCCTGCTTGAGGGCTCTTGTGGTGCGGTGGTACTGTCCCTACTTCTGAGCTAAGAGACCTAGGTTCAAGTCCAGCCTGATCCAGAGCTGTGTAATAACAAATAAAAATCAATAGAACTGTGAAACAGAAGCAGTAATTGCTGGAAAAGCTCAGCAATTTTAGCACATCTGTGAAGAGAGATCAAAGTTAACATTTTGGGTCTGGTGATCCTTTCTCAGGTTGTGCATGTGTGTGTGTGAGAGAGAGTGAGTGTGAGATAACTTCTCTGGCCAGGCTGATTAAAAATGTCTATAATTCCTGTTTGCGGTGGTTTTGAAAGAATACTTTACTGGACAAAGGATTGCATTTACTTTGCCTTGAACTGGCAATCAAGTTACTTGCTTCTAAAGGTGTGCAATGGAGACTTGATTCCCTGAGAGCCCATTGCAATTTTAATTCAATTTTACTGTAGAATAATTTAATTTGATATCTTTTGTGATCTAGTTACACATGTAAAGCTTGTGAACCATGGTCCTGAATTCACAAATTACAGACAATTAACTGAACAATTCACAAACCTTGAAATTATTAATATACTATTTCTTACTCTTCTACTAAAACCTTTCTCCAGAATGAAAAATCTAGGAATTGCAATCCCTGGACTCTGGGAGACACAAGGAGAATTGAACAAATACCTCAGATTGCCAATTTGAGTCAAATTTCCATTTTTCTCTGTATTTAACCTATTACAAGATTAATTATTTATCAACATCACATTTTCCAGTCATAGTGATATTTTATATTTGGTAGTATATATCATCCTTATGAAAGTTTTTATTGTAATACTTGCGTAGGTTTCTTTCGAGATGTTAATATGTTTGCAAATCCTCTGTGCAAGAATAATTTAGAATAATTCATTCAGTACACATGGTTAAAACAGTTCTAATTTGTGAAAGCATTGCTATCATTCAAACCATTCTAAACTTTTCAATTCAAAAATTGTGATGGCTTGGATATTATAAAATTGCAGTGGTGTCTCGATAGCTTACGCTTCCCAACTATCAACCCTAAATAATAAAACACAGTAACGTACCTGTAATCTACCTGTAAAGTCACTAACGTCTTTTCATACCATTGCTCTCCTCTCTCATGAGAGGGAGATGCAACGGGTGGTGATTTAACCTGGGGGTCACTTTACCACTGCTGATGGGAGGCATTCGGAAGGAGAGTCCTTCATGGTAACCTTAGCCAGTGCAGAAATTGAATCCATGCTGTTGATATCACTCTATACTGTGCAAACTGATTGTCCAGCCAACTGAGCTAACCAAACCCCATGCAGCCTTTTGTTTGCTTTGCAATTCCGTGTGCATCACCCAGTTCTGCTGTTGCTTTGTATTGTTGGTAAAAATATCATGCTGTGGATGACATCCAGATGGAGGAATAAACAGCAGATCAGTGTATTCATGCAGTTCAAAACTATGGTCACATCATCAAAGTTGCAAGGACTGGTGTGTTAATACACCTGAGAAATACAAGCTGCTTGTCTCATATAAGAAAGGAATTTTAATATAAAAGTTGTTTTCATGCAAGACTAAGTAAAGAACTTGCATTAATATCGTGCCTATCATAACCGTTGATCATCCCCAAGTGCTTTACAGCTTAAATAGATACTTTTATCATTGCAATGCTGACAAGGAACTTTGCTTGCAGCATGTTGTGACTAAATTTTACATCGTAAATAGACAAAAGTAGTAGCCACAAAAGGACATAAATATTTCAATTTATTCTTCTAAAAAAAGAAAATCTTTGCTGCATAATTTGTTAATTTGATTGCTATCCCTATGGTTCAGTGATTTTATGGAGTCATCAGTTGAGTCATAAAGAATTATATAGTCTAGAGTCTTTAGTTGTATAGGTCTGTGGTTTGATTTCAATTTTATGCTGACCTAGCAGAGGTCAGGTCAGTGAATAAACTCCATTCAGGCTCCAGATTCCAAATTAAGAAAATAAATAAATTGCCTGACAATGATATTTTCTGGTATCATTTGGTTTAATGGGACCATGGACTGATAAGAGTAGGTGGTCATAAGAGGATTGGGCATCTAACATAATAACCTTCACAGCTGATAAGCCTGCAGTGTTGACACTATAAAGGATCACACAAGAATTAAGGTCATCTGAACAAGGTACCTGCAAAACTGTACAGAAGCAAGGTCTCCTTGTGGAGAAGATTAAGAACAAGGAAATTGGTCATCAGAAGGGGGGAATAAAATCTTGTTGTGATTACATTTTGCATGGTTTTATAGATTTTTCCCTCTCTCTCTGGTAATTATGTGCAAATAAAGCAAGTCATCTATGATCCAGATGCAGCACCTTTGCAAAATCTAATTTTACTTGATTGTGTGGCCTGAACCATAAGGCCATACAATGTAGGAATAGAAATAGGTCACTAAGGCCAACATGTCTGCTCTACTACTCCAATGAGATCACAGCTAATCTGATAATCCTCACCTTCTGTTTTCCTGTCTTGTCCTCATAACCCTTGATTCCCTTTCTCATTAAAGATCTGTAGTTTCCAATATACTTAATGATCCAGCCGCTACAGCCTTTTGCAGTGAAAACTTCTACAATTTGACTACCATTAGGTGGGGGGGGGGGGGGGGAAAGAAACCTCTTCCTCTCCTTAAATGGGCAATCCCTTTTTGTAAATCCAAATATATTATATCTGGCCTTCACACAAGGGTGAATATTCACTCCAAATCCACCTTGTCAAGCTGCCTAAGAATCTTGTGTTTCAATAAGGTCACCTGTCATTCTTCTAAACTCCAATGAATTCAGACCCAACCGACTCAACCCATTTACATAACCAGGATCAATGCAATGATCCTTCTCAGGACGCTTTCCAATATCAATAGACAATAGGTGCAGGAGTAGGCCATTCGGCCCTTCGAGCCAGCACCACCATTCATTATGATCATGGCTGATCATCCACAATCAGTATCCTGTTCCTGCCTTATCCCCATAACGCTTGATTCCACTATCTTTAAGAGCTCTGTCTATCTCTTTCTTGAAAGTATCCAGAGAGTTGGCCTCCACTGCCTTGTGGGGCAGAGCATTCCATATATCCACCACTCTCTGGGTGAAGAAGTTTTTCCTCAACTCTGTTCTAAATAGCCTACCCCTTATTTTTAAACTGTGTCCTCTGGTCCTGGACTCACCCATCAGCGGAAACATGCTTCCTGCCTCCACAGTGTCCAATCCCTTAATAATCTTATACGTCTCAATCAGATCCCCTCTCATCCTTCTAAACTCAAGAGTATACAAGCCCAGTCGCTCCAATCTTTCAACATATGATAGTCCTGCCATTCCGGGAATAGACCTTGTGAACCTACGCTGCACTCCCTCAATAGCAAGAATGTCCTTCCTCAAATTGGGAGACCAAAACTGCACACAATACTCCAGGTGCGGTCTCACCAGGGCCCTGTACAGCTGCAGAAGGACCTCTTTGCTCGTATACTCAATTCGTCTTGTGATGAAGGCCAGCATGCTATGAGCTTTCTTCACTGCCTGCTGTACCTGCATGCTTGTTTTCATTGACCGATGTACAAGAACACCTAGATCTCGTTGTGCTTCCCCTTTACCTAACTTGACTCCATTGAGATAGTAATCTGCCTTTCTGTTCTTGCCACCAAAGTGTATAACCACACATTTATCCACATTAAACTGCATCTGCCATGCATCCGTCCACTCGCCTAGCCTGTCCAAGTCACCCTGTATTCTAATAACATCCTCCTCACATTTCACACTGCCACCCAACTTTGTGTCATCAGCAAATTTGCTAATATTACTTCTAATGCCTTCGTCTATATCATTAATATATGTCGTAAACAGCTGCGGTCCCAGCACCAAACCTTGTGGTACCCCACTGGTCACTGCCTGCCATTCCGAAAGGGACCCATTTGTCACTACTCTTTGCTTCCTGTCAGCCAGCCAATTTTCAATCTAACTCAGTATTTTTTGCCCAATACCATGTGCCCTAATTTTGTTCACTAATCTCCTATGCGGGACTTTATCAAAGGCTTTCTGAAAGTCCAGGTACACTACATCCACTGGCTCTCCCTTATCCACCTTCATAGATACATCCTCAAAAAATTCCAGAAGATTAGTCAAGCACGATTTTCCCTTCATAAATCCATGCTGACTCTGACTTATTCTGTTACTGCTATCCAAAAGAGTCGTAATTTCATCTTTTATAATTGACTCCAGCATCTTTCCCACCACTGACATCAGGCTAACCGGTCTGTAATTTCCTGTTTTCTCTCTCCATCCTTTCTTGAAAAGTGGGACAACATTTGCCACCCTCCAATCCACAGGAACTGATCCTGAATCGATCGGACCTTGGAAAATAATTACCAACGTGTCCACAATTTCTATAGCCACCTCCTTAAGTACTTTGGGATGCAGACCATCAGGTCCCAGGGACTTATCAGCCTTCAGACCTAACAGTCTATCCAACACCATTTCCTGCCTAATATAAATACCCTTCAGTTCGTCCATTACCCTCGGTCCTTCAGCCACTACTGCATCTGGGAGCTTGCTTGTGTCTTCCCTAGTGAAGACAGATCCAAAGTACCCATTCAACTCATCTGTCATTTCCTTGTTCCCCATAATAAATTCACCCGTTTCTGACTTCAAGGGCTCAATTTTAGTCGTAACCATTTTTTTTCTTTTCACATACCTAAAAAAGCTTTCACTATCCTCCTTGATATTTTTGGCCAGTTTTCCTTCATAGCTCATTTTTTCTCTGTGTATTGCCTTTTTAGTTATCCGCTGTTGCTCTTTAAAAGCTTCCCAGTCCTCCGGCTTCCCACTCATCTTTGCTATGTTATACTTCTTCTCTTTTATTTTTATACAGTCCTTAACTTCCCTCGTCAGCCACGGCTGCCCCCGCCTCCCCTTAGGATCTTTCTTCCTCTTTGGAATGAACTGATCCTGCACCTTCTGCATTATATCCAGAAATACCTGCCATTGTTGTTCCACTGCCAACCCTGCTAGGGCATTGTACCACTGAACCTTGGCCAGCTCCTCCCCCATAGCTCCATAGTTCCCTTTATTCAACTGCAATACTGACACTTCCGATTGTCCCTTCTCCCTCTCAAACTGCGGATTAAAACTTATCATATTATGGTCACTACCTCTTAATGGCTCCTTTACTTTGAGGCCCCTGATCAAATCCGGTTCATTGCACAACACCAGATCCAGAATTGCCTCCTCCCTGGTAGGCTCCAGTACAAGCTGTTATAAGAATCCATCTCGGAGGCACTCTACAAACTACCTTTCTTGGGGTCCTGTACCATCCTGATTCTCCCAGTCTACCCGCATGTTGAAATCTCCCATAACAACTGTAGTGATAACTTTGTGACAGGCCAATTTCAACTCTTGATTCAACCTGCACCCTACCTCCTGACTACTGTTTGGGGCCTGTAGATTAATCCCATTAGGGTCTTTCTACCCTTAGAATTTCTCAGCTCTATCCATACTGACTCTACATCTCCTGACTCTATGTCCCCCCTCGCAAGGGACCGAATACCATTCCTCACCAACAGGGCTACCCTCTGCCCACCAGTCTGTCCTTTCGAAAGCACGTATAGCCTTGAATATTCATTTCCCAGGCCCTGTCCACTTGAAGCCACGTCTCAGTTATCCCCACAACATCATACTTGCCAACTTCCAACTGAGCCTCAAGCTCATCCACCTTATTTCTTATACTTCATGCATTCATATAGAACATTTTTAATTTGTTTCTCCCCTCACCCTTCCTATCAATCCCTATTTCACTTGGCCATACTGTATGATCCCTTCTTGAGTTTTCTGCTCTGTTGATTCTGTTGTCCTTCTTAACGTCTCTTATTCTCACTTTCCCTTTAACTTCATTCTTAAATTTCCAGTTTGGCACCTCCCCCCTCCCCATTACTTACTTTAGTAAATCTTTCCTTGGATAAGGGAACTGCAGCTGTTTACAGCATTCTGGCTGTGATCTGACTAGTGCCTTGTATAATTTTAGCAAGATCTCCCTTACTTTATACCATGTTCCCTTTGATATAAAGGCCAACATTTCACTCACTGCTGTGAGTGACCTTATATAGGTTTATAAAATCATGAGGGGCATGGATAGGATGAATATCCAAGGTCTTTTTCCAAGGGTGAGGAAGTCCAAAACTAGAGGGTATAGTTTTAATTTAAGAGAGCACAGGTTTAAAATAAGAGGGGCAAGATTTAAAAAGGACCCGAAGCGTAACTTTTTCATGCAGAGGGTGGTGCGTGTATGGAACAAGCTACTAGAGGAACTGGTGGAGGTCAGAACAATTAGAATGTTTAAAAGGCATCTGCATGGGTATATGAATAGAAAGTGTTTAGAGGGAAATGGGTCACATGCTGGCAAATGGGATTAGATCAGATTGGGATTTATAATCAGCATGAACAAATTGGGCTAAAGGGTCTGTTTCCAAGCTATATGACTCTATCGCCCACTGAAGCTGGATGCCTTTTTTTTGTGATTCATGCACAAGGACCTCAAATCCTTCTCTGCTGCAGCTTTCTCCATTTAAAAAAATTCAGTTCTTCTTTTCTTTATGCCAAAGAGAATAACCTAATGTTTTCTCACATTGGATTGCATCTGCTAGGTTTTTGCACTTAACCTGTCTATGCCTATCTATAGACTTTTTGTGTCATCTCCACTACATACCTTCCCACCTATTTTTTTTGTCATCTGTAAACTTGGCTATAGTGCATTCCCTTTCTTTATCCAAGTTATGAAAATATATTGTAAATAATTGTGGACCCCGCACCAAATCCTGCGGAACTCCAAAAATTACAGGTTTCTATCCTGAAAATGCCCCCTTTATCCCAATTGTTCTTCTATTAGTTAGCCATTACTCAATCCATGCAAATATACCACCCCCAAAGTCATGACCTCTTATCTTACTAAGTAGCCTTTTGTGTAGTAACTTATTGAACATCTGTTGAAAAACCAAATATATTACATCTACTGATCCCCCGTTATGTATTTTGGTTGTTACCTGTTCATGCCTGATTTCCCCTTCATAAAGCCATGTTGGCTCTGCTTGATTATATTATGTATTTCTAAATACTCTGCCATTACATTCTTTCTAGCATACTCTTAACATCTTCCCAATGACAAATGTTAAGCTAACTGTTGAACTGTTCTTCTTTTTGTCTTCCTCCCTGTTTGAATACAGGTGTTAAATTGGCAGCTTTTCAGTCCTCTTGGGTTTTCCACAATCTAAGGATTTTTGAAGATACTATCAGTATCTCTATAAGCAGCCTTTAGCCCCATTTACTTCTCTAGTAGGTAACAAAGTGTAGAGCTGGATGAACACAGCAGGCCAGACAGCGTCAGAGGAGCAGGAAAGCTGACATTTTGGGTCTGGACCCTTCTTCAGAAATGAGGGAGGGGAAGGTGTCTCTGAAATAAATAGAGAGAGGGGGAGACAATGATGGAAGGTGGATAGAGGAGCAGATAGGTGGAGATCAGATGAACAGGTCAAGGAGACAGGGATGGAGCCAGTAAAGATGACTGTAGGTTGGGAGTCTAGTAGGCTTCCTCTAATGATAGTTATTGTTTATTTACTTCCTCTCCTCATTTAACTCCTTGATTACTTCAAATATTTAGATACTATTAGTGTCTTCTACAGTGAAGTCTGATGTGAAGTATTTATTCAACACCTCTGTCATTTCCTGGTTCCCCATTATTATTTCCCTAAGGGGCCCATGTTCACTTCAATCCCTCTCTTGCTTTTCATATATTTAAAGAAGCTTTTGCCTTCAGTTTGTCTATTATTTGCTAGTTTTCCCTCAGTTTGTTTTCTCCCTCTATTCATTTTTTGGTCATAGAACATAGAACAAAGAACATTACAGCACAGTACAGGCCCTTTGGCCTTCGATGTTGTGCCGACCTGTCATACCGATCTCAAGCCCGTCTAACCTACACTATTCCATGTACGTCCATATGCTTATCCAATGACGACTTAAATGTACCTAAAGTTGGCGAATCTACTACCGTTGCAGGCAAAGCGTTCCATTCCCTCACTACTCTCTGAGTAAAGAAACTACCTCTGACATCTGTCCTAGATCTTTCACCCCTCAATTTAAAGCAATGCCCCCTCGTGCTCACCGTCACCATCCTAGGAAAAAGGCTCTCCCTTTCCACCCTATCTAACCCTCTGATTATTTTATATGTTTCAATTAAGTCACCTCTCAACCTTCTTCTCTCTAATGAAAACAGCCTCAAGTCCCTCAGCCTTTCCTCGTAAGACCTTCCCTCCTTACCAGGCAACATCCCAGTAAATCTCCTCTGCACCCTTTCCAAAACTTCCACATCCTTCTTATAATGCGGTGACCAGAACTGTACACAATACGCCAAGTGCGGCCACACCAGAGTATTGTACAGCTTCACCATAACCTCTTCATTCCAGAACTCGATCCCTCTATTAATAAAAGCTAAAACACTGTATGCCTTCTTAACAGCCCTGTCAATCTGGGTGGCAACTTTCAAGGATCTGTGTACATGGACACCGAGATCTCTCTGCTTATCTACACTGCTAAGAATCTTACCATTAGCCCTGTACTTTGCCTTCTGGTTACACCTACCAAAGTGCATCACCTCACACTTGTCTGCAATAAACCCCATTTGCCACCTCTCAGCCCAGCTCTGCCGCTTATCTATGTCTCTCTGCAACCTACAACATCCTTCGTCACTATCCACAACTCCACCGACCTTAGTGTCGTCTGCAAATTTACTAACCCATCCTTCTACGCTCTCATCCAGGTCTTTTATGAAAATGACAAACAGCAGTGGACCCAACACCGACCCTTGCGGTACACCACTAGTAACTGGTCTCCAGGATGAACATTTCCCATCAACTACCACCCTTTGGCTTCTTTCAGCAAGCCAATTTCCGATCCAAACTGCTATATCTCCCACAATTCCATTCCTCCGGATTTTGTACAATAGCCTATTGTGGGGAACCTTGTCGAACACCTTGCTGAGATCCATATACACCACATCAACCGGTTTACTCTCATCTACCTGTTTGGTCACCTTCTCAAAGAACTCAATCAGGTTTGTGAGGCACGACCTTCCCTTCACAAAACCGTGCTGACTATCCGTAATCAATTTATTCTTTTCTAGATGATTATAAATCCTATCCCTTATAACCTTTTCCAACACTTTACCGACAACTGAGGCAAGGCTCACTGGTCTATAATTACCAGGGTTGTCTCTACTCCCCTTCTTGAACAGTGCTTGTTCCAAATGAACTCCATGTTGGAAACCAGGCACCAATGACTTGGGTACATTCCATGGGCACACACACCTGATATCTACAGTCTTTTGCATCTGATATGTGCCAATTCACATATAGGATGTTTGTGCACCTCAAAGGTGCATTCCGAGCTGCACTGTTAACTCCCATTGTAATGCTGCAGCAAGGACATTGCGCATTCAGGGATATTGAACCAGCTCATTGACTGTGCCAAGCTGTATCTCTGGGCTGTTGACTTGTTGTCACAGTGCCCACTCACTCTTAACCTACCTGGATAGTAAATTGGGAAAAACCATTGCTAGGAAGCTTTGGAGCAGGGGATCTGTGGCATTAGGGACCAAAAATGGAAAAAATGATATGTGTGGTGAGTGAATTTGGTAGGATGTGAAATTTCCCTGGGAGGGCTTGACATACAGGCATAAAGGCACGTTTACATCATACTGAGCATTCAGCCAGCCTGTGGGCAGGATTGTGTAGGCCATGTCCACTTATTAATAGGAGACATTAGTCAATAATGTCTCAGCACCCTGAGAAAGACCCAAGAACATGACAGTCTCACAGCATCCTGTTCACTAGTGTTTAATGGTAGTGTTGGCTTTGCACAGTTGTGAGTAGGGTTGGTGGTTTGCTTCATTTAACTCCACGGAACAGTGGAAGGGAGTAGGAGAATGGACAATTGAGAATGGACACTAGGAACTGGCAAGTGTGTGTTAGTGAAGGGAGGTGGAATGGGGGTTGGGCACACAGAGGTCATCTTTTGATAGCTTTTAAAACTTTCTCAATCCTCTGTTTTAACATTAATCTTTGCCACATTTTTTTTCTTTCAGATTGATACTCTCCTTAAATTACTTGGTTAACCATAATCAGTTTATTTGGTTATCTTTCTTCTCTGTCCTGCTTTCCTGGGTCATATCTTTGCTGTGACTTATTAACTATTTTCTTATATCTGCCATTGTTCCTCAACTCCTTTCCCGGCCCTCTCCTACTAACTTTGCCTTAATTCCAATACCATTACCCTTTCTTTTAAGTTTAGCACAGATTTTCCAACCCAAGTTTCACATTTATCAAATTTAGGATAAATTATGTCTGTGCTGCGTCAAACACAGTGCATTGCCACTCAACACTCTCTGTTTTTGATTGAATGTGGGTGTTGTTGGTAAGGTCAACATTCTTTGCCCATGCCCAAAAACTCTTGAAAGTCGAGGTTTACTAGGCTGCTTCAGAGGGCAGTTAAGATCAACCATACTGTCTGGGGTTATATGTTGACAAGGTGAGGTACGAATGGCAGGTTTTCTTTGTTATGGGACATTTGTGAGCCTGATACGATTTTCCAACAATCACTAACACTTCCACAAAAACTGAAAGAACTGCAGATGCTGTATATCAGGAACATAAACAAAGTTGCTGGAAAAGCTCCACAGGCCTGACAGCATTTGTGAAGAAAAGAATCAGAGTTAACATTTCGGATCCGGTGACCCTTCCTCAGAACTACTGTTCCATAGTTTCATGTCTACATTACTGAGATTAACTTTTAATTCCCGATTCTATCAACTGAATTTAAATTCTGCTACACTGTGGTGAAATTTGAACCTGTGTCCTCAGCTCACTAACCTGGATCTTTTGCACTTAACTCCAGTTATATTACCAATAATCCCAAATTAGTTCAGGTTTTGCAAACTGAAGTAAGCAAGTTTTTTTCTAAAATTAAATACAATATGATACCTAATGGTTGAACAAATATTAAAACTATAATCTGTAAACAATTTCAATTTCCTGTAGGCTTCATCCATGAAGACCACCTGCGTGAGCTGCTGACCACAATGGGAGACAGGTTCACAGATGAGGAAGTTGATGAACTTTTCCGAGAAGCACCAATTGACAAGAAAAGCAATTTCAACTATGTGGAATTCACCCGCATTCTGAAGCATGGTGCCAAGGATAAGGACGATTAAATTTACATATTGTAGCTGCTTTTAATCTCACCATGTTTCATTTATAGCACACACCATGCACCACAAAGCAATCCATTTACATTAAGTAGCAACTTTGTTTTCTCAATGTTTTGTATGAACTTTTAAGAGGGTTTAGGCTGATAGCACATTGTATGAATGTTGGAAAATGTGGCAATCTAATAGGATGAAAACAATTTAAAATATGTGAGCATCCTGTTGACCTTACACATAAATTGTTTTGATAACTGATTATTCTTCATGAAGAATAATAATGGAAATTCCTGAAAAGCAATAGAGTGAAAAGAGTTCTGACCAAATATTTTACAACAAAAAGCAATAACATGATTCTAACAGTATCTATGACAAGATTCGGTACTTATGTTTTATATGGAACTTTGTACTTTTCCTGAGTATTATGTGTTGTAATAAAGGCTCCATTACTCTTGTGGTGGCTCCATCTTCTGTACTTATGCACTTTTACAATGGATTGATTCAGAATGGTCCCCTGATCTTTTTGTTATTGTGTTACCCATACCTAATAGAACATAGAACATAGAACTGTACAGCACAGAACAGGCCCTTCAGCCTGCGATGTTGTGCCGACCATTGATCCTCATGTATGCACCCTCAAATTTCTGTGACCATATGCATGTCCAACAGTCTCTTAAATGACACCAATTGCTTCCACAACTGCTGCTGGCAACGCATTCCATGCTCTCACAACTCTCTGTGTAAAGAACCCGCCTCTGACATCCCCTCTATACTTTCCTCCAACCGGCTTAAAACTATGACCCCTCATGTTAGCCATTTCTGCCCTGGGAAATAGTCTCTGGCTATCAACTCTATCTATGCCTCTCATTATCTTGTATACCTCAATTAGGTCCCCTCTCCTCCTCCTTTTCTCCAATGAAAAGAGTCCGAGCTCAGTCAACCTCTCTTCATAAGATAAGCCCTCCAGTCCAGGCAGCATCCTGGTAAACCTCCTCTGAACCCTCTCCAAAGCATCTACATCTTTCCTATAATAGGGCGACCAGAACTGGACACAGTATTCCAAGTGTGGCCTAACCAAAGTTTTATAGAGCTTCAACAAGATCTCACGACTCTTAAACTCAATCCCCCTGTTAATGAAAGCCAAAACACCATGTGCTTTCTTAACAACCCTGTCCACTTGGGTGGCCATTTTAAGGGATCTATGTATCTGCACACCAAGATCCCTCTGTTCCTCCACACTGCCAAGAATCCTATCCTTAATCCTGTACTCAGCTTTCAAATTCGACCTTCCAAAATGCATCACCTCGCATTTATCCAGTTTGAACTCCATCTGCCACCTCTCAGCCCATCTCTACATCCTGTCAATGTCCCGCTGCAGCCTATAACAGCCCTCTATACTGTCAACGACACCTCCAATCTTTGTGTCGTCTGCAAACTTGCTGACCCATCCTTCAATCCCCTCATCCAAGTCATTAATAAAAATTACAAACAGTAGAGTCCCAAGGACAGAGCCCTGTGGAACACCACTCACCACTGACTTCCAGGCAGAATATTTTCCTTCTACTACCATTTGCTGTCTTCTGTTGGCCAGCCAATTCTGTATCCAGACAGCTAAGTTCCCCTGTATCCCATTCCTCCTGACCTTCTGAATGAGCCTACCATGGGGAACCTTATCAAATGCCTTACTGAAGTCCATATACACCACATCCACAGCTCGACCCTCATCAACTTTTCTAGCCACATCCTCAAAGAACTCGATAAGGTTTGTGAGGCATGACCTGCCCCTCACAAAGCCATGTTGACTGCATTTGATCAAGCCATGCTCTTCCAGATGGTCATAAATCCTATCCCTCAGAATCCTTTCTAACACCTTGCAGACGACAGACGTGAGACTTACTGGTCTGTAATTACCAGGGATTTCCCTATTTCCTTTCTTGAAGAGAGGAATTACATTTGCCTCTCTCCAGTCCTCAGGTACGACTCCAGTGGAGAGCGAGGATGCAAAGATCCTCGCAAGTGGCGAAGCAATTGCATTTCTCGCTTCCCAAAGCAGCCGAGGACAAATCTGGTCTGGGCCTGGCGACTTGTCAATCTTAATGTTTGACAAAATTTTCAGTACATCAGCTTCCTCTATCTCTATCCATTCCAGCATGCACACCTGCTCTTCAAAGGTTCATTCACTACAAAGTTCGTTTCTTTTGTAAAGACAGAAGCAAAAAACTCATTTAGGGCTTCCCCTACCTCCTCAGACTCCACACACAAGTTTCCTATGCTATCCCTGATCGGCCCTACTCTTTCTTTGACCATTCTCTTATTCCTCACATAAGTGTAAAATGCCTTTGTGTTCTCCCTAATTCATTCTGCCAAGCCTTTCTCGTGCCCCCTCCTGGCTCTCCTCAGACCAGTTTTGAGCTCCTTCCTTGCCTGCGTGTAATCCTCTCTAGCTGAACTTGACCCTAGCTTCCTCTACCTTATGTAAGCTGCCTTCTTCCTTTTCACAAGAAGCTCCACCGCTCTCGTCATCCAAGGTTCCTTTATCTTACCCCTTCTTGCCTGTCTCATAGGGACATATTTACTCATCACTCGCAACAACTGTTCCTTAAACAGTCTCCACATGTCAATAGTGCCCTTACCATGGAACAATTGCTCCCAGTCCATGCTTCATAACTCATGTTTAATCGCGTCATAGTTTCCTCTTCCCCAATTAAATATCCTCCCATTTTGCCTAATCCTCTACTTCTCCATAGCTATGTAGAATGTAAGGCAGTTATTTACCAAGGCCTTGGGTTTTTGGTGTCTTCCTCTATACTCTGAACTGTTACTCACAATCAGTGATCCAATAGAAGGAATTATCTAAAAAAAGTGATTCAATATTTTTATTTTAATACTTAACTATAAACTTCACCACAGCCTCTGAAAGTGTGCATATGTTAGGATATCACTGCCTTCATAGAATATAGCTGGTTTGACTAAGTATTCCATTTCTTTAGATGAAAGAAATAGAATTGATTGTGAAATGTTTCATTTGATACCTTAGAATAACGCAAATTTCTAAGAACAATTTGCAATTAAACACAGAATGGTCTATAATGCATGCCATGGTTTGGTGCAGCGACTCTTGCCCACCACTCTCACAGCAGCTGGATGCAGAAACAAAGTCCTGCATCTACATATATCCTGAAATAACAAGACACTCATCACCTTCAATGTTAGCAAGAGTTATATTAGACTTGAAACATTACCTCTGTTATTTTCTCCATTGATCTGTGCATTTCCATCAGAAAGTATTCCTAGGACAAGTTGAAGGGAGGGAATTTTGGGAAGGTCTTATCATCAGGAAGAAAGGGAACGCTGAAATAGGAAGACTTCAGTTTTACTTGTACAAACAAGAAGAGGCATCCTGCTCCTCTTGGCACGACAAGACAAGTTAAAAAATGAGAAGGAACATTCTAGTGCCAACCCATATTTCCAGAAATTCCACAATGATTTCCATACTTCTGGATGTGAGTTTGCTCGCTGAGCTGGAAGGTTCGTTTTCAGACGTTTCGTCACCTTTTTTTTTATTTGAGAAAATATACTTTATTCATAAGATGTACAAAAAATAAAACATGTTTATACACCTACCCAGTCATGCAAGCTGCTCCGGGTTACCCAGGGGGTACATACATCAACTAAAAGGTAAAAAAACCAAACAAAGAAGAAAAAAAAACAAAGCAAAGAAAATACCCTGGCAGTTGTCACCCCGCACAGTCCCTGTTGGCCCCCTGACCAGTTGGGGGAAGGCACCAGCTGGCCCCAGGTACCACATAGGGCCCTTTTTTCTATTCTGGACGAGGGGTTTCATACGGTGGTCTTTCCCCACGGCGCCTTGGCGGCGGCTGCCCCAAGCTTTAACACGTCCCTCAGCACATAGTCCTGGACCTTGGAGTGCACCAGTCTGCAACATTCGGTCGGGGTCAGTTCTTTCAGCTGGCAGACCAGCAAGTTGTGGGCAGACCAAAGAGCGTCTTCCACCGCATTGATGGTCCTCCAGGCGCAGTTGATGTTGGTCTCGGTGTGGGTCCCAGGAAACAGCCCGTAGAGCACGGTGTCCCGTGTCACGGAGCTGCTCGGGACGAACCTCAACAAATACCACTGCATCCACTCTAGACCTCCTGCGCATAGGCACACTCCAGAAGGAGGTGATCGACAGTCTCATCCCCCCCGCAGCCACCTCGAGGGCAGTGTGCGGTGGCGCAGAGATTCCAGGCATGCATAAAGGATCTCACTGGCACAGCCCCTCTCACCGCCAGCCAAGCAATGTCCTTGTGCTTGTTTGATAGTTCTGGCGATGAGGCATTCTGCCAGACGACTTTGGCAGTCTGCGTGGGGAACCACATGACGGGATCCACCCTTTCCTTTTCCCGAAGGGTCTCGAGGATACTACGTGCTGACCACTGTCTGACGGCCTTGTGGTCAAAGGTGTTTCCTTTCAAAAATTTCTCCACGAAGGACAGGTGGTATGGGACAGTCCAACTACTCGGAGCGTTCCACGGCAACGAGGCCAGGCCCATCCTTCGCAACACCGGGGACAGGTAGAACCTCAGTAAGTAGTGACACTTGGTGTTTGCATACTGAGGATCTAAGCACAGTTTGATGCAGCCGCACACAAAGGTAGCCGTCAGGGTGAGGGTGGCGTTCGGTACGCCCTTTCCCCCATTTTCCAGGTCTTTGTACATGGTGTCCCTGCGGACCCGGTCCATCCTTGACCCCCAAATGAAGTGGAAGATGGCCCGGGTGACTGCAGCGGCGCAGGCCCAGGGAACAGACCAGGCCTACGCCACATACAACAGTACCGAAAGCCCCTCGCACCTGACAACCAGGTTCTTACCCACGATGGAGAGGGACCGGAGCGTCCACCTGCCCAGCTTATGGTTCAATTTGGTGATACGCTCCTCCAAAGTCTTAGTACACGCCCCAGCTCCACCAAACCAAACACCCAGCACCTTCAGGTAGTCTGTCCTGATGGTGAAGGGGATGAAGGAGTGGTCATCCCAGTTCCCGAAGAACATGACCTTGCTCTTACGCCTATTGACTTTGGCACCCGAGGCCAGATCAAACGACTCCAGGACAGACCTGACCCGGTTGGCTATGACCTTGGCCAGGATTTTGTAGTCCACGTTCAATAGTGAAATGGGACGCCAATTCTTAATTTCTTCCCTCTCCCCCTTCCTCTTGTAAATGACGGTGATGATGCCCTTCCTCATGGACTTGCATAGTTCCCCTGCCCGAAGCACACTATCATACACCTCCAGCAGGTCCTGGCTGACCAGGCCCCACAGAGCGGAATACAGCTCGACCGGTAAGCCGTTGCTCCCGGGAGTCCTATTCCTCTCCAAGGACTTGAGGGCTCTGGTCAGCTCGTCCAGGGATATCGGCCGGGCCAGCCACTCCCTCGCACCATCGTCTAAGACCTCCGTGATACATGACAGGAACGACTCGGAGGCCGTGCTGTCCGTGGGCTTCGTGTCGTACAGTCCGGCATAGAAGGATCTGCTGATCCTCAAAATGTCGGGCTGAGACGACATCACCGAGCCGTCGTCCTCCTTCGGCTGGCAAAGCACAGAGCTCTCTTTGTGCACCTTCTGAAAGAAGAAACGCAAGCATGTCTCGTCCTGCTCCACGGAGTGGACCCTGGACCGGAAGATTATACTGGAGGCCTCCGCGGCAAAGAGCGAGGCTTGTTGGCCCCTCACCTCGCGGAGGTCCTCCGTGACATCGACCCCCATCAACTGCAGAAGGAGCAGGTTCTGCACCCTTTTCTGGAGTCGCGACAGCTTTCCCCGCCTCTCTCTTGCCTTCCGAACACAGTTGAGGACAAAGAACCTCTTGATATTCTCCTTCACCATCTCCCACCAGTCGCGCGGAGACTCAAAGAGGGGTTTCACAGTTCTCAAACCGGCATACTCCCTCTTAAGCTCCTCGATGTTCTCTGGGCTCAACAGAGTCGTGTTGAGCTTCCACGTCCCCTTGCCGGCCAGCTGGTCATCCCGTAGTCGGCCAGCAGGAGGCAGTGGTTAGCGAAGAACACCGGCTCGACGCCGGTGGACCTGACCGAGAACGCCCAGGACACAAACAGGAAGTCTATCCTTGAGCGAATAGACCCATCTGGCCGCGACCAGGTGTACCTCCGCTGCGCTCCGTCTGCAAGGTTGCTGAAGACGTCGAGCAGCTTGGCGTCCTTCAACGTGCCCATCAGGAATCTGGACGTGACGTCTAGTTGACTCTCCCCACTCACTGTCCCCACACCGGATCTTCCATCTGCATCGGTGATGCAGTTGAAGTCTCCGCCTAGGATGACCAGCCTGGACAGAGCCAGCAGGGGTGGAAGCCGCTGCAGGACGGCCAACCGCTCACTCCGTACCGCTGGGGCGTACACGTTGATCAGCCTCAGGGGAGCATTCCTGTAGGTGACGTCAGCCACTAGGAGGCGCCCCGCCCACCACCTCCTGAACTTGAGAGATGGTGAAGTCGCGTCCCCGCAGCAGAATAGCCAGGCCCGAGGACCGACAGTCGTTACCCCGCGACCGGATCGAAGGCCCACAGGTCCAGGCGCCGGACCATTTCCCGTACCTGCCGAGGTGCGGTATCCCGCACTCCTGCAGAAACAGGAGGTCTGCCTTGATGGTGGTCAGGTAGGCCAACGTGGACACACATCTTGCGGTGGACTTGACGCTGCGCACATTAATGCTCGCAATTCGTACCCCCATTGTGGGCAGTGACCGCAGTACCCTCCCCAAGTCCAAGGTCCAGCCCCTCCATCTGTCCCTTCATGCCCATTGCCCGGGCTAACTGCTGGACGCTCTCCGGGCTCAGGAAACCGTCCGTGCTGCCTTCCGGTGGCATCCCCCCCGTCGGGGGTACGGAGGCAGGAGAGTCTGGCTCTGGGTCAGGCTGGGGACGCGCTGTTTCCTCCTTCCCACCTGGAAGTTCCGGGGGGCCCTCCAGTGCCCCAGCGGCACTTGACTGGGTGTCGGAGTGAGCCTCAGGACGCCTCCCGTCACCTGGAAGCGGGGTGCTGCTTTCCTTCCCCCTCGAGACCTTTAACTTCTGCTTCGGGTGGGCCCTCTCCGAATCCTCCTCGTCAGAGGAGCTCTTATAGCCCCCCTGTAGCTGCCTCTTCCCTCCTGATTGTTGCGGTTCCTGGGCCCGTCGACGCACCTTCCTCCTCGCTTTCCGGACTGTAGTCCACTCCCCTGGGTTGCCTGCCGCCGCCTCCATTGGCTCCGGGTTGTCGGGGGGGATCGGAGCCTGCAGGGGTGCTTTGCTGGCCTCGGGCCCATCCTGCAGGGCTGGGCCCTCCTGCACGGCCTGGCCCTCCTGCACATTAGTGGGGTCCTTGCTGGGCCCTGGTGCCTTCCTCTCCTCCGGGGGGGCTGGCCCCGCATTTCCCCTGCCGGCGACCTGGGCGTAGGTGGTACCCCGCCGCGGGCACGCCCTATAGAAGTGGTCCGCTTCCCCGCAAAGGTTGCAGCTTCTCTCTCGTGGGCAATCCTTTGCAAGGTGTCCCTCCTCCCTGCAGATGGTGACTTTGCAGTCGGCCGCCATGTGACCTGACCTACCACAGGCATGGCAGACTTTAGGTTGCCCTGCATAGGTCAGGTAGCCCCTGCTCCCGCCGATCGCGAAGCTGGACGGTGGGTGTGCGACATTCCCATCTGCGCCCATCCTCAGCGTCACCTTGACCTGCCTCTTACTCGTCCAGATGCCAAAGGGGTCCACCATGTCAGTTAGGTCCCCTTCCACCTTCACATACCTTCCGAGGAAGGTCAGGACATCAACTGCCGGCACATGCGGGTTGTACATGTGTACAGTCACCATACGGCTCCTCTGTGCTGGCATCACAAACAGTGGGACAGCGGTCAATACAGAGAGGGGGCCCTCACCTCCTTTCTCCTTGAAAACCTCCAGGAAGCGCTCGCAAAGCTTGGCACTCCGGAAGGTCACATCGTAAAAACCCCCTCCGGGGAAATCCTGCAGGCAGTAAATGTCCGCAGCAGCGAACCCACAACAGTCCAACAGGACCCTCTTCACGAAGAAGGTGCGGTCCACAGGTGCACCTTCATCCACCTTCTTTACAGAAACACGGATGGTGTTCCGGACCCCCTGACCTGGGGCACGAGCACTTGCCGCAGCCATCGTTGCAGGTTGGCTGCTCCCCTGAACCAGCGTTAGGCCGAAGCCAGCATTAAGATCCACTGGTCGCAAGGGTGCACAGCCAACCCGACGTCCTCCTTTCACCTCCAAGACAGCACTCTCGTCCTCTCAGTCCACAAGAGAGTGGGTCTTTATTGTGTTTGAGATGTAAGCTGGTTCACTGAGCTGTAAGGTTTGTCCCCAGATGTTTTGTCACCATTCTAGGTAGCATCATCAGTGAGCCTCCGACGAAGCGCTGGTGTTATGTCCGCTTTCTATTTATCTGGTTAGGTTTCCTTGGGTTGGTGATGTCATTTCCTGCATTGGTGATGTCATTTCCTGTTCTTTTTCTCAGGGGATGGTAGATTGGCTCCAAATCAATGTGTTTGTTGATGGAGTTCCGGTTGGAATGCCATGCTTCTAGGAATTCTCGTGCATGTCTCTGTTTGGCTTGTCCTAGGATGGATGTGTTGTCCCAATCAAAGTGGTATCCTTCCTTATCTGTATGTAAGGATACGAGTGATAGTGGGTCATGTCGCTCCGGTCCCTCTCCATCGCGGGTAAGAACCTGGTTGTCAGGTGCGAGGGGCTTTTGGTACTGTTGTATGTGGCGCAAGCCTGGTCTATTCCCTGGGCCTGCGCCGCTGCAGTCACCCGGGCCATCTTCCACTTCATTTGGGGGTCAAGGATGGACCGGGTCCGCAGAGATACCATGTACAAAGACCTGGAAAATGGGGGAAAGGGTGTACCGAACGCCACCCTCGCCCTGACGGCTACCTTTGTCTGCGGCTGCATCAAGCTGTGCGTAGATCCTCAGTACGCAAACACCAAGTGTCACTACTTACTGAGGTTCTACCTGTCCCCGGTGTTGCAAAGGATGGGCCTGGCCTCGTTGCCGCGGAGCGCTCCGAGTAGTTGGACCGTTCCGTACCACCTGTCCTTCGTGGAGAAATTTTTGAAAGGAAACACCTTTGACCACAAGGCCGTCAGGCAGTGGTCAGCACGTAGTATCCTCAAGACCCTTCGGGAAAAGGAGAGGGTGGATCCCATCGTGTGGTTCCCCACGCAGACTGCCAAAGTCATTTTGCAGAATGCCTCATCGCCAGAACTTTCAAACAAGCACAAGGACATTGTTTGGCTGGCGGTGAGAGGGGCTCTGCCAGTGAGATCCTTTATGCATGCCCAGAATCTCTGCGCCACCACACGCTGCCCTCGAGGTGGCTGCGGGGGGGACGAGACTGTCGATCATCTCCTTCTGGAGTGTGCCTATGCACAGGAGGTCTGGAGGAGGATGCAGTGGTATTTGTTGAGGCTCGTCCCGAGCAGCTCCGTGACGCGGGACTCCGTGCTCTACGGGCTGTTTCCTGGGACGCACACCGAGACCAACATCAACTGCGCCTGGAGGACCATCAATGCGGTGAAAGACGCTCTTTGGTCTGCCCGCAACTTGCTGGTCTGCCAGCTGAAAGAACTGACCCCGACCGAGTGTTGCAGACTGGCGCACTCCAAGGTCCAGGACTACGTGCTGAGGGACGTGCTAAAGCTTGGGGCAGCCGCCGCCAAGGCGCGGTGGGGAAAGACCACCGTATGAAACCCCTCATCCAGGATAGAAAAGAGAACCCTGTCTGGTAACTGGGCACAGCTAGCGCCTTCCCCAACTGGTTAGGGGGCCAACGGGGACTGTGCAGGGTGACAACTGCCGGGGTGTTTTCTTTGCTTTGTTTTTTTCTTCTTTTTTTTCCTTTAGTTGGTGTATGTCCTCCCTGGGTAACCCGGAGCAGCTTGCATGACTGGGTAGGTGTGTAATAATGTTTTATTTTTTGTACATCTTATGAATAAATTATATTTTTTCAAATAAAAAAAAGGTGACGAAATGTCTGAAAACGAACCTTCCAGCTCAGCGAGCAAACTCACATCCAGAACCTCAACCTGAGCTACAAATCTTCTCAAAACTCGCTATTTCCATACTTATATGACAAATTAAAAATAGCATTTGGGCCCAGATAATGTCTCCAGGGCCTAATTTATACAGAATATAGAACAATACAGCACAGTACAGGCCTTTTGGCACATTATGTTGTGCTGACCTATTATGCTACTCTAAGATCAAACTACCCTGCATACCCCACATTTTGCAATCATCCATGTGCCCATCCAAGAGTCGGTTCAATATCCCCAATGTATCTGACTCCACTACCACCATTGGCAGCACATTCCACACACCCACCACTCTGTGTAAAGAGCCTACCTCTGACATCTCCCCTATACCTTCCTCCAATCATCTTAAAATTATGTCCCCTTGTAGTCATTTCTGCCCTGAGAAAAAGTCTCTGGCTATCCACTCTACTTATGCCTCTCATCATCATCTACACCTCTATCAAGTCGTCTCTTTACTCCAATGAGAAAAGCCCCAGCTACCTCAACCTTTCCTCATAAGACCTCCCCTCCAATCCAGGCAGCATCTGGTAAATCTCCTCTGAACCCTCTCTGAAGCTTCCACATCTTTCCTGTAATGAAGTGATCTGAACTGAACACAATATTCCCATGGTGGTCTAACCAGGATTTTATAGAGCTGCAGCATAACCTCATGGCTATTAAACTCAATTCCCCTGCCAATGAAAGCCAACACAACATATGCCTTCTTTACAACCCTATCAACTTGGGTGGCAACTTCAAGGGATCTATAGACGTGGGCCCTAAGACTATTGCTCCACACTGCTGAGGATCCTACCATTAACCCTGTATTCTTCATTCAAATCAACCTTCACACTTTTCCGGGTTGAATTCCATCTGCCACTTCTTGGCCCAGCACTGCACCCTGTCAATGTCCCATTGCAACCTAACAACAGCCCTCCACACTATCCACAACACCAGCAATTTTCATGTCATTGGCAAACTTACTAACCGACACTTCCACTTCCTCATCGAAGCCAATTATAAAGATCACAAAGAGCAAAGGTCCCAGAACAGATCCCTGTGGAACACCACTGGTCATCGAGCTTTAGGCTGAATACTTTCCATCTACTACCACTTTATATCTTCTTTTGGACAGCCAATTCTGCATCCAGACAGCCAAATTTCCCTGAATCCCATGCCTCCTTACTTTCTGAATGAGCCTACCATGGGGAACCTTATCAAATGCCTTGCTGAAATCCAAATACACCACATCCACTGCACTGCCTTCATCAATGTGTTTTGTCACATGCTCAAAGAATTCAATAAGGCTTGTGAGGCATGACCTGCCCCTCACAAAGCCATGCTGACTATTTCTAATCAAACTTTGCTTTTCCAAATAATCATAAATACTATCTCTCAGAATCTTCTCTCATAATTTGTCCGCAGAAGTAAAACTGATTGGTCTGTAATCCCCAGGACTATCCCTATTCCCTTTCTTGAACAAGGGAATAACCTTTGACACCTTCCAATCATCTGGTACTACTCCAGTGGACGGTAAGAACGCAAATATCATTGCCAAAGGGCCAGCAATCTCTTCCCTTGCTTCCCGCAGTAACTGTGGGTATATCTCGTCTGGCCCAGGGGATTTATCTATTCTCATGTTTTTCAACATTTCTAGCCCATCCTCCTTCCTAACATCAATCTGTTTGGCATGTCAGCCTGTTTCACGCTGTCCTCAAAAACATCAAGGTCCCTCCCACTGGTGAATATTGAAGCAATGTATTCATTAAGAGCCTCCCCTATCTCCTCCAACATTGCGCACAAGTTCCCTCCACTATCCTTGATTGGCCCTACCCTCACTCTGGCCATCCTTTTGTTCCTCATGTAAGTATAGAACATTTTGGGGTTTTCCTTAATCCCACCCACCAAGGCTTTTTCATACCCCCTTCTATCTCTCCTATGTGCATTCTTCAATTCCTTCCTGGCTACCTTGCAGCTCTCTAGAGCCCTGTCTGATCCTTGTTTCCTCAACGTTAAGTAAGTTTCCTTTAAAGCTCTCTGCTGGTTTCCACCAGAAAAATTGTAGGTTGAAGAAAGGGAGCAAATGGTTGATAATGGTTGAGCATAACAGTTGAGCATAATGATTGATAAATCAGTCTTCCAGCCCATTATAACTGCCCGCCCATGCAATTTCTGCCAACTGAGCAGGATTAAACTCATTCGAGATAATGGGAACTGCAGATGCTGGAGATTCCAAGATAATAAAATGTGAGGCTGGATGAACACAGCAGGCCAAGCAGCATCTCAGGAGCACAAAAGCTGACGTTTCGGGCCTAGACCCTTCATCAGATTAAACTCATTCCAGTCTACTGAGATTATATTAGGGTTTCAACCTCACATACAACATCATATTCCAATCCTAGACAACGTATCCCCAAAAGATTATGCGTGCACTTGAGAAATTGAGAGAGGATGAAAATGCAAAAGGTGGAGTTATTGAGATGAGAGAATCCAAGGTAGCCATTACCCAAGAAGAATGTTGAAGGGATTATTACTGAAATGTGGTGACTGCAATGTGATCAGTCACCTGGACCTCAAAGAATATGGGTTCCCTAATTGAGGCTGCTAATCTGGTCTAATCAGGATGCCTTGGCTGATATCAAAGGGTTGAGTGTCAGGGATACTGGCACCCTGGTGTCTAACTCTTCAAGAAGCAATACTCTAGCCAATTACTGCTCATGTGTAAATGAAGGGTAACTAGATGATGGCACACCAGCCTCTGCGGAATTATTTCAGAGATATATGAAGTGCTAAACTTGAGAGATGTGCAAAACTCATAATAATGTTGCAATAGTAATATTTAATAAGTTAGGTCAGTTCTTTATAGAGAATTTTAAGAAAAAGTTAGTATCTTTCCTCAAAGCGAAATAAACACTTGGTAAAACAGCACACATAAGTGCATTAAAGGGCATTCAAAGAGCAGTTAGACATTGAGCTGAGTGAACTGAAGTTACAATACCAGCAAGAGGTTAGTGGTAAAAATGGCCCATTCGATTCTGTGACCTAGAGCTCAGCTAATGATTGGCATTGGCCATGTGTGCACATCAGATGAAATAGTGTCCCTGTGGTGTTAAACAATCTAATAATAAACGAGTTGTTTCATGTTATTTTCTCAAAGAGCATCAGTCTTAAATGTTTCCTTTGCTGTAAGCTGATGGAAAATTTAATAAAGAAACCCAAGTGATAATTGTTACAATTGTTTGGTTCAGTTAGCCAAACAGCTAAAACAGACACATATACCCACCATTTTTTGAAGCTGTTTTCATAATGGTATCATTTTAAGTTTAATTTTGATCCTTAGTACTAACTCTGAACATTAAGTCACTAAATCTGGCACTTATCCCCAACAGACCCAATAACAGGATCAAACGAAGCACGTAGCACCACAAAAATGGGGTCTAGTATTTGAGCACATATTTCTGATAGAAAGTGAACAGTGTAGTGTCTTGTTGGGGCACACACGTCCAACCCCTTGCAGCACAGTGAGTCAATGGGTAACATTGCTGTAAAGTCACTGTAACTAATGCTTCAGCCTACACCCAGTCAGAAACTTATTTATGCAGCTGAACTCAATGTGAAAAATGGGAAACATCCCACAATGTCCATCAGTGCTATTTAAGGTGACCATAATGTATATACAGGTTAGATATGAGAATATTTCTATTAACTGCTGCCGCAGTTGTGCCTTTTTCCAAGATTCACGTCAGTACTCTACAGAAAGCAGTTCACTCAAGCTGGTCTTGTAGTACTTTGGTGTCTTTTCATGTATGCTTCCAGACACAGATAGAGCATTCGCCACTCTTGTGAGAATTGAACATGACTGAGAAAATAAATTGGGGCTGCACATGGCTTCTTAATGGTGCACAGAGCAGTTGTGCACACGTGATCCTACACGGTCTTCATCTAAATTTGGTCATATTGATTTCTATAGCTCACTGACTTTGGAGGGCACTTAAGAATCAACCAAAATTTCTGAAGGAGGGTCTAGGCCCAAAACATCAGCTTTCCTGCTCTTCTGATGCTGCTTGGCCTGCTGTGTTGATTCAGCTCTACACCTTGTTATATCAAAATGCTGTGGGCCTGTTTCACATGTTGGCAAGCCTGGGTACAGAGGGCAGATACCCTTCCCTAAGGAATGTTAATGAATTGGATGGGTTTTCACAACAGCCAAATGGTCACCACTAGCTTTTAACTCCAGATTTTTGTTGAATTCCAAACTCACAATCTGCCATGATGGGCTTTGAACCCATTTCAGCACAACGTTAGCCTGGACCTTTGAATTACTAACACAATGACAACACCACTATGTGCTGACCTACATTGGCTCTCAAAAGTAATAGGCGAATATAGTTGCTGTTAGCTAGGACATAGCCAGTTGAGTTTAGATGTGTTCAATATTACAGACCGTTGTTATTTTTCCCTCTGGCACTGCCAGTGAAAATGACTGCCACGGTCACTTCCATGGTGTTAAAGCATACAAGCACACAGTCTTTTTCTTATTCTTCCTGTACACACTCCATCATCCAAGCAGAAAGAGTGAAGTATGACTCTAGGTTTTCTGCAATACTCTTGGGATAATGTGACTTCCGCAGTTGAATAGTTGTTGTGAGTTATAGATGCTAGCTTTGCAACTGTGCAATGTGAAGTTGAGGCAGACCATGTCAATTGAATGGGTGAGTACTGATTGCTAAAAATTGTTGATAGGTGGATGATGGGGCCGAAATGAATCAATGAAGTTCATGGTGCAGCTGGAGTAATGTGCCATTTGAGAATTGCACTTGGACACTTTCACAATTTGTGTCAGATCAATTAGATTCTTCTTGTACTCTATCCATAGTCTTGGAGGTACACTCCTAGCATTTACGTCTTCCACTATCTCTTCACAGTGCCTCTGAGGACATGACTGGAGTCATCGATGTCTCTCCTTTCTCCAGAGTGTGTTAGCAGAAGCCCTGGTACATTCTTTCTAGTAAGCTGAGCCCCCTTGAAAAAGTTCTTCAAAATCTATTTACTCCTGGCCACTGCTTTCAGCTAGCATAATCCGCCTGCCTTTATGAGGTGCAGACTGCTTTAATGTGCTAACACTGCTGCCAGCATGTTTTAAGAGGATTCTGTTTTCAGTAAGTTTTATGAGCACGTTGCACTGTCTCTGGTTTCTCCAGGCATTGGGTGCATTTTTAAGGCTACTCCCTTTTTCACTAAGCTGCCATTCTTCTAGTATTCTTAATTTATCCTTAGCCAAGGGTTAATCACTCTCTTTCTTTCATCTCTTGCTTCAGTACTATAATGTTCTTTATTTACACACTAGTGTAGTTTTTAATCCCACTCTATTACATGCCTCTCACTGGCTTGTTCTTCTGCTTGAACTTCAACAACATTAGTTCTATTCCATCATACTACATTTCCACAGGTCCCTCTTTTGCTTGGTTTATATAATGCCAATAACTTTTTTTTTATGGCATTGTCATTATTAAAATGAATATCATTATCATTATCAGTCCCCCACCATTTCTGAAAATCTAGATCTCAGAGGTAGAAACAAATTGAAAGTCCGATTGGCCACCCTGACCCACTACCCTTGATTTCTAAATGAGGGTGATGGCTCTGCACCATTCCTGGTCCTGCTGTACCATCCTGTACCATACTTGATGTGTTACTGTTATGTCACTCCCATAATTTGTAATAATCATACCTGGTCTTGTTTCCTGGTTCAAGTAGGACCAATTTTGTTTCATGTATATTCTTTCAGGTTGATGGGCTATATATGACCGCACTCATTCTGTTTCTTTAAGGATTGTTGCCTCTGTTTGTCTGCCCTTATCCACACTTTATGAACTGGTGTCAAAGTTGACAATGTTTTTGCGCCTTCTGTCGAGTGATACCACTTCTGCCACTTTCTTTACTGTCTCCTTGACCTTCTCATGGCTCTTAGATGTTATATTTGTCCTGAAATTTCACCCCAACCATGGTAATTCTGGTTAAAGAGTGTGAAGCTGGATGAACACAGCAGGCCAAGCAGCATCTTAGGAGCATAAAAGCTGACGTTTCGGACCTAGACACTTCATCAGAAAAGGTCTCCAGAAACATCAGCTTTTGTGTTCCTAAGATGCTGCTTGGCTTGCTGTGTTCATCCAGCTCCACACTTTGTTATCTCAGGTTCTCCAGCATCTGCAGTTCCCATTATCTCTATTTCTGGTTAAAGCTTCTTCCCAAGAGTTGGTCGACCAATATTTATCCAATGTTGAATGATGTTGTTCTTTAGCTGTGCCATGCTCATTCCCAATCTGCAATCTTCAACATTAGCAATGTTATAGTCTTGATTATCTTCTCTGCTTCTTGATTTGACTGAGGATGAAATCGAGGGCTTGTTGCCTATTGCTATACCTTCCTGTCATGAAATTCCTGAACTCCTTATTCACAAATTGAAGTCTATTATCTGAAACTACTTCCTCTGGAAAGCCACGTGAAAATTATTCCAGTGTGCTCTCATCGCCGGTTTTGCTGTAACTGCATGAAGTCTTCAAACTTCAATCCGTCTAGAACAATAGTCTACCAAGACTAAATGCGTCTCTCCTCATTCCTTATTCAGGCTAACAACAGGTTTATTCAACACTTCTCAAGGCATTGTTGGAAATTTTAAAGACCTTAATGTCTTGTTAACACCTTAAATTTGACCCCACATACACGATATAGTGCAATAACATTTTCTATTTTCTTTGAATTACTGGGTCACCAGAGTGATGAAACTCTGCTGGCCCTCTTTGGCTTCAATTAATAATTTTGTCTTTCTTTGTTGATCTTTTTCTGATCCAAACACTTTCCCTTTTTTCAGACTTTTTTTCCTTTGTTGAACCTCTTTTTGTGGTGATGTAGGCGGTGCTGATCTGCAATGTTTTTTGCAGCGACCTACTCCTTCACGTTCATAGTACTCAGCTCCCTCTGCTGGACATTTAGCACACTGTGGTGTTGCCTTGAACAAGACATTTTACATCCTGATACGGACAATGATGTTGTTTCATGCAGTTTTGGTGAACATTTGGGAGGGTGATGTTTCCATCTTGCAACCACCAATCCAACTGAATCTAAAGAATCCTTTGTGACTCCCCTCAGAATTGATTGACTCCAGCCCTCAATTTGCAATCACGCAACAATTTGAATTGCTTTCTCTAATGTAAGACTCTCATTTGGCTGAAAAAAATCTGGCAATTTTTCATCTCTGATACCTACAACAAAGTGATCTCAGGTAAACTTTTCAATCAGAGAGAATTTCAATTCCCCTTGTCACTGGGACAATTGATTAAATCTCACTGATTCAATGAGTAGATTTTTCTTTAGACTAAAGATTGTATTGTCACTTTGATTAAGATGTCAAGGTTGGTAACAATTTGATTTACACCCTGCCTCATCAACCATAATCTAACTGTAAAACAGAAATGTACTGTTATGATGTCATTTCTTCTTCCGTTGTATGAAACCCTGTGCAGTCCTGAATCTTTGAACTGCCATTTCCAGAGCTCCAATTTCCAGCCTGTTATTGGCTTCCAAGGTGGCATATGAGGTGCTGCTCCTCCAGTTTCTGGGTGTTGTCGTTGTGACACAGGAGGTGGTCCAAGATGGACATGTCATCCAGGGAGTGGGAGGGGCAGTTGAAATGGCTCACGACCGGAAGCTGTTGTTGGTTGCTGTGAACAGAGTGCAGGTGATCTACAAAGCTGTCTCCAAGCTTCTGCTTGGTCTCACTGATGTGGAGGAGGCCCCATCGGGAGCAGCGAAAGTGCAGGTGGACTTCTGTCTGATGTGAAAGGTTTGTTTGGTGCTCTGGATGGGGGTGAGGGGGCAGGTGTAGGCACAGGTGTAGAACTTCCTGTGGTTGCAGGATAAGGTACCAGGATGGTGGGGCGAGTGAGGAGTGTGGAGCAGACAAGAGAATCACAGAGAGACCAGTCCCTACAGAAGGCAAAAAGCGGTGGGGAGGGAAATATCTCTTTGGTTGTGGGATTGGATTGCAGGTGACAGAGTGGCGGAGAATGATACATTGAATCCAGAGATTAGTGGGTGATATCTGAAGTCAAGGGGTTTCTGTCTTTGTTTTTGTTCCAGGGAGGGGATGTGGGGGCCGGGCGCAGGAAATGCAAGAGATGCAGTCGAGAGCATTTTTGACCACCAAAGGGGCAAAGTTGTGGTCCTTGAAACACAAGGATTTTTGGGATGTTTGGGATTGGATCTTGGGAGCAGACGCAGAGGAATTAGGAGTAAGGGATCACATTTTTGCAGGAAGGCTTTTTGGAGGATCTGGGTGTTGTGTAAGTAGATGTTGTCATGGTCAGGGCATAATTGGGATGGCCTGAATGTAGATTGGAGTCCATTTGTTTGAAGAAGCTAGTACAACACCTTCCGGTCGCAAACCGTTTCAGCTCCCCCTCCTACTCCCTGGGTGATATGTCCATCCTGGGCCTCTTCCAGTGAAACAATGATACCACCTAGAAACTGGAGGAGCAGCACCTCAGTCCACCTTGGAAGCCTACAGCCCAATGGTCACAATGTGGATTTCACCAGTTTTAAAATCTCTCCACCCTTCAGCCTCATCGCATGACCATCCTCCCTCTCATCCCTGCCTCCTTGACTCAATACAAGCTGTCCACCTTCACTCCCAACTATCCGCCCCTCCCACCTCACTGACCACTCCCTACCTACACTCACCTATCACCATCCAACCTACCTTCCCCAGCCCCACCCTTCCTCTCTCTATGAATTTCCCAGCTCCCTTATGCCTCCCCCATTTTTGAAGAAGTGTCCCAACTCGAAATGTCAATTTTCCTGCTCCTCTGATTCTGCCTGGTCTGCTGTGTTCCTCCAGCTCCACACTTTTTTTACTCTGATTCTAGCATCAGCTGTTCTTACTATCTCTGAAATAAAAACAACAAGTAATAGAGAAAAACGACATCAACACAGTATGGAGCTGGAAGAACACAGCAGGTTTAGCAGCATCAGAGGAGCAGGAAAGTTGATGTCTCAGGTTTACACCCTTCATCAGAACTGGGGAGGAGGGAAGGAGCTCAGAAATAAATGGAGGCCTTTGTGTGGCATGAATACCACACGTTGTTTGTCAACCCAAGCCAGGATATTGTCCAGATCTTGTTGTAGTTGGACATGGATTGCTTCCCTATCTGAGGAGTCAGGAATGGTGCAGAACTTTGTGTAATAATTGGTGAACATCACTTCTGACCTTATGATGGAGGAAAGGTCATTGATGAAGCAACTGAAAATGGTTGGGCCTAGGATACTACCCTGATGAATTCCTGCAGAGATGTCCTGGATCTGAGATTAAAGACCTCCAGCAACCACAACCATCTTCCAATGTGTCAGATATGACTCTAACCACCAAACTGTTTGCCCCGTGACCCATTGATTCTAGTTTTGCTCGGGCTCCTTGATGACACACTCAGTCGTTGAAGCCCTAATGTCAAGGATTGTCACCCTCACCTCACTGCTGGAGGTGCTGCACTAGATTGCTACATTGAAACTCTTCCCGGAAGTGTATGAGATTAAATGTTGGGTGAAGGCATGATTGACTCTGGCGACAATCCTTTCCAAACACCAACATCTAACAATATTCACTGTCACAGCTTAAAAATGAATCATGACAACTTGGAAAGCATATGCGTATACCTGTAAGGTGGCAACACAGATCGAGAGAGAAATTACAGCACACAATTTTGTAGACTTTATTATGTGGTACATTAAGTACAAAAGCAAGAAGGTTAACTTGAACAATACTAGACTGCAGCCAGTTCTGACACCATGCTTCAGAAAAGATATGAAGCCTTTGGAGAGGATACAGAAGAAGTTTATGAGAATGATTCCAAGGATGAGGAATTTCAGTTAATAACAGTAGTGAATTTGGGACTGTTTCTCTCAGAGAAAAGGCAGAGAGGGGATTTGTTCAGAAGTTTTCAAAATCATAAGAAATCTGGACAGAATAAATTGGGAGAAACTGTTCCCACTCATAAAAGGATTGAAAATAAGAGGGCACAGATGTCAAATAATTAGGTAAAGCAACAAAAGTGATAAGACAAAATTATTTTTCAGAATGTGTAGCTAGAGCCTGGTGTGCACTGCTAGAGAATATTAAGCAGGCATGTTCAATCAAGACAATTTAAAGGGAATTATATGGCTATTTGAAAGGAACATATGCAAAGTTACAGGAAGGCAAAGGAGAATGGTATTGAATGAATTGTTCCTTTCAAGAATGGTCCAGACGAAATGCTTTCTTCTGCACTAATTTGGAGTAAGGGTACAGGCAGATAAAGAGAAAATTATCATCTACTGCAGTAGCTCTTCCGACCAGATGTCCAAGGCTTTAAGAAGGTAATGGAGAAAATAAAATGTCTGTTAACTTTCTCACCTTTTCCTGTAAAAATGATGACGATGTCTGAGAATGGAGTTTAAAAGCTGAAAGAACTGCAGATGCTGTAAATCACGAACAAAAATAAAATTGCTGGAAAAGTTCAACAGGCCTGGCAGCATCTGTGAAGGATAAACAGAGTTAACATTTCAGGTCCGGTGATGGAGTTTCATGGATGTCACTAACCCTTGCACAATTGTTCAATCTTCATGGATGAACAAAGGGAATGAAGAATTATTTTTAAAATTGCCTTAAGAGGCAGGATGAAACAGATGATGTTTTAAGATCAAGTCCACACTTAGATAAATGAGCATTAAAAGATTTTATTAAACATTACACTGTAGTGGAATGAGAAGATGGTGTGTCTTACACCCTTAGGTATAGGCTCCTTCTTGTTCTGACATCATATCATTAATGATACCCCAAAATGATCATAGTTTCCCCATAATGATTGCAGTGAAAATGGAGGATCAATGATTCAACTTTGATCACTTGACAATAATTTTCTGACACTTTCATGAAGTTAAAAATGGGTTAGAAAAATGTTCTCCTGACTCAAAATGGCTACCATTGTCACCAGACAAGCTCAGGTATCACTTAAGGAATATACAACACAAGTTGCCTTGGAATTACCATGTTCATCAAGAGGCACTGAAATTTAGTGAGTCAATAAGAAACTGTTTTACTTGCTTGTGCGATAACTGCACTTATTGAAAGATGAAAGGTTGTCTGTCACTATCCAGATTGAAATGAAATAAAGACATACACCAAAATTCACAAAACAAAGCAGTCATCAATGCAGTCTTTGTAGAGCAAGAAGGTTCAAAAAGCAGCAATGACTGATAACAGCCAGGTTACTGGAAGCTATTCTTTCCCCACAACCACAGAAACTAGTACTGTGAAAAAGCAATTTGGAAAAATCATTGCTCACAGAACAGAAGATCTGCAAACTTCACTATTGTCAAATAAACAGGATAACATCTATTAAGTATTCGGACTTGGGGATTTTCAATCTTGCAATCTAAAGGACTTAAAGATTTGTAACCACATTTGTTTTTTACAATTCTTTCTGTCCAGAGACACCTCCTGTCTACTTTGTAGACTCATTACCTGTATTTGTCTGTGCTTAGTGTTACATTCTATTGTTTAATTCAGGATGGGAGTCACTTTCACTCAAGAAAACTGTGGAATTAACTTTATTTCATGATTAATCCAATTAACTTAATTGAATAAAGTGACATGCTACATGCTAAAAAATGACAAAGTATTGCAACTGAATAAAGTTTAAAAGAGGGGAGCCACAATGATCCCTCCTCACATGGTCATAGATAGAAAGCTGACACGCTATTCCACGTTGATCTCCATTTCCTTTCCCTTTCAAACATTTAACCAAGCAGACTGTTAATGTAAACACTTTTGTCCAAAACCAATTTCACCCTAATGTCATAACACCGAAGGCTTGCAGAAAGAGAACAAGACAATAAAACCAAATTCTAACCTGACTGAATATTCACACAAACTTTTGAGTAGAGATCAGTGGTGCTTTTGTTAATTCAAAAGTCCTGGCATTCACCGAAAGATTTAAGCCATCAGATTTCCTGTTTAAAACTAAAGAATTTTACCACTCAAATCAGAACACGAATACTACTATCACCCTGAGTCAGTTACATTAAATTGTTGAAAATACAACAAACAGTGATTGAAACACTAAGTTAAAATTCCCAATACAAATTTCTTTCTGCACCAATTTGCTTTATATCCCAACCTCAAATCAGATAATTATCAAATTGAAATATTAATCACTTGGTCATCATTCTGTTTTGAAAGACTAATTGTTCATTTTTTGTAGCAATGTTATTCTTTCAAATGTCCCCATACTTTACCTAGCTGTAGTCTCTTAGTTCAATGTAAGCATCACCAGCGTCTTAAATATTGCCTCAGAACTATGCTTGTTCTAAGATTATTCAACTCTAGGGTCTAGTTTTATCAAACTAATTTTTCTCAGTTTAATTATCCCAAAAGTCTAACTCACTGTTAATGAAAACTTTCCATTAAATAGGTTTTTAAAGCCCTTTTATCCAACATTGAAATTCTGTTGAATCTTGCTTGATGGAATTGTTCCCTGTAAAACTTAACCCAAACATCTTAAAAACAGAACCACATCCAGAAAGTTACACACCCCTGTGGTCAATTTCACATGGTGCACTTACTTACAGTAATCAGACATGTTAAGGCAAACATCTGGGGCAGGCTGGGTTTGAACCCAAATGTAGGGGCATTACCACTGCACCACAAGACCCTCACATGATGCATTTATCAATTAAGCAAACTATCATTCATCCTATTGAGGAGTTTTTAAGCCACATGACAAAGTTTAAAATCCGTCCGTGGAAGTGTTTAAGGAATTATTTTTTAAAAATTATATTTTTAAAAATTATTACTTTATCAAGGTGAAAAAAATCCCAGATCACTAAACCTAAGTCTCATTAAGATGTGATGTTCCAATCTTTTCTCAGTAAGCACAAACATCAATTTGAATAGAATCTACTTAGCGACAAAATTGGTGATTTGACTCCATGAGATCACATTGATTGCACGATCTCTTTCTTGACATATCCTTAATTCATACAAACATTCTGCAACGTAATCTTCAACAGCATCTGCCTAGGTCACATTTTTCAATGCTGAAGAACTTAAAGTAAGCCATGTTCTGTGCTGCGTGTGTTGATTTTAACAATGAGGATGCGACAACAGAACATGGAAATCCAACCTAAACCTACATTAAATCCATTCCTGCTTGATATGCATTAAAGACAGGAGGAGATTTGGCTGTGATGGCCCTCAAATTTAATAGAGTAATAGAGTCATACAACAGGGAAGCAGATCCTTTGGTCCAAATAGTCCTGCTGATCATAATCCCAACTAAATTAGTCCCACTTGCCTGTGCTTGGCCAATGTCCTTCCAAATATTTCTTAATTATGTAGTTACCCCAAAGTCTTTTAATTGCTGTAACTGCAACTGCATTCATTGCTTCTTCTGGAAGTTCATTCAACACATGATCCACTCTTGTTTAAAAATGTTTCCCCTCATGTCCTTTTCAGATCTCTTTCCTCTCAGCTTAAAAAAATGCCCCCTAGTCATGAAATCCAGCCCTCCCCAGGAAATTACACCTGCTATTTGGCTTTATCTATACCCCTCATGATTTTATAAACTTCTACAAGGTCATCCCTCAACCTTCTGCACTGCAGTGAAAGAAATCCTAACTTATCCAGCCTTTCCTTACAACTCAAATTCTCCATTACTGGCAAGATCCTAGTAAATCTTTTCTGAGCATTCTCTACCTTATTAATATCCTTCCTGTAACAAGGCAACCAAACTGGACACAGACCTCCAGAAGGGGCCTCACCAACATTCTGTATAACCTCCACATGACGTCCCAACTCCTAAACTCAAAAGTCTGAACAATGAAGGCAAACATACTAAATGCCTTCTTAACCAGCCTGTCTGTATGTGATGCAATCTTCAAAGGATTATACACCTGAACCCCTAGGCCTTTCTGTTCTACCACACTACCCAAGGTCCTACTTTTTGTTTTACCCAAATGTAATACTGCGCATTTATCCAAATTAAACTCCATCTGCCACTCCTCAGCCCATTGACCCAATTGATCAAGATCTCTTTGTAATCTTAGATAATGTTTTTCACCAACCACTATATCACCTATTTTGGTGTCATCCACAAACTTACTAACCATGCTTTTTATATTCTCATCTAAATTATGAATGTAAGTAACAAACGAAAGTAAATGAAGTGTCGATCGCTGTGTCACACCACTGGGTAACAAGCCTCTGAAAAACAACTCTCTACCACGACTCTCTGTCTCCTGCCATTAAGCAATCTTGTATCCAATTAGCAAGCTCATCCCAAATCCCGTGTGATCTAATGTTATTAAATAGTCTACCATACAAAATATTGTCAGAGGCTTTACTAAAGTCCAAGTAAACAACATCTACTCCTCTGCTCCATCAATCTTCTTAGTTACTTCCTCAAAAAACTCAATCAAGTTTGTGAGACTTGATTTCCCACACACAAAACCATGCTGACTATTTCTAATCATTCCTTGTCTCTGCAAATGCATGTAAATCCATTTTTCAAAGTCACATCCAACAAGTTATCCATCACTAAAGTTAGGTTCTCTAACCTCCATTTCTTTCTCCGCAGTAAAAACTAACACAAATATCTCTCCCATCTCCTGAGATTCAACACAAAGATGACCTCTTTGATCTTTATGGAGCCCAACTCTCTCTCCAGTTGATCTCTTGCTGTCAATGTACTTGTAGAATTTCTTTGGATTATCCTTAACCTTATGTGCCATAGCTATCTCATGTCCCCTTTGTGCCTTCCTGCTCTCGCTCTTAAGAATGCCACTACACGCTTTATACTTCTCAAAAGATTCATTTGAACCCAGCTGTTAATATCCAACATGTGATTCTTTTTAATTCTTGGCCAGAACCTCAATATCTTTATTCATCCATTGTTCCCTAATCCTACCAGCTTTACCCTTCATGATACCAGGGAACATAACGACTCTGAATTCTCATTGTCACACTTTTGAAAGCATCCTATTTATCAGATGTCTCTTTACCAGTGAACAGTCTACTCTAATCAACTTTTGAAAGTTCTTATCTCATGCTATTAAATTACCTTACTCCAATTAAAAGCTTTGACTTTTATGTAAGGTTTATCCTTTTCCATAAGTATTCTGAAACTACTAGAATTATGATCACTGGACCAAAATGATCCCTACTAATACTTTAGCCACCTACCCTACCTTATTATCCAGTAGAAGGTCAGGTTTTGCTCCTTCTCTAGTAGGAACAATTACATATTGATAAAGCAAAATTTCTTGAACACATTTAACAAATTATTCACCATCCAAACCTTTAACACTATGATAGTCCCTGTCAATGTTTGGAAAGCTAAAATTATCAACAGTTACTACCTTATTATTCTTACATATATCTGAGATCTCTACATATTTGTTCCTCAATTCTCCTCTGCCTTTTACAGGGCTTATAGTACATTCCTACCAAGGTGATCATTCCTTTCTTATTTGTAATTTCAACCCATATGTTTTCACTAGATGATTTTTTAGAAATATTTTCTCTAGTTACCGAAGTAATGTACAGCAGTAATCAAAAACACTCCTCCCACTTTTGCCTCCTTTTATATCCCTCCCAAAATGTCAGAAACCCGGATCATTGGGCTGCCAGTTCTGACTATCCTTTGGCCAAGTTTTTATAATAGCTATGATGCTTCAATACCTAGTTCCCAAACATGCCCTGAGTTCATCAGCCTTACCTGTAAGACTTATTGCATTCATGTACATGTATTTTAATTCTTCAGAGTTACTTCACTCTCTGACTTGTTCTTGTCTAATTAACTTGTTGTTCTCAGATTCAGAACCATCTTCATCTATCTTTCTATCTATTCTGCTACTTAGGATGCCTCCAACAACACCACTACCACCCAATAGTTCACAGTATCTCTTAATAGAACTAGCAAATCTCCCTGCAAGGATATTGCTCCTTTTCCAGTTCAGATGAAACCCATCCTTTTTGAACAGGTCTTTTCTGTCCCAGAAGAGATCCCAATGATCCAAGAACCTGAGTTCCTAAACATTACACCACCTCTACAGCCATTGATTTATCACCTTCATCCTTTCATACCTTGCGTCATTATAGCTTTGCACTAGGAGTAAACTAGAGATTACTACTTTTGAGGTTCTGTTTTTAATGTTCTACCTAACCTCTTATACACACTCAGTAAAGCCTTAATTTTTTTCCCTAACCAGGTCTTTACTACCAATGTGTACAATAACTTTCAGCTTCTCACATTCCCCTTTAACAAAATGCTTCAAATGCTTTGAGACATCCTTAATCTTGGCACCAGGAAAGGAACATACAATCCGAAGTTCACGCTCACTGCTGCAGAATTTCCTGTCTGTGCCCCTGAGAGGAAAATTACGTTTTAAAATTTTGTCAAACCCTGCCTAACATTAGATGCATTCTTAGTGCCCAAGATACGACTGCCTCGTCTATTTTCCTCTGACAGACTATCTTATTCAACAGTACCCACTACTGAATATCTGTTTAAAAGAGAAGCAGCCACAGGAAGCGTTTGAACTATCTTCTTACCTTTCCTCGCAGTCACCCATCTATCTGACTGACCCTGCTGTGTAATCACTAACATTACAGTAGCTGACAGGACAGGTAAAAGGAACGATCTAGTTGTTTACAATACACTGAAAATTTTTCAGGTAACGTTGCCGCCTTTTTCATGTTGATGATGGCAAATATTCCACATCTGACACCTAACAGATTTCCACGAGGGAGGTGATGGCCCAGTGGCATTGTAGCTAGACTACTAATCTAAAGATTTTGTTAATGCATTGGAGATCTGGGTTCAAATCCTACCATTGAATTAAATAAAAATGAATCTAGAATTAAGTGTCTAATGATGACAATGAGGCCATTACTGATAATTTGGGGAAAAAGCCATCTGGCTCACTCTCCTCTCTTAGGGAAGGAAATCTGCCATCTTTGCTTGGTCTGGCCTATATGTGACTCCAGACCCACTGCAATTAGGTTGACTCTTAACTGCCCAGTGGACAATTAAGGATGGGTAGTAAATTCTGGCCTGGCCATATCCTGTGAATGAATATAAATAAGGCTACTTTTGTCAATTTTTAACTTGTGTGGAAAGAAACTACATCTAGTGGTTATTCAATTTCCCTCAGTAGATGAAGTACAAGTAATTTCAGTGTAAAGCTTAGCCTTGCCAGGAGATGACATTAAATTCAGGTCAAGCAGATATGATGTGAAGTGATTGCACTCTCGATAGGGATTACATGTTCTCGAACCATCCCCTGTAAGACCAAATACTTTTCCCAACCAGCTCCAAATCCCAATGGTTAGGAATTCGATTAAATGTGAGAATGGGAGAATAATTTATAATGCTAATCTAACTCTGGAGATTCTCCATGATTGAATTGTGCCTCCCTTTGGAATAGATTAACATGAGAAATTCTGTTCAATGATATTCTGAAGTAAATTGGTACTGAATCTATTTTGGAGTGAAACATACACTACAAACCTTTCACAGCTGTGTGAGACCAGTGTAAGATATTAATGGTCTGGTTATAAATCATTTTATCCTCTTTTCATAGACATGAGAACTAGTTGGACTATAAATCTAGCCCAAACATTATGACCAGCATTTATTCAATTACAGATCATAGTGTAGTGCAATTTACAATGTACTATTTTGAAAAATTCTGTTTTTTATAACTGTAAACTGCAGACATTGAATTTTAATTCACCAACTGCCGATCACTAATCTCACCATTTTGGCTCAGTGCATTTCTAATGTGCCTCACAGTCAAAAATTTGATGGTTACGATCAAGTACAGTGAACATACTTTTCTTTTCCACTGCTTCATTGACACAAAACGACCTTCAATCCATGCATTGCAACAAAATCAGATGCGCATTTCCGCATTATCCTTTGTACACCAGCTTCATGGGGAACTGTTTGGCAAACCTTTTTGATTTGCTTATAAATATAAGGTGTAAAAACAGAAACTGTGTTGAACTGCATCATTATGTCACTTGCAGATGTTGTGACTCTGATGACTAAGATATACAAATCTTTGGCTTTTGCCCTTGTCTACTCACAAAAGTGTTGTTGCCAACGTCCCTTTCAGCGTTAAAAAAGTACAAGAAACAATTTTTAAGAAGCGTTTTTCCAATTAAACAGCAGTTCTTAGCATTTTGCAATTTGGTCAGTGATTCATCGTCTCCTGAAACTGAACCTTAAAAGTTTATCATTCTCCCCCTTTAACATTTCCAAAGGGAACAGGAAGTTTTCAGCGCCTTAGGCTCCAATGTTCATACAGCAGATCAGACTGCAAATATGTGGGACTGGCTCCTTACACTCACTTCATTTCAAGAGGCAGCCTAAACCTAATGACAGAATCAAAGACCCATATTTAAATGGATTTATGACACTTCCTGGAATGCAGGCTTGTTTACACAATGAAGTTCAACTGACAGAAAGAGACCGGCCCACCTACATTTAGCTGCACTGTCTTGTTAAAATACTTTAACCCTTAATATTCCCAATTCAGTGACAAAGCTGATTTTTTCTCCTCTCCCTTGTCTTGCAGCAAATAACCATATCTGACTGCAGACAGGAAAATGCATTTCACCAATGCACTGCAGAAACTTAATCCAAAATAATGTTTCATTGTAATGTTGAGTAAGTGCTGAACTGCCAGCGGTGGGCAGCTGTTTTACATCTACATTTGTAGTGAATGATTTAAAACCCACAGGTATTAATTGATTGGCAAGAATGTGGCACGTGAAATGTAATGTGGATAAATATGAAGTTATCAACACTGCCAAGGGAAAAAATAGAAAGTAATATTTTTACTATGGTGACAGACTGACAAAATATTGGTAGTCAGTATTCAGAAGGATCTGTTGTCCTTGTACACTAAACAGAGAAAGGCAACATAAGTACAGCAAGCAATTAGGAAACCAAATGATTTTTAAGTAGCTTTTATTATAAAGAGATTGGAATATTAGATTTAAACATTTGCTGCAACTACATAGGGCCTTAATGTGGATACTAGAGACTGTGTACATTTTGATCTTGTCACCAAAGGAAAGATACATTGACCTTAGTGGTAGTGCAATCGATTTCTATGAAAAAGGGTTGTCCTGTAAGGGGACCGACCTAGTTTCCCTCACATTTAGAAGAATAAGAGGTGTCTCATTGAAATTAAGGGACGTAACAGAGGTGAAGATGTTTTCCCTGGCTGAAGAGTCTAAACCTCGGGTTCACAATCTCAGAATAAATAGTTGGCGATTTAGACTGTGATCAGAAGAAACTTCTTTCGTCAAAAGGTTCTGGGCCTTTGGAATTCCATGCTGTGATGAGCTGTTATATACTTTGCTGTTGAGTTATTCAAGTCAGAAATCAACAGATTTTTGGATTTTATCAGAATCAAGGACGATATCGACAATGTGTGAAAGTATAAGTGAGCTATAAAATGATTGACATTGAAACAGGTTCAAAGGATTGAATGGGCAGGGGAAGCAATAGCCTAGTGGTATTATTGTCAGACTATTAATCCAGAGACCTAGATAACATTGTGTGGACCTGGGTTTGAATCCTGCCACAGCAAATGGTGGAATTTTAATTTAATTAAATATACAGAATTAAGAATCTAATGATAACCCTGAAGCTGTTGTCGACTGCCAGGGATAAAAACCCATCTGGTTCACTAATGTCCTTTGGAGAAGGAAGCTGCCGTCCTTACCTGGTCTGGCCTACATGTGACTCCAGAACCGCAGCAATGTGGTTGACTCTCAACTGCCCTCTGGGCAATTAGGGATGGGCAATAAACGCTGCCTAGCCAGTGACACCCTCATCCTGTGAATGAATATAGAAAAAATAAATTACTCATGTCTCATATTCTCATGCTCTAAGTGTAGAGCTCTGGTATCTGGCCACCCTTCAACCCTGGAGCAAGATCACCAGACCAATGTTTAGGAACCATTTATTTTCTTGTCCTTAGAATTTTGTGATACATGGTGATTGCACTGCATAGTCACAATTCAGTGAATTCACAAAATTGCAAGTCTTCCTTTCTTTTTAAAAGTGGTTTATGGATCCAGGACTGCAGTTAGCTAAACAACATGAAAATATGGTTTTATCAACCTGCGACCAGATTAAGGGAATTGGCTTAATTATGTAAATTCAATGGGCCCAGTTATATGTTTTGTGTGTGTAAATTTTACTGCCCATCTCCCCTGTGTCTCTCTCTTCCCCAACTCCATTACTTTAAAGTAACCCTCTTAATGGTAAACATAAAAATCAAGAGAGTTCTGCAGCAGGATGTGAAAATGCTGCTTCCATGTTAAGCAGCTGAAGTAACTTATGGGTTCAGGTAAAGAAAATGAAACGATGGTGAAACATTTTACATTACTCCTAGCTCATTTCCATTTATTTCACAGAGACACATGCAAAACAGATCACTGCTTCACTACCATTTATTCGATGTGACAGCGCAGAAGTCATAACTAATTCCCCCTAGTTGGGAGAATTCTCGGTTTTATGCACATCACAATTGAATGAATGTCACATTAAGTAAGAAACAGAACAATAATATTTTTGGGGTAAAGACAGCAACATAAATGTAAGCAACATAATGTTTTCCATTACAAAGCACAAAGCAGAGCAACACTTAACTGTGGAGGTGCAAACTAAAACTATTTCTTTTGGTCATCATTTTTTTCCTGCTGTAAGTTTTGATCTACTGTCAGGATATGGGCAGTAGGTTGCTCTCTGGCATCGTGCCTAAACCATCATTGTTTGGTCATGTATGAAACTCAGCAGTGACTGTTGCTGAACAATATGCCATAACTAAATATGGTCCACTGTTTACTCTCTGTTTACAAAGGTGCATTTAGGGTACTCTAAACACTCAACTCCATTTTCAGTGAGGGACACTGAAGCAAACTGGATAAGCCAGTCTGCAGCCAATTAACACAGTAAAGTTTAAGGATTTAACCTAAAACATTCCTGGTTTATACTGTCTATCAGCCAGTCATGGTAGAATCTTTTTGCACCATCAATGATGTTTGAAATGTTTTTTTAAATCATAATTTATGTGCTAGTTTCTAAACAGAGTTTGAGGGGATGGCCCTTTCAGCTGGAAGTGCTCTTGGTGGGGGAGAGTCAGTTGGAACCAGACTGTTGTCTTAGCAATTTGAAGCAACACAATTAAAATCTGAATAAAGACTATCTCTTTGGCTCTTTGGTTCACTCAGTCTGAAATACTTCTTCCATGTCTGAGCTCCAGATTATTACATTCTCATTCTACTGCCATCTCCCTCATTAAGGGTCATTTCAATCAATCCTTCTATTCTGAAGCTTTAATTTTCACTAACTGCTCCAGCTATTGATTCCATACACCTCTAGCACTATTTCCCTACTTCTTGCTCAGTTAGCCTGACCTCAAGTTTGCTAAATGCAGGATAATATGACCAGGATGGGTTCAACTTCTGCACCACCTGAGGTTACCATGAAGAATGCTCCTTCTTAACGTTCCCCCCTTGCTTGAGGTGTGGTGACCCTTAGGTTAAACTATCACCAGTTGTCTCTCACTTATGAGAGACAAGGACTATGATGAGTGATAATGGGAACTGCAGATGCTGGAGAATCCAAGATAACAAAGTGTGGAGCTGGATGAACACAGCAGGCCAAGCAACATCTCAGGAGCACAAAAGCTGATGCTCCCTGGACGGACCTATCCCCTCCCTACCTCCTCACCTATACTCTCCTCTCTACCTATCTGCTTTTCTCTCCATCTTCAGTCCGCCTCTCCGTCTCTCCCTATTTATTCCAGTTCCTTCTCCCCATCCCCTTCTCTGATGAAGGGTCTAGGCCCGAAACATCAGCTTTTGTGCTCCTGAGATGCTGCTTGGCCTGCTGTGTTCATCCAGCTCCACACTTTGTTATCAAGGACTACGATGACTTTTCTTTGTCATCTCCTATCTTGACTCAGACAGGATTTGTTTCATCCGCTGCTATTCCTTTTAGCACTGATGCTCATAGTAAGTGCTCATACCACGATATTACAATTTGCACTATACAGAGGCCTATGTACATTTTCCAACACTAATAGCAGACTTTTAAAATAATTTTAATATTTATTTTAAATGGTTTTATGGTTCTATTAAACTAACAAAATAAAGACTGCAGCATTGCAGTAAAGAAAATTTTGGAATTGCTCATTAGGTCAGACAGCATCTGTAGATAGTGAAAGAGGTCAGAACTATAGCAATAATCAGCTAAGTGTCAATTTTGGCAAATTTCATGGAAGGGTTCTCTTCATGAGTTCCAGCAAGTTGCTTCACTCAATTCTCCACTGCTCACCTTACTATGGATGTACCCACACCTCTATGGTGCTGTGTTCCTACTGTCAGGTGCTCAACAAAAGCAGAAGTGGTCCCCATTGCCAGAACCTTGTGGGATACACCCCAAAAGCACCATATTTAAAACTCTGTCGTGCTCTAGGTCAATCACTGTCAACCATATATATGCCTTCACAGTATACACAATGGAAGGAAATTGCAAAAGAACAGCTTCTGAGGGCATATGCATGGCAGGGACAACACTTCATTAGAAATACAAGTTCACATTCTGAAACATATTGCCATTTTACATCATCACCTGTCTGGTTTACTGTTGTTGTTGTTGCAGTTATAGGCTGAAACTACAGAGGCTACATGTTGAGGCACTATATCATGTTAGAACTCTCTAACAGAATACTAGATTTTCCTTAAGCCCAGCAGTGCGCAATACCATGTCATTGTTCAATGTGGGATCATTGCATTTTGGAAGCTTTCAAATGTGTCAAGGCTGTTATCCTTGCAATTTGTGATAGATTATGTTGCTTCATCTCATCCTCCTATGATGAAATCAGTGCAACATCCCAGGTAGTAGGTGTTCCTAAAACAACTGGCTTCCCCCACACGCAGAGTACTATAGACTGTGCACATGTTATGTTGAGAATGCCATGTCATAGTGCAGCTGACTTCATCAACAATAGGTGGGCAAGTTGCTGGAGGGAATCCTGAGGGACAGGATTTACATGTATTTGGAAAGACAAGAACTGATTAGAGATAGTCAACATGGCTTTGTGTGTGGGAAATTGTGACTCACTAACTTGATTGGGTTTTTGAAGAAGTAACAAAGTGGATTGATTAGGGCAGAGCAGTGGATGTGATCCATATGGATTTCAGTAAGGTGTTCGACGAAGTTCCTCGTGGTAGACTGGGTAGCCAGGTTAGATCACACAGGGAGAACTAGTTATTTGGATCCAGAGCTGGCTCAAAGATAGAAGATGGAGGGTGGAGGGTTGCTTTTCAGACTGGAGGCCTGTCACAAGGATTGGTGCTGGGTCCACTGCTTTTCATCATTTATATAAATGGTTTGGACATGAGCATAGGAGGTATGGTTAGTAAGTTTAGAGATGACACCAAAATTGGAGGTGCAGTGGATAGCAAAGAATGTTACCTCAGAGTACAATGGGATCTTAATCAGATGGGGCAATGGGCCAAGGAGTGGCAGATGGAGTTTAATTTAGATAAATATGAGGTGTTGCATTTTGGCAAGCCAAACCAGGGCAGGATTTATACACTTAATGATAAGATCCTGGGGAGTGTTGCTGCACAAAGAGACCTTGGAGTGCAGGTTCATATTTCATTGTAAGTGGAGTTACAGATAGATATCATAGTAAAAAGGCATTTGGTATGCTTGCCTTTATTGGTCAATGCATTGTGTATAGGAGGGGGAGGTCATCTTGTATGTGTACAGGATATTGATTCAGCCTCTTTTGGAGTACTGCACGCAATTCTGATCTTCCTGCTATAGGAAGGATGTTGTGAAGTTAGAAAGGGTTCAGAAAAGATTTACAAGGATGTTGCCAGGGTTGGAGGGTTTGAGTTATAGGGAGAGGCTGAATAGACTGGGGCTATTTTCCCTGGAGCATTGGAGACTGAGGGGTGACCTTACAGAGATTTACAAAATCATGAGGGGCATGGATAGGCTAAATAGGCAAGGTCTTTTCCCCGAGGTGGACGAGTCCAAAATTAGAGAACGTAGGTTTAAGGGGAGGGGGGAAATATATAAAAGGGACCTAAAGGGCAACAGCTTCACACAGAGAGTGGTGAGTATATGGAAGGAGCTTCCAGAAGAAATAGTGGAGGCTGGTATAATTACAACATTTCAAAGGTATCTAGGTGAGTATGTGAATAGGAAGGGCTTAGAGGGATATGGGCTAAATGCTGATAAATGGGACTAGATTTATATAGGGTGTCTGGTCGGCATGGATGAGTTGGACCAAAGGGTCTGTTTCCATGCTGTATATCTCTATGACTATATAACTCTAATAAACCTTCTGTCAATGTATAAGTCATCTGTGATCATCAGTACCATATCTTAGAAGTCTGTGCCAGGTGTCTTGGAAGTTGCAGAGATGCTTCTGCCCTTGAGACCTCTCATTTTCTTGCTTCCTTTCAAGGGAGAGATGCCTTAGAAGGATGAGTACCAGGAGACAATGGCTACCTCTTGCAACTGTGACTGATGACTCCATTACACAACCCCTGACTGAAGCTGAGTGTAGATACATTGCAACCCAATCTTCCACAAGGGCCGGTGTGGAGCGTACAATAGATCTCCTGAAGATAAGTCTACAATACTTGGATCAGTCTGGAGGAGCTGTGCAAGATTGTTCTGACAGAGTGTGCCACATAATCCTTGCCTGCTAAACTGAATGTGAAGGTCACTAAAGAAATGGGAGAGCATCTCTCTTCTGAGAAGGAAGATGAGGACATTAATCAGGATGAACAGCATCAGCCCCATAACTGAATGGTGTAGCAACAGGCACTACAAAAAATGTTAACTTTTATTGAACAACAGGTAACACAAAGAAATAAAAACAAGAGATAAAGCTACTTTTGTTCTGGCAAACAGCAGCTACTTGATTTTCAAGGAACAATACAATTGACTGTCAGTTATAATCATTCACCTGGAAGTGGCTATCCATTCAGTCCTGCTTGCTGAGCATAGGGGTTGCTTCCCCACCAATCAAAATGTACCTGTGTGATCTGAGAATTAAGATCGACAGTTAACTGTCCTTGCTTCATCTCCATGTCCATGATGGCCCAACCAATCAGCATCCCCTTCTCATTCTATATAAAATGGTGTCCTTTTGTTCAATTCTGTTTCTTGTGCCGTAGTTCTTGGTGAGTGTAAAAGGAAAAAAGCTTTGACTTCTTGTGCTCCTTTTCTGTCGTCCCAAGCAGTTATTAATAATGAGATGTTAGTGTATGTAAATGGGCTCTTGTTGCTCACTGCTGAAATTCTTGTCTCACTGCTCAAAGCTTTGTTCCATATTGAATGTTTTTCTCAACATTGAAAATCTAATTTTTTTTAATCTTGCTGTATTTACTCAACAGTCTCATCATTGTACATGTTGTCAGGGGCTGGGAAATTTCCACTGAATGTTACAGCTCAATGACTTTTCATCAGAACCGAACAAGTTAGAGATATAACAGGCATTGTAGCAAATACAGAATCAAAGGAAATAGACGAGGGGGTAAGAACAAAGTGAAGGATCTGTGATTGCATCAAAGACATGAGAAGGATAAATAACAAAAAGGATAATGATGTGAGGTAACATGAGATGGATAATGAACAAGTAGGGGAACATAAGATGAACCTAGAGGAGGTCCAAATGGAAACGCAGATATAATATCTACAGCTGCTGTTCAGTAAAGTAGAGATGGAAGTTACAATCTAAAATTATTGAATTCCATATTGAGTCTGGAGGGTTCTAAAGTGCTGAATTGAAAGATGAGGTACTATTACATTAAACCTTATTGGAACAAATTAGAGGACTGAGTTCAGAGTGAGAATGAGATGGAAAATTAAAAGGGGAGGAATTTTGCAATAAATCAGTTGGTGAAGGTTAAAAACTGGAGTCATGCAGGCCAGGGGGTGCACAGTGGCTCAGTGGTTAGCACTGCTGCCCCATGTTTGGTACCACCTATGGGCAACTGTTTGCGTGGAGTTTGCACATCGTCCCCGTGTATGTGTAGGTTCCCCTGGGTGCCCTGGTTTCCTCCCACAGTCCAAACATGTGCAGTTACGTGGATTGGTCATGCTGATTTGCCCCATTGTGTCCAGGGATGTGCAGGTCAAGTGTGTTACTGCTGGAAATACAGGGTTACAGGGATAGGGTGGGGGTATGTGTGGATCTGGGTGGGATGCCCTTCAGAAGGTCAGTATGGACTTGATGGGCCAGCTTCCACACTGCAGGGATTCTGTGAATGAATCTTTGCACATTTTTGTAGTATTCACAGAGCGTCACATAAAATGCATTGCACAGTTCTAGTCTATGGAAGGAATGCTTGTGGCACAGGATGTGGAAAGGGGAGGTCGAAAAGAGATACTATGTATCTCCTATGTTTACACAGGAAACCGTAATGGATGAGGAGTGGATGTTGGTGGTAATTGAGGAGTGGACCAGAGTGTTCTGAAAGAAATGATCCCTTTGGAGAGCTTGAAATAGAAGGTAAGAGGAAGCTTCATTTGGTGGTGGCATTGCATTCGAGGTGGCGGACATTGCAAAAGATGATGACATGGAAGATGAGAACAAGGGAAGAGAAGGAGTAACAGCAGAAATGCAGGATACGGAACCCATACAATCAAAGGCCTGACAAACCACAATAGAGGGAAAGACTTAGTTGAGGAAAAGGAAGCAATGGAATAGAAGGTGGTATTGTCAGAATAGAAGGGAGAGTGCAATAGAATTAAATCAGGGCAACTGTCAATTAATAATCTTATTGTAGATTTAATTGGATTACAGTGAAGATAATGCAAGTTTGTTACACTTCTGTATATTACAAACAATATTTACTGACTCCACTTGTTTCAGCTTGCATAAATTACAACTTATCTGGAACTCTGTTTTATACAATGTCCTGTGGCGCATTCTCCCCAGAACTAGATGTGTTCCATTGGCTCACAGGGACAACTTACATCAGTTGAAGGGTTTGTTTTGTGAAACTTCCAAAGCTGAAGTGTTTTGGTCAGAAATCTACCAGTTATTAGAACTTTTCTCAGTTTACACCCTCACTTGTAGAAAAAGTAATGTCGGTAGATTGAGGAAGAACTCATTGAATTGTCTTTACCATGCAATACCAAGACATTGTCAGAGGAGTTAGTTCAGTAGAAAGCTAAAGAGATAAGATGGGAAGGGGGACCTTCTTTGGACTTGAGACTCTCTAATGAATGGTTTTGTGAAACAGGTTGAAATGTTGTTTTGCAGTGGGTTTTGAGATCATTCTAACTGTTATATATGTTTAGATATTTTGCTCTTTCTTATTTTTTGTTTTTGCAATAAACTTCTGTTTTGCTCCAAAATAAGATTTGCACTCATGTGAATACGTCTGCAACTAACCATCACTTTAAATAACTAAGTAAGATCAAAATCTATCAAGCCAGATTTCATTGTGGGATCTGACTTGCCCAGCAGTACCATCAACTGCAATTAAAACAACCACTAGAAGTATTTTTCATTACTCAGTTTCAGATTCTTCACAATTGCAAATTAGTCATGAATGCAGGCAACTGTCACAACAAATTCATTTTTTGTGCTTCCCCGAAGTTAGAGACAAGGTTTGCTTCACTTTTGATTCTACATACTGAAATTATCTAGTTCTACATTTTAATCACGCCTTAGTACCAGTAAACAGTTGCACTGTTTTCTGTTTATTCTTTTAATTTAAACTTCAGGGCATAGCATCCAGGTTATTGAAAGCAATTCAACACCATAAATACCAAAATGAGGCTCACAGAAACCTAAGTAGCTGTTGTATCAATACGTTTCATGTGCGATATCACAATAATCCCAAATTATCCCATGAATCACAACAGATCTGTAACCGCCAGTACTTAGATTTAAAATTATACAGTTCATAACTTCCAGCCAAATTTATTATTATATTCCCCATGTGGATTAAGAGTAAAGTCCTAGCTCCATTCACATGAATATTATCCCAGCCTAACATAATTTAATTGTTTGTAAAGTGAACACAAGGTCCAATACCTATCTTGCTTCGTCTGGTTTACTGCCATCGTATTCACTACAATACTAATGAAGTAAACCATGCCTCATTGTATCATTATGTAAATACATCCCCTGAGTAGGCAGATGATCACTGTGAACTGATTTTGGATTCAAGTTGATTTCTGTTTCTCCACAGGAAACCTTTTCCAATGTGACCATGATGGGGAGGAGCCGGTGTTGAACTGAGGTGGACAAAGTTAGAAGTCAAACAACACCAGATTATAGTCCAACAGTTTTATATGAAATCCCAAGCTTTTGGAGCGCTGATCCTTCATCAGGTGATGTCACTTCACCTGACAAAGAAGCAGTGATTCAAAAACTTGGGATTTCAATTAAACATCTTGGGCTATAACCTGGTGTCGTCTGATTACTGACCTTTCCAATGTGAACACGAAGAATCTACAGATAGGAAGCCTTCCATATCTATTCAACAATAGTAAATGCCAATTTAACACATCTTCCCTCACTCCCCCTAACTATACTTCACAGGGATCATTCCCTCTGGGGACACCCTAGTCCAATCTACGATCACCAACACCATGCTCCCTTCCCACATAACAGTCTCTTTGTTCACCATCCAGGGGCCTAAGCAGTCTTTCTAGGTGAAATAGCATTTCACCTCTACCTCCTCCAATCTTGTGTATCGTATTCGCTGCACTCACTGGCCTACTCTAAAGTGGAGAAACCAAACACAGACTGGGTGACCGCTTTGCAGAACACCTCTGGTCTATGCACAAGCATGACCTCGACCTTCCCACAGCTGGTCATTTTAATAGTGTCCTGCTCGTATGCTCCACATGTCTGTCCTCGGCATGCTGCAGTGTTCCAGTGAATCACCGCACAAACTGGAGAAACAAAATCTCATCTTCATTCTGGGCACTTTACAGCTTTCTGGACTTAATATTGAGTTCAACACCTTTAAACTGTGAACCAACTTGCAGGATAGTCAGGATTGCAGATGCTGGAGTCAGAAATAAGTGTGGAGCTGAAGGAATACAGCAGGCCAGGCAGAATCAGAGGGGCAGGAAAGTTAATGTTGCAGGTCAGGACCCTTCTTCAGAAGGGTCTTCTCTTTCTTGTCACTTGTTGCATTCTCCCATTTCTTCCCTTTCTTTTAGCTGTACATGTTAAATTGTCTGTCACCATGCCCTCCCTCCCCTCATACCCCCACCCCTTCCCATCCACACATCTGTTCTTTCAAGTCCAGCAGTTTGACATGCCATGCTCTGCCATTCTCACATTCCAATCACTTGACCTGAACTATCAACATCTTTTTTCTACCAGAGCTCTACATCCCACTACCCCCCACACCTCCTCCCCACCCCTCAACTATAGCATGAGTGCTGCCGTCTCCGCACTTCACTTCAGCTCTGATGAAGTCATCTGGACTTGAAACATTAGCTTGCTCTCTCCCTCCTTGAACGCTGTCTGACTCACTGTAATCTCCAGCATTTGTTGTTTTCAGTACAGATCCCTGCATCTGCAGCAATTTGCTCCTTTCAATTCAACAGGCCTCAGTCTTTTAAATCAATCAAAAGGTGTTGTTGGAATAGTTCACTTCTTGCAGGTGGGAAATCACATCCAGGAAAAACTCATTTACTTCTAACGAGTGGAAGATATCACAATCTCTTTAATTCCATATGTTTTTAGAGTTTTTATGATAGTTATAAGACTGCACCACTCATGCAATGTGCAGCTATCATAGCTCTACCCTCAAGTGTAATGTTTTAGTAAGGACTGTGCTGCAGGCATTGGGTACTTCTATTGACAGTCATGTGTATCTGCTTGTGAAAAAGAAAAGATGCACAGTATTAGAGACACCTCACTAACAGTTTGGACTTACTTGTCAATGTGGAAGTCTCTTATGTATTGTGCAGTTATTTACTTGCGGTGAAAGCACTAAGAAATCATTCAAGGGTGGCTGCATCTTTGGAAAACCAGCACAAATAGAGCCCACTATCAAGTGTTCTCATCAGAGCTAATATTATGGATCAAAGTGGTTCACTACTCCAGAATTTCAACAAATCAAGACGGATACTTTTGCACTGAAATGAAAACAGAAATTGCTGAAGAAACTCAGCAGGTGTGGAGAGAAGCGTCAGTGGAAAGAGAACAACGTTAACATTTTGAGTCCAGTAACCTGTTCTGAAGACTGGTCACTGGACTTGAAATATTAAAGTTGTTTTCTCTCTACAGATACTGCCAGACCTGCTGAGTTTCTCCAGCAATTTCTGCTTTTGTTTCAGATCTCCAGCACCTGAGGTTCTTTGTTTTTAACTTTGATACTTATGCTTGAGTTTGTGCTGAAATATCTGGGTACTGCCTTCAGACCTTGGCACAAACTCTGCTCCATGTCATCAAGTCTGTACCTTTCTCTGACCACTTCAATCCAAGTATTTGCAACTTTTGTGTCCAACATGACCCTGAACTGAGGCTCATTCCCTCTCAAAAATCACACACCACCTTTTAGCTTTCTAAAATCATTTGTTTTCACCCTGCCTCAGCCCATTTGCTGCTGAAAGCTTCGCTCCTGTCTTTATTATCTTGCGATTTGACGAGTTCACATTATTCACATCAGTTCACATTCCCCATTCTTTATAAAGTTGAGGTCATCCTAAATTATGGTGCTATTATCTTAATTATATCATGATGTGTTCATTCATCATTGCTTTGCTCACTAGCATACCTTGACTAACTGGTCAGCAAATGTCTATTTTAAAATTTATAATTTCTCCACGGCTTCATCCCTCACCATCTCTTTGATCTCCTCCAACATTTCAAACCCTTAAACATCCCTGTTCTTACACCTTATGGTTGGCACATATTAATGGTTACAAGAAAGTTAGAAACATTTCCTTTACTTGGATGAAACAATATTGTTCGCTTATTTCACTCATTATTGAATGTACATATTGGTGTTTCCTGTTGGACTTACCACTCTGTGAGACATGGCTGAACATATAAGCTCAGGTGGCCCTCCCGTCCATGTATTGTAAAGCACCATGTTCAAGGGGAATCTTGGCGGGGTAATTGAAATGCTGGAGGTCAAATCAAAGCGCTATAAGGATCTGCCAGTCAAAGCCATGAGATGGGCATTCATTGGTACAACACTGACATTGGTCTTTAGACCCCTAATTTTCTTAAATAGACTGACTGTCCCAACCAAACCACTACCACATGTAGAAAATCATAGCATACCCAGGACCCAAGCTTTTCCCATTTCAATTTTCCATCCCCAGAAGCTCATTCCACAACCGTCCTCAACATTGAATTGCTTTGGATGGTTCGAAGCTTCTCTGAAAGTGACCATTCTCTTGCTCATTCTAGTTGTGCCATAGAGTTAAACAAAGAAAACTGGACTTTATAACCCCACAAATCTGACAGATGCATGTCACTTGAAATGATTGTGAACAAGTTGCCATGAGACTCTTGTGTGCCACTGACTTTATTTTGAAGGCAAGACTTATTGAAAACTGTTTATTGTCAACTGCTTATTGTCAGTGATATTTGTGGTATGCAAATGCATTACAGGTATGAACCCTCTGCTGGATGTGTGACATGCTGCAAACCATTGACTTTACCTCTGCACCTCAACTCACCCTGAGGAAATTGCGAGTTCAGATTGCATCTAATTACATCATGCTGCACAGCTTATTTCCCATCCTTATAAGATCTGTAAAAACTTCCCATGTGTATGAGGCTTTATGATTCCAACTCCATGAGTTTGACTCCCTTGACAGTTCAGCATGGTGAGCCACTGCTCAATGATAGCCATCGCTTTTTGCAATGGTGCAGAGAAAATTTTTGGAAAAGCACACAATTTACAAATGGAACAAAACCTACCAGTTAGAATCAAGTCATTGAAATGTGCAGCAGGGAAACAGACCCCTCAGGCCAACTCGTTCTTGCCGACTAGATATCCTAAACTGATCAAGTCCAATTTGCCAGCATTTGGCCCATACTCCCCTAAGCTTTTCCTGTTCATATACCCATCTAAATACTCTTTAAATGTTGTAATTGTACCAGCCTCCAACACTTCCTCTGGCAGCTCATTCCATACACACACCACCCTCTGCATGAAAATGTTGCTCCTTCAGTCCCTTGTATATCTTCCCCCTCTGACATTAAACTTATGCCCTTTAGTTTTGGACTCCCCTTCCCTGGGGTAGAGACCTTGACTATATTTTCCCTCAGGCCCCAGGAAAAATAGCCCCAGCCTATTCAGCTTCTCCCTATAGCTCAAACCCGGCAACTCTGGCAATATCCTTGTGAATCTTTTCTGAACCCTTTCAAGTTTCACAACATCTTTCCAAAGCAGGGAGGCTAGAATTGAACACAATATTCCAAAAGTGGCCCCACCAATGTCCTGTGCAGCTGCAATATGACCTCCCAACTCCCAAACTCAGTGCGCTAACCAATTAAGGCAAGTGTACCAAATGGTTTTTAATGTCAGTGTGGAGCTGGAGGAACACAACAGGCCGGGCAGTGTCAGAGGAGCAGAAAAGCTGATGTTTTGAGTCAGGACCTTTCTTCAGAAATTGGGGGTGGTGGGTGTGGGGAGGCAACTCTGAAATAATTAGAAAGTGGAGGGGTGGGGCTGTGGAAGGCAGGTGGGATGGTGATAGCTGAGTGCAGATAGGCAGTGGGGACTGGTCAGCGACAAACGACATCACCTTCCAGTTTTGGACCACTTCAACTTCCCCTCCCACTCCCTGGATGACATGTCCATCCTGGGCCTTGTCCACTGTCACAATGACACCACCTGGAAACTGAAACAGCAGCACCTCATATTCTGTCTTGGGAATCTACAACCCAATGGTCTCAATGTGGACCTTACGAGTTTCAAAATCTCCCCACACGTGGCCTCATCCCATGACCAACCCTCCCTCTCATTCCCGCCTCCTTGACCTGACACAACCTGTCCGTTTTCTCTCCTACCTATCTGCTCCTCCCACCTCACTGACCAGTCCCCACCACTGCCTACCTGCACTCATTTATCACCATCTCACCTACCTTCCCCAGCTCCACCCTTCCTCTCTCTATTTATTCTGAGCTCCCTTCCACCTCGCCTATTTCTGAAAAAGGGTCCCGACACGAAACATCAACTTTCTTGCTCCTCTGATGTTGCCTGGCCTATTGTATTCCTCCAGCTCCACACTGTATTATCTGTGACTCTAGTATCTGCAGTACTTACTATCTCTGGTTTTTAATGTCAGATAAGTCAGAGTAAAATCGTAGGTTGAGTTTATGGATCCTGCAAAGAATGAAAAACAGGAGAGGTCCTTTGTGGGTCTGGGAGAGGGAGGCTCTGAGCTGGGGTGGGCTTGATTGTAGGGCCAGAAGATACTGGTGCATTGCTGAGAGCGTGTGCTTGAGGAGTTGCAGAGAAAACCGTTTTTGGAAGATCTGGATGTTTTGTACGTAGAGTTTGTTGCAGTCAGGGCCAAATTGAGATGGCCTGAATGTAGATTGCAGTCCATTTGGGATGATCCAGTTCCACAGGCAGGTACTGAGAAAGGCAATGTGGCTGTAGCACCTGGTTTGCTTCAGTATGTGGTCGAGCAGTTTCGGGGCTGAAAAGATTACCAGAGGGATGCAGTGGAAGAGTGATCCACTGAGATCTTTCAGGACGGAGGAGGATTACTTCTTCAAGGCAGGCATCCCTAGAAGAGGCTTTGCAGGGGGTTAAAACTCACTCGGAGATAGTAAGAACTGCCGATGCTGGAGTCTGAGATAACACAGTGTGGGGCTGGATGAACACAGCAGGTCAGGCAACATCAGAGGAGCAGGAAAGTTGATGTTTTGGGTCAGGACCCTTCTTCAGAAATTAGAAATCTGAAGTGCAAAAGGGGCTCGGGAGTCCTAGTTCAGCATACTCTTAAGATTAACTTGCAGATTGAGTTGATAGTTAGGAAGGCTGTTGAAGGGTCCCGACCCAAACCATCAGCTTTCCTGGTTCTCTGATGCTGCCTGGCCTGCTGTGTTCCTCCAGCTCTACACTCTGTTTTCTGACTCCAGCATCGACAGTTCTTACTCACTCCAAGTGTACCAAACGCCTTCTTCATTATCCTGTCTACCTGCAACTCCTTTATTAAATATAGTTTTACAGAACATTTCTATGCTATTAATGATGTCTATAACATGTTTCACTCCTACTGTAGTTTTCACCATTTCACAGCTTTTATTTTCTGTTTTTGCAGTATACTGTGGTTGTTTGTGAATGTAACTTCAGCTGAGAACTCACCTCAATGGGTTTCACCATGTTTTATAATTTGGATACCACACAATTACAGCAAATGACGAAGAAATCAAGAAATACATTGCACTAATTTAAATAATCAATGACCAATTACTGCAGTTGACCATGCCAGTTACCTGAAACAGCTCGCTACACTGCTTGTGAGCTGCAATTGCCTGAGGAATATTGCCTTGTTTCAGTGCCAATGTTTCCTTAAGGAAACAAGTCAATTGTTTGAGCACTTCTGATTTGCCACCTCCGAAAAGGAACAACGCACAAATGTTCCAACAGTGTGCAACAACTGTGCTCAGAAATGCCTCCTCATTCCTGAACCAAAGAACTGCCCAACTCCCATTGTTGAGGCCCTGTAGTATTATGACTGGTAATTTGGACCAGGTAAAGGAGAACTGCTAAAAGTGGGAAAGGATTCATAGCCTGAGTCAGCACCTACAGGAAATTGTGAGAAAACAGGAAATTATTCACTTCACTTGATAACTCATTAACATTATATTTTAAACTTTAAAGATACTGATGGACGAGAAAGGATTCATTTTCACATCACTGCAGAAATTAACACTTCACATTTTCCAAATGTTTCAGCATGCTTAGTTTAATCGTCAAATTTCTATATAGCAAGCTGTTTTACCTTCAATAATGACAGAACAAAACAACATACAGTGAGACCAGTGTTAATGAAAAACTACACAATCTTTTTATGGACAACTGAAGCTGGTAACTAATAAGTCTGTCTCCTGGCTTTTTTTAATAGAATTGAATTCAGTTAATATATCTCCAGAGTTTTCACATTCTGTCAATATTGATTATTTACCTCCTCTTGTGATACGATGACTCATATCTTACAATATGTTAGTGTAGCAGTGAAAAGTGTTTTCTGCAATGAAGATGTTGGCACTATCTTTTGGAATAACCCTGCTGTAAATACACAGATCTGTCAGTGTCTGTAATGAGCAAACATGAGATGAACATTTTGCATAAAAGGTGTTTTGCTCTGAGAGAAGGGTAGGGCTTTTACAAACCCATTTGAGGTCGGCTCCATGAAGAGTCTGTCAGCTTCAATGAAGTGACCTGTGAGTAGTTTTCCAGAGGAATGTTCTCCTTTCCGGATGCTCAATAGCCCACAAAGGGTTTGCTGTAGTTAATGGTTGTCTGTGCAAATTTGCCTCTGATGCTTCAGGGTTCCCCCAACTGCCTGATGGGACCTGCCTACCCAAGTATATTAAAGAAACATCTTGACTGGCCTTTCAAGAGCACTTCCATATATAGACTCCCTCTCCTTCTCCATTGCATGGGAGATGGAGCACAATGTGGGGGAGTGTGAGATCATGCACTTTGGTGGGAAGAATAGACACATGGACAATTTCCTAAATAGGGAAAAAAAAATCAGAAATCTGAAGTGCAAAGGGATTTGGGAGTCCTAGTCCAGGATTTTCTTGAGGTTAAGTTGGTAATTAGGAAGACAAATGCAATGTTGTCATTTATTTCAAAGGGGCTAGAATATAAATGTAGGAATGTACTTCTGAGGTTTTATAAGTGTCTGGTCAGACCACATTTTGAATATTGTGAACAATTTTGGGCCCCATATCTCAGGAAGGATGTACTGGAGTGAGTCCAGAGAAAGTTTACGAGAATGATCCCAGGAAGGAGAGGCTTAATATATGAGATATATTTGAGGACTCTGGGTCTATACTCGATGGAGTTTAGAAGGATGGGGGCAATCTAACTGAAATGTACAGAATACTGAAAGGCCTGGATGAAGTGGACATTGGGAAGATGCTTCCATTAGCAGGAGAGAATAGGGCTCGAGGGTACAACCTTAGAGTAAACGGAAGACTCTTTAGAATAGATTTGAGGAGAAGCTTCAACCAGTGAGTGGTGAATCAATGGAATTCATTGCCACAGAAGGATGTGGAGGCCAAATCATTGAGTGTATTTAAGTCAGAGATAGACAGGTTCTTGACTGTTAAGGGGATCAAAGGTTATGGGGAGAAGGTGGGAGAATGGAGTCAAGAAACTTATCAGCCACGATTGAATGGCAGAGCAGAATCGATGGGCTGAATGGCACAATTTCTGTTCCTATGTCTCATGGCCTTGTGGTATCAACTATTCGTGAAACTGCTGAACTGCCAGCGCATTATTGCAAGGGGTAGAGCTTCTCAAAGAGGCAGAGGCCATCCTTATTTGGATGGCAGGGGCCTGGCAGCGGCCTCATAATTGTTCATCACTATTAAAATCTCTTCAATGGCCCCTCTACTCATTGTTGTGGATAGGTCTCCGCCTTTGGGCCTGGTGGCAAAATTCACGGCATGCAGGCCAGGTCAGGGGAAAAGCTGCTTTTGTCTTCACAGATGTTGTATTTTAGATTTCTTGCATTTGTAGATTTTTAAAAAATGAATTAATTGTACAGTCTTTGAGAAGTTAGGATTTGCTTATCCAGTAACACAACAATAGTGCAAAGTTTATGCCACCAACAGAAACGTTTGAAAGCCATAGTTTCAAAGTGTATTCTCTGTTAGTCAAGCTTCAGAAATATTTTATTATAGCTAATTCTGTTTTTTATTACATCCATTGTGGTTGAGAGCCTTGTTGGAGATACTGCAATGGAAAAGGAAATAGATCCAAACAATTCACAAGTAACAGTCTAAATGAAAGTTATCGAATGATACAATTGTATTCAAAAACCTGGAGATAAGATTATATATTATACAACTCAATAAGCCCGACACCAATTCAAACTATTGTATAACTATGCATAAATAACATCCAGCAAATTTCACGTAAAAATCGTGATAAGATCTTGGCTGTGTACAAACTTTTGTCACCCCATATCCGTTCATTACATGAAAAGCCTAAGGAAACTGACATAAAGAAAGATTTGAAGATGATGACCTTCTTCTTCTTGCATCTTCGGGTGCCTGGTAGTTGAAATAACCCAGGACAAGCCAAAGTTCAAGCTCACATATTATAAATTGGTTGAATTCTGTTCAAAGTTGCCTCAGGTTTGTTCCCTAGTGTTGTTGAGAGAAACCAGTAAAACGGGCGGCAGATTCTCCCATTGTTTTATCAACTGTAATACAATGCTCAATTTATCTGCCCTGTGACAACACATTCTTGCACCACAAGTAGTATGGCTATTGCAGCTAGACAATAGAACACATTGAAAGATGTGTTCTTGCACATTTGCACAAAGAGTGTCTAAAAGCCCGAATCAGCATTGGCATTAAAATAAATATGAAGGTTTCAAAATATGGAAAGAAATGTGAAGGTTCCTGTACCACTGCCAAAATAGTAAATTATTACTACTCTTAAGTGGACAGAATGGGCACCTCATGAAATAATATCACCAATTTATGTTCCTTCTGTTCTGACACAGGAAAGGGACAAAAAATGTTGGCAGTGAACAACAAGGATTAAGCCATACTTTGACATAATGCATGAATAATATATTTAATTATCACCAGCTTATGTAAGACTGAAATCTAATATATTGCAGTATGCCATTCCCTGAATATTATCCATGCCCTCAGTGCATTCTAAATATAGGAATTGTAGGTTTTGAGTAACAGGCAGCAAGACAATTTTGCAATTAACCCAATTTGCATAGGCAAATCAGGTCTCATTATCGTAGCTCATTAATACATTAGTTTCATGATTACACCCTTCAGGTTCATAAAGGTAAAAAATATGGATTATGTGTTATTAATGGAGATGTGAAAGTGAGCATTGTCAATTCATCCGCCTTCTAACCTTTGCCTTTGTCCTGTTACACTAAGAGCATAAAATACACTAGACGTACATGATCCTACTATGCAGAATGATAATTTTATTTTTACTTCAAGAGCTAATCCTGTAACCTAAATAGACAGAATATAACAGTTAATGTAAAAAAGTGATGATAAGTTCCTGAAATGCATTTTTATTAAAAATGCTTTTCTCACAAAGACTCAGTGGCACATTTTCTTCCCACCCCAAGGATCCACCCATGAGACAGGCAAAGTTTCTGACCTTGATGTCACTTTTATTATTGTGGCAGATTTCCTACTTTCTGTAGAGAATTGACCTAAAGGGTCTTTTAGAATATCTTTAGCAGTCTTCCTTAGTTTAAAAAATATTTTATATTTCTGTGGCATTTGTAACATAGCAAACCATTTTCAAGTGCTTCACAGAAGAATAAGAAGACAAATATTTGCGCTAAAGGAGATATTTTCAAACTGAACTAGGTGGGGTTAAAGAATTATTCTCAAGCAGCAGAGGGCTGGGAGGGAATTCCAGAATTATGGATGTGTGACTGAAGACAAAGGAAATGAGATCTCGCGTAGCACAGAGCAACCAGCAAATGCAGTGATCGCTGAGGAAATCTGAGGAAAACTGTTATCATGAAATGTGTATAATCTTTTGGATCATCTTAACTTCAAATGGTCCTTCCTTCACTTGAGGCAATGCCAGATACCAGAGAGAAAAGCCTCTCCTGGAGCACTGCATTGTTCTTGTGAAATTAATGAAATTGTGTTTAATAATGCATTTTCAGCAGTTCAGGATGCTTGCATTTGTACACATTCACATAGTGAAGACCACTCAACACTTACAACAGAAATGTGGAAGGGTCTTAAAATAAGTGAGGTCTCAGCAAAGTACGTTCCTGACTTATTTACTCCTAGCACTCATTGTAATGCTGCAAAAATTATGATATAGACTGCCTGAAGTCCTGCCTTAATGCATAGCAGCATTATACAATGCCAAATGTTGTACATCACAAATGGACCAGTGCTACAGAAATGGGGATGCAAGTTGAATTGTGCACATCATGGAGGTCACAGCTGTGCTGCAATGAGGCAAAGGCAGGGAGTCACGGGAACCTAAAAGAATAAAGAATGCAGCAAACTAATCATCCTCAGGTCAATGTCACATGAGTGTCAGGAGGCCTTGAAGTTCATCCTTTGCAGGATGTGTGTTAACGATCATAAGGACTGTGTTTCTGTCAGAAAAAACATACGTTTTAACGAGTTAAAATAAACATTAAAACAAAAAAAAATCGTTTATTGCTAGAGAAAGGTCACCCGTTGCTTTAGTGAAAATGACATCATGCACAAGTGACAAAACACTTCTGCAATACAAACCGAGAAATGACTACTCCCCTATCATTTAACAAAATTCAGTGTCTTTAAATGACATATTTTAATGCGTTAATATGCAGCCGATTTTGGAAATATCACATAAACAATATTAATCATTCAGCACCAAGTCTTTTCTACATTGTAGTTTGGAGATGCAATTTACACCATATGCGTATTTGGCAAACAGGAAAAAGATTTTTCCTCCTTTCAAACGGATACATTTCATTCAATGTTTACGCTTAGCTAAAACAACCATGCTTTTGATGTCTTGCTATTTTTGGTCTACACAAGAAGGCACTATTGCTAGCCTATATCTCCCTAAAGAGAGGGTGAAACAGAGCCAAAAAATAGGCTTTTGATCATCGGTGCAAAAAGCTTTGGCGTGCAACAGTCGTCAAACATAATGGTTGGAAATATCTGCCGCTGCTGCTGTGCTGGGGGATTGCGTGGAAGTTTGACAGGAGTGGAGCCTTGTGTAAGTATGTGTCACATTGCTGCTGGGCTGCAGCTCCAGAGGCAAGTTGTGATTTCAGGTGACGTCAGTGTCAGGTCGTTTCCGGGGTGAGCTGTCAGGGTTTGTCAGGAGTGGAGTCAGCAGCAGCATTTGTAATCAGGATCAGCAGCAGGTAGACAGAGAGAGAGAGAGAGAGGAGAGCAGGCAGGCAAACCGAGCGAGAGCTTTGTTTAACTGCGCCACGCTGTCCTCGCAGGAGAAAGACGAGTGGAGCAGCAGCAGTACACACACAGACGCAACGTGCTCAGCACTTTCCACCTCCCTTCTCCTTCCTACCTCCCCCCCACCCCCCCTTTACACTTTTATATGAAGCTATAAAACCCAAACTCTGCCGTTCGACAGAAACTCTAAAAAGAAGTGGAATAGGATGAAAGCTGCGAGGAAAGGTAAGTGAAGTGTGACCTTGGTGCAGTGTGTTTGGCACATTGTCAAGGCGCTTGGCGTTCTGAACAATGGGAGAAGCTGGAGATTTCTGCTAGATCTGTGTGTGTGTGTGTGTGTGTGTGTGTGTGTCGTGTTTTATTTTGCTAGTTTATTTGGGATTTTTTTCTCTCTCCTTTAGACCGACTGTGAATCTGGTTGGGGGGGCGGTGGAATCCCGTTTGAATCTCTATTGTGTGTGTCTGTGGAAGGGGAAAAGACCCCATCTGTGTGAATGAGTGAGTGATTGAATGCGGAATGGTTCTCTAGATGCCTCGCTCGTTCGAACAAAAAAGGGGGCTAAAGCATGGCATCTTTCTTAACAGAGCTCACAGCCAGCTCCTTTTTTATTCCTGTCGCATCCAGCTCCCAAAACCTCTCTGTGCAGATGTATGGGCTTTTATTATTTATTTTTTTTAACCAACAAAACAGTTGTTGGGGGGCGGGGGGATGGTGTTGGAGGAATGGAGTTCATCAGAAACTGGGATTTCTTGACACGAGGTGAAATGGAGAAAGTTTTTGTGTGTGTGGCTTTCGTCTTCCCACCCCCCCCCCCCTTTCCCATCCTCACCATCACAAAAAAAAAGTTTATTTTAAGTTAGCGAACTACCTCTTGGGAATGTTCATCTGACAGATGGGCTTAGTTTGAACTGGGAATACCCTTCTTTGCAAGTTCCTCTTCCACTGCAACAAAAGGGACAGTGTTCAACCACTTGTCAATGGCGGCAAAGTTTGTTCATAAGTTTGTTCTCTGCTTTTCATTTAATTATTACGTGGATTTTGTTTTAAGAGGGGGGAAAGTGTTGTTTTGGAAACAATCTTTCAACAGGATGGTGGCGAGATGTTTGCTCTCTCCTGGAGTTAATTGAAGATTTCCCTTCTGGCAAAATAAAGGAGTGTGTGTTTCTTTTTAGTTTCAAAGAAAGAGAAACTTGTGGTGTAGTGGTGGGAGAGTGAGGGACTTCGTTCCTGTTCACTGCTTTGCCAGAAACTGCTGAACTTGATTTTCCCCTCCCCCCTTTTTAAATATGTTGGTGGTTTGGGGGGGGGGGGGGTAGGTAGTAATCTGCCCGAATGGCTTTGTATTACAGTTTGTGATGTGCCTAGTTACTAACACTGCACTGTTGGCGTTGCTTCTCTCTCTGCGTGTGTGTGTGTGTGTGTCTGTATGTCTGCAGTCTTCACCAGTAGCCAGAGGAGACCAGGGGACATAGCCATGTCAGACAGCGAGACGGGAGAAGACGATGGTAGCTTGCTTTCTGACATGGCTCATTCCAAGAAGAGGAAGCGGCATGTGATATTTTCTAAAGAGTCGGTGAAGATCCTGCGGGACTGGCTGTACGAACACCGACTGAACGCCTATCCATCAGAGCAAGAGAAGCTCAGCCTGTCTGGACAGGCGAATCTGACAGTATTGCAGGTAGGGGAATGTGCTCCCAGTGTTGTTTATGCTTTAGGGTTGTTTCAAGGGTATTCCGTCCCAATTGTACCCTTGTACCTTATTGTAGCTTGCCTTCCAAATCCCCCTTTTTTGTTCTCTCTCGTTTAACTCAAATTAGGTTGAGCAGTGGTCAGCCAGTTGTTTTGAATGTTTGGCTGAATTCCTAGCCTCAGCCTGTGTCATGGAGTAGTGTAATCATACGATTGATCTTGTGCATCTTCCCAGCATTCAGCTTTTAAAGCGATTGCTGTATTGAGGACGCTTGCGGCACATTGGTAGTGCCCCTACTTCTGGACCAAGAGGCCTTTGTTCAAATGCCATCTGCTCCAGAGGTGTGTGATAACATCTCTGAACAGGTTGATTACAGAATATCCTTAAAGATAGAGGACCTAGAAACAGGCTGTCAAGGATGGCGTGCCACAAGAGAGACACTAATGTATAAGGAGGTGGAAATCTTAAAAATAATGTAGCGCTAATGTACATGGAGAACTCTCTAAGGATTTTGCAGGCATGTTTAATATATGGCAAAACTCCAGTGATGACACTTAACAGATTTAAATCTGGTTTCACCTAATTTGCATATAGCTGATATAGGTTTGGTGTTATGTCGAGGAGTGATACGCTAAGAAGTTAGACTCTTGGTCAAATCATGCCTTTACAGTCTTTCATGGCCATGACATTCAAGCAGAGCAAATAGGAAATTGAAATGCATAGGGGGTTGGATTACTTGGCCTTCAAGAACCAGACTGTGAAGCTCAAGGGCAGCAGGCTAGATATCCATGCTATATGGTCCTGCGCTTTGAAGGACATATATGCAGAAGGGGTTATTGAAATGCTTCAGGTGATGTATTGTAAATGACAAATTTGGACCTTGCTTAGGAAAACTCCTTAAGGGGAATTGAGCATTTTTTTTGATGTTCTACATGTGTTAGTCTCACAGAGTGGGCAGTGCCATAAGTAGTGCAGTATTCTCAAATTTGTTTTGGGTTCACATGTAATGAGGGAGTATTGCACTTATAATTTTAATCTTTTGCAGGATTTTGCAGAACCTCAAGACACAGACCTTTTAGCCCCTAAAGTTCATGTTCTGGAACCCACTGCCCCCTCCTCTCCATTACCTACTCTGAACCTAACTTGTAGATATTGCTAACAGTCTCTTTTCTGACCCTACACATTTTAGTGATTTCTCATTTTGCTTGTGATAACTTTGTTCCCTCATCCGACTGAACATTAAGATGTTTTCTTGTATTAAAACTGCACTATAAATGTAGTTTATTTTTATTGTTGCTGTGGTAGCTTTTAAACATGGCTTGGCTTGGATTGTTGTTTATTCATGTTGAGTGTTTCCTAACACCAGTTTTCTTTTTAAAGAGAGGTATTGTAATATAGTTCTGGCTTAGTTCCAACTAGAGAATGCGACAGTGTTAGGGTATTTTGGGGACATACAGCTGATTATTGAAGCTGTTAGTAAAAGTGAAACCAACCAGTTCCTACATGGATCTCTGTTGCATAGCCTTAGTCTTTGTGATTTCTTGTAATCAATCTAAGCTTTTTTCTTTCATGTGGTCCTATTAACTTTACAGAGAGCTGTGACTGAGACTTAATGGACATTTTATTACAGACCAAAGCAGTAAAATAGATCTTTAAAGTGGTATGGAGGCATGTTTATAACCAATTTACTGAAAAGCATAGGATAAAAACAAATGCCTTGTACACTCATGATGTCTCTGACAGTCATTGTGCAACAGTGTGAACATTAAATGCCCACGTTGGTCTGGAACTTTGTTACGAAAGCCATTTCCTGTCGGTGTTTGTTGCCTGTGGTCTCCTCTTCCTAACTCCTTTGAGACAGATAAGCTCCTTTTGGTGTTGCTTATTGCAAGCTTTAACTGCTTGGGAAACTAATTTAGTTTATAAATGTAAAAGTGCATCTGAAACAATATTTTTTAAGTTTTTGGATATTTAGTTGCCTACCTGTTTGATATCATTTCACTAAGCGAAGACCTTGATAAGCATTACCACAATATCTAAATACATTTTAGACAAAAATAGAAATTGCTGGAAAAGCTCAGCAGGTCTGGCAGCAACTGTTGAGAAAAATCAGAGTTAATGTTTCGGGATGAGGAAGTTCTGAGGAAGGGTCACTCAACCCAAAACATTAACTCTGATTTCTCACTGCAGGTGCTGCCTGACCTACTGAGCTTTTCCAGCAATTTCTATTCTTGTCTTTGATTTACAGCATCTGCATAAGTTTTTTTAATTAAATATATTTTATTTGGGATTGGAAGGTGGATTCATCAGTGAGATTGAGTCCTTTTCTTTATTTTGAAGGATACAAAGCATCATTTAGAACTCATTAAAAACAGTGTGTTCCTGTGGAAGGGTAGCAGCAGAAACCAGCTATATCTAATTCCTGTATGTGCCCAAGATATGCAGATTCCAAGAGCCGTACTGAATGTGAATGAAGTATTTTTCCATGCTGTAATCGAAAGTTGACTTGAAGTAAATGAGTTGTGAACAGCAGATGTTGAGTTGGGATATCTAGTATTCCCTTGTAATTATGAAGAACTGAGCCTTCAAATGCAGGTTACATTCACACATGTCCTAATCACAAAAGGATTCATTTCCACCAAGCCCAACTTTCCATTTGGATAAACCTCAAAGATATGTAAACAAAAATGAGTGCATGGGTACTAAATGCCTGATAGATGTTTGATTTAAAAACAGTAGATTGCTGCATTTTATAGAGTTGCAAAGCAACAAAAGATTGACCTTTAAACAAGTGTATCAGTTTGCTGTTCATGATGATGCCACTTACACAATTGATGCTGTTGTGAGGGGAATCTGCTGCTGAATAAATGACATCTGTGTTCTGAATAATCTTGCATGAAATCATGACCTCGAAAGATGCAAAATAATAACTATCTGAAGTGACTTGTGTGGATAAAAATTATTTTTTAAAATCAAAATTGAGGGTCTGTTTTGTACCAGTCACAATGCAGACATCAGTTGCAAGTGTTTTAAGCATACTAGGGGAAAGAAAGGAGGAAGTGTACCAGCTGCTCCTTTGATTTTGATATCCTATCCTTTGCTGACCAGCAGGAGCTGGAAAGCTACAAATATTTGCTAAAACCACTGAAACTTGCCTTACTAATTAGGCCGAGGATGGTGTCCGCTTAGCCCACCTCAACACAAGCCAAGGCCTAAAGTGGACAGGTAAATTGAAATACGACTGTATCTGAGCAGTTTTTACATTTGTGTTCCAAGCTAACCTTGAGCCACATCTTAGGTTTGCTAGTTAGCTGTTTCAAAAGTAGTAATTATATTACCTAAATTAAATGTTGCAACATTGTTTAGTGCGCAGCACTGATGCATTTTTGGTAGCACCTAATATAAAAGGCAGCAGTGACACCTGCAAATCAACAAGTGTGGGCTCAAGCCCCTTCTAGAGTTTTCAGCGCATAATTTGGGCTGATACTTCTGTGCAGTATTGTGGGAGGACTTTTTAGAAGTGGCATCTTTCAGATTAGACAATAAGATGAGGTCACAACTGTATATTGCCTTGAACATAGCAGAGCATGGTTCGTGCTGACAATCAGAATTTTACATGTAATGAAATATTAGTACAGAGGTCAATTTTAAAAGGATTATAAAAATAAGCAGGAAAGTGGAGTGTTAAGGGACGGAATTCCAGAGTTTAGGACAAGGCAGCTGAAGGCTGCCAGTGTTGGAGTTGGGAATGTGCAAAAGGCTGGAACGGGAGGAGTGCAGAAGTTTGAGAGTTGTGGATTTGGAGAAAGTTACAAAGGTAGGGTTGAGGTGATGGAGGGATTTGATATCACTGACAAGGATTTCAAAATCCAAGTATTGTTGTTCTGAGAATTCGCATAAGTCATTGAGCTCAAGGATGACAAGTAAAACAAGACATGCTGTGGATTAAATGCAAGCAGCAGAAGTTTGTGAGTGCTCAAGTTCAAGGAGGTGAGAAGGTGCCCAGCAGAGTTTTGAAATAATCGTGTCAAGTTAATAAAGGCATACTGAGGGCTCCAGCGGCAGATAAGCTGGGGTGGTGGGTAGCTTTTGTTGCGGAAGCCTCAGTGACTGAACGGAGGGAAAGTTTATGATGGACCAGAAGTAACACCTGAAGTTGAGAGCAGGCCTGTTCGACCTCAAACAGTGGGCAGGGTGAGGAATAGAGGGAGGAGTTAAATTTGTCTATTTCAATCAATATAAATACGCAGTATTCAGTTGGTGGGAATTTCTGCTTGTCTCATGGTAGTCAGACAGGTAGCATGACAAAGCAGAGTGTAGTGCTTGAGAGGTGATAGTGAGGGAGAGCTAGGCTCAATCAGCATGTGAAATCTAACACCGTCACCAAGTGTAGAATGCAGATGAGATGTAGGAAAGGAATCAGAGTTCCCCCCTTCCCTGGGAGTCTTTGGTGGGATCAGCAACAATGCTTTTTTCTGGCTATTACTGTTGAAATAACAGTGGAACAGCCAAAGGCAGACCTGCTTAACTGAACAGTGAAGGAGAGGTGTTGGAACAGGCTAACATGATTGACCATAACAAAGGTTGTACATGGGTCAATAAGGATGAAGAGGGCTAGTTAATATACCTACTAGGATGCCATTTTGTTAAGCCACAATCACACCTGCCATTTTGGATCATGAACAGGGCATAAATTGCACCTTTTTAAAAAAAATCAAAGTGCCTTGTTCATTGTTGCCATGTTACTGAGTCACATGATCTCTTTGTACCAGCAGTAGTAGTAATTTACAGCTTAAGAGGCAAATCAATACAAATTTTGTTTCTTCCCTATTGTTTGTTAGTTTTGTAAATGCTAGTGCTGCTGCAAAATATTCACCATAGGGCTGTTCACCTTGCAAAGTTATAACACAGAATGTGACCAGTGGTCAAAAACGAGATAATTGAATGGGCAATAGTATTTGCATCTGAGACAAGTGCAAACATTGCACTTTGTGATTGAGCCTGTCCTCTGAGTACTTGGTTTAGAGGGCTTTCAGTTGGAAATCTAATATATAAATCAAGATGCAAAAGCAGATTTTAGAGTTGTTTGCCTGTATACCATATAACGGTGCAAGAAATATTTGGTTGTATGTTTTGACTTTTCTGTCTTGCTATAAGTAGCTTCAATAGGAATTCATCCTTTCCATGGATTTTTGAAGTCAGTGTCTAAGGGAGTGGAAAAAATGGTTGCGTTTGATTACTCTGTGCTGTTCTGGAGCTTTCTCTGTAAAACGGTGTAGAAACAAACAGTATATGTGCACACTGCAGCTCATGCATAAATATTTCAGAACACTTCTTGGCTGTCAGTGATAAAGTGTATACATGCCAGAAAGATTAGTGAAGATATGTAGACTTGGGGTTAAAATCAGATCAGTAATGATTTTATTGAATGGCAGAGCAGACTTGAAGGGCTGAGTGGCCTACTCTTGTTTCTTGTTCATATGCTAGGGCCTGAGTTTTGGCTCAGTGTACGGCTAGCATTAATCTTTGGGGTGCCGTGGTGGAAAAAAATCGTTTGGCTTCAGTAAGTCCAAACTAGCGATGGGCAAGAACAATAGACATTTCCAGCACTTTTATGAGGTATACAGGCAAACACAACTCTAAAATATGCTTTTGCATCTTTATTTATATATTAGATTTACAACTGAAAGCCCTCTAAACCGAATACCCAGAGGCAAGGCTCGATCATAAGGTGCAGTGTTTGCACTTGTCTTAGATGCAAATGCTATTGCCCATTCAATTATCTCATTTTTAACCACTGGTCACAATCTGTGTTGTAACTTTGCAAGTTTAACAGCCCCATGTGAATATTTTGTGAATATCTATTAGTGATTGCTATGTAGCAATCACATCTGGTAAGTGCATACTTAGGTTGTTGGGCTATGTCCTTGCCAATGCTGTCACCCCGTCCCATGATTGAGTTTGCATGTCAATACTATCCTCGGTTTTTATGTGAAGGCAAATCCATTTAATCAGTGTATGAGAGAACTGTAAACTCATAATAAACTCGTAAACTCATAATACATCATCCCATAAATTAATTATTATTCTTCACAGCTATGGAAATAACAATTTTTAGAGCAGTATAGATAAGTTAAAAGCAATGCATTAATCACCATATCTGGAGATGCAGAAATAAAACAAAGGGCTTGATGCTTGTGGACTTTCGATAGTCTCATTTTATTCTATCCTCTGTTGCCTGAAACTTAAGATACCTGCTTTGTCAATGAGAAGGAGAAACTGCAACTCCTCAGAGCTACTTTTCAAAGAAGCTTAGTTATAAAGTTTAAAAATAAGTGCAATTTCAAGATCTCTCAGTGGGGTGGCTGTTCTGTTGTCCAGATGGGCCTGTTCTTTTGACGTGTGTTGCTATGTGCAGTCTCACATACATACACACTGCAGCCTGCCATGCATCTGTGTCCCTCTGATAGATTACTTCAGACAAAATGTAGACTGCTGGGAAGTAGACGTCAGAGGTGAATCCACATCCTGTTTACCCCACAGTTTCTAAAATTCGTTCTTGCACAAATCCTGCTCTCAATGGACTATCCATTCCTGTTTTTGAATGTATTCGAAATGGAGAATCGAGTCACTACCTTGTTTAACAAAAGAAGGGTCATATCAGATGTCCTCTCAGCCATTTCAGCATCTGAAAGACGCAGCATAGTGCACATAACACTGGGGCTCTTCAAAAACAGCATTTCAGTTGTGGATTTCAGAGATCTTGTTGGATTCAGGCTGTGTCCAATTAGACTCACCTGAAAATCTTAAATTGACGCAGGTTCGCTCAGTCTCTCATCCTATATTTATGTGGCTGGAATCTGAAATTGATTCATGTTGTTTACAGTAATCATAAAGATGGCCCGAATATAAAGTATCATTGAAAAAGAACAAAAAGGAACATTTTCTTTTTGAAAGGAACTGCATCAACAAAAAAAACTTGTCTTAATCCAGGATAGCCTGCAGCACATTTTTTTTTTGAAAGCACTGATGAATTATCTTACTACAACAGAAATCTTGAAGTTTCATCCTATCCTTGCCCAAGGAATCACTCAAATCTTTGTCCCTGCGTGATTTGTGGGGGGAGGGGAGAATGATCACAAGACCATTAGATTTTCTTAATTATTGATTTAATTGCACTTTACTGTTGGCAGTAAAGATATTTTCTGGCATGATGGCTCTGTTTCCTTTGGGACCCCTGCTTCTATTTTTCAAAATGTAAAGAGGTCTACTGAGAAGCTTTGAGTAATTGCAAGAGATCCCCACACAAGCATAGAATGACTAATTTTGTGAACTGTACAATCCCACACACACCAAACAATTTAGATGTGTAAAAATAAATTGAAAATAGACGCTTTGCTACTCAAGCTTGTGTGACCCTAGACAGTAACTCGCAGGTTGTAGGGTAAGTCACAATCGAGTCCAGTCCTATCATGAGATAATCATTGGGAAGAGGAATCCTGGCCTTTTCATTTTTCCATCTCTAAATTCGCTGGCTGAGATCACTTAAAATAACATACATCATAGAATCATACAATGGTTCATTCTGTGATTCAACATCTGCACCAGTATTTTTATCCACAAGCAACCAAGTCCCACTCTACCTGTTTCATATACACTTGAAGCTAGGTTTGTCAAGCAAATATCTAAAGCACTTTTAAAGGACAGAAGCAGAAAAAAATGACAATGATCTACAATGGAAAGAACAACAAATTTATTAAACATCTCTAACATAATGTAATGTCCAAGGCACTTGAAATGAGGATCATAAAACAAAGTATGACACTGTTCAACATATGGCAATACTAGGTCAGATGACTGAAAGACTTGATCAAAGGGGTAGGTTTTAATAGGGGTTTTAAAGGAGGAAAACATGGTAGAGAGCTGGAGAGCAGTAATAAGGGAATTCCTTGGGGCTTATGTAGAGCAATTAAAATTGGGAGTGCAGAATTAAAGGAGGACACATATCTTGTAGGGTTCCGGATCTTGCTTCTCTCCTTAGAAACTGACCTGATGTATGTTTCCACTATTTTTGACCTTTTTGTTTTCTTAAAAGCAGCAGCAGTTGAATGTTGGACAAAAAATAACAGCAACTGCTGGGTATGCTTAATAGGTTGGATAATATTTGCTATGGGAACACAAGTCTACGTTTGTGTTTAGGAATTTTTTTGGTTTGTGTGGCTAGGTTGAGCATCTTGACTGCAGAAGAGACTGTTGAAAGTTTTGCGAGAACTGTTTTGTTTTAGGTAACAATAAAATCCTGCTTTAAAGTAGATAATTTTTAATTAATAATAGTAATCAACTGCTTTTGGGTAAGATGATTTGCAGCCATTTGCAAATAGTCAAGAGATGTCTGACAAATGGCAATTTTTAAAAAAGCGGTTTTTATATTGAGCGAAGTGCTATTATCAATGTCACTGAATCTAGCCCTAGCCAGTAGTCACAGAATTTTAAATATTAAAAAAATCACTTTTAAAATGACAATGAATTTGTTTAAAATTGGATCCAGCTGTCAGAGAGAATAAAAGAGTTAAGTGTTGGGAATCTGAGATTGTATCTTTAAAAATATAATGCTTTTCAGTTCAGTTTTGCAACCTTCGAAAAAATCTGAAGCAATATAAAGGCAGTTCCAGCATTTTGACCCAGTGACACCAGAATAACAATGATATTGTTCCAGGTCAGGATGGAGGGGAACTTGTAAGCAGTGGTGTTCTTTTTGCATTATCTGCCCCTGTACTTCTAGCTGGTAGAAGTTGTGGCTTTGTATGGCAGAGGAGTGTTGTTGAGTTACTGCAGATGGAACTTACTGCTGTTACTATGCGTTGGTGGTGAAGAAAATGAATGTTGCAGTTAGAGGATGGGGTGCCAAACAGGCGAAGACACTAGAGGGAGTGCAAAAAGATAGATTTACAGGGGTCCCCAATTTATAAATGCACATATTTACAAATGTAATCCCTTTATAAGGTGTAATTTTAAAGACCTGATATACGAACATTTTCTGAATTCATGAACAGCTCCTTTACAATACATTCTGACTTGGGAACAAATTGACTTTCAAACAGATTCCAGAACGGAATCCATTCTCAACCCAGGCATTATCTGTTCTGGTTTCAGGGATGAGGAATTTCAATTGCATGGCTGGATTGGAAAAGCTCAGTAGTTCTTCTCAGAGAAGGTTGAGAGGAGATTTGATAGAAGTTCAAAATCAGGACTAGGCGGGGGAAACTGTTTCCATTGGCAGAAGAGAACCAGAGGACACTGAAACAAAGTGTGGAGCTGGATGAACACAGCAGGCCAAGCAGCATCTTAGGAGCACAAAAGCTGACGTTTCGGGCCTAGACCTGTCATCAGAAAAAACTTTTTCTGATGAAGGGTCTAGGCCCAAAACGTCAGCTTTTGTGCTCCTAAGATGCTGCTTGGCCTGCTGTGTTCATCCAGCTCCACACTTTGTTATCTCAGATTCTCCAGCATCTGCAGTTCCCATTATCTCTGACACTGAATTAGTGTTTGCCCAAAGAACCAAAGGTGACTGTTTGAAAGGGTGGAAAAGGCAATTTAATTGTGGCTTTCAGAAGGAAATTGGATGAGCACTTGAACAAAAATTAGCTGCAGGGTGACGCTGAAAGGCCCAGGGAATGAGACTAGCTAGTTTAGTTTTGCAGAGAGCTGATGCAGGCTTGATGGGCCAAAACAGTCACTGCTTTGTGCTATAATCATTTGTATGAGTACGGAATCAACAAATTCTAGAAATACTTGATGAATTGTGTCGCGACATTACGCAAAGGAGAAGTAATATTTTTGGTGCGTAGCCATATAATCAGAACAAGAACATTTCTGGTGAACACCACCTAAAATATTATTGAATTGTAGAATGACACGGTGCAGAAAGAAACCATTTGACTTATTGTGCTTGTGGCAGTTCTGTGATTGAGCTATCCATCTGGTTCTACATCTCTGCTTTTCTCCCCCTTATTCCAGTTTTGTTTTGCCCCTTAGAAATATTTATCTAATTCTCTTGAATATATATCAGAATATAGTTTTCTTTCTTTGTAGGTGCTGCTTGACTTCTGTGTCTTTCTAGCATGTTCTGTTTTTATTTGTAAATATAAAGGCTGCTGGTATCCAGCTGCCAAACTCATGAAGGTTTCAAAGAAATTGAACACCTGCCGATCTCCCTCTCTTTTTTTTTGTCCAGTCAGCAGGCATTACCTTCTCACGTTTCCTTCCATTGTGAAATCAAAGGGTTTCGCGACGGGACATAGAAAGAATGTATATACTAATACCTGTCCATCATAACATACACGAAATCTGGAGTGTGTAGACTAACTTAGAAACAAAATCCCATATTTCCATCTTTTAATATTAACAACAAAGAGTGGTTTGTGTAATGGGTTAAATGGTAGACCTCTGGTTTCAAATCCAACACGGAATAAGGGAATGAAAGTCTCCTTGACCTGTTAATGATAATGACCGAGTTTGAAATGAGTTTTGGAAACAAAAATCATAGTCAAGAATTAAACTATCCCCAATTTGGTATCTGAATACAAAATCTTGCCCAAAACTGACAATCACAGGCTAAGGAAATGCAAAATGCTGCACTGATCCATCCTTCCCAAGTCCACAATTATCAATTGTGCCTTCCTCCATCTAGGCCTGAAACTGTGAAAATCCCTCCAATAACCACTTTATCGTTCTCCCCTTTTTTAAAACCTACATTGTTGATTAAACTTTTACATAGCTGTCCTAACAGCCCCACATGGGCCCAGTGTCAAGTATTTTCTGCATGGTTCTCTGAAGAACCATGAGGTGTTTGACAGCATTAAAAGCAACTTAATGTAGGAGGGTACATTGTTGGGGAGGAAGAGGAAGAGATTTATTCTGTGCTTTAAACATGTAAACCTGACCTCGAAGTATCTGATATCTGTGATAAAGTTATTGAAGTGATTGTAGCCTAGACATGGTTTTTGGAAGTTAAAGCAAGATGCTGCAGATACTGGAAATAAGAAATAAAAATGAAATGTGCTGGAAATACTTAGCAGTTCAGGCAATATCTATGGAAAGAGAAATAGTTAACTGTTTTGAGTTCAATCTGTCTTAAGCTGGGTTCACAAAACCTTACCTAGAATTAGAATGCCCAGCTTGACGTTGTAGGCCAATATCCAGAGGAAAGACAAAGATCTATAGCTGGTCAGTTGCAGGAATTGCTAGACGATTCTTCTTTTGAAGAAAATACCAACTGCCGCTATTCCTTTTAACTCTTTTTGTAAGGACACATACAAAATGTTAATCGATAAGATAAGGGCTTGAGTTGGGGATAACACATTAGCATGTGGGTGGAAAATGGGTTGATGGTGAGGATGCAGACAGTACACAGGACAGCAAACTGTTAGAAAGGCTAATGGAATGTTAACTATTACCGCCAGAGGATTTGATTTGATTTATTATTGTCACTTGTACCAAGATATAGTGAAAAGTGTTGTTTTCTGTGCTCTGTGGACAGATTATACCATATAAAGTGCATCAAGTAGCAGAACAGAGTGAAGAATACAGTGTTACAGTCACAGAGAAGGTGCAGAGAAAGAGATCAGCTTTAACATTTTTAGGCTTCCATTCAAAAGTCTGATAACAGTAGGGAAGGCGCTGTTCTTGAATCCATTCGTAGTGTGCTCAAACTTTTATTTCTTCTGCCTGATGGAAGAGGGTGAAAGAGATTATAATCAGGATGTGAGTGGTCTTCGATTATCTTGGTTGCTTTCCTGAGGCAGCGGGAAGTCGAGATGGAGTCAGTGGATGGGAGAGATAACAGCGTGGAGCTGGAGGAACACAGCAAGCCGGGCAGCATCAGAGAAGCAGGTCACCTTTCCTGCTCCTGTGCTGCCTGGCCCACTGTGTTCCTCCAGCTCCACATGGTTATTTCTGACTCCAGCAACTGCAGTTCTTACTGTCTCTGGATGGGAGGCTGGTTTATGATTTGGACTGAGCTGTGTTCATGACTCTAGTTTCTTGCAGCCTTGGGAAGAGCAGTTGCCGTACCATGCCGTGATGCACCCAGATAGGATGCTTTCTATGGTGCATCTATATTTGAGCACAGGAGTAGTGAAGTTTTACTTGAATTGTATAAGAGCTTGCTTAGATGGCACCTGCTGTACTGTAAGCAGTTTTGGTTTCCTTATTTCGTGAAAGATTTTATTGTCATAGGAGTGCAGTGAAGGTTCACGAGACTTGTTCACAAGACTATCCTATGAGGGGAAGTTGGGCAACTCGACCTGTGTTCTGTAGAGTTTTGAATACTGAGGGGTGATCTTGGTGAAACAGTCTCCAGGTCCTGAAGGCTAGAAGCTCTCAAGATGCTGAATGGTCATGATAGAGTAAATGCTGAGAGTTTGTTACCCCACTCAGAGAAACAAATGTGAGTTCTCTGTGTCAGAATAAGGGATTCAATATTGAAGATTGAGATGAGAACTTCACTCAAAATGTTGCAGACTTTTGGAATTCTCTGCACCAGGGGGTTGTGAGTGGTGCGTTTTTGAATATTTTGTAAGATTGGGGTAGAATGATTTTAGGTCTCGTGGGAAATCAAGTGATATGAGCAGTGGACAGAAAAATGTAGTTGAAACCCAAGATGAGCCACTTTCGTACTGACTAGTTGAACAGGCTCAACAAGGCACATGGCTTACTCCTGCTCCTATTTATTATGTTTTTATGGGAGTCCGCTCCGGTAATGTGAATGTCTCATTACAAGCCTTGTTTTAAAAGAAAACCTTTGTTTTAAGTGCAGGGGATTGGGGGTGGAGGGTTGTGAAGGTGGAAAAGTGAGACTTTATCTCTATTGAAGACATGTTTTTCTTTGTTTTCCTTTGGTGAATCTGTCTCACAGTAAAAAGAACTGTTTCAACAGCAGGAAGTGCTGTTTATTTCAAAAGCCAAGGCCCACTGAGTGCATAAATTCGGTGTTAAGTTTCTCTCCAGTTCCAGTGCCAAACATAATCAATACTGCTAATTGTGCCTCTGCTACTGGATTGAAAAATGAGAGACAGCTCCTACAAATTTGCAGGCAATGGATCAAAGTAAACATTTCAAAATTTCATGTTTGAAATAACAGTGAGGTGTGATGGACAGAATTCATATGTGCAGTAACATAATTTTTCTGCTCACCTGAAATCAAAATCGGTAATCAGTAAGCAGATGATTAAAGCTTCTCCTGTCTTTTTAAGTATGGTTTGGTAGATTTGGTTAATGTTTGGAGACATTGCTGTCTTAACAGTAAACACATGATGATAAATATCTGTGAGTGCCTGGAACTGAAGGTTAGCAAGGAAAAGGGTTTTCTGTGTGCTAAATCAAAGCAATGATCAAAGGCTGGATTTTTCCTTTTAAAGTTTATGATTGGCAGCTGAAGCAGGCATCCAGTTTTGGCCAGTAAACTGAAGTTACTTCTGCATTTCAGTTTAGATGCCAAGACCTGGTTTCTCCTGTCAAATTGGTTTTCTGTAGCCCAGCAGCAGACCTATCAGCCCAGTTTGGGTCTGTGAGTCTGCTATGGAAACAGATTTCACAGCATAAACATTGGAAAATGGCTCCCAGAATCAAAGTTAAAGGAACAATCTAAAAGCAATTTAACTGCATGCCCCTGCAGGCGAAGCTACCCTCCCCCACAGCCACTGTTATTTATCTTTGTATCCCCCTTTCGCATGCTTTACAAAAAAAGCTGTCTGGATTTCCAAGTTTCAAACAACATTTCAAGGGTACAATTTTATTTTGGTTTGGCTTCCAAATAGAAATGTTAGGTGCTCCGATATCCAATAAACAGACTTTCCTTCGTGGGGATCTCTAAAATGAAATTATAAACTACATATTTATGAAAGAAGGCTGAACAGTCAGACAAATGAAGCTCGAGGAAAAACAAGACTGGCATGCATTTAAACATAAATAAAGAAAATGTTTGCTTGTTAAGTGGCTTTAAAACGTTAAACTCTGTGAAGGAGTGCCTTCCAGTTTATAATTCAGTGTCTTGTATCTTTGAGGCGTAGTCTTGCATTCAGCTTTCGCTCATTTTGCCTTTTCTGTTTCTGCCTTAGATTCCTTACATCTGCCTCCTCTAGTCATTACCACCCTCCCCCACAACTAACTGAGTATGCTTTGTGCAACACATTAAGTTCCTCAGTGCACATTTGAAGGACCATAACGGCAATTCCTTCAGCACTGGTTTCAAGTTACACAACTTGATCAGTGTGTAGTATGCACCCATGCTGTCATGTGTTCTGGGATAGGCAAACTGCTTTCACATCAGTGCTTGTTTACAAAGGCTTTGTCTGGGCTACAACAAATAGGATTCGAGTAGTCTTGAGTTGCTATTTCACTGGTGTGCTCTCAATTTCTGCCCATTTTAAATAAAATCTTACAACTGCTTTGTAAGCGGAGCTTCCAAATCTCTCTGATCCCACATTAAAAAAATGCTGATTCAGAGCTGGTCTGATCAATTCCTTCAGCAAATAAAATTGCTGTGGCTGCTAAGAAGCTTCAAACAGCAGCAGTATTAAACCAGCAGGGAATACAAATTAGAAGGTTAAATGAGGGAATGGGAAATCAGGCTTGTGAAGAATGACTCCATCGCAGGCTTTGAAATACATTGAATTTTGATATTAGTGTTTTTTTAAAATGTATCACGGCCTCCAAACAATTCAGAATGTTAGGAAGACATGGTTCGTCTACATGGATCTGGACAAGTTTGTAAAATCAGAAGGGTGTGAGTAGTAAATATCCTCTGTTTCTCTGTGTGAGGCTTGGCTGAGGGAATGACGATTTTGGGTGGCTTAACTCTCAGTACGAAGACTGGTTTAAAAGCAAAATCCCAATTCTTTTTTATTATTAATTCATTGTTGGTGCAAGGCCACAGAATCTAGTGGCAGTATCTGAGGTTTCCAACTTGCTAGAGATCTTACAACATTGAAAAAAATCTTAACATTGAAACCCTCTCGCTGGGATGGCATTTCTGTTGTCTATGAATGCTTGTATTTTCTCCCAACAAAATCAATGTATTGAATAACTGCTTGCCCTTGCTTCCAAATTTAAGGTCTCCAACTGGTTCATCAATGCAAGGAGAAGACTTTTGCCAGACATGCTACGGAAGGATGGGAAAGACCCTCATCAATTCACTATTTCTCGCAAGAGCAAGTTCTCGGAATTAAATCCATCTCGAAGCGGAGGCAGACCAAACCTATTGGAGAGTTCTGCTTCCGCTGCCACCTCCACACTTTTGTCTGCATCATTTCGACCTTCCGTCATTTGCCATGCAACAACATCAATGGTTAAAGACATGCCTTTACTCCTCTGCCCAGACTCCGGCGATGACAGTAAGAAAACCACAAAACAGACTGACCAAGAGTTAGTTCGACCCCTGTTTAACACTGATAACCCCACTACTTTGACGTGCACAGATTCAAGCAGTCCTAATAATGGATTGTTCAACACACCACCTCCCACTCCACCAGAGCTCCACCAGGACTTCAGTGGATTTCAGCTGTTGGTGGATGTGGCACTCCAGCAGGCTGCTGAACTGGAATCTCAGAAACAGAATATTAAGATTTCATCTTAAACACGTGCATCAAGGAACGTGGTAAATATCAGTAGAAGTGTAGATATCTGAGGAACCTTTCAGTTGGTTCCAGTCTGTGAATGGGCAGTAGCATGTTACTTAAAATCTATTCTGGAGAAATGACTATCAGAATTCATTTCTTATGGCTGGAGAAATAGCTTGAAAAGTCTGTGTGCTTAAACTCAAGGTTACTCTCTCATGGCTGTCCAGTTGATTGTAGACCCCTTGAATTGAAGGGTTGCAATAATTATTTTTAGTAGTATTCTCAGAGGCTCCACTATAGCTTTGCACTCTGCAAACTGTAGATTATAGGACTACAAAATAGTTAGCATTAGCATTCTGTACTTTTGACTGCAAATATAAATGAGCTATAATCGTACTTCAAAAACTGAAGGTTACCTTAATTCGTTCAGGTTTTATGTCACTGACCAACATGTCAAGTTTAAAGATTTTTTTATGGTTGTTTTCCTTAAATGACGCTGCTTTCGTTGAAACATATATATTGAGTACAAAACAAAAGTGCAGTGTCAAGGTAACCCAAAGTAGTGTGGATGACCAGGATGGAAAATTGTCTTGCACGTTCTTTAATCCTCAACCTGTGCAAAGTGTCTGAATCATAAGATATTAGAATATTTTTTCATTTGTATATAATGGATCTTTACTACTGAGCTAAAGAATTGTAACTTTAAATTGTGGTTCTGTTAGAGGCAAACTGTAAGATAAAAGTGGAACTTCCTCTAATCACTACTCCATAGATTATGATTATAGCAATGTGACATTAGCTCGGAAGTATTCATTTGTAACTTGAGTACAGAACTATTAAAAAGGTAAACTAATTTCTATTTGTTAGTTCTATCTGTGAATGTAGCTATCTGATATTTTTTACATTTTTTTTAAATGTAGTACATTGTTAAAGGTGATGTGAAAATTCCTTTTTAAATGGTAGTGCTAAGATTTATCTGATGGTAGTCTGGGATTCACATAAGTTTTCAGATTCTATAACTTTCCAGATTCTATAACTTTCGTAGATGATGTTCAACCCAGTTACATGAAAAAAAATGTTGAGAAAATCATTTAGAAAATGGAGAACCAGTGATTTTAAGATGCAAGTAATACAAGCTGATTTTCCTATAACCCTTGCATATCAATGTAAGATTGAAGCAGAAACTGGCAACTTGAGCTGCCTTTCAAATGAACCATTCCTGCAAGCTGCATTTAGGCAAATTCGTGGAGATGTTTTCAGACCATTTAGTTTGATCCTGCAGCTGCTTCGTATATCAGCCCTTTATTGTAAATCATATATACATGGCCAAACTCTGTACCTGGGGTTTTACAAAGGGGTTTTACAAAAATGCTACTCATGTTGGAAGCTTTAAAAATTTGGTTCAGTGTTAATGCAAAAAGGGGCTTTGCAGATCATGTATATAAGTGAGATAAATGCAAATGTGCCTTATGATGGTGGTTTTTTTTTGTTACTATGAAGGGACCACCCAACTATTCAAGTCTTCAATTTCAATCTGTGCAATATTTAAAGGAGTTCTTACAACTCCATTCTCTGTCTTACAGGAACATTGATCACATCTGTGAATTTTTTTTAATACCACTCTAATAAAAATCTTGACGTTTGATAAATATGAGTTCTGTTATTATTTAACATTAAATTGGTAACAGAAGATTCAGTTTTTGATGTGTGGTTTAATTTCTTGACCTAACATCCACAAGATGTGCAAAGCAGAATTGAGCTCCTCGCCACGACTTCATTTTGGCCAAGTCACACCCTTTATCTCAGCAGCAAGCAGATGGTAATATTCCTGCAACAAAGCATTGCTGAACTGTACACGTTATACATGCTTCTCATCACCAAACTTAGTCAGTGAATTGATAGCAGGTTACTGATAGTAACAGTCATACTCAAACCAAGATGCTTTATTGCTGCATCCATATGTTGTGAGATTTTTAGGCTGCCTTCAGAATGCATTTGCAAGAAACTTTCTGGAAAGAACTTTTTTTTAAAATTGTGTCTCAAAGACATCATGTACATCATGGAAAGAAGACCCAAGACCCTTCAGTCCAATTCGTCCATGCTGACTAAGTTTCCTAAACTAAACCTATCCTATTTATGTACTGTCCAAATGTATTTCAAATGTTCTAACTCTGCTGTTTCCTCTGGCTGTCCATTCTACATACAAACCAGCCTCTATGTGGGGAAAAAGTTTCCCTCAGGTAGCTTGAAATTGAAAACTTGTTGAAAATACTCCGGTCTGTGAAGTGAGAAACAATGTTAACATTTCAAGTCCAGTGTGACTGTTTGAACTGCAGAAAAAAGAAAAGATAATGGATTTTATTCTGTTGAAAAGGCAGGGCTACGTAGAATAAAATTGAAGATAATTTCAAGGATTGACAGGTATCATACAATAAAAGACAGTGATTGGTAATGGTTGTAATGAAATAGAACATTGATCTCGATCAAAGTGTTCATTACAGAAGCAGTAACATTAAATCTAGATTCGGACTGGCACTTGGCAAAGAGAAAATAACCTGAGGATGAAATTCACCAGTTTAACATTGTTGAACTCAGAACTGAGTCCAGAAATTTCAGTGGCCCTTGCCATGGGTGAATCTTCAAAAGGTTTGGGCATTACCTGCAATGAAACCTGCAACCACAGTTTTCATTTTACTGGTGAGTAAATGCAAAGAAAAAATATGCACCATTTGAGTTGTACAGCTGAAAAACGTGTTGTCTTAAAACAAACCCAATATGAAAGACAGGGAGGAATTGATAAACACTGCTGGCATGAATCAGGTTTGCAGCATATCAGTTAGTTTTTAATTTCAATTGATTTGAAAGATTTCAGTGAGATTTTTAATCTAAAACCAAGTGAAAATCACTGTGATACACAGAGATTAAACTAAGCAAAACTCAGTAAAAGGAAGGTTTGGCACAGTGAAAAGCCAGCTGCTGAGTCATTACTAGTCCATTTTGCATTTGCTGGCCAAGGCCAACTTGACCCGATTTGTCATTTGTAAATAGTCAGGGGGACTTGGTTTGAGAGTTATATGTATGGCAGTATTGCCATAACAGTTTACTAAAATTTCCAATTGTAACGCAACCATAAATGAAGAGAATACAAACGAGGAGTGGGCTATTCGGCCCCATAAGTCTTTTTTTAAATAAAAAAGTTTCATTTCTATTTTAAAAGGGTGGACCCTGATTGTAAAATTTATTTTATTATTAAAATACACAAGCAGTTTGGCTCTGTACAGTCTTTGGCAACAAGCATTGGGGTTTGACTTTCTCAAGAGTTGCAATAAACCAAAAGGCATTTCTTAATTATGCAAGATACTGTTCACATGTAATTGAAGCACTGGGTGCAGAATCAGGAAACAGATCAGATCTGCGCCACATACAACAGCACTAACAGAATGTTACACTTGATGATCAGGTTTTTACAGTCAATGGAGAGGGAGCTGTGTGCCCATCTGCCCAGTTTCTGCCTCACTTTGGCAATATGCTTTTCCCAAGTTTTTGTGCATGCCCTGGCCCCTCAGAACCATATTCCCAGCACCTTCAGATAGTCTGTTCTGACGGTGAAGAGGGAGTAAGGATCTCTCAGCCCAGTTCCCAAAGAACATGGCCTCACTCTTGCCTCAATTTACCTTGGCTTCTGAGGCCAGTCAAACTGGTCACAGATGCACACTGACAGCAATCCAAGCAGAAAACAGCAGTTATCCATGCACAGGCAGGCTTTGACCTGCAGGCCTCCACTGCCTCCACCCCTCTCAGGCTCCCATTCTTCCTGATGGATTCAGCAAAAGGATCTACACAACATGCAAACAAGGCAGGAGTGAGTGGGCAGTCCTGCCTGACTCTGGATCTGATCAAAAAGCTTTCTGATTCCTGCCCATTGATTGAGACTGCACTAATGATGTCGCAGTCAGATCCAATTGTGGATTCCCTCAGCAAAGCTCATTTTGGTGACCATATCCCACGTGGAGGTGTTCGATATCTCAGCAAAGGCCTACTCCTGGTCCAGGCTGATGAGGCAGGCGTCCGCCCACCTGTCCTGCACATAGGTGATCGTATCCCTAAGGAGCACAAGGCTCTTAGAGATTGTCCTATCTGGTACAGCACAGGCTTGGTCAGGGTAAATCACTAATCTCAGAGCAGACCAGATCTGGTAGGTGATGACCTTAGACAGGATTTTGTAATTCAACATTCATCTGTAAAATTGGTGACCAATTTCTAATTTCCTCCCTTACCTTCTGCTTGTAGATGAGGGTGACGATACCTGCCAGGAGCATGCTGTCGTACATCTCCTGGTCCTGGGCAATCTAGTCCCATACAGCCAAATACAGCTCAGCTTAAGCCATGGGACTTTTATTCTTTTCGAAGGATTTGAGAGCCTTGATCCGCTCATCCAAAGATAATGGCTGGTCCAGCCTCTCCCACGTTTTGTCTTCTAACATCTCCAATGACACAGGATAGGAATGACAGGGAGGCCACACTACACTGTCTGTGGGCTTGTGTTGTACAGTCTGGCATAAAAGGATTTGCTAATCCTCAGTATGTTAGACTGAGATGACGTTACCAATCCACCTTCTCCCTTCAGGCTGATCACAGAGCTCTCCCCGTGCACCTTGCAGAAGAAAATTGTGTGCATGTCTCTTCCTGCTCCATGGTGTGAGCCCTGGATTGGAAAATTATCTTGGAGACCTTTGAGGCAAATGTGAGGCTTGTGGCTAATCACCTCCTGGAGATCCTCCTTGACACCAACCTCCATTGTCTGCAGCAGGAGCAGGATCTGCATGATTTTCTGGAGTTTGGACAGTTTTCTCCTCTATCTCTCTCTCTCACATCTTCTGACCTTTGAGGATCAAGAACCTCTTGACACTCCACTTGACTTCTTCCCACCAGTCTGCTGGAGAGTCAAAGCAAGGTTTCATAGTCCTCCAACCTGCGTTATCCCTTTTGAGCTCCTTGATGTGCCCGAGACCAACAATCTCTCATTCAGTTTCCATGCCGGCATGACCTGTAGATAGCAGCCAGCAGGAGGCAGTGGTCAAAGAAGAACACTGCCTTGATGTCAGTGGATCTGACCGAGAACGTTTGGGATGCAAACAGGAAATCTATCCGTGAGTTGATAGACCCGTCTGGCAGTGACCAGGTGTATCTACATTGCACTCCGTCTGCAGGGGTGAAGAAGACATCGTGCAGCTGACGTCTCTGGCTAGATTGACCAGCCTGGACATCACCAGCAGCGGTGGGAGCTGCTGCAGGATGACCAGCAGTCACTCTTTACCATGAGGGCGTGCACATTAATTAGTCTCAGGGGAGCATCTCTGTACTTGATGTCTGCTATGAGGACGTGCTGGCCCACCATCTCCTTAATCTTGGAGATGGTGACGTTGCCTCCATGCAGCAGAATACCCAGGCCGAAGGAATGCCAATCATTTCGCCCTTACCAGATCAAAGGCCCATGGCCCACAAGCTCGAGTATTTCCTGGAACTGCTGAGGTGCGGTATCCCACACTCCTGCAGAAACAGGAGATCCGCTTTGAAATTGGCCAGATAAGCCAACATGGAAACACATCACGTCCTATGTATGTTGATATTGCTGATTTAAAATCCCATTTAAGATTTATAGAATACCTTAATTTTTTAAACTGTAGATTTAAATGTAGATTTCCCTAAGAGGAAGCATCATCTGCACATATATGTTGCGAAGATTCTAATGTATCTTGTGTTTTAAACAAGTTGATGCCAACGTTTCTGAATCTATGATGATGACACACCACTTGTTATCTGTTACCACCCTCAATGGTACCCATTTATTCCAAATGGCTGCTTCTTGTTAGCCAGCCAGTCTTCTACTTATATGGGAACCTGTCAAATGCCTTTGGAGATTTACATACAGTGTATCCATTGTTTCCCCTTTTTCTCGGTGTTACCTTCTTAAAGGAACTCTAATAGATTGTTCACTCATGATCTCCTTTCAGAAAACCATGTTGACTCTCCATTTTACTTTGAACTTATACAAGTGCCTGCTAGAACGTATTTGTAGCTGCTAACATTCCCCTATCACAGATGTTAAGCTAATTGGCATGTAGTTACTTGCTTTCTGTCTCACTCGATTTTGTTTCGAATAAAGGAGTTAATTTCATGACCTTCCAGTCTAAAAGGATGGTCCCTGAATCAAGGGAGTTTTGGAAAATTAAAACCAATGGAACAACGTCGCACTAGCCAGTTTTAACAGCCGAAGATGAAGTCTATCAGGACCCGGTCACTGTCAGCCACTGGTCTTGAGAATTTACTCAGTACCATATCTCTGGTGATTGTGATTTTCCTGAGTTCCACCCTCCCTTCCATTTCCCGTTTTACAGCTATTTATGGCCTGTACTTATATCCTCTATATTGAAGCAGCATTCTGAAGAAGGGTCCCGACCCAAAACGTCAGCTTTCCTGGTCCTTTGATGCTGCTTGGCCTGCTGTGTTCCTCCAGCTCCACACTGTTATCTCAGACTCCAGCATCGGCAGTTCTTACTATCTCTTGCTGTAATGCTAAGCCTTTCAATAGTTTGGCAGCATTTACTCATTTTTTGTGAGAAAGCTTCAATGAAATAATCAATCAGTCTTTAATATTAAATCACATAAATATAACAATAAAGATGAAATTAGTGGTGGAAACACATTTTGTACATTAAACTTTCCATGTTAATAACTTGAATTTATTCATGATAGGATGTGGCTCAAGTCAGATTTGACAAATAAATTTTACACAATTTTGAAACCCCTTTTTTCTGACGTAAGAGATACCTCCTGCAATATGATCAGGTCTGTAACGTAGCTGTTATTCTGTTTCACTCATTTTTCAGTGCGAGGGCAAAGTTTTAATTTAATGCTCACAGAAGTAATGCTTGATTTTCAAAACCAAAAATTAAAACCAGTTCAGCATTTGTAATTGTATATACTCAATCAGGTTCTTTTACTGTCTTGTTAAGACATTAACAAATGTTTTAAAATAGTCTAAATGAAATCCTTTCAAAGGAGTGGTACAGTTGTTTAGAGATAAGAGATTAAAGTGGAACAACAAGTGTTACATGCTGCAATTTTATGCACATCAGGCTTTTATTATAATTTGATTATTTTGGTGTTATCATCTAATCTTCTTTTTGTCTTCTGTCTACCCTTCCAGCAGCTGAAATATGATTACATAGATTCCTGATGCAGCTGTCACTGAACTAATATGCATGTTCACTGGAGCAAGGGCTATACTCTTAGGTAGATTCAGGCTAAGCTAAAAATGATGTAATGGCAGCAGTTAGTGGCATTTAAGCTATCTGACAGACGCTTGTATTTTAAATCCCATAGCAGGAAGTAATGGCTGAGGCAACAAATTGCTTTTGCGAGTTTTAAAGTCAGGGTGTGTTGAAGGACAGGATTCCCAGTGGTCAACCATTAGTCTATAATGATTGCAGTTAAAGGAAAAATGCTGATTTTATTCCAAGTCTGCTAAGCTACTGAATAAGCAACAATTATAAAACCTCAATTTCACTGCAAATTTTTGATGATAAATTTGCAGGTGGATTTACAAATCAAAGAAGTTTTCCCTAACAAAACTCCTCTTTCCCAAAGCCAGAAAATGTGCCGGAGAAGGCATTTGGCAGCAATTCTAACATCTTCAACATAGTACTAATGTTCTTTCTTATAATGATATAAAGGGGGCAATTCATACAAATTATAATTTGTAAAGGCTGTTTTCTAAGTAATAAACACATTCTCTTGATTTATCTTTCTGCTACTTGGTTTGTACCTTTTACCATTATACTCTCAATAGGCTTGACCTCCATCTGGGTTTCAGATAGGACAGTTTAATTTACAACATAAATTTCCAAAAATGCAAATCAGGTATGAAAGAGCTTACTTTCCAATTGCAGATTGGGGTTACCTTCTGAAAGCATATTAGGAAACTGCAGGCAGATTTCCTATAACTTTCCACCCAGCAATTAAATGAACAGAAAATCATGGGGACTGTACACTTGGGAAAAATCAATCCATAAGTGTTCACTTTTCAACTCTATTCACTGAACTATCTTGAAATGGTTTTAAGAATCTTCAACGTGGCACATCACATGTTGATGCATTATGCATAAGTGGTACGACACTGGAATAATTTGAGTGTGAAGCTGCAAATACTGTACACAGCAACTGGAGCCAAATAATACTTTTCCCTGCTCCAATCTCATTGTGTCCCAATATTTTGCCCAGTTGTCTCATTTGAGGAACTGAGGAAGGAATAATGAAATATTTTGCCCATGTCGGATTATTTGACATGGTCAATGCATATAGGGTTACAATTCATTCCCACTGTTTGTGCAAAATACAAACAGTATACAGTGTAAACTGATTGATGTGCATGGATTGGTCACTGCTATTGGATGGGGATCCAAAGCAAGCACTTTGGATCCATAAATTATGTGGTTGACAGAAAAACTTGTATTTATACAGAAGCAAAATACTGCAGATGCTGGAAATCTGAAACAAACATACAAAGAAGGCTGGAGAAACTCAGTAGATCTGGCAGCATCTGAGGAAAGAGAAAAATAGAGTTAAAATATTGAGTCAGGTATGATTCTTCTTCAGAACTCCAAAATGTTAACTCTGTTTTTCTCTCTCTCCACAGATGCTGCCAGACCTGAATTTCTCCCGCCTTCTCTTGAGTTTGTTGCTTTTCTATAGCACTTTCAATATTGTAAAATGTTCCAACGAGGCTCATAGGATGAAAATTGAAACTGAGCCAAAGAAGGAGACATTTGGACAAGTGATCAAACATAAAGATCAGATCAGAGAAGTGGACAGGAAAACAGGTTTGCAGAGAGAATTTCTGAACTGTGGCCTTAGTCAACCAAAGGCCTGTGTGAAAATGGCGAGACAAAGGAAGTGTGACTTGCAACAGGGCCACACTTGAAAGAACAGAGTTCTCAGAATGTTGTAGGGCTGAAAGTGGTTAGAGAAATAGGGAGGTGCAAATTATGGAAGAGCACCAACATGAGAAGGAGAATTATGAAACAAAAGCATTGTTGGTCAGCACACACAAGTAGTAGGTGAACAGGACATGGTGTGAGTTAAGGTACAGGCAGCATTGTTCTAGATGATTCCAGTTTATGGAGGTTGGAAGATTGGTAAGCAATGAAGTAGTTGAGGCTGGAGGAAATAAAAGGACATTTATATGCAGATGGACAGAGGTCGATTGACAGTCAGTCAGTCAGTCAGTCAGTCAGTCAAGGATCCATGAAAGTAGAAAGCCTTTGAAGAAAAGCCCAAGTTCGATGGGTTAATTTTATACTGGGAATTGAACATGACAAGTTCTTTTTTTGCATTTCTGAGAAAATGAAATGAAATTTATAGTTATTATGAACTATGTACTTGTTCAGTATTGCTCCCTCTCCTATTTAATGTTCAATAAACATGGCTAGTAGTCTGTGTTATACGTGGTAATGTAATAGACTGGTTATTCTTTTACTTATAAAAAGTTTACTTACAAATACTTCTCTGTTCTACTCAGAGTCTTGCTACATTCAACTACATAGTGTGCTGATAATAGCACATTTTAGCGCACCCTTGATGTGAGCTGTATTATAAGAATGGCGAGCAGTGTTGAAAGCAAGCCAGCATACGTTATAAAACCCAACAATATAGCAGAAGCTTAGTCAAATACAGTAAAGAATGACAAGCTGGCGAACTGTACAGGTGGAGGTTTACCTCTTATTTCTAAAATTTGTTAGCAAGGAAAAGCACTGAATATCCTCACTAACCATCAGCTTTTTAGCTTTATTTCATTCACTGGGATTTTCTTGGCAAGGGCCAAAATCCAAGCCACTGGTTAACAAACTTAGTTTTAGACCTAGACACAATTAATACCTGGACTTTTTAATTTCCCATCAAAAAAGACATGATGTTAGGTGTCAATGCTAGTTTTAACAATTTATCAACAACCATTTCTGTGTCTGTTAGATCTACAATAAATGCTATGCCCACATTAGAAGATACGTAAAAAAGCAGAAATTATTGGAGACACAGCAGAATTAACATTGAGTCCAGTAACAAAGGGTCACTGGACTTGAAACATTAACTTTGCTTTCCCACCACAGATGCTGCCAAAACCTGAGTTTCACCAGCATTTTCTGTTTCTGTTTCATATCTCCAGCATCCACAGTTCTTTGTTTTATATTAGAAAATACGTTGTGAGAATCATATCCCTGCTAATTGTACAAATGAATGGAGATTCCTTCTCTATGCACAGAATGATCACAGCAAATATCAGATAAAATCAGGATCATTCCAATGACCCTTTGGGATCTTTCTCTTTTGATACTCCTCTGATGGCATGAACTACTAACAAAATTAAAGGCCCATAGGCAGATTATTAGTTTGTGCCCATTGAATACCATAATAAGACTTGTCAAGGGCACCAGCAATGAAAAACAAATACAGCTCAAATATAATTTGAGATAACAAGGTGTAGAGCTGGATAAACACAGTAGGCCAAGCAGCATCAAAGGAGCAGGAAAGCTGACGTTTCGGGTGTAGACCCTTCTTCAGAAAGTATCAAATATAATTTGTTTTTTTAAAAAAAAAATCTTTAATTGTAAATTCAGTCCCAATACATTTTACTAATGCTGACAATTCTGCTTAAAAAAATGTAGTTATGTTTTAGTACCAGATGCACATTGGAGTCCAGTAAAATGCCAAACTGTACTGAAAAACTCATTATAATGGCTTGAAATATTGTACGAGAAGCCAAGTAACAATCAGGAAGCATAAATGTGATAGCAAGCAGGACCACACAGCATACTTTGCTGAACATCTCTACATTGATTTTGCACGTCATAAAAAGGATACTTTTGTTCACAATTTTAATTTAAAGTTATTTAAAGATACGACAGTGAATAATGTGACAACTAAAAGTGACTAAGATGTGCCAATACATTCTATACGATTGAAATGGCAGACAATATCAATGAGCGGATACCAGCTGTTCATTCAAAATTCATACATAAAGTAGTTTAAAATATGTAAACATATTTACCTAAACATGCGAAATAATTCATTTGGGAATGAAACTGTTTGCCAGTTTAGGCATTCAACATTAATCATTTTAGGTTAGCGGCCCAATTTTGCAATATCACTTCCAGTGGATGTCTGTTTTAGTTAAAAATGTATAATAGGAAGGCAAAGCACATGACCAGAACAGCATTCTGTATCACTACCCTTCCAATAAAACATATCTTCTTGTGCCCTTTTTGTGTCCAATCACATGTAATATTCCAAGAATGCAGCAAACATATTTTACTGAGTCGTTTTTCATCAGCAGTGCAAGCACAGAAACTGGGACTTTGGAAATCATCAGTATTACAAGCGTCTCAGTAATAAATCAGTTCAGCTTCAAATGTGCTTTTATTGAGGACTACTTGTAAGATGGATGCCTCCAATTGGGACCTCATGATGGAGGTCACATGACTTCAGCAGGCCAGGAATCATATTACCATATTTTACATTTCTGCCCCAGAAATCCCCCTTTAATTTAAAAGTAACTTTGAATTTTCATTTACATTGAGTTACCTGCTATGCACACAACTGTTCTCATGCATAAGCAGTTTGTTATTCTCGTCAGTTCCTGGATAGGCATTGCATGTAATTTTTAAATTGTGCCAGTCGCTTAATAGCACGCTGTGTCATAATTAGCTATTCATCTGAGTGAAATACTTTCCCTGGGGAAGCATCATTCCTGTGCGACTTGTTGTTGCTGTGGTACCTGTTATTTTCATTTCCATTATTGGGTTGACCTGTGGTTCTCAGAGTATGAGGGATGTCTGTGGACTGTACTGACATTGAGTTCATATCATCATGAGTGGCTACCTGCAACGAACGGACAGCTTCTCCAGCTGTGACAACGTGCCAGTATATCTGATTCATTTCATTGCGTACAAGTGAGGTAATGACTGATCTACACAGGTCTCAAGTTACCACTTAGGCTGGCTTTTGCTGAGAGATCGCTGAAGGTTTGTAACCAAACTGACACTCCAGCGCTCAATTCTGCCAAACAATGGTTTGGCAGTTTTGTCAAAGTAAAATTTGGCTTTCTGCAATTTCACTTTGATTTTGTTATTACTTCCAGCTTCAGTAGTTATTCCTTACTGTTGGAAAAATAGTCTTTGTATTAGACTACTTTCCATGCTTTCATTTGGTTTGTTTCTCCACTCAAGGAATGCCTTATGTATATCTGTGCTGGATTTCTTTAGGCTTCAGCCTTTGCATTTGACTGGTGATCATCTGGAGATGATGTGTCATATTGAATTTCCCAATCCTTTATGAAGCAGCATTCATAAATAAAAGGCCATTGTCACTCACCTCAATATCTGGAATGCCATTTTGGCTAAGTGTTCTTTCCGGCATCTGACAATCTCATTGGTAGTCATCGAAGTAGGCTAGTCTATCTCCTCACAGTAGGCTGCAGTGACAATATAATCAGTTCCTGAGAGACAGAAAGAAATCCTAGTTTCATTTATGATCTCTCTGGGGTGGCACGGCATAGCTGGCTCTTCCACTTGCTTAGTTTTGGTACTCATTATAAGTACTGCACCAGCTGATGTGGTCCTTGATTTCATTGCTTATATTTGGCCAGTAGAGTACTTCCTTGACCTTCCTGAAAATTGAGAATTCGTTGGTGGCTTGCAAGGATGTGTTTTAGCATCTCTTCTCTCACTGTTCTGAGACAGTTCTCTATTTGCTTTATATAAAAAGCCACGAAGGGTTATCTATTCATCTCTCTTTGTCCAGAAGAGTGTCCTTAACGCTAACAGGCCAGCTTATTCTTGAATCTGTATGTTGCATCTTGTTGGATGGTTTGCTTTGATTTGCACTTGTCTGTTAGATTCAATGCCCCTGCTGGGTTCATTATTTTCATTATACATCAAGAAGCTGATTCATGTTGGATCTGGAGGATTTCACACTGTCATACCATCCTCTACTATCCTCATAAGGAGTACTGCTCCCAGCAGCACGTCAGTGATGTACATCTATTTCCCTTGCTTGTCTGTCACTTCCAGATGATGTCTGACCAGAGTAACATTCCTTGCAGATGCTTTGCAGCAGATGGTGGCTGCATGAGGAAAATGCTTTAAAGTGGTTGCGATGATTGTCACTTTATCACTACCAAGTAGGCACAGATGAAAAAGTTCACGAGCAAAGACAAGGGCTAGGCCCTCTTTCATGAACTGAATGCAGTATTGTTTCATTTGTGAGATCGTCCTGAATGTAAATACAACTGGTTGCCCTTACTACTTTCATGTTCCTTCAAGAAGTAGTAACACAAACTGATGTCACTCAGGAGGGTGATTTTATCATTTGCGTTGTAGTATTTCAGCAACATCCATTGTCATGACTAGTCAGTTGATATCAGAGGACACTGCTTCTTGTTCTGTGCCCGAATACGTACTGCACATCCTTGGTGGTGGGTTGGTGTAATGGTTCACACACTGACAACATATTGGGTGAGAATTTTGCTCAACAGTTGACGAGTCAAACAAATTATTACAATGCTTTCACATCATTGCTACAGCTCTGAACTGACAAAGACCTTTTGCTGTCTGTGCATGACATATACTCTTGACCTCAGGTACCTCTAACTTTTTTTGTTCAGGTTCTAGTCAAGTGGTTTCACTAAATATTGATTGTGGTCAACAATGGCTTCTCCTGTTTCTCTCTACATCGACAAACTAGCAGATCATCCACTATATCTTTTCTGATAAAATCAGAAACTGAATTTAATGCTTCTCTAAATATGTGGAAAAGCCAAATAATAGGTGCCACCATCTGTATCTCCCAAATGGCATCTAAAATGTTAAAAGCTGCTGTTTTCATTGAGCGTCACTTGCCACTAACCAGCCTTTGCTTTCAAAGGTGTGAGACTTTTTTTTTCATTGCAAGGCAAAATTCTTACATGTTCAGCATAGGATTACAGAGTTTTATTTAGAGCCTTTCAGACAATGTATATTTTTAGCTTTCCAGGCTATTTCACTGCTACCATTCTGCTAATCCATCCTGTAGGAGTTTCTTGATTACTCCCTTCTTTTCCAGCTCTTCAAACTTATCTTTCAGTCTGGCCTTGAGGGCAGCTGGAACTTTTCTTGACAAATGCTGAACTGATCTTACTCTCCAGCAGGACTTCCTAAACCTGGAAACACATTGTACTCCTTCAGGATCTGTTCCAGCTAACGGTTTAATGTATTGTTACTCTCAGAACAGGATCGCCAATGCCAAAATAGAACTTTGTCTTTAATTAGATCGTCCTTTAGTTGATCAAATTCCTGGGATTCTACGAGTTGTCTTAATGCAGTCACATATTGCTCAACTGATTCCCTTCTACTTTGGGCCTAACACTGAACATGTACCATTCATAAAATATATTCACTGGGGGTTCAAAGCATGCATGCAAGGTTTTCAAAATTTTGGCAAGTCTCATTTTACTGGTCTTCAGAGTCTTAGAGTGGAACACACTTTGAAACACTTGCCGCCCTGCCGCAACAATAATAAACGTATAGCTACTCGTGGTTGCAATGTTAATTCAGTTGTATTTCATATCGCCTTACATTTTGAAGACACTAGGAGAAGCAAAGTTGCAGCCATTGTGTTAGTGCACCCAACGTTTCAACTATGGTTTGTTTCTGTTTCTCTTTCAGTGGTTTTTAGTAGCTTTTACAGACATTCCTACCTCTGTCTTTTAGGAGCTGTCCCTGTACACAGTTCTTCAACACTCTCACAACTCCATACTGACACCATACTACAAGTTCAAACAGTCTGGTTTCTACGGTGTCTTCACTGAACTGGCTGTGAGATAGATGCCTCTAGTCAGTAGCTCATGAATGAGGTCATATGACGACAGCAAGCCAGAAGGCACAATAGTACTGCAATATAGACCAATATAACTGCAAAAGCAAAACGGGACTTGGGAAACTAATCCCATATGCCTCTACTGACTCAGCAATAGGATTTTCACATATTAATTATAATAATAAAGTATGAGAGGGATAATCATAATAAATCTTAAACCATCAGGGTCCAATTGTGAATGTAAATGAGAGGAGTGTTCCGGAGAGTAGTGTACCAAAGATTTTTTTTCTGGCAAAGAAGGGCAGGCAAAGCATACCTTTTAATCTTTCTGTACCTCTGACTTCAAATTAAAATTTGAGAGCATTTTCACTTTTGCAATTGTTGCAGTCTCTATTTTTCTTTTGTGATAAACACTATTGTACCCAATGGATTTACTCAAAAGCGAAAATCAAGTATATCCAACACTTTCCTATTTGAAGCCATACTGTGACTCCTGCAGCTTTCACTTTTGAATATAGCAAAATACATATTACTGATCCATAGTTCATTCCTTAACCCCAGAACCAAATTCTCTTCACTGTAAGCTTCTCCTGACTCTTAGGGTTTTAATGTTATCATTGTTCTTCTGATCTCAGAATGATGTAGCACAAAAGGTCATTCCAATTGTTCTCTAATTGCATGATTTGGCTAATTCTACTCCCCTTTCTGACCCCCAGAGCCCTGCAAATATTTTTCACTCCGGTTTTATCCAATTTAATTTTCAAAGTTACTACTAAGTCTGCTTCCATCACTCTCTCAGGCTGTGAATTCTAGATCACATTTCCATTAAAAAAAATTGGCTGATGTTGTCTTTGGCTCTTCTCCTAATCAATCACCTTAAATCTATTTTTTTCTTGTTTTTGACTCTTCCAGCACTGGAAATGGTTTCTCTTTATTACTCTTAAAAAACCTTCAAATAAACATTTTCATTAAATCAGATTTTTTATTCACTTGTGGGATATGGACGTTGTTACCATTTATTGCATGTCCGTAGTTGCCCTTATGAAGGTTGTACTGAGCTGTCTTCTTGAACTGCTACAGTCTACGTGGTGCAGGTAGACCCACAATGGCATTAGGGATGGTACACAGGACATTAACCCAGTGATACTGGAATATTTCCAAGTCAGGGAGCTGAGTGGCTTGGAGGGGAATTTGCAGGTGGTGGTGTTCCTATGTGTCTGCTGCCTTTGTCATCCTAGATGGAACTTATCATGGCTTTGAAAGATTAATGGTGAATTTCTGTAGTGCATCTTGTAGATAGTACACAATCCGACTACTGAGCACTGGTGGAGAATGACTGAACATTTGTGGATGCGGTGCCAATAAAGCAGGTTGCAGAAACATGGGCACATGAATAGGCCATTCAGCCCTTGAGCTTGCAACAACATTCTAGATGAAAAGTCACCTGCCTCAATTTTGTTTTACCACAGTATTCCCATGATCCACTGGATGCCATTTACACTGTAACTAGAAATCGCTGGACATTTGTCTTGAAGCTCGTCAGTGCTTCCACAGATTTAAAGGGCAGAGAATTGAGGACTCACCTCTTTCCGGGTGAAAAGTTTCTTTCTCATCTCAATCATAAACAGCTTGCTCCTTGTTCTGAGACTGTATCCCTTGGTTTTAGGACTTGCCACCCCTCCATCCAGGGAAACGTGTTCTGCACTCATAAAAGGTAGCTATTTTTTACTCTGTCTCTGGTCTTGATCTCCTTTCCAATGTGCCAATACCTGATTACAATGCTGCAGCTGAGGGCTATCCATGACCTATGGCAGTTTAGAATAACCTGCTTATTTTTGTACTTTCTGATTACTTTACACATTAACACCCTTTTCGTATCTACATTCTCCAATCTTTCTGTTCATGTTTCACCTTTAAAATTATACAATTTAGTTTACGTATCTCTACCCATTTTCAAACCGAAACATATCACTTCGCACTTCTCTGCAGCACATTTCACAGACTATGTGATACCTTTCTTCACTTATTCTGTCTAAACTCTAAATGCACGATACCATCTGTTCCACTTGCAACAATTCCCAAGATTTTAAAGCAACACTTAAGATTAATTTCTATTTTCAATTCACTCTTCCTTGAATATTAAGAAAAACTACTAGCTCTCATGACGTGATAGTCTACATACTTCAATATTTTATGACTTTCATAACTATTCTTTCCACTTTTATCACATTCAAGTAACCGCTTGCAGCTTTGTTTCTGTTAAGAACACCACTTTCAATTTAAAACTCCCTTTACTCTGCCGCAGACTCAATACAGCAAATTAAACAACATGTTTTACTTTTCATAATTACTGCCAAACAAGGAACAGTTTATGTTGTGCATTCCTGGAAAATGCAATCTGTACTGATATCATCCAAGCTCATTTCTGATACGACCCATCTATCCAGAGAGAGGAGGCTCTACTCCCCATTGATCAGGTTAGATTTGAGTTTGAGACTAGGTGAAAGGATAGAGTATTGATAAGGGTAGACAATGTATCGGATCTCAAGAGGAAAAGTATAGCCATTTAATGTTGTTGTTACAGCCCATCATAAGTTGAGTCCTGTTTGTTATTTATTACACATGAACTGCAATCACAGGTACCAACATATGCATTTACCGCAAACACCTCATCTTATTCAACAAACAAGGATATCAACGCAACCAACATTAACGACCCTCTGCTGTTACAAAGATCAATACATTGTTATTCTGTATGATAGAATCATAGAACCCCTGTAAGCAGACCATTCAGTCCACTGAGTCAACACTGTCCCACCAAAGAGCATCCCAACCAGTCCCACTGCCCCACCCTATAATCCCAAACAGGCATGGGGGAATGTTTGTGTGGAGTTTGCAGTAACCCAGATCAAACCTGTTGCTGAATATTGAATTTTAAAGGTTCACGACACAATTTTTGACATATATATAAAAAACACACACACACAAATTAACCTGTGTGTCTTCATGCGTTAGACATTGTACATACATGAGTATTAATTTGATTGGCTTACATTGCACTTCAGAAACTAACTGCTTTTAAGAGGACAAGAAAACTGAAATGTAAGAATACGTTCTGCTCATTCTTGTTTTTTTTTGTCATTAAATAATCTAAGTGGAAAGATGGTACGGATGGTATCAAGTGAGCCATTCAGTGAAGTCTTCTCACAAAAATCGATACAACTCCAAACCCAATATCGTATATACTTCTAGTGATAATGGGAACTGCAGATGCTGGAGAATCCAAGATAATAAAATGTGAGGCTGGATGAACACAGTAGGCCCAGCAGCATCTCAGGAGCACAAAAGTTAACGTTTCGGGCCTAGACCCTTCTTCTCTGATTAAGGGTCTAGGACCAAAACGTCAGCTTTTGTGCTCCTGAGATGCTGCTGGGCCTGCGGTGTTCATCCAACCTCACATTTTATCATCATATACTTCTAACATTGTTAGCAAACTTGACAACTGTTTCTCGAGCCCTGTTGGGTGCACTCTTCCAAAAGCAAATAAAGAACCACCTTTAGAAAATATGACTCAGTTTCAAAACAAAAAATACAACTCAAGCTCTCGATTCCATGTTGAGTAGCAGCTAAACGCGCCCTGCCATCAGCAACACGGATAATTAAGAACAAATATCAGTTAAAAACATTCTAACATAATTTTACACTAGCTTCCTCCCCTTTAGCCCACATATTCAAAGCAATCTTGTCGCAATGTGGTTCTACCTGAAGCTGAGGCTAAATGCGAAAAAAAATCACTGTTCACGCAGTGTTTGTGGTCGTGTATTCATAAAGACTGTACCTCTCCTACCAGTTCCAGCAGACCGATTTACTCGGACTTTGAAACACTGGGAAGTACTAAGCCACAGCCAACTTTGAGGCAAAAATACACAGGGTGCAGAGGCTTGTTCCATACCTTAGGACCTTCATTTCCCCCCGCTCCGAATGTAACTAAATGCAACAAATACACCTTATTAACGGCCAAGTACGCATTTCTTGGATCTAAGACCCAAGGCACAACTGTTTTGAATGGACATTATAGACTGCAACAGCATAGCGCAGACGACTTTGTACGAATCTGATTAGTACAGTATTATGACCTTCAAACTTGAAACCATAATTGCAATTTTCCCCATTTTATGTGTTTATTTAAAAATCTAACGTCCAATTGTTTGCTGACTTTTAACGGTCGGTTAGCCACGGTAACAATAACTGAATCGTCCTCTTTCAACTGCAGAAATCGAACATCGACACAGGTACGCAGACATGCTCTCTCCTCCACGTTCACATAACCGCGCTTTTCTAAATCCAAGAAACAAAACATATACATTTACATATCTCAAGCGTTTAATCAGTTAAAACTGCAGCATGGAAACAGAATAATAACTCTGCATAGATCCCTCATTTTTAAGACGAGGACAACAATCCCGGTTGGACACGGTGTCTGAAATTCAAACAATCTCCAAATCATTGCTAAGACGCTTAAGAGGAGTAGCGCTATCATGCGCATTCAACCCGCCTTTTTTTCCCCTTTGAAGGTTTTCATTATAAGTTATAGAGGAAATGCCGGCTTGCCAGTCAAGAATCGCCCCCTCGAGACATGTCAGTTCGCTTTTCAAATGGCGGATGAAAATGACTAGGATGATGGGCAGATTGTACAGACCAATAACGATAGTCTAAAACGGAACATCAGCCAATAAAAATTCCACCCAACCAGAATTGGAACTCTTCAAAATAATCTAAACCCGAATGGGAAGTGAGTGGTAAATCAAATCCAGAGCTCAAATAAAATGAAACATACTGCAGATCTTTCAGTACTGCACGTTTGCATGAATTTTGTCGATCAAAGCATAAGCAAATGACCTAATCCATACTAAGAACTGTCGGCTAGGTCCCAGGCTGTAGGGAAAATGTTAGATGATAATTCGGATCAGAAGATCGAGAGGTAAGAACACAGCTAGAACACTCGAAGGATGGATAAGGTTTTTGCAAAGTTGATGAGCTAAAACAACAATACTTTGAAACGTGCAAGATTGAATTACAAAGGCTAATATGCTTTTCTTTTAAACACAGAAGTGAAGAAAGTTAGTAGATATTTTTTAAAAATAAAAGGCACACGGTTTGACAGGGGTAACTTCAGCCTTCCCAATGGCCAACGCTTTAGCTGGAGGAACCTGTGAACTCATTAGTCCACATGCCTAACTACACAGTGGAGCGATCAAAGGGATGAAAGGATAGTGCAAGAGATCATCTCTGTGCATGTGGAATCTACACACAAATGATCACAATGAAACACAAAAATGTAGGATACAGACAGAAGAGAGATGACTGACTTGTACTAAACAATTACAGAGAGATCATAAGAAGTCATGTCAATGCCTTCTGCGATACAAATGGAGACCAAATTTAGGATCATAATACGGGAACAAAGACTTACAGTAAACCAAGTAGCTTAAGTGAAGACAGATGATAGACATTTTTATTTCATTTTTGTTCATGAGCACTGCCACAGAAAAACAAGTAATTTTTATAAAAATCTTTTCCAGTAGTTATTTCATGTATTGTGGGTACATAATATAAAACTTTCCTCAAAATGTGGCAAGAAAATTGCAATCATAGTAATTTGATTGAAAACAAGAATTGGTTAGATTAATGCACAAAAATATTGGAAACAAAGACTGGAATTCAAGAACTGTTTAGTCTATTTACGATCATGGTATCTTGGGCTAAATTGTCCCGTTGTGCATTTTATTGAAACTCAAATCACTATACAAGAATTCACAACTGTATTAATGTTTACCACATTTATGTTAGGTCACTGTCAAATATTGCTTAAGTTCAGCTAATGATAAAATTAGTTAAATTTCCATCATGTTGAATAATTGAGTATTTGTGAGAATTGAAGAATTAATAGGGAGGGGAAGAGGGAAAATCACTTTATTAAAAAGATTATTTATTGCACTGGTGAATTTGATTAGAACAAACTCTTAATTCATGACGATTTTTTTTCAGTAATGAGCAAATACCAACACTGAACTAATCAGTGAAAGTTTTTATTTCACGTACACACTAGCCAGAATTCCCTTCTAAAAATCCAGCTATACCATTGCATTTTTACCCCAGGAGTTTACACAGTACAGGAACTGCATCAGTTCTAACAAATCCTAATCAAGGTGCATTAGCTCTAATGTACACTAGAGTTTATCCCACTTACATAGGGAGATAAATCCATAAACTTTTCAGTTCCCTTCGATAACTCTCTGCAAACTGTATTCAGCAGCTGATTCTGCATGCAGTACAGATAAGTAACTGAGATCTCTAATGGGCCACATAATAAACATACAAACTCACCAAAGCTGGAATTCATAACAGTTCATTCTCCATTAGTTAAATCTATGTGGTAATTAACCTGGTGATAGATCATTAACAGACAATACGGCAAGACAAAAATTGCAACCCATACTAAAATCAAAGTTATACAGACTACAATCTTTTAAAGAAATGTTATGATAGAGGATTTTTGCTTCAAGTGTTTAGAATATTCAAAATGCTATCCTTCTTTGGGAATACCTATTTCATGCTTTTATAGATGACGTATAATGAATTTAAATAGTGTGACATTCAGTACTGAAACATTAAAATGTACTGCAAACTCTAGTCCTCTGACCTCTAATGCGTAGTGTTTAATCAACAATATTATTTACAAACACTTCTCATAAAAACATATTGAGCAATTCATCATTTGGGTTAGCCCTTATGCTTATGAAAAATCTTTACTGAGCATTTTGTTGGAAATAAACAGCAGAACACTTCAAAAAATTTCTTAACTGCCTTGGCTTGTCAATGTTGACTTGATTGCATTACAATGATGATTTGCCTGCAGCAATGATTGTCATTTTAAAATAAAGTGCTTATGCTGAATACACTATAATCTGAAATCACCATTGTATAAAACACAAAAGGCTGAAGATGCCTTACAAGCCTATTTTGCTTGCATTACAACATTGAACACTATGAATCAAATCAGCGTAATGTTTGGACTGATACACCTTTAACTCCTACTTTTATCTAAAAGTGGAATTGAAGGCAAGTTCTTGGCATTCAGCTGAACTTATTTATTAGGATTTTGTGTGCCAAATAGTTTATATTTTAAAAATTATTATTTAGGGAGGGTGCACCACTGGTTACACCAATACTTACTGATAATCCTCAAGCTGCCTCCTGAACCACCAGAGTTCATGTGATTAAAAAGGTGTATTGAATGTGCAAAACGATACTACAAAATCAGAGAATCAACCAAAAGCCCAGATATACCAAGTGCTAAAAATTATCAGAAAGCTGCCTGAACTGCAGACAATAACCAGCTTTTTTTGGTTCTCACTTCTGAATTCCAGCATCTACAGTACTTTGCTTACTATATCAAAAATTAAAATTTCAGGAATTTTAAAAATAGCAAATTAAAATGTTTACAGCAAAATGAAATTGTTAAGATATTAATTGCTTTCTCATTGATATAGATGTCTGATAAAAGCAATTGCCAATCAGTACACTATAAGTTACTTGGAGGGTAAATGGTGGCCTAAGTCTAATGTCATGGGACAAGTAATCTAGAGGCTTAGGCTATGAGGATATGACTTCAAATCCCACAACAGCAGCTGGTGAAATTTAAATTCGATTGATAAATTTTGGAATTCTGTGGGGTGATGACCTCGTGGTAATATTGCTAGACCATTTATCCACAGACTCTGGTTATTTCTGGAGACTTGGGTTCAAATCTTGCCATGGTAGATGGTAGAATTTAAATTCAGTAAATATCTGGAATTAGGAGTCTATCGATGACCAGGAAACCATTGTCAATTCGCTGAAAAACCCTCTGGTTCACTAATGTTGTTGGGGAAAGAAAATTGCCATCTTTACCTGGTCTGACCTATATATGACTTCAGACCACAACAATACAGTTGATACTTGACTCCCCTCTGGACAATTAGGGCTGGTATTAAACACTGGCCGAGCCAGTGACACCCAAATCCCATGCATGAATAAAAGAAATTGAAAGGTTTCAGTGATAGTGACCACAAAACTATCGATTTTTGCAAATATCCATACTGCTCACAAATACCCTTTAGGGAATGAAATTCATCAACCCCATTCCATTGAGCCTACACGTGACTCTAGATTGCCACATTGTGCCCGATTCTTACTTCTATGTGAAATGGTGCAGCAAACTATTCCAATCAAGGGAATTAGGGATGGGTAATAAATGCTGGTGAGGCATTGGGCTATTGAAATGTACAAACTGAGAAGTAATTATAAGCATCACAACTTTCTGTGCTCATGTTCAGGCATACTGGTTCTGGGAAGTGGAAGACTTTTAAGACTAATTATTTAGTTGCACTATGAAGCATTTCAAGACCACAGAAAGAGTGTAGTTCCCTTTGCTTTTCCTAATAATTTGATTAAAAACCCAAATACTTCAACTTCTTTAATGTGTAACCTTTTCTTTGTTTCTTACTATTGACCAACAGAAAGTACTTAGGATTATAAATTATTTTACAGAGTTTTCTCTTCATAGATGATATTACATGACTGGCACAAAGCCACCAGTAAGTGTAAATTTAAGATTAATTTTCATACCAATACAACCAACATATCAACTCTCTTGTAACCATTAACAATGGTTAGATAGACTAGAGTTTCACCTCACCATTCTGGGTAGAAATAAACCAAACTATAAAAAAGAAATGTCATCAACATCACACTGTACCCACAATCTCAGTTGTCAAGCTTCTACAAAAAGTTCATACTAGGCTGCAACTGCAAAATTAACGCAAATTTTTGTTCAAATTAATATGTGTCATATACGTCGTTGTGATACCTTATTTAAAATTTTACGCAAAATTTGATTATCATATACTTCGGTTAAAGAAAATGAAAGACCAATAATATATATATTGATGATAGTTAAGTAAAAGAGGAATCACTTATAGTAAATCATTTTTCAGGTACAGCTTTTGTACTGTGGAATGTGAAGCACTTAGTAACAGTAAAATACTGTTCTAAAAATGATCATAAACCACTCCTTTGGTGTGCTTCGGTTATAGCAAAATGCCAGCTGTTTAGTTCCTGCTACTCCTTAAGAAATTGAGAAGTTAACAGGTGAACGTGTGCACACAAAGTTTTGAAAATTAGCTAAGTCTTGAGAGCAGAGATGAGGAATGTGATTTAGAATTGCTGCTACCACTGTCTAAATGTTGGAGACATCTGACTCAGGAGTCATAGAGCTGAATGCAGCATTCTGGGGACTTTAAATATACATTGAAAATGATAGTGAGGAATAGCTTTGTGAATTGTGGCATTTTATAAATTATTATTTTATCTGAAAGTACCATCACACCTATAAAAGAAAGACCATCACAAAGAAACTCAAGCTAGAAGGCCATTTTGCCTCCAGACATCTCTTTATGGAAAATATTGTTTTTAAAAAACAGTCCACCAACAATGACAGTTCAGTGATGAGTAACAAATCTCATCTATCTCTAGTAAAATGTGATCTTGTCCTAATGCATCCAGTCTTGGGCACAAGTGCAGAAAATCAATTCCTCAAATGAGAAAAAATAGCATGAATAACCATTTTAAACAACAAATACACAGTCACCATAGTTGCATTATAACCAATCCAGATTTTAAATATTTAAATCTTTGAAATTAAAATCTTTTGCTCATGAATTTAATGTTTAAGTAATGGAGTTTTGAATGTCAAAAAGTAATCATTTCTTCTGTTAAAACCCATTAAAAGAAACAGAATAAAAAGATGGTTGACAAACATTTGGCAATCTTCGAAACACGACACTGTATCACACAGAGATGAAATAATGGAGACTACTACACGTTAGAAAGTATATTTGGACAAAAGCTATTAGGTAGTGCTTCTTTCATGTTTTTATGAAATTTCGCCAGTTTTTTTGAACAAGACACTTGCACCTAATTCTTAAGTCAATCAAAACACAAAGGTTCTCTCCATAATTTATCTTCATCTGAATGCTTAAAATTTTAACTAGTTATCTACATATAAACAACCACTTTAAGCTAATTCTAGATTCAGGAAGTAACTGTAACGAATGAGACAAATACTTTAAAATTTTGGCTGCAAAATCCAAGAACACATCTGAAAAGGTTTTAAAACTAGATCAGTTTTGATAAAACCTTTTTTTGTTGCATGTGCTTCTTTCATAAAATGATTCTAGGGTTCCCAGTCGTATCTTCTATGTCATTTCTGTACATTTTGAAAAAAATGTGAGAACATTGAAATGCTCTATTGCTTTGCTCTACTGAATGGTAGAGAGCTTTTACATCATTTTGCAGCAGCAATCCAAATTTACAGAGCCAATGGAAGCATCTTCTGAAAAGCTACTCTGCCAGCAAACAGGAGCACGCTTTTTTAGATCAAAAGTACAACAACCCAATAAAATTGAGCTCACGTTTAGTTATTCAAAGAAACTTAATCTTCCTCTAAATTTTCAAAGTTAAATTAATGAAGAATTGTTCATGTACTTTTTCCAGTCCTTTTCCTGTATATGCTAGAGAAACACCACTTGCTATTGAGGCAAAGCAATTTGTTTACTGTACAGAAAAACTGACTGTGGTGGAAAAGACAAAGCCATGCAAATGATGAGAAGCATGGCAACCAATATACACACTGTTGAGATCAGACTTAACATTTAGAAAGAAAGGAATTTAATAGTCTGTTGAATAGCAATGCATTATATACTAATAAACATTGCATTCTATTACTTGGTGCTAAATGTTGCTTGTAGAATCACACAGACTGCTGAAATTTTAAAGTTAGCCCAAAATGTGTACAAAAGATCTACTCCAAATCACAGCCGGGTCTGTGCTTCAGGAACATATATCTCAATGCTATCTGCGCTCTCTGTTGCAGAGTTCTGTCGTACAGATGCAGCTCGTTTAGCTGCCATTAATCGCTTCCGAGCTTCCTGACGTTGTTTGTCTGCTGAATCGGTTAGTTTCTCACGATTTATAGGAGTCTTAGTCTTTGCTGGTTTCTTTGGCACGGGCGGGGGCAGCTTTTTCTCTTCCTTTGAGAAAAAATGTTAATATTAAAATAGATGCTGTTATTCTAATCAAGGTTACAGTGTGCTGTCCCATTATCATGTATCAAAATGTTTACTGGGATTTGTTTGCATATCATTTTTCGCCCAAAACAATTAAACTCAGTTGCTTTCTGAAGCATTGAAATCAACAGCAATTCTGTAATGTAAAAGAATCAATGCCCAAGTTTGCCAAAGTAGTAAGCACAACCAAAGTAAACCATTTCCAAATATACTCCACACTGTAGTGCCCCCATTACCTCAAGATTAGATGGGAGCAACACCAATACCAGAGCAAAGGCAGAAAATAAACAATGCCACCACCAGGTTAGACTTGGTAGTAAAACTGTTTTGCTACCTTTCACTGACAGATATCCAAAGGAACAGAATTTTCAGAACTTGTGCACAAAATAAATTGATTCTGCTTCATGACTCATTGCAATACAATTTTAAAGCTGATGCAAAATAGTCCCTGATATTCATGCATGACTAACTAATGCAGCACAAAATCAGTGTTAGGCCCTGATCTGAGTACAAAATCGTCCTCCTCCAGTTGTCTCACTCCATTTTTCTCAAGACCAAATCAGACTGGATTTAAACTCAGTGTTACTAATAACAATCTATGTGGTGCCTTTATCATGAAATATTCCAGGTGCATCATAGCAGCATTATAAAAAATGACGGTGGCTCACACGAAGTGCTTTTAGGTCAGATAATGGAATGTTTTAAGACATGTCTTAAAGATGAAAAACAAGGTAGAAAGTGTAGGTGGGAAATTCCAGAATTTTGCAGGTGGCAACTATAGGCACATCAAATGTTGAAAGAATTCAAATTAGGGAGATGCATTAGAGGCTAGAGAAAGAACATAGATTTCTCAGGAGGGATGACAGGTTGGAGGAATATGCAGGGATAGTGACGGGAAGGACTATGGAGGGATTTGAAAACAAGAAGAATTTTAAAATCAAGATATTGCTAGAAAAGGACATAATGCAGTTCAACGAATATAGTAGGGCAGAGGAGTGGGACTCACTGCTGAGTTGGCACACAGGTGATAGTGCTTTGGGTTACTTTAGCTTACAGAACGTGGGAGACTAGTTCAGGAGTGTTGGAACAGTTTAGTCCAGAGCAGATAATAGAATTGGACTATGGCAGCCGACGAGCTGTGACAATGCAAGATCTTTGGACCGGATTCTTTTGGGACCTCTCGACCCCTTGGGGCCTCGACGCGACATTTTGGCTGACGCCATCTCACTTTTCGGAGACCGCCTCCTGGCCCTAGCTTTTTTGTGCGCCGAGCTGTCCGCCACCTCCAGTCCTTAGCTGGTTGCAAGGAAATGGGAACCCCGGCGAGCGGGAGCTTGGACCAGGGGCCTGTCGGGAAGCCGGTGAGTCAGAGATGTTTTAACCTTTAAAAGCTTACCTCGAGCATCGGAGCCTTCCATTTCTGGTTGCAGCAGCAGCAGCACTTCGGAGCAGAGGTTTCTGGGAAGGGAGGGACTTTTTTTTTCATCCCTCTGCTATATAAGTGATTGTTGTCTAAACCCGAGACCCTACCCTTGTAGGGCCTCCCACCCATCCACCTCCTCTAACTTTATACACCAGGGACAAATCAAGGTAAGCTTCTTTTTCTTTTAAAACTTTCTGTTTAGGGGATTAGAAGGCATGGCAGTGCAGGTATAGGAATGTTCCTCCTGCATGATGTATGAGGTGAGGGATGCCATTAGTGTCCCACCCAAATACATCTGCAGGAAGTGCACCCAACTCTTGCTCCTCCAAGATCGCGTTAGGGAACTGGAATGGGAGCTGGATGAACTTCGGATCATTCGGGAGGCAGAGTCCGTGATAGACACGAGTTATAGGGAAGCAGTTACTCCTATGCGTGAAGAAAGCTGGGTAACTGTTAGAAGAGGGGAAAAAGCAATCAGTGCAGGGATCCCCTGTGGTCATTCCCCTGAAAAACAAGTACACCATTTTGGATACTGTTGGGGGGGCACTTACCAGGAGCATGCACTAGGGGTGCAGGTCTCTGGCAAAGAGTCTGTCCCTCATGCACAGAAGGGAAGGGGGGGATAGGAAGAGAGTGATAGTCATTGGTGACTCAATAGTTAGAGGGACTGATAGAAGGTTTGCCAGGAACGAAAGAGAGTCATGGTCAGTGTGTTGCCTCCCAGATGCCAGGGTCTGTGATGTCTCGGATCGTGTCTTTGGGGTCCTGAAGGGAGAGGGTGATCAGCCCCAAGTCATGGTCCACATAGGCACCAACAACATAGGTAGAAAGAGGGATAGGGATGTCAGGCAGGATTTCAGGGAGCTAGGGTGGAAGCTGAGAGGTAGAACAAACAGAGTGGTTAACTCCGGTTTGTTACCTGTGCCACGTGATAGCGAGGCAAAGAACAGGAAGAGATATCAGCTGAACTCGTGGCTGCAGGGATGGTGCAAGAGGGCAGGCTTCAGGTACATGGACAATTGGGGCTCATTCTGGGGAAGGTGGGACCTCTACGAACAGGACGGTCTCCATTTGAACCAGAGGGGCACTAATATCCTGGGTGGGAAATTTGCTCATGCTATTGGGGTGGATTTAAACTAGCTCAGAAGGTGTAGTCCTAGTACACAGGAGAATGAGCGTAGGAAGGACATGGACAGGACCTCACTGTTGTGGCCATTTCGGAGACATGAATAGAGCAGGGTCAGGAATGGATGTTGCAGGTTCCAGGGTTTAGATCTTTCATTAAGGTCAGGGAAGGTGGTAAAAGAGGGGGAGGTGTGGCTTTGTTAGTCAAGGACAGTATAACGGTGGCTAAAAGAACTTTTGATGAGGACTCGTCTACTGAGGTGGTATGGGCTGAGGTCAGAGGTCAGAAACAGGAGAGGAGAGGTAACACTGCTGGGAGGTTTTTTATAGGCCCCCGCAAAGTTCCAGGGATGTGGAGGAGAGGATCAGCAAAACTATTCTGGGCAGGAGTGAAAAGAACAGGGTGGTCATTATGGGAGACTTTAACTTCCCTAACATTGACTGGAAACGCTATAACTCTAGTACATTGGATGGATCAGTTTTTGTCCAATGTGTGCAGGAGGGTTTCCTGACTCAGTATGTCGAAGGGCCGACAAGAGGGGAGGCCACACTGGATCTGGTACTTGGTAATGAACCAGGCCGGGTGTTTGATTTAGTGGTAGGTGAGCACTTTGGAGACAGTGACCATAATTCGGTTAGGTTTACTTTAGCAATGGAAAGGGATAGGAACATGCCACAGGGCAAGAGCTATAGATGGGGGAAGGGCAATTATAATGCGATTAGGCAAGTCTTAGGAGGCATAGAATGGGTTAGCAAAATGCAGGGGATGGGGACGATCGAAATGTGGAGCTGGTTTGAGGAACTGATATTGCGTGTCCTTGATAGGTATGTCCCTGTCAGGCAGGGAGGAACCGATAAGGTAAGGAAACCGTGGTTTACTAAAGAAATTGTATCTCTTGGTAAGTGGAAGAGGGAGGCTTATGTGACAATGAGACAAGATGGTTCAGATGAGGTGATGGAGAGTTACAGATTAGCTAGGAAGGATTTAAAGAGAGAGTTAAGAGGAGCAAGGAGGGGACATGAGCAGACATTGACAGGTAGAATAAAGGAGAACCCTAAAGCTTTCTATAGGTATGTGAGGAATAAGAGGATGACTAGGGTAGGAATGGGGCCCGTCAAAGACAGAAGTGAGAAGTTGTGTGTGGACCCTTTGGAGATTGGAGAGGTGCTAAATGATTATTTCTCATCTGTTTTCACTGAGGAACAGAAGAATATTGTAGAGAAGACTGAGTTACGGACTACTAGAATTAAAAAGATTAAGGTTAGTAAGGAGGAGGTGTTATCAATTCTAGAAGGTGTGAAGGTAGATAAGTCCCCTGGGCCAGATGGGATTTTTCCGAGGATTGTCTGGGAAGCTAGGGAGGAGGTGGCAGAGCCTTTGGCCTTGATCTTTGAGTCCTCATTGTCTACAGGTTTAGTACCAGAGGACTGGAGGATTGCAAATATTGTGCCCTTGTTCGAGAAGGGCAGTAGGGATGACCCAGGTAATTATAGACCTGAGCCTTACGTTTGTTGTAGGAAAAATTTTGCAAAGGATTATAAGAGATAGGATTTATCATCTAGCAGGCAACAATTTGATTGGAGATAGTCAGCTTGGATTCGTCAAGGGCAGGTCATGTCTCACAAACCTCATTGAGAATTTTGAGAAGGTGACCAAGCATGTGGATGAGGGTAGGGCAGTTGACGTGGTGTACATGGACTTCAGTAAAGCCTTTGATAAGGTTCCACATGGTAGGCTATTGGAGAAAATACAGAGGCACGGGATTGAGGGAGATTTAGCAGTTTGAATTAGAAACTAGCTTTCTGTAAGAAGGCAATGAGTGGTAGTTGATGGAAAATATTCAGCCTGGAGTTTGGTTACTAGTGGTGTGCCACAGGGATCTGTTTTAGGACCACTTCTGTTTGTCATTTTTATAAATGACTGGGACGCAGGCATTGGCGGATGGGTTAGTAAGTTTGCAGATGACGCTAAGGTCGGTGGAGTGGTAGACAGTGTGGAAGAATGTTGCAGGTTGCAGGAAGACTTAGATAAACTGCAGAATTGGGCCGAAAGGTGGCAAATGGAGTTTAATACAGATAAATGTGAGGTGATTCACTTTGGGAGGAATAATAGGAAGGCAGAATACCAGGTCAATGGAAAGATTCTTGGTAGTGTAGATGTGCAGACGGATCTTGATGTCCATGTAGATAGATCCCTGAAAGTTGCCACCCAGGTTGATAGTGCTGTTAAGGCGGCTTATGGTGCGTTAGGTTTTATTGGTAGAGGGACTGAGTTCCGGAGCCGTGATGTCATGCTGCAACCGTACAAAACGCTAGTGCGGCCTCACTTGGAGTATTGCGTACAGTTCTGGTCGCCCCATTACAGGAAGGATGTGGAAGCATTGGAAAAGGTGCAGAGGAGATTTACAAGGATGTTGCCTGGTCTGGGGTGCAGGCCCTATGAAGAAAGGCTGAGGGACTTGGGTCTGTTCTCATTGGAGAGGAGGAGGCTAAGAGGGGATTTAATAGAGACGTACAAGATGATCAGAGGATTAGACAGGATGGACAGTGAGAGTCTTTTTCCGAGGATGAGGACTTCAGCTTGTACAAGGGGGCATAGCTACAAATTGAGGGGTGATAGATTTAAGACAGATGTCAGAGGCAGGTTCTTTACTCAGAGAGTGGTAAGGGCGTGGAATGCCCTGCCTGCTAATGTAGTTAACTCCGCCACATTAGGGGAATTTAAACAGTCCTTGGATAAGCATATGGATAATGATGGGAGTGTCGGTGGGGGGGGGGCTTAGATTAGTTCACGTGTCGGTGCAACATCGAGGGCCAAAGGACCTGTTCTGCGCTGTATTGTTCTATGTTCTATCAAGCAAATCTTCAGACGTGAAAATTGACAATGTTTGTGATGGTGCAAATGAGGCCAGAAACTCAAAGCTTAAGTAGGACACTAAATGTGAACAGACTAACTAAATCTTTGACTGTTGCCAGGGAAGACGGATAGAGCGGTAGCTAGGAAACGGATTTTGAAAAAGACATTGAAAACAGTGGCTTCAGATATCCTAATATTTAATTGCTCATCTACTAGTGAATAACAGCAATGTTGGTGCCTTGAGGGGTTTCAAATGCTGAAAATACTGAAATAAAAACAGAAAAATTTTGGAATCATTTCAGGATGAGCAGCTTGAGGGCCTGACAAAGTACTGACCTGAAACAAGATCTCTTCCATAGATACTACATTTTGTTTTATTTTATTTCAAAAGAGTGTAAAGCTTTGAAAATGTACAAACCAAAAATACAGGTTCAGTCAATAAGCTGCACTAATAAAATAATTATTCATAGATAGTATAGCACTTCTTTGCCAATCTAGTTAAACACTACTATGCAGAGTGATGGATTGAAAACATGGCTTTTCATAACAGCCATCAGTTTTCAATTTTACAGACGTGTTAAAATGTAGAAAAAGGAAATCAAACAAAAATTCCGGACGTAAACTATTTAGTTAGTACACATGTATGCAGCCATTAGTTACTGAAATATGTTGCACCTTTCACAATTTCAGAATATCTCCAAGTAGCTTACAGCTGATGAAATACTTTGAAATTTAGTCACGGTATAATGCAAGAAACATGACAATTAATTTTCACGTAGCAGACTCCAGGAACATGGTCTTTACCTGATATTGTGTACTAAGGGATTGAGGGTTAAATATTAGTTACTGGGATAACTTGTCTGCTGTTCAAAGATTAACTAATAGCTTAGCCCAGCATCCACCAACAGATGTTCTTGCCTGCAGCTATATGGTATGGTATTCTGGTCGTCAATGGGTATTTCTTTTTGCCAAATGCTTTGCAATACTGTAAAAAAGTTCTATCTTTTCACAACATGAAATGGGACAGCTTGCAACAATAATAATTAATGGTCCTTACTGTATAAACTAGGTGAATTTCAAGACAAACCACAAGTTTCAGTCAACAGTACCAACACTTCAAATCCCTTTGCCTGAAAATCAGAAGTGTATGCAGACCACGTTAAACTTAAATATACATATTAATTTGCACTTTTTTATGTTTCACATACATGAGTACATGAGCAGGAATAGACCATTTGACCCCTCAAGCCTCTTCAATTAATGCGATCATGGTTGATCTGGCTGTAATCTCAAATCCACATTACTGCCTACACCCAATAACTTTTCACACCTCTTTTCTCAATAAGAATCAATCCAATCATCTCCAACACCATTCATGACCTCATCACCTCAGGGGACCAATCATCCACAGCCTCCAACCTCATTGTTCCCCAACCCCGCACAGCCCGCTTCTATCTCCTTCCCAAAATCCACAAACCTGCCTGGCCTGGTCGACCCATCGTCTCAGCCTGCTCCTGCCCCACCGAACTGATCTCCGCCTATCTGGACTCCATTTTCTCCCCTTTGGTCCAGGAACTCCCTACCTACGTCCATGACACCACCCACGCCCTCCACCTCCTCCAGGACTTCCTATTCCCTGGCCCCCAACACCTCATTTTCACCATGGACGTCCAGTCCCTAAACACCTGCATTCCGCATGCAGATGGCCTCAAGGCCCTCCGCTTCTTCCTGTCCCGCAGGCCCGACCAGTCCCCCTCCACCGACACCCTCATCCGCCTAGCCGAACTCGTCCTCACCCTCAACAACTTCTCTTTCGACTCCTCCCACTTCCTACAGACTAAGGGGGTGGCCATGGGCACCCGCACGGGCCGCAGCTATGCCTGCCTCTTTGCAGTTTATGTGGAACAGTCCCTCTTCCGCACCTACACAGGCCCCAAAACCCACCTCTTCCTCCATTACATTGATGACTGTATCGGCGCCGCCTCTTGCTCCCCAGAGGAGCTCAAACAGTTCATCCACTTCACCAACACCTTCCACCCCAACCTTCAGTTCACCTGGGCCATCTCCAGCACATCCCTCACCTTCCTGGATCTCTCAGTCTCCATCTCAGGCAACCAGCTTGTAACTGATGTCCATTTCAAGCCCACCGACTCCCACGTCTACCTAGAATACACCTCCTCCCACCCACCCTCCTGCAAAAATTCCATCCCCTATTCCCAATTCCTCCGCCTCCGCCCCCACGATGAGGCATTCCACTCCCACACATCCCAGATGTCCAAGTTCTTCAAGGACCGCAACTTACGCCCAACAGTGGTCGAGAACGCCCTTGACCGCGTCTCCCGCATTTCCCGCAACACATCCCTCACACCCTGACCCCACCACAACCGCCCAAAGAGGATCCCCCTCATTCTCACACACCACCCCACCAACCTCCGGATACAACGCATCATCCTCCGACACTTCCGCCATCTACAATCCGACCCCACCACCCAAGACATTTTTCCATCCCCACCCCTGTCTGCTTTCCGGAGAGACCACTGTCTCCGTGACTCCCTTGTTCGCTCCACACTGCCCTCCAACCCCACCACACCCGGCACCTTCCCCTGCAACCGCAGGAAATGCTACACTTGCCCCCACACCTCCTCCCTCACCCCTATCCCAGGCCCCAAGATAACTTTCCATATTAAGCAGAGGTTCACCTGCACATCTGCCAATGTGGTATACTGTATCCATCGTACCCAGCGTGGCTTCCTCTACATTGGGGAAACCAAGCGGAGGCTTGGGGACCACTTTGCAGAACACCTCCGCTCAGTTCGCAACAAACAACTGCACCTCCCAGTCGCAAACCATTTCCACTCCCCCTCCCATTCTCTGGATGACATGTCCATCATGGGCCTCCTGCAGTGCCACAATGATGCCACCCGAAGGTTGCAGGAACAGCAACTCATATTCCGCCTGGGAACCCTGCAGCCTAATGGTATCAATGTGGACTTCACCAGTTTCAAAATCTCCCCTTCCCTAACTGCATCCCTAAACCAGCCCAGTTCGTCCCCTCCCCCCACTGCACCACACAACCAGCCCAGCTCTTCCCCCCCACCCACTGCATCCCAAAACCAGTCAAACCTGTCTCTGCCTCCCTAACCGGTTCTTCCTCTCACCCATCCCTTCCTCCCACCTCAAGCCGCACCCCCATCTACCTACTAACCTCATCCCACCTCCTTGACCTGTCCGTCTTCCCTGGACTGACCTATCCCCTCCCTACCTCCCCACCTATACTCTCTCCACCTATCTTCTTTACTCTCCATCTTTGGTCCGCCTCCCTCTCTCTCCCTATTTATTCCAGTTCCTTCTCCCCATCCCCCTCTCTGATGAAGGGTCTAGGCCCAAAATGTCTGCTTTTGTGCTCCTGAGATGCTGCTGGGCCTGCTGTGTTCATCCAGCCTCACATTTTATTATCCAGCTATTCCTATTATTAGTCTTCTAAACCTTCCTCAAGTGTTTCCAATGCATTTCCATCCTTCTTTAAACATCTATTATAAAAGTGTTTGTTTATACTGCTGTGACACATTTTTCCAAACAGAAATATGATCGTTGTATTCAAAACATACCATTAATTAGTTATCACTCAAATGTTGAGATAAAAATTGTTACATACCTTCTTTTCTGGCATTTCAATAATTTGCCAATCATTAGTTTTAAGATGATAAAGTTCATCAAATTTCAAGCTAATGTCTTCAATGGAAAGCTGCAACATGTCCCAAAAGCCAGCTAAATCTTGTGCAGTCGGTCGTGGGTTTGCATTTTGATTCTACAAAAGCATAAGCACAAAAGGGAAAACCAAGATTATGTACAGTGTTGCTCCTCACTTCTTTTCACCGAGTTCTCTCTTCCTTTCCCAACTAATGCTATGTTGTACGTCATTTTGTTGGCAAAGAATTTGATTGAGTGGTTTTGCATTTGAGGTAAAGTTGCTCTCACCCTAAATTCACACTTGTGCTTCAGACGCAACCAAATCTGTACAGCATTCAAGAAATGTTTAAGGTATTTTCTAATCAACCTGTTGAGCTATGCTATTACATACTTCTGAAGCAGGTGGGATTTGAACCCAGGCCTCCTTGTTCAGAGATAGGGCCACTACCATTGCTCTACAAGAGCTATTGAAAGCTATTTTGCCATGTTGCCAGTGTTAGGAGGAGGATTGTTGGGAAAGGAAATGCTTTATCACAGGATGTGGTTAAAGCAGCAACCACTGCATCTTTAATTTTAAAATTTGGGGTCAATTGTTGCAAACTTATTGCTACATAAATCAGGATTGTCAGGAATCAGAGGACACAGCCTGATCCCCATGATTCAGGATCAGTTTATTTACTAATTTTGCACATTGAGCAACCATGTAGCTGTCTCTGTTGGTTTTATCTACTTTACATACACAATATACATATAAATATATAGAAGTTTTTAAGCCAGCATGTAGATAGGGCAGTTAGGCCTAATTTTAGAGTACAAGTTGGGCAAGTGGTAGAAGTGTCAATGCGGGGGGATATGCATTTTGGTGCTTTTGGTTCAAGTGCCTCTAACTCTACGATTTAAGGGTATGTATGGAAAGCGACAAAATTGAACAGGAATAAAGGTTCTGAATTGGGAGAAGGCCAGTATTATTATGACAAGACAGGATCTGACCAAAGGGAACAGGGAGCAGCCCTTTATGTGAAAATCTACAGCAGGGGTAGTGGGAGTTATTCAAAAAGGAAACAGCGCAAGTACAGGACCAACTTGTTCTCATTAAGGTGAACAGTGGGACCGATAAGTCCAGGGAATCCTGGAAGAATGTACAAGAACAGATAAGGAATAAAAAGGGAAGCTAATGGCAGATACTGAGGGCTAAAAATAACAACAGGAGTATAGAAAGGCTACTGAAAAAATAAATTAGAAAATTGAACGGGGGCATGAAAAGACACTAGCAGATAAATTAAAAGGAAAATTTTAAGACACTTCAGAAATATATTGGGGTGAGAAGATAAACAGGGTAAGAGCTCAGCCCAGTAGGGACCAAAGTAGCACTCTGTTAAAGCCAGAAAACGAAGGCAGTGTTTTGAATGAGTACACGGCATCTGTATTTACTACAGAAAGGGATGGTCTAGGTATAAAAATCAGGGGAGGATAAAATTGAACAAATTAGTATTGAGAGAATGGAAGAATGAGTGGTTTTAATGGACTCAAGGACTGAATAGCTCTCCCGGCCCTGAAGTTCATTTTCAAACCCACTATGGCCACAGGTGGTGTGCCAGAGGACTCAGCTCATGTAGTATTAATATTCAAGGAGGGAAGTTAAGATAAACTGGGCCCCTATAGAGAAATGAGTCTAACATCAGTGGTTTTACATGGAGGAAGTGACAAGTTGTGTAGGTAAGGGTAGTTTAGTTGATATAATCTACATGGACATCAGTAAGGCTTTAATCAAGATATCACATGGGAGGTTAATGAAGAAGGTGAGAGATGATGGGATCCACGGCAATTTCACAAACTGGATCCAAAATGGGCCTTGTCAGACGAGGTATAAAGTGCTGGTCCAAGGTGGTTTTTGTGAGTGGAAAAGCAGTGGCATACCACAAGTTTTGGTGCTGGATTCCAAACCATTTGTAGCATGCATCAATGATCTAAACAATGGAGAAAGTTTGATTAATGAGTTTGCAAATGACACAAGAAGTGGCTGGGTGGTGAAAAGCCAGGAGAAAAGAGGTAGACAATGGGACAATAGACACAGGCTGGTCAGATGGTAGATGGAGTTTAATTCTGCTAAATCTTGCATTTAGGTAGAATTACCAAACTACACAATGAACGATAGGATCCTCTGAAGTTCTGAGGATCAGAAGGATCTTGGTGCATATGTCCATAGATCAATGAAGACATTAGGCCAGGTGGATAGGGTGGTTAAGACAACATACGGGATACTTGCCATTATTAGTCAAGGCATTGAAGCTAAAAGCAGGTAGATTATAATGGAGATTCAGCTATTGATTAGGCCACAGTTACAGTATTATGTGCAGTTCTAGTCACCGTGAGATAAGACGTCATTGAATTGAAGAGGGTGCAGAGGAAGTTTACGAGGCCCAAACTGCAGTGTTTCAGCTACGAAGATAAAAAATGTATGGTCTATTTTCCATGGAGCACAGAAGGCTGTAGGGAGTTTGAGGCGTACGAAAACATGCGGGTGCACAGACAGGGTAGATAAGAATTAACTTTTCCCCTTAGTTGAAGGCATAGATTTAAAATGAAGAGGAGGTTTAGAAAGGATTTAAGGAATTTGTTTTCATAGAGAGTAGAGGTATCTGCAACTTACTTCCCAAAAGACTAGTAAAGGCAGTAGCAGATATACTAAAACATTTCAAAATAAAGCAGATGTTCTTGTGGACAAAAAACAACTGTACTGTGAACATGTAATACTCAACAGAACTTCAGAGAATGGAACTCACTTAGCAAAAGCCCCAGAAAGGTTTTTAAAAACTTAAAGCACTTCAAAATAAAACGAGGAATCAACGCATCTACGACATCTTAATTTTCTACACGGGGCAAATATCCACTTCAATATGGTTATTTTGGAAGATGTGGGATTTATCCATTTTGGACCAGCTCAGCCTGACCAAGGAACTGCTGAGTGAAACTTACATGTACCACAAAAACTGTCCAGGAGGGGGACACCTTATCTACTTGCAACTAAGACAGAGGAAAGGCTGCTACTGTTGAAAAGGCATTTACAGAGGGAAGAATAGAAAAACTCTTGCAGCAATGTGTTATATATAGTTCAACATTCTAAGCGATAATTTTGCTGAGGTCTTATGGGAAAGTTATGTTCCATTGTGTTTTTTTCATATACATGCAGCATGCTACAGATTGCAGAATTATGCAGCACAGATGATCATTCAGTCCACTGCATCTGCACTATTTAACCTTGTCAATCTTATGGTTCATGTATCTCTCAGTAACTTTGCTGTACTCCTCCTCTACCTTTTCCCCCCCCGGCTATTTGGCAAGCCTATAAGATACACAAGCAGTGCCTCAACTCCTTTACTGCTTCTTAAATTAGCTAAATGGATCCTCTCTTTCTGGCACTTGGTCTATTAATGAGCATTAAATAATGTTAATCTCAATATGCAATTGTGCAGAACAGGAAAAGGGAAAAAAATACTGGATTCTTGATGTGCCGGGAATTCAAATACAATATAAGAGCTTACCTTCATGACAGAACAGGTAATCAGCAGCACAAAATTGGAATTGTCTAAATTTTCCATGTCTACAATTTCATATCGCGTAAACTTACAGACTCAAAGTCAACATTCCCAACGATTCCCACATTCAGATTCCACATTGAATTTTTTTTTAGAAATATCATGGTCTATGGAATTCATTGGTAGTGTCAGATCAGCCACTTATTGTATACCCTGTCTAATATTTTGTTGATCTCCCTCCCCAAACATTCATGCGAAAAGTGAAGTTTGACAAAAAAAAATTAACTCAATACTACACAAGTTCTTCACGTCAGAAGTTGAGAATCTAATTCATTGAAATCTCTTGATTACATATCTTCATCTACTGAATTGGCAGAGCATAGATAATTTATCAGCTATTCCCTCTGTAATATGAGAAATAGATTGCACAACAGTTCTAACTGGTTGAAGACACGTACAGGTAACTTGAACTTGACAGTCTTTGTGAATACAACTCATTTATTTCAATGCATGAAGCTGGTGCTCTTCTACAGACACTGCAACTGTACTTGCACAGCTTTTCAGATAATCATTCAATTTCCCTCTTGAATACCTTGACTGACTCTGGGCCTAAACACAGTACATTCCAGACCTTAACATAAGGTCACCAAATTGCCAATTTTGTTTTGCCAATTATCTTAAGTCTGTCTCTTGTTCTTGAACCTTCCACTAGTGAGAACAGTTTCTCCCTGTCCAAACCTTCACAATTTTGAAATCTTCTATCAAATCTCTGCAGCTTTTATCCTCCCAGGAGAGCCTCCCAACTTCTTCAATCTATTGATAGAACTGATGTTGTACACTCCAGAATACTTCCTGTACTCTCTGATGCCTTCTCATGTTTCCCAATGTGTGATGCTAAGAACTAGGCATAAAAGTCCATTTGAGGCCAAACCTGTGTTTTATTCAGGCTTAACACCATTTCCTTGCTTTTGTATTTCATGATCCTACTGATAAACCTATGGGCACGTTCTTGTTGTGCAGCAGGTTTCATTGAATGAAAAGTCACTAAAGGAATCTTTGACTTTTTGCTTTTTCTTAACCAAAACATAATTAAGACAATTAATTAATTTAAGTATTCTAACTTATTGCTTCCCATTAGAATGCATGCTCATAATTAATAACAACTTACTCAGGATCAGTAAGATGTGTAAAGGTACATACCAGATTTTGCTCGCAGAGACCATGGAACTGCTGTAACTTTTGGGACATCAAAAGTTGAGCACTTCCTACTGCACTCCGGATTTTTCCTAGGACTAAAGAAAAAACAAATCAACATTCTCCATGCATAGAACAAGCTACATTCCAAACTACGTTGAAAAATTATACCCTGGACAATGAATAAAGAATAAAATTAAAAATCTGAAGACTCGGCAAGAAAACACCAGGCAAGACAAAAAACATTAAAATTATTTTGTGCTACATTGCTGTAGAAAAATCTAACTTGCTCACTCGAAGTTTTTCACTTTCTCCCTTCAAAATCTGAAGACCAGGCACCAAATTCCGCTGTTCTACCTACCTTTCACTCTACATAGCTTCCTTTTATGTTCTTTTCAAATGTACATTTAAATACTAAACATCTTCCTGTCACTTCCTGCAATGTGTTAGAGGATGAGAACAGCTATGAAGTAGTTCCAGAAATACTCTTCATTCCTTCAGCCCTATGCTTAGACCTGAAGACATCACCTACTCAAGGGTAGTAGAGGTGATACTGATCCAGGTTCCTTCTAGAGAAAGTGAACACAATCGTAAGTAATCTGAACCTGAGAGTGCTTAGTAGTACAGCGTACTAGTGGTGTAAACAAACAATACATCAACACTGAAAGACAGTACTAGAATCAAATTTTTACCATCTGCGAATTATTTTCTTGCCATTTTTGCAGTTAAGATTAAATATAATACTTTTTAAAAAACTAGTTGAACTGAAAACATTTGTATTAGCTACAATGTCCAGGATTTTTCTGTGAGACTGCAGATAAAATCTAGCAAAATATAGTTGTAGAAATATACTTGTGTTTTGATCTCTTTTCAATTTCAAATTCTGGCTCTGTGGCCAACCACAAATTTAAATTTACAGGAAGGGGGAACATTTAGGTTTGTACTAAATGTAAGAAGGAAAGCATACTAATTGGTATATGAAGTATTTAATATTAATATCATAATATACAATACTAAATATGAATTAGAAAGCTTAACTGCCATATTTTACTGTTACTATGCAAGACAAACACATGCATTTTATATTCAAAGCATTCGGAAAAAACCCAAAGGAATATAATTCCAACATTTAAAAGACTGCTTGTAATAATTTAAAACTGCAGAAGAATACAACTGAATTACATTTGACTGAAACATTTCAATATATGTCATTTCTGTAACTAACTATATGCTACATGAAAAGATCAAAAGGAGTCAAGTTCAACTCAACGAGATGCATGAAATCTTAAGATTTACCAACAGCACTGGTTGTTGAACAAACAGTTGCAGTTTCTGCCCACACACATTTGGCTAAAGCTCTGAGCTTTGCATAATGGGACAGGAACCCTTTTATCTACTGGATGCAGTTGCTGACGCATTAAAACATCCAGTTCACTGATACACAAAAAGAGTCAAGATGACAGCATATGGCTGATATTTCACCTTGCAACCCCATTCTAAACTCATCTTCTTTCCCAAAACAACATATGCCTGCTGTGACATTAATACAGGCTCAGTTCTTCCAGCACCTCACCCAAGTATAACCAAGTAAACTTAAGAGCGAGAAACTGAAGCCAATTAATATTAGGAGAGAAGTGTTTTCATGAAACTAAAATGGGCAAAAAGTCAACAATCTCCCAGGATCTGATGGCTTACATCCATGGTATCCTTTTAAAAGAGAAGATACAGTGGATGTTGTTCATGATGTTTCAAACTCCCAAGATTTTTGAACAGTCTTAACAGAGTGAAATCAGCAAACGTAACTCTGCAATTCAATTTAGAAGGCAGATGGAAAATAGAGTTATAGGGCAGTTAGCTTGACATCAACCATTAGGAAAACATAAATCTATTCTCAAAAATTTCAGTTAGATGACAAATTAGAGTTTTTTGAGAATGTAGTTTAGTGTGTAAAAGGGGAACCATTAGAAGTGTAAAGATGAATTTCTGAAAGGTATTTGATAAGATGCCGTACAAAATGCTCAGAAGAAAGATAACAGTTCCCAGTACTGGACATTGTACATTAGCACGTTTGAAGTTTTGGTTAAGTGGACACAAAGCTGAGGGCTGGGATGTACAGGGCATTTTCAAGCTGTGAGGCTGTAACTAATGGAGTGTTGCAAGGATTAATGCTGGAGACTCAACCATTAAAATCTATGTCATGTACTTTAACAAAACAAGCTTTTATCAAGCTCTAGTTAGGCCCCATTTAGAATACTGTGTCCAATTCTGGGCCCAACACCTCAGGAAGGACATACTGGCACTGGAGCGTGTCCAGCAGAGATTCACACGGATGATCCCTGGCATGGTAGGCCTAACATACGATGAACGGCTGAGGATCCTGGGATTGTTTTCATTCGAGTTTAGAAGGTTGAGGGGAGATCTAACAGAAACTTACAAGATAATGTATGGCTTAGAAAAGGTGGACGCTGGGAAGTTGTTTCTGTTAGGCGGGGAGACAAAGACCGGTGGGCACAGCCTTAGAATTAGAGGGGGTCAATTTAGAACGGAAGTGAAGAGACGTTTGTTCAGCCAGAGTGTGGTGGGCCTGTGGAATTAATTGTGACGGAGAGCAGTGGAGGCTGGGATGTTAAATATCTTCAAGGCGGAGATTGATAAATTCTTGATCACGCACAGGAATTAAGGGCTACGGGGAGTGTGCAGGTAAGTGGAGCTGAAATGCCCATCAGCCATGTTAAATGGCGGAGTGGACTCGATGGGCCAATGGCCTTACTTCCACTCCTATGGTCTAAAACAATCAGGAGTATCGTACGTAGGTTTACTGATGAAAGTTGTGCAGGAATGTGTGGTGTGATGGGAGTACAAAAACCATAAACAGGTTTTAAGAGTAGGTAATGAAGTGGCAGATGGAGTATAAGGTGGGATGGTTTTCACTTTGGGATTAATAATAGAAAAGCAGAACTGTTTCTAAAAGTCATGCACTTACAAATGTTGATATTCATATGGACTTGGGCATCTTTGGGGAACACAAAGTTAGTATGCTGGCACAGAATGCAATTCGGAAGGCAAATGATAGATTGGCCGTCACTGTAAGGGAGTTAGGGTGCAAAAATGTGAATTTTGCCATTACTGTCTCGGCTGTGGTGAGATTACACCCCATGCAGTTTTGGTCTGCATATCAAAGCAAGTATATATATTCATTTGAATGGTAGGCTATTAAGGCACACGTTCAGAGATTGAGAATTTTTTTTGATCTTTTATGGAATCAAGGGACATGCGGAATGGGTGTGAAAAACGGAATTGACTTGGCTAAGATAGAATTGAATGAAACTACAGACTTGAGAGGCTTAATGGTCTACAGGTGCTTCTATTTCCGGGGTCATTTCTATTTCCAACTCTATCAATAGTGACATAAGACTTGTGTCTGACAGGGAGCATCTCAGCTGAATATATTCCAGCCCAATGATCATTACTGATGTTTTGGTGGCGGCGAGGGGGATAGCTAGGGTTATCGATCATCAGTGCAAATTTTGGTTTATGTTTTCCTCACTCACCCGTGCTAAAAACCAATTATAGTAAAAGCAAAAGCTAATAACCAAGTCCTGTGCACTAAAGAAGATACTTCCTTTCTTACATTCAACTCCACAATGGACCTGGTAGATCAAATGAAAAATGATTTGAGGGGACAAAGGTGCAGCAATTTAATGGAATTATCCAAGTTTCATGAAGGGCATGGCCGAGCCTCCTCGAGTCTCATGGTGCAAACCTGCAATCTTGTTAGAGGTCCAATACTGCGGGACAGTTCAGGATAATGGAAGCAGTTTGGTCATCTGTACTCAAGAATAAGGATCTTATTTTGGATTTAAGATGAGGTATAGTTATTACGTTGGTAGGAACTGTACCACTCAGACATATACAATCATTTCAAAACCATTTCTTTTTACCTTGCTGGTATTTAATACTTGCTGCTTAAATATAGTGATAGTTAATGAAGAAAGTCAGAAATTAATCACCAAATTAGTTTGAAAAAAACTTAAGCTGTAAAGTGGAGTTTGACATCAAGACTATATAATTATTTTTCTTTAATTTCGTGAATGATAATAATGGGACTTGTGATGGCAAGTACTATTTTTCAGTCAATGTACCTTCTTCAGACAGGTTATTTTCTTTGGTTTCTTTCTCCATCTGGTGACACCATCCTTCCATTCTTTCCTTCTCTGCTTGCAACAGTTTCAAGAACCAGTAGCCATCCCGACGACATGATGTAGTGTGGACTGGTTCAACAGGGAGATTGTTAGTTGACTCTAACCATGGCTCTGGTGGTGGTAAAGAGGATGGATCTAGGGCTGGATCTAAGTTATCTCCATAAGGAAATGCTTTATTTTTTGTCTGGGAGCTTTTTGCATGTTGCCGTACCACAGGTTCAGGGTTTGAGGCATTGTGATGCTGAGCTGAATCTGAAAGTTGGTTGCTTTTGTCTTGGGACCCAGCAGTAGAATTACATTCCTGTGTATCGGAGTCAGTTTCTTGTTTTGAAGTCATGCTGCTGGAGCGGCTGATGCTGTTTTAAATAATGAGACAATTTTCAAATTAATTAGATCCTCTTTTTAGGTGAGCAACTGCAAACGCAAAACAATCAGATCTCAAGCAAATACATTAAAAAGAAATACAACACCCAATGAACTCTAACCTAGAAACACACTGAAACAGATTAACTTATTTATCACTGCAGTAAAAATCATGCTCACATCTTGTCACAAGTCGAAAGTTTATTTTTCTTTAAAATTAAGATAACAATGCAGAATGCAATTATGCTTGGTAAAACATCCCTCCGCCTTAGGATAAACGCCAACTATCAGAAACAAAGTATTGCTTAGACTATCTTCTGAGTCAGTCATCTGCTCTTGCAGCACTGTGATTTGGTCATGCAGTCTTCCAATCCGCTACACAGTAGACCTGCTTTGAACTCATGACTTAGTCATTTGATCAGGAAACAGTATCAACCCAAAGCTTGAAAAGTAAAGCAAAAATAATAATCTAAATGATTCCCTCAGCCTGCACATACGTAGAAATTGGCAAAGGAGTTCTAAAGAGCTTAATACTCATACCAGCTGTAAATAAAGAAACCATTTATTGATCCAAACTCCAGGTCAGGACAGAACAATGTTTGAGAGATAGGAGATTTAGGAACATGTGCAACAATAAGTTTCAAGAGGAATTCACTAGATATTGCCCGTAAGAGTGGACTCTGTTTTAAATTTCTATTAATGGGTTTATTTTGTCAAACTTCAATATTCAGCCTATTTGCTAGTTTTGTTTAATAGTGGACATAGAAATTTAAACACAGACATTTTTGCTATACAGGGAAATTCTTTGGCAACTGCTCTATGAACTTTAATTCAAAGGTTATTTAGGAAAAAGTATTTGTGATTTATTCTTTCCACACACTTTGCCAAATTGAAATGACAACCTGTATGTTAAAGTTAAGCATTCCATAATGCCAAGATGTGCACATGTCCATCAAGACATACCTTAACCAAAATCAGTGACAACAATTATTACATTTCCTTCTCCGCTGGTCAGCATTGGTCCATTATTGCAGCAAAGATGAAATAATTCGGTGTAGAGGTGACTGCAAAGGACTCTTGTGGCACAGTGCTAGTGAGCCTAGACTTGAGCCAAAAGGCTCAGGTTCAGGACCCACTTGCTTCAGAGGTGAACAGGTTGATTAAAAGTATGTAGAATTGACTAAGTTAAGTACTCTCTGATCTATTGATCACAATGAACTTCAGAATTCTGGGTACACTGATATTTTTAGGGGTTATGGTGTACAAATTTAGTCAAAAGTTTCCAATGATCATATTATGTTTGTAAAACAAAATGCAGTGCTGTTAGTACTCATGCTGTTCAATATTATTTCTCACTAGGGAGAAGACCCGGGCAATCACCAAGTGACTTTCAGAGTTTGAGTACTGTTTCGGAAACTTATTTAGATTCCAGAGCATGGCACAGTTCCAGCAACCCATTGCTGACATAGCAAAAATATGGTTCAACCTTTTAAAAATATCTTTTGCTCTCTGTATGGAACACATCTGTAAATGTATACTGCAACCTTTTTTTATTAATCTTAATATAACCATATTATAATGGAAACTCCTTCAAAGCAAGTTTACCTGGCAAATGTACAAGATTAAGTCAGTTTGTTTGGCATCATACTTAGCCCCAAGATTAGGATCTGATCCCATCTGTGTCATCACAGAAACCATCTGAACTTGCCTTGGTTTCAAGTAATTTGCTGCTAAAACCATAAGCCATGTCTTTGCTACCTCTAGATGTTGAATATTTCAGCGTCCTTCTGGCTGGACTCCCAAATTTTACCCACTGTCACTAAAACTCTGATGTCCAATTTCCTTTACTCCATCCCTACACTCACTGACCACAGTGATTCTCCATCAAAGGATGATTTAAAAACTGCCACACTGGCTTTCAAATCCCTCTGCAGTCCCACCCTCCTCTATCTCTAATCTTCTTCAGTTCAATACCCCTCAGATATTTGCATTCCTCTAATTCTGGCTTAGTGCACATTTCTGATTTCAGTTGCTCCGCCACCAGTAGCTGCACTTTCAGCTGACTAGAGTTAAACCCCCAGAATATCCTCTCTTCACATCAACACTCCCGTTACCTCCTTGAAGACAATCCTAAAGCCTGTCTCTTTGACCAACCTTTGGATCATGTGACCCTATATCCTTTTACAGTGCTCAGTGCTCCACTATTGCTTGCAATGCCTTTGGGAAATTTGATTACAAAGGTACTAAATTAAAAAAAAGTTCCTTTCACAAGACCAGAAGTCAGTGGGAACAATCAGAAAAAAAAATGCTCACTCAAAAGGATGACAACATTGATTATTTTCAGGGAGGTGAAGTGCAAGTAGAGGCCCATGAGTGGGTTAATAGCAGAGGGAGTGGTGTGCGCTGAAATGGTAACATTTTTGAAAACAGATGCAATTAATTCATTTAGTTGAATTAATTTCACTCACCGCCACTCGTCTTCCACTTGTATTCCAATAGACTGGAATTTGTTGATAATTTGAGAATCTTGTTCCTTAATCAAATTCTGGGAACAGTCAACCTAAAAAGAAAGAAACCTCTACAAGTCAGTAACAGAAGTTGACAATTGCCTATTCCATTTTTCCCCTGTAATTGTGTTCTAAACATCAAAACAATTAAATTGGTTTTAAAAGCACCACACTAAATTGATCTTATAAGGCAATGAAAAATCTTATATTGGGAAACAAATATATTGGTACTCTTAAGATTGGTCACCTCGACGCAGCTAACCACTAATCAGTATCAATCAAACCAATGTGTACTTAAAGAGACTGCAAACAACAGAAAGCACACTCTCAAACTTGTATACTGGAAGCACAGAATTAGAAAGCTGGAATGTTGAGGGAAAATGTGTTTAGGCAGTGAAAAATGAACAACTGTTTGAGGGGAGGTGAAATCTAAGTTACAAAATTTTCACTAGAACAAACAACGTGACAAAAGCACAGCGGCTCAGTGGTTAGCACTGCTGCCTCACCGCGCCAGGGACCCTGGTTCGATTCCACCTCAATGGAGTCAAGTTAGGTAAAGGGGAAGCACGAGATCTAGGTGTTCTTGTACATCAGTCAATGAAAGCAAGCATGCAGGTACAGCAGGTAGTGAAGAAAGCTAATAGCATGCTGGCCTTCATCACAAGACGAATTGAGAATAGGAGCAAAGAGGTCCTTCTGCAGCTGTACAGGGCCCTGGTGAGACTGCACCTGGAGTAGTGTGCGCGGTTTTGGTCTCCCAATTTGAGGAAGGACATTCTTGCTATTGAGGGAGTGCAGCGTAGGTTCACAAAGTCAATTCCCGGAATGGCGGGACTATCATATGTCGAAAGATTGGAGCGACTGGGCTTGTATACTCTTGAGATTAGAAGGATGAGAGGGGATCTGATTGAGACGTATAAGATTATTAAGGGATTGGACACTGTGGAGGCAGGAAGTATGTTTCCGCTGATGGGCGAGTCCAGGACCAGAGGACACAGTTTAAAAATAAGGGGTAGGCCATTTAGAACAGAGTTGAGGAAAAACTTCTTCACCCAGAGAGTGCTGGACATATGGAATGCTCTGCCCCAGAAGGCAGTGGAGGCCAACTCTCTGGATGCTTTCAAGAAAGAGATAGACAGAGCTCTTAAAGATAGTGGAATCAAGGGTTATGGGGATAAGGCAGGAACAGGATACAGATTGTGGATGATCAGCCATGATCATAATGAATGGTGGTGCTGGCTCGAAGGGGCGAATGGCCTACTCCAGCACCTATTGTCTGTTGACTGTCTGGGTGGAATTTGCACATTCTCCCGGTGTCTGTGTGGGTTTCCGCCGGGGGCTCCGGTTTCTTTCCACAGTCCAAAGATGTGCAGGTTAGGTGGACTGGCCATGCTAAATAGCCTATAGTGGTCAGGGATGTGTAGATTAGGTGAGTTGAGGGATGGGTCTGGGGGGAATGCTGTGTTGGGTTGGTGTGGACTTGTTGGGCTGAAGGGCTTGTTTCCACTCTGTAGGAGATTCTATGAATTGCTGCTGAGAAAAAGATAAGGGTGCATAGCCATTTAACAAACAAGCCCAATAAAGATTCAGAATGAGGTGGGGGAGTGGTGAAGTACTGAGAAGTCACAGACTGCTTAGACTCAGGAAAACTGCTAGAAAATGGCCTATCCACATTTCCCCTTTGGGCAACATACAAATAAAGATTGCCTAATACAAATAAGCAAAGAATAATGCAAGATAAAATAGGAGTGCTAAACATAACAGAATTAGACAGATCTTTTGTTTTTGAAATGCAGCAGAACATTAGGTGATCCAACAATGAAAAAGGTCATACAAATAACAAACAAAATAACAGCATGTGTAAGGCCTATATACAGCATATAAGCTCAAGGAGTTATGCAAGTACTAGTAAACACATGCAGGAAACCTTGGAAATGCAGAACCATTGGTAACTTTTGAAAGGCATTATCAGCTACGCAAAGGAAAATAATTATCGATCTTCAGAAAGCATTAACATGCAAATATTTTGCTAGTAAATCACTGAATTACAGAAACTTAAATTACGACAATCCTATCAGACAGTCAAATCTGTTCTTAGAATACAGTTAGGACTCAACATTTTTGGCTAAAATCACTGAGAAACTAGCAATGTTGACATTGTATCAGAGATAATGGGAACTGCAGATGCTGGAGAATTCCAAGATAATAAAATGTGAGGCTGGATGAACACAGCAGGCCAAGCAGCATCTCAGGAGCACAAAAGCTGACGTTTCGGGCCTAGACCCTTCATCAGAGAGGGGGATGGGGAGAGGGAACTGGAATAAATAGGGAGAGAGGGGGAGGCGGACCGAAGATGGAGAGTAAAGAAGATAGGTGGAGAGAGTATAGGTGGGGAGGTAGGAAGGGGATAGGCCTCCTTGACCTGTCCGTCTTCCCTGGACTGACCTATCCCCTCCCTACCTCCCCACCTACACCCTCTCCACCTATCTTCTTTACTCTCCATCTTCGGTCCACCTCCCCCTCTCTCCCTATTTATTCCAGTTCCCTCTCCCCATCCCCCTCTCTGATGAAGGGTCTAGGCCCGAAACGTCAGCTTTTGTGCTCCTGAGATGCTGCTTGGCCTGCTGTGTTCATCCAGCCTCACATTTTATTATCTTAATGTTGACATTGTATTAGCTTCATGTGGTGACCTAAAGTAGCAGTACGAAACAGGATTCCCAGTGCAGGACAAGTCTAAGTTTAACTTCAAGAGGAATTATTTGAAGCTTTTAGTCAAGAGTTAGTGTCCTTGGATAAAATCAAACCTATAAAGAATGCCACATTATATGATTTTAACATTCATGGTCATTCTGCCGAGTTGTACTGACAGATTTGTAAAACTGCTTTGCATTGTTGAAGTAACTGTGTTGCTACACTTTTTATCAAGACAGTGTAGCATACAGCCAACTAAATGCAAGCACTATGTGCCCTCATTCCAAAAAAGACTGTCCTTGATCAAAATGGTGCGGTAACAACACCGGCTTTAGTCACCACTGAAAAACAATCTCCGCGCCCGCCCCAACCGTCACCATTGTTCCCCATCAAATATTAGAATCCAAAGCATAAAGAATTTAGCCATCCCTTTAATAAAGTATCACATTTTAAACATTGCATTCAATCCAGCCAATTGGACAATCAAGTAATGCAATTTTAATCTGAAAATTGTGTGGCACAAATTACCTGTATCCCTATGGAAGAGAGCTTTCTTTTTGGAGGAACTTCCACTTTCGGTTCCTCAGTGACAAGTGGTCCCTTCTCAACTGCTACAGTAGCATGTCGGTGTTGGGTTTGGTTGTCTAACTGTTCACGAACTGGGGCAGCAACACTTCCTGTTTTCGTCGTATTCAGAGCTCTGGCACTATCCAAGCTATCCGAAGAATTGCTGAGACCAGACTGACTGTTTAAATCACTCTTGTGGTCCTGATTGTCAAGGTATGTGTCTTGTGCTGATTCTGTACTGCTCTGGACTGTAACTGAAATAAATGGTTTAGATGTGGTTCGTGGTGGAACTGGTGGAGGAGTCTTCTTGTAAGTGGTTATACACGATGACACTAGAGGGTAGAAAAGAAGGGAAAAAAAAACAGAAAATTTAACAATTTTTTCTCATCTTATAATATGTAACTTCCCCTCCTGAAAAATTCCATGCTTTCATGTTTCATTTCTACATTTTTATATGGCATCATAGCTTGAATCATACTCAAAGTGAATCAAACGGGAGTTAACCTTACCAAACAGTTTGGTAATGGACAGGAGGCCAGAAACAGAAAGGGGATGAAGACTCAGTTTTTCATATGTTGAATTAGATAAGAGTTGGACATTCAAATTTGCAGATTATATCATAACAGGAGGTACACCAAACTGTGTAGATGGCGACAAGAAGTTACAAAGTAGGAAAGTTAAATGAATAAGCAAAAGAGTCGCAGGTGGAACTGAATGAGGTAACCCACTTTGGTTCAAAGACAAATGTTTACTGAACATGGTGAGACTAAGATCAGTGAAGGAGCAAAAGGATTTGGGCATCCACATGCATAATTTGGGAATAGGTAACAGGCTTAAAGGAAAACTAAAGAAAGATGCCTTTGTCTCAATAAAGATGGTGGAAGCTGAATTCTAAAATAAGAAAGTGTTGACTATTTTAAAACAGATTTAGTCAGGTTCCCATCTCGATTACTGAGCTTAATTTTGGGCATCTAGCCTTAGGGAATATATAGCAGTACATGCAAGTGCATTAATTCATCAAAATAAACGCAGGCCTATGAGGACTTAAATTACGTGAGAGGTTGCATAACTTGATTTGTACTCCTAGGAGTTTAGAAGGTTTAGGGATGATTTTAAAAACATAAGGATCTTGATAGAACAGATACAGAAATTGATGGAATATTCAGAACAAATAAGAACAATCTTAAAAATAGAACTAGGTCATTTAAGAATGAAATCAAGGAGCCTTATACCTCACAATGTGCAGTAAGTATCTGGAACCCTCTCCACCTGTGAACTGTGGATCAATTTAAATTTTCAAAATAGAAATAAATACTTTTTTTTAAAAACTCATGGATAAAAATTTAAAAAGAGAACTGAGGAACAGACCTAATATGATAACAGTTGACTGGCAGAATTGGCTCAAATGGCTAAATGGCCTCCTCCTGTTCCTGCAACTTCAACCCTCAAGATTAGGCTTGGTTTTAAAAGCAAATTATTCACCATATATCAGGTACAACCTGCATGAAGAAGTATTAGCTACCTTGACATAGAGTAATAAAAATCACCGCCTTTCATATTTAAAGTCTGGCTTTAATCACACTTAGTTCATTAAAAATGTATCTGCCATATGAATTCACACACAGGCCTTTGTTTTACAAAATGTATCAATTCTAGGGATATGGCCTCGATGCAAGTTCATTAATTCTTAGCTGCACCTCACTGGGTGAAGGAGTGCTTTGTATTTGACTGATCCCTAGAAGAATGATCTTAATGTAAATCAACATAAGATTTGCAGGATGAGAAGAATCCTGTTGGAAGGGTCAGGTAAGAAATCTCAAGTACCTCAAAGTACAGGTAAATAAATCAGTAGCTGCAAATCACACATAATGAGTCTATTAAATTTAATTAATTACGAATAAAAACTTGTCACTGAAGTAAGGTCGCTACCAAATTTAAGACATATTACAGAAAACGGATAAGTCCGAGTGGGCTGATTTAATTAGTTTCACATATGGTTGACTACACATAATAAAAAGTGTAAATAATTACATGGGTATTTACCAGCACATCAATATTAGTGAAACTGGGCTACAATCATCATAAATGACCAAAATGAAACATGTGGCCATTTCAAAGGTCTCAGCAAAATGGACAAGTTTACAATGGGGTGTACTTATAGCTACTGTCGACAGATATTTTCTAAGTGGTGCATTTGTAAGCATTCCTGATCTATACCCATAATCCTACCTATACGAATGTATAATAAATAAAGCTATAATTACAAGTGACCTCATAGAATCACAGAACTCTCCCAGCATGGAAGCAGGCCATTTGGCCTATCAAGTCCACACCAAACCTCTGAAGAGCATCCCACCCAGACTCACCCCCCTACCCTATTCCCTGTCCACTGTGGGCGATTTACCATGGCCAATCCACCTAATCTGCACATCTTTGGTCTGTAGGAGGAAACCGGAGCACCCGAAGGAAACTCAAAGCTGGGGAGAACATGCAAACTTCACTCAGACAGATGCCCAAGGATGGAATCGAACTGGGGCCCCTGTTGCTGCGAGGCAGCAGTGCTCACCACTAAGGCTCCCTCCTGTGCTAAGTATGGGTATTTGTTGCCCATCCCTACTTGCCAAGAGAGCAGGTAGGAAACAATCACATTGTTGTTGTTCTGCAGTCACACCCAGGCATTTGTTTTTACAACAATCAGCAAATGTTTCGTCACCAGACTCAACTCCACACTCTTGTTTGGCAGGGACTGAATTCATATTTATGACAGGATTTGATCCCGAGTGCAAACATTACCTGGGTCTCAGGATTAATAGGTCTAGTAATAATACCAACAGGTCATCTGCTCTCCTCATGGAAATACCCAATTCACATATTTTCATTAAGGAACAATTCCATTGCAGCTTTAAACCTAACTGAACAGCCAGAGCACCTGACAACAATTCCGAGAGATACATGTCAATCTAACACCTTGTTTCCTCATTTCAACAGCTTGAGTGAAGTTTCCAGCAACTCCTCAGTAAACTGTTTCCTCCAGAAATTCCCCATACAGCCTAGAGTTAATCAGGGTAATGAGCATTGAAGTATTGCCTCCTTTTTAGGTCGCTATCAGTAAATCTGCTTCCTGCACCTAAAGGTCAAAGGATAAAATGGTCTGACATGCCAACTGAGCTGAAAATGTCCTTTAGGGAACGAAACTGCCAACCTTACCTGGTCTGGCCTACATGTAACTCCAGACCCACAATGTGGTTGATTCTCAACTGGCCTCATCCCATGAATGAATAAACAAAAGCCCAGCCACAACATCCCAAACTCACTCAGTTACCCAAGATTCCTCCAATGCTAAACCTATACCCAGGAGTCAAGTAAGTTGGAAATCTTCACTGAAACGAAGAAAGGTAGGTCTGATCTGTAATCTTGTTATCTGATAGAAAGAACATGGGAATAATGTTAAAATAGAACTAGGCCATTGAGAAGTGAAATCAGACGAGGTTTTGCTCTACAATCATAGAAATATTGAATTATCATTTCCAAAGGCTGTAGATCCTATATTAACTGAAATTTGCAAGAAAGATTTGTATATATTTATTTGGCAAGGTCATCAGAAATAGGGATCATGACAAAGGGTAAGGAGGAGGGAGAGCAGTTGGCACGCACAGGAGCCATGATCCAATTCAGGGGTGAAATTGAAAAGTCTATCCCTGTTCCGATTTAGTTGCTCCAGCATCATTTGTATAATAATACTCAATACAAACATGAAAATAATACAAAAAGCTAACTTCTATTTCTGTTAATTGCTGGTTGGATGATAAGTGGCAACTACTTAGTTACATTTAAGTATATATTTAACTGTGCTGTTCAGTAAATGTGCCTTATACATATCAATAATTCCCAAAATTTCAACTTGAACCTGAAAATAGCAAGTTTTTCCAACTTTAAGAACAAATTTCTTCTGGCTTGAATTGGATGGTGACAGGAATAATAACTTTATTTTTGAATTTATGACCAAAAGTTTTTCCAGCAGTTAAAACAGTACAGATTGTACCTCCCTAACTCAGCACTCCCAGCTCTCCACCCAAAGGACTTCAGTGTTTGCTGTACCTTGATCTTTACTCATGGCTTTTTGTTGCACTTTTCAGTTCAGTTTTGATACTTTGAATCCTGTTTCTGGTGTCCAACTGGACAATCATTCATCCATTAAGAGGCGTTTTTTTTTTAAATCCAGTTGTACCAAAAATATTTTTGTGCTTTGAATATACTTGGATATTTTTGATACCTTAAAAACTTTCATCAGGACTTCAGGCACTAACCATGGTACTAGACCAAGTGACATACAATTACTTTTTCTTTGACCCTCATACAACCCTTCAAGGTCCGGTACTGTCCAAGTTTCAAGATTGGCAGATTAAGGGGGCACAATCTGCATCAGTTTGTAAACAAATACATATTCAACAAATATTATTAAATATTAAAACTAAAAATACAACCCACCATAAAATTCAATAAGTATGAAATAAAAATTCAACACAATGACATATAATGCATGTGCAACAGTGATTTGCATTTTACGGAACACATAACAATCTCAATAGAAACCAGTAGTTTTAGTAAACATTTAGCATATTTCAGCAGGTTAGATTGCAAGTACAGTAAATACACACACTTGGTTGTCTATTGCCATTGAAACGGTTAAACTGTGGCCAAATGACATATAAACAACAGTTACATATTCACACATTTCATAAACTCAGTAAAAATAGAATACTTGCACATAGATGCAGCAGACAGACTAGTTTTAACACCTGCCCCATTCAAATACTTTAGAAAATACTCTCATTCCAATGGAAGTGTCACCTTTTTAGATATTTTGAGTTAGAAATGTCAAAGCAGAAATAATCTTTATGCTTTGTCTTCAACTGTATTTAATGGTGCCCTTTTCCCCAAGGATATATTCATTTTACTGGAAAAGCAGAATGAAACTAGTGAAAGTTAGATGACACTTTACACTAAATTGTGTCCAAAAGTACATGGAATGAAATGCTACAAAAATGTTTAGGGTTGACCCATTATATATGTTGCTTACTAAAGCTGCAGTCATTAAACTGTATCAATTTCCTCCAGGCACAAAGCAGAGCTAATTCCTCAACATCACATCATAGCAGTGCAACGCACAATACAGGTTACATGCAAAGCACAGAGTTGCCCAGAAAACAAAATTTGCATCATGTGCCTGTATCATGATGTAAATGCACGTTTCCAAGATACTTCATGGGCCAACTGAACAGCTATTCCACTATTATAGTGAGAAAATATCAACATTGCCAACACTCTGGTTAAAAATTAAGTGCTACACCACAGCTGTGCTGTTACAGCCATTTCACACTGGAAACATTTTTTTGGCGCAGTTTGCACTGACATAAAGGCTCCAGTGTAAACAGGGCATCCTGAATAAGGTCAGCAAAGACAGAGAATTAAATAAAGAAAAACAGATAGCATAAATTGAAAGAAATCAAACAGACAGTTAATTATAATGGAAAGAGTATAGTGGATACAAAAGAAGGACAAGGGGATTTAGTTTTCTTTTCATTAAAAGCAACATATTTTTCACATTCAAAAGCCCAAACATCAGACAATGCACCTGCTGCATTCCTGCAGCCAAGAATAAGTTGATTCTGAAGCTCTCGTACGTATTACACCGTACATCACAAACACAGCATATCTTACCAGTAGACTCAGAATAGTTCCTCTTCAACACAAAGTTTGTGGCCGGGTTTTTATCTGTGTGCAAAATGAAAATTTTTTAGGCAGCTGTTTCCAGGGGTGGGAATAATTGGAAATGTGCACCACTATTCCTGGGACTGGTATGAAAAAAAAAAATCAGCACTGGATCAAATTCGCTGTAGCAACTTATGGAGTCAACCTCACAGGCAGACGAACATCCCTTCACAGTTTTGATTGCAGCACTCTCTTGATTTTTGTGGCATTACAGATTCCAAACACTAAAACGTCTGTGCTTAACACAGCGAAAACAGACAGACAACAACAAATCTACACTCATCTGATTTGTATTTGTTATTTTATGACTACTTAAGGTTTCCAATTTTATCTGCAGAAAATCAACTCCATACCACACCACACATTAGATATAAACCAGAGCTTGATGATGTATTGAAGACTTTAGCATTGGAAGACAAATTGAATCTCAGATGTAAGACTGTTCTTTTCAACAAGAAAAAGCTACATTATGCAACATACAACTCATATCCCACAGTTCAGTGTTGACCAATTTATTCAGACATGCAATTCCCTCTTAAAGAAGCTTCATATACCAGTGCCACTATCCCAGATTAGTTCCATCCGCTGGGTTTCGGTTTCAGTTTCAGAGAAGTGTATGCTTATATGTGGAACTGGACTGGAATTAATAATAGTGGTTGGAATCTGCTCAAATTCTCAATGCTTTTTCTTTCCATCATTGCACAAATCTTCAGGTTGTTAAAACCCAATATGTTTAACTGTGAGCTCCTGAGTTACCTGCTTGTCTTATAATTTTCAGCTTCTGCAGGCATCTGCACATCTGTCTCATCCTTACTTAGTGTTTGGAGAAATGCTTCCCAAAACAGAACACTTACCCAAAGGCACATTATTAAGGCACTTTACATTTTACAAAAATACACACATGACTATATATGTGATGACCAAGGAATGTGATCAAGTCACTGGCTCAATCACTCATTTATGATCCATTAAGCATCACAATTTACATATGGCAACAGTGCTACACTTGAGTAATACATTCATGGAGTCATACAACCCTGAAACAGACACTTCCGTTCAACCAGTCCATGATGAATGTAATCCCAAACTAAACTAGCCCCATCTGCCTGCTCCTGGCCCATGCCCCTCCAAACCTTTCCTATTTATGTGCTTATCCAAATGTCTTTTAAACATTGTAACTGTACCCACATCCAGCACTTCCTCAGGAAGTTCATTCCATACACGAATGACTCTTGGTGCAAAAAATTTGCCTCGTGTCTTTTTTAAATCGCTCTCCTGTCACCCTAAAAACATGCCCTCCCACTCTTGAAATTCCCCCATCCTAGGGAAAACACAACCACTGTTAACTTTATCTATATCTATCTATTATAAACCTTTATCACTACTGGTCACTACTTAACCTCCTATGCTCCAGTGAAAAAAGTCCCAGCCTATCCAGCCTTTCCCTATAACTCAAACCTTCCATACCTGACAATACCCTAGTAAATCTCTTCTGAACCCTCTCCAGCTTAATAATATTCTCCCTATAACTCGGCAACCAGAACCGGTCACGGTATTCTTGAACTCAAAGTTCTGCAACCTCAACATGGCTGCCGAACTCCTATACTCAAAGGACTGAGCAATGAAGGCAAGCATGCCAAACGTGTTTTTAACCAACCTGTCTATATGTGACGCAAACTTCAAAGAATTATGTATCTGCACCCTTAGGTCCCTATGCTCTACAACAATACTCAAGGTCCTACCATTAACTGTACAAACAACACCCTTGTTTGTTGTACCAAAATGCAATACCTCACATTTATCCACATGAACTCCATCTGTCATTTTCCAGCCCACGGATAGATTTAATCAAGATCCCTCTAATCTTAGAAAATCTTCTTCACTGTCAATTATGTCACCAACTTTGGTGTCATCCACAAACTTACTAACCATGCCTTCTTTATTCTCATCCAAATCATTTATACAAATGACAAAAAAGCACACAGAACTGATCCCTGCGAAACACCACTGGTCACACCCTGAATCCCATGTGACCTAACTTTATTAATTAGTCGACCATGTGGAATTTTGTCAAAGACTTCCCTAAAATTCAAACGAACAATATTACATTTAGCTCTCTGCTGTTAGGGAGAGGGTTAAAAAGTGTTCCTTCTGTTGACTGCTCTCCAGCAGATTTATGTGAGGAAAACATTCATCTGCACAATCACAAAATCCCCCTACCATCACGTTACATTCCAAACAATTAAACGCACTAAACTCCATTACAGAGGTCATAAGGATGACAATTACTAAGTTGAAACGATCAACAGGACCAAGCATGCAGGATCAAACGACAAAGGCCGAGATGAAAGGCAAAAATAATATAAACAATCAAGCAATCCTTCAGAACATCAGCCCTTGTGAATTTAAAAATGTAACAAACAGATAGAACTACCAATATTAAATAAAAGCAAAACATTGTGGATGATGGAGATATGAAGTAGAACAAAGTGCTGGAGAAACTCAGCCCGTCTGACAACTTCTTTAGAGAGACATGTTACTGATTCCCAATAATTCTTCACAAAAGTTAACAATAATTCTTCTTTGGAACTGCTGGTGAAGGGAGTGGGGGGATAGAAATAAGTGGGATAGAACAGCAAGTATAATAAGATAGAAGCAGACTATTAGTTCAGGATTGGGAACTGTAAGGTGTGAAGCTGCATACCAACAACTTACAGGGGAGACGAGGTCAGCAACTTCAATGACTTGATTCTTATAGTCCAGATGGGAGGAAGTATCTGAGAATTGGAACTCAGTGTCTGCATGGTAGAGGGCTATGTTAGATAACAAAAGCATCACATCATCACTGATTTAATAACAAAGTGAGGTTCAGACCCAAGAGGATAGAAAGAGGGGATGGTTTAGGAGATGGGAGCAGAGAAATTTGCGGTCACTGATATCATCCTGACAGCTCACTGTGAAAAGATTAAGAGTAGTTGAGAGGCCAGAGTACTGGAGATGGATTTCCTCTTATCCAGACTGCTGCCCAAAGGATTGGCACAAATGTGACAGAAGAAGAGTTCAATGTTATGCCCTGCCCGAAATTCACTGAAGTGGTCATGAAGGGGTAAAACTGAGCCCTTCACAGAGCAAGACAGCATTCAAAGTTCCAAGATCAGACCGTCAGAGGATACGTCAATGTACAAGAGATTGGATTCGACGGGATAGGGTCAGAAGAAAGGAGTTGTAAGAGAGGATATAAAAGGGCATTGGAACACAAGCTATTACTGGCTGCCACAATGGCACTTTTTTCTCAACTGAGAATTTCCTCACCACAGAGTCCACATCTGTGATCAACACACTCCTGTCCTGATCCCTGAGAAGGAGAATCCTCCCTCTCAGACCTCAATAGGATTCCCATTGTCCTCGCCTCCCATCCCAGCAGCCTCCATGTTCAAAGGATCATCGAAACGTAAGACCAGAGGTTGGGTTACTGGACCCAAAACATGAACGCTGCTTTTTCCTTCACAGATGCTGCCAGACCTGCTGAGCTTTTCCAGAAAGTTGGTTTTGCTCAAAGGACCATCGCCCATCATGTCTGCCATCTTCAGCACAAAGCTGGAAGCCAGTCAAAGGTGGAGGACATACTCTACGTGCAGTTTTTGAAGAGTTAAGTACATAAACAAAGTGCTTTTGGTCAGTGTTTTGCAAAGGTGGAGAGGGAGTATTACTAATCAGGGACAACATTTGTGCAATTTGTGCAACAGTTAGGTGACTAAATTTGCTGAGTAGATCTGGATGTAAAATCCATTTGGGTGGAGAGAAGTAATACTAGGGGAAAGAAGTCATGACTGGGAGAGGCGTACAGGCGTACAAAAATAACCAAAATATAGATCAAGGTATGTAAGAAATATTGCGTGCTTGTGATAATGTAATCATGCAAGAATCATGAGTGATTTCAATTTACATACAAGCTAGAAAATCAAATTAGCAGTAGTTTGGATGACGATCAAAAATGTCTTTAAGGTGCTTTCTTAGTGCAGAACATTCTGCAACCAACCAGGGGGCACGTTACTGTACATTCGGAATTGAGTAACATCGCTAATCAATGACCTCAAAGTAAAGGCACCCTTAGCTGCAAGGCCTCTTTAAATCTTGTTTATTTAATAATTGAGGAGAACCAAGGCTATGATCTTGGAAGCTTAATGCTGTCCTAAAAAAAGCCTGATGGGAAGGAAATCCTCTTATTTAAAAACCCTGTGCATTCAGTAACTTTACCTCCAGCCACACTCTTAATTGCTCACCACCATCACTCTCATGGGCCGGGGGTCTTGGTCACTGTTGAACACAAGAACAGAGTAACGATGGGAAAAGTTTGGGAAGTGATCGGGAGGAGATAGCCTCGTGGTCTTATCACTGGATTGCTATTCCAATGAGTCTGGTAATGTTCTGAGGACCCGGGTTCGAATCGCATCACAGCAGATGGTGGATTTTGAAGTCAATAAAAATCTGGAATTAAGAGTCTAATGATGACCACTAAACCATCGTCAATTGTTGAGAAAAACCCATCTGGTTCACTGATGTCCTTTAGGGAAAGAGAATACCCTCTTTACTGGTCTGGCCTACATGCGATTCTAGGCCCACAGCAATGTGGTTAACTCCTAATTGCACTCTGGGATGGGCAATAAGTACTCGCCGAGCCAGAAACCCATATCTCATGAATGTTTTTTTTTAAAAAAGCATTGTTTTAAGGAAGAATGCTCTGTTGTTACCTTTGGCTCAAACTAAAGTAAACTTGACACAATCTAAACCACACTGTGGTCCTGAGCTGAAATTTCAGGTTCACAAGTTCCAAGACAGGCAGAGCCTCAGGGTAAGCATTCCTGATTGCTAACAGTTCCATGCCCTCTTAAATCCTTGGGCCTAGCCAGCTGGTCTTGGGGGTGTCTGATTGTTGGCTAGAAACCTTGGTGAAAAGGTAAATGTTTTTCTGTGTTCAAGTAGTTCCCTCCAATCAGAAGTGTCCCTTATTACCCTAAGTCTTCCCGTGCGTCCCACCCCAAATCCACTCTCAAAAGTTCTGGGATCAAGGTAATTTTTTAGAAACCCAAAGTGAAACACTGATCTATAACTAAGTAGATTTTGAAACACCAATTTCAAACATACATTCAGCTTTCAAGTCCTAGTCAGTTTTAGAGCAAATACTAATATGATGGTCAGATAGTTTACAGTCTCTGCATTCTGTATTTCTTACAGTTTTATGGTTTTCTTCCCAGCTGCTATTACTTGTAGAAGCATTTTATACAGTGCTTTTTACAGCCTCAGTAGATCCTTAAGCACGTTACAGCAATGCAATTAGTGCTGTAATTTTGGAAACACAGACTCAGAATCGTAGAATCCCTACAGCATGGAAACAAGCCATTCTGTATACCAACACTGCCCTTTCAAAGTGCATCCCATCTAGACCCAGCTCCTGCCCCTATCCCCATTATCCCATATTAACAACCACATTTACCATGTCTAATCCACCCAGTCTACACATCCCTGGATACCACAGACAATTTAGCGTGGTCATCCCAACTACCAAGCACATCTTTGGACCGGGGCAGGAAACCAGAGCACATGGCAGAAACCAGACAGACAATGGGAGAGCATGCAAATTCCCCACATTCACCTGAAGCCGGAAATGAATTTGGGTACCTGGTGCTGTGAAACAGCAGTGCTAACCAGTGAGCCACCATGCCGCCCATGTCAATAATGTTCCAAAAACTGCCATGTTTTTAAAAAAGAAGCTAGTTTTTGATCAGGATATTAGAAGAACTATCCCAGTATTCTTTGAATGATGCCCTTGGATCCAAACATGGGGAAAACGGTGCAGCAATTTACTGTTTCATCTAAAAGAAGACATTCCCAAGTTAGTGCAAAAGCCCCTCAGCAATGAACTGAAGTGACAGTTTAGATTATGGATGCAAGCCCCCTCTGATTTGAAAGAGTTAGTGCTACCAGGCAGATAAGATTAATCAGCATCATCTTATGGTTTCAAATTCAAAAACTGAAGGTGTACTGTGGTGAGCTCCAATAAAAAGCTCATCACCCTTTGGGTAGACTTTATAAACAAGGTTACAGCGGGGGACAACAAAAATTTTCACAATTTTCGTATCTTACTCAAATGCAAGTAAACAAGATTTCAATAATTTTGAAACCAATCTATAATAAGTCTATGTCATAAATAGGACAATAATTTTGTATGGTGAGACATCTCGCCCTGCAATAACTATGCCGATCTTGCGATTCCAAGTCTTACACGAGTGAAAAGGTGGAGCATAAAATTTTATTTTACAGAAATACACCAAAGAACCCAAACCACCTGCCACATATAAGATGTTCATGAAAAAGTGAACTTCATTTATGTCAAATTCAACAGTACACACAGATGCACATTTACTAAATATTTTATTTCTGAATAAAAGATTTTGTTTTAATGACTCACATTAAGTTCAAGCACCAACTATTAAGGAAAAATCCCTGATGGAAAATTAAGGTGACATCAATATTGTTTACAATTTGTTTTTCTTTAAACTCAAATAAAACTAAATAACACAGTCATGTCAAACTTCAGACAGTTGTGCAAAAAGAAAAGATTTACTGAGGTTATAAACTAACATCCCTGGGAACAAAAATGCATGTTGTACAAATGAGCACGTCTGATAAAAAGTACCTTATAGATTTTACTGTTAAGCCACAATGTGCCCAGAATTTCCAGTCAGTTCTGTAACTTTACTGTTACTGTAACATTATTGGAGGGGGGGGGGGAAGAAAACAGTTTAAAAATGGCATAATACCTTCTGAAATGTCTACAGAAAGCTAGTAATGACAGTAGGTGTTGCCTTCATTTCATGGTTGGCTCAATGATTACTGCAGTTGAAGCCACTTACAAATTGCTGTGGAGTTGAATAATTACTTAGAACATTCTTTGAATACTCAAATTCAAGATAATGTTTATCATTCAAGGAAGCTCCCAATTGACCGTTAAGGTAGAATGCCAGTAACTGGTGGGTTGAATTAGAATGGATGGTAGATGGCACAGTAGTTTAGCATTAACACTACTGCCTCACCGCACCACAGACCCGGGTTTGATTCCACCCAGGACTGCCTGTGTGGAGTTTGCACATTCTCCCTATGTCTGTGTGGGTTTCTGCCGGGTGCTCCTGTTTCCTCCCACAGTCCAAAGATGTGCAGGTTAGGTGGACTGGCCTTGTTAAATTGCCCATATTGTTCAGGGCTGTGTGGATTAAGTGGGTCACAGGGAAAGGATAGGAAGCTCTGAGGGTCAGTGTGGACTTGTTGGGACGATGGGTCTGTTCCCACACTGTAGAAATTCTACGATTCTCGTATAAGGAATGGCACATATGGTGGGAGTCTTCTATTTGGGCCCCATGTGAAATGGATGCATTCATGGAGTCAATCTCCTTTGGAAGCTGTTTAACTTTGCCACTTTTTGTATCTTTATTTTCACCTGCATCAACACCCACACCCTTCAGCTACTTACATATTTCTGTTGTAGATTTCACTCAGTACATTATACATTATATTTAACCAACCTCCTTAATTTTGCTTTATTTTAAATGCTGAGAAAGCAAAATACTGGAAATCAAAAACATTAGAAAGCACTGGAAACAGTCAATGGATCAGGCAGAATTTCTAGGACAAACAGCTATATGGAATAAGAATTAATCAGACCTTTTTAAATGCCGTTTAGTTGTAATTTCTTTCAATTTTGACAAACGGTGCACGCTCTCAACTTTGTCCCCCTTAAAGCCAAAGTGTTTTTCCAATATTTTGCATTATTTGTTGTCACAAATATATCACCCAGTAGACAGAAACTTAGAGCCAAGAACAGCCCCTATCTTGTGGTTAAGACAATGAAAAGGAAGGATAGGATTGCTTGTGATAGATGCTCCCAATCTCTGTGCAGAAACAGAACATTACTGCCCAAGTGGTATGGAACAATTGCTAGGTTATTGTATGCAAGGTTGCACCAAGCATACAATACCATTGTTGTATAAAACGTGCATACAGACAAAATGAACTATATTCATAGTGTACCAGCAGTCATTATTGGTAACTTTTTTTAAGATACATTAGTACGAGGTTTGAATCCTCAATGACATCTGAACTCTCTACTAGGGGTGACTTTTCTCAAACATATTAAAAACATACGAGCCTCCAAGAGCAATCTTTATAGCAAAGTAACCTATTCTCTTTCAGCACTTGTATACAAGTCACCATGCAGCCACAGAGTGAGTTTTCAGCTCAAACGAGGAGATATTATGCCACAATAATTCAGACATCACAGAGGACGTGAGTGTAGCAACAGAAACAAAAGAATTAAAATCATTCACAGTCACAGCAAGGTTACAATTCAGTTTAGATTTTAGAAGGCTGCACACCCTGATAGGAAACGTATGAGTAGTTACGAACAATCTGAACTCTAACAGGGTCCAGTTGTACAAAATGTGAGCTTCGCAGATAGTAAGTTAGTTTTTTTAAGGAACTGAAAAATAGGATGAAAATGTTAAATTTGGGGGTTGGGGGCTAGGTGTCAAAATAGATAAGCAAGGAGAAAGGAAGCATTGAGTAACACCTGGTACAGGAAAAGGATAAGCAGTAGAATTTTTACATGAACTAAGGACAACTCATTTATTCATGGATCTGGATAGTCTCATTGGGATGGGCATTAAATTCAGGCCCAGCCAAATTGTCCTTGAGTGGCTGCGGCCACTTCAGAGGGCAGTTAAGAGTCAAACACACTGCAATGGGATTGGAATCACATGTAGGCCAGACTAGGTAATGACAACAGATTTCCCTCCTCAAAGGATATCAGTGAACCAGATGAATTTTTACAACAATCAACAGTGTTTGATATTAGGCTAACTTTCAATTCCAGATATTTATTGAATTCACATTTCACCATCTGTCATAATGGGATTCAAACATGTCCACAGTTCATTAGCCCGGTGTTCTACATTACTAGTCCAGTGACATTATCAATATGCCACTTGTCTTTGAATGTCATAAAAGGACACAAGAGCATCAGTAATAGATGCACTGTGAGGCATTGCTGGATCCTGAAGAAACTATTTTTTTGTGATGAAGAATATATGGCATCAGGATCATAGTTTGGATGTGAGTACAATGCTAAGGTTGCAAATAGATGGAAATAAAAACAGAAAATACTCAGCGGATCCCTGTAGTGGATGAGAAAGTGTTCGTGTTTCACATTGTTTCATTAAGATACACCAAGTTTCAGCTTGCTTTCATTTAAGATTTCCAGCTTTTGTAACTTCTTCTCCAGTCAGGATCACCTCATGACATTAGCTAAGGAGGTGGTTACAATTGGCTATGAAGGTGTAGTTTCCATGTTAGAACTGGAAAGGACGGTTTCGATCTTAAATGTTTAACTAGACAAAACTCACTAATTTAAAAGGGTGGTTAGCACTGCTGCCTCAGTGCTAGGGACTAGGGCTTGATTTCATCCTTGGACAACTGTGTGAAGTTTGCACATTATCACAGAATCTACATCGGTTTCCTCTGGGTGCTCTGGTTTCCTCCCACAGTCCAGGATGAGACAGTTAGGTGGACTGGCCATGCTAAATTACCCATAGAGTCAAGCAGTGTGTAGGTTAGCTGAAATGCAGGATTACAGGGAGATGAGTCGGGGGGTTGGGGGGGGGGTGGGGGGGGTGGTGAATGCTTCTTAGAGGGTCGGTGTAGACTCAAATTAATTCAATGACCTTCTTCCATATTATAGGGATTCCATGATTCTTTGTACAAGCAGAAGGACAGCAGTTTAGAGCGAGGCATTTTTGTGTATTTTCGAACAGAAAACACAAGAACAGCGTTAAAAGCTATTCTAGCTTCAGTCTGTGTACACTACTGTGTTGTGAGGATCAAAGCTGAGAAATGTGGTAAAGTGGAACAACAGGCAAGGGAGAAGTAGCTGAGGCTGTTGAATGGATCTAAACAGGGCTGTCACACACCCAGTTTGACATTGTATTGTACACGCTGCCAGGAGACTGTCAAGCTGCTTGAATGAATGGTCTCATGAACCAGCCGCAGCAAAGCTTTCTTTAACTGTTTTGAGGAATCCATGGAAGCATAGATTGGCAACCCGTAGCACAAATATGTTCTGACAACTGCAAATTATTCAGTATAGCTCCCCATCTCAGGTTCTGTATATGATGAGTAAAATACTTTAGCTTGAGATTTGTACTGGACTTTTATACAACTTGTGCCACAGAGTTTTATTTTCATTGCAGCCTCAAGTGTTTACTGAGAATTGTTACTTCCATTACATCATAAAAATTGGTAGAAGAAAGGATCTCGGCTTCTGAAACTATTATGTTTAATTACAGTAAGGCTGTTGCGAGGATCTGTTCAAGTCTCTTCCCTGCTGTGATCTTTTTTAAATTCACCACAGTTTATTAACACCTCCAAGAAAGACATTTGTACAAAAGCTAATGACTTTTAAAAAAAAAATGGTCTCCCACAAACAGCATTTTCTTCCCTAAACTATTGATGAATAAAGCTAAATATTCAAATGAAGATATATAGGAAAGAAAATGAGGTTTTAAACCTGAAAATATTTTGGTTCTGAACTTGCATTTATTACAAATATGATATTTGCAAATCTAATAATCTTGTCACTTCAATCTGATATCTGGAATTAAAACATTTTCTTCAAACACTGCACTAAAAATTACAGGGAAAAAAATCATGCGGCTCAACTTGTTCATGTAGACACTTATGCATCACTTGAGCTTCCCCATCCCACCACAAATTTTTCTCAATCAAATCAAAGCAATAAGCACAAAATGTTCCACGAAAAGAAAGACCAAAAGAACTGCAGAAGCCGGAAATCAGTAAGTAAAACAGAAATCAATTTCTGTTTTTTGTTTTAAACTTTTTATTTCCCTCTTGTATGGTTACCTAGAACTGAAAAGAAATTGAGATTTAAAACCAATTCAGATGACAATCTGTTACCACTGGTCTTCAGTAATGTGTCATCAAATTTAGGCACAAAACACTAAACTTTAAAAAGTGGATAAATAATGTTCACCTTGTGTATATCTCCGAAAGTAAATCACATGTAGCAATCCTAACTGAATTCACTAAGAAAATGAAAAGCTTGATACAAGAAAGCTCATGAATGCTACGTTTGAGTTCCTTTTCAAAATCTTTAATGAAATGTTGCCAAGGTAATATGTTGCTAAAATTAGACTACAGGCGAGAATGAAAATATAATAATACTATTCAGATGTTGGTTAAAGAACAGAAAAGACAAATCGTTAATGGATATTTCTTTCGCATTGGAGATTATAAATAGTGGTATTGTCCAGAGGTCAATGTTGAGATCTCTCTTTCATATATACATAATCTGGAATTCAACATAAAGGATACACAAATCGGGAATGCCAAGTCACTGGAAAATAAAACTGAAAGCAATAAAATGAAAAACATGAAGGATTCTGCCTCACCATAAGCAAGCTGCTTAAAAGTAAGCTCCCAAAGCGAATAGACAGGAAATGCTACTTGGTTCTGCCATCTTCTAGACTGTCATTCTATGCTCAGGAAGATGCTGTGACTCCAACAAAACAACTTCAGTACAGCTTCAACACTGGCAATGACTTAACGTACCAAGTTGCCCAGATAAACCCTACCCATACGAACACAATTAATCCATTCAAATTTATTACCAATGGCCATTAAGATCTTGTTAATTTTGTTATTTAATTGGCCAAATATTGGCTAGGAAATAATCTCAACGTTCCTGCAAGCTGATATTTAACTCTATGTTTACTCTCACAAAAGTTAAAAAGCAATAATCATAAGTGGAAACCGCAGCTATTTCTACATGTATCAGCTATTGAGGCCAATTATAGAAGGCCCGATAGCCTGCTTACAATTCCATTCTGATCTCTGTCATATTAGAGAAGCATGCTGCCTTTTAGTCTGTAATATAATACCATATCAAGTATTGAATTAACCCACCAAGCCAAAAGAACAGATTAAAGCTCAGAATTTCATAAATACCTACTTGCCAATTCAAGCAATGTTTATGAATCTTATAAATAACTGCATCCATTTTACATAGGATGAGACACTGGGTAGCAGGGCACAGAACCAGAAATCATTCATGCCTTTCATGTGTCAGCATTAACCAGAACTCAAACCATTTATAAATGCAGTAGAATTCATTTTTACAGTGAGAGGAAAAAGATTTAAAAAAGGTATGAGGGGCAATTTTTATTTTACACAGTGGTTCATCTGTGGAATGAATTTCCAAAGCAAGTGGTGGATATGGGTGCAGTTACAATGTTCAAATGACATTTAGATAAGTATATGAGAAGAAATGTTTGAAGGGATTGGGGCCAAGCACAGAAAGGTGAAATTAATTTAGTTTTGGATTATGGTCAGCATGGACTTTGGTTGGACAAAGAGTGTTTCTGTGCTTAATGACACTATAACTAGGATTTCAAATGTGCTGCTAGTTTAAGAAGCACTTACACAAAATTTTATTTTAAAACACACTAAATATCAATGAAAAAGCTAACAGAAATGAGATCTAAAGGTAACGTCGGGCACAGAGATTTCAGTCCAGAAAATAGCTCACATAGGTTACAGGTTTTTGTCTAATACCAGCAAATGGTAATTCTGATAGCAGTTTTGCCAGTGCCAAACACTGGGTTCCCAAACCCCCAAATTACAGTGATCAAAACATGTAAGAATATGATTCGTAAATAAATGTGACAGTAACAGCTTAAACAAAAAATATCAACAGACTGGCACAACATTCAGAACATAGAATCGATCATAGAAACTGTACAGCGTGGAAACAGGCCCTTCGGCCCAACATGTTCCACACCGACCCTCAGAGCGTCCCATCCTGACTCAGCCCCCTATAACCCACTTAATCTACATATCCCTGAATACCATCGGCAATTTCGCACGGCCAATCCACCTAACCTGCGCATCTTTCGAATGTGGGAGGAAACCGGAACACCGGGAGAAAACCAACACAGACACAGGGAGAATGTGCAAACTCCACACAGTCACCCAAGGATGGAATCATACCCGGGTCCCTGGCACAGTGAGGCAGCAGTGCTAACCACTGAGCTACCATGCTGCCACGGATATTAAATACAGGTAGTCCTCAGTGTGCATGCAGATTCTGCTTGAGTATATTCGCAAGCCCATATATGCAAGTCAGAATGCAATGTTGAACAGTATAAAGTAGCTGTTCATAAGTACAAGTGTTCATTAGTCAGGTGTTCTCAAGTCAAGATCAACTGTATACAGTAACAGTGTGAATGTCAAGATAATAAAATGTGAGGCTGGATGAACACAGCAGGCCAAGCAGCATCCCAGGAGCACAAAAGCTGACGTTTCGGGCCTAGACCCTTCATCAGATGAAGGGTCTAGGCCCGAAACGTCAGCTTTTGTGCTCCTGAGATGCTGCTTGGCCTGCTGTGTTCATCCAGCCTCACATTTTATTATCTTGGAATTCTCCAGCATCAGCAGTTCCCATTATCTATGAACAGTGTGAATGTGATTGATTATCGTCCAAACCAACAGATACACAGGAGCAGTATTTGTGTGACAGGGTTTCTTGATTTGGGATATATACTTCAGATTTTTAAAAAAATCTACAGACCACCTGTCATGGAAATTTTACGGAAACAAGAAGGCATAAAATACTGGATACACAGTCACTGATGTATGCAGAGAAAATGAAGTTTTAGATGTGGACCCTGCTTGAACAGTTTTAGAAAAGAGAAAAGACATTACTGAAAAAAAAACTGCTTTCTCTGCTGAGTTAATGTTACAGGTCCAGTAACCCACTGGAACTCATTCGGCACAAAACATTCAATTGTGAACATGAAATATCAACTGTTTCTTGCTCCATTCATGTTGAGAATTTCTGATAAGTTTGCTTTTATTTCAGACTTCTGGCATCCACAATTTAAAGTGCATACAAACCAATTAATAGGAGACCACTTGGCCCTGTCATTCAATAAGCTCATGGTTAATCCGATTACTCCACTTTCCTGCCTACCACCAACAACCTTTGAGTCTCTTTCTGTCTTAGAAGTGTTGAAAGACTCTGCTTTCACTGCCTTCAACAACCCTCAGAAAAAGTTTCTCTTCAGTCTTAAAAGTGCAACACTTTTTCTTTGATAACAAGGTATAGAGCTGGATGAACACAGCAGGCCAAGCAGCATCAGAGAAGCAGGAAAGCTGATGTTTCAGGCCTAGAACCTTCTTCAGAAGGATCTAGGCCTGAAAGGTCAGCCTTCCCGCTCCTCTGACGCTGCTTGGCCCCGCTGTGTTCATCCAGCTCTATACCTTGTTATCTCAGATTCTCCAGCATCTGCAGTTCCTGCTATCTCAAACACTTTTTGTTTACACAGTGGCCCCTAGTACTAGATGCTTCCACTGATCACTTGTTCTAGATTCTTCCACAAAAGCAAACATCCTTTCATATCCCATCCCATCAAAACCCCTCCGGATCTTACTCTTGGAAACTCCAACAGACTTAAACCGAGCATGTCCAATCTTTCCTCATTAAACTATACATCCATTCCAGACAGCCTTATAAGCTTTTCTGAACAGACTCCAAGCACTATATCCTTCCTTAAATAAGGAGAATGCACATGGTAGTCCAGATGTGGTCCCTTCAATGCCCTATACGAATGAAGCATAACCTTTCCACTTTTGTATTTAACTCCCTGGGGGCAATTAATAATAAAATTCTATCAGTATTACTAATTACTTGCACACCAGCTCTTGCAATTCATACTTTATGATGCCCAAGTCCTTCTGCAAGCTCTCATCATTTAGATCATATGCTCATTTTCTTACCAAAACTGACAATTTCACATTTTCCCACATTATACTCCATTTGTCAGATCTTTATCCACTCGCTTAAATTATTCCCACCACTCTGCAGTCTCAAATCCTCTTCACAAATTACATTTTTACCTGTTTTGCTGTTATCAGCAAATTTAACTACCATATCTTCAGCCCCTCTGTCAAATTTATATACATTGTACAAAAATGTGGCACTGATCCCGGTGACACACCACTCATACATCTTGCCATTCAAAAAAAAACCCACCTGTGTGTACTATTTCCTGTTAACTAGCCAAGCCTCTATCCATGCTAATGACATGAATTTTTACTTTCTACAATGACTGTTGCATATGTCACCTTATCAAATGTGAATGGGAGGATTGCATTTTTAGCATAAGTACAGGAAGATGCAGGAAAATGACATCTAGAAATTGAGATGACAGTGGAGCGATGGTAATGTTATTTGACTAGTAATCCAAAAAGCCTTGCTCTTGGGGCATTATCTCACCTCAGCAGTTGGTGGAATTCAAAATCAATTAACAAGTCATCTTGAAACTATCATGAATTGTCATAAAATTGGCTTGTTTCAATAGTCTTTTAAGAAGAAAATCAGTCTCCCTTACTGAGTCTCGCCTCCAACTATCCACAAATCCACAATAATAGGTCAACTCTTAACTGCTCCCCGAAAAGGCCTATCAAGCCACATGAATTGGAAATAAATGCTGGCCTTACCTACATCTCACAAAAACGACAAATAAAAAACTTGTGAAATGTAGGCTTCAGCCTCAGTTACCCGGTTGACTGACAAAGCAACCAAATTTTGCTAGGGAATGAAGGCAACAGCTTTTGTTTTACCAATTATGTATTAGAGGAAATTTCTGCTCGTTCAGTGCTGCAAGCAGTGGGGCAAAAAAGAAAGAGTTTGAGAGAGGTGATCATCAGATAACATCAGACTGTAAACGTGGAATCGGATGTGTTTTTGGATGGAGTCACAGAGGACAGTATGCAGATAAGGAACAGAAGGTGGCAAGATAAATCCTTGGGGACTCAAGAGGTAATGGTGCAGAAATTAAAACAGAAACTATAGCAGATCATTCTCTGGCTCAACTGGGTAGATAAGATGGATAGAAATTGAAACAAGCGCTGTCAATGTAGTATAAGCACTTAAAAATACATGCAATAACAGTATTTTAACATACTCTATAAGTAAAGACAGGTTTAGCTGGAACGATGTGGGCCCCCAGAAAAAAATAATTTTAATCTGGAGGAAGAGTTGTTAATGAAAAGGTTTGAGGTGAGAACAATTCAGCTAAGTGGAGGTGGAGGTGGTTATGACTACTGGTTGGGCTGCTGCTCAAAGTGGAAGGTTGTTTTAATGGGGCATTGAATAAAGAGGGAATGCACACTCGTATTTTAAAAAGCCTTGTGTTACATTGAACTGCCCAAGACAGTTTTGCAATGAAACAGAATATCTCACCACCTCAAAATCTCCTAAGCACTCACTGATTAGGCAGTCATGCAGCCAATGATTCAGACTATCATAATCATTTTTTTGGAAAGCAAACAGTCACAGAGACCACAAGCACATCCTGTGGCATAGACAACTGTGATACAGAACTAGGTTTTATTTATGTGACTGCAAAAGCTAAGACTTATATACACCAGCATAGATGTGCTTCTCTAAATTGCTGAGAGTCACATGTTCACAGAGGCATTTTGTTGTGTCAAATGACTAAACAATCTGTTGTTTCAGTGAAAGAACTTCACCATTCATTTACATGATGCACTTTGAACAGACTGCAAGCGTTATCCCCACCTTGAAACAGATGAAATTAATCCGTGTTTGCAACTATGGCTTTTATTTGCTGCTCAAATCTACTCTGATTCACCACATCCACGCTTGAGCTCTGATGTTCTTCCTGTCGTCTTTACCACAGAAAGTTCTTCAAAAGATGTTCTGCTGACTTGTGAACAGAGAAAATGCTACTGAACAACACTTAGTTGTACACTTATCAGAGTCATTTCTCAATATGAAAACTGCTTTGTAGAATCAGAGGGCTCTAAGTGAAACTGCATACAGAAGTCTGGGGTGATGAGGTTAATCTACTGTAAGGATCAAGTTTGGACATATCTCAAATGCTAACCAAAACCAATGTATTACTGAAACACGCAACCACTAATAAAATTCCAGAAACTCCTACTGATTCATTATCATCAGAGCAAAAATGTTTGGACCATGACTTCAGACTGCTGCACACTGTATTCATTGTTCACAGGAAAGTATAACAAATACTCAAGGACTTTTCTACAGTACTGAATTTCCGACAAACTTCCACATTAGTACCACCCTTTCATGGTGAACACCCTACACTACAATCAAAGAGTGGGAAACTATGAAGCTTAAAAAGTTGGCATTGGATTCAGTTACGTGTTCGACTCTGCCTATAGTTAAGTTGTAACTGGGCCTTCAGCAGTAATAAAACTTATTTTCACCAAATTTAAAGCTTGGCTTTTAAAAAAAAATCAAGATTTAGACAACAACGAAATACCACTAGATTTTAGATGGGAACAGCGGTGAAATCAAAGCTGTCGGCGGCGGTGTGAAATCCGAAATATTAACACCCCAAAGCTTGACGTGATTGTAACAGCATCCCACCACAACTTCACTTGAACCATAGGGGCGAGAGAGAGATAAGGTGGGGTGGGGGCGGATTTTGGCCACGTAACTGGACATGGAACAACTGACAACTACAAAGACAGACAGGGATGGAGACAATGCAAAGTGGGCACTGACAAGACATTTCACTCAATAGTTTTCATAGATCCATGCCGCCGTCTCTGAATGCGGTCCTATTTAGAGAGGGTGGTGTCGGGGGCGAGGGTAGGTGGACGGAAGAGGAACAACCCGAGAGAGTCCCGCTTTATTTTTGTTTTGGGAGAAAAGGCTGGGGTAAATCAGGATGCTGTTGAAAAGCCGGGGAGTTGGGGTAGACAAGATTGACAGTGAACCCGACTTCAGTGGAGCCGAGGAACGGGTCTCTTGTTCGCCGGTTCCCTCCCCTCACTCCTCAGGAGGGACGGAGCATCGATCTTTCGGCGGTGGGTGGGGGGAGAAGGGATGTCGGCCGGCGCCGTTAATCCGGATCCGCCGATACGAACATGTCAAAGTTTCGCCTAAAAGAGGGCGATTTCCGCTCCCAGTATAAAGGAATATAAAATTAGAAGCGGGCTGACGGTGAAGAGCCCGTAACGCCCCACTCACTCACTCACAGAGACGGGCCGGGGGTGTGAAACGTTCCAGGCTGTGAGCGGGCATGAAGGAGTAGTGGGTCGGGAGAGGGGGCAGGGCTTGTTGTACGCTTTATCCTGACCTCCCGGCCCCGGCCCTCCCTCACCTGCCGGCGCCGTCCGTCACCCAAGGGGGGTTCCGCTGCCTCGTGCACGTCCGTTACACTGAAGATCCCCAGGCCGCCGAACCGCGAGCCCGCCATGGCGCCCGCGCGTGCACACTCAGTTTCTGGTACCGGAAGTGACGCAAAGCCGGCGCACAGAGGACACGCCCAACCTACTCCCTTGCGCGTGTTCTCAGGTGGGAGCCTCCCGGCTGTTTGCTCAATGTACCCAACAGCCAGTGAATCCTCAAACTCAGTGTCTCTTCTCCTCTGCTAAATGCACTGAAACACCCAGTGTGTTCTCAGTCTTGGCATTTCTCCTGTCTGCTCAATGCATTGAAACACACAGTGTCTCTTCAAACGCAGCATCTTCTCCTCTCTGCTCAATGCATTGAAACAGCTTCTCCACAATCTGTGTCCCTTGCTCTCTGCTGTCAATGCAGTGAAACACCCAGTGTCTCCATAATGTTAGCATCCTTCCTCTCTGCTAAATGCATTGGAACACCCAATGACTACCCAATCTCAGCGTCCTCCTGTCTGCTCAATGCTATGAAACACACAGTGTCTCTTCAATCTCAGTGCCCTCCCTTCAGCTCAATTCATTTAAACACTTAGTGTTGCTGCTGTATTTCAATTCATTGAAATTTTGAACTGCCAGTATCTCCACAATCAATGAATCATCCTTCTGCTCAATTCATTCAAACTCATCCACAAATCCATAAGGATGTCCAAAAATTCTTAAGCGTTATGACTTATGGTCTGGCAAAAGCTAATTGATTTGACTTTTAAAGATTTTTTTTCCTCTACAAATGCTGATTGATCTGCTGAGTAGTTCCAGTATTGTCTGGCAGTAGGAACTGCTGATGCTGGAGTCTGAGATAACAAGGTGTAGAGCTGGATGAATACAGCAGGCCAAGCAACATCAGTGGAGCAGGAAAGCATTCTCTGTTTCCCTTTCCTATTTCCAATATCTTCATGCCATCACTCATTATTATTAGTTATTATATCTACTATTAGATGCAGCACACTTTCTCAAAAGCCCCTCATGCACTGTGTTTCAATAAGCAGAATGTAGGGAAAAGCTAGGAGATTGGACTATAGCTAAAATGCTCAGAGAGACAGTACCGGGGATAACAGACTGAACGGCTTATTTCTGCAATAGCATAATTGTGATTTTGCAGAGCTCGGCCAATAGCACAGACATAGAGCTTGTAGTCAGAACCTGAGTTACTGTATCAGCATGAAACAGACATTGCATCTGTGTGATAAGCCCCAGGCACTGTGATTTAAAGCACAGAGACATCACGACCACAGTCATAACATATGTATGGACAGACGTGTTATCAATGTTTAAAGTACTGAGATGAGCATTACAATAGAACTAACATATACGCTAAACATCAACATTCGAAGCACAGGTTATAAAACAAAAAGTCACACTTAATTAGCTTCTTTAACAGTGAAGGGTCATAAGGCCTTTCACAAGAATGTTTTCATTCAAAACTTGACATGGAGCCTTAGAAGTACATAAAGTAGATTAAGGATAACAAGGTGTAGAGCTGGATGAACACAGCAGGCCAAGCAACATCACAGTAGATTAAGGGTTGTCTTTAAAAGGTGAGAGAGAAAACTACAGAGCTACATTGAGAGAGAAAACTACAGAGCTAAGGGCCTTTGGGCAGCTAAAAGTATAGCAGTCGATAACAGAACAGTGAAAATTAGGATGCTTTAAGATCTCATAGGTTTAGGCTAGAAATGGTTACAGAGATAGGGATAGGCATAGCCATGGCAGAATGAAAATGAAAGTTTGAAAGGGCTAATGGCTCATTATTCAGAAAGACAATAAATAAAGCGGGTTTTGGAGAAAAGACAGGAGAGCTGGACCAGCTGAGTTGTTTCAGAGAGCCAAAAAAGGATGGGCTGACTATGCTGGAACCATTCTAAGATTCTGCAAGGTTTTCCAGAAACAAACATGGGTCAGTGAGAACAGGAGTGAGAGGTTGGCAGGAATTGTTGACAGCTAGAATAGAGCAGCAAAACCTAATGAAGAGATTGCAATGCCACAAACACTCCAATCGCACAGCCTTCCAATTGCAGTGACACGTAGCTGAACTAGCAGCGAAAAAAAAATTTAAACAGGATAACACAGATACGGCGTGCATGTACAAAGTTCAGGTACTCCAGTTTAAATAATACAGATCATGCAATAAACCATAATTGCTGCTATTAAAAATATGGCATAACAGACATTTACATGTAAAGTCTCCAACTTAATGCACACACGTAAGAATACAAAAGACACTGCATTACATTTCCATTCTACTTTTAACGTGAAAAAATATTGCAAGGTAATTCATTGGTGAGGGAAGGAATTTGTGTCAAGCTTTACAGGTTCAGCGAAAGCACCATAAGCTTGGCAGAGAAAATATGCTTTAAGAAAGTCTTTTTAAGTGAGGAGAGACGTACAGCAGTTTGGGAAAGGAGTTCCAAAGACTAGAATTGAGATAACTGAAATCAGTACCATTAAATCATTAAATCATTAAATGTAAATTGGGGTTGGGTGGGCAGGGGGAATGTCAAGGTAAGATAACAGGGAAGAAAACAAACAAAGGCAGGAATTTCAGCCAGATCTAGCGTCAACCTGTGTCTGAACTGTTTCAGAAAGTAAAAACTGTGTCTGATTCATGAACTATTGCCTGGCTGATGAGTATTGCTCTATTAATTGATCCTTTTAATTTTTCCCATTCAAATTACTATCTGCCAATGTGTCAAGAAACCAAGTAAAGATTTGAGTGATTTACAGAATCTTAAACACAACAAAGATAAATGGTTGGAAGATCCTCTGGGATCTGCTGTCTTCCACACTTGAATTGCTAACAGATACTGTTTGCATATGATGCTCCATCATGAGACTGCGATATTGCAAAATCTAACCAGCATCTTGTTCAACACCAAACAAAGAATTCAATTCATGTACAGGTCCTATCTTAAAAATTAATTTAATAATTAGACACAACATTTCCTCCAGTAGTCCTGATGATATTGTCAATAGAGAGCAGAGTCAAACAGTCTACGAATGTCTTTTGATCTGGACTGTGTGTCTTTGACTACAGTTAGGACAGTGAAAAGTGTTCAGTGATTTGTTTCTACAGTATTTGACCCAGGAAAAAGTCAATCAAATAACTTCTTACCACTTACATTCAAGCTAACCCAACAAGAATGTAAGCATGGCAATTTTCCTTTTTTTTGTTTAAGCATGGGGAAGAGTGTTTTAAGTGGCGACTAACATGCCTCCCCCACTGCTGACAAAAAATATCCAGTCACCCACCAATCAGCTGATTAGTAACTGACAGGCAAACATGGGTGAGCTACTTGATGAAATTACAGGTTTTGACCTTGGTGTTCAAGTTTGCTAGAAGCTGTCAGCCAATCAGAAGCCAGACGCTTTTGAGCTCTCAAATCCTTCAGTCAAGACCAATTCCTCAGGGGATCTGGTGGTGAGGAGGTAAGTACTTTTGGTATTCTTCTCATGGGGTTGGGATTGAAGGGAGATCGGACTGGTGGTTTGTGGAGACCAAGTTAGAGGCTATCCTTGGAGGAGAAAATTAAATGTTTAGGGCTGAAACCGTTCATCAGGACCAGCTGTACTTTTCCAGCTCCATATTTATTAACTCTGGCTTCCAGAATCTCCAGAGGCCATGCTCTTATCTCCAAACCACCCATCAGGAAAGTACCTACATTGGTCGCTTGCCAAGGAGACAGATGATGGGTATAGTGAATTGGGTTCCTTAAATGGCCATTAATTGACCTCTTGATTGATAAGGTGATCAAGGGTTATGGGGACAAGGCATGAAAATGGGGTTGAGAAACATATCAGCTATAATAGAGTGGTGGATCAGGCTCAATGGGCTGAATAGCCTAATTATGTTTCTATAACTTTTGGCCTTATGGCCTTTTAAGGGTTTTACTAGTGGTAGTTTGAAGAGGTTGCCCTTAACTTTTCATTTAGAATTTATTTAGTGAGGTGGTAAGAAGGGTTTCTCTCCAGGGCTAACTCACCCAGTTATATCCTGTTCTTGCCATCTCCAGGGAGAAAAACATCTTACCTTATGAATACCAGACAAGAACACTTTTGACTCCACTGTGCTGACCCCATGGGAGTTGAATGGCCTATCAGAAATCACTGTCTAGTCTTAGAGAAGAAGAATGGCAGTTTGGATGAAGTATGAGGTCATAAACAACAGCTATGGAATCATTTGCTGGCAGCATCAAAACCCACAGGAAATGTACCTAAAGAAGTTTGCAAGGTTTGGCCATGGGATGTCTTACTCCACTCAAGGTGCCATATCAATGGAGCATGTGGTTCCAGTGCCGAACTACACTGCTGTGATGAACCTGATCATCTAGTGAGGTTTTGTTTAACTCCTTGAATCACTTTTGGATATTATGTTTCAGAATTGTAGCCTGACGATGGTGCTGAAGTGATCATGGGTGTCATGTGTCCCACAAGGTCAATGTTTGCACTTGTTCCCTTCCCATATTGCATATTTATTGACTTATTTTTTCACTTATGAGATTACGGCATTGCTGGCTAAGTCAGAATTTATTGCCCATCCCTAAGGGGGCAGTTAAGAGTCAACCAAATTGCTGTCAGTTTGCATTCAAATGGAGGCCAGACCAACTGAAGGTAGCAGATTTTCTTCCCTGAAGGACTTTAGTATTGAGAATCCTAAATTAAGTATGAAGGGAAAGGCAGTGGAAGAGGGATAGAGAAGTAGAAATCTAGGAAAGGGAGAAGTTGATTTTTGGTTGAATGGGAGTGATTACTGAATAATCTTGAAAATTGAATTCAGAAAATGGAATAAGTGCAGTGCCCTTGGAAAGAATCAATGCAGCTGGTAGTAATACTGTATTTCATTTAGTTAGAGCTAGCTCCTGAATTTATAGATTGAACATCCCTATTAATTTAAGGCGATTTTAATTTTCATCACCAACTAGTCTGACATTTTCATTGTTATGGTAATCTCTGGTGTTCCACAAATCAGGGTTTGTTTTCTGTCCCTTGCATAAACGTGGTCCTGTGCAGTGAGTGAAAATATCTTGGTACCTTGCAAAAATCATTTTACTTTAGAGTTTTCCCAAACAAAGTCTGAGGACTTCTGGAGCCAGAGACAGTATACTGGGATTCAGCCACAGATTATTTACTATACCTTACTTCTTGGAGGAAAATGGCTAAACAGCTAAACAAATTGTACAAATTAAATTCCCATTTCCTTTACCTCCAAATAATGTAGTCCTGTGAAACAATATGAAACCAGATGGTTTACCCTACAGAAATAATACATATGATTACGTATAGATTTGGTCACTAGCCTGCTTTATTATTTTCAACCATTCCTAGACTAGTCAAACAAACAGTGACATCATAAGTTAATTTTAAAGTATATCCTTAATATCATTAGCAAATTAATGGCCCCACATAATATATTAGTGATTTATATAGAAAGTTTGGGTGAATTATGACTAAATTGGAGCCAGCCTCTGCCTACCCTTCTCTCTATTAATACCCGTGTTAACCATAATCTCAAAGTTCACCGTCATGGTTTCTTCTCTATCTGAACGTTTCTGCATTTTCAAACATTGCAAACTGGACAGGTTGGATGTGACAGTAACAGTTTATTTTGCTTGCACTGCATTTTATAGTACTATCAATAATGGTTTGTAGGCCTTTATGTTTTAGCAAATATGTATATTGTCATAATACAAGAATCTTGAAGGCAAGTGAATTGCATTGTCCAGCACAGTTCTCCCTGCGTGCTATATGAAAACCATAACTGATCTGGAGCACAGCCAAGCTCTTGCCACGATACAATAAACACAAAGACAAAACGCTGGAGGGCATATGATAATTAGCATGGGTATCGCAAAGGTTGCACCTGAGTGGGAGATTAACAAAATGTGAGAACTGCTAGTTTTTGACTCCTGCTTTTCCAATTAACACCACATTCTACTTCTAACATCAACTTTTCAACTTTACTAGAGTCAAACTACAAGTAATCAACTACAATCAGTTCTCTCAAAAGTATTAATAACCATCTTGAACTGTGTCCTTAATATTTCCATCCAGTCAACAAGCTATACCTTTCCCTCCTGCAATCACATGCCAACAATCATCATTTTCCAATTTCCGCTAGTGCCTTTCTATATTTACAATACCTTTCAGTGGTGTATGGTACCATGACTCATTCTGATATGTAAATACTAACTAAAAAACTACAGCTGATACACGTTAAATGAACTAATCACACGATGCGACTCACAGCCAAGAAAACCAAGACAGCACCAGCTATGGGATGCTGAAGGAGGCTAAGAAAGATATTTGTGGGTCACTCTCAAAGGTCACATAAAAGTCACTAAATAGAGTCATAGAGTCAGTGATAATGGGAACTGCAGATGCTGGAGAATCCAAGATAACAAAGTGTGGAGCTGGATGAACACAGCAGGACAAGGAGCATCTCAGGAGCACAAAAGCTGATGTTTCGGGCCTAGAGAGAGTCATAGAGTCATACAGCACGGAAACAGACCCTTCAGTCCAACTTGTCCATGCTGACCAAGTTTCCCAAAATAAACTCATCCCATTTGCCTGCATTTGACTTATATTCCTCTAAACTTTCCTATTCATGTACCTGCCCAAATATCTTTTAAATGTTGAAACTCCATTTGCATGTACCACTCCCTCCAGCAGTTCATTCCACATATAAACCACCGTATGTCTAAAACAACTGCCCCACAGGTTCCTTATGAATCTTTCTCCTCTCACCTTAAACCTATGCCCTCTAGTTTTGAACTTCTGTACACTAGGGAAAAGACCTTTGCTATTCACCTCATCTATGCCCTCATGATTTTATAATCCTCTGTAAGGTATTTCACAGGACTGGATTCAAGCAAGCAACCAGCTGAATATTTCAAGAAGGGGACAAATCTGAGCCATTAATCAACATCAATAAGAGAAAAACTTTTCAATTCCTGGTAACTTTCCTATCCTTGGAATACTGCAGAGTGTTCTATAAATAAAAAACAAACTTTTGAAGCCCCAATACCGTAAGAAAACAAGGCAGAAAATTTGTTGGCAATGAGTCCTATGAATAGCAAACCAGTTAAACAAGTTTTGTTTTACAGGTAAGTGTTGGTCAGGCCAGCATAGGAACTTTCCTACTCATTACCAAATGGTAGCATAGAGTCCTTTATAGCTGCATTGGAAAGGGTTAACATTTCATATAAATGAATAGAAATAGTCATTTTGAACTGAAGAACCTGATTGTTGCTGAAAAAAGACAAACATTGCTATAAGCTTTGCATTTGACATTGATCAGGACATTTCACAAGTGTACCAATGCAAGGGGAAAACCCATATATATATTGCATGAAAAGACCACGCTCAATACTTTTGACTTAACATCTCTTGCAAGGGAAGGGAGACTTAACCTGCCTTTGTATTCCTGACTAGTATCCAGTCAAATCTGATCAACACTGGCATGGACGTGAGCACTTATGTCTTCATGTGATGAGGAAAACAACAGTTTGATAGTTCTCTTTTGATTGAATAAATCGTTGTTACTCCTTGTCCTGTCTTAAAGTACTTTGATGTTTATATTCAAGTCCCAGGTGATCAATATTCAGAGACTGATGACCTGTACTCACTGTTAATACAGATTTTAATAAGAGGACAAAGGATCAAACAGGAGCTGATGGGACACAACAAAAGTTTAGGTCACTGCCAAATTCTTCACATTAAGGGATGCTCTCACAATACAAACATTCAACTGTACAGAAAGGACCTTTGTAGAGATTCTATGATTCAATGTGGAAACAGGCATTTCATCCCAACAAGTTCATACTGACCCTTGGAGCATTCCACCCTTACCCATCCCCTCTAACCCACCTAACCGACACATTGCTGAACACTACGGGCAATTTAGCATGGCCAATCCATCTAGCCTGCACATCTTTGGAGTGTGGGAGAAAACTGGAGTACCCAGACGAAACCCACACAGAAATGAGGAGAATGCGCAAACCCCACAAAGTCGCCTGAGGATGGAATCGAACCTGGGTCTCTGGCACTGTGGGGCAGCAGTGCTAACCGCTGACCTAACGTGACGCCTGAGAGGAACTTGAAGATATCATTATCGGTGGAACAGTACCCCAGTTTTATTCATTTTCTTAATGGTTTGAGAAATAAGAAAATGAAATGAAATACAAAAGTGAAAGCAAACAATATAGAATGCAGAACCCTTTTGTTAGCAAGTTAAATCTACTGAAACATTTTAGAAAAATTTCCATTTACAAGAGTTTGAGAATTACATGTGAATTATTTGATAGGGTCCATCACAGCAATAGAAGCCAAGTAAGTGTTGAATGCTGTCTCTCTGTCTGTTAACATCCAAAAGCAGACAAAAAGTGTGTAACCACCTGAAATTTTATCACAACAAGGATAAGAATGATGACACAGCAAATAAAACCTCCTTCTTTTCATCTTTTGACTTTCTTCTCAATTTTTACTTGTTTTAAAATATCAGAAAAATCTGCGTAGACATAATTTTTTATGGTTACTTAAGTATAAACTTTTCTTCTTGTTACAAATGCTCACTGGTTTACTGTTTACTCCCATCATCATCTGTTATTTCAGATTGCTAACATTTTTCTTTTTTTTCCTTTTAATGTTTTTGTTTTGCCCGGGTACTGTCTAACTGAACAAAAGAAAAACCATAGCTTTCTTGGAGGAGTAAGGTGCAGATTGACTTTTACTTACTGTCAGCAGGTGTACGTACTGCTGACCCATCAGGTGGCATGCTGGGTAGGCCTAGATTGCACATTACTCTATCCTCCCCAGTGTATTTCTTGGCATTGTTTGCACTATTTCCCTTGTTACAGCATACAAAATAAAACAGATGACACGAAGAATAAATAGTTTCTCAATGGAAACAGTAAAACAGACACCAAGCTTTACTGTTCATCAACCTCCTATCCAGCAGTAATAGTCAAGACCCGTTGCTCCGCATTTTACTCTCTCGTGCACATCCCATCCCACTTTCTTAATCTAGGCCTTCCTCTTCTCTGGCAGTGAATAATATGAGATTGGTTCTGTTGCCAGACGTTCCCTTTCATCCCTCACCCAAATAGCTATCATTTTCTGTTTCCTGTTCTGATATGCAACACATCTATTTGCATTGAGAGCTGTTGACCATTCCTAGGCTATTTGCCTTAATTATTTCTGATCTTTGTGTCTGCTGTTCATAGATTTGACAGCTGCACATGCTTGTGTAAGCACAGATAGTGAGTTACAGTGGGGCTGCTGGAGTACAGAACCTGATTGTGTTCTCATTTAGCATGTACAAACATACATTTGTAAAAGAAGTCACTAGAAAGTAGGAAGAGAAACTGGTATTTCTCATTAGCTCAGGCATGCTAAGATGAAATATAGTGACCTATTGCGACAGTAGCCAAGATCGGCCAATTCAGCACATGGTAATGATTTGAGAACAGCCCTTCTAATCTGTATGGCTTAGTACCATTCTACACAATGGGGCATTACTTCCACGACTCCCATTGACTGCTTTGTCACTCTACTAACCATATCCAAAATATTAGGGACAGCACCTTTTTAATATTCAGCATATGGATTATTCAGGGTGGTGCCAGGCATATATCCGACTTTGCCATTGTTAGAAAGAGCCAAAGCCCATTGTAGCCTAAGATTATATAGAAAAACGTTTATAACTATTCACAGGGAATAAAGAACTACCACACTGTGAAGTCATTTTTCTCCACTTAATTTCTTGGGTTTACAGAAATCTCAGAACTGAAAGCACAGGCAGAGTTATGCAAACTTGAACAGACAGCATGACCATTTGTATGTTGGGAAAATGAGTGATGAAGGAGGGAATTTTTGTGGATGTTACTACCATAACATTAACATTACACTACTATCTCCCCTTTCTGTTGAAACTGCTAAGGTATCTGAGGACCTGCACAGCTCTTAGCTAGGAAGTTGAGGACATTCAATAAAGTAGGCATCATGAAAGTGGCATAGTGAAGTTGACAGCAGGGAAGCCATAAGAGAAGTGCCTTGAGAAGCATCTTACCTGGCCATGGCTGGAGCTCTTCATTTTCATTAAGCATAAGAATAATACCACATTTCAGGGGCTTAAGTCACTGTACTCATCTGAAAACCTGAAGTGGGAAATTTTCCTGACACAACCCCCCCCAAAGCTCTTCCTAAATATCTGCAATCAGCAGTCATGAGATCCGCTAAGTATAAAGGGGGAATCTGGAATATATTCCTGGTGTAGAATGGTAGTACCCCTGAACAAACTTCCAAGATAGTTTAGAATGGAAAGGGAGGAGATGTTGTGAAATTTAAGAAGGCACATCACACCTTGTAGTGAACTTTCCAAGGACAGATGCATGGATGGATGCCTGGAAGATCCATGCTCTGCCTCAAATTAAGACTAAAAATGAGGAACGATTCCTCACTCAGAGGATGCTGAAGCTCTGGAGCTCTTTACCTCATGTGGAAGCTCAATCACTGAACAAGTTAAAGGGGAAACTCGTAGTTTTTTTGGGGATTAATAACTGAAAAGGATAAGGAATTAGCACAGGAAAGTAGTGCTGACATAGATGATCAGCCATGATCTAATTGAATGGTGAAACAAGTTCAATGGGCTGAGTGGCTTACTTCTGTTCCTAAGTTCCTCACCCTCGACAAGCTTTATAGCATCCTCTCATTCTATAAGATATTCAGAATTCGCAATTCAGTTGGGAAATTTTATCCACATCATTATATCATGCTCACTAATCTGGTCCACTTAGTACCTGACTGAAAGGGCACAACCATATCTCACACCCGTGAGTCAGTCAATTCAGCTGTAGTTCTTTCGTGTGCAAGAAACTGTAGACAGCATTTAACAGTGTTACATCCATGTGATGTGACAGCTGTTTTTCCACACCAGGGAGAAATAACTGTTTCACATTTCAGCCTCAGACAGATAGTGAACGAAATTCTTAAAATGCAGACTTATTTTTTCCCGCCATTATTAATTCAATTCACACAAGTACTGAGAAGCCTCATGTAAGTAAACAATCTATGAATATATATCGTGCATATTATGTCACATCACAAAAATGATCAAATCTATATCACAACACTATGGCTGTACATTTCAGTATGCAAGTCTCGAATACTCAACAAAATGAGCTGTACGTAAATACAATACAGTGCTGCCAAATGCTATTTAAGATATGTACTCTTCAATTTCCTGACCATTATTTGGATTTAACAGTGAATAGATCCAATCTTTTTGCTACATACCTCTGATCCTATTCTGAGTTGTAAGAAATTTGTACATAAATAAAATGCTTCATCAAATAAATGTCTCAGTTCATTCTGTTGTTCAGTTGTCTGGTCTGTCACTTGACTGATACCAGATACCCCCACTGCTTTCCCAGAATCCAGTCTTAATCATGCCAATTTTGTGCTATTAGAACCCAGAATCTGGCAACGACCCCAATCTCCTTATTCTGCTCTATAGAACGTTAGCTGGCAGCAATCCAAATATGAACAAATAGAGAGTAGTGCATCACACTGGAACTCGCAGACAAAGAACAGATCAAAGATGAATTTAACTTCCTATTGTAAATGTTAAATACTGTATATGCATTTATTGCCAATAACTGCTTCTGTGGTTTTGTCTTGCTTCTGTTCTCACTGTGAGACAGTTCTGTTTTGTTAACCTCAGCAGCAATACTTCGAGTAAAGGCTTATTCATTCTGTTCCATTGTTCAGATGGCCATAAATTGTGAGATGAAAAGGAAGAAATTTTATGCAGATTCAGAATAAAAATTTGTGCTTCATTACAAACAAAATTCATAAATTTACCTCTTGGGTGTAAATGGGACAAAATCGTCTGTGCACGTGGAGCATTCTTTTCGATTTAGAATTATTTTTATTTCATCATCTTATAAATTTAATTAGCTGCAACCATCACAGAATAAGTCTGTGAATCTCATTAGTGCCTTTCCTCCAGTGACTGAAAACATGCAAAATCTGATTGCAGACAATACTGTTTCCATAGCACCGAGATTATACATATGGTCTATTCTAGTCAAACCCTGTGGCATGTTGATTCCTGTGGAGAAGCCTCACTGATAGAATAAATTACATATGCACACAAAGAAACAACCGAATAAGTACAGTCAATAGCCAAAAAAAGCAACAAGATTGTAAAGCCTGGATGCTACAAAAGAGGAGGAAAATAGTATGAGAAATTTGCGAAAAGGAGGGATATGTCATTAGATCTTTCTTTGTTTACACATTATTCGCTTTAAAGTGCTTTACATAAATCAAGGTACTTTGCAAACAAGCACATATTCCAGTGACATGAATGAATGTCAATGACTCTGGGCAACATTTTTCTTGGTTTAGGGTATTTCTGGTATTGCTGCTATCTGATGAGGAGATGACAGATACACCTTGAGTGTTCAAATGTTGTTACAGCTGTTTATTCAGCGTCGATTGTGAAAACACAGGGCAAATTTAAATACAATCACTTTTTAAAAATTGCCTTTGCATCGTGCTTGCGATATTCACCTTTTAAGTATGTCTTATATTTATTTTCTTATTTTTAAATGACAATAATATCTTTGCTGAGATGACCAAAACGGCAGAACAACACTCCAGCCACATACTAAACAATGTCCTATACAATTGAAAAAAGTCTTCACTACTCCTACACTCAAATCTCTCACTACAAAAGCTAACATTCTATTTGCCTTCCTAACAGTTTACTGCACACTTTGTCAGTCTTCAGTGACTTACTGACAAAGGACAGTTGTGTCCTTTGCACATTTACACATTCCAATCTCTTGCCATTTAAAACAAAACTCTGCAAATCTGTTCCTCCTGCCAAAGTGGGTAACCTCACATTTTTCTCAAGTATATTCCATCTGCCATGTTCTTGCCCATTCATAAAGCCTGTCCAAAACGTCCTGACGCCACTGTACACTGCCTTCACTGCACACATTCCTACTCAGCTTTGCGTCAATCTCAAATTTGGGATATTACATTTGGTCTCCAGCTCCAAATCATCACACACATAGTGAGTAATTGGGGCTCAAGTATTGATCCTTGCACTACTCCATGAGCCACAACCTGTCAATACAAGCATAATCCATTTGTTCATAATTTCTGTTTTCTAACTGTTAGCCAATCAGTAATCCATGCCGAGATATTATTTCCTATCCCATATGGGGGACTTAATCAAAAACCTTTCGAAAATCAAAAGAATCCATCAGCTCTATTTTATACATATTGTTAAGGACATCTTCAAAAGCCTCTGAAAAGTTCATCAAATACAATTTCCTATTTGCAATTCCATATTGACTATTTGTATTTACACTCCTCAGACCAGCACAAATGCAAGCCACTGCTTGAAATATTTCTGAATCAATCTGTTTGGAGTTGTCAGTGCACACTTCTGGATCAGGTGGGCACATTACCACTGCTTGGCCAAAGCCTAGAAATAAATACTTTGATCGCCCTGTTCAGGTATATTATGATGTTCCTTTACAGCAGGTGAGAACAGAATCTGGATCCTTTGTTTCAAAGACAGGAACACTATCAATGCGCCAATGTGTTAAATTTCTGGCCACAGTCATAATGTCAAGGGAAGCCACAGAACGGAGGTTTCTCACTTCACAATAAATAATGAGTAAGCATCACCAGGTTAATCACATTGGCTTGTTCATACTTTTAAGTAAGATCAAGAGTGATATTCGGGAGGAAAATCATCTGTGTACCACTTCAACTGGAGAGCTGTGTAATAAATGACAAAATGATCCGGCCATGTGAACGTATGTATAAGCAACCAGTTTGATTTTTCTCCACACTGGGAAGCTTTTAAACATAACACAGACAGATTTGCACTCTTCACACAGAAACTAAACTTAGAGGAAAATAGATTGTGGCTTCTCACAGCATTTTGCACATTGGGTTTTAATTCAATATGAATCCATTAAGATCTTTCATACAAAGCAATCAATTGTATACTTATGCTGCGATGGAGTGGAAACTGCTCATACAATGTTCTTTATGTAAGTTGATTACCATTTCACAGTATTAATTTTTCAAAAAACTTGTTTCAAAAGATTATTTTATCTTATCTTTCTGCATTATAGCAGCAAGTTACATAAATTTAAAATCAAACTATGGCCACAACTTGCTCTAGGAGGTGATTTTATATGTTTCAAAACGGGCCTAAGTTTAAGGAATATAGAACTAGGAAATAAATATACTTAAAAGTAAATACTCTTCCTCAAGATATTCAGTATAAAGACCACGAATTTCATTTTCCAGAAATTGAAGTGGGTTGCAAACAAAGAAAGATTCATATTCATTGATAGAGAGAAGTTTTTACAATCTGTACACAATCTTACTCTGGAAGTGAATTTCTATCGGAATTTTGGTGGGGGGTGGGAGGCAAATTTCCATAAATGCTCCTGCACTTCTACCAATTGCAGTGGAGAAGGAAGGAGAACACTGCTAAATGAATTACTCATTTGGAGAGCTAGCACTGATATGAAGGACAAAATAGTTTCTGCATTGTAACAATTTTGTGATTTTGTTATCATGTAGGTCACTGTTTAAAAACTTTAAAAAAAGCTTAAATTTTGGGGACTTTAGTACTGGCATGAATTTCAGTGAAAAACTATTGATAATCCACAGAAATTCATCACTTACATTACCATCCTGAAGCAGTAAAGATGTGGCACTTAACAGCTGAAGAGAAATAATGCACTGTCATATATTACAATAGAATTCCTACAATGCAGAGGCAGGCCATTCAGATCAACAAGTCCACACCAACTCTCCAAACAGCATCCCACCCAGACTCACACCCTAAACTATCCCTGCATTTCCCATGGCTAATCCACTTAACCTACAAATCCCAGGCCAGTACAGGCAATTTAGTGTGGCCAATCCACCTAATCTACACATCCCAGGGCAATACAGGCAATTTAGTGTGGTCAATCCACCTAACCTACGCAGCTTTGGCCTGTGGGAGGAAACCAGAAGACCCAGAGGGGCCCATGCAGACACAGGGAGAATGTGCAAACTCCACACAGACAGTTGCCTAAGGCTGGAATTGAACCTGGGTCCTTTGCATTGTGAGGCAGCAGTGCTAAACACTGAGCCACCATACTGCCCCACAGAAGGAGAGTTCTTTGTGGTAAACTCAGCCGGTGATGGGAATTGAACCCATGTTGTTGCAATCCACCTGTTCAATGTACTCAGCTAAAGTGACCCTTTCAGAATTTGTTTAAAGTCTTTGCTACATACATGACTCAAATCAATCAGTTCTTATTGTTATTGTAATTACTTCTGAAGTGTACATTAGCGAAACAACTTTACACAGACTAAATCTGAAAACAGCTTTCAAAGCATTAACCAAGTGCACAGATGGCCTCGTTGTATAAGATGATTAACAGTAATCACCACGATATTGTTGAAATCAATCTGATTGTTATTTTCTGCTTGCATTCACACAAAAGCCATGTGCACTAAATAACTTTTCCTGACAAAAATACTTTGCTGGTAAATTAATTGCCCTGGTAACATGCTTTTGGTTTAAGTTCATTTTATTCTTGCTGTTGTAAGCCACGCCTTCAAACAAATTAGAAATAGTAATCTAATTACCTATTACTCTTATGCATTAGATGAATTCCCGTCAGTTTACTTCAAGGTTCTAAACATGTTCCTGGAAAGTGAATTTGACCTGGACTGTATATAATGCAGTACAATACAGCGCAGAAACAGGTCCATCAGCCCACCCAGCCTGCACTGATTCCTTGTACTTATTTCAACTCACTCAATACAGCCCATGCGTGGTATCTATCCCTCTGATCGCCTCACGTTCCCATGTCTATTTAGATATGCCTTAAACGTTGCTAATGCGCCTGCTTCCACCACCTTCATTGGCAGTGCATTCCAGACACCTACCACTCTCTGTGCAAAAAACTTTCCCCCTCTCACCTTGAACCTCTATCAGGTCACTCACTCAGTGTCTAGCTTTCTAGTGAAAACAACCTGAGTTTATCCAGCCTCTCCTTATAACTAAAACCCTCCAGACCAGGTAACATACTGGTAAACCTCTGCAGTCTTTCCAAAGCATCCGCGTTCTAATGGTTATGTGGTGATAGCACAAATTATTGAAATTTTGATTATTTTGATTTAAGGTTTCCCCATAGAGATCATAACAATATTGAGAGAGTTTAAGATCTTGCCACCAACATCATATGAATTCTGCAAAACAGAATACTGCATGGTGTGGTGGCTGATTTTAATCATAACATAGGTTGGCCATTGTAATCTTGTTCAATATCTTCTACATTACCCACCATCTAATAAGAAGCAGCTGCTCAGAAACTTTGGCAACCATATGGAAATGGGTAGTGCATAAATGAAGGCAGCAACCTTTGAAATAAAAACAAAGTGCTGGAAACCTCACTAGGTTCAGCAGCATCTGTGGAGAGAGAGACAGATTTAACAGCTCAGTTCAAAATGACTCTTCTTTGGAACAGAAGCAATAGTGCTTGGTTTTATACTGCAGACAAACGTGGTGTGGAGCAAGTGGAACAGGAAGGAAGGTTAAGGGATGATACAGAGGGTGAGGAAGAAAGGGGATTACAGGTGTCAGGAAACGAAGGAAGAAAGGATTGCTATTAATTGTAGAGAAAAGGGATTGGCCCAGAGTAGGAATTCTGGGAATGATGGAAGAATGGTCCTTTAGGGAAGCTGACAAAAGAGGGAAGGAAAAAATGCATTTGGTCACGGCACCATGCAGGAGGAGGTGAAAATGTCAGAGAATGATTCTTTGAATGCAGAGGCTTCTGGGGTGCAAAGTGAAGACAAGGGGAACACTATCATGGTGGAACACTATCATCTCCTTCCTGGAAGGAAGGAGAAAAGAATGAGGGTAGTAGTGCAGGAAATAGATCAAGAACAGCTGACAGCTCTTCTTATGCGCCTTTATCATCCAGTAATACACCATGTTCTTTGCAGCTTTCCATACATCATTGAGACAATGAGCATCTCACCTAGATCTTCTCTACGCCTCCACTTCTCGTCTTCAAACAACTGCCAAATCTTAAACAGACCATTGTTTGCAGCAAATTACCCAGCCTTCAGGACAACATCGACCACAATGCCACACAACCCTGTCATGACAACCTCTACAAGGCATGTCAGATCAGAACACGGACACTACCATCACACGTGGGAACACCACCCACTATGTGCATGGCAGGTACTCATGTGACTCAGCCACCATTGTTTATCTCATACTGCAGGCAAGGATGCCCCAAGGTATGGTATATTGTCAAAGCCGTGCAGAGACTATGACAACGGATGAATGGACACTGCACAACAATCGCCAGACAGGGTGGGAGTGAACAATTCGGAGATGAAGGACATTTGGCCTCGATCTTCAGGTAAATGTCATCTAAGGCAGACTTTGGGATACACAACAACATACAGTCTCCAAGCAGAGGCTGATAGCCAAGCTTGGTCTCCATGGAGACATACTCAAATCAGATCTTGGGTTCATGTCGCACTACAGGTGACTCCACCACACTATATACTCTCTCTCTCTCTTTCTCACACACACACACAGTCACTCTCTCTCTCCCTTGCTCTCTCTCTGTCTTTCTCTTAAAAATCTATGGGGTGAACTTGCATTTATACATTTGTAATTTCAGATACATTCTATTTTGTTCAAAAATGACACAACTTGTAGACAGCCAATGTGGCATTTTATAAATTTCTACTTTGGAAATAAAACCAGTCTGACTCCAAGTTGATACACAGCCAGATTCTAAACAACGCCTCACACCCAAAATGCATTGTGTGACCTGAAATGTCACCTCTGGCATACTGAGGGAAAAGGAACTGATAAAACCTTTAGTTATCTTGGGGCATGAAAAAAAATTATGGAATTTGCATAATAATCCTTTCCAACTGATTAAAAATTTAATAGCCATCTAAAGTTTGTTCAACACATTCACATCAATTCTATGACTTTGTGTCTGATGCCATATCTCTTACTGACACCTGAAGAAGGTGAAATACTCCGAAAGCTTGTGTCTTCAAAGAAACCTTTTGGACTATAACCCGGTGTTGTGTGATTTTTGACCCAGCTCTGCCTATCACAGTGAGGGGAATCCCCTGTTGTTGAAGCACAAGGACATTTTGGGTGTACCATTGTGGAATGTAACATTATCAGAAAACAGGCATCCGAGGTGGAGAAACTGGAAGAAAGGAATGGAGTTCTTAGAGGATGCAGGAGGTGAGCAAGCATAGTCAAAGGTATCTGTGAGAGTTTTGTTTGTAATGAATATTAGTAGACAGCCTGTCACCAGAGATAGAAACAGAGGAGTGAAGGAAGGGAAAAGGGGAGAATCTGAGATGCATTAGATGAAGGTGAGTGAAGGATGGAAGTTGGAAGTAAAATTGAATAATCTTTTCCAATCCCAGGTCACAGCAAGAAGCAGCACCAATACGGTCATTAAAACACCACAAAAAGAAAGTGTGAGAAGGAGCCTGATTCAGACTAGGAGGAATATTACACAAACCTCACAAAATGGCAGGTATACCGAGGGCCTGTGTGAATACTCATTGCCACATAATTATTTGATGGAAATGAAAGTACTGAGAGAAGAAAGATCTGAACTCCCCTGGAAAATATAGATTGGGATGGATTTCGCAAAATTGAACTGGAATGGATTAAAGAAAACCGTATTAAAACACTGTTACATACTGCAAGTGTCAAAATGATATTTATAAATTGTTCAAGCTTCCCACTGCCAGCCTTATGTTATTCTCTGTGTAATCCTTTACCGAAATGTCATTAGAATTATTCTTTGACTTGATTTATTTCCAATATAAGTTTTTACAATATTATTTGATTTATAATGAATGTATGTATCATTTTAATTTAAATATAATGATACAATCTGTATATGTAGTCAGGACTAATTCTGGCAGCCGCCCCGGTGTTTTGAAACTGGAATAATTTATTATTATAATTCACTGTGCTGCTTGATCAATCAACTGTCATTTGTTAGAGATAATGGGAACTGCAGATGCTGGAGATTCCAAGATAATAAAATGTGAGGCTGGATGAACACAGCAGGCCAAGCAGCATCTCAGGAGCACAAAAGCTGACGTTTCGGGCCTAGACCCTTCATCAACTGTCATTTGTTGTTGTTTTTACTAATACTTGAAAGTATCCAGGCTTTGAAGAACAATCTGTGTAGGAAATATTAAACTTCCCTCTGTTCTGCAGAAGTTTGATATCGGTGCACTGATTCTTTTGGTGTTGAGCACTAACATTATAAGATCAGAGGATCGGATTGTGGGAGTGGCGGATATTAGGACAATAGAATTAACTTTAACCTTTGATGGGCCAAATTACTTAATTGTATCTATGTTTCATCTTCAGACCATAAGTTATAGAAGCAGAAGTAGGCCTTATTATCCATGTAAAGTCTTATTAAACCACCCTCAGGATTCTAAAAACCTGTGCAAGTTTTCTTTCACATACTCTTCAGAAATTATGTAATGTAGATTTATAAAGTCACAATGGTGCGCTTTTAGAACCGTAGTAAAACAGAGAACACTTTGTACTTTATGAAGAGCATTGGATTAGATATGAAGGTGCACAATTTCACTGACACTCTTGTGCTGTGAATATGTTTGCAGACTGAATTATATTCCTAATGGGTCTGTGATTAAAATAGTTCTGAAATGGGAATCAAAGTGGTCTTCCTATATTGATTGCTGTGCAGAAATGTTCCTGCAGCATTGAATGTGGATTACAGCTCTCATTTTCCTAAGTTTCTCGAGGAAGGTGTGGAAGAGAACAAGCAAGTAAATTCTGGAAAATAGATAAAGGTAAAATATTGCAGATGCTGAAAATATTGAATAAAAACAGAAAGTGCTGGAAAAACTCAGAAGGTCTCTCAACATCTGTAGAGAGAAAAACTAAGGCAATGTTTCAAGTCCAATATGAATTCTTTAGAAACAAACTGTCTGGCACTTTTTGTTTTGAAAGCAGATGTTAGGTTGATTTGCCATGAGTTCCCTCCTCTGGAGGCAGGATGGATCTCAGGCCAGGAATCAGCATGTCCACAATGGGACAAGGACTAACCACAATTTTCACTCCATACTGCAGCTTTGTCAGTGTCTTGTGGGTTTCCCCTTGTGTCAGTGACTCCTCAGATACTGAGGCAGTTCTTGTCCAAATGCAGCAGGACTGAGACAATATCCAGGCTCGGGCTGACAAGTGGCAAGTAACATTTGCATCATACAAATGTCAGGCAAAGATCACCTCCAGTAAGAGACAATTCAATGATCGCCCTTTGATATTTGGTGGTGTTATCATCATTGAGTGTCCCATTATCAACATCCCAGGTGGTTATCATTGACCAGAAACTCACCTAGACTTGTTACATAAACACTGGCTACAAAAGCAGATCAGAGGTAAGGAATACAGTGGTGAGTAACTTACCTCCTGACTCCCCAAAGCCTGTTCACCATCTACATGGCAGAAGTACAATGGAATACTCCCCATTTGCTCGATAGGTGCAGCAACAACAACAGTCGAGAAGGTTGATCCTATCCAGGACAAGGTGGCCTGCTTGACTGCCATCACATCCACATATATCCAGTCTCTGTATGGCTGGTGCTCAGTAGCAGAAGCAGCAGCTATTAGAAACATTGCAGAAATTCACCATGGATCCTTCGACTACACTTTGCAACTGCTGTTTCTTTTCGCGTCACCAGGTCAAAATCCTGGAATTTCCTCCCTTACGGCATTGTGGCTCTACCTAGATAGCATGTGGACTGCAGTAGTTCAAGAAGGTAGCTCACCACTACCTTCTCAAGAACAGCAAGGGGCAGGTAATAAATGCACACCAGCCAGCCTCATGATTGAATGAGAAAAGCACCCCTACAACTAAAGGGAAACAATTTCACAGCAGGTTGGCAGCAGCTCAAGGGAAGGACTCTCTTTCCCTGAGAGATAGAAGTTCTCCCCAATCTCCCCAATCCTACCACACCAACCTCTCACCACACCCCTACACCCAATGAGCCACCACCATGTCCCCCTACTCCACTAATCCACCCCACCCGCCCACCTTTTACTTTCCTTCCCATAGTGGCAACAATCATCCACAGTTTCAACCTCCAAAAGCTGTCACGAAAGTTGTTTCTTTTCGAGAGGCTGCCAGATTTCTTTGTGAAATCTACTTCAACTGTGACTCCTTTCCCTCAGGCCATCATAACATATCCTTTATCTGTCATCCAAATTCTTCAATTACAAAGGGGAAATACACAGTAATAAAAACAGGGAGGAGAACTAGTTATTTTGAAACACTTAGACTTCATAGATCAGTGAGTAAATAGCATAGTATGGTGTGGCATTTAGCCAAATAGTGTAGGATAGAACTTAATCAAATGGACTAGGCTTACTGACTGATTCGTATCGATTACAAGCATTCACACACGCATAATTCTCAACAGGTCACAGCCAGAATGCATTGGAGAGCAGGAGTTGAATTCGAGCTGAATTTTCCCTTTCCCAGTTCAAGAAAAAGCAAAATGTCCTGCAAATTTTATCTGAGAAATTCTTAGAGTATCTTACTGGATGACACCAGCATCATTGTCAGAATTGAAAAGAATTTTCCAACTACCATCAAAAGCAGGCTGTTTTTGATGACTGAACATGGCCTGTGACTGCTGCCTCCAGAATACTCTGCAGACTTTTTATCAGTGACAGGACACTATCTTTCTCTCGGACTACTTAAAATGCAACAACTTCCAGCATTCATTAGCAAATGTCAATAACTTAATACTGTATGCTTAAAGCGTATTTTAAATATTGTAAAATGACTTTGAAAACTTCAAAAGAAGTAGGTAAATCTTTTTGTTGGTATAATTCGGTACATGTGTGTATCATTTCATTGCAAGTGTCATGAACTTCATTAGAGATAGTAGGAACTGTAGATGCTGGAGAATCTGAGATAACAAGGTGTAGAGCTGGTTTTCTGAAGAAGGGTCTAAGCCCGAAGCGTCAGCCTTCCTGCTCCTCTGATGCTGCTTGGCTTGCTGTGTTCATCCAGCTCTACACCTTGTTATCTCATGAACTTTATTAGAAATGGTTTTGGCAGAATAAATAAGGTGAAACTGTTATAGTCATGGAAAAGTTGGCCACCAGAGGGGACAGATTTAAGGTCGCAAAACATTTGCAAAAGAACGATAGGATCACACAATGGTTACAGTGCCGAAGGAGAACATTTGGCCTATTGAGTCCATGCTGGATCTCTGCAAGAGCAACTCAGCTGGTCATATTCCTTTCCCTTTACCCATCTTTGCCGTGCATTTTCTCTCTTCAGGTGCTTATCCAACTCCCTTTTGAAAGCCACAATTGTATTTGCCTTCACCATCCACCTCTAATACCCTCTCAGACTGCATATTCCAGATCCTCAGCACTTGTGGTGTGAAGTAAAGATTCTCCTCATACCAACTTTGGTTCTTTTGCCAATTACTTTAAGTCAGTGTCTCCTAGATCTTGATCATCAAAAGCATATTTTCTCTTTATTCTGTTGTGACCTCTTGACTTTGAACACCTTCAAATCTCCTTTCAACCTTTCTCCTCTAAGGAGAATAATCTTCCATAGTTCGACATCCATCCATGGAACCAACATAATAAATCTTTTTCGCACCCTCTCGAAATCCATCACCACCTTCAAATATGGTGTCCAGAATTGGAAGTGATAGGCAGAATTTAGGGTGTACTATGGGGCTCTTGCTCATGGATTTGGAGAATGAATGGAAAGCATGTCTCTTCTCTTTGAGAGGCCTTAGACAATTAGCAAACAATCAGGTTCTCACCTGGACAGCATCGAGCTTCCAATTCAATCAGAACCTGAGCAGGCAAAAATCATGATCCCAAAACCTACTGGTCAGTAAGACAAGGGCACTTTGCTTGGCCTCTGCTTGTATAGGACACAGGCCCGCAGGAGAGACTGGTTATTAATCCTCTGATAGACGTAACTGTCACTGTGACAGGATTGCCCGTTAGGAGTGGGAAGAAATTTGTCAAAAATAAAGGGGGAATTAGTTTTTACCAGATCCATCCATCCCTGATACTGCTTCCCACTCTGAGTTCTTCTGTTAGGTTGCTGACAAATCCAACACGGTTGTTGGCTGGCCTCCCTTTACATTCAGTCTCCTGGTTACTGTTGGTTTAATACTTGTGGCAGCGGTGGATTGAAGCTCTCCACTGGCTTCTGGTCAGGCAGGCCATTCTCTGCTTTGCCCTCCCAGAACCACGATAGTAGAAAGACAGTGGGTTCCCCATCAGCTACTCTTCCCCTTGATGAAACAGCTCAAAACACCCCTCAGGAAATACCCTGCTCTTCTTGTAAAATTTAGTGAGTGATCAGCGATCACCCGCAAGTCTTTGTCTCAACATCTCCATAGTTGTCCATATCGTATAAATATAGCCTACAGGAATAGTGCCAGACGACTGGAGGATAGCAAATGTGGTTCCCCTGTTCAAGAAGGGGAGTAGAGACAACCCTGGTAATTATAGACCAGTGAGTCTTACCTCAGTTGTTGGTAAAGTGTTGGAAAAGGTTATAAGGGATAGGATTTATAATCATCTAGAAAAGAATAAATTGATTAGGGATAGTCAGCACGGTTTTGTGAAGGGAAGGTCGTGCCTCACAAACCTAATTGAGCTCTTTGAGAAGGTGACCAAACAGGTAGATGAGAGTAAACCGGTTGATGTGGTGTATATGGATTTCAGCAAGGCGTTCGATAAGGTTATCCACAATAGGCTATTGTACAAAATGCAGAGGAATGGAATTGTGGGAGATATAGCAGTTTGGATCGGAAATTGGCTTGCTGAAAGAAGACAGGGGGTGGTAGCTGATGGGAAATGTTCATCCTGGAGACCAGTTACTAGTGGTGTACCGCAAGGGTCGGTGTTGGGTCCACTGCTGTTTGTCATTTTTATAAATGACCTGGATGAGGGCGTAGAAGGATGGGTTAGTAAATTTGCAGACGACACTAAGGTCGGTGGAGCTGTGGACAGTGACAAAGGATGCTGTAGGTTGCAGAGAGACATAGATAAGCTGCAGAGCTGGGCTGAGAGGTGGCAAATGGAGTTTAATGCAAACAAGTGTGAGGTGATGCACTTTGGTAGCAGTAACCAGAAGGCAAAGTACAGGGCTAATGGTAAGATTCTTAGTAGTGCAGATGAGCAGAGAGATCTCGGTGTCCATGTACGCAGATCCTTGAAAGTTGCCACCCAGGTTGACAGGGCTGTTAAGAAGGCATACAGTGTTTTAGCTTTTATTAATAGAGGGATCGAGTTCTGGAACCAAGAGGTTATGGTGAAGCTGGACAAAACTCTGGTGCAGCCGCACTTGGAGTATTGTGTACAGTTCTGGTCACCACACTATAAGAAGGATGTGGAAGCTTCGGAAAGGGTGCAGAGGAGATTTACTAGGATGTTGCCTGGTAAGGAGGGAAGGTCTTACAAGGAAAGGCTGAGGGACTTGAGGCTGTTTTCATTAGAGAGAAGAAGGTTGAGAGGTGACTTAATTGAAACATATAAAATAATCAGAGGGTTAGATAGGGTGGATAGGGAGGGCCTTTTTCCTAGGATGGTGATGGCGAGCACAAGGGGGCATAGCTTTAAATTGAGGGGTGAAAGATATAGGACAGATGTCAGAGGTAGTTTCTTTACTCAGACAGTAGTAAGGGAATGGAACGCTTTGCCTGCAACGGTAGTAGATTCGCCAACTTTAGGTACATTTAAGTCGTCATTGAATAAGCATATGGACGTACATGGAATAGTGTACGTTCGATGGGCTTGAGATTGGTATGACAGGTTGGCACAACATCGAGGGCCGAAGGGCCTGTACTGTGCTGTAATGTTCTATGTTCTATGAGTTTCCCAGCTCAAAAAGGATGTTTACATTTTTTTCACATTAAATGATATCATGTACATGTGAGTCTATTCTCTTAAATTGTCTAAAATAGCCCGTAATTTATTGATCCAGTATAAACTACTGACCCTTGTCGACTTATTTGTTTCATTAGCAAACTTGACAACTGATTCAATTACTGCTCAAAGCCAAATTATTGATAACATATAATGAACGTCAACGATCTTTTTGCAAAGCAATTGAGAATAACAATTGTTGTGACTTCATGCTCTGGATTACTCTTTGGGTTAGATCCAGCAACATGATCAGCTTTAAAGGCACTGGCTCTAACTAAAACTATTGCTGCAGTTAATTCTGCTGAACCACTTCTAGGGGTGCATCTTTTTTAAATCTAGGATTTATATAGTAGAATATTGCGGGTACCTTTTCGTTGTCCCAGAATAAGAAAGATTTTCGTGTTCTAAGTTTTTATGATTCTTTGACATTAGTGGCACCATAAGGATTTTAAACATCTCTAGAATTGAGTAAAGGTCATTTAGCCCACTGAATCATGTTCCTCTTGTACATTAAGTTTCCCAAAATGGATTTTAATCATGCTTAAAATAACCTGAATCTACATGTTAGATGTGAAATTATGCACTTAACATGAGCACCAACAGACAATTGATTGTAAGTAGAGTTCTACATTTATTTTTCATTAGTGATGTAGTGTCCATTCCTGATAACACAGTCAGTATTTTGCAGTAAAATATTAAACTGAAAGGAGCTCTTAGCTCTCACTGCTATTGAAACAACAAGTTGAACAGCAGATTTCAGGAACAACTGAGTAAAACATGCACATCAGAATTATGTCATCCAAATTGTTGTGCTTTTCTTAAATACTGCACTATATATGCATATTGTTAAGAACTTCTGAAGAAGAGTCACTGGACTCGAAACATTACCTCTGTTTTCATTCCACAGATTCTGTCAGAAAGGCTGAGGTTTTCCAGCATTTCTGCTCTTGTTTCTGATTTATTGCATTTGCAGTTCTTTGTTTTTGTTTTCTCTTTTATGCTAAATAATTATTTTGCATCAGTGTTTACAGCACAGCAAGATGTCAATATGTCAGACATTGTATGGAAACCAATACTGAGCCAAGGTCAGGGATCCACCAAAATTAATTAAGAAAATTAACAGTAATGAAGAAAATAATGTCACTAAAGTGTGGCAAAATTTAAGATCTGATGGCTTCCATTTGAAAATTCAAAGGAAATACATGAGATGATTTCTACAACAACAAAAACAAAGTTTCTGGAAAAGCTCAGCAGGTCTGGTAGCATCTGTGAAGGAGAAAACAGAGTTAATCCAAATCTTCTGGTCTCTGAATTGTTAAAGATGATGTGTATGGCTGACAATGCATGTCGAACCTTATAGAAGCCCTGATATATTAGACCTATGTGGAAATTTGCCAGGAAGCTTCGACTTTGACTAGATGGTTCCCTTACTCCCTGGGACCCTGTTTCCATCTTCAATTTGAGTTAGTCAGGAAATTTCAGGCAGTTTAAAACCTAGACTAACAACTGAGTATTACATAATTGACCCTCCAAAATCACTCCCTATCCCCAAGTGCCTTTATAACCCCAACCAGCCACGATCACCAGATTACCCTTCTAATCAAATCCGAATACCTTTCCAACACTACCCTACCTCTTCCCTTCCACAACCAACCCTTCCAATCACCCAACTCTGAATAATTTGATCAAACTAACCATTCACCCAACTATCCTGCAGAGCACTTACACATCACACTCACCTACTAACTTACCTCCGCATTCACTCTACCTATGTATCCAGTTCGTCCTTAACTAGTTCATTCACATAAGCTCACCTACCTTGCTTGCCTCCCAACTTATCTGCTTACCCAACTCACATACCCGTCTATTCATCCATTTATGAATTCACTAGCATTAAACCTGAACTTTTAAACTTACTATATGACATCTAATGTCTTAAAAAGAGGTGTATCTTGCCTTTCCCCAATTCTCCGCTACTCCCTAATGCGTTCCCTGATGGATGCTGTGCTGTGCATTTCTGTGAAAGCCAGGTTTGGTAGAAATGTTTAGGAGTATCAGATTGAGACAATTTACGAGAACAGAATCAATGCCACTGTTAAAAATGTCCAGACCAATCTTCTGATATTCTCTCCCTTCCGGAACTGTCCCTTTATATTGGAAAATTGCCCAAGTCACTCTGCTACTTAATAGGGAAAATGGAGGGAAGTCAAGCATTTATGGCCCAGTTTAGCCTTGAGCCAGTCATGGACCCTAACACCCATCCTAAATCGTGGTGATCAGAACTGGATGCAATGCTCTCGGTGAGGCCGAAACAGTGTTTTGTACAAGTTCAGTATAACCTTGCTGCTTTTGTACTCAATATCTCCAACAGAGTAGCTCAAAACCCCATACATTTTGCAAATGTTTCCTTAATATGTTCTGCCACAAGATCTGTGCAAATGAGCCCCTGAGTCCCTTTGTCGAGCCTCTCCAAGTGCCTATTAATTTTCCTCTGATTACCTTACTTACCTTGCTCTCATTACCATGACTATCCTGAACAGAGATGCTACATTTGCCACTCTCCAATCTTTTGGTACTTTTTTGGTATCTGGGGAAGTTTAAATAACTATTGGAAATCCTTCCACTATCTCCATCCCAACTATTATTTTTAGCAACCCGAGACATACTGGCTTTATGTGTAATCAGCCCTGTAAATCTAATTTATTCTTTAGTTTTCACTCCATGCATGATCTGTAACACATTTGGTTCCACTAATATTTTTGAGCATTTTCTTCATTAATAAAAACCAATATAAAGCCTTGGCTTTTTAGCCGTGCTGTACACTTCCGAGCAGACATCAACCGCTTTGTCTCTAATAGGGCTCATCTATAGCCTTTTACCATCCACTTGCTTTTTTCGTGTGTTACATTCCTGCAGGAGGATTTTGGGTTCCCTCATATGTCAACAGCCATTCTATACTTGTACTCTCACTATGTCAACCTTATTTTCCTATTTAATCTCTTCTCAATAAATGTACTTGGCTTCTTATCCCTTGCATAATTCGCCTGACACGTCACATAGCCATTTTATTACATTTTTCAGATGGAAATACAAACTCATTCAAAGGTCATACCTGCAAAACATAATGAAAGCCAAATAGGAATATAGATCTGCTTTATGAAGAAGGAGTTGAGTTCTTCAGCATTGGGGTGTGGCGGCTTCTGGACAAGGAAAGGGACCAGAAAGAAAAGGTGGAAATTCACGTCCCTGCTAAATTATAGATTTAAATAAAACTCATGCAAATCTCTGAAAGTCTTTTGTTGCCTAATTCATCACGTGGAGATTGGGGTATGAAACATCTAGAACTAGGGGCCATAGTTTAGGAATCAGAGGTCTGTTTTTTAAGATGGTGATTAAAATGTTTTTCCTCTCAGATGAATGTTGGTATGTGGAATTGTCTATTTAAGACAGAGTTAGAAGGATTTTTGATCGACAAGGGAGCTAAAGTTTTTGGGAGGCGGGGCAGACAGGAAAGTAAAATTGAGATTACAAACAGATTAGGCATGATCGTATTGAGTGGCAAAGATGGCCTGAAGGATCAAGTGGTCTACTTCTGCTCCTCAACCCTGTTTCCATATGCTTAATATACTCCAAACCCCCTGCAGTCCTGGAAGTGGTGGAACAAATGGCTGGGTTTTCTAAGGGATCTCATGCAAGCTGCCAGTCCAATTTTATTTTACTAATGAAGGAAGGGAGCTTTACATTTCTAAGAGGAGATTCCATTCAGGGCACCCTCAGGCTCGATCAGGTAGAGATGAGTCTAATAAAGAGGAATGGGAGTCAGATACTAGGTGATGTTGAGTCAATCTGGGGTGTAAATGATCTGGGAGTGCTGTAGTTGGGAATGTGTGAGTTACATATCGGTTCAGCTTAACAGTTACTCAGGAGTCAGATATGCATTTAATAGTCTAGCATTTTCTTTATAACTAATTTCTTTAATTTTATCAGGATTCTCTTGAGTCTCCAAAATAGACTTTTTGGATGATCTAGCTATGGGAGATTGACTGGTTAAATCTTCAATTTCCCAGCCAATTTCTTCATTGACTGCTATGACATGGATTCTGCAGGATCCTGAGTGCAATTCCCATCCAAGTTGGGATAATGACTATCTTGCCATTGGAAAATCTGGACCAAGTGGACAAAAACCCTGTCAAAATTGGAAAAACTAAGCTCAAAAATTCTTCTTCATATGTTTTATGTGATTGAAGATTATTTAGGAGACTGCAGTGATTCTGTTGTTTTACAAGACACCCACCTCCTATAAGAAGAGATTTCAACTCAAGCCTGAAACAGGTCCAGCTGCTTCTCGAAAATATGCAACAAATCTGTTCATCACAAAAGCTAGCAATCTGTTCCAAACATCTATAATAGATCTAACATTATCTGAGATAAAGTAATTACCTAATTTCCCACCTATTTTTGCTCTTATATAACTTCCATTCCTTCAATTCTGGCCTCTTACATCACCTGAATTTTTGGTGTCCCATTGTAAACTGTGAGTTTAGTTATCTGGGCTAGAAACTCTAGAAATCTCTCCTTAAAAATCTCTCTCTTTTTAGGTGCTGTTTAAAACTTGCCATTTTGGCCAAACATTTAAGCAGCTGTACTAATAAACTACATATAATTTTCTGCCTAATTATCTTTGACAACGCACCTTCGACCCATTTTGGGATGTTTACTTTAGTAAATGCACAATAGAAAAGCAAGCTGTAATTATTATTATTATTATTATTGTTCACCATTTATCAATCCAACTCAAATTATTTTCCTGCATAAACAAGGCATAGTCTTTTCATTTCAGAGGTCCAGCATCCACAATATTTTGCTTTGGTGTTTGGCCCTTTGTTATAAAATAAATCTCAATTGAACTGCTTGTTCTGCACTTCTCTAAAGAATATCGGCTCAGCTATTTGTGGATTGTGTGATAAGGAACATCACAATTCAGTATATCACCATTTTTGAGAATTCATTTTGTTTAGTACAATTTCTCTTTCAAGATCCATATTAAGTATTGATAATTAAGGTATTATTGTTGCATTGTGATGCAAGTGCTGAACTTGATGGTTCTATATTAAGTAACTGTCTTCTTTTAACTTAAAGTGGGACAGAATGTCGTGGAATGGGGGATATAACCTTCTACAAAATCTTCCCAGTGACAAACCTATTTGATTTGTTGTTATCAGAACGGAAGCTCAGGTCAAAATGTCTTGAATATAAGATACAACTTCTAAAACCGGAACATAAAGGAGGAGACATCTGGTCTTACTGTATACAGAATCACAGAGTCTGCCAGGCAGAGTTTTGGGAAAATGCCCAAAACCAGTGCTGATGCACCCAACAGAGGAAAATAACTGTGTTTTTGTGTTAACCACTAAGCACAATGCTGGGGAAGATGGATTCACTGTAAGAAGCAATGAGACTTGTGGGGATTGAAAGATTAAAGAGTCACCAGATGGTGCTTTGCTACAGGAAGTCCATTCAATCATACTCAGAAGATTGAGTCAAGTGATCTTTTAAAAAGATATTGGAAACTCCAACTTGGTGGGGTAGGGAAAAGAAATCTTGCTAAAGTCAGAAGGATCTTCTGACATTGCATACATGGCAACATCTCTGCTGTGTGTCTGATGTAAAGCATAAATATGACATGGGATTTCTGGTTGTATTAAATAATAGGGAATGCCTTTCTGATGTTTAGTATGTTAATTGCGTACTAAAGGATGTTCAGTTGATGTAGATTTTAGTTTGTTTGTTACAACAAAGGTCCTTAAGTATGAAATCCTTTTGCATAATTTTTTGCATAAATCAGTGGGAAATTCATATCTCTTCTTATAAAGTTATCAATTCCTATTTGGATTGAAACAATCAATACTCCTCCATCCTGTTCTGAAGAACTTGCTTGACTTTTTGATCATGAGCTTGTTTAAGCCTCATTAATTGCTGTTAAAGAGGACCCAGTACCAGATACTACTTATCTACAATGTTGAAAAGGGCCACAGAGGATGTTTGTAGAGTATTGGCTTTCATTGAGACAGGGTACGTTTTCTGAATGTGTTGTTTGGATCGGGTTTGTCACTCTTTCTAAATACAACTATTTTATTACTCATAACTCTAGCTCTGAGGAATTTCAGCAAATGTTCAGCAATTCTGTTGTAAAGTTAGCCAATGGCCCAGGATATCCACTGTGGCATTCTCAGGATCCTTTTCAACTAAAAATTAATGGGCCTAAAGCAATCTATTATCAAAGAGGTTGAAGGTCAAATTAAAAGGATTTCTTGTAATCATTCTTTAATGGCTTATCACTATGAATAAGCAATTGGCTGCATTATGTGCATTTTGCTGTTAATTAAATATTAAAAACACTGCAGTTTCCATTCATCATTTGCCATCAAACCTATGTTGGCTAAAATTCAGAGTCTACACATTAATTGTAAGAATTTGAAGTCCAGCAGATACAGTGGCCCAAGGATTTTGCCTAATCTCAATATTACATTGGAAATTGTGGAATTCAAGTAATTTTCAAAGTTTGGCTCTTAAATTAGTAAAACAATATAATTATCATAGTGCAATAAGAGACACCTTTAGAAGAGAAGAAGTCCATTTGGCTCTTTGAACCTTCTCCACATTGTCACAGAAATACTTTATCTCCTTTTGAGAACTGTTGAAAATGTGGCTTGCTACTTTTTCTTTCTTCCAATAATTTGTAGAAATACACAAAGTATTACAAAACATGGATAAGGTGAATTAGTTTCAAACACAAAAAAAACTAAAAAAAAATTGGTGAAAGGAAAATTTGGGGCATTCATAAGAAAAGGGTGCAATTTCCCCTCTTTACATGTGGTTGGGGTAGTTAGTGGGAAGAACAAATAATCGGGCAGATTGACAATAACAAAGATAGCCACAACCATCCCACCATCTCAGCAATATGTTCTGGCAGGACCGTCCAGGGAAGATCTTCTTGGCATGTTAACCAGTTAACGTCCTTATGTGTTCAGTGAGTAGCCACTCAAGGACCATAGCCAGACTACCTGCTCACCTGGCAGGATGAAAAGAATGGCTGCATTCCTGACAGAGAAGCTAGGGTCATAAAATGTGAGGCTGGATGAACACAGCAGGCCAAGCAGCATCTCAGGAGCACAAAAGCTGACGTTTCGGGCCTAGACACTTCATCAGAGAGGGGGATGGGGTGAGGGTTCTGGAATAAATAGGGAGAGAGGGGGAGGCGGACCGAAGATGGACAGAAAAGAAGATAGGTGGAGAGGAGAGTATAGGTGGGGAGGTAGGGAGGGGATAGGTCAGTCCAGGGAAGACGGACAGGTCAAGGAGGTGGGATGAGGTTAGTAGGTAGGAGATGGGGGTGCAGCTTGGGGTGGGAGGAAGGGATGGGTGAGAGGAAGAACAGGTTAGGGAGGCAGAGACACGTTGGACTGGTTTTGGGATGCAGTGGGTGGAGGGGAAGAGCTGGGCTGGTTGTGTGGTGCAGTGGGGGAGGGGACGAACTGGGCTGGTTTAGGGGTGCAGTGGGGGAAGGGGAGATTTTGAAGCTGGTGAAGTCCACATTGATACCATTAGGCTGCAGGGTTCCCAAGCGGAATATGAGTTGCTGTTCCTGCAACCTTCAGGTGGCATCATTGTGGCACTGCAGGAGGCCCATGATGGACATGTCATCTAAAGAATGGGAGGGGGAGTGGAAATGGTTTGCGACTGGGAGGTGCAGTTGTTTGTTGCGAACTGAGCGGAGGTGTTCTGCAAAGCGGTCCCCAAGCCTCCGCTTGGTTTCCCCAATGTAGAGGAAGCCACACCGGGTACAGTGGATGCAGTATACCACATTGGCAGATGTGCAGGTGAACCTCTGCTTAATGTGGAATGTCATCTTGGGGCCTGGGGTAGGGGTGAGGGAGGAGGTGTGGGGGCAAGTGTAGCATTTCCTGCGGTTGCAGGGGAAGGTGCCAGGTGTGGTGGGGTTGGAGGGCAGTGTGGAGCGAACAAGGGAGTCACGGAGAGAGTGGTCTCTCCGGAAAGCAGACAGGGGTGGGGATGGAAAAATGTCTTGGGTGGTGGGGTCGGATTGTAGATGGCGGAAGTGTCGGAGGATGATGCATTGTATCTGGAGGTTGGTGGGGTGGTGTGTGAGAACGAGGGGGATCCTCTTTGGGCGGTTGTGGTGGGGGCGGGGTGTGAGGGATGTGTTGCAGGAAATACGGGAGACGCGGTCAAGGGCGTTCTCGATCACTATGGGGGGAAAGTTGCGGTCCTTGAAGAACTTGGACATCTGGGATGTGCGGGAGTGGAATGTCTTATCGTGGGAGCAGATGCAGCGGAGGCGGAGGAATTGGGAATAGGGGATGGAATTTTTGCAGGAGGGTGGGTGGGAGGAGGTGTATTCTAGGTAGCTGTGGGAGTTGGTGGGCTTGAAATGGACATCAGTTACAAGCTGGTTGCCTGAGATGGAAACTGAGAGATCCAGGAAGGTGAGGGATGTGCTGGAGATGGCCCAGGTGAACTGAAGGTTGGGGTGGAAGGTGTTGGTGAGGTTGATGAACTGTTCGAGCTCCTCTGGGGAGCAAGAGGCGGCGCCGATACCGTCATCAATGTACCGGAGGAAGAGGTGGGGTTTGGGGCCTGTGTAGGTGCGGAAGAGGGACTGTTCCACATAACCTACAAAGAGGCAGGCATAGCTGGGGCCCTTGCGGGTGCCCATGGCCACCCCCTTAGTCTGTAGGAAGTGGGAGGAGTCAAAAGAGAAGTTGTTGAGGGTGAGGACGAGTTCGGCTAGGCGGATGAGGGTGTCGGTGGAAGTGGACTGGTCGGGCCTGCGGGACAGGAAGAAGCGGAGGGCCTTGAGGCCATCTGCATGCGGAATGCAGGTGTATAGGGACTGACCTGATTGCTGCATTATGGAGAGGAGTGGGTGGACCTCCATTTGTCCCAATCTTGATATCATTGACGGCATGCTGAAACGCAGCCTCCTGCCCTTGCCTCCAACTCTGCAAATCCCCTAGCCTGCAAAATCCCACCCTGGACTCACCCACTGACTACTGTAGCCCATTATGGCTTCACGGCCAGGATCTCTTGCTCCCAGGATTTTACAGTCCTTGATTGGCTAGCATTTTTGTGTGGGTTGGAACTTTAGCATTGAGGGTCAAGGTACACTAAGAAGCTCACCGGTCAGTTCTTAAGTGGCTGCTTGGAACTGGGTTCAATGGGCTTTCTCACCGCTGGACTTAGGGGATTAGTTGTACCCCTACAGCGAGCACTACCTCCAGCCCTTTCTTTTTCGTGGTAAGGGCAGTCAATACTTCCCGATTGGGAAGTGGTGAAAAAGAACCTTGTATATGTTTCAGATAGTTAGATAGCATGCGAGATCTAGGAGTACAGTCCTTCCTTTAAGCTAGAAACGCCAGGTTCAAGATCCACCTAAGGGCTTGAAGGTCAAAGTAGGTGCATTCATAAGGTGGGCAAATAGGTTGAGGGTAACATATTAATCTTTCTAATATATGTCAATGCCAGATAGTAGGAGCAGGGGAGGTCTTTAGTCAGTTATGTTGTGGAAACAAATTGGAGGCTTCACCATCACCATTCATAGTTCCAGATAACATACATGTACAAGTATATGTTGTCATAGCAACTTTGACATTTGGGGATCTAATTGGCTCAGTATACTGGATGGCTGCTGTGAATCAGATTGGTGCCAACAGCACAGGTCTTGTTCTGATGGAAACAGTTAAAGATGCCAAGTTGCACAACATCTTCAGTACCTCTGCAGACAGAACACTGCATAGAGACACCTGGTCACAGCCTGGTGGGTCTATCTGTTCCAGTATAGATTTCCTGTTTGTGTCCTGAGCATTCTTGGTCTGATCCACCAATGCCAAGCTGATGTTCTTCTCTGACCATTGCCTCCTGCCGGCTGACTGTCAGGATGACAAATGGGCTGGCAATATGAAATTGTTGACCTTAGAACACTGAGGTTGGAGAACCATAAAACCCCTTTTTGTATCTTTAGTGAACTGGTGGGAAACAGTTAAAGGAGAACATCAAGAGGACTTTCATCTTCAAAGATGTTTAGAAGGTGGGAGAAAGATGGTGAAAACTGTCCAAAATCCAGAAAAGCATGCAGAACTTACTCCTGTTGCAGACAATGAGGGTAAATGTCAAGGAGGACCTGCAGGAGGTGAAGAGCTAGCAAGTCTTGCTCTTTGCCTTAGAGGCCTCAAAGATAATATTCCCGTCCAGAGTCCACAATGTGGAGCAGGATAAGATGGCCTCACATTTCTTCCAGAGACAGCTCTGATGTCTGCAGCCTAAAGGAAGAAAATGGTTGAGTAATGTCATCTCAGTCTGACATTTTGAGGATCAGAAAATCCCTTTATGCCAGACTGTATGGCACAAAGCCCACAAACAGTTATGCCTCCCAGTTGTTCTTGTTGTCTGTCATAGAGGTCTTAGATGTGGAAGAGGCTGGACCAGCCATTATCTCTGGATGAGCTGACCAAGGCCCTCTCGTACTTGGAAAAGAAAAAAACTCCTGGAAGGGACCGCTTATCAGCCGTGTTGTACTTGGCTCTGTCGGACTTGATTGGGCAGGATCTACTATAGGTGTACGACAGTATGCTTCTGGCAGGTAGCATGTGTGAATCCATGAGGAATGATATCATTACCCTCATTTACAAGCGGAAGGGAGAGTGGGAGGAAATTAGAAATTAGCTACTAATTCACTGTTCAATATGGATTACAACATCCTGTCCAAGGCCATTGCCAACTGGGCCTTGTCCACTCTGAGACTGGCGTTTCCCCCCCGACCAAACTTGTGCTGTACTGGGCAAGACAATCTCTGACAGTCTCATGGTCCTCAGGGATACGATCATCTATGTGGAGGACAGGCGGGTGGATGCCTGCCTCATCAATCTGAAATAGGAGAAGGTCTTTTACTGGATATCACATACCTTCACAGAGAACATTCTCTGCAAAATGGACTTTGCAGAGGGCATCAATCAGATCTGATTGCTCTATAGCAGCATTGTTAGTGCAGTCTCAATCAATGGTTGGAAATCAGAAAGCTTTTCGATGAAATCTGGAGTTAGGCAGGTCTCCCACTCTGTCCTGCCTTGTTTTTGTGTTGTACAGAGCCTTTTGCTGAGTCCATCAGGAAAGGTGCGAGCCTGAGAGGGGTGACTATTCCAGGCAGTGAAAGCCTGCTGGTCCAATCCTCCCTATATGGGGATGGCATTACCGTTTTCAACTTGGATCCATTGTCAATGTACAGAGTCCTGAGCATCTGTGACCAATTCAAACTGGCCTTGGAAGCCAAGGTAAATCAAGGCAAGAGCGAGGCCATGTTCTTTGAGGACTGGGCCGACCAATCCTTTATCCCCTTTACCATCAAGTCAGAATTTCTGAAGGTGCTAGGAACATGGTTTGGAGGGGCCATGGCATGCGCAAGAACTTGGGAGGAATGTATTGCCAAAGTGAGGTGGAAACTAGGCAAATCGCAGCACTGCCCCTGCTCCATTTTGGGTAAAAACCTAGTCATCAGGTGGGAGGTACTCATGGTGTTGTTGTATCTGGCACAGGTCTGGCCTATTTCCTGAGCCTGTGCTGCTGCAGTCATCCAAGTCATCTTCTTCTTCATCTTGAGTTCAAAGATGGACTGTATCTGCGGGCCCCATTGCCAAAGCTTCCCAAAAGGCACCAAGATAAAGATTGGTTAGTGGTGAGAAGGGCACTGGCAGATATTTCATGCTCCACTGAACCACGCTGCCCTCAAATTGTCTGCAGCAGGGAAGAGACTCCTTCTGGACTGTGCCTTTGCAATTAAGATCTGGAAGAGATGCAGTACGTTTTATTGAGGTTTATTCCCAACAGCTCTCTGATGCAGGACTGCGTGCACTACAGGCACACACCAAGACAAACATCGATTGCGCCTGGAGGACTATCAACTCAGTGAAAGACACACTTTGGCCTGCCCGAAGCTTGTTGGTCTTCCAAAGTAAAGAGTTGACCTTGACTGAGTGTTGCAGACTGGCACATTCCAAGATTCAGGACTACATGCTGAGGGACTCATTAAAGCTTGCAGCAGCTGCTGCTAAGGTGCAGTTGGGGAAGACTACAACTAAGGTCTTTCTGGCAAGTAAAATGGGGGTTCAGTCAGTTCTCAGATTGCCCATTGCCTCAAAATGTGTGTACGTTCCAAGCACGAGTTTAAAATACCTTTTTTCACAATTGCGCAGTCGCTCTTTGGGATATGTAAAACAGCCCAGGGTTAGTTCCTTGTTTCTGCTCTGCTCGGATGCATTTGAAACCTGGCTCTTTGTCCTAACCGAGGTCATGGCACTGTCGATTCAGTTGCCTTTGGGCAGAGAACTCAAGGTGAAAGTGGCATGATAGCAAAGTGCAACCTTTAAAATTGTGAATGGATGTGCTAAAATGGGCTTAATAACCTTACTCAACTGTGCCAACATAACTCCTGTGACAGTACATCAAAAAAAAGGCTGCCCTAAAGAGAAGTAGAAGTCTTAAATGCAAGTTTATCCTTTATTTCGTCATCTGTCTGCCCAATTAATTAGTAAAATTTGCCCCATGTTTGTCTTCACTTCATGTCCCTGGGTGCCATTCAACTGTTTTTGAAACAAAATGACAAATAGTGCGTCAATGGCAACTCTGTGGGGTGTAACTATCAAAAAACGACTGCTCCATTGGCTACACAACTGCAGCTTCAGCATCCTAAAATAAGAACTTCATTTTGAAGTGCTTAGAGACATTTCAACAATGCAATGAGGCCAAAAAAGTGACTTTTTTTTGTCTTTTCACTGTGAAGAAACTGTGTCATTACTCAAACCATAATTTAAATCATTTCTATTTGCAGCCATAAAAAAGCAGAAGTAAAAATAGCAGACACATTTGTTTTTGAAGGATGCATCTCAATACATTACATGTTGCATAGACTAGGCAAAGAAGACTAGGTAGGAGGCCATATTATTTGCGATATCCCAACAGAATTTTCTGGCAATGTAAAATCATTTTCACAGTCATATTTTTGCAGGTTTGTGCACTTTTCTCTGTGTCCAAACAAGCCAAGTATATTTGTCCACACAAATCCGACTTTGCCTTCAAAAGAATACTACTTTTCAACACCAATCAGAAATGTTGTGGAAGAATCATCAAATGATCTAGGCCAGTGTTGCTCCCTTTACCACTTCCTCTACCTGAAGGAAGTGAAGAGGTGGAGATTTGGCTCAAGTGCTGCCAGTGATATGCAACAAAGGAAATTTCTCTCTGACGCTGTATAGATCTGTTAGGTTATTTGTAGCGGTTTCCAATAGATTATGTCCAACAACTTATGCCGGGCAAGACAGCTAATTCCCATTATCTCAGCTAATATTCTGACAGACTTCAGATCTTCCACAGGGCATTAATATCCAACTCCATGTGAAATGAATGGAGATAACTATCAGGTTGTTCAGTATAAAGAAAGAAGGACATATATTTATAAAGCACCCTTTCACAGCCTCAGGGAAGTCCAGCGTGCTTTGCAGCCGGTGAAATGACACTGTTACGAAGTAGGGAATGTAATGTGTAACTGGTTTTAGATTTGCAATGCTAATTTCAAAGCTGGGCGTTTGAAGCTGGGTGGCAGATTGAGATTCCACACAACCTTACACTTCTGTAAGTACGAGCTAAATTCTAAGCCCCAATGAAGGCAGATATGAAGACAGGTGGAATTATTGGGCAGTGTGCTGATTCCCCAGCTCTATAATGTTGCCAGGTTTTTTTTAACTCAAAGGCTGCATTTGCTGGTGCCACAACTATGGGAGATGTGTAGGCTATTAATGAACTTGAATCCTGTTATTTAATGGCATATGTTATTTGATTTGTGTATTGCAATTGATTAATTACTAATGCTAATCATTAATCACTAATCACTAACTTCATTTCATATATACCTTACATATTTTACAGAAAATGTCTAATGGTGACTGTTGCTGATTGTTGTAAAAACTCATTTAATTCACTAAAGTCCTTTAGAGAAGAAAATCTGCCCTCCTTAGCTGGTCTGGCCTATACATGACTATAGGCCTGCAGGAACGTGGTTGATTCTTCACTGCCCTCTGAACAATTAAGGATAGGCAGTAATTGCTGGCCCAGCCAGTGATACCTACTTCCCAAGAGTGAATTAAAAAAATACATCACCTGATTACTGCTTGAACCTTTCCATATTTACTTTCCACACTCTTGGCTGATTGGCAACATTGACACTTGTGCCTGGAGGAGTAAGGGCAGGGTGTAGGAATTAAACAGATAACTCAGCAGTAATAGAATGACTTGACCTATTAAACTGACTTCTCCTAAAAGATGTCTCAGGATTTTCTGATTGATTTTGAAAATATAGTGCTTACACTCCCCTTGACACTGATATGATATGGCCAACTGAGGGGGAAAGCTGCACATACACAGATAAATGCGTTTGTGTGGAGATGCCAAAGATGCTTTCAGGTTGGCATTTGTCAATTTTGGCTCTCCAGGAGAGGGGATATAAAATGGTACGGAGATGGGGGATACAGAAGAACTATCCACTTGAGAGTGGTGCGTTGCAAATCAATATAGTTAATGTCCACTCAAAGCCTTTTCTTGCAAGCTAACTGGGATTCTCCAGTTGGCCACTCCTGAACCCCTCCACTAGGCAGCTGGAAACAGGGCGAGTGACTGGAAATGGCATCCTGTAAACAGACTGGAGGCTGGGAAGGTGCTTCAGGCAGGCTTAGAGACCCCTTCCTGATTATCAGCTGCAGTTGCTGGCCACTTATTGAAAGATTTTTTTTCCAGCACTGATGCAATAGTGGCCCAGCTAATAAAAATCATAAATTTAAAAAAAAACTCGCTTTTAATGTTGGAGAGAAGGTGAGTTGCCCTTTCTCTCACATACCTGCAAGGGCAGTCCGCCAGTGCTTTTGATTTGAAGTGTCCTTCTAGCCAATTTGGAGAGAATCAAGGGTGAATTTCTCCTGTCCAAACAGTGTGGGTTTCTGATCCCTATTTGATTTTGAAGGTGAGCCTTGAAGGTCACTGGGAAAATCTTGCCCTTTGGTTATTTGCTTTAAACAGACTCTGATCAAAACTTTAACTTTGTTTCTGCTAGGTTTCTTGAAATAAAACTTAATTGCTGTGTGTATTGGTTGGTATGATAGCCCAACAATTAGCTCACGGCTTTTTCATGTTGCAACAGCCCATTAAGCTACTATAAAAAGCTCACAGAGCTGCACTGAAGTCATTTGACTTCTTAAAATTATTTAGTATAATCTGTGACCCTCAAGTTCAAGCCACAGTAAATTCAAAAATGTCAGCACTGCACACAGTTAAAAGCAAAAACCTTACCAGATTCACCAATGATTTCTATCAGTATGAACCTATATCGAGAGCAATACAAACATGCATGTCCTAATAGTTAAGCAGTTGCCTGGCAACTGAAGAGCTAATGGAGCTTCAGTGGTTACTGATATAATTTTTCAAACCTTTAATGCAAGCAAAACCAATAATAAAGGTATTTCACAACAAAATGTAGTATAAACAGAGCAGCTCCTACATATACATAAAGTAGACTCAAAATAGATTTCTTGATAGTGATAGAAGTCTGCACACTAAAACATTTACGCACATCCACAGTACTACAAAGTTAAGAACATGGCAATTCAACCCCGTGTGTGTGTGCTAGCTCTTTGAGAGAGTTATCCAATTAGTTCCATTCCCCTGGCCTTTCTCCAAGATAGATCCTTGAGGATAATGGAGGTAATGAACAAAAACAGGAGATAAGCCATTGCAAACCCTGACTACAAATATAGAGCTAAGAATGCACTCAGGTGACAGCAGTACTATTTAGCTAGATGTACAGTGGAGTGATATCAGAAGAAGACGATGTGGTCATCTCAGTCAAAGACTGCAGACAGGTTGAGGTAGGAAACCTTACCCTCATTGAAGTTGCATAGGATGTCGTAGAGTCATACAACATGGAAACAGATCCTTTGGTCTAACAAGCCCATGATAACTATAATCCCCAAACTAAACTAGTCCCACCTGCCTGCTCCTGGCCCATATCCTTCCAAACCTTTCTTATTTATTTACTTATCCTAATGTCTTTTAAACAGTGTAACTGTGTCCACATCTACCACTTCCTCAGGAAATTCATTTCACATGTGAACCACCCTCTATGTAAAGATTTTGCCCCGCAAGCCTTTTTTAAAATCTCTCTCCTCTCACTTTAAAAATGTGCCCCCTAGTCTTGAAATTCCCCACCCCAGAGAAAAGACATCTGTAATTAACCCAATCTATACTCATCACGATTTTATAGATTTCTATTAGGTCACCTATTTTGAACTCTACATGCCATTTTTCAGCTCATTGACCCTTTGTATTCTTAGAATCTGGACTTTGAAACGTTAGTGTTAAGGTTAGAGTTAGAAGCCCTGATACTATAGTAGCAGTGGAAATCTGATCCAGTTCTGGCAAAGGTGACCATGAACTTGTGAGGTGAAAACACAGCCAAGTACTTTGGAGAGGAGTGGGAAGTTGGATTTTGGACAGTAGATGGCAAGAATGGTGAAGTCAAATTTAGATTTTTTTCAGGGCAGAATAAAGACAGCAGATTTAGGGAGGGAAGGGCAACACCTGAAGAAGGATAACAGTTACTTATATTGTCCATACTGGGGACTGGGAGGGAAAGCTATGCTGTTTAAAGAAGCACAGAAGTTATTCATTACGATGCAATGTACTTTAGATGTATACATACATTGCATAGTAATCAATAACTTTTGTGTTTCTTTATATACATATAAAAAATAGTTAAATTTGTAGTTGGCATTTGAAACATCGAATATTGCTAGCTGTTAAGGAATCATCATTCTACCATGAAACTTTGCAATGTTGTTGCAATTTTAACAATTAAATTTTCCCAAAAAATTGCTGAGATATCCTAACATGGAAGTCCAATGTTAACTAAGAAGTGCTGTTCTAAACATCTACAAGTTATATCGTACTTGCATGTGTGATATATTCTCATTATTGGGAACTTGGATTTACAAATAGAAGAAAAATCAATTTTATAGTTTTCAGTAAAAATTTCCAGGCTAGCAGAATTGGTCAGAAGTTTTCAGGGTCTAAGAGATGAAATGATGACTTCAGCAGTCTGAGGATAAGGGCTGGAAAGAATCATTTGAATAAGAAGTTAAAGCGTTAGGGTAGGATTGACAGTTTACTGGGACCAAGTGACTGTGAGAGGTATTGCTGGGAAAGCACTTTATTGTTTTGGATGTGAGTTTGCTCACTGAGCAGGAAGGTTAGTTTTCAGACGTTTTGTCACCATTCGAGATAACATCATCAGTGAGCCGCCGGTGAAGTGCTGGTGTTACGTCCTGCTTTCTGTTTATTTGTTTAGCTTTCCTTAGGTTGGTGATGTCATTTCCTGCATTGGTGATGTCATTTCCTGTTCTTTTTCTCAGAGATGGTGGATGGGCTCCAAATCAATGTATTTGTTGATGGAGTTCCGGTTGGAATGCCATGCTTCTAGGAATTCTCGTGTGTGTCTCTGTTTGGCTTGTCCTAGGATGGATGTGTTGTCCCGATCAAAGTGGTGTCCTTCCACATCTGTATGTAAGGATGAGGAAGGACACCACTTTGATTGGGACAACACATCCATCCTAGGACAAGCCAAACAGAGACACACACGAGAATTCCTAGAAGCATGGCATTCCAACCGGAGCTCCATCAACAAACACATTGATTTGGAGCCAATCTACCATCCCCTGAGAAAAAGAACCGGAAATGACATCACCAATGCAGGAAATGACATCACCAACCCAAGAAAACCTAAACAGATAAATAGAAAGCAGGACATAACACCAGTGCTTCACCGGAGGCTCACTGATGATGTTACCTAGAATGGTGACGGATTATCTGGGAATGAACCTTCCAGATCAGTGAACCAGCTGACATACGGAACAAAATAAAGACCCACTCTTTTGTGGACCGAGAAGAGGAGAGCACAAACGTGTTGGAGGTGGAAGGAAGAAGTCGGGTTGGCTGTGCACCTTGCAACCAGTGGATCTTAATGCTGGCTTCGGCCTTACGCTGGTTCAGGGGAGCAGCCAACCTGCAACGATGGCTGCAGCGAGTGCTCGTGCCCCAGGTCGGGGGTCTGGAACACCATCTGTGTTTCCGTGAAGAAGGTGGATGAAGGTGCACCTGTGGACCGCACCTTCTTCATGAAGAGGGTCCTGTTGGACTGTTGTGGGTTCGCTGCTGTGGACATTTAATGCCTGCAGGATTTCCCTGGAGGAGGTTTCCATGATGTAACCTTCAGGAATGCCAAGCTTTGCGAGCGCTTCCTGGAGGTTTTTTAGGAGAAAGGAGGGGAGGGCCTCCTCTCTGTATTGACCGCTGTCCCGCTGTTCATGATGCTGGTGCAGAGGAGCCGTATGGTGACTGTACACATGTACAACCCGCATGTACCAGCAGCTAATGTCCTGACCTTCCTTGGAAGGTATGTGAAGGTGGAAGGGGACCTAACCAACATCAAGGACCCCTTTGGGATCTGGACTAGTAAGAGGCAGGTCAAGGTGACGCTGAGGATGGGCGCGGACGGGAACGTCGTACACCCACCGTCCAGCTTCGCGATCGGCGGGAGCAAGCGCTACCTGACCTATGCAGGGCAATCCAAAGTCTGCCATGCCTGTGGTAGGTCAGGTCACGTGGCGGCCAACTGCAAAGCCACCATCTGCAGGAACTGCAGGGAGGAGGGACACCTTGCAAAGGATTGCGCACAAGAGAAAAGCTGCAACCTTTGCGGGGAAGCGGGCCACCTCTATAGGGCATGCCCACAGCGGGGGACCACCTACGCCCAGGTCGCCGGCAGGGGCAATGCGGGGCAAGCCCCCCTGGAACAGAGGGAGGCACGAGGCCCCTGCAAGTACCCACCTAATGTGCAGGAGGGCCAGGTCGTGCAGGAGGGCCCAGCCCCGCAGGACGGACCCAAGGCCAGCAAAGCTCCCCTGCAGGCTCCGCTCCCCCCCGACAACCCAGAGTCAATGGAGTAGGCGACAGGTGACCCAGGGGAGTGGATGACGGTCCGGAAGGCGAAGAGGAAGGCGCGCCGGAGGGCCCCGGCACCGCAACCATCAGGCAGGAAGAGGCAGCTACGGGGGACTATGAGAGCTCTTCTAACGAGGGGGATTCGGAGGAGGTTCGCCCAAAGCAGAAGCTAAAGATCTCAAGGGAGAAGGAAAGCAGCACCCCGATCCCAGGCGACACGAGGCATCCTGAGGCTCCCTCTGACACCCAGCCATGCACTGCTGGGGCCCTGGAGGGCCCCCTGGAACCTTCAGGTGGGAAGCAGGAAACAGCGTGTCCCCGGCCTGACCCAGAGCCGGACTCTCCTGCCTCCGTACCCCACGGGGGGATGCCACCTGGAAGGCAGCACGGACAGTTTCCTGAGCCCGGACAGTGTCCAGCAGTTCCCCCGGGCAATGGGCATGAAGGGACAGATGGAGGGGCTGGACCTCGGACTCGGTGAGGGTACTGCGGTCACTGCCCACAATGGGGGTACGAGTTGCGAGCATTAATGTGCGCAGCGTCAAGTCCACCGCAAGATGTGTGTCCATGTTGGCCTACCTGACCACCGTCAAGGCAGACCTCCTGTTTCTGCAGGAGTGCAGGATACCGCACCTCGGCAGGTACGGGAAATGGTCGGGCGCCTGGACCTGTGGGCCTTCGATCTGGTCGGGGGGTAACGACTGTCGCTCCTCGGGCCTGGCTATTCTGCTGCGGGGGCGCAACTTCACCATCTCTCAAGTTCAGGAGCTGGTGGTGGGGGTCGCCTCCTAGTGGCTAATGTCACCTACAGGAACGCTCCCCTGAGGCTGATCAATGTGTACGCCCCAGCGGTACAGAGTGAGCAGTTGGCCGTCCTGCAGCGGCTTCCACCCCTGCTGGCTACGTCCAGGCCGGTCATCCTAGGCGGAGACTTCAACTGCATCATCGATTCAGATGGAAGATCCGGCGTGGGGACAGCGGGTGGGGGGAGTCAACTGGACGTCACGTCCAGATTCCTGATGGGCACGGTGAAGGACGCCAAGCTGCTCGACATCTTCAGCACCCCTGCAGATGGAGTGCAGCGGAGATATACTTGGTCACAGCCAGATGGGTCTATCCGCTCAAGGACAGACTTCCTGTTTGTGTCACAGGCATTCTCAGTCAGGTCCACCGGCGTCGAGCCGGTGTTCTTCTCTGACCACTGCCTCCTGCTGGCCGACTGTCACTTACAGGACGACCAGCAGGCCAGCAAGGGGACGTGGAAGCTCAATACGACTCTGTTGATCCCAGAGAACGTCGAGGAGCTTAAGGTGGAATACGCCAGTTGGAGAACCGTGAAACCCAACTTTGAGTCTCCGGGCGACTGGTGGGAGACAGTGAAGGAGAACATCAAGAGGTTCTTTGTCCTCAAAGGTGTTCAGAAGGCGAGAGAGAGGCAGGAAAGCTGTCGGGACTCCAGAAAAGGATGCAGAACCTGCTCCTTCTGCAGTCGATGGGGGTCGATGTCACGGAGGACCTCCGCGAGGTGAGCGGCCAGCAAGCCTCGCTCTTCACCTCGGAGGCCTCCAGGATAATCTTCCGGTCCAGGGTCCGCTCCATGGAGCAGGACGAGATGTGCTCGCGTTTCTTCTTTCAGAAGGTGCACAAACAGAGCTCTGTGCTTAGCCAGCTGATGGAGGAAGATGGCTCGGTGACGTTGTCTCGGCCCGACATTTTGAGGATCAGCAGATCCTTCTATGCCGGACTGTACGACGCAAAGCCCACGGACAGCATGGCCTCCGAGTCATTCCTGTCGTCTATCATGGAGGTGTTGGACAACGGCACAAGGGAGTGGCTGGACCGGCCGATATCCCTGGACGAGCTGACCAGAGCCCTCAAGTCCTTGGAGAGGAATAAGACTCCCAGGAGTGACGGCTTACCGGTCGAGCTGTATTCCGCTCCGTGGGACCTGGTCGGCCAGGACCTGCTGGAGGTGTACGATAGTGTGCTTTGAGCAGGGGAAATGTGCAAGTCCATGAGGAAGGGCATCATTTCTTCCCTCTCCCCCTTTCTAACATGGACGACGTCGCCGTCTTCGGCACCGATCGTCAGTCGGTGAGTAGGCTGTTGGACAACTGTGGTCAATTTGAACTGGCCTTGGGCACCAACGTCAATAGGGGTAAGAGCGTGGCCATGTTCTTTGGGAACTGGGACGACCGCTCCTTCATCCCCTTCGCCGTCAGGACAGACTACCTGAAGGTGCTGGATGTTTGGTTCGGTGGAGCTGGCGTGTGCACTAAGACTTGGGAGGAGCGTATCACCAAACTGAAGTAGAAGCTGGGCTTGTGGACGCTCCGGTCCCTCTCCATCGCGGGCAAGAACCTGGTTGTCAGGTGCGAGGGGCTTTCGGTACCGTTGTATGTGGCGCAGGCCCGGCCTATTCCCTGGACCTGCGCCTCTGCGGTCACCCGGGCCATCTTGCACTTCATTTGGGGGTTGAGGATGGACCGGGTCTGCAGGGACACCATGTACAAAGACCTGGAAAATGGGGGAAAGGACGTACCGAACGCCACCCTCACCCTGACGGCTACCTTTGTGTGCGGCTGCATCAAGCTGTGCGTAGATCCTCAGTACGCAAACACCAAGTGTCATTACTTACTGAGGTTCTACCTGCCCCCGGTGTTGCAAAGGATGTGCCTGGCCTCGTTGCCGCGGAACGCTCCGAGTAGTTGGACAGTCCCATACCAACTGTCCTTCGTGGAGAAATTTTTGAAGGGAAACACCTTTGACCACAAGGCCGTCATTATAAGAAGTATGTGGAAGCTTTGGAAAGGGTGCAGAGGAGATTTACTAGGATGTTGCCTGGTATGGAGGGAAGGTCTTACAAGGAAAGGCTGAGGGACTTGAGGCTGTTTTCATTAGAGAGAAGAAGGTTGAGAGGTGACTTAATTGAAACATATAAAATAATCAGAGGGTTAGATAGGGTGGATAGGGAAAGCCTTTTTCCTAGGATGGTGACGGCGAGCATGAGGGGGCATAGCTTTAAATTGAGGGGTGAAAGATATAGGACAGATGTCAGAGGTAGTTTCTTTACTCAGAGAGTAGTAAGGGAATGGAACGCTTTGCCTGCAACGGTAGTAGATTCCCCAACTTTAGGTACATTTAAGTTGTCATTGGATAAGCATATGGACGTACATGGAATAGTGTAGGTTAGATGGGCTTGAGATCGGTATGACAGGTCGGCACAACATCGAGGGCCAAAGGACCTGTACTGTGCTGTAGTGTTCTATGTTCTATGTAGTATCCTCGAGACCCTTCAGCAAAAGGGGCGGATGGATCCCGTCATGTGGCTCCCCACACAGACTACCAAAGTCGTTTGGCAGAATGCCTCATCGCCAGAACTTTCGAACAAGCACAAGGACATTGCTTGGCTGGCGGTGAGAGGGGCTGTGCCTGTGAGATCCTTTACGCATGCCTGGAATCTCTGCACCACTGCACGCTGCCCTCGAGGTGGCTGCGGGGGGACGAGACTGTCGATCACCTCCTTCTGGAGTGTGCCTATGCACAGGAGGTCTGGAGGGGGATGCAGTGTTATTTGTCGAGGTTCGTCCCGAGCAGCTCCGTGACACGGGGCTCTGTGCTCTACAGGTTGTTTCCCGGGATGCACACTGAGACCAACATCAACTGCACCTGGAGGACCATCAATGTGGTGAAAGACACTCTTTGGTCTGCCTGCAACTTGCTGGTCTGCCAGCTGAAAGAACTGACCCCGACCGAGTGTTGCAGACTGGCGCACTCCAAGGTCCAGGACTACGTGCTGAGGGACGCGCTAAAGCTTGGGGCTGCCGCCGCCAAGGCGCGGTGGGGAAAGTCCACCGTATGAAACCCCTCGTCCACAATAGAAAAAAGCGCCCTATCTGGTAACTGGGCTCAGCTGGCGCCTTCTTCAACTGGTCAGGGGGCCAACGGGGACTGTGTGGGGAGACGACTGCCGGGGTATTTTCTTTTCTCTGTTTTTTTTCTTCTTTGTTTTGTTTTTGCCTTTAGTTGGTGCACATACCCCCTGGGTAACCCAAAGCGGCTTGCATGACTGGGTAGGTGTATAAATGTTTTATTTTTGTACATTCTATGAATAAAGTATATTTTTTCAAATAAAAAAAGTGACAAAATGTCTGAAAACTAACCTTCCAGCTCAGCAAGCAAACTCACATCCAGAACCTCAACCTGAGCTACAAATCTTCTCAAAACTCACTAACTGAATCTTTTTGTTGTTGATGCTAAGACCATTCTAAATCGTCTTATACATATATCCAAAAATAAACACAACCTTTTTTTTCTCTTTGTACTATAAATTTGTGTTCTTTTGTTAAAGAACATTGGCAGACTCATGTGATTATGTTTAATGACTGATTGCCATGGTGACCAAACTATGACAAACAAAATTAAAACTTTTCATCTAACAAGCCAGGTTTCACTCAGATGTCTGACGTGTCCAGTATTACCATCAGTTGGGAACACCACACACGACAATCTTTCGTCTGTTGCTATAACAAAGATATTAACACTTCAAAATATTTTGGTTAACATTTTTCTTAAAGTTACGACTGAGACTAATCATGACTAACATTGGATGCAGCACTTGCAAGGTTAATGTGTGATAAATTTACCAAAACTTAAAATAAAAAAAAACAAAATCTCAAACTAAAATAAAACTAATAAATTAATTGAAAGTTTCAGAAATATTATCTTAAGTGTATAAATTTCAATACATGACTAAAAATTAAAATTTCTTGCTCCTATCATCTTTATTCAAGAAAGTATATCATGTATTTTATTTTGTAACTTTGTCTCAAATCTGCCTTTGTTTACAGGGACTGGAAGTAGGTTATCACCAATGAATGACACAAAGAGAAGGGCATGATGAATCCTATACAGTAGGGCTGTCAAAACACATTAAGAATTACATTAGTAATGCTACTGGTAATGCCACTATGGATCTAATCAATTATTCAGCTTTAAAAATAAAAATTTGATGCGACTCATGGTTTAGAAAATCAATATCAAACTCTGAACAAAAAGCATCTACTGATTTGATGAGAATTGTTAAGTATGAATTAATTGCATTCCATCATCAATTTAGAAACTGTAAAATTAGTTCAAGAATTTAACATTGCTGAGAGCCATTGGAACACCTGGGGCCTAGTGGTAATGAACATGATATTTCATGGTAAATTGTACAAGAAAATAAGACTGTCAGATCTCATGCTTCTTGTAATCTGTTCAACTCAAATGTTTTTACAGAGCAGCACTTTCAGTTTTACTTTGATTTGCAATCTACGCAGATTTTAACTTCTGCACCAACCAACACTTATTGACAAGCTTCCTGGCGGGAATGGATACCAACTTTTTACAATGAACTCACCCACTTGCAGTATTAAATGGGAATCTTAATGTAACATGGAAATATTGACAATTTGGTCTATCAATTCTTCAGGTTTTCCAATATCTCACTGGTATTATTCATTGCTGAGTTGACCTTGTTTATTTCCAGTCTGTACAATGTCAGCTCCCTTAGTAATAATATGGTTAAGTAACTCATTTGCATTAAGTGTACAAACCATAGCTGAGTTCCGTTGGACAGTATACTGCTAAAGTGTCACTAACACTTCAATGCAGCACTGAAGTAGTTGGTCACTTTGGGCAGATATCAAAAATTCAACAGTATTGCTTTTGAGAAGTCAAAGTCTTCTTGAGCCAACAATTCTTCCTCAATTAGCACCCTAAAAACATGATCAAACAGCATTTTAAGGCAACTTATGCGCAAAATGGCTTTTTTCTGTAACCAACACAAGAATAATGGATGCAATATTTGTTTACTTGCATGACAAGCACTTTAAAATGTTCCTCGGCAAATTGATAAAAGACTGCTTGCTTCTGATCTTGCTTCTGTTTTGGAAAAGTCGAAGGAGATACTAGATTCATCTCAAAGCAGATTGCATCAACCACTTGTCGAATGCACAATTTTGACATTGTAAATGATCTATCATGTTTCAAAATAAATGTATACATGTGGGTACAGTTGCGGAGATTAGGAAATTAATATGATGCAAAGGAATTTAGAAAAATAGGTGAAAAAACTGGTCATTTATCAGTAAGCTAGTTCATGGACCTTCTGGTGGTGCAGTGGTAGTGTCACTATCCCTGGACCAAAGGGGCCTATGTTCAAGTCCCACTTGCTCCAGGGGTGTGTTAAAACATCAGTGAATGGGTTGATTAGAAAAATAGGTTAAAAAAAGCTAGCTCATGTAAAGAAATATTAATGTCAACCCAAATAATGCGGCCTATTAACCATCTGATTCTAGCAGGTGCGTAAAATGAAACAAAAAACAAAGAGATGGACAGTGGGTTTAAAGCAAAGTTGTCTAGTAGAGTCAAGTAATAACATTATTGAAGAGACTCACCTGCTGAATATTTATTTTGACAAGATAACAGAAGTGGTCTTTGATGAAACATTATTAGGATGTACAGAACATGGAGTTGAGGTTAAAATCAGGTCATAGAATAATTGAATCCCTACAATGTGGAAGCAGGTCATTCAGGCCATCAAGTCGACAATGACCCAATGAACAGCATCCCACGCAGACCCACCCCACCCCTGTAACCCTGCACTTCCCATGGCTAACCCACCTAACCTACACATGCTTGGACGCTGCGGGCAATTTAGCATGGCCAATTCATCTAACCTGCACATCTCTGGTCAGATAGTCATGATACAATCAATGGCATTTTTGGCTCAAAGGACTGAGTGCCTACTCTTTTTTCCTTGGTTGTATGTGTGTTTGAATATAAACGCAAGAGCTGACTCTAAATTATTGAACTAGCCTCTTGAATAAAGATTTTGCGAGAAGCATGAGTTATTAAAATCATGAAGCAATACATCTCAGAGAAACTTTTCTGAATTTTGACTTCTCCCACAGGAAAATCTGTCAACTGCCCGGCAAAACCAACAAAAAAACTACATGACTTAAGAAATATTGATACATGTTTCTGAAATTGAAAGTTGGAAAGTAGTTGGATGCTAAAATTCATCAGATCATCATCTAGCGGTAACTACTGAGGCTGCGCTTCATCAATGCAGTGTTAGCACTAGTTTAACTCAGACCCAAGATAACAAAGTGTGAAGCTGGGTGAACACAGCAGGCGAAGCTGCATCTCAGGAGCACAAAAGCTGACGTTTCGGGCCGAAACATCAGCTTTTGTGCTCCTGAGATGCTGCTTGGCCTGCTGTGTTCATCCAGCTTCACACTTTGTTATCTTGGATTCTCCAGCATCTGCAGTTCCCATTATCTCTGATCACAGCTCAGACCCAATTCAGATTTGCACGAATTTGTTTGCTTGCCAGCAGGAGGAAACTCCTATCCTGTCTCCTCATTCACAAACCTGCCATTGAAAATCTGACTAACTCTTAAAATGTTTTTTAATTGATGAAGTTGAAGTTTGAATATGTATGAAATTCATACCATGTTTCCTGTCCACTATTTTATTCAGGCATTAATTGTCTATTGTAAATGGATTGGTACAAAAAAACAGATGCAGCACAGGCATAGTAAATGTCAACATGCAACCTTCATCAACAGAAAAATAGACATTATTCAAAGTAAAATTTTTATGAGTGTTTGTATGTGAGTCATTTCTTTCCCGGATTAACTGCATTCTTGCAACTTGTCAATTGCTGATTGATAGTTTTCGCCACCAACTCAGTAGCCAATTTTTTCTAAAGTATTGATTAAAACACTACTTATTGTTATTATTTATTATTTATCAACACTGCTTATTCATCCTTATTGGCAAAATCTAGTATCTTAACTGCGCAACTACAAGCTTACAAAGGATTTTTGAATGAATTTGAGCTATTATCAAGTAATACTTGGCAAGGACATGTAAGGTGTGGATACACTTAAGTTTCTATAACTGCGTCAGCTCACTGATAATTAAACTTGCATCTGAGTATCCGGTTAAGCAAGTAATCCACCCACACTCAACATTCTGTCGTACTTAATTAAGGACGTCACTACGTAATTGTAGAAACACTCGTGTGGCATTTAGCTTGTAATGCACTTCATGCAAATCAAAATTAAACTGACAATGTTTAAGTTTTCAGTAAAGAACCACAGAATCATTGGAACATTGCAGTAAGAAAGAGGCCATTCATCCCACTGTGTTTGCATTGGCTGAACTAACTACCCACACATTTTAATCGCATTTAACAGTTCTGCAACTATAGCCTTCCAGGTTATAGTGCATCAGGTACAGATTCAGGTTCCTTCTAAAGGAGTTCAGGGTTCCAACTTCAAGTACCAAACTCCACAGTGAATTTTAGACGCCAGTCACCCTGTGGATGAAAAAGGCTTTTCTTCACGTCCCCAGTACTCCTTCTACCTTCAAATTAAACTTGTGGTCCCTGGTAACTGACTTCTTTGCTAAGGGAAACAGATCTTCCCTGTCCACTCTATCCAAGCTATACGTTATTTTGTACATGTCAACTAAATGACCTTTGGCCTCCTCTATTCAAAGAAAAACAATTCTAGCCTATGTAATTTTTTTATACCTGCAATTTTCAAGCCCTGGAATTATTCTCGCACATTCAGCTTTCAAGTAATTTATCCTTCCAGCAATATGATGACCGGTATTGTAGACAAGCCTCCAGCTTTGGGTTAACCAGTGCCTTATATAGTTTCAGAGATACATCCCTGCTCTTGTATTCAATACCTCACCCAATGAAGGAAAACGGCACATATGTCATCCTTACCATCTCATTTGCCTTTCCTGCTACCTTTAGGACACTGCACACATGCAGTCGAAGGTCTCTCATTTCGTCCACCCCTCTTAGTACCCTCCCAATTCTTCTGCATTCTCTCGCATGCTTGCTTGCTCTCCCCAAATGCAAAACTTCACACTTCTCCAGATTGAATTCTATTTGCCACTTTTCTGTTCACTTGAACAAACCATTGATATCTTTCTGCAATCTACTGTCATCCTTTTCACTATGAACTATCCAGTCAATTTTGTATTGTCTGCAGATTTCCCAATTATGCCTCCCACATTTAAGTATAAATCAGTAATGTTTATGACAAAGAGGAAAGGGCCTAAAATAAGCCCTGTGGAACACCAATGGAAACTGCTTTCCATTCACAAAACCATCCAACAGCTATTAAGCTTCTCAATCAGGAAAACAAATCTGACCAGATATTAACCCCTGCCTCCCCAACTGAGGGGATTGGGATGCACAGCTGATTAGACTAGGAGCACAGTAGATCCTTCCCCACTTGTGCCACTCTCTTGTTGGGTTATTGTTCAGGCCCGGTTTGTTCCTGTGAGTTGCGTTGTGTTGTTGGCGTCAGGGAAAGCTGACAGCAGATCACTCCAAGGCCAGAGTCGGCCCAACAAAGTAATCTGTTAAACGTTTTGCTGTTTTCAGTGTTGCTCAGTCGGATCAAAGTGCCCCGGGCTTGAAAGAAAAGCATTTAGTATATCTGGGAGAGAAAAAGCTAAAAAAAGGTAATACTTGCAATGAAATGTATTAATCACATTGGAGCTCTACTTTGAAGTGTGAAAAGTAATTTGGATCAGTAAGCGTCATTCCCAGGTTTTAATGTTTGTTTTCCTTCTGGTATATCTCAAGCGTTCATCATTCGCCAACCGTCAGCTTTTTCCTGTTCAAACTCTTGCTTCCACCTATTAGCTAGGGAGCGATTTTTGCACAGTCAAGTTAGAGACTTAGCATATTTAGAGATTTAGGCACAACATCTAGATTTTACAATAGGTATGCTAAGCTTCTCTGATTAAGCTGGAATCTCCCAAAATAAATTTTAAAAATCAACTCTTGCACATTGCTCAGAGGCAGCTGGAAGAAAAATTATTGGAGTGCTTTCCTATTTCACTTCACTTCACTCAGACTCACAAAGAGTTGATCATATTGTGATAAGGATGCAGCACGGCCTTGAGCTAAGCACACTCTATCATAGCTAGTTTCTGCAGCGCAGTGGATAGTTAATATTATAATCGCTACAATTGACTGGTATGAACTGATCTGTCAGTATACCTTAGAGTGGGTCTGAAGGCAGAAATTATGTTAGAAAAGCTCCCAGAATTCATACATTTAGGTTAAAATGGTCCAGCCTCAGTTCATCATAACTGTGCAATTTATCACTCTCTCATTCCTCAGTCACACTACTGTTCAAATTGGGCCTGCAGTCAAATTCTGCACTAAGAGGAAATGTTTCTGACTCTTTAAATGCATCAATGGTTCTTCCATGCTGGTGTTCATACAAAGGAGTGGTTACACTGTTTTGCTAGCAACAAGAGTATTAAACCATATCAACAGCTTTGTTATGCTTTTATGAATACAGATGAAAGATTAAGTCATAATATCCCATTTTCAGCTCCTTGTATATTAAACATGCATAAATCTCAAAGTTATTTATCTTAACACTACCCTAGCAAACACTTTGTGCTTCTAACAGTAATTTTAAATGAACCAAATAAGACTAAATTCTTACTTCTTAGTCTGATATGAAACATTTTCTTCTTTTGATTTTTATTTGGTAAATGTGACATTGAGAACAATGGTGTCTCTTTTCTTAGCATCCCAGGAATAAGTGATCCCTAAACGTTATTGTGCTTAGAGTTCTTGTAATCAAAGTAAGATTTTACAGAGGTGAATAAGTACAGATGGCTTTGTAATAGCAATTATAGAAGCCATTGTGAATAAACTTCATTTGTTAGCAGCAGAAGCAATGCACATATGGCTACTTATAGAGCTGGCATTGTAGCTTTCTGCTAACTTCAGCTGTGAATTCCGAATACAACTCAGTGTACATACACTGCTTTATGAAGTACTGTGCATGTTCAGCTGTGCGGTATAATTTTTGACCCGTGAGTAAAATGGGTCACTTAAAGTTGTGGATAACTCTCATGTGACAAAGTTGGACCATGTAAAATAAATGTTGTATTTAATTGCTCAGTTGTAATAAACACTGGCCCTGTAAATCTTCAAAGGAAGTCTACCATATCTGCTGAAATTAAGCAGGGTACCTGAAAATTATGTCCTCCATTTTTCACTTAAAGGAACCGAGGTGGACTTGGAGTTCCAGGTCCAGATTGTGAAACATAGTTTTTCTTCAAAATAATCAAAAGCAACATCCTCCTTACAGAGGGTGATGAGGTTTAGTGGCATTGTTTTTTTCAACACTCCAGAAGACTATGCTAACCATACCTGATTTTTTGGAATCTTTATTTTGAAATTATTATTATTATTCCAGCCACTGATTTTAAATGATAACATTTTATGATCATAAGGTGAGGGTCATTAGTTTTGCAAAGAGAACACTATTTCTGTATCCACCATCAACATTTAGCAATGGATTAGATGGTGCATAGATTTCCTCACCTAGTCCACATTCTTAAAAATTCCTCTACAGTAACAGTTCCATTTCCCACACCATCCTAATTTATATTTAATGCAAACAATTTCCCAATTCAGTAACTTTCTGGAATGGGAGCAATGTCCACCAGGAGTTGCATTGAGAATTTCTGAACTAATTCCATGTAAGGCTTTCTTTATAACTTCTAGAAAGAGACTTCCATCCAAATATCTGGCTCAACATGGATGCAGACCCCACAAAGATCGTAGGCTTGTTTTTTGTCTTCATCACCTTGGCAATAATCTGACAGTGGATGACCGCCACTTTATAGGATCAGTCTGTTTAAATCTGTCTACAAAGGGTGGGTGCGATGCTGCACCAGTTTCTTGAACAAGTCTGTTAACGCACTGCTCCATTGTAGAGTGCAGTTCACAACACAATTGTAAGAAAATTTAGCTCGATTTATGCCAAGAGCAACATTTGTTCATATTATTTTTGGACCTTTAAATGGTGCTTAGGTTGTAAAAAGACAGACTAGTGCTGACATCACAATAATGGCTCAGGATGTCACATCCAATGAAATTCCATATCTCTTTGTAGGAATGTAGCTGGTATCCACTTGATGCTTCTGTCCGATGGCATGGGTGAGATCGAAACCTTGCGTGATTCATCGTCCATCGTCGCCACCACCCCATCACCTTTCAAACACGAAGCTTTTGTTGTGATATGTCATGACAACTTTTTGGTCTTTGCTATAACAAATAATACACAAACATATTGTCCAATAGAAAAGGAACTTACTCTCCCATACAAATAGCAAATTCCACAAGGTTAGCATTTTAAGTTGCACAACTAAATGGAATTCCAGTAAAGAAGAAAATAATTTCCATTATGTAACTTATTTTAAGAACAGTATTCAGGAGAGCAAGGGAAAACAATATGTTTAAAACATTGTTTTCAGCAACTAAAACTAAATCTTTTTCTACATGAAAAATGTAAATTCTTTGTTATGCCACAAAATCACTCTCAAATTTTACATGAAAACACAAACCATTAACTATTACAACATTGTACTTTGTAATGCAGCAGTGGCTACCACCTCCATAATTATCCAAACACTTTAAAATCCATGCCAAAATTAAAGCTCAATGACTTACAACACAATCTATTCAACCCAATTGGAATGGTACATGTAATGGCAGCACAGTGGGCAGATAACCACACACAACTGCCACATTCTTCTCCCATTGTCTTATATTCATATTAAAATGGAGCATTAAAGTTTTTTTTTAATCACAATATCAGGACAACTTTTGTTTACCAATACAAATGTTTAAAAGTGAAAATGCATTCTGATTTATGCATTATATGTTAGAGTTTTGTAAATACTATATTCACATTCCATGTTCACCTCAGGCTAACTGGATGCCCACAACAACCATTCCAAGCCCACAGATACAACAAATAACAAATTAACATCTGTGTAACTTCTGGATCGGGGAACTAAACCGTAGACATCATTAATAATTTTTTAACAAGTTTTACCTCACTAAGTTTTAAAAGATATAAATTAAATGGCTCACGGATATGATTTATATCCTGTGCGAAGCTGGCCGTTACTTACTTAGAATTAGCTAATTGTTGAAGGATCAAGTCAGCTCACTATTAGGATGCAAATGATATGCCAGGGACCTTAATAATATAATAAACACTATCTGATGCAACAAAGGATTTCTTCACAACAGACCTGCAAAATGTGCACAATCAACTCATTTCTGCTCCTTGAAAGTATCACAATGTACTGAATGGGAATTAGATTGCTTATATGATACTTACTGGTGTTGGTTTGCATGGTTCGAACTGTGGTTGCTATAGGTGGAGGAGACACCGAGCGGACAGATACATTGTCATCATCCTGAGAACAGCCAGCCTGGATTGCTCTTAGATAGCTGTGACTTCTTGAGCGGAAACAGCCAGGTATAGGCAGGTCCAGAGCATCCACTGCTTGGGAGTCCACCTCGCTGAAGACAGACTCACAGATGTTTTCATATTGATTGCCGAAATCCATTTCTCTCTCCTTCAAATGTAATAAAGTGAAATTGAATATGGATTAAACAATGAAAAGATAACCAAGTACTGCTGTTTGATACCTTTAGTCATAGTTACGCAGTCAATGAAAATTTAGTTATGTCATGGCCACATATCTGTCAGAATGATATGACATCATTTGCACTGCACAGAACATTCAAGGAGAAAGAATGGATACTGACTTCAGAAGGCGATGTTATGAGGGATGACCAAAAACTTGTTCGAAGAAATACATTTAAGTGAGACTTTTAATACAGATGGAAATATAAAGATGTTGAAAATTTAATTATGGAATTCAAGTGTATGAAAACCAATAACTGAAAGCGTGGCTTCTAATGGTGGACTGAAGAGACTGTCAGAAGAAGAGATCTATAAGGGTGGAGGTGGGGAGAGTGTTGGTCAAATGTTAGAAGAAGCTTGAGTGAAAGAGCACCAAGGCCATAGAAAGATTTAGACAAAATCAACAAAGTTTTTCAGTTCTGTCATTGGAGATTGGTTGGTACAGAAAATAATAGATCAATAGTAGGACATGACATGGTCTTTAGAGACTTAGATGGGTTGATATTTGCACATAGTGGAGCCGAAGAATTTGACCAGAAGACCATTAGAGAAGTTGGAACTTGAGATGAAAAAGCCATCAATACCATGTCTGGGTTTCCTGCAATCAACATTTTGGATGCCACCTTTAGCCAGAATCTTAACAAGGTTATCAAAACCGTGGTTACAAAAGCATGATGGAAGCTGGAATAAGAGGGCTGACTTCCTGATTTGTAAAAGGCTGTCTTTCGGACTCAAATCAGGAAAACAACTCTCATGAAGCTCAGTAGCACCCAATACTGACAACTTTCCTTGATTGTTGCTTAAATGGCCAGGTTCAATATAATTTTCCTTCCTGAATGTCAATGAATTATTATAATGATGAGTGAAAAGGAATGAGTTTATTTGTGTGAAGCCGACATGTTGGCATACAGCTGTAGCCTGTTACTTTGCTTTAAATTCTATGTAATTCTATGTAACATTGGACCATCCATCGCTGGTGCACTGTGTCTTCAATATGAATGACCTATAAGGTGACTAAGGCTGCATCTCCTTCCCCTTCAACATAAAGTGGAGTTGTTAATACAGAAACAGAAAATGTTGCAAGAAGTAGATTAGTTGTACATCAAAGATTCATGAAGGGTGGAAACTCAGGACAAAAGGGATTTGGAAATCATTTTTACATCAAGCAAGATAAGTTGAAGAATTTTTAGCCACACTTTTGAAGCCATCTAGCAAGAAAGCTGTTATTTGGCTTATTGTGCATTTTCTTGGTCTGATTATTTTCATACTCTGCAATATTTATTCTTCAAGTGTAACTCTAACTTCCATGAGAAAATTACTATTGAATCCACTAACTATCATCCATTCAACACTGTTGTGTAAACTGAAGTCTTATATTTTGGCAAAAAGTAAATTTTTCTGTCACAAATAAGTGAAAACATTTGACCTGTTCTCTACCTTTAACTTAATATGAAATGAAGCAATCTAACCTTTTCCACCATGACTTCCCTCACAAAGTAGTAACTACGCTGCCAAACTATAAATGGAAGAAACACATCTGTGAAAGACTTAAGTATCTGGTTCAAGTCAAATTGCCTTAATGTTAGTAAATCCTTAGAATATACTTCCTCTGACGAGATGTTGGTCACTGTGAGTCAGTTTTCATTAATGTATGATTTTTAGACCATGTAAAGGAATACACCCAAAGGTATGTATAAAACTGATATCACTGCTGAAAAAGAAAATACATTCATTCATGACTGATCTTATATTTCACTAAGTCGATACAGTTGTAAGTGTCTAATGTTAATTTCATTATTTTAAAATTATATTGTTGAAATACCTGCTTTAGTCTTTTTTTTCCAACAAAATCTTGACACATACTGACACACACAGAAGTCGACATTTCTCAGGACCAGCTCATGGTACCTTTACCAAAATTGTGTTTCCAAAACTGACCCTATCTGTTAATTGCTTTGTAAAGGGTGTGTTGAGCTTCCACTTTACAATATGAGTTAATTTGAAGCTCTTGGAATAGTCAAAACCTGGTTCAATTGGTGCCTGACTTTTCATTGTGGGCAGTAGGAATCAACAGTCTGACAATTTCTGCATCCCAATCTAACCTTGGGGGAAACAGTCACTAACCTGAGATATTGAGAAAGGCTCATTGTACACTTAATTCAATTGATTCGCTTGCGCTCCTAAGGAACAAACTGATGGCTGTTGGTTAGGAAATACATGTTTGCAATTTGTTTCGCTGTAAACAAATGCTTACAAAAGTGCACAAAGATTGACTTCAGTTCTATTCTTGTACCACCCTGTTTTCTTGAAATATAACTCTTCATTCTCTGACTACCCCAACTGTTTCATGCACAGAACTCCTCAAACCATCAAAACTTGCTGGCGCAATGATTCTTCATTCTTAAGCGTCTCCTCAAATCTGTATCAAGCAATGCCTCACACCCTCAACTTCCCGTTGTCTCCCACCCACCTCTCACAAATGCTCACATTCCATCCTCCCAACACATTCAGCTGGACAGAGAGACCTGGGGGGTTCCTCCAGTTATGTCCACTCTGACTGTTGAAAAGGACAATACAATTCAGAGAACTAGAGCCTCTGAATGTATGGAGATGGAAGATATAACTTTCTGCTAGCTACTGGGTGACGGGCAATATAATTACATGGCTGCATGCCATGTAACATCATTGACAATGATACAGATTCAACTGCTACTGAATATGATGATGTGCATTTTGATTTTATTGACTTTGAACTCTTTCACCTTGTCCATTCTAATTCATGTATTTCAGCTCCAATAGGTTATTCAATCATCACTCATAGCAGTAGCAGAGACAGAAGAGAAGGCCTCAAAAAAGTCACATGACTCATGCATGCCATCCACCAATACAGAAACACAAAAATCAATGAAGCCTCAAAGTCAGGTAATTGAATATTCACATATGGGTAGCCAGTCATCACAAGTGATTCGGAGCGGGTGCCAGAGCCAGGACACCTGGCAAGGTTCTGTTCAGAATCTTATCAGGGTCTGTGCGACTTATGGTCTGGTAAGATTTGTGGCAGAATCATGGGAGAAGTCAGCAGCAGCAGAAATATTGTGAGGCTCTGTTAACATTTCCAGACGCAGGGTACTCAATGTGAGAGACCTTGGGACAGTGTGCATTCACCATGAGCACCAGGATGTCTCAGACCTTTTCAAGCAATGTCTACCTTCACAGACAGAGTCATTGCTTCACTGGAGATGAAAACACATACGCTGGCCCTGACCACTGCCCTACAGATTTAATCCAACAGCTTAAGCAAGGTGGACGAAAGCTTCACCTTAGACATTCAACACCTCACTGAACTGCAACAAAAAGTGCTTGCTAGTTCTTGACAAATAGAAAAGCGCAGGTGGATGATGGGATGAAAGATGGAGGAAGCAGACATGGCAGTGGAGATTTTCCCAAAACGCTCTAACTCCTCTTCCTACCCCCCTCACAACCATCCTGTAAAAGCCCAGAATCTACTCCCTGTCCTCTTGACTGATTCTGCACCACCCACCACCTAAACCCCACAGTTCCCCCAACTAACTTTAACTTTACTTGGCTTGACTCGAGCTGAATTAGATTTACAATTTTTACAATATAATTTCTTCTAACCAATCTTTACATCTTCAGTGTTACTGTCAAAATGCTCAGGATCTAAACCTACATTTGTTTCCTCAATGTTTGACAGCAACATTCTGAATGTTTTATCATTAGTGTCAAAGGCAGCCTCTGGAGTATCCCTCTCTACATTTTCAGTGCTACTATATTTGATGTTTGGTGAAACGTTAAACATTTCATTGTAGAACATGTTAATTAACATTCCTTTTTAAAGGAAACAAGGGCTTTCTTTAAGAATCCCACTTAGATGCTATGATGCTCTGGTGTTTTTTAATAGGTGATTTGATTCAGTTGTTCTCATAAGAGAAACACTGATTTGGTCGGGTGGCTCAGATTGTAATTGTTTTTTACAAATTGTGCGATACAGTGTCGGTGGTAGTTTTTCTACGCTGTGGTAGCACATGACTAACAAATCTCTGGTCTAATGCCAATATTATACTCTACATATGATTCTTTTAATAAAGATTAGATCAGAGATGAAAGAGTTCTTAAAGAATTTCGGTCCCATTGTGCAGCACGTTCTTGCGCTCTGATGCATCTTGCTGTAGCCTCTTCATTTTCCCTTTCTGTAATTGCTGTCTGTCACATTTGGTCAATTTTTAAATCTTTTGCTCCAGCCGTTTTGTCTTCCTTTGCTATTTATGTCGTGTGTGTTTTTTCATCACAATGTAATAGTGTGTAGTGAACATAGAACTTATGAAATATTAGAGAAAACAGGGACTAATGACATGAAGTTGACACATTCTTAGAAGGTATTGTTAAGGCTGGTGAAAGCATACCTTAAAAGCTTTAGCTTTCATATCTGTCACATTCACTTCAAATGCCCATAGGGTGAATATCTCAGCTTACTATTCATCATAACATTTTGGTTCTCTCATTTTTTCCAATCATATTTCTAATTTTCATCCCATTATTTCACAAACCTAGGACAGAAAGTGCAGCTTATAAAATATTGAGGTAAACAATTTTGAACCACTTCAGTGAACTACCTTGAGAAGCTACAAATTCTTTCCCTTCCTATTCCTATTAGTCCAATTTAGTTCTTCTCCTATTGCTTCAGGAGCGATTGAGGCTCATTCCCTTGATCGTCAGGTACCATGTGGTCAACATTCTATAGGTTTTAAAGACTCTGAGAATGCTGTGAAAAAAGGTCCTAACCATAGTTTTGAGGAGAGCAGGATCAGCCAAGAGGGCAGGAGCCAGATTCTAGTGTAGCAGCCTCCTGGCTGCAAAATCACAGATAGATTGCTAGCTTGGTCAAACAGTAAGGGTTGCTGGATACATTTGCCAAGTAAAACTCTGAAGTCATAAAACCCAGACACCAGGCATGGTGCAAACACAGCAGCTAGTTGCTAATGACATTTTTATAATGTAAAATGCAACAGCTATCCTGGGCAGACATGTCCCCAACACTTACTCACCAAACAAAGGAGGGCACAGACAGAAAGGCACTGTGTCCTGCTATACAAATAACAACAGTAGCAAGCCAACCAAATGATTGACAATGTGTCAAACTACTAAGCGAGTCTCCCTGATTGTCCAGAACTATAGAAAGTTTCATAAAGCCGACCAAAAAGACAAAAAAAAAGATTAATCAGCAGACTGATCTCTTGCAGCCTCTTGGATCTTCTGAGGAGACTAGCAGGCTGAAAGGTCAAGACCAGCTGACCATCCAGAGAGAGTGAGGAAGAGAGAAAGCAGCTTCACAGTCCCACAGAAACAGCAGCGATGCAAATCTACAAGAGACTTGGGAAGTATTGTACACTTAAGAGGCCAAATGGAATAAGAGATAGCTTTGTTTTGTGGTAAAAGCTGTTGTAACTGTTTTCCTAGTAACATGAGACTGTTTTGCTTATTTTTGTAGTAAAGAGATGACTATGGTATTGTGGGACACCTGGACAAATTCATTCACAACATTCTAGTTGGACTTGTCTGACTTGTTGAAGGAGGAACTAGACAACACTGGGCTTTTGCAGAATGGTTGTGGGGATAAAAGGAAGAGGAGTTGGTGTATTTTGAGAAAATCTCCACTGTCATGTGTCGTTTCTCCATGTTTCATCTCATTGTCCACCTGCGAGGTTTTATTGGTCAAGAACTAGTAAGCACTTTTTGTGGCAATTCAGTGAGGTGCTAAATGACCAAGGTGAGGCTTTCCTCTGCTTTCCTTGAGCTGATGGACTGAATGTGCATGGCAGTAGTCAGAGTCAGCTCCAATTTGGACAACGTCCATGTCTTCAGCTCCAAGGAAGTTTTGAGGAGGCGATCACTATATCCATGGAGGTAGACATCACTGAAAATGTCTGAAATCTCCTGGTGCTGTTTGTGAATGTGAACTCCTCCAAACTCTCTCCCATTGTGTTTGGAAATGTTAACAAAACCTTACAGTATTTCTGTTGCTACTCTCAAAACATGTCGCCACCCCCACCCTGCCACAGCTCTTCACCCCCAAACCCTCAACCACAAATAGGCTCACCTGATAGAGTTTGGACAAAGAAAGCTGAATATTGCTTTTTTTTAATGAAGTACGAGTTGTGTGAGGTTTCTGGAGGGCTCTTCACCCCACAAAGTGTAACAGGATTGCAAATGGACAATGAAATGATTGCAAATTAAATGGAGCTACAATTTGCAAACACCAGCTTCATGTATTTGCCCTTTCATTGTCCTCGGTGCTCAGCAGTCATGTATCCCACGTGTCATTCATCAAATTGATCTTGACTCCATCCACCCTGAGTACTGTCTCGGGCATTTTCCATGGTTAAAGGTACCAGCAATGTGGACAGGACTGTGGAAATTCCTGCTAGACGACCCACACGTGCACCCCTATGGTCTGGTTAGGATGTCAGCTCCCCGACATAATGTCACTTGGCCCTCGGCATCATCCTACCAAGTTCAGTTTAAATTAGCTCAAAGACCTCAGAGGATTATTCCAACAAACCAACATGGAGTCAGACAAGTAATTTGCTTTTACATGTATAGATTTAAAAAAAAAACTTCATTAACAGGATGTGGACTTTGTTGGCTGGGTCAGCATTTTTTGCCCATCCTTGTTGCCCTTGAAAAACTGGTGATTAGCCACCTTCTCGAACTGCTGTAGTCACTAGCTGTCAGAGAGGGAGTTCCAGAATTTTGATTCAGTGACACTGAAGGAATGACGAAATACTTCCCAGTCAGCATGGTGAGTGGCTCGGAGGGGCACTTGCAGGTGGTGGTGTTCCCATGTACCTGTGGTCCTTGTCCTTCTCGAAGAAAATGGTTTTGGAAGGTGGTTCTGAAAAGCCTTGCTGAATTTTTGCTCTGCATCTTGTAGATGATTGACACTGCTGATACAGAGTGTCATTACCTGAGGGAGTGAATATTTATGGATGTAGTGCCAGTCAAACAGGTTTTTTTTATCCTGGATGATGTTAAGCATTTTGAGTGCCTAAGTTGGACAGTTGCTGCTGGCTTCCTAACAAGCCAGTATTTTTGACTTCTTCAAACTACCACATGCACTGACAATTGCTTACCATGGTAAGTTAATATCTCTCCCATACTCTCCTTATTGCATTTATGTTAATTGTTGTTTTTTCAAAAGTTTCTAAATGCTTTCATCCAGTATATTTACTAACAGGTGGCTAATTTGTACTGCAATTTTCTCAAGCACCAACTTGAATCTTATGTTCAACCAAGCATTCACAGTTCAGGTAAAACAAAATTTAAATGCATTCAAGAATACTCCACATTGTCTCCTCGCCGAACAATATGCAAAATTCTCTCCACTACATTCCACTCAGCATTACAGGATCAGTACAGAATAGATGAAGAGCAAATATCACTATTCAGTCAAACACTCTGATGGCTATTACATTCAGACAATATACCAGATCTTGCAGACTGTACGAATAAAATTCACCTTAAGAATGGCATTCTAATGATAGGAATTCCCCAGGTTCAGAGCAGTGAAATGACTGGAACTTGTATTCTTTATCTATTCTGAACATCTAAAATATTTAAACATAAGGTTGTATTAAATTTATTTTATTCACTCATGAGATGTGGGCATTACTGGTTAGACCAGCATTTATTGCCCTTCCTTTATTGCCCTTGAGAAGGTGGTGGTGAGCTGCTTTCCTGAACCACTGTCATCCTTTTTGCATATAGCCACAATAACATTGGGAAGCAAGTTCCAGGACTTTGACCAGTGAACGTTAGGTATAGACTGTTTTGTAGCAGTGGTCTTTACTCATTATTGTATTATCATGCAATTAAACTATATAGATCTTGCACTGGTAATACGTACCTGCATAAAGTAAGAAAAATATTTTGTATTTTGCATTCAGGACACAGTTGAAAAAGTACATATTACCTCTGTGTGGCTCATATCGGTTACTTTTAAATGTTATTGCATGAAAATTTTCCCCCTTGCCCGATCTCCACACTTTAGCAACCTCTGATTTGGCCACTGGGGGCTTCTAGAATATTTAATAAAATCAGTTGATTATTCTTGTTGTTTTAGTTTATTTGTGATATCCAATGACAGCGTAAATGGCATCGTTTATGTCAAGAGATTAAAATTATACACACCTGGTTCATTGGGTTGGATTTGAGAGTGTCTGAACTTCCCATGTAGTCCTCAGTCCATCCATGAAAGCTGGGTGAGTTCAGTTCTGCTGTATCCAGGCAATCAAGACTCCTATGGATGGATTCACTCACTGATGCAAGATAGCTGTGGTTGTACAATGAAGATTGTATTGAAGATTGTTTTCTAAATTACATTTGCATTCAGTATACTTATTTAATTTTTCAAAATTTTTCTCAGAATGAGATAATTTAACAATTACACGGAATTATGTAGAATGTATAGCCCAGAGAAAGACTATTCAGCCCAAAAGTTCCATGATTGTGTTTATGGTCACTACAATATTTTCTATGCCTCTTCATCTAATTCCTACAATTCCAAGTACAACTCAGATATGTGTAGATCATTGGAACTTAAAAAGAAAATGCAGATTTCAACTGTATTTTTCAGTTGATTTGTGCAGATGCATTCAGAATGCCTCCGAATCAGAGATTAGGCAAAGTTTAAATGTCAGCGTTTTATATTCTTAGGGCCATGCAATTAACTCAACTTCCAGACATTAGCAACATATGTTTAAATTCTATTTTGAGCATGTGACACAGCAACTTCACCAACTCATGCAGCAAAAAAAACTTCAAAAATGAAATGGACCGTTTTGAAAATACAGTCAAGTTATAGAAAAAAGCAGCAATTGCTGAGCTGTTTTCATTTTAACTAAAAAAACATTAGCTCTTTAAATGTTTCCTTCAGTAATTGGAATAGTGTAATTGTTACATTATTGTACAAATAATGGTGAAATGGCATGATGAGATGCTGCTGCTTGGTACACTCAATGTATTCACTTTACATCGTAAAGCACAAGATTAAAGCATCACCATGCTATGTTTTCTGGCTTCAAACTTATAAAAGTTTGTAAGTTTTAATGGGACAAATGTAAAACTTGTCTTTGCATCACAATCTTCTGAAGGTAAAGCTGCAATTAGTTCTTGGCACTTCAGGTGAATTTTAACTTGATTTCATTCCCAACTTGACTGCATCACTGCAAAGCAGAAAATGCTGTTAGTTGGCCAAAACAGTGCCCAAAAATTTTGTCAAAAATGTGGAAGTTTTGCCTGTTATGGGCTCCATATAATTTTCCTTTGTGCGAAGTCAATTTATTACAAATTCACTCACCCTATATATTGAACATTCTATACAATTTTTCCCATTTGCCACTGTAGCCACAACTTAAAATACCTTAGTCTCAAATTGTTGTGATTTTTACTGCAGTATTTAGCTGTGTCAAACATCTGGATTCTAACAGAAATTCTTATGAGACCCTGTGGGAAAAATGGGGAAGCCACATCCACATGGCCAATCTTTCTTCTTTGTCCCACATTGTCCATTCAGCATAACAGCATAGAGGAATAAGATGGAACAGGCAGAGGAGTTCCTTTTGCAGAGTTTCATCACTGACATAGAGGGTTGATCTGTTAGGTTTAAGGAAGTCAACAGATCTGAAATAACATCATTGAGATTGGTATCCTGTTACCAAATCACCCTTTATTTACTCATGCACTGGCTCTGGCCAGTCAGCTCAGAGCTAGTCCCTGGAATGAGGAGACTATCTGAATCTCTTGTTCACATCTGTCAACCAGGGTTTCCTAACCGGCTCAGGATAAAAAAAACCCAATCAAGGGTCTCATAGTCAATAAGATTCATCTGATCCTCATTCCAATCACTACAAGATCCAATTAGCATGTTTAAAGAATGTGTGGGAAGTACTGATAAGGACAGTTTTGCAAATAATGCCCCTGGACATGTGATTAAGGGAAATCTGGAATATGACAGTTTTGAACATAATCTCTGGGATTACTTGCACAGACTGGTAACAATGATGAATGCATCCTACAATGTATTTAACTGTCTAAACTTTAATATTTTAGCTCCATGGGATACTAAATCTCATGATTAATGCAAATGTTCCGTGCATTTAAAATGAGCTGTACAGGCCTGTAAGTGTCTGAATAATGGAGTTGGCAACTGATTTTGTGAGGTGGAGAAATAACATCACAAATCCTAAATGAAAATTAGAGGTTACCTTGTGTAAGAAATCAGGCAGAGTCATCAGCATGAGCCACACAAAACACAGTTAGTCATAATAAGGACTTACATGCTGAAACAAGAGCAATCAACAATTCATTCTGTAGAGACAGGACTTAAACCACAGGAACTCATAGATTTAGATGAGTCAATCATGAGTTCTGTAAAACTACAGTTTCGAACTGCAAGTGAGTTAAGGCCAGATACCTTCATGAAATGGGAAACTAACGAATGGTCTAATAATGGACCATTAATGAACTAGAATATAATCATTTGTCGAAAGCTGAAATGGTGATAACATGAGCTCGAACATGAATGGGCTTCTGGCCACCTCAAACAAGTTGTTTGTACGAAACAAACATTGCAAGAAATAGAGTAGCAGATTACCTGGAACACTTGGCATAAACATTTGCACATGTTAAAATCTTTGAAAGTACATAAAAAAGAATAATAGACTCCCAAGCACCAAGCTAATTCAAAAAAAAAGCACGAGGCTTGAACATATTCCTATTGTTTGTAAGAAAACATGAGATGTGGGTGTCACTGACTAGGCCAGTATTTATTGTCCATCCAAATTGTCCAGATGGCAGTCAAAAGTCAATCACATTTCTGTGAGCCTGGAATCACAGATAGACCAAACCAGGTAGGGACAGCAGCTTACTTCCCTCAAGGACATTAGTGAACCCACAACAACTCCTTGCATTCATACTGCAATTTTAATGCAGGAAGATGGCCAAAGGCACTTCACAGAGATGAGAAGAGATATTGAACCAATCAAGGAGATATTAGGAAGAAGGTGAAGAAATGAGGGATCACTGAAGTGGGTTTTTGTGAAGTTCTTAGAGGAGAAGAGGGAGGTGGGGAGAGTTAGAGAGGAAATTTCAAAAAAGTAGTTTAGATGGTACCAAAAGCAGTGTGAAGAGAAGACGGGATGCATAAGAAGCCTGTGTTAGTGCAACTGAATTTGGGGGAAAGGTGTTCTTGTGGGTCCGGGATACGTTTTTTGACAAAAGGTCACTGGACTTGATATATTCTCTCCATAGAATATTGCCAAACCTTCCTTGTTTTCTTATGCTATTATCACTAGAGTATTAAGTCAGAGACCCAAGTCTGACCTGGGGAGCTGACTCCAAATTTCACCACAGCAGATAATGGAATTTGAATCCAAGAATTCAAACCTGGGGTTGAGCATCTAATGGTCAGCATGAAACCATTGTTGATTGCTGAAGAACAAACCATCTGGGTTCACTAACGTCCTTGAGGGAAGTAAGCTGCTGTCCTTACCTGTTTGGTCTATCTGTGATTCCAGGCTCACAGAAATGTGATTGACATTTGACTGCCATCTGGACAGTTAGGATGGGCAATAAGTACTGGCCTAGTCAGTGACACCCACATCTCATGTTCTCTTACAAACAAAAGGAATATGCTCAAACCTCGTGCTTTTTTTTGAATTAGCTTGGTGCTTGGGAGTCTATTGTTCTCTGCTGCTCTCTCTATGACAATGCTTTGACCAATGAGTTTTGACTTGACAAAACATCAGTACTCTTTTCTCCTGTCATTGAATTGATTGCTATGACTGAAGCTTGGCATTCTTACATTTGTCCGTAAGAGTGCAAGACAAATAAGTTTGTGAACATGTCTCTCTTTTTCAGGCATTCTTGCAGAAGAAAGTGTCATTAGAGGCTTGATAGGGGATATGGGTCGTTAGAGATGCAGGGCAATGCTTGGAGATGGCTTTATTATGACCAAGACCATGGGAACAGAAAGGAGAGGTAAGTTGGACAGCTTGCTGAGAATATTGGGAAGACAGTTTAAGGAACATTTGAAAATATCAATATCAAGGAAGTGAGGAGAAGACAAAATGTGGTGAGCTGGAAATCGTAATCACTGGGATGAAATACTGCCCAATGTAAAGGCTGAGGGTGGAACTTACTGAGAATATTTTGGGATGGGGGTTTGTTGATAGAACAAGGAACCTAATCAAAAGAGAACAGGACATCAGAAAAGTAGGGGAATGTGCAAGTTTTCAGGTAAACACTGATCCCATGGCAGTTTGAACAGAACAAGTTGCTGGCAAGCAGGAAAAAAGGAGAGAATGAACATTGAGGCAAATATCAAAATATTTGTTTTCTTTCAGTTTTCTTTTACTTCTTTGATGAAGTAGCCAGGCTGATCCAGGGAAAAGGCTATAACAAGTAATTAGAGTGGCAACAGATCTGGCTGCAACACAGCACTGATATCAAAATTGCTTCATTTATTTACCAAGCTATTTAATCACTGTGACAAATACGGGTTTTTATACCTATAAAATTGCCAGGGATAAATGCTTTTAGCACTTCTCTTTCTGTAGGTAAGCCAATGGAAGCTGAAAAATGAACCTGAAAACAACCAAACCCTGTAGCTTATGGCAAGCTACACCCTTCAATTTAACCTATTGTCAGACGTACACATGTATACACTGAAGATGGCAATGGGGCAGGTGGTGAGGGTTATTGGGGTCATGGATAGGGTTTGGGAAAAAAAAGTGATGGCCCTAATAATTGCTTTTTTTTGTCTTTATGGTATTGACTTGTGTTCCCTTCAGTTCTGCAAAGAGGATGGAAGATTAAAAGAAATCTATGTTGGGAAAAAAAAACTTTTAGCTATCTTGAGAAAACCACAAGTTAACTTTAGTGACATCAGGTAATAAAGAATTTAAGAGTAGAACTGGTTAAACTGATTATCTTTTATGGAGACATTGAGGTATTAGATGGTATTTTTCACAGCATCACTTGCTCCACGTCCAGGCACCTGGCAGCCCAACATCAAAAAGACAAGGAAAAGACTCATACTGTGTATGTGAAAGTTTTAGAACAAAGGTATATCCCTATCCATTATTTTTAATATTAAAATGTCATATGACTTTTAATTGATTCTATTTTTTTTTGACATGTTCTGTTCTTGAAAAATGTGGATTAGTTTAATGCAGATAGTTGGTAACATTTTTTTCTGTGGTTTGGTTTTTGTGTTGGTAGACAAAAAGTAACCAATTGATAAATATCCAATTTCTTCACGGCAGAAATAGAACAGATGAATATAGAGGGCTTAAAGTATGGAATTAAACTGTTGATGACAGGCAATTTATGGGATGCATAATTCAATACACTCTGATAGAATAAAACTTAAAAGCATTACACTATATATAGCTCTGGTAATATGCCATCAACTGAAAGTTACTTGACTATTTCCAAATTGAGGCTCTGCTCTGTTTACACATGGCAGTACATCTCACTTCCTAAATAAAAAGTGAAAGAACTGTGAATGCCATAAATCAGAGACAAAAACAGAAACTGCTGGAAAAGTTCAGCAGGTCTGGCAGCATTTGTGGACAGAAACCAGAGTTAATGTTTTGGGTCCAGTGATCCATTCTGCAGTTTTGATTTCACTCTACAGACGCTGCCAGACCTGCTGAGCTTTTCGAACAATTCCTGTTTACATCACTTTATATACATGCCTGTGAAAAATGAGAATATTACAGATTTCGTCATGATTATATTTTACAAGTCTATTTGTCACACATTGCATCTTTCTGCGTCACATTAAATTGCAACTCATCAGTATAGTGGTATAATGCCTTGAAGCAGTGGCAATTTGCAAGGGGCATAGGAGTTTCAATTTCCCTTCCCTCCAAAAATGACCCTTCAACTCAAAATGATGATAAATTCCCTTTAACATACACACAGATGAGTGATGTTCTTGGCACCATCTTATTGATAGCATTTTGGCAACAGATTGAAACGGATTTAAAGGTGTACTGTTCCCTTGAACAGTGAGGCTTTGCAGGAATCAGGGCTATTTATGAACTGGCTTGATAGAAGGACGAAAGGAAGAAGAGAATACATAACTATTGGAACAGAATGGCTATATACAGTTAAAGCACTGATAGAGGAAAAACAGGGTCAAATAGGCTGCAATAACAAGGTGCAGAGCTGGATGAACACGGCAGGCCAAGCAGCATCAGCGGAGCAGGAAGGTTGATGTTTTGGGCCTAGGCCATTCTTCAGGAATTTCTGAAGAAGGGTCTAGGCCCGGAACATCAGCCTTCCTGCTCCTCTGATGCTGCTTGACCTGCTGTGTTCATCCAGCTCTACACCTTATTATCTCAGATTCTCCAGCATCTGCAGTTCCTACTATCTCTCAAATAGACTGTATCTGTCTTGTAGTTTATTTTTAATTTTGTGCCAGCAGCGATGAACTGCTATGAAAAGACTTGCCGACCTGTCATGCCGATCTCAAGCCCATCTAACCTACACTATTCCATGTGCGTCCATATGCTTATCCAATGACGACTTAAATGTACCCAAAGTTGGTGAATCTGCTACCGTTGCAGGCAAAGCGTTCCATTCCCTTACTACTCTCTGAGTAAGGAAACTACCTCTGACATCTGTCCTATATCTTTCACCCCTCAATTTAAAGCTATGCCCCCTCATGCTCGCCATCACCATCCTAGGAAAAAGGCTCTCCCTATCCACCCTATTTAACACTCTGATTATTTTATATGTTTCAATAAAGTCACCTCTCAACCTTCTTCTCTCTAATGAAAACAGCCTCAAGTCCCTCAGCCTTTCCTCATAAGACCTTCCCTCCATACCAGGCAACATCCTAGTAAATCTCCTCTGCACCCTTTCCAAAGCTTCCACATCCTTCTTGTAATGCGGTGACCAGAACTGTACACAATACTCCAAGTGCGGCCGCACCAGAGTTTTGTCCAGCTTCACCATAACCTCTTGGTTCCGGAACTCGATCCCTCTATTAATAAAAGCTAAAACACTGTATGCCTTCTTAACAGCCCTGTCAACCTGGGTGGCAACTTTCAAGGATCTGTGTACATGGACACCGAGATCTCTCTGCTCATCTACACTACTAAGAATCTTACCCTTAGCCCTGTACTTTGCCTTCTGGTTACTCCTACCAAAGTGCATCACCTCACACTTGTCTGCATGAAACTCCATTTGCCACCTCTCAGCCCAGATCTGCAGCTTATCTATGTCTCTCTGCAACCTACAGCATCCTTTGTCAATATCCACAACTCCACCGACCTTGGTGTCATCTGCAAATTTACTAACCCATTCTTCTACGCCCTCATCCAGGTCATTTATAAAAAATATCAAAAAAGAGTGACCTTTGTCTTAAGTAGACATTGCCTGGTTCCAGCAGGTTTCCTTTAAACCGCTGTTGGATGCCTAGTGATTTATGAAAGCTCATTATTGAACTCTCAGAACCACTGAATGACAGCCGTTGGAGGAAAATTGATTGTCACTGATTATAATAAAAGAACCTACAATAGAAGTATCAACATAATCACAAAAAACAAAACAGTCAAAATTCAGAATTTAACCTGTTATGAAAATACATCCATGTGAAGTGCTACTTCCTCTACCTAAAATACAAAGTTCCATGCCGCACTTGGCAGATGACTATGTGTGGTGTTTCTAATAATTTATTTGCTTCAGGCAGAAGAATTTGCAGAATGTGAAAATGAGAGCCATCAAATGAGGTAATGGTATCACTGAATGTTTCATTAATCTAATTGGGTTTCATTTCCACGCTCAGAAGATTTGTAAATGACTGAAATGGAGGTTTCAGAAAAGAACGAAATAAATACAGAAAATTAATTTTCCAAGAGCAGACCTGCCAAATGTCCGACTCACATTATTAATTCATGAATTGCTGTCGGATTTTTCTTAAAATTAAAAAAAACTACGGGGAATTTCTGTGTGCAATTCTCAATAATTACATCAGCTTGTGAAATGGAGAGGGATATTCAGACATAAATTAAGGCAGTTATCAGTTTCAGATGTTCAATGAAATTGTAAACTTTTTCTACTGTGGAAGAAGTATTGTCAATGTTGTCTCCTATTGGCTAGGACTTGAAGGAAGATTCATGGAAAATTTTAGTGATAAATATTGGAACATAAATAATAGCTATTCACCTAGGTGATTTGGATGAGTTTTGAGCTTGAACATAATGAAGGCTCAGATTTCATTACATTAGGAGAGGAAAGTTGATACTTGTTTTAAATGTCATTTAAATGTCAACATTTTAATATTCAGTTCACTATTATTTAGTATCATAGACCTTATCTTTTGTTTTCTATTTTTAAATGGGTGTTAATGTTTCCTGTTATCTGGAGATGTCTCAGTGAGACAGAATGGCATTCAGCGAAGGCTTTGATCTTCCCATTTGAAGTGTTTAAGGAAAACGTGAAAGAAAACTAAGAATATAGATGCCTGTGAATGTCCATATGTGATACACATAAGTGCTACAACTGCATTCTCCTCACACACCTCTTTTGTTTTATCAGTTTCATATGGTCCAAGTCATGGGTGCCTGTGAGAACAGTGGCAACCTTTACAAAGGACAAAATCAACTCACAATTTAATCATAGTTGACGTCATGAGTGGAGACATTTTATTGCTGACTGTGACATCTGGTGACAATGTGAACTGTGAACAAATTTTAATTTTCTTATTTCAATTTGCTGGAACTAACACATTAGACCACGAAAGCAGTTGCTCAGGTCTCTCGGCAGTGATTAGATTACACTTCTCCGAAATGGAATTAACTCTCAAACAGTATTTCATTCTTGGTCTATGTTAAATTACTGTTTTCTTCTGGAATGAGTGCGATGCGACAATGGCATCAATTTCCCAGGATTTTGCAGGGGCAACACTGGTGAGTGTTCACAGTTCTGCTTGCTGTGCAGTGATGCTTGCTGGAATGACAAATGAATGCACAACAGCTGAAGACATCGTTAGCCTTGGTTTTATTAGTCCACATATTGGAGTCAATTGTTAACTTCACTGCCTGCAACGACAAGTGTTAAGAGTCAGTGGACTGCTACCACTGTCTGTGGAACAATATCCCAGCATAAGTCACAAAATTCTTTGCTGAATCACCCTCAGCAAGTTGGTGGGAGTAATTTTTAGGCTCTCCAGCAATGTTGTACCATTGCATTAAACAAGAAATCATTGGACGTTTATAATGATCATGCAGAACTTGCCTAGCCTAGGCAAATCTAAACGTAAAACGTTGTTTGGAAGATGAGATTCTAGAATGAAATTGTGACAACTCCCTGCAAGAATATAGAGTACATTGTGGAACTAACAAACTTTTAATTATCTAAAATAATTATTTTAGATCGATATTGTGTATTAAGGCAGGATTAATTAGTAATCTCACAATAGAAGAATCCTTGCAGAAAGAAAGTGAACATAATACAATTGAGTTCCATAGAGATAATGGGAACTGCAGATGCTGGAGAATCCAAGACAACAAAATGTGATGCTGGATGAACACAGCAGGCCAAGCAGCATCTCAGGAGCACAAAAGCTGACGTTTCGGGCCTAGACCCTTCATCAGAGAGGGGGATGGGGTGAGGGTTCTGGAATAAATAGGGAGAGAGTAGGAGGCAGACCGAAGATGGAGAGAAAAGAAGATAGGTGGAGAGAATATAGGTGGGGAGGTAGGGAGGGGATAGGTCAGTCCAGGGAAGACGGACAGGTCAAGGAAGTGGGATGAGGTTAGTAGGTAGATGGGGGTGCGGCTTGGGGTGGGAGGAAGGGATGGGTGAGAGGAAGAACCGGTTAGGGAGGCAGAGACAGGTTGGACTGGTTTTGGGATGCAGTGGGTGGAGGGGAAGAGCTGGGCTGGTTGTGTTGTGCAGTGGGGGGAGGGGACGAACTGGGCAACTGCATCCCTAAACCAGCCCAGTTCGGCCCCTCCCCCCACTGCACCACACAACCAGCCCAGATCTTCCCCTCCTCCCACCCCAAGCCGCACCCCCATCTACCTACTAACCTCATCCCACCTCCTTGACCTGTCCGTCTTCCCTGGACTGACCTATCCCCTCCCTACCTCCCCACCTATACTCTCTCCACCTATCTTCTTTTCTCTCCATCTTCGGTCCGCCTCCCCCTCTCTCCCTATTTATTCCAGAACCCTCACCCCATCCCCCTCTCTGAGGAAGGGTCTAGGCCCGAAACGTCAGCTTTTGTGCTCCTGAGATGCTGCTTGGCCTGCTGTGTTCATCCAGCCTCACATTTTGTTGTCACAATTGAGTTCCATGCTAGGTTTGAAAATGACATTCAATCCAAAACTTCAACAATGTCACTACACTGGAAGAAGGTTAAAGCTGCTGAAAGAAACTAAAAGGTACAGTGGTAAGTAAACGTTTAAAGAAATTATTCAAAGACTTAAAAATACACATTGTATTTAGAAATGAAAACTGTGGCAAAGATCCATCTGTGCCTTATTCTTAAAGTTAAGAATAGTGCTAGTTTAAAAGGGAAGCTTATATATCTTGAAGACAACAGTCATCAGGAAAATGTTGAAATATATTCTGAAAGAGGTTTTAAGAATGCATTTGAAAAATTTATCATCTAACTTACAGAGTTAGCAAGGTTATATGAAAAGGAAATCACGTTTCAAACACTTTTTAGTGTTCCTTGAAGATGCAACCAGTAGACTGGATAAAGAATTGATTGATTGATTGCCAAGTGTACTGAAATACAGTGAAAAGCTTTGTTTATGAGCAGAACAGGCAGATCATAGTAAGCAAAGGATGTTCAGATCAAAAAGACTGAGACAGAGGCATACAGGTTACATTGCATATGGTTTGTGTGAGGTAAGACCAACGTTCGCAGCATTAGCATTATCAGAGGCTAGACAGTCCATTCATCAGTCCAATAATGAGTGGGAAGAAGCTTTTTCTGAACCTGCTCATGCATGTTTTCAGGCTTCTGTATCTTCTGCCAGGTTCGAGAGGTTGTAGGAGATCATTACCGGGGAGCCTTGGGTCTTTGATGATGTTGGCAGCAAACTCTGTAAGTGGAGTCCATGGATGGTAGGCTGGTTTCCGTGATGGTCTGGGTTGTGCCTACCACCTTCTGTAGTTTCTTACGATCCTGGGCAGAGCAGTTGCCATACCAGGCCATTATGCACCCAGATTGTATGCTTTCAGTGGTGGATCTGTTGATGTTGGTGAGGAACCTATGGACATTCCAAATTTCCTGAGCTACCTGAGGAAGAACAGGCATTGTTGTGCCTTGAATGCCCCATCTATGTGAGAAGTCTAAGACAGGTTGGCGTTATCATCGCTTTGAGGAACTTGATGATCTTTACCCTTTCAAACTCAATTTCATTGATGTAGATGAGGGCGTGTTGTCCTCCTTTCTTACCGAAGTCAATGATCGGTTCTTTAGTTTTGCCAACATTGAGGAACAGATTATTTTTGCTGCAGCATGTCACCAAGCCCTCTATTTCCTTTCTATAGTTTGACTCGTCATTGTTAGATATCCATCTCACTATGGCGGTGTCGTCAATGAACTTACAGATGGCGCTCATTTGGAATTTGGCAACACATTTGTAGGTGCACAGGGAGTACAGTAGGGGGCTGAGGACACATCCTTGGGGGGCTCCAGTGTTGACAGTTATTGTGAAGGTGATGCAGTTACTGATCTTCACTGATTACAGCCTGTGGGTCAGAAAGCTGAGGATCCAACTGCAGAGGTCAGAGTCAAGACCAAGGTCACTGAGTTCTGAGATGAGTCTGGAGGGGATAATGGTGTTGAGGGTCGAGCTTTGGTCAAAAAGCAGGAGTCTGATATAGGAGTCTTTAATGTACAGAGGTTCCAGAGATGGGTGCAGGGTTGGGATATGGCTTCCTTTGTGGACCTGTTGCATTGGTAGGCAAATTGTAGGGGATTGCGGCAGGTTGAGAGACTGAAGTTGATGTGAGCTATGACCAGCCTCTCAAAGCACTTCATGATTGAGGTCAGAGCCATAGGGCAATGGTCACTAAGCATGTGCTTTCTTAGGTACGGGTATGATGATGGTCTTCTGGAAGCAGGTGGGGACTTTGGCTTTTAGGAGGGAGAGGTTGAAGATGTTGGTGAATACCTCTGCCAGTTGGCCTGCACAGGATCTGAGTGCTCAGCCGGAGACACCGTCTGGACTTGTCGCTTTCCTTGGGTTGACTCCCAGGAAGACCAATCTGACGCCTGAAGCAGTGACGGGCAACAGGTGTGTCTGGGGCTGTCGGGGCAGGCATGGCTGCGATGCTGGCATTCTGCTCAAACCAAGCATTGAAATCATTGAGCGCATCAGGGAGGGGTGCGTCTTTGTCCATTATCTTGCGCCGCTTCATTTTCTATCCCATAATTTCGTTTAGGCCTTGCCATCGGTGGCGGGAGTCTGTTTGGTAGCTTTGGGCCTCTAACTTGGTCCGGCAGTGCCTCACGGCCTCCCTGATTGCTTTGCGGATGTCATGCCTGCATTTTCTGTATTGATCCGGGTCACCCGAATTGAATGCTGCACATCTGATGTTCAGTAGGCAGTGGATTTCCTGGTTCATCCAAGGTTTATGGTTGGGAACACTCGGATTGACTTCTTTGGGACACAGTCCTCTACACAATTGCTAATGAAGCCTATGACTATGGTGGCATACTTGTCTCGGTTCTCCGCTGAACACTTGAACACGGTCCAGTCCACCGATTCCAAGTAGCCCCACAGACGCTCTTCCCATGCCTTGGACCAGTGTTGTACTTCTTTTCGCGAGCGATTCTCCTATTTCAGCTTCTGCTTGTAAGCAGGAAGGAGGAACACAGTGCTGTGATCTGATTTTCCGAATTGTGGGAGGGGCTGGGGCAGAAGGCATCTTTGATAGTTATGTAGCAGTTGTCTAGAATATTCGGTTCTCTAGTGGAGCAGGAGATGTGTTGGTGGTACTTTGGCATCACCTGCTTGAGGTTGGCTTGGTCGAAGGTGCTGGCCACAATGAATAGGGCCACGGGGAATTTTGTCTCTAATGTGTTTGCGGCAGCGTACATCTCATTTAAGTGTTCTTCACATCTGCATGGAGTGGTACATAGACTGCTGTCGGGATCATGGAGGTGAACTCTCATGGTCGGTAGTAGGGACGGCATTTTACTGTAAGGTATCCTAGGTCCAGGGAGCGACGGCTCGCCAGGGTCGCTGTATCCAAGCACAGGAGGTGTTAATCAGGAATCATACCCCACTGCCCTTTGACTCACCCGAGGACACCTTGCAGTCCATGCAGTGCATGGAGGACCCATCAGCCCGTAGGGCACAGTCAGCAATGGCAGGGGTGAGCCATGTCTCCATGAAGCAGAGCACACAACTATCTCTCAGTTCTCTCTGGTAGGTAAGTCTAGATCTGAGATGTGGAAATCCAATGATATGGTTTTCTTTGACTTCCAAAAGGTATTTGATGAAATACTACTCAAAAAGTTAATACTCAAGATAAGGCTATGGAGTTAAGGTTATATTATTAGCAATAAATTAGCATTTTCACAGACAAAGGGGTATTGGGTTTGAATTTAAAATATAATTGATCATCATAGATCATAGGATCCCTACAGTGTGGAAACAGGCCCTTCGGGCCAAAAGTCCACACAGTCCCTCAGAGTACCCACCCAAACCCAACCCCCTATAACAGACCTAAACGTACAAATCCGTGAACACTACGGGCAATTTCACATGACCGATCATGACAATTGAAGCATGACAATTGCTTCAAGCCTTAAGTCCACGACAGTGAGGTATGATTTGATTTCCTCCTTTTTTCACTTCTGTCCATCACTGAGAAAGGCCAAAGACTGCTCCCCAAACTCTGGTTTTTGGATTCCAATTTTAAAATAAACCCACATCAAAAACCTTTCAGGTGAAATCAAAGATGGGGTTTCATAACAAAACATAAAAAACTTGGGATATTGCTTTACTACTTCATTCACACACAAGCGTACAAATCAGAAAACAGAAAGGGAAGAAAGTTGCAAAAGCTGAATTTCTTAAAAATGAAAGATATTGGTATCAGTTCAGGTGACGTAGTTCGCAATAATTTTATGTCCAATTGTGAGTTTTTTTGGTTGACGAATCTTGTCACAATTCTTTTTGTGGGAACTTCAGTGCAGATGGATTGCACACAGCGAATTAGGCCAGTCTGGTAGGCAAATTCCATGACTATTTCAGGGGTTAAGCCAATTGTGTGTGTGTGTGTGTGTGTGTGTGTGTGACAGAGAGAGACAGCAGAAACAGGCCTTTTATCTGCTGAGGCCTGGAGCTCGCTTCACGTTAAGACATTGATTGAAGTCAGAAGTCAAAGCTGTATGCTTACACAATTCAACAAGCACACATTTCAGACGCCTGACAAGATGGTTTCTGCTAAGCCATTCAGAGAAATGAGGTACTTTGATTGACCTTATCAAAATGCCCATTGCAAGATGAAGAGGTGCTGTGTGGTTCACATTTAATTGAAATGCCATCACCATTTTGGTATCAGACAGTAATAACTTGGAATTCTTTGTGTTATGGTGTTCTTTGTGAGTTAGAATAATAGAATCCCTACAATGCAGAAACAGGCCATTCAACCCATCAAGTCTGCACTGAACCTCCGAACAGCAAGCTACCCCGACCCACCACTGTGTGACATCCCTGTAACTCAACGTGGATTTTTATCATGGCTAACTCACCTAACCTGGGCCTCCCTGGACACTCCATGACAATTTTTAGCATGGCCAATCCACTTAACCTGTACATCTTTGGACTGAGGGAAGCAACAGGAATACCTGGAGGAAACCCGCACAGACATGGGGAGAATGTGCAAACTCCACATAGACAGTCACCCGGAGGAAGAATCGAACCCAGGTTCCTGGCACTGTGCGGCAGCAGTGCTAACCACTGTGGGAGATCTTTAGACAGTTTGTAGTCACTATAGGTAGCTGTCCAAGTTTTCAGGCGTTGAAGGAGATGGCTTTAGCTTTGTTTCACAGGCTTCAACTTGCAGAAAATTCTGGAGAGTTTTGGCTTAATTTAGTCATGTGATTCTAGCAGCTACCTTAGAGACTGGCAGTGTTGACCAATTGTTTAAAAAAAAGGTTAAACGGAGAATCAGAAATAGAACTTTTCTTTTTAAAAGTAATAAGATTCTTCTGGTCATTACACTATGGATAGAAAATAGGGTAATGGACAGGCAGGAGAATGGAGGGACGAGAGGAGCATTTTCAAGCCAGCAGGCTGTAAGTAACGCTGCAAAGATCAGTCCTCGGGTATTCAGCTATTTACAAATTATATTGATGGCTGAAATAAAAAGACCACCAGTAATGAAACATATCCGGCTTTCTGATGATACAACACTAGGTGAGCTGTGAGGAGGACACAAAGAGATTGCAAGGAAATACACAGTTTAGTGAACGAGAAACAAAGTGGTAGTTGGAGGAAAATGTGAGGCTGTTTTCTTTCATAATAGCAACAGAAAAGCAGAATATTTTTAAAAATGCAGGGAAGTTTTAAATGTTAATGTCCTGAGAGATTTGGAAACACAAAAAATTTGAATGCAAATACAGATTGTAATAAGGAAAGCAAATGCAGGATTTTTTGGAAGGGGACTGGAGTAGAAGAACAAAGAAATCTTGCTACAAATGCATTGGTGTTTGGTAAGATCACACAGTAAACAATATGTGCAGCTTTGATAGTTATATTTAAGGACAAACATACTTGCAATGAAGATGGTGCTGCAAAGGTGCTGTACATTGCTGTCTGGGATAACAGAGTTGTACTATGATGACAGACTGAGAGAGTGAAGTTTATGTTCTGGATTAGTGAGTAATAGGAACTAATCTAATTGAAACATACCTGATTCTGAAGAGGGTTGACAAGGTAGATGCTGAGAAGTCATTTCCCTGGTTAGTATATCAACTATATGAGGATACGGTAAGTAATAACAGAAAGACATGCAGATGCTGTAAATCAGGAACAAAAATAGAAGTAGCTGGAAAAGCTCAGCAGGCCTGGCAGCATTTGTGATGAAAAAATCAGAGTTAACATTTTGGGTCTGGTGACCCTTCCGCAGTTCTGAGGAAGGGTCACCAGACCTGAAACGTTAACTTTGATTTTTATTCATAGATGCTGCCAGATCTGCTGAGCTTCTTCAGCAACTTCTGTTCCTGATGGGGGAATAGTCACAGGATAATATTTTCTGGTGGAGGTCCTGGCCTGTAGACTTATGACTGCCATCACTATTCCTGGCTAGGTTAGGGGAGGATAAAAGACGCCCATTCTCTTTCACCACCAATTATAATTACTTTTCTTCTGTAGGGCAAAGGATTCCAATGAAGATTGGAACTGGTTTAACATATACCTTTAGCAAATAGCACACTGACAAGGATCGAAGGATAAGCACAAGTAACAGGCAGCAATATTAAATGCAGGAAAGGGAACAAAGACATAAAAGGTAAAATAACAGCTTGCACAGTGACTTAAAGAGGTGTACTTTCACGATACTGAAGGACAATGACTTGCATTTTCCTAACAGGTATTACTACCTGAAGGTATTTTCCATTAGTTCCTGATTGCATAGAACTTGCACCCACAGAAAGCTTTGCGTGGTTAGAAATGTTACATCACAGCACCAGGGACCTAGGTTCGATTCCAGTCTCAGGCAACCATCGGTGTGGAGTTTGCACATTCTCCCGATGTCTGTGTGGGTTTCCTCTGTGTGCTCTGGTCTCCTCCCACAGTCCAAAGATGTGCAGGTTAGGTTGATTGGCCACGCTAAATTGCCTGCAGTGTACAGGGATGTGTAGATTAGGTGGGTTATAAGGGTATGGGTCTGGGTGGGATGCTCTGAGTGCCATTGTGGACTTGTTGGGCCGAAGGGCCTGTTTACACACTGTAGGGATTCTATGGTTCTATGGTATAATGAGTTGATCAATTAGGATTGTGACAAAAACAGAGGGTGATAAATTTTCAAAATTAATGCAAATATTTAGACTCTGAGAGAATTAAGGAGTATGGAAAGTGCAAAGAAAAGGCAGAAGAACTGCCATAATTGTTTTGAATACTTGTGGTGGCCTTATGATCTACTGCTGCTCCCATTTCCTTTGTTCTTAAGCTCAATGAAAACAGTAAACCTGCAAAGTAGAGCTGACAGTTAGTGGAGACTGGAAATTCCCTGGTATCAGAATTACGAGAACTCTGTTGCGCACAAAGGCTGCACAATTATTAGCGATACAAATATGATGTCCTTAACATAATCCACATTCACAAATTGGCAATCCTTCACTTGCCACAACCCCATGACCTCTGGTGGTAGCCTCCACTTACTGCATGAATGCTTTTCAATGCATTTGGTATACTTACAAATTGACAACATGAAGAATCAATATTGCACTTCACAAGTTGATCTCATCACAGTAAAAATGCTTCTTTCAAATTAAGAAAGCTCTACTGAGCATATTTCACCAGAATGATAGCTCTTTTCATAATATAATTGCATGTTAATGTCAGTTGAGGGAGCATAGTAATCCTTTTAATGTTAATGACACTCCCGTTCAAAATTTCAGAAACTAAGGATATGATCAGTGTGGAATATCCAGGTTCCTTTCTTCTGAATCATGATTTGCATTCACTGTACTATCAAAGTCACAGAGATAAACAATATAGAAGCAGACTTTGATTCAACTTGTCCATTCTGACCAGGCATTTCCTGAAACTGGAAATAGTGTGGGGAGGCCAAGATAACTATAGAGATAGACCAAAGAATAAATGGGGCAGTGAGGTTAAAGGTAAACAGGGAATGTGTTTCTACAGGGAATGTGTTTCTCCCAAAAACCCAATACCTGAAGTTAATTCCTAGTCTATAATGATTATGCAGACTTCAATGAGGATCTACAATTGGCTTTAGTATTGTTATAGGGTTTATAGAATTATTATGTTTAATATTGTATCTGTAAGGTAAAATGACTCACCAAATCTGAGTCTAGAAGCCCAACAGTGCAAAAAATGGTCATTTGGCCCATCCCACCCAAACTCCATAATTACCTAACCTGCATACACCTGGACACATTGGGCAATTCAGCATCGCTAACCCACCTAATCTGCACATTGTTAGACTGTGGGAAGAAACCAATCACCCATAGGAAACTCAAGTAAACACAGGGAGAATGTGTAAGCTCAACACAGGCAGTCACCAAGGGCTGGGACTGAACCTGGGTCCCTGGTACTGTGCGCAACAGTGCTAACTACTGAGCCACCATGCCAGTTCTGGGAAAATTAAATGTTTACTTAAGAGATAGTGCAAAGTATATTTGAGTCATTGTGTTTCTGGTTATGCAAAAAGGAAAAAAAAAGAATGTTTTGTGATTTAAAGAAAAAGTTTCCAAAAGGTTCAGCAATGCATTCACCCGTGGCCTACTGACGCATCTCAGAGGCCAATTCGTGGGCCTAATTCTGTCCGCACTGGTATTTTACACAGAACATAGAACATAGAACAATACAGTGCAGAACAGGCCCTTTGGCCCTCGATGTTGCGCCGACACGTGAACTAATCTAAGGCCCCCCCCCCGACACTCCCATCATTATCCATATGCTTATCCAAAGACTGTTTAAATGCCCCTAATGTGGCTGAGTTAACTACATTGGCAGGCAGGGCGTTCCACACCCTTACCACTGTCTGAGTCAAGAACCTGCCTCTGACATCTGTCTTAAATCTATCACCCCTCAATTTGTAGCTATGCCCGCTTGTACAAGCTGAAGTCATCATCCTCAGAAAAAGACTCACACTGTCCACCTTATCTAATTCTCTGATCATTTTGTATGTCTCTATTAAATCTCCTCTTAGCCTCCTTCTCTCCAATGAGAGAAGACCCAAGTCCCTCAGCCTTTCTTCATAGGGCCTGCGCTTCAGACCAGGCAACATCCTGGTAAATCTCCTCTGCACCTTTTCCAATGCTTCCACATCCTTCTTGTAATGGGGCGACCAGAACTGCACGCAATTTTGCAAATGAGGCCGCACTGGCGTTTTGTACAGTTGCAACGTGAACAGGGGGAAGCTCATGCCATGTGGGGAGCTTGGCAGGTTTTGCCACATGAGCTGGTGTCAGATGAACGGGTGGAAGATCTCCATTGTGAGTCCCATGGGTCCCCTGGATGCACCTCACCAAAGTCACTGCTCCTTTTACTTCCCCTCTTCCCTCTTAAGCATGGCTCCTCCAACCATCTCCACTCCTTGCTAGAACTCCCATCCCAGACTAACCTTGGCTTCTCAGCTTTGTTGATTCTCTGTAGACATAGCAGTGGCAGGATTCATTGGGCTACAGGATCACTTGGCCGGCAGCTCTCCAAGTTAGAACTTCCTACTGAGATGAGATGGGAGTTTGGCCTTAAAACACTAAATGAGACTCTCAGTCTTATATTGCAATGGAGGTGTTGTCAGAATCTCTTCTAACTTTTAGCTGGGGAAGGAAACTAAGAATATGGTGTCCTGTAAAATCCAGCTCTTGGCTTATCTCATGTTTGAATAAAATCAGGTTGCATTATGGATTTCTCATTAAAATAATGAAAGTTAAGGAAAAATCTTTTGAGCAACGCTTTATGCACCTAAGGTATTCAATTGATAACTCCTACACAATGATACTCACAACTTAAAAAGCTGTCTGCACAATTTCTAAAGGCATTGACCTGAAGCCTGAGGTCTTTGAAGTACTGAGCTGACCAGTGCTGGCAACAGGTAAATAAGACTGGCAATTAGAGATAATTAGAGACCTTACTGATATCCTATCTTATTGTCTCCTGCTATGTCTTTACTGTTGCTCAAAGTCAGTTCTAACAGTGTAATCTCCATTTCAGGCTGTCTGCTCTCTCTGATGTTTTCAGGATCACAAAATCTGTTAGGTTTGTAGATGGAAGTACAGCAAATGAAAATTGTAATATACTGTGTATTATTATAGGTGATATTATGGGCAGTAGATTCTCCTCCCATTTTATGTAAAATAAATAGCTTTGAAAAAGTAAAAGAAGAGTGAGGAGTTGCTTTTACATCTTAAGTCTCATTTAGGGATCTGCTCCAGTCGGCATATCTAATTACCAAAGTGAGTACACATCAAGGATGTTTCCAATGCTAGAGGAAAATACACCAACCAGCTATGCTGAGATGATAAGACCACAAGATATAGGAGTAGAAGTTAGATCATTCAGCCCATTGAGTCTGCTCCGCCATTCAATTATGGTTGATAAGTTTCTCAACCCATTCTCCACTTTCTCATTGTAACCCTTGATCCCCTTGACAATCAAGAACCTATCTGTCTCTGTCTTAACTATACTCAATGACTTGGCCTCCACAGCCTTCTGTGGCAGTGAATTCCATCGATTCACCACTCTCTGGCTAAAGAAGTTCCTCCTTATCTCCGTTATAAAAGGCCTTCCCTTTACTCTGAGGCTGTGCCCTCCGGTCCTAGTCTTTCCTGTCAGTGAAAACATCTTCCCAACGTCCACTCTGTCCAGACAAGTCAATATTCTGTAAGTTTCAATCAGACTACCCCCCCCCCCCCCACCCCCAATTCTTCTCAACTCCATAGTGGAAAAGAATGGAGAGAAATATTTAAAAAATTAATCCAAATTGTATTTCTCTATGAATCAGTTACGTCATGTGAATAGCACCCAGGTGATGCCAATATGTCTGGGATCACAAACCGAGGTCATGGTGTGATAACAGTAGAATACTTTCATAATGACAGACCTATTAATCTGTGTAATAAGTGCTTGAAGAAGGCAGAAATAATAGTCCTACAGGAGTGACAACATGCTGGGAGAGAAGGGAAAGCTGCTGTAAGCTTACTTGGTGAAGTGATACTATCTCAGTTCACCTCTAATTGGTTCTAATGATACTGTGCATTTAGGCTTGCTGCGCACATTTCCTAGTTCTTAAACTTAAGTATTATTAACACCAGTTGGCTCAAATAACAACTTGTACTTATACAGTGATTTGAATATAGAAAATCAAATGTTATGGTGTTTCAAAGACTGAGACAAAAGTGGATGCCAAGCTGAAGAAGGAGATCATAAAATCAGAAGAAGTAGGAACAGGGATAGGCCATTTGGCCCCTCGAACCTGGACTGCCACTTAATAGGATAATGGCTGATCCAACATTCTTACACATCCACTTTCCATCATTACCCCCATTATCCTGCTTTTCCCTGTGGATTGAGAATCTATCTACCTCAGGTTGAATTATACTCAAGGACTCTGACTCTGACCCTGCAGCTTTCTGTGAAAAGGAGATCCAAAGATTCACAACCTCTCACCTCAGTCTTAAAGTGGCACCGTTTTATTCTGAGACTATGCCCTCTGGTTCCAAACTGTCCCATAAGGGGAAACATCCTCTCAGCATTCACCCTGTCAAACCTCTTCAGAACCCAAACGTTTCAATGAGTCACCCATCATTCTTCTAATCTCCAGTAAGTAGAATCCCAACCTGTTTAGCTTTTGCTCATAAGGCAATCCCTCAATACCAGGGATCACCCCAATGAACATTCTGCAATGAAATGAAATATTTCCTTAAATAAGTGAACCAAAACTGCTCGCATTACTCCAGATGTGGTCTCACCATCACCTTGTATAAAACCTCCCTATTCTTATATTGCAGTCCCTTTGAAATAAAGGCCAACATTCCATTAGCCTTGCTGATAACCTGCTAAGTTTCTTTGTTTCATGCACAAGTGCCTCCAAATCTGTTTGTGTTGCAACTTTCTGCAATTTTTCTCCATTTAATTAAGGCACTGTTCTTTTGTTCTCCTTTCCAAAATGAACAACTTCACATTTTCCCACATTGTACTCCATTTGTCAGCTTTTTGCCTCTTACTTAACCTAACAATATCTCTCTTTCCATCTGTTTTGTGTTACTCGCAAATTATTTTTACAGTACTTGCACTTGTTTCCTCCAAGTTATTAACATATATTGTAAACAGTTGCAGACGTAGCACTGATCCCTGCAGAACCCCACTGGTCACCAACCTGAAAAAGTGCTTGAAGAAGGCAGAAATAATAGTCCTACAGGAGTACCCCATTCACTGTCTCTTGCCCATTAGCCAATTCTTCACATTAATGCACTACCTCCAAAAGTGTGAACCGTTATGACTTAATCTTGTGTGACGTAAATTGTTGAACACCTTCTGGGAATCCAAATGCAGCACTAGTTCCTCTATCCATTCTGGTTGAGGCTTCCTTGAAAATCTCTAATAAATTATCGAGGCACAATTTCCCTTTCATGCTGACTTTGCTTGATTAGATTATGATTTTCCAAATGTGCTGCTGTTACTTCCTTAATAACTGATTCCAATACTTTTTAATCTTCTGGGATGGTGGGATGACAAATAAAGTGTTAAAGATGTGGACGTGAGAGGAAATGTTGGAGTTGAAGTTTGGAGGAGATTCCACAGGGTGAAAATGGTTATAGAATTCAATTGTGCAAGGTCATGAAATAATTTAAAGAATGAGAAATTCAAAATTGAGATGCTGGGGACTTGGGAATCAAACTGATTGACAAGGATAAGGCCCTGGGAGAATAGAATCAATTAGAAGATAGGGCCTGGACAGTCATGCTTCGGAGGAAATTGTGATTACAGTAAGTAAAGGATGGGTGACCAGCTAAAACAGCACTGTAACAGTTGGATATGGAATGGACAATGACATCAATAGACTTTGAGAAGCAAATGAGCCAACAGAGTGGTGCAGCAGGCATTATTACAGAGCTGGAAGTAGACAGACATTGTTGAAGACAAGGATGTAGAAATGGAAGATCGGTTCTCAATCAAACAGTACACTGAAGTTGCAAACATTGAGATTCAATTTGAAGCAGTGGCCATGGAAAGAAATGGAATTAATGGCAAGGTTCTGGATTTTGTGATGTACCTGAAGAGGGGGCAGTGCAGAAGAAGGTGAGTAAATTTTATCCAGTCTCAACTCTTACTTTTGTGATTCTGTTTCAGGCGTCTTGGGTTATTGTTTTCTGGCTGAGAAAGTGGGGATTCCGGAAAGACATATCATTTCACAAGGGAAAGTGCAGGAAGTGGGACTGGAAGCTGAGTGGATTTACTCAATTTTAGTGACATAACAAAAATCCTTGAGCTCCTTGTTGTTTCACATGATTGTGTTCGAGACAACAATTAAGGATTTAAGGAGGGAGTTGATTATGGAGAAATGAAGCCAGGGCCGATCATTTAAGACCAAGATTTCCAAAAGTCACTAGACTCAAAATGTCAACTCTGCTTTCTTCCCACACATGCTACCTGGTCTGCTGCTCTCCAGCAATTTCTGTTTTTGTTTTAAATCTCCATCATCCGCAGTTCTTTTTCTTATTTTAGAGAGGCTGCGTAGGTTGGCAAAATCAAAGTGGTAGCTATGAATATAGGAAGGTTTATACAAAAGGAAAGATGTGGGTAAGACAGTAAGGCAGTGAATCATAAATGACAAAGTAATGTGTTCAGTTGAAGATTAATGTTAATGAAATGATGGATTATTTAAAGAAAACATTGAGAGAGTAAAGGAGGGAAAGCATTTCACCAGAAATTCCTGGTGAGGTGATGAGGAATGAGCATTTTAAGGGGTAAGGTGTGCTTGAAGGGATGTCGTATGAGTAGTTGAACATTTAGTAATTGATGAAGATCACACAACCTTTATGATAGTTTAAGTTGAACAGGTGGTGGAAAGTATGCCCTGCCATGGAGGCGTTAAGTAAGAGACAAGCTATAAGTTAATGGTGAGGTCTCGTAATGCATCCAGACATACTGGAACTGGAATTAAGCTGTCGTATTAATGGTTATGTCCTCATAAGCAATCAACCAGTGAGGAATGATTAACTTCGTGGGTTAGTTTACTTAAAACAGTAAAACACATTACAAGTTATAAAACAGATATGACAGCCACCACATGAAAGCTGTTGTTGGAAATGTGAAATAAAAACAGAAAAATGCTGGAGATACTCAGCTGGTCTGGCAGTCTGTGGAGAATGAAAGTAATTTAATGTTTTGAGTCCAATGGGAGTCTTCTTCATCACATTTTGTTTTTAGTACAGCAACCAACTGGTTTCTGTTTGTGCAGCTTGCAAACCCAAACCGACTAACAGCCAGGTAGATTTAGAACATTATATACACACAACACATAGATTCTTTAAAGGCAATTTCTCCTGAAGGCAAATTACAATGCAGGCCAGAAAAGTTGTACAAATGGTCTTGCCTATTAGTCTCTGTATAGTATGGTATGGAGCCATGATCCACATAGGCCCACATAGAGGGACATACTTGGTTATGTATACCACATGGTGATGTATAGCCAACCAAACACAATATCTTGAAGGTAACAACTCCACAAGAGTATGGTAAGGGAGGAGGTGGACCTCCATGAACTAGCAAGACCAGCAAAGGGATTGAACCAATGCTGTTGGCTTGTATAACATGTAGATAGTTCATAAACGTCTCCTGCACTTTCTCTCTCAGTATAATGTCAACATAATCTCACAACACAAAGTGTTACCCCTTGAAAGAACCTAGTGAAAGCTAGGATGTCAAAGTAACCATTGACAAAAAGACTGAGGAATGGCAAAACTTTGGTTGTGAGGAGAGGCGATGATTGCTAATTTCTATACAAGTCTGAGTGGGGTTGTGGTAGTATAAGTCAAATGTGAGTCATGTGAATCATGGGCTGTTTGGTTGCTTCTGTTATGAAGACAAGATTATGTGCCTCAATTGCCTCCTTGGGAAATTATGAAGAAGCTACAGGGTGCAGCCGTGGGCATACCCAAGGTGATATTTTATACATATACACAGACCATTTGATGAACATTGCTGATATGTATTCATGTATGATGAAATTGATGGCACTGAGAAATTCAAAAGAAACCAGATGATATAAGACAGGGCACTATTATATTGTTGCCAGTGTATATTCAGACTTAGCCCAAGGATTCAGATTCTTGTCAGTAGACAAGCAATGGCACTGAGGCATGTCATGGCACTCAGTGGCTTCTGCCAAATTCATCAATTTTTTATGTTGGATCAAAAATTAATCCATTTGTAAACTACTATTCTATGAAAATCTTGTTCTTGTTAGAATAGAGAAAAATGTTCTTCCATTTGTCAGTCTATCCTTAAAAACTACAATTCACATTTAATAGCAAAGTGATGTTATTGATACGGTAAATCAGGAATGCTGAAGATGGTAGTAATGGTCAAGTTCCTGGTTTTCATGCAGGAAACCATGAACTGAACAGTCATATTATATTTTACAAAAGGCAATTATAATGTGTAAAATAAAACCAACCAGTTGGTACATAACATTGCCGATCTTTTGAAATAGCCTTGCTTCCAGCCTTATTGAGAATTTTAAAAAGTTTTCAATATGAATGTGGCTTAGTCACAACGGTTTTCATTTTGGACGAGATAGAAGATAGGGCTTCTAATGATCAGAATGCTCAGCACATCAATACTGTAGGCTCATTTGTATCATCTTCTCACAGACATTAACCCATGTTATGCAATATCTTCCTAAAATAAGTGTGTTATGATAACCTACCCTTAGTAGATTACAGTAAGTCTTGATTGTGCCTTGCAACAGTGCGAGTGCTGTGAGCCTATCTGTTATATGGAGAGTACTGCAATAGACAGCGCTACAAGATTCCACCTCTCAAGTATTCAATGTCAATTCCACCAGAGGGCAACCAACTTCAGTTCTGTTGATAAAGTACTTGAGATCTACTTTCAAGATGACCTTAAAACTAAAAGCACTGAATTTGTTCCACTTTGTTTTTCCGCATTTCTGTCTGATTCTTATTTTAAGATTACACTTCTTACAGAGAGAAGATTAAAATATGTAGTTTTTTTTTACTTCAATAGTGAAGCAAACTTAATTCTGTGCTCCAGGAAACTGCAACATACTATATTGGAGATAGAATGCACTTTTCTCCAAAGAAGTATTTGTGAGTTGTTGGTGCAAGAGAGAATAACATTGAAGCACCATGTTCATTATAAAAATGCAAGTGATCACCAAGTCTTCACCAACTTAATTCTCAGTTGGTCTGTGTGTAAATAGAAAGAGGTTTTAATCTCATTTTAGTAAGTCCAATGCGTCTTCAAGAAAGATGCAGTCACACCAACAAACTGAGGTACCTATTTTGTTTTGTTCATAGGTTTAGATATAAGAAATAATCAACTATTCCAGAAGGATATTCCAATAATGGGAGTAATTAAATGGTTAACATTGATTCTTGTTTTTTGCCTTTAGGTAACCTCTGCCAATTCTATTGATGACTAAACTGCTGCAGGTGATATGTAGAAAAAAAGCCCTTTGTAACTACAATGGCAGGCTCAGTGATTTTGAGAAGATCTTTGCGAATAGACCTTTTATACCTTGGTTTGCACAGACATTGAAGTTGGAACTCAGACATGAATCAGCTCCTCTTTATCCCAGCAATCATGAAACTGCTCTTTACGGCAGAACTTGTTGTATGAACGTGCAGGTAAATGACCCTCCCTGGCTTATTTGGCCATGTCCTTTTATCATCAGCTCTCTATCTTAGGCGGCATTCCTTTCTTTCTCTATGATTGTAAACTCTTAAGCAGAGCTTGGTGATTGTCTGAACATATTATAGAGAAGCTTATGTTATAGAATACATTGTCTAATTTTCAAATGCCCCAAATTGATTTGCATGGAATTAACTTTATTTGAAATAAAGTTACTGTCATTAGCTAGGCAAATACAATTTAATCAAAGTGAGCTCTTACAAAAGAATGAATGAATGATCAAACAATGAATGCTTTGTATTTTGGCTTATGGAGAGATAACGCAGGACATCAAGAGAACTGTGTGCTTATTTGCAATGTGCCATGGCAGGGGTCAGCAATCTATTTTCTTGAAGAGGGTTTGAAAAAAAATGCCTAAAATAAACCTATTGGAGCCACAAAATGAAATTCAACATTTTGAAATGAAATTAAAAGTATCTCCGCTAGAAGATATTATTCATATATAAAATAAAGAAAATACATTTTTAATCAACAGAAAGAAAGCAACATTAAAATTGACCTAACTCGAAATTATTATGATTCTTTTAAACTATTATCATGTCAGTAAAATCAGCTCTAGAATAGATCCATAGAATTAGGCCAACTTCTCAACTATGGATTCTCGTGATAAAAAGTGCTGTGATAAAAGCACATTCAGGATAATTTATCATCTCAGCAAGTTTTTAGAAAATAATGGTGGCAACTATGTTTCTCAAATGAAAACTATCTAAACCATGGTGCAGCATACTACTCACAATTTGATTTCAAGCACAGCGATATTTGGCATTAGAATAATAATAATACAAAACCATGAAGTGGAAATAATGATTCATCCAATACTAAATTTATTTAAAAAACAAGTACTGCAAATGCTGGAAATTTGAAACCAACACAGAGAATGCTGGAGAAGCTCAGCAGGTCTGGCAGTATTTACAGAGAGATTCATAGAATCACGCAGCAGGGAAATAGACCCTTCGGTCCAACCAATCCATGCCAAACACAATCCCAAACTAAACTAGTCCCACCCGCTTGTTCCTGGCCCATATCCCTCCAAACCTTTCCTATTCATATATCTAACCAAATGTCTTTTAAATGCTGTAATTGTATTAAACCAGAGTTAAAGTTTCAAGCTTGACATGGCTCTCTTTAGAAGTTCGGAGGAGGAGTCATATGGTCTTAAAATGTTAACTCTATTTCACTCTCCACAAATGCTGTCAGACTTGCTGAGTTTCTCCATAATTTTTTGTTTTATGTACTCTTTTTCAGTCTTTTTGTATTAATGGTATCAAATTGGTGAAAGGAGCTGCAAATAGACCAATTGTTTGCTGATCTCCATGCCGTGAAAAGATCTAGGTATTCCTGAAAAAGTGCATGATGTCCCAGTTTAATGTCCCATTCAAAAAACAGCAGCAACTATTGCATGCTTCAAATGTGACACTGAACTCTTAGACTAGATTGTGTGTTCATGTCAAAATTGGAGCTCGATGCACGATCCTCTGACTCCCAAACAACAATTCTGCCACAACGCTAAGGCTGACAGTTAATAAAGAAAAGAAAAATACAATGAGAAGAACAGTGTTATTTTCTTCCGCTGGTATGTTATGTTTTCAGAGGTACAGGGAGTGCTGAATCTGAAATAACAATCCAAAGCTTTCTATATTTACCATAACGTCACTGAACCTTGTGGGAATTCTTGTCTAAGTCTGATACATTTTGTGAAGAATCCTGAGATATTTTGCAAAGTTAATCAAAAGTTTAAGTGCAGTTTTAGGCATGAAGGAAACATTATCTTTGAAAGTATCACCATACATTAACCAGAAGCTGCAACTTTTAGCAACACGAAACTGCTCTGGAGGAATATTCCAGGGATTCAGTATTGCCACAAAAAATTAATCACTTACATTTCTATCATTCTGGTAATGTTTTCTAGGTTTGCACTAGACTGGTGAGAGTAATCTTTTGAACATGTTGCGGCTGATTTTCATTATTTTTACTGGGCAGGAAGGGTGGGTAATATTATCACCTGCCCTACTTGTAGCACATAAACTGTAAAATTACTTAGGAGCTCCAACACAATTTTGATTTACCCATGGATTTAGTCTGAGCTTCTGTAAGCCTATAGAAGCCTAACCAGTCATTGTTTAAGGTTACTCAGACAAATGGTTTAAAATAAAAGATTTTTATGGGACCAGGTGGAGTACAAATATTCCTTCTGGACTCACACAAAAAAAAATCAGCTAACCACTTCTTGTAATTGTCTTTAATGCTTTGCTTCCACGTAGGCTGTATGACAAAGTTGTTGGAATTCCTGTATCCTTCTCAATTGAGCTGCCTCTGACACTAGTTCAGCTTTCCTTGCTGTGACAACCAATGAAATAGTTCAGATCTCTTTTGCAAGGATATTGGGCAGACAAAGTGATCACACCTGCCAATCTCCTCCCCAAGTTTCAATTGGTCTTACTGTGTCTTGGGATAAAAGTAGCATGTGCTTTGATATGGTATCTCATTTCTGAAACAGGGTGCCAGAACTTCCTATCAAAATGACAGCGAGGTTAATACATTAACTTACTTAAGCAAAAATGTTACAGTAGCAGCTGGCTGGGATTAAAAGCATTATTAAATGACAACATTCAAAAGTTACGGCTTGATTTTAAGCTGCCACCAGACCTGGGGGTAGAGATGGTGGCACTAAAAATAGCCTGACTGAGCAGCATGCCAGTTTTCTGGCACCATCTCGCCTCAGGAGTTGTTTCTTGCAGAAGTACAATTGCTATCTGGAGGCGGCTGGCTGGGATTATATCTTTGACCTCCAAATCTCTAAAGAAAATGGCACTCTGTTTAACTGCTTGAAGAAGGCCTCCTGGTTGCAGATGGAGGGACTGGTACGCCAAGGCAAGACTGGATATTCTGCTTGTCTGAGCATTGTAGCAGCTACAGGCCACCCTGTAGAGCCATTGTTACCCTATCATCCCAATAATGGAGGACTGGGAATAAAATCCATTTTAAATTTTAAATGCATAGATCTTGAGAGAGAGAATGAAGACATCAACATTTCAAAACACCTTCTCCCTTAATGTAGCCTTTTGCTCCTTCCAAGGGTGAAGGCTGCTCAGTGGCTCTTCAGATTTGAAACCCTCCCCACTGCCTTTTGTTGTATGATAAGTCTGCCCTCTGGCCATTAAGTGCCTATTTCCATGAAACTCACAATATGTGACTTTCACAATGCAGGTTTTTTTTTAACCCATGTTTGAGGCTGACAGTGAGGTTCAGAAGCTTGGGGGGGGGGGGGAAATCCTATTCTGTCAGAGTTGCATTATTCTTTTGTAGCTTTTAGTAAAAACTGTAGCTCATGCACTGCTTCACCACTGAAATCTATTGAATGGCATGAAATTGGTAGATTTGCTTGGTAGATACAAACCAAACGGTCAAAGCAAGTTAACTTTTATCAGTACAATTGCAAGTACCACCATTTACTATCAATGCACAAGCTGGACATTTTAAGGATGTCAAGTAAAAAGCATGAAAAAGAAGACCCTTTTTCTTCTGTCGTTTTGTCTCTTGACCAAATTCTTTTCCCTGCACTTTATTTCTATGTCTATACTGGGTTTGAAGCAATGCGATAACTATATATTTAAAAAGGAATGGTAAAATTGGGGAGAATCAATGTGGATTATATGAACAGAATATCATGTTTGAGAAACTTCTTTGAAGTTATTATTTGTAGCATTAATAAAGGGGAACCAGTGGGTGTGGTGTATGTGGATTTTCAGAAGGCTTTTGGTATGGTTCCAGACAGGAGGTTAGTAAATAAAATTAGAGCAAGAGAAAAGGTACTAATACGGTTTGGGAACTGGTTAATAGACAGAAATCAGTAAGTAGGGATAAACAGATCATTGTTCGGGTGGCAGACTGTTATTACTGGGCTACCGCAAGAGTCAGTGATCGATCCATACTTGTTCACAATCTATATGAATGACTTGGGTAGAGTGACCAATTATCATATTTCTAAATTTGCTGATCACACCAAACTGTGTGGGAATACCGACTGTGAGGATGATACAAGGAAGCTTTAAGATGACTTGGCCAGGCTATGTGAATGGGCTATAACCTGATAGGTGGAATATAATGTGAATAGGTATGAAGTTATTCACTTTAATAAAGAAAAAAAAACAAAAAGGCAGATATTTCTTAAATGTTGAAAGTATGGCAAATGTGGGTGTTCAAAGTGCTCTTGGTCAGGAGTCATTCAAGGTTAGCATGCAGGTACAGCAAGTAAATGGTATGATGACCATTATCACAGTAGGATTTGTACACAGAAGTAAAGATGGTGCTGTGATGTTTAGAACCTTGATGAGATCTCCCTTTGTGTATCGTATACACTATCGTTCAGAGAATGGCAGGAAGCAACAGAGAGAAAAAATCTTAAGAATGCACAAACTATTAAAACTAGATACTACAAAGATGACTGAAATAGAGAATTAAAAGCCCTGCATCTGAGTGCATGCAGCATTTGTAACAAAGAAAACAAAGCGACAGTACATACTGAAGTAAGTAAATGTGATCTATGCAATGAAAACGACTGGGTCCTGAACATTTAGGAGTAGAACATAGAACATAGAACATTACAGCACAGTACAGGCCCTTCGGCCCTCGATGTTGTGCCAACCTGTCGTACCGATCTCAAGCCCATCTAACCTACACTATTCCATGTACGTCCATATGCTTATCCAATGACGACTTAAATGTATCCAAAGTTGGCGAATCTACTACCGTTGCAAGCAAAGCGTTCCATTCCCTTACTACTCTCTGAGTAAAGAAACTACCTCTGGCATCTGTCCTAGATCTTTCACCCCTCAATTTAAAGCAATGCCCCCTCGTGCTCGCCGTCACCATCCTAGGAAAAAGGCTCTCCCTATCCACCCTATCTAAACCTCTGATTATTTTATATGTTTCAGTTAAGTCACCTCTCAACCTTCTTCTCTCTAATGAAAACAGCCTCAAGTCCCTCAGCCTTTCCTCGTAAGACCTTCCCTCCATACCAGGCAACGTCCTAGTAAATCTCCTCTGCACCCTTTCCAAAGCTTCCACATCCTTCTTATAATGCGGTGACCAGAACTGTACACAATACTCCAAGTGCGGCCGCACCAGAGTTTTGTACAGCTTCACCATAACCTCTTGGTTCCGGAACTCGATCCCTCTATTAATAAAAGCTAAAACACTGTCTGCCTTCTTAACAGGCCTGTCAACCTGTGTGGCAACTTCCAAGGATCTGTGTACATGGACATAGGAAGAATAGGAAGCTTGTTAAAAATGGAGAGGTAGCATCCTTGATTTAATAAAGCATTAGTGTGCTAGTTAAAACTTACCTTGATCAGGAAATCATTTATTGAATTAGTTTGAGTGGAGATTTGGAAAATTAGTCACAAGTTAGAGTGGTCTACAAGCCACCTAACAGCAAACACCATTTGAGATAATGGATACAAAAAGAAATATTAGATGCTAATGATAAAGCAACTGTAATTACTATTGGGGAAAAAAAAACAGACTTGCAATGATAGCCTGGATGAGGAGTTAATAGAATGTTTCTGAGATAGTTTCTTAGGGCAAAATGTTCTGGAACCAACCAGAAAACAGGTTATATTGGAATTGGTATTGCGTAATGAGACAATATTAATTGTGGACCTCTAGGCACATCGACATGGCAGCGGCCACAGTATGGTTGAGTTTTACATCCAGTATGAAAGAGAGAATACTGTATCTAAGGTTAGTATTTTGAACTTTTATAAGGACAACAATGTGGACGAGAAAGTAACAGAAGTAAACTGGCATAGTAGGCTCAGAGATTGCTCAACAGAAGAGCAGTGGCTAGAATTTAAGTTGACATTTCAGAATATAGTCTTACTACGAAGAAAAGTTCCAAGGGCAGGACCCCATCATCTGTGATTAACTAAATAGCTAGGGAAATCATCAAACTAAACAAATAAGCATATAATTGTTCAAAGATAAGTGGCAGGTCAGATGAATGATGAGAATATCAAAAAAAATGTGACAATGAATGACCCAAAGTTTAATTAGACCATATTTGGAATATTGAGAGCAATTTTGGGGCCCATATGTTAAGGAAGGCGAGGGTCCAGAAGAGGTTTATAGGAATGAGCCTGGGGATGAAGGACTGGGCATATAAGGAGTGGTTGAGGACTCTGAGTCTGCACTCTCTAGATTGTAGAGGGGTGAAGGGGGATCTGATTGAAACTTACAGAATACTGAGAGGACTGGATAGAATGGACATGAAAAAGAAATTTCCACTAGTAGGGGACACGTGGAGCTAAGGACACAGCCTCAGTGTAAATGGATGACCCTTTAGAACCGAGATGAGGAGAAATTTCTGAAGAAGCGCCACTGAACCTGAAACATTAACACTCTTTTCTCTCCACAGATGCTGCCATACCTGCTGAGTTTTTCCAGTTATTTCTGTTTCTGTAGTTGTTGTTGAGGAGGAATTTCTTCAGAGGGTGGTTAATCTGTGGTACTCATTACCATAGAAGGCTGTGGAGGCCAAGTCATTGAGTATACTGAAGACAGAGACAGGTAACTTCTTGATTATTAAGAAGATCAAGGTTACGGAGAGAAGGCAGGAGAGTAGAATTATGAAACATATCAGCCATGATCGAACGGCAGAGCAGGCCTAATGGGCTGAATAGCTTAATTCTGGTCCTATATCTTATGGTTTTATATCAGAATAAAGGAAGAGTATGAGATGATGTCAGTTAGAAGTGTGGAAACACATAAGAAAAGAATCCACAGATATCTGAGAAGGAAAAGAAGAACTGCTCCAGTGATGATCCTTTAGAGTATGAAAATGGGGAGTTAATGGTGGATAATGAGGAGATGGTAGACAAAATGAACAAATATTTTTATCTGTCTTCACTGCAGAGAATACCAAAAGGTTTTGCTGGAAATTGGGAGGTGAAAGGAAGAGAGGACCTTGGTGAAATTGCAATCACTGAAGAAATGGGGCTTGGCAAACTGATGGAACTGCAGTCTGACCAATCCTCAGATTTGGATGGATTTTATCCTAGCATCTTAAAAGTGAGGGCTAATAAGGTTCTAGATTGAAAGGGGTTAGAAAAGATTTACAAGGAAGTTGCCAAGGCTGGTAGGTTTGAACTGTAGGGAGAGGCTGAATAGGTTGAGGGATGACTTTATAGAAGTTTACAAAATCATGAGGGGCAGAGATAGGGTGAAAAGCCAAGGTCTTTTCCCCTAGTGTATGAGAGTCCAAACCTGGAGGATGTAGCTTTAAGGTGAGAGGGGAAAGATTTAAAAGGGGCCTATGGAACAACTTTTTCACGCAGAGGGTAGTGTGTGTATGGCATGAGCTGCCAGAGGAAGTGGTGGAGACTGGTACAACTACAACACTTAAAAAGCATCTGGATGGGTATATGAATAGGAATGGTTGAGAGGGATATGGGCCAAATATGGCAAATAGGACTAGATTAATTTACGGTATCTGGTCAGCCTGGACTAGTTGAACCACAGGATCTGTTTCTATGCCAAAGAACTCTATAACTCCATGTGATGGATAAAATTTTTTAAAATCCCTAAGAGTCATCGCATTATAAAGTAATAAATATTATCCTTCTATCCAAGAAAGGAGGGTTGTAGAAATCAGGGAATTTTAGGCCAGTTAATTTGATATCTGTTCTAGGAAGGGTCACTCGGCCCGAAACGTTAACTCTGATTTCTATCCACAGATACTGCCAGACCTGCTGAGCTTTTCCAGCAATTTTCGTTTTTGTGTCTGTTTGGAAAAGTGAGAAATCAATCATCAAAGTGGTTACAGCTGTACAGTTAGAAAAACGGTAAGCAATTGGGAACAGTCAGCATTGCTTTGTGAAAAGGCAATAATGTTTAAACAATTTATTTGTGTTCTTTAAAGAAGCAATAGACACCTTGGATTAATGGAAACTTATTGAAAAATTGTGCTGGATTCCACAAAGCATTTGACAAGATACCACATAAAAGATTATTGCACAATGTAAGAGCTCATGCTGTAGATTAGAACAGACAGAAGATTGGTTGCTGGCAGGAAACAGAGAATATGCATAAATGAGTCTTTGTCTGATTGGCAGGATATGACAATTGGGGTCCCACAGGAGCCTGTGTTGGTTCCTTAACATTTTACGATTTGTGTCAATGACTTGGAGATGAAGGGAGTGAAGGCATAGAACCTAAATTTGCAGAGGATGCAAATAAATAGATAAATAGATAAATAGGAAAGTGTCTTGAAAAGAGTACGTAAAATTGCAGATGAGTTATGTGAATGAGCAAAAATTTGGTAGATTGAGTATGATGTGTAAAAATATAAAGTAACAAGTAGATTGAGAAATTCCTTGAGAAACACAGCAGGTCTTGCAGCAAAACAGAGAAAATAGAGTTACATTTCAAGTCCTTCTTCAGAAAATGTAAAATAGCTCACCTGGGCAAGAGGAGTAAGAATAAGGAGAGGATTATTTAAACAGAGGACAACTGTAGAGTACTGAGGTGTGACGGACCTAAGGTGTTCTTGTACATTCGTCACAAGATGTTCATGTGTAGGTACATCAAATAATTTTTAAAAATGCTAATGGAATGTTATCCTTTATTGAACTGTAGTGGAATGGTGCTCTGTTTCAGATACACAGAGCATTGAAGAGACAGTAATTTGAATACTCTTTGTTCTTTGTCAGCTGCATACTTGTTAGAATTATAACAACTAGCAGGTGGCAATATCTCTTATGACCAGGACAGTGGCTGCACAAGTCCATTATTCTTAATGTCTTGTTAGAGTATTAATTTTTCCAGCAGCTTTGTGCATTTTTCTACAATACGAACAAATTCCAAAGTTTAAAGGTAATCTTTTGTTGCAGAGTTCAGGTTTTTTTTTATAATGCACTTGTGAAAAAATAACTGGATGTTCTGAGCATTGGCAATGATTTATTCATTCACTCACAGGATGTAGACATTGCTGGCTGGGCCAACGCTTATTTCCCATCCCGAGCTGCCATTCAGAAGGTGATGGTGAGCTGCCTTCTTCAATTACTACAGTGCATTTGGTATAGGTGTATCCACAATGCTGGAAAGAAGATGTTCCAGGATTTTAACCCAATGACACCAGGAGAATGGTGATTTCACAGTCATGATGGTGAGTGGCTTGGAGGGGAACTTGCAGGTGGTGGTGTGTATGTATCTGCATATGTTGCTGCCCTTGTCTTTCAAACGGTAGTGGTTGCATGTTTGGAAAGTGCTGTCTTAGGCATTTTTGCAGTGCAGCTTGTAGATACTGTTGCTGAGGGTTTGTGGTGGAGGGAGTGAATATTTGCAGTTGTGGTGCCAATCCAGTGGGCTGCTTTCTACTTGATGGTATTGAGCTTCCTGAGTATTGTTGGAACTGCACCCATCCAAGCAAGTACCAAACCCTTGACTTGTGCCTTGTAGATGGTGGACAGGATTTGGGGAATCAGGAGGTGAGTCGCATACTGCAGTATTCCCAGCTTCAGACCTCCTCTCTTTACTACTATATTTATATTGTAGTCCTGTTCAGTTTTTGGTCAATGCTGACCCTCAGGATATTGATATTGGGGTATTCAGTGATGGTAATGCTATTGAATATTAAGGGGTGATAGTTTGGTTCTCTTGTTGGAGACGGTTATTGCCTGGCAATTGTGTGGCATGAATGTCACTTGCCTCTTATCAGCCAAAAGCTGGATATTATCCAGGCCACTCTGCATTTGGACATGGACTGCTTCAGGATCCGAGGATTTGTGAATGGTGCTGATCGTTGCTCAATCATCAATGAATATTCTGACCATATGATGGAGGGAAGGTCATTGATGAAGCAGCTAAAGATGGTTTCTTGTTGGACTGTTATATTATTCATAAATTCCCAATTTGATGCTGCTGGGCATTTCTAGCGCAGTCTTCTAAGCTTGAATTTGCAGTGCAGCATCCTTTTAGGGAACTCTGTCGTAATGGAGTAAAATCAGGGAACACTGGACACAAGCTGCCACAAGGCAAATTTATATGTCCAGTCTCAACATTTATAACGGGATGAATGATTGGATAAGTGATAATAGGAACTGCAGATGCTGGAGAATCCAAGATAACAAAGTGTGAAGCTGGATGAACACAGCAGGCCAAGCAGCATCTCAGGAGCACAAAAGCTGACGTTTCGGGCCTAGACCCTTCATCAGAGAGGGGAATGGGGAGAGGGAACTGGAATAAATAGGGAGAGAGGGGGAGGCGGACCGAAGATGGAGAGAAAACAAGATAGGTAGAGAGGAGAGTATAGGTGGGGAGGTAGGGAGGGGATAGGTCAGTCCAGGGAAGATGGACAAGTCAAGGAGGCGGGATGAGGTAGTAGGTAGGAAATGAAGGTGCCGATTGAGGTGGGAGGAAGGGATGGGTGAGAGGAAGAACAGGTTAGGGAAGCAGAGACAGGCTGGGCTGGTTTTGGGATGCAGTGGGGGGTGGGGACGAGCTGGGTTTGTTTTGTGATGCAGTGGGGGGAGGGGAAGAACTGGGCTGGTTTTGGGATGCAGTAGGGGAAGGGGAGATTTTGAAGCTGGTGAAGTCCACATTGATACCATTGGGCTGCAGGGTTCCCAAGCGGAATATGAGTTGCTGTTCCTGCAACCTTCGGGTGACATCATTGTGGCATTGCAGGAGGGCCATGATGGACATGTCGTCTGAGGAATGGGAGGGGGAGTTGAAATGGTTCGCGACTGGGAGGTGCAGTTGTTTGTTGCAAAGAACAAAGAAACCTACAGCACAGGAACAGGCCCAAGCCTGCACCGATCAAGATCCTGTGTCTAACTTGTCATCTATTTTCTAATGGTCTGTGTCCATTTGCTGCCTGCCCATCCATGTACCTGTCCAAATATATCTTAAAAGACGCTAACGTGTCTGCGTCTACCACCTCCGCTGGCAACGCGTTCCAGGCGCCCACCACCCTCTGTGTGAAGAACTTTCCACGCATATGTCCCTTCAACTTTCCTCCTCTCACTTTGAACTCATGACCCCTAGTAATTGAGACCCCCACTCTGGGAAAAAGCTTGTTGCTATCCACCCTGTCTATACCCCTCATGATTTTGTAGACCTCAATCAGGTCCCCCCTCAATCTCCATCTTTCTAATGAAAATAATCCTAATCTATTCAACCTCTCTTCACAGCTAGCACCCTCCATACCAGGCAACCTGCTCTGCACCCTCTCCAAAGCATCCACATCCTTTTGGTAATGTGGTGACCAGAACTGTACACAGTACTCCAAATGTGGCCGAACCACAGTCCTATATAACTGCAACATGACCTGCCAACTCTTGTACTCCATACCCTGCCCCCACCCTATTGACCTGCATTGTCACCTTCAGGGAACAATGGACCTGAACACCCAGATCTCTCTGTTCATCAATTTTCCCTAGGACTTTTCCATTTACTGTATAGTTCGCCCTTGAATTTGATCTTCCCAAATGCATCACCTCACATTTTCCCGGATTGAACTCCATCTGCCATTTATCTGCCCAACTCTCCAGTCTATCTATATTCTGCTGTAATTTCTGACAGTCCCCTTCACTATCAGCTTACTCCACCAATCTTAGTGTCATCAGCAAACTTGCTTATCAGACCACCTACACCTTCCTCCAGATCATTTACATATATCACAAACAACAGTAATCCCAGCACAGATCCCTGTGGAACACCACTGGTCACAGGTCTCCAATTTGAGAAACTCCCTTCTACTACTACCCTCTGTCTCCTATTGCCCAGCCAGTTTTTTTATCTATCTAGCTAGCACACCCTGGACCCCATGTGACTTCATTTTCTCCATCAGCCTGCCATGGGGAACCTTATCAAACGCTTTACTGAAGTCCATGTATATGACATCTACAGCCTTTCCCTCATTAATCAACTTTGTCACGTCCTCAAAGAATTCTATTAAGTTGGTAAGACATGACCTTCCCTGTACAAAACCATGTTGCTTATCACTGAAAAGCCCATTTTCTTCCAAATGGGAATAGATCCTATCCCTCAGTATCTTCTCCAGTAGGTTCCCTACCACTGACGTCAGGCTCACCGGTCGATAATGACCTGGATTATCTTTGCTGCCCTTTTTAAACAAGGGGACAACAATAGCAAGTCTCCAGTCCTCCGGGACCTTTTTTTTTAATCTAAGGACACTGCAAAGATATCTGTTACGGCCCCGGCTATTTCCTCTCTCGCGTCCCTCAGAAACCTGGGATAGGTCCCATCTGGACCTGGGGACTTGTCCACCTTAATGTCTTTTAGGATACCTAACACTTCCTCTTCCTAATGTCAACTTGACCTAGACTAAGCAAACATCTATCCCTAACCTCAACATCCATCATGTCCCTCTCCTTGGTGAATACCGATGCAAAGTACTTGTTAAGAATGTCACCCATTTTCTCCGACTCAGCGCATAACTTTCCTTCTTTGTCCTTAAGTGGGCCAATCCTTTCTCTAGTTACCCTCTTGCTCTTCATGTATGAATAAAAGGCTTTGGGATTTTCCTTAACCATGTTTGCCAGCAATATCTCATGTTACACCTCCGCTCGGTTCGCAACAAACAACTGCACCTCCCAATCGCGAACCATTTCAACTCCCCCTCCTATTCCTCAGACAACATGTCCATCATGGGCCTCCTGCTGTGCCACAATGATGCCACCCGAAGGTTGCAGGAACAGCAACTCATATTTCGCTTGGGAGCCCTGCAGCCCAATGGTATCAACGTGGACTTCACAAGCTTCAAAATCTCCCCTTCCCCTACTGCATCCCAAAACCAGCCCAGTTCTTCCCCTCCCCCCACTGCATCACAAAACCAGCCCAGCTCGTCCCCTCCCCCCACTGCATCCCAAAACCAGCCCAGCCTGTCTCTGCTTCCCTAACCTGTTCTTCCTCTCACCCATCCCTTCCTCCCACCTCAAGCCGCACCTTCATTTCCTACCTACCACCTCATCCAGCCTCCTTGACCTGTCCATCTTCCCTGCACTGACCTATCCCCTCCCTACCTCTGCACCTATACTCTCCTCTCTACCTATCTTGTTTTCTCTCCATCATCGGTCCGCCTCCCCCTCTCTCCCTGTTTATTCCAGTTCCCTCACCCCATCCCCCTCTCTGACGAAGAGTCTAGGCCCGAAATGTCAGCTTTTGTGCTCCTGAGATGCTGCTTGGCCTGCTGTGTTCATCCAGCTCCACACTTTGTTATCTTGAGTGATTGGATAAGTGAGTTAAATTTGCTAATGGTCAAGGAGGGAGATGGATGAAGTGAACAGGTGGTTAAGTGGTTAGATCTGAAAGTGGGTGAGGTTTCTAAGTGGTTGAGGTGAGTATGTAGCCAAGTTGGGAAGTGGATGGGGCGTGATATGTAGTCAGATGGTCAGGGAATGTTCAATTAGAGTGTGGACTCTCAGGAGCCTGACTGAGTGGGGCAGGGGTGCGTGTTGGTCAATTATGTACAAATCTGGATATTAAACTGGATTCTATTCTATCATACTCAGCTAGATATCACAGAACTGTCCGTAGTCCCCAACTCTAGCTCAAGACTGGGGATATTAACAGAGGATCCCAGAAAACAGAATTGCTCAATGGAAATTGACACTTCCCTGGTAATTCCCATGTGGGTCCGTATATCAGGATTTCCAAAGTATGACAATGTGCATCATTGGATGTGTGCTCAGTAGTTGGTGATCTGGAAACTGGAAGACTTGGTCCATTATTTCCAAGTGACTAATGAGAAAAGAACCTGATTAGACGATATTTTAAGGAAATTGACAACAACTATAATATGCATTTATGTAGCATATTTAATTTAACAAAATGTAGTAAGGTGATTTACAAGGCTATTATCAATAAAGATTTTGAACCACATAAGGAGGATTCAGGATTGATGACCAAAGCTTTGGTCAAAAAGGATTTTTTTTCATTAAATGTTCACAGCATATGGGCATGACTGGCCACGCAGTTTAGAGTCAACCACATTGCTGTGATGTGGAGTCACATGTCAGCAGACTAGGTGACGATGTCCTTCCCTAAAGAACACTAGTAAACCAGATGGGTTTTTACTACAATCAGCACTGGTTGCCATTAGGCCAGCTCCGTATTTATTGAATTCAAATTTCATCATCTGCCATGGTAGAATTCAAATCCACTTCCTGATAACATTGACCTGGGGTTCTCAAGGGCCTCCAGTGACATCACCACTATGCCATTGCCTCCTTCTTTCAAGAACAACCCCTAAATGGGAAGAGTCAAGTGCAGTATTGGGGAAGATAAGAGAGGGAATTTCAGATGACTACAAACAGATGTGCAGGATGCCAAAATTGGAAATTTGCAAGGATCACAAAATCTTTTGGGCCGGAGGAGATTACAGGGTTATAGAAGGATGTGGCCATGAAGGGATTTGGAAATATGGATGAAGACTGGAAAATGGGACCAATATCTTACTGAGAACTAATGAAAGTCAGCAAGCACAAGTGTGATAGTTAAACAAAATTTGGTACAAACCAGATTATACGCACAGTAGAAGTTTCAGAAATTCAAGGTTACTGAAGTTGAAAGGTGGGATTCTGACCAAAAGCGAATGTTCATAAATCTAGAGGTAGCTAAGATAAGAGGGGCCCCACACCAGATTGTCTGAGGCAGGGAGACATTACAGAGGTGAAAATAGGCAGCTTTGTATTGTTGTAGATATGTGGGTGGAAATTTATCTCAAGGTCAAACATGACATTAATGTCAGGAACGGTATGACTCAACTTCAGAGAGTTGTCAGGGTGAGAGATCAAAATAGCTGCCAGGGAGCAAAGTTCATGGTGGGGACCGAAGACAACGGCTTCAATCTTCCTAACATTTAGCTGGAGGAAATTTCTGCTAATCCAGTGTTGGGTGCCAGACAAGCAGTGTGACAATGAGGGAGTTGAGAGGTATCTAAATTGTTGGCAATGAACCAGAGATGAATATGAACAGCCCAAAACCTGCTTTGTACTCAGATGATGCCATTGGGAGCCGGAAGTAGATGAGAAATGTGGAGGAGAACGCCAAGCATAGATCCATGGGAGAATCCAGAAGTGATGATGCAGGAACAAGAGAGAAACTACTGCAGGTAATTCTTTGAAATATCTTTGCAAACTGATGCTTTGTGTAATTGGATGAGATTACCTAGGGACAGCATGTAGTTAAGAAATAGAAGGAAACCAAGGATAGATCATTATTAGAAAGCAAATAGTAGTACTGCGTTTGTTACCTTCCTGAGCTCTCTGTGTTTCAATTATTGACAACTTGTATTCACACAGCTGTACAATTCCCAGTTGCCTACAGCCCAACTCCATTTCCTCACATGCTGGATAAAGTCAGATGCTTGTTATGATGTTATCACTGCAGTTGACTGAGAGGCATGGTTTTGGACAGCTGGGTCAGCTGTATTCTGAAGCAAATTACTAATTGTTCAAAAAAAATTAAAAAATTGATTGAAGAATATGCTGAATTAACAGACAATTGTGTCTACTTTAAAAACAAGCAACCATGAAGTTATAGTAGTCAGATGTTTCTAGTAAAGTAAATCCAAAGTGAACTGATACAATAGTTGAAGAGGGTGTGAAAGTTGAGAAGTTCATTCAGGACCAGGAATAGGAAAAACTTCACAAAACGGCAGATCATTGTGCAGATCAAATTTCCAGATTTTGTAATGAAGCAAAATTCTCAAACTGATTCATAATTTTGTTGGATTTTGGCTCGCTTATGAAAAACTGCCAGAAATATGCTGAATTTGCACAATAATGTTTACTGGCATGAAGGTTTTTGTTTTGAGTCTTTTTAGAAGGGAATAAAGAATTATCTGACATGAAAGGTGAGCTTTCATGTAACCATCAATAGACTATAGGGAAATATTGAATACAAGGTTGTAGAATGCTTGTCAATCTAACCAAAGGATATTTAACATTGCCCAATTCACTCTTGTACGTGTGATACAAAACTATTACCACAGACAATTAATGACTCTAAGCATTAAATTGAGAGTTTTTAATCATGAATAAATCAGAAAGTCAAGCAAACTTGAGTGAGAGTGAAATTTTCATCCTATTGATGTGCATGCTATACTGGTGCCTAGTTGACAATTAAGGTTAGTCTACACAAATGGTTTCATCAATATCAGGATTTTACAGTCTCTTAAAATAAATGAAGGAGGCGTTCCTATCCAGACTCCAGGATATCCTCGAATAACAAGGTATACAGCTGGATGAACACAGCAGACCAAGCAGCAACAGAGGAGCAGGAGGGCTGATGTTTCAGGCCTAGATCCTTCACCAGAAATGGGGGAGGGGAAGGGGTTACTGAAACAAATAGGGAGAGTGGGGAGTCAGATAGAAGATGGATAGAAGAGAAGATAGGTGGAGAGGAGACAGACAGGTCAAAGAGGCGGGGATGGAGCCAGTAAAGGCCAGCATAGGTGGGGAGGTAGGGAGGAGATAGGTCAGTCCAGGGAGGAAGGACAGGTCAAGGGGCCAGGATGAAGTTAGTAGGTAGGAGATGGGGGTGGGGCTTGAGTTGGGAGCAGGGGATAGGTGAGAGGAAGGACAGGTTAGAGAGGCGGGGACAAGTTGGGCTGGTTTTGGGATGCGGTAGTGGGAGAGGAGATTTTGAAGCTTGTGAAATCTCTGGTCTCCCTACCGCATCCAAAAACCAGCCCAGCTTGTCCCCGCTTCCTCAACCTGTCATTCCCCCCACCTATCCCCTCCTCCCAACTCAAGCCACACCCATCTCCTACCTACTAAACTCATCCCGCCCCCTTGACCTGTCCTTTCTCCCTGGACTGATCTATCTCCACCCTGCCTCCCCACCTACGCTCACCTTTACTGGCTCCATCCCCGACACTTTGACCGGTCTGTCTCCTGTCCACCTATCTTCTCCTCTATCCATCTTCTATTCACCTCCCCCTCTCTCCCTATTTATTTCAGAACCCTCTTCCCCTCCCCTATTTCTGAAGAAGGGTCTAGGCCCGAAACATCAGCCTTCCTGCACCTCTGATGCTGCTTTACCTGCTGTGTTCATCCAGCCTACACCATGTTAACTCAGATTCACCAGCATCTGCAGTTCCTACTATCTCCAAGATATCCTCTGCAGTTTCTCAGTGGTCATTCACAGACTTGCAAAGAAGCCCTAAGGCATGATTGTCTGGGTTGTGAGACGTGACTAACTGTAATTGAGTTGAGCTGATGTTGTCCTTTTAGGGACAATTTCCTATTGGATTGCCAAGCAACAGTCCTGGCTTTTTCTGTTGTTGGATCTGCAGTGTAGTCTAAAAGACATTTGTGTGCAGAAGAAGCACTAAATAAGGAAGTGTTATATCTAAAGTTCCTTTTAAATTCAGGATGCTTCAAATACATTTGAAAATTAAGGCATGCAATTACATAGCACCTGTCACTATTTCTGGATGCCCAAAAATGCTTTTCATCAAATGAAGTACTTCTGAAGTTTGGCACTGTTGTTTGGTGCAAACACTGAAGCCAATACGTGCACAGCAATCTCCCACAAGCAGCAATACGATAATGAGTGGATGATCTGTTTCTTTGTGATTCTGACTGAGGGTCAAATGCTGGCCAGAGCACAAGAGATAACTCTTCTGCTTTGCTTCAAAATGGTGCCATAGGTCTTTTACCTCAGTGGACCTTGATATAATGTCTCATCCAAAAGACCAAAGCTTTAAACAACATTGCAACAAATTTCAAGTTTTCAAATTCAAAGTAACCACAATTGTGCCTTCTGCAACAGGAGGAATTGACACAAGGATTAATCGCCCAGTGTGTGTCATAAGTTCATGAACTGAGTACACATAGCTATTTATTGCTACCTGTTGGCCCAAAACCAGCACTTCAGATTAATAGATGAAGTACCAGTTTGGCTTTAGCCCCTATGGTTTTGATCCTCTGGTTGCCTTTAATATTCAAAGCTCTGAACTTAAAGTTGGTATATTTAAATTGCAAAAAAGATGACTTGAGTTATTAAAATAAATATGTCCAGATACATATATGATGTAGTTTCCAGGGAATTTGTCATGTCTTGACAGCAAGTTCCAAGTGGGGATTTGTGTTACTGAAGGTGTCATTTTTCAGAACGTTATCCCTTTGGTAGGCTACTCGCAACCTAGATTCAGCACTAGTTTTACACGAAATGCTAGGGGAGCAGGATTAAAGTGAAACACTTGAGCAGACAGTGCATTGGAAGTGCAATCTGGAAGTTGCAACTGAGGGTGACCTATCTCAATATGTATTCAATATGTTAGGACTTAAAGCGACAGACTAGAAAATGCAGTATTACTTGGGAAGAACTGTGGACTAAATATAAAATAAAAATGAAGACAATTTAAATTTAGCTAAGCAATTTAAACTTGAATGAATTTGGAAAATTAGTAAAAATGATTTCCCCTCTAAGTGCTCAGGTTATTATGAATTACTGTGTGTTGCTAGGTTGTCAAATTTGAAAGGGTCCAGAAAAAAATTTACAGGGATATTGCAAGGGTTGGAGGGTTTGAGCTATAGGGAAAGGCTGAATGGGGTGGGGTTATTTTCACTGCAGCATCGGAGGATGAGGGGTGGCCTTATAGAGATTTATAAAATCATGAAGGGCATGGACAGCTTGCATATTCAAGGTTAGGACAGTTCAAAACTAGAGGGCATAAGTTTAAGCTGAGAGGTGAAAGATTTAAAAGGGACCTAAGGGGCAACTTTTTCACACAGAGTGGTGCGTGTATGGAAGAAAGGGCCAAAGGAGTTGGTGGAAGCTGGTAGAATTACAACATTGAAAAGGCATCTGGATGGGTCTATGAATAGGAACGGTTTATAGGGATATGGGCATCATGCTGGCAAATGGAATTAGGTTAATTTTGGATATCTGGTTGGCATGGACAAGTTGGACTGAAGGGTCTGTTTCCATACTGTACATCTCAATGACTCTATGACATGGTGAATGAAGTGTGGAGTTATTTGGAAAACAAAGGAGTTACAAAAGGCTCTAATTTGAAATGAATTGTCTCACCTTTAAATGTTCCTAACACGCATTCATGCTGCCAAAGCATCTACCCTATTCTGTATGGTGGCTAGCATTTTCTGGCTGGGGATTCTTTACTATCCACTAGACTGGGGCTCAGGAGGATGGTGGGCACCTGGAAAGCAAGCACTGAGTGTCCAATTCTCCAGGCTCAGTTTACAGGAGGCCTCAATTTGTAACATTTATTTTTCTTGGAACCAAAGGATCTTTGTTATAAAAGCCAATTTCCATTTATGTGAGAATATCATTGGCAACCCATGGAATGTGGCTGTGAAGTAAATTACAAAAAAAAGACATTCTCACAAGGGGGATATATCTTTAAAGCTTCACTTTGTTTGTACAATTTTTGGGTTGCATGTTTTAATAGCCTTTTAAGTGTCAATACAAATGATATAATTTGCCCTGAAATATTGTTAAAGGAGCTCTGGTGGTACAACCTTTATATCAGTTTATAATTCTCCACTTGATCATAAACACAGTGAAGTATTAATTTCTTACAATGTTGTGACACCTTAGGTAGAACTTGATTATGTTCTTTAGCCAGCATATTTGTATAATGGTTTCACCATTCAATCATTGTGCTACGTAGTGAGATTTAACTATGCTGATTTGTTTAGCAGGTTCAGAAAAGTACAAGTAAAAGTGACACGATTGATAATACGAAACTAGTCACGTGAGTAAGCTAGATGGCTAATGTATCGTCCAGAATAACATCAATAGCATGGGTATGATTCTTGTCCCAGCTGAGACAGACTACAAATCTGCCTCCTCATCCTGCATTTGAAAATAGAATCCAATGGTAAAGCACTACTGAAAGTAGCTCAAGACAAAACAGATGATGAGGCAAAGGACTGCCCCTATGCAGAGCATACGGGGTGGATGACTGCTGATAATGGATGTTTTCACATCCTAATATTACAAATAAAAGTATTAGCAGCTTCACAAAACCCATTTCTATGTCCCCGTTCCTCTGTGCTTTGAGTTGGTATGAAAGGAAATTGTTAAGAAAATAATTCAATCATTGCATTTTAATATTTGGGGCTAACACAATGGACCATGTTAATAATTAGAACGTTCATGTTGATGTGCGCGCGTGCACGTATGTGTGTGTGTGTGTGTGTGTGTGTGTACATGCGCCTGTGTGTGCATGCATGTGTGCAACTGATTTTTATTTCCAGTTGTTGTCAAAAATATTAGAAATTCTATGGCAGCTACTTACACTATCATATCATGCCACACGTGTGTTGTATGCTGGGTTTGGATCTGGGCTGCTCAATGCATTTAAAAAAAAATCAATGTTACAGCTGTCACAAAGGAAATAGCACACAGTATTGATTGTCTGCTGAAACATTTTAAATGGTCAGCAAGGTGAGATATGCCCTGGAAGGTGTAACTTTAATTCCCTATTTCTGAGCTGGCTTGCATTTGAAATTTACTGATGGAAAGGACAGATCTTGATCTATTTGAACTGACAGATAATAAATTCATTTGTGAATTCCATTGCAAAAAGAAATCACAGAATGAATAAAATCTTGCTTCCGCTAAATGTGTTTTGTTAAAACAAGATCAATTTCTCATTGTTATTAACAGACAATTTCCTGAGCCAACCATTAGCAGTTCACAAATCCCAAATTACAAAGAATATTTAACAATTTAGTGATTCCCAAAAGGAATATGTAATCCACAATACTTAAACACTATCTAGTATAAAATAAAAACAATGCATCTTCTGCATCAAAACAACCGGATGAACAGATGAATAGAGACACTTACTTCCGCTGACTGATCTGCTCACTGAGTGATTGTTGTGTGGCTTTGAGATAACTTTGACGTCTTGCTGCAGTCTTTGGGGATGGCTTGGGGCTCATTTCAGAGTCCTCGCTGTCGTCATCTCCCATTGCCTTTATATAGCTGCCACTACGCATTCGCCGGCAGGGAATTTCTCCCACTTTTCCACGTGAAAGAGTGTTGCTCCAGTCTTCATGAAAAGGGACCTGCTCAAGATACAGTACTCTTCATTAGACCAGAAGCTTTTCCACCTCATTTATTTCAATTGTAATGAAAAAGTAACAGCATAATATTGTCCTCAGGAAATTATTTTCACATTGAAATGGCATGTACGGATGATTTTTAACTTTCTTTTATGACTGCATTCAAACTGTTTTTCTATTACTGGACCTATCATAATATACCTGAGAATGTTCACGATGACAGTGATTATTTGCACTCTGCTATTACATGAATTCACAACATCGTCACTACAGAAGAGTATCAACAGTCTTGATAGTGAGTTACTTCAATACAAGCAACATAAAGGAAAAATCATGTTGTTTTAATATAATTGCAAGGTTTCAATTAAATTTATCAAATGCAAGAATTTTGTGACAGTGATTCTGAGCCCAGTCACTACTTTATAATTACGCGCCTTTTATTTTGTAAGTCTATTTTTTGCCTATATGCTGCACTGTAAATATCAGTCTCCTGTCATGAGAATGTTTGAAGCTTTATTAGATGCTTGTATCCAGGATAAAAGACAAGTTTTAACCTTCAGATCTGTAAATAAACCATCAAAATCTTTTTTCTTTTATTTCCTTAGTATTCAGGGCTTTAAGGAGCCAACAATATTCATGAATGCTATTCCCAGTAGACTATGCTTTGCACAAAAAAGGCTTCAGCCTATTTACAAGACTCTCTGAAACTCAGTGCTCAGCTTGTAGTTTAAGAACATCATTAATTAAGATCAATTTTCAAACCAAATTTTGAATTTATCCATTAAGAAATCTCAGAAAAAATATTTTTTTAAAGGAAATTATGACCAACTATTGAATTTGCACATTTTGTCAGCTAGAAAATTGCAACTTCTTTGAACATGACTCACAGAAGAAAGGAAATTTGGCCTGTTATGACATTGCAGCTCTTTCAAAGAGCTATTTAATTTACCCCATACCTCTGCTATTACTCTATGGCCATGTATTTTTTTTTTCTTTTATCTCTCTACAGTATTAAATCAAAAGGTCTGCTTCAAAAGCACTTTCATAACTGCGCTGAAAGCTTCTTCAAATGACAGATTGCTAAGCAAATCACTTCCATCCATATCAGTTGATGCTGGCACCACTTCATCGCGAATCAGTCTTCGTACAATGAGGATGCTACTCACAGCATTTCAGCACTCCTGTACCATTGCTTGTCACATTAATCTATGATCATACTCTCTGAACATAGTCAGCTAGCATACACAATCACACAAACAGAAACAACAGAGTAGCCGTTGTAATCTGTATCAATCGGATTTTTCCTAATTTGCAGACCACTCTGGGACAAATTTCATTCCACTCATCTAGGTTATCCATATCTTTGTTCCAGGCTATTGACTTTGAAAGTTAACAACTAAAGTGATTATCATGTCTAGAAATCGTGCTTTATTTCCCCTAATGCACCATGCTCCATCAACAAGCTCTAGCAATCAGGACTCATGACTATCATTCATAAGTTCCACCTTACCATTCACACACTTACTAAGGCTGCAAGTCACATATTCAGATGTGACAGCTTCCACATTTTTCAGCAATTCAGAGATCACAGGGCACACTGCTCAATAACTTTGCAACAAACTCATTAGCATTCTTTACTTCACCTTGCAGCACAAGGTCATACGTAACAGGTGGGAGAATGAGCGCATTGGCAAGGCATAGGCACAGATGCATCTCCTTAAGGTCCCTGGAATGAACAGTGCTATGAAACATTTCAGCAGCTGTGTGTAAGATCACTGCAATCAGCTTCACTCAGCAGCTGGCTCTTCAGTCTAGGGGTATGATTCTTGATTTGGTTTATCTAATGAATAAATATGCAAGCTATCCCAGGTTAAAATCCCAGAGGAGCCTTGGTCTCTTATATCCAAAAGATATTCAATAAGGTACCACATAAAGGTTATTGCCCACAAAAGGAGCTAATGACATTGGGGGCTAATGGATTGAGGATCAGTTGACACACAGAAGACAGGGAATTAGGATTACTGAGTCTCTTTTACGTTGGAATCCACCTCCAAATTGAAATCATTCTTTTCAGTGTGGAAATGGTGGTTAACAACATTTGTGATCCCAGGTGTGATCCTGCATTGGTGATCAATGTCTTGGCTTCCTGTGCAACAAAGGCATAAGCCACACGAGTCTGAGAAATGCACTGGAGACTGACACCGAGGCCATGAGATCTATGCTTGGTGCCAAGTGAGCTCAGACTGTTGTTATCATGGCTGAGAACACCAGTGTTTGATTTCTAGGTTGAGTTTTTCTTTTATCCTCAGGGGAAACACCAGTAGTTAAGAGAGAGGAGAGATCTTTTAGATTTGCTTTCAGTTTTGGACAGTTCTGCACAAGCTGTCCTGTGTAAAGTTGTCCTGACAAATGGAGAAGATACTTAGATTTACTGACACTAGGCAACATTAGAGGAAGGAATTAGTAATAGTTCCAGACCAAATGTGTTTGCAAAAACACGATTACATTTAATCCCAGGTACGTGATAGCTCCAGGAAGAGTGCTCTCAGATTTTCCAGCCTGGGATTTGAAGTCAAATTAAATCATTGAGGTGTTAGATGAATGGATTTTCTCATGTATTTACAAGACAAGAGGTGTTTCTGGCTACCATACAGGGATGTTTTTGAGATATGTAAAGGAATGTTTTGGATTGATGGGATTATATTTCACTGTGAGATTCAGAATCTTTCAGTTTGTGTGATAGGCAAATAGTCTGATTTATTCTATCTCATCTTCATTAATCTTATTTAATCAACTTCTTTTTTAAAAACAAATCTGCAACATTGCCTGTTTATGTTTCAGTGAGAGACCATTACAATCAAAACAAATGTGATCTATCAACCATATTTCAGTCTGGGAACTGACTTGTCCAGTAATGATGTCAGCTGGGATCATAAAAGGGTCTACAAGAAGGGCGCTGTGATCTTCCTGAGCACTGGAAACGCCATCTTCATCATGTTCTACCGATCTGCTGGGAGAGTTGGCATAGTTGGCATACCACCTTACGGTGTATTTTAGCAGTCTTTAAACATTGCTTCTGCCTGAGTTAGAAATGCTTTCTGAATACCTTATGCGGTTAAGCATTTTGTTGAGAGCCCTGCTCCTTCTCTGTAAAGCTTCCCTAATCTGCTACATATGAAAACCTGTTATGCTGCGGCCCAAGGGGACTGCAACTTTGCAAATATTCCGCTGAGGATCCTTCAAATGCCATTGAGCTTCTTGGAAAAACCCTCGGCACCACATTCCTTTGACTCCAAAAATTTCTTCCAATAATCCAAAATTTTCATTGACTTTGCAGCAGTAGAGGGAAGTTAATAATACTTCACCTGAAAGTCTTGTGCTTATGACTTTAAATCACACTAGTCACAGGTCTCGTGGTGTATAACTGAACACATGTTTGGCACCAAGTGTTTAAAAAAGACTATTAACAGGCAGACTGGGCCCCAAAGCTGTATTAGATACTGAACCATATCACAATCTGCCCACTGTTTGTGCTTAAGTTTGTACTTGAGCCCTACCAAGCATGATGTGCCATGGGACCACAATGGAAGTTGATCAGCTATCATTTATATCAGTGTAAACTTCCAACAATACTGACATCAGTGGTACTAAAGAGCTCAATTTTGTATCTTTTATTTTTGAAAATTGCTGAGCACAAAATTAGGCCCTGAAATTGAGAGACTCCATTCCTGGAATGGACTCACATTTTTTCTGATTTTAATGACAAGCAATTTGGAAGCACCACAACTTAATTATCTTCATCACCAATTCTCAGATCTCTGGGCACATCGGATTCCATGCTGGATGCAGAATCTTTCATTGTCAAGACTGTTGCTTCATCATACTGAAGTTTGTTGTCACAATGTTGATTGTCATTCTGAAATTGTTATGTTTAATGAAGTTTTACAAATATATATACACTAGTACAAATACCATGTTCAGATAAAACACTCTTGTAAGATCATGAACATGATCCTTCAGTTATTTAGCTCTGCTTAGTTGCGCTAACATGCCAGATTTGTGTATCATACTGGGCAGCTGTTAATTGCTGCCTTATAGATTCATAAATGCTCAAGGAAGGGGCAGGGAAGGAAGCAGCTATGTAGCCTTGATTAATTTTTACCACAGCTCATCTTTAAACAGTTGACTCAGGTATTTTCTACAAGCATCCCTACAAAGGCTGCGTTGTTTCACAGTCAAATTACATGTATTCAAACAGGCCTGGAAGATAAGTAAAATGTGTACTAGTAGTGAGGGAGCAGTATTGGCAAGATTCAGGTTCAAGGTCCAAGCTGCAAGGGTAACAGCTGGTACAATAACAAGATTAGAATATGACATATGAGGAGCAAGCTAACTGCGACAGGTGGAAAGGCAAATTGGCAAAAAAAAACTATTGATCACCAATGGGATATTTTTACATACAACTTAAAAAAAACACTAGTTTCAAGTTTCAGACCTTTTGGTAAACTGAAAAGCCCAAAACAAAACTAAATCTGAAGAAGTAGGCATATTTGATCTATCTTATCAACACCTATCATGCTCACATACGTATGACAAAAAGACAAAGGAAGATTCAGAGAAAATCACAACAGCCAATAGATGGGCCTCTGGACCACTCGTCAATTAGTAAGAATATGGAAAATGAGATCCTAAGGCCCCCATAACATTTTATTTGTGATGTACAAACAGGAAAAGTGCTTGCATTCTGTCCAACTACATTGTATGGACAAGTCAGTGCTGTGTAACGACTGTAAGACCCTGGACAAACCTTAGAGTGATATTGCTGAGCTGTTTCCCTCAAGGTATGCATGGACAGAGTTAGTCTGATAGAAAGTAAATAGATCGAACATAGAAGATTATTAGAATGCAGATAATAATCTTTTAACAATATTACAATATGTTCTGAAGCCGGTATCTTTCAGAATACCACATATAGTTATATATATTATTAATAGACAATAAATGGCTTTCCACAGCAAACAAGTAGGAGTTTTTGACTTTGCATTCTTCTCAACCAGTCTGTCTTGAACTCAAACTCTGAGATGTGGGTCTAAAGCCAAGCCGTAAAAGAGCTAGCATCTGCTAATTAAAGCATGATTTTGTGGAAAAACAGATACTTTTAAATTGGTGTGCAATATGTTACAATAGCAAGCATAAAAACATCAGTAATAGGAGTACAATTAGACAAAATGCCTTTTCAGCCAGCTTTGCCATTTACTCTGTTTATGGCTGATCATCGGCTTCAACTTTTTTTAAGTTTCCCTCTGAGTCCCCATATCCCTCAATTCCCTGAGACACCCATAAAAATATCTGTTGGAGTCTTAAACAAATTCACCAATGGAGTATTCACAACTCTGTGGGGTAAAGAATTAACAAAGATTCACAATCGTTTGCATGATAAAATCTCTTATAATGTCCTTTCTGGCACTCCAAATGCGAAACTGCTCCGCCATCTTCTAAATTTTCCTTGCCAGAGAAACAATCTCTTAGATAGTTCCTTCAGAATCTTGCAGGTTTCAATGAAATCACTTCCCATTAAAACAGCATCCTTACAGAATAGATCCAATTTACTCAGCCTGATATCAAAGGATACTTTTTCATTCCAGGAACCAACTTGGAGAACTCTTGCTGTATCGCCTCGAATGTTACTTGGTTCCTATGGAACTCAGTTTATTGCTTGTTTACACCATGTACAACTGCATACAGTAATCTGAGAGATACCAGCTTCAGAACATATTGTTACATACTGCTTCTGAACTTTGTTGACAAAAACTCATGGATATAAGGTTGAAGGGTATCAAAGGCAGCAAGTGAATGAAATATTTTTAATATGGGTTGTAAGTCCACTAGGAAATACCAATTAGCCCAGAAACAACATCTTAAACACCTTAAATGAAAGTTAATTTGAAGGAAGAGGGAAAAAATTGTTGCAGGAGGAGAACACATATTTTTCTTTGCTCTTTCAATGGGATGTGGGATCACTGCTAAGGCTGGCATTTGTTGCCTATCCTTAGTTGTCCTTGAATGGATTGGTCCCCTAAAGTCAGCTCAGAAGACAAGTAAGAATTACATGTAAGGGACATTAGTGAACTAGATGAAGTTTTACAATAACAGTTTCATGGTCCCGACTAGACATTACCATCATGTGACCATCTACCCTCACTAAAGAACAACAAAAAAAATCTGGAAGTGCTCATTAATTTCAGGTAAACTTAAGCCAATTGTTGCTTTGAGTCTAAGACTCTTCAGGTGACATTCAGGATTAGTGTTAGTTGTGTTGAAAATAAATGGAAGCATGAAGTGATTGGGTCGAAGAGGCTATTTTGTAATTTCCATGTAATTCTATGAATGTAGGATAGTTTTCAGACCACAAGGGTAAAGGTGTCTTGAACATAAATATTGCATAAAACATTGAATATGTGTTACATGAATTGTAGATGTTCATGGCATTCCTATCAGATTTCAGACACAGCAAAAACCTTCGTGTGCACAGCAGTTCAACATTATTTTGGGATGAAGAATTTGCAAGATCATTTTTAGTTATTTAGTTGGTTTATAATGTGCACTTACGGTTTTAACTGTTAGTTTAAACAACAAAGCTCACTGAAAATGCTGACTGTTTGGAAATGTGCAGGTAAACATTAGCCCTGATATTTGTCCCTGGGTCAGAGCACAGAGTTCAAAGAAATCTCACTTATGTGATCTCAACCTATAAATAGCTACCGGTACTTTGGATTTTTGGTCCAGAGGTGTGGCTGGATAGTGGCTCAGGCCTCGAAGAGACTGCTTGGCTCCTGAGACTGATGGAAAGTCTGCCTGGGAATTTTGGCACTGCATACAAAATTTAAAAGTAAAGATCTAAACAGAAAACATTGATCCTGCTGTCACCTCTCAATCTCCATGTCTTATTAATGCCAAATTATGCTCCAGCAGCTATCCCTATTGGACAATATATCCCTTGTACCATGCTACGCCTGTTTACTCACCTCCCATGACCCCAAGTCCCTCTATCAGCCTATACCCATGTCAATTGCCATGGTCTCTCATATTCCCGTTTGCCAACCTATGCACATCTGTTCAATTTATGTCCTTGTACCGACGGCCATGGTCCTCTTGTACCACCCTATATACAATTCACTTGGTACCACATTGTCTATATGCTTGCCTAGGCCCCAATCATCCCACGGCCCTTTAGAGCCGATATTCCAGTTCAGTGGCAGGTCACCTCCCACCCACCATCCTTTTATCCTTCCCACCTCATACCAGCTTGGCTATTTTACACATGGGCATTCATCCTGAACCATCATGACAGAAAATGAAGTTAACAGTTTCTCGATTATGTACATTATTGGAAAATGTTCTTACGGAAACAAATTAATTATCTAATGCAGTGAAATTGCAAGGTCAAATCCTTATAAAAACAAACATTTTACTGAAGTGTTCAATGACTTCGGTAAACAGAGATTTACCTTGTGATTAATACCTTATGTCAAGTAACAAGCCCACTGGGAAAGGTCATAATTCTAGATTTAGACTCAGGAAATGAAGATGGGCAGATGGTGAAATAGCAATGAGTGACCATTTTGGGGACAGTGATCAAAGCACAATTAGGTTTAGCATTATTATGGAAATGGACATAAATAGAACAAGAAAAGAAGTACAAAATTATGGAAAGCCAAACTTGACAAAGCTAAGGGATCATATGGCAAAAATGGACTGGATATAACCAGTTGAAGGCGAGCCAGTGATAAATCAGCAGGAGGCATTCAAAAGTGGCATTTTATGGGCATATGGTAGATATATCTTCCACACTGAAAAGGGGTGGTATTGCTAAATCCAGAGCCACTGATTATTAAGAAGCAAATTCAGGGTGAGATAAACCAGCCAAATTGAGTTTAAGATCATATCAAAAAGCTAATAGTTTTGGAAGTTTAGAGGAGTATACGAAGTACATGATTGAAGTAGGAAAAAGGGAATTAGGAAAGGGACGATATGGAAAAGTATTGGCCTGTACATTCAAAATCCAAAGACAGTAACAGTACATCCATGAACAAGCAGATGACTAAGGAAGGGGTAAGGACAATCAAAGGTTTACATGTTAACTTGTGCATGGATGTAGAAGATGTGAGCACGGCTCTTACTTTGTCTTCACAATGGAGTAGGATGGTGCAGAAATTCTAAGTGAAAGGGGGGAGCAAGAAATATATAAAATAAGCATAATGAGAAGGGCAGTCCAGGAAGGCCCCATCACCTTGAAGATGGATAAATCACCAGTTCTGGATGACTTGTATACTAGCATGTTAAAGGAACCCAGAGAGAAATAATAGATGGTCTAAGGATCATTCTCCAATCTTCATTTGATATACATTACAGTGCCAGATTATTGAAGGTCCGTGAATATTGTTCAGAAAGGCTGCAGAAATTAGCCAATTAATCATAGGTGAAGGACATTACCTTGGTGGTAGGCAAATTAGTAGAACTGACACAGAAAGACAGGATTAACAATTACTTTGCAAGGCATGGATTAATCAGAGATAGGAAGCATGGTTTTGTTAAGGGACGTTTAACTCTTATAAATTTCATTGAATTTTTCATCACAGAAACAAGGAATGTTATCTACTTGGATCCTTGTGAGGTATCTGAAAAGTTTGCACATGGCGTGCTAGTCAGCGAAATTAAAGTCATGGAATACAGTGGAACATTTTGAGTTGGATTTAAAATTTGCTGAGAGACAGGAAACAAAGAGTAATGATTCATGGATGTTTTTGTAAATGGCAAGTGGTATGCAGCAATGTCCCACAGGCTCAGTATTGGGTCCTTCGCTATTTGTTGTATTTATTGATAATTTAGATTTAATTGTGAGAGTTGTAAGTGGGGAATAGTCAGATGACACAAAAATTGGTCCGTCAGTTGATAGTGAATAACGATGGTTGTTGATTCCAGAATGATACAAATGGTTTGGCTGAGTATGTGGAAAAGTCACTAATTGTAGTCAACCCAGAGAAGTGTGAGGGTATGAATTTTTGAGACTTCTAGACACTTACTGACAAATTGACAGGTCTTGACAATTCCAAGAGGTTTATGCACCATTCACTTAAATTCTCTTCAGCTAACAATCCCAAAGGGCACCTGACTTCTCCTAAAAGTATCTCTGACTTGCACTCCCAAAGGATCCAATCACTCCCACCCTCCCTCATAATGGATTCTTAAACCCCACTCCCAAGTTGTCCCAGCACTAATACTAAGAGTGTACCTCAGCTCTCCAAAGGACCCTGGCTACCCAAAAGAAGTATGTTTAAAACAGAGATAATGGAAACTGCAGATGCTGGAGAAACAGACTTGCTCTCACTTGGACTGCCACACCACACTCTGCATTCCACATCACATAGATGGCAAATTCCTGTTTCAGTGAAGGTGCATAGTCATACATGTATGAACCAAGTGTCAACCCCAAACCCACCCCTTAAAAATGAGACAGGCTGGCTTCAGGGGTGGGACTTTAGAAAAATTCAGCATTTTCACCACAGAAGAGACTTTCTGTGTGCAGGTGAAAATCAGGGCGCAAGGCTCATTAAACCAAAACAATATGCAATTAACATCCACAAATAGTGTGCTTATCCTTTTATCATGATATTAATATTTTTCATAACCAGTCCTATGCTGTTGGCTGATGACAATTGCTATGGTATCATGTTTAGTTAGATCATTTCTCAAGGGTTTGCTAATTAATTGAGGTGTAGGAGTTGCTTTTTATCAACCAAAAACTATGGAGGTGTTAATGTCTCAAGTTTTCATTTAAATACAGTACTTTCTTCACGTTGCTCACACATTATTCATTATTACAAAGGAGATTAATTATAAACCAATAACAATGTACTGTGTTTGCCAAATCCCATTTTGTCAGGGAGTCCTAATACAAAATTTCATTAGTTATCCAGTATTCTGTAATGTGCCTTTGAAAATAAAATCAGTCACAGTGAGTTAATATAGTTTTTAAACTGATATACAAATAAAGTAATCATTTTTTAAACATCCGTATTGCTTGCATTGTTGATCTAGGGTTTGAAGGAGAAGAGAAATATGTATTACTAGCAACAGACTGTAATTAGGAAAATCTGTTAAACGTGGATACACTGGAGATATTTTTAATCAACCTGCTTAGATATGCTGTGTCACACCAATGGAGCAGGAGGGAATTGAATTTAGGTCTGTTGGCCCAAAGTTAGGGATGCTACTAATGCACCACAAGAGCTCTAGTCTTGGTGATCAATGTATTACTAAGTGAACCCCAAAGTTATATGTAGGATAGCAATTATATGCATGAACAAACATCATTGAATTACTGCTAATCGAGATGAAATCCAAGGATTTGAATTCATACAAGGGAAGACTATCCACTCATTATCCCATTTCATACACCCTGGTATTAACTCCCCTTATTTTATGCATACATATCTAAATTTCAAACCCGGCTTGTGATTCACCAAAATTTACAGGGAAATGGTGTGTAGACTGAGGTGGCCTTGCATGATGTGGCCTATTAGTCTGGTAGCCTAGCTTGTTTCAGGCTAAACTTGGGAAGAGGGATAGGAGTTAAAGGTAGATTTTCATTTTCATTGCTAGTCTGAAAACTGGACCTGTCAGACGTTTTCATCATTTTTTGAGGTAGTAAAACTATTTCATAGAGAGAGTAAGAACTGTCGATGCTGGATTCTGAGATAATACAGTGTGTAGCTGGAGGAACACAGCAGGCCAGGCAGCATCAGAGGAGCAGGAAAGTTGACGTTTCAGGTTGGGACCCTTCTTCTGTAATGGGGGATAGGAAGGGATCTCTGAAATAAATGGGGGTGGAGGTGCAGGGATAGCAAATAAGTACTGGTGGGAATTTACCTTTATAGCGTGACTAGAAGTCTGGTTTTGCAAGGGCAGACCCAGTTTTTTTTCAGATTTGCAGCAATTTCCAAATAAAAAGTCCAATGTCGCAGCTTTCACCCTTTCCCTTTCTATCAAATATATGTTTGGCCAAGGGTGAGAATTCTCCGCAAATTCATCCTTCCTTCTGTGAATACCCATTGTAGCAGATTAATTTGCATGCAGTAGACCTGTATCCTTACCCTTTTTGCTCTTAGACACCTTTGACTACCTCTTCAGCACCTGGTCCAAGTCTCACAGTCAGTATGTTAGTATACCTTTAAGACACATCCTGATAATATCATCATCATATTATAGTAAGTGACCAGCAGGCAGAAAGATCTTAGACTTTGTCTTAACTCAGCTCAATCTACCGGAAGAATGCTGCTCTGTTTCAAACTGATATCTTAACATTAGTGCAGATATCTATGTACCTGAGATATGAAATATTGGTACATAGTTGTCAATTATAATGAGTGTCTGTTGGGTTCTGTTGGGTTCTTCAATACCATTTCAGTGCTCTGTTTTGTATGTTAGTGGAGATAATATAAGCATATCAGGTAAAACACCCTGGTGGAAACAAACTCATATCATGTTAGGAGCAACTGACGTCCATAAAAAAAACTATATCTTGAGTCAGATGTTTGGAAAACTATTTGAAGGCCAACTTGGCAACAGTTTTGAACAGCAAAGAATTCATGCAAAGTGAGAGTTCCTCACCCTTGAGTTGCATTGGTTTTTGTCAGTGTAAACAACTACACAAACCTTTAGACAGGGCATTAACCACTAATGCAGCACAACACTGTTATGGATCAGACCAAACTTCTCAAAAGGTATCAAGGACAGAGCCTACATCTAAAAGCTCATACATATTCATGGAAATGGCCAGGTAAACTCTGGACTCTGACACACATCAACTATGCAGGTTCTTTAATGGGCTCAATGTTCTTAAGTCATTGTGGATGCCCACTCAAAATGGATGGATTCACATTGATTTCATTCGTCAAACACAGGGATGACAATATAAAAGCCGCAGGCATCTTTTGCAATTCATGGGCTCCTGGAAGTGTTGGTCACTGATAATGGGCCGTCGTTTACCAGCAAGGAATTTGAGTCTTTCCTAAAGTCGAACGGCAATGGTCATATTAGGACATTTCCATACCATTCATCATCTAATGGGCTGGCAGAAAGAATAGTCTAGCTTTGAAGGCAGTCTTAAAGAAACAGCCTCAAAGATAGTAAGAACTGCAGATGCTGGAGTCAGACGTAATACAGTGTGGGGCTGGATGAACACAGCAGACCAGGCAGCATCAGAGGAGCAGGAAAGTTGACGTTTTGGGTCAGGATCCTTCTTCAGAAGTTAAAGGATTTCAGTAGATTATAGCTTCAGTAGATACCAAACTGTCCTGGTTCCTATTTGATTATAGGACCACCTCTCATGCAACTACAGAGATAGCTCCAACAGGGTTGCTAAAGGGGAAAAGACTCTGCATGATGTTAAATCTGATCTTCCTGGACCTGAACAGGGGGGAGCATGAAATGGCATCAGGAACACCAATGCCGGACACAAAACTCTGCTAAGCAAGAGTGCCAGTCCACATTAGGGGACCAAGTTTGGTATAAGAATCATGGGAATGATCCTGCATGGGTAAGAGGCATGGGTTGACATGAGGTCAATTCCAGTGATGCCTAAAGTTCGGGTAGATGCGATAGTCCTGAACAAGTATATGGATTTGATGCAAACTCACAAATGATGTAGGTGCAAAACATGCCTGGGTCCTCAACAGCCTTTCCAACTGTTTGGAACCCATGGGTTCTCCCTGTCCATTAAGCAGTGAAGCTACCTTGGAATCTGAGATGGACACAGTGAATGTCACCACTTCAATGACCTTGACACTTGAAGAAGAGGAGCTATAAAAAAAAAGAACCAGCCTACATCCTTGGAGTCAGAGGGGGAGGGACACAATCTTTATAATAAGGTCACCCAGGGGGACCTCATAGAATTAAAGTTCCCTGATGGGGGCTGTTAATCTGTACCAATCAGAGACCCCTGGCTGACAGGTACAAACAGGAGAGTCAGGCATTCTGTTCATTCTCAGACTGGTTTTGACGGAGCTGGATCAGTATCAAGGACTTGGTGATGGGATACCAGCCTCTGTGGAATTATTTCTCCTCTAAGTGTGTTTTACATTATGATGGCACAATAAGCACTTACCTCAATCCATAGCGCTATAAAATTTCATTTAAAATTTGCTTACAAAGAAGTACCACTGTGGGAAGAATTAAATCCTAAATATCCCCAATCCAGATTGGTTCCCAAACTGGCTGCGAAGCATGGTTATTGGTCTGTCTATTTTGCAGAACCCCAAAAGTTTACAAAATTTAGGATGCTGTTTGGATGGTCCAAATTTTGTCGATTGCCATTTGGGATTTCAGTTAGCTATGGAAAGGATTGTTGAGAGTGTATCTCATTATATTTTCACAGCTGATGATATTGTGGTCCTGGGTCGGTTTCTGTGCCCTCAATGTGTGTGCGTCAGATTTTTCTGAACCCAGAGGAAGATTCAGTGCAAAGAATAAGAGAATGACTTCAGTCCCAATAGGTGGAAATAGTTCACTTGTTGACATCTTCCCACCCCTTGTCTTTATGGGACATAGCACCTAGCACTGTGAGCATCTGAAAACTGCAAACATCACTGTTCGGGGCATGAAAATAAGTCAGTTATTGTCATGAAATATTGTCAATGTTACATAACTAATGTTGTTGAGGGATCAACAGCGATTTTCATTACTTTGGACTCCTCACTGTATTTGCAGACATCTAACAATAGGAAACATTGTGTTAGCAGCATTGAGGAAGGGAATTGGGATGGAGAGGCAAAGGTGGGGAAGCGAAGGCTTAGGTGAAGAGAAGGGTTGAGAGGATTCATGGAAATAGACTGGGTGGTGGCAAAGTGGGCAAAATTTGGTTTCAGGAGAAGCAGAAGCACTATACAAATATAACAAATGTTTGGTCAATGGTGGATGAGAAGAAATAGGGAATGATGAGAAGCCCAGAGGTAGAGGACTACAAAATGCATGCAGTGGTATAAGGCAAAGGGAGGCCATCAAGGTTGAATATTTTCTCTTTATAACCATATGCAACATCCAATTTTGATGCTTACTGATGATATGCCCAGGAGCATGAGGAATTCCTGTTCTAATAGCAATGTATAGCTCAGACCACATTTTGTAACACATTTATTTCTTCCTAGAAGATGGCAATGGTTTTATTTCTTCTGTGCAGGTAGCTGTGCAAATTAGTCACCAGTAGTTCAGTTACTTATTTGACTGAGAGGGACATTTCGTTATATCCTACCATCAACTGCATTCTTTATGCAGAAATAAAACATTATAATATCATCAGCTGAACATCCTCATGTTAAAGTAGGGGGCTAACTACCAACACAAAATTTCTGAGAGATTTATTTGAAATGTAAGGTCACATTCCCAACCATGACAATTTGCAGCCAATAATATCAGTGTAGTAATATTTGTCATCTTTGGACTAATTCCAAAGCATGTGTCACAGGCAATTTTAAGGCATTTCATTTTATTTGTCTGTGATCAAGCATATATTTGTATCTTGAGTCATTCATTTATTAATTCAGCAACAAGTTTTTGTGCATTTAAAATTATTATCATTTTGTTTCCCACACAATTGGCTTGAAGGTTAAGGAAACCATAAAGTCCCACTCACACAACTCACCCACACTATCACACACACATAAAGAATAGATATAGGCGAAGATTAAATAAAAACTAATTATAAAAATAAAATTGAACATAGTCTATTGCTCAGAGCAGGCCTGATATTTCTAACTCCAGTTGTTACATTGGATGAAGTGAAGTGACAATTGTGAAAATGCAAAGATATCTCAGTGGCAGCGAATGGTTTCAATAGTTGTTTGGCCCCAGAAAATAGTTGTTTTCTCAGATAAGTTTGAAAATGGAGCAACTTAGAGGAGGCAGGGTCCTTTATTTTCTTTAAAGGTACATGCATGGGCACTTTGGTTGCTTAGTTCACTGCAACGGTCAGATGGCTTTGCTGAACTTCCTCTCTTTTCAATAGAATTCCATCTGCAAAAGACGTTTGAGCCTTTCTGTTGTATTGTTAGCAGGGATCAAAGATGTCCTGCTTGTCATTTGACTTAGTAACCAGTGTGGAATCATGGGCCCAACAAGGTATTGCATTATTCAGTCAGCTGCCTTTTTAGCCACATCCCAACTGTAGTTTCAAGTGACCAAATCACACCTCAACCCCACTTCCTTGTTTATGACAAGGCAGATCAGAATATTTACACTTAAGATGTCACGGGACTTTGTTTATCCCCTAGTCAAAACTGGAATGAGTCATAATTCAAATGAAAGATAACTTTGTCCTTTCTCTTGAGAAATACAAGACAATTTGATCTAAAAAAATATTCTGAAAGACCTTGGAACCATTTAAAATCAATCTTTTTTCAGGAAATATCACCTTTAAGATATAGCTCTAAAGATTCATACTATTGTCATACATGTACTGGTGTGGTTGTTGGTAAGCACAAAGATGCAGCTATACTAAATAATCTTCGATCAAAGCTATTAAACTTCATTAGCTGAAAAGAAAAATTGTTAAGTTTCAAGGTTAAGTTCTATGAGAAAGCATTAAATAAATTGCATTTTATGCATGAAAGTTCTGTGACAGGATATGTTAAATTTCCCAACAATATTTTTGTCAGGTACCGAATATTTCATTCAAGATTTTTCACTCCAGAATCTGAGCTCATTTATCTGACAGTTTTTCAGAAAAGCCTCGGAGCGTTTGAAATTTGACTGTGGATCCAGATGGATATTTATCTGAGTTACTCAATGCTGAAGAGCTTCAGTGGCAGTTGCCCTGTTATGAATGCACAATCATGTACATTCCAATGATAGAAACAGCATGGCTCCTACATCAGCAAGAAATGCAGGTCAGTGACAGCTAATATTGGAAATCTTCAGCTTTCCGACAACATGCTCATTGCAGTTCAGCTACATGTCACTTGTCAGATGCAATTTGGCTGACATGTTCGTATTACTTTTGCAGGATGGGTTAGTGAGCCTTTCTTTTTGTTAAAGAAAGCAAAAAAAAAATGATACGGGATTCAGAGGGATCAACTGTTACACTTACACTCTTTGAATCATAACAGTGTGGAACTGGTCATTCAGCTCATCGAGTCTACACTGACCCTCCAAAGAGCATTTTACCCAGGCCCACCTAATCCCTCGAATCCTGCATTTCCTATGGCAAATCTACCATGGCTGCAGATCTCTGGACACTGTGGGACAATTCAGCATGGCCAATCCACCTAACCTAGACATCTTTGGACTGTGGGTCAAAACTGGAGCATCGAAAGGAAACTCACACAGACATAGGGATAACATGCAAATTCCACACAGACAGTCACCCAAGGCTGGAATTGAACCTGTGACCCTGACATTGTGAGGCAGCAGTGTCAACACTGAGCCACCATGAAACCTTCAAGGCTCTATCATTAGACCTAATGTATACAAAGTATAAGTACGGCATTAGTGTTCTCTGACAGCAGGCATTTTCAGGGGCAAGTAGACCCTGCACACCCCTTCCCTACCACGCCCCCGCCCCTTTTCAGCTTGAAAGCCTGCTGAATCCAGCTCCAATCAGGAATTCAGGGCTGAGTGCTGGGTGTCTTAGCTTATCACAAGCCTTAACATTAATATCCCATCCTGCCTAGAAGCTGCCAGCCAATCAGAGGCTGCAAACTCTGGAAGCTGGAATGGATGCTGGAGAGAGAGATAGAAGGAACTGCAGATGCTGGAGAATCTAGATAACAAGGTGTCGAGCTGTATGAATGCAGTAGGCCAAACAGCATCAGAGGAGCAGGAAAGCTGATGTTTAGGGCCTGGGCCCCTCTTCCCTCAATTTCTGAAGAAGGGTCTAGGCCCGAAACGTCAGTTTTCCTGGTTCTCTGATGCTGCTTGGCCTGCTTTGTTCATCCACGTCTACATCTTGTTATCATGGATGCTGGAGGCCCAGTCTGTGTTGCAATGATGACAAAAGTGAGAAAGAGGAGTGGATTTCTTATTTGAGGGAATCGTGGGATTCAGGGAGGGGTGGCGGGGGATCTGTTGGCAATTGCAGAAGGATGGCTTTCTGGGTCCATTTCCTTGCTCCCTATCTATGCTCCACTTGCCTCCAGTTTGGGGCAGCAAGTCTCAACTAGTTCAGCAATCGGGCAACCCTGGTTTTCCTGTCAGGAAGGCATATCTTTCTCACATACTGGGAAGATGGGTAATTGGAGGTTAAGGCTTGGGTGGTTATAAATTGAGCGTTTTAAATGTTTTAATGAGTATTGGGTTTGGAAGGTTGTCCATAGATTTAACCCCCATTTGTTGAGTGGCAATGCGAGTGGGGTGAGGTATCTTATCATTGCCATACTGTCAATTCCCAATCATTATTTACCCTTTCCATCACTTGCCCCACCATTGCTAAAGACAGAAGCTACTGCCCATGGAAACAATTTACAACTGAGAAGGAAGTGATAAATTGTTAATAATTACCAAATATTTTATTTCGTTTGTATAATACTCTGTATTCCTTTCAAAGTGGAAATAAAATTGTAATTTCTTTCTGAATTAAAATGATTCCAGGATATAAAATCTTATGAAAATAACACTAACTCAGTCACAAACAAGTTGAAAAGGTGAAAGATATGTTTCTGCGTGAGGACATAAATATTGCATAAATTGCTGACTGGAGCAGCATTTTGACTCTCACGAACAGAACCACAGAAGGTCAGAGCTTGGGAGCCAGGGCATAATTTGTATCTATAGCTCCTTATTCTATTTAGTCACATAAAGACAATAGTTTTTTTGAGTTCAGAATTATATAAGACATATGCTACCATATTAATTTTGTTTATTAAAGCAAAGGATAACCTGCATCAAATGAAACTGGGGTGAATACCTGCAAGCAAAAATTAACATTCCAATTGAATGATAACAATAAATAATTCAGCACATGCCCCACGTTTCATTTTCTTCCTGGTCTTTTTGTTGAATGAGCAGTCATTCTCTTGCTTCCATATACAATTGCTTTCAAGAAGATTTGTAAAATTTTTTGGATTTTCTCGGATCTCTTGCAAATGTTTTGGCCACTGCTTAAAAGTGGAAATTTATGTTGTATTCAAAATCACTATTTTTGTGTGTTATATTATTCTTGAAATTCTTTCAAATTGATGCCATCCTTAACTTCTCTGATCAATCATGGTTGGCTTATTCCCTTGCTTTTTCCTCAATGAGATAAGTATTGCTGTAGCTATGAGCTACTTCCTTAAAGGTCTGCCATTGTTCTTCAACAATCTTTACTGCCAAATTCCTTTCCCAGTCAACTCACGCCTGCTCTGCCTTTACTTGATTACCCTTATTTAAGCTTACACAATTGTTTCTGATCCAATTTCCTTTCTCTCAAACTGAATGTTAAATTCTACCACATTATTGTTGTTGCTTCCTCGGGAGATAGTAGTTTGAGTTAAATAAATTGATTACTGTCATTTGACGAGTAGTTTGACCAGCTTCATTAAATATATAAAAAGAGAGAAGCTTGAAAGGGAAATGATACCTGACAAATTTACTAGAATTCTTCATGGGGTAACAAATAGGATAGATGCAGGGGAGACAGTGGATGTCATATATTTGGATTTTCATAAGTTGTTTGATAAGGAACAATGCGTTAGGTTACTTAATAAGTTAAGGGCTCATGGTTGGAGGTAGCATTACCATGGATTGAGGATAAGCTAATTAATACGAGACAGAGTTGGGACAAGGTCAGTATTTTCAGGAAAGCAACTGTAACTCATGGTGTGCCTCAGAGATTAGTGCTGGGGACAGAATTATTTACAATATATCGTCATGACTTGAATGAAGAAAATGAATGTATTCTAGCTATGTTTGTGAATGAAACAAAAATAGGTAGGAAGATAAGTGGTAAGGATGAGACAAAGACTGGAATATAGTCGGGCTGAGCAAGTGGGCAAAACCTTGGCACATGGAACATAATGTGCGGAGATATGAGAATATGAATTTTGGCAGTAAGAATAGAAGAGAGTAATATTGTTTAAGTTGTTAAAGATGGCAGAAATCTGTAGCACAGAAGGATTTGGGAATCCTCCACCATGAATCACAAAAAGCCAGCATCCAAACTCAGCAGGTAATAGGAAAGACAAATGGAATGTTGGCCTTTCTTTCAAAGGATTAGACTGTAAAAGTTTTTGCTAAAACTAGCAAAACTAGTCAGGCCATAGTTGGAATATTTAGAACAGATCTGGCCTCCTTATATAAGGAAAGAGAAATTGGCATTGGATATAGTCCAGCGAAGGTTAGTGTGTTGATACAGGCTGAGGACAGATTGTCTCACAATGGGAGTTTGAGTTGGTTGGGTTTGTACTCATTTGAATTTAGAAGAATGAGAAGCAACCTTGTTGAAACACAAGATTCTTGGTGAACATGACATGATAGCTTTGGAGAGATAGAATCCTCTTGTGAAAGAGACTAGGACCAGACAGCATAATCTCCGAATAAAGGGTTGCATATTTAATACAGAGATGAGGAATTTCTGCCGTCAGAGGGTCGTGAGTTTGTGGATTTCTTTACTGCCAAGTACTGTTGAGGCTGGGTTGTATATTCAAGGCTGAGAATCATATTTTCAATCAGTAGGGGAATCAAGGGTTGTGAGCACAAAGCAGAAAAGTGGAGTTGAAGATTAAAGACCAGTCATGAATTGCTTAGCAGACTTACTATGTTGAAACACCTACTTCTGCTCCTACTTATGGTCCCTGGATGGTACAGGAACAGGACTCCAACTGATTTCATGTGGGCACTCCCCCTAGATTTCACTCTCCTCGGTAAAGATACCTTAATCACAATGTATATTACAGTTTTGTAACACCCACAGTCTGTGTCCTGTACTGTTTTCCCAGTACAACTTTATTGTCCATTAATCACCGGTGTTTTTCTTGCAAAGACATATTCACCAAAATGGTCCTGAATGTCAATTCAAACATGTGATGGGTTCAATTGCATTTTCTGCTGTCATTCGCATCTAGTCATGACAAATAACACATTACAGGATCCATGCTGATTGTTGCTCAATTTAACTTCTTTGTATGGATAGCCTGCAGTGAAAGACATATTCTGCCCTAAACTGTAAATGGCACATGATTAATTTAGACCAGAATAATATGGATCAAAGCAATTTAACTAAATTGAAGAATCACAGATCCGATATACAAAGATCAGGCTGGAAGAAGTAATTGGGAAGATGTAATTAGTTTGTGACTCTTGCCATTGATAATTCATTTAGAAAATGGATAATTAAGTATTGAACCAAATGACTTATCTTTTTATTTTCTTGAAAATTCAGTTTTAGGAGGCTTCAAACTGAGCAGCATTTCAGAAAAGACAGATAATCAATGACTGTACAAGAGCACTTGAAGCCATTTCGTGCACACTATTATGATATTTGCTAATTGCATTTCATATTAATTTAAAATTGATTGATTATTTCTTTGCACATCTATTTGAAGATGTGAATAGGAAAGAACAGACAATTTAAATGCAAAGAACTCTAATATTTGGACTTCTACCTAGCCCTCTGAATCCATTCAGTTCTGATTTGGGCCCTGGCAGGATCACATAGCCTTGAGCAGATATCCACCAGTGCTTAGTTGGACAATTTTAGTGGCATTGCACTGGAAATGTTGCTGCTGCAGCAGCTCATTGAGTTAAGGTCTTCAAAGGGGCTGGAGCACTTCACTATACTTTGGTGCATGCGACAATCAATCAATCAATCAAATGAAGCCACTGAAGATTACAGCTAAAATCAGAGCCTTTTAACGTTTGGACATTTGTCACAACATGGAAGATGAGGAAGCTTCTGCAAGGTTCTCTGCCACCATTAGGGCACCTCAAGGCAATTCTTACCACTTTCTGGGGCCAGCTGACAATGTCGTTGGAAGAAGAGGGAGAATATTCAACAAGAACCAGCTCCTGTACCCCACCCCTGGCCGCACACCAACACAGACAATGAGTGGGGAGGAAGCATGCAGTACTGGTTCTGGAGAAGCAGCAAGGGCCAAATCATGCATGTGGTGATCAGGTAGCAAGAGGCTTGATATCTGTTTTCTTACTTATCCCCCTGCCAATCCGACTGTTTTCAGACAATTTCTCAAAGTAAAGTCCACCCACAGGAAAACTGAAAGAAGAAAAGCCATCCCAATGAATCTAGTTCAGCATTTCACATATTGCAACAGTGAAGAGAGGAATGTCTATCAACTTGAACACAAGGGAGAAAGAGCTAAGTTGTGGTGTCAAAGGTAAATACTCTTCCAAAGAAAAGAAGGTGACAATGATGATATGCTCTGATGTCTCCATCAGTAAATGGCATCTAAGTCTCTTTTATTCCATCTGAGGGAACTGTTCCTCATCAGTGAAATAACATACAAGAGTATGCCCAATGAAAATGTCCTTGAGCTGATTGTGGGAAGGACACTGACCCTGAAAATAGAGGGGGTGAGTTTGACTGTGTGAGAAGCAGAGATGCCTGAAACATGGATAGTTGATAGCTGAAAATTACAGTGTCGAGCTTAAAACAGTTAAAGGACTGCTGGAATGTATCAAATCTTTTGAAACAAAAATTTGACTTCCAAAACAAAAGGAAATTATAATTACCAGATATGCACACTTAAGCACTTCCATACCTAAATTATTTCTGTTATTCAAGCTTGATATATTCATGGAATTTAACATCTGCAATGTGCTCAGGTCAAATGAACATCAGAGATGATTTTTATCATTCTTATATAAGTGTAAGTGGACAGAATGGCAAAAAAAACTTTAAGACTTACTCTACAGATCAGTGTTGAAAATCACCAGATTCTTGTGTGGCAGGAACACCCCATTTGCCCTTTGGCATAGTTCATAGAACTCAATGTAATTTACCCCAATTATAACTGCACTTTAACACTCAGAAACTTGCAGCTGCTTCCCCACTGATTTGCATTTTGTTGTATACAAATATGACAAGTGACTGCTCCCTGAGTGAATGACAGGAGAGCTAGAGAAGAGCATGTAAAGCTGGGAGGTGTCTTTGTGCTTTATGATGCCAGGAATTGTTTCCACCTGAAACGTATCACTTAAAAAAAAAAGAACATCCTGGAAGGCTCTTGTGGTGCAATGGTAGTGTGCCTACCTCTGAACCAGGAGCCCCGGGTTGAAGTTCCACCTGCTCTAGAGGTGTGTCATAACCAAACAGATTGATTAAAAAATGTCTATAGGCTCTTGTAGTGTAGTGATAGTGTCTCTACCTCTGGGCCAAGAGGTGCAAGTTCAAGTCCTGTATGGTCCAGACCTCTTGATTAGAAAATATCTGCAGTGTTTACAAAGAGAAGTCCTGAGTAATCAAGCCTGATTAGAAATGTAAGCTTCAGTTATCACTATCATGTAATCTATCATCTTATTTCTTCCAACAGTATTTTGATTTAGTCCCTCCTTGTCTTCTTACCTCTTCCTTCCCTTTTACAGTCTGCTATACCTGTGCTGAGCATTGAATGTATTTTGATTAATTGGAAATTTTTAAGTGGTGGAGGATAAGAAACAAAAAGTGCCGGGTGATTTGGTAGTCGGGCAAAATGCTGTTGGCTGTGTGCGATAATACTTCCAGATATGAAAATAAAACATCCTGTTAAGGGCTCTTAAGGTGCAGGTGGTAGTGTTCCTATCTCTGAGCCAGGAGGGAAGGTTTCTTAGTCCAACCTTCTCTGGAGGAGGTCATAACACATCTGAACAAACGGTCTAAAAACTTCTAAAATGTCCTGTAATTTCTGTATGGTAAGCTGCGTAATTATTTATCAAGAAACAAGAACGCAATATTAGACCTAGAAACAACAGCCGATATGGTTTGTTGAGCTTGCTCCACACTCAATACAATCATCCCTGATCCCGTAATTCAACTCCACATTCTCCCACTCAACTTATCACTCAGTTTTCCAAGAGACAAAAAAACCTCTCTATCCCAACCTTGAATGAAGCAGCAATGAAATAGAAAATTCAAAAGATGCAATATCCTTTGATCAAAGTTATCTCTCCTCATTTTAGTTCTAGTGTTCATCCCCCTTATTATTCCCCCATGTTAGAAATTCAATCACCAGTAGAAACAATCTTTAAGTTTCTACCCACTGAAGCCATTTCAGAACCTTAAACATTTCAATGAGATACATACTTAGAACACAATCAATTTACTCATCCTCTCATCAGGGGACAAATCTTTCATTCCAGGAACCAATTTAGTGGACCTTCACCCTGTACCACCTCTAATATAAACTAATCCTTTCATAAATGTGGGGACCACATCTGCACATGCAGTCCAGATACAATTGTAGCAACACTCCTTAATTGTTGTACTCCATTCCCCTTGCAATAAAGATCGACATGACTTGCCTTCTTCATTGCTTGCTGTACCTGCAGGCTACCTTTGTGTTCGTCATATGAGCAATCCAAATCTCTTCGAACATCAATATTTACAGGTTTGTCACCTTTTCAGAAATATTCTGCTTTTCTATTCTTACGACCAAACTGAGGAGCTTCACAATTCCCTATAGGATACTGTCATAACTTAAATGGGAACAATGTGTCCTGTCATAATTTAACTGGGAAGAATGTATTGATAGTCATGCTTTATTGTTCCATGAGCTGGCACAAAATGTGTAAAAGCCAACTGAGGCCACAAAAATGAACAGGTTTCCTGAGTGACTGCTACGCGCAACAAAAGTAATTCACATCATATTGCTTCAGTTATAGAAAACAATAACCTTATTCAGTGTAACACTTAACTTTAACAAGAGTAATGAAAAGAAAATATTTTGAATTTATGCAATTTGCACCCCTTCAAAAGTTCCAAATAATCACAGACACTCAATCATCATTAAGACATACAATAGACAAATACACACTTTGGGTGGAAAATAGGCAGACGAGGCAAAATTCTCCTCAACATCAACAGTCCAGGCCACAAGGTGGAAACTATTTTTCTCCCAGTCCTTTCATTTTTGCAGTGATGAGCTGCTATTGTCTGTGCACTGATGGTTGTCCGTTGATTTCATTGCTGATCGTGTGAACTTATGAAACCTTTTCCTATATGATTCTTTCTTTTAAGTTGTTTTGGTTTTACTGTCTTTTCCCCACATGCAAAAAGAGAGACGTTCTGGATATTTCTTCCACTCTTGCCACTTAATGCTATTTAATGCTTTGTAGCTTTACCGATCAGAGGTCTGTTGTGAGAATTTCCTTAACCCGAAAGATACCCAGTGGTGCTCAGCCTCAAATTCTCCCTGGTACTGCTTTAAAAAAAGCACAGCGTAACAACATGCAACAGTTGATTTGCAAGTTGCAAGCATTTCCTGATATACCAGTTACAGTGGTACAATTTCTATTCAGTTTATAGTTCCAAAAAAAACTATAAGGTACTACAAAATACTCCACCTATCATCATACTACCCACACACTTAACCTGTCGGTATCTTTCTGGTACCTCAGTGTTCTCCACACAGCTTTCCTTTCCACCTAGCTATGTATCATCAATGTGGATACATCATTCTGTACTTAGATATTTACATCTTTCTTATGTAGCCGAGGACCAATTAGTGATTCTTCTGACAGTCCACTGTTCACTGCCTGTCAACTTAAAAGTGCTTCATTTACCCCTACAGTTTGCTTTCTTTCTATTAACCAATCCTCTGTCCATGCCTAATATATTATCTCCAACTATCAGCCTTTATCTTGCCTGTTACTCTTTTGTATGGCATTTTATTGAATTATTTTTGGAATTCCAGATATGCTACATCTGTTAGTTAGCCTATATCTACTCTACTAATTACATAATCAAAAAAAATCCAACAAATTTTTCAAACAGGATTTTCCTTTCATAAACTCAGCAGGTCTGACAGCATCTGTGAAGAAAAATCAGAGTTAATGTTTCGGGTCTGGTGACCCTTCCTTAGAAGTAATGATAGCTAGGAAAATGCCAATTTATGTGCAGAAGATAGGATAGGGGAGGGGAAATGGTGTAAAAGATAGGTGGGGATAGAGCCCAAAGACAGAGAACAATTGAACAGATAAAGGAGTTGATAATGATCTGGCTAGGAAGATAAATAGCTGTTAATGGGGACTAACAATGGTAGACTTTGTGATAACAAATCCTGGTATGCGGGGTAGGGGGCTAGGACATGGGAGAGTTCAGGCCCTATAATGACCAAACTTGATATTGAGTCTGGAAGGCTGCAGGGTCCTCAATTGGAAAATGAGGTATTTTTCTTCCAACTTAAGCTGAGCTTCTCTGGAGCACTGCAGGAAGCCTGAAACAGAGACGTTGGCCAAGGAACAGGGTGGTCTGTTAAAGTGGCAGGTAACTGGAAGATCAGGGTCTTTTTTTGTGGAGCCATCACCTAGTCTACACTTTGTTTCCCCAATGTAGAGGAGACCACATTGTGTGCAGCGAATGCAGTAGGTTAGCTTCTGACAAGTTCAGGTAAAGTGCTGCTTCACCTGGAAGGTATGTGGAGCCCTTGGAATCTGAGAAGGGAGGAGGTAAATGGACAGGTATTATATCTTTGGCAGGTGCAGGGCAGGATGCTGTGGGGCTGTTGAGGGGGTGGTATTGGGGGTGAAGGAAGAGTGGGCCACAGTGTCCCTGAGGGAGTGGTCCCTGTGGAAGATGGAAAAGGGAAGGGAGGGGAATATGTGTCTGGTGGTGGAATCTTGCTGAGGGTGGTGGAAATAGCTGCTGATAATCTTCTGGATGTGGATGTTGGTGAGATGCTAGGGAAGGACAAGCAGAACCCTATCGCTGTTGCAGGACGTAAGAGAAAGGGTGAGGGCAGAACTGCGGGAGACGGTTTGCACCGAGTTGAGGGTTCTTTCGACAATGGTGCTGGGGAATCCTCAATTGAAGAACAAGGTAGACGTTATGGAGGGTCCCTTGGCCTCATCTGTACATATGCAATGGAGGCGGAGGAATTGAGAGAATGGAATGGAGTCTTTACAGGAAGAAGGGTGCAAGGAAGTATAGTCCAGATAGTTGTGGGAGTCAGTGGGTTTACAATGGATATTAGTGGCCAGTCTATCCCAGAAATGGAAATAGAGATGTTGAGGAAGGGAAGGGAGGAGTCAGAGATGGACCAGGTGAAAGTGAGGGTAAGGTGGAAATTGGAAGCAAAATCGAAGAATTGTTCCAATTCCAGATGAGATGAGAAAGGGAAGCAGCACCGATGATAACATTGATATATCGGAGAAAGAGTTGTGGGAGGGGGTTTGGAATAGGATTGGAACAAGGAATGTTCCACTTACCCCATGAAGAGACAGGCATAACTAGAGCCCATGTGGATTCCCATGGCCACCTCTTTGACCTGAAGAAAATGACAGGTATTGAAAGAGAAGTTGTTGACAGTGAGGACGAGCATAGGTAAGCAAAGGAGAATGGGGGCCCTACAGCCCTCTCGACTCAAATGGAGTTCAATAATCCTAGGGCCTGAACTCTCCCATGTCCTAACCCCCTACCCAACACACCAGGCCTTTTTATCACATAGTCTGCCATTAGGCACTACAGGTAGTCCTGCTATAATGCATGTTTTGTTAACATGAATTGGCTGTAATGTGATTGGTGAATAGTGGATGTTGTTTGGATCATGTTTTGTATAGGTATAGCGATTTTCTGTAGCAATTTCCCGATAGTGCAATTTTCTATGGTGATTTTCTATTGTGTGATTTTCAATAGTGTGCCATCACACATTAATGCAACTATCACATTATAGGAGAACTATCTGTATCCATTGTTAGTCACAAACATTCCCTAATAACAGCTATTCACCTTCCAACGGCTTTGTCTGTCCGACTGTTCTAGTCTCTCTTTGGGATCTATCTCCATCTATTATTTATTCCTTACCACCTCTCCCACCCTAACTTCTGCAATATAAACCAACATTTTCCTAGCTACTATCAGTTCTGAGGAAGGGTCACTGGCCCCGAAATGTTAACTCTAATTTTTTTTTACAGATGTGACCAGACCTGTTGAACTTTTACAGGAACTTCTGGTTTTGTTTCTGATTTACAGCATCTGTAGTTCTTTCGATTTTTCCTTTAATAAAACTGTGGTGGCTTGTTGTGATCCTGCTATGATTTCCTAAAGGCATCGCTAAAACTTCCTTTTTATTAATTATCACATAACCGATCTTAGGCTTGCTAACCTGTGGTTCCTGTATCCTCTCTACCTCTTTTCTTGAAAAACATTTTTGAAAATCTTAGAGACAAAACAGTGCAGAGCTGGATGAACACAGTGGCCAGGCAGCATCAGAGGAGCACCAAGGTTGATATTTTGGGTTGGGATCCTTCTTCAGAAATTGAAATATTCTCCAATTTACAAACTAATGAGATCATTCCAAAATCTAAGGAATTTTTGAAAACACTTATTATCTGTTAAATTATGAAAGGGCAATGGTCCTGCAGAATTAACAAGGTGTAGAGCTGGATGAACACAACAGGCCAAGCAGCATCAGAGGAGCATGAAAGCTGATGTTTTGGGCCTTGACCCTTCTTCAGAAATGGGGGAGGGGGAGGGTGTTCTGAAATAAATAGGGAGAGAGGGGGAAGTGGATAGAAGATGGATAGAGGAGAGGATAGGTGGAGAGGAGGCAGACAGGGCAAAGCGGCAGGGATGGAGCCAGTAAAGGTGTGTGTAGGTGGGGAGGTAGGGAGGAGATAGATCAGTCCAGGGAGGACGGGCAGGTCCAGGGGGTGGGAGGAGGTTAATAGGTAGGATATGGGGGCAGGGCTTGAGGTTGGAAGAGGGGATAGGTGAGAGCAAGAACAGGTTAGGGAGGCAGGGACGAGTTGGGCTTGTTTTGGGATGCAGTGGGGCAAGGGGAGATTTTGAAGCCCGTGAAGTCCACATTGATACCATTGTGCTGCAGAGTTCCCAAACGGAATATGAGTTCCTGTTCTTGCAACCTTTGGGTGGCATCGTTGTGGCACTGCAGGAGGACCAGGATGGTCATGCCGTCTGCGAAATGGGAGGGGGAATTGAAATGGTTCGCAACTGGGAGGTGCAGTTGTTTAGTGCGAACCGAGCATAGGCTTGCGGACCTCTTTGCACAACTTTGCACAGGCCTCTTTGGCCTGTCTGTCTCCTCTCCACCTATCTTCTCCTCTATTCATCTTCTATCCACTCCACCCTCTCCCTATTTATTTCAAAACAACCTTCCCCTCCCCCATTCCTGAAGATGGGTCTAGGCCTGAAACGTCAACCTTCCTGTTCCTCTGATGCTGCTTGGCCTGCTGTGTTGATCCAGCTCTACACCTTATTATCTCAAATTCTCCAGCATCTGCAGTTTCTACTATCTCTGGTCCTGCAGAATTGTTAGATTTTAATCATTTAAGTTTTTCCAGTACATTTTCTCTTCTGATATTAATTTCCCTGATAACATCACTCTTTTCAGTCCCCTTGATTACTGACAGACACAAAATAATTGCTCAATGTCTCTGTCATATTCTCACTTCCCATGATAATCTTTCACCAATCTTCAGTTTAGCTATTCTCTTGATTTTTATATTCTTTAAAATAAAGTTTCAGTCCATTTTTATTTATATTCTTTTTCTTTTCTCCTTTTTATCAACATTTTGGTGGCCCTTTACTGGTTTCTAAAACACTTTCAGACCATAGAATCATAAGAAATATGAACAGGAGTTGGCTGGTTGGAAACTCAAATGTGCACCCTCATTGAATTGGATTGGCTGATCTAACATTCCTTATGCTCACTTTCCTGCCTTTTTCAAGTAACTCTTGATTCCCTTCCTGATCAAAAATCTTTTTATCTTGGCCTTAAATATACACAAGGACTCCGCCCCCACAGCATTCTGGTGACAAGGAGTTCCAAAGACTCTCAATCCTCTCGGAGAAAAAATTCTTCCATATCATTAGATTGGTGCCCCTTTGTTCAAATCTTCAAAAGTGTTACTTTTTTAAACAACATTATAACTTCTCCTTTAATGTGCTACTACCGTCAAATTTCTGAGTGAACTGCACATGGCTCTTTCTTGCTGAGTATTTGTTTCTCAGTGCAATAAATTTAGTTTAAATACTTTGAGCTATTTCTTTAAATATTTCCCAATGTTCATTTAATGTTAAACCTTTGAGTGTATTTACCCAATTACCCTTAGTTGGTTATCCCCGCATATCCACAAAATTCACTTTAAGCTTGGGATTGTTGTCTCAGATTGGAGTATATCTCTTTCACATGAAGTTCTGTGGTATTGTGGTCAGTATTTCCCAGTAAAGGTTTTACTGTGACATTACTAATCAATCCTGGTTCATTATACAATGTTAAATCTAATTTTGCTTTAACAAAAGAGATGTTATTGAAAAAAAACACTCTGACTAGCAAAAAGGCTGAAGTCCACCATTTGACAAGGATCCCTTATCCACTTTCTTGAATTCGAATCAACATGTATGTCCTATAGCATCGGACTGACTCTTTTTAGGAGAGGAATATTCTAAGTAAATTACTTAAACATTGCTGAAAAGAAAAATGAAGTTGAGGTTTTCATCCTGCTGTCATCAGTCTGAAAGACAAGGAAGAGAGCCAATTGCAGCTGCATTCCCATAGCAAGGCTCTGACCAATCATGTTGAGATAGTAGAAACTGCCGATGTTGGAGGGTCTGAGATACCATGGTGCGAAGCTGGGTGAACACAGCACGCCAAGTAGGATCAGAGGAGCAGGAAAGCTGATGTTTCGGGTCTGGACCCTTCTTCAGAAAAAAAATGTTTTTTCTAAATAAGGGTCTAGGCCCAAAATGTCAGCTTTCCTGCTCCTCTGATCCTACTTGGCCTGCTGTGTTCACCCAGCTCGACACCGTGTTATCTCAGACCAATCACATTGGACTTGTTTGTTTTGAATTTAAACTAAATGATTAAGTTATCAGTGCTAAGAGGTAACAATAATGCTAGTATCTAGATTTGAAATGCTGTGTAGTCATGCCAAATTTTGAACAGACAATCGCATAATGACCTTGGTTCAGTAGTCACTCTCTTGCTGCTAAGTCAGAAGGATGTTAGTTCAAGTCCTACTTAAGTACAAATGTAGCCACACCTTTGTGCAGTCCTGAGGAATGCTGCATTGTTAGTGTTGCCATCTTTCGGTTAAGACATTAAATTGAATTCCTGTGTTCTCTGGCATATTGGCGTGAAAGGTCACATCAGACCATTCAAAGAAGGGTTTCATCTAACATTTGCCTTTAACCAATGTATGGATGAGTTTAGTTAGTAATTTCTCTCACTACAGTTTTTGTAACTGCTTTGTGCAAATTATTTGCAGAGATTTTCGAGGTTACAATAGAGACTACACTTCATCATTTGTAAAGCCTTTGGACGGTCTTGAACTTGTGAAAGGTGCTCCATAAATGCAGTTACTTTCTTCCTAAATTGAATCATAAGATTGTAGAGAAGAAATCAGGTAAGGTAGAACATCAAGACGCTTGATCCTGAATATTATTAAAGTCTTTCATAATTAATGATGTTTATGCAAAGTATCTTGTAGTCAAAGTTTGGTTTGATAAGGCAGATAGCCAATAGCTTTTCCCATGGTAGGGAGTAAAAAACTAGAGGGCACAAGTTTAAAATGAGAGGGGAGAAATACAAAAGGGTCCAGGGGGCACTGTTCTCACACAGAGGGTGGAGAGTATCTGGAACAGACTGCCAGCAGTAGTCGTGGAGGAGAGTACAATTTTGTCATTTAAGAGATAGGACAGGTACATAGATAGGACAGGTATTGAGGGATAAAATGCAGACAAATGGGGTTAGTTTAATTGTAAATTGTAAAATCTGGGTAGAATGGACAAGTTGGGCCGAAGGGCCTGTTTCTATATTGTAGATCTCTGCGACTCTATGATACTGGTATTATTTATGCTTGAAGGGAACTTACTAACCAACTGTTAAAAGTGAAAATGCTTAAAATCAGGTAATTGTAGCCACAAAAAGTCCAAATTGAATACTGGCCGCTAAAGCATATGGTTAACAACTATAGGATTTCTGTTTTATTTATAATGATCCACCTTCAACTTAATTCAAGGAATTTATTCCACTCAGTTGACCCAGAGGCTCCAGTGCACTCTCTGTGCTGCTTCTGTGGAGTATAGATAAAGATTATGATACATCAATCCAAATGTACCAGCAGATCTTGTACCAGAATGACCTCCTTTCATGCTTTCAGAAAGTCAAAACAAACGGTTGACTAATGTGAAAAATTGTTCAATGAACTGTGACTTTAGTCTATTGTGTTCTTCTTTCCAATAAACATTGCCTTGTAGCAGTTAACTTGATCTGCTGTTTTCTGTAGGATTTTACAACGTCCTCCCCTAATCATAAGAATTTTTAGAATGGAAAAACTTAAAATTGAGATTGTAATGGAGTGCATGGTCTCTGTTGATCTAGAAGCTGAAGCCTTTGAGAGCATGATGTATATGTGATTTAATATTGAAGTACCAAAATAGAGTCATCTAAACTTGTTTTCCCTTACAAGGAAGTAATGTGTTGGTATTAGTTCCTGGATGCAAATGAACTTGCAGCTGACCTGTATACATATGCGCTTATGAAGGATTCATAATGCTCAAGCAGCATTTGTGTCATTTCAAGCATGAAACATAATCCAAAGCACCAGGAATGACTTGAAGGAGGGTGATGTGGCGATATTACAGCACAGTCAGTGAATGATTAGCTTCTCCTGCTGGCCATCATTGGGCTGAAGCTTTTTTTTTAAAAAAAATTCTGCCTGACTACTGGATCCTTAGCTGTTAAAATTGAGGCATAAGAGTGAATTTTATGTATCTTGAAAAAAAGTGTGGTAGTCTGAAAGAGAAAAGTAGATTGCTGACTCCTGCCCTAATCATTTAAAACATGAAAGCAGGTCAACAGCAGAGTGCAATGATGGGCAACAAACCCAAGTGGTAAAAGGCCATGAACTGGAAGTTGGTCATGCACACCCATTTACAGAGACCCATCTGCAGCAGAATTGGTGCTTTGAAGAGTGGAGGTTAACTTTGAAATGTCTTGACTTCTTGCAATAGCAGCAGGTAAACATAGAAACATAGAAGATAGGAGCAGGAGGAGGCCATTTGGCCCTTTGAGCCTTATCTGCCACTCTTCACGATCACTGTTGATCGTCCAACCCATAGCCTAATCCTGCTTTCTCTCCATAACGTTTGATCCCATTCACCTGAACTGCTATAGCTAGTTGCCTCTTGAATACATTCAATGTTTTGGCATCAATTACTTCGTGTGGTAGTGAATTCCACAGGCTCACCGCACTTTGGGTGAAAAATGTCTCCTCATCTCTGTCCTAAATCATCCACCTCGAATCCTCAAATTAAAGCTTGTTTCAAATGTCACTCCTTATTGTGCTGGTAATGAACCATCCAAGACCCTTGTTATGTAGGAAAGAGCACTTGATTATGTCAGTCCCATTCCACTTCAGAATACAAGGGATTGGGGAGAAAAACACAAATTCCATCTGTTAATTTTCTTTGCCTCTCCAAAGATCGCCCAGAGAGTACTGCCTCCAGCTGCAGTAGTACTGAGAACATCTAGCATGGTGTCTCCCTGTGAATCTTTCTCTATGCTGACTGACTAGAGGGAGGCTCTCATACCAGCAGATATGAAAAGTAGAGCACCCATCCAGTCCAATGCAGCCTGGACAACGAGTCAGCAGCTAGGAGGTTGTCCAAGGAACTTGGTCACAGTGCCGTAAGAAGCTGAAGAAAATCTTGCAATCTGCTGGGAGTAAATGATTAAACACTTCAGCTTGGACCTATATGAAAGGATGTGATGCGTGTCAAATTTGAGATTGCCAAACATCTTGCCCAAGGTGCACAAGGTGACATGAATCAGACATACCACTCTCAATGGCAGTAGGGGTTTTTGAGATTGGGTTTTAGGTCCTGAGCTGCAACATCAGTTAGTTAGCAAGGAGAATTAGGAAATATTGAATGCTGATAGAATATATGTTGTTTATGCATTTGAAAGCAGGATTGTGGATCAATGGATTCACAACAACACTTTTAATCTCAGAAGAAGAGGTCACATACCGCCTGAGAGATGGTTAAGACTGGAGGTGGTCTCTTCAACAAGGCCTTCATAGGAGGAAGTGCCAGGATTGTCTGCCAAATAATAGAGCTGCACCATTTGGTGAGGCTAGATTAGAGGAGGACTCCAGAACAGTGAGTTTCCAAAGGCTAGTTTTCCTGCAAATGGTAGGTGTTTGTTTTGAACTAAAGAAGGTGGTGGGCAAAAGGCATTGATTTTCGAGGAATATGCAGCTCAGTGTTGAAGAACCCAGGATTTAAACTCTAGTTACCACCTCTCAAAAGCGCCAGTGTGTACTTTTGAGCAGCCTGCCTCTCTGAGCTCATGTGTCTCCTTCTGATCAGCTTCACTTGGTACCTCTGCACTGGTTCAGGCACAGGAAGTCCTAGTTAGTGGGTGATACAGAGACAAGGTGATAGCGGCCAAAGTGGACCAGAGACCAATTTCAGGTTTTATATTCTCATTATTGGTGCATCTTGAGTCTCCCTGGCATTCCAAACATCCTGCAGAACAGCTTATGCCATTGGCGGACGTAGCTCATCTCACTCTTCATCAGACTCATTCTTGGAATCCAAACATTGAAATCCCATTTTCAGCAGGCTGATGGCCTGGCCCAGTCATGGCCTTGGTGGAAGCAGGCTCTTGTTCACTTGCTCTATATGTATAATTTGGAATGGGATCATTAGCCATCTCTTCAGGAGGATCCTTTGACATTGAAGGAATCTAGACTTCAGAACATCCCTGGTACCTGAGAGTAACTTAGTACATAAGTATCATGATTGTTGCCAGGACATTTTGTGCATTTCACTGGGTTCAATATTTGAGGACTCTTTTTGAGAACTACCTTTTGTTTTCAGGGGTTCCTTTATTCGTTCTCACCAACTCCTTCTCAGATAGCAAGCGCTTAGTAACAAAGCCTTTGTTGATATTTGAGGATTTGGACTTACATAGAAGCTTTGGAATACAGACAATAGGAGCAAGAATAGGCCAGTCAGCCCTTTGAACTTGGTCTACCATTCAATATGATTGTGGCTAATCATCCAATTCAGAACCCTGTTCCTCCTTTCTCGACATATGCTTTGATCCACTTAGGCCTAAGAACTATATTCAACTTCTTCTTGAAAACATTCAATGCTTAAGCTTCAATTGCTTTCCAAAGAAGAGAATTTCACAAGAACACCATGCTCTCTGTGAAGAAATTTCTCCTCATCTCAGTCCTAAATAGCTTTCCGTGACTATGACCTCTTGTTTTGGAATCTCCGGCATCAGGAACATACTTTGTACATTCACACTGTCTACTCCTGTCGGAATTTTATAGATTTCTATGAAATTCCCCCTCATTCTTCAAAACTCCAGTGAAAAAAATCCTAAAAGATCCAGGCTCTGTTCATTTGTCAATTTTGCCATTTCAAGAATCAGGGCTCCAGAAAGCAGAATTAGAAGAATTCATCGATATACACATTAATAATTTAGCTAGTAAACACTAAGTACCAACACAGGAAAGCATTAAGTTTCCAGACACTATTCTATTAAAATTGGCATAAGACAATGGCAACATAACAACAAGTGTATTTTAAAAAAAACACACACTTCTATGTACAAAAACTGTCACAGTAGTCGCAGCTTCTGTTGGAATTGAACCCATGCTGTCGGTGTCACCCTGCATTGCACACCAATCTTCCAGTCAAAAGATTTAAACCAACCCCATGGATGTGGCAATGTATTGATGAAAAATGTTTTATGAACTAATACTGTCCAAAGTATTTATTGCAACAACATCTCCTAAATTTTTCCAGTATGGGAATGAATTGGATAGTTTTTGCAAAAAGCAGGCACAGGTAGGTAAGGCTGACTGACCTCCTTCTATGATTATGAGTACTGTCAAAGTCACTATGGAACACATTATAGAACATAGATAGAACATAGAAAAGTATAGCACAGTACAGGCCCTTTAGCCCACAATGTTGTACCGTGGAATAATCCTAATCCAAAAATAAAATAACCGAACCTACATTCCCCTCAATTCACTGCTGTCCATGTGCATGTCTAGCAGTCGCTTAAATGTCACTAATGACTCTGCTTCCATTACTTCCACTGGCAAAGTATTCCATGCGCTCACAACTCTCTGGGTGAAGAACTTCCCTCTGACATCTCCTCTATACCTTCCTCCTAACACCTCAAAACTATGACCCCTTGTGGCAGTCAATCCTGCCGGGGGGAAAAGTCTCTGGCTATCGACTCTATCCATGCCTCTCATTACGTTGTACACCTCGATCAGGTCACCTCTCTTCCTCCTTCTCCCCAGAGAGAAAAGTCCAAGCTCAGTCAACCTCTCCTCGTAAGACAAGCCCTCCAGTCCAGGCAGCATCCTGGTAAACCTCCTTTGCACCCTCTCCAAAGCCTCCACATCTTTCCTATAATAGGGCGACCAGAACTGGACACAATATTCCAAGTGTGGTCTCACCAGGGTTTTGTAGAGCTGCAGCATAACCACGCGGCTCTTAAACTCGATCCCCCTGTTAATGAAAGCCAAAACACCATATGCTTTGTTAACAACCTTGTCCACTTGCGTGGCAACTTTGAGGGAGCTATGCACTTGAACACCAAGATCCCACTGTTCCTCCACACTGCCGAGAATCCTACCTTTAATCCTATATTCAGCATTTAAGTTCGACCTTCCAAAATGCATCACTTCGCATTTATTCAGGTTGAACTCCATCTGCCATTTCTCAGCCCAGCTCTGCATTCTGTCAATGTCTCGCTGAAGCCTGCAATAGCCTTCAAAACTATCAACGGCAACTCCAACCTTTGTGTCATCAGCAAACATACTAATCCACCCCTCAACCTCCTCATCCAAGTCATTTATAAAAACTACAAAGAGCAGAGGCCCAAGAACAGAGTCCTGCGGGACACCACTCAGCACTGACCTCCAGGCAGAATACTTACCATCTACAACCACTCTCTGCCTCCTGTCTGCCAACCAATTCTGAATCCAGACAGCCAAACCACCTGTATCCCATACCTCATGACTTTATGAATGAGCCTGCGTGGGGAACCTTATCAAATGCCTTGCTGAAGTCCACGTATACCACATCCACTGCTCGACCCTCATCAACCTGTCTCATGACCTCCTCAAAGAACGCAATAAGATTTGTGAGGCATGGCCTGCCCCTCACAAAGCCATGCTGACTCGCTTTAATGATGCTATGCTTTTCCAAATAGTCATAAATCCTATCCCTCAGAATTCTTTCCAAAACCTTGCTGACCACAGACATAAGACTGACTGGTCTGTAATTTCCAGGGATTTCCCTATTCCCTTTCTTGAAAAGAGGAACAACATTTGCCTCCCTCCAATCTTCCGGTACGACTCCCGTGGAGAGTGAGGAAGCAAAGAACTTTGCCAGCGGCTTAGCAACCTCCTTCCTTGCTTCCCGGAGCAACCTAGAATAAATCTGGTCTGGCCCTGGGGACTTATCAATCTTAATGTTTGCCATTACTTAATTATGAATTTTTAAACTGATAACTGAGGAGAAATTGAGAGCTATTAAGTCTTCTATGCCTCTTCCTTCGATCCAGGAGTTCCAGGTTTAAGTTCCTGTCCAGGACTAGTTGGTCACAGGAAGAGCATTCACAACATAGACAAGCAGATTGATATTCAGTCTTCTAATCCTTCCAATAAAGTCATGAAAGGTGGTAGGAATGGGAGAGATCCGTGGTCCGCTACTGTTGACATTATGCTTTGTTAATGCATCAGTGTATCACAGAAATCCCTCATTGACAAAGTTATGAGAACTATATCTTACAACAATTACAGATTAACGAGAAGAAATTAATAACTATATCTATCAGAAATTTATCCACCCAATCATTTTCTAATGTTTTTTGAGGGAAAAAAATGAAATACAAACAATGGTGAATTACCACTGCAAATTTAAAATTTGGTGACGAGCAGCTTATATGATTCTCAACATATACACCCTGCACCAGCCAAATCAAGGGATTCTTAGAATTTTACTTTTAAAAACATGCTTGACAACTATTTTGTATCCATAGATGGTGACAGTTTCTGTGGATGGTTCGGTAACAGAATGGCAACTGAAGTTGCCAATTCACTTTGAGCAAATGTGCAAACAAAAGGTCTGCGATTTATATAGGAAGGTGTACAGATTCATTCAGAATATACAATGATCGAGAAATTGACATTGATAGTTTCTAAACAGTTATTGGTCACCAATCATTTTAACTCTTTAATCACCTGTAAAATATTGCCCATTAAATGTATGTGGCAATTAGAGAAGGATCTGTTCACTATCGTACTCTTAAGGTCATACTTTCAATGCCTTTGTGAAAATGTGCTATAAGCTTAATTAGTTGAAATCGTGTCAATTCTAGCATTGTGCCTTAATAAATGCTGTACATGAGTAAGGGAAAAGTTTAGGATATAATTGATTTGCAATTGATTTACAATAATTGATTTGATGAGGGGAGTTTAAGAATGATATCTTTTGTCAAGCTGAGGGTTCATACTTGGAGTGGATTAGAAAATCAGAACTCAGCATTGGAATACACAGTTCTGAACTAGAATTTATGGACTAAGGCTACCTCAAGGCATGCACATCACTCAGATTAATTCCCCTCACTTTTAGCTTGCAACATTACCGCAGCACAATTTTCTGAAATTTAGAACATAGAACATAGAACATAGAACAGTACAGCACAGAACAGGCCCTTCAGCCCACAATGTTGTGCCGACCATTGATCCTCATGGATGCACCCTCAAATTTCTGTGACCATATGCATGTCCAGCAGTCTCTTAAATGACCCCAATGACCTTGCTTCCACAACTGCTGCTGGCAACGCATTCCATGCTCTCACAACTCTCTGCGTAAAGAACCTGCCTCTGACATCCCCTCTATACTTTCCACCAACCAGCTTAAAACTATGACCCCTCGTGCTAGCCATTTCTGCCCTGGGAAATAGTCTCTGGCTATCGACTCTATCTATGCCTCTCATTATCTTGTATACCTCAGTTAGGTTCCCTCTCCTCCTCCTTTTCTCCAATGAAAAGAGACCGAGCTCAGTCAACCTCTCTTCATAAAATAAGCCCTCCAGTCCAGGCAGCATCCTGGTAAACCTCCTCTGAACCCTCTCCAAAGCATCCACATCTTTCCTATAATAGGGCGCCCAGAACTGGACGCAGTATTCCAAGTGCGGTCTAACCAAAGTTTTATAGAGCTGCAACAAGATCTCACGACTCTTAAACTCAATCCCCCTGTTAATGAAAGCCAAAACACCATATGCTTTCTTAACAACCCTGTCCACTTGGGTGGCCATTTTAAGGGATCTATGTATCTGCACACCAAGATCCCTCTGTTCCTCCACGCTGCCAAGAATCCTATCCTTAATCCTGTACTCAGCTTTCAAATTCGACCTTCCAAAATGCATCACCTCGCATTTATCCAGGTTGAACTCCATCTGCCACCTCTCAGCCCATCTCTGCATCCTGTCAATGTCCCGCTGCAGCCTACAACAGCCCTCTACACTGTCAACGACACCTCCGACCTTTGTGTCGTCTGCAAACTTGCTGACCCATCCTTCAATTCCCTCGTCCAAGTCATTAATAAAAATTACAAACAGTAGAGGCCCAAGGACAGAGCCCTGTGGAACCCCACTCACCACTGACTTCCAGGCAGAATATTTTCCTTCTACTACCACTCGCTGTCTTCTGTTGGCCAGCCAATTCTGTATCCAAGCAGCTAAGTTCCCCTGTATCCCATTCCTCCTGACCTTCTGAATGAGCCTTCCATGGGGAACCTTATCAAATGCCTTACTGAAGTCCATATACACCACATCCACAGCTTGACCCTCATCAACCTTACTAGTCACATCCTCAAAAAACTCGATAAGGTTTGTAAGGCATGACCTACCCCTCACAAAGCCGTGTTGACTGTATTTGATCAAGCCATGCTCTTCCAGATGGTCATAAATCTTATCCCTCAGAATCCTTTCTAACACCTTGCAGACGACAGACGTGAGACTTACCGGTCTATAATTGCCGGGGATTTCCCTATTTCCTTTCTTGAAGAGAGGAATTACATTTGCCTCTCTCCAGTCCTCAGGTACGACTCCAGTGGAGAGCGAGGATGCAAAGATCTTCGCAAGTGGCGAAGCAATTGCATTTCTCGCTTCCCAAAGCAGCCGAGGACAAATCTGATCCGGGCCTGGCGACTTGTCAATCTTAATGTTTGACAAAATTTTCAGTACATCAGCTTCCTCTATCTCTATCCATTCCAGCATGCACACCTGCTCTTCAAAGGTTTCATTCACTACACAGGTCGTTTCTTTCGTAAAGACAGAAGCAAAAAACTCATTTAGGGCTTCCCCTACCTCCTCAGGCTCCACACACAAGTTCCCTATGCTATCCCTGATCGGCCCTACTCTTTCTTTGACCATTCTCTTATTCCTCACGTAAGTGTAAAATGCCTTTGTGTTTTCCCGGATTCCTTCTGCCAAGCCTTTCTCGTGCCCCCTCCTGGCTCTCCTCAGACCATTTTTGAGCTCCTTCCTTGCCTGCATGTAATCCTCTCTAGCTGAACTTGACCCTAGCTTCCTCCACCTTATGTAAGCTACCTTCTTCCTTTTCACTAGAAGCTCCACCGCTCTCGTCATCCAAGGTTCCTTTATCTTACCCCGTCTTGCCTGTCTCAGAGGGACATATTTACTCATCACTCCCAACAACTGTTCCTTAAACCATCTCCACATGTCTATAGTTCCCTTACCATGGAACAACTGCTCCCAGTCCATGCTTCCTAACTCGTGTCTAATCGCATCATAGTTTCCTCTTCCCCAATTAAATATCCTCCCATTCTGCCTAATCCTCTCCTTCTCCATAGCTATGTAGAATGAGAGAGTGTTATGGTCACTATCACCAAAATGCTCTCCCACCACAAGATCTGATACCTGCCCCGGCTCGTTTCCGAGCACCAAGTCTAGAATGGCCTCTCCCCTCGTCGGCCTGTCAACGTACTGCGTTAGGAAACCCTCCTGAACACACCTTACAAAAACAGCTCCATTCAAATCTTCTGCTCGAAGGAGGTTCCAATCAATATTAGGAAAGTTAAAGTCACCCATTACAACAACCCTACTGCGTCCACACTTTTCCAAAATCTGTCGACCTATGCTTTCTACAATCTCCCTGCTGCTATTGGGGGGCCTGTAGTAAACCCCTAACGAGGTGACTACTCCCTTGCTGTTCCTAATTTCCACCCATACTGACTCAGTAGGCAGATCTTTATAAATTGATGTCAGTCTGGTGAGGGTAATGGAGCATCTGGGAGATTGCTGAATGATGGACTGAAAGCATATATCCTAAATAACTAAAATTTGAGGACCAAAAAAAAATCAGCGTCCTTAAAGTGCAGAATCAAAGAGCAATGGAGACTGGGGGAGTCATACAATTGCTTGGGACAGTGTCAAGATTGCGCTCCTGGTGTCATTATACCAGGTTGCAATTTTACAAGCAGTGTATAGCAACAGGGGGACACCATGCATGATTCTTAAATGAATAATTGAGAGGAACTTAAGGGAATAGAGGAAGCAATTGAATGATTTTACTCATCTCTTTGCATTTTTAAGGAAGCGCACAGAGAACACAGGTGGGGTGAGGAAGAGATGGGAGTGGGGTCATGGCTTTACAAATGCTTAAAGGTCAGCAATATGGCAGCAGCTTTTGGTATTGCTGCAATTGACACTTGTGCTGTGAGCCTTTACTTTCTTTCCTTGAAAGGAATTGGGCAGCCAGTGATTTGGAGTTGAGGTACTCCTGAGGAGGTCAGCCTCCCGAATCTTGGAGGTTCTCCTTCAAAGGTGGGCTGAACAGAATTTGATGGTGGTTAAGTAGCTGCTGGGGTTGCTTGTAGGCTGCAGGAAGCTTGCAGTAATACTTTTCTCTGGACTGACATAAGGAGAAATTGAATCGTCGGAATACTCTATGTCAGAAAGTTGTGAATGCTCTATTATTTGGCACATTCAAAAAATTGTAGAATCGTATGGCACAGTGATCCATGCTGGGGATAGACAAGTTTTTTTTTACTCTTCAAGAATCAAGATATGGCGAGTGGACAGGAAAGTGGAGTTTAGGCTAAAGATGCATTATTTTGAATGGCTGATGTGACTTTGATCATATGGTCTACCCCTGCTCCTAGCTATTGTGCTATTTGTTATGTCTCTGTTATAATTATGAAGCATCTGGCATACATATTGAAAACGGAAAATATCAATATTGTTGTGAATATCTAGTTTATGGTTCACGTTAATGGTTTAGAGGTAATTGTTTAGCTCCGGTAAGAAAGAAGTTGGAAAGCTAGAATTTTGTACTTGAGGGGCTGCCTGAATTCCTGCCAGAAATGCCAAGTGGAATATTTGTCTTCTTCCTGAAGTCACAAGCTTCACAAATGCCAGTCTTCAGCTAATGTGATTCATTCAACGTGACACTAGATACTGTAAAGGCTTGAGCACTGACAACATCCTGGCAATAATTCTGAAGACATGTTCCAGACTAGCTGTGCTCTTGGCCAAGCTGTTAGAGTACAGCCACAACACTGCCAGCTTGCCGACAATATGAAAAATTGCCTGGGTTTCTCCTGGACACAAAAGGCAGGTAAGTCCAGGCCAATTACCATCTTATAAGTCCTCTCTTGATCATGACCAAAATGAAGGAAGGGTTATTAAACAGCATTTGACAAAGGAGTAACCTGCTCTATCGGCTCCTGACTTCATTATAGCTTTAGTCCAAATCTGGGAAAAAGAATGAAATTCCAGAGGTGAGAGTCACAGCCCTTGACATCAAGAGTATGGCATTTAGGAACCTCAGCTAAGTTGGAGTCAATGCAAATCACAGCGAAAAATCTCAAATAGTTGGAGACAAAACAAGCCCAAATGATGATGGGTGCGATTGCTGGAGGTCAATTGTCTCAGTCTGAGGACATTATTGCAGATTTTCCTCAGGTTATACCCTAGGCCTGATCATCATCATTTGCTTCATCAATGATCGTCATAAGGTCATAAATGGGGATGGTGCTGTTGATTGTCCCATGTTTAGCATCGTTTATGACACCTCTGAATACTGAAACAGTGTCTGTGTACAGCAAGACCTGGGCAACATCAAGAGTTGCTAATAACTAGCTAGTAACATTCATGTCACATAAGTGCCAATCAATGACTGTCTCTAACAAGAAAGAATCTAATCTTTGAGAATTTATATTCAATGGCATCCTCACTGAATGCCCATTTTCAACATCCTGGGGGATATTACTGACCAGAAACTACAATGGACCAGCCATGAAAATACTGTAGCCACAACAACAGGTCACATCTTTGAAACTCTGTGGCATTTAACGCTCCTTCTGTCGCCACAGTGTCTGTCCATCATCCACAAGATACAAGTCAGTAGTATGATGGGATTCTCTCAACTTGTCTGGATGGGTCTAGCTCCAAAGACGTTCAAGAAATTTGATGCCATCTAAGACAAAGCGGCCCACTTGATTGACACTCCATTTACCAATTTAAATAATCACTCCCTTCACCACCGATGCACAGTAGTGCAGAAAGTACCACTTAAAAGATGTGCAGCAACAACTCTCCAAGCATCCTTTGACAACCCTTTATTGTCCTGCAACCTTTACCCTCTACAAGGACAAGGGTGGCAGATGCATGGGAACACCAACATCTGCAAGTTCTTCTGAAAGCCACATACCATCCTAACTTGGAAGTATATCACTGTTCTTACAATGTTACTAGAACATAATCCTAGAACTGCCTTCCTAACAGCACTGTGGGTGTCACTATATCTGCAAGGAGTACCGTGGTTCAAGAAGACAGCTCACCACCAGCTTCTCCAGGACAATAAGGGATGAGAATAAACGATCGTCCAGCTAGTGATACCTATATCTCATGGACAAATTCAAAAAAGAGAGTTATGAAATAATACATGGCTTTTGTTAGCTGATGAAATTGGAGATGTGATGTCTGCATCCCAGCAGTAATAACAGTCCAGAGCAACATTTCCTTTAAGCTGTGTAGCTGTGTGCTCGGATGTTGCACACATGGTGATTGGTGTTGACACATCAATTACAGCATTGACTTCTGATTCTGGAAGTTGCTACTGGGTGTAGGCCTTGGAGGCTAATGCAGCTGATAATAAAATTAGAGGCATTATTGGTCCAGAGAGATGTTGTTTTGGGACTTAACGACAAATCAGTTTAAAAGCATTTCATAAACCCTAAAAGAATGGAAATCCCAGTTACTTAATTAGATCAAAGAACGAAAATATAAAGGAGGCATAATTAATCTAAAGCTGAAACTTCGGAAGTTTCACTAGTTTCAATTTATTTGGATACTCTTCCTGACACTTTCGCATTTATGACTGAGTGTACTTTGCAGCTACCTGAGAGAAGATAATCAAAATAAATGATGTTAGCTAAGCCTGTGCTGAAAGCAAAGCAATAAATTAACTTGTACATTTGTTGTATGGTTGAGGCTTAATCTTAATTCACATTTTGTGAGTGAATGGAAGCTTTGGAATGATTGCCTAGTTTGAGAACAATGTTTCCCAAGCATTTTGTGCCAAAGAAATCAATACTCAAATCAGCTTGGATGTACCAAAAAGTAACCAGAATGAGGGACAAAGCACCTATAGCCATAAGATGGCAAATTCAACTTCTGAGAATAGCTGAAGATGAGGTGAATTAAAAATAGACTCCAGAAGTTTGTCACATTATTATAGGTGATTCCTACAGTAATAAAAAACTTAGAGTTACTTGTTTTATAAAGAGGCTACTTTAGGGAAAGTAAGAAGCCAACATGAGTGAGTAACACATAGTCACAAATCACATTGTTAAGTTGATTATGCTTGTTTCGTTCAAGTCTTTTGTCTGAATTAATGTTTGGTTTATTTAACAGAAAGGTGAAAGCCTGTGACATGGTTCTTTTGGTTATAATGAGCTGTTCAGGTTTCTCCTCAAATGTTAACAGTCTCTAAGTTCAGTTTGGACTTAATTCCTGTGGGAATGTTCATTACCATTGGACAATGTTGCTATTTTAAAGGAGGAATATAAACAAGGTTCATTTTTCTGGTCAATTAGCCTGTGATCCCTGCAAAAATATCTTTGAGTGAGAATAGGATCCAGCTCAGCTGTCATATAGTCAAGCAGCAAGCTGATACCAATGTTATCTACCTTCTGAGTTGTCTGGAAATTTCCAGGAATGAAGAATCAATTTCTTGGTGCTTCTATGTGCAGTTGTGGGAAGTCATTGAAGCTCCTCTGGTGACTGCTGCTGTTGTTGTGTATATGTTTGGAGATTACTAAGACCTCTAGTTTGCCATCTCTGGTCAGAGAGCAAGGGCATGAATGTCACATCTGGAGTAATGGTGGTGTGAATAGTTGGGGATGGGGTTGAGTGTATAGAGTATTTGAATATTACAACCACAGTTCCAACCATTGAATCACCCTTTGTTAGCTAATGTGTTGAAGGTGAGGCAGAAATATAGCAGGAATCAAACAAACTCAATCTACTCGCAGAACAGCAGGCAGACAAATAGAACAACTAAAGCTGCTTGGGCAGTGCCCTAAGGATCTATCAAATACAGAAATGAGAGCTGATGACCAAAATTGCAACTACATCTTTCAATGAAAGCAAGGTAAGTTTTCCACCAAAATGTAATGAACAGAGGGCAGTTACGTACAAGTTATATATAAACTTAATCATAGAGACTAAAAACGCAAGTGTAGACTCCAGATATGATTGACAGGAAAAATACCCAAATATTTTCCATTCTGGCTGGGAATAGTGGTGTCAGTATCTGCAGTCAATGACAACTACACTGCTTGCGGCTTCAGTACTGATTCAGTTTCATACTTGCCTCTGAATCACAAGTTTTGGGTCTGAGAGCAGAATAGTCAAGACAGACACTCTAGTGCAGCACTGTGGAATTACTGTCAAAGGTGGCATCTTTCAGATGACATATTTTAGCTGAACAGCATCAGAGGAGTTATACCTGAAGTCCTAGCCGAACATATTTCTTGATCAATATCATAAAGAAAACAATATCTGTTCATTGTCACCTTTTTTGTTGTGTTTCCTACATTGCAACAGTGTCTGCATTTCAACAAGTACTTCATCAGCTATAAAGAGCTTTGAGACATCTGGAAATGTTATATAAATGCAAGTCTCTTTCTTTCAAGACATGCTCTGTGCTTTGCATTATTGTCTACATTGCTGGCATATGTGGTACAGTCTGAAATCAAGGCATTGATTAAGGAATGAACCTCCAGTAATTTTCTTCTTTTTTTAATTTCAGCTTTGCTTAAGTTAATAAAGGTGCATGAAGGTGCAATAGGCAGTAAAGAAGGCAAATGATGTGTTTGGCATTCATTGTGAATGGTTTCAAGTACAGGAGCAGGGATGTGCTGTTGCAGTTGTACAGGGCCTTGGTGAGACCACATCTAGAATATTGTGTGAAGTTTTGGTCTCCTTTTCCAAGGAAGGATGCTTTTGCTCTCAAGGGAGTGCAGCAAAGGTTTACTAGGGATGGCGGGACTGATATATGAAGACTGATTGACTAGGTTAGGATTGTTTTAATTGGAGTTCACATGAATGAGGAGGTATTTCATAGACACTTGTAGAAGTCTAACAGGACTCGATAGGGTAGATGTTGGGAAGATCTTCCTAATGGTGGGCGTGTCCATAATCAGGGGTCAGAGTCCGAGGATTCAGGATAACCCATTTATTACGGAAATGAGGAGACAGTTCTTCACCCAAAGAGTGGTGAGCCCGTGGAATTCATTACCACAGGAAGTAGTTGAAAACATTAAATGTATTCTAGACGTGGTTAGATATAGTACTTGGGGTGAATGGAATCAAAGGTTATGGGGAGAAAGCAGGATTAGGCTATTCAGTTGGACATTCAGCCATGATTGTGAAGAATGGTGAAGTAGGCTCAAAGGGCCTGCTCCTATCTTCAATGTTTCTATGTAAATGTCTGTGGAAAGGAAAAGAGAAAAGATAAATTCATTTTTCAGTTGAGATGAATTTGTAAATGAACTCTCATTTTTCAGTGAAAGCCTCTGCTCACAAAATTTGAAAGTTTAAATCTTGTTATTTGCATATTTTTAAAAGCTTGGTACGTAATGCAATCCATTTAAATTTCAGTGAACAGTGGCTCATAGAATATTGCTTTTTCAGCATTTGAAGCATCTTCATATTTAACGATTTTGAAAAGACATTTTAGAGTGTACAAATGGGAACTATCATTCTTCTACTTTGAAAAATCTTTAAATTCAAAAACCACCAGATGCACTTTCCATTTGGGCACTTAATTTTGGAATGAATGTTTCACTCTGAACAGCTTGTTAATTTATGCATCTACAATGCAGTGATGCAAATTGGAATGTTAAATATTTGGAAAAGACCAAGGTTAGGCTTCTTGCTATTTTTATTTGTGCAATTTGCCAGTAAGTACAGAACTGTTGGAGATAACAGGTGGCATAAAGTGTTCAGTGTAATATTGTCATGATTTATTTATTTTGGGAAAAAATTGAACTACATTTATTTTGTTTTTCTATTCAAATGTTAATTTAAAGGAAACATAAATCTAATAATTTGTATGTAATTTCACAACCAGCCACAGGTTCATCTTTATATAATATGACATTTGGCTGCTTCTGAGTTAGTAATTAGTTGACATGGAGCTGGCAACTTATTTTCATTCTGGCAATTCTGTGTACAAGAAAAGTACATCAGTGTTTCTCATCTCTGGGGTGGATTCTCATGATCTTAATCAGGTCTCTCCAAAGAGAGATCAGACCAAAAAAGAAATATGCCCCACATCCTAGCTAACTCCTATGAATGAGGCAAGTGATCATGTTGTGGGCTGTTTGGGGGAATGTCCCAGATTTGCTTTTGAAAATATTACTGGACTGACTGCAGGGCTTTCCACTGACCGCATGGAGGTGTGAAACATAGACTGGAAACAGAAAGAGTTCAAAAGGTAAAGGGTTTTACCTCCTTTACAATTCATCATGAAACTCTGTCCCATGTGTAGCATCTATGTTCATGAAGGTGAACTGTAACAGTGTTGTGATTGGAAGATGTAAATGTAATTTCCCCTTAAACAATATGCTTGTCAGATTGTTACTTCTGGTAAGTGGAAAACTGTCTAGTAAAAGGAAAGAGGGATTTTAGGTAGAATGAAAGATTAGAGATATGGGGCTTATTTTCCTTGGAACAGAGAAGATTAATAGTTTATCTTGTCGATGTGTTCAAAATTATGAACAATTTTGACAAGTCAAAGAGGATATTCTGTTTCTGCTCATTGGTATGTCAATAACTAGGGGTCATAACTTCAAGACTGTCAGCAAGCGAGCTTTTTCAATTTTAGTTATTTATGTACAGTGGTACAGTGTAAAGTTTTGTTTTACAGACAGTACTGGCAGATCATATCATACAAAGTGCATTAGGGTAATAGACAGAGCAAAGAATATAATGTCACGGATGCAGAGAAGGTGCACAAAGAGCGAGACCAGAATTAAATTTAAATTTGAGGGGTCCATTTTGAAGTCTAATAACAAAGGGGAAGAAGCTGTTCTTGAAACTGTTGGTGCTTGTTTAAGATTCTGTATCCATTGCCTGACAGAAGACGTTGGAAGCAGGGTGGAAGGGGTCTTTGATTACGTTGGCCTCCTTCCATAGGCAGTGAGAAGTAAAAATGGGCTCAATGGATTGGAGGTTGGCTTGCATGATGGACTGGGTTATTTTCACAACTCTTTTCCTAAAGTCCTGTGCACAGCAGTTGCCATACCAAGATGTGATGCATCTAAATGGAATGCTTGGAGTGAGCTAAGGAGAAACATCTTTACTCAGAGAATTTGGAATGCATTGTCTGGGAGAGTGTTAAAGGCAGTTTTCATAAGAGGTTTCAAAAGGAGAGCTGGATATGTATTTGAATTTCATGGGCTACAGAGATAAGGCTGGAGAATGGGACCAGCTAGGTAGCTCTGTTAGCGCTGGTAAAGACATGATGGGTCAAATGGCCTCCTTCTGTACTGAAAAATTCTACAATTCTATGATTCTGGAGAAGCACAAAGGTGAGAATGTTTTTGGAATGGAGGCAGTGCCTTTAACCTGTCCACTCGAGCCTTAACCCACCACTCCAATTCTGCCTCAAATCTGTTTCGTCCAGTGGCAGGCCCATGTTCCAACCTGAGCATGCAACATGGAAAGTCCTGTCTGCCAGTAATCTCAAGACTGAGGCAGGTTCATTATGGTGGATTAATCCTATCTCCTGACTCCTGTCTATAGGTCTTGAAAATCAGGTGCCTGTTTCTTCTGACATAATGGGAACTGCAGATGCTGGAGAGTCCAAGATAACAAAGTGTGAAGGTGGATGAACACAGCAGGCCAAGCAGCATCTCAGGAGTGCTCCTGAGATGCTGCTTGGCCTGCTGTGTTCATCCAGCTTCACACTTTGTTTGCCTGTTTTTTCTTACAAGTTTACTTTATTGGATTACAGGCTATCGGCGAGGAAGGCTGTGGAGTTTGGAGGTACAGGGATACTTGCAAGAATTTTTAACAAGGCTCTGCTTCCACTCAATTAAACAGAATTCAAAGTATTTTTTGAAAGAACTTGCAAATGAGCTTTCCTGCACTGTCTGCTTCAGTCTTTAGCCCTGCCATCAAACGTATTGAACCTTCATGAACACGTATGACATTTTGCTGGCAGCAGAGTCGATTTGTTTGCAGTAAGAAAGCCGAGTAGAGGCGTACCCAGTCGACACAAACTCTGCAGCATTTTGCTATAATAATATATTTTGTTGATGTAAAAGTTTTGTCGACATAAGAGTTTCCTTTTGAACTTGATCAAAGGACTAAACAAAATTGCAGGAGTGCCACCTCTCTGTTCACTGGGTGAAGTAGTGCATTACACATAAGGCCTAAATTTCCCCAGACTAAAATAAATAATTCAGGGTGTTTCTTGAATGGTTGCAAGCTTACAATGTGCATTGGAACTCCCTAAACAGGATTTCACAGAATTGATCTTGTATTACAGTAGGACGCCATATTTTGGCAAAATCACAGTGAGTTGGTGCTGCTATTCAACATCTCCTGGCAATTGGATTCAGAATACCATGAAAATAGATTGTTGCTGAAGTGTGTGTGTATTTGCGAGATACTGTATCACACAAATGTTACAGCACAGAAACAAAGTACTTGATGTGAACCATCTCCTCACTTCCCAGAACGTCAGCTTTTCTGCTCCTAAGATGTTGCTTGGCCTGCTGAGTTCATCCAGCTCCATAACTTTGTTATCTCTGTTTCCTCACTTTACTTCATCTATGAAAGTGATATGTGGAGAACAATATATTAAAAGAAGACACAAGCATAAGAAATAGCCACAGAAATGGTTCGTTCTGCCCCTTGAGCCCTTCAATATGATCCTGGTTGATTTGCTCCCTCAATTCCAGAGGCTCAACTCCAAGCATACCATTGGTCTTCCTAACTGCTTGTTGATCCTGTATGCTTGATTTCAATGGCTGATGTACAAAGACACCCAGGTCTCTTTGTACAGCAATATTTCTCAATCTATCACTATTTAAATAGTACTCTGGCATTCTATTTTTCCAGCCAACGTGGTTATCTAAAGTATGGAAGCAGGCCATTCAGGCCAAGTCAACACTAACCCTCTGAAGAGCATCGCACTCAGACCTACCCCACTACCCTATCCCTGTAACCCTGCATTTCCCGTGACTAACTCACCTGACACACCCACCCACATCTCTGGACACTGGAGGCAATTTAGCATGGACAATCCAACTAACTTGCACATGTTTGGACTGTAGGGGGAACCAGAGCACCCAGAGGAAACCCACGCAGACACTGTGCAAACTCCACACAGACAGTCACCTGATCCTTGGTGCTGTGAGGCAGCAGTGCTAACCACTCAGCCACTGTGCCATAATTGTTTGATTTATTTGTCATTCCCTTGTTCTCCGTTATCAATTCTTCTGTTTTGGACTGTGAGGGATCCACATTGTCCTCATAAATCTTTTACTTATTATAATCTTAAGGAAGCACTTGCAGTTCACTTCTCATAAGTCTATTCCCTCCCCCCACCCACCTTTTAATCAATCTCTTTGTCCTTCTTTGAAGAATTCCAAACTACATCTAATCTTCAGACTTGCTACTTTATTTAGCAACATTATTTGAGTTCTCTTTGGATCCAATGCTACCATAAATTTCTTGTGTTAGCCATAATTGGATCACTTCTTCTGTTTGTGTGCCAGAAAGGAATGTATAACTGTTGCTACACATGGATCGTTTCCTTAAATATTAGCCATTGCCTTTCATAAAGTTAGCTAATGAGCCAATTTAACTCATATCTTCATAGATCCTTGATTTTGATTGAGGGCTATAGTTTGAGATTAGACTACTTCCCATTCTATCTGAATGAAGAATTCCACTAAGTTCTGGTCACTCGTCCTAAGAGATCTCACTGAACATGATTATTAATTACCCCGTTTTCATTGCATAATGAGGAATCTAAGAAAGCCTGTTCCCATGCTGGTTCCTCAGTGCATTGATTTAAAAACAAACTATCATGGAGACACCCCAGGAATTCATCTACCATTATACTATTGCCAATGAGCTTTGTTCAGTCTAGCGAGTTTTGAGAAGATTTGTAGCTCAGGTTGAGGTTCTGGATGTGAGTTTGCTCGCTGAGCTGGAAGGTTCGTTTTCAGACGTTTCGTCACCATTCTAGGTAACATCATCAGTGAGCCTCCGACGAAGCGCTGGTGTTAAGTCCCGCTTTCTATTTATCTGGTTAGGTTTCCTTGGGTTGGTGACGTCATTTCCTGCGTTGGTGATGTCATTTCCGGTTCTTTTTCTCAGGGGATGGTAGACTGGCTCCAAATCAATGTGTTTGTTGATGGAGTTCTGGTTGGAATGTCATGCTTCTAGGAATTCTTGTGCATGTCTCTGTTTGGCTGGATGGATGTGTTGTCCCAATCAAAGTGGTGTCCTTCCTTATCTGTATGTAAGGATACGAGTGATAGTGGGTCATGCCGTTTTGTGGCTAGTTGATGTTCATGTATCCTGGTGGCTAGCTTTCTGCCAGTTTGTCCAATGTAGTGTTTGTCACAGTTCTTGCGAGGTATTTTGTAGATGACGTTAGTTTTATTTGTTGTCTGTATAGGGTCTTTTAAGTTCATTAGCTGCTGTTTTAGTGTGTTGGTGGGTTTGTGGGCTACCCTGATGCCAAGAGGTCTGAGTAGTCTGGCAGTCATTTCGGAAATGTCTTTGATGTAGGGGAGAGTGGTTATAGTTTCTGAGCCCGTTTTGTCTTTTTTTTTGGGTTTATTGCTGATGAATCAGCGGACCGTGTTCATTGGGTACCCATTCTTTTTGAATACGCTGTATAGGTGATTTTCCTCTGCTCTGCGTAGTTCCTCTGTGCTGCAGTGTGTGGTGGCTCGTTGGAATAATGTTCTAATGCAGCTTCGTTTGTGGGTGTTGGGATGGTTGCTCCTGTAGTTCAGTATTTGGTCCGTATGTGTTGTTTTCCTGTAGACGCTGGTTTGAAGTTCCCCGTTGACTGTTCGTTCTACTGTGACATCTAGGAATGGCAGTTTGTTGTTGTTTTCCTCCTCTTTTGTGAATGTTATGCCAGTAAAGGGTATTATTGGGGTCTTGAAGGTTTCCTCTAATTTGTTTTGTTTAGTGGTGACAAAGGTGTCATCCACATAGTGGACCCAAAGTTTGGGTTGGGTGATTGGCAGAGCTGTTTGTTCGAGTCTCTGCATTACTGCCTCTGCTAAGAACCCTGATATCGGGAGATCCCATGGGTGTACCGTTGGTTTGTCTGTAGGTTTTGTTATGGAAAGTGAAGTGGGTGGTGAGGAACAGGTCCACTAGCTTGATGATGTTGTCCTTGCTGATGAGGTTGGTGGTGTCTGGTGTATGTGTCTTCGGTTCTTCTAATAGTGCAGTCAGTGTTTCTTTGGCCAGGTTGATGTTGATGGATGTGAACAGGGCTGTTACGTCAAAGGAGACCATTATTTTATCCTCTTCTATCTTGGTGTCTTTGATGGTGTTCAGGAATTCTTGAGTGGAGCGAATGGAGTGGTGGGAGTCTTCTACTAGGTGTTCTAGTCTTTGGTGAAGTTCCTTGGCTAACCTGTAGGTTGGTGTTCCAGGTAGTGACACTATGGGTCTGAGGGGGGCTCCTGGTTTGTGAATTTTTGGTAGTCCGTAAAGCGTGGTGTGTTGGATCCATCTGGTTTCATTTTTTGGAAGTCTCTCTTGTTTAATTCTCCAGATTTTTGAAGTTTTTGAGTAAGGCTGTGATTCGGTTCTCTAGTTGTGGGGTCGGGTCTATCGTCACCTGTTGGTAAGTGTCAGTATCTGCAAGCAGTGCGTTCGCTTTCTCAATGTAGTCTGTTCGGTTTAAGATGACTGTCAAGCGTCCTTTGTCTGCAGGTAGGATAACGATGTTTTTATCTTTTTTGAGTCCTTTTAGGGCTTTCCTTTCTTGTGTATTGAGTGTGTTTTCTTCCTTTTTCCTGCTTAGTGTTGGTGCGACTGTCTGTCTGATGGTTTGCTGGGTTTCTTCTGTGAGTTTGTTGTCTTTCAGTGTTGCTTCTAACGCTGCTAAGAAATCTTTCTTGTCCGCATCCCGGGAGTTGTAATTTAATCCTTTCACTAAGACGGCTTTTTCAGTGTCTGTTAATGGTCGGTCAGATAAGTTTTTTATCCATGCTTCTGTGCTGTCTGTGTTGTTATTCTGTGTGAGTTTGTCTAGTTTTTTCTTTTTTTAGGATACATGAACATCAACTAGCCACAAAACGACATGACCCACTATCACTCGTATCCTTACATACAGATGAGAAAGGACACCACTTTGATTGGGACAACACATCCATCCTAGGACAAGCCAAACAGAGACACGCACGAGAATTCCTAGAAGCATGGCATTCCAACTGGAACTCCATCAACAAACACATTGATGTGGAGCCTCTCTACCATCCCCTGAGAAAAATAACCGGAAATGACATCACCAACGCAGGAAATGACATCACCAACGCAGGAAATGACATCACCAACCCAAGGAAACCTAACCAGATAAATAGAAAGCGGGACATAACACCAGCGCTTCGTCGGAGGCTCACTGATGATGTTACCTAGAATGGTGACGAAACGTCTGAAAACGAACCTTTGTTCAGTCTCTATGTGAACTAAAGTCACCCAAATCTACTGGAGCACCTTTGTTACATGCTTCTGTACTTCCTGGTTTAATGCCTTGACTTATCATACCAATACTATTTGGAGGCCTATAGACGACTCCCGCTGACATTTTCCACACCTCCTTTTTTCTTTGTTCCATGCAGGTTCATTCCACATTGGGATTTTCTGAGCCAATATCCTTCTTAGCTGTTGCATTGATTTCATCCTTTACTACTGGCACCACCCCATCTCCCTTTCCTTTTCCTTTTACCTCTCCTCCTAAGTATTGAATGCCCGTATGTATTCAGTTTGTAGCCTTGGTGTCACTGCAGTACCAAGAGGGTTTGTCTGTCAGGAAAGGTTGAACAGGCTGGAGCTCTTCTTACTGGACTGAGGAATTTCAAATTATGTGGAAGTTTGAAAATGTAGTCACAGAGAAGGTACTCACATCTCACGGAGTCTAAAACTAGGAGATCAAATGTAAGATAATTGCTAATAAATCCAGTTTGGAAATAAGTAATCCATGCATCCATGATTGAAATCATATTCTATTTTTTCACACGCATTTGTGCTATTAAGTAGGCTACTTATTTTGAATAAAAACAAAGTTGCTGGAAAAGCTCAGCAGGTCTGGCAGCATCTGTGGAGGAGAAAACAGAGTTAACGTTCGGGCCCAGTGACCCTTCCTCAGAACTCAGAAACTTTTCCAGCAACTTTGTTTTTGTTCCTGGTTTACAGCATTCGCAGTTCTTTTGGTTTGTATTTATTTTCAATGCTCCTTGCACTCAGATACAGCACCTTTAGATGTAAAAAATAGTTTTACAGTTTTAGACTCTAGCCTCCACTTTTGCTTTCTACTTTTTTACCTTTCATTTATATCGTTGCTTCCCTCTCTTGTGTGTTTCCCCACTCAAGTTCCCACCCTTGCCATTCTAGTTTAAACCCACTGCCACAATACTAATGAATTGTCTTGTGAAGATATTATTCATGATGTAGCTGAGGTGCAACCTGTCCAGCTTTAATAGAATCCATCTTCCCTAGAATAAATCTTAATGCCTCAGGAATCTAAAACTCTTCCCTCTACATATTTCTCTAACCACATATTCATCTGATCCATTCTCCTATTCCAAATCTGGCAATCTCAAGAACTGCAATATCTGTGGGAAACAAAAAATCTCATCTTAGCCTTAAATTATTGACCTCTTAGCTAAAACATGGGAGTACGGTCTCCAAATATTCAGAACAGGGAAATTAATCTATGAATGACATTTCAGAATCTTCAATGTTTCAATGAGATTACTCCTCATTCTTCTAAACTCCAGAGAGTACAAGCCTAATTCATTTAGCCTCTCATCACAGGACATCCCTCCAATCCCAGGAACAAATCTGGTGAATCATCCTCTGAGGTCTCCAAGGCAAGCATATCCTTCCTTAGAAAAGGAGATCAAACAGTGCACAATGCTACAGGTATGGTACCACCAGATACAATTGCTGAAAGACTTCCTTATTCCATTCCAATTGTAATAAAGATCAATATGCCCATGCATTCCTAACTGCTTGATGTACCTACTTTTTAACTTTTCTTATGCAACTACACCCAAGTTCCTCTGAACATCAACACTTACAAGTTTCACGCCTTTTAACAAATATTCTGCTTTTCTATTCTTACTGCCAAGGTGGCTTCCAACATCATACTCCATCTGCCAACTTGTTGCCCACTCCCGTAACCTGTTTATATTTCTTTTTATTCCCTTTACACATGGATGAATCAACTATCTCCTAAACATAAGTATGCTATTCATTTGGAGATAGCAAGAACTGAGGTGCTGGAGTCAAAGTCTAACACAGTGTGGAACACAACAGGTCAGGTAGCATCACAGGAGCTGGAAAGTTGATGTTTCGGGTTGAGACCCTTCTTCACTGCATATCTTCCATGTGGTAGCAAGTCCATTTTCTAATATTCTTCAGCTAAACAAGGTTTTCCTGAATTTCTTGCTAATTTATTAACAATTATATTTATTACACCTAGTTCTAGATTCCATGCAAAATGTGTACCTTGTCTATGCCTACATTATCAAATCTCCCCATAATTTCCAATCTCCTCAGCGTTCTATTCCTGTGATAAGAGGTCGAGCCTGTTTAACTTTTCCTGATAGATAAACCCTCTTAGTACTTATATCATACTATAAATTATTTTCGTAACTTGTCTGGTGTCTGTTTCCATTTTATATTGTGGAGATAAAAGTGTACACAATACTTCATGTGGTCTAACCAATGTTTTGTGTCAGTTTAAAATTACTTTACAAACTAACAATTCTGCCTTGATTCATTACACATAACCTGAGTAAGCTGCTTTTTCTTAACCAAAGAACAATGTTAAAAAATTTGCTTGAATGTGTCAATGCGATAACAGGATGGATTGATGATGTTAATGCTATTATTGTGTTGTAGATGGCCTTCCAAAAGACATTTGAGAAAAGGCCACTTAAAATGACCTGTCACACAATTTCTATCCCAGGGAATATGAGGGACAGTAGCAACAGGCACAGTAAACAGAGATGAGTCACAGATAATAAAGTGTGAAGCTGGACGAACACAGAAGGCCAAGCAGCATCTCAGGAGCACAAAAGCTGACTTTTCGGGCCTAGACCCTTCATCAGAGAGGGGGATGGGGTGGGGGTTCTGGAATAAATAGGGAGAGAGGGAGAGGCGGACCGAAGATGGAGAGAAAAGAAGATAGGTGGAGAGGAGAGTATAGGTGGGGAGGTAGGGAGGGGATAGGTCAGTCCAGGGAAGACGGACAGGTCAAGGAGGTGGGATGAGGTTAGTAGGTAGGAAATGGAGGTGTGGCTTGGGGTGGGAGGAAGGGATGGGTGAGAGGAAGAACAGGTTAGGGAGGCAGAGACAGGCTGGGCTGGTTTTGGGATGCAGTCGGGGGAGGGGAAGACCTGGGCTGGTTGTGTGGTGCAGTGGGGGGAGGGGAGGAACTGGGCTGGTTTTGGGATACGGTGGGGGAAGGGGAGATTTAGAAGCTGGTGAAGTCCACATTGATACCATTGGGCTGCAGGGTTCCCAAGCGGAATATGAGTTGCTGTTCCTGCAACCTTCGGGTGGCATCATTGTGGCACTGCAGGAGGTCCATAATCGACATGTCATCTAAAGAATGGGAGGGGGAGTTGAAATGGTTCGCGACTGGGAGGTGCAGTTGTTTGTTGCGAACCGAGTGGAGGTGTTCTGCAAAGCGGTCCCCAAGCCTCCGCTTGGTTTCCCCAATGTGGAGGAAGCCACACCGGGTACAATGGATACAGTATACCACATTGGCAGATGTGCAGGTGAACCTCTGCTTAATATAGAAAGTCATCTTGGGGCCTGGGATAGGGGTGAGGGAGGAGGTGTGGGGGCAAGTGTAGCACTTCCTGCGGTTGCAGGTGAAGGTGCCGGGTGTGGTGGGTTTGGAGTGCAGTGTGGAGCGAACAAGGAAGTCATGGTGGAGTGGACTGGCAACTGGCAGTTGAAATTTAATGCAGAGGGGCACGTGATGATTAGAAAGCACATGGACAATCCATACAAAACAAAAAGTGCAATTCTAAAGGGAGTGCAGATGCAGAGGGATCTGGGTGCTATTGTACACTCAGCATTGAAGATGGCAGGAGACAGGTGACAATTTAAAATATTTGGCATCTGGAGGCGTTATCCATTGAGGCAAAGAGTAGAAAAAGAGGGAAGTCACATTAAAACTAAATAAAATATCCGTTCAACCTCAACTGGACAACTGAGTCTGGTATAGATAACATACTTGAGGAAGAGTGTGAAGGCCTTAGAGAGGGTGCTGAGGAATTTCCAAGGATGGAATTTCAATTGCATAGAAAGGAAATTTTGGGAATGTTCTCGTTAGAAGAGTATGTTGAGAGGAGATTTGATCAAAGTATTCAAAACTATGAGGGAACTGGACAGACTGGGTGGAAAGAAACTGTTCTTATTGGTGGAAGGATTTAGAACCAGAAAGCACAGATTTAAGTAAATTGTCAGAACTATTGGCCGTGACATGAGGAAAATGCTATTATGATTGGTCAGGATATAATTGCTCTACTTGAGAGCATGGTGGGGTAAGTCAATTGAGGTACTCAAAAGGGATTTGAATCATTATTTAAGAGGAAAATGTTTGCATATCCACAGGGAAATGACAAGGGTGCAGCTTTAGGAAATTGTTGTTTCAGAGAAAAATCACAGAGATGACGATCAGAATGGTTCATTTGTGCATGTAAATATCCATGATTTTATAAAATCTAAATTCAATTTTGTGAATCTGTAACTTTGGAGGTCTTTTGCTCCTGTTGTCTATAAAAGTCTTACTTTTCCAAAAGTATCAGTGGAATAAGAAGATAAATTAAAAAAAGAACAAATAATCTGACGCTCTGCATTTACTGAAATATTAAATATTTTCTCAAGCAACAGAGAAATATCATAAATATTCATTCATCAAACAATTAATAATTAATAGTCTGCAGCAAACACATAATAGGCTGAATTTCATTGGCTGGCTACGTTACTGCCTAAGGTACAAGGACGTAATGGCTGAATCCAGATAATGGTGGTTTATGTTTTAGAACACCTTGATTGAGTTGTAGCAGTTGATGCATAAATACTATTTTTCCATAAAAGTTTCTCACTTGACTGGAGAAATTAATGTTGAGATGACGCATCTTCTATACTCAAATTATATCAATGAGAAATCAGTTGCTTTCTGTGAATTTTATGCCTGTGAATCTTTTTTGCCTCTTGGCTGACCTCTTGGTTTTCAGAATATCCATAGCAGCTCATGTAAAATTAGCACAAAATCATTCAACTCTTGGGAACGCAATCTTTATAAGATAAATGCAAAGTAATTTGCAATTGAAGGCATTTACCACAAGTTCAACTATCACACAAGAACAGAGATGTCCATCCTGAGCAAGCAATCCTATAGAATGTGAATGTTATCTTTTCTGGGAAGTAAATTTTCAATTTAGGGTACGAGTGCAAAGTTGGTCATTGGAGATTGTGTGAAATTGGCAAAGTGGAAAAGTGTTTGGCTTGTACAATGGGCAGTTGGCTCATTACTGCCAGCTTCCACCATTGTCTACACACAGAAGGAACCACTTGAATCTGAAGGCTGGAATTTTAATCACCTCCTGGTTGGGTAGGTGAGGGGCAGTATAAAATTGGGTAGACTTCCAGGGATCCGAACATGCCCATTGCCTATAGGCCCCTACTGAGATTTTATCAGACACATGGTAGCTGTTGGGCACCCCACTCGCCTTTAGCCAACTGAGGTGGTACACGAATAATGAGCAGCACCTATGGCTCTTGGCTAGACTTTCAGTTGAACTCTGCTGGCCTGGCTATGGGCTTGGTGGAGAGTGCTGGTATTCCTGTTCAAGAATCCTTTACCACATGGAGGGCCCCGACTCCCAGCACCAAGGGCCATCACCTCTTGAGCATGTTGCTTCTGATTTTACAATTTCCACCCTCTTGAAAGGTCTGCTTGCCTGGCCTCTGTGAGGACACCACTTATCCAGCCTTGTGGCCACCCCACCCCAATGACACTCCTACTTGGATACTGGCTGCAGTCCCAGCCACTGTTCCTCATGGTGCTACCAAGAGTGGAGAACTCCTGGGGCCTTTTAACTGGAAGCAGGACATCCCTCTTTCATTGGGGCAGAAGCTAACGTCCAAGACAATATATGTCCGATGGCCCGTAAGTCCTGTTGAAACAAAGATTATAATTTTGGGGGGAAGAATGCCCCTTCTCTATTTTGTTAATAAAATTGAGGAAATCATCTTGAAGGAGGCAGACCTACATCATTTTCAATGGTATGCAGGTTATGAATTGCAAAAATTAAGTTATTTCAGAGGACAAATTGTCACTCCTGTAACACTGTCAGGTTAGCTTTACTTTTGCGTGTTTTTAATGAACCTTTAAATTGCCATTGAATGGTCTATTACGTGGAGTATGTAAGATTGGTGTGCAATTATGTTTCAGAAATTACAGAACGTTAAACAAATTTCACTAAATTACAACATCACCCCCCTGAAACCACCCTGCTGCGAATTGTTCTGAGTACAGTCTTAGCTGATTATTCCATACATTTGTCAGATCAGAGGTGCACACTGAAAGTTGGATGTTGTTCAACAGTCTTCAATTTAATATTCATGGCACCTTTTAGGTCTGATTGAAATATACAATATGGTGTAGAGTACAATTTTGCTACAATTTGATCTTTGTGAAATGAATAAAAGACATTATGGGTTTTGCTTGTGGAAGATTTGAAACACACCTCAGCCTTCAAAATATGTCACCTACCTTCAAGGACTGGGAGGCAAGATCATGATGATATGACTTGGATTTCAATAGTGCTTTGTCCATAGTAGCAGATGATTTTTGGCAAACTTCTCGAGACTGGCTTAAGGTCAGTGTGGACCAGGAACCCCTCTTTATGTACTTTGAGTCAGCGTTTATTGGTATATTCACACAAGGTGAACATTTCAAATCATTATTGCTCTTTGAAGCTTTAAGAGTATGTTCACTGATTGTGTTATATGCGTTCATGAAGTATTTCGCAGGTCCATGGTCAGTGCGCCTCCCAAGTGTCATTAAACTCATCGGATTCCGATAATTTAAGTTGTCACTATCCAGGTTATCATCAGAACTCCACCAGCCTGATATATTTGTTCTTGTTCTGCGCTTTGATTCCAATTTACGGTCCTTGCTCTTGCTTCTCTTGCTCTGTTTGGAGTCGTCTGAACCATATTTGCTCCCGTTCACACTTCCTTTGCCGGCAGCCTCAAGGGACTGAGATTTTGCAAAGAGCTTTTGCACAGAGTGCATGAGGTGGCGTATCCGACCCGGACTTTCACTCCGGTGCTTGTTATCGCCCCTCTGGAATTGCAAAGTATGGAATCCATCCCTGTGAATAGGCAACTGCTTCTCGAACTGGTCCAGCAGGTTAGCAGGAATGCGATTAATTTTGCTTGTAGAAGTATTGGGGGTGAAACCACAATCATCTTGCAGGTCAAAGTGTGAGTTATAGTGGATCCTGGGGAAGGTGCTGCTGGCAATTTGATTGTTCAAAGGTAGGAGGCAGTCTCCCTGCATAGTGCTGGGCATTGGGAAGCGATGATGTTCCATTTGATATGAATCTGCTGGATTGAGCAGGTAAGGATTCCTTTCTGGGACAGCGGTTGGATACATTTGGTCACTTGTAGGTTCGCAGTTGTCAGAAGGGTGATGGCTTCGATTGCCTCCTAGCCCTTTCATGGCTGCCTCTGTTCAAATGTCATAACTCTCGTTTCAGGAAGAGATGGCACTTTTACAGGTGAGCCTGCAGGAAAGGGAAACAATAAAGAAAATAAGTTGACTAGCCAATCTTAACTAACACCGTTAAAATTTTTCATTCCCTTCATGTTTCACTGTTCATTCATTTTCACTGTTCTTAGTTAATATTAGTTATAAAAATGAGTTTCTTAAACGAAAGTAACTGTTGCATAATTACGTAAATAGAAAAATACTCTACAAGGAAGGAAAGTAGGTGTTAGCAATTAGCAAACTATGTTAATTCAAGAAAACAACTGCTTCTCAAGGTTGATGCTTGGGCAATTCTAAATTCCTTTGAGGTGAAGAACAATGTTATTTAAATGTAAAGTGCAGGTTCGTACAATGATAATAAAATCAGGTGACGTTGAGCTACGTTTATCTGCAGTGCGAAACCAATGTTGCATCACACTGCCTAATTTCCTCCCCAGGTACAGGGCTAAGAATGAAAGGAAAGCAAAACTCGGCATTCAAATTGCTTCAATGAAAACATCTGTGTGAGGAGGTCACAGACCTGAGATTTTATTCAACTGCTTTTACAAGCACGTCATACTTTTTTGAAAGTCATTTGCTCTTTTTCCTGCTACATATTTTTTCTCCACAGATGTCCAATATTTAGCACAATACTGTCCATCCTGTTTTTTTCTTAATAGGCATGGAGAGATTGGCCTAAGGCCCCTGGCACTTTGATAAATACATAAAGTGAAACAAAATGAATTGTAAGCTAACAAATTTATTCCATATTTAATATCTGAATAAGCATGTAATATCTGGTGAATTTCAATCAACTTCATAATGTTTCTCATAACATAGTAAGTAACAAAGCGCACCAAATGTATAAGGTAATGTTTTCTTCAGTAACAAATGATCTAAAATTAGACTGCAAGATGTCACTTTCTAACCTCAACTCCAGGTTTAGCAAAAGTTCAATTTTGCCAGAAGCTAAAGATTACACCACTGATTTTTCCCAGAACTGCATACATTAGGGTTTTATAAAATCATTCATTAAACCCATTTTTGTCTTGCATGTTGTGGGCTTCTGGCTGGTAGCCATCAATCCCCAGTATCACCACTTTAGCAGACTGTCAACGTTGCACTTGCATGAACCACCCTCCTCTTCCTCAATCACATGAAGACATTGTATTAAATATTTGATATGAATGCTTTCTATTATGCTTCCACAAAGCCCCAAAAGTCTCAGCCTTTCTTCTGCTGATTTGTACGGTTCTAAGTGCTTATGCTGAATTCAATTTATTTGATAACTCTTGAAATAAGCAACAAAATAACTTCTCCGTGGTCACACCATCAGATGTCTTGATACATGACTGATCCCATATGGTCAATGGGCTTTGTTGATGAAACTTTGCACTTCTGGGAACTCCCTTTCAGCTTTCAGAGAATTTAAAGAATTGTTAGTCCTCAGGTCTCCATCACTTGGTATAGGCCATAGTGTTTGGAATGGAATGAGTAGCAATTTGGCTTGAGCCAATTATCACGGAAGAGCTATTTTAGCTGTAGAGAAAGCTCTGAGTATCCCAGTGCCAAAGGTCTGAATAACCTCTGGTGTAAAGTGGGAATCCACAGCTCATTAGACCTGTTTGTATGATTCTGATGTGGTCTATAAACATGGTTTTTTGGAGCAAGCACCTAAACTCATCTTCATGCCCCAGATCTGCTCAATCGCTGCAAAAGGGAACGCAGTTGCAGTTTTCTGGCTTTTACTGTGCACAGTGATAATGCCACACCAGAGACATGAAGGGCTGAATATAACCTGCTCTCAGGAGATGGAGTCAGAGAAGGGAATGTTGATTAAAGGGCAACGGAAAGTACGGGTGCCTGACATCTTCCTGCCGGCGCAGCATTTTACAGCAATGGATGCCCACTGGTAGCAAGTTGTATCAATTAGGGACTCATTTTAAACCCAACTCCCACCTCCAACTCTCCACCAGTGTATCACCTATACTGGCAGTCTCCCAGCCAGTGTGCAGGGTGGGGAAACTTGTTTATGGCCATTCCTCAGCTCACAGAGGTGGCACAGCATTTTAATCCACTGCTATTAATCAGACCTCCCAAAACATGATTTCAGTGCTGAAAGAGGCCATTCAGCCCATGGTTTTTGCAATGAGGCTCAAACTCCTTCTCCCCTAGCCTAGGCCTAGTGGAAAGTCTAGAAAACATTTCAAGTTCCACCCGGTCTGACTAACAACCCACTGACCCTCAATCCAAATTGGCTGTCCATTCTCTATTCCCTTGATCTGGCCATCCTACCCAAATGCACTCTTACCCCAGCCGCCTCCTTGATCATCTGACTATTCTCCTGTCTTACCTGACTACCTGTGACTTGACCACCCTTCGACCATCTGACTAACCCATGGCTGACACACAACCAAATTATTGCGTGACCACACCTACACCAGATTGCATTCTTAATCTGTTCCTGCGGTCTAGCACTCTGAACTGGTTACCCCCACCCTGACTTTCCCTAATGAATACCCATAACATCCCAATCCAATTCACCAACATCCTGATCTGAGTACACACTTACCACACTCCACCACACCCCTGCATTCTAACACCTTACAGCCTACCCGCTTACCCTCATCACACATGAACCCCATTCCCATTTATTCACGTCACCCACCTAACCTCTCAAACCCCTACTTTCTACCCACTTGATTCCTTCCAGTCTTACTCACTCACTTCATACCCACTTACTGTTTCAGTCACTCACTCATTCACACAATCAACGATTTATTCATCCATTCATGAACACTCCCGTTGGACTTTTGAAGATACCATATTGCAGACTACAATGACTATTCAATCACCATTGTTGGTGCTTGGATGATCCAAGCCAAATTCTGGAAAGTGCCCTACTATCAGGCAATATTTTTTGTAAAATCTGATATGTACGGCAGGTCTTTTTCAAAGTGCAGAAATATTAAATACTTCTCCTGTGGCTGTGTGTATATAGATTTACAAGAAGAAAGCCTACACAGTGTCTGCAAGGCTGCTGGACAATTAAAAAGATGTGCAACTTCTCTCCTAGGTCTGTGCAAAATATGAACTGCAGTTATCCACTGGGAGGTAGTGCAGTTCTGGTCTGTTGTCAACTGCCCTAAATTCTTTGTTCCATCTGTTGGTTGGCCTGTCTTCAGCACCACTTTGCTTGCATAGCAATTACATGGGCAAAAGTAATTTCATATTCTATTACTCCTTTCTCAGAAACAAGCAGGGAAGGAGAACAGTTTAAATCTATTTTATATCAATGATGTTTAGTGGATCTTGTGTGTAGCCTGGCTTCAAGACCCAGGGTTCAAGTAATAACATCTCTGAACAGGCTGAATAATCTATTAATGATGTTTTCCAGCAAATAACCTGTTTCAGCTGTATCAAAAATCATGGTCAAAAATCAGGCTCACATCATATTCTATTGATTGACTTTTATTCCTCTGTTGCAAATTTGTGCTCTGTCATCCTGGCCAGTGGCTATTCCCAAAACCTGGAAGAGGATCTATGCAGCTCAACAACATCAAGAATGCTTTTTCTAAGACACAAAATATTAACTCTGTTTCTCTCTCCACTTTCAGATTATATACATTGCTGGCCCATGTAAGTGTACTGTTGTCTTAACCTGCAGACCAATCAATGGTTATGATAGTTCCTCCAATATATAACAAAATATATAAATTTGCTTCTAAAGAATGTGTTGATATCAGTGCATGGGGCTTACAGCTCTTGCTGGTATGCATTAAGAAATCCTGTTTTCAGTTGAGGCTACCAATAGCATTGCAGAATAGCCAACATCAAGATGTCTAAGATGAAGGCCTGAACCAAATATGAAAGGTCAGTTGGGAGATGGTTAAGATGCATGGCTCTCAACTGATGTACTTGATTTCCTACCAGTGGTCACCACTGTAACAGAAACAGCTGCTCTCAACAGTTGTGGTTTCATCTAAACTCAAAAGACTAAGCAAATTATGTTTTTTATTGTCCAGATGGTTCTCTATGGGGATTCAAATTCAGCACAGTCCATGTTGTTGATAGGATACAAAGCAAACTTCAGAAATCCCACCTCAGAACACCAAGCGTAGTATGCAGTTGGCAGCAGCCCCAAATAATCTATTTCAAATAATTTATTCCAGATCTGCATATTGCAAATATACTGCATTCAGATTTGCTAAGTAAACACCCTAATTTACCAAGTAAATTCCATTCATTTTCAATCTCTTTTGCTAACAGATGATAGTAACATAGCATTCATATTATTGTTGAAGGTGAGCGATCTGTGTATTAAATGGAAACAAAATTCCCAGAAGTTGTGGTGGAAACCTTCCGATGGATGCAAAATACAAAAAATTAGTTGTTGACTTTATACGAATGAGTTTAAAGCAAGACTTTGCTACGTTGAAAGCATATGCACAAATACAGATTGCCTTTGCCTTTTTTTATAAATGAAGAAATAGTTCTGAATTAAAATAATCCTTTATCTTTATTAAAATTGCAGCTTTCTTATATGAACTACTATTGTCAAAGGAGGATTGTGGTGAAATGGAAAAGTCACTAGTTCCGTAATCCTGAGGCTCAGGTTAATCTGCAGGGATGTAGAATTTAAATTCAATTAACAAAATTTGAAATAAAGATAATTCTACTGTTGAAATTATCATCAATTGTTGTAAAAACCAATGTGTTACACTAATGTCTTTTAGGGAAGAGAATTCTGATCTGATCTGACTTATTTGAGACTCCAAACTGCCAGGAATATGGTTGACTATTAACTTTCCTCTGAAGTGACCTCACATGCAACTCAGTTCAAGGATAATTAGGAATCAGTGACACCGACATCTAGCGAAAGAATAAAATACATTGTGATAAACTCTTGTGGAGTGCTGCGAAAACAGAGTTTTTCAATGACTTATCAGTCATTAATTATCAATCAGAATAGCCAAGTGAATGCACTGTAGTGACAACTGGGATGGATACTTAAAGTGACAAAATGGTGAACATATTCTTGTTTCAAAAGAGCTGAATAAACCACTGACACCTCCGGAAAACACAGAGAAGTTTTGCTGCAATATATTTACTCCAGTGAAGGTTCCTCAGGTCAACTCCACCATTTAATAAAATCATGGCTCAGCTGCTTATGTTTTTTTTCTAACTGGCTGAATCTTTGCAATTATGATCGAATCCAAGCTTTGTGGCGGGAAGTGGGAACTAATTCCACACTGGTAGGTAGTGGGACTCTGAAGTGATATTTTGCCAACATTTTCAATTAGCAGTCCAATTTCAGTGCCCTCTGAAATGGCCTGGCAAGTCATTCAGTACAAAGGCAATCAGGGATGGACAAAAATTACAGGTCTTACCAGTGATGCACAAATACTAAGAAAGAATAAATAAGTTATAATTGCTGGAGATTCCAAAGCAGTCTTGGAGGAATGGCAACTCTATTTGGCTCATTACCCTTTCCCGTTGAGAAGTTGGAGTTTTAATGTGTTGATCTACCAGAAGTGAGAAGGCCAGATGTCCAACGTAAACCTGAACGTTTGGGTTCCTCTGCATTTTGTGCATCTCACATTATTAACTGGAGGTGTTGTCTATTCTCCTTGACATTGGTTATATATTTGCTGGGTCGCTGAATGTCTTATTTACCTGATTTATATCAGAGCAATGCACTGGTGAATCTAATTCTAAACTCATACAGCTTATTTGCAGAACTCTAATCATCTTAAAACTTCCACAAATTTCAACATGATCTTCAAAGGGAGCCCCAAGTCTTTCTAAAATCTTTTCTGTTTGCAGTCAGCGGCAGCTTAAGGTGACACCGGAACTTTGGGATAGCAGTCCCTCTGCATTCTCACCGCAAACACCACATTCACACAGTTCTATCATAGTTACATTGTGTATGAAAGGCTGGAGGGGATAGAAGAAGGAATGAGACACCAGGGGGTGGGGAGGTGGTAGGAGAAAGGACCAAGAAGAGGAGATGATAAATTTTGGATTGAGAGGGAGGGGGAGACAGAATGGGTGTGTGTGGGGGCAGGGCATTAAGAACACAAACTGGGGACGATGGGGGTGAAAACGGGTGGGTGTGGAGGGGATGGGAGACATTTGGGTCCATGGGGAGGGGGAGAGGAGAAGAGGGAAGAGAATGGACTGCAACCACATCTATTCTCTCTTTCCCTTCTACCTGCCCAATCTCTTTTACCAACCCCGCAACATGGTCCAGATCAATTATTACCAAACACGTCCTCTTTTTGCCCTTTTTCCCTCATTTCAATTAAATCATTCTAAACAACTTTATTCTTTCATCGAATATTGGTGCAGCCAGGAAGGTTTGCATCTTTTGTCTATCCCTAATTGCCCTTGAAGTAAGCAGTTTGCTAGGCCATCACAAAGGTCTGTTAAGAGTCATTTACACGGAACCGCTTGTAAACCCGGCCAGGTAAGGATATTGGATTTCCTTCATGAGCAAACAACTGACAATAGCTTCACAGTTGCCACTATGAAGACAAGCATTCAACTGCAGAATTATTAATTGAATTAATGCCACCAGATGTTACAGTGATATTTGAACCCATATCTTCAGATCATTAGCCTGGATACCAGTTGACTAGTCCAGTGACATTGTCATATGTCATTGCTTCCCCCATCAATCATTTCTTGTTCAAGAAGCGTTCAATTTGTCTGTTGCCTCCAAGTCAAAAAAAATTGTCCTTGATATTCAAAAGTCTCAGATGTTTACAATTAGATCAACAAACCTCACATTATGGTTCCATGAGATCAATAAATGGATGTCACTCAGAGGAAAAGTAAAAATATTGCCATCATTCCTGTCCATAACATATCCTGTTTTTTTCATTCAATGTCGCAGATTGATTTGGTTTTGTCATTGGTATTGAGCAACAACTGGTTCTGCTTTGAACTTGATACAAGTGATGCAAATTTGTGGTTGCAATTTGGCAGTTTAATTCTAACCAAACCAAGATTCCTTTCTGCCTTGCCAAAATATGCTTTTGCTTTACCTTGTCACTTTATAATTTCATCTGCTTTCCCTCTGACATTCTCATTCACTGATGTTGATGACTTAGGAAAATGATATGCAAAAGTTACAGCCCATCATGAACAGATAGTGGTTTCATATGTTTATGTAAGCCTCGCACCCGAGTTTTCCAATGTATGCAAGGTAGATTTAGCTCAAGTGGCTGGATGACTTGTTTGTAATGCAGCATGATGCCAACAACATGAGATTCAAGGGATTCCATACTGGACATGATTACCAAAAAGGATTCCTCTTCAACCTCTCCCCTTGCCTGAGGCGTGGTGACCCTCAGGTTACGGTACTACTAGTGGGCTCTCTCTCTCTAATGAGAGAACACAGCCCTGTGGTCTGGCAGGGCAATGATGATTTTACCTTTGCCGTTTAAATATATTCCTTTAAATTGTCAATTTTGCTGGTGGTGGGGCATTCATCACATGCACATATCATGTTCCTTTGCTGGGGGATTTCTGGCCACAGCACAAAGACATCTCCTTCCTGCTCCTCTGATGCTGCTTGGCCTGCTGTGTTCATCCAGCTCCACACTTGTTATCTCAGATTCTCCAGCATCTGCAATTCCTACTATCTCTCTCCAGTATGTAGATTTCTTTTTACTCTTAAGCACAGTTTGAGTCTCAAAGGCTACATCACATAGATACATACAAGCACACAAATTAGAGAAAAGAAAGGCCACTCCTGAACCTTCCTCCAATCAATGAGCTCAAAGCTGATCTGTTGACTCTGAATTCCTGCCTAACTCTGATAACCATTTGTCTGCTTACTTTTTAAGAAACTATTTATTTCTGCCTTAAAAACGTCCAAGGACTCTATACTCCAAAAGGTAACGGAAGCAGAATTTCAAAGACTTACCACCCCTGTGTGAAATAAAGTCTTCTCAGGTCTGGATTAAATGGATGATCCCTTATTTTTAAACAGCGAACCCCAGTTCTAGTTTCTCCCACAAGAGGAAACATCACTTCCACATCTACCTTGTCATCTGATCACTTTTGAAAGTTCTGTTGCAATTCAGCAGATGTCTCTGTATTGGACAGTCAGCCTGGAACAAAGCCTCACGCTGGAAAAGTACTTCATTTAATTGTGCCTTTTTGTGGCTCTTGTACACATTTCTGTGAGCAAATCTTTTTCTAAGTTACAATTCTTAAAAAATACCTCTTGCCACACATCCTTCACTCTCCACACTCCAGAAACACTCTTCAATATGTCAAACTGGTAAAGTTTTCTTTGATAGAACATAGATCATAGAACATAGAATATTACAGCGCAGAACAGGCCCTTCAGCCCTCGATGTTGCGCCGACCTGTGAGCTAATCTAAGCTACACTACCCCTACACTATCCTATACCATATTCTACACACCTTTGATAAATGGTTCTACTTTAAGCATGTGCTGCACTATCCCATGTGAACTGGACATAGTATTGCAACTTAATGAGTATTTACATAACATGGACATTGTTTTGAATTGATCACAAGATAGCATATGTAAATCAAATTGTTGACGTCTCCTTGTCCATTATCCTTGTACTTGAACCATTTGGCAGGTAGCATCTGTGACCCTGAGTCTAAGGTGCATTTCAGTGTAACCATTTGAGATGTAACATGGTAGGTCCCATTTGGATTGCGGAAGTTAGATCATCATCTTCCGTGAGGAAATCTTCCACGATTTTTGAAACTGAACTCTTCCCAAGTATTCAGGCAAAATTTAATTAATTGGCTCATGTGTTAAATTTACATGTAGAAGCCAGTTGCTGCATTGCTACACACGTACTGTTTAATGGATACACCATTTCCTTGACATCTCTGGTGGCATGCATATTGTTCAAACATCACACTTTTCTTTGGCCTGAAGCATTTTTTTGAGAACTATTTAAGGTAAGCACATTTCTGTGAATGGTTCAAATATCTGTAGGCCTTCTAGTTCAAGACGATGTACAATAATAATTTTCTTACAAACTTCTGCCACATTCAGAATTAAATCATAAACCATGAAATTCATTGCTCTAAGGATGTAGGCGGCTCCTCTGGTGCAGAAAGATATGGTCGTGTAAATTTCCAACATTTTCTTCACTATTTATTTTGTCGTTACTGGGTTGGTGTATATGCAAATTACCTGAATACTCTCAAAGTAATGCAGGAATAACTTCATTTCTCAATTCAACTAGTTTATTTATTGAACTTTAAACACCTTAGAACATACAGAATTTTCAACACATACGATGTTTACAAAGACCGTCAAGTATTTGGAGAATCTTCTCTGTGTGAGTGTGTGGATCAGTCACATGGATTTGTAGCTCCATCCATAGGTTTAAGCAATCAAGTGCAATTGAAAAGATCAGTGACTAGACTAGCACAATTAAGAACAGATCAATTACCTTTAGAAGCTGCAGAGAAAGTCCTAATGAGGGGATGGTTTTGATCCTGAAGGAAATTCAGATTCTTGATTTGAGCTATCATGAGGGTGCAACTTGGAGGGCTGAGAATTCACATTCCTTCTCCTGGCCCCCAAAAGTGTGCTCACTGAGTTTGTCCTTGTCTTGCTGCAGCTGATGGGCTCCCCAAAGTATAAGGAGCCCAATCAAATGCAGGCAGACCCTTCAGCCTCACCAATGTACTTAAAATGCCAACTCACTTGTTAGCCCAACTGAATAAAGGCTAGAATTGTTCAGTTGATACCGGCTTCCAAAAATGTTTCCGTTGTTATGTTTCGCATCCCATCTGCATGCAACCTCATTCACTTCTCCATGTAAAAATTCATCCCCATCTCCCACTGCAACCCCCAATCTGAAATCCATATCTAAAAGATATGGCGTATGTTTCTTTTCATTGACACAGCAGACACAGAATAAAACAATAATATTTGAAACATATCCAGCATACAGAATGTTACTACTCTAACATCAACCATGGCATATTTTCCTCATCTTTATGTTGAAAATGTCCAATTTCAGTGAAATTAATATCATGCACTCATCAGGCATAATAGCAGGTCCGTTCATGAGGCCCCTGACAAAGGGATAACAAACTGAATTAAAATCATGTTCTATTATATAGGCCATAGTCATTAGTATTAAAGAGATTGCCTTAAAAACAGATGGCAAAGTTACCATCTCTGACTTACCCTGTTTTTATTGTACTAGTCTGCAGCACAAAAAAAACCCCTCTCCTTCAGCATCAGTGGCATTAAATTGAGAGTCTTACGCAGATTATATCAGCAGGATGACTCAGGTGAGCTGTGCAGATTTCGCACAGCATGTCATCATTCTTTTTAATACATGTCTCATTTACTGGAAAGGGTTCACTAGCTGTACCGTGCATCAAACAAGAATGATTGCTAATGTCATAGCATTTACTTCAAGGAGAAAGAATACTTCAAAAAAAACATTAACTTTCCATTCTGCCTCATTATAATTTTTTTCCCCTGAGGGCCCATTTTCTGGCAGACTATTATTGTTACAACAGTGCCATGAATCCAGTTTTAAATTGTTCAGCGCATGGTATATGTAGTGGCCAAGTTAAAATAAGAACGAACTGGCATTTTTGAAGCCCTCCGCATTTCCAAAACATGTCTCAGTCAATGAAGTTTTTTTCATGCATTGTTGAAATGTCGAGGAGCATGGCAGTCAGTTTTCGTAAGACTTGGTCCCACAATCAGCCATGAGCAAAGTAGTCAGACAATCTGTTACAGCAATGTTGGTTGTGATATAAATGTTGGACAGAGCACAGCTGCTCTTTTTCCAGTAGTGCCATGGGATCATTTAAAGCTAACCAAGACAGCAGAAATGATTTCAGTTCAATATGTCAGCTGAAAGAGTTCATCAGTCATGGTGAAAAAAGATTAGACTTTATAATGAGACTCCAGTGGCACCATTAGAAAACTGAAGACACTCACCTTGTATATAAAAATAAAATACTTTTGGGTCAGCTGCCTAATAGATATGTGCCAATGACTGATGGCAAAGCACCTTCACTCTACAGTTTGTTTTAACATTGACTCATGAACCTTTAACAATATCATGAGCTCTCTCATTCAGTAAAATAATGTTCATTGTAAAATATCCATGTTCTGTGCCACTGGCACCTGGCTGACAGTATTTTGTTTATATCCCTTGCAACTGCAGAAGGGAAAATGATGGTCACATCTTCCTTCATAAAATTGTTCCTACTTTTCATCAACTTGTTCCCAATCCCGGAACCACCTGTAAAATTCCCTCAACTCTTTCTACATCATGAATCTCTGAGAGTTTTGCTTTCCTTTCTACACATCTTATAGCTTACTAAATGCATTTGAAGAGAATTAGGTAGTTCACAATAAAATAACTCCTTTATTATTTCTAGATATTGTGAGAAACCAAGGATGGTATTCAATGTTTTGCAGACATCAGGGATCTTGCACTCATGGCCAGTAATGTGTCTCTCCCAGGATCAAGGAGATGGGGGACAAAATCCTCCCATTGTTGCCTACAGGGAGCAGTTGGCTAGGAAGACAGCAACAACTCTTCTCAGTGTCGCTGGGAAATCTGTGACTGCCACTGGAATGAAAAATACAAAGGCCTAGGTTCATAAGACCATAGGACACAGGGGCAGTACAGGGTCATTTGGCCCATCAGGTCTGCTCCACCATTCAATCATGGCTGACAACTTTCTCAACACCGTTCTCTTGCCTCCTACCTATAACCTCTGATCCCCTTACCATTCAAGGATCTATCCCTTTCTGAGATACATTCAATTACGTCATCCACAGCCTTTTGCGGCAATGAATTCCACAGATTCACTTTGCTTTGGCTGAAAAACATTCCATCTCCTCTACAATCTAAAGGGTCATCTCTTTACCCTGAGGCTGTATCCTCGGGTCCTAATTTCTCCTACTAACAGAAACATCTTCTCCACATCCAATTTTTCCAGGCCACTCAGTATTCTTTAAGTTTCAATTAGATCCTCCCTCATCCTTCAAAGCTCTATTGAGTACAGAGTCAAAGTTCTCCACTGTTCCTCATATGACAAATACTTCATTCTCACAATCATTCCTGTAAACATCCTCTGCACTCAACATTCCAAATATGGTCTGACCATATTCTGATACAGCCTTAGCAATACATCTCTGCTCTTGTACTTGAGCACTTTTGAAATAAATGATAACATTGCATTGAGTGATATAGTCTACAGCTAAGTGACATTGATAGGGGTTTCACAATGTGGATGCTACTGGGAGATGGGTGCAAAGATGTGTTGACAGCAAGGATAGGTATGCCTCTAAGTGGGTCCCCTCTCCTACCCATGTTAGGTCTCTCAAGCAGACAATGAGTGCTTTTGTAAAAATGACCCAACTCCGTGACCATCCATAGGCAGGTTGTACAGTTCGCCTCTTGTGCTTGCCATATGTCAATTTGATTGTCTGCCACAGGGTTAGCATCTCACCCAGTGAGGCGAGGTCCAAAAGTGGTCATTGATTGCCCAGTTAAGGGCCTCAAATAGTGGTAAGGCAAGAAGTCTGACACTGGTCCTTTCCACTCTGGAAGAAGTGGAATGGCAGAGGTGAGGTGCAGGTATGTCACCGTCCTGCCTAATTTTTTGCCTTTCCTACCTCCACACTATGAAAGAGGCCATAAAATTCTAACCTCAAAGCAGCAACTAATAATGATAATTGGAATCTTGTTTTATAGGCCAGAGAGCTTTGATGAATTGCAGAAATTTTCTGAGAAGCTTGTGGTTAAATTCTCACCTGTCTTAAAAAAAATGATTGGGTTTATTGATGAAGCTCAAGTTTTTTCAAAAAAAGGAGCTAATTTTCCAAATCTGTGCTCGTGGTGGCAACGTTGCTCATCCACTCACGCAGATCAGTACTCGGAAGTGCACTATACACAACGTTCAAATAAACTGTGGGAAAATTGTCAACTGCGTACCGAGTAATCAGATTGCAATCTTGTTGGCTGGGCTCCATGTCAGCAGTGTGGTTTCAGTAAATATCACCTAACACATCTGCAGTGAAAGTTTCTACAATGTGCAAAACATCTCACAACACTTAGCCTTTAACGTGACAAAATGAAACATACAAAACGAGACACCAAAGCAAGGCAGGATCTTATGGTGGAGTACTCAAATGTTTGATCACTGACGTGCACTTCATTGACCATACTGAAGGAGAAGAGAAAAGTAGAAAGGCGTTGGGAGAGAATTCCCGAGCGTGGGATCTTAGCAGCTGAAGCAAGCCTGCCATTGATGGGATGGATGCTGAAGGTGAGAGGTGTAGTGTGTGTGTGTTCTCAGGGTTTCTGTAGGGCTGTTCAAGTGATGGGGACTTTTCAAACCCTGAAAATTTTAATATGGACTGTTGTTGAAATCAAGAACTAATTTAGGGCAGCACAGATAAATGGACAAGGATGCAAAGAACAGGATTTGAAAAGAGCTGAATTTTACTGAATGTGGCAGATGGACAGTGATTCAGGGCTTCACAATATTCAATGTGAGGAAATTGTGCCTGACTGAAGAGTTATGTTGAGAAAGTAGTTTTTGCAGTAGAGAGCGGTGGGAAGCGGGCGGACGTGAGCTCGGAGCAGAGAGGCAGTTGGGAAGGTAAGTGAGTGCTACTTACGTAGGTGTGTTCTTGGCTCCAGGTCCTACACGGTAGGGCCTCCCTCCCACCCTCCTCCTCTAACCTAATTAAGAGTCCACAGACTCACAGCAATAAACAAGGCTTGAGGGAAGTGCCTGGTGAGTAAAGTGCCAGTCTTTGGCTCAGGAGTTTTCGGCGAAGAGGCTCAGTGAGGAGATTACGCCACTGTTGAAGAGGGTGAAGGCATGACTGCCAAGCTGATTCAGTGTGCTGCGTGCATGATTTGGGAGGTCAGGGGCACTGATGATGCTTCTGGCTCCTATAGTTGTGGTAAGTGTGTACACATTCAGCTTCTGAAGGAGGTTGTTGCAGCACTGAAGAAAGAACTAGATGATCACAGGTTGGTCCAAGAGAACGATAATTTTCTGGACAGGACCTTCAGCGAGGTCATTACACTGAGGATACCAGAAGAGAGAAGGGGGATGTCGATGAGGAAGGAAGACATGAATGAAGTACAAGAGACCCCGGGGAAGCACCTATTGTAAACAGGCTGACTGTCTTGGAAACTGTCAAGACAGACGACACTGCCAGTCCGAGAGATGGACAGGTCTGCGAGTCAAAAATTGGCGTAGAGGCAGAGCCGAGGAGTCAGACATCACACAGAGCTGTGGTAATAGGGGACTCCATAGTGAGAGGGACTGAAAGGGGTTTCTGCGGCAACAGGCGGGATTTGAGGATGGTGCCAGGATCCAGGATGTCACTGATAGAGTGCAGGGAATCCTGAAGGGTGAAGGTGAAGAGCCAGAGGTGGTGATGCATGTTGGCACTAATGACGTCGGGAAGTAAAGGAGAGGCATTCTACAGCGGGACTTCAGAGAACTTGGAAGAAGGCTGTAAAGCAGGACTTCAAGGGTGGTTATCTCCGGTTTGCTTCCAGTTCCTCGGGCTGGAGAGGGCAGGAACAGGGAGATAATGGACTTGAACGTGTGGCTGAGGAACTGGTGCCAGAAGCAAGGATTTAAATTCTTGGATCACTGCGGTATGTTTTGGGGTAAGAATAAATTGTACAGGAGGGACAGGTTCCATCTTAATAGGTGGGGGACCAGCTTTCTGGCAGGCAGGTTTGCCACTGCCACACAGGTGTGTTTAAACTAAGTAGTGGGGGGAGGGGTCAAACTGGAAATTTAAGAATGAAGTTAAAGGGAAAGGGAAAAAGAGAAGTTAAGAAAGACAACAGAATCAACAGAGCAGAAAACTCAAGAAGGGATCGTACAGTATGGTCAAGTGAAATAGGGATTGATAGGAAGGGTGAGGGGAGAAGCAAATTAAAAATATTATATATGAATGGCACGAAGCATAAGAAATCAGGTGGATGAGCTTCAGGCTCAGTTGGAAATTGGCAGGTATGATGTTGTGGGGATAACTGAGACGTGGCTTTAAGTGGACAGGGCCTGAGAAATGAATATTCAAGGCTATACATGCTATTGAAAGGACAGATTTGTGGGCAGAGGGGGTGGGGTGGCCCTGTTGGTAAGGAATGATATTCAGTCCCTTGCGAGGGGGGACATAGGATCAGGAGATGTAGAGTCAGTATGGATAGAGCTGAGAAATTCTAAGGGTAGAAAGACCCTAATGGGAGTTATCTACAGGCCCCCAAACAGTAGTCAGGATGTCGGGTGCAAGCTGAATCAAGAGTTGAAATTGGCCTGTCACAAAGGTGTCACTACAGTTGTTATGGGAGATTTCAACATGCGGGTAGACTGGGAGAATCAGGATGGTACTTGGCCCCAAGAAAGGGAGTTTGTAGAGTGCCTCCGAGATGGATTCTTAGAACAGCTTGTACTGGAGCCTACCAGGGAGGAGGCAATTCTGGATCTGGTGTTGTGCAACGAACCGGATTTGATCAGGGACCTCAAAGTAAAGGAGCCATTAGGAGGTAGTGACCATAATATGATAAGTTTTAGTCTGCAGTTTGAGAGGGAGAAGGGAGAATCGGAAGTGTCAGTATTGCAGTTGAATAAAGGGAACTATGGAGCTATGAGGGAGGAGCTGGCCAAAGTTCAGTGGTACAATACCCTCGCAGGGATGGCAGTGGAACAACAATGGCAGGTATTTCTGGATATAATGCAGAAGGTGCAGGATCAGTTCATACCAAAGAGGAAGAAAGATCCTAAGGGGAGGCAGGGGCAGCCGTGGCTGACGAGGGAAGTTAAGGACTGTATAAAGATAAAAGAGAAGTATAACATTGCAAAGATGAGCGGGAAGCCGGAGGACTGGGAAGCTTTTAAAGAGCAACAGCGGATAACTAAAAAGGCAATACACAGAGAAAAAATGAGGTATGAAGGAAAACTGGCCAAAAATATCAAGGAGGATAGTGAAAGCTTTTTTAGGTATGTGAAAAGAAAAAGAATGGTTAAGACTAAAATTAGGCCCTTGAAGTCAGAAACGGGTGAATTTATTATGGGGAACAAGGAAACGGCAGAAGAGTTGAATAGGTACTTTGGATCTGTCTTCACTAGGGAAGACACAAGCAAGCTCCCAGATGCAGTAGTGGCTGAAGGACCGAGGGTAATGGATGAACTGAAGGGTATTTATATTCGGCAGGAAATGGTGTTGGATAGACTGTTAGGTCTGAAGGCTGATAAGTCCCTGGGACCTGATGGTCTGCATCCCAGGGTACTTAAGGAGGCGGCTCTAGAAATCAGGATCAGTTCTTGCGGATTGGAGGGTGGCTAATGTCCCACTTTTCAAGAAAGGTGGGAGGGAGAAAACAGGGAATTATAGACCGGTTAGCCTGACGTCAGTGGTGGGAAGGATGCTGGAGTCAATTATAAAAGATGAAATTACGACTCATTTGGATAGCAGTAACAGGATAGGTCAGAGTCAGCATGGATTTACGAAGGGGAAATCGTGCTTGACTAATCTTCTGGAATTTTTTGAGGATGTTCCTATGAAGATGGACAAGGGAGACCCAGTGGATGTAGTGTACCTGGGCTTTCAGAAAGCCTTTGATAAAGTCCCGCATAAGAGATTGGTGAGCAAAATTAGGGCACATGGTATTGGGGGCAAAATACTGAGTTGGATTGAAAATTGGCTGGCTGACAGGAAGCAAAGAGTAGTGATAAACAGGTCCCTTTCGGAATGGCAGGTGGTGACCAGTGAGGTACCACAGGGTTTGGTGCAGGGACCGCAGCTGTTTACAATATATATTAATGATATAGACGAAGGCATTGAAAGTAATATTAGCAAATTTGCTGATGACACAAAGCTGGGTGGCAGTGTGAAATGTGAGGAGGATGTTACGAGAATACAGGGTGACTTGGATAGGCTAGGTGAGTGGACGGATGCATGGCAGATACAGTTGAATGTGGATAAATGTGTGGTTATCCACTTTTCTGGGAAGAACAGGAAGGCAGATTACTATCTAAATGGAGTCAAGTTAGGTAAAGGGGAAGTACAACGAGATCTAGGTGTTCTTGTACATCAGTCAATGAAAGCAATCATGCAGGTACAGCAGGTAGTGAAGAAAGCTAATAGAATGTTGGCCTTCATCACAAGAGGAATTGAGTATAGGAGGAAAAAGGCCCTTCTGCAGCTGTACAGGGCCCTGGTGAGACCGCACCTGGAGTATTGTGTGCAGTTTTGGTCTCCCAATTTGAGGAAGGACATTCTTGCTATTGAGGGTGTGCAGCGAAGGTTCACAAGGTCAATTCCCGGAATGGCGGGACTATCATATGTTGAAAGATTGGAGCGACTGGGCTTGTATACTCTTGAGTTTAGAAGGATTAGAGGGAATCTGATTGAGGTGTATAAGATTAAGGGATTGGACACGCTGGAGGCAGGAAGCATGTTTCCGCTGATGGGTGAGTCCAGGACCAGAGGAAACAGTTTAAAAATAAGGGGTAGGCTATTTAGAACAGAGTTGAGGAAAAACTTCTTCACACAGACAGTGGTGGATATATGGAATGCTCTGCCCCAGAAGGCAGTGGAGGCCAACTCTCTGGATATTTTCAAGAAAGAGATGGGTAGAGCTCTTAAAGGTAGTGGAATCAAGGGTTATGGGGATAATGCAGGAACAGGATACTGATTGTGGATGGTCAGCCATGATCATAATGAATGGTGGTGCTGGCTTGAAGGGCCGAATGGCCTACTCCAGCACCTATTGTCTATTGTCTACTGTCTAAAGCACAGACAATGTCAATCGATAGAAAGAGACGAAAGAGATAGAGTTGGGTGTTGTCACTGAATGTGGAAACAGACCTCATGTCTTCAGATGATGACCCCAGTGGGGAACACTTAATGAAGGAAGAGGGGACAAGAATATATCTTTTGTCTTCAGTGCTACGGCTGAGTGAAAGCCAATTTCAGTGATTCAACCATGGATACGTGAGAAAAAAGGCCACCAATTTCAGAAGCAGTCTCCTTCAGGTCTTAAAATAGGAAACATGGAATTGCGATGTCGCAGTTACATATCACGTGGCTATAAGGATTCAAAAGGTAAGAATCAAAATCCAAGGTTGCAGTTCCATCTCTGGGAGTAAAACAGAAATCATGGAGCAAAGATCCAAAAGATTCACATCAGCAAAACCCATGCTATGTATGACCATATGAAAGTTACAATTTGGCAAAGAAAATTAACAAAATGTGATCACAGAGAATCAAATGATCCTGAAAAGAAACGTGTGCAGATATAGTATTTTCAATGGTTTGATTTTCCTGGCGTCTTCATCATGTGGCTTCAAACCAAGCTGAAAGTTTTTTATCCCATAACCAATATTTGTATTGCTAGTGAACAAAAGTGTTGCATGAAACATTAAAGAAAACATATCATTCTTTTCAACATCCTTCCAATTTTTCTTCAGGTTTGCTCACAGCAGTGTCCAGGAGAGTAAGTTTTCATTTCCTGAAGCCTGATGACAGTGGTTGAGGCTCCTACCCGAGAGACTGAGGAGAACAGTGTCAAGAAAATCTCAGCAGGAGCTTGATAGGGAGTTATGTTTGGCCTTGAAGAGGTTCTCAAATCTAAGTAGGAAACTAGAATGCAGGTGGTGTTTGAAACTGTTGGCAAAGACATTGTGTAATCTCAAGGATCTGAGGCTTTCTCCATTACCATTCCTAAGTGTGCTTTTAATGCTGTCATAATTTATGAATCACTGCCATTCAAATAACTAGGGAAACATCATCCTACACTGTTAAATAAACTGGCACTTGAAATTAGGCTGCAGTAAAATGTGCTGTCACCAAGATAGGATATGGGCTTATAAAGTGTTTCAAAGATTTTCTGATGACCACTGCGCATTGTGGTGGAATAAAAAGTGATGGAAATCTGAGACAAAGACAGAAGGAAAAGGCAGAAGAGGTCAGACAGCCAGCAGCTGCAGAGAGGAGAGTAACATTTGAAATCCTACATCACAACTGGAAAAATGAACAGAACCAGCAGAAAGGAACAATAAAAGGAACATAAAATAAAATATATACGTGAGACAAGCAGTATGAGCAGAAAGACCTGTGATCAGTTTAAAAGATAAACAGGAGATGGTTAGATGCTGAGATGGCATCAGATAATTGGAAGCAGTGTGAAAGAAATAAGGGAAGCATGCAAAATGTGTGAATGTATGAGGCAGCGTGAGGTAAATAGCCTGATGTTGAAAAGGAAGGCAGTCCAACACAGCAGGATGCAAAAGCCCAAGAAGAAAAATAAAAACAGACCTGCACCAAACGTCTGCGTCCCTTTCAACATGAAGGTTCTTCTCAGAGGAAAATACCCTCAAGCGAAATCCATTTTACTGCAGGTACTGTCAGATCCATTGATCATTCTCAATCATAAGAAAAGTGAAAGCTTTATAGAATCATAGAATTGTACAGCATGGAAACAGAACCTTCACTCCAATTTGTCCACGCCGATTAGATATTCTAAATTAATCAAGTCCCATTTGCCAGCATTTGGCTCACATCCCTCTAAACTCTTCCTAGTTATAAACCCATCCAGATGCCTTTTAAATGTTATAATTGTACCAGCCTCCACCACTTCCTCTGGCAGTTCATTCCATGCACACACCACTCTCTGCTTGAACAAACTGCCCCTTAGGTCCCTTTTATTTCTTTCCCCTTTCACCTTAAACCTATGTCCTCCAGTTTTGGACCCCCCCTTACCCTGAGAAAAAGACCTTGGCTATTTACCGTATCTATGCCCCTCATGATTTTATGAACCTCTATAAAGTCACCCTCAGCCTCTGACACTCCAGGGAAAATAGCCCTGGCTTATTCAGCCTCTCCCTACAGCCCTTCAACCCCGATAACTTCTTTGTAAATCTTTTCTGCACACTCTCAAGATTAGCAACATCTTATACTTAACTGAGTCAATACTAAGACTAAAAAATTTCAGAATATAAAAATGCATTGCTTCTTCCAGAATTGGCATGGAATCCCATTGGAACCCAGTAGAAAGCCAAAGACAAAGAGATCAAAGAGGGGCTAAGATGCAAAATTAAAATGTCAGTGATAGAGAGCCGAAAGTCACACTTTATAGGATTGTCGGATGATTCAGAAGATGCTCAAACCTCTGCCAGCTCTTTGAGAGTTATGAATAAAGAAGTTCAACAACGCAGTGACAATAATTTTGTCTTTCCAGTGTGGAGCTGACCATAACATGTTTGGTGAATATGGTAAACGATATTACAGGAAGTACATATAAATTGATATTCTTGAATATAATGATTGCATTATCCTTTAAAACAATATGCCTAGATTATTATCTGGTAAACAGAGTAAATGTTTTCATGCATGTTTGTCTCACAGCACAGTTTGGAATCAAACCAATATCCATCATGGGATGTTTAGCTCAATAATCTTACTGATCATATCTTGTACAAGTCAGAATCTATTTTTATGGAAAATTATATGTCATTCTGCCAAAGTATTGTTTGATTTAAGCTATTCAAAAAAGCTTCTCTTTTTAACAAATGATTTAATGCAGCTGAGAACAGCTACATTGGTAATGTTGACAACAGACATTGCAAATCTAAAGGTTGTTGCAACTATTTCTTGCTGCCAGGACTGGCCATTTATAACATCACAACCTCTTTATGTACCTTGATTCATTAATATTACTATACTGGAACATGGCTAGAAGGAATAAACACCAAACAATTACCTGGAGACTCTAGGGATGATATTCTATGATTTTATGATATATCATGCTATCTGACTTAAAGTTAATAGCATCAAAATTGGATCAAGCCTCAAAATCAGCATGCAAGGAATAGGTTGCACATTGCCTGCATCTGTGAACATCAGTCTCCCAAGTAACACTTCCACTGCTTGGGGGATAACGTTGCAGAGGATATCAATGCCAGTAATTCAGCTCCAAGGACATGAATGCATTGCCAAAATAAATCTGACAATCTCAGCAGCATTGTCAAAGGTAGAACACTACATTCTTATTCCCTGCTCACATCTCTGACCTCAAAATTTATCGTACTCTCCTTTCCCATCAGTCTCCGATTACCCTTATAGCACATCTCATTTTACATGCCTCTCCTCCTGTACACCACACACTGCATACAAACTATTATACTATGATAACCACACGATACAAACAGTTCAGAAGATGGACACTAGTGAATTTCCTTCTAAATATTGCAGGAGAAGGTCATCAATGACTCGAGGCAGGAGGCTGCTATCAAAGGTGGGATTGCACAGTATTTATTCCTGTATCAATACTTTTAAAATGCATTCATTCATCAGATCATGGCATCACTGGCAAGGCCATCACTAATTTCCATTCTTCCACTTATTAACTATTCAGAAACTGCATAACAAACTGGAACTGCTTTCAAAAACCATTGAATTTTCCCTGCTCTCTCTGAAATCAAAAAAACTAACCCTATTCCTCTTTCATGACCAGTGTTGATAATGCGGAGACATTTCTACTCATTGAGGGAAGAGAGACCAATCTGCACCAGCAATCTAACAAACACCAACTCATGAACTAGGCAGCAGATTCACTCTGGAGGTTAGGTTAGTGGCAAATGACCAGGTACAAAGGTGCAGAGGTTAGACAGAAGGCTGCACGGCATCAGCACTAGATGTATTTGGTTGGAATTTAATGTCCTCTGTGGTGAGTCTTTTGGTGGCAGTGTGCTAAATGAGGAGGAAGGGTGGCAGATAGGAATCTGGACACTTTCCCACCTCCACCTTGATTAAATTTTAAGCAGGAAGACCCATTGACAACCTTCCCCCCACCACCTAACAATGGAGGTTCTTAAGCAGGCAATTAATGAGGCCCACAAAAGTACCTCCTCCCACAACCAGTGATGGGTGGGGCTTGCCGCACAAAGAGTGTGATAAGCAATCTCATGGGCCTCTGCAGGCAGGATTACAAGGGCACCCAGTGCCTGTTTGAGGCGGTCTGCATCATGGAGTGGGGGTAGTGCCTGTGAAGTGCCAACCTCCTGCTTTGGATCCCAAACTCCCTTCCTCTGCCCCATGACATTTATTCTACACCGATGCTCCTGCCATCTCTCAGTTAGGGCCTGAGATTCTCTGAATCCTAAGTCTTGGGTGGATGTACTACGAGCAGCAGCCATCGGTGTTCAGGATAGTTTTTGGCCTCTGACTGCCGAACAGCTCTTAGTACTTGCTACCTCTGCCAAGGAGTGGTCCCCAATTGTGAGGAAGGGCCATCACTGTCTAGTTAAGAGCCTGATTGTCATTTAATTCAGGATGACTTTTCTTAAAGAGGGGATGAGCTGCTCCTGTCAGCTGGCAAGACGTTTGTCGCTTCTATTAAATCCAGCCCCATGTGTCAGATGCGCTCCCATGAAGGTGGACAATCAATAGTTATTTGTGGAAAATAAAAAAAAACGGTTTAGCCAGCTCCAGATGCAAACTCCTCCACCGCAGTGTGGGGTTGATGAGCAACAATGTTGTCAAGGCTGACATTCAGAGCGCTGTAAAAGACAGAGTTATAGTCAGACAATCTTTGACAGCCTGCAGTTCTCTACTGAACTGACAGTGATAAATCTGTCTGAAGCTGTGTGTGTTATTGAAAGGTAAGCCTGACAAAAAGTATTAGGTTTTTACCATCCAATGAGCTGAAATTGATAAATGATGTTTGACATATAAGTGATGTATAGAAGGTACTATCCCTCATATACTAATTAGCACTGTTGCAGTGTGGTGCTTTTATTGTGTAAGTGAAAATTTTAGTTGAAGAAAATGGCAGAATATTTCTCTATGTCACTGTCAGCTCAGAATCATGGAAGGTATTTCACCGAGAAACATTCTGTCTTCATTCTATTTTTGAATAATTGGTATCTCTTCCCCCAAACCAAAACACATAAAAATGACAAGACGTTGGTCTGTTACGGAGAAGCCTACTTAGTGAGCGATGGCAATAGCAACAACAAACAACATTCCGGAGAACCATTATTGTTAACATTAATTGGAAGACCATTCCAGCAGAGATTCTATGGAATACAGGAAAACTCATTAAACTCAGTCTAATCAACTGGTATTGAATGCAGCATTATGCTGAGACTGTAATTTAACTTCCTTTTCATTCCTGAACAATATTTCTGCCAGTAGATGTAACGTAACGATCCTGAGCTGGAAACCATTACCATAAAGTGTTGTGGTGAAAGCTACACACAAGAGGACAGCAAGAAATTCCTCTTCTTGTATTATCAGGGCACAATAGGTAGGTTAATGAAAACTCAGGAAGTGAGATGTTTTGAGGAGGGTTTTCTGGTGAAGTGAGGATGAATGGTTGAAGTGTATAGAGGAGTCTTGGATGAAAAGGGTGAGGTGGGGAAAACTGGTGGAGAGAGGAGTACAGAAGGAAGAGGGAACCGAGCATGGTCAGGAGGGGGAGGTTGGCTTCTGTGGTGGTGGGTGAAGACTGTGGTATTATGAAGCCTGGATTATCAGAGTCTCCCAAATACCAAATTCAACTCCAAAATTTTTAGGCTACTTTTCATCAATCACCAATATGAATCTTTTAATTACATTGCACAGATATAGGGAAACACAGAAGACAGGAGCAGGAGTAGGCCATTTGACCCCTCAAACCTGCTCTGTTTTTCAATGTGATCATGGCTGATTAATGCACTCAATCTCACCTACCCCAACCTTGCCTTGATTCCTTCTGCCACAAGAGCAATCCCCACCTCTTTCTTGAAAACACAATGTTTTGGCTTCAAGCACTTTCGGTAGTAGTGAATTCCACAAATTTTGTTGCATATCTACTGAGATTTCATTTTCATTTTCCAAGGTCATCCTTGAATAAAATATAACATTCACCACCCAGGCTTCCTAATAAACTCATCAAGATGAAGGGACACAAATTTAAACTTGATGTTCCAAAGTGCAAATTAAAGGAACTGAACCTCAATGCTTTCAACTTTTACCAATTGAAGTCTCTGTCATAAGCGATTTCTAAGATGATTAGGAGCTTGTCCAACAGGTGTCTTGCAAGCCAGAAGGGAAGCTATGACACAACACACTGGATTCTGTCAGATTTACAATGGAAGAGCTGGCGAGCAGATGTTTTAAAAACCGAAAGGACTGTGGATGCAGGGCCTAAAACAAAGTTGCTGGAAAAGCTCAGCAGGTCTGGCAGCATCTGTGAAGGAAAAAACAGACTTAACGTTTCAGGTCAGTGTTCTGAGGAAGAGTCACTGGACCTGAAATGTTAACTTTGTTTTTTCCTTCACAGATGCTGCCAGACCTGCTGAGCTTTTCCAGCAACTTTGTTTTTCTGAGCAGATTTTTTAAATTATTGTGGAGCTGCTCATCCAAATACTAGTTGTTTCTTACAAACATCTATCATTGCTGATAGGCTCACTAGTGAAATATGGGCAGTAAACAGCCTGTAATTTGATGATCAGTATGAAGTGGGAAGGATAAGTATCAGATGGCAGCTTTCAGTTTCTAGAGCATTGGAGCATGGCAGTGAGTCTGAAAGGGTGTGATCTGGTTGGACAGGGATTGCGTGGTCCAGGGTAAAGACAGGAAGCCAGAACATGGAGAAATGTGGGTGGAGTGGGGGAGACAAAGCTCTCACCCTCTTGCATACACCGCCTGAAAAACAGGAATGAGAAAGAGAGATGTGTGAGCAACTGAGTGCATGAACAAGTGAGTGAGTGAGCGATTCTCTCTCTCGCTCTCTCTCTCTCTCTCTCTCTCTCACACACACACACACACACACACACACACACACACACTTCATACCCCCACAGTCACATGAATTCTGCTGTGGGCCAGCTTGCAGGGTGTATACCAGCAGAAGAAAACACAAAGTTGCTGGTGGTTAAAACCTTGCTCTTCCCCTGTAACGAATGCTTCCCTGGGCTTTTCAACTCTGCCCCTCAAGGGAAAAGGCATCAATGGTTTTATTACGGAGACAGTAGGAACTGCTGATGCTGGAGAATCTGAGATAACTGAGTGTGAATAAGTCAGTGAGTAATTCTCTCTCTCTCTCTCTCTCTCTCACACACACACACACACACACACACACACACACCCACCCCCGAAGGGTTCCGACCTGACACATCAAGCTTTCCTGTTCCTCTGATGCTGCTTGGCCTGTTGTGTTCATCCAGCTTCACACCGTGTTATCTCAATGGCTTTATTAGTTAGCTTTCCTATTTGGTACTTTATAAACTGATTCTTAATTATTCATTTTTTAAACATAACTTACTTTCATTTTGCTTTTTTTTATTTGACCCAGTCCTCAACTTTTATTTTGAAATGCATTTTTATTTGTTGTGCTAAATCTTTTCTTTCTAAAATTTGCTCAATGGCTCCTTCAGTGATGAAGGAGTTGAAATGCAGTCTGTCATGCAAAAATAACCCTGGGTAACCTTGCTCTAGGCATTGCATTTTCCTGGAAAGGAACATCACAGCTTAGAACACACTTGGCTAGTTCATGCAAAGAAGAATCATATTCAACAAAAAATATTAACCTCTTTTTTATGGTTACACATGTGTTCAGCATTTCCAACACTATCCATGTTTATTGCAGAAAAAATGTTCTGGGAAGTTCTTCTCTAGTCACTAATGATCATCAATGGACTGATGGTTCACGAAGACAACAAACTCTTCTCTCCCGAAATAAAAACCAAAAGAACTATGGATGCTGTAAATCAGGAACAAAAACAAAGTTGCTGGAAAAGCTCAGCAGGTCTGGCAGCATCGGTGGAGGAGAAAACAGTGCTTTTCTTCTCTCCCTAATTTCAATGAATGAAGTTTATGGCGTTTTAAACTTTAATTTTACATAAACAGCTGCTATCAAATGGCACTTGCAGAAAGGAGTAATCTGCTCACTGATAATCTGTCTGATTCTGCCAGGGTCCCTTAGCTCCTGACTTTATTAAGCCTTGATCCAAACGCAGACTAAGAAGGTGAACTGCCGAGGTTAGTTGAGAATGACTACCTTGACATCAATGCAGCTTTTGGTCATTTGTGGCACCGAGGTGCCCCAACAAAAATGGGGTCAGTAAGAATCAGGGAGAAAACTGTCTGCTGATCAGAGTCATACCTAGCAAAAAATCAAAATGGTTCTGTTTGTTGGAGGTCAATTATCTCAAACCCATGGCATCTCTGTATCAGGTGCTCAGGGTATTGTCCTAGGCACAACCATTTTCAGCTGCTTCATCACTGACCATCTCTCCATCATAAGGTCCGAAATGATGCAGATGATTTCACAATGTTCAGCACCCTGCACAATATCTTAAGTACTGAGACAGTCATTGTACACATGCAACAAAACCTAAACAACATGCAGACTTTGGCTGACAAGTAGAATGTTACATTAAAGCTATGCTAGTAGTAGGCAGTGACCATCTCCAATAAGAGAGAATCTAACCATCACCTCTCGATGATCAATCACATTACCAATGCTGAATCCCATCACCCCACACGACACCCCACCACCATCACAATGGAATTTTTTGGGGTTCCCATTGACCAGAAAACTGAACTGGACCATCCATATAAATGCTGTGACTACAAGAGTAGGTCAGAGGCTAAGAATGACAAATAACAGAATAGCCTAGCCATCATCATCAAGGCATAAATCAGAAATGTCATGGAATACTGCATGAGTGCAGCTCTAACAATATTCCTTGAACCCTGAAACTATCCAGGAACAAAGTGGTCAGCTCTTTTGGTACCCCATCCAGCCCTTTGACATTTATTCCCTTCACGAACTAATACACAGCAGCAAAAGTGAACCATATACAATGTGCACTGTAGTAAAATTGCTGAGGCTCCTCCAACAGCACTCTTCCAAACCTAGTGCTTCTACTATCTATAAGGTAAAAGACATCAGATGCATAGGAACACCTCCACCTGCAAGTTTTTGTCAAAGCCACACACTATTCTGACTTTGAAATATTTTACTGCTGTTCCTTCACTGCTGCTTTGTCAAGATTCTAGAAGCCCCTTTGTGGGCTATAATAATTTAAAAAGTCAGTTGAGCACTACTTCCTCTCGGGCAGTTAGAGAAGAGCAATAAACACTTCCCTAAATGGTGACACCCCACCTCTCTTGCATATATAAATAGTAACCTTAAAGATATCACCTGAGTTATAACTCATTAACAAAACCTCTCTAATTAGGAAAAGGACAAGAAGTCCTGAGCTATGATGACTATGGAACTACTGAGCTATTGAACTGTTACCATGTTCATTGTGGAACTACTCCTGATTGGTATGCCAGTTAACAATAAAATTCCTGCTGATCCTTAACAGTTGACACCACATATCAATATTGAATTGATCACAGTTTAACAAAGAACCATTCCTGATTAGTATACCCAGTCTTGGATTTTTGGATCTTTTGATATTGTCTTGTAAACACAAGATGAAATACGAAAGTGCATACTTGTGGTCTAATTTTTGCTTATGTTTCAATACGTGATTTCCTCAAAGTTTGACAGAATTTTAGTTTGCCATTTATTATGTTAATTGAATCTAAACATATAACCTGAAAGGTTTTTCAAACTTGCTCCATGAAAAATGGCTAAACAAGATTGACCCAAATGTTGACATAGCTATTAAATAATTATTGAGCATATATGTAATAAAGAATTAATAAATTGTTTTATTAGTACTGATAGTGAAAATCATATTTTTGTCAGTATCTTAATCTGTTTTACATCTACGTATCTACATAATAAACATTATCTGGCATGGTTAAAGTTAAAACTGACTATCCATCCTGCTTTATGTTAGTTGCCAGTAAGACAATAAATGATATGTTTGGAAAATTTACTGCCTGTCAGTGCTGGAGGATCATACATCTCAGGATAAAACCCACATCACATTTTCACACATCTCTCATAGATGATGCAAAGAAGTTAAAACAAATGGAATGGAAATCAACATAAAGCAAACAATCAAAATCTTCCCTTTTAGATTGAAATGTTTTTTTCCCTTCAGTAACAATGATTATCTATTACATTGGAAGTTTCAAGGCGCAGCGTGTTTTGAAAACATATTTTTGACTGGTCTAGTTTACTTTTCCTTTGCTTTGTTGTCATCATTTTCCAACCAGCATGTCAAAAGATATTCTCCATGGGTTCATTCTATAATTTTCAACCCATTTTAATTTTCTCCCTATCCAACTAACCTGCACATTTTTGGACAGTGCGTGGAAACTGGAGCACCCAGAGGTAACCTACGCAGACATGGAGAGAATGTGCAAACTCCACACAGTCACCCGAGGGTGGAAGTGAACCTGGGTCCCTGGCACTGGGAGGCAGCAATGCTAACCGCTGAGCCTCCTGAGGCTGTAATTGCCTTACTTCTCCTATGCATAATGTTATTAGCAACTGACCGTTATGAGATACTTTGGGCTCTATACATTAGAATACTCTATTTATTTATTTTTCTAATTCAATAGAGCCACAACTAAATCCTCCATAGAGGTATAAAAAAGAGACAGTGTCAATTTAGTTGAAATTAATTCAAACCCTCCTTCATTATAATCTTATATTGCCATAAATTTGTAGTATTTTCCAAAACCGAGTAAAGCACAAAAGCAAATAATTCGAATGGCTGCAACTGTCTGCGCACTCTGCTCTAGTTTCTCTTCAGGGCACTGTAACTTGACTTTCCATATGAAATTCATTATTACTGAAGGAAAATTGCCCATAGTGTCCAGGGATGTGCAGACTAAGTGGATTAGCTATTGGAAATGCAGAGTTAAAGAGATAGGATAGCCCAGTAGGTCTGGGAGAAGTGGTGATGCTCTTTGGAGGGTCGGTGTGGACTGAATGGCCTGCTTCCACACTGTAGGGATTTTTTTTAAAATGTTAAGTATGGCTGGAACACGACAAATCATTGGACCAGTATTGAGGGAGGACAGAAGAAATAAAAGGGGATGGTGAAACTGAAAGAGATTAGGAAGAGTGAGATTTGCAAGAGATTTAAGGCACTGGAGACTCTGAGAAATAAATTAGAGCTACTAGACCTAATGGCAACCATAATTAGAAGTCAAGGAAAGAAGTAGAGATGTTAGGCTGACGGGCATGGAACTGAATGGTTGAAGGCTTACTGAGAGAAGTTTAAAGTTGGGAGGAAAAAGGATTATGAAATAAAACAGATCAGGATTAAAGAATGGGTATGGTTGGGGTGTAAATGTGGAGGTCAACAGAACACCATAAAAGAAAGACATAGAAGCCTGAGAGATAAGCAGATAGATGGAAGGCCACTTGAGATCAATAGACTGGCTATGTAGTTTAGTGAAAGGTGACACCACTTCTACCAGTGAAACAGCATTATATATTGAGATATAGCAGAGATGCGACTGTAGATCCTTCAGTAAAATGGGCGGAGGGGAATGGAGAATTAGGTGTTTGGGTGAGTGTAATGGAAATAATACAATAAGTGAGGGAAGTAGACTGAATAAACGAGAGGCAAGGAAGAGGAGAAAGGAGATAAAGGAACAAATGGTATTGGGAGGAACAGTCAACGAGAAGGAATGAGAAAGGGCAGAAGCTGAGGAAAGGAACAGAAGATGAGGAAAGGAACAGAAGCGAATAAAATAAGAGGCTGGGTGAGGAATAAGTGACAAATTGATGAGAGAAACATGGATAGGTGAGGGTGGATGGAAGAGACACAGCAACTGGGAGGATGGGGAGAAGGTGAAGCAGGGAAGGGTGGAATGATAATGAAATAAGGTGTCAGTCAGGTGGCAGGAGAGATGTTGGGGATCAGGCTAGAGCTGACAAGAAACTTACCTGTAAAAGTCAGACCTGGAATTGTTGTAGTTACAAAGAGCGATTGATCTATTATCTGCTGGTCATCAACAACTCAGTGTTGGCCATGGACTCGGAGATAATGTAATTTTGGTTAGGGCACAGAGATGTAATGGCCAAAGCTTTCATATGAAAGTATACTCACCAAGCTATTTGAATCAGTCAGAGCTTTCCAACAACACTGTTCTGAAAACCCTGTTACAGCACTATCGGCAGGCATTGCAAGCACAAATATAGTTGTGGACTGAGTTGACATTAAAGACTCCACTGAAACTGTTTATATGTGGAAGTATGTACAGGTCAGTCTGCAAGAATGTTCAAAGTCAGAAGTCACACGACACCAGGATATTGTCCAACACGTTTGTTTGGAATCACACATGATCTTGGAGCGTGCCCCCTTCATCAGGTGCAGTGAGAGTGCAGAGCACACAGACACAAAGTTTAAAGGCAGAGAGATCAAGGACAGAGAAATCATCAGATCATATAACTGGTGTGAGTGAAGTGTCTGATGATAGGTGTCTGCAGGTGACCAAGAGTGTTGGACGGTGTCTAAAGTGTTTATAATTTCAATGTCAGTGTTGTACTGTTATGACAATCGGGCAGCACCACAGGAATACACAAAAGGTGACACCTCAAGTTAGACACTGAATTGTAGGTGTGAAACTTTGTTCAGCATCTGTCTCAGAGTTTTAACCTGGAATCAGGCTGGTTTTATTTCAAAAACATGAATTTATAAGGTGATGCTACATTGATTGACTATGACTACAATTTGTTTTTTTGAACAAAATAGAATGCATCTGCAAATAAACAAATATTTTGGGTGAAGTGATCCTCCGCATAGAAACAAAAGTGTGTGTGTGTGCGTGTGTGTTTGGAGGGACAGAGAGATAGACAGAAAGTGTGTGAGATGGTCTGTGTGAGAGAGTGTGTGTGACAGAGTGTGTTATTGTGTGTGCATGTGTGTGAGAAAGCATGTGTTAATTTATGTGTGTCCAACACCAGCACCTCCACATCATGCATGAATGTTTAACATGGGAAGTCAAGAGCAGGTGGAACAAAGTCAAGGATTGGAAATAATAGGAGCAAGAAGTGCAGACTAAGTCCACATTTTATAATTGTAGATTGAATTTAGTTTTAAGTTGTGGTTCTAAATTGCTAAATCTACATTTATAATTGAAACTGCTTATGCATACTTCATGTTGTGATCATAGTATTCCACAGGCTTATTTGAATGATCTACTGACACTTGCTAAAAACGCACAAAAATGAAGAATACTCACTTGGACAAGATATTACTCAGTATGAGTCAGATCAAATGATAAAGGAAACAAGGTCGAAGAAAGGATAAAGTATGTTGTCATCTGTGCAACATTCAAAGCTAATGCTGCAAGTGAGTTAACCTATTTAAATTGTTGAGCTTTATACAAAAATCTTAGGATTACGTAGAATTATATACAACATAGAGTACACAAACAGATGTCTGGCCAATCAACCCCAGCTGATGTTTATGCTCCATTTGAGGGTCAAAGACTGATCAGAAACTAGCAACTTTATTGAACTGCACTGTCACGAGAAAGGAGTTACCAGAGTCCCAGTTTTACCTTGGATTGAAGACTTCAAGAGATCAGGAGGTGGGATGGAGGGACATTGTGAGCAAGGGCATAACAGTAGCTCTCAACAGACACCTTCTTCCTGATGCTGGGTCCCCCAGTCAGGCACTGAGTGTTTTTGAATCCATTCCCCACCTCCCACAAGATCCTGTAAGCAGATTAGCTTACAGGTTAGTTTGTCATGCTCCCTCCATGTGAGTTAATATCAGAATGAGGCCCTTAAGTGGGCATTAACTGTCCATATGAGCCGCAGTTGGCAATAGGGCGAGGAGAAAAACCATAGCCCTTCCGATTATGGATATGACTTGACTGGAAGGAAAAAGGTAGAGCAGTTAAATGTCCCCCACCACTAAACATACCACACGAAAGGACACAAGATTCTGATCACTGCTTACATTGTTTTAAATTGGAGATTATATGAAAATTAGTTTAGGTATTAATTCCTCTCACTCTCTCATCAGGATCTCCTCCATCATATGTAATTTATTTCAACTTGGATCACAACATCTGAAAGTACCCCCTCCCTTTCTAAATTACTGTCGAACTGCCTTGGGACATCACTTACCCTGACACTGGGTAGGAAACACATTCTTTAAAACTCTTGGATAACAAGGTATAGAGCTGGATGAACACAGCAGGCCAAGAAGCATCAGAGGAGCAGGAAGGCTGACGTTTCGGGCGTAGACCCTTCTTCAGATTTTTCTGAGAAAGGGTTTAGGCCCGAAACGTCAGCCTTCCTGCTCCTCTGATGTTGCTTGGCTGCTGTGTTCTCCTAACTTTCCACCTTATTATCTCAGATTCTCCAGCATCTGCAGTTCCTACCATCTTTAAAACTCTTGTTTGTTTTTGCAGCAGGAACTATCTGGACGCTTAATTATGGAATCTGCTGTCAATAGCACATTTCTATTCTGCATCTAGGTCAGCTTTCATGGCTGGCTTTCACTCTGAATTGTGGTTGTTCTCTCTGGAGCCTTTTTCCTTGTCCTCACAGATACTAAGAACAGTGTAAATGTTAGATAGGACCAGTATCTATGAAACTCCTTCTCAAGGTTTTCAAAGTCCCAGCTAGCTGGACCCCTAACACTAAAAGCCTCCCCTTCCCAAACCAGCACTGTCCTCTGATAAAATAATACTGAAATTCCAGCAGTCATTTATGTTTCAAAATGTCCCTGACTCTCACTTTAGCTCAATGACTGAGTTGGAGTAATCTAAAAAAATGACGTATGCTGCAGATATTTGAAATACTGGACAGTCTTCTGTCTACAAACTTTGGTATACAATAGTCCCAAAACATTGACTACCTGGCCATCTCGTTTTCAAAAATTTACTTGTTTTTTTTTGATAACCTGAATTCAAATCAGGTGTTCAGTTTTTGTTTTAAAAAATCAAATTTTACTGTTTACTCAACCGGTTGACTGATTCTCAGAACTCCTACTCTGTTTGCTGCTTGTCACTTTTTCAGATTTTCTTTTAGTATGTGATCATTGGTTTAGCACATATAAAATAATCAGTATGAGCGACTCCCAGCCATAATTGTTTTCTATGCTTTCGATGGCTATTGCTATAATATAAATGCTAATAAAATGGCATTCAATTTGAAACAGTTATCTGCAACATAGACAGTTAAGTCAGATTTAGTAGAGAAATTGCAATTTCAGCTGTTGTTGGTCCATTGAACAGAATGGGGGGAGCATTATCAGTAATTAATATGTTCAGAAACAGCTTTGCAGTGCCACAGCCATCTGTAAAATACACAGGTTTTATCCCAGATAAATTAATTTCAAATGAAGGTGAGAAAGTAAAGTGTGGTAAATGAGTCATTCATGTAAAACACAAGTCACACATCACTGTCATTGAATATAAACATTTTTCATTTGGGTATGATCTTCAAGAGGCATCATGTATTTTTTTATTAGGATGAGCCCTGCATGGACGAGTGATGGTCATTGGAATAAGATGGCTGAGATCTGGAAAAGTGCTAATTGGATAGACTAATGGGATTTTCAGTACTTACTTGGTGCGGACTGTGCTTGCATTTTTTTTACACTAGTGCATATTTTATAAGTTATGCTTTGTAATTTTTCCTCAGATGGATAGCTCTCTAATATGATGCTAGTTCTGTTGAGGAACTCGATTTAAAGAGATTCAGGTTTTACAGATATAGTTTGAACAGATTTCCATTGTATATTTCTCCATCCATCACATAGGGCAGTGGGAACCATCACATCTTTATTGAGTGGTGGACTCCAGATTGGCAATAGAAAAATTGGCAGATACATAGTTATTTTACTCCTGTAGGCTGTACCTTCTACAGCATAAGAGGAAATGTCATTAGCTTTCAGCGAGCTCTTTAGCTGGAAGATAGCCTGAAGTGACAGCAATCTCTGTGTCTCTAAAGGCACCAATGAAAGCTGCCTCTTTCATTCTCACTACCTCCGGAAGACAGCAATGTTGCCTTCATTATTTTAACAGCCGCTTTTGAAATCATGACTGTTGCTGTTGGTGATGGTATGAAAAAATAAATAGCTGGTGAATGGTGATGCAATTCACCCCAAAGTGGCCAATCTGTTAGGTTCCACGCCATACGCACCCCCGGCCATCTTCTTCTCAGTCCCCAACCTTTCTGATTTTGTCATTCACTTCATTCCAAGTGCCCTCTCTCTACCCTTCGCCCCTGAGCTGCATTGAAAAATGCCAAGTAGGGGCTTAGCCAGCATAAGAAAATCAGGTTAAAAAAAGCTAAAGTTGCTACAGTTCCAGGGGACTATAGAGCTGCTTTTCCACCTGAGAGAGGTGGCTGGTGGTGATTTAACCTGAGGGTCATCACACCTCAAGTAAGTAGGGGGGAGAGGTTGATGAGGAGAGTATTTTATGGTAACCACTGTGGAAACTGAACTCGCACTATTGGCATTACTTTCATTGCAGACCAGCCATCCAGCCAATTAAGATGACTAACCCCTTTTATAAGGTACAACCTTCCAGAGAGAAAATTGCCCACATCCCAGTGAACATAAGAAATAAGAGCAGGAGTAGGCCATCTGGCCCATTCGGTCTACTCTGTCATTCAATAAGATCATGGCTGATCATTTTGTGAACTCAGGTCCACTTACATGCCCACTCACCATATCCTTTAATTCCTTTACCGTTCAAAAAATTGTCTGTCATTGCCTTAAAAAAATTAAATGAGATGCTTCAACTGCTTCGCTTGGCAGGAAATTCCACAGAATAATGAAAATAAAGAAAACACTAAAATAATTACCTCTCATTTTCCTAAAACATCATAAAATTGAAACAAGTAGTACCAGATTTACAGAGCAGTTTACAGCAAAAGAAAGCTTCCAGAATTCATAACCAAAACTGCCGAAAATACTACCCTAAATCGGCTTGATAATCCTATCTGCTGTACAATTGAAATCCTTTAAAATTTAATTAGAACCGGCATTGCTTATATTGGGTGGAATTTCCCCAGCCCCTGAATGGCATGGGCATTGACGAGTCAGGCAGCAAAATATAGTGAGATCGGAAAAATGAGACTGTAGACATCAAGAAAAATAAGTTTGCACCCAAGGCATTAACAGCCTTGCTAGTGAGCAGCAAGAAGCCTATTTGTATGCATTATCATTTTATTGTTACTTGTTCTTGCCTCCGTTATTTGTTATTTGCTACTCTCGTACATGAGGGACAGAAATAACATAGTGACAATTTCTAACATGAAAATCTGAGGGGGCTCCTGACAGTTTCAACTCACTGTGTACATCTCCATCTCTTCATCTTGCCTTGTAGAACCCACCACCTCAGGGCACATTCCATGGGTACTGACTGCCTGTGTCCTTCATCCACAGATGTTGGCATCAGACATGCTGTGATTTGACCACATCTTCATGGAGCATCTCTGACTCACTTAGAATACAGTTCTCCACTTCAATGCTGCCCTTTGGAGAGCAATCTCACCTTGCAGCATACTGCTGCTGCCAGACCATTTGCGTATACGGAGAGGCACACCAACACATGGAGCAAGGTGCAGCTCAGTGCACTTAACTAGCTCTTTTCACTCTCAACTCATTTTTGTCTTTTTGCACATTGTACATCTTTTAAAACTTATAGCCTTACAGTATTCTACATTGTCTTTCCTTTGGTGCAGACATAGCACAAGGCAGCCTGTCAAGTTTGCCAGGAATAATCTATCAAGGGGCGAATATGCTTCCGTCGCTACACCAGTCTCACACCCATATCATGTGCCAGCAGCTTATGTGACAAACTCACTTTAACCGAATGGTATTGTCGTAAAGCTAAGAGGAGTCGTCCTCAGCCAAGTTAAGACTTTTGTTAGTTAGGGTGTAACAGCTCAGTCCAGACCAGGAATTTGGAGCAATTAGAGTTAGGAGATCCAGATCGCTGCAATCCTGGGAGTGGGCCATGGCCAAGTCCTGCAAATCCAGTACAACCAGTCCAGGGATGAGCAGTAAGTCAGTTGGGGTGCTGTATGCAGTTTGGTGAAAGCACTGGTTATTTATCAGTTCGGGCAGTCATTTCAGTCAGGTGTGGGCCATGGTCAGTCCAAGGGACCTGTTCACCCAAAATCAAAGAGGGGTTATCAGAGCGAGTGCTGTGTTGGGGCTGCTGGGGAAATCAATTCACAGATTGAATACCTACAGTGCAGAAGGAGGCCATTCGGCCCATCATGTCTGCACTGACCTTCCATAGAGAATCCCAGACCCATCTCACTCCCATCCTATCCCCATAACCCTCCCAAGTTGTGGATGTTGAAGGAAGCATGCTGGGATTCAGAGGGAATAACAATTATAAAACTTAACATGTAAGAACAAGAACAGTACAGCACAGGCACAGGTCCTGCAGCTGACCAATCCTGCACTGATACGTGATGCCTTTCTAAGCTAAGAATCTTTTGCCTCTATGTGGTTCATATCACTATTCTCTGCCTACTCGTATATCTGTCAAAACGCCTCTTATACATTGCTATTGTATCTACATTTGTCACCCCCTCTGGCAACACATTCCAAGCATTTACCATTCTCTGATTAAAAAGCCTGCCTCTCACATCATCTTTAAACTTTCCCCCTTTTACCTTAAACCTATGTCCCCTAGTAATTGGCATTTCTACCATAGGAAAAAGACATCGACTATCTATTCTGTTCACACCGTTCATAGTTTTGTAAACTTCCATTAGCTCACCTCTCAGCCTCTGACATTCAAGTGAAAAACAATCAAGTTTGTCTAAGCTCTCCTCAAAGCCAATACCTTCCAAAATGGGCAACGTCCTGATAAACTATTTCTGCACCCTCTCCAAAGCCTCTACATCCTTCTGAGAGTGTGGCAACCAGTACTGTATGCAATATTCCAAATATGGTCCAACGGAAGTTCTATCCAGTTGCAACCTAACTCGACAATTTTTATACTCTTTGCCATGATCGCTGAAGGCAAGCATGCCATATGCCTTCTTGACCACCTTATCCACTAGTTGCCACTTTCAGGAACTGTGGACCTTTGCGGACAGATCCTTGTGCTTGTTGATGCTTCTAGGTGTTCTGTTATCTACTGTATATTGCCCTCCTGCATGAGACCTTCCAAAATGCATTGCCCTGCACTTGTCTGAATTAAACTCCATCTGCCATTTCTCTGCTCACTTCTCCAGCCTCTCTATATCCTGTTGTATGCTCTGACTCCTCACTCTTCACACCTCCCGAAATCTTTGTGCCATCGGCAAACTTTTAAGGGGATGGGGGGGACAATGCAGCATGGGAAGGCAGGGAAGGTTAATGACAGTCAACCCCACTCTGGCTTCAATGTCGGGACTAAGCTGCAAGCCTATAGCTCAGTGAGTAAAGTGGAGAAATGAGCAGTTAAATAAAACAGTTGATGGAGGATGATAGGGAGGGCAAGGCAGGACCTTCACCACTGGTGAGTGCAAGATAAGTAAGCAATGGAGAATTACATGAGAAACCCTCCTGAAACTCCCTGAAATTGTTAAAAATGTTCTTTGGTAAAACTATTTTTTTAATCTTTAACGTTTCAAGCCAGTTATTTCTATCTGAAAATGTGGGGATGTTTGAAATGCACTGTTAGGCGCATATTCTCAGAACACTAGATGACTGCTGTCTTATTAGAGACAGGCCACAGGTACTGTTCAACCCGAAGATCATCACGACTCAAGAGAGAGGCAAAGTTGATTAAACTGAGAGTTAGGAGTAGAAGTAGACAATTCAGCCTCTTGAACCTGCTCTGCCATTCAGTATGATAATGGATAATCTCATCTTGGCCTCAACTTCACTTCCCTGCTTGCTCTCCATAACGCGTCAACCCATTACTAATTAAAAATCTGTCCATCTTTCCTTAAATTACCCAATGTCTCAGCATCCACAGTGCTCTGGGTAGTGAATTCCACAGATTCACAGTCCTTTGAGAGAAGAAATTTCTCTTGATTTCTGTCTCAAATCTGCTACCTATTATCCTAAAACTATAGCTATCTGGATTTAAGAGTTTAATGATGATCATCGGGGGAAAATCCCATCTGGTTCACAAATGTCCTTTAGGAAAGGAAACTGCTATCCTCGCCTGGTCTGAACTACATGTGACTCCAGACCCACAGTAATGTTGTTGACTCTTAATTGCCCACTGGGCAATAAATGCTGCCTGGCTAGCAACACCCTCATTCCATGGATGAAAAAAAGAATCAGCCTGCTTTCTTAAATAATGGGCTACATTTCTCCCTGCAAATGTAATATCTTTAACTGTTCTAACAATCAATAGCAGAAAAGACCATCTGTAAACAAGAACTAATGACATGAAAGAGGAACTTTCGAACATATTCAGAAATAAACGAACACATTTTTAAAAACAAAATCATTCATGGAGTGTGGGCGTCACTGACAAGGCCAAGATTAAGTGTTAATTTGAAGTGACAAGAGAAAGAGATAATCCTATACTCACGTACCTAGCATGTCTTAAAAAAAGCAGGCATTGCGAAGGAAATAACAGTTTACCATGCCAAAAATAAATTATAATTCACTGAAATGAAACTCAACCTGAAAGTAGGGGTAAATACACCATAGTCTTACTACACCATAGGGCATCTCTCTCACTAGAGAGATGACAGCTGGTGGTTTTGACTGGTGCTGCTACATCTCAGGTGAGGGAGAGATTGAGAAGGAGAATCCTTCTTCATAACCTCAGCCAGTAAGGGAATTGAACCTATACTGCTGGCATCACCTTGCATTACAAATCAACAGCCCAGCTCGCTGAGCTAACCAACTCTCAAGATAATTGGATTATGAAGTGTTGTAGTATTATGGAAAAGTGACAGTCGCCTCAGGTCAAAATGGGACAATGTAACACAGGCAATAATGGTCTTCTCTGATCATTTATCATATTTTCTTTGACTGCCAACACTTTTGAGACATTTAATGCTAAATAGTTACTTTCATGATATTTGTGTGATATCCACAAGGATGATTCCATGTTCAAATATTTTTCAGGATCTTACCACTATTCTGCACCATATTTAAACATTTGTCTCCGTTTGTAATGTGTACCTAAGTACTGCTTTGTACGGATGTAAGACTTTACTGTTTAAGGAATCCCTGTTATCTTTTCCCATCCTATCTCAGTTCTTTTAATGCGTCAGCTCCTTGTAATTTAATGGCTCATTTTAAATGATCCGTCCAATTCAATTAAACTTGTACAGATTGCTACCAGTGTTCCAGTTTGATAACTCCATCAGGGGCATTCAATATGCCAGAACTGAGGATTATCATGCTGGTGAGCTGTGGTTTTACATGTTTTAAACCTTATCTGTGGATTCAGTTTCATTCTGAAATGAACTCAATCCCTGCTTTATTTAATGCAGCTGAACAGAATGTTAATGGTCAGTCAATGCCTATCAGTTACATAATATATTACAAAAATCTACGGCCTGCTGCTCAAATAAAACAAAATGAGTATTTTTCTTAGGCTGCTGCTATATGATGTGTATCCTGCAGTCATACTGCGAGCTGTAATTTATTGTGTGTTCCATACACTTTATATTCTGGCTGCTAAATTTTTAATGCTTTGAAGGTATGGGTTTAAATGTTCACACACTGAGATAGGTCTGTTTACTTTTCTTTATTATCCCAACTGTCTGGTGGATTATTTGAATACTGTTTTAAAAACGTCTTTGCAACAGATTGTATTACACTTGCTATTACATTGTGAATAGGAAACTACTTACTCATGGTATTACAATAAAATAAAACAGGGGGCCATGGCTGATACAAAATGTTTGAAAGTCAGGGGTATTGGTACACTAGTGCCTGACTCTGTATGAGGTAGTACTACTCTCAAGGGCCATTCTTGTTCAAATAAAATCTGACTTGGTGATGGGATACTGGCTTCTGTAGAGTTATTTCAGGTTCACCTCACCTCCTGCAATTGTTGGTTTGCTTCATTTAGTTGCCCTCTTGCGTCTAAATCAGAAGGCAGGGGGTTGAAGTCCTATTCTGGAAACTTCCATGCAGAGTCTGTCTCAATGCAGTGCTCACAGTGTGTAGTACTGTCTACAGGCACCTTTATTGAAGGCCCACCTTCCTTGTTGGGTACAGGTAGTAAAACTTACAAGTAAGTTTTTTTTTACAGAAGAGCTGCAGAATTTATCAGTGTTCTCGCACATATTCATGCTTCTTGCCCTTTTTTTAACCTGTATTGCAATGTACTCCATTACATACAGTCAGGACTTATATGCACCAATCATATGTCCAAATAAATTCTTGCACCAGTTATTTAGTTTGTCATTTTATGAACAAAGAGGCAGGGTCACATTTAGTTCAAGCCTTTAGGATTTGAATAAATATGACTTCGAGGTATAAGTATTAGTTAGTTGTTCATGAGGTATACTTCAAATTGAGGCAGTTCAACTTTCAGTGTCATGTCACAAATCTGGTCTTCTTCAGTAACTGCGTAATGGCCCTGCCTTCTCTGTTATATAGAGAAGCTGAGCAAAAAGCAACTAGCCTGAAGCATAAACAGCAATGACAACTAAGTGAGCCATAAAACGCTGCAGCATCTAGCGTGATTCATCCCTGATTCATCCCAATTGCATATGCACAGGGAATATTGTGAGTCTACACTGGTACCAAGCACATTGATTTAAAAGACTTTGTGTTATCTTCATTGGTCTATTATTCTGAGGCTATATCATTTCCTGTGAGAGTTGCATGTAAGCAAGTAAGCCAGCAAAAAAAATTCAAGGCTCACAGATAGTTATAGATTGGCAGAAGTTGCTCAGGGCATTGTCACCAGAAAATCTTTAATCTGCATCACTGAAAGGCTAAATTACACATCATAAAACTCTTAATAATTGATTTATTTATTAAAGAATTAAAGAACACCCCTTTATCAAAGCTTTCAGAGCATAAATGGAATCTGTTTTGGGTGACTGTGCAATGTCAAAAACATTCCATGATGTTTGAATAACTATGTAGCCAACAAATTGCAAGGATTTAATACTTATAGAAACTACAATTATTATAATATGCAGTTTTGCTCTCAACGGGTCCCTCTGATTGGTCAGACGCTGATCTTTTAGCATTTAGTTAAATAGATATTGTAACATTTAACTCCAACACAGAAGTATCAGGCATATTGAACAGAACGAACTTCATTTTTTTCCCCTCTCCTGCCCCTTTTTCTCCGCCCACATCCTCACTCCCCCCAACCCTGCAGATGGGAGACAGGTTAACTTCTTCTGATGAATGTGGACCAAGACATCAGAAAGTGAGAGGAGCAAGGCTCAAAGCTGTCGCTGTCCACCCTCATCTCCAATCAAAGACATCAACCTTCCTTTTCTGTGAGTATTAGAGCATTGTTGCTCTTCTAAGGCATGCCTGCTCAGATGCCGTCGACTGGAGGATGTGAGGCACCCTGTGGCTGACAACACCTTTGGTGGTGGAGGTGAGATGCCGTGCGTGGTGACGAGAAAAAAAACAGTAGAATGTAATGAACCCCACATGAAAACTACCCTGGCTGGACCATTGGCAGAAGATACCATGGAAGTGTGAGGAGGGGATCGAATGGGAGGAGATACAATATATGGCAGGAGGTGGAGGACACAGGGACCACGTAGGAACATTTGGAGGATGAAGGAGGTAGTACTGCACAGGAGGGAATGTGGGGATTGCACTGAGGGGAGGAAGAGAAGCATGGGAAGATGATAATGGCATAACGGGGGGGAGGTGTGAATAATTGCCCTTGACCATGACAGCAGTTATTGATCAGGAAAAGCATCTAGGAACCCTAGCAAAACTAGAGTTTGTGGAAAGCAGGAGAAAAACTCTGTTCTGGTTGGAGTTATATCTAACACAAAGGAAGAAAGTGTTGGTTGTTGAAATGCAGTCATTACAACTTCAGAAAATCACTGCAGAAGTTCCTCGGGGCAGTGTCCCAGGCCCAATTATTTTCAGCTGCTCCAGCAATGGCCTGCCCTCTAACTTAAGTTCAGAAATAGGGACTCTTGCTGACGACTGCTGAATGTTTGTGACTCCTCAGGTACTGAACAGTCTTGCCTCATTTGCAGTTTGATCTGGACAACATACAAGTTTGGGCTGACCAATGCTGTGTAACATTCACATCATGTAAGTGCTAGGTAATGACCATCTGCAAGGAGAATGAATCCAAACATTGCCCTTGCTGTTCAAGGGCATTATATTAACTGTATCCTCCACTACCAACATCCTCCGAGCCCATCCACCAACTACAAATACAGGTCAGGAATGTGGTGGAATGATGCCATCCAGGACATCCATTTGCAGGTCCCATTCCTATAAACATTCACTACCTGCTTAATCACAGCAGCAGCAGTGTGATCCATTTGCAAGATGCACTGTAGAAATTCACCAAGGCTTCTTGGACAGCGCCTTTGAAACCCATGACCACTACTATCTCGAAGGACAATGGCAGCAGATACATGAGAACAACACTAATTGCAAGTTCCTCTCCAAGCCAATATCATCCTGACTTGAATATGTATCACTGTTCATTCACCGTTGCTGAAGAAAAATCCTGTAACTCCATCCTCAACAATACTGTGGGGATAAGCATGCTAAATGCACTTCAATGATTCAAGGTAGCAGCTCACCACCACATTCTCGAGGAAAATTAGGGATGGTCAGTAAATGGAAAAACAAGCCAGTAAAGCTCATATTCCCTAAATGAATTTTTTAAGATTGAGACGGGTAAAAGCATGGAAGGTTAAGAACATGAGGAGGTTACAGGATGGTGTATCTGAAACACTTCATTGAGTAAATTGATTAAAACAAACAGAAAAACTTTGGCTTAAGTCTTGGGTGAGAGAAGTTCACAGAACTCTCAATAAAGAACAATCAGACTGAGCCAAAATTAACATTGTTATAAAAAGTCTTTAAAATTCCAATCTGTGTTTTCTGGTTAATACATAGCCTTCTGAAAGTTGCCGAAATTTGGATCATCATCACCTGGCTTGAAAAAGTAATGAAGCCAGGCATGGGGATACACAAGTGATTTATATTTCAGTCAATAAAATGTGACGCTGGATGAACACAGCAGGCCCAGCAGCATTATATTTCAGTCAGCAGCTTTTGGGCAGAGAATGAAGAAAATGGACCAGTATCAGCAGAACTGGAAGACTTTCTCTCTCCTTCCCTCTCTATCCCTGTTTCTCCCATCCACTGGAGAACATGAATAACACGTAAGATATATAGCTATTCACTGAGATGTTAAAGATATATAAACTATGTGACTTTGAAGGACACAAGTCATCAATGAAACATAAAGAAAAAGCATTGCTTTCTGTTTTTAAATTTGTACACACTTCCAATCCTTAATGTTGGCTTTTATACTGTATATGTATCATATGCCCTTTGAGTTTCATTAGATTTTGGAAGAAGAGTCATACTGGAAATGTTAACAGTTTCTCCCTCCGTAGATGCTGTCAGACCTGTGAGTTACTCCAGCATTTCTGTTTTTATTTCAGATTAGCAGAATCCACAATATTTTACTTTTAATTAGGTCAGACCAGACTATCCCGTTCATTCATTTTAATGCTTTTTGTCCCCCTCCTGGGTGGTTTGGGGAGAGATTGTTGCATCCATCTTGGAAGCTGTTCCAATCTGAGAGTTGCTGGTCAATCAGAAACTGACAGCTTTCTACCTCCAGCAACTTGACCAGAAAACAGCAGGATGGCACCACTGACAATCATTGATGGAGGTGATAAGTTGGGCTCTTCAGTTGCGTCTACTCTAATAGGTTCAGGAGGGTGGGACTGAGAATATAGGGGTGGGAAGGGGCCAAATAGGAGGGATTCTCCCCTCAATCTGCGAACAAAGCTGCCAGATCATACCTCACCTCATTCCACGGAAACATTCCATTGCTGATGAAGTATAAGAGATGGGAAGAAAAGGCCCTTAATTGATCAGTGAATTGACTGCTTACAGACCTCAACAGGCCCAGTAGCAAGCAGGTCAGCTGTCACCACCCTAACAGTAGGGAAAATGCCAGCAGAGGGACATGACCAATGTCATGGCTTACCCCTTCATCCCTTCTCATTAAATGTGTACTTGTGGAATGATTGACAAGACTCACCTTTCTCTAAAAGGTTTCGTTCGGATCTTCAGCCAAATAGAGTAAACTCATGACTTTCAGTAATTACCAGCAGTGAGGTAAATAGTTGAATTTTAAAAATAAAAAAAAATGATTTAAGAATAAAACTGGATGGACCAGTCGTTAACAGTCTAACTAGCGAAAATGACAAAAACACACTGTCCGGTAGCCCATACACAATTGCAATTGGTAATATGTGAATATATTGCAAAATTGGAAAAGCTGCTCCACAGACTAATCAAGTAATGACCTGGCATTGACAGTACAATACAAATCAGTGAGTGAGTAAATCTATGTCCCAGAGTCCTTTAATACAACACCTGGCCTGGGAGTTCTCCATTTTGACTACAGCTCTGTGATTTTGTGGCATTAGGTCAAACATGAGCAAGGAAACCTGCAGATTATTTAGCATAGGCAAGGTGGCTTGCTGGCATAGTGGTTAACATTGCTACTTCAAAATATGCAGATTAGGTCGATTGGCCATGCTGGGTTGTGCATGCTAAGTGGGTTAGTCATTGTAAATATGGGGGTGCAAGGTTAGGGTTGGGGGTTGGGTCTGGGTGGGATACTCTTCAGAGGGCCAGTATGGGCTATATGGGTCAAACGGTCTGCTTCCACACTGTAGGGATACTGTGAATGCATACCTTAGAGATTAAACATTTATTACTGACATTTTTCCCTGGACTCAAATACATATAATGGCAGGAGCCTTTAGCATCACTGCTATTTTGCCTCAGTGTTGCTATTGTTGATAGCAGTTAAAATTTTGCAGCATATTCCAAAATTCTTCATACAGCAGCCTATAGGATTTCACTAATGCAATACAGGTCACCTTCAAAGTCCAAATGATTTCAAATTTCCTACTCAGCTGACTTTTATGCGAGTGGGAACCTGCCAACATGAAATCCTGAAGTCCTTTACAATTCGCTTTTGATATACATTATGTGATATATGTTGCAATGTATAATAAGACCATTAGACATAGGAGTGGAGGTAAGGCCATTCGGCCCATCAAGTCCACTCCGCCATTTAAATCATAGTTGATGGGCATTTCAACTCCACTTCCCTGCACTCTCCCCGTAGCCCTCGATTCCTTCTGAGATCAAGAATTTGTCGATCTCTGCCTTGAAGGCATCCAACGTCCTGGCCTCCACTGCACTCCGTGGCAATGAATTCCACAGGCCCACCACTCTCTGGCTGAAAAAATGTTGTCTCATTTCAGTTTTAAATTTACCCCCTCTAATTTTAAGGCTGTGCCCACGGGTCCTAGTCTCCCCGCCTAACGGAAACAACTTCCTAGCATCCACCCCTTTTAAACCAGACATTATCTTCTAAGTTTCTATTAGATCTCCCCTCTACCCTCTAAACTCTAATGAGTACAATCCCAGGATCCTTAGCCGTTCATCATATGTTAAACCTACCATTCCAGGGATCATCTGTGTGAATCTCCGCTGGACACTCTCCAGGGCTAGTATGTCCTTCCTGAAGTGTGGGCCCCAAAATTGGACACAGTATTCTTAATGGGGCCTAACTAGAGCTTTATAAAGCCTAAGAAGCACATCGCTGCTTTTATATTCCAACCTTCTTGAGATAAACGACAACATTACATTCACTTTCCTAATCACGGACTCTACCTGCAAGTGAACATGTATTTGTTGGTATGACGTGTGATAAAAATGAAGTCATTATTTTTTCTTATGCTGTCCTTTTTAATGTGATGCTACCTTGGTTGATTCAATGTAACAGCGCTTCATGCAGATGCTTTAAAGCAGCTTACCTAGAACTTTCCTTGCAACTATAAGTAGAATTCAATCCTTTTAATGAGTATCCTTAAGTTCTTTTTCAATGTACTCAAAACTAATCTTGGGATCTATTTTGGGCTAATCGGATGGAAAACATCATTTCCTCAAGGCTATCTGTATTTTCCACTATAATGTACTGCAAAATGCTTCAACCCAAATTAAACTAATCAAACGAATCCTTCTGATAATGAATGCACTAAACATGCCAGACTATACGTTATTGTTGCACGGTCTTATTGGAATACTCATTTGAATAACTTATCTCATGAAAATTATGGAGAAGGGAGGAGCAGAGCAAAAACCACTCCATCACCAAAAACTAATGGGAAGCAAAGCCGACCCAATGTTTCAAGACAGATTTTATAAAGCATATAGAAACCAGAAGAACTGCAGATCAGAACTGTAAATCAGAAACAAAAGCCAAAATTGTTGGAAAAGCTCAGCAGGTTTGGTAGCATCTGTGGAAAGAAAGCACCAGTTCACAGGAAGGATCACTTGACCTGAAACGTTAACTCTGATTTCTCTTCACAGATGCTGCCAGTCCCGCTGAGCTTTTAAAGCAATTTATATTTTTGTTTATATAGAGTATTTTTGGAGCTCTTCACAGGAATAAAGCAGCAGGAATGTCTTCTCTGAAATAAATTTCACTTCCAGAATGTATGGACTATTAAATGCACATTATAATTCTACTGATATTACCTAAACTTGCTCCAAATTTTATATGTTTATCATCCCACTTGTACTGACAGACACTGGGTCCCAGCACCTCCAGTTTGAAATTCTTTTCCTTATTTTTAAATTCCATAGTCTGGCACAATCTATCTCAGTAACTTCCTCCACATCCTACAACATTCCTTTCAGGTTCTCTGGCATTTAGCATTTCCCAGATCCGGCATTCAACCTGTGACGGCTGCTACTTCACTGGAAGGTATTCTTTCCCCAAATCAATCTACCTCTCCTGTGAGGGCCATATTTAAACCTATCATATCATCAAAGGGTCACTAGCAGAGCAGCATACCTAGTCAACACAAACCACTTCTCAACAGAAAATTTATCTCTAGCTTATCATGAAGACACTAAATCATGAAATGTAGATGTGTCTTTCATTTACATATTGTGACCAAAATGTGGCCAATGACAGTTGCCTGGAGGAGATCAGTTGGAGGCAGCAATTTACTTGAGCAAAGCAAAGGCAGGTGATTAGACAGTTTAAGGATATAATGATAATAATTTTGATTTTGGTTAACAATATAAAAGAGCTGATAATGGATCAGCTGTCCATTACAGATCACTCTGACCATTATATCCAAATTAAAACTAGACGGTACGGGAATGTAATCACAAATCGCCCTTTTATATATCGCTCAAGGAAAATTCTACAATAACTTGAAATAATTTAACATCTCTCTTGTGGAAAATGAATCAGGAACATGGACATGAAGAGGACATTCAGCCCCTCAAACCTGCTCTACCACTCTTCATTACAACTGATATTTACCTCAATGCCATATTCCTGTACTATCTCCATATCCCCTGATGATATCACTAATTAGAAATCTATGAATCTCTGTCTTGAACTTACTTTGTGACTTAACTGTCTAAAGGTGTGAATTCCAAAGTTTCACCTTAGTCTGAGTGAAGAAATACCTTCTTATCTCAGTTCTAAATGAATTGACTTTTATTCTGAGACTGTATCACCTGATTCGAGAGCTTCTCAGTCAGGTGAAACTTCCTTTCTACATACACCCAGTATATCCATTTAAGAATTTTGTAAGAGTCTGAAATCACTTCTCATTGTTCCAAACTCCACAGTGTACAGACAGTCTACTCAAAATCTCCTCTCGTACGTTCCCCAGTAGCCCAGGTATCAGTCTGGTGAACTTCAGCTGCACTCCCTACATAAGTACATCCTTTCTTAGCTAAGGGGGCCAGAAACACACTCAACTTTCAAAGTGTGGCTCATCCACTGTTCTATACAATTGAAGAAAGATCCTTTGCTCCTGTGCCCAAGTTCTCTTGTGGTAAGTGTACCACACCATTTGGGTTCGGAATCACTTACTGCTCTTGGATGTTTGTTTGCCGTGTCTTACAAACAAGGACACCCAATTCCGTTTGGAGATCAATGTTTTTCAAATTCTCACTATTCAAGAACTATTCTGCATCTTGTTCCTTTACATGTACTCACATATACAATCTGATATACTCTTCCATCCACTCAGACTGTCTAAATTCTCCTGAAGCTTCTTTACTTCTTCCTAACAACTCACACCAAGAATTCTATCATCTACAAGTTTAGAAATATTGCAGTTCTTCCTATTTGCAAGTCATGATGTAAATTGTGAACGGCTGAGGCCTAAACACTGAACATTGCGATACACCACTGGTCACAGCCTGCCTATCTGTGAAAGACTCATTAACTTTATTCTTCCTGCCTGTTAACCTGTTCTCAATCTATGCTGGTTTATTATCCCCAATTTCATGCATTTTAATTTTATTTACAATCCTCCTCTGTGGTACTTTACCAAAAGTTTTCCAAAAATCCAAACACAACAATTCCACTGGTTCTCCCTTATTGAGTCAACTGGTAACATCTTCATTAAACACTACAGATTTGTCAAACATGATTTCCCCTTCACAAATCTATGTTGACTCTGCCCAATAAGCCAATTATTTGCTAAATTTCCCATAAAAGACTCTAGTATTTCCTCTGCTACTGATGTCACATTAACATGTCTGTAGTTCCCCATTTTCTCTTTCTTCCCCTTTTCTTAAGTAGTGAGGTTACATTTGTAACCTTACAATCTGCAAGATTTGAATGAATTTTGAAATATGATCACTAATGCATTCATTATTGTGGTAGCCATCTGTTATAAAGTGGAGATTGACCCCCCATCTCTGAGAACTGAAACTGAAGCATTCAAAGAGGACCACCTTGCCCTATAATCTGGAAAAGGAGTGTGAAAAGTGGTGTATCCTGCCCTTTAGCAACTTCTAGTGGTTAAATAGAATAAACCCCTGGCACGCATTTTATAATCAACAATTAACAATTTATCTAACTCTAACAGTGAACATATTAACTAAACTATTAACAAACTGAATAAATCCCTTCTAACTACAAACTATTCCGGAATAAAGCAAGATTCTAATGGTATGCTGTTTGAATGAAGACAAGTCCCATCTATGTCAAAAAAAATTAGCCTCTCAAAATTACAGCCAGGTTACATGTCTTCCAGAAGTTCTGTGTCTTCTCTATCAATTCTTCTTTCAAGAATATTAACTCGTTGTGCCATTGGTACTGTTGTTATTTAGATGGTGCTTTCTCTAGCAGATAGAGGAGGTTATGAAAGTCAGTGATTCTCTCTTGAGAGCTGAGGGTTGTTAGCTCTGGTGGATGGCAGTGTGGTCTGGGGCGTTGTCTTACTTTTTATACCCTTGATGATACATCAATATTTCTTACAGTAGGATTGCTCCTATGCTGTCAAAACTATCAGACCTTACATTTAATAGGTTTTTGGTATCTAAGTACCTATTGGTAAAAACTGCTGCTTGGCCTGCTAACTGTACTGCCTTTTGATACAAATGTTTTAATTTGGGTGCTCTCTGTGTACTCGCAAACTTTTAAGCTGCTGCTCAAAGACATGCATTTTAAATCTCTCAGCACAGCAAAAGCACATAATCTTTTGAGGGTACCAAATAAAGCTTCCACCCCACCCCCCCGCCAGCATTTCACAAATACCAAATTCTAACCTCATGCCTCTAAACCCACAAGTAACCAAATCTCCTTCAAGATTCTACTGTGAAGGTCATCGTATCCCAGGGATTTGTCAACTCTCATCCTTCTGCATGTAAAAGTTAGATTACTCCTATTTTTTGAGTACAGCTCTCATTCCTGTTGAGTCAGAGAAAATGCATACATACCATTGGATAGCTGAATGCTCAATATGAACCTCAGCAGCATGCATGAACAGCATATGCTTCAGATAACCTGCTTCTCTACAAGGTAGCTTGTCCCTTTTAAAAGGAATTGCATTGATTGCACAGAAGGTATTGCTGACAGCCTGTAGTGCAAATGGCTGTAAGTTCACCAACTGAAAATACGTGGCATGAAAGAGGGCTCTCAAGTTTTCATCTGCAGTGCCGGCAAGGGTTATGGATAAGGAGAGAGGCTGTGTTGCCAGTGGGACAGGAGACCATCCAGAGGTGTCCTGAGAGAACAACAGGAGCAAATAGCCAAAGGAATTAATTCTAAAAATCTAGCCTGAAAATCTGGTAACTGTGTTGCAAAAAGTTCAATTACCTAATGCAGCTTGTCGATGTCAGTAAATGTATCTTCAGGTGACATTTCCAGAACACAGTACCACTGAGCTTTCACACTGTTCTATGCACCACACCGCCATCAGCAATCACTAGAAGTCTCTGGCCGAATATTCAGTTGCACCACATCACCCTCATTTATTGGCCAATGATACCAGGTTCTTACTGACATCTCACAGTTTCCATGTCTCTCCAGCTACTCAGGAATGGTATGCAGATCAGTCAACCACATTGTAATGAACTCAGTGATGTTCTTCCTTCTTTCTTGCAAGGTAAAGCTATCCATAACCACAGGGAGTAGAACAGAATCAGAGGGGAACAGACATGTCTGCATCTTCTAAGGTTGCTGGAGGAAATGGTGTTCAGCATCTTTCAAATGCCTGATAGAACTTATTGTATCTGGCATCACTGAGAATATGTAAGATGTTCTTATGAAGATGATAGCTCTTTCCAGCCTTATGGCCTTTCTGAATTCCCACATTACCTCCTTTGTGCTATCTGCCATGAAGTGCAAGCTGCTGATATTTTACATGTGGACCAACACCATTATACCTCAACACTCTAACTGCTCCCTCTAGTTTTGTTGTATAGATATCAGAGAACAATTGTCTGATCAGCCTCTGAAGTCTCATGGGGGGGATAAAAGTTATGCAACATCTATTATGAAAAAGCTTAGCCATTGACTGTTTCAGACACCAATGTAGATACCTTAGAGGGGAGTAAAGCTTTGATTTCATTTATTAAGGCATGAGTGGGCTCTAGTCAGGCTGAGGAAAGGAAATGCTCGTTTGACAGTTTCCTGGAGCGTGACGTTACAGCTGAGTTGTTTTACAGGGGAGTTGGACGAGGATTTTGATGAAATGGCTACAAGAGAACACTGATGTAAGTACAGGCTGAGATGTTTGGTGCATTGTCAGACTTGCCAGATAGTCTGATGTCATTGTCAAAAAGTGTTTGGAGGAATCTGTCTCAAACTTTGCACCTGCAGTTCATAGAATGCTTCATGGAATCATAAGCAAAAAGTGGGCACTCAGCAAAGGAAAACATATTAAAAGGGTCAGACAGATGAGTTTTATAGAAGGTCTTTCAGGAGAAAAGGGAGATAGAGAAACAAAAGAGTTCAAGGAGGTAATTCCAAAGCATGAGGAAATAGAATCAGAGATAATGGGAACTGCAGATGCTGGAGAATTCCAAGATAATAAAATGTGAGGCTGGATGAACACAGCAGGCCAAGCAGCATCTCAGGAGCACAAAAGCTTTCCTGAGATGCTGCTTGGCCTGCTGTGTTCATCCAGCCTCACATTTTATTATCATGAGGAAATAGAGTTCCTTTTGAACAGTATGCAAAGTTTGCAGTCAATCTGACCAGCTTTAAAAAAATGGAGGGAAGTGGAAAGGACCAAAGAAAGGTCCTGAGGGATTCGGAGAGTATTGGAACATGGCTGGAAGATGAATGCATTATTCAACATGCTCAATTTATGGTCCAGAGATAAAAACAGAATCATGCAAACAAAAGTTCCCCTGAATAGTGGCAGAAAATATTGTCAACCAGTTCAGAGTGAAATCAAGGAGAGACAATTTATCATGGTGACATATGTGACTTTGATAAGGGGCTTTTCAGGAGTAGAATCCTAATTTAAGAGATTTAAACACCATTTTGTGGATAACATGCCAAAGAGGGTGTAAGATCACTCTCAAATAGGCTTCCCATAAAGTTCTGCAGACTTATTCCAGTGACAGTGGTTACATATTACAAGAGCAAGATGGTTAGGCTTTGCTTTGGAGGGGTGGTGGAGTGGGATTTTTCTTTTTTATCCTTCTGATTTTCACAGGGCATGATTTCATATTTTGTTCTTGGTAACGGTCTTTAGCTGTGAGACAGAGACATCTTGATGGCATTGTTTCCATTTTCAGGACTTTTTTTTACTACTAAAACTGTCTTTCAGATGATGTCAGTGTTTAAAGTCACTTACACCGAGTCAAGAGAAAACACCATCTAGAGCATGATCTAATTTTACTGTTTACTCATTTGCACTTCAGAGGCAAAAGCAGCATAAACCTTGGCATGAGCACAAATTTGAGAACGATAATGCAAAATAGCATACACTATATAAAAATGGTCTGGCTGTATGTGAAATGTCCTTTCATTTTATAATAAGACAAAAACAATAGTTCTAAATCTTCTTCAGGCTACAAACTGATGATTGGATGCAATCAATTTTATTGAGTAGTCATAGAACACATTTGTTTGTATCACATCTACTGGTAATTACTTTTGCTACATTTATACTTCTTATTTCCCCTTTGAGCAATTGGATTTTATCTTAACCAGGAGCTAGAAATCTCTCCCCAATTTCAGTGCCATTGTTGACTTATTGATTCTTTTTCATCAGTGGACCAAACTATGTCTACAAATTGCGTGCTTTTTGAACAATGGGGCATTTTATAAATTCCTGCTTTGGAATTAAAACTCCAGCTTAAAACACAGATTCAAAACAAGGCCTCACACCTAAAATGCATTTTCTGACCTAAGATGTCACCTCTTGTGTACAATGATAAAGCCTTTAGTTACCTGGGGGCAGTGACTTGAAAGAAATTCTGAGATTTGCATTTTAATCAATCGAAGCCTGCATCTCCTTTCTAACTGATTAAAGATTTAACAGGAGGGAGTCAGCCAGCCATTTTAGGATTATTCAATACATTTACATCAGCTGTATGATCCTTAGTTATAAGTTCTGTGTCTTGATGCCTCTCTCACTACACCTAATGAAGGAGCAATGCTTGGAAAGCTTGTGTTTTCAAATGACCCTCTCGGTCTATAACCTGGTGTTGTGTGATTTTCGACCTTCATGCACATAAATCTGGTTTCCTCAAAGTTACAACAGTGACACAGTTCAAAGAACAGAGGAAATCACCCCCTTATTCTTCATCCACTGAACCGATATGTAGGGAAAGTTAATGATGATGACAATAAATGAAATACAGAGGAAATATGAGAGTTATTAATCAGTGAAACAAAATACCCCAGAGGAATATATAAAGCATCAAAAAATAGAATATACAAACACTTACCACTGCATTTCTTGGAATATGAAAAAACACTTAGAGACATGTTTTCATTTTCACTGCATGGGGTAAGTAATTTATCTATTTTATAGTATCCACTTGATTACGATTCCCTTAACATCAATGGAATAAACATCAGGAAGGTTCTAAAAGGCTGGCAATTAACTTGAACATATTATCATCCATCAAGCGAAAACAAAATAGACCCAATTAGTACATATGTTTTTGATGTGACTACTCATATATAAACATATATACAATATTTATAATTCATCTACAGTGCATTAATGTTGGACAAATATATAGATATTATTTTTCTTCCATGCTAAATCTGAGAATATGGTTATCTCATATTCTGCACCTGATTTTATGTTATTTCCTCTCTCTCTTTGTTCCTCATTTCTACTTTGTTAATCTCCCCAAAACTTTTAATTTGATGATATGTTGCATTCTCCTTCTCAATCTTAATATTTTCTGATATTTTCTTGGCCTGGAAAATGCACCTAGCTTCGCTTAGAAGGAGGAATCTCTATGTCAAGTTTCATCATGAAAATCAGTTTGGGGATAAGCAGTTATCTGGTTGGAAAACTTAGAAAAAGGAACAAGCAACGTGGAATTATGAATAGCTTTGATCTGGTTTCTGGAGAACAAAGTATCACCTTAAGAGTCTGAGTAAAGTGTAACTGTGGAGCAGTATTTTCATTTCTGTGCTTGGGTCCATGGTGATGCTAGATCTCAGGTGGTACCACCAATCAATAGACAGTTGCTGGCTTCTGACTAACCAGCAGCTCTCACAGACAGGACATCCACCCCAGGTCTTTGATCTCAATGAAGACCTGCCTTTTCCCAGTTAAATATCTGATTGGCACTTAAAGCACCAAGCCTTTCTGAAGAAAGGAGATTTGGAGTTTTTGCTGGCTTGCCAGTCAGTGGGTGACACCTTCAGCACCTTTAATAAGTACCGCGCTCAGATTCTAACAGGCTAGTTGTCTCTGTACAGCTCAAGAAGATCTTAGGAAAACATGCAACCCAAATAGCATTCTACAGATACTTGCCCTCTCAAAGCCCATCTCCCCGGCAATGTTAAGCATGTGGCTCTTGTTGCCTGACAGCAATGCTAATTAACTATACTTTAGCCTACAACACTATTCAATCTTGAAATTAAAGGACGAGTAAAGAATAAATGTTTTGAAATGACATTCCTTAAACCTTCCTATGCGACTTGGTGACTTTGGATCAATATAGATATTCTTGCCATTGTTCACAGGTCTGGATATCTTACCCTTTCCCAATTTGACACCTGCACCTCTTTAACCTTCAACTACCAAACTTGGTGCAGGTAAAGGATTCAGAGCATGACCCCTTTGTTCCTGAATTTGACCTTCAAGTGATAATCCTGAAATATAATCTTATAAAAATGGTATTTCTAACATAGGGTACAAGCTGGAGTTCTTCTCGAGAAAAGAGAAAGGTGAATGGTAGGCTGACAGAGGTCCTTAAAATTATGGAGGGGGCCAATGCCTAGGAGAAGATCTTTTCACTTATGTGGAGTCCAAAACTAGGAACTATAGGAAAAGGTGGTTACTAATAAATTCAGTAAGTTTACTTAGAGTTAGCATTGACAGGGAACTCACTGCCACAAGTGCTTAGAGGTATTCAAGAGAAAACAAGATAAGTACAGTTGGGAAAAAGAATGTAGATAGTGATAGAGATGTAGTAAGGTGGAAGATAGCTTGTTTGATGCATAAACACATAGCATGGACCTGTTGGGCTGAATGACTTGTTTCTGTGCTGAAATTCTGTGCATAATAAGAACTTGTGAATTAGAAGTCTGTGACTAGAAGTCTGGGCAGAGAGAAACAGCTGGACATTAATACACAATATGATTTGTGATCATTCAGTAAAATATAAGAGAAATTACTGAGTTTTCAAAGACTTTGACATGGGAAGGTAGAATAGGCAATATTGATAGATAGATATAGTATGCCTGAAGGACATGTGTATAAAATCTGTGGCTGATGATATAAGTTTAATGCCAGTTTATGAAGTCATCATCTTCTGGAACAGACCACAGAACTCAATAATTGCTTGCAGTTATATACAGCAACTTTAATATTATAAAATATTCCAAGGTTTTTCGCAAAAATATTTCCTTACAAATTTTAAAACTGAGGCATGCAAAGAACTAATTTATTAGAGTTATTCAGGATGTAACAAACAGGATCAATAAAAATCTGTCTAACATAACCTAGAATATACTAAGTGATGTAATCCCCATTGCTTCGAAAAGTAGATATTGAATATTTATTAAAATAGGATAGGTACCAGCATCTTAGTCAAAGAGGTAGGCTTTAAGCAGTCTCTCAAAGAAGGACATAGAGAAGCTCAGAGATCTGGATGTTAGGGTACTCGTTTATGGGTTGTCCTCCTTGGATTAATTTGCTAAGAAGCTGGAATTATCAAATGTGATAGACTCATGCACTTGTCTCATTTGATTCGGCTCAGGAATTAGGGAGGAATTTCCCAGAATTTGAGCAGAATGTCATGCGATTGCTTTGGCCCTAGCTTTTGTCTTTTCAGAGAGTGAGTCCATGCTGCACCTTAAAATTACACAGGCTTGAAGGACCTAATTGGCTAAAGCAACCTAATCTTATTGTATAAGTATTTGCAAATTAATACTTAGTCCTTATTTGTATAACTTTTAGAATAAACACACTTACATTTATTGCTTGTTGTGATTGTCCCACATTTTTGAAGCTACAAATCGGGATAAATAAAATGTTTGCAAAAGTGAGTTTAAAAGCATTTCATGTTCTCTGTTTTTCAACTGAATTTTAATATTGCATAAGTTATCAACAATTTAACTACCCTTTGAAAGACAGGAAAGATCCTTAAAATTGATATTTGCGATATTCTTCACTGGGTCTTGTACTATGAAACAAAAATATGTGAATTGAAGGTGGTTTGCATTAAGTCCTAACTGTCAGCCATGAGATTCTTGCTGATTCTCAGGCAGATTTGTTTTCTAATTCTGGCAAGATAGAAGAAAAACCTGACTCAGGGCCAACAGCTACATACTGAGAATGCTGCTGGTTCTTGGCTGGCTAGTATTGTACTTTACCCATTTATCTTACAACGGCAAGACTGTATAAAATAATGCATAAGAATGTCTGGTTAATTCATAATTTTGTTTCAATATTATATACAACAACTTTTAGATTGCATATAAAGGGGTTCAGAAATGCTTTACAAATTAATTTTTTTTGGAGTTGCACACAATTGGTGAATACAATAATTGTAAGTGGTTCCTTCTAAGTACTATCTACTTCTTTCTCATACATCATTCACATCTCACTGAACTTTCCTTTGATTCCTCTGTGTCCTTGTAAAACACACCCCACCTCTGAGGTCTTTATTCTCTCCAAGACCCTGTACTGTCTGTTTAATAGTATTTCATTTGCATTTGATTACACTAGTTTGTTCACTGATCTATGTAATTGTGCTTGATTGTCTAAGCCTGTGGGTGGAGCTACTGAGTCAAATGACTGGCTCCACAAACACACAGGCAAGACTTAGAAAAATTCTGGTGCTCCCTGCAAAGACCATATGTGCATTTAAACCTCTGTAAGTTCTAAGATGTTTGAGAGTTTTGCAAATAAACTGTTTGGATACAGAGCTGGAGTTACCTTTGCCGTGCTCTCAGATAAATTAGATAGACAAGATTCATAGTCAAGATCTACTTGTGCACTACAGAATAGATATTGCAGTGGTCCACAAGAATGGGATACTTACACACTGTCCCAGAGCAGGTGGCCAGCAAAATATTTGAGCAACCTTATTTGATCCCATTTGGAGAACTGTGAGCAGATCTGGACACTAAACATTAGGAAGGATGTATTAGCCTTGGTGAGAGCATAATATTGGCTTACAAGCATGTTACCTAAGTAATGAGAAGGACTATATTAATTAGGCCTGATCTCTCTAGAAATTAGAACATTTGGGTGATTTGATCAAAGTAATCAAGCTATTAACAGGAAAAGACAAGGCAAATAAAGGTAAGCTATTTTCAGTAGTTGGGGATTCTATGACTGGTGACATAATCTGAAAATTAGGGCAGACTGTTCAGGAGAGATGTTAGGAAGCACTTCTATACACAAAGAGTCAGTGAGGCTTGGGAGTCTCTTCCATAAATGGAAGAGTTCAAGAATTCCCTATTGCCTATCTCAAGTTGCCTTTTAGAATGTGGTGGTGAACTGCTTTCTTGAACTGCTGTTGTCCGTGTGCTGTAGGTAGACCAGTAATGCCATTAGAGAGGGAATTCCAAGATTTTTGCTCAATGTCACTGAGGGAGTGGCAATATATTTCAACATCTGCTTTATGACTGATTTGGTTGGAAACACACTGCTGCCCTTGTCCTTCTTGATGGCAGTGATTGCGGATTTAGAAAGCACTGTCTAAGGACCTTTAGCAAGTTTTTGCAGTACATTTTGTAGATGGTACACATTGTTGCTAGTTAGCATTGATGGTGGAGGGAGTGAATTGTTGTGGATTTGCTGCCAGTCAAACAGGCTGCTTTGTCAAACTTCTAGAGTGCTGTTGGAGCTACAACTATCAAGGCAAGAGAGGAGTATTCCAACACACGCCTGACCTGTGCCTTGTAGGTCGTGGACAGACTTGAGGAGGTGAGTTACTTGTTGCAATATTCCTAGCCTGTGACCTGCTCTTGTAGCCTCTATTTATATGCTGAATCCAGCTGAGTTTCTGGTCAAGGGTAACACCAAAGATGTTGACAGCAAGGTATCCAGTGATGGTGATATCATTGAATATCAGGGGACAGTGGTTAAGATTGTCTCTTAAGGCAAATGGACACTGTGAGGCACAAACGTTACTTGCCACTTTTCAGCACAAGCCAAGGTATTTTGAAAATCTTGCTGTGTTTGAACATGGAGGGTTTCAAAATAATTAATAGTGGATGAATGAATTGAAGGGAAGTCTAAAAAAATCAGAAAGCAAAAACAGAACAGAAATTCAGGGTGGTCAAGAGATGGATGTTTATCAAAACATCTCAGAAAGTATAATCAGAAGAGTGCAGCAGAAATTATAACCAGAATAAACAATAATGGTAGAAAGTCTAAAGCTTAGGACTTTTAATCTGAATATACATGAAATTTGTAGCAAGATAAATGAGTTAATGGCACAAGTAGAAATAAATGGATATGATTTGCTAGCTATAACAGAAACATGGTTGCAGGACCATCAGGACAATATTCAAATATAGTTGACATTACTGAAAAATATATAAAAGGGGACCGGAGATGGAATATCATGATTCATTAAGGAAGGTATCAGTGTGGTGGTGAATTAGTGATATGGATGCAGTAGATTGTGTTGTATAATGAGTTTGATTGGTAATAATGACTAATAAGTCAAAGATTACACGGGTGCGGATTACCTATAGGCCCAGATGAGTTGTCTCATTGTAGAACAAGCTGGACCATGCATTTGACATTCAATTAGCTGGCCACTTTTGATGGAGGGCAGCCATTTTTAAAAATACTACTGTTGCCAAGATGGGGTCCTGAGTCCCAATGATGACCAAAGCAAGTTTTACCTATCCTCACTTTTAGCTACAAAGTTGGACCCCTGTTATCACCACAAATTTATCCTAGAATCTCACTGGGAGGACATTTCATGACAAGTTTGTAAATAATTGTCTCACCATAAATATCAATGATTTCAAAATGTTTGCAACGGGACACCATTATTAGTCTGCTGTACTTGAAGTCTGCTTCAGACAGTAAAATGAAGGCAATGGTAGCATATCTCCATTTTCAACAGGTGAGCATGCCTCATCATCCAACTTATTATGTCAATGAGGTAGTATGTGTGACTATCAAATCACTTGTCATTATCAATCTTACTGAAAATTATATCATCCAAAAACTCACTTCCAAATTTGATCCATTCTCAGAGTTGTGTTGTCTCAATTTGTCTGAAGTTGACTCACTACCATAATCATATAAAAGAAACATGCAAACATCTTGCAGATCTATTGCCAAGTTCTTCCAAGTTCTCTCTGGGGGACCTCAAAATACATTTCTGAAGAAGATCAACTTGCAAAATGAAAATGGAAAGTTCTGATGGATCAATTTTCAACTTCTGCATCTTAAGAGTGCAATTGTGGTTTGATGTCATTGCTGAACTGTCACTATGAACATTACTACCACATACTTATAATATTCCTCTGCATCATAACTGCAAAAATGTCAATGCAGCAGCCTCAATAAGAGTGATTTTGCAGCACAGTACAAACCTACTGTAATACAAATCACACATTAAGAATGTTGACTGAACCACAGGAGCCTAACAGTAGCTCCAAGTGATAGCTAACTTGGGAATGCTTGCTGCTGCAAAGAGTTCCAAGATAGCAATTAAACCTCATGCTATTCTTCACCCCCATGATCATAAAATTCACTAAATCAAATAAACTAAATCCAAGGAGGCAGATATTGTGCAAGGCAATACTAAGAGATAGTCTCTTTGCATCAAATTCAGATAAGTACACTGTGTCACTGTGCTTTTCTCTTTAATATTCTTCATCACTCCACTTTTATTTTTCTCATTGTCTCTGAATTAGATTTCAAATGTATCTATGATGGTTTAGTCTTTATCTGCATGGCACAGCTTTCTGTTATTGCTTATTTAATAATGATGGCCATTTCAACAGGCAAACATACAACCTTAAGTCTTGTCTAATTCCTCACCACCCCGGCTCCTTTAATACCAATTTTTAAAACAAGCAATATAAATGGTACTGAATATTTCTTGCAGAAATCATCTTAGATGTTAAGTTCAACTGAACTTGTTTATTTAATTGTCAGTGGAAAGCTGTGTTGGTTTTCTCTAGTTGTTGTGAATGAGACCTTATTTGACACATTTTCATCTAACTACCCAAATTCCCTTCCTGGCTTTCATGTTATCTGACACTTCACTCTCTTTATGTGCTCTACCTATCTGAATCAAACCTGTCGTTATTACACATCTCCTCAAAGTGCAACTTGCACAAGCTTCCAAATTACTGATCTGTCTCCAATCTCCCTTTCCTCTCCAAAATTCTGGAACTTGTTTTCACCTCCAATATTCATGCCCATTACTCTCAAAATTCAATGCTAAATTCCCCCAATCAGGTTCTGTTCTGACCACAGCATTAAGTCATTTATCAAAGTAACAAAAGTCATCCTGTACGACAGTAAATTTTTCTTCCTCATCCTTCTTGGCCTGTCTGCAGCCTTTGACATGGTTGACAACACCAAGTACTCTGATGGTCTCCGCCATCATCACATTTTTATCTCCCCAAGCATAGCTGGAGAAACACCTGCAATGTCTTCCATTCTCACTTCTTTACCTTTCATATTGGTGTGTCATCCAAGGATCTAGCTTTGGCACCTTCTATTTCTCAACTATATTTCCTTTTCTTCTTTTTTCTGTTTCACTTCTACATGCTACCACTTAGGAAAGTCTTTTGAAAACATTTTTCCTATGTACACCAATGACATTCAGCTCTATCTCACTAGTGGGTTTCTTGACTCTTCCATTATCTCAACACTATCAGCCTGCATGTCTGACATCCAAAACAGAAATTTCTCTACACATTGGGAATATCAAAGCCATTAACGACTCCCTGTCAAAATTATTTTTCCTAACCACCAAAGGTATCACTTTTCCTGGCAACAGTCGGAGACTGAATGAGACATTTTATGTCTGTGTTGATGCATCTAATCTTACTTAGATTTTCCAACCACATTTATTTCCAACTCCACTACCTCAGCTCATCTGCTGTGGAACCCTCAACTATGTTTTTGCTAACCTTATATTGGCTCAATCCAATCATACTTTCCATATATTACCCTCCATCAACCTGGGATCCAAACCTCTTGGAACCGTGTCCTAACTTGCACAAGGTCTCATTCATCTATCCTTCCTCTTAGGCAGTTCCTCAGGATCGAAGATGACTTGCTTCCATTCTGGTTTGATGGTTCTGCAAAGGCTGGTAAGTCCACTGTGAGATCTTCAGACTCTACCTAATGTCACCTCATAAATCTTTGGGTAAATCGGTTGTCTGGTGGCTTGTGCTCTATTGCAACACCTGGACTTTGCATCTGCACATTTCTGACAAATTCTCTCAATGTTTTCATTGCCTTTCTGAATAAGCATTTTTCATTTTGGTTGGTCACAAGCAAGGCCCTCCCATAATCTGGTGGTTATATATGACTTCTTCAGGAGGTGCTTTGAGTGCATTCCTAAATTTTGTCCTGCAGCATCAAGTTCCATGTGGAGAAGTTGCATCATGGGTTTGGTGTCAGGCACATCAACAATATTTCTTAGCCAGTGGAGCTGGTTTTGAGATTGCTACACCAACATCCTGCATGTTGACTTGGCACAGGACACTGTGAGAGTGCCTTGTTTGCCTCCTACTGCCCTTGATCTCACCGACATGCACTGGTTCCCAGTTACATAATGCCTCAGTTTCACAATTGTCACCCTAATTGTCATAACTTCCATCATCTCTCCTCACCGTAGTAATCTCCTTCGCTCCTACAACCTTCCAAGATATCTGCCTTCTGCTAGTCTGGCCTCTCAATCATGCCTGATTTTTAACTTCTGAATTATTGACCAACATGTCTTCAGTTGCTTAGGCCCCAGCCTCTGGGAATCACCTCCCTTAGCCCCACCATCTTTCTTCCTTTCTTTAATGTGCTTCTTTATACATAGGCCTTTGATTAAGTTTTTAGTCATTAACTGTAATATCTCTTTATGATGTACAAAGTCACATTTTATTCTAATACATGCTTGTGAAACACTTTGGAAGGTTTATCACACTAAAGGTACTAGGCAAACACAAATGCTTGTTGATGTTGCTATGGTGAGTTCACATCTACTCAGCTTTTTAGTTGGATAATTTCACCCACAGGGTGTCAAGATGGTTTTTTTGTGAATTGCTAGACAAAAAAGACGAACATCCCTTAATGTACCTTCTGTCATCCTGGTAGTTTTGTGATACAACAATAATGGAATGGTTGTGAATCAATTTCCATCAATTTGTCTGCAGCAGTTGCAGACATGAAGCAAGGAAAAACGTGGTGATGGAAAGCTTTGGGAACTAGCCATGGAGTTAGCTGTTCCTTCAAGCATGTCGCATTCACTGGAATTAAATAAAAACAGAAAATGCTGGAAACTTACACATGATCAGTTAACATCTTAAAAAGAAAAGTTGGGTTAATTGATTAACTATGTATGTTTTGCAAAATTTAAATATAGCAAACTATTTGTTCCTATCACACATCTTGTCCATCTTGCTGTGTACTTTGCACAGCACTTTTTAAATTACAGGCTTCCAGCATTTGCAATTATTTATTTTCTACTTGCATATATGAAACAGTTTGGGAGAATGATTATAACACCATTTACATAAGAGCTATAGATAACAAAGTGTGGAGCTGGAGGAATACAGCAGGCCAGGCAGGATCAGAGGAACAGGAAAGCTGACGTTTCGGGTTGGCACCCTTGAGCTATGTCTAGTTCTGAAAGTTACATAGCCAAAACAGCAGAAATTTAAGTCTCTTATCTATGTGACTAGTTGGTTGGCATAGTGAAATCTTAATTTTAATACTTGTATCACTTGAGATGAGCCTACAGATCTGATTTCCATGTTTACAAATCAAATTTAATGATTAGACATTACTTACAGCTTTGATACAGCATAGCTGTACTTGGCAGCTACAGCTGAAAGATTGGCTCTATTCCTCAAGTGCTGTGATAATTAAGTGACAAATCCCCCTCCTCACTTTAAGTCTATCTGTCATTGCACATATGAAACAACTGCATAAATATTAGCAGTATAGTTTTACAGTACTTAAGTTAAAGCATCATTAGCAATGAAATTATGGAAAACTTGGGTTGTTTTAACGAGAGCTTCAGAGACTGAGGGGTGATCTGATCAAAGTACAAAAAAAGTGAGAGACATGCATGGGGTGGATAGTTGGAGTCTGTTTTCCAAGGTGTAAATGTTAAATACCAGCGGGTAGAAGTTTCAAGTGGGAGGAGGAAAATTTAAAGGAAAATTGCGAGACAAGCTTTTTAAATGAAGAGGGTGGTTGGTCCTTGTAACATGCCACCCGGGGAGGTAGCAGAAGCAGATATGATGACGGCGTTTAAGAGACATTTAGACAGACACATGAGCAGGCAGGGAATGGGGAAATAGACCACATGCAGGAAGATGAGATTAGTTCAGAATGGTATCATGGTCGGCACAGGCATGGTGGACTGAAGGGTATGTTCCTGTACTGTTCTATGTTGTATTTCTTTCTGATTTAAAATGTATGTTAAAGTATGAATGAAAGAAAAATACTTAAATACTTAAAATAGGGCCTCTCCTGTGGATTTAGTGTCACAATGTTCCTTATTACCTGTAAATTTTCAAGTGTGGAGATGCAGGGATGAGTATGCTTGACTGAAGGGCCTATTCCTTTACTGTTCTATGTTTTATTTCTTTCTGATTTAAATTGCATACTAAAGTATGAATGAAAGAAAAATACATAAATACTTAAAATAGGGCCTCTCCTGTGGATTTCGTGTCACAATGTTCCTTATTACCTGTAAATTGTCAAGTGTGGAGATGCAGGAATTAGTATGCCTGGTTGGGCTGGGAATCACTATTTGGCCTTAATTCTGTTTCAGGAACCTGCAAGTGGTTGTGACATCATGCTGATCTGGAGGTGGCTTCTTAACTTGCTGCCTCTGGGCTTCTTATCCATTTAATGTTTGCAGGCAGACCACTGGAAGCAGAAAACCCAATAGGAAGCTGCATGAACAGTCCATTAAAAGATCCAACAAGAGGGAAAACACACACTCAATCTCATCCTTACCAATTTTCAAATGCAACTGTCCAAGACCATATCAGTAAGAGTGATCACTGCACAGTCTTTGTGCAGACAAAGTCTCACCTTTGCATTGAGAATACCCTCCATTGTGTTGTGTGGCACTATCATGATGCTAAATGGGACAGACTTCAAACAGATCTAGCAATTCAAGACTGGACATCCATGAGGAGCTGTGTGTGACCAACAGCAGCAGAATTGTACTCCAGTCCAATCTGCAATCTCATGGCCCAGTATATCCCTCACTCAATCAATACCATCCAGCCAGGGGATGAATCCTGGTTCACTTGAGAGTGTATGAAGGCATATCAGGAAAAGCACTCAGTATACCTAAAAATAAGGTGTCAACCTGATGAAGCTACCAAAAAGGGCTACTTGCATGCCTAACAGCACAAACAGCAAATGACAGACACAGCTAAATGATCCCACAACTAACAGATCAGATCTAACCTCTGCAGTCCTGCCACATCCAGTTGTGAATGGTAATGGACAATTAAACAACTCACTGAAGAAGTCTCCCCACATATCACCATCTTCCATAAAGGAAGAGTCCAACAAATTGGTGCAAAAGGTAAGGCTGAAGTATCCACAGCAATCTTCATCTGGAAGTGCCAAGTGGATGATCCATCTTAGCCTCCTCCAGTGGTCCCCAGCATCACAAGTACCAGTCTTCAGCCGATTTGTTTCACCACATGTGATATCAAGAAAATGTTGGAGGCACTGGATAGTGCAAAAGCTACAGTCCGTGACAACATTCTGGTAATAGTACTGAATGCGCTCCAAAATGTGCTGCTCCCCTAGTCAAGCTCTGAAAAATGTCCAGCTATGTCCTGTACACAAAAAAGTAGAATGAATCGAATCTGACCAATTACCGCCCCAGCAGCCTACTCTTGACTGTCAGTGAAGTGATGGAAGGTGTCATCAATAGTGTTATCAAGCAGCACCTGCTCAGTGACGCCCAGTTTGGGTTCTGCCGGGGTCATCCAACTCATGACCTCATTACAGCCTTGATTCAAACATTGAAAAAAGAACTGAATTCCAGTAGTGAGGTGAGAGTGGCTGCCCTTTACATCAACCAAGTCCATTCAAACAAGTATGGCATCAAGGAGCTCTAGGAAAACTAAAATCAATGAGAATCAGGCAGAAAACTTTCTGCTGATTGGAGTCACACACAGCAGTGGGAGTTGATTGCAGTTGTTAGAGGTCAGTCATCTCAGCTCCAGGACATCTCTGTAGGAGTTCCTCAGGGTAGTATTTTAGACCTAACCATCTTCAGCTGCTTCATCAATGACCTTCCCTCCATCATAAGGTCAGAAGTGGGATATTTGCCAATGATTGCACAATGTTCATCACCATTTGCCACTCCTCACATACTGAAGTAGTCTACATTCAAATGCAGCAAGTTCTGGACAATAGGGTTTGGGCTGACAAGTGGCAAGTAACATTCATGCCACACAATGCCAGGCAATGACCATCATCAATAAGAGGCAATCTACCTCCATCCCATGACATTCAATGGTGTTACCATAACTGAATCCCCTACTATCAGCATCCTTGGGACTACCATTGACCAGAAACTCAACTGGACTAGCCACATAAACACAGTGCCAGGTCAGAGCAAGTCAGAGGCTAGAAATACTGTAGTGAGGACTTTGCTTCCTGACTCATCAAGTCCTGTTCACTATCTACAAGGCACAAGTCAGGAGTGTGATAGAATACTCCCCCACTTGTCTGGATGGGTGCAGCTCCAACAGCACTCAAGCAGCTTGATACCATCCAGGACAAAGCAGCATGCTTCAATGGCACCACATCTGCACTCCCTCTACCATTGACATTTAGTAGCAGCACTATTATGATTTACAAGATAAAGTGTAGAAAGTCACCTAAAGCCCTAGACAGCACTTACAAACCCACGACCACTTCCATCCAGAAGTACAAGGGCAGCAGACACATGGGAATACCACCAGCTGAAAGTTCCCCTCCAAGCCATTCACCATCCTGACTTGGTAATATTGCCATTCCTTCAGTGTTGCTGGGTCAAAATCCTGGAGGTCCCATCCTAAGGGCATGCAGGGTCAACCTGTAGCACATAGACTGCAGAGGTTGAAGAAGGCAGCTCACCATCATCTTCTCAAGAGGAACTAGGGATGGGCAATAAATGCTGGCCGATCTGGTGACACCCACATCCCACAAATTATTAAAAAACAAAAAAAAGTCCAAATGGAGTTATAATCACAGCTGACACAAAGAATAAGCCACAAGGACCCATCGAAATGGAACAAATCTGCCACATTTAGATAATTTGAAAAAAGTAAACTACGCTTCGCCACAGCTATCAGGCCATCATTACAGAAGGGGATCATCTTCAAAGGATGGCACCTGGCTGTACCTGCGATTAGATGGTCCATTGGGCCATCGGTGGCTCCCACCCACAATCCTGGCCACTCCAGTCGCCTGATGGGTCCAGGTTCGCTGGGGATCCCTGTGAACTGTCAGGAAGATCATTATTAATGGACCTCACAGGTCACCTGCCACAAGTGGGTGGGTAACTCCTGCTACATTGATCCTACTTCTGAAAGGACCATGTGGTAGTAGTAATCTGGAGGGTCATTGCTTCTACACACTAATTTGCAATTTCATTTCAGGTCCTGTGGAGGTGCGAGCTCCTGAAACCTTTGCAAATTTGATGCTTTTCTCAGTTTTCTATAGTTACATATGCTGCACAGGTGAGACAACATCTATTGGCGCCACTTAACCGGCTGGTTAGACATTAATTCACTTAAAGGATATAATTTTTGGGTCAAGTCACCTTATTCCAGAGAGCCATAGGACTGTTCTTTCATTAGAGAGAGATGGCTGGTGGTGGTTTAACCTGAGGGTCGCCACACCTCAGGCAAGGGGCGAGGCTGGGAAGGAAGGGCCTTTATGGTAACCTTAATCAGTACAGGAATTGAACTTGCACTGTTGGCACCACTTAGCGTCACATTGGGAGGTCGATCAGCTCAGTTAGTTGGGTGCCTAGTTTGTGGTGCAAAGTGATGTTAACAGCGTGGTTGCGACTCGCACACCAGCACACGTCACCATAAAGTTTTCACCTGCTCAAATGTTCCCCTTGCCTGAGGTGTGGTGACCCTCCGGTTAAACCACCTTCAGTCATCTCTCTCAAAACAGACAGCAGCCCTATTGTCGTCTGGAACTAAGGCAACTTTATCTGTTATTCGAGAAGTAAGTCTCACTTTGCTTGAAAAAAAATTGGATTGAAGAAATATGTCCAGAGGCAACAGATATCAGCAACATTTTAAATCTTTGTCTTTATATAAAAATGGGGCGATTAAGCACTTTTATTATCATTATCCTGATTACAGTTGTTCAAGAGCATTTTCACATCATTAAATACCTCTTTAGTAATCGTTATCCTTTTCATTTTTACCTTGTTTCATGAATCTGATGCCATTAAACTACCTAACAAATTGTATTTACTTGCTGTGTATTCATATTATTCACTGCAAGGCTATTTTTGGAATCTTTTCTCTCTTTCTAGTAACCCATTACTTTCATTCCAAACTTTCTGATTTACTTTTTCAATTACCTCCTCTACTCTCTCCTATTATGTTAACCTAGGAATTTATCACCGGCAAAATTTATTTATCATTTGTCCATTGTCTCTTACTCTACATTTGTCACCAAAAATGAACTCTTAAATTAACTGGATGAACTGTACAATTACACTTGGATTAATGCAATGAATAGCTTCATGTTGTAAGATCCAAAAATATTTATTGTGATTATTTTGCTTTTCAACACTTTTTTCCAAGTTTTGTCTCCTGATGTTGATAAATTGTTCCATAAATATGACTGTTGAGAACATTTGAGTTTTATCATTCCAGTATTTTCTATGAATGTGTTTGAGAATTTCTTTTATGTCAGAGCAGCAGAAAAGCTTCCCCTGCAGGTTAAATTCTTGAAAGTGCACAGAATGCAGTGACATAGTTCAATGGTTATTAAAACAGATATTTGAGGTAAGTAGTGTCATAGAATCATAGAGCTGTACAGCACAGAAATAGACTGTTCAGTCGAATTAGTCTATGTCAACCAGGTATCAGTCCCTAATCTAGTCCCATTTGCCAGTATTTGGCCCATTTTCCTCTAACCTCTTTCTATTCACGTACCCATCCAGATGCCTTTTAAATGTTGTAACAGTACCCACTTCAACTACCTCCTCAGGCAGCTCATCTCATACTTGCGCCACCCTCTCTGTGAAAATGTTGCCCTCAAGTCCCTCTCAATCTCCCCCCTATCATCTTAGCGCTATCTATGCCCCTTTTGATTTTATAAACTTCTATCAGTGATGTGACTGTGATTTCAGTAGTCAAGTGTTGGAGGTCCTGTGAGAAATTGGATCCTGTATAGTTACCAAGAAGTTTGGCCTGAGACTGTATTGCAACTTGAAAATGCATGTAAGAATACTGTCAAACATGTTGACGATGATGGAGATATTAGAATGAAGTAGTTTATTTTGACAAAATAGTTTGAAGAACTATGAGGTAAGTTGAGCTATGAGACAAGATAATCCTCCGAAGACTTCCATGATTTAATGGAATGCTAAGCTCAGCACCTTCTCCCATGTCCATATCCCAACCCGACACACCAGACTTTGTCATCACATGGGCTGCTACCATAAACAACCCATCGTCAGCCAATAGTGTCTCCATGAGCAACTATTCATTCTGAACTTTACCCATTCCTTTGTCTGCCCTACTGATTTTTTTCTCTGTGAGCTTCACCCCCACCTATTGATTCCTCCTAACCCTCTCCCCCACCCCATCTTCTCTGTATCTCACAACCTTTTCTGAGCTGCAGTCGGTTCTGAAGGAGGGTCACTGGGCTTGAAACATAAACTCTGCTTTCTCTCCACAGATGCTGCCAGGCCTGCTGAGATTTGCCAGCAATTTTTGTTGTAGTGATGGATGTTGCAGAAGTTCCAGGTTCAAGGGGGTTTGGGAGAGGAATTGGTGGTTTCACACAGCACAAAGGATGTGTCTGATGACTTTTTGTAAAACCACAGAGAAAGCGGAAGCTCTACACGTGCACAAAATATCCAAAGCAATTTTGAAGCGTGAGAGAGATGTTCCAGTTCTGTTTGAGAGCCCAGATAATTCTTTGTCTTCATCTGGTCATGCCGAGACACTGTCAGTTGTAGCAGTAGAAAACCACATGTTTCTATTACTTCGACTTTTTGTACAGAATATTTTTATGGCAACTTCAGAGACAGTTATAGCAGTATTGACTGACACTCTTCCAGTGATAGCAGCAATCTCTGAAGAGATTTCCATGGTTTTGTTTTTGCAGTCCTCGAACCCTTGAAAGCATGTGTACTTTGTAGTTTTCTTAATGTCTCACTTATCTCTTCAGCCTAGCACTGAAAATATGCACAAAATATATGCGTGGGATCTCAAGATACCTGCTGTCGTGCTATTGCAATCGAATGGTGATATTCCTCAGCTCTTGGAGATTTCCTTCACTGTCCATTAGTCTTTCATTTTGACACTTTCTCTTCAATAGAGGTTACTGTGAAAGACATCAACGTAACTGGTACCAGGTTGTAGACTTGTTTGCTGAGCCAGTGTATTTGATTGCAGACGTTTCATAACCTTGCTAGGCAACATCATCAGGGCGCCTCTGGTGAAGCGTTGGTATTCTGTCCCATTTGTTATTTATACGCCTAGGCTTTCTGGGATGGTTGGCATCACTCTGGGCCTGCTTTTCAGTGGTTTGTATATTGAGTCCAGTTCAAATGCATTTGTTGATGGAGTTCCGGTTGGAATGGCAGGCCTCCATGAATTCCCTGGCATGTTTCTGTTTGGCTTGTGCCAAATCTTCTCAAAACCTTTGTAACTGGTACCCTTTTGATGATTATTTGCCTATATTTAGCCTGATGCAGCATGTAATCAGCCATTAGTTCTTTATGTGCTATGATTTTTGGGACATTGCTACTAATCCTTTTTTTTGTTTTGGGTCCTGAAAGCACATTTTTAGGACAGCCTTCCTCCCATTGTCACGTTATGCAATTTCAAATGACGAGTTCAGAGAGAATTGTGAAATCGCAATATTTGATTCTGTGAAGAAAATGGATTGGGATGGGGAGGAGACAATGGTGTTGGAAATACATTCGTTCTTGTCAAGAATGTCTTTAATTTGATGTTTCAAAAGGTAATGTTAAAGTACTTTCAGTTGTAAACTGGAAAAGTACTTCAGAGGAAATGCAGTGACAGGGTTTGATGGCTATGTGAAGGACCTGAGATAAGCACTAATGTCACTGTGAACCCAGAGGTCATGTGTTCATGATTTAGTGAGAAGTTTGACCCTGTAGAGCACACAGCCTCCTGCTCAGTATTCAGGAGGTCTTCGCCCATCGTGTACAGAGTAATAAACATCACATCAAATAGCTACAAAGATGTCTGGCCTAAGATTAAAGCAATACCCAAAAAACTCACATGAGGACATGATCAAATATAGAAGACAATTTGTATTGCATTGAATATTTCCTTCTAGTAATTTCCCAGTAGAAAAAAAACACCGTGAAACATGTGAATGATGCATACTGGTCCAACTTATTTTATGTACTTCTGATCAGTACTCCAGAATGACATTTGTTTCCTAGTATTACTGATTTTTAATTTTTTTTCCTCTAGGTAGGCATGATTTTTAAAATGAAAAACCTTGTTGTTATGCCAAACCTGTAATTAGGTTAGCAAGACATTTGACAATAGTAGAAAGCCCGATTTAACACCCTCCTCTCAAAGTGAAATGACTGTCAGGTCACTCACCATCCCAACTACGCCACTTCGTTGGTGGCCACCATCTTGTGTAAGATCATGAGGTGGGTGACCATTGTGTCCACTTTTCCAGTTTGGAGATTCCTTGTGAGATACACACCGTCAAAACTTGATTGCAATTCTGACGTACAAAGGCCATCCTCCCTTCATTCCCGTTCTTCTGCATCTGGCTACTAGTAAATAGGTCCCTCCGTCATTATAGCGCTACCCCTGGATTAATGGCAAGGTTCACTAATAGACCAGAAATGGATAATAATAAATGACAAAATAGTTGAGAGTGAAAGGAAGGGCAAAAATTTGCATCATACACTGCATCAGTTTTTACCAGTAATTGTGCAGCACAACCCATTAGCAAGAGAGCTCAGGAAATCGTTATCTTTATTAATGGAGCAGGAATGCTCCTTCAAGCTCCACAATGGATTGAGTGGTGCAGGCCTGTTTGAGGTGTTATACTTTATCACCTCACCATGAGACAAGGTCACCAACCCCTACAAGCTCTATATGCTGCAGAACCTATCACCCTACTAGAATTTGTACATTGAAGGTGGACATTTGTTTAATGTTAGCATGGTTCTGATAGGTAATTTAGGCTTAGTCCTCACAATGGCTCAGATCTCGTGCTGGCAAAAACAATTTTGTTTCAGGCATTGCTTGGCCCATTATCTAATGACAGTTAAAAGCAGAATTGTATAGGTGATTATGATGGGGAGTTAAGTTGGATCAAGAAGAAATTGTTGAATAACTGATTTCTCTCCGGCATTTGAAAAACATTTCCCTGAGATGGCCTGAAGGAGTAAAGGTTTCATTTGATGAAACACATGTCTAGGTAGCAAATTCATTGGTGGGTATTGTGATTTTATAATGAACATGATAACATCTGGATTGACTGTCAAAATTCTAATTTTCTGCTGAGCAACGGTATAAATATGGCGAGGTGTGCATGCGGGTTGAATGGTTTATGTGCTCGGTGAATACTGTGGAACATCTTTTGAATTTCTGCCTGGAAATCTATTTTTTTCCACATTTCCTTCTTGCAGAACTACATTTCTTGTGTTCATTGCACATTTAAAATATGCTCAGAACAATAAATGAAAAACCAAGTTTCTCAAACAAAATAAAGCACCTTTTAAAACATTCATTCATGAGATGTGGACATCACTGGCTGGGCCGACATTTATTTCCCATCCCTTGAGAACGTGGCTGTGTGCTGCTTTCTTGAACTACTGGCACCCATGTGCCATAGGTAGACCTACAATGCCATTACCAGGGTGAAGTTTCAGGATTTTGACCTGGTGACATTGAAGGAACAATGATGCATTTCCAAGTTAGGATGGTGAGTGACTTGAAGGGGAATTTGCAGGTCCTGGTATTCCCAAGTATCTGCTGCCCTGTTCCTTCCAGAGGAAACAGTCATGAGTTGGGAAAGTGGTCATTGGAAATTGATGAATTTTTGCAGAGTATTTTGCAGATGGTAAACACTATTACTATTGACGGTGGATGGAGTGAATATTTGTGGATGTAGTGCCAAGTTGGTTTGGTTGGCTTATTCAGCTTTCTTCTCCCATTGCAATTTAGATGATTCAGAATAAATACCAGCATCTTTTTAAGGGCAACTTGGAATGGCAATAAGTGCTAGCCCAGACAGTGATAACCACTTCCCATGAATGAATAATAAAAAGATTGTACTGAATGTATTTTGCATTGACCATATGAGTTCCAGCTGTATGGTGTCACTGGGCTCCTATAAGATATGGCAAAGTCTTGTTAGTGCATACTGACATCCTGAAAATACAGGCGCATTTCATTTTGATGGTTACTGCTGCAGGGGTCTGGCCAATGAATCCACGCGATCCAGCCATCCTCCCTTCATTCCCGTTCTTCTGCATCTGGCTAATAGTAAATAGGTCCCTCCATCATTATAGCGCTACCCCTGGATTAATGACAAGGTTCACTAATAGACCAGAAATGGATAATAATAAATGACAAAATAGTTGAGAGTGAAAGGAAGGGCAAAAATTTGCAATAGTAGAGTGTCGGGGTCCAATGATGGAAGAATATCAATGTGAATAATAGAAAGTGGGCAGTGAATTTGTGGTAGAAAGAGGGAATTAACTTGAAATGGACAAAAGAGTGACATGACTGAAGTGTGGAGAAGCATGGATGGTGAAGTGGCAGAAGAGACACGATAGAAAAAATACAGATGGTTTCAACTTGTGGAATGGAGAAAGCCTGTAGATAGAATGAGGGGGAAAAAAATTAAGTTGAATTGAAAAAGGAAGTTAGAGAAAAGAATATCATGGAATGGTTGATGAAGACTGTAAGAATTAGTTTTTTTTGTAAAATTGGGATTGACAAGCTGAAATGACAGTAGAGAAGTAATGTTTAATTATTTACTAAGTCATGGGCAGAAAAAGGAGCCAGGCACATTCTCCATGATTGAAATGTGCTAAAATGAAAATGGATTTAATTTCTAAGTATGAGTCAAAGTATCTTTTCAAAAGGTTTCCATGGAGTTTCTGGTTCCGACTGACTGCTGCACTGTTGACAGAAATTCTCATTTCACAAAGAAAGCCTTTACATCTCTAGCTAACAAGAGAAATAGAACAAGATGTGGGAGAGAGAGGATATTATGATTTTGTGACAAACACAAACATATCATACAACAAGACTATATGCGGATGTCTTTCAAAATGCACAGGTATAAAACCCTCCATGGATGAGTTCCATACAGTAGTTTGGATCACAGAGTCTAAATGTTCATAGAGTCAAATACATCCAAAGCAGCTGCTGGCTGTGGGTATAAGTGTAATGAAACACAAAAAAATCTCTTCAAATTGTATTTAGCCTAACTGTGAACGAGCTTATCATCTCCAGCAGTAGATTAGCATGTGATCACTCTGCCTGTGATCATTCAGTTAATCCTTTAATCCTTTCACACTTATTTGTTACATTTATCAGTCAGTTCTCTCCCTCTTTCTCTTTACATCCTGACAATATATCAGTCTTTTTGAATTGCTTCAGGTTCTTTGTTTTACCTTAAATACAGATTCTTTGCATCTTTGATTTCCATCTAACGGTTTAACTCATTTACCATGCACAGAAAAATAGGTTAATGTGCACCCCTTTCATTTGTTCAAAGGGAATAGTTGTTTGAAATAAAGATCTACACTTATATACAGCCTTTCACAACCTCAGGATATATTAAAATTGTTTGTAGTCGATTCAATTTACTTTGCACACATGCCATTTCTTTATTAGTGGAACAAATATTATAACATAAACCAAAGATGCCCCACAAGGAAAAGCTAGTACAATTTGCAAAGGACGCATATTGGTCTGACTCGTGTTCTATATCTCAGGTCAGTGCTCCACAATGACCAGTACATTCAATTCCAAGGACAGTATTACTGTTCTTTTTTTAAATCTTGGTATCTCCTTCTGAGGAAGGATCTTATATGGAACTGATTTCTAAACAAGACCTTGATCTCTGATAAACACAATTCAGTCTGGCCGGCGCAAGTCTTGCTCATTGTTAGGAGAGCCAGAGAAGAAACTTTTTCAGTGGAAGGGCTGAGCTGCATTATGGCACCCCAGAGACCGCTGTTGGGCCTTCCCTGTGATTCAGGACACACCCATGTCCCAATTGCTAACAGTGGCCAGCTAACAGCTCTTCATTGCCATCAGCACTAACAGTACCAACTAAAGCAGCTGGGGTGCATCCACCAGAGGCCCAAAATTGCCAAGGGTTCCCAGATCAAAGATGAGTGAAGGTAGGATGGGGATCACAAGGTGTGGGGTGGGGGAAGAGCAGTACCAGAGGCAAGCATGGGGGTGGCTTTTACTGACTTCAATTCCTGATGTCAGATTCCTCAATCAGGCACTCAGTCCCATTTAATCCCTGACTTCCCGCAGAATTGCAGAAGGCTCGGAGTTAATGAATGTGAATTGGCTTATTAATGAACTGGAAATATTCAGAAACAAGATCTCTGGACTTGAAACGTTAACTCTACTTTCTCTCCACAGATACTGTCAGACGTCCTTCCAGCAATTCTGATTTTTCTTTGGGGCGGCACGGTGGCTCAGCAGTGGCTCAGCGGTTAGCACTGCAGCCTCATAGCACCAGGGACCCTGGTTCGATTCCAGCCTCAGGTAACTGTCTGTGCGGAGTTTGCACATTCTCCCCGTGTCTGCGTGGGTTTCCACCAGGTGCTCCAGTTTCCTCCCACAGTCCTAAGATGTGCAGGCTAGGTGGATCGGCCAGGCTAAATTGTCCATAGTGTTCAGGGGTGTGTGGTTTATAGGGGGATGGGTTTGGGTGGGATGCTGCGAGGGGCAGTGTGGACTTGCTGGGCTGAAGAGCCTGTTCCAACACTGGAGAATCTGATTTCTTACAGCATTCAGCATTTTTCTGGTGTAAAGGTTGTTTGGTAGACTCTTCTGATGATGATAAGAATACGCTGCTGACCGAAGCAAACCTAAAACATTCAATCCCCAAAGGGTGATTCAATTATCTTTACAAGACTCCTGCTTAACACGCATGTGCTCGGAGCAGAGAATGCTGTTTACCGCTCAGCAAAACTCCAAAATATTTTTGTAGTTAGAACTAGTTAGTAGTGATTTGCTCCTAACCTGAATAATCTGTCAGATCTTGCAGTCCAGGCTCACACATGGAGAATAGTAACATCTCACATCTGAAGAATAACAACATCTCACATATGAAGGACAGCTAAATCTTAAATATGAAGAATAGCTACTTGGTTCAAATGTTAAAGATGTTTAAATCAACAGGTCCAAACTGCAATTATGTAGCTTTAGTCACCACTGTTGGAATCTTATTTTACAGCTAACAAAGTACTTATATTTTTTGGGTTAGACACTTTTGTAATTTAGGAATCATGGTAGCCAATTTGTGCACGGCAAACTCCCACAAACAGCAATAGGGTAAAGATCAGGTAATCTCTTCTTATGATGCTCATCATGGAATATTAGCCTGAGGATAACTAACCCTTCTCTCATTGAAGTAGTACCATGTGATGCTTCACACTTACCTGAGCTATCAGATAGGGTTTTAATTTACCTGCCATTGAAAACATGACACTTTTGACCATGCAGCATACCTTCTGTACTGCTCTGGAGTGTCAGTCTTGATTTGTGTGTTGAAGTACTATAATTGGACTGAAACCACTAACCTTGATGAATCACAGGCAAGGGTGCTGCCAACCGAGTGAAGATTGACATTTGAAAAGGAAGTCGCTACAAGATGTGAATATAGATTGTGCTATCATGTAGTTTACATCATGGGATCACCAATAAATCTATTTCATGTTTTCTACTTCTCCTTTATTCTTCGCTGCTTGTCATCTAATGTATATAACTGCCGTGAGGAGAAAATGCACCCATGCTCAGCACCTTTGTGACCTTCACTATTGATATTACTGTAGGACTCAGCTGCAAGGATGATGTTGACTTCCGTAGCATCTGAGTGATCATTTTATTTCCCAGAGATGGGAGATTCTATCAATCGGGCAGCCAAAAAACTGACAAAGAAAACCATATGTTCACAGAATGAATATCCAGGACCACTGGAAGTCAATGTCATGATGATAAAGAATTTAACGCAAGTGAACATCTAATCACAAAGCCAGCCACACATGAGCTACTTTTATATAAAGGTAAGTATCTGCTCATTTTGTGAGAATGAATGCCTAACCTGCTGCAGAGGCAATTCTGGAGAAACATTTCCTAAATGGCATGTTTAAAATAAATGAGGTGGCCCAGGTGGCAGTGATTTGGAGTCAAAAAGTAAAAGGCTGAGTGTGATAGTGGTTGTTAATTCTTAATGATAGAATCTGACCTGACTCTGATTAAAGTTGCAGGTCAGTAATTTCTCCCTGTTCGGATGGAACCATTCAGGGATCATAAATCTTTGTCTCTGTAAAGAAGTCACACACTGCATTGAGATTTTCGTCCTACAACTTTCAGCTCACTACACCAGTTAAATATTTCTTCTCAAGGATATACAAAATGGCCAACTGAAACAAATCTTATTCTTCCACTTAATAAAAGCAAAGATGTTGTTTTAAAGAGATATCACATAATACCTGCTTCTGGTGGATTAGAAAAACCACATTGCAAACAATTAATATTAAATTGTTTACTTCAACAATGCTCACTTGGAAATATCTCGCCAATATATTAGGTAATGAAAGATAAAGCTGATTTCACCCACAGCATTGAAACTGCATGGTAAAACCAAAGACACCCTATACATGCTGCCAAAGCAGGTTTTGTTTCGTTTTTAATACACAGGACTGATTCTACAATTCCAAAAAAGTTAAGATCCATGGAAAAAAGATATTTTCAAGCATAGTTTCAATTATTAAAACCTCTCAGCAAGTTATCAAAGAGCTGAAATTTTAATAAGATGTCATTTATAGAGCTGAGATCAGAGAACCACTGGAATATGGATTGTGAATTATATGTGCCAAATATTATGTGAGTGACATGACAATATTTTCTACCTTCATTTAAATTCCATTTTTAAGTTGTCCTTTGTGACATGGTTCATTCCAGTCTCAGGGAATAGTATTGCAAGATTGCTTGCCAAAGACCAGATGGAGACTACCATAATGCTGAAAACAATGTGCTAATCCACATTGTGACCAGATGGTTGCAATGATTTGCAATTTCCACTCAAGAAAATTGCATTGGTCACTTTTAAGTCTTTAATTGTTGTACGTATTTTTCAGAAGTATTCACCAAAAATCAGCATGCTTTGAACATTTGATCAACCAAGTCAGAGAGGCTGCAGTTTGATGTAGTCAATGATGGTATTCAGGAAACAACTGCAATCATGGCCTGACAGTAATTTGTGAAGGGTCAAAAACAGCCTGTTAATAATCTGCTTTGTTCCAGAACTGAAGGCTGACAGCTGTTTTATGGTGTGTTCCATTCTGAAAGTATGTTATCAAACAAAAATAAGCATTAAATGGTACATGAATCTATCAATATTTAATTTTTAATCTGGAGCACAATTCAGTTTTCCATTAAGGCGAGACCAAATCGGCACTGATGTAATTATTGATTAGTTAGATCCTTTCTTAAGTTTCATCAGAACACAAATCTGTACAGCACTGTACCTTCAACTGACAAGGTCCAACTATTTGTATATAATGAGGCTATGATTCTGATAATAAACAGTTGAAATCTTGATTGTTTCATCATAATAGATTCAAAAACACAAAAGATGCCATATTTGTTTAAAAGATTTATGAGTACATAATTTATATAAATGCAAATGAAAAGAAATTCTTATTTTCAAGTGAAGTAGAAGTTGTTGACATCAATCTAACCTCATTCCACAATATACAATTTCCCTGCTTTATAGTGTTTGGTCACATACCGATTGGATAACTTAGCTAAAGATAAAAAAAATTCGACATAGGTTCTGTGTATGTTGTAAGATTTGCCCTTTTGGTTAAATGTAATATGTTGGCACCACCATCAAATCTGAGTTTTGGTGGCTTCTTCCATCAGCCATTCAATTCCAACGCACTGGCAGGTTCTCTCTTCCCGAGAATTACAAACAGGAAATTACAATGGGCATGCAGATGAGACCCTGTACTACTAAGGTCAAAGGAGATTTGACTCCTGCCTCTGCTGTGTTCTTGTGTTGCCCTCTCCCAGTCTCTCTGATGTCCCTCATTCTCCCTTTCCATGTGAAGGTAACATAATGCCAATGTCATTCGACACATAATCCAGAGACACAGGCTATTGGTCTGAGGATACTGGTTCAAATCCAGCCATGTCAGCTGATCAAATTTAAATTCAATTACTGCAATCGGGAATTAAAAGTTAATTTAAGTAATGGTAAACATGAATTTGTCATTTTTTTTTAATTTGTAAAAACTCATCTGGTTCACGAATGCTCTCCAGGAAAGGAAATTTACTATGCGTACCTGGCCCGGCCTTCATGTAGTTCAAATCAACATGTTTGACTTTCAACTACTTTCTGAGATGGCTGAGAAACATTCAATTCCAGAGCAGTTAGGGATGGGCAACAAATAAGGACCTTGACAGCAAAGCCCAGATTTCACGGAAGAATAAAGAAAAAACAAAAGTGGGAGGTAATACAGTCTGAACAGAACCAGCTCCAGAAATAATTTAGGGAAGGAACAGGAGAACTAGCATTAAAACAGCAGGCCAGAGTAAGGCTATTACGTTCTCTAGTACTGGAGGCCTAAATTGAGGAAGTGGAAAGGATCATGCTTCCAAAAGGGTCACAAAGACTTCAAGGGTCTTGCATCAAATGGAAGTAGAGCAGGTGGTCACAGAGATGAATCCAAGGAACATGAAGCTGAGGATATGTTTGCATTGCTACAAAGTTTTAATGACCTCACATAGTGTACAAAGTCAATGAATGTATCCAGAGTTAATGAAGCAAAAATGGGTAACAACAATGATCAAAAAAACCACAGAGGACAAAAAAACAGCAAATGGAATCAAAATATATCCCACTGATTTCTTCGCAATCCCCTCAACCCTGACATGTTGGTGACACTGTGGGTCACAAACCCTGTCAAGATTTTACAAGGCATTACAGTTCTTCACTTTTGATGACTGGCCTTGAAACTCCATTGAAAGCTCGTCCATTATAGATTGGAAACAGCAGTCTAGCATGCACAAGCAGTAACTCTGGCTATTCACGTCTGGTTGACATCTCCAAGCATGTCCCTGGGATTTCCCATTGCCTCTAATCTTGCTCAGTTACATCAAGCAGCTCTTAGAACTTCTGAGTTCCAATGGTACAGTCTATTCAACTATTAAAGACACTTTGTCTGGAGGCCTATCACAGCAGGTCAGTGTAGCTCAATTGTCTTCCTGTTAGTTTCACAAACCAATAACTTTGGTAAATGTGAAGCTTGCTTCTTCATGCCTCTGTCCTACAAACAGTAATCTTCAATGGCCTGTGCCTCTCAAACTGTTCTTCAGTGATCTTTTACAAACAGTGATGTTTGTGTGACCTATTCAAAATCCTTGCAAAAAGCCCTGCCCCTAATGCTAGTCTGGAGTGAAGGTAGCAACCCAACAGTCAAATTTAGCAATGCCTCTGAATTGTCTGTTCCCATAGTGTTACAATTCAAAGTTTATTGTCTCTTACACTGATCTAATGGATACAACCAAAGATGGAATTCATTGAAGCCTCTGTGGAGCCCACAGCCAATGTTGGGAATTCCAAGGCCATTCCCACTTAACTGTACCTTAATAGCTTGAATGTAGGAAATGCGTTTTGGTTGAAAGAATGAAAATGCAAACTATTATTTCAATGGACAGAGACTCCAAAAAAGTGCTTTGCAGACAAATCTTGTGCATGAAACACAAAGGTCAGCATGCAGATATAGCAAGTAATTAAGGAAGTAAACTGAATTTTGACTTTTATTGACAGGGGGTTGAAGTTTTAAAAACTGAGAAGTTTTGGTACAGGGTACTGGTAAGGCTGGACCGAGAGTATTACGTACAGGTCTGGTGCATTTGTTTAAAAAGGATATACCAGCCTTGGATATGTCCTAAAGTGATCCACTAGGCTGATTCCTGGAATAAAGGAGTTGACTTAACATCTAAACAATCCGAAACCTTTACTCCTTTAAGTTTAAAAGGATAAGGGGTGATCTTCATGAAATATACAAAATTCTGAGGGGCTTGACAGAACAGATGTTGAGAAGATGTTTGTACTGGTGGGGGAGTCTAAAACGAGAGGAAATAGTTACAAATTAGCAGGATACTCATTTGAACTGAAATGTGAAGGTATTTTTTCTCCTAGAGTGCAGTGAATGTCTGGGATTCTTTATCCTAGAGAGTTGTGGAGGCTAGATCACTGGAAGTATTTAAAGAGGAGACAGATATCTGAAATATTGAGGAGTTGTAGCGTCATAGAGTCATACAACATGGAAACAGACCCCTCTATTCAACTCGTCCATGTCAACCAGGTTTCCCAAACTGAACTAGTCCCAACTGACTACATTTGGCCCAAATCCCTCTCAACCTTTCCTATTCATGTACTTGTCCAAATGTCTTTTAAATGTTGTAGCTGTGTCTGCATCTATCACTTCCTCTGGCAGTTCATTCCATATAAGCAGCACCTTCTGTGTGAAAGAGTTGCCCCTCAGGTCCGTTTTAAATCTTTCCCTTCTCATCCTAAACCTGTGCCCTTTAGTTTTGAACTCTCCTACTCCAGAGAAAAGACATTTGCTATTTACCTATCTATGCCCTTCACGATTTTATAAACCTCTATCATGTCACCCATCAACCTCTAATGCTCGAGGGAAAGAAGTCCCAGCCTATCCAACCTCTCCTAATAACACAAACCCTCCGTTTCCAGTAACATTCTTGTAAACTTTTTCTGAACCCTCTCCAATTTAGTAGCATTCTTCCTATGATACGGTGGCCAGAACTGTGCGCAGTACTCCAAAAGTGGCCTCACCAATATCTTGTATAGCTGCCACATGACATCCCAACTCCTAGAGTCAATGGAAATGACCAGTGAAGGCAAGCATGCTTGAATGAAACATTAAAGAAGCATGGTGCTGGTGTGCTCATATTGACATATGGAGTGGCATGAAAGAGGAATTGAAGTTCAGGGCAGTTAAACCACAGATCTTATAGAATGGTGGGGCAGGTTTGAAGGGCTGAATGGCCTATTCCTATTCGTATTTTTCCTGTACTACTACACCATCACCTCTAATGGCCCTGCCAATCAGAGAGGACTGAGCCAGAGATTGTGGTGGTGTCTGGGACACGGGTTGTAAGACTTGATTCATTGAGTATGACAATGCCAGATTTTTGCTTAACTAATCTATGGGGAGATCTCCCATCTTTATTAAGAGCAACTTTCCGAGGCCTGGTATTCATCATTGAGACGGTTATCAAACTGGCAAATTATGATTCTTTTATTTTTGTTTGTAATCAGAAGATTAACCATGGATATTATGGATAACCATGAATGTGGTTTATCTGTGCTCTGCTAAAGTTAGCTAATTTAATAATAAATAACTAAATTAACTTAAACGAAAAGCAGCAATTTTTGATTATGTTTAAACTTGGTATCCAAGAATATGGTTAGGAAAAACTGAGCAATTTTGAGGATCGTTGAATGTTATAAGTTCACTGTGTTGTTACTTGGAATATTGTGAGCAGTTCTGGTCGCCCTATTATAGGAAAGATGTTGGAGGCTTTGGAGATGATGCAAAGGAGGTTTACCAGGATGCTGCCTGGGCTGGAGGGCTTGTCTTACGAGGAGAGGTTGACTGAGCTCGGACTTTTCTCTCTGGAGAGAAGGAGGAAGAGAGGTGACCTGATCGAGGTGTATAAGGTAATGAGATGCATGGATAGAGTCGATAGCCAGAGACTTTTCCCCAGGGCAGGACTGACTGCCATGAGGGGTCAGAGTTTTAAGGTGTTAGGAGGAAGGTATAGAGGAGACGTCAGAGGGAGGTTCTTCACCCAGAGAATTGTGAGCACATGGAATACTTTGCCAGGGGAAGTCGTGGAAGCAGAGTCATTAGTGACATTTAAGCGACTGCTGGACATGCACATGGGCAGCAGTGAATTGAGGGGAATGTAGGTAAGGTTATTTTATTTTTGGATTAGGATTATTCCACAGCACAACATCGTGGGCTGAAGGGCCTGTACTGTGCTGTACTTTTCTATGTTCTATGTTCTAATCAAGTGATAGTGAGGCTGACTTGCTTTGGGCTTGCTTTCCCTGTGTTGTTACATAATCTTAAAGAACATTAAGTTTTTATGATAAGCAACAATATTATCATGTACAACTTTATTGGAACTAATTCATTTTCCTGCAAAACTGCCACATTTTCATCATGTGAGTTTCAATTCCAACAGCTGCCACAATGGGATTTGAAGCTACATCACCAGATTAACCTTTTCCTCTCAGAATTGCAGAGGCATTACTATTAGGCCACTCGCTACCTGTGCCCCGTTCACTCCATCACCCCCGTGCTCACTGACTTACATTTGTTCCCAGTTAGGTAATACCTTAAGTTTTAAAATCCTCATCCTTATTTTCAAAATGCTCCAAGGCTTTGTCCCTGTTTATCCGGCTTTTGGGCAAGCTTACGTTATAGCAGGGTAAACATTGGGAAATCAGCCAAGAAGGCATTAAACTTGTCACACCTAGAAGAAACAAAGGATTCAGCAGCAGATTAGTTGAGTTAGTGCTGGGTCGGGTGATGTTACAGAAGTGGAAATAAGTAGCATTCATGATGGTCTGGATATATGATCAAATATGTTACCAAGACTGAATGTTTGACCTCAGACAGATGCTCAGAAGGAGCGGGCTGAGGTGGGTCAAGAAAGATGAGGAGCAATAATTTATCTCTGTCAAAGTCACATATGATATTATTTGTGATTTTGCGGAGAGCTGGTGTGGTACTACACTAGAGGCAGAAACTTGTTTGGAGAAATTCATACATGGGGTTCTGGGAAAAAAAACACAAAAATTTCAGTAGCAATAACTATGTTCAAATTGTTTTTGTGAAGGAGTGGTGATTGCTAATGGAACATTAATTTGGAAGAAGAGGGGTCAACAGCTGTATTTCTGGGGAAAAGAGGAGCAGTACCGAAGGGGAGAGGAATACGTTAGATAGTGTTCATTACAGTTTTGCAATCCATGTTAATAAAGAAATGTTAAAATATTAGGAAAAAGCTTTTAGAAAGAAAAAAAAAACTTTAAATTCTGGAAAATATCTAACCAAATCATAGAACAGTGCAGGTGAAAATGATGAAAGAGGCAAGTGGAAACCATTAAAAAAACTTAATTTGTGCAACAGGCTATAAAGCTCACCCTACCAATACTAACACCAAAATCCCCACCCACCTACCCACCTACAACTCGAAGAGCTGTTGAAAGCCTCTTGTTGATTCTCTACAAGAGTCTCACACCAATATAAATGCAATCAGGCATTTACCTAATCACCTTTGGCCTCTTATATGATCAAGACCTCAGTAAGGTGGAATTCCCAACTTCAAGGGCTGCCAACCAATCAGACACTAATGACTCTCCATTGCCAGTTGTGCCCGAAACAGTGGCTGTTGCTGGTAATGGAGATAATGGGAACTGCAGATGCTGGAGAATCCCAAGATAATAAAATGTGAGGCTGGATGAACACAGCAGGCCAAGCAGCATCTCAGGAGCACAAAAGCTGATGTTTCGGGCCTAGACCCTTCATCAGAGAGGGGGATGGGGAGAGGGAACTGGAATAAATAGGGAGAGAGGGGGATGCGGACCGAAGATGGAGAGTAAAGAAGATAGGTGGAGAGAGTGTAGGTGGAGAGAGTGTAGGTGGGGAGGTAGGGAGGGGATAGGTCAGTCCAGGGAAGACGGACAGGTCAAGGAGGTGGGATGAGGTTAGTAGGTAGCTGGGGGTGCGGCTTGGGGTGGGAGGAAGGGATGGGTGAGAGGAAGAACCGGTTAGGGAGGCAGAGACAGGTTGGACTGGTTTTGGGATGCAGTGGGTGGGGGGGAAGAGCTGGGCTGGTTGTGTGGTGCAGTGGGGGAAGGGGACGAACTGGGCTGGTTTTGGGATGCAGTAGGGGAAGGGGAGATTTTGAAACTGGTGAAGTCCACATTGATACCATATGGCTGCAGGGTTCCCAGGCGGAATATGAATTGCTGTTCCTGCAACCTTCGGGTGGCATCATTGTGGCAGTGCAGGAGGCCCATGATGGACATGTCATCAAGAGAATGGGAGGGGGAGTGGAAATGGTTTGCGACTGGGACGTACAGTTGTTTGTTGCGAACCGAGCGGAGGTGTTCTGCAAAGCGGTCCCCAAGCCTCCGCTTGGTTTCCCCAATGTAGAGGAAGCCGCACCGGGTACAGTGGATGCAGTATACCACATTGCAGATGTGCAGGTGAACCTCTGCTTAATGTGGAATGTCATCTTGGGGCCTGGGATGGGGGTGAGGGAGGAGGTGTGGGGACAAGTGTAGCATTTCCTGCGGTTGCAGGGGAAGGTGCCGGGTGTGGTGGGGTTGGAGGGCAGTGTGGAGCGAACAAGGGAGTCACGGAGAGAGTGGTCTCTCCGGAAAGCAGACCGGGGAGGGGATGGACAAATGTCTTGGGTGGTGGGGTCGGATTGTAAATGGCAGAAGTGTCGGAGGATAATGCGTTGTATCCGGAGGTTGGTAGGGTGGTGTGTGAGAACGAGGGCGATCCTCTTGGGGCGGTTGTGGCGGGGGCGGGGTGTGAGGGATGTGTCGCGGGAAATGCGGGAGACGCGGTCAAGGGCGTTCTCGATCACTGTGGGGGGGAAAGTTGCGGTCCTTAAAGAACTTGGACATCTGGGATGTTCGGGAGTGGAATGTTTTATCGTGGGAGCAGATGCGGCGGAGGCGGAGGAATTGGGAATAGGGGATGGAATTTTTGCAGGAGGGTGGGTGGGAGGAGGTGTATTCTAGGTAGCTGTGGGAGTCGGTGGGCTTGAAATGGATATCAGTTACAAGCTGGTTGCCTGAGATGGAGACTGAGAGGTCCAGGAAGGTGAGGGATGTGCTGGAGATGGCCCAGGTGAACTGAAGGTTGGGGTGGAAGGTGTTGGTGAAGTGGATGAACTGTTCGAGCTCCTCTGGGGAGCAAGAGGCGGCGCTGATACAGTCATCAATGTACCGGAGGAAGAGGTGGGGTTTGGGGCCTGTGTAGGTGCGGAAGAGGGACTGTTCCACGTAACCTACAAAGAGGCAGGCATAGCTGGGGCCCATGCGGGTGCCCATGGACACCCCCTTAGTCTGTAGGAAGTGGGAGGAGTCAAAAGAGATGTTGTTGAGTGTGAGGACGAGTTCAGCTAGGCAGATGAGAGTGTCGGTGGAGGGGGCCTGCGGGACAGGAAGAAGCGGAGGGCCTTGAGGCCATCTCCATGCGGAATGCAGGTGTACAGGGACTGGATGTCCATGGTGAATATGAGGTGTTGGGGGCCAGGGAATTGGAAGTCCTGGAGGAGGTGGAGGGCGTGGGTGGTGTCACGGACGTAGGTGGGGAGTTCCTGGACCAAAGGGGAGAAAATGGAGTCCAGATAGGTGGAGATGAGTTCGGTGGGGCAGGAACAGGCTGAGACGATGGGTCGACCAGGGCAGGCAGGTTTGTGGATTTTGGGAAGGAGATAGAAACGGGCCGTGCGGGGTTGGGGAACAATGAGGTTGGAGGCTGTGGGTGGGAGGTCCCCTGAGGTGATGAGGTCGTGAATGGTGTTGGAGATGATGGTTTGGTGCTCGGGTGTGGGGTCATGATCGAGGAGGCGGTAGGAGGTGGTGTCGGAGAGTTGGCGTCTGGCCTCGGCGATGTAGAGGTCAGTGCGCCATACTACCACTGCGCCACCCTTGTCTGCGGGTTTGATGGTGAGGTTGGGGTTGGAGCGGAGGGAGCGGAGGGCTGCCCGTTCTGCGGGGGAGAGGTTGGAGTGGGTGAGAGGTGTGGAGAGGTTAAGGCGGTTAATGTCTCGACGGCAGTTGGAGATGAAGAGGTCGAGGGAGGGTAGGAGGCCTGGGGGTGGTGTCCAGGAGGAGGACTTGTGTTGGAAGCGGGTGAAGGGGTCAGTGGAAGGAGGGTTGGGTTCCCGGTTGAAGAAGTAGCTGGTAATGTTCTGAGGCCTTCACCAAGGATCATTGCTGGATTCCAGTTATAAGTAAGTGGAGTGGGATGAGGCGAGCAAGGTGACGTTAGCAGTGAAGAGTGCAGGAGCTCAGAAGCAAAGGCAGGTGACCGTGTTTCATCGGCTCCCTTTCTCAATGCCAGTTACCTTCATTGTGCACAAAGTGCCTGTCAGTGACTGAGCTACCTTGTTGCTCCTGGCAAAGGTAACAGAATCTGCACGGTAGCTTTCCAAAAGTAGATATATCTGTGCAAGTTTCCCACCCGGTATTAAATTCAAGATAGTTTTCTCGCTGCCAGGACTCTGATCCTGTTACTTTGATCCATCTGATCCTCCTGACACCTCTGTCATTGTGCCTTCTCTGGCAGACTCCATTAAATTCCAGGAAAAGAGATGCAGTTATATCCTCCTCACAAAAAGGACCAACTTAACCCTGACAATTGCTATTTGTTCAGTCTCCTCCACCTTGCAAGACTGTAGCTTAGCAGTAGGGCATGAGTACTGTAAGGTTGACACCATGATCCAGATTGCCAATGAACAATTCACACGTTGGAGAGCATATTCACAAATTTGGAGTTATATGCAGAAGGAAACAAAACCGTAAAGCTGAGAAATGACTCGTGCTGATCCAAATAAAATTGCATTTTCAGATATACAAGGCTAGCTCAGGCCAGTACCAGTTCACTCCAAGTCCTACAAACAAAAAAAACACAGCTTCTGTCCATATCTAGGCTCTAAATATGTGCTTGAGGATATTCCAGGGAAACTGTGCTCTGAATCCAAATATTTTTGACTTTGAGCGTACGTAAATTGGGAATTTAGACTATTGTAAAAATTAGAAGCAGAGAAAAAGTCCAAACATCACAAAAGATCTTTCCTCTTTTATATCTTTCTACATATCCCAAATGGTACAATTATGCTTAATTAGCCAGTCCAAATCATGTTGGTTTTGGAGTAAGCTAATGAAGTAGTAAATATACAATATTCTGTCTCATGTACTGAACCAAAGATCAGACACTAAATGTGTGCAACGTGCAATGATATAACATGTGCCATATATTAAAAATATTTCAAATGCATGCAATTTAGCAGAATAATTGTAAGCCATATTTGAACCTTAATATTAACATAAATGAGAATTTTAACTCAGTAATTTTGTCTCTTTCTGCAAGCATACTGTGTCAGTAGTGTAAACCATGCCTTCAAACCCATGATCTAATTATAAATACAATTTTGCACCTCAGCAATTGGAAGATTTTGTTTGGAGTCAAAAACAATTTCCATACTTCATTTTCCAAGACCAACCGTATATTGAATCAGACTAATAAGATTCAGTTGTCTGGGGTTTTCATGCCAAATACTTCTGTGCACTAACAAATGACTGCAGTAAAACTTGGTGAATGTCAAAAGTGTTAACAGCTTTATTAGCTTGCTCCTATCAATAAAATTGTTCTAACAGATCTTTTCATTCCAACTATTGAAAGATTGAAGTGGAATTGAATGTCAGGCACTAATTCAATACTGTTCATTTTGAGCTACTGCCTGAGACAAGTTTCTAGACCCAAAACTTCTTTTGACTCCTGGTGCAGATTACTTCATAACTCACGTGCAGTATAGAATAGCACACTTTCCACCTTGTCTCATTATTGTGTGTTTTTTTTTATAAGTTAGAAGATTCTTGGCAGTGTAGATGTGCAGACAGATCTTGGTGTCCATGCACATAGATCCCTGAAAGTTGCCACCCAGGTAGATAGCACTGTTAAGAAGGCTTACAGTGTGTTAGGTTTTATTGGTAGAGGGATTGAGTTCCAGAGCCGTGATGTCATGCTGCAACTGTACAAAACGCTAGTGCGGCCTCATTTGGAATGTTGTGTGCAGTTCTGGTCGCCCCATTACAGGTGCAGAGGAGATTTACCAGGATATTGCCTGGTCTGGAGCGCAGGCCCTATGAAGAAAGGCTGAGGGGCTTGGGTCTGTTCTCTGGAGAGAAGGAGGCTAAGAGGGGATTTAATAGAGACATACAAGATGATCAGAGGATTAGATAGGGTGGACAGTGAGAGTCTTTTTCTGAGGATGATGATGTCAGCTTGTTCGAGGGGACATAGCTACAAATTGAGGGGTGATGGATATAAGAGATATCAGAGGCAGGTTCTTTACTCAGAGAGTGGTAAGGGCGTGGAATGCCCTGCCTGCCAATGTAGTTAACTCAGCCACATTAGGGGCATTTAAAAGTCCTTGGATAAGTGTATGGATGATGATGGGATAGTGTCGGGGGATGGGCTTAGATTAGTTCACAGGCTGGTGCAACATCGAGGGCCGAAGGGCCTGTTCTGCGCTGTATTGTTCTATGTTCTATGTTTATGGTTTTACTGTTTCCCAAGTTGAAGATGTATTTTGTGAGGGAGCTGATTTACCACTTTAATGTCAGTGCCATCCAGCTGATTCAGGTTTCAAATGTATCCGTGTCACACTGGGGATAAGATCCATCGCAATTTTAGATTGGAATGGAGCAGTAGTGTTAAAAAATCAGAGTACCGAAATTGAATTATGTTTGCCTCTCCACATAACCCATTAATACCATTGCCTGAGCATGGGCAGGAACCTTGGTGTAACATTTATATTGGAGTTTATGCACATTTGTAAGACTTATGACAGAGGAGGTAATTCTTAATTTTATTACTTATTGGTGAGTTTTAGGATCAATAATTATAATACTTCGGGAACAATAGATGCTGGGCATTTCTTTCCTTTTCTAAACCTAATATCAATTTTGTGGTTTATCTGTAAGGAGATTTTAGATGTTGATCCTAGAATAATTAAGCAGCAAAGGATTATTTTACTCTGTTTTGTTGAAGTGAATGGATGTTTTTCACACTTATGGCAGTTTTGTAATGGGATCCTTTTGAAAACATACAAGAACCTTATAAGTAGAACTGGACACACATGACCATATGTTGGAATATAGAAATTCTTATAACCCAAAAACAATACCTTGCTAGTTTGTGGATAACAACTGCAATAATGAATTTAGAATAAATTGCTTTTTCTTTCTTAGTTATTTCCAGAGGACATTCGGGTCCAAAAGCAGATTAAAACATTACTATGTTCAGTGAACTATTTCCTTAGATACTGATTCTTTGTTCATAGATCATCTCAAAAACCCAAATAAAGCACATTACCCATTTGTGGTGAAACAGTGGTTTAAAGTAATCAAAAAGCTTTTGTACATCATCTATTGGAGTATAATCAGGAAATGGATTGACTATAAGTGCATTAGGTTACTCTTCTTCATTTCAATGTCACATCAGTGGGGAAGATTTTTAGTTTCTGAACCAGATTTGTGACAAACTGTTGACTTCCAGAAAACTTCAGCCAAAGTAAAATGCAGAAAAATATTAGTTAAGATCAGAGCAATGTTGAAGATAATACACATTTGCCGTATGCCTTTCCCCATGTTGTACAGATAGGGTGATGAACAATTCCAAGTTGGGTAAAATGTGGGTACAGGTTGACATTTGTAAGAACTCCACTTGATATATTTATTACTCCAGCGCATGCCAAACTGACATCATTTATGTGGCTAGCTGGGACTGTAAAGATGTACCTCCAGTTGAAATTCCATTAGCTGCAGATTCATTTTCTTCCAAGTGTAAAGAAAGGTGTTTCCTGTTCTGTCACAGCCCACCTGTTTTGGTTTAGTGTTAACATGAATTGCATTTACGTTTTGCATCTTTAACTGCAATGTGTCTGCACAAGAAATGTTATACTCATTCTAGTCCTGTTGGCAAAAATAGAATAGCTTCACTTGTTGGACATTTACAATCTGAATTATTGTCAACCAAAACAACACAAGTTGTAAAGGAAGATGTGCCACTTATTCAGCTTACTTCAATATACTTACTGTGCATTCTAAAATTATTTCAGCATTGACTGTAAGAGACTGAACAGTGGTTTTTCTAAACAGAAACAGTTTGATTCTGTAGAAAGGGCAGAAGAAAAACTTTTCAAATGGTTGGAGACTTAAACAGCAAGAGGACAATGCCATTCAACATAAAAGCTGACACAAATTATCATCACAAATTCATTCAAAGATGACCAGCTGGCAGGTTAATGAAAAAGGCATAATTACATAAAATTAGCAGCTTTCTGCAGATTTAATGAATGGTGAACACAACTAACAAAGTGATTTAATTGTGTGAATTCTCTCATTTATAGTGATTACTTTCCTGTTAATGTGTATCACAAACATGAAAGTAACAGCACAACATCACAGGCAGGATTGCTCAAAACACCGAAGCTACACAACGTGGGGCATCCTGTAGGAGACTCTCACATGCTATTTATGCTCAGCACTTTGAAATCCAACTTCGTTCCCAAGTGGTTTTGAGGTTATCAATGTTTCAGCAGTCTGCTAGATCTAAGTAGGTCTGCTAGTTTATAAACTTCACAGTTCCTCAAAATTAAAAAGTAGTCACGAGGTGCAAGGTTCGGTGAATGCTTACAAGTATTCATACGGTACTGTCTCCTGGTATCAGACTGAAATGGGTACATGTACACTATGCAATTATCATGTATGCAGCCAGGATGTGTAATCTAGGTCTGAGCTGATGTGTCTCCTTCTGCTTTAAAATGAAATTGAGGTTTTGCACACATTTTACAAATTAACACTGATGTTATGTGTTGGTTGCACAATGATGTTAAACATCTGGATTGCAAAAGTGTAATTATTCGCAGCACATCATTGGATAATTTTTGTTTCCACCATCTCAGCAATAACCTATTCAAAGGGATTGCCTAGACTCAATGGAATAAAAATGAGATTGGTCTTATAATGCATTATCAATCTTCCTTGCTGGATTACTATCTGGGGACTGAAGAAGAACATCTACACCTGTATAATTAAAGTCTCGCCAAGTTTTAGAACATAGAACATAGAACAGTACACCTCAGTACAGGCCCTTTGGCCCACAATGTTGTGCTGACCTATTATCCTATTAAGATCAATCTACTCTGCATACCCTACATGATAGTATCATCCAAGTGCCTTTAAAAGAGTCGCCTAAATGTCTCTAATGTATCTGACTCTACCACCACTACTGGCAGCGCATTCCACGCACCCACCACTCTCTTGTGTAAAGAACCTACCTCTGACATCTCCCCTGTACCTTCCTCCAATCACCTTAAAATTATGCCCTCTCATGATAGTCATTTCCACCCCGGGAAAAAGTCTCTGACTGTCCACTCTGTCTGTGCCTCTCATTATCTTGTACAGTTCTATCAAGTCATGTCTTATCCTTCCTTGCTCCAATGAGAAAATCCCTAGATCCGTCAACCTTTCCACATAAGACCTGCCCTCCAGTTCAGGCAGCGTCCCGGTAGATGTCCTCTGCACCCTCTCTAAAGCTTCCACATCCTTCCTATAATGAGGTGACCAAAACCGAATACAATATTTCAAGTGTGGTCTAATCAGGGTTTTATAGAGCTGCGGCATAACTTCATGACCTTTGACCTCAATTCCTATGGCAATGAATGCCAACACACCATAGGCCTTCTTTGCAACCCTATCAACTTGGGTAGCACTTTTGAGGGATCTATGGATGTGGACCCCAAGATCTCTCTGTTCCTCCACACTGCCAAGAATCCTGCCATTAACCCTGTATTCTGCATTCAAATTTGACTTTCTAAAATGAATCACTTCACATTTTTCTGGGTTGAATTCCATCTGCCACATCTTTGCCCAGCTCCGCAGCTTGTCAATGCCCTGTTGCAAACTACTATCACCTCCTCACTATCCACAACCCCACCAACCTTCATGTCATTGGCAAACTTACTAACCCACCCTTCCACTTCCTCATCCAAGTCATTTATAAAGATCACAAAGAGCCGAGGTCCCAGAACAGATCCCTGCGGAACACCACTGGTCACTGAGCTCCGGGCTGAATATTTTCCATCTACTATCACCCTCTGTCTTTTATTGAACAGCCAGTTTTGTATCCAGACAGCCAAATTTCCCCGAATCCCATGCCTCCTTACTTTCTGAATGAGCCTACCATGGGGAACCTTATCAAATGCCTTGCTGAAAACCATGTACACCACATCCACTGCACTGCCTTCATCAATGTGTTTTGTCACATCCTCAAAGTATTCAATAAGGCTTGTGAGGCGTGACCTGCCCCTCACAAAGCCACACTGACTATTTCTAATCAAACTGTGCTTTTCCAAATAGTCATAAATACTATCTCTCAGAATCCTCTCCAATAATTTGTCCACCACAGAAATAAGACTCTAATTCCCAGGATTATCCTATTCCCTTTCTTGAACAGGGGAATGACATTTTCTACCCTCCAATCATCAGGTACTACTCCAGTGGACAGTGAGGTCACAAAGATTATTGCCAAAGGCGCAGCAATCTCTTCCCTTGCTTCCCGCAGTAACCTTGGGTAAATCCCATCTGGCCTAGGGGACTTACCTATCTTCATGTTTTACAAAATTTCTAGCACATCCTCCGTCCTAACATCAACCTGTTCGAGTATATCTGCCTATTTCATACTGTCCTCACAAACGTCACAGTCCCTCTCACTGATAAATACTGAAGCAAAGTATTCATTAAGGACCTCCCCTACTTCCTCTGACTCCACACAAGAGTTCCCTTCACTGTCCCTGATTGGTCCTACCCTCACTCTGGCCATCCTCTTGTTCCTTACATAAGCGTAGAACAAGGTTTTCCTTGATCCTAACTGCCAAGGCTTTTTTATACCCCCTTCTCGTTCTCCTAAGTCCAATCTTCAGTTCCTTCTTGGCTACCTTGTAGCCCTCTAAAGCCCTGTCCGATCCTTGCTTCCTCAACTTTAAGCAAGCTTCCTTCTTCCTCTTGACTAGGTGTTCCACATGTCTTGTTATCTAAGATTCCTTCACCTTACCATCCCTTCCTTGCCTCAGTGGGACAAACCTATCCAGTACTTGCAGCAAGTGCTCCCTAAACAACCTCCACATTTCTGTCATTCTGAACATCTGATCCCAATTTATGCTCCACAGTTCCTGCCGCATAGCATTGTAACTCCTCCTCCCCCAATTAAATACTTTCCCATATTGGCTGCTCCCACCCCTCTCCATGACTATAGTAAAGGTCAGGGAGTTGTGATCACTATAACCGAAATGCTGTCCCACTGAGAGTTCTGACACCTGGCCTGGTTTGTTGTCAAGCACCAAATCCAATATGGCCTCTTCTCTAGTCGGCTTATCTACATATTGAGTCAGAATCTTTCCTGGACACACCTGACAAAATCTGCTCCATCCAAACTATTTGCACTAAGGAGGTTCCAATCTATATCAGGGAAGTTGAAGTCACCCATGACTACAACCCTTTCATAATGCTTCATAATGCACAACTATTATTCTGAAACAGGTTTCACGCTCAAAATAACATTTGCCAAAAATAACCTGTTAGCCAAAATAGGATATTTCCCTGAATACATTCAACAATGGATCTTTTCTGTTATTGTATTCCTGATGAACTAAAAACACATTATTTTTGATTGTCTCAGTTCCTTTCAGTTTGTAATGCTTTGAATTGAACAACACAAATCTGTTGTTTCAATGTCTTCTTCTGCATAAATTTAACATAAATTCTCAAAGACAATGCATGCTTTGTTCTTTGTCTATGTTAATGGCCATCAGTAAAAGAAATGAATTTTTCAAAATGAGCACATTTTAATGTTACATATAAATCTGTTGGTTTTCAAAGCAACCTTAGGAATGTCAGTTTGTTTTGTAATCAGGTCAGGCCGAATTTCTTACTTTCTGACTTGGTGCAAAAAGCACTTTGAAAGCTATTAACTGCTTTATCTGAGAAAGCCATGACCTTTGTGTTTTTACGCCTTAAATTGGGACTGACATTCTTTAATGAACAGCACACAGGCAATGTCAGGCCTGCAGATGGCACATGAAACTAGATATACATTGAAGACCAGTCGTCAGAGATTCAGTGCTACATCTATCATTAAGCCCACAAAATTCAATTAAATTTCTCTTAGAAAACTGTTTTCAATATGAAAGCCATTCTCTTAAAACAAGCACATTCAAAAGAAACAAGGAGTAAATTCCAAAACATTTTCGAGAGAAGCAACTGCTCACACATTGAGCCTCAATCACAAATTGAAAATGCATACCCTAAGAACTCTAGATCAGTTATCTCCAATCTTGCACTTGTCTGACTATCAGTCTTGCTGATATCCACAATCAGCCCACACATTTAGCAAAATATATTTATTATTTTAACATTGGTATTCTTCTCTCATTCCAAATTTATTGTCAATTTTAGTTTACATCTGTTGCAGAACTTTAATCTTTGCGCAGAACAGATTTGGATGTTGGCATGGTAAACTCAGAGCAGTGGAATGGGCAAGCAAAGATGGCTCAGCTATATCCACTGTCAAAGTACAAATTGTATACGATTGAACCAGCATTTAGCTGTTTTTCAGCAGTGGTGATCAGGAGCTTTTGTGTTGTCTATAGCACGTTTTACTTGACTGGTAAAACAGCACGGTCAGTCATTATAATAAAATGTGAGGCTGGATGAACACAGCAGGCCAAGCAGCATCTCAGGAGCACAAAAGCTGACGTTTCGGGCCTAGACCCTTCATCAGAGAGGGGGATGGGGGGAGGGAACTGGAATAAATAGGGAGAGAGGGGGAGGCGGACCGAAGATGGAGAGTAAAGAAGATAGGTGGAGAAGGTGTGGGTGGGGAGGTAGGGAGGGGATAGGTCAGTCCAGGGAAGACGGACAGGTCAAGGAGGTGGGATGAGGTTAGTAGGTAGCTGGGGGTGCGGCTTGGGGTGGGAGGAAGGGATGGGTGAGAGGAAGAACCGGTTAGGGAGGCAGAGACAGGTTGGACTGGTTTTGGGATGCAGTGGGTGGGGGGGAAGAGCTGGGCTGGTTGTGTGGTGCAGTGGGGGGAGGGGATGAACTGGGCTGGTTTAGGGATGCAGTGGGGGAAGGGGAGATTTTGAAACTGGTGAAGTCCACATTGATACCATATGGCTGCAGGGTTCCCAGGCGGAATATGAGTTGCTGTTCCTGCAACCTTCGGGTGGCATCATTGTGGCAGTGCAGGAGGCCCATGATGGACATGTCATCAAGAGAATGGGAGGGGGAGTGGAAATGGTTTGCGAGTGGATGCAGTATACCACATTGGCAGATGTGCAGGTGAACCTCTGCTTAATGTGGAATGTCATCTTGGGGCCTGGGATGGGGGTGAGGGAGGAGGTGTGGGGACAAGTGTAGCATTTCCTGCGGTTGCAGGGGAAGGTGCCGGGTGTGGTGGGGTTGGAGGGCAGTGTGGAGCGAACAAGGGAGTCACGGAGAGAGTGGTCTCTCCGGAAAGCAGACAGGGGTGGGGATGGAAAAATGTCTTGGGTGGTGGGGTCGGATTGTAAATGGCGGAAGTGTCGGAGGATAATGCGTTGTATCCGGAGGTTGGTAGGGTGGTGTGTGAGAACGAGGGGGATCCTCTTGGGGCGGTTGTGGCGGGGGCGGGGTGTGAGGGATGTGTCGCGGGAAATGCGGGAGACGCGGTCAAGGGCGTTCTCAATCACCGTGGGGGGGAAGTTGCGGTCCTTAAAGAACTTGGACATCTGGGATGTGCGGGAGTGGAATGTCTTATCGTGGGAGCAGATGCGGCGGAGGCGGAGGAATTGGGAATAGGGGATGGAATTTTTGCAGGAGGGTGGGTGGGAGGAGGTGTATTCTAGGTAGCTGTGGGAGTCGGTGGGCTTGAAATGGACATCAGTTACAAGCTGGTTGCCTGAGATGGAGACTGAGAGGTCCAGGAAGGTGAGGGATGTGCTGGAGATGGCCCAGGTGAACTGAAGGTTGGGGTGGAAGGTGTTGGTGAAGTGGATGAACTGTTCGAGCTCCTCTGGGGAGCAAGAGGCGGCGCCGATACAGTCATCAATGTACCGGAGGAAGAGGTGGGGTTTGGGGCCTGTGTAGGTGCGGAAGATGGACTGTTCCACGTAACCTACAAAGAGGCAGGCATAGCTGGGGCCCATGCGGGTGCCCATGGCCACCCCCTTAGTCTGTAGGAAGTGGGAGGAGTCAAAAGAGAAGTTGTTGAGTGTGAGGACGAGTTCCGCTAGGCGGATGAGAGTGTCGGTGGAGGGGGCCTGGTCGGGCCTGCGGGACAGGAAGAAGCGGAGGGCCTTGAGGCCATCTCCATGCGGAATGCAGGTGTACAGGGACTGGACGTCCATGGTGAATATGAGGTGTTGGGGGCCAGGGAATTGGAAGTCCTGGAGGAGGTGGAGGGCGTGGGTGGTGTCACGGACATAGGTGGGGAGTTCCTGGACCAAGGGGGCGAAAATGGAGTCCAGATAGGTGGAGATGAGTTCGGTGGGGCAGGAGCAGGCTGAGACGATGGGTCGACCAGGGCAGGCAGGTTTGTGGATTTTGGGAAGGAGATAGAAACGGGCCGTGCGGGGTTGGGGAACAATGAGGTTGGAGGCTGTGGGTGGGAGGTCCCCTGAGGTGATGAGGTCATGAATGGCGTTGGAGATGATGGTTTGGTGCTCGGGTGTGGGGTCATGATCGAGGAGGCGGTAGGAGATGGTGTCGGAGAGTTGGCGTCTGGCCTCGGCGATGTAGAGTCATTATTCAGGTTTACTGATGTGTAGAACTGAGTGATGGCCAACTATTCAGAAGTGGGAGAACTCTACAGCTGGATAAAAATTCACTGATAAGATCCTCATAGATATCCCTCTAACCCTTAAAGTCTTTTTGGCACACATAAATAAAATTAATGTCCAGAAAGGACTCCGTCTGCCTTCTGACAGTGCCATCTGCAAATTGTTTGAACACGTTGTGTATTCTCAAGTCATGAAGCACTCTGAAGCTCTCAATATTCTGGTAACTAGCCAGTGAATCCTCACCACACCTTAAAATGATGCACACTGCATCTGAGTAGATCTATTGTTGCCATCCTCTTGCCTTTTGCTGATCTACAGGGCTTGGTTTAGTTACGTAGGGAAAAAAAAATCTGGTAGTCTAAAAATAGGATCATGTCTTAAACAAGATATTATCGGAGATAAGACAGGAGACTGTAGGATCCCTGACATAAATTTTCAGAGAGGTGGTGAGATGCCAGTGGACTGGAGGGGAACTAATGCAGTATCATTATTCAACAAAGGTGATAGGGCTGAAATAGGTAACTATTGGGTAGTTAGGCTAACATCAGCAGTAGGGAAGTGTTTGTAAAAAGGTTGAGGAGGTGAACCTTCACCTGGAGAGGTAAGAATTAATCATGCGTAGAGAGTTAAATGCCTCTCCATTAAGACTGACTCACCTATTTCCTGTACGAATGCCTCTGACTTTTTTTTCTACTATAGTTTGTTCTAACTAATTAACTTCTCTGTGGGAGTAACTATTTGTAGTCTTGCTGCTCAATGACGATGACCTGCTACAAAAAAACTTTTTGTAAGCTCCCTACTATCTTATGTATAGTTGTTTTTTCAAACTGCTGGACACTGTTTGTGCCTATGAGGTTTTCTTGCTTCATAGCACTGTCATTAACCTTTAGGATATGGTGTCTGCCCTAATCTATGCAATAGCATTTCATCTACATCCTTATGGGTTTGTATCTAAACAATTAAATAGATTCGCCAGATCTCCTGTAATGAGGTTGTTCCTGTCTGTTGAAGATTGCTTCTGAACTTCTGCTTCACTCTGCATCTGAATGTTTTCTCAAAAGACAATTCTTCTTTTAACTAGAATAAATCTAACAAAGATTTATCAGCAATTACAACCATTCTGTCTCCTACAAGTTCTGACTTTAAATCTCCATAATCATTTCCTTCCACTAATCTGGACAGATCACAAATGTAATTATCTATGGATTTCCCAGGATGCTGAACACCTTTGCTTAATCTTGCTCTTTCAAGAATTTTATGTGTTATGCGATAAAATATAATAGTTAAAATAATAGACTAAGAGGTGGACACCAACTCAAATGCAAAACAGGTTAGCATGCTTCTCTACCATATAGAAAGAACATCAGATCATGAGTTACATAGACAACAAATCAATAAGTAACAAGTTATTTTTGACAACCTGCTAACAGCTTTTAATCCATACTTCACTTCAAGAACAAATAGGATACTGATGAGATCATTAAATTCATCAATTCCTAGGAGAATCTGTAGATAGCTTTCTTAACGACCCGTATGTACTATCTGAACAATGCACTATAGAAACCTACAACAAGAGCTCATCTGTGACAAAGATATCATTAGTATCTTAGATGAATCAGTTACTGAACTTCTTCAATCAAAACAGGATATAACTCTAGAATGAGCAGTCCAAATAGCAGTAGATGCAGAGGCTAGCAAATTGTTCAATAAGTCTTATACAGTTAAAGTTACATTTAATGCAGAATATTCCTTAGATAGAATTGTCTACTTCATCACAATAGAGCATTAAACCAGAGGAGGTGGGAGTCTCAGTTGAAAAATACAGTCTGATAACAAAGGTGTGAAATCCTTGGCATTCTGATTCTGCAGTATTTTGTCAGAGATATAATTCCAAAACTTCACATTAACAAAGAAAGAATTGTTCAGCCTTACACCAATACATATTTATTGTAAGAAAACAGGTCACTTTTTGAAGATGTGAAGCAGTCTAAAGGAAATACCAAGTATCAAACCAAATCATTTCTGAGCCAACACTTATGTTTGAGTCTTGGAACAGAACCTTGAAAAACAGATAAACACTGCAATGGAACAAGTTTCTTTACATCAGGAAAAACAACCTATAGAAAACCAATTTGATTCTTCTCTGAGAGAATTTAAACAGCCACCTGATGTAGATTTGATATAGGTATGTAAATAGCTATTCAGATCAAATTTATGCCAGATACTGGTGCCAGCATCATGGTTATCCTGATGATATGACATGTGTAGCTAAGGTGAATGTATTTCCACCTGTTCGACTGGAATTATTGAGGGCATCACTAGACGTGTGCCATGAAGCTTTCAGATAATGCCTTAGTTCATATTACTACTCAGGATATGCTGTCAGGCCAATAGAGTGGTAAAATTACTTACATCACAGAAGGCAGCAAAGAAATGGAAAGCTGACCAACTTTTGCTCAGGTATTTTTATTTGTACACCTTGTCATAAACTTTCCTAATCCACATGAATCAAGTCAAATATTTGGGGAGGGTGGGAGTTAGAAGCAAAAATGTACAGTAAATGTTGTTAAAAAATATTCTAGACAACTCATTAGAAAATATGCATAAATGTTAATCAATGACGTCTTGGCAGATTGACCAAATTTGGCAGATGAAGTTTAACATAGGTCAATATGAGATTATTTATTCTAGTTGGGGAATAGAAAGTGAACTTATTGTCCAAATGGAAAGAAACTTTAGAATGCTCTGCTGCAGAGGCATCTGGGTGTCCTTATGTGTTCGTCACAGGAAACTCATATGCAGATATAGCAGCTAATAAAGAAGGCAAATAGAATTTTGGCATTTATTGTTAAAGGATTACAGAATAAATCTTGGGAAGTACTTTTGCAGCTGTCAGGCATTAGTGAGTTTGCATCTGGAATATTGCATTCAGCTTTAGAATCATAGAGTCCCTATATGGTAGAGGCAGACCACTTGGCCCATCGAGTTCATTCCGGCCCTCTGACGAACATCCCATCCAGAGCCATCCTACCCGTGTAACACTGCATTTCCAGTGGCTAAGGCATGTAGCTTGCAAATCCCTGGACACTATGGAAAAATTAGCATGGCCAGTCTACCCAACCTGCACATCTTTGGACTGTGGGAGAAAATTTGAACACCCAGAGGGAACCCATGCAGACAAGGGGAGAACATGCAAACTCCAGACAAAGGGTGGAATTGAACCTGGGTCCCTGGTGCTGTGAGGCAGTAGTGCTAACCACTGAGCCACTGTGCTGCCTTGTGTAAGAGCTTTAGTCGATTTACTTGAGGAGTGATGTAGTTGCATTGGAGGCAGTTCAGAGGAGGTTCACTCAATTGGTTCCAGAGATGATGTGTTTGTCTTGTGAAGAGAATTTGAACAGTGTCAGAACAAAGGGTCACCGAACCCTAAACATTAACTCTGTTTTTCACTCACAGATACAGCCAGACCTGTCAAAGTTTTCCAGCAACTTTGTTTTAATTGTTGTTGTTGTTGTTGTTGAATTGTCTACTGTTTCTCCTAGTTCCTCTGTACTGTAAGCAGCTGCTCCTTGTCAGGCATAAATTGCACAGCATGAGTGGTGCTTAGGAAAGGAAGGGCTAAACAGAAGCCTACAGTCCTGCCATATAATGCTGGAAACACATGCAGAGAAACATGTAGAGTGGACTGGCTCGCACTATGTGGCAGAGTTTATGGAAATGTCTTTCAAAAATGTAACAGTAAGATTGGAACCTGGTATATCTCTGAAAACCATGTATTGTAATATTTAGCATTAATATTTAATAAACAATGTTATAAAAGAAACTGATGCCATTCTTGAGTGTGCCTTCTCCTCTAGTTTGTATTGAACTCAAGCATATGGATGTGACCCTAAAACCACACACCAAAAGACAGGGTTCTTGAATGCTCAGCTCTTCCAGCTGTTGAAAGTCTGCTTGAGGAGCAATCACGAAGATGGGTCTAAAGATTCTTCAGATCTCCTTAGCAGCTAGCATTTTGTGTGCTGAAGCTAAACGGATTCTGCATTATTTTCCATAATGTTATAGGATGAATCAATACCATAGCTCATCATAGTGTAGCGTATACTCTACATCATACTCCCAGAGGATCATCGGGCTGCTCAACCATTAGAGAGAGATGACTGAGGGTGTTGGTTTAACGTGAGGATCACCACTCCTCAGGTTCAGGGTGAGGCTGAGACCTTCTTGAGAACCTCAGTTAAAATGGGAATTGAATGCACACTGTTTGTGTTACTCTGCATTGCAAACCAGCTTTTCAACCAACTGAGCCATCCAAACTCAAAATGTGTAAGATCCATTGAGTAGCACTGCTGTCAATATATTCTTTCCTGGCAGGAATCTCCAGGCCTTTTTCATTTGGTGTGTTAGAGAATGACCACCTGGTAATTTTAGTGAAAAGAATTTCTTCTCTTAAACAACATGTAGTTTATTGCGTGATTGCAACTACCTATAAGTTAAATTTGTATGATAGATATTGCTATTGTGAATGAGAGGGAGACTTTAATATTAAGTGTGTGATAGTGTAAACCTCAGAACTTTAATAACTGTTCATGGATTGAAAGAATCAACAAAGATAAACTGTTGTACACAGAAGAAGCAGCAATAACTCTTGTCTGGAATAAACTATTGAAGAACACAAACAAACTTATACAGGAATGAAAACAATTAGCCAGGTCTGGGAGAAGAAGTAGTCAAAGCTACATGAACAACACAGTTTTGATATTTGCTTGATAATTCGCTGCTTATCGCCACACGGCTAAGTGATTACCCTGCAGAAGAATTTAACAAGTTAACTGCAGGACAGCTGTGTCTTCAAACAGACAGGCAATGACAAATGTAACAAGGAACAAATAAGCTACTTCTAATAAGGAAGGAAGCTACAGACTCAAGGGTTCCAGAGGAGTAATCGTCATGTTGGATGAAAGGACTCTGTTGATTCATCAAAAATATCATATCATGGACCTGAAGGATGAAACTCTGTATAAGAATCCAACACCAGAACAATTTAGCAGCACAACTTCAAAGAACAATGCTACACAAGGACCAAACCCTGGACACTTCCAGAGATAAACATTGTTGGTTGGAATTATAGCTAAATTGCACCATTAATCAGGTAATATCTAATTGAGTTGTAAGGCTTATCTTCAAGTAAGCAAGTTCTGCTTTTGGTTGCTACAGGCAACAGAGTTTAAATCATTGTTTGAGTATTTGATTGCCTGTGAGATTTCTTAGTTAGCATCTGAATTAAAGGTAACTTGTGGTGATTTTCCCACAACAAGTCTTACTCCTCGAGATCCAAAGCTGTTCTGCTGAATCTATGTGACATCATCATAATAGGTAGTGCATGTTATCCTCAGATTACACTCAGTTCAGTCAGAATGATTTTTGGGAACAACAATCTGCAGAATGTAGCTTTTACACACCATCATAGACCCGCCTCCAAGTCTTGAAAGAGATTCAACTATTTAAATGGCAACACTAGACATCTCAAAAACCTCTGACAAAGTTCTATATGTGATCCCTTGTCTAAACATCCCTGCTTGCAATCGGGGGGCATTATTTCTTATCAACAGAAGATAAACAGTAGCATGTGATGTGCACTACAGAGTATCACCAGGAACAATGTTAGAATTTTGTTCACCTTGACATACATTCCTTCTTAAACAAGATGAAATCACTTTGCTATTATTTGCAGATAACTGTACGGTTCATGCATCGAGGAAAAATCAAGACCCTATCAATTTGCTATACAATAATCTTTTTCAGTAGGGTGTGTGACAGGGACTCACATGGCAGGCTGGATCCAAAGTTGGCTTGTAAGTGGGAGGCATGAGGTGGCGGTGGAATTTTGTTTTTGTATATGGAGACCTGTGACCAATGATGTGCCATTGATCGGAAACCAGCCATCCAGTCAACTGAACTAACCATCCACCTTAAAGTGTAGAATCCATTTAGTAGCACTGCTGTCATTATCCTCTTTCCTGGCAGGAATCTACTAGCCTTTTTCATCTGGTGTGTTAGAGAATGTAAGGATCAATGCTGGGACCCTTGCTGTTTGATGACCGGATGTAAATCTGAACAGTACAGTTGGTGGGCTTGAGGACGACATGAAGATTGGTGGTGTTCTTGATAGTGAGGAGAGTGATCTCAGGCTACAGTTTGATCTCAATTGGGCAAAGCAACAGCAGATGGAATTTGAATCCAGTGGGTTTGGGGTAGTGCATTTTAGGAGCTCTGATAGGGGAAGGATATACACAATGAATGCTAGGTCGCTGGGGAGTATGGAAGAACAAAGGGATCTTGTTGTATAAGTCCATAGATCCCTAAAGGTGTCAGCCCAGGTAGACAGGGTGGTGAAGAAGACACATGGGATGCTTGACTTCTTTAGATGGGCATACAATATAGAAACAAGGAAGTATTGTTCCAATTGTAAAAAGCATTGGTTAAGCCACAGATGGAATACAGTGCACAATTCTGGTCACCACAATATCAGAAGGACATGATTGCACTGGAGAGGGTGCAGAGGAGATTTGCCAGGATGTTGCCTGAGATGGAAAGTTTCAGTTACGAGGGGAGAATGGATCGGCTGGGTTTATTTTCCTTGGAGCAGTGGAGGCTAAGCAAGGATCTGATTGAGGTATACAAAATTACAAAGAGGCATAGATAAGGTAGATTGTGAGAATTCCCAGTGCAGACCACAGGGAACAAGTTTATGATGAGGGGTAAATGGTCTACAGGAGACCTTAAGGAGCATTTTTTCACTCTGAGGGTGGTAGAAATATGCAGCACACTATTTGAGAGGGGGATGGAGGTGAGTACCCTTGCAACATTTAAGAAATATCTGGTCAAGTACTTAAAATGCCAGGGCATAGAAGGCTATGGACAAAGTGCAAGTCATGGGAATATTGTAATTTTGTGTTTGTTGGTCATCATGGTGGGCTGAAGGGCCTGACTCTAAGAATACCAAGATTGACATCATCAACTGAAGCTTGCATTCAATGCTTAAAAAATGCTATGTCATGTGCAACACCAAAAAATGGTCCACCAGCAGAATGTTTTCAGTTTGGAAGTAAAATTCTCCAACTGGTAAATAGGCAACCACACATGGAGACTCTTGGTAAAAACAATTTTCAACAAATATTTCACATTCAGTTGATAATATCCAAAACAAAAAGGGTTTTTGGATTTCTGAGGTAGAAACTCTGGCACGCAATAATAATATGCAAGTTATGGCTTATCAAACATTGCCACATTCTAGAATATCCAAGTTGAGTGAGGATCCTCACACAGACTGAAAAAGAAGATTGAAACAATCCAAAGACAAGCTCCATAACTCAACAAATCAATATGAGAAAGAAAGCAATATCACATCCCTGATCAAAGATTTGGAGTTGGGGAATCATTACAGCAAAACCAGAAAAAACATCAGACTGACCATGTTCTAGCAAATAAGGAAGGGATAGGTAGGAATTGACGAAAACAAGTACCTAGTCTTCTCTGACAATGATACAACACAAAGGTTGTTATCCACACAATCTACAAAGGTCACTTGTTTCCGACAAATGAACAGTGCATCAATGAACAGTGCCTGAAGAAGGGTCTAGGCCCAAAATGTCAGCCTTCCTGCTCCTCTGATGCTGCTTGGCCTGCAGTGTTCATCCAACTCTACACCTTGTTATGTCAGTGCATCAGCAATCTCTTTTTACAAGGATAATCCCACAATGGAACCAACTGTCAAAGGAAATAGACACAGCTTCAACATTTGATTTTTTTCAAGCCTCATCTTCAGACTTTCCTTTATTTTCATTTTGAGGGTTAACAGAACATTTAGTTAACCCTTGCCATAAAAATGTTGTCAGAACTAGAACACAAGTCTTTAATGCCAAAGCAACTAAAGCAGAGGCAGAGTGTGTAAATTCTTGCTGTATCTGCACTGTTTTTGTTGCTCACAACATCAGGCAATTGCCTCTTATGTTTCCTAGTTGGTGAATATTTAGCTTTCTTCTTTACTTTCACATTGTTTTACTGCAGCAAGCCTTGAGATATTGTAGGTTAACTCCCTACTGAGTTACTAAATCTAATGTGCCCACTATGTTTACCCTACTTTGACATCAAAATTAGACTTCAATATATTTGTCAGTTTCACCTTTTTCCAATTTCATGCCATTTCCTAGCTTGGCATTTGTCTTGATCCAGTTGCTCGGGGCATGCAAGCCCATATTGATTTTCAAGGCTCTAATCTCTATGCATAGTTTATCAGATATGGTTTGTCCCATCAATCTCATGGCACATACTGGGAGATGAACATTCTCATTGTTGACTCAAGCTTGAAGCGTTGTGTGCTATCTCCCATTTGTCGCTCCAGGCCTGGTTAGGTGTCTGATAAGCTAACTCAGCAACATTTTCACATATGTTTTTTGATCAATCACTGTTACGCTTTGACAGCATGAGGGAGTACACTCTGCAAGTTTACATCTTTCTGACAGTTTGTTTATTTATTCAGCAAAAAAAAGCACAAAACAATTTGACTCTTACTTAAAACAGAATCCCATCAATTTAAACTGCCCACATTAAATCAACAAATAGTGCAACCCATTTGCCATGAGCTTTACTATTGAGTACAATGTTGCCCCTTGCAGTGTTAAATGCGCCAGCTATTTCAGGCTGAAACAGATTGTACAATGGATTGTGTGTATCTCAATAAGGCACAATTATCTATAATGTTTCTCAGCTACGGAGCCACATGAGGGCTTAAGCTGAAGATAACGTGGGGAAAAAAAATGTGGTTTCATTTGGCAGCATAAGTGTGGCAGTTCAAGAGACAAGCTCATGGTTCTTTTTAACATGAGAATCACAAAGAATATTAAACAATTACTATGGTGCACATGCACCAGAGAACAGTACAAATGGGTCAGAATTATAGGACATTGAATTTCAACAATGCCTCCTGTATCCCTGATTAGTACAGGATAGTTCATGCACAACCACTGAGACAGGGGAGATCAATAGGCTTTAAATGGAACAGCAATTTTAGATTTAAGAGTCCTGACACAGTAAGCCTGCATTGCCAGCAGAAACGCTTGCTAACTGTGTTGCAACTCTTCAGGTGAGTGCAAAAGAGCTGCAATTGAAAAACTTGCAAGGAAAATATATTCCAGTTGGATTTATAAGGAAATACAATAGATTTATAAGTATTTTCTGGAATGTATAACAAGTCTTTCAATTTAGTATTAGTGACAGGCAATATTGGACAGCATGTCAGAAAAATAACACACTCACCTGTGCTTAAAAGCTTTTGTTGTTAACAGGATTTACTGATACTTCCTGCAGACACATAATGTGAGGTTTTACACAACTCCTTGTACATTTGATATGGGATGATACAATCAGATGAAACAGACAAAGTAGAATTTAGATTGATTATTTTTGTGTCACATCTCTAATTACATCACTCCTCATGGCTCAGCAGCCAATCAAGATCAGTTGGCCAGAACTCAACCACTTGTTTCATTTTCTGATCATCACCTGTATACATCAGTGCACTGCAGCTGCCAAGTTGTTCCTTCAGGGAGAATAAATCTGTTCGATTGGCAATATGGTTGGTTACACAGGCAAAGGAGCACATTTGCACTTACTTGATGAGTTGCAATACTGCTAGCAAGCTTTTCTGCTGGCCACGCTGGGTTACTCCGTCAGGAATCTTCAATGTAAAACAGCAGTATCTCCAACAGCACGTATAACTGAGCTGGTTAGCAAAACAGGCACTTGGTGCCAGGTCAGGCCAGGAGACTGCAAACCAAATATCAAAATAATAATGTAAGTTTATGTTGGGTGATAAGATTAATATTTTACTTTTTAAATCCAACTTGCTTGACTCTTAATACGTGGTTCATTTGATTTGGTTTAATTTGTTATTGTCACATGTCTAGGCACAGTGAAAAGTTTTGTTTTGTGTGTAATGTAGGCAAATCATACAGACAGCATTGCGTAAAACAGAGCCAAGAATACAATGTTATGGCTGCAGAGAAAGTGCACAAAGAGTCAGATAAAAATTAAATCTAAAATTTAAGAAGTCCATTCAGCAATCTAATAACAGCAGGGAAGAAGCTATTTTTGAATCTGTTCCATGTATTTAAGCTTTTATATCTTCTGCCGGATGGAAGAGGTTGGAAGACATTATAATTGGGTTCATTTAAAGGGCTGAATACTGAGGAGGGATTAAAGGTTCTTTGCTAAAATTATTCTGGACAAAGTATTGGTTGATTTGAAAATATGGCTGTGATTTTTTTTATTCTCCCACTTTACAATTCTAAGTATTTGGAAGCACAACTACTGAAAGACTATCCTTCAAATTACAACCAGGACATTTGCTTAGGAAGAATTCATGTTTACCTGAAATTTGCCTGTATGTCGGTTCTTCAAACTGGTTAATATTTCTGCAAAAGATAGCAAATAAAGACATTTCAGATGAATCCTGTTCGGCACTGGTATATTTTCATGAAGAGGGAACTTCAAAAGCGGAGTAACGCAGGGAATAGTTCATTTAACACAAAGTCTACCCTGCCATTTTTGCAGCCATATTTTAAATTTTAATTCTATCTTCTCTCAATATCCCACAATACGCTTATGGCAGGGAGATAATTGGTCTGGCTTTGTCTCCTGTGACCAGGATGCCTGGAGGCCCAATTGTTCTCCACAACTTGCCAGCAGCATACCTCTCAGATCCAATTTTGGATGAACCTTAGGTTTTTGGTATGGACTGCCAATGTGCCACTAACTTCCAAGTTCGAGAACAGCGTAAAGTGAATTTTTACTTAATATCCTTCTTTTGACCACTCTCACTATTTCTATAGCACTTATGCTGTTTAAAAAAAAGACTAAAATTATTCTTTCTATCAAAACATTTCCCTTGGAGGAATCAAATTTGCACCATTCACCTTGTCCCACTTAACAAACCTCTCAAAAACTTTGTTGCATGCTTTAGGTTGGCCTACATTCTGTGCTATAATTTAATTTACAATTCCTAATTATAGATGATTTTCAGCATTTGCTTGCTTTACTTAGAAACTTTCAAAAATGTAAAGCTGCTTATGCAGATTCCTGTTGCATCTTGTGGAGTTAAGAGTTTACTTATTTAACTTTAAACAGACAGTGATACTTGAATTTTACTAATTCAACACAAGGGGGCCACCTGATGCAAGCAAGCATATTGTTCCATTGACAGCCCATGGTCTTCAATGTGGAATGCATAGGGAATGTTCCAGAGTATTAGGAAGAAGAGCAGCTAGCATATTGCCATAACAACCAAAGTTTTAATGAAAGTTACAGCCTTGAAATAATGTCCCATTTTAAAGCAAAACTATTCCAAGTATAAAATCTTTTGGTCCATTGTTTAAATGCAGTTATTAGATCTTGGTCAAACTAAGCCAACATTAAGCATTGCACAAAAACAGAAGCTGCTGGAAAAGCTCAGCAAGTCTGGCAGCAGCTGTGAAGGTAAAATACAGAGTTAATTTTTTGGATCCGGTGACCCTTCCTCAGAACATTAAGCATTCATTCACTAGTGTCAATCCAGCATTCATTTTTGGACAATATGGTCTTGGGAATAAACAATAAGTTCATTTAATGTGTCATCGAAGATTTATAGTTCGGGTTGGAGTTGTTGGTTGTTTCGCCAAGCTGACTGGTTTTCATGAATGTGAAATGATAGTCTCCGTTCTAGCTGACATTGTCAGTGCTGTGTAGCCTCTGTTGGACCGCTACATTGAATGGAGGCTATACAGGACTGATGATGTCACCTAGAAGGGAGAGAAAATGTTTTCATGAAAATCAATTCAGAACCAAACAACTCCAATAAATTCATCCTAATTGCCCCTGGGAGGTGTTACAAAGAGGCTTTGTTGATCAGTGATGGTTCCCATGGTTAGGTACACCTATAAAGGAGGGAATTCCAAGTTTCCAACCTACTGACATTGAAGAAACTGCAATATAGTTCCAAAGCAGAATGGCATGTGACTTGAAGGACAACCACTAGGACCTGGTCCCTTTGTAAATAGTGAGATGACATTTGCTTCCATACCATCCAATCTATAGGAATTATTTCAGAATGGATAGAACTTTGAAGGATAATCAACAATGCATCAACTATCTTGATATACACCTCCTTCAACACTCCAGCATGTAAACCATCACATCATGGGAATTTATTAACTTTCAGCCCCACTAATTTCTCCAGTGCAAATTTTTCTGCCAAATTGATATCTTTCAACTCCTCATTCTCTCTTGCTGCTTGAATCTGCAATTCTGGGAGATTTCCTGTATCTTCCTCTGTGACAACAGACACAAAGTAATCATTTAGCTTCCCTGCATTTCTCTATTCCTTATTATTAATTCTCCTGCCTACGCCAGTAATGAGCCCATACTTGTTTTAGCCAAACATTTCCTTTTTACAGTTACAGTCCATTTTGATGTTTCTGCCAGGTTACATTCCTATTCTGCTCCTTGCTTGTCATTTTCTTGGTTCTCCTTTGTTGGAATTGTGTTGCATCAATGTCTTTTGCCACTTATTAAAATAAATCTGAATGTTTGCTGCATGTGGAAATGGACTGCTTTATTATCTGAGTTGTGAATGGTGCTGAAGATAATGCAATTATCAGTAAATAGCCCCAGGTCTGACTTTATGATGAGAGAAAGGTCATTAATTGGCAGCAGAATGCAGTTGAACTAAAGTCATTACCTTGAGGAACTCCTGCAGAAAACTCCTGGACATGAGATGAGTGGCATCCAATGACCACAATAATCTTCCTTTAGACTCAAACCAGTGAAGAGTTTTTCCACTGATTTCTCTGAACTTGAATTTTGCTAGGGTTCCCCAGCACAAATCAAGAACTCCTTGATGTCAAAGACAGTCCTGATCACCTCATCTCTGGAATTAATACCATTTGTACATGCTTGGACCTAGGATGCAATGATGTCTGGACTGAAGTGGCCACGACAAAACCCAAGCTGCGCACCAGTGACTGCTGATTAAGTCACTTTTATAGCGCTGCCAAAAACAGCTTTAATCATTTTGTTGATAATAATGTTACTCTCAGTTTTGTTCCCTTCCAAATGAGTTTGGTGAAATTAGAAAACAAACCTTACATACACACATCCATACAATTATTTTGCTGTTTAAGGCTGTTAAAGGTCAAGGTCAAATGACTGAATTATGCAAAAATGCACATACACGTGCATTTACGCATCATCTTTCATGACCCTTGGGCTTTCCTGAGTCCTTCACAGACAATTAAGTACTTTTGAAGTATAGTCATTTTTGTGATGTAAGAAACATGGCAGTAAGTTTATGTGCAAAAAGGTCCCACACATAGGAGAACGATCATGACTAATAATCTGTTCTTTAAATGGCATTAGCTGAGGATGAATATTGGCCAGAACACCCAAGGAGCACTCTCCAACTCTTTCATAAATTAGAAAAAAAATCATCCATTCAAATGCAAATCTGATGATGTGCAACTGGTTTCCATTATACTCAAGTTATTGCACCGTCAATATAGCAGTATTCTACTTATCTGACATTAATTTTAAATATATTTTACTGCTGAAGGTCATTACATTTTCAATGGCAAAAAGAGAATGAGGTCGTAACAGAGGTGATGACAGAAAGCTGTTTCACTCAATAATATGTTAGAGTCGTTGACAGAAGTTGCAGTATTTGCAACTCATTATTTTAATGTAATCTGGCAATACTTGGAAGCATCCAATCAACATCAGCTGCATAGGTGAACAATGTTTAGTGTTATGCAATGCAGTGCACATTTTACAAAAAAAATTAGGTTTTGCACAACAGAAGAGCAAGTAAGTGAGGCAGGGTCAGGAAAATAAACAAAACCTGGGGCAACTATTAATTCTAGGAGAGTACTTTTAAAATCTCATATCTTTTTGTGTTTCTTTTCTAAAAATAAGTGTAGCAGTAACTTATAGTCACTGGTTCTATTATATAGAAAATGTGAATACAGCACACTGACAAGTTCTGACGTCGACTGCAGTGCAAAGCAACATTCTGTTATCACAATGTAACATTCAACTTAATCAACCTTTAGATTTGCCATCATAAAGACGCTGGAGTGTGAATTTGTGTCCAGAGTGAAAGTTATCTCACTTTGACAGCTGACAAGAAGTGAATTTTTACAAGAAGCTGAAAATGGGAACTACTTTGTAAATGAAGGTATATTTCTACGAATCATTTTCTCTGTTGTAAATGATGGGTTTGAGCCTGGAATGTAGCATAGATAGAAACTTGAAAAATATTCCTGAAATGGAAATCACTGCTCCTGTTAAGGAAAGTGTTTTAACTGAACAGTCTTGAGATGCAAGAAACATTTCCCTTAACATAGAATAAGAATAACAAAGACATTTTCAGTCAGTTAAGAGCCACTGTAATATCAACATACAGGGATTTAATTTAGATTATAGGTAGCACTAACAGAAGGTTAATGGGCAGCATAGTGGTTCAGTGGTTAGCACTACAGACTCACAACACCAGGGATCTGGGTTCAATTCCAGCCTCAGGTGACTGTCTGTGTGGAGTTTGCACATTCTCCCCGTGTCTGTGTGGGTTTCCTCCGGGTGCTCCGGTTTCCTCCCACAGTCCATAGATGTGCAGGCTAGGTGGATCAGCCATGCTGAATTGCCCGTAGTGTCCAGCAGTGTGTGAGTTATAGGGGGATGGGTCTGGGTGGGATGTTTCAAGGGGCGGTGTGGACTTGTTGGGCCAAAGGGCCTGTTTCCACACTGCAGGGAATCTAATATAACTAAAATTGCTTCTTACCTACAAAATTGTTAAAGCTCAGTTGTACAGAAGAAACAGAACTCTCAAATCAAACACCTTTTATTTTTCAATTTGATTAAATTAAAATTTTATGTTAAATTCCTCTTTGAATGCATCCTCAAAAAGACTTGAGGAGGTTCTTTCACGACAAGATATATGACAACCCTGTGGAAAACGTAAAAGAAAGACACAGCAAACTTGAGAAGGGAACAAGGTGCATTGCAGTATCTTAGGGAACCCACTGGGGCTGAGAGCTTTCAATTAGCAACAGAAAAGGAAGGGGATAAAGGCACATTAAGATAACAAAGATTTCTGAAGAAGGGATCTGGCCTGCAACGTCTGCTTTCCTGGGCGTCTGAGGCTGCCTGGCCTGCTGTGTTCCTCCAGCTCCACACTGTGTTACTGCAAGATAGTCATTCCAACTCTGCCCAGATCAATGGTTTTATTGTTCTTAATACCGTATTCTGCTCTGAAATTGTGAGTATTATTTGCAATTGTTTTCCAACAAACTAGCTTCATCTGATTTGATAAAAAGGTCATTGAATCAAAATGCTTACCCTTTTTCTTCACGGGTACTACCTGATTTGGCTGTTTTTAGCATTTTATATTTTCATTTTCGATCTTCAGCAACTGCTGTATTTTACTTGATTAATAACATTACCTGTTACTGTCCCAGTCTGACTTCCAGCAAATGAAAATTTCAACCTATTGTTTTCTAAATTATCTGCCTTAACTGGGTTGCAAAGTGAACACCAGTTCCTGAACTTCACACAATCATAAATTGTGTGTGGCTTCTCACCAGGATACCTAGACTGTTCACCAAACAGAAGCCAAAATCTACTCTTGTCAATTGCCCAGTAACCAACTAGTTGATATGCTACTCAGAATAGGAAAGGCCAGCAGAGTTTGTTTGGAGTTGTAGTAGCTCTGAGATGGTAACTTTGGAATAGAGATTGATATATTTTCGTTCGTGAAAGGTAAAGGGGAATATAGGATAAAGAGGGATACATAGAGTTAGGTTGCAGATTAGCAAGGTTCTCATTGACTGTTGAAACAGGTTGAGATAAGTGGCTTCCTCCTCTACTCAAGGAAGTGTGCCAAGATGCCATACTAAGCAATAGAAGTTAATTCCCTAAACAAAGGCTGGGAATTTCATATTTCAAACAGACAGTACTTGAAAGCACTGCTGATAATTGATTAACTGGACTTTCCCATTAGTGTGAAGGAAAGAGATAGCATATTAATGGGATCAAACTTCCTACTGAGATAATAACCAAATGTTTTATTGTTTTAGTGTGGTCCCTGGGGAAATAATGGAAAACCAGTGCTTTGTTCTGCTTCTTTATGTATTACTCATGCATCCACGCTGACATTACAATATAGGTCTAACTGGCACCTAGTCTGTCTGGACTAGGTAAGTGGGATATATGTTACTCTGTGAAACATATGGGTACTGCATGTTGGGAAATAAGAAAGCATACAACTGAATTTCTCATTGACTTGAATTAGAAATTCATAAATACAGAAATAGATTTCTATATTTATCAGATACACAACTGCCAAAAGAAAATATTGTTATGATTCCTGTAAGGATTAACAACTTTTGAAAGAATACTGAAAGTTCCTGAAGATGGACTTGAAGGAAACTGCTCAAAAACATTTTGGGTTTCAAGGCTTTTACTGCAATAAACAAACTAAACTTTAAGTAGCATGCTATAGTAGGTAATCAGAACTGTAAACTCCAGAAAAGATTTCACTGTTTTAGTTTCAACACAACCAAAAGAAGCTAAGCCATGTTTATTTTCTTCCTGTCCATTGTCTTCAGGAATTGCAGTTTTTATAGGAATGTGTCCAACATCACACTCAGCTTCCAAGGGGTTCAGTTCTCCCCATTTTGGCAAACTGTAATTTTCAGTAGCTATGAAAAGATGTTTCTCAGTTTCACACAATGTCCCAAAATGACTACCAGAAATAACAGTTCACTCTGGATGATACAGTGTGGAGCTGGAGAAACACAGCAGGCCAGGCAGCATCAGAGGAGCAGGAAAGTTGACATTTCAGGTTGGGACCCTTCTTCAAGGCCCTTCTTCTGAAGAAGGGTCCCAACCCAAACGTCAACCTTCCTGATTCTCTGATGCTGCCTGGCTTGCTGCGTTCCTCCAGTTCCACAGTGTGTTAGCTCTGACTCCAGCACCTGCAGTTCTTACTGTCTCTGAGTTCACTCTAGAGATTCTGTCCTGCTGTGACACTAGGATGAATGTACCAGAATCTTTTGATCGCCATGGGGTTCATTTATTTAAACAGAGGCCATGACCCGTCTCATTTTCCCTGGTTGTCCACAGAAATTTGATACTCCTCTCTTTGCTGACCACACTAGTGACAGTATATCTGACCAAAATGCTGGAGACAGATAGCGTGACCAGGCATTCCTGCCTTTGTTTCCAGGCATGAGAACTCTGTACCTTACTTAGCAAGTTTTAAACTGGGTCTTTCTGTCCCCATGGTAACTAAACCTCACAGATATAACTCATCACCATTGACACAACCCTGTTCAAATTTTATCTTGAATAAAGTCCTAAAACATAATAATCTTATAAAAACTTACATTCTTAAAAATGTTACTTCTTGAGACTTGCAAGTCAAGTGGAGAAGTCAAATCAATTTAACATTGTAGTTGAAGGTTCAAGTTATTCAAGCAATACTGGGAAGGTAGACTCCTGAAAACGTCAAAGTCTCTTTTTTTTGATAACACAGCAATGCAGTTGTTACGCATCCTGATTTAAATGGAGCTGGTATTATATAACACTATGACAGATAGAAAGAGGTTGTCTTTGGAATAAAAACATGCTAGAAGTAAACGAGGTGTGATAGTTCTGGTTCAAGCATTCCCTAATTTGAAAACCCACTTCCACACCTGATGCTGAATGTCCTTCAACAATTGCTAAAATGAAGATCTCTCACTGTCAAGTCTTTGTTCTTATTACAACTGACAAATGCTTCTTTTTATTATGGATATCTATTACTAATATTGCAGCATTGAATGGTAAAGGAATGAAAACAAAACTTTTTATGGATTTTAAACAGAATCAGACCACAATCCAGCCACAACAAACCTTTTCTTCAAAGTAGCCACACAAAAACAAAAATTTCGAGAGAAACTCTGCAGGCCTGGTAGCATCTGTGGAGATAAAGCACCGTTAACACTTCAAGCCCAGTGCTTTGTCTCCACAGTTGCTGCCAGACCTATTAGGTTTCTCCAGCAATTTCTGTTTTTGTTTCAGATCTCTAGTATCCACAGTTCTTTGTTTTATTTCAGAGTAACTAGTGTGATTGTTCAATTGAAATGCTGACGCTTGTTGTTGGAACTATCTGCAAATATCAGATTATACTGCATTGGTGCTGGAGCTCAGTGGCATGGAAGATCCAGTTGATTTCATTTCCGTATATTGGATTAGGTTTTTTCTGCTTCATTGCAGGTGGATCCATGAGCAACATCGAGCATTACAGTGGTAGTACTGTACATAATGGAACATAATCTCAGTGTGATGAGACTTTGACCTGAAAAGGAATGCAGTGGCCACTTCTACAATGTTATCATGAATAGATTTGTTTGTGATTTATTCCACAACACTCCTGATTTGAACTGTGTATATGGGAGGAAGGTTTTGAGTTTCATGGTGATCCATTCAGTATAATATACCCTGTTCTTGCAGCCACATTGGTGGTTCAGCTAAACTTCTGCTTGGTGGTTACCCTCAGGATTTTGACGGTGGGAACATGTCAATACTTACGCTTTTAAAAATCATGATTGGAGTTTTCCTTTTTAAATGAATTGTTTCTAGGCATTCATGTGTTACAACAGCTACCAAAGACAGGACCTGGATATTGTGCCTGGGTGTATGTAGCCTGACAGGCTGCTTCATTATTGGAGGAGTTATGAATGGAGCTGAGCATTATGGAATCATCAATACACTGTGCTCCATTGAGGCAGGGGGGAATCGACAGTGAAGCAGTCAAAGATAATTGGGCTTAAGATGTTGCTCAATATTGTATCTTCAGTAGTCTTCCTTAGAGATGACATGTGCTGTTTCTGCACCCTGACTTCCTCCATTGAACATGTACCAATCTCTCAGCCTGATGCTTATATGGAATTTGATGATGCATTGAACCGTAAGGTAAGACAAACCCTGCTCGTTAAAATCATGCTGTAGGCTCTTGGAATATATCTAATAGCAAACAACTGGGTGTCTAAGTCTATTCCACTGAGCATGATGGTGGTGGTACAGTACATAATGAAAAGTAATCTCAGTGTGATGGAACTTTGACCTGAACAGAAATGCAGTGATCACTTCTACCAATGTTATTATGAATAGATTTTTTTTGTGATTTGTAGATTGATAAAAGAAAGTTCAAGGTCAATGAGTTTGAGTTCCTCCACATGGTTCCTTTGTCAGCTTCTGTTTAGTAGGAAAGCTATGGTTTTCACATTCAGTAGGCTTGATGAGTGGTGATGTTCCTGACCCATAAAGTTTCCCATCAGAGGACAGTCCGTGCTTCCTCAGAGTGACAGTCAATGTAGAATAATACCTATTCAGCAGTTAGTAGAAACAGTAGAAGATTGTCTTTCTGATATTCAAGAAATATGGCTTGTCAAAGCTAAAGTTTGAACGCTGGATAAATATGATGTACACAATCTCATCTGATTTGAAAGCACAACCTGCCAGAACTGCTGAGCTTTTCCAGCAACTTCTGTTTTTGATCCTGCTTTAAAGCATCCACAGTTTTTTTCATTTTCTACCCAATATTCATCTGGTTGTTTTGACACCAAAAATTCTCCAACGTGTCATATTGTGAGATTGGAATTGTGTGTAAAAGTAAAGTTGCCATAGCCCTACCGAACCATAGAGCTGCTCTCTCATTAAAGAGAGACACAACTGACTGAATCAGATTAACCATGTTCTTGCGGGACATTGATGAATTGGTGGGGTGCCACAGGGATTGGTGCTGGGACCCCAGCTATTCACAATATATAGTAATGATTTGGATGAGGAACAAAATGTTGGTAGAATTCAGGTTGGCTTGATGCTTTGGTTCTTATAATTTTCTGACTTTTAGAAGTTACATAACCCTAACCTGAATACTACTGAACTTTCAGAATCTTAAACCTTCCTGAGAGGCACTTACAACAAGCTAAAATGTAAAATATATGAAGCCTGGATCATTGATAAAAACTGGAAAAAAACACTAATTAAGCAGAATATCTTACTTCTCGCAGGTATAGGATGACATGAAAAATTATAACAGCACAAATGAACTACAGCACTATAATTTCAAAATTTAGAGGGCCATACTCATGAAATGCTCATTTCAATGAGAATGTTTTAGTGTCATGTTCTTTGGTACAGCATTTTCATTGTAGCTACCTGTGCCATTATCAGAACCAATTTTACTAGTTGAAATTTAACCTACCCAAAACCAAATTTGATAAATATGAATGAACATGGAAGCCTTAATATACTGAATGATAATTATGGAAATAATCCTATGATTAAATCTGACTTGTTTGCTGATATTTCTAATCCCCTCTCCTTCCATCTTTCTAAAACAAAGTGCCCTTATCCAACTGTTCCTATTTTTCTGATTTTCCTTCCTTGTAAGGTTGCTTAAGAATCATGAATTAACCTGACATCTGGAAATTGGAACAAATAGGTAACATAAAGAACTGCAGATGCTAGAAATCTGATACAAAAACAGAAATTTTTGGAGAGAACAGCAGGTCTGGTAGCATCTGTGAAGAGACAAACAGAGATAATGTTTCAAGTCTAAGATAACACAGTGTAGAACTGGATGAACACAGCTGGTCAAGCAGCATTAGAGGAGCAGGAAAGCTGACGTTTCGGGTCGACACCCTTCTTCAGCTGCTTGGCCTGCTGTGTTCATCTAGCTCTACACTGTGTTATCTCAGATTCTCCAACATTGGCAGTTCCTACTATCTCTGTAATAATGTTTCAAATCTGTTGTCCGTTCTTCAGAACTCTAATTTTCATTACAATTCTGAAGAAGGGTCACTGGGCTCTCCACAGACCTGCTCAGTTTTCCCAGCAATTTGTGTTTTTCTCACAAATGCCTCCGTTACATTCCAACTTTCCAAAAGGAGCATTAGGATATGTTCACCAGCCTCGAATTTTGTCTACAATATTTATTGTGGCTCAAAGTTGTCTTATGTAAATCAAGAATATGACTTGATTAAGATAATCATTTGATCACTAATAAAAATACAGCTCTCCTCATAGTTATCAAAGATAGACAGGGCACTATAAATTGTATTGCTACAATAAAAGCAAAATACTGCAGATGCTGGAAATCTGAAACAAATGCAAAAATTGCTGGGGTAGCCCAGTGGGTCTGGCAGCATCATTGGAGAGGCAAATCAGTTCAGAAGAAGAGTCATATTGGATTCAAAATATTAACTGTTTGTATCTCTGCAGATGCTGCCAGACAAATTGCATTGCTAAATTGCTATTTTCTTTCACCACTTCCATGTTGGCACCAATATAACTGTCAAAGTAATTGTTATGATTATTGCTTTGAAATGTACTGGGACAAAAAATATACTGTATAAAATTAGAAAGCAGAAACCCCATCTGTAACATACATGGATTGGAAGTATAGTAAAATCACTATAGCTCATATTAATGTTTTAAACATAAACAATATTTTAGAGAAGCTTCACCAAGATGTAATCAAAATAAAACAGATGTCAACTAAGAATGAAATATCTGGAGGGTGTACATTGGCTTTATCAGTGTAAGGGAATTCCAGTAAAAGAAGCTGAAGACATGGGCAGCAATGGTCAACAGTATGATTGTAGAATACATAAATGGTGACAGTCACAGGAGTGGAGATTTTCAGTGCACCCAGATGACCAAAATTTCTAATTATGAAGAACAGTACCCTTGTAATCTGAACCATATGCAGTTACAGGCACGTCCCAACAATATAATTTATGGGCAGTCATAGGTAAGTTAAATGATTGACAAAAAAATAAGTTGCACCTCAACACCACAAACCGTTCTCAGCAGACGAGACTGGTGCCACTGAGGTCCCAAATCCTAGGAAAGATCCACGTTGGCTTAGAGGGAGGCACATAATTTGGCTTGGCCTTTCTTCCCTGGAAATCAGATGGAGTCCTCAGTGGTTCTCCAGTTACTGGATTAGGCACCCATCAACATATTAAATTGAGTGCATTGATTTTCCCATTTTTTCTAGCATCCTCCAGGTATCCAGATGTACAGCAGCCACCTCACTCTATGCAGGTTGCTAACGTAACAGATTCCAGGTTCACCAGAGCCCTCCTTCAATGGACAAATACCCTGGATGGCAATCAAGTAGGAAAGCCATCTGACAGAAATTTGACTAAAACCACACCTTAGGGAAACAACTGTATGCTGCGCAGGAATGCTGCAGATGATAGGTGCAAAACTTGGCTTATCTAGCTTACATAAGACTGAGCATTTTGAAAAGAAGGACATTACAGAGAAAAGAGAATGAGATGCAAACCCTTAAGATGATTCATTGTACTTATATTTTTGATGTGCCTCAATGTACCTGTCCAAACTCTTCAAATGAAGACAGACATTTGGCAAGCAAAGACTTGGTCCAAATTGCAAGCCTTTTAATTTCAGATATGGACGATAGGAGGGCCAATTTGCAGAAAAATCTCAGAATGTAAATAATAACAAATGCTTATCTAAACATTGTAGAAAATGTGAACTTCCATTCTTCCCCAAAATCAGCTGCTTTGTTTGATTCAAATGATGAAACTCATAATCAAACTCCGACATTCTCCTTCTGAGACTGGTCAAAGATTAACCCTCAGAGCTTTCTCTTTTAAAAATATGACTACCTATTTGTGTCACTGTTTACAATAGCTCGGTGTTCACAGCTTATGAGAAGCCTTGTAACATAACCCCTGCTGACTACTTGACACCTGATATTTCCCAACACAATAGCGATGAGCTGTTCATTAATAACTGTCACAAGCAAATAGCCTGATTGTTGTTTACATTCTTAGCAAAAAATAGTACATTAATCATCTCTATTTCCATGCTTTTTTAAAGAAAAATAATTTACTTTTTTTTAAAATTCAGTTGTGTAATCTTTTCAAGCATGAATGTGCACACAATTTATGACTCCTACACTGAGGTTAAGGCCTTGCAATAGCTAAAACAGTGTCTGTTTGAACTCAACACAGAGTTCAGTGGTTATGCTGAGTTCAGCTTTCCTACCTTGTGATTCACGCACTGCCTTTCTTCCCCTTGCCAACAAAACTTGGAGCTGTTGGAAAGGGAGTTGGAATTTCCACATCTGGGTCCCATCTGTGATTTTTAAAGGTTGACACAGCTTTCCCAAATGCGTGGAAATTTGGCCCATCATCTGATGCTAATGAACTCTGAAAGAAGCTATCAGGGAATTACCCTTCTGAAAATTCACTAGCATATTGGATGGAAATTTTCAGACCCCACAGAGTTGATCTAACAGTTGTTGTCCTAAACCTTTCAATTACACCTTTCTATCTAGAACATATGAACAAAGAACAAAAGTAAACTACTCAACCCTTTGAGCCTGCTCTGTGATTCAATAAGATCATTGCTGAGCAAGGGGCTCACCTTTGTCCCCGTCTACCCACACATCAACGAATACCAGTCACGCCTGGACATCGAGCAGTTTTTCTGCTGCCTCCACCTCCACCCTTACTTTTCCAACCGCAAGCCTAACCCTCCCTCCACTGACCCCTTCACCTGCCTCCAATACACCTCATCCTCCTGGACACCACCCCCAGGCCTCCTACCCACCCTCGACCTCATCTCCAACTGCAGTCAAGACATCAACCGCCTCAACCTCTCCACTCCTCACACCCACTGCAACCTCTCCCCTGCAGAATGTGCAGCTCTCCGTTCCCTCCGCTCTAATTCCAAGCTCACCATCAAACCTGCAGACAAGGGTGGCGCAGTTGCAGTGTGGCGCACTGACCTTTACATCGCCGAGGCCAAACGTCAACTCTCCGACACCTCCTCCTACCGCCCCCTTGATCACGACCCCACCCATGAGCACCAAACTATCATCTCCGAAGCCATCCATGACCTCACCACCTCAGGTGACCTCCCACCCACAGCCTCCAACCTCATTGTTCCCCAACCCCACACCGCCCGCTTCTATCTCCTTCCCAAAACCCACAAACCCGCCTGCCCTGGTCGACCCATTGTCTCCGCCTGTTCCTGCCCCACCAAACTCATCTCCACCTATCTGGACTCCATTTTCTCCCACTTTGTCCAGGAACTCCCTACCTACATCTGTGACACCCTCCACCTCCTCCAGAACTTCCAATTCCCCAGTCCCCGACACCTTATTTTCACCATGGACGTCCAGTCCCCATACACCTGCATTCCCCATGCAGATGGCCTAAAGGCCCTCCGCTTCTTCATGTCCCGCGGACCCGACCAGGCCCCTCCACCGACATCCTCATCTGCCTAGCCAAACTCGTCCTCACCCTTAACAACTTCTCTTTTGATTCCTCCCACTTCCTACACACAAAGTGGGTGGCCATGGGTACCCACATGGGCCCCAGCTATGCCTGCCTCTTTGTAGGTTACGTGGAACAGTCCCTCTTCCGCAACTACACTGGCCCTAAACCCCACCTCTTCCTCCGGTACATTGATGACTGTATCGGCGCCGCCTCATGCTCCTAAGAGGAGCTCGAACGGTTCATCCATTTTACCAACACCTTCCACCCCAACCTCAGGTTCACCTGGACCATCTCCACCACATCCCTCACCTTCAAAGACCTCTCCGTATCCGTCTCAGGCAACCACCTAGAAGCGGATGTCCATTTCAAGCCCACCAACTCCCACAGCTACCTGGAATACACCTCCTCCCAGCCACCTTCCTGCAAAAATTCCATCCCCTATTCCCAATTCCTTTGTTTCCGCTGCATCTGCTCCCAGGATGAGGCATTCCACTCCTGTACATCCCAGATGTCCAAGTTCTTCAAGGACCACAAACTCCCCTCCGCAGTGGTCGAGAACGCCCTTGACCGTGTCTCCCGCATTTCCGGCAACACATCCCTCACACTCCACCCCCGCAATAACCGCCAAAAGAGAATCCCCCTAGTCCTCACACACAATCCCACCAACCTCTGGATACAACGCATCATCCTCCGACACTTCCGCCATCTACAATCCGACCCCACCAATAAGGACATTTTTCCCACCCCACCCTTGTCTGCCTTCCGGAGAGACCACTCTCTCCATGACTGCCTTGTTCGCTCCACACTGTCCTCCAACCCCACCACACCCAGCACTTTCCCCTGCAACCACAGGAAGTGCTACACCTGCCCCCATACCTCCTCGCTCGCCCCCATCCCAGGCCCCAATATGACTTTCCATATTAAGCAGATGTTCACATTGGGGAAACCAAGCAGATGCTTGAGGACCGCTTTGCAGAACACCTACGCTCAGTTCGCAATAAACAACTGCACCTCCTAGTCGCGAATCATTTCAACACCCGCTCCTATTTCTTAACATGTCCATCCTGGGCCTCCTGCAGTGCCATAATGATGCCATCCAAAGGTTGCAAGAACAGCAACTCATATTCCGCTTGGGAACCCTGCAGCCCAATGGTATCAATGTGGATTTCACAAGCTTCAAAATCTCCCCCTCCCCCAACTGCATTCCAAAACCAGCCCAGCTCGTCCCTGCTTGCCTAACCTGTTCTTCCTCTCACCTATCCCCTCCTCCCTTGTCAAGCTGCACCTCCATTTCCTACCTACCAACCTCAATCCGCCCCCTTGACCTGTCAGTCCTCCCTGGACTGACCTATCCCCTCCCCACCTCCCCACCCATACTGTCCTCTCCACCTATCTTCTCTATCCGTCTTCAGTCTGCCTCCTCCTCTCTCCATATTTATTTCGAATCCTCTCCCCATCCCACTTTTCTGATGAAGGGTCTAGGCCCGAAACATCAGCTTTTGTGCTCCTAAGATGCTGCTTGGCCTGCTGTGTTCATCCAGCTCCACACTTTGTTATCTAAGATCACTGCTGATCTGATTTTAGCCTGAACTCTACATTCCTGCATATCCTTATAATCTTTCATTCCCTTGGTAATCAAGAATTTACCTACCTCTGCCTTAAAGATTCAGCATCCACTGTGACATTAAGGATTTCCACTATCCCCTCTGCATCTTTCTTAACTTCAAGCTTTTGTTCACAAGGAGTGATAAAATGATGATTTATTAATTCTTCTGCTTGTTCTTCTCCTGAGGTGCCACTTCCCTACTGCTCAACAAATTTACGTCTTTAATCCTCCATTGGCTTCTCATACGGTTAATGAACAGTATTGCAATTATGCATTGAGCATTAAGAAGCACTCACTCAGTATTTTTCAACTGAATCAGGGAGCCTCTGTACCATTTTCACACAGGTAAAGTGATTATAATTTCTGTGCTGCAATTTAACACAAATCCCAAGCACAGCATTCAGATGGTAATTATACCATTTCCTCTGTTAAAACCTTCCTGTTGTTAGCATAGTCACTGCATCAATTAAGTTAACCATTTTCTAAGAAAATATATTGCTTGCTCTTCTATGCACAATGATAAAACCACGGCATTTACAGTTCAATTTTCCAGAATTTTCCAGGAACACATTAAATTTTTATATTGTCGAAACATAGTATGCTCGAATGCAGCACATCAGAATTTCAATAGCAACGCAAGCACAAAGCCGCAATTTCATTGCTCACTCATGCAGTTGTAGAATGGAGGGCTAGAATTTGGACCAGTTATGTTTGCTGACTGAAAAGCACAGACAGTATCCTACTTTCCAGCTTCAGTTGTGATCAGAGGCTAGAATTTGGACCAGTTATGTTTGCTGACTGAAAAGCACAGACAGTATCCTACTTTCCAGCTTCAGTTGTGATCAGAAAGTAATTGAGAATAGGAGGCAGGAAAATCAGTTTTTCTTAATTGATGAATTTGCTGTACAAATAGTTTAGTGAAAAAATGCAGCTTAGCAGTAGTGGTTATACTACGAGTGACACCAGCACAATGTGTTCAATTTCCGCACCAGCTCAGGTTACCATGAAGGACTCTCCTCCTCAATCTTTCCCCTCACCTGAGGCGTGGTGACCAACAAGTTCAACCACACTAGTCATTACTCTCTAATAACAGACAGGCCCAATGGACTGGTAATACAATGGTAACTTTATCTTTACCTTGATTCTGTAAATCTAAAATAGTGAGCTGAAGTGAGCTGGACGAGGGAATTGAAGGATGGGTCAGCAAGTTTGCAGACGACACAAAGGTCGGAGGTGTCGTTGACAGTGTAGAGGGCTGTTGTAGGCTGCAGCGGGACATTGACAGGATGCAGAGATGGGCTGAGAGGTGGCAGATGGAGTTCAACCTGGATAAATGCGAGGTGATGCATTTTGGAAGGTCGAATTTGAAAGCTGAGTACAGGATTAAGGATAGGATTCTTGGCAGCGTGGAGGAACAGAGGGATCTTGGTGTGCAGATACATAGATCCCTTAAAATGGCCACCCAAGTGGACAGGGTTGTTAAGAAAGCATATGGTGTTTTGGCTTTCATTAACAGGGGGATTGAGTTTAAGAGTCGTGAGATCTTGTTGCAGCTCTATAAAACTTTGGTTAGACCGCACTTGGAATACTGCGTCCAGTTCTGGGCGCCCTATTATAGGAAAGATGTGGATGCTTTGGAGAGGGTTCAGAGGAGGTTTACCAGGATGCTGCCTGGACTGGAGGGCTTATCTTATGAAGAGAGGTTGACTGAGCTCGGTCTCTTTTCATTGGAGAAAAGGAGGAGGAGAGGGGACCTAATTGAGGTATACAAGATAATGAGAGGCATAGATAGAGTCGATAGCCAGAGACTATTTCCCAGGGCAGAAATGGCTAGCACGAGGGGTCATAGTTTTAAGCTGGTTGGTGGAAAGTATAGAGGGGATGTCAGAGGCAGGTTCTTTACGCAGAGAGTTGTGAGAGCATGGAATGCGTTGCCAGCAGCAGTTGTGGAAGCAAGGTCATTGGGGTCATTTAAGAGACTGCTGGACATGCATATGGTCACAGAAATTTGAGGGTGCATCCATGAGGATCAATGGTCGGCACAACATTGTGGGCTGAAGGGCCTGTTCTGTGCTGTACTGTTCTATGTTCTATGTTCTATGTTCTAAGTGTCTCATGTTTTGGCTATGTGTCAATTTGATAAGTTTCACAGAGGATTTCTCTCCACAAGGCTCAGTGAGATTTCTCACCACATCATCCCAAATTTGCCCCCTTTAACTACCTCTGCCAGTTAGTCTAAGGTTGCCGCTTGGGTCAGACAACCTCAACTGTCGAGAGGCATGTCAGCAGTGTAGAAGATGGTCAGTGGCCTGAAGTTCCTTTGCATTCTACCAGAACAGGAGCCACCATTTCTCACTGCTCCTGAGTACACCTCCCAACAATTCAAATGTCTATTCACCCTAACTTTTTCATGCTAAAAGGGGACATGAGATGGCTTTGGTAGATAAGGCAAAGGAGAATCCAAAAAGAAATTACAAGTACATGAAGGGCAAAAGAGTAACAAGTGAGAGAATAGGGTGTCTTCAAGATGAACATTGTCATCTGTGTGTGGAGCAACAAGAGATAGGCGAGATCCTGAATGAATACTTCTTGTCAGTATTTACCATCAAAAAAGGTACGGATGTGAGGGAACTTGTGCAAATAAATAGTGATGTTTTGAAGAGTGTCCACATTACAGAAGAGGAGACATTGGAAGTCATAAAATGCATTAAGGTAGATAAATCCCCGGGACGTGATGAAGTGTATCCCTGAACTTTGTAGGAGGCTGGGGAGGAAATTGCAGGGCATCTGACAGAGATGTTTGCATCATTGAAAGCCATGAATGAAGAGCCTGAAGATTGGAGGGTGGCTAATGTGGTGCCATTATTTAAGAAAGGCTGCAGGGACATGCCTGGGAGAGACCAGTGAGCCTAATGTCCATGGTGGGTAAGTTGTTAAAGGGGATTCTGAGAGAGAGGATCTACAGGCATTTGCAAAGGCAAGGACTCATTTGGGATAGTCAGCATAGCTTTGTGTGTGGGAAATCCTGTCTCACAAATTTGCTTGAGATATGTGAAGGGTTGAGCAAGAAAGTAGATGAAGGCAGTGTGGTAAATGTTGTCTACATAGACATCAGTCAGGCCATTGACAAGGTACAGCATGGTAGGTTGCTGATTAAGGTTAGATCTCACAGAAAACAAGGATAGCTAACCAACTGGCTTGATGGTAGAAGTCGGTTGTCGGGAGGGTAATGGTAGAGGGTTATTTTTCAGACTGGGGGGTAGGGGTTTGGAAAGAGGCGACTTGAAATGGGAAGTGATCTCTCCCCACTCCATCTCCGACATGTCCATCCTTGGCCTGCTCCACTGTCACAGCGATTTAGAATGCAAATTTGAGGAATAACACCTGATCTTCTGCCTGGGTACCCTACAGTCCGGAAGGCTCAACAATGAGTTCCCTAATTTCGAATAACCTTTTCGTGTGTTCCCTAGCTCCCTTTCCAGCCCCACCTTCTCCATTCAGCCAAGAACCAGATCCACCCCTCCCATCGACCAACCAGGTCGTACCTACTACCGGTGCCCAACTATCACTACCATTCTGCTATCTCCCCGCCCCAGTCTTTATCTGCAGCATTCCCCCCAACCCCATATCCAGTCCTGAAGAAGGGTAATACTCGAAACATTGACTTCTCCTTTCCTCCAGATGCTACTTGGCTTACTGTGTTCTTTCAGCCTTCTGTTTGTCTACCTTGGATTCCAGCATCTGCAGTTCTTTTTGTCTCTAATCTCCTGGCTATATTGTTTTTTCCTTCTTTTTATTAATATGTGTGTGTGCTTTGTGAAATAACTGCACCGAGGCCAGTATCCTGTCACCAAATCACCCATTATTTATTTGAGCACAATTCACTGGCTATGACTGGTCAGCTCAGAATCAGTTATTCGAACTGAGGATATTCTCAATCTCCTGGTTATATGTTTTTTATGCAGGTGTGAGACTCAGTAAGAACACTTGGTGTGCAAATAACTTTATTAACACACCACCACCGGGTAAGACACTCATGTGACTAAGGAGCCAGTGGCAAGCAGAGTCCCCGGGCCAATGCCTATGTGAACAAAAAAGGTGAAGGAGAGGGTAGGGATCAAATCAAAATGGAATTGGAGGGGGTGATAAAACACCCAACACCCCATGGTGCCCACCTCTCCCTAAATGTATTGAGAGTATCCGTGTACTCCACATGCTCCTTCTCCAGGGACACTCAGGTACGAATGTAGCAACAGAAAAGGGGCAGGCAGTTGGCCATAGTGACCCCCTCTGTGGCCCACTGCCTGGACGTATTAATGGCCCAGCTTGGCCAGGCCCAGGAGTAGACCCACGAACAGATCCTCAGACTTGCCCATTCCCCGCCACCCAAAGATCAGGAGTGTGGGGCTGAAGCGTGACCAAAAACACAAAAGGAAGTCTTTAAGATAACTAAAAAGGGAGTGCATGAGCCCACACCCAATATATACATGGTCCACAGACTCCACAGTGCCGCAAAACAGACAATTGGGCTGGGAGTCTGCAAAGCATTGCAATCTTCGGTTACAAGGGACTGCTGCGTGCAACACCCTTCACCCTGGATCCCTGAGAGAAAGGGTGAGCTCCCCTGCGTCGACAGCCCTCCACTGGACATCTCCCCCGTCCAGTGGCAAATGGGCATGCCAATGTTGAGATTCTGATTCTCCATTCTCACTGTATTTTGCCATCGCACTCATTATTACTCTTACCAAAGCAGGGGAGAGTAAAATTCCATCGCAAGCACTTATATACCTCCCAGTCGCGAACGATTTTAACTCCCCCTCCCATTCCTACGACATGTCCATCCTAGACCTCCTGCAGTGTCATAATGATGCCACCCGAAGGTTGCAGGAACAGCAACTCATATTCCGCTTGGGAACCCTGCAGCCCAATAGTATCAATGTGGATTTCACAAGCTACAAAATCTCCCCTCCCCCCGCTGCATCCCAAATCCAGCCCAGCTCATCCCACCCCCCTAACCTGTTCTTCCTCTCACCTATCTCCTCCTCCCACCTCAAGCTGCACTTCCATTTCCTACCTACTAACCTCATCCCACCCCCTTGACCTGTCCATCCTCCCTGGACTGACCTATCTCCTCCCTACCTCCCCACCTATACTCTCCTCTCCACCAATCTTCTCCTCTATCCATCTTCGGTCTGCCACCCCCTCTCTTCCTGTTTATTTCAGAATCCTCTCCCCATCCCCCTTTTCTGTTGAAGGGTCTAGGCCCGAAACGTCAGCTTTTGTGCTCCTAAGATGCTGCTTGGCCTGCTGTGTTCAACCAGCTCCACACTTTGTTATCTCAGATTCTCCAGCAACTACAGTTCCCATTATCTCTATATAACATGTCTGATGTTTCTTTACATCATTGCCTTTATGCTCGAGTATCCTCCCTCTTCTGATGCATAATTCAAACTTGTCCATTTTCTTTGGGGGGGGAGGGAGAAGATACCCTTGAAGTTCTAGAAATCAAAGTTGTTCTGATTAAATATCTGTTTTATCCATAGTGCAAGCCTAAATATCGGTTTGCATCAGAAAATATTTGAAATAAAAATCTGTTAACGCACTATATCTGCTATTGTCTTTCAGGAAACTTGGGTGCAGAGGAGTACTTGTTTCAAGCAATCCTGTTACCTGTGGAAGTATTAGTATGACAAACTACTGTTCCAATTACTGTGAAAGAAAGAGGCTATAGTGATGGGTCGGCACCTCGACTGCAGACTCTGCAGTACAAAATTGATGCCCTTGATCCTAGCTAGGAGTTATCAACACACATGCAAATAAGAAAGTTTGTAGGTCATTTTGTTTCATAAACATCAAAGAATTATTATATTGAAGCCAATATACTGGTAAATGGGAAAGTATTACTATTGAAAAGAATGAAAAGAGGAAGAAGATTTGAAGTTAACTTTGCAAACCCTGATTCACAACGATAAGAAAAAAACCTAATAATATTTTATTTTCAAGTACTATATTACTCTGTGGAATATAAATGTTCCGTCTGTTGAACTGAAATTCTTTCCTTCATTTTAGAATAAGTGTCTGTGCTAAAATCATGGAAAGGGGAGTTTGAAATTTTTGAACTTATCATACCTTCATCAGCACACCAAGAATACTATTCTTTGGTTATCTTATCATTCAAAATATTTCAGTGTAAAGAAGTTGATTTTCCTGTGAAAACAAAATGTGAATCATCAATGCTTGCAGTGAATTCATGTTTTTTTCTAGATTACTTAAGATTTAGTATTATTTCAAATGCATCAGAAATTCCCAGAAGAACAATTTTGTAATGATTTAGTGAAATATTTACATAATCAGTAAATCTGATTTTTAACTGGTGTTAACTTCAAATATCCTGGTGGGAATCATTTACCTTGAAATTTTTTTTCTGGAAAATGAATGTATTTTTATCTAAAACGTGTGGTTTTAGAAATGCTTCTAACAATTACGTTTAAAAGTCTTCATAACAGAATTGAGAGATAAAGGAGATCTCATTCCATTCTACTTGTTCCAGAAATAATGGCATTGTACTCATTCCACTGTAAGTAACATAATCTTCGAAAAAGTACAATATTTTGTGATAAATATCATCATAACTACAGAACAAGAGATAAGCATTTAGGTCTTCAAAATGTGAATTTCAATGTCATTTCATTTTGTACGTTAAGATAAAATCTGATTCCAAAGCACTTTAAACCATAACCCTAAGCGCCCAAAGATCAGCAAGCTAAAATGATTATTCCCAAGTTATTTCTCAACTGTTTCATTCCCTCTGAAAACCTCGAACAGTTGGATTTTTCCCCAAGTATCTACTTAATCATTGGAAAATAAATAACTCCCCAGTAGGGATTTGAAAGCTTTATAAATTACAAGATATATACTTTTTACAACTATGGTAATGACTCCAGAATACATGCCAGGAGCCTCAGGCAAAAATAACAAATTAAAATAAAAATTATGGGTTGTGGGCAATGCTGCAAAGTCAGTATTTGTTACCCAACTAATCACCCTTCGTGTGATGGTAGTGATGGTGAAATACTATAGTCATTGCTTTTTTTTCTGGGGTGGGGCAGGTGTGGGGAATTCTCACAGAGCTGCTGGGAAGCAATTTCCAGGATGTTGACCCTATAATCAATGAAGGAACATTAACACAGTCGTCTGTCAGGATAATGTGTGGCTCAGAAGGAAACTTGCAGTTTGCAATTCTCCCGTACATCTGCTGTCCTTCTCCTTCTAGGTGTTAGCCTTAGGGGAAGGTGCTGTCAAAGGAGGCTTAGTGAGTACAATACAAATTTTTGCCACAGTGCTTTATTGATGGAGGGAGTGAATGTTTAAGTTGAATGGGGTGCTGTACTGGACTAATTTGTCCTGGATGGAATTGCAAATCCTGAGTTGTGTTGAAACTGCACAGGCATGTGGAGAGTATTCCATCACTCTCCGGACTCTGATGATAAGAGATGAGTTACTCACCTCAGAATAGCACATTCTCTGACCTATTGACATGACAGTTTTTACATGGCTGGTGCAGTTTGGTTTCTGGTCAATGGTAACACCCAGGATTTTGATTCCGTGATGACAATGCCATTGAGTGTCAAAAGGAGATAATTAGATTTTCTAATACTGAGAATGGTCAGTGCTGACCACATGTGTAGAATGAATTTTCTCTCCATTTGTCAGTGTTTGAACATTTTCCAGATCTTGCTGGATTCCTTCAGTACTTGAAGAGTTGCAATTGTTACTGAACATTGTCATTGTGCAAATATCTCACTTCTTACCTCAGTACAAACTGGACCAATCACAACATGGAACAATCTCTTTTAAATTGACAAAATTATTGCTGATGAAGGCAGCTACTCAATGCTTCTTCAATTCTGGCCCCTTGCAATACTACTTTATTTTTCCAACATTTGTGATTGTACCTTCTGCTGCTTAAACCCTAAGCTTTGGAAATCCTCCCTTTGACATCTTTCTCTTTTGCCCCCTCTGTCACTCCTTAAAATCCTGAACCTTGACTAAGATTTTTGTCACTCATTTCAATATGTTTTTTATGATTCTTTGTTAAATTCTGTCTGCCAATACTCCTGCAAAGTGCCTTGAAACGTTTTACTTTATTAGTATTTTAAAGGAGCTAAGCAAATTCAAGTTGTCATTTGTATCTTAATTATTTCTTCTTTCAATCCAACTGTCTCCAGCATTTCATTATTTCTTACACAATTCCATAGTTTGCATCTCTACTATATTTTGGTGTTGGTCACATGCACTGATTATCTTGTATCTGAAAAATAATTTCCTGACATTAATTTAGGCGTGCTTTTGTCTCACACTTGAAATTTCAAGTGCAACTCACAATTTAGCTTTACCCTTTCCATTATTTTGACAATTTAAATACCTTTATGAAATCACCCCAGGCCACTTGTCTGAATCTACATTTGAACAAAAGAAAAGCTGAAGCTTATGTAAGATCTTTCATGACCACCAGAAATCTCAAAATGCTTTACAGCAAATTAGGTACTCTCTCTTTTGAAGTATCATCATATATTCACTCATGTAATGTAGAAAATGTGGCAGCCAATTCAAACATAGTGAGGTCACACAAACAAAAATATCATGATGACCAGAGATAATGGGAACTGCAGATGCTGGAGAATCCAAGACAACAAAATGTGAGGCTGGATGAACACAGCAGGCCAAGCAGCATCTCAGCAGCACAAAAGCTGACGTTTCGGGCCTCGACCCTTCATCATGATGACCAGATAATCTGTTTTTGAGATTTTGACTGAGGGATGAATATTGGGTTGATTCTTTTGCTCCTCTTGAAATAATATCAGCCAAGAGACCAAGCAGGGTCTTGATTTAACTCTTCATCCAAAAGACGCTACTGCCATCAATGCAACACTTCCTTGTCCTGCTCTGGAGTGTTAACCTACATTAGTGAATTGGATCATCTCCTCAACATAAGGCTTTAACTCAGAACTCTGTGACTTACAGAAGAGATTGCTAGCAACTGAGCCATGGTTGTGGTAGTGCTCATGGTGCAATGGGGAAATGGAAATGTGTAATATTGGACTAATTGTGACAGAAAAGAATGAATGACAGATGCAAAATATTTGATTTATTTGTCACTGTTGAAAGGTAGTGAAAAAGAATAGTGCTAAAATAAATTACTTGAAGTAATTTATTTGTTAACGGTGTAAAATGTTTGAGAAGCTACGCTGTGAGTGCAGTATGATTTTTTGCATCATATTTATTTTAAACATGCATCAAATCACAGTTATTACAGTTTGGAGTGAAAACTGAAATTGGAAGAGATGGCCTTACATCACTAAATTACGTATTGGTCAAAATTTGCAGTGATAAGAGAGGGGTAAAAAGCTAACCTGCAACACAAACGGTTCTGCACCCACATGTACTATTTGAGAATGAAACCTCAATGTGTGTTTTAGAGCACCACTTTGTCAGATTGACATCATTAGCCCCAAGCTGTGTCAATAATTTCAGAAGGTGAGCATTAGATTAGTTAAGCAATCTTATTGCACTGAGTAAGGTGATTTTTTAAAATCAGTTGCAGAAGTGAAGAATTATATGAATTGAAAAGCAGAATTTTCTAGAAATTTCAAATAAATACAGAAAATGCTGTAAATGCTCCACAAGCTGCTGAGTATTTCTGCCATTTTCTGTTTTCATTGAAGAATAGTAAATTTGGCAACAAGATATGATATACCAACATGTGCTATGTTAATTCTGTTAGAAAAATAAATATCGAGTTGTTAATGCATGAATCTAAGATTGTACAAATTCTGGTTCAAGCAATATTTTGTACTACTTGCAATATTTGCAGTGAGGACTCGATCACTTGGTTTAGGGGTGGAGCAGTTTGACAGAAATAGTTCCTCTATATATAGTGCATTTGCTTGTATGGAAAACAGATGGTGCTTTCAATCCAAAAGACACCAAAAGAAATGGAAAGCACAGATGGCGGAGATCAACAAATTGCAGGATGTAGACTTCACTGCGGTGTTAAAAACAGCTGAAAGTCTCTGGAGCTGGGCTGCTCCAGAGGATATGATGATTGGGTATGATGATTATGGATATCAGCACAAGTCAATCTGCCATTGATCTGCTTGAGGACAGACAATTCTCTAAAGATAACACATGCAGTAAGATACTGAGGGAAGTACTGCTGAAAACCAATGGACACATATTGAAAATGATGGTTTAGCTGAATTGAGGCAGTTTTCCGAGAGATGTATGGCAGTCTCAAACAGGCAAACGTAGGCTCTCCTAGAATGTTTCCCACCAATGATTCTCTATAGTATAAGCTTCTAGGTCACCATATGGATCTGAAGAGGAGACAAGTTCAACCGTTTGTTCAGTTCTTCAACTACAGCGACAGGTCACCGAATAAAAACTGTTTGAACCTCAACAAAACTAATTTTGAAGAAACACAAAAGTAATTACACATCAAATAATCGCAAATTCAAGCACAGAGTTACATTTTTAGAATTCACAGCATGGATTCAAGGTATTTATTTCAAAAGGTCTAGATGTGTACATTCTTTACATGAATTTCTCCAATCCACTTAATTTGATTTTTATTAGGTATACCTACAGTTGTTTCTCCCTCAAATACTTTTAGGTTTCCAATAATGGCACTGATGCTAATTGTGCTGCTCCATATGATGGAAATTTTACATTTTAGCTGAAACTTTTGAACTGAAAGGAAAATTTTGAATCCCTTTAATGGTCTTGGAGTTGCTTTTTTAAAGAATTTTTACAGAAGAACTTTTAGGGTTTGCATCAACTACAAACGGTTCAATTGTAACTTGCTTGGATATTAAGTAGTTAAAGTCTCCACTGTCTCAAAAGACCATTAGAAAAAGAGATGAGGGGTAGACCGTTTAACCTGAGAGTCATCACACCCTGGAGAGGTTGAGAAAATGGGTCCTTCATAGTAATCTCAGCTATTACAGGAGTTCAACCTGCACTGTTGCCATCATTCTGAATCGCAAAACTGTCAACCTGCTAACTGAGTTGACCAAACCCCAGTAAGTAGTACTCGAACATGTGACCTGATACCAGGCTAGCTGTAAGTTAAAACTAAAAGTTGTGTGGCTGGAAGATACATAGGCGAGTTTGCAGGTTGGAAGTGGTCACCAAAAAGATTTGGTCATTTTGATTCATGGTTTACTCATGGTGATTATTATATAAACAACGCTATTAGTAATTAATTTTCTCCTGAATTCCCTTTTGAAGTGACTAGTGACAATTTAATATTTATTGCCCATGGTTATGAACTCCTCTACAAGTGGAAACCCCATCCCTGCATCAGCTTATCCAACCCCTTCACAATTTTAAAAAAAGGAATAATCCATTTCTCAGACATCAACATTCCTGTTGAAAACGGACTCAGTCTGTTCACTCTTTCCTGTTAGTTACAACGTCTCAGATCTGGTATCAACCTTATGAATCATTTTTCCACCTTTTCTTGTTTCTGTATTCTGTTTCAGCAATATGGTGACCAGAACGATTCATGATACTCCACGTAATCCAACCAAGGTTCTATTTTCTCCATCTTTAAACTCTGTTTCTAACAAAATGGATAGCAGTACTTCATTTGTACCTTTCATGGTTTTTTAAACTGTCTTGCAACTTTTAATGACTTGTGAATTTATACCCCTAAATCCCTTTGTGCCCTCATTCCATTTGGAACCTTACTTTCTGAGGGTTCGGTGACCTCTTTGTTGTTGCCATTTAAAATGCATCAATTATTGTCTACCTACATTAAAACTGACTTGCCGTCTACAACCTTGTTAATATTTCCTTGTATTTTTTGAGTCCTTCTTGGCATAACTGTAGCCTGCATTTTGAGGTCATCTAAAATCGCTGATTTCATACTTTTAATTTCCAGGTTCTAATCGTCTTTTATTAAAACAGTAGAAACCAGTGGTTCCAGCAATGAAACATCAAATACTACATTCTGTCAGTGTGAATAACTACTTTCCATGATCTGTTTTGTACTCAATTTACTCTTCATTCTGTTACTTATCCTGTGACTCCATATGCTCAGGCTATAGTCATAACTCAAAAATCTAGTTCATGGTCTATCACAGGGTACCATTTATAATTTATCATTCCTGTTAGAGACTTTGTATGATGGAAAATGTTACAAAATATTTCTGACAACATTTAACTAGTTCACTAAACCCTGGAAATTTAAGCAAAGAACAATTTCTCTTTTGTCAGGAATTAGGTTATTTACAATGTAGCAAACCATTTTCACTGTGAAAGAGCAAGGTTTGGAAATAAAAACAGAAATTATTGGAAAATCTCAGCAGGTCTGGCAACATCTGTGGACAGAAATCAGAGTTAATGTTTTGTGATCAGTGACCTTTCTTCAGAACTGAGGGTAAGCGGGGAAAGGATAGTTGTTATACAGAAGGTAGGATTGGGGGAAGGGGTAGAGTAAATGATAGTTGGAGATAGAACCAAAGAAAGAAAAAAAGGCTGGACAGACGAAGGAGTAATTATTATTAGCAGCTGACAACAGGTAGTATGTGGATTTGTAAAATGAATCCTAAAGCATTTATCAAACATGGTTATAATGACTCTCTGAAAGTAACAGTAGAATTCTAGGAAAGAGCAAGGTTATTTTTACATTCATCGCTTAAGGTTATGATAAATGACAAAGGTCTCGAGATCCTTGAGGACTCTCCAATGCATAGGTGTGGTGGAAGCTTTTGCAAATCTTTTTCTTATGATCTTGCTTTCACATAATGCTGAGAACATAATATATAATGTTATACACTAAACTTTGTCATCTTCAGAAGAAACTATTTAATTTTACTTACACAACTAACTTTTCAGTGCTTTGTCATCAGAGTTTCACCTTCTGAGATGTGGATATCTTTTTCACCATGTTAGTCATAAAAACACAGGGACCCTCAAGTCAAGTGTTAGAATGACCTTCAAGTCTAGGAAAATGTGCCTGGAGTTGCAGATTTCATTGAACATTTCTCCAGACAGGAAAAAAAAATCACTGTACTGTGAGGGAATGGGTATATCTATCTAAACAAGAAATCTATGCTTTAAAAGGAGTTAATTCGTAATCTTCAGTAACTGTTGGCTAGTTTCTGAAAATTCTGTGCATATCTTATTTCAAATTTACAGATCATTTCAAATTTTCCATCACAAAATCTATGAGGAATGTTAATACTAATTACTTGTCTTAATAATTACCTGAGCAAATTGTTGATGTTAATGGCAGATAGCTAGGATTAGAGACGGTTTACCTTGTTCAGTCTAAACTCAAAATGAGGTAATAAAAACTGGGCCATTTATGCACTTACATCCCAGCAAGTGAAATTAAGCCACCTAAGCTGACCTAAGTGGGTCAACTCTGGAGATGAGAAATTAATAGTAGATTATTTAAACTTTAGCTATACCATTACAAAATAGATATATGTTCGGCATCATAAAAGATAAAATCTCACCTGCATGTTTTAAGATTATAAAAATGGATGCTGGGTCTGCTCTACTCTATTTCTTCAACAAACTGTTCACATGTATCATGATAAATCTTTGAAGCAGGTGTGATTTGAACCCACCACTGCACTATAAGAGCCATTAGCTGGGTCTGATTTATTTATTTTTTTAATCTGGCTGAGTCTGCTTTATGATATTTTCTAATTAGCCTGTTCAGAAATGTATGACATACCTCCGGACCAGGTGGAACTTGAACCATGGCCTCCTAGCTCAGAGACAGGTACTTTACCACTGTACCACAAGACCCCTGCTGGGCCTGCTTTTTTTTCCTCTAATCAACCTGTCCAGTGACATTGTCACACACCTCTGCAGCAGGTGGGACTCGAACCTAGATCTCTTGGCCCAGAGGTAGGAACAGTACCACTGTGCCACAAGAAACCTACCTCTGGGTCTGCTTTATAAAAGGCTCAGGTGATGAGTTCTAGCTGGCCTGGCCACTGCCTATTACCAGGCAGTGTAAACAAGCTCCACAGAGAAATTAATTAGATTCCCATCCACCTTTATTACAATATTGGTGGGGACTACTTCAACAAATGTTTCATTTCTTCTTCAAAGTGATGCATACAACTGCTTGTGAACAGTATTTTTTAAATAATGAGAGACATGTATGTTTTTCATACCCTTGGAGCACAATTAATTATCTAGAGCAGCAAGCTTTTGAGAGTTTAAAACTGAAAAAGGTTATTTATTCTTTTTCATTTACACCAAAACTTAAATAGAATTTGTAGCAGGTGAGAAATTACGACACACACTCCCTGCCATGCAAACTTTTGCAACAGACTAAGGCATTCTACCACTACAGATTGTAATGAATTCAGTCTCTGATTGGTGGTCTCCCGTCCCTATCTGGCCTGGCCTAGATGGCCCAGATGCTTTAAAGTGTATCAGAGATAATAGGAACTGCAGATGCTGGAGAATCCAAGACAACAAAATGTGAGGCTGGATGAACACAGCAGGCCAAGCAGCATCTCAGGAGCCCAAAAGCTGACATTTCGGGCCTAGACCCTTCATGATGAAGGGTCTAGGCCCGAAACGTCAGCTTGTGTGCTCCTGAGATGCTGCTTGGCCTGCTGTGTTCATCCAGCCTCACATTTTATTATCTTGCTTTAAAGTGTAGCTGTTTCTCAGCGAGATGCAAAGTGGCCATAGTCAAAGTTCCATGAGCTTTTTGTCTTTTGTGAATGTGCTTGCTAAGGTTAGTTTCAGGCTTCCTCCATAATCGGCTCCCTCTTAAATCTGTACCTTTCCCATTATTTCACAAGTCTGCTTCCCTGTTGACCCTTCACTTTCACTCCTGCATTTTGATGAGTCCTTTAATGAATAATCTTCCCTTTTATCCCAGAGCCCACATCAATAGACATGCGGATACTCCTTCTAGAATCGCAGAAACCCTACAGTGCAAATAGAGGCCACTTGGCCCATCGAGGCAGCACTGATCCTCCAAACAGCATCCTACCCAGACCCACTGCCCCACCCTTTCCTCATAACCCCACATTAACCATGGCTATTCTACCTAGCCTACATGTCCCTGGATACTATGGGCCAACTGGCCATGCTAAATTGACCTAAACCTGCACATCTTTGGACTGTAGGAGCCAATAGGATCACCCAGTAGAAAACCACGCAAATATGGGAAGAATGTGCAAACTCCAAACAGTTGCCTAAGGCAACTGAATGTGGGTCCCTGGTGCTGTGAGGCAGCTTTGCTAACCACTACTGCCCATTTTTTTCTGACTTGTCCTTTCCTCAGATCATGGTAAGAGTCACCCTGAGGTTCCTTGCCCACCTGCCCTCTCCTTTGAGATGACACTCCAAATGGCACTGCACTAAGAGAGCCAATTGCCATTCAATCCCTTTGGCCACTTCACCATGTCACAAACTTTCTCTCATATTCATCTTCCCTTTTCTCTCTTGCTATAAATCCTACATTCTCCCAGTTCTGATCCAAGGTCCTGAAACACTGGGTGGGATTTACACATCACAAGGTGGAGGGAGTGGAGTACGTCAAGATAGAGGGGGTTGGGAAATAGAAAAGTTGCAGGAAGCCACTTTGGCCCAGTTCCCCAGTGCATTTCCCCCACCAGAGGTATTTCCCAGTGGTGGGCTGGAAATTAGGTCACTTGTCAGCTGAAAAGGTGATGGGCATTTAAGGGGCAATTTCATGTTCCACTGGCACTTTGCCAGCAACATAGTGGTACCCTGCAGAATAGGGATGTCACTCGCTTCATGCAGATAACTTTCCTGCGGTAGTACTGGAGGGCATCAGAGCCACAATAATCTGTTGGAAGGATTGCCTTCCACTCACAGCACCCGACTGCGTGGTTACTCTGTGTTTTTATCTTAAATGCACCTCAACCTCAATCACCACCCTGCATTGCCAGCACTCACCTTTCCCAGTGGGGCTGCCAAACATTCCAAACTTCTGGCCAAAAATGGAGGCTGCTTGCTGCCCTCAATTGGATAGACAGCTAAGGTCACCTTGCCAAATGTCTGTGGGAGTTCTGGTGCAAGCGCTAGACCCCCATTTGGTCACACTACTGCAGTCTCAAATCCTGTGGAAATTCAACCACTTAACTCTGCTTCTCTTTCTATTTGCTGTGAGCCCCGCCAAGTATTTTCAGCAATGTCAGTTTGTATTTCAGATTTTCAACATCCCCTAGTGTTTTGCTTCTGAATATTTCATGTCTTACTGGCTTTAAATTGGGAAAAATACTGCTTCAGCATTTTGCAAAAATGTAACATTTGTCAAACTATTATCTTGAGGCCAATAACAGAACATCCACCTCAAGCTTCTTTCTGCATGCAGACAAACACTCAGGACACAATGACTAATGTGGATGATTGTTGACCTTTATTAGGATTTTAACCTTAAAAACTATGCTGGAGTAAAAGTAACTGCCCTATTCTGCCACTTGCCATAGCCTGAGGATGGATTGGGTCTGTTCACTTAACAGCAATTCTGACAACAACAAATGCAGCTCATCTGCACCTTTGATCTCTATTTTCTTTTAAATAAATTACTTTTCTCAGTTGGAACATTGTTCCTTAATCACATCTGATGATTTCATCAAGAAGGATTTTCTGCCTCCCTACCAGAGTATTTGTAGCAGGAGGGCTCACACACTAAAACATGGGGGCTGGCACAGCTTTCCCACGGTCTTCAGGCCAACGCCACTCCTCCTCTACTCTGCCTCAAACATAATGGTGGATGGCAAAGGCGTTAGACAGTCAGATGAAGGGTCTAGGCCCGAAACGTCAGCTTTTGTGCTCCTGAGATGCTGCTTGGCCTGCTGTGTTCATCCAGCCTCACATTTTATTATCTTGGAATTCTCCAGCATCTGCAGTTCCCATTATCTGTCGTTAGACAGTCAGGCTGCCTTCAGACCTATTCAAGTTTTTAAATCATCAATTAATGGCCATTTCAGAATTTCAGAATTGTTCTGGCACAGAAGGACACCATTCAGCACATTGTGCATGCACTGGTTCTATTACCTAATGACAATCCCTGTTTTCCTCATATTCCCACACACTATTTCTATCAAAATAATCATCCAACGTCCTCTTGAATGCTCAGTACTAAATCTGCCTCCATCCAGTCAGTGCATTCCATAACCTAACGGCCTGTGAACACATTTCTTTCCCCACACCTGCTCCTTTTGTACATCATTTTAAATCTATGCCCTGTGTTCTCATTCCTTTTATGAGTGGGACACCTTCTCTCCATCTACTCTGTCTGGCCTACTCATGATTTCATAAAGGTCTATCAAGTCTCCTGTCAGTCTTCTTCTCTCCAAACAGAGCAGTGCTAACTTCTTCCATTTATCCTACAGGTCCTCATGTCACCTCCACTTCTGTTTTACTTGAGGTGGTGGGTTGCGGGGGGTGGGGGGGGGGGTGGTGGGGGGTGTGTGGGTATGGGGGTGGTGGGGAGGGGGTTATAGGGACAATATGGGTAAAGTGGCAGCCCAATAGTTTGCATTAAAACTTCCTTTGGCAGAGTGCGTAGTACCATCAAATAAGACCTTGTTCTCAAGATCAAAACATCTATTTTTCCTTGCCCACTCCTCTCTCAAACACTGCCCCCCAAATCTGTCACCTCCACTGGCAGAAGTCTGCCTGCTAGGCTGATCCAAAATCCCTGACTGGCTTTGAAATTAACACTCTATTAATCTTCTTCCTTGACGACTGCTCGTAGGTCCAACAGAATCTACTCCTCCACAGATGCTGCCAGACCTGCTGAGCTTTTCCAGCAACTTTGTTTTTGTTCCTGCTTTACAGCATCCGCAGTTCTTTTGGTTTTGAGAATCTACTCATTCCTCTGAGAGCCATATCCAAATCGCTTGTAGCATAGGAAACAAAATAAGTCAGAACACAGATTCTTGTGCTGTACCACAAATAACACATTGCAAGTCCAGAAAACAAATTATAACATGTAATGCTTTCCTTTTATGTATACATTTTGTAATTCCCTCAATTAAATTACCTAATTAAGCAAATCTGCTCTCTATCAGTCTGTCCCTGATTTCTCATAACACAGCATACAAAATTTCAAGAGATAAAAAAAACTGCAGATGCTGGAATCCAAGGTAGACAAACAGGTGCCTGGAAGAAAACAGCAGGCCAGGCAGCATCTGGAGGAAAGGAACAGTCAATGTTTCAGATTTTATCGTTCTTCAGGACTGGTTATACCTGAGACATTGACTGCTGCTTTCCCCCCAGTGCTGCCTGGCTTGCTGTGTTCTTCCAGCCTCATGTTTTGTCTCCAAACATTCCAACCCTTATGTCAACTTTCGTATTTGATATTCTTACTGGCTGTTTCCAGTGAGGATCATATATTGGAAAATGACAGGGATTAGACTCTCCATTCTTGGTCTGAGCAGGAAAACTTCAAACCTAGTAAGTGTGATGACAAAATTCACTGTCGAAAGTTAAATTAATTTGAACTACCTAGCTTAATCTTATCCCCTTCTATCAATAAGGGTGTGATATTTGCCACCAGCTAGTCACCTGGACTCACTTAACAAAGATTTTCAGAAAATTATGGTTAATCTGTTAGCCCTCCGAATTCTGTAATCTATAGCCAATGGGCACCTCTTCTTAATAATTAACTTTTTAATGCATTCTTAATGTGGTTTGAATATTTATCTCCATCTTTGAAAAATGCCAAGCTTCATGAATGTTGTTGGAGCTGCATTCATCAAGCAAGTTACGAGTATTCCATCAGACTCCTGACTTGTCCCTTGTTGATGCTGAACAGGCTTTGTGGAATCAGTAAATGAGTTACTCTGACCTACTGCTGTAGCTCCAAGTATTTATATGCTGGTCCATTTCATTTTTTTGTGAATGATGTAAGGATTAAATATTTTGATGTTTGTAAATTTAAGTTGGGAAAAATTGAAGTTTGGACGTAGCTGTCATGCAGAGAATGAACCAGTTTTCCATAAAACAACTCAGAACTCAAATCTGAAAACGTGTGTCATTCAGTTATACATTACGTTATGTCATGTTACTTGTGGAGAAACTGGATTTGTAGCTTTTGAAAGACAAATCACATCATGTGCCTTTGAAAAACAGCCCAGGAACAGTTGTTCCTTTGATAGAGCCTAAATAAAGTGAGTTACAATCTGACCACCAAAAGTGAACGCAAGTTTCTCTCTTTCTCTCTTTCATCCTCCTGAGTGAAAAAAAATCATAACTCTCAAGGACTCTGAAAATAAGTGCTTCCAACTCAAGCAAAGACCCAGGTCTAACTGACTGCATATTGAATGAGGATTTGTGTGGTTGGCAATGTTATATCGTTACCAAAATCAAAAGAACTGAAAGAAATCACCGTATTTCATACATTGATTCACAGAACTTTTTTTTTGCTTATGTTTTCCACGTAATATTTAAGCATAACTGTCTGTCTTTTCTGTCCTGTGACTAACTGTGTGCATGTTTGGGTTTAAAGGGAATACAGTTTAGGATTTTGTAGTCAATGAGTTGTCAATAAACCATTTTGCCATCTGATAAAGAATAAGTTTCTTGTTGATTCATGAAACCTGTTGTTAGTTTCTTTTGTCTTATGTAGTGGTCAAAATAGGCAAATTAACCATTTTAGTGATTCGATTGGTCATTTACACAATTGTGGCGTCTTATGGAATAGTGAAGCCTGATTACAAACGCATTATTCACATCTGTATCATGACAATGGAAACACCCAGAATATTGACAGTGATAGTAATGAAATCGAATGTTGAGGGGAGATAGCTAGAATCTCTCCTGTTGGATGTCGTGGAGGTGCCGGTGTTGGACTGGAGTGGATAAAGTCAGAACTCACATGACTCTCGTTTATAGTCTCAGAGATAATGGGAACTGCAGATGCTGGAGAATCCAAGACAACAAAATGTGAGGCTGGATGAACACAGCAGGCCAAGCAGCATCTCAGGAGCGCAAAAGCTGACATTTCGGGCCTAGACCCTTCATGATGAAGGGTCTAGGCCCGAAACATCAGCTTTTGCGCTCCTGAGATGCTGCTTGGCCTGCTGTGTTCATCCAGCCTCACATTTTGTTGTCCTGGTTTATAGTCTAACAGGTTTACTTGAAATCACAAGTTTTTGGGGTGCTGCTGGTTCATCAGGTGAAGACCTGACAAAGGAACAGCACTCTGAAAGCTTATGATTTCAAATAAAGCTGTTAGGCTATTACCTGGTGTCATGTGACTCCTGGCTTTCTCCTCTTGGGGACAGGCATCACCTGGCACTTGTGTGGCATGAAGGTTACGTACTGCTCATTTTCTTTCCTTTTCAATTACAAGATGGTGCCTTTCATGCTGTAAGTGGCTCCAGACATTCTTGGATTATCCTTTGACATATCGTGTGCACTGTTACAACTGATAATGGTTGCTAGTCTGTGCTCTTGCTGTCATTTACCTTTCTGATATAGGGTCAGTAAGTTAGTCTCTCCTGAAAGTGGTCTGACCAGTATGCTTTGGAGAGTGTTGTTTCACAGTACCACATGCTTATTTGGATGATCCTGTAGCCCAGAGCGTAACGCTTGTGATCTGCATTTTCATGTCTGATGCTCATGCTTTGTCCATCACTGTACAGATGAACTGTTCGATCCTTAGTGAGATAAGAACTTGGTTAGGCCTGAGGTACTGTGTGCAGGTCTGGTCTCCTTATCTCAGCAAATGAATTACTGCCATAGAGGGAGTACAATGAATGTTTAGCAGGTCCGTTCTTGGGATGGTAGGACTACACTACAAAAGAGAGGCTGTGCAAACTGGGTCTGTATTTTTAAAGGCATTGAAGAATGAGAGGTAATCAGAATCATTGATATTTACAGCAGAGAAAAAGATCCTCCAGATCATCAAGCTTGTGCTTCATAGTTGCACTGAAACCGCGAAAGTACTTAAAGGGATACAGACAGCAAATGCAGATAAGATGTTTCCCTTCTTTGTGGGGTCTAAAACCAGGAGGACAACTTTAAAATAAAAGGGGTGACACTTAGGTCTGAGATGAGGAAATATTATTTTCTTAGAATCCTTGCAGTGTGCAGCCATTCAGCCTATCGAGTCTACACGGGCCCTCCGAAGAGTATCCCAACCAGACCTGCTCACTACCCTATCCCTTCATTTCCCATCCTAGACACTATGGGTAATTTAACACAGCCAGTCCCCATAACCTGCAAATTTCTGCACCGTAGGAGGAAACCAGAGTATCTGGAGGAAACCCATCCAGTCACGGGGAATGCATACAGTCTCCATGTAGACAGTCTCTTGAGGCTGGCATCAAACCCGGGTCCCTGGTACTGTGAGGCAGCAGTGTTAGCCACTATGCCACAGCTGGGGAACTTTTGTAATTCTCTATCACAGTGGGCTATGGGAGACTCAGACTTTGAGTACGTTTCAGTACAGGTTGATTGCTGATTACCAGTGTTGTACAGGAACATGAAGGTGGGGTAAATAGAATGCATTAAAAAGTGTTCAATCAGTCATGCTCATATTGAATTATGGGCAGGCTTAACAGATTGAATGGACTACTCCTATTCATGTGTGAGGTCAGATATAAATTGATAACTGGTTTGTTTTATGATAAAGTGAACGTACATTTGTAACAGAAATATTTCGGTATATATAACATTTATCTGTTTACTAATACAAAATACAATAACTGTCTATGCTTCTGTATGTCAGTGAGTGAACTTCCTGGACTGGAACTGGATAATATCTAACTATTTGCTCCTGCGCTCTAATGTTGCTGTTTGATTCTCATTCTGCACTGTTAAAACTTATCTCTATATCAATTTTTGACCCATTGCTTCAACAAAGCCATGAAAAGGAATTAAAGACTTTACAACAGAATGAGAGTTACGTTGAAAAAGACTGCATGTCATAAGTAACCAATAAAGAAAGAGATATACATTTCAGATCACTGGTTTGATGTGTCCTTACGGTTTAAGCTGCCATGAAGTTCAAGACTCTAGCCTGTATTTGCACAATGACTTTCTCAGGCTATTACTTTCTCTTCTATTTTATCTTAATGTATCTCCCAACATTGAGAGTGATCACTGTCCACCTCTAAGGTTTTAGTAACTCCTTTGTTTAGACTGTTACACTTAATACTGCAACAAAACAACAATAGAAGTTGCTGGAGGAACTCAGCAGGTCTGGGACCATCTGTGAAGAGAAAACAGAGTTAACATTTCAAGTCCAGTGACCCTGTTTCAAAAGTAAAACTAATCTCTGTAATACATCATTCCAGTACAGGTTATTCCATTCCTTCGTAACCATTTCCAGCATGTGATCACTGATATCAGCATTACATAGTGCTGTATATTACCATCTCATGATGACATCCATTCTCATCATGTTACAGTTATAGTTACATACAATCATTATTTTAGCTTGTGTGAATGTAATTTGCTTCCACTGAATCCTTTGTATAAGAATAGTCGAAGTATCCTGAAATATGACAACTTCAAACACAACTTCTTTCACGATTTAAATTCGACTGAAGGTCTATTGCTCTTAGTCCAGACATTTGTTCACAATGAAAAATGTTTTAGACACACTCGAGACTTGTTTGGTATCAAGAAAACTGCTATAGGGATTCATTACATTGACTAAATAAATGATTCCCTAGCAGTTTCATAATTCAACCATTTACGGCAAATAAGTGATAATTTAATATACTGAAATAAACCTTCCTTTCAAAACAGAAAAAAAGGAAACTTCAATCTTGAAACATAGAACAATGAATGTGCATTTACATAAATATAATAAAACAGTTCAGAGGTTGATCAGAATCTCATTGAAAGGCATTGTGCAAAACTAAGTATAAGCAATGCTACAAAGAGTAATTACAAGCTTTTCAAAAGAAAAGTATTTAGAGTGAAATCATTAGATAAACATTGATAACTTAGTCTCCATCAGCCAGTGCTCCAAAGTATCAAATACAAATACTTCCATAATCCTATCACATCTCATCTCTGAAATTATCTCATGGTTTACATCCAACCCATCTCCCAAGGTAATTGGTTCAGGGTGGTTTATTCCTTCATCGTACCTTTCCTTACTTTGAGTCAGATATACATATTTTTAGTGACATCCTCTGCAATCTCTGAAACACTTCAGCTTCATGCTTTCCTCCCTAAATATTTGTCAAAGATTTTCATCTTTAACTTATCAGGACAGACATAAGACGATGAAACGGGTAAAGGAACAACAATTTATACATCATGAGAAACAGGGTACTGATCGGTTGGCAAGTGGAACCTGATTAACTGAAGTATGGTTGTGGAGGCAAGTTAGTTCTGATTGCCATGCAGAGTGCACCAAGGAACAGATGATCCCAGGTTTTTGTTTAATTGAAAAGGGACAATCCCTGGACAAATTCTTTTATCTGCAGAGGAATAAGCCCTGCATATGAATCCATGTAGCTTCTGGAAAACAGTCTGTCATATTGTGACTTAAATTTATTGTTAGTCTAATTCTTGGCACACCCTGGATTGCTCAGTAAGTGCTTTACAATTGCAGAATCATGTCCAAAATCAAGTAATATGTTGAGTGTTTTGCAAGGACAAACAAGTTAAGTACAGACAGCACACTGCCTATTGCAAACAGCTAAAGAAATGTGCATTTTGATTTGGTCTACCAGTCACTGGGACAAATGGCCTACATACAAAGCATCACACTGGCAGTGAAATTTACATACCGCATTATTCATTTGTATGGTAGACCGAACATCTTTTTGGCTCAATGGCAGCATCCCATTCGCTATAAATACTATTTGTACTGATACTGCATAATAACAGGATGAAACAGGTTGTTTCACCTGTGCTTTGACTAATTTTGGATAACCTCCATAGAGTAAGCTTTGACTTGTTGTTACTCATATCTCCATAGTCATTAAATAAACTGGGGTGAATAAGTGGTCAGATTAAAGGTTGATTTGAGCAGTTTTGTTCATTCCATTTTCATTCGGATAATCAAAATACATCAACACATTTTCTGTTTACATATATTCAAACAATTTTTAGGGCTACGACTTGTATTAAAGGTTATAACTATTACCAACATCACTTAAAACATAACTTGTCATTTAACTTGTAGGGACATTGAATTCAAAGAAAAATATATCTGAGAAACAAATTTAGCTTGTTACAACCAACATCATCGTGTGATGTTAAGGTTATATTAATGCACCTCATGGAAACCTCTCCAGGTCACTTGTGTATAATGCCACCATGATGAAAATGTCACTTTGCAATTTGACTGATCTCCCTTTGCTGATAAAATAAATGCCTTTTTCAACAGCTTTATAATTATTTCTACTTGCCTATTTTTAAACATAGTGTGCACATGACATCATTAACTTGATTTACAGGAGTGACTGAGTCAACAGCCTGAAGGTCCAATGACACCAGGAGATACATAATTAATGCACGTTACTTCAGCTGCAGCTTGAATTGTGTATGTTGCTTCAGTACCTTCAATGCTGGGCTTAATAACTCCTCCACATGCCGAAAAAAAGTACCACAGCACAGTGCCTTCGTTTTTTGAAAAGGAGTTGATTTTGTTCTGGGCATGATCCTGGCCCTCACTCAGATGTATGACTAGAATATGGCTGAATTAAGGGACCTGGAGATTGACCAAAATTGGTTCATTGGCCTTAACTGTACAGGTGTTACCTGCATGAATCACACCTTCATGGTCAGTTCAACTGAGTAAGGAAATCAAAGTAGGGTGCATTGCCAGGTATTATCAGGTAAGTTCTAGGTTTATGATAGTGAAGTATGTCGATGGAAATGAGGGAAATGAATCACAATTAATGTATACTCAGAGATGCACTTTTGTTCCTCAGTGACTCATTTGGAATGGCTCTATTTTCAAGAAAAATCTTCCTGCCACTTTTCACTGTAGTCATTGAAGAATCTTGAATAGGCAGTGAAAATGACTTCTCTGTTCATCAGAGACATCTTTCAGCAGATAGATCTTCAACCACAATTAGGCCTCTTTAGTATGTAAATTGGAGGCTAATGCTGGTATTGGATGCCTGTCTTGACAGGGGCCGGGTTGGGGGTGGGGGGGTGGGGGCATCAGTGATTGCTCTACTTTGGTCACCATTTGCAGCAGAAAAATGAACACATTGCAAACAAACTTCACTCTCAAGTTTGCTTTGTGACTGTACCATTGACGGCTGTCATTTCTTTGAATTGTGGGTTGAAATCACACACACAGAATGACTATCTGCATCCAAAAATTGTAGTCTACTTCAACAGTTCTGCTACACTTGAGGTCAGAGGATGAATCTGATCAGAAGATGATTAATTATGTAACACATTGCTGCACTTCTTACCACCTACCTAAAGAACCAAAAATGCTTTGATTTGCCTTTCATCTATCAATTCTGGTGACTCCACTGAACACTTAACTTCAAATCAGTATTTTCCAAGCATGCAGTTCCATTTCTCCATTGCAGCTGAGTAAACTTAATAAATGATGAACAGATTAAAAACCCTGTGAAGCATTTGTTGGAACACAAAAGGAAAATGAATGATCTGAATTGGTCACATCAATGGAATATCATTGCATGTTCCTCTTCATTGATAGCAGTTGAAAAGTTTGTTTAACACTCAGCTTTTTGATTTACAAGTGAAAAATAGTTCTAGCACATCGAGAAGAGACATGAATGAACTGGCCAGATGGCATCAAATTCTGGAAAAAGATCAGTCAGGTCCACAGCAAATTCTACCTTTAAAAGACTATCAAGAGCGGCACGGTGGCTCAGTGGTTAGCACTGCAGCCTCACAGCGCCAGGGACCCAGGCTCAATTCCAGCCAGTGAAGTTTGCACATTCTCCCCGTGTCTGAGTGGGTTTCCTCCAGGTGCTCTGGTTTCCTCCCACAGTCCAAAGATGTGCAGGCTAGGTGGATCAGCCATGCTAAATTGCCCATAGTGTTCAGGATTGTGTGGGTTATACGGGAATGGGTCTGGGTGGGATGCTTCAAGGGCAGTGTGGACTTGTTGGGCCAAAGGGCCTGTTGCCACACTGTAAGGAATCTAATCTAAAAAAAAGTCAACAATATTTTGCATTTTCTAGTACCATTTTCACTAAACCTAACAGTTTGCCTTTTAAAAACAAAACAAGTCTCATAATGAGACATTAAAATGTGAGGTTAGATGAACACAGCAGGCCCAGCAGCATCTCAGGAGCACAAAAGCTGACGTTTCGGGCCTAGACCCTAGACCCTGATGAAGGGTCTAGGCCCAAAATGTCAGCTTTTGGGCTCCTGAGATGCTGCTGGGCCTGCTGTGTTCATCCAGCCTCACATTTTATTATCTTGGATTCTCCAGCATCTGCAGTTCCCATTATCACTCATAATGAGACATTGCTCTTTTCAAAGTATACTTCAAAACAGTCTCTAGATCTGATAAGCAAAGCAATTTCATAAACTAATTAGTTCCTACGATGATGGTCATTTTAAGTAATAGTTGATTTTGTATCTGATGAAACAATATTTGGTTGCTAACTCTCAGATAGCAATCAGAAGTAAGAGTCAGAAAAAAAAATCTCTAGCTTCACAATGAGGCTATGCCATACCAGGAACACTTCCTGATAAAGAAATGCCTTGATGAATCATTTTCAATGAAATATCTGATTGGGGATGCTCCATGGACTCTTCATAAAATATTACAGGAGGCATCTCAACATCAGTCCCTCATCATGTTTCCGACAGGAACTTTTCAGCCAGGGTAGGGATACTCATCAAATGCTAAAAGGACACTTCCATTACACCCTTCTCTTCTAATTCCCTCTCCCTTGTGCCCAGAATCCAGTGAACACGACCATTAAACAGAGAGACGTTGGCCCGAAGGATAGCAAATTTTCAGATGCCTAGACATTTCTGATACATGTGCATTCATTAAATTATAAATGCAATTACAGGTATATAACTTTCAGGAAAACAAAGATTTTAAAGACATTAGATAATCTTGTTGATATCTTCAAGGGTTTTGCTGATGCCCCTATTGCATTGTCTCTCTGTTAATTCTGGAAAAGTTTCAGCTTGCTCTGTGAGTAGATGAACATCTGTCTTCCTAATACAAGGTGACCAGGAAAGGGAATTCCTAAGGCCAGTGTTACATTTCATTGGGCTAGTGCAACGGAAATCAAGTCTCAGTATTCCAGGAAGCATCACACAAGTTAAAGATTTTATATAGTACCCAAATTTCCCAAGATTAGGTTATAGAAATGATGGATCTTGTTTCTGTTCAGAACAAGAATCACCATTTAGTATGGATCATTAAACTTTAGCTATAAGTAATGTTATAAACTATTGGCTTACAGCACCACTAATTAAATGTCTTAACCCCTTATGAACTCCCCACTTGCACACACTGACAGACAGGGTAAGACTGGTTATTGTCAGTGGGGGAAAATACTAGAAAGGCATCTCAGCAGTCATTCCTCCAATGTTCTGTTGTTGAGATGGTCCTTTTGACTCTTCTGCTAGCCAGCTCATTGCTTCAGTCGTTCTTCTCCAGATGTTTCTAGTAGCTAGTAAGTGATGCAAGATGCCGGATTAGTGATAAAAAGGATCTGCCTTATCAGTTAAAAGTTGCTGCTTACATCTGTTGCAGGAAAGATAAGCTGATTTTCTATTGGTGTACAGTGAGTTTTGATGGCACAGAACAGATATAGCACTCGAGTTAGGGAAGAACTGAACACTTCTCACTCTCTGTAACTTGCACCCAACTACAAGCTGTTCAGTCACCTTAAAATTAATCACACAGTTGTTGCCAAGCAAGAAGATCTCTGTTACTGATAACTGGTCAGTACTTCACAGACCAATCAACTTCTCATGCCAACAAAAGCTGAATCAGTACATCCCCTTTGCTCCAAATCACCTTCAACTTAAACTTCCATTAGTGTTTATTCACACAATTGTTTATGATGCTTCCCACGGTTGTCAGGTTATTGGTTTTTCAAAACTGAAGCCATTCTTTCAAACACTAGTTTAAAACAGCTCTTTCTCATTTTAGGCCACAATTTTTAAAAATACCAAAATGAAAAGACAAAGCCCTTAGAGCAGATACATCAGAGAGTGGTGTCATTGTTTCTGTATTGTGCTGTGCTACAACCAAAGACAAATCCATATTTTAAAAAGTGTAATAACTCTATTCCATTCAACACTGTATTCTCCAATTAGATATCTCAAGTGTTTTTAAATGTATATAAAAAAAGCTATGTTTAGCTGCCATATTGTGTTTAAGAGTTATGTTGTCTGGGAAGGCAAACTGTCCTGTATCTAAAACAGATGCAAGTTTCTTGATCACTTCAGTCATATTTTGGAATTGTAGTGACTAAAAGCAGAGAAGAGTTAGGAGGACCTTGATCAATTTGGCATCTCTCATTTTTGTTTCACACTTAATGTACACTCTGAAGAGGCACCTCAAATGATTTAATCAAACTCTTGCAACAGCACGGTGATAATGGTAAATCAATTCTAATGACTACAAACTCATTAAAGTGACTGAATCTATTATTCGTTTTAATAAGGAACAAACACACTGTGTGTACTCCTCAGAAAGAAACCAATGTTCACAGATTCATACAGTCGTACAGCACAGAGAAGGCCTTTTGGCCCATTGACTTTGTACCAAGATAACTACCACTAAAGGTATGCTAATCCCAATTTCCTGCACTGGTCCCATATCCTTGAATGTTGTGATATTTGAAAATGTTCATCCAACTATTTTTTTATAGGTTGTAAGATTTCTGGCCTCCACTATCTTCCCAGGCAATGCATTCCCGATTCCCACCACCAGCTGACTGAAAAAGTCTTTTTCCACCTCCCCAAATGCCCTCTGAAACTCCTGCCCCTCACCCTAAAGTTATGCTCTCTTGTGATTGACCCCTCAACCAAGGGAAACAGCTGCTTTCTATTCACCCTGTCCATACCGTTATATACCTCAATCATGTCCCCCCCTCCGCCACTCTACAGGAAACAATCCCAATGCTATATTCCACTTCCTCCCCAGCCAGCTAACCCACAAGGCCAATCTTTATGTAAGCTTGCAGTCATGTGATTGTAGAAGAAAGAAAAGAAAGCCTCAGGCTCTGATTGGCATCTCCCATAGTGGAAGGGGGAAAATCAGAATGGGAACAATAACTAGGCTGCTCCCAGAAATGATCCCAGTGACTGCAGTGTGGCAGAAGTTAAAGGCACTCAGGTCACCTAGTATCTCAGACATAAGAGACTACCTTGACATAGTGAGATGGGAATCTGGAATGAGGAAAAAAAAACATGGAGTACCTCTTCTAAAAATAAATCAAACTGAGCAAAAATAGTGCAATCGTGCACAAAATAATTATTTGTATTTTTAGCTGATCCCTGGAGTTATCTTTTAATTCTTTTACAGCACTAGCTCATTACTATGCAGGTCAGAACATGCACTGTTGGTTTATGTACTCTATTTATATATTTGCAATCCTTTAGGTTCTCTCACTAGATAAATAACTGGTCAATTGAAACTGGAACCCATACCCTGGTTCAATGGTACAGCATCAAAACACCTACCTATATCAGGGGATTTAGTTCACATTATGCATTAATTGTTCATAAAGAAGATGGCCATTGCAAATACAACAGGCCAATATTAACAATTATTTGTGATATGCAAATATATTATTTTTATTCCAACACGCTGTTTATAAACTACAAAGTGACACTAAACACAAATAGGTGAAGAGAGCTTCGTGTAACATTAAGAAATCCCATATTACTGAACTAAATATTCCTGTAACAATGGCACGATATAGGTTAAACGTTCAAAATGCTGCCCCTCAGGTATACAACTTAAATAATAAGGTTCACTTTTGACCTGTAAAGAACACATTCTTGTCTGACGAGGAGCAGCTGCTATTTACCGGATAACCTTTGGTGTTTAAATTGCTCTACGGATGTCAAAACAAAACGGCTTAATACAGTTAATGACTAAAATGGGATCATTAGGGTTTCAGTTTACAAGTTCATTAAATTTACTAAACTAAATATAATCAAACCTCATTATTACAATCTTGTGGGATAAGTATTTGTCACTATGAAGATAGCACCTCTTGTTGAGAATGGAGCTCATTTTCTATTCATAGTTGAGCTTAGCTGGAGCCACAGTTATAGTCAGAGAATTGTAACAACAGTATTTGAGTACTAAGTCTATTTCTATATTAAATATAAAATACACGCCCTGTAAATGTCACTTTTCTTTCTTATTACACTTTCCACCCTTTACTTGATCTCCCATTACCCAAAGCCTTGTATCTTTCAAGTGACAATAAGCAATGTTAAAGTCCTGCTGGTATATGAAATAATGGTCCTTACCATTCAATCAAAATAATTTTGTTTGAAATCTAATAATACTTATTAGATTTTGGGAGTTTGCATTGCTCTGCGATGCCTTGAACTATAAATGAAACAAATGCTACCACTTTAAAAAGTTAAATCAGTTCCTGATTCAAATCGAATTGTTTTATTTCTTTCATTCTCTCCTGTTCTCCTCAATTTGATCCCTGTTTTCTTCATGCTGTCCCTTCCTCAACCTTTTGAACCACAAATTCATGTCCAACATTGTGCACTCTCTGCACCAAAGGTAGCCTGATCTCTGATTTTCCTCTTCCATGGAAAAGTGCCGAGGTATAATTTGGCAAATTAAACTATTTCCCATTACTTCTTGATGAGAAAAAAAAGCCCTGCCCTGTGCACATAATGAAGCAGCTTAGAAGTTTGGATCAATGCAGGGTATACTTAGATATTAATTATTATGGTTGTAACCTTGCCTCAAAATTATAAAGGTTATAGAGTTTCAGCCTCAATATGGAAATAAGCACAAAATCTCACTATTAACATGGGTTGCTTTAGTTGGTAAATTTTCCAAATTGGCAGACTCGCTTTGGTTTTAAGTGTTGTATTTCAATTGGAATTTGAGGAGGGATTTGGTAATTCCCATCACCTTGAGAACAAATCATTGGTGGCCATGCATATGTGAGTGAAGAGGCAGGCCAAAGGACCAAAATAGTCCTTGGGATTTATTTCCAGTTATTTTAGGAGCTGTCAAGCCCTCCAACTCGGAACACTCACACCCTCATCCACCTCAACTAATTCCCTTCATACGAACTAATGTCCTCCAGATACCTCCCTCCCCCACAGTCCTTCATATTTCATGCTCTGTCCATAGCCTTTCATTTTGCAGACCTTGGATGCCATGTAGAGATGAAAAGAACAGAAATGTTCATCAATCTAATGCAGATCTCATTCATGGACAATTGATGGTGAAAACTTCCCATTCATGAAACTTATTCGAAGCTTTCAATTTCCCTCAACTGTTCAGTTTCTTACAAAAACAGTCAGATCTCTATTCAGAGATAATACGGTGTGAAGCTGGATGAACACAGCAGGCCAAGCAGCATCAGAGGAGCAGGAATGTTGACGCTTCGGGTCGAGATCCTTCTTCACAAAAAGACCTCTATTCAGACCCATATTAAAGACAGCTAATCCATTAATCGCTTCAAACTGTGAAACCCTGCTGCAATAATTGTAGCTTTTGGCATAATAGTCTTGGGAAATGGCAAACAACTTTACTAAAACTACACTAAAAGATGTTAATTTTTTTTTCTGATCATATTGGATTAGATTACCTAAGTGTGGAAACAGGCCCTACGGCCCAGCAAGTCCACACCGCCCTTTGAAGCATCCTACCCAGACCCATCCTCCTGTAACCCACACACCGCTGAACACTACGGGCAATCTAGCATGGCCGATCCGCCTAGCCTGCATATCTTTGGATTGTGGGAGGAAACCAGAGCACCTGGAGGAAACCCATGCAGACACAGGGAGAATGTGCAAACTGCACACAGACAGTCGCCTGAGGCTGGAATCGAAGCCTGGTCCCTGGTGCTGTGAGGCTGCAGTGCTAACCACTGAGCCACCGTGCCGCCCCCTGATCAGATGCCCTGTCAGTCCAGCAAATGGTATTTACTGTAACCAACTGCATAAGCTTGTCTTTCAACTTTAAAGTGCAGGGTATTTTAAAAAGTCCAATTGTGACACTTAGTCCTTATCTGCCTGTCAAAAGCATTTATAAATACACCACTGCTTTGTGATGGTTTGACTGTGGTTGAAGACCCTTGGAGCAGCAAGAAAAGGGACATGTCTAAAATCAGCAGTATGTTCAAATGGAATCAAAAACAGAAATTACTGGAAAAACCCAGCAGGTCTGGCAGCACCTGTGAAGAGAAAGTTCTGAAGGAGGGCAACTTGTATCAAATTGTGTCAGGAGTTGTTTGAACAATAGACAACGGCAGGATCAAATACAAAAATAAAAATTGCTGGAAAAGCTCAGCACATCTCATTCTTGGAGAGGAATCAGTGTTTTAGTTTTGGGTTAAGTGACCCTTCCTCAGAATAGGATCAAATAAAGGGCTCCTACTCATTTTTGAAGGTATCAGTCACAAAAAGAATTAAATACTGGTGATGCTGGAACACTGAAACAAAAACAGAAAATACTGTCATTTCTCACTAAAACAGGTAGCGTTATGACGTGGGTTTGTGGCATATTATTGTTGTTTAGCAACTTGGATTCAAAATGGAGCAAAATATATTTTAGTTCTCAATTATGTGAAGGTGATTTTTTTTTTAAAGGAGTGTGAAAGTAGTTTTGAGCAGTGGATTAAGACAGCATGTGACTCCAGTTGAATAATTCAAACTACCTTGGAAATTAATTGATTAAATGTTCACAAAGCTGAACTTCTATGAATGTACAGAAAGACAAATAGCCTAAGGTCATTGGTGGATTCACATCAGAGTGGGGATGGGGTGGGGGTTGGGAGGTGGAGGGAGAGGGAGAAGACAACCCAGCAGAAAGGCACTGCTTTTAGTTTCTCATGAGCATTTAAGTGGAATTGGAAAAGTATTCAGGCGAACAGAGCTAGCAAGAAAAATAAAGCTGCTTAGCAGTTTAAGGACAAAAGTGGGAAAGAATCATTTATGTAAGAAACCAAATGGTTAAGACAGGACTGCTACTTCATCTGAATTGAGTGGCTGTAAAGGGTATTGCTTGGAAAAGGTGTGAATCCTTCATTTTGCTGTTTATGTTAAGTTCTTTCTAAATTGTCATACATATCTTATTAATGTAATAAACTTGTATTCTTTGTTAAAGGGACAATGGTAGTCTATCATGTATATATTCTGTGATTGACTACCATGATAATCAAACTGCAAAAATAAAATTCATGATCTATCAAACCAGGTTTCACTTGGAGATCTTTCCCAGTATTACCATAACTGCATATGTCAACAGTAAAACAGGGTTAACATTTCAAACCAGGGATAATGGGAACTGCAGATGCTGGAGAATCCAAGATAACAAAGTGTGAAGCTGGTGCCACAATGATGCCACCCAAAGGTTGCAGGAACAGCAACTCATATTCCGCTTGGGAACCCTGCAGCCCAATGGTTTCAATGTGGACTTCACAAGCTTCAAAATCTCCCCCTCCCCCACTGCATCCCAAAACCAGTCCAGCTTGTCCCCGCCTCCCTAACCTGTTCTTCCTCTCACCCATCCCTTCCTCCCACCTCAAGCCGCACCTCCATTTCCCACCTACCAACCTCATCCCGCCTCCGTGACCTGTCCATCCTCCACGGACTGACCTATCCCTTCCCCACCTCCCCACCTATACTCTCCTCTCCACCTATCTTCTCCTCTATCCATCTTCGGTCCGCCTCCCCCTCTCTCCCTATTTATTTCAGAACCCTCTCCCCATCCCCCTCTCTGATGAAGGGTCTGGGCCTGAAACGTCAGCTTTTGCGCTCCTGATATGCTGCTTGGCCTGCTGTGTTCATCCAGCTACACACTTTGTTATCTTAACATTTCAAGTTGATGACTTTAAACGAGGACCCAGTTATCACCTGAATAGTAGTGACATAAGGGAGTGACATAAGGAGTGTCTGGTGCCCAGGCTCTCTTAGCATAGCAAGGAGTCAACACCAACAGAAAATAAAGGTTGGGGGAGGTCAGGGCAAAGGTGGGAGGAGTCCCAGAAGAACTGCATTAATCAAAATTAATGTTCGCAATCAATCTCTTTACACCTGCATGATAATAAAATGTGAGGCTGGCTGTGTTCATCCAGCCTCACATTTTATTATCTTGGAGTCTCCAGCATCTGCAGTTCCCATTATCTCTTTACACCTGCATTTTGTCAATAAATGCTTCAACTGAAAAATGGATGGATGCAATTCTCAAACTAAGCTGTGAAAACTTCTCTTATTCAAGTTTAAAACAGTCAATATTCAACCCCTAACAGTGCTGACAAAGACTAAGTAATAAAGGGTCCTTTTCCTAAAGAATGCAAATTGCAGTTACAAAAATTGTTCTATTAAGTATTTCTTACTTCTAAGTTATGCAGCACTGAAGGTTTTTTAAAATTCATTTTAGCATTTCAGTGAATGAGAGGTGGTTTGTGACTTGGAAGCTATGTAAAACTGAATAACAGTGGACATTCTTATCAGCGCTAATTTCACCTTTATAAACTTCAATCCTGGATCAGATATATTTAACAATAGATTGAGTTTCTTGTCACATTGCCCAACAAGGTGAGAGTGGGAATGACATGCATTAAAGGCGTTTGCTACTGTTGCTATCCGCACGTCGTAAGATTGTTCCCATGGAAACAAGCTTTAGCCATCTGCAACAGCAGAATGTGACACTGCACTGCTGGCATTCTCTCAGGTTATCTGAATGTACAGACTAGGAAGCCTGGTGAGGAAATAACTGGGTTTATCAACAGAAAATTCGGAGATTTATATTATGAAAATCATGTAACAATTAAATGAATAAAAAAATTCTGTAAATGCATGGTCTGGTTATTTATAAGAAAACAATTCAGTTTTCTGTACACCAGTCGTTTTCTACAGCGCAGTCTTAAAATTGTCAAGTGTCAAAGTTCAACTTCTCAAACAGCACAAAATCATGGTTGTAATTTGTTTCCTGTTTAATTCAATTCCACAGGTAGTTGCTGATGTGATATATCTGCATTTTATCTGAACTTTCTCAGAGCAATGACAGGCCGGGGAAGAGCCTTTTGAAATTTAACACTTACTGTGGGTCAGAGTGTCTGATGCCAAACCCACAAGACTTTGAGCCAAAGAAGCAAAACAACCAATCCATTAATTTGTAACACTAAGAGATTTCAGCCACTTTGACTTAGCATGTTGGCTGCTTGCCAAATTATCATAAATTCATCTTCAGTTTCATCAACTGCAGTCCATAAGGAGAGGCATGTTAAACATGTATTCAATGTTGACATAGGTTGAACATGTGTCACCAAGAGTCTAATGATGCTGTTTGTTTTCATGTTATCAGTGGATAACCGTGGCTCAGGAAAAGGATTTTCTTTAAAGAAGCGACAAGCGAAATTTTCCACTCCCTTGAACAGTGTGGCAAAGGCAAGAAATTGTGCAAAATAGGCCCTCTCCCCTGAGAAACCAGATGGTGCCAAGACCTTACATCAAAATTAAAGCAGTTACCTGGAGGCCACTCGATTTCTAGGCCTTCATCCAATTCTGTCATCCAACATCACTGCGTGCTCCACTTCCTTCACCCTTCATTCAGGCAAGTCAACATCAGGAAACCACCTGCCTCAATATATCATCATGTCTGCACTTGAACCAATTTCTCACATCCCTTCAGCCCCCAACATTTCAGTTTGGAGCTCAGGGACAAACAGGACTTGCCTGTTTCTGCCAGATTGCTTTGGGCAGACACACACGCGTGCACACACACACACATTTGGAGTCTCTGCGGCTTGCATTACATTTTAATCTAAAGCCACATGACACTAGATTATAGTCCAACACTCTGACACTCTGACCCACAGTAAGTGTTAAATTTCAAAAGGCTCTTCCCCGGCCTGTCAGAACTTGATGCTTCATTGTGATTGATCTGAGGTATCAGGACTACCATTAGTGAAATGCTGCACTCGTTCAGTAATTCCTCATGGATTATCTTCTCACACATTTATGACACAGGTGTCACCATGACAGGATTTTTTGTGGTGTTACATCAAATATGAAGCGGTGAAGAATGTGAAAGAGACAACAATTACAACTTTGTCAGCAAGCCTGACAACAACAGAAACCTCCAGATGCGCAGCTTCTAGACGGAGTAGCAGTAGATAAAAATCTTTTTGGAGGCAGACAAGAATGATGTGACCCCACTCCTGCAGGTCATGCCGTAATTTTCCACAATTCTCAAATGCAGTGCAGGTTAAGGAAGTCCTGGGCCAGCATTTCTAAACTATGTCATCTGGCGGAGCAGAGCCCATGCTCCAAAACTGGGTTGCAATCCCATCTCAGCATCTGTCAAGAATACAGCTGCTCTGAAATTTTATGCCAGCAGCTTTGTGCAGCTTCTCTTGGGCAGACCACTGCACAAGGAGCGAGACTGGAGATGTGAACTGCCTTTTGTACACTCACAGCCTTGAATGACAGTGCATTCATTCCTTTGAAAGGCTCAGACAGAATAAATCATTGCCTCAAGAGATGTGTGCAATCACCACTGATTCTGTACTGTTACTTACAGTGGGTGCAAGCACATCCCTCACATGGGTGTGACTTAACCAGGTCTTATAGCAACAAAGGCAGCAGAGGGGACAGTTTAAGAGTGCAAGGAAATATAAATTTAGAAATTGCAAGACTATTTACAATGAAATGTTACCCATGCCACCTTTGCACTCTCCAAGTTTTCTTCTTCCTCTCCCTCTCATTATACCGAAGGGCAGACCTAGATTCTGCAGCTGGGGTGGTGGGACACTGCTCTATAGTTAGCACTGTTGGCTTGGAGGACCTGGACAATTGTCACAGCAGCATTTTATTCCTTCGTAGGCCAAGGTCCACTGACAGTGTCCTGCCCATATGCAAGCTTAACCTCTTTGGTTTGGGCTTCTCCGTGCTTTGGGATCACAAAAGTCAGAGACAGAGGGGCCAAGCTCCTGTGAAACATCCAGAGAGGCAGTCTCTGGGGATCCCGTGTTTGCTTTTCCCCCCACTTGGTGTCTGCTGACAGCATCCTCTCTCCCTGAATGGAAGAGGGCACTTGGACTGAGGTTTATGGTCCTTGTCGTCCTATTCATCATGCTATTGAAACTGAGCACTTATGGGAAAGTGATGGCCTAGCAGTACTAGAGCTGAACTGTCAATCCAGAGATCCAGATAAGGTCATGGGAATGTGGGGTTGAATCTTGCCGTAGCAGATGGTGGAATTTGAATTCAATTAAAAAATAAATCAGGAATTAAAAGTTTGATGATGACCATGATTTCATTGTCCATCTGGTTCGCTAATATCCTTTAGGGAAGGAAATTGTCATCCTTACCTGGTCTGGCCTACACGTAACTCCAGACCCACAGCAATGTGGTTAACGCTTAACTGCCCCGTGGACAATTAGGGATGGGCAACAAATGCTGCCTGGCAATCAACACCCTCATCCTATGAATGAATAAAACAAAATTTATGCTGCAGACAGGGTCTGGTAGTCCACACATGTCCGAGAGATACAGTATGCAGGACTGGAGTGTCCATGGTAACAAACAAATACATGCATCATGGAACCACAGCCATCACTGTACTGATATCAGGAGTGGACTTGCTCATTCTTCAGTCCAGTTTACTATATCTCTGATAAACCTGCCCATTGTTCCTGTACCTATTTGTGCTTTGGTTCCTCGTCCAGCTGTGGAGATGTGTTGTGATCTGCTCACCAGGTTGTGCTTCTGAGTCTAGTCCAGGTAGAGTATCCAACAAGGTAAAAATCTGAGCTGGAGGTGCTGCAGGAGAAAACCCCAGTTTATCCTCTGTGGGTTGACTGACTTCCTCTTTAGAGATGGAGGTGCAATTTAGGGACTCCGGAAATGACATCTTTAGGGTGGAGATTTACTGGATACTGGTTGTGCCTATATGAAAGGAGGGAGGGAGTTAGATGTTTAAGAGGGAAAAAAGCTTGTTCAGGTTGTGAATGGATTAAAATTGGTGGTAAGGGGACAGCAGCACAGACCATACAATGAGATTTACTGGGCTGGTTGCCCATGAAAGTACCCCTGTGCCCACATGAACAACCGTGCTCCTCTCTGGCCAAATCCCCAAATTTTTTCCACCTATGGCATGAGGAGACTTGTGTCTTCCACTGTCCTGGCCTGGCTGTGAACAATTGTCTCATTACAGTTAAACAATGGCAAAGATTGAGTACAATGGAAGTGGAAGGAAAAGCAGTTAGTGATGATATAGGAGGAGGAGCCATTGTTAGGTGTTCTGAATGTGTCAGTAGGAGCTGTAGAGGGCAGAAAAGGTTAGCAGCCATAGAGTGAACATGATGAATGCAATAGTGAGAGGCATGAATCGTGGCAGAGTTAGAATGTTCTTACTCTGCCACTATTCAGGCCTCTCACCAAGGCTTGTGTGCCATTACTCTCACTATTGCATTCATCATGTTTCAGTCATTCTGGATAGAAGAGATAAGATAGTGGCACTTACCCTTGGGGATCACAGAAGATCATACTGACTGCCTTCTGCACAGCTGGGCATTCAGTTTTACTCAGGGCCAAGCACTGAGCCATGCAGTTACCTTGGTCTACAGTAGCAGGGTCTGATGGTGTGGCCTCTTTTGCTACTCAGCAGGATGAGGCAGTGGCTTCCTCTCCACCAACTCATGCACCAGCATCTCCAAGTCTCTGCTGGTAAACTGAAGAACTAACTGGCCTTTTCCAGCTATTTCTTTGTGTACGACTGTGCAGTTAGGGCAGTTCATGATCTGTGGAGCCCACGTGCTATGGAGTTGGGGTTTAAATATGATGTCAATTGCATTGATGTTACAAACGTTCCTACTGCACAATTGCGAAGCTGGGCATCATAGAGGCCAGCTGAATGATGGATAAAGAGCAGAAAATTGCAAGTGAATAGTTACTGTGGGGTGTGGTGGTCTCAGTGCCATGAATCTCACTAAACAAACACAACCTAAAAATGGGAAAATGCAGCCCAATAATTTAAAGTAATTCTCTCTGAAATAAATCACACAGGGTCAAAAATGATACTTCACCAAGTCAAGGTTATAGTAACACCATACATTGCAAAGGAAGAAATGGGGGCTTTTCTGCCTTAATAGACAAGTTTCTAGCCACCTGGTGAGACCTTCCCTGAAAACAATTCAGTGAGAGTAGAGTTTGAGTTCAATTATACAATTTTGCCTTCTATTTTAACTCATGGGGGTGCAATTTGGACTGGTTTTCCAGGAAAAAGCTCTGCAATCAGCTTTAATCACACTGCTAATTATTGCGGCTATTTTTCAAGCTTCTGGGCAATTACACTGTTGCATAATGATGTAAGGGTCTGAAAAGGTTAAAGTCAAGAAGTGCCATAAGCTATGATGATGTCTTATTGGCCCAGGGAATACACAGCTGAAGATCTCAAAGGGAATGAATCACCATCTGAATCTTCCTCATAATCCCTGTAACAATATCTAGTATAGAAAGCAAAGTGTGAAGCTGGATGAACACAGCAGGCCAAGCAGCATCTCAGGAGCACAAAAGCTGACGTTTCGTGCTCCTGAGATGCTGCTTGGCCTGCTGTGTTCATCCAGCTTCACACTTTGTTATCTTGGATTCTCCAGCATCTGCAGTTCCCATTTTCTCTGATAACTATATTTAGTATATCAGTATAACTCGTGCTTAGATGCTATCACTAAATAAAACATGTCTTCTTTAAGGCAACAGTCTATTCTCCTTATACTACCCAGCAGTTTCAGACAGGCACTTATGGTGTAGTGACAGTGTACCCATCTCTGGCCAGAAGACTTGGGTTGAAGTCCCACCTGCTCCAGAGCTGTGTTGTCACACATCTGAACAGGTTGATTAAAAATGTCTATGTGATTTTCATCTACCACACTAGACAAAGTAGGCCCTAAAAGGTATATCCTCTGAAAGAGGATGGTGGCAGCAAATCTCCTTTGTAGTGAACAATATATAGTGCCCATTACAGGCATCATTCCTCTGAAATATATTAATAATGGGCCAAATCTCGAAGAATTTTGTGATATAATTTGTTTTGCTGATGTATGGGAAAGGAAATGGGTCCGTGTAGTCACTAATAAAGGTAAATGTTTTGATACTTAAAAATAAAGGCTTCTCTCAAGCCAGGAGGAGACAGAATGCTGCTTGCAATCATTCTGTTTTTTTGCCTTTTTCCACCTCCTGAAAATTACCTCAGGGCTAACATTAATGGCCAAAAATTAAATTTTCCAAAGGTGAAATCAGCTGGAGGTAGCACATGACTCATCTGATGATGTAAACAAAACTAGCAAAGGAAATTGAAGCTGGTATCAAATTGAAAGAAAAGGTATACATACTGTGAAAGATTAGAGGTAGGCCCAATGATGTGCAAGTATTTTAAAAGTCAGAAAGGTTTGATGACAATGGTAATAATGAGGCAGAAACATTCTGCCTTATAGGATTGCATGGAAACAGACCCTTGGGTCTGAATCGTCCGTGCCAACCAGACATCCGTGATAAATCTAGCCCCCTTTGACAGCATTTGGCCTATATCCCTCTAAACTCTTCACTTTGATATACCCATCCAGATTCCAATGTTGTAATTGTACCAGTCTCCACCACTTCCTCTGGCAATTCATTCCATACATGCACCACCCTCTGCGTGAAAAGATTGCCCTTTAGGTCCTTTTTAAATTCTTCCCCTCTCACCTTAAACCTATGCCCTCTAAGTTTTGGACTTCCCCCACCCTCAGGAAGAAAACCTTGTCTTATTTACCCTATCCATGCCCCTTGTGATTTTATTAACCTCTTTAAGATCACCCTTCAGCCTCTGGATGTTGCAGAGAAAATAGCCCCAGCTTGTCCGCCTCTCCCTATAGCTTAAACCCTCCAAACCCTGGCAACATCCTCATAAATCTTTTCTGAACCTTTCAAGTTTCACAACATCCTTCCTGTAGCAGAGAGACCAGAATTGCAGACAGTGTTCCAAAAGTGGCTAACCAACATCCTGTACAGCCATAATATGACTTCCCAATTCTTTTACTCAATGCACTGACCAATAAAGGCAAGCATACCAAACACCTTCTTCACTATCCTATCTACCTGCTTGCACTTTCAAGGAATTATGAACCTGCACTCCAAGATCTTTGTTTAGCAACAATCCCCAGGAACTTACTATTAAGGATATAAGACCTGCCCTGATTTGTTTTCCAAAGTGCAGTACCTCACAGTTATTTAAATTAAACACCACCTGCCACACCCCAGCCCATTAGTTCATCTGATCATGATCCCATTGTACTCTGAGGTAGCCTTCGTCGCAGTCCACTATGATGTTGGCGGATTTAGAACAAACAGCAAATACAGTACAATAAGTGTATTATTGTTAAAGGGCATTCAATAAGGTATCATGCAAAAGGAGAATGTGTTTGATAAAAGTCAATAATTTAGAGTGTAATATATAACATGGAAAACAATTGGCTAGTGAACAACAAACTTGGAATGCATGTGCCTTTTGTAGGGTGGCAAATGGCGATGGCTTGAGGGCCTCATATTTAAGATCTAAATTGTCAGCATATATGGATGCCAAGAGCCAAACTGGCACCATGTAGCAAAACGGCATGATGAACTCTCCATAATATTGGTACATTCAGACAATGAAGGCCATCAGTTTAACTAGGACAAGGTAACCATAGTAGCCCAAGCCAAATATAGACACACATGGGAATTCCTAAAGGCAAGGTTCTCCATCCATACTTCAATCAACAATCATATAGAATTTGACCCCATATACAAACCCATGCAGATCAAAACCGGAAATGACAGTATTCATCATAATGGACTGGACAGGAGTAGAATAACATCACTTCATTGGAAGCTCCACTGATGATGTCACCTAGCATGGTGATGCAACATTTGGACAAAAACAAGCCAGCTCGGTGAGCAAGTCAACAACCTCACCCACAATCCAAGCTACAGAGCTCTGCCAAAACTTTAAATAAGGAAGTGAATCAGCTATAATCTTACTGAATGTTGGGCAGGATCAAGAAGCCAGATGTGCTATTTCTGCTCTTATTTCCTACATTCTTATGACCCAAGCCGAATTTTAGGGATGCATTATGTTGCAATATTTCATAGATTCCAAGCAGGGTAATTTTAGTTCAGTTATATGATTTCAATACATGCAACATCACAGCATAAATAGTGTTACAGAGGAGGGGAAGGTCAAACCCCTCTGATAATTAACCAATCTGTTATGGTGGGAGTAGAGGTTCCCTTCTAATAATTAAACCCGAAGCACCCAGAGAAGCTCGCCTTGCCCCTCATAATCTGATAAACTAGTAGTTAATTGAAAAAAAATCTCTGACACTCTCTTTATAATTAACAAGTACCAACTTATTTATTTAAACCTAATAGTGAGCAAATAAACAGTACTAACAAGCCAAATAATTCCCCTCTATTTACTAACTACTTCCTTATAAAACAAGATTCTAATTGCATGCTGTTCTAACAGGTCCCACTTATAAAAATCCAAGTTGTAAGATAACAAATTAAAAATTGGTCTCTCAAAGTTCACTATGAATGTGAGTTCCAGAATGCTTTGCATTCTCCACTGTCTCTCCAGCCTTTCTTCTGTTCATCTTGCTGTCAGGAATGTTTTCTCTAATTTCTTCTATGAGGACTCTTCACCAGTAGTGCTATGGTACCTTTGATGGAGTTTTTTTTAAGACAGCTTAATGATTTTGAGTGAGAGCTAGGTTTATTTCTCAGATGGTGGATTTGTTTTCATTTCAGATTGCAGTTGGCTCTCACAATGATTTTCAAAAATCCCCTTCTTATATACTCCCAATGACACATCAATTTCTTGTAATATGATTGGTTTCAGGTTGTTTTAATTTCAATTGGCTTTCAATCGCTGGCTGCTTGGTTTAAATTAATTGGCTGAGTCTAGCTGGTTGTTAAAACATCAAATGAAGACTGCTGTTGTGCCTGCTAACCCAAAGGACTTTTGATACACGTGTTCCAATTTGGAGCTCTGTGTACTATACTTGAAAACTTTCAAGCATAGACAAAGCATAATATTTTAAAGGGGCCACACACTGCTTTTCCCCATTATCATTTTTACAAACAAATTCTAACTTCCTGCCTTCCAATTCATGAGTATACTATACAAATTTGTAAAAAAACGTACCCACCTCTACTTCAGTAAACAGTACCATCACTGGCAAAAACAATGTTGCTGGAAAAGCTCAAGTCTGGCATCATCAGTGAAGGGAAAAACAGAGTTACATTTTGGATCTGGTGACCCTTGCTCAGAAGTTAACTCTGTTTTTTCCTACATAGATGCTGCCAGACCTGCTGGGCTTTTCCAACGACTTTGTTTTTTTTCTTGACTCACAGCATCCACAGTTCTTTTGGTTTTTAGCAGTACCATCATTGTTGTTCTTTTCATAGTTACTGTATACTTGCTCTATGTAGGTGTTAACATAAAACCGAAGACTGTGTAAGTCAAGGACCTTACAATTTAAATCATGAATGCTGTTAATTAACTTCAAGACATCCATCTCAACAAAAATCTAATCCTTGTAGTATATATGTTACAGGATTAACATATTGGGAAGCAGTCAAGAATCTGCAACAGATTTCAATTCAACATTCAAAGAACTCAGGCTGCTTCACAGACGAAGAAAATGTTTTGATCATATAATATTCTGTAAATGAATCAGTGATAATTAGATTGTTAGTGATTTTTCTCTATTTTCTGAATCTCATTTGTTCCAAACAAAGGCAAAGGCACAGAAATCCAACAGAATGAGAAGTAGGAATTTAAGTGGGCCACACATCTCCTCAAGCTTAGGCCAATATTCAGAGATAATGGGAACTGCAGATGCTGGAGAATCCGAGATAACAAAGTGTGGAGCTGGATGAACACAGCAGGCTAAGCAGCATCTTAGGAGCACAAAAGCTGATGTTTTGGGTCTAGACCCTTCATGATGAAGGGTCTAGGCCCAAAACGTTAGCTTTTGTGTTCCTAAGATGCTGCTTGGCCTGCTGTGTTCATCCAGCTCCACACTTTGTTATCTAGGCCAATATTCAGTTTGATTGTGGCTTACAGTCCGCCCCAAATCAACTTTCCTACCTATTCCTCATATCACGTAACTCTCCCTGAGATCAAATATCAGCCTTGAATTTCTTCAACGAAAGAACATCCACAACTGTCTGGGGTAGAGAAGATCAAAAATTAATAACCCCAAGATCAATTTGAATAAGCTAACCATCATGAATATAGAGTTAATATATTTAGTGCAAGTTACAATCATTGAGTCATAAAGATGTACAACATGGAATCAGACCCTTTGTTCCAACTCATCCATGGGTTGACCAGATATCCTAACTAAATCTAGTCCCATGTGTCAGCATTTGGCCCACATCCCTCTAAACCCTTCCTATTCATATATCCATCCAGATGCCTCTAAATGTTGTAATTATACCAGCCTCCACTACTTCTGCTGGCAGCTCATTCCATACATGCACCACCCTCTGCATGAAAAAGTTACTCCTTCAGGTCCCTTTTAAATCTTTCCCCTCTCAGCTAAAAACAATGCTCTCTAGTTTTGGACTCTCCCACCCCAGGGAAAAGATCTTCTGTATTCACCCTATCGATGCCGCTCATGAATTTATAAACCTCTATACAGGTCACCTCTCAGCCTTCGAAGTTCTGAAGAAAATCGCCCAGTTGATCAAATGTGATACTTTATTCTACATTTTTGCCATGTACATCAAGCATATTATTTATAGAAGTTAATTTGAGATTTTGCACCATTCATGTTAAAGTAAGAAATGAAATCTACTATTACTATTTTTTTGCTTGTGTGTTTGAGAGAATTGATTGAGACAGTCCAGCAATTGCTGTAGCTTAAATAATAGGAAGGACAGTTAATTTGAATCATGCCAAAACCAATTTTCCAGCTCAAGAATTAGCATAATGTTATTTCTGCCTCTTTTCACTGATGCATTAAGTATTTTTCACTTTAATATTCTTTTCCTGTACCATTTAAATAAGATAACTGCTCTTTAATGTGCTTTACTGTTTAAATGAAGTTGAATATTACAATTGTCTCCTACTCCAAATAGACTTCAGAGCTATTCATGCTTCCCATGGAGTTAAAGCAAATTAGAGAAACATTTAGAGATGCCTTAGCCATTATTTTGAATCAATGTTATAAATGGCACATTTGTTGAACTTGTTTATAACAAATATGATAATATGAAGTATTTGGGGCACCTCTTTCCTAATGGTTGGCTGTAAAAGCATTATGCAACATGTTATTGAAGAACATAAATAATAAAATTGCCCACAACTGTTTGCCAAATTATGCTGATTTTTCAGAAGAAAAGGGAGGAGTTGGTACAATGAGCTGGATGTTATGCTCCTCCAAGTAGTACAAGCAATTGTACATCTTAATGATCAATCAGATCAAAGATTGGAAAACTAACATCACAAGACCTAAGAATGAAAACTTTATTAAAATTATTCACTTAACTAGCAAATCATTTCAGGAAGATTAATAAAGAACCAAGTGTCTTGGCTTACGTTTTTGGGGGAAATCTTTTAGGAATTATATTTCTCTAACAGATGATTCGTTGTAAAGTGCCTGCCTTCAAATTACTGATCATGTGATCAAATTGCTTTGGAGATAAGAATAAAATAGCAAAAGGTTAAAAAGATGTTAATTGTAGAGATGAACAGAGTGTGGTATGTCTTTGGGCTCAAGCAGGCTTTAAGTTGAGAACATCTAACTGGAGGACATCTTTTTAAACTGAATTCATTTGAAGTTCTGTGTGTCACTTGAAAAAGTTTAAGCCTTTTGTTAATTAAAGGGCTCCTGATAATGAGATGAAACTCTAGGGATAGAGGAGTCAAGACAAATGACTGAGAACTTTGGACGAAAGACAACATAATTAAAAGATAAAAGCAAGAGAGTTTTTAACCAAGATATTCAAGTTGAAGACATGAGCCAAGCCTCTGCTGAATAGCTTTCTACAGAACTTGGAGAGTCTGTAGTGCCAATACTGCCAGAAGCAACTGGAAGGCCCAAGAAATTCCTACCCTTTTATGAATATTTAAAACAGTACTTGCAGTAAATGGGCAGTCTAATTTTGAAATACCACCAAATTATGTTTTTAAGGTGCAAATCAAATTTGGGTTGAAATAATGTTGAATTAAGAAGTTTAGCTTAAAGCACAATTATGTTCATTGAACTTCCAGCAAAGTTTCTACTTGAGATAGAGAATCAGGGTCGTTGATTTCTGTGTAATAAAGCTACTTTTATTTAAATTGTGATCTTCATGGCTTCATTTTGTAAATAACTGGGATGTTGAAGTCTTTAAAAAAGTTACTGTTCTCTACCTAGATCATAACAAACAAAAAGAACTCTCAAAGAGAGAAAATTAAAAAGAGAAACAAAGATGTTCTTTTAAAATTTACAATCTCAAAATCTCCAACAATTAAAGTCTGAAGAAATGGACTCTATACCTGTCATAGACATAGTAAGAACTATTGATGCTAGGGTCAGAGATAACAGTGTGGAGCTGGAGGAATATAGCAGGCCAGGCAGCATCAGAGGAACAGGAAAGCTGACACTTCGGATCGGGATCCTTCTTCAGAAAATGGCTGAAGAAGGGTCTCTCGCCAAAATGTCAGCTTTCCTATTCCTCTGATGCTGCCTGGCCTGCAGTGTACCTTCAGCTCCACACTGTGTTTTCCATACTTGTAACAGTTGATTTTCAGTACCAAAGGCTCTTTAACATTATTCAACACTGATCATGTTTTTAAGAGGGCACTCAGAACAGAAAATATATTTTTTCTATTGTAAATTTAGCTGTATCTGTAATACAAATATAGCCTCTTCATCATGTTCTATTAGGGAGGCAGACAGTGAGATTTTGTTTTTACACAATGAATGGAGAAACAGTGAAACTTCGACATCAATGCTTGGACATTTAAATTGAACCATGCATCTGGAACTCATCTGAAGGTTCCAAGAACTGAAATTAAATCTCCATGGCACTGCCAAGAACAAACTGGAAGAACAATTACTGAAAATTATACTTTCTCATTTGCTTTGATTATTGTGCTCTTTTGTTCGAAAAATATTGATGACAGAAAAAATGCTTTGGACTGAAAAGTCAAAAATCATTTAACTGGGTAACAAGGGGCTGATTGCTTTCCAACTTATGTAGGAAGTTGGTGCCATATGTCGTGTGACTAATGGTGGGTGTGTGGAGCAAGGTAGTTATAGACATGAAGTCATTTGCTAAAACGTTCAGGAATTTGGTCAATAAGAGTTGCCAACTGGTACATTATGTGCTATGAACAAGTACTGGAACAAAGCTTTTAAAATTGAGCCCTAAGGGTGTAGCTTGAGGTGTCTACAAAGACTATGCAGGAAATTGGCAATCACAAAGTGTCAAATAATGTCCTGTTTAATGAGAATAAACACATGAAGAATAAAAGGACAAAACTGGTATGATTGAGTGCAATTTAAACTCATTCACAGCCTTGTAAATTACTGCTGCTTGTGTTGCAAAAGCTTCAGAACCACGCAAATAAAAGTAAAATCTGACTTGTTTTCCTTAAATCTAGAGGATATATCCATCCTTTCAGTAACATGAAAGATTGTATGTCCTTATACCCTTTGGAGACAACTGGCAACTAATTGAATGCTGACATGTACAGGCATTTACTTGAAATCTCTTAGTGATCCTAACAATGGTTCCAAATAATTGACAAAAATAAGTAGATTGGTTTGGACTGATTAGATCAGCAGGATATATGGTCATTTTGAACAATGTGGCAGTCATTTCATTCTTGGTACCAGTGGGGGTCATTTCCATTTTAATATGAGTGTACATTAAAAGTACAACTTACTATTGCCGACAAAATGTAAAATATCTAAATTCTACGAAGCATTATTTAATATTGGAAGAATCTCAGAAAAAATCAATTACTTTCACATCTGGGAAAAATAAGCATGCATTTTCTATTAATCAGTGTCACTGACACCTGAAGGTATTTCACGTTAACAGGTTATACGAATGGCATTCGAACATTATCTTCAGAATTTGTTTAAGTTCCAGTTCCATCTTTTGCTCAAAAACAAACAAAAACACGGATTTAGACAAACAGTTCAACCATTTATATTTAAAAGAAATATTGAAGTGATGTTAAATGGAAGTTTGATGCAAAGTATGTTATATATTACATGCATTTTTGGAATGTGGGTTTTTTTAAAATAGAGGCTAACAGACTTTAGCTTGTCCTATGAAGTTTTATTGTACCCGGTGTGGCTTCCTCTACATTGGGGAAACCAAGCGGAGGCTTGGGGACCGCTTTGCAGAACACCTCCGCTCGGTTCGCAATAAACAACTGCACCTCCCAGTCGCGAACCATTTCAACTCCCCCTCCCATTCTTTAGATGACATGTCCATCATGGGCCTCCTGCAGTGCCACAATGATGCCACCCGAAGGTTGCAGGAACAGCAACTCATATTCCGCTTGGGAACTCTGCAGCCCAATGGTATCAATGTGGACTTCACCAGCTTCAAAATCTCCCCTTCCCCCACCGCATCCCAAAACCAGCCCAGTTCCTCCCCTCCCCCCACTGCACCACACAACCAGTCCAGCTCATCCCCTCCCCCCACTGCATCCCAAAACCAGCCCAGCCTGTCTCTGCCTCCCTCATCAGTTCTTCCTCTTAGCCATCCCTTCGTCCCACCCCAAGCCGCACCTCCATTTCCTACCTACTAACCTCATCCCACCTCCTTGACCTGTCCATCTTCCCTGGACTGACCTATCCCCTCCCTACCTCCCCACCTATACTCTCTCCACCTATCTTCTTTACTCTCCATCTTCGGTCTGCCTCCCCCTCTCTCCCTATTTATTCCAGTTCCCTCTCCCCATCCCCCTCTCTGATGAAGGGTCTGGGCCCGAAACGTCAGCTTTTGTGCTCCTGAGATGCTGCTTGGCCTGCTGTGTTCATTCAACTTCACATTTTATTATCTTGGATTCTCCAGCATCTGCAGTTCCCATTATCGCTGATACCATTTTGTATAACCTTGCCTGCATTCCTCGCCTATGCAACAACTTGACAATATATTGTGGGTTAGCTGTTTTGATATCCATTAACGAGGTTGGCTCAGTAGCATTACCTGCCCAAAGCGAGTGAATATTAAACTTCTGGGGCTACGGTGGTTGGTGAGGAAAGGACTTCGCTCCTACCAGTCTAGCTGTTGAACCCACGCGTCCTCATGATGGTATAGAAGTGACCATCTTTCAGAATGTGTGAAGATGAAGTCCTAGCTTCACAATGAGGGCACCCACAATCCTGTTATACAGCATTAAAACTACGCCAAATGGAATAGATTCAGAACAGATCTCGTGTCTCCTACCCTCATCTATTTCTTTTTGGATATAACACCATTGACCAGAAACTTCACTGGAGCAGTCACAAAGCAATTACATGACTACAAGAGCAGATCAGAGGTTGACTTCCCAGAGTTTTCCCACTATCTACAATACACAATTCCAATATTCCAAATGGTGATCTAACATTTTCATTTGCTGGATGCCTTCAAGAACACTCAGGAAGGTGAGAGACCAATATAATTGCTCAGTGCCTGCACCACTGGTGCACCATGCCACAGTGTGGGCAATCTTCAAGAAGCACAGCAATGATTCATTAAAGTTTCTTGAAGAGTAGCTCGTAAAGCTGAGATCTCTACCACCTTGAAGAGTAAAGCCAGTAGTCTCATCAGGATGCCACCGCTACCAAGTTAAACCCATCCTGACCTGGAATAACATTGCCGTCCCTTCACTGCCATTGATGCAAAATTCTATAACTTTCTTTCTAACAGCACTCTGGGTGTATTTACACTACATGCATAGCAGCAGCTCAAGACGGTAAATCATCGCTCCCATCTTGACGTCATTAAGGGCTGGGCAATAAATATTGGCCTCTCCTCAGACGCACAATGGGGTGATGGTCCTATTAAGAACTAGGTTCCTCTGAAAGATGATTTCTTGTAAACCATGATGCTTTCAGAAACTGCCTGGCAGTTATATAATAGACAAATAGCAAAAGGGTCAACAAGCACTAATTATAGGGATGAATTAGATTATGTGGGTAGTTTGCTTCTTCATTAGTACTTACTTCCCTTTTAGAACAAGCTGCCTACAAGTCTCACCTCTTTCAGAATTTCAATTGAATTCTGCCTGTTTGTTGGCTAAATTGATTTGAAGTGGAGCTTTTGAACTGACAGCACTTATGGGGTTAAAATGATTCATGGCCACTAAAAACAATTTTACTGCAAGTGAGAGTCACACAGTTTGTTCCAGTAAACCACATCACAAAAACATCTTCTGAGGACATTCTGCTGAATGAAGGTGATTTGCACCTGTATTAATCCTACAAACCTGTTCTAGACAGACACTCAGTGCTGAAGTCAATTCTACTAATAAAATAAAACATTCCATCAAGATGAGGTATCCCTGGCTCCCACACTGAGCATAGTGTGGAATAATTTCTTTTTGTGGCAGGGGAGAACGATTGTTGTCATGGGCCATTTGGTTGCGGCAATGTTCTGCTCCATTTCTTAATTATATTACATAGTTGTTATTATCCAGTATCATTGAGTGATTGTCCATCCTAATATGTTCAGTCCTATTGTAAGCAGTTCTGAGATTGTAACACAACTATTTGAAACTCTGTATTTTGGAGAATTCTCCTGTTTATCTGTCGAGATTGTCTCCCACTGGTGTAAACTAAAGGCTGCTGGATATTTGAATGAAAGACCTGTGTTGAATGGTGGTTTAAAATACACTGTAACAGGTTTAAATATCTTAAAAACTGAAGGGCTTTACTAAAAAAGTGTGTTGAACTTCTGGGACATGAAAAGCTGAAAAGAGAGAGTGCTCTTAGATACAATACTTCAGAGTTCAACAACAATAGAACTAAGAGAGTTCTGACTTGAGGTGGCTTTACTTCAGCGACTAGCAATTCCTGTGTTAGACCATGAGTTATCAGTCCAGAGGTAATCTGAAGGACAACTTTGCCGGAGGTGAGCAGAATGCTCAAGGAATCTTTACTGTACTATGATTTATGGAAGATATTGTCCAGTCACTGAATGCTTGGGGTGAGAGTTTCATGAGGTGAAGAGAGAGAGAATGATGACTTGTTTAGACAGACGAAAGTATAGTCAGAGTAAAGGATAGTCGTTTGTAGTGCCATCAGCAACAACCTACCTGAAAGTTAGGGTATGCAGGTTTTGTGAAATTGTAGCTGAAGTCCAATTAAAAAGCAAACAGAGAATGATACAATATTTTGGAAGATCTAGAGTGTTGCCGGGGGGGGGGGGGGGGGACAACACAACTACTACCTTATAGAGGTTTGTAAAATCATGCTGGGTATAAATAAGATGAATGACATGTGTCTTTTCCCTAGGTTTTGGGGATTTCAAGGCCAGGGGGCATATTTTTAAGGTGAGAAGGAAAGGATTAAAAAAAAACATGAGGGGCAACCTTTTTACACAAAGAATAGTTGACATGTGGAATGAACTTCCAGAGGGAGTGGTGGATGCGGGTATAGTTGCAACATTTAAATGACATTTGGATAAGTACATGAACAGGAAATGTTTGGAGGGATATGGGCCAAGCACAGGCAGGTGGGACTAGTCTAGTTTGGGATGATAGTTGGCAATGGACTGGTTCAACTGAAGGTTCTGTTTCCATGCTGTACGACTCAATGACTCTAATGACTATGACAGCTCAGTTAATCTTCCGATTTCTGATAAGTATCTGACTTGAGTTTTCAAGCAATCTAAGTCAATGATTATAGAGAGATAACGGAGGTGTTTACTTAGAGTTCGACTATACATATTATACTCTATCATTAATGTAATTATAAGTTATAGTGTAGATTAGATTAGATTCCCTACAGTGTGGAAACAGGCCCTTCAGCCCAACAAGTCCACACTGCCCCTTGAAGCATCCCACCCAGACCCATCCCCCTATAACCCACACACCCCTGGACACTACGATTAGCATGGCCAATCCACCTAGCTATTAGTTAGTTACTATTAGTTATTAGCTATTAGCTATTAGTTACTATTATTCATGCAGTTCGTTTTTAGCATTTAGTATTCCTTTAGTTTAAACTGCGCTACATTCTTTAGTAAATCTAAGGATTCTCAGACTTCTGAAAGAGACGATACTCCCTCAAGATCATAAGTTCAGGAAATGCATTAATCAAATAAGGAAACATGGTTGGTCAGAACTTCATTTGACGCAGTCAGTGTGCAAGAAAGGATTACGTGGGTGGTATATTTGTTGACAGCCGATTACAAGATGACATAGTCGGTGTCTTGGAAGGAGCTGGATGACGAGTTACCTTACGCAAATAAGATAAAACTATTATCGCCATCAATTAATTGTATTACTTTAACTCAGCATGCTGATAATAGCCCTGATAACTCAGAAGAAATATTGCACATTTTTCACACAGCTAGGTTTGTTAACACGGACAGTTCGCTAAATGGAACCTTTTGCTTTCTGGGGATTATCTTCGTAGATATTATTTATTCTCAGGTATTTAAAATATTGATTACATTTCATTTTTATACAAGTTGGCATCAGGAAGTTAAATGGGATTGCTGAGGCAGAATTGCAAGGATATGTGGTTTATGAAGAGGTAAGAAGAAGAGGTAATTAGATTAGATTAAAAGGAGTTAATCAGACCTAGTGCAATGCAAAGACATTTATTCAGCCACACAGAGCATGTGGAAGGTTCATCCATCTAGGCACAGTATGTGCAGGGCTAATCGGACTGACCCAACACAACATGAGGAGAGCAGATCAAACTGGTCACAAAAAGGACAGCATATCTTAGAGCATAGGCACCTGGTAAAGCAGGATGGAAGGTTCATTGAGACGTTACAATATGTGGAGGTCTCATTCATGCTGACAAAATTTGTGGAGAAATTTTCAAGCTTGACCCAGAACATAGGAACACAGAAGTTGTTGCTACTGCTACAACTTATTCAGATAAGATGTATTCAAACAATGCAGAGTTGTCAACAGATCGATGATTTAAGGTTTAATTGGACTGACTCCCAATATAATTATTTTTCCTCTAACTGATTTTGGTATCATATGAACTATTAATTCAACTGAATAGTTTTGACATAGATGGGATATTAGAAATCAACATTACAGCAGGCGTAGTGATAAAGTATAAGAAACTATTTCATTAACTATTTCATTGCTCTCTGATGAAGGGTGTGGGCCCGAAACATCAGCTTTTGTGCTCCTGAGATGCTGCTTGGCCTGCTGAGTTCATCCAGCTCCATAACATTCCTGCATTTGAAGGATGACTTATAGAGTTTAAAATGCACGTCTTATCTGCACAACAGTGGCTAATAAAAAGTAAAGTATTATATTAGATAGTTGCAATTTATGTTTATGTACATTTAAAAATGATGTACATTTTGATGCCAGATAACGAAGTGTGGAGCTGGATGAACACAGCAGGCCAAGCAGCATCTTAGGAGCACAAAAGCTGACATTTCGGGCCTAGACCCTTTTCTGGTGAAGGGTCTAGGCCCAAAATGTCAGTTTTTATCCTCCTAAGATGCTGCTTGGCCTGCTGTGTTCATCCAGCTCTACACTTTGTTATCTTGGATTCTCCACCATCCGCAGTCCCCATTATCTCTATTTCATTAGAATTCCTTTTCAGCCACGCTAAAAACCATTTCATGGACAGGATAAATATTATGCCCAGATCTGAGCTCTGAATAAATTAGTCTGCCTATAGAATTATATTTAGTTGTGATGGATATTAATCTGAGAAATACAGCAAGAATAACTGTGCTATGATGATGCATCATGCCTGAAATAAAGGAGAGGACCTCCATTAAAATGGTGATAAATAAATTGTGATGCATTCACTGGAGAGAAGCATTTGTCCATTAATTTCGCTAACAGCAATTCTTAATCCAGAATATCACAAACAATTCACAAAACAGAGATTAAAAACACTTAATATCCTTCACTGTTCATTCAAATTTTGATATAGTTAAACAAACAGTTGTGATTAGATTAAGATAGAGCTAAAATAATGAAAAAAGTGATATTTATTGTTCTGAAGAAGTTTGATATTCTACAACTATAAAATTACATTTTTGGAGCTAGTAGGGCCATTAAGCAGTAATTATGAAGTTAATGCTATGTTACAAGGACAACTACACCTCAGTTAATGAAGTATAACCTTTTTAAGGTTTTGTATAATGATAGAAACAGAAGAAAGAGGAAGCTCTGATCATTTCAACTGACTTCCCATTGAGTATCTTCCTGGGAGCACCTCAACAGTGGAGAATCAGGGTAGCTAGCTTGGTCAGAACATTTGGCAGCACTTATTCTCAATAGGGAGCTGTTTCAATTTTTCATCCACTTTCTCCACAGCAAGCATGGGACTCTTGATTCAAATAAATACTTCTGTTCAATGACAGTTACTGGTTTAAATTACTGGAGGCATTCATGTTATTCAGGATACATGTCAGTGAGGCTGATTTTGGATGCTTCCAAATGAAAATAAATGGTTCTGCTACAGGCCCAATTAGAACTTAGAACACAGAACAGTGCAGCACAGGAACAGGCCTGTCAGCCCATGATGTTGTGTCAAACATGACACCAAACTAAACTATATCCCTCCATTTCTTGTATATTCATGTGTTTATCGAAGTGTCCCTTAAATGCCCCTATCATATCTGCCTCTACCACCACCCCTGGCAGTGCATTCCAGATACCCACTACTCTGTGTAAAAAAAAAACTTGCCCCTTACATTTGCTTTATCTTTTCCCCCTCTCACCTTAAAAGCATGCCCGCTAGTATTAGACGTTTTAACTCTGGGAAAAAAAAGTTCTGACTGTCAACCCTATCTACACATCTCAATTTTATAGACTCATATCAAGTTTCCCCTTCAGCCTCTGCTGTTCCATTGAAAACACCTGAGTTTTTCAAGCCTCTTCTAATAGCTCATACCCTCTGATTCAGACACCATCCTGGTAAACTTCTTCTGCACAGTCTCTAAAGCCTCAACATCCTTCCAATAATGTAGCGAACAGAATTGAATGCAATGCTCTAAATTGTGACCTAACCAGTCTTATAAAGCTGATAACTGACATGCTGACTCTTGTACTCAATCCACCAACAAATAAAAGCAAGCATGCCATAAACTTTCCTGACGACCCTATCTACTTGTGTGGTCACTTTCAGGAGCTATGGACTTCAACTCCAAGATCCCTCTCTATGTCAATGGCAGGACCCTGAACAGCATTAACTGTACACTTTTCCTTATGATTTGATCTCCCAAAATGGATCACCTTACACTTACTCACATTAAACTCCATCTGCCATTTCTCTGACCAAATCTGCACCTGATCTATTTACCATTGTATCGTTTGACAATCTTCTCCGCTATTTATAATTCCACTGATTTTTGTGTCAACTGTAAACTTACTAACCCACCTATCTACACTTTCAACCGAGTCCTTTGCCTCCGAGCATAAGTTCGCTCCTTTACTCAGACAGTGGTAAGGGCATGGAATGCCCTGCCTGCCAATGTAGTTAACTCAGCCACATTAGGGGCATTTAAACAGTCCTTGGATAAGCATATGGATAATGATGGGATATTGTACGCGGAGGGGCTTAGATTAGTTCACAGGTCGGTGCAACATCGAAGGCCGAAGGGCCTGTTCTGCGCTGTATTGTTCTATGCTCTATGTTCTATGTTCTATTATCCTCGAGTGGTCCTCCCTTTTCCCAAGACATACACTTGTTTTTAACATATATGTAGAATGCCTTGGGATTCTCTTTAATCCTACTTGCCAAGGTCATTTTGTGGCCCCTTCTTGCTGTCCTACTTCCCTGCTTTCTTCATAGTTCTCATTGGCTCATCCAATCTTAGCTTCCTAAACCTTACATATGCTTCTTTTTCCCTTTTGACTAAATTCACAGCCTCCTTCATTATTCAAGGGTCCTTAACCTCGCCATCTTAGTCCTTTCTCCTCACTGGAACATGCTGGTCCTGAGCTCTAATCAGTAGGCCTTTAAACAACTCACACATGTCAAATGTGGACTTTCCTGATAACAGTTCCTCCTAATTAACAAGCCCTCTTAGTGAGCTGGCCACAAGTTACCTCCAAAATTTTTAGTTTTAAGGATTAATTTTTGCTCAGGTTTCAGTTTTGAAAGATCTTCATGTAATTAAATGTGAAATATTCCGCCAGAAAATTCAGAGAGCAATTTCGAATTTGGTGGCCTGGATTTTGCGGTAACTGGTAAAGTAATGATGCTCAGTGCCAACCTCAAAGAAAGCTAACTATTAAGATTAGCCAAAAATTACTGGTCCATTTAAAACAACATTTCAACTCTTCTGATTCCGCTGGTCCTCCTGGGGTCCATTCTATAATGGGGATTTACTTCTCGCTGCATTTCTAAAGCATTTAAGTGCCATTATTTTTCACACTTGGCTATCATGATACCATCTGAAAATTGAGACAGACCAGGAATATCCCAACTTCCTACCTACACTTAGCTTTACTGGCTTCATCCCCGCCTCCTTGACCTGTCAGTCTTCTCTCCACCTATTTGTTCGTCTATCCACCTTCTATCATTGCCTACCCCTCCGTCTATTTATTTCAGAGCCCCCTTCCCCATTTCCAAAAATGGTCCAGACCCAAGCCATTTGCTTTCCTGCTCCTCTGAAGCTGTCTGGCCTTCTGTGTTCATCCAGTTCAACACCTTGTTATCGCAGACTCGAGCATCAGCAGTTCCTACTATCTCTTTTGACTGGGAAAAAATATTAATTAGATCATTTCACCATGACTTAATCTAGAATTTAAATCTCTTACTGCCTTCTCCTTACATAGACCGAGATTTTTTGCATCTTTTCATGAAATATGGCACATTCCACATCTGTTTCACTATTTTCCACATCACTGTGTTTGAAATTCTAGCACTGGCCTCACATTTTGTTTGTATTATTTTGTAGTGCCAGATAAACATCTTGTTATATTACTCAACTTCTCAAACTCCTACTCCTCAAATTACCGTGTTCAATTGGCAGTATTAATACTGAGGTCATTACCAGAACTGCTCAATTCAGAATGAAAGGTCTAGATTTGGATATGCTCCAAAGTTTTGCACACAGGGACTCTGATTTACAGTACCAACCTTACCAGCCCTTTGGGGACAGGCTGGCAGGAGGGAAGGCTTTCAATATTCGAGCAGAAAAGCTCTGGGTGGTGTGCCTAACAGTATCCCACTGTCATTTTGCCAGTGCAAGGAAAGGTGTCGGACACTGTTGCCCAACTGAGACACTGACTTGGCCAATTACCTCTTTCATTCACATTTTACCAGTATAGGAGGTAGGGTCTTTAGTCTGGATTTAACAGGCAAGTGTCATTGCTTTCTCTTGAGAACTTTCACTTGAACCACTAAGCAAATCTTCTCTCTGACTGAACCACCATGATCAGCTGAGCCCCCTCAGATTCAGACTCCTCTTCCTCTATAGTTGCAGATACAGCTTGTTGCCATAGGCCTTGCTAACTCTCAGCCCCCTAGCCAAACTCTCAGTCTGGCTGCTTGCTGGCTGCTGAACGTAGCCCAGAAATTTAAGTCAACTCCTGGCATTAAATTCAGCTATACCTCCAGAAAATCTATATCTTTAGGTTGCATGCTCACCCTATTCTGTCCCCAAAATAGAAGTGCCATTCTAGCTGTACTCCACTCTGGAGCCTGTCGTTCGTTTTAGAAAAACAACGTATCTGTCAAAAATAAAATACATTTCCACTTTTCAACCATTCACGAACAGATTGTGCTTGTCATAAGAAGATTCCGCTTTGTTGCCTAGGTAATGCATTTTAGCCTATTTCTTTGAAAAATCCACTTTCTGTATTGGTGTGACCCCTTAACCTCCACATTTTTTATGTTACTCTGTATAATTTGGTCTCTATAATTAAACAGAAATATCAACAACTGCTGATGAGTATCCTTTCTCAGCAGTCACTCCAACATTAAATCAGACTTCCTTAAAAAAAAGTTCTATTGACTCAATTACATTTTTACTAAACATCCATTAAGTAAACAGACATATTGGCTTCGAATGCAAAAGCAAAGTGTTGCAGAGGATGGAATCTGAAATGGAATCAGACAGTGCTGGAAATACTCAGCAGGTCAAGCAACATCTATGGAGGGAAACCAAATTGACATTTCAGGCTAATGCTGACCCTTCTTCTGAACTAAGGAAAGAAAGAAATGTTATAGGTTTATCAAACAAGTGAAAAAGTGGGCAAAACTGAACAAGCAGTAAAAGTGAAGAAACAAGGTAGAGTAAAACAGTTTCCATTTTTTGCTCATTTCTGTCATTGCTACACTTTGCATTCAGATGGTTGCTATCCAGCCTCATTTGTATGCATCATTTATATCATTACTTCGTCAATCATGAAACTTTTTATCAACCTCTCCTGGCCTTCACACAATCACGGATATTCCCTTTTATTCTTGTCCCACTTGCCTTCTATCATTTGTTCAATAAATGCTAGGTTTGACTCTTTCCTCAGTTCAGATGAAGGGTCAACCTGAAATATTAATTGTATTACTCTGTCCACAGATGCTGTCTTACCCACTGTGTCTTTCCAGAATTTCTGCTTTTACTGCACAAATTGGCCTGACAATTATTTTTAAACAAACGTGGTGTAGGCATATAGCTAATGCAAAGAGTTGTGCGATTTCCCCCAGAAATTTCAAGAACATTTACACTCAACAACTTATATTTCCAACCAGGGATTAATGAATGCCAGATTTAGAAGTGCACAGAGCTCTTAACTGGACTGCGGAGTTTACAGAGATACCAAGGAACAATGTCAAAGATGGATTTGAAAACAAGGATTGACATTGTTTAAGACATCACTTGACCCAAAGTAGAGTCAGCAAATACAGATAAACTTTTTTAATGTTAATACTGCTTGCAGGGTTCGGGAGAGAAATCTCAGTTTTAGAATCATCATCCAAGCTGAATCCAATTGGGTGAAGAACAACTGTTTGGTCAGCTTAACAAAACATAATTATACAATGCCTTATCACTTGCAAAGTGGGCTGAATACCCTCACTGTGTACTGTACTTCCTGCAATGCTAATGGTCACATCTTTTAAAACCATCTAAAAGGCATTTTGAAACATGAGGAATTACTTTGAAATACACTCAAAATTCACTACGAGAGGTGTATGTCGCAGCAAGACTCCAGATAGACAATGAGATCTCAACATGCAGGGGACAATTTCAAAGTTTGCAAAATGACACAAAACCCTGAAGAATTTTAGGCTGCAAGAAGATAGTGTACAATTTCAAATAGTCATTGACAAGTTGACGGAGTGGACAAATCAGTGGCAGGTGAAGTTCAAATTGGAGAAGTGTGATGTGATACACTTCGGTTCAAAGAACATGGAGAGACATTAGAAAATGAAATGCACCATTCCACAAGTGTGTTGGTGCAGTTCATGGTGCCACACTTTAGGAAGGGCATGAATGTATTAGAGAGAGTGGAGAATAGGTTTACAGTTCCGGGAGTGACCAATTTCAGTTTAATGAGGATAATCAGAGAAGTTTGAGCCGTCTTTTTGGACAGGCAAAGGCTGACGGGAAACTTGATAAAAATTTCAAAGATATGAGAGATCTGCCCAGAGTAGGCCAGGAGAAATTGTTCCCATTTGTAAAAGGATTCAGAGCCAGAGGGATCAGTTTGCAAGTGTTTTGCAAAAGAAGTAAATGTAGTGGCAGAAAAATATCTTTTACACACAGTGAATAGTCTAGGTTTGAAAGTGTGATGATGGAGGGAGGTTCCATTCAGGCATTCTGTACCACAGTGAATGATTATTTAGATTGAAAAATGTGTGCAGCACTATGAGGAAAAGGCAGGATTTGACACTAAATCAAAATGCTCAGAGTCAGTGCAGGCATAATGGGCTGAATGGCCTGCTTCCGCATCATCATAATTCTGTGATTCAGTGTCAAGCTAATCATTTTTGGTCACATAACCTAGAACATAAGACAGTGCAGTGCAGGAACAGGCCCTTTGGCCCTCCATATCTGTGCTAAACATCATGCCACTTTAAACTAATCCCACCTGCCACACATGGTCCCTATTCCTCTATTCCTTGCCTAAATACCTCATAAAAGTTACTGTTAGATCTGTTTCAATGACCTACCCCGGCAATGTGTTCCAGTCACCTATGACTCTGTGCACAAAACATGCCTCTCAGATCTCCTTTAACCACCATCTACCCCCCCCGCCCCACCCACTTCACCTTAATCTCTGCCCCTGATATTTGACACTTTCACTCTGGGAAAAAGCCTTGTACTTTCCACCCAATCCCCGTCTCTCATAAGTTTATGTTCTTCTATTAGATTGATCTTCAGCTTCCGCTGCTCAAACAAAGACAATCCAAGTTTGTTCAATGATAATGGGAACTGCAGATGTTGGAGAATCCAAGATAACAAGGTGTGGAGCTGGATGAACACAGCAGGCCAAGCAGCATCTCAGGAGCACAAAAGCTGGCGTTTCAGGCCTAGACGCTTCATCAGAGGGGTCTAGGCCCGAAACGTCAGCTTTTGTGCTCCTGAGATGCTGTTTGACCTGCTGTGTTCATCCAGCTTCACACTTTGTTATCCAAGTTTGTTCAATGTCTCCTTATGGCTAACTTACTCCTGTCCAAATATCTTTAGCACACTTTCCAAAACCTCCACACACTTCCTACAGTTTAGCAACCAGAACTGCATACAATTATCCAAATTTAGCCCAAACAGCTTTTTATAATTGCAACATGATTTGCCAACTCTTATACTCAATGCCCTGACTGATGAAGACAAGCATATGCCTTCTTTACTCATCTACTTGCATTGCAACTTTCAAGGAACTATGGAATTGCACCCCAAGGTCCCTTTGCATATCATTGCGCCTAAGGGTCCCACAATTTACTGTATTTGGTGCACTCGGTCATCGCCTTTGTGCCATCTGACATGGCGCGCTTGGCCAGCTCCCCCGGGCAGCAGCACGCACACAGCAAGCTGAGACTCCTGGGAGCTGATGGGGTGCTGTGCTTGCTTTAATAGGCCACATGGGAAGCCTCCCCCATGATGCACTCAAAAATGTTGTTGACAAAGGAGTTCATGATGCTCATGGATTTGCAGAGGATGCTGGTGTTAGGATGAACCTGCTTCAACAGCTGTAGATGGACTAACTTTCTGGACATTCTCCTTTTGTTGCTTTTCATTGATGATTTTCTTCTGTTTCTTCTTGGCAGTTTGCTGCGTTTTCTTCTCATCTGCCATAGTGGTGATCAATACTTTTCTCTTGCATTTGACCTCCTACCTGACACTTGTCCAGATTAAACTCTATTAGCAAGTAGTCCATTTCTAAAGACTGAATTAGTTAGATTTTCTCCTTTAATTACACCCTTCTTGCCATGTTGAGAATCTTCATCTTCCACACCACATATAAAAATTGCAATCTTTAGACAGATACGCTTTTCTATTTAGAATGGCAACACAATAATGCTAAGATTTTGTCTGCATTACTAAGATAGAATTTAGCTGGTATTACAATCATTAGCTTACCTTACTGTTTTCATAGCCTGTCTTTCTGTTTGTTGCTTTTATCCCTATTGTCTAAAATGCAAAAATAGCTCTGTCAGGCATCTGGGATCAATGTCTTTCCAGTAATCATGGTTGAGAGTCAGCTACTGATTCAGAAAAACAATTTGCTTATTGTTTCTGTTCCATCTTGGGCAGTTCCTTACAATAAGAAGGACTTGCTTCCACTCTGATTCAATGGAACTGGAGATGGTTGCTGATGCAAAGTGTCATCTATAAATTATGTCACATGTGAACAGATAGTTTTCCAAAAGTTGGGTAATCTCAAGATTTTGTGTGTTCAACTTTGCTTATTGCTACTGTTGTCATTTCTTCGGATTATTTATCAAGTTTGGAGACAAAACTTTCATAAGATCAGAAGTGAGAATTCATCATTGAATTGAATTGAATTAGCTTTATTGTCACTTGTACTCATATGAGTATAGTGAAAAGTTTACAAGTCACCACATTACAGTGCCATGATAGGTTAAGATTCTCAAGAACAAATTCTTAGGGAAAATAACTAGAAACGTAAAGAGCTAAAATGTCCAGCATTTCAGATCCCAGAATAAATTAGGAAAATAAAAGAAATAAAAGTTCAGAATAACTACCTTTCCAAACCAGTCCATGCTGGCTGGATTGCAGAAGTCACCTTGCTGAAGGGACTGCTGCTGTTGGTGCCCCCACTCGCGATGTTGGAATTCTTCCTACTTGCCTGGTTGATTGCAGTGCAACAGCACAGAAAGCTTCCAACGATTCAGGAGAAAGCAGCACACTTAACCAGTGCGCCAGCACCACCTTCAATATTCGCTCCTTCGACTAGTGATGCACAGTGACAGCAGTGCATCATTAGTAGGAGATGTATTACAGCAATTCATAAAAAAAAGTGTCTTTTGATGGCACCTTCCAAACCTGAGATTCATACTACCTAAGATAGGAGGTTATTCCAATATGTCTGCAAGTACCCTTCCAAGGCACAGATGTAACTGAAAGTTCTAAACATTGGAACTCAGCTCCTAAGAGCACTCTGCATGTAGCTATATCAGATCAACCACTGCAGATCAAGAAAGCCACCACCTTTCAAGGGCAATGAGAGATGGTCAACAAATTCTGACCTTGTCAATGACAATTACATCCCACAAAAGAATAAAAACACCTAATTTCCACAAAGTTGGGAATCATCCATCCAACAGTAAGAACACACTTGCTAAAAACGTACAGTGAGCAGGACAAGATGATGCCTCATCTTCTACCTCAATGCCATTTTGGTCATATCCAATGGAATCTTTAATAATCAGAAATTCATCAATCTCTGACTCAAATATATTTGAGGACATGAACCTCCGCAGCTCTGCAGTGCAGAGAATTCCAAAGATTCGCTGCCATTTATGTGATGACATTTCTTTTCATCTCAGTTCTAAATGGCCTAGGTCTTGTTGCGAGACGATCCCTTGCTTCTAGACCAAGACTGTACACAGTACAGAATGAGACTCCAAGTGCAGTCTCACAAAAGGTTCTACACAATTGTAGCAAGATTTATTTTACTCCTGCACGCAAATCCTTTTGCCAAAAAAAGCCAACAATACCACTTGCTGCATTTGTAAGTTAGCTTTCAGTAACTGAAAGGAACAAGGACACCAGATCCCTTTGGGCATCAATAATCCCCAAATATTTACAATTAAAAGAAATAATTTGCTTCTCAGAGCAAATCACTTCATATTTTTTCACTTGTATTCTATCTGCCATGTTCTTGCTCATCCATTGAGGCTATTTAAATATCTTTGAAATCTTTTTGTATCCTCCTCACTTCTCACGTTGCCACCTAGTTTTGTGTCATCAGTAAATTTGGAAACATCACATTTAGTCATCACATCCAAATCACTCAAATCAATTATAAATAGCTACTTCCCTCCTGTTTGCTGTTCCCTCCACAAACTTTTAACAAGTGTGGCAGTAAGCCTCAGTAATGTTGAGCTTCAAGTTTAATAAATGGTCTTAAAGGAGTCTATTTTCCCCTTAAATTGGTCCTCAAGTTGTATACTTTGGAACTGTATCAGAGATAATGGGAACTGCAGATGCTGGAGAATCCAAGACAACTGTATTCATCTCAGTGAAGTTTACAAAACTTATAGGTTTCTGAATTCTCCAAGCTCTTCCATCCCTCTTCAAATGCTGCAGTAATAGAAACATTCATTTCTTCCCATGTTATGGGCCCCTAATGGTCAAATGCGCAGTAATCCTTCTTCAAGTAGCACAAGAAATTTGATTTATGGGTGCTCGCCCTTTCAAAATGCATCTAATTAAGAAAATGAAACTATCGCACAAAGTCTGCTAAATGTAATATAAACATACCTTTATAACAGATCCATTTGGCTTATTGGCAAAACAGCAGTCAAAACTAATGGCAACGATTGCCAGTTGATAATTATTGTGTTAATATATGACCCATAATATCACACAATTATGTCAGAGATAATGGGAACTGCAGATACTGGAGTATCCAAGATAACAAAGTGTGGAGCTGGATGAACACTGCAGGCCAAGCAGCATCTTAGCAGCACAAAATCTGACGTTTCGGGCCTAGACCCTTCAGAGAAACAAAAAATCTCTGGACAAATAAGACATTCCTGAAAGTGAATGAAGAAACTTGAGGTAAATGTTCCGATTGCACTTTTTATCGTGCACGCAGTTAAGCTTTACAGCGACATAAAAGCAGAATGATGCAGCTTGATAGAAAATACAGTGCACTAAAAAAACCAAATTGAAATACTCAGTAGGTCAGGCTGCATTTATGGAGAAAGTGAAGTGTTACCATTTCAAGTCAACGGTCTGAAAGAGTATTTTGCTCATCAGCCAAAAGAAGAAATTAAGCAATACTGAATGATTCAGAAAAAAAATGTTGTAAAATGTACCATATTCTAACGATGTATAAGATAAGAATGAACTATTATAGAAAATCAAAGCTGAGATGGTTAGGATGCACACAAAAAGACTTGATTTGAAGAGGAATAGCTTGTAAACTGGTATTGGAGTTTGCATAAAGAAGGTGTGACACCTATGAAAAGTACATTTTCAATTGACATGCAAGAAAATACTTTCAGCAACATCAGCGGTTTTTGTCATTTAGTGCTGAAATGGAGAGGAAAGTCTATAATTATAAAACTGTTACAGGATTTATAGTATATGTAAGGGGAGAGAAAGGACATAAAATTGACACAACTGACAATCTTGATTGGATAATGAATAGCAGAAAGAGTTAATTAAAGTGTGCATAAATACTTTGAGGAATGCAGCTCTCTTTTATCAAGTGACCTAACATTCTGATCTTGTCTGATCCAGTAATCATTCTGATCATTGGAGGGGAAGGTGCGGTCCTTAAAAAAAAAGGACATCTGGGATAAAACACCTTCCTGTAGAAAGGTCATCCCTATTCCCAATTCCTTCACCTCCGCTGCATCTGTTCCCAAGATGAGGCATTCCACTCCCAAACACCCCAGATGTCGTCTTTTTTTTTCAAGGACTGCAACTTCGTCTCCACAGTGATCCAAAATGCCCTCGACTGTGCCCCCTACATTTCCCTCACACCCACTATCCGCAATAATAACCAAAACAGAATTCCCCTCATCGTCACGTACCACCCCACCAACCTCCAAATCCAACGCATCATCCTCCGACAGTTCCGCTATCTGCAATCTGACCCCACCACCAAAGACATTTTTCCCTCCCACCCTTATCGGCTTTCCGGTGGGACCACTCTCTCCGTGACTCCCTTGTCCGCTCCACACACCCCCCCCAGTCCCACCACCCCCGGCACTTTTCACTGCAACCGAAGCAAGTGCTACGCCTGCCCCATACCTCAACCCTCACTCCCATCCCAGGCCCTAAGAAGACCTTCCACATCAAACAGTAAACCAAGCGGAGGCTTGGAGACTGCTTTGTGGAGCACCTATGCTCAGTTTGCAACAAACAACTGCACCTCCCAGTCGCGAACCATTTCAACTCCCCCCTCCCCCACTCCTCAGACGACATGTCCATCCTGGGCCTCCTGCACAGCCATGATGACGCCACCAGAAGGATGCAGGAACAGCAACTCATATTTCGCTTGGGAACCCTGTAGCCCAAGGATATCAATGTGGACTTCACAAGCTTCAAAATCTCCCCTCCCCTGACCACATTCCAAAACCAGCCCAGCTAGTCCCCACCTCCCTAACCACTCCTCCCACCTAAAGCCCCACTCCAATCTCCTACCCACTAACCTCATCACACCTCCTTGACCTGTCCATCCTCCCTGGACTGACCTATCCCCTCACTAACTCCCCACCTACATTCACCTTCAGTGGCTCCAACCCCTGCCTCTTTGACCTGTCTGTATCATCTCACCCTATCTTCTCCTTTATTCATTGTCTATCCGCCACCGCCTCTCTCTTTTTATTTCAGAATCCCCTTCCCCTCCCCCATTTCTGAAGAAGGGTCTGGACAAAGACGTCAGCTTTCCTGCTCCTCTGATGCTGCTTGGCCTGCTGTGTTCCTCCAGCTTCACAGCATGTTACTACAGCTAAAAGTTGCTTCTATTTGTGCTACTGTTTCATGGAAGTACACTCAAATTTATTAGCTTTTATGTAAAGATCATCAGGCTTCTCATTGCTTACGTATTTTAAGTGGCTTACTATAGTGTCTGTATAATTTCCAGTTGAACGTGACTCGAGCAATTCACTAAGTGCCACCTCATGGGTTGGTTTAAACAATAAATGTATACAAGAGTAAATATGGATAGAGGTTGCTCCAAATAACCAACTGTTTCAAAACATCAAACTGAATATGCGTGTCAACAATATTTACAGATGTAAAAGCAGGGTTGAAGTTAATTCTATACTTTATTTTAGTAAAAATAAATGTACAGCGACTCATATCCACAAAGTTTCTTTAGTTGCATCATGGAAATTGCCTTAATGTCTGGCAGAGATTATTATTAAATGAGTGGAGGTCAAAGGAAGTGTTTCAAAGACTTCTCTCAAAAAATGCGAAGTATATATCAATGCATTGATATACTTGTGTAGCTTGGTTCAGAAGACTCTGACTTGGATGAAACTCCAGTATGACACAACTCTTCCAGAGTGCCTGTTGGGAAAAGGAGCATGGAAAAGGAACTAGGAAAAGAATGCCAACAATATCAAATAAATACCAAAAGAACTACAGATGCTGTAAATCAGGAACGAAAGCCACATTACTGGAAAAGCCCAACTGGTCTGACTGCGTCTGTGAAGGAGAAAACAGAGTTAACGTTTCAGGTCCAGTGACCCTTCCTCAGAATAATATCTAGACCACTTCCACCTTCTGGAAACAGGTGCCAAATGAATATTTGGAGATGCAGCTCTAGGATTAGGTTCACCAGCCAGGGAAGCATGCACAGTACCTATGATCAATGACACAAAATTCCAAAGTGGATAATCATAGTAGTTAGCAAATGGATTGCTGATGATATTACTGAAATCAGTCAAATTTGATCAATACTTTGATTCTTCAGCTTTCATGTGGAGATGCCGGTGTTGTACTGGGGTGCATAAGGTCAAAAATCACACACCAATTGGACTAAACCTGGTGTTTTCTGTGGTTTTTGACCCTCTTCAGCTTTCAGTTGGAGATGCATCCACCTGTCAGAAATATGTTTCTTTATTGATCTTATAATGGCGTATTTTGCTCTCTGACGGAAGTGTAAAATTATAAACAAACTATAGCAAGACACAACAGGGAGAAGGATTGAACCTGGTCATGATGACTGCCAAACTCAAAAACAAAACCACTGCAGCAAATTGTCAGAGCTGTCTATACAGTGCTCTGGCATGTTAGTCCAACATTGAATTTTTTTTTCAAGGCAGGGGAAAGATTTGGGGAAAGATGAAAGAAATCATCTAAAGAAAGAACATTTAAATGATTGTAATATTTTTAAACAGTTTTAACCACTACAGTGAAGACGTTGTTGGATTTTCTCAAGTGATACACGCTTTAATCTGAATATACACTGGAAATAAGCAAGGGACAAACACACAAAATGCTGCCAACAGGAGTCATCATGTATGAATGAATAGTGATATTACCACCATGCCTCAGAGCTGCAGGATGTAACATTTTTGGCAGCTCTCCAAAGACATTGTTAACTCAATAAAAAAAATCAAATCAATACTGTTCTTTGCTTTCTCTTTCCCAGGCATGTTCAAGTAACATTATAAACTACACATACGATGCAAAAGGCATCCATTGTGAGTCAACAGAAGTGAACACCTGAGATAACGGGAACTGCAGATGCTGGAGAATTCCAAGATAATAAAATGTGAGGCTGGATGAACACAGCAGGCCAAGCAGCATCTCAGGAGCACAAAAGCTGACGTTTCGGGCCTAGACCCTTCATCAGGATTTACACTAACTAAGCAAAAACATTAGTTTGAAGAACAGGTATCCAGCTGAAATTCAAAGTTTTTTTTCTGAATCATTAGTCCTAAACATGATGGCCAAGAAGTGAACATCTCCAACCTTTTGCTCAACAGAACATAGAAACTTCAACTTGGCCATCATGTTTAGGACTAATGATTCAGAAAAAAAACTTTGAATTTCAGCTGGATACCTGTTCTTCAAACTAATGTTTTTGCTTAGTTAGTGTAAATCCTGATGAAGGGTCTAGGCCCGAAACGTCAGCTTTTGTGCTCCTGAGATGCTGCTTGGCCTGCTGTGTTCATCCAGCCTCACATTTCATTATCTTGGATTCTCCAGCATCTGCAGTTCCCATTATCACTATCACTTTCCAAATGATCTATCAGCCAATCATTCCTGAAGAAGAGTCTAGGCCCAAAAAGTTAGCCCTCCTGCTCCTCTGATGCTGCTTGGCCTGCTGTGTTCATCCAGCTCTACATCTTGTTATCTCAGATTCTCCAGCATCTGCAGTTCCCATTATCTCTATTAGCCAATCTCTTTGGTTTTACCTCGTCATATACAATGTGAACTTGCTTTCTGGTCCTTAGCAGGTGTTGGGGCAAAACTTTTCGCACAACCTGTTCTAAAACACATTTGCACCATAAACAGCATTTGGTAGCATTGGTGACATGATAACAACAATGAATCACTACAACAATAGATGGAAGGCTTTCTGTTCATTTGATTTTGACTTTCAAAAGGCAACAAATGTAGGTTCATTAGAATATCAACAAAAGATTCAAGAATCAACACTGGTGACATAGCATTATTAGAAGAAGCACAAGTAGAAGCAACTGCTGATGTATGGTTATTGTTGATGTTGCCATAGAATGGTAATGACATTTTCATGGTAAAACAAAAGGAAGACTTGCAATATAGAATAATGACTCTTGGATATCTCAAAATGCTTCAAAGCCAATGAAAGTGTAGTTATTCTCATTTAGGTCATACAGTTGCCAAATTGCATACAACAAGCTTCTCCAAAGAGCCATGCGACAGTGACTAGACAATTTGCTTGAGGGATTATCGGAAGTTAAGGCACTGGGGATAACATTGCCGACTTTTGTTCAAAATCACGTCAGGAGATCTTTTGCATCTACTGACAAGGATACACAGGGGCTTGGTTTAACAATTCATCTGAAAGATGGCATTTTCAACAGTGCAGCATTGACGTGTCAGATGTTTGTGTTCAAGTCCTGGAGCGGGAACCTTCTGACTCAGTGGCAATGCTTTAGTTAATCTTCTAGGTATATACTCTAAAAAAAAACTTAAAACTGATTTTGGCCCAAATATGATACTGACTTAAATAAGCTACTTCATATTGACTTTTTTGTAATGACCTGGTCTAAAACATCATACTTTAAATGGAAGTGATTTGCAGATTTATTTTTCTGTAACAGCACAACACCGAGTAAAAGGGTCGATACAGTAAAAACATTTGCTTCCGTTTGTTATTGAGAACAAAGGTTGGGGAAAGAAATTGTTCTGGTATCCTACCAGTTAAGTCACAGGTTTCCAATAGGTTTCTTATGTGTTCCAGCAATCATGACTTTTCATCACAATATTGAGTGAGGACAGAACTGTCAGCGATACTCCTGCAACTCAATAGTTTGTTAATACTCACTGACAAAGCTCACACAGGAATAATAATCACTGAAATGTGTTACTGAACATGAATTAGAATCCAGCAAAGCAAAACAGCTTTATCAGGAGAGGAAGAGAGAAAACTGTCAAGAAAAAAGATACTCACGGACTGATTATATGACAGAAACAGTAAAGCCAGTGAAAGGTGACAGTTGGATTGATTTAGATTTGTATACACAGAACATAGAACATAGAACAGTACGGCACAGAACAGGCCCTTCAGCCCACGATGTTGTGCCGACCATTGATCCTCACGTATGCACCCTCAAATTTCTGTGACCATATGCATGTCCAGCAGTCTCTTAAATGTCCCCAATGACCTTGCTTCCACAACTGCTGCTGGCAACGCATTCCATGCTCTCACAACTCTCTGTGTAAAGAACCCACCTCTGACATCCCCTCTATACTTTCCTCCAAACCAGCTTAAAACTATGACCCCTCATGTTAGCCTTTTCTGCCCTGGGAAATAGTCTCTGGCTATCAACTCTATCTATGCCTCTCATTATCTTGTATACTTCAATTAGGTCCCCTCTCCTCCTCCTTTTCTCCAATGAAAAGAGTCCGAGCTCAGTCAACCTCTCTTCATAAGATAAGCCCTCCAGTCCAGGCAGCATCCTGGTAAACCTTCTCTGAACCCTCTCCAAAGCATCCACATCTTTCCTATAATAGGGCGACCAGAACTGGACGCAGTATTCCAAGTGCGGTCTAACCAAAGTTTTATAGAGCTGCAACAAGATCTCACGACTCTTAAACTCAATCCCCCTGTTAATGAAAGCCAAAACACCATATGCTTTCTTAACAACCCTGTCCACTTGGGTGGCCATTTTAAGGGATCTATGTATCTGCACACCAAGATCCCTCTGTTCCTCCACACTGCCAAGAATCCTATCCTTAATCCTGTACTCAGCTTTCAAATTCGACCTTCCAAAATGCATCACCTCGCATTTATCCAGGTTGAACTCCATCTGCCACCTCTCAGCCCATCTCTGCATCCTGTCAATGTCCCGCTGCAGCCTACAACAGCCCTTTATACTGTCAACGACACCTCCAACCTTCGTGTCGTCTGCAAACTTGCTGACCCATCCTTCAATCCCCTCATCCAAGTCATTAATAAAAATTACAAACAGTAGAGGCCCAAGGACAGAGCCCTGTGGAACACCACTCACCACTGACTTCCAGGCAGAATATTTTCCTTCTACTACCACTCGCTGTTTTCTGTTGGTCAGCCAATTCTGTATCCAGACAGCTAAGTTCCCCTGTATCCCATTCCTCCTGACCTTCTGAATGAGCCTACCATGGGGAACCTTATCAAACCTTATCAGTTTAGCAATAAACTATCTAATCTGTATTTTAATTCCAGGTGAAACTCCAAGTATGTTTTGGACTTATTCTGTAACAATTTAGAACATTTATGGTTGGAATTTTGCAGAAAAACTGAAGAAAATGAAATCTCCTCCTGTTCTTCTTGCAATCCCACAAACATACCCTTGAAAACTTGGGTTGGGGTATTCCCAATAGCATGAATCATCATTGGTGCTCAGCCTCACACAAAAAAGCACATCAAGAAATTGGGAAGGCTTCATTAGCCCACTATGCATCTCATAAGGAAATTGTGGTACATTGCAAGTGTGATTATTTGCACCATCAACCCATATGCTGTTAACACTGTGCTGCAATCATGATTTTTCTTCACAACATTGAGTGAGGACAAAACCGTCAGTGGTACCCCTGCAACTTGATGGTTTGTTAATACTCACTGACAAAATTCACACAGGAATAATAGCCACTGAGGTATGGCACTGAAGAGGAATTAGCATCTATGGAACTGCAGACCAGCAAAACGAATTAGCAATATCAGCAAAGGAAGGAAGAAAACCTACTGTCATTGGTTACTGGCTATTATTCCTGTGTGAACTTTGTCAGTAAGCATTAACACTGTATCAAGTTGCAGAAGTACCACTGACAGTTCTGTCCTCACTCAATGTTGTGATGAAAAATCATTATTGCAGCACAGCATCCACCAGATTATGTATTAATGGTGTGGATACACACTTCTAAGTTAACACAATGCCAGTACAGCAAACTGGGGCAAAATTTTTCTCCACTTTTCAATTTAACCCTAAACCTGTTTACACATCTGACCTGCAATTTTTTTTTGAGTTTCATTGGTTCAACCTGGAAAAGGTTAGTTCCTAATTCAGTTTCTCAAATATGAAGCAAAGGAAAATAAACTATGGGGTATACAGAGGTTATTTTGTCCACCAAATCAACTTCTTCTTAATTTGCCTATTACTCATTTGATTCAAGTAATAAATTAACATCTCCTAACCACAATGAAGCACAGGAAATTGATGTAATACCTATTCAAAAGCATATATTTGCATCATTCAAACCTGTTTTGGTTGATTTCCACAGTGGCAACATGAGAACTTTAGATGGGTGCACAAAGAACTGAGGAACACTCCTAGAAGAACTTTGACCAAGAGCAGGTTATTGTGTCTCAGGTTTTCTGATTTCCCCATTGCTTCCAGGAAGTGAGGACATGCAAATTTTTGAGAGAGAGTTTTAGCAAAATCCATAGACTGCATATTCCAGTTCCACTCTGATTATAATCCCGACATTCAGTGAACCCTCCTGACAGACCACCTATTATTGCTTTTCTGTTTGCTATTATAAATGTTTACTGTAAGCTTATGCTAACTTCAAGGATGTTTACAATATTGTGTGTAGTTTCAGTCTGCTGTGTCTGTAAAATGTACAATCAGCAATTAATAAAGGATCCAATCAAAGTGTAAAACTGCTTCTATACTAATTGTAAATAAGTTAGCATTTGAATATGCAATAACTTTTTGTTTAATGTTACTGATTTCATCATGAAAATATTGGCAGAAGGAACTTTGCCCCCTAGCTTTGAGTAACACAGATGCATTCAAGTCTATTTCACATGCAAAATTTTAAGCTTTAAGTTCACAAAATGCTTTTAAATTCCCAGAGCTCCTTTCAAGCTCAGTCAGATTTAGCAGCCTAATTTTCTTTGAAGGAAAATGTCAACATTCTAAATTTGCATTTCACGGAAATTTACCATTTATTTTTGAACTACATGGAGACAAAAGATCACTATTAAACATGAATACTGAAATTTTGTATTAACGTTGGACAAACTGGCCTTACCAACAAAAATAATGAATTCCCCTTATTGTTTGAGTGATAGAGGAGTTGTCAACGTATAAAGTATATCTAGCTGTTCAGTATGCCTCATCTCAAACAACATGCTCTCAGGACTCTCAAATGATATGCTGGTAGCTTCAACTGGCAGGGGACTGATAATCAGCTGTTGTCACATCACTTGATGATCATTTTGAGATTTCTTTCTCAACTGATGCAAACCAAATGCTGTCACCCTTCAGCAGACAATGAGCTGCATGCGGACTGCTGGGTCATTTTAGTAGTAAAGTGGAAATCAAATTAGTGGTCCATTTAGCAAACTGCTGAACATTGACAATAAATTAAGGTTATTTCCATATTAACTGTATACTTAATAATATTAAAATTTTTAAAAAATTATAATAATATTTGTACAGCATTATAATAATCTTTGGACCAGTTAGATACCCAAAAGATCATACAATGGGTTTTGTCATGGCTTCTTATCTCGGTCTGGCAATTGGCATCCTGCTTGAAGCTTCCTTTTTAATTGGGGTCAGGTGGTGTGATTTTTATTCACATATGACTATTCAAACCTCAGGATTTCAAGGGACACTTGGAAGGGGTCTAAATGGATCAATTCTACAATTACCAAGGATACAAAGTCTCAACACTTCTCGGAAGCATTTTCAGGGTAATTTTGTGGGCTATAAGAGCATCCCCGGGTAAGGGAGGAAGAAGGCAGCCACAAAAGCTGTGGAGGGCGCAAAGAGAAAGGCAACGAGCTGTCTCATGGAGACAACATCTGAGAGGTTCAGTGACCTCAATGCTGTAAGGTTGAGCAGTATGCCACATTCTAACCCATCAATCTCCTGCCCAATGATCCTCAAACCAACACAACTTGCAACTAATCTGCTTCACTAATGTCCTTTAGGTAGACTAATTAGTAAAGTTAGATCACATGGGGTTCAGGGTGAACTTGCCAATTGGAAGCAAAATTGGCTGAATGGCAGGAGACAGAGTGTGATGGTGGAGGGCTACTTTTCGGGCTGGAGGCTTGTGAACGGTAGTGTTCAACAGAATTGGTGCTAGGTCCACTTTTGTTTGTCATTTATATAAATGATTTCGATGAGAATAAAGAAGGCATTGTTAATAAGTTTGTGGATGACACATTGATTGATGGTATAGTGAGCAGTGAAGAAGATTATCTAAAATTACAAAGACATCTTGATCTATTGATTCAATTGGCTGAACCGTGACAGATGGAGTTTAATTTAGATTAATGTGAGGTATTGCATTTTGGCTGAACAAACAAGGGCAGGACTTGTACAACTGAAGTAAGGCCTTGGGAAGTGTTGTAGAACAGAGACACCCAGGAGTTCAGGTATATAATTGTTTGACGTTTGCATCACATATAAATAAGGCGCTTAAGAAAGGTGTTTAGCACATTTGTCTGCATTGGTCAGATCTCTGAGTACAGGAGTTGGGATGTTGAGGTTGTAGAGGACATTGGTGAGGCTTCTTCTGTAGTACTGTGTCCAGTTCTGGTCTCCCCATTATAGGAAGGATATTATTTAAGCTGAGACGGTTCAGAAGCAATTTACCAGGAATGAACGGATTGAGTTATAAGGAGGAACTGGATAGGCTGGGATATTATTCACTGCAGTGTTAGAGGATAAGTAGTGTCTTTATAGAGGCTTATAAAATCATGACGGGTATAGATAAGATGAATGGCAGGTGTCTTTTCCCTAGGGTGGCAGTCTACAAGACTAGGTGGCACACTTTTAAGGTGAGAAGAAAAAGATTTGGAAAAGGCTTGAGGGTTTTTTTGTGTAGAGAGTGGCTCATGTCTGGAATCAACTTGCAAGAGGAAGTGGTGGATGAAGTACAGTTACATGTTTAAAAGACATTTAGATAAGTACATGAATAAGAAATGTTTGGAGGGATATGGGTCCAGCACTGGGGCTTGTTTATTGGCTAGTTTAGTTTGAGATTATGGTCATCATGGATTGGTTGGACCAGAGGGTCTGTTAATGTGCCTTTTGACTATGACACGATAACACAATGGGAAGGAAATCTGCCATCCTTATCTGGTCTGGCCTATATGTGACTCTGACCCAAGAGCTACATGGTTGATTCCTAACTGCTCACTGGGTTATTAGGGATGGAGAATAAATACTGGCCTGGCCAGCAGTGGCCACATTCCTTGAGCAAACAAAATAAAGATCCACTCATTCATCTCTCTCATGGCATCTCTCCACAGTCCCAACTGAATAGCCACTAGGGACATGCACCCTCATCTTACTAATATTTACTCACAACTCCCAAATCTATACTCCACAAATTATTCCAGCCCTTGAAAACAGTTCATTTCTCAGATGAAGAACTCTCTAAAGTTTCTTGCAAGGTAGCAAATCAGGGATGGCCTTCCTGTCATCACCACTCCGGAAGAGGCAATATTGTCTGTGTGTGTGTGTGTGTGTGTGTGTGCATGGAAAGGAGGAGGGATCCTGGAGTCCCAGTGTCCTGGTGATAGGGTTAGACACCACACTGCGTGTATTGTACACAACAATCACTGCTGGCAACTTAATGTCTCCATGAACTGAATTATGACCTTGTGCACCTTGCAAACTTTGGTCATTTTTCCCTGTGGTCAGATCTAATTCATTGACATCTATCCAGTGAAATGCTGATATAGTAGTAATATCACTGGATTAGTAATCCAGAGGTGAGGCAGTTGCTGTGGGGACACGTGACAGTTTATGAAATTCCAACTCAAATTACAAATCTGGAATTAGAAACTAGACTCAGTCATGTTGACCAGGACAACTTCTTATGATTGTTGCCAAAAACCATCTGGTTCTCCTTACCTGGCCTGGCTTACTCATGACTGCAAAATTGCAGCAATGAGATGGATCATTAATTGGCTCTGCAACTACCTTTCCAGCCCAATCAGTTAAAGGGCAATAAGGGATAGGCTACAAATGCCCACCTTTCCAACAATGTGCATATCCCATGAAAGAATAAAGAAAAACAGGTCCTTGAAGTGTCATACAACCATTCATATAGGAGGCCAAGGACTCTTCAAGAGAGGGTATGCACTTTGAGGATACACCACCAAACAATAACTGCATACTCTGCACCTGCTAGAATGAACAAACAAACCTTGATAAAGACTGCATGGCAAGTGATTGGATGGTCACATGGTGATATGGTGACATGATGAGGTGTACAAGTGAGCAGGTATGGATTTTGCAAATAGAAGTAATTGTGGAGAGGGCACAGAACATACTTGACTTGAGGCCATACTCGGAGGACATCCACAAAAAAGAATATTTTGGAGTTATAACAGAAACCATATGATGTCCTATCAGCATTTCTGAGCTTTTATGCCTCTAGTGTGAGATCAATATTGCCCCTTAGTCCTAGTGTCAGTTTCCAAGGAAATAATGGCAAGTGTAATGACTGCAAAATATAGCCTTGCATCAACAATGGACATATCAAACTTTTAGTTCCAACATGTCTTTTTTTTAAAAAGAGAATTCTTATAGTCAGAAATGATTCTGGACGTCAATTCAGAAACTGTCTGGCAGTAACCTGGGTGATCCATGGGATGTCACATCTGTAAAGAGTCTTGGAAAAATGAGATGGGAATATTAAAATGGGAACAGATAACTAGAAGCTGACTACCCAACCCAACAACAGCATTGAATTTGAGCTGCAATCCTGTTTTGTGTGTGTTCATGGCCTGATGTCCTATTATTTTGATTGGTGTGCTATGAAGGTCACCGATTTTAGATCAGTCAGTAAGCACCCCTACACTGTAGGTAAAGGAGGTAGAAAAGTTCTTAGTCATTTTGAATGCTGCCATTAAGCCACAATCATAAAGAACCAGCAGAAAAGAAACAGTTTGTTAATCTGCAGTACTTTTCAACTACCAACAGTAACACTATTGGTCACATCCATTGTAACAGCTGCCACATTCTACTCTTCACAAACGACTCAGAGATTGATTCGTACATCTTGTAAATGTACATCTTTGTATTTTTCTCGTTCCTAATCAGTATGTATGTAATCTCATGTTTTCTGAAAACTCCTTCTTTCGTTAACCTAAGAAAGTTTGGATTAATTGACTCATTTTAAAACAAATTAATTTGAGGTAGGAGAAAGTTATGCATAAGGGAAGGGGTTTTGATTTCTTAAATTAACATTGTTGTAACCAAACAAGAAGCAGTTGGGTGAATAAGGAGGAGGAGCTGATTTATTGCTTCACTTCTGGAAAGTTATCAATTGGAACCATACCAAATTGGGTAACTTCACGCAGGGACTGGTCATAATACTCCCTGCATGAAGGTTCTAGCATGGTAGACAGTCTAATATATGCCAACCTTTGCCCTCAATCTGAACATAGTTATCAGTGGAATGGAGGAAAACCTCACCTCACCTTACCCAGTGAACGCTGCAGAAAACTTCAGAAAAGTGATCTCTAGATCTTGGCTATTTGAGAGTTATTCATTTGGGTGTCTTCCAACTGTACAATGATCCTCAAATTGTTTGTGTTTTGGCTTCCTCCCTCCAAGAAAATACTGGATTTACTACTTCCAATTTATCAGTTGACTGTGCAGTGTGAAAGAAAACTGGAGTGCTAATCTACAGCTGATCTCACTATTCATTTCAAGGATGTAAAACATTAAAACAACATATTGTCACACTTTACTTTTACTGCCAGTATTTTCCTGTCCTCATAAAATAGTGCACCTACATTGGAAAACATCATTTGTCATAGACAAGTTCTGATAATAAACAACTCTGGGGTTGATTTCAATATCACTACCACTCTGTTTTAAACTTAAATGAGATGATAGCTTGATCAAAAAGAAAATCCAAGCAACTTACTGCTGAAAGCCTGTCCAACCACATTTCTAAACAGCTGTTTTTAGTGGGGGTGCTGGCCAATTATGTCTGTTTAAAAATCTGGTTGAACAGGCTTGTTTTAACAACCATTAACATATTTAAAGACAAACTAAATACCTTCAACAAATAAAAGCATGGAAAACAGGGAATGTCATGGTGTGGTGATAATGTCCCTACTTCTGAGCCAGAAGGCCCAGGTTCAAGTTGCGCCTCCTCCAGGATGTCACAACATCATTGAACAGGTTGATTAAAAAATACCTTCAAGTTGTAATGCGCTGATTGTATGTGCTGCAGTGTGGCTTGTACTGTTCAAACATTGATGAGAATATTTTAAAAAATAAACAAACTGAAGAAGGGGGCTTTTTCACACAACGGTAGTATCTCTACCTCTAAATCAGAGGCCCAGGTACAAATCCCATCTGGTCCAGTGCTGTGTGATAGCAACTCTAAATGGGTTAATTAGAGAATATTCAAAAACTGAAGCATGAATTTATCATTTTGGTAGTTACCCTTGTTATCAGCTGTCACTGTTATCACTTTTTTTGTCAGCTATGCATAAGCTTTGGTGCCAAAAAAACTGGCAATGTTCATCTGTATTGCTAATTAAAGGCATCACAATCTACAATTGAAGGATCTTGTGGTGCAATGGTAGTATCCCTACCTCTGGGTCAGAAGGTCCAGGTTCAAATCCCAACTATCCTGAAGGTGTATCCTAATGTGTACAAGTAGATCAATTTAAAATAATAAAACTGGAAGATGTCTGGCAGTAACATCTTCGTTTAAAGCTTAAATGCCACCTCAGATTGAACTCTCTACTTTATTTACTTTTGGTTGCTGAGAAGATATTAGGAATCTGTGAAGAACCTCAATGTCCATCTGATCCATTGGAACCATGGGCTTATCATGTACCCAAATATAGCATTTTCAACAATGCACTGCTCACTGAGGGCTCCATATCGAATGTTTGGCTGATATCATGCTTAAGTCCAGAAGCAGGGCCTGTGTTCAAAACTTTCTTAAAGATGAGACAGTTAGTTTTATGACCAGGTCGTAAACTCTAAATCTGTCAATGTAGTTCAATTCGTGGTACCCTGTTTAAATTTCTCTTGTTTTGTTGAGCTGCAAACCCAAATTCATATCAGTTTCATCCTTGGGGGCAGAATTGACATTGTTTGTCAAATCACATGTTGCTCACCAAACTAAATTGAATCATACTACTCGCTTTTAAATGTACTCAATACTCAAATTTCAATTTCAAAGGAATATTTTTGTCAGATTATCCGGTGCAGTTTCATTGGTAGTCAAATCATGACTGCAGAAACATTAGGAACATGGTGTCTGGGCAACAAAAAGTTGAAACTGGAAAATGATAAATATTAACTTGAAATCAAGATTTATGGACTCTGAGAAGTATTCCAGAATAGTTAGGTACGTTTGGGCTCATAAAAAAATTTAATTTTGCTGGCTTCACTCTTTCAGTTCTAGGTTATCATCACTACATCGCATTTTATATATTGACATACACGTTGTAGATATTCTGATCTGTGATGATGTTGACATTTTGAAAGGGTATTTGGTGTAGTACTGAGCTAGCTAGTGAAGACCACTTAAGTAAACAGCTTGGGAGACCTTGGATCTTTTTTTAATGCAGCCTGAATTGGTGTGGCCAGTTCTCACAGATCAGCATCAGAAGTAGCATCTGAGTGGCATCAGAAGCTATTAGGGTCTCAAAGGAGCTGGAAGCTTCAGTGAATGTCTACTGGTTGCTACTCTCTCTGAATTTTCTCTTGATGTTTTCCTCATGGATTGGAGAACTGCATGTGAGAATCTGTGTCTGAATTTTTCTTTTTTGCCACAGGGTGTGTCTATGGGATGTTACTATATTGGGACAGTTCATTAGTAATAGTTATTGTGTCTATTATTCTGTTAAGTTCTCCAATAGTTAAGTTATTTTAAATTACTCTTTCTTTGATTGTGTTTTAACTACAGTGTTTAAATAAATCGTGTTCTTTTTAAGGTCGAGTAGTTTGATCAGTCACATTGCATCTGGGACAAAAACTTTACATTTGCCTTTAAAATAAGAAAACGTTAGGGTCTAGGCAACCTTCTAACAATATTTTGGAAGGGGTGTGGTCTCGTCCACAACAAATCAACTTGTTCAGATGCTATGTCACACCTCTGGAGTAAGTGGGATTTAGACCCAGGTCTTCTGGCCCAGAGGTAGTGACATTACCGCTGCACAACAACAGCCCTTTAATGCTAGCAGTCCTCCAACATATACTCATTTGTGGTGTTACTGAGGATGTGAATGCAAAAGGATGGTTCTAGAGCCATTGATTTCCGGGTTATTGGCTCAACAAGCTCCCACTGCATGTTTCTATTGTCTCAAACTGATAAAGTTAGCTATTGTAAGGTATTAGTCATTAAATTCTCATTTTCTTCACATCAAACATTATTCCCAGCTTTGGCCTTTCACTCATGATTGAAACCTGCCCATCACTGTAGATAAATATATAACATTTCATGATAATTTTGGTTTGATCCTTGAATATAAGACACTTAAATGTTTTTTCTCAATGATGTCCACACTTTTAATCTTAAAGGCCCCCCAGGCCTTTTTATGAAATTTTCCAGGCTTCTTCCAGTTTGTAGAGATTTGTGTTTAATTCACTGGCTGCATAAATTGTCTCAAGTCACTCGTGTTCAGAAATTGACAGATTTATATCCCCAATAGAATACATTAAATGTAATAGGAAATGCCTTAGAGGAACATTTGGCTGTAACACAATGGATAGAATTCTGATGGCCTCACAAACAACGTAAAACCTGAATAACTTGCACAGTCATCAGAACCTGGCTGATTAAAAATACACCTATAATTCTTTTTTATGGACCTATTGTTCTAACAACTGTCTTGACGGGCAAGTGTTGACAAAAGACAACAGTATCTCTTTCAAGTCTGGACTTGATCATGCAACTCCATAGTACATATGCAGCATTCAAGAAAGTATGAGATGATTTTTCAAATAGACAAGGCAGGAGAATAACACTAAGTCATAATGCTCATTGCAAGAGCTAGTGCAGATACAATGGGTCAAATGGCATCCTTCTGCATGGGACAAGTCTGCAATTCTATGATTTGTCAAAAATATATACTGTGAAATGTAAATCTACACAATGGTCTGATGAAGGGTCTAGGCCCGAAACGTCAGCTTTTGTGCTCCTGAGATGCTGCTTGGCCTGCTGTGTTCATCCAGCTTCACACTTTATTACAATGGTCTAAGAATGTTCTTTTCCGATTTAACATTTCAAAAGGACTATACCATCTATGACAACTCCAAGCAGGACATCCAAATTCTACAATGCTGCAATGAAAGCCCTTGCACAGCTGGTCAACTGGAAGAGGGAGATATGGTACCCCACCTCTTCTCATCCTCGTCAAAAGGCAGACAACCCTCCAAGTGACACCTCCACTGGCAGTGGGAAGCAAGTGCAGAGGAGGTCAATGTTCAACAGATTTGTCAGTCTTTTCCTTTTCACACACACTTCCAGTCTCACCAGGGACAATATTCACCTTTCCCATTTCTCTCCTACAATCACTGTTGACCCCACTATACCCCCTCCTTTCCCTTTCTCATGCTGACAATTGTGCAGTAGCAATGACTTCTTTTTTAAGAAGGATGGGTTGCACCTAAGCTGGAGGGGTACCAATATCCTTGCAGGAAGATTTGCTAGTGTCATCCACGAGGGTTTAAACTAATGTGGCAGGAGGGTGGGATCCAGAGCAGTAAGTCAGCATAAGGAGTCATTGAGGAGAAGGTAGAGATTAAGTCAAGAATTTCTAATAGGAAGAATGTACTGGGCCAGGTTTATGAACACAGTGGGACTGGCGGTCTGAGCTGCATTTATTTTGAAGTAAGGAGTATAACAGATAGGCAGATGAGCTTATAGCCTGGATTAGTACATGGTACTACAATATGGTAGGCATTACAGAAACTTGGTTGAGAGAAAAGCGGGACCCGCAGCACAATGTTCTGGGACTTAGATGTTCCAGTCATGATAGCAAAGGATGGAAAAAGGGTGGAGGAGTTGCATTATTGATTAAGGAGAATGTCACAGCTGTACTAAGAGAGCATTTCTTGGAGGCCTTATCCAGCAAGGCCATTTGAGTAGAACCCAGGAATAATGATCACTATGATGGGGGTATACTATAGGCTTCCCAACAGCCTACAGGAGACAGAGGAGGGGATATGTAGGCAGACCATGGAATGATGTAAATAAAAACCTGGAGGAGAACTTACAAGTGGTGAGGTTCCCAACTATATGCTGCCATTGTCCATCTAGATGGTCACCCCTCAATCTCCAACACTCTAACGAAATCATTCAAATTTTTCCAACCTCTCCTCATATCCTTCAATCCAGGCAACATCCTGGTAAACCTCTTTTGCACCTTCTCCAAAGCCACCACATCCTTGCTGTGGTGTGGCAACCTGAACTGAATACAGTACTCCAAATGTGGCCAAGTCAAAGTTTAATACACCTGCAACATGATTTTCCAACCTTTATACTCAATGCCCTGACCAATGAAGGCAGGAATACTATAAGCTTTCTTTACCACCTTAGCCAATTTCTTTGCCATGTTCAGGGAGCTTCGACTTGTACTCCAAGATCTCTCTGTATACTAGTGCTCCCAATGGTCTGCCATTTACTATATACTTTCCTCTGGGATTTGAAGTCCAAAAATGCATCACTTCACACTTGTCCAGATTAAATACCATATGCTATTTCTCCATTTAATTTTCTAAATGATCTTTATTCTGTCACATCCTTTGACAATCTTCCTCACTATCACAGCTCCACCAGCTTTTGTGTTGTTCACAAATTTACTGATCAGGCCACCTACTTTTTCATTTATATGTTTTACAAATAACAGAGGTTTCAGCATTGATCCTTGAAGAACACCACTGGTCACAGACCTAGAGTCAGAAAAATCGTCCCTCCGCATCAAACCTCTGTCTTTTATGACCAAGCCAATTTTGATTCCAACCTACCAGCTCACCATGGATTCCATGAGTTAAGCTTCTAGATCAGCTTACCACAGTGACCTTGTCAAATTTAGTAAAGTTACGCTGGCAATATCCATTGGCCTACCCTCATCCTTTCATTTATTCAAAAACCTCTATCAAATTTATGTGACAAGACCTCTCCAACACAAACCAGGGTGACTAACTCTAATAAGCCCATTCTTTTGCAAATGTGAGTAAATCTTGTCCCTAAGAATCTTATCCAATAATTTTCCGACCACTGAAGTAAAGCTCACCAGGAATATCTCTGTTGCCTTTCTTAAATAAAGGAACAACACTGGTTATTCTCTACTTTTCTGGGACCTCACCTGCAGCTAAAGAGGGCACAAAGATCTCTGTTGAGGCCCCAGCAATATTCTCCTTTGTCTCCCTCAGTATCATGGCAAAGAACCCATCAGGCCCTGGGGACTTGCTTTAGTGTTTTCCATGACACTTGACATCTCTTACTTCTTAGCGTCAACACACCTCTCCCACATCTTACCATCACCAATATCTTTCTCTTTGGTGAATACCAATGCAAAGTACTCATTAAGGACTTCTCTCTAGCTCCACGTGTAAATTCACTCCTTTGACCTTGAGTGGACCTACCCTTTCCCTAGCTGCCCTCTTGTACATATAAAATTCTTTGGGATTCTCCTTAATCCTACTTACCAAGGATACATCATGGCCCCTTTTAGCTTTCCTAATTCCTCATTTAATTTCTTTGCTGCTTCCTTTAATTCCTCAAGGGCCTTACCTGATTTTAGTTTCCTAAACCTTACATATGCTTCCTTTCTCTTATTTTTTCAATTGAGAACATATTTATTGAAAACATGGCAAAGCTGAACACACGCTGGTCAACAGAAAAAATGGAAGAAAAACGTACGAGAGGACCTCATCAATAAGATGCTGATAATTGTGAGCAGACAAAACAGTGATAAATAACAGTATTACCAATTGACATTCATACTGGCAAAATATTTGACCAGCTGAAATCAAAATATCTCCATTGTAAATTACAAAGTATTACAAATATAAACATTGAAAACATTTAAAGCTGGTTCATAATTACTAATTGTCTATATATTTCGAAGTTTGAGACATACCTTGCATTATCATTTCAGATGGTCTACCTACCCATTACAGTTTTACACACTGTGCCATATGGTGCAAGAGGCTAACCATTGAATTGTACAGGTTTGAATAAAATTGTGACTGTTTAACAGGCCAGAAGTTATATGAAGGGCACTACAGAAGAAACATACTGGGCTCTGAAGAGAATTCACAGTCTTAAGGAGCAAGAAAGAGTTGAGAGAACTGCTCAATGTGATCTGTGAGTAAGCTATGTTTAGCAACACACTGTGGGCACCTACCTTCAGGACCTTGTGTTCAATGAGAGAGCCAAGATACAGAAAACATCTGTTCATCTGTGTGTACAATTGTAGTACACTTTAATATAGGGCATATTCCTCTTATACCAAACTTATCTGGGAGAATTTGCTCATGATCTCATAACTTTCCCAGCTCCATCAATTAAATTGGTAGACCAGAGATTAGTGAGCTTTGTTCTTGCCAAATTAATACTGAGTCAACCTTGCTGAATTTCACAATGTACTAATTAATAATGCTTGGGGAGCTCCTGGCCTACATCAAGCTATAGCTGCAATTTAAAGGGACATCTTCATTCTAGATGGGCAGAAATCTGGTCATGGATGCACAGTATCTACATTTCATGCTGCTGCTTTGAAGGTGTTTGTGACAGGAAGCAACAACTAAGGGTTGATGTTTGAGGTCTCAGGATTCTGTCAGCACAGGGGCTCTATTTAGACTGCATGGCATGAGGTAACAAGGATTGAAAAAGGTAAAGTCACCATTGTCCCCGAGGACTATTGGGCTGCTATCTCAATACAGAGAGAGATAACTGGTGATCTTTTAACCTGAGCATTTAACTTCAGATGAGGGGCAAAATTATGGAAGGGAGATCTTCATGGTAACCTCAGTCCAAACAGGAATTACACCCACCCTGTTGGCCTCACTCTGTATCACAAACCAGCTGTCCAGCTTACTGAGCTATGAGACCCCCTGCAACAATGAAAGACTATAGAAATAGACGCTAAAAGCAATGTATAGACTGAGGAAATCACTTAACTTAAGGATGCCTCTGGTTTTTTCATTCTATCATGTAAATGGCATTCATATGTTTACAAAAAGTATCCAAGCGTGAACTGTACAGATAGCACTCACATTCAGCACTTTCTAAGCAATACATCAAGCACATCTCATTACCTGTTATAACTGAAACTGTTGTGACATAACTGTTTTGAAAAATGAGTCCACAAACTAACTTTCCAAGACCATTTAGGCAGCAAGATCTTTCACTGTCAAAATGTGGGCTGCAAGGTGAACTCTTCGATCACATCCTTCATCCACTCTAATTTTTAATATCTCAATTTTTTTTCTAATTGTATTGATTGGTTACAGGCAGCACTTGATAAGAAAGTGTGACCATATATCCCTTCAAGCGGAATTTGTTCTGTTCTATTTCACTTGAAGGGTTATGTTGTCAACCTGGTGCTAAGATGTCTGTTTCAGGAAAAAGAGTAAATAGCTATGGGACAACACATTGTGGAGCTGGAAGAATGCAGCAGGCCAGGCAGCGTCACAGGAGCAGGAAAGCTGACGTCTTGGTTCGGGACCCTTCTTCAGCAAAGGTCCTGACCCAAAACGTCAACTTCCTTGCTCCTCTGATGCTGCCTGGCCTGCCGTGTTCCTCCAGCTCCACAATGTGTTGTCTCTGATTCCAGCACTTGCTATGTCCAATTAAATAGCTTTGAGATTTTTTTAATTAGGCAAAAGCAGCATGTTTACACGAGTCAAGTTCACATAGACCCAGAGTTTTAGTTGTGAATATGGTTGTTGAAATTATGGGTTTTGGAGTTAAAATTGTTTGATAGTGCTCTCTCTCTGCAGCTGCAAAGAGCTTTAATTCTCTCTCTCTTGCTAGATTCCTTCTGTTGGTGTTGTTTCTGCTGGACTTGAGGAGATAGCAAAAGTGGGAAATCTGTTTTGGTGAATTTGCCTTTGCCAAGGGTTTGTTTATGGGATAAATTGGAACAGTTGACGAGTAGTAGTTAAATAATATGTTATTTTATTAAGTATTTTGATAGAGTTAAAGTAATGTCATGTTTTTGTTTGTATTTTAGCTATAGTGTAAGAATAAAGTGTTTTGCTTAAAGCTTAGTAGCTTGGCCAACTGTATCACATCTGATACACAGCATCTTACACTTGCTTTTAAATAAGACAAATATTAGGGTCTAGGCTATCTCCTTGATATGCTTGAGGGGATTTAGTCTTGTCTACAAGAGAGTGAACTGTATCAGAAGAACAGCCAAGTCAAGTTTTAACCAAGTCATTTTGAACAGACCACGTTTAATGTTCTGTAAATTATTTACCTAAAGAATACAGGCCTCAGTGAAGCCAGAGTTCCTGAATTCAGAGTAAACAATTTGTTATTCTTTCTCCATTCAACCACTCAAACTATTCATATGGCAGTAACCCACCACAGCCTGAATTATTATTCAATTTAGCATTATTTTGTAGGGGTACCTTGAAGTTAGAATTTCAGTATAGTTCTCCTTTAGTTTCTATAGATGAATCACAAGAGCCAGCCAAAAGTCCCCCTGATATCTAACAAACCAGCACTCTGCATCACAAACTCTTTCCATAGCAAGGACTTTCCAAAGCTTATATATCCAGGATGATTCTGGTAGTTGGATGCACTAACTAAGGCACAGATTGTGAGTGAATGGCAACTGGTGATGACAACAGTTGCGTAGCCAGCCCCTGCTGCAGATATGGTGAACTTGCATCATTCATCAGCTACACAGCTTTGTAATATCAACCTTACATGGGGTTCCATTCAAGGGAATTTGTTACCTCAGCACCATTCTTTTTGACATTAGAGTCTGTTTCATGCATCCTGCTGGTGGTGACTGTGGTGACATTCATTGCCAACATCTTTGCGGCCGGACATGACAGCTTTACAAAAGTGCAATCCAGCACAGAACCTAGGCCAAATCCTGTGACCACCTGCAATTGTGTCTCCGGTATACAGGTTTTGGGTTCAGTTGGAGGTTGTTTTATAATCCTCCACACAATTGCGATTTGGTTCATGGGTTGCTATGAATAAGATATCTTGTCTAGTTTTAACAGACCATGCAACTGTATACAGATCAGTGGAAATACTGAAGCAAATTTCAGCAGCATGGCGACAGCAGATTATGATGATGAGTGTTACCTCACAGGCTAAAAACATATTTTGCCAAACTAGCAATCATGAATTACCCACAAAATGGGTCGCTAGTGATCACAGCACCAGATACGATGGTACCAGTGGCCAGAGTTAGATTTCAAAGCACCTCATTCATTGCAGGAACATTTTTCAGTAACAGAGAAAGCAAGAAATGCAGATGCTGGAATCAGAGATAATGCAGTGTGGAGCCTTCTGAAGAAGAGTCCCAACCCAAAAGGCTGCTTTTCTGCTCCTCTGATGCTGCCCGGCCTGCTGTGTTCCTTCAGCTCCACACTGTGTTATTTCTTTTTCAGTAACAGTTAGATCAGTGTTACTATTGTCAACATTTATTGGCCCAGATTTAGAAACAAACCTCATTTGCTGTTTATGATCATTAATCTTTGGAATTCCCTCCCATTGTGGGTAATCCAGAGCACATGGACTGCAGAGCTTCAAGGAGGCAGCTCACCACCACCTTCCCAAGGCAACTAGGGACAGGCAATAAATGCTAGCCAGCCATATCCCATCAAGGAATACATAAAAATCATTATCATTAGTTTATCACTTGGAAAGGCTTATTTTCCTGATCTTCCACAACTTCCTCTGCTTTTTCCCACAGCTTCATGCCTAGCTCCCTCAGCTAAGTAAAAACGATCCAGAAACTTTAGTTTTCACATATATACTAGTGACACCTCACCACAACCTCTCAACTTCTAACTGTTTTACTTCACCCAGAAATGAGTTTCTGACCTCAATTAATGCCATCATTGTGATTGCTTTTGTTCACTCTCAGAATAACGCCGTACTTCTGCATGCTTCAAGTTATTTACTACTGAAGCCTGGCGTTATTACCTCTAGAGTTGAATAGTCCAATGAATTCCTGGCTGATCTCCCACATTCTATTCTCTGAAAACCTGAGATCATCCTAAATTACGCCTACATTTAACACACATCAAGTCCCATTTACCGATGACTCCTATATATACTAGCCATATTGGCTTGAGGAATAGGATAAATAGATTAGCATATTCTTACATGCAGATGCAGCAGTTACTACAAAATTTAGGACAGAATAATGATACGTGCTGGTAGCTTCATCATCATTCTTATTGAAAAATTAGGCCATTAAATTATACAATTCATTACACATGAATTTCTGTGGGAGCTGGGAGACTATCAGCTATTGTCATCACTTCAATGGCACTTCTGCTGAATTGGCAGTGGAGAATTGAGAGAATGCCCACAGGAATTCAACTCTATGATGTCTTATTTTGAAATTATATTGAAATTAACTTGTAAGAAGTAATGTCAAACACTAAATAATAGTAGTCTTACACTAGATTTTAAGGTTGTGCAATGGTCTGTCTTTCAAAAAGAATTTATTACACATATTCAATAGCCTCTAAAACAAGGCATTCCCTCTCTCCTGCATTCTTCATTCCACATAGATTTAAGACTTTATAGCCCTAATTAAGAATTGAAGAAGTTACATAGAATAGCAGTAAGCTATTTAGATTTTTAAGCCTGCTCCATTATTCAGTGATGGTGGCTGACCTGGACCTTGATTTCATTTGTCTGTTTTGCTTGTGATCTATTGCTGACACAGGTATGTACTGAATGAACTCCTTCACTATGCACGATTCATTGGAATCCTTAACATGCTAATCCAAAAAATGATCCATTTGAGAAAGCAATTTTGTTGAGGATCATCTTTCTTATTAATCCTACATAAAATAGGGTATGCGTTATCAGTATCAGATTTTAAATGAACATGCATTTTTACAAAATGTGTATGAAGTTAGACATATTCATGTACATATGTGTATTTATTGTGAAGGAAAAGGAGAGCTATACCTCAAGCAAGTAGATTTGATTACATTTTTGGGAGATTAATGGAGGGATACCAATATCTTTTAAACCCACACATATTTGCTGAAGGAAATTCAAGGGTTAATATTTCTGAGAGAGTTATAGTGTACAAGTTAACTTTAAGCATCTTATCACTAGATGTGCAATTTTATGTAACGTATATAGGGATTTGTAATGAACTCAGTACACACTGGGATATCTCAGGCCTCTGAATGTTCACCTTGTGTTTTGAGCTTTGTGAAACATATATGCTGATACGCAATTTTTTTCTTGATCATACTGTAGGACATTTAATCATCATAATTAAGTTTTTCTCTCTGTAGCCTATGATTAATGAAAGAAATTGTCTTCAATGATTGTGCTTTTTAAAAATTAATATGAAAACTTGTGCTTAAAATTTCTCTCATTTATTGTGTTTAAAGATTCATTTTACAAAGCGATTAGGTTGATGATGGCAGATAATGCTTATTTTCCATCAGCGTTAAATGTTCAATGAATGTAAACATAAAATGTGAATGCACAAGATGAAGGTTGACAATAATGATCATGAACAGCAATAAAGACAAATTTAATATCTTGTAATATTGAATCTTCGAAAAATCCATATAACTTAATTATCTTGATACTTCCACCTCCTTTACAAAATACAGATAAAACTTAATACACCACTTGAGGTCAGATTAAATAAAACTTCAAACACGCATGAGAAAATCCTTCTGCATGCATTTATGATACGGTGCCTCATGCTTATATTTCTTCAGTGGTTTACTGCGTTTAAACACTGCTAAAAAGAATTCAAAACTTTTTATACTGTATTCATTAGAATACCTCCAAGCTTACCAATATAAAGGGAACAGTATTTAATACTATGTGAGAAGAGAATGCTGATTGGTTGGTGGATAGGTACTGAGTGCTCTTCTACAGTAGGAAATAAGGATGAAGAGGCTTGACAAATGTGTCTTTGTTACAGCAATACCCAGGTTCTGTACTAACAACTGATGGTGTACATGAACTAACATTGGAAACAATTCTCAATTGCAAGACAAGATGAAATTGCATGAAAACAAACTGATCTAAGTGTAAAGATGGAGAAACGGAATGAAATTGAGAAGGACACTCTGTCTTTAGTGATGACAGCATGACTCTAAGTAATGGTAAATGTTATTCAAATAATATTTAAACTTTTCAGGGGTAGCATGGCCAAGCAGTCTAAGATGATGGATTAAGGCTCCAGTCTCTACAGAGGTGTGGGTTCGTATCCCACCACTGCCATTTGTGCCACATTTGAAAGGGGGTGGCACCAGAGGTTAGCACCGCTACCTCACAGCAATAGGGGCGCAGGTTCAATTCCACCCTGGGGTGGCTGTCTGTGTGGGGTTTGCACATTCTCCCCATGTCTGTAAGGGTTTTCTCCAGGTGCTCTGGTTTCCTCTCACAGCCTAAAGATGTGTAGGTTAGGTGGATTGGCCATGCTAAATTGCCCACAGTGTTCAGGGGTGTGTAGATTAGATGGGTTATAGGGGGATGGGTCTGGGTGGGATGCTCCAAGAGTCAGTGTGGACTTGTTGGGCCAAAAGAGCCTGTTTCCACATTGTAGGGATTCTATCTATGATTTCAAATCAGGAACTCCCCCACCATACCTTTATGTTGGTATTGTCTCCCTTCCAAGCCTCTCATTCAAAAAGTTACTATTTTAGCTTTAGACAGGCTTGGCCTTCGATAAATCCAACCTTCATGAACTGACAAGCCGGAATGACCAGTTTCATCCAGCATGTTGGCCACTAATGATCACAAGATATAGATCTTAACTTTTACTTTTACAATTACTATTACATTTACTATTAAGGTTGAGTATATTTAAATGTGACTGAGAAATTAAATTGTGGGTAAATGTGGTTTTGAAGATAGTTGCGATGTTAGTCAACCTCTCTGAAGACATGTGTGTCAAGTTAACATAAGCACAAAAACAATCATGAAAGAGCTTGCAGACAATTGGGTTAAATGTTTATATATTATTTCATATTCTTAATATGCATTGGTATCATTTCAGGGCCAGAACCAACACTTCATTTTAAGAATACAAACTTTATCCAGAGAATGAAATCAAACTTTAGTAAATAAACTCTGCAATATTTTTGTATTTGAAGCCTAGTCTTAATTTAGGATGCACTTAGTGTACAACTTAACATCAATGCAAAATATACCAATATGATAAGTATGGTAAAAAAAAGATGTGGCTTGAATTAAGACAAGGTCGAACTTATGTTGGAGCAAATCCCTAAAAGCTAATGTTGTGAGTCTAACTTGCCAGTTTGCAGCATAACAATTCACTTAGTGCTAAATTTTAACTTATGCAGTATAAGACGAAGTTACTTCACATTGATACAAAAGGGAGTAATATTGTCTGGCACGAGCATTTCAACTGGATGGGGATGGAGTGAAGCTTTACGGAAAAACACTAAACAGCAAGGCTACCTGGCATATTTACTGTGATGCTGTATATGACATCAACTGCCAAACCTAACATATTGGTTTGATAAGCTACCCATCCTATTTCGTAACAGAAAGGACAACCCACTCACACGCTGAACATGGGTTAAAATTATGAAACAGGACTCGGTCTCTTTAATTCTTGCAACTTTGTGGTAATGACAGCTGTGTTGTCTTTGGCTTGAGTTGTGAGTCATTTATTGTATTCATGAAGCAAACAATGAGAGATGCAGGATATGCCAACTTTATACCTTACAGCAATCCTGGGGTAAAGAAGCTAAGTCTTATGGATAATTTTATCAAAACTGACCCACGCAGGCAGTGGATCTTATTGGAAGAGCCCTCAATAATTCTAACTCCACTGGTCTCTGTCAACACACCCGGCCAACTTTTATTGAGCATGTTCACTGCTGGGTAAGAATTTGCATGTCTTTGTGTGACCTGCTTCTGACAAGCATCTTGGCATCTTTAAAATTACTATGCAGTTAACATGGCAATGTGTGAAAATGGAAAATTAAGTGCCCCATTTCAATTTAAACTCCACTATTGACCCCTTTCAAATAGGGACAAAAATCAAAAATGCCTCATATTGTTAACATTCTGAATCAGTTATACAACACATTCTAGTTCAAAAACATCAATGACATGAAATTAAGTAGCGCAAAGTCTTATTTTTGCAATGAATATAGTGCAATTTATTTGGCAATGTCACATCACCTCATTCACACACCATTCTAGTATTATCTAGGATAAAGTAGCGTTGTAATTGTAAAAAAAAATCAAAGATTGAATGAAATCAAACAGCCTACCTTGTGTAGGATGTTATCTGTCAGATGTCACACCACAAACTGGTCTGGTTGAAATTCATTAGTAAATGCTGCTGTCTTCAAGATCTGCGAATGTTTGAAAATAAAATTTATTGCTTGAATGAATTTGTCAATGTTTTGGCATTGGGCTTCTGCCAAGTTCATAGCTTCAGTTTGCTTTCAAAGAATAACTTCCCCCTTCAGAATGTCAAATCAAAACCATCTTCAAAATTAATGGATTTCTACAAACATAAAATAAATTGTCTTATTTGAATTCCTGCTGACCTCCCAGTTTGCTTGGTCCACCGGGAATGAATACCACTTGATTGATATTGTTTAGACTATCTACTGGTTTGCAAAAAGAAAGGAGCAGCTTGACATTAATTAGCCCATTTCCAATTGTGCAACACATGTTCAGTGCTGAGCTTGATAGGAGGCATCCAAGGAGTTGTCAATGGATAAGACCATATGGAGCAGAATAGGCTGCTCTACCATTCGATCATAGCTGATATGTTTCTCAACACCATTCTCCTGTAGCCCTTGAGCCCTTCCTAAACAAGAAACAATCTATCGCTGACTTAAATAGACTCAATCACTTGGCCTCCACAGCCTCTGTGTCAATGAGATCCACAGATTAATCGCAATCTGGCTGAAGAAATTCCTCCTCACCTCAGTTCTAAAGGGTCACTCTGAGGCTATGTCCTTGCATCCTAGTCCTTCCTACTAATGGCAATATTATCTCCATGTTCATTCTGTCCAGACTGTAAGTGATTTAAAGCACACAAAAATTATGGAAACCAAAATAAAAGACTGGAAGTAATGGTGAACTCCTCTTTGATATTGTAAATTGTTTTTGAAGAAGGTCAAATAAATTAGTAGGAAAGCCTAAGCTCTGATTCCTATTTACTGACAGAATGTCAGAAATGTTGGATGTTTTATGTTGATTCACATTATAGTAAACAAGTCTCTAAAATTACTCAGCTATCACATTTTCCACACAAATAGCGTATTATCATATTATCATTGGGAATTTATCCTTTTTTTAACTAATCCCAAATTATTCATAGCAATGATTTTTCCATTTAAAATTGCTGCATATATTTCACATCCTGTTAAACATTGATTTGACTAAACACTGAATTCAATAAAAATTTGGAATTAAGAGTCGAATAATGACCACAAATCCATTGTCAATTGTCGGAGAAAATCTATCTGGTTCACTGATGCCCTTCAGAGAAGGAAACTGCCATCCTTACCTGGCCTGGCCTACATTTGACTCCAGACCCACAGCAATGTGGTTGACTCTTAATGACCTCTGGGCAATAAATGCTGCCCTACCCAGAAATGCCCTTATCCCATGAATAAATAAAAATAAAGTTAGCTTGCTGTCAAGCCCAGCTTCTTATATCATATTGTTCCTGCCACCAAGTGCAAAATCCTCTGGATTGTTGTACAAATGAACAATAGTAATGGGGATCACAATCAAAGTTTTAGAATGCATGCCCAAATTAAAGGAACCTCCATATCAGAGGATGCAGAAAACTTTGTTTTGTAATGATGCTTATATGCAGAATTATGTTTTTACTGAAGGTTTCCTTTTTCCTTCTCTGTTCCTGCCATTTAATTGCCTTTTCTTCACATCTGACAAGCATTGTGATATCTTCTGAGCCTCTACAGAGGCCTGTTTTTGTTTCCTTATTGTTCCTTCACGTTTAAACCAATTGCCATATCTACTGGTGTATGGACCTGTTGCCAGGAGTAATTCTGTAAGTGCATTCACATCTGAGAAAATTGAGGATGCTATATTTTAGCCTTTGATTGGAATTTGCAAGTCTTTGATCCAAAGATGAAAACTGTACCAATTACATTTACACTTACATTGCACTAAAACTCTGGCCCAATTTAACTGTTGGTGTTACTTACTTGCCTTCCAAAAATATCCCTGAAATATAGGTCAGTCTTCGTGAGGGATCTTTGCATTGAATGCTTTCTGCGTGTAAACAAGAGTAGCCAACTGCACTGCTTTCCACCTGACTAGAACATGTGCAAAGGTAATTATTTTATGCTGAATTACTTCAATAATTAGAGATTTGAACATTTTAGTGTACTTCTGATACTTTTAGATGCTCGCAATATTTATCAATGCAAACTGTCACAATAAAATCCCTTTAATCCCTGTAAAGTGAACCCATTTGGCAGCTGCTGCTGTTCTTGTGAAACACTTTAATTTCACAGTTCAGTGAAATATGGTACATGTATCCACACATGAGGCAAAGCCAAATAAGGTTACTTGATTCAAGGAAAATAGCACATATTTCCCCAAAATTTAGGATACACAACCAAATCGCCTGAACTGATTCTGACTACACAGTATTCTAAATAGCACAGAGAAACTGGAGCAGCTCTGTTTTTTTTTATATAAGTAGTCTATCAACAGAAATTAAAATCATTTCAAAATATTCTTGCTCTTCCTCACAGAAGACTTTGAGCATTTAGCATCCCTTTCCTGCTACTGACCAATGTGCAATAGTTTCTGGTAAGAACAGTAAACTGAAGTTATGACACAGGTTAATTAACAGGTTCCAGTGCTACTCTATCACCAATATTCAGTAATTAAAGTGCTTTTTTGCTATTTTGAGAAATATAAATTATTCAATTTAAAGCCCTTTGGGGTACAGTAAAACACTCAATGCAAGTACTTATGTTACAGGTTTGCATTCAGCATCAGAAATGAATGCCTTTTGCCGCACAATGACATTACTATTCCGCCAAATATTCTGTTTACTTGCCAACTTGATTTAACTTTGTATTTTGTTCTGTAGATTCTGCAGTTCAGCAGACAGGTGAGAGTTTATGAACCCAGCAAAATAGAGTTTTGTGAGTTTCATTCATAGTTACTGGGTGATGGCTGGCTTGGCCCAATTATTGGATGCGGGTCTTTCCAGTAAATTGGATAGGCTGCAAGCCCAGCAAGGGTGTGCTCCGTGAGACTGGTCTGCTAGAATCCAGGCTGAGGGTAGTGGAAAACTACCTGGGGATCAACAAAAAAACAGCCATGAAACAACTGCTGCAGAGTTGTTACAAGTATAGAGTAACTTGAGGCCCATGGCATTCAAGGGGCAGTGACAGAAATACAGCTTTGGTGGACAAACAGCTGAGTGTAAAAGTTACTGGTTGCTTTCCACATCAGATCTAAGTATTCCACTGTAACCTCTACAGGTTGCCACGAAAACCACAACTCCATGTTTAGGGGATAATTCAGTGAGGTGTGATCTGGAATAAATTGCTTGAAAGGGGGAGCAGATTCAAGTGTTGTGGGAAAATAATAGTTGAGTTGAAGTCTTCTGGTGCAGTCACAAAGGGCCTCTTTCTATCCTTTACAATTGCATAGCTAGAGATGCAAACAGCTGTAAACAAAATTATTGCAGTTGACTTTTAAATTTTTTGATACATATATGCGCAGAATCCTGCCTCACGCATTTGTCCATCTTTTAGGTGATTTGGAAAGATTCAATAAAACAATAACTTCATATTGTGGTTGCCTTCTCTACTAAGAACCACCATCTGTGATCCAGGTGTTGTTTGCAGACTTTGCAGCTGTGGGGCAATGTGTCTTGTGAAATGTAGGTTTGAAAGACAGGTCTCCCTCAACTACATAAGGTACAGATACTGGAGATGTAAATGGCATCCTAGGTTCATAATGGGTATGAGCAGAATGGCTCAAGCATCACCTCTATTTTATGCCTCTTCAGAGACAAAGTTTGTATCTTGCATTTTCAGACACCAGCAATGATGTTCATGTGTGTTACTTTCAGCAGTGTCATTTACACGTCAATGCACAAAGATATGTAAAGCTACTGATAACAAAATAACTATAAAACAAAAAAAAGAGCTAGTGATTACAGCATAACAAGTAATGTAGGTTTTGGCTTGAGCCTGATATTTTATCTGTTGCAGTAATGCCTATGTTTTCCCTCATAACATGAGAAACAAAGCACGGATAACATGGTATTGATGAATTCAACAGAAGTTTATTACTGCCTATTAGGGCATACAAATCCTACATTCAGTGACACCGTAGCTGATAGCCATGATCTCACTAAACAGCATGGCAAGCTCAAGGGGCCAAATGGCCTAGTCTTGTTTCTGTTTGTGATCTTATGTTTGTGTGCCCTCAAGCTATTAAGTTAACAAAGTTAACAAGAACATGTTTTCAACAGCATGTTATTCTTCAAATGATCCCCATTAGGATGGAGTCAAAGATCTTTCCACAGTAAGGCCTCTTGCCATGAAATCATGACATTGTCATTGGTGCAATCTTTTCAAAGATACACAGAAATACTGTGACTCTTAAAAATTATACTACCATAAAATCACGAGACATAACACAACAACGAATATACAAGGCAAGATGCACCAAAGTTTACTAACACATGCAAAGAAGATTCTGCAGGGGGTCTTGACATTGACCTAACTTTAACAACCTGCTTAAACAGGCCAAATCCCAAGATCTCCTTTTCTACTGAGACACAACATGTCAGGAGCATTGCTCACTACCAGAGGTAATGGTAGCCATCTACAGTGTTTGTTGGTAAGTATGTCTTTGAAATGTTTGTGTTCAATAGGGGTTTGTTGCTGTCTGGTATATGCAAAAATAGCCACTTTCTGGTCTAATGAGAAGAGTCTTGCAATTGCATCTTGGCAACTATTTACACATTATGAGAATAGTCTTTGCATTACTATAACATGTACCGAGAGGATCTAGCCTTCGATCCGTCTCCCACAAGATCCTAATTTCCCTTCCCACTGAGTACTCAATGAGTGGTACTTTATGAGATGTTAATGCTTGTTTAAAGGTACAGAGGTATAACAGGATTGAATTTTGATAAACATACAATATGAATGCCTTAATTCAGTCTGTATATTCCTGTAGGTCTGCCACATTTTGAGCAGTGAAAATGATGTTGGGACAAATACTACCTCTTGTTTCTCAGGCCTCCGAGGGTCATGAGTGTCAGTGACTTCCGAAATGAGATATTAATGCGTCAGGATGGTGCTTACAACCTGATTGGTGTGTGCAGAACCTCAGAGTGATGCAACAGATGTGTGCAGCTTGGAATGTTAACAGCTCTGGGCCTATACTCCTGATCTCACCTACAACCTTTAAAAAAATTTGTTTCTGTTTCCACTTCTTTCAAAAATATTTTAATTAATTTGATGAGTTCTAAAAGATATTCCTGAAGAAAAACTTTGTATACTAAAAACATGGGTATTTGAGGCCTGTTGCTTCTCTGCCAGTGAAAACCAATAATTAATTTTAGCTTATTACAAATCAAGCCAATCTATGGTAATACTTAATTTGGAACCACAGAAAGCATATGCCGAAATTCCACTTAGAGGGTTTTTAATTAAATAAAAGCAACACAAACAAAAATTACTTTACATAACAAGTGATTAGGATCTGGAAGACACTGCGAAGAAAGTAGTGGTGATTGCTTCAACTGTGGCTTTGAAAGGGAAATCAAAGTTTTGAAAATCGAAGGATGCGAGGACAAAAATAATGCAGGGTTGTAGGAAACGGGTGGTGGAATGAGATTATTTGAATGCTTTTCAGAGAGCTGGCAGTGACTCAATGGGGCAGATGGCCTTTTCTATGCTGTAAACACTGAGATGGCCTTTCTTCCATCAATTTTGATGGAAGGTCGTCTTGACCTTAAATGTTAACTTTGCTTCTTTCACTACAGATGCTACATGGCCTGCTGAGTATTTCCTGCAGTTTCTGTTTTTATTTTAGGAGAGTGATATTGGGCATTCACGAGCTTGTAACTATTTTCAATATAGCATACTAAAAAATACAGCAAAACAAATCAAACTGTTCAACCCATTGTGAAATGTTTATGTATGGCCATTTGCCCTTCAATGATTTTTAAAAACCTTCAGTACTTAATTTTTGGTTATTCTTTTCAATTACTTCCCTAAAATCCAGTTGTTTTTAAGTTTTCTGCATCTTTCATTTTTAACCACACGATTTGGAGTTGTCCCCACAAAAGAAAATAATCCTCTTAATAACTTTAAATTATGCTCATCAGCTGCTGTAAAAAGGTTAATAACACAGTCTGACACACAGTGTAGACACACAAGCTGAACTGTCGAATGCCTAATGAGAAACACATACAATTTGCAATAAATAAAGTAAGATACCAGTTCAAGCAGTGAGTCACGTAGGTGATGAATTTGTTAGCCACAGCTGGAGTGGCTAAGGTAATAACTGCGACAGAAAATGATTCTACTGTTGACAGAGATATATACCGGTTTCATCAGTTCCAGTCAACAAGACTGGGAAATGCAACAGCTCCACTGCTGATGACTAAGGATGAGCCAGGATAATAAAATTGCCAAGTAAATTTCCCTTAGTGTTTGCAATGATAATTATTTTCTGAAATTAAACCAAGATTGTTACCAATATAGGAGCTTTTTAAATTGCACTACCTAGGATCCATGTTTCACTAAGCAGAACATTCTCTGGCCTTTAATAGTTACAATGAGTGGTCATTCAAGTCCTTGCAAAGTTCATCACTTGCAATCACTAACACATAGTAACCCCTCATTATCATACTGTGAAAATTAACTTTTGTTTGCTTTAGTTTAGCATTCTTATGAATAAGGAACCTTAAAAATGTCTCCTTTATAAATGCATCCTCTCTCTCATGAATGTTTGTCAAGGCTTTGTTTTACTACAGCAGAGGCAAAGTATTAAATTGGAACATGGTTATAATTTACAGATGTTAAGGCAACTGGATTCAAATTTGTTTCCCAGAAAAACATTAAATAGAATATTCATTAAAAATTATTATATTTAAGCAAAAATTTAAGTTTGACAAGAACAAACAAAACCTAACGCTTAAGTAAAAGCAAAATGCTGGAGTAACTCATCAAATCAAGCAGCATCTGCGAAGAGAGAATGTTTCGAGCCTGGTACAAGTCTTCTTTGGGATTTAAACTCAGTTCCAAAACAAAACAAAAAGATGTTATACCGAACTTGGAAAATTAACTCTGTTTTCTCTCCACACAGATACTGCCTAATCTACTGAATTTTTCTAGCACTTTGATTTTTATTTTAGATTTTCAGCACCTGCAATATTTTGTTTTTACTAGAATTTGAGGCTCATTAGTTTCATTTAAGAAACATAACCTTGCTAGTACAGAATTGACTAAAGCTGAAAAAAAATTGACAATGTCAAAGCTTTCTGTCTTGCACTCATCAGGACAATGCAAGAATGCCAAATTTAAAAAGGAGTAACAAAATATACTGTAAGAAGAAAAGGCTACACATTGGTTGAGGCAGTGTCATTAGGACCTATTGCTGCCCTCATTTTTGTTTAATTCAAAATAGACACAATGCTTGAACATTGTTCCTTTTCCCGCATATGAACACGTGCAGATTCTAGCAAAATTACACGTAAGATATGCCAGTGGTTCAGTTTTACACTTCATACAAAAGTTAACTTTGAGGCCACTCAGATTTCATACATTGGTAGATGCTACACTGAATAAATAGCCAAACATGCTTGACTAAATCTTGGTGGAAAAATAATATTCATGATGCATGCCATTATATATGCGCAAATCAGCCAGCAACTCTGGCAGAAGGGGAGGTACAAATCTCCAGAATCTACCAGTTGATTGACACTGGTGTAATGATCCCTGCTGAAATCATTCAAACAGAAGAGCAGAATTTACTGAAAGACATCAACATGACAAACAATGGATAAGATTTCACTTTTAGAACTTTTACTCTAACAATCAAATTTAATAAGCAAATTAAGAATGCATTAACATGCAAATTATGGTCAATATAAGCTACATATTAAATTGAAGATCATTCTCTCAGAATTTGCTCAGGTACTCATTTCAGCTATAAAATGCTTCAAGATTCCAATCTTCCTCAAGTTGAATTCCGGCTTCTCTTCTTTCAAAGATTTAGTCATAGATTCTCATTGGACATCATCTCCCAGAATTCCACAGGAAAGGTTGTCACTAAAACGACACACTTCTCTGGAACCAGTTCAGTTCTGCCCATGACAGTCTCAACGGTGTGGATCTACGTGTATCTCCTTTTATCTAAACTCTCAATGTCAAGTCTGCACTATTTTGATGAGTCTGGTCTTTGAATCTAAGTGGTAGAATCTGCTGCAGCAACTTTGTATTTGCCTATTGCCAGCTTTTGAATCCAGCCATGATTTTACTTCAGCCTGCACTACTGGGCGATTTGTGATTAGATGGTTGTGTCTTTTTCTGTTTCAGATAGTTTCAGTTTCTTGAAAAACTTGGAATTTCAATTTTTCTTTCAGTTATGGTCAGACTGAAAGAAAGATGCAAGCTTTGAAACCAATGTACCCAAAGGAATATTTGACAAGTCATCTGTCAGAAAACAGCTCTCACACACTCCCAGACTAGACCAGGAGATACAGAAGGAGTTGCATAAATTGCTTTGCAAAGGCTTTGGGATCTTGGAACATCTTTGATATGATGTCATGGAATAGTACAGCACTGAGTTTACTAGCGTATAAGTGGAGGTAGAACACTCTAGAATGAGTGCCTTGAGAGTGCCTTGGACATGAACTCTAGAAGTATGTAGACCAGAGATAGTAGGAATTGCCAATGCTAGAGAATCTGAGATAACAAGGTGTAGAGCTGGATGAACACAGTAGGCCAAGTAGCATCAGAGGAGCAGGAAGGCTGATGATTTGGGCCTAGACCCTTCATCAGAAATGGATTCCTGCTCCTCTGATGCTGCTTGGCCTGCTGTGTTCATCCAGCTCTACACCTTGTTATCTAAGTATATAGACCAGTTTTCAACTAATGTAACTGTATGTCAGGGGCTGGTGAATCTAATTTGCACAGATAGCACGTTTTAGCATTAATGTATAAAGTGTGACTTTGAATTCTGTAGACTTTGTCTTCTCAGCCAGTCTGTCTCTAATCCAACTTCATTGTGGCATCAAACCATACAATGAATGAACAATGACACAGAACAATGCATCAGCTTTCAATAGGCAGGACATAGCCTAAAGTTAAATAATAGAACCAACTTTCTAAGAATATCTTTCAGTTATTGCATACTATATTGCTTATCCTTAGATTTTTAAGTGTGATGTTGTGGTAGGCACCATATCATCAAACATCTGACAATGGGAACACACTTGTTGCTGTTGGTTAGTCTACTCCTGACATTTCATAAAAGGAAAAGATTCCAAATTGGGAACAATGGGCAATATCTTTTAATGGGAGTATTCATTGAGATATTTATGCTTTGGAAACCTTTATCAAGTATCAACTGTAGCTAGCATACATACCTTTTTACATCCAATTCAGAAGGTAAATCAGCTCAAAAGTGAAGCATTAACTGCCTGTAGTCATCTTTCTGTCATTGAAAGGTGGGCAACAAAATAATTAAGTTTATTACACACTTAAGTCATATCCTACATTTATGAGGCTATCTAATTTGTATTAATAAATATTTATTAAGAATGTGAAGCTGTTTGTCGTCATACTGTTGGGAAATGCAGTTCCAAACATTAAGCAAATGCTCCGAAGTATGGCTAGTCAGTGCAATTTGAAAGAAATCTGTTTCTATGACTACTTGCTTTATCTGTGAGGCTTCATACTATGGAGTCAATGCATTCAACAGAATTAATTCCTGTGAGAAAAGATAAGGGGCTTTGTAATGAACTTGAAGATTGTCTCACTAGCCTGCTACTTTGACACAAGGTGTCAAAACCCGAGAACAATTCTGTTTACGTCTTATCTGTCAACATTTCAGAGGAGAAGCAAGTACATTCCCCAGGAAAATCCATCACCTCGCAAAAGAAATCCAAGTGGATATTCAGTTTGCAATTTCCAAAATGGTTCACATTTGCGATTTTCAACATCAATTTCTGATTTTATTGTTGTCTGTACATTACTGATTTTTCACTCACAAAGTTACAAGATGACAGAGGTCACATTTAGTTAAGTTTCAATTGACCTGGCTGGAGAATGCGTGATGGTAATGATGGAAAACCTGCCAGTCATTATTCCATCAAATCAATACTATGAGCCCATACCCATGCAGAATAACATGGAAGTTCTCAAGTTCTTGACTGTGATTCCACATGCTTTGTCAGTGAGGTCCTGCCCAGGGTTCAATACCTGAACAATCAGTGAATGGATCAATATCTCCACAATTTTGCTGTTTGGTTTTTCAACTATTTTGTGTAACACTAACTTTTACTTAGTTTCATGTGGTATAATGGAGTTTTTAGATAGCATCCTAAGTTTACATTTAATTTGATTTTCCCTTACTGGCCCTGAAAAGCTAATTGCACAGTTCACACTGTTCAATTTCTCCTCAGTGATGAAAATAATATTATAAATGAATGTTTGTGATATTTCAGTTAATATTTTGATCTATCATTGCTTTCACCACTTGACAATTTAAAAGTAAAGGCTACTCAGGGTTTGAAACTTTCTGCTTTGCTGGCTGAGAGAGTACTTAAAATATGATTGTCTACTTGACTGCTGATATCATGAACAACATATAAAGTTCATGGTCATGTGCCCATCCACCAGCTGGACAGTTAATGGAAAGCTGGGATGAAGCCAGAGCACACAGCAGAAACCTATGCAGACACGGGGAGAGCGTGCAAACTTCACATGGATTATCGTCCGAGGATGGAATCAAACCCAGATCCCTGGCACTGTGAGGCAGCAGAGCTAACCACTATGCCATCATGTCATCCACTCTTGTCTTTCTCTCACCTTTAAATATCTAAAAATCTCTTGCAGTCTTCGTTCATATTACCATATTATAACCCTCATATTTCACCTCTCCTTCCCCTAAGTTTTTTAGTTGTCCTGTGTCGCCTCTAAAAGGATTCCTCTTCTTTTGCTTCTATGCTGTGCCTGATTTTCCTTGTCAACCATGGCTGCTGCAACCTCCCTTTAGTTTGTTTCTCCTTCCTGGTTATGAATTTCTGCTGTGCCTCCCAAATTACCTTCAAAAACTCTGGCCATTGCTGCTCCACCGGCTTCTCTGCTAGGCTCCTGTTCCAATCAACTCTGGCCAGCTTCTCTCTCATGTCATTATAGTTACCTTTATTCGATGGGAATACCGTTACATCCAGTTCAGTCTTCTCCCTCTCAAACTGCTGGGTGAATTCTCTCATAATATGGTCACTGCCTCCTCAGGGTTCTTTCACCTTAAACTCCTTAATCAAGACTGGCTCATTACACATCAAATTCAGAATTGCCTGGAGCCTAGTGGGCTCTAATACAAGCTGCTTCAAAAAGACTACCAAGTAGACATTCCACATTTCCATAAGTAAATATTTCTTGGCACCTGTTACCAACCTGATTTCCCTAGTCCACCCGCATATTGAAGTCCTCCATGATTATTGTAAAAGTGCCTTTCTCATCTCCTGATTTATTTTCTTCCCCACATCCTGATACCTCCTGGACCCTCTACCTACCTCATTGGCAGTCAGACGTTCCTGTCCTTGACCACTGATTGAATTCAAGGTAATTAGTGACTCCCTCGGGAAAGACAGCTACCAAGTAACTCTACCCCTCCCCTGATGTGTCGCAGTATTTGAAGCTCAGACTCCAGCTCATCAACTGTGAGCTGGACTTCCTCAAACAACCAACACTTGTTACAGATATGCTCACTATGAACACCAATTGCGTCCACCAGCTCCAACATCACACAGATACAACATATTGCCAGGCCCAACATCTCAATTTTATTCACTTAGCTCTTCATTTTTCTTTTTGAAAACATGCCTACCAGTGTTTTTGTTTGCAACCTGCGACCTTCTCCTTTGGCCTCATTCTGAAAGTAACCTGTAATAAATAGTCAAATTTCTGAAATAGAAATTTTGGGAAGGAAATGAGGGGGGAAAAAGATGACACCATGTGCTTTACACTGTATGAAGCCTGTCTCCTGAAAGTACGGTCAGGAGAATTGAGACAACTTTCTTGAAAGAGTGAGAGTCCAGGCAGCTGTGCTAGTTGCCTCATGCCAGAATTCAGGATATTTGCTCTGGGGTGGAGAAGAACTGTAATACGAAGGGAGGATCTTATGATTGTAGTCTACATTCGTCCCAACAACATAGATAGAACTAGGAAACAGGTAGAAGGAGGGAGCTCGCGAAGTCATGAATTTAAAAATCAGAACCTCAAAGATAAATATTTCCAGATTCCTGCCTAAGCAAACAGGCATAGAAAATTAGAGGCTGGTAAAGACAGGAGTGGGAGAAGTGGATTCTACTTTGTGGGGCAGTGTCACAAGAGCAGAGGGAGAGAAAAAGGAGTTCTGTATCGTTAGGATAATCTATACCTGACCTGTGCCAGTTTGGGAGCTGTTGTGAACTAGGGAAGTAGACAAGACTGGAAACTAAACACGGGGAATGAGGGATCAAGCTTGGGTAAAGTATAACAAATCAAGGGAGAGAGTCAAAAGAAGAGAGCAAAATATTCCTGTGGAAAATGAAGGTCACAGAATGGCAGGAAAGTACAGAGGCATAAAACTGAAAAATAGACCAATCAAGACTGGATACTACAAAGACAAAAGAACAAACGAAAAATCTCAATCTGAATGCATGTAGCATTCACAATGAAGTCAGTGAATTGACAGCACACATTAACGTGAAAAAATATGATCTGATAGCCATTGAGGAGATTTGGCAACAGGGTGACTGGGATTCTGTTCTGAATATTGAGAGGTACATATTAAAGCAGCAGCTGCTTGGTAAAAGCAGAGGGGTAACGTCCCCACTCAAAGATGGTACTGCTGCAATAGTCAGGGATAACCCTGATTCAGGAGATTTGGATTTAAAATCAGTTTGAAACAAGATGTGAAAGAAACTTTGGAACTGTCTGCCTTGTTTGACAATAAAGGCAAGGTTATTGAATATTCAAAGGCAACATAAGATAAATTCTTGTTAGGCAAGGGATTCAAAGGTTTTCGGAGATAATGGGAATTTAGAATTTGGAAACACAGCCATATCAGCCATGATTTGATGGAATGGCAGAGCAGGCTTGAGGGCCCAAATGGCCTATATCTGCCTCTAATTTGGGAGTCCTTTGCATCATACCAGAAACAGACTCCTGTTCTTGTCTGAACAAGTGTTTGCAAGAGACAAGTGCCCTGTATCCAGAGAACAAAACAATTGCATATAGCTGCAGATGCTGCAAACATAATCTCTGTATATGTGCAGATTGTGCAATGCAAAGAGGCACCCATCATTCTGCGGCAACAGGGAGGAACAGCCAGTCTCAAAGATGGCACTCTTAGAAGCTGTGTCAGATCCAGGACTCAGTGACTTGAATCAGCTCCTGCACTGAGTGAGAGAAAGTGATGGAGTCAGACTGTGAGGCCTTTCAAGGACAGTTACAGTAGTGAGAGCCAGGCAGGGGCATTTTTCCAGCAGCCATCCATGGATAGCTTGTACCTGGTCTAAGCAGTAGTGAGGGGGAAGTACCAGATGGGAAACATACACAGCAGTAACCCTTGTCCTGGACACGATGTCCGATTCTGCGAAGGGACCTTCTTGGGCAGCAGGTGGACACTGGAAGAGGGTGCAATGGCAAGATGGCAGGAGTGCAGCAAGCATACCAAACAACGATGGTATACATTTCTGTCCCTGTGGCTTCATGACATGGTCAATGTCTATGCATGCACAGGCACCATTTTAGTCTGATGGGTAATCACCAATTGTATAAATGATACATTTTCTGATTGATGGGTAAGCAAGGCAAACAGGTGTAATTAACAAATGGACTTATGAGATTTAAACTAGATGCCACTCAGTCATTCATCTAGCCAGCGTGAGGACTTCTCAGAATCATGGCCACCAGGAATAGAAGTCCCACCTTCTGAGACCAGCAGTACTATTGGACAGCAGTGTGACAGCGAGGTGATATCAGGGGGAAGACATCACAATAGTAATTATGGGGGAGTGGCAAGAGAAAGCAGTCACCAGCAAAAGCAAGGGAAGTATGATAGTGGGGCTGCTATCTTCCCATGATCAGGTACCACGTACTGCCTTTGAAAGAAACTCCCAGTTCCCCAGCCTCCATGGCTCACAAACAAGTCAGCAGGATTTTCCTGTTATACTTACCACATGGTACCCTCTCAAACTAACTCTGCCCCACTAAGGGCAGGAAAACCATTCACTGGCCTTCCAGCTAAAGTCTTAATAAAGGAGGGGGAGGGGGAGATGATTGCACAAAAATGGAAGGATTCCCACCTACCATCCTTCCACCTGTTTGAATTCCCTCTGTGATACCACACAAAGTATGATTAACTAAAAAACCTGTGTCTAAATGACACTTGAGATGCCTCCCAGTGACAGGAGACACTTTTTCAGCCACCTTTGACTGGTCTCAGTGAGACCACCCCAAATCACTGAGTCCTTAAAGTAACATGCCTCATAAAACCTCCCCACATTCTATACAATAACTTGCTGATATGAACCATGCATGTTAAATTATATTGCTTCAGTTATGTTGGCCAAATTATTCTAGCCACATACAACCCGGAACTTTTAGAGAACCACAACACATGTTGTGCAACCTTATATTTGCTTGAACTTGTGCAATAATTCAGTTTCAGATGAATACAGATCTCATGAATGTGACCAGTTTAATTCGAGCACACAGACATTATGTTTCTCTGTTTACAAGTGGGCAGAAGAACTGGCTCTGTATTGGTAGAGAGATCTAAACAATAACCCCAACGATAATCATGATGTTGTGACAGCATGATATGCTTTATGGTCCGATGCATTGGTTACATGGTGTCATTGAAACCAATTTTCTTATGCAGGCTGCCTTTTAATGTAGTATTTTAACAGAGTTTACACAATTGTTTGTGTTTTGGAAGACTTGAGCGATGAAAAAGTACCCACCAATGAGAAAAATGCATCCTGAAATTTAGGATAAGTTATGCAAAACACTCCTTGTTGAAGTGAGTCATCTGCTGCCACCATTTGATTGTGATAGAAAATACAAAGGCAAGGACCCTCAAGCATAATCTTAACTAAAATCTGTTGAGCCAAATTCTGCTCATCAATTCGACGCAGGCTATAGATTACTTCAGTTATGTTGTTAATTTTGATAGCATATATTTGGTCATCACTTATATTCCTCTTAAAATAGTCAAGCAGCAAGCATTAAACAGCAGCAAAACTACTGACATCAATACAGAATGTAATTCCCAATCTATTTATTGGCCAGTTCAGTGATTAAAATCCCAGTGATTAGGTTCACAAAACATGACTCTTGATAAATGCACAGCTTTAACAGGGAGAAACACACATCACCCACTTTCTTTTACTAAAAAAATCTTCTGGCTGAAAGTCCTCCTTAAGTATTTCTGTAAATGTGAATATTTAAATTGGGCAGTATAAAATTATTGATTTTTGCTAATGATTAAAAAAAGTTTTAAATGCAAGACTGACTTCTAAAATTATATTTTGCATTATTTATACAGAGAAACTCGTTGACAAGATGATAACATTAAAATTTCGGCAAGGCTTTTGCTAATTTAAAATTCTAATTAGAAATACTGGCTCTTTTCTGACATGGTCAGTTGTCTATTTTCCAGCTTTCGTCATTATGTGGACACACAGTTTTATTGTCATCATTTGTGATATTGTGAAGCAATGCACGAGTTTAACTCCAGAGTTAATATGAATTTAAAAATAAAGAGGAACATTCTAAGAAACAATCTTCAAAATAACAGCCCAATCGATCTTTAGGAATAATTGTGATTGAGCCACATCATGAATCCTGTGTTTACAACTTAAACATCAGAAAAATAGATCCACTAATCTCAATTGCAATATTATAAAAACAAACAAAAGAATTAGATTCTCTACCAGAGAAGCATTATAAAGATACCTGCTCATTGCTTTCCTGTAAACTATCCTGTCAGCCTCTCTTGTGATGCTGCTGTAATGCTTTATTGATCTTCATCAGACTCTTCAATCTGCAGCCATATAACAGTAACGAGGTTTTCATCAGTAGTTAATATGTCTTGAGTGCAACTGCTGGAATCATTTCTCAAATGTTGTCCTACATATCCCAATGCCGTCTGATTCGTGCGCAGAAAATACTTCAACTTTACCAGCCATTCTAAAATCTGATACTGTTTGCTTCTGATTACGAATAATGCAAAAGTATAATGGGGTAGTGTGGGTAGAAAGCATTGAAGTGCTCAATCAGCTAGATTGTGTTATGTAGTGGAGCAAGCTAGACATGCTGAATGGCCTGTTCCTGTTTCTGTGTTCCTATGCTGCACATAATGAAGGATTACCTTAAGATGAAAAGCTCTAGAATTTTATCTCGTATCTTTCAATTAAATCTATCTAAACAACTCTTAGTCCCTCAACATAATGCAGAACTCACAACATATGAGAAAGAGAATATTGCAATACAACCTCGTATGATGTACATACTTAATCACAACTGCAGTATCTCTGGCACTGCAATACATCTGAATGAATGTGTCAAAAATGACTAAAATAATGTTTCCAGTACTTTTCCTTGCTTATTAGGTTGGTAGTAATAGGCTGGACCGTATTCCTGCAGAATAATGACATGATAGTTCCAGACATATTAAAATGACAAAAGTGATTCCTGTCCCTCATTTCGCACTTTCATAGTTAAGGTAACAACATGACCACAAAAGTTAAAACTGACAAATATTGCCAAGCATCAACCTTGGTCTGTGTCAAGATTTCAGCTGATGCAGGGAGTGTCATCAAGCATTTACTTTTCACAATCATGAATTAAGGAGAGGAGCAGAAAGGTAAAAACAGCTCAGGATTTCCCATCCTGATTATTAATGTCTCCATTTAGAAAATGGACTTCTGTGGGAAATGGATGAGGGCTGAAATGGGCATGACTGACAAGTTAGACACTAAACAACAAACCAAGGGAACTGCAGATGCCGGAAATCAAAAACTAAAATTAAAATTGTTGGAAAAACTTAGCAGGTCTGGCAGCATCTCTCGAGAGAAAGCAGAGTTAATGTTTTGTAGTTTCTCCAGCAATTTCTGTTTTCCTTTTATGACTGAGGATAAATCCCTATCTTCTTCCACCCAGTTATATTGCATGCCTGCACTTACTCTCCTGGCTCTCAGATAAAAGCTGATCAGTTAAACAAAGATCCAGCAAAGGACTACTTGTTCATCAAATTATTTAAGACACAAGGGGAGGCTATGCAGCCTACTGAGCTACAGAGCTGTTTCCTAGAATGAGCTCATTTAGGACTAAGAATGTAATATGGGAAGGAAAATGAATTGATAGGATTTCTGTACAAATATGGATGCCAAGTACCCTGTCTTCAAATGCTATCCATATGAAAAAAAAGTTTAAACATGCCTAATGCAATTAACACTTTGGGGTAAATTATTGAGGGAGTCTTATCCACAGCAGCACAAATAAAGACAGTCAGAAGTGCACTACCCCATTCTTTATCCACTACGTCGCACTGATAATGTGAGATAGTCAGAAGTGCACTACCCCATTCTTTACCCACTGTGTCGCACTGATAATGTGAGATAGTCAGAAGTACACAACCCCATCCTTATCCAGTGTCGCACTGATAATGAGTGAAGCTGCCTGCTGGCAGCACAGACTTATAAAATTACCTCTTTAAACATTAAGTACTTACAAAATTTGTCAGTTTCAATACAAAAGCAATTCAAGCATAACCAGTGAAAAAAACAGCCATGTAGACAATTGACTGGGGAGAAGTGCCATGTTTATGTCATTATTTTATGAATGTTAGATTTACCTCAATGATAGATATGATTATTGCTGCCAATCAACAATCACCTCGATCTTTATTTGCTCATCTGTCTTTCTTTGACCTCTTTCTCCTTCGTAAGAACGACTGTTTTATCATTTGTCGCCGAGCATGCTCAAATTAAATTGTAGCTTGCTTTTCTGATTAATCATTCTCAAATGCTTGAGTCGATATTTGTCCCTTGCTTCCACTCATTCTGTGTCTCGTATGTTGATCATTTCTCCAGGTAAAACAGTCACTAATATTTCAAGGATAGCATTCAATCAAAAGCAACAAACAATAATTTCCAGCTCCCTGTTCTGGGCTTCCACTTTAAACAATATCTTTCCGCATTAGTGACGCAGGAGAAACAGCTGTAGCTTCCTATTTTCAATATCAGCAGATGTGAGCAGGTTACTTATTAGGTAAATGAAAAGCATGAATGAAAGGTTGGTAAAATTGTGTGACTCATACTTAACAAAACAATATGGTGTTCAGCAGAGGGATTAGTGGTTCATCATTTCCCTGTTCTCAAATGGTACTCAGTATGTACTTGTGCACAGAAATCAGTTCTTGTTTAGAAATCATTATGTTGCATTGGTAACAATGTTGTGTAACACAACATCTAGAAACAATAAGGTGTAAAGTTGCTGGCATTCAGTGCTGGACTCCAAGACAGTGATGTGGGCACAATCTATGCCCAAAATTGTGGCCTGGCAATGCCATGAAATAGGGCTGCAGGTCATACTAAAAGTAATCAAGTCAGCTGTCGCTGTTGGTCTTACCTTTATATGGAGCTTGTCTACTTTACAAAATTAAATTTTAGCCTGCTTGGTGCTCACGTAATGGCGTGAAGCTAAGTCCCAGTGCAATGAGACAGGACTTGAAGGGACTGGGGACTCTGGGCTGCGTCCTCGCCATGATGTGTTTGTGCTTTTCTCAAAATCCTCTCTGACCTTTCAGTGACATTTGCACAGCAGAGCAGGTCCATCAAATATCAGCAGCAGCCATAAAACAGGCACTCAGGCCCTCATTTCCACAACTAAAACAGGTTTATTTTGATAATAAAACATAACTGGCATAATATTGGGTGATAATATTTCAGGCATCCTGTCAAGCACAAGATATTTGTCCTCAAAACAGGCTCTCGTCACAATTATTTTGCACCAACAAACAGATATAAAGGTCCAAATTCTACTCCAATAGATTTTAATATTAATCTCATGTTCTTTTGAAAATGTATTTCTGGCTATTTGTTCAGTTAATGTAAGTCAATTAATACTTTAGGATTCACCTCTACTGACATTCACTTGAAATAAAAGAAGAACCACTTCTTTTTTAGGATTATATAATAATAGATGTAACTCTGTAGGCAAAGTTTAATTACAGAATTATTTGGCAAGACAGAATGCATCACCATGGATATGCCACTGCAAGTGAAAATTCGAATTTAAAATGTTCTTCAGCACCATGGACAAATCACAGTATGTGTTCTTTGCAATTATCACATTTTGTAGGGCGTACCATATAAAAAGCACACGTGTGCTTCATAATTATAATTGTAACTTTAATTGACCACATGTTTGTTGTGACACCTTCTTAATACTTGCTAATTTTACTTCATAAAATCTGAATTTAGATTTGCCAAGGAAAACCTTGCTGTGAAGGGATAGTTTACCTTTTCCATGATTATAAGCACTCCCCTTTCTAGTCGGTTGTCTGTTCTAAATGTTGAAGACAAAGAAGGTTTTTTTTAATGATTTCACCATGTTCGATATCATTCACGACTTTTCAGATACTGAAGCAGTTGATGCTCCCATACAGCAAGACCTGGACAACAACCAGGGTTGGGCTGACAAATAACATTTATCTACATGTGTCTCAGGTAATGACCATCTCCACCAAGAGAGAATCTGACCATTTACATTTCACATTCAATTACATTACCACTGCTGAATCCACCATTATCAACATCCTGGGGTTACCATTGACCAGAAACTGAACTGGACGAGCCATATAGATAGGGTAGCTATAAAATCAGGTCAAAATCTAGAAATTCTGCAATGAGTAGCTCACCTCTTGACTCTCTAAAGTATGTCCACCACCTTTAAGGCACAGGTCAGGAAATGCGATGGAATACTTTCCACTTGCCTGGATAAGCATAGCTTCAACAACACTCAAAAATCTTAAAGAATTTAAGACAAAGCAGTCCACTTGATCAACACACAATCCATCACATTAAACATTCACTCCCTTCTCCACGGGCACATAGTGGCAGAGGTTTGTATCATTTTAAAGATGTTATGCAGCCACATACTAAGGCTCCTTTGACAGCATCTCCCAAACCCATGACCTCTAGGACCAAGTAAGACCTGGTATTACTGCTGAAATGTTAGTCTAGAAGCCCAGTTAATGTCCTGAGGACAACGGTTCGAATCCCACCACAGCAAATGGTGAAATCTAAATTCAATAAACAGCTAAAATTAAGAGTTAATGATAACCATGAATCCATTGTTGATTGTTGGAAAAACCGATCTGGTTCACAAATGTCATGTAGGGGAAGACTGTCAGCCTTACCTGGCCTACATATGACTTCAGACCCATAGCAATGTGGTTGACTCTTACTTGCTCTCAAGGCAATTAGGGACAGGCAATAAATGCTGGACTAGCCAGTAAAGCCCTCATCTCGTGAATGAATAAAAAGAACATGGTCAACAATGGTTTGGAAACTGACATATCTACATGATAGAATTCTCCACCTTCAGTCAGGATTCTAGTTACTTTGATGAACCTAGGATTAAATCTCTTCTCAACTGTGATGTTTAATTTACAAATAACCCTCAAAGTTTACTCTAAAAATTCCATTAACGTACTCTATTTGATAACAAATTGATTCGTCTGTAACCTTGTAATTTTCTAAATTTCATTGCAAATCGAACACATTTTCCACCTTTTTTTACGTTTATTCTCTCTCCAATTCCCCACCCCACCCCAGCCCCCCACAGTGGTAACTTGCACTGAGTAACTGGAGTTAGCCACTCTGAAGTTTCATCATGTGCACTGAAGGCTACTCATCATGGTGAATGCCAGCTGGACAATACCCTCTTATCAGCTGATGTCTACACACATCTTTCAGTGATTACTGGTAAACAATCAGGAGAGAAAGTCCTTGCTGATTCTCACTCTCTCTCTAATGGAGTAGCATGGAAGCCAATTGTAACACCCTCATTATTGCCCTGGCTGAGATTAGCTGCTGGAGACAGAACATTTAATACATTTGACTCTCTTATATATGTCACAGCGAACTTACTAAGTGAACCACTGAACTTGGAATACTGCGTCCAGTTCTGGGCGCCTTATTATAGGAAAGATGTGGATGCTTTGGAGAGGGTTCAGAGGAGGTTTACCAGGATGCTGCCTGGACTGGAGGGCTTATCTTATGAAGAGAGGTTGACTGAGCTCGGTCTCTTTTCATTGGAGAAAAGGAGGAGGAGAGGGGACCTAATTGAGGTATACAAGATAATGAGAGGCATAGATAGAGTCGATAGCCAGAGACTATTTCCCAGGGCAGAAATGGCTAGCACGAGGGGTCATAGTTTTAAGCTGGTTGGTGGAAAGTATAGAGGGGATGTCAGAGGCAGGTTCTTTACGCAGAGAGTTGTGAGAGCATGGAATGCGTTGCCAGCAGCAGTTGTGGAAGCAAGGTCATTGGGGTCATTTAAGAGACTGCTGGACATGCATATGGTCACAGAAATTTGAGGGTGCATCCATGAGGATCAATGGTCGGCACAACATTGTGGGCTGAAGGGCCTGTTCTGTGCTGTACTGTTCTATGTTCTATGTTCTAATATTACATTACTTTCACTTTCAAGTCAAAAGAGAATCCTATCATGCTTATTTCACTGCAGGTGAATGTATCATGACAGGGGGAGAGTTAAAATGATGGAATGTAGGAGGATAAAAAACTCAAATCCCAATTCTACTGTATCTCCCAGAACCTCATTGTGCATGACGCATATAAAGGATTTCTTTGTCCAGCAAGGAATGTGGCTATAAATACTAATATATGCATGATTATACAACATAAAAATAGCAAACACATTAGCAGTTTGAGGTTGACAATTACTGAGTGATGCTTCATTGCAAATAAGCTTATGGTTCTTTTATTCTCTTTCCAATAAGGGTCCTGTACTTCTTTGTACTAAATATATGTTTAGTCTGAACTCTTATAAATCTCCAGAGAGCTAAGTCCACCTCGATCATATACATCCCATTTCCATTTCTGGGAAAGCTCATCTAGGTTCCAAGTTTTCTTTCTCTACCCACCCCCCACTCCTAACCCACCCCGCTCAATCTTTCTTATCTGCATTTCAATGCTGCCATATCCATCAGTTCTTTCTTTTACCAAATAAATTCAAACTTTCACTGCAATTATGGTCTATATCACATGAGTTGAAATTAGTTACATCTCACTACTTCCTATATTTATTCCCTCAGTCCACAAATTTCATTAATTGCTCACTTTAGTAGTTTGCCTCCCTCCTATAATCCATTGATAATTAAAATTTGAGGTATTGTCATTACATCATGATTCATTGTTTTATTTACCTTATCTGCCTTTCTATACGTTCCAACAGCATGGCATTTTTCATTGTCAGTCTTCTCATTGTCTTATTTTTGAAAAAAAAGTAAGATGTTTAGGTCTGGGTGTAACTAATGCAAGAAACATTTGCACCACTAAGTGCCAGCTAGGCAATGCCATTCTCCAAACACAGTACAAGAACAAAAACTGAAGTTGCTGGAAAAACCCAGCAGGTCTGGCAGCATCTGTGAAGAGAAAATCAGAGTTAACGTTTCAGGTCCAGTGATCCTTCCTCAGAATGGTCAAGGCCCGAAGCGCCGACAATCCTGTTCCTCCGATTTTGCTTGACCTGCTGTATTTCTCCAGCTCCCCACTGTATCATCAACATCCTGGAAGTTACCAATGTTCAAAAAAGTAAGTAGACTGGCCATCAATTCTGTGGCTACTGTTCTGTAAGTATTTCTGAACTCTAGAGCAACAATGCAAAGTTACAAACCCTTCCTCACTAGCCAGAAATAACACAGTGTAGGCCAAGTTAGATGAAAAAAAGCAAAGCATTGGAACAGGCTGACTGGCATTTGGGAAAGTATATGAAATAATCTTTCAGAAGAGGGCATAGGTTTAACTCTTTTCCCTCGTTCCTAAGAGGCAACATTTCATGCAGAGGATGATGCGAGCATGGCATGAGCTACCAGAGGTGTTGGAGGCTGGAAGAATTACAACATTTAAAAAAAACGCATCTGGATGGGCACATGAACAGGAATGGTTTACAGGAATATGGACCAAATGCTGGCAAATGGGACTAGATGAGTTTAGGATATCTGGTTGGCATGGACAAGTTGGACCGAAACATCTGTTTCTATACATCTCTAAGGCTCTATGACTCTAAAAATATAATGGAATGATCTGAGTCTATCATATCTCTAAATATGATGTATTATAGTATTTAGTCTTAATATGTAGTAAACAGTGTTATAAAGAATGACTAACTTGAAGGCAGTTCTTAACTTGAGTTCTCTTTGACCAGTCTGCCTTGAACCCAAACACATAGATGTCGACTTAAAACTGCACAACAAAAGAACAGCTGGAATTTTCTGGTAAATGACTCACCTCTTAACTCCTCAATACTGTACCTACAAGTCAACACTGTGATGAAGTCAGAGATAATGGGAGCTGCAGATGCTGGAGAATCCAAGATAACAAAGTGTGAAGCTGGATGAACACAGCAGACCAAGCAGCATCTCAGGAGCACAAAAACTGGCGTTTGGGTCTAGGCTTGAAACGTCAGCTTTTGTACTCCTAAGATGCTGCTTGGCCTGCTGTGTTCATTCAGTTCCACACTTTGTTTATTGTGATGAAATAGTGTCCACTGATCTGTCTGAGTGCTAACACCGAAGAAGCTTCAACACCACCCAAGACTAACTAACCACTTGAGTGGCATCCTATCCAGCATGTCAAACCAGAAGTCCCTCCAGCACTAGCACATCATGACTGTAGCATATACCAGCAACAAGATCCAATGTAACAAAAGACAAGATCAGAAGGCACATTGAAATCTTACTGCCTCTAAATTCCCCTCTGCAATCCTGACAGAACTATATGATTATTCCTTCATCATCACTGGATCTCCACAGGTTCTGCCAGTCTTGCTGAGCTTCTCCTGCAATTATTGCTTCTATTTGTTTCAGATCTCCAGCACCCTCAGTTATTTGTTTTATTTTTCAGTTTATCTTTATGTTACTGGAGTGATTTAAGATATTTTCTTCATTGTAGAATGGATGGAAATCTTTTTTCTGTTTACATTTAAATAAACACCATACCTTTTAGCTATAATTTGTGGAATAGCCAACCAGATTGTAGTTTTAAACTGTATCATCTGGAACGCAAAACAAAAGCTTTCTCTAAACTGAAAAGTGCAGTGTTATTGAAATTATAGATGTCTGACTTCACCATTCAAACTGTACCAGTGCATACCTACCAGACTGTGGAAAACAACATGATCTTGGGCTTGTATCATGCGAATGTTATAACTTAAAACAAGTTAACAGCTTCAGTAAAGTATCAGGCAACTTAATTCATACAGATTAATTGTTACTTTGCTGAGTCTTGTACAATGTGATTACAAAGCCCTTGTATTTGCACACTGCTGTTCCACAGTGAAATCCATCTACTGCAGCAACAGCCAGCACATAGTACTATTATAAACATTTAAAATGTCCTTGAAAGACTCTTCTGGCACAGTGGTTATGTCCCTACCTCTGAGTGAGGATTCAAATCACATCTGCTCCAGATTGATAACATCTGTGAAGGCATTGATTAGAAAATGCCTATAAAAATGTCTCTTAGGCAAGAAAATTGGCCGTGTTCACATGGTCTGGCCTACATAAGAGTCCGGAGCCACAACAATGCAGTTGACACTTCATTGCAAAATGATGGAGATGCCCAAACATTCCAAGGGCAACAAATGCTGGCCTTGCCAACAATGATCACATTCCATACAGAAATAAAACAAAATGTGCCTGCTTGCTAATCCTCAGTTATGAGCTGTGTGGTGCTGCGTTCCGTGTCTTTTCTCTATACTTCCTTCTTTGCACTAACACTGACAAAACGTATTTGTCAATGAGTTGTGTATTCAGTAAGTGCACTTGCTACACCATTCAGAATTTCATACGATGTCGGGGCACATTGTAATTTTTGTGTAATTCATATATGTCAGTGGAATACTATGTGCTGGCAGAAAAGAATCCCCCACAGGGACACTTATATAAAAACATGAGCAAGCAAAGAAGATATCAACAAGTGGTTTTAGGTTGTATTGAGTATCAATGCGACTAAGTCAAAACACTATTTATGATCCAGGAACAACTAGTCAGATATTTTGACTGGCAAAAAACATTCAGTTATCACTAAAATTAGCAAAATAAAATCTGACCTACAAATTTAAGATATCTAAATATAATTCGCCACTGAAGCACCACAATAAAATGGAGATTGAGGTCTGAATTTTGTTGAATCCGTAAAGACAGGCTTAGAGGCTACAGCCAGAAACACGGAGGGGGCTGCATCAAGATAGCTTCCCAACAAACTCCTATTACTGGGAAATATTTCATGGGGCTAAGTAGCCAACTCATCCAGTTTACGCTACAATAAGGGGACCCTCGGCTTTGTCACTGGAAACAAACATGACATCTCCCCAGCCCCACCATTGCAACTCAATAAAGGCAGGAACTTCGAGGCAGGCCAGAGACAGACTGGAATCAAAGACTTCACAAGCCCCTCAGTGAACAATGTGATGGTGCTGATGAGAGGGGAAGACCTATGACAGCAGGATGAAGAGAGTCAGCCATCACTGCCTCCGAACTAGTAATCCTAAGATTTCAGCTCACAGTACCAACTCTAATGATAAGGAAGTGGAGTTTCTCATGATTAATGTGCAAAACTGCATTTTTTAAAAGGGGAAGTTCTCTCAATGTGGGGCAAGTCAGTTACATCCAATACCGGTTTGAAATCATATGGCACAGAACTACGCTGCCTTGAAAATTATTCTTTTGAAAATTAATAAATATTAATAATGCATCATGGCCTGTACTACTATACCTAATCTGACATTTTAATTTACACAGTGCCATGATAAATTTTTCTCCAGAACTTGAAAAGTCCTCTGGCAAAAACAAAAAGTGGCATATTGTGATATTCACCATCACAGGAATAGAGGCAGAATTTGCAGAGACATCAGTCCAAATCTTGAACAATAAAGTCACAAGTTGCTGCAATGGTTTATGTTCTTATTGAAATGTCATAAAACTGCACTTCAGATAGACAAAATAAATTATCTTCAACAAGAATTATTCCCAGCTAAGTTCATACAAACACCTTCTCTTCAGTATCTTGAATTTCACGTTGCTCTTGAATTCAGGAATTCGCACATTGAAAACTGGTACAAAAGATGTTAAGAATATTTTTATTTAAATCTACTCTGATATAGTTCTAGTGTCAGAAAATGTGGTCACTTCAAAATCATTTGTTCTCTCCATTTGATCTGACATATCCTAATTGATAAAATTACATTTTTCTGAGTCACAAAATGACAGCAATATGTTTCATGCAGATAAACAAGGCACAGACGTTGGACTGGCAAAAATTCAGTTGTAAAACTGATTGGTACCAAAATTCCAATTCTCTACTAGACAGATAAATCAAGCAGAGAATATATTTGAACTTGAAAAATAGCCTGAGGTACTCCTGGTCAAATAAAATATTTTCTTTCCAAACTTCTGATAATGAACAAAATATTTCTGAAATAATCACATTATCTGCTGGTTAATTTGCATTAACCATACAGACATGCATGTTCTTTGTCACTTCTGCCATTAAGTTCTTGCTTTCTTCACAGTAGAGTCATTCAAATCAGAATAATTACGTTGCAAGACATCCTGGAAAGTTCTCAAACAATATTTGAAAAATCATTGCATTCACTGCTGACCAGTCAATAAAAATAGTGTGCGTACTGTAATTTCACTGAATCAAATTAGATGACAAGATAGTTTGTGAAGTACCTTGTTATTTTAAGGTAGCCAAGTCAAATATCACAAATTAGATTATTCATTAATAAGTGTTTACTTCATGTCCTTAGGTAAGGACTGCCAGCAAACAGATGTAATTAATGAGACCATACCCTTTTCCTGACTGTGGATTATTTTAAAACGTGCTCATAGATATGAACAAAACAGCTGGAACAGCATTGCTTTTCCAACCCAAATTGCTCTGGAGAAGGTGGTGGTGAGATGTCTTCTTGTATTGGATGTAGGCACATTGGTAGTGTACCCAGGATAGATGGTCCAGAAAAATTGAGCCACCAGTGAAGCAACAGTGATATGTTTCCAAGTCACAATGGTGCATGGCTTGGAGGGAACTTGCAGGTTCTGGTATTTCTGCTATCCTTGGTGGTTGTCATTATGGATTTGGAAGCTGCTGTTGAAGGAACCTTGGCAAGTTGGAGCAGTGCATCTTAAAGAGGGCACACCCTACTGATACTGTGTTGATAGCAGGGGGAGTCAAGATCAAAGGCAATGGTTGGGGTGTCAGTCAAGTGTATTGCTTTGTCTTGGAAAGCGTTGTGTTATAAATGAATGGGTTCTGAGGAAGGGTTACTGGACCCAAAATGTTAACACTGATTTCTCCCCTCAGATGCTGCTGGACCTGCTGAGACATTCCAGCAATTTCTGTTTTTGTTTCACCTTTCCAGCATTCTTAGTAGTTTTGTTTTTTTTTTAGTTATAAATGATTTTTGAACTGCACACCAAATTGGAAGGTGCTAAAACTATCCAAGAGTAGGAATAGTTTGAATATTTTTTTTTCTCCACAGGTTTGACAGTCTCTAGAATACACTGTCATAGGACTGATTCTCTGTACATCCCAGGAAGGAATTCCTGACTGGGAGAGAGATCTCACCACATGGAAGCATGGAGTATTCTATCACATTCAAAACTTGTGCCTTTTAGATGGTGAATGTGCTTTAGGAAGGCAGTTGAGATATTCAGTTCAGGATTCCTAGCCTCTGACCTGCTCTTGCAGCAACACTCTTTATTCAGGGTCCTGGAGGTCCTGCTAGACAAGTTGGTACAGAGTCCTGTTCACCCAAGAAAGCTACGATTCCAGACACCACCAACCTAGTCCAAGCTTTTCATCTATGTCAGTGCAGTCTCAGGTTTCTGAAACAATGCATAGTAATGTAGGAAGAAGATCAGTGAGCTCCTTCGCTCTGCCAGCACAAGTGCTATTGCCCTCACCAGCAAGGTTGCTCATTGGTTAGTACTACTGCCTCACAGCACCAGGGTCTAGGTTCAATTCCACCCTTGGGTTACTGTGTGAAGTTTGCGCATTCTCCCCATGTCTGCATGGGTTTCCTCTGGGTGTTATGGTTTCCTCTCGGTCCAGAGATGTGCAGGTTAGGTGGATTAGCCATGCTAAATTGCCACTTTTAATCCTACGGTGTGGAAGCAGGCCATTCAGCACTATCGAGTCTGCACTGACCCTACGAAGAGTATCCCACCCAGACCCTGCCACTATCCTATCCCTGTACCCCTGCATATCTGATGGCTTATCCACTGAGCCTGCACATCCCTGGACAGAAGCAATTTACAATGGCCAATCCACCTAACTGCACATCTTTGCACTGTGGGAGGAAACAAGAGCATCCAGAAGAAACCTATACAGACACAGGGAGAACTGTGCAAACTCCACGCAGTCATCCAAGGCTGGAATCAAACCTGTGTCCCTGGTGTGATGACGCAGCATTGCTAGCCACTGAGCCAACATGCTGCCTTATTCCTGAGCTAAAAGCATAGCCCTAAAACTTGAAATTAAAAACAAATTGCAACACTGTCCATCTGGGTATAATAGTCATCTGCTCAAATTTAAAGCTAAATGTCTAAGTTGCAAGTATTACTGACCTTTAGAAGGTGGTTTTTGTTATCAATAACATGCAGAGTTAGTCAAGTATGAAAGGTACCTTTGAGTACGACTCTGTGCTGCAGATTATGCAGTTTGGAATTGAGACTATCAGATTAAACAATATTCTGATGCTTATCTTGAATACAATGTATACTTTAGGCACTGACTAATGTGATGCTTGAAAGAGAAGAAAAGTCTGAATGACAAAATTACACAAGCCAGAATGTTCTTGGGTGAAATGGAGCTGAAACAGGTGCTGTATCACAATACAGGCTATTAGTAAACAGACATAGGACAAATGCACTGCTACAAGATACAAAGTCATTTTAAATAATCAAGCCATTTATTGGTGTCATTTACAAAGCTTGTGCTGTTCTGTATTCTCCTTGCTTGGAAACTAATTCAGAAACAGAGCAGCTTAAAATAGGTGTGCCAGTATTAAATCTTCAAGAGCAGCTTAGAAAGAGTGAAATAAAGTGCAGCGCAGAGTTTATCATCTAGGGTCATGATCGTTTAATAGTAAATGATGCTTTTATACGGCAGAAAAATACAGGCGTCAAGTTTCAGATTTTAGGCTCCTGAGAGGAAGGGCAAATATTCTGCTACGAGTTAACTATTCATTATAACAATCCCAATGCTCCCCCATCCCAAAATGAAATTGGTAGCAGTAAGGTATAAGAAATACTGCCTTATCACAGTCTTCAAACTTATTTATCAAAAATGTTTTCAAACATTATATTTCATGCTGTAAATTGTTTGACAAAGTTATGTTGGCACATTGACACCAACATTTTCACCTCACCAAATGCAACACATTTGCGAGTAAACTCCTGTAAACAGTCTTCAAGCCAATACTAATGACGAATTAAAATATCAGAGTTTATAAAATCCAAACAGGATGAACTTAAAGGAAGACTATGCCTGGTGCACCATGTTGTCATCTCATTCTGAGATGGCACAGTGGTAGTGCCACAACCTCTGAGCCAGGAAGTCCCAGTTCAAGACAATCCTGCATCAGAGGTGTATAATAACATTTGTGAACAGTTTGTTTGACATACTTGAAAATTTGAATGTTGATTGAATAAGTTATAAGAATGGTAATGGCATTTCTGATCTTAATTATGGGATATAGCACACACAGGTAAAGAAATAATGATAAGTTTGTACAAAACATTGCACAGATCACTGTTAAAAAGAACACCATCTGGTCTTGGGAGATAGCAAGAACTGCAGATGCTGGAGTCAGAGATAACACACAGTGCGAAGCTGGAAGAAGACGGCAGGCCAGCAGGAGTGTGCGGGTCTTTGACTCTTCAGTTTTTCTATCCCAGAACTGCAACAGCTAAATGGCAGAACTGAAGTATAATATCTACACACTTTTATGAGCTTTTGTTGATAGACATAGGTGTGCAGCACGGTGGTACAGTGGTTAGCACTGCTACCTCATAGCTCCAGGGACCCAAGTTCGATTCCAGCCTCGGGTGACTGTCTGTGTGGAGTTTGCACATTCTCCCTGTGTCTGCATGGGTTTCCTCGGGGTGCTCTAGTTTCCTCCCACAGTCCAAAGATGTGCAGGCTAGGTGGATTGTCCATAGTATTCAGGGAGGTGTAGATTAGGTGTGTTATAGGGGTATGGGTCTGGGTGGGATGCTCTGAGGTTTTGTGTGGACTTATTAGGCCAAAGGGCCTGTCCCCACACTGTAGGAATTTGATTCTATGAAATACACCTTCAAATATGTACCTCCTACAGTTTCAGTCTGTGATACACAGAAGCTCAAGTAAATACCAATTAAAGCCAATCACTTGGACACAATTAAATAGCAAAATATTAAATTCAACAGTAAAGGCCTTGTGGTGTAGCAACCCCCTAGACTGGGAGGCCCAGGTTCAAGTCCCACCCACACCAAGGGTGTGCACTAACATCACTGAGGAGGCTGATTCGAAAGTTGGTTTAGTTAAAAAAAATTAAAAACAAATAAATATTACACTTGATAGTTGGTAGGGGCTCTTCTGGCACAGTGCCACTACCTCTGGGCCAGGTAGGGCTAGATTAAAGTCCCACTTTTTCCAGAGGTGTGTGGTGCAAGGTGCCTGAACAGGTTGATTAGGAAAACATGAGATTCTGACAGGGCCCTACAAAGTAGTTGCTAAAATGATGTTTTCCCTTGAAGAAGTCTGAAAGAAAGATGCATAATTTCCAAAGTCAGGACAGAGATGAGGAAGGATTTCATGTCTCAGAGGTTCATTAATCTTTGAAATTCTCTACCCCAGAAAGCAGTGATGGCTGGTTGTCCAATATGTTCAAAGCTGAGGCAGAGTTTTAAAAAGGAAAAAAAAGTTAAATGTCAAAGTGGGGCTTTTGTGGTGCAGTAGTAGTGCTCTTACCTATGAACCAGGAGATCCTAGCTGCTTCCAGATGAGCAATAACATCACTGAACTGGGTGATGACAAAAATATATACGTACTTAACAGTGGGCTCCCTCCTCCTTTCCATCAGACCATGCCGTCCGCTCCCCATTCTATCACAAACTACCCAGCAACAGTTTTTATTCTACTAGGTTTTATCTGCTAACTTCTAATTTATCAGGGCTGATGCCCAATGAGATTTCAATGATGCTCAGCTGTCACTATAGACTAGCCTCACACAAAGACTCCCAGATGAGTCTGCCTGCCAGCTTCCCATTCAGGTGTTTAAATTCCACCCCTAACCTTCCAAGTTTGGATGTAATCCCTCATGTTTCAACTCAATGACCTTCTCCAGACAACTTTTGCTGATGAATGAAAGATCAAACTGAAGCAGAATAAACAAAATAAAGCTGGCAGATTCAGTTCTCCCTCACAGACGTGAATCTCTTGTTGAATTATTGGAAGGGAAATATGACAGGAAGATGCAATCATGAAGGCATCTAATGGAAAAATCATTAGCACAAAATCTACTTAGACAGCTGTGGCTTTGAGGCAACAAGTCGCTCAGTTAAAACAAACTATCAAAAAAAACTGATCTCTTCCCATCTCTGATTGACTAATGAGCTATCAAAACAACAGTAACACCGAAGGTAGCATGCATATAAAACACAAATGTTGCAGTGGGAGGAAAATCACTGTCAATTTTATACATTCATCTAGATTTGAAGACATACACTGATCTCATGTTGTGTACGAGGTGAGAAGATAGACGCATGCATGCCTGACAATGAGCAGTTTCGTTGATAGTAACACTGTCATTTCTAACACGTTAAAAAAATTGACACTTGAACTTAAAATGAGGTGAGCAATGTATCTTGTGGCAACTAACAGCCATTAGGAGTTTTGGTCGCCTTGTTATGGAAAGGATATCATCAGGCTTGAAAGGGTTCAGAAAACATAAAGCAGGATGTTGCTGGTAATGGAAGGTTTGAGTTACAGGGAGTGGCTGGATAGGCTGGGTTGTTTTTTTTTACTGGAATGTAGGAGGTTCAGGGGTTATTTTACGGAGGTTTTCAAAATCATGAGGGATGTAGGTAAGGACACTAGCAGGTATCTTTTCCCTATGGTGTGCGATTTCAAGACTTGGGGGCATATTTTTTTCAATCTTTCTCCTCTCACCTTAAAAAAGGACATGAGAGGCAACTTTTCTTACACAAAGAGTGGTTTGTGTATAGAATGAACTTCCCGATGCAGTAGTGGATGCGAGCATAGTAACAATGTTTAAAAGGCACTTGGATAAGTACACGAACAAGAAAGGTCTGGAGGGAAATGTGCCAAGCACAGGCAGGTGGGAAGAGTTTAGTTTGGGATTATGGTCACTATGGACTGATTAGACTGAACAGTCTGTTTCCATGCTGTATGACTCTATGACCCATGACTCTATAAATTGACAAAAGGACTATCCATCAGATAATGGTGCAATCTGGTAAAGGATCAGCATTTGACAGTGCTTTCAACTAAATTTATTTTAATAACACACAAAAGATTTAAGGCAATGGATCTGCTTTGAAACTGTATGCTTCATCTTCAATATCTTTGTCAAATCCACTTTCAGTAAAGTACTTTGTTTAATCTCATTGCAAGAAACACAATATCCCAAATGCACCACAACCTTCGTTAACATATGTACAAGCTTTGGCTATAAGCTAATAGCCTGACAATTCATTCTTTGGATTGTAGTTGCGCAAGTGAGAAGGCAGATAACAAATTGAAGTTAGTAATACATAACGTGAGATATCAGACACTGGGCAAAAATAAGCTGTGACATGACTATAAAATTAATGGAATCAAATTAGCAGAGAGAGAAAATACTCAAGAAGGAATCTAAATCATATGGTAGGCTTGTCATGGTTAATGTTGAAATCAGAAATGGCTTTAGATGCAATGAGGAAGAAGAAATAAATAAACAAACAAACATTCAGGAATAGTGCAAAGACCTCCGGAAGAATATTATGAATGGAGAGCGCGAGAGAAACTCTACAGAACCCGAAGAGAGAGTGCAGTGGTTTAACAGCAGCCAGGGCATTCAACTTACAGGATAGCATCTGAAAGCACCTTATAAATCTCAGAATAATTCCAACAACCTTTCACAAGCTTTGTATATTCAAGAATATTTGCATAAATCATGAATGAACAGTTACTTCCAGTCGAATGCAAAAATTTCAATATAATTCTGCACATCTGTAACTTTATAACACAATTAAATATAAACCACTTTTGGAGAGAGATTGATAATCATTGAGGCCACAACCAGCCATTATCCCAATGAACGGTGGAGCAGCTGAAAAAGCCTGATTACCTACTCCTGCTCCTAATTCAGATGCTTGTTTGTTGAAGGGAAATGTTGCAAACAATTACTTTTAAAATAGGCTCCCAGTTTTCAAAAGGGAATATTCAGCACAGACCCAGAGTGGTGGCTTTCGGTCAATATTTCCAATGCGATCAGTCAATGTACTGGAGGCTTCCCCACTTGACTCCACAAATCTCAATTACACCAGTGACAATAACACATCATAGCCAAGGTAACACCATTACGAATTGGCAAGATCCAACTCACCAAAAATACATCAAAATGTCAGAAATAAGGGATTGTTAAACATTTGTTCCATTATCATTTTTGGTGTGTACGGAGATTGCATGGCTGGTTGGTAAGAGAGAATCCATCTCAGTCTAGAGCTCTTAAATTGTGGCTGTACTTCGAAGGATGAACTCCATTTTTCTCAAGTCTGCAGCGATGGTTCAGAAACTATTTTTACCATTTACAATCTATGAGAGAATTGAATCTTACGACATAGATAACCAATTAGTAGTGAATGGTTAGAGTAAGAGAATAGTGATATCTGATCGGGAGAAATTTTCTGCACAAATAGTCTGGAACAGGCAGGATATGAGGCTCAGATGAAGAATCAATCTTGATTACTTTCTCCCGACTGAATCCTAATGACAAGTCCAACTGTGAGTCTCATTGTTGGCTTACTAAAAGATCAACAAGGAAGGGGAAAATAGAATACAAGGGAAGTCAACTAAAAATGTAATAATAAATTGAATGGGTTCCCTCAGATATTTAAAGAGAAAAAGAACTAGTAAAGTAAGAGTTCTCACTAAATGTCTGAGTTAAATAATTTTAAGTATTAGGCTTGAATGCACGGTACGAAACTGTGCATATAATTCAGCAGTAACTACAAACAAAAAGAAAGAAACATTTTTTAAAAAGCCATGATGCTTGAACAATTTGTTAGTTCATTTACAAATGTCAAACCCTGCACAAGAATTGTTTTGGGCGATTTGAGAATGACCAAACATGGAAGAAATAGACATGTACATTTATTCTAAATTTTCAGGGCAAATGTCATATTTTTTTAAAAAATAAAACAACACATCAGTGACTGTTTGAGAATTACTCTTGATGTTGCAATTGGTTTTGAAAATCTGAACTCTCTAAGGAATTCTGCCCTATCCTGTATGTGCAATATCACTGCCAACCTCAAGGGATGGAACAGGAGACTCAGGCAAGATTTGAGAGAAACTAATATAAAAACTAAATGCTGCATATGCTGAAAATCTTAACGCAGATGTTGCCTGCCCTGATTTTTACAGACTTTTCTGTTTTTATGTGAGTCTGGTAAGCTATGACAAGATCTGAAGGATTTAAATATGATGACAAGTAAATAAATTGGAGACTTTAGGGGGCTGTAAAACAATATGGTTGTGTTGGGATGTTGGCTGTGTACAGCCTGTAAACACAATGGGACACAAGAAGCTGAAAGTTAAGTAAGGAGAAGAACGGGGAGCCAACCAGCAGAGGATTGAAAGTAAAAATGACTGGCATTCATGCGAGGACCTTCTTGACTGTTGGACATCCCCAAAGTACTTTACTACCGAAAATGTAATTTCATTGAAATGCAAGAAACATTGCAGTCAACTGATACTTGCAAGCTGCCACTAATGGCAACATGATCATCGCTAGATAAATTACTTTGAGAGGTATAATTTTGAGAGGTATAATATAACACTATGTATAATTTTTATGATAACAAAGTGTGGAGCTGGATGAACACAGCAGACCAAGCAGCATCTCAGGAGCACAAAAGCTGACGTTTCAGGCCTAGACCCTTCATCAGAAAAGGGGGATGGGGAGAGGGTTCTGAAATAAATAGGGAGAGAGGGGGAGGCGGACGAAAGATCACCGCCTCCCCATCTCTCCCTATTTATTTCAGAACCGTCTCCCCATCCCCCTTTTCTGATGAAGGCGTAAGGCCAGAAACATCTCCTGAGATGCTGCTTGACCTGCTGTGTTCATCCAGCTTCACACTTTGTTATCTTGGATTCTCCAGCATCTGCAGTTCCCATTATCTCTGTATAATTTTTATGCCCTTCTTTAAACAGCGCAATGAGATCTATCATTTCTGCTTGAGGGGGAACATGGGCCTCAAGTTAATACCCTCAACTGAAAGATGGCACCTCTGCCAGTGCAGCTCTCCCTCAGTATTGTACTAAAATATAAGCCTTGATTTTTTTCACTCAAAGCCTGGAATGTATCTTAAATCAACAACATTTTGACTCAGAGGGAATTTGCTATCAACAGGGCTGACACTTCACACTCTGGAATTATTGAATGTTTTTGGTAAAGCCATTGATATGAGTATTGGCAGCACATGACCTGAAGCTGGACAGTCATGTTCGATATTTAAGGGTGGCGCAGTGGCTTAGTGGTTAGTGGTTAGCACCACAGCCTCAGAGCGCCAGGGATCTGGGTTCAATTTCTGCCTTGAGTGACTGCCTATGCAGAGTTTGTACATGCTCCCCATGTCTGTGTAGGTTTCCTTCAGGTGCTCAGGTTTCCCTCCTTAGTCCAAAGATGCGGCATACTAAATTGCCATGTAGAGTCCAGGGATGTGCAGGCCAGGTGGGATAATCATGCTAAATATGGAGCAATTGTATAGTACGGGAGCCTTTCAGTGAGTCATTGCACACTCAATGGGCAAATGACCTCTTTCTGCTCTTTTGGCATTCTATGATTCAGAGAGTTCAGATCCCCACCATAGGATCAAATAAGATGTGGAGACTGTGGATAAGCTGGGCCAACCTGGGGCAGTGGCTGGAAAAGGTGGATGGAATTAATTGTGAGGGTACAAATATGGCAGGGATTGAAAATTTTGGTTTTAGTCTCCTGCTATTTAACTGGAGGGAACCACAGCTCATCTAAGACTGGAGAACAGAGATCTGATAGCTTAGGAACTAGAAAGGGCTGTAGTGGAAAGCAACATGGGCAGTAAAACTGCCTGAGAGGAATGTCTTTTAGTCTTACAGTGGCTTCACGAGTCAGTAGAACATCACTTTTCCTTGTAGTTTCAAGGAGATTAAATAATCAGGTTTGTAGAGTGGCTAATGGAAAGGAAAGATCATGGTTGGTGATGCAGGTAAATGAAATAAGTTTGGTAGAAAAGCCACATTTAAAGTCAACAAACTTCACAGGCTAAAAACAAAATAGAGACGCTCTTTGGAGAAAGCTGAACTGTTTATGGCAATCTAGCTTGAGATATTGATAGATGAGATTAAATTTATTAGGAATTCTACTTGTTTTGTTGCACAATTGTTGATTTTTAAATGTCCTATTGTATTAAAATGTGTGCGCGCATGTGTGTGTCTCTGTGTCTGTGTGTGTATCTGCCTGTCTGGTGAAATTTTGTGCATTAAATTTAAAGAATAATCACTCAGATTGACGTCAAACTTTGAGGGGCTTGGTGTCGGTTTTTCAATTGTTATCAAGACATACAGCATGGAAGCAGTCCATTCAGTGCAACTCATCATGCCAACCAGACATCCCAATCTGACCTAATCCCATTTGCCAGCATTTTAGTCGATATCCGACAACACCCTTCCTAAGCATACACCCATCCAGGTGCCTTTTAAGTGCTGTAATTGTACCCATCTCCACCACTTCTTCTGGCAACTTATTCCATATGCAGACCACCTGCTGCATGAAAAATTTACCCCTTGGACCCATTTCAAGTCTTTCCTCTCTCACCTTAAACTTATGTCCTCTAATTTGGGACTTCCCCTCTATGGGAAAAAGACCTTGTCTATTTACGCTATCCATGCCACTCATGATTTTATAAACCTCAAAGTTTACCCCCCAAGTCTCTGATTTTCCAGGTAAAAATGCCTTCCCATAGAAGGATGACCAGAATTGTATGCAGCTTTCCAAAAGTAGCCTTACCTCAACAAGACATCCCAACTCCTGTACACAACGCATTGACCAATGGAGGTAAGCATGCCAAATGCCTTTTTCACTCCCTGTCCACCTGAGACTCCACTTTCAAGGAACTATGCACCTGCACTCTTTGGTCTCTTCGTTCAGCGACACTTCCACTACCATTAATTGTAAAAGTCCTGTCCTGGTTTGCTTTACCAAAATGCAACACTTCTCATTTAACTAAATTAAATTTCATCTGACACTCCTTGGTCCATTGAATCATCTGATCAAGGTCCCATTGTACTCAGAGATAATCCACTTCGCTGTCCACTAAATCACCTATTTTAGCGTCATCTGCAAATCTACTCATGGTACCTCCTAAATTCAAGTCCAAATCATTTATATAAATAATGAACATCAGTGGACCCACCACTCATCCAGCACACCGCTGGTCACAGGCCTCCTGTCTGAAGAACAACCCTCCAACATTACACTCTGTCCTAACTTCAAGCCAGCTTTGTACCCAATCTGTTGCTTTTTCACAATCAAAATTAGTTAAAGATAAACATTATCTTCTTGTAAGAAGTTGTGTTCGCTGATTGGCTATATTTTCAGGTGAGCCAGAAGGAAGCAAGTTTTCTAAATGCAATTTTAATTATTGGAATTACATTATATCTTCCTTTCAACTGGAAAGCGACACTCTTGTATGATTCAGCCTTGATAGTGATAGTGAATGTGTAAGTCAATGTAATTTACTAGGGGCAGCACGGTGGCTCAGTGGTTAGCACTGCAGCCTCACAGTGCCAGGGACTCAGGTTCGATTCCTGCCTTGGGCGACTGTCTGTGAGGAGTTTGCACATTCTCCCTGTGTCTGCGTGGGTTTCCTCTGGGTGCTCCAGTTTCCTCCCACAGTCCAAAGATGTGCAGGCTAGGTGGATTGGCCATGCTAGATTGCCCATAGTGTTCAGGGGTGTGTGGGTTATAGGGGGATGGGTCTGGGTGGGATGCTTCAAGAGGCCGTGTGGACTTGTTGGGCCAAAGGGCCTGTTTCCACTCTTGTAGGGAATCCAATCTAAACCATCTACAAAGGGATTGCATTGTAATCCAGGCCCATTTTGATGAAAGAAACACAACTCGTAAACACGCTAACTAAATATTGCAAAATTTTGTCCCAGTTGCAATCGATTTCTTGACAGTCTGAAAAGACCTTCTTGGAAATGTTGATTTTTAAAAAATCTGAACAGTATCCAGTAAAATAAAATGGTTATGCAATGCTGCTGGAGCTTCAAGGTGAATGGAGGATTGCTTTGATTGTTAAACCAAATGATTGAAAATATCATTTTATATAAACTGAATGGCAAAACTGCTTTAAAAGCTGTCACTTGAATAAAGGTGTCTAAAACTGCACCACATTACTACAATATCATTATCATCTCACGAAAGTGCCATTCACTGTAAGAAATTGGGCCAGAACAATTGTTTTACATTCAAGTCCCGGGTATTCACCTTGCAAAATACTTACCTTTAAATCTGGATGCTAAGTACAGCCATCTCAATTAGACTCCTAAGGGGTAATGTACACTCTCGACAGGATGATTCACTGGCAACAGAATGCAAGTAGGGTGACAGCACTGAGTTCCCACATTCTGACTCACTTACTGTCAGCAAGGCTCCATGTCAGGATACCCTATTGCTACGACTTCCATTTTAGCGTTGTAACAATCAAGTGGATCCATTATTCCACTATAATTCTTTAACAGACTTTGTGCATAAAACCACAGACTAACAAGCAATACAGTTTTTCTTGCAAAATTATAATGAGCCTAATCTGCCTGTCGATGGAAATAAATCAATTTTCTTATATAGCAATGCTTAAAAATCAAGCAGTTGTTTATATTTGATTTTTAACTACAACACAAGTCAAATCATTTGTGTTTGAAAGGATAATTTTGATAAAATTCAAAGTTTCTTGCATCCAAGAGCCAGTTTATGTAAATGTGATAATATTTTTGAATGTACTTTCATGTTATTGAAGCAATCAGGGAACAGCCTGTAAAAGTTGCTACATTCGAGCCACGCCACTGAATACTGTATTTGAATGTTCCTTTACATTTAATATTGCCTATGAAATCAGGCAGGACTTAATTGCGAGATTTTCAATCTGTCACTCAAAACAGTTCCTGGGTCACAGTTAGTTGGAGAAGAAGGACAGATATAGGCAAAAGTAAGTTTATGCCAAATAAAATATATTGTTGAAAAGGCAACTGAATGGAGTTGGTCTAGTCAGGCACTTAATGGTAAGTCAAGGGCAGGTGGATGGCTCTATGCTGTTGGAATTCAGGAAGACACCAGGAGGTGGTAGGCAGATAAGTGTTGAAATCAGGGCTGTTGAGATAGCCTGGAAAATGTGGAGCGTCAGGAGAAGCCATGTGTCACTAAGACTTCAGGACAGTTGTCAGCTAGGGAGAAGGTTTGTGCAGTTCAGCTAGATTAGAAAGTAGGAAACAAATCCGATGGCAAGGCTGGTTTGGTGAAGCTCACTATTTTTGATAATCTGGAGCTGTGTCTGTGAATAAGTGCCAGTGTGTAGTTCCAACGATCCATAGAGTATAGACCATGAGAAGAAGGTGAACCACTCGAACACAAGTAGAGATTTTGAGAAAACAAGGAGCTGTATAGAAAGGGGACCATGTTCTTCATTGACATTAACCTGTCTACCAAGAACGGTATTCCAGTTACTTGTGCATGAGTGAGAGGCCATGTCGGAAGCATGTTCTTAGAATAGAAGAGCTATGACCTACACACACCACCTTCTGCCCTCAGCTTTGGATAACAGCTATACCACTGGTGCTGAAGATCACAGCTACACTTTAAATTGTGGCCACTTTCTACTTGAGTCAAAAGCAGTTTAAATTTTAAATACTTTTGAGAAATAATCTGTTTTATACAATTCTATTTAACTGTCTTACATTGTACTTTTTCCGCATCTTAGTCATAAACTTCAACTGCTTGGATAGTGCTGTCTATTACAGACATTTGAATCCATTTTACCATCTATTTCAAAGACCATGGAAACCTATCAATGTCTATTTCTTTAACACTGCAACGCAGAAACTAGGAGGATCCAGCCATTCGGTCCTTTGTGCCTGCCCCACGATTCATTATGTTCATGGCTGATCCTTTATCTCAGTGCTATATTCCCATTTTCTCTCATACCCTTTCATCTATTTCCAATCAGTGCATACAACCTTAACATGTCACATGGCGAACTCTCAACATCAGAATATGAACAAAAAATAAGAATTTGAACAGTAAAACGTCCAACTAGCTGTTACAATCCTGTCAAGCGGTATTAGAAAATCTCACAAAATGGACAAAATCGTGTTTGGGGACTGAGGAGGTGGGGGGAAATTTGGTGAAGCTAAAAGTCAGTTTCCCAACAGCAGGATGAAAGATTGCAATTAAGCTCTCTTAAGTTTAAAAATGGGTCAAGTATTCTGCTGGAAAGCATTGGAAAGATCTTTCTTCTTGCATTTGCATGTTGTGCATGCTCAGTAAAAGGTTCTACATGAGTGAGCAATAGATGACTTCTGATGGTTGCCAATTAGTGGCATGTAACAAGGTGGTCATCTTCCTGGACTCTAGAATAAGTAACTACTGCTTTGCCCTCTGTTTATCGATACCAGTCCATGACTGAGATCGGGTGGTGGCAGTCTAAGCTGCACAGGGTGACTGAGGATGACTGAGGGAGGGAGATTGGACTGAAATGGATACAGGTCAAGGAAGCTGGCCAAGGGTAGAATTCTGTCTTACCAATGGAGGCATGTGGCTAACTGAGTGGGGAAGAGAGGAAGGTCCAGAATGAATTGATGCACCAGTCTTTCAGAGACAAATGTCTATCTGGTTACCATTTAGGTATAGTGCCAGTACCTTAACCCCATAAGGGGACACCAACTGTCTGCCTGTCATAAGATTCGGTGTTCACCTCACACATAAATACAAAAAGAGCTGATCAACTGCAAGAAAAGCCAAGCTGCACTGAACAAAATGACCCTCACTTTAATGTCCGCTGTCAAACTTGTACTCCACATTCTGCAAAATTCATCCGAATCGAAGCCTGTCAACTTCTCACTTCCCGAAAAAACTCCAGCAGTCAACGACTTGAGCCAGCTTCCCAGCTCGCTTCCAATACCACATACACAACCATGCTAAGAATTCTCATGTTATTTCAGTCACGTATGCTTTGGGTTTTGCGTCAATGACCATTGCTTTGATTGCAGGTCAGCACAAATAAGACCATAAGACATAGGAGTGGAAGTGAGGCCATTCGGCCCATCGAGTCCACTTCGCCATTTTTTCCTGGCTGATGAGCATTTCAACTCCACCTACCCGCAGTCTCCTCATCTTCCGGAGAAGACCAGAGGTCAGCTGCAGAAAAGAAATGTCACTTGATATTCCTGATATCAATGAGAGGAAAATATTTCAACCTAATCACATTCTTCAATGGTGTGCAGTGCAGCTTTCAATCTCAGGCACAACTGAAATATATACAATACTAATATGACACTGATTGAAACAAGGGTATGAGAGAATACCTTTAATATTCTGCACATTTCAAAGTTCTGAGCTAAACTTCACTCCATTTTCACCTAACATCAGGAGCTGTGTACACAAAATAAAACATGTCATCTGTATTTGATGTTCACCTTAAATAAAGCTGTTTTTGGTAAATTCAGATAATAATTTTGGAACTGGATTCTCATCAGTTAAGTTATTTGATTGTATACAACAACTTTTTGGAAGCTACAAACATCTGACTGCAGTTTAATTCTATTGTTTTTCAGCAATCAAGCTCAGCAAAAAATTTGGACATCCATTTTAATAAGCAGCAACATTGTGCCTGATCCATGTGCGACATAATGAATGGACTGCACTTTTGTTAGAGATTAAAAATGATCTTTAATGAGCAAAGTCCCGTATGGTAAAGTGGTGAGTAAGGTTAGATCACATGGATTCTAGGGACACCCAGCCAAATGGGTACAAAATTGGCTTGAACATAGAAAACAGAGGTTGGTGCTGGAGAGCTGTTTTACAAACTAGAGGCCTCTGACCAGTTGTGTGCCACAAGGATTGGTGCTGGGTCCACTGCTCTTCATTATTTATATTAATGATTTGGATGGTAATGTAGGAGGAATGGTTAGTAAATTTGCAGATGACACCAAAATTGGTGGTGTAGTAGGCAGTAAAGCAGATTATCTCAGAGAACAACGGGAACCTGACCAGATGGGCCAACGGATCAGGGAGGGGCAGATGGAGCATAATTTAGATAAGCGTAAAGTGTTGCATTTTGGGAAGGAAAAACAGGGCAGGACTTATACAGTTAATGAGAGAGCCCTGGGGGTGTTGCCAAATAAAGAGACTTAGGGGTACAGGTACATAGTTCCTTGAAAGTAGAGTCGCAGGTAGACAGGTCGATGGAAAAGCTGTTTGGCATGCTTGCCTTCATTTGTCACAACATTGAGTACAGGAGTTGTGATGTCATGTTGCTGCTGTGGAAGAGATTGGCGAAGCCACTTTCAGAATATAATTTTGGTCTCCCTGCTATAAGAAAGATGTTGTTAAACTGGGAAGGCATGCAGAAACAATTTGCAAGGATATTGCTGAGTCTGGAAGGTTTGAGCTTTTGGGAGTGGCAGAATAGACTGGGACTTTCTTTCCCTGGAGCTTCACAGGCTTAGGGGTGATCTTATAAAGGTTTATAAAATCTGAGAGGCACAGACACATTTATCTAAATTAAAATCCATCTGCCACTCTTTGGCCCATCAACCCATGATCAAGTCATATAACATTTTAAAGGTATCTGGATGTATGCATCAGTAGGGAGTGTTTAGAGCAATATGAGCCAAATACTGATAAATAGGACAAGATTAATTTAGGATATCTGGTTGGCATGGATGAGTAGGACCAAAGTGTCTGTTTCCATGCTGTTCAACCCTGTGGCTCTAAAACTCAAAACACTGAAATTAATTATTTGAATATACAGCTATTAAATTTTGTGGTTTAAGCGAATACAGGCGCACCTTAACAACTAAAAAACAGATCACACATTGAGTGAAATTTGCCAAAATTTCTACAAACATTGCAACTTCTGAAGAATTTACAGACAAGATGGATGGAATGGGAATTGGAAAACATTCTGACCTCCATGTTAGTGTATGAAGCAGCAAGACTTAAAATTAAATTGCAATGCTTTTGGTTTGTTTCAAAGCATTGTGACGTCTTATGAATATTATTTCAAGAACGTTATAGTGCTAACTGCCAATTTATTTATTCGAAAAATGTATAAGATTTGCTTATTATAAAAGTATAATAATAGGTTATGTAAACTTGGTCCAGCTTAGTAAGTCAAGAAAGCTTGTTGTACAAATGTTATACTAAGAGTATTTTTTGGATATATCCATATTGTCATCGCAATGTGAAATTTTACGCTACGGTCATATGTCATGACCAGATAGTCTAATAACTATAAAATTCCCAAAGTGCTACCTACAGAATGACTGCAGGGTAAAGAAAAGCTGACACATGATTACTGTGAGAGACTGCATTTGAACTGTATACTTTTTTGGGATACAAAACAAAATAAAATTGCATTCAGCTCTGCCACCATTGACACAGACATCAACATGGACTATACCTTGCAAATGTGTTGCTGACTTAGAGAAGTAATTTTGGGAATCTCATTCACTTTCCTGACTAAACCTATGCATATTCCTCATTGACTTTCTCAGTGTCTATTTAGCAATACGTATTTTCAGAGGATTCCTCTCAAAGTCATCTGTAAGTACTTACTTCTCTCAAGGTTAGTGCTAGAAAAGAATTTTTGTGCGTACGTAATGAGCTGCCAGAGGAGTTGGTCAAGGCTGGTACCAGTTACAACATTTGAGAAGCATCTGGATGGGTACACGAATAGGAAGGTTTAGAGGGATATGGCAAATAGGAATAGATTTACTTAGAATATTTGGTCGGCATGGACGTGTTGGACCTAAGGGTCTGTTTCCATGCTGTACAAATCTATGACTCCTCATACTTCCTTACAGTTACAGTTTTGGCTCCCTTTGTTAGTAAGGAGGAAAAACAAAGTCTATTCAGTTAAATACCCTTAGTGCAAATACAATACTTCAATACAAAAATTAACAGTTCTCTTTCCTTTATATCTGCCGGTAACACATCTCTTCAAAGAACCAATCCAGTAAAGTTTTGTTACGATATTTATATTTACATTAGAAGTACACATTGAGCTGATTCCAGTGTCATGTAACAGCTCAAAGTAGCATTATGTTGAAAAGAATTTCACAGGTCCAATTTGAACTCACCTCTGCCTTTGATATTAGCAAATATTGGTAAACTGTTTCCCCTCTTCAGATATTGTCCTCATCTCCTGTAAAATATCAAAGTTTCTTTGATAGTATGACCCTTCCATGTGATTTCAAGCAGCAAGATAGACAACAGTAGCCAAATCTCAGGAACATCACTGACTTAAAGTCATCCCTGAAATCATAATTCTGAATTCAGACATACATTGCAGTTTTCTTCATTGTCACTTGATCTACATTGAGGACAACCTTCTATAAGACAACATGAGTACACTGACAAGATGTAGCTTTCCACACATTAGCTCACATAGCATATACCACAGTCAGGTTCTTACAGAGATGGATGTCTTAAAATTTGTTAGCAACTATCTATGTCCACTAATATGACTTCTCAGACTTGCAGATACGTAAATATATTTGGTTAACATATTGGTTTCTTGCTAGCTGTCTGTTGGCTGAATGTAGAGTAATACAGAGATCTATTCCACTCCAGTGTCACACATCACCTAGTTGTGTTAAAGGTTAGTACCTTTTCAAAATCTGTGTAATGGTACAACATGCACAAGGGCTACAACGAGTCACAGAGATCACCTTCATATTTCAGAAAACTTGAGATGCGATCATCCTGAGATAAAGATAAATGATCCAACTTCTCGTTGATATTGTTATTACTGGGTAGCACTTCAAGCAGCTGTTAACTCACCTTTCCTCTCAGCCCTAGATGTTTTCTAATTAACCTGTTCAGAGATGATATTACAAATCTCTGGAGCAGGTAGGACTTGAACTCAGACCTCATGGCCCAGAGGTACAGAAAATACCACTGGCCCACAAGGGCTGCTCCTCTTTAGTTCAGAGGGTATGCTTGTTTCCTTTTTTCCCCCCTAATCAACCCTTTCAGATTTGCTTTCAAACAGTTCTGGAGCAGCTGAGACTTGAACCTAGGCCTTCTTGTCCAGAGGTAGGGATGCTACTAGAGCGCCACAAGAAACCCCCATCAGCTTCTACTGTTTATTGTGTTTCCTTAACCAGCCCCTATTTTCCTTGATTTAGCTCCATAACGGAATTCTGTGCAATGAGTTGCTCAGTTGTTGAGTATTCCACTCAGCAACATTATTGAACAATTGCTCAGTGCTGTGAATCAGCTTTTATAGCTAATCGGTAACATGTAAAAGAACTGTCAGCTTTAGCCTGTTTATTCTCCAAGGCTGAAGCTGATAGTTTTAGACTTTACTAATAAGTTGTTTAAACTGATGATCAGCCCTAAGCAGTTGTTCAATAACATTGCTTCCCAGCCATTTAATGTTGCTTTGAGCATATCTCCAGTACACTATCAAGGCAAATAAGGGCTGATCAAAAGAAAATATTGTTTTTCAGAGTGGAAGGAGAGGAAATAAAATTGATAAAGCATTTTCTTAAAATGCTGGTGAAGAACATCAGGGAAGAGAATTGGCTAAATTATTATTTTTTTTATTTTGATCCCAAAACATAATTTCAGGCCTCTCATTTTTGAAAAAAATGAAAAGAAATACCAGTTTCATTGCTTTACAGAAGCACATAAAGGAAAGCAATGTACCAGAAAGCAAACATTGCACTGCAATGTGTTTGGTCATTCTATGCACACAGAGATTCAAATCTAAAAGAAATTTATGAACTTAAAATGAAACTAGTAAAAGACAGGTATGGTTTGATGATCAGAGGTCATTGAAGCAAAGAAACAGAGTAAGAGAAAAAACAGAAATCTAAGGTTCCTTACTAACGCAAGACACATTAGAAAATAAACCATTAGGTCTCTGTGATTTGAGAAGGTCAGAAATCACACAACACCAGGACACCTGAAAAAGAAGCTAAGCTCCAAAAGCTTGTGATTTCAAATAAACCTGTTGGACTATAACCTGGTGTCGTGTGACATCTGGCCTTGTCCACCCCAGTCCAACACCAGCACTTCCATATCATGATTTGGTAAGAAACTGAATGTTAACAATTTTGCTAAGTGACCATATGAAGATAGGCTGCTCACAAGACGAAGCAAGACTCTGTCAAAGGCATTGAAGATGCCTAGTGTACCAACAGATGATTCAGGATTTAAGCAGCTGTATTCAACAAGTAAAGACAAGTTGTAGTAAAATTCTCTGCTTGCATCTTTAAGGAGTCATATCTTAAACAGCTTTGATTATCGTCAACTCAACAGGTTGTGATACATTAGTCCCATGACTTGCAAAAGCCTGAAACAGTTGACATGAGCAGATGTCCTAGTTAGACCACATATTTAGTTCCCAGTGAACACTAAATGTACGTGGTCCTATCTTCAAATAAAGAACCCACATTATTGCTTCATCAATCCAGATCTCGGATTTTTAAATTTCATGAATGATTATTGAATGCTTCAATGACTAAGCAGAAAGTAACAGAAGAAGTGAAATAGCTATATTGCAAATCACCCAGTCAATTGCAGATTCACAGTGGCAAAGTTATTTGGAAGTAAATAGCAGTTTCCATTAATTTTAAGAATACAGATGTTAAGGAAGTATTTTTCAAAGTAAATGGAATCACCATTTTTTGAAGAGACAGAAGAAGCATACTCATATCTCTCAGGGTAGGAAAAGTAAACTGTGAATAAGAGAAATTAAACAGGGGATGTTCAGAGGCACAAAATACCAAAATGACTAGCAAACAAGTGTTATATCACTGTTTAGAAAGCAGATCTCAGATTTCAAACCTACTACAATGCAAAAGTAGAATAGAGCAATGAAATAGTGATCCTTTGGCAAGTCCATCAACACTAGAATTTTAAAGGTAGAAATTCCGACTCAAAAATAAAGCAGAATAACTACTATATGAATAGGAAATAAGTGAAAAGGATAATTGGATCACCCCAATTACTCATTCTGATACCTTTAGGAATTTGTGGACAAACACTCCACATTCCGCTATAGTTCTCACAATCCCACCATTTAGTGTATATTCCCTTCCTTTGTTTACCATCCACATACACATGACCTCACATTTCTCCAGTTTCAATTCCATTATCTATTTTTCTGCCCACTTTACTAGTCCACTGACATCATCCTACAGTCTTTGCATTCTTCCTTTTTTTCAAAAAATTAACCTATTTTTCTACCCAACCTGCTCAGAGAAGTTATTACACACCTCAAAAGCAGATGGGACTTGAACCCAAGCCCCATGGTCTAGGGATAGAGACATATCACTCTTCAGGCTTCTTCCTCATTATTAATATGCTAGCCAATTTCCATACCTACAAAGTGCTTACCCACACCCCTCACATTTAAAAATAAATCATTTGCATGCCACTTAGCAAAAGACCCAAACCGAATCTCACAGAACCAAATTAGAAAGTCTTTCAGTCCCCAAAACGCCCATTAGCACATTTATCTGTCCAATTTAGCTTTCACTTTCTGATCAGTTGGTCTTGTTGAATATTGCTAAAATCCATGTTTGGTAACAATCAAACACACAACCTCTATCAACCTCCTTTCTTACCTCACAAAGAAGTCAAATTACTTAGAGAACCTTCCCTTAACAAACATTACATATTTATACTGTATTTATGCATTATACTGTATTTTTCCAAAATAGTTCTCACCACTGCAGTTAGATTTATTAGCCTCCAATTACTTTGGCTATCATTTCTCTCCTCATTAAACAGCAGTATCTGGTAAGCAGCCCTCCAATTCTCTGCACCATGCTTTAGTCAGAGAGGTTTATAAAGTAAAGGCGAGAGCCTCCATTACTTGTTAACTCATATCCCAGACTGCAAAAAGAAACATTTTATCCAGGCTGATGATTTATTCACTTCTATGAATGCTAATATTTGCACTTTCAATATTTAGCCCATCCAATAGTTCACACTCTGCCTCCTGGTAATAGAACTGTTACTTATCCATTCATTGAAATAGGAGGGACAGCATTTTCCATAACTGTTTATTTGCATTTCATCATTTAACACAAACATCAGTCAACTCTCTCTCCTTCCTGACTAATTCCCCTTAGAAAATGTGGCTAAAAAATGATCTCCAATAGGTATTGTCTGTTCCTTTTACCTTTTACAAAGGGCCTGGCTTACTCTTAAAGGGACTATGATTCACTACACTGGCAACTACAATATTTGATTTGATTCTCCTCTTCTGTGAAAACTGATCCCAATACCCGCAGGAGTTGAAATCCTTCCCTTCTGCAACACCTCTCCAGCCACACATTTATCACTCCCTATTTCCTTAGACTGTAGCAGCACAAGCAAATTGGAGATTACAACATTTCGGGGCTTACTTTTAACTACCTTTCTTGACTCCCTGAAATATATCTTCAGGGCCTCTTTTAAACTTTGCCATTGGGACTAATATGGATCATGGCATCAGGCTGTTCACAGTCTCTTTCCACAATGCTCCACACCTGCTCAGTGATTCTGATATCAGTCAGGCAACAACAAACCTGGAGTTGCAGAAATGTCTGTTTGCTTTCCTCATTATTGAACATTCGATCAATATTCTTCTCCAGACATCCACCTCCTCTTTTACCCCATGAGTCACCATTGCTACCATGGCCTTATCTACGGCAGTAATCCACATAGCAGCCATCACTCTAATCAGTATTCAGACAACGAGATATACTCCGAAGATTCCTGCATTATTTGCCTGAGCCTCCTTGACTTGTGATCACTATGGTGACCTGTCCAGCTCTATAAACATGCCAGAGGTATACCTTTTGGCCTCATGGAACACCAAGGTGAAAGCAGCTGTTGTTCAAATCTGAAACCTGGAGCTCAAACTCCTTCAGCTGACAATACTTCCTGCATATACGAAGTGCCCTGGAATTGTACCACAGCAAAACACGTGCATCTAAATGTGATATCCAGGGTCCGGAATCGTTTCATTCTATGCAGGTGCTACTGTTAACCCAGATCTGTTCTATTATCACAATCTCTCAGACATACAGTGATGGGTTTTTATCTTCAGTGGGGTACTTGTACCTGAATGAGGTGGCACCAATGTTAGCTCCCATAACATAAGAACAAGAGATGGCCAATGTGGTACTGAAGGATTCAGCAGGCCTTTATTACAGCTCCTAGTATCTACAAATATTACAATGGCAGACACTTGCGTAACTGGGCTAAAGCTAAGCAATTTAAATGTAAGCTGTAGAATGTTTCCTTCATGTTGTAATGCTGTAAGTGGACTCCGTAAGGTGGAGTCTGAGATCTTTGTATGATCAGGTCCCATGCTATGATACAGTGATGACATCTTAAACAAATCACTTAAAGGCATATTGTGTACAAGCTGTGAGACATAACACAGCACATCTGACAGGACAGAACTGTCCTGCCTCTCCTCTACTTATAGGCCCACTATCTAAAATTATCAGTCATAAAACTTAAGATTTACTTAGATTTAAATCGACTCAAAGCTTACCAAACTTTGAAAAATTAAAAGCAAAATTTCTTAGATTAACTTATTTTCCCAACTTAGAGAAAAAGAAAGCAAGCCCCTGTTGTAATATTACAAAGACAGAAGTAGAGCAGAAAACCTCCACACTGAGTTGTTGATGAAGAGGAGCTGTTAAAAATCAACAGTGTTTGATCACAGGGTGTTTCACTGAGAAAAATCAAAACTTTAACAGGCTATACTGTTATGAGCTCTGACGGCAACAGTCTTGTTTGTTCATTACTTTGTTGAAACTGGGTGAATAACAGCTCCTAGTCAGTGCCTCATGGTAGAGGTCACATGATTATGAAGTCAAGCAGTACATTGGCACAGAGTACAATTTGATTCTAAATGCCTCCTTTTCATACAAAAATAATTGTGAGCATTATCATGAGCATTTTAAACTACCCAAGTTACCCACTGAATATATGGCTCTTCCCATGCATGGGCCGTTTTTATTCTCATCAATTTCTGTATTCATTTGCAGTCACACTGCAGACATTATAATTAAACAGTGCTGATAGCTTAATGATATCTGTGTGCATTCCCTTGACAGAGTAATGTTTCTTCTTCAAGGAATGCCATTCTCATATCATTTGTTGTCACAATTGTACCTCTTATTGTTCCACTTCTGTTGTTGGGTGCTGTGGATCTCTGGGTCTAAGGGTTGATCCATACATTTTCAGGTGGCGAGTTCACATCTTCTTGATTTGACATCTGCAGTTGAGGAACAGATGCTCCAGTTGTGTGTACATAACTGTGGTTGTGATGATGTAGTGAGTTATTCACTTCCACCACATATAATCAGGAAATCAACTGCTCTGTACAGGTTCCTAGTTGACATTTAACATTGGGATTTTACCAGCTTCAGAAAAGTGGCTTTGAAGTAGCTTATAGTCAGACTCAACTTCAATTTTGTCTATTCCAAGTTGAGGCCTGGATGAAAATGTTCACAAAACAAAGCCAATGTCCAGGCATCCTTTCTTGATCCTAGCATAGCATCATTCCATTCATATTTATGCCCTAGATGCAAATATGTCCAGTTGTTCTTGCTGTGTATAGGTTGTTCTAGTGCCACACTGCATGGTGACTTCACATTTACACCATATTATGTAACCCTGGCATTACTGATGACACTAGTTGATTTATTTTAATGAATATTACTTCTTGTTTCATGTCCAAATACCATTGCATGTCCTTGGCCATTATCTGGCACAACAATTCAAAATTTGATAACAAATTAGGCAAAAATTTGGCTTAATTACTGGCAAATGCAATAAATTGATATATTGCTCTTATATTTGTTGGTCACATTCCAGGTTGTTTCACTGCTACCATGCTGCTGAGCTATTCAGCAGGAGTTGTGATTTTCTTGATTCATCCTTTCTTGTCTAGCTCATCTATTTTGTCTTTCAAGCTAACATTTTTGAGGCCAGAAAGACCTCTCCTCAGCAGATGCTGAATTTGTCTAACACACTCATATACTTTAAAATGATACTCACTAGGAAGTCATCCTAAACCCATAAATCGTTGTTGTAGTTGTCTAGGATCTATTCCCATGGTCAATGGTTAGTTTGCTGTGATATAATGCAAACTGCTTTGGGCACATTGAAGATTGCCAGTCTAAGTTTTAAACAGTTCCGGCTGAGATGACCAGTTTTTGCAAGCTGTTTAAGATCAGGAACTCCAGAACTTCATTCTTGACACTGCAGTAATGCAAATTCTCAGCATGAGAAAGATGTCAACAGATCGCCTCAACTTTACTTTCAAGGGATTCATTTTTGAATCACCATACTGAGCCACCACACACAGGTCTATGCAAATCATGACATTGCGTGAAGAATAGAGGCCTGACACCCTATATTGACTTGATCTCTTTTTGAAGCATCAGTCCAACAGTCGCAAGCCATTTATCAGTTAACTAACCCATTGTATGGTTTATTGTGAAATATCAGATATTTCTTTCATGGCAATCAGTCCCTGCATGGTCATCTTTCCTTCTAACCACACATTTTTGTGCAAAATTATTTTGCTTCCTGGAGTAAGAAGACTGCTTTCCTCATGTTAGATGAGTCTTCCTCTCCTTTGCAAGATTTCCTCCACAACATTACGATTCTGGCCTTTGTCCTTGATTGTTCTATCTTTGGCCTGGAATATTTATCAACATAACGCAAAGCAGGATCTGTTCTACTCTTGCTGCTTACTTACAGCCTTACCTTCCTTACGGTCCTTAGGCACATGTCGATTCATGTCCTTATTTTAATTTTCTCCTCTCTCAGTGAACATTTTCTCACTGAAAGATCTCTTGCACCCATTACAGTACTATCTTTAATTAGAACATCCTTTAATCAGGTAAATTCACAAGCTTCAAAGGTCCCATTCGACAGGAGTTCAAAAAGTGCCTTTAAGGATTTTAAAATATTTGCAGTCTGTTTATTTTTTGTTCTGGAAAGAGGCTTAGAGTAGAATGTGTGAAATGATAGCCGTGGTGAGAAACATCACAGCATTCAAAAGTATTTATATCATTGCATGAAGTGTCAGAGCATACAAAGCAATTGGGCAATAGCTGGAAAATGGGACTGCAGTAGATTAGGTCTGATGACCACTGGGGACAGAATCGAAAGCAGGACCTTTTTCTGGTTATAAAACTAGTATGACTCTACGCTTCAGGTCAACTTTCAAATAGCCTTTTCTCAATAGTTGACATTGCAGTAGTGCAAATTCTCAGATTGTTAAGCAGCTCTGCTGCAATTTTGTCATTTTGCCATTTTGCATGGGAAAACTGCTAATTTTGTTTCATATTGCCTTTTGTCATGACCTAGGAGATAACATTTTGTAGCCAATGTGTCTTACCCAGTGTTTCAGAATGGCCTATTTCTTTGATAACAAGGTGTAGAGAGGGATGAGCACAGCAAGCCAAGCAGCATCAGAGGAGCAGGAAGACCGTTTCAGGCCTAGACTCTTCTTCAGAAAATCAGGGTCTAGGCCTGAAACGTCAGCCTTGCTGCTCCTCTGATGCTGCTTGGTCTGCTGTGTTCATCCAGCTCTACACATTATCATCTCGGATTCTCCAGCATCTGCAGTTCCTACTATCTCTGGCCTATATCTTTATTCATTCTTAATTTCTTTCAGTTGCTTGTAGCAGCTTTCATGGATCCAAATTTCCCTTTTTCTCTCTGTCAGTGGTATGATTCTCAAAGCTCTTCAACACCCAAACTCAGCTCCATCTGACAGCTACATTACGATCTTTCAAGATAACAGTCTTGGCTGCACTGTGATTTTATTGAACCTGGTTGCAAGATTGCAAGAGATAGTAGGAACTGCAACTCCCTAAGCAGTACCTCATGGCAGACGTCACATGATTAAAGCAAATCAAAAGGTACATTGTTCTGGAAAGAGGCATTTCAATCCTAAACAGCCATGTTTACATCCAACACCTAGAAAGTTGGGATCAACCCCTCCACAGTCATTTAGGGAATCCAGACACAAATGTAGTTCCATCAGGCAATTAATTACTGGCACCTGTAGTTTCTGTCTTTTTAATGACTCCGAAAGCAGCCAGTCAATTACACGATCAGTCGGCCTTGAGTTCCAGCATTATCATGTGGAGCGTTGATGGTTGCGGATACTGTAACTAGCCAAGACCAATAATAAGACCATGAGACCATAAGACATAGGAGCAGAAATTGGGCTATTCGGCCCATCAAGTCTGCTCCACCATTCAATCATGGCTGGTAAGTTCCTCAAAGATAAGTGATAATGGGAACTGCAGATGCTAGCGAATCCAAGATAATGAAGTTGGAGCTGGATGAACACAGCAGGCTAAGCAGTATATCAGGAGCAACTGTGCTCCTGAGATGCTGCTTAGCCTGCTGTGTTCATCCAGGTCCACACTTTGACAAGTTCCTCAACCCCATTCTCCCGCTTTGTTCCCATAATCCTTGATCCCCTTGACAATCAAGAACCTATCTATCTCAGTCTTAAATATACTCAATGATTTGGCCTCCACAGCCTTCTGTGGCAGTGAATTCCATAGATTGACCACTCTCTGGCTGAAGATATTTCTCCTATCTCCATTCTAAAAGGACTTCCCTTTACTCTAAGGCTGTGCCCTTGGGTCTTAGTCTCTCCTACCAATGGAAGCATCTTCCCAACTTCCACTCTGTCTAGGCCATTCATAATGAAGGAACCTCTGAAACCCAGCTAAGTGGGTGGCGTTTGCCAGAACAATTCAAGCAGGTCCTGAGAAGGGGCAGGCATTGACAAGGAGCAGGGGCATTGTTGTGGAGGATTGGGAGAGACAGAAGATTCTTTCCAAGGGTGGGGCAGTGCCTTTGCTTGTGGGACCACACACCATAGGCCTCAAGATGCCTGATTATGAATGATTACCTCTAGAGCAATGCAACTGAAAGCAGAATAAGATCCTTAAGTGACCACCAGATGGCCACTTAAGGATCTCAGCTATCCTCCAGGTTGGAACATTGCCTTCAGACATCCCAGAATTAAGTAAATCAGGACACAATACAATCTCCAGCCCCCTTCCATTTTAACTCCTAATTTTATGTCAACTCCCATTGCTTTGTAGCCTGCTACTGTGGGACAGATTAAATTTTGTCCTTGAATTACAAATATTTATCTCAAAAAACTGATTGTTTTTGTTTTACAGATGGAGTACAGGATAAAATAACATCCCTCTGATTCAGCAACGAGCATGAAATCAGGCATTATTGCAAAAGATTTTGGCAATGTCACTCAGACCTGGGACATGCCAGCTTTGTTCAACAAAGTGTGAAATTATATCAGACAGAATTCAAGTGTTTCAGCACTCTCTTAATTTCACAATAGCTATTTTCTTGGCATATTTACAGAGATCCAACTGGTGAATTATTGACTACAGATTACCGTAAGCCCTGTTTATATGGAGATTTAGGGAAACATTCAAGTTAAAACATTTCACCTTTTTTTTCTGATTTCTCTGCTTCATGGTCAATAGCATTGATTCAAGCACCACTTAATTTTTCAGAATTATGTTCAGTGGTGCACTTCTGAGCAGTGGCTGTTGTAAATTTCAAAGTTGATGTGCGTCTGAATGGTTGACACAAATTTTCCCAAGTTCCTCCTCTGCAGTCTGAAAGCAACAGGTTCCACTCCCCACCCAACTCGTCAATATATTCATACAAGGTGACTGAAAGAAAACTGCTGCTGGCTGTCAATGTAATAAGTCGAGGGAAACACAGAGCATCAGGGCAGAGAGAGGGACCTGCAGTTTACAGATACAGTTCTAAGGGCCTTTTTTCTCAGAGGTGAACAGGAAATGACACAGGGAGCGGACATCAAGACAAATCCTCTTAAGAGAACAATCTAAGTAGCAAGGGAGGCTAACTCCAGGAGTCCTCCCTGAGGACCTAGTAACAGCACTGGAAGAAGTTCGCTGATTTCATGTATGTGGTAAAGTTCTGTGAATACTTTATCCTAAGATATTTTAACTCACTCACCTGTGACTGACCATAGAAGAACCTGACTCTATACTAGCGTCAAGTGTTGAACCATTATCTGAGCTGCTGAATGCACGTATGATACTGCCTCATAAGGGAATGGTTAGTTGGTGGAGTGAAATCACATGCCAAAGGTTCAGCAGGTAGCGTTGCTTCCAAACACTACCCTCTTTTCCTTTTTGGAGGTGAAAAGATGATGGGAACAGCAAATTAGATCAGAATGATGGGATCATAGCTGTTGCTAGAATGCCAGGCATTAACCAACATGAGATATGTTGCATTGCCACACAAACACTGTATATTTATTCAGTGATAGGCCTTGTTGTTGTTACATTCTCTCTCCGTTGACATGGAAGGCTGAAAGAGTCACATGCCTGGATTAGATGCTATTCTGCACAATCAGAAAACTTGCTCTCTTAGCAAAGTTATATGCCTACGCATCCTGAGATAACACAGTTTGGAGCTGGAGAAACACAGCAGGCCAGGCAGCAGGAAAGCTGAAGTTTCAGGTCAGGACCCTTCTTCAGAAATTTCTGAAGTTCCCATTTCTGAAGAAGGGTCCTGACCTGAAAAGTCAGCTGTCCTGCTCCTCTGTTGCAGCCTGGCCTGCTGTGTTCCTCCAGCTCCACACTGTGTTTTCTCTGACTCCAGCTCTTACTATCTCCCTACTCATCCTGCATCTTTTTGTCATTCCAGACTGAGACAACCTCTGCCAACTTTGAGGTGGATGAATCCGAATTTGTACTGGCAAGTGTTGGCTCGCTCCAGCCTGGAAAGAACCGGATGAATAAAAGTTCAACAACACTGCGACCTTTAGCACCATAGGCAGATTGTCACTCTGAAGTTCTGTGATGCCCTTCTGGTGGTTACAGCCTTCGATGCACAGTCCTTACTCTGTTCCACCTTCACAAAGCGTCCAACAGTTTCTGCTTCAAATCTTGCATTGCTGCAGATGCAGAGCTCACTGTCACCATAATGCTTACAGACTTGAGCAAGTAATCATCTGGCCTCCCTGGGTAAATGCATCAGCTTAACAACAGACCTGCAAAACCAAGCCAAACTACTTTCCTATCTCTACAGTACATGTACTGTAAGTCAAAATCACCTCACAAGTCCTTGGATCAGTACAATGGGAAGGGGGTTCTGTTGATCTGGTAAATGAATTTTCAGCTGTGAGTGATTGGTGCAGGATTTCAGTGGACATTTGCACAGTAACATTTGGAATTTGTATCAAATTGGCCAAAACACTCAATTTTTTTTCAGGCTCCCAGTACACACACATTGCACCAACACTAGCACCCTGCACAAATTATAAGACTGTAACTGAATTCAGGAATCCGTTCTTTAATTTATTTTATGTAACTTTGCAAAGCCTAGTGCCTTACACTTGTTGCAGTAAATCCAATTTCACCAAAACACATCTTCCCAATTGACTATTGACTCCAAGAGAGCCACATTTATCAAAAGAACTGCAATCTCCCAATAGAATTAATAGAGACTAGAATTGATAATAGCAAGAATTTAAAAAACAGAATGCTTTCAGCTTCAAATAAACTAAACCCATTAGTTTAGATTATGCGGAAGCAATGGTACAGGTAAAATGTCGACTATTTTTCAGTATCAATTTAAAAAATGAAGGTCCAAAATTCTTGAAGAAGCAAGAGATTAACTTGACTTCTCTGTGATTATTGACATGTTAATGGCCAGCTCTGAAATGTGACATTTCAGAATACCGTATCCTTCACCGGGTTTTTACATATAAACAAAACACTTTCCTTTTTGATAAGAAAGGGCTAACAGCCATCAGTGTGGAATAAATCGAACAGCATTCCTGGTGACAGCACATATTCAGTTAATCAATGAATTTCAGACACTGCTATCCAAGTTAGCCTGGTTATCGATAAGCTGAGCTCTAATATTACCTCACAGAGAGATTCAGCATTGAAACTGATCAATAACCATGAAGGTGCAGTATTTACTCTCTGGATACTGTCCCATCCGACTTGGGAAAATGCACTGATAGTCAAGCCTCAGTACTCTTGGTGCCATAGTAAAAGTTAAAGGTTTAATTTTATTATTTTACTCAAAGCCCCCAAATTACCTTTCTGATGGAGTCATTATAACTCACAACACTGATCACACTTCTGTACTTAACATTCATTACAAGTGAATCAATTCAAATCATAGTAGAAGAAAAATATGAATTATTTACATTTAACTCTACTAGCAGAAACTCAAATCTTTTAAAACCGCTACACATGTACGCAGACAGAGACAGATATACAAACAAATATAAATGTTCTGGGTAGCGAGAAAGAAAATTAAGGGAATACAGTTCAACAGCACTAGTCCACAGGATGAGATAAGATATTCCTTTTGCTCTTTCCAAGACATTCAGATCTCTGACCTTCACCTCCAAGTCCTTTCAGTTCTCTGCTGAAGACACAGGATGGGGGGGCACATTAACTATGCAATTTCTCAGTCACTGGTTGAGGCAATAGCTTACGTGGAAGATAATATGTTTCAATTTTTGGTTACTTCACTGCAGATCTTACAGTACTCAGCAAACATCTGAGGTCCTGATGGACTTCATCCTACCATGTAAATTAAACTCGCTGCTGGGTTAACAGGCACTTCAGTTCTACTTTACAAAAAGCACTAGATTCAAGATAGGTCTCATCAGATTGGAAGATAGAGGACGCACATAAATGGTTCCTTTTCAGGGCGTGCAACAGGGGTCAGTATTAGGGCCTCAATTATTTATGATCCATGTAAATAACTTGTATGCAGGGACGAAATGTAAGGTTGCTATATTTGCTGATGATACAAAAATAGAGGGGAAAGTAAATTGTGAAGAGGACATAAGGAGTCCATAAAGGGTTATAGTTAGGTCAAGTGCTTGGGCAAAAATAATGGCACAGTATAATAAGAACATAGGTGTGTAGGAAAGGGAGTAGGCCATTCTGCCCCTTGAGTCTGTTCCACCATTCAATGAGACCATAACTGATCTGTGGCCAAACTCTTCATACCTGCCTTTGGCCCATATCTCTTAATAATTTTGCTTCACAAAAATATATCTATCTCAGATTTAACAATGCAGGAAATCTAAACTTGTAGGATGAACAGAAAAGCAACATATTACTTAAAAGGAGAGATATTGCTGACCTCTGAGATACAGAGAGGCCTGGGCACCATGTTACGCCAATCACAAGAAGTACACAAACATAGCAAGTGAATAAAAAGACAAATGGAATGTTGGTACTTCCACCAAGGGCCATGGCGTATAAAAACAGGGATGTTTTGCTACAGCTATATACAGCATTGGTAGGATTACATTTGGAGTACTGTGAACAGTTTTTGTCTCCTTATTTAAAATAATAGCATTAGACAGAATTCAAAGTAGGTCACTTGATCAATATCCGTGATGAGGGAGGTTTTGAGGAAAGGTTGAACAGGCTGGGCTTCTTTCTATTGCAGTTTAGAAGGATGAGAGGTGATTTTATTGAAACATATAAGATTGTGTGGGAGCACAAAGGTAAATCATGAAAGGATACTTCCCTTGTTGGATTAAACTTCCTCACTTGTCTGTTAAAGTGAATATCAATCTGCTAAAAAATTGCTTTCCTACCAGATTAATTTTTTGGTGTGTGTGTGTCTGTGTGTCTGAGTGTGTGTGTGTTTGTTAATGTATTTTACTATTTTTTGGCGTGTAGTAGGGAATAAAACTTCACTCTTTCCCACAGGAAAACATTGGAATTGACACCTCTTCATTCTGATCTGATTAATTAAGTGATAGGTAGATGCTAAACATAAAAAACAATTGCTGTTACAACTGACTAAGGGGATTAGGAGAGGGGATCTGTGACTGGTCATAACTGTGTAAAATGGTAAATGTACTTAAGTTCCTACAATATAATATGACCAAGCCAGCATTAACAATATTTGAAAATTTAAGGGTTTGGGTTTGGTACTGGTTTTTACTACAATCATAAGTAAAACCCACATGACTGTACTGACAGCATAGTTTACATGTTAAAAAATGCTCTTCCTTAGTCACCAGAACGTCTTTAACGAAATATCAGTTCTCATTTAGCTTGTGTCTCCTTCCATTCTAATATCTGAATTCTGACCTCTAATCCATCTGTCAAGTCTGAGATTTGGTTTTGAGTATATTAACTTAATGGCTGGGACTGAGACATTGATTGATTTGTCATAAAGAAAGATACCAGCTCATTCTGCTCTACCAGTGAATTCTCTGACATCAACAAACTTGCAGCTTCTTTGTGGCTTTCAGTTTCTTTATGATTTTCTCTTGAAATTTTGTCAGATTTGCTCTTTCAAGCAAATGATTTGCATAATACTAATGGTCTTTTTCCAATCTTCAGTACAAATGTGAATGTCCAATCTCGTATTTCCTAACACGTTGGTGATTTTTCACTATGACGAACAGCACAACATTGAATTCTCTAGGTTTCATGGCTCATCTATCATGTCTCATAAGGACACAAGACATAACAAAAAGTGTACGCCATTCAGCCCCTCAAGCTTGTCCCGCCATTCTGTAAGGCCATGCCTACTTTGCCCCATGCCTCAACTCCTCCTTTGTGCCAGCTCCTCACAGCCTTCAATGCTTCAATCGTTCAAAAAACTATCCATCTTCTCTTGAAAAACCTTCAATGATTTAGCCTCCACAATGCTCTGCGGTAGAAAGTTCCAGACAATCTACTTCAGAGGGAAGTAATTCCTTTGGTTCACAGTTTTTAATGGATGTCTCCTTGTTTCCTTGTCCCCAAAATCAAGATTCTCCCACTATTGGAAAGATCATCTCAATGTGTGCTCTGTCAATCCCCCTTTGAATCTTGTATTTTCAATAAGATCACTCTTTATTTTTCTAAACTCTATTGAGTAAAGTACCAAACGGCTTGCCACTCTCTATAGGTCAATGCTTCATCCCACAAACTGTCTCCAGTATCAATCTTTCCTTTTTAGAACACAGAGCCCACAACTATACACAGTCTTCCAGTCTCACCAACAGCCTGTTAGGTAGGGGATATGTAGGGAGGGTATATATAGGCAGGTATTATGGCAGGGCCGTAGGGGTACAGATGCATAGTACATTGAAAGTGAAGTTGCAGGATAGTGAAGAAGGTGTTTGGCACACTTGCCTTTATTGGTCAGAACATTAAATACAGGAGTTGGGACATCATATTGTGGTTGTACTGGTGAGGCCACTTTTAGAATACTGCATCCAATTCTGGTCAGCCTTCTATAGAAAAGATGTTGTTGAAATTGAGAGGATGCAGAAAGATTTACAAGGATGTTGCCAAGAATGGAGGGTTTGAGATACGGGAGAGGAATAAAAGGCTGGGGCTTTTTTTTCCGAGAGCATCGGAGGCTGAGGGGTGACCTAACAGAAGTTTATAAAATCATGAGGGGCACGGATAGGGTAAATAGCCAAGGATGGGAGAATCCAAAACTAGAGGACATAGGTTTAAGTTGAAAGGGGAAAGGCTTTAAAAGAACCTGAAGGGTAACTTTTTCATGTGGTGGGTGGTCACATATGGAGTGAGCTGCCAGAGGAAGTGGGAGAGACGGGTACAATTGCAACATTTAAAAGACATCTGCACAGGTATTAATAGGAAGGGTTTACAGGGGTATGGGCCAAATGTTGGCATATGGGATTAGATCAGATTGGAATGCCTGGTCCACGCGGGTGAGTTGGAATGCAGGATCTGTTTCTGAGCTGTATGATTCTATACGTCTGTAACTCCCTAGCAATGAAGGCCAAAATTCCATTTGCCACCTTAAATACCTGCTGCACCTATATGCTAACCTTCTGTGTTTTGTGCAGAAGAACATCCAGACACTTCTGTTCTGTACTTTTTTGGAGTCTCTGCCCATTTAAATAATAGCATGCCTCTTGATCCTTCCTACCAAAGTGCATGACCTCACACTTTCCGCTATTAAATTCTATCTGACAAGTTTTGACCCACCTGCTCAACCTATTTGTAACTCCTCGTAGATTCCCTATGTCGTCATAACAATATGCCCTCCCACCTATTTCTGTATAGATGAATAGGCTGGGACTTGGATAAGTTATACTCTGCCCCTCCTTGAAGTCAGTATAGTAAATAATTGAGGCCCTAGGACTGCGGCAATGAACTCATTATGTCCTTCCAAATGGAAGAAAATGACATTAATCCTGACTTTCTGTCTTCCGTGTGTCAATCAATCCTCAATCCATGTTGACATATAACCCCTGAGGCAATGAGCTCCTCAACTGTGCAATAACCTTTTATTTGGCAACTTTTTTGTTTCATTCACTCATGTGATGCGGGTGATCCTGGCTGGGCCAGCATTTATTGGCATGACAAGTTGGTCTGAGAAGGTGACGATGAGCTTCTTCTACTGCTGCAGTTGTAGGTAGATCCACAATGCCAACCTTAATGAATGCCTACTAAAAATGCAAATACAGTACATTTACCAGTTCCCCCTTATCAAGTCTGCATGTTATATCCTTAAAAAAAACTGCAGCGACACGTCAAGCATTATCTTCCTTTCAGAAAACCACATTGGTTCTATTGGAATGCATTAACGTTTCCTAAATGTCCTATTATTTCTTCCTTCCTAATGTTCTAGCTGTTTCCTAGGAAAAAGTTGACAGTTTTTCTCTCATTTGACTATTGATATCAGCCTGACATAGCCGAAACATTATCCTAGTGTTTGAGTATTGATTCAAAAGATGAAGAACATGTTGTACCTTTGGTGTTGTTCTGTAAGAGATCAGAAAATTGCATCAACTATATTGAAAAACAAACATGCTAATTTCTTCCTTGTTTGTCACCAAGAAAATACTCTGCAAAAATATGTTTGCAATCTGTATACTTCTTATAGCACGTTCAACACTGGGTTATATAATGCAATTAGAGTGTGGTTTATTTAATTCTTACTCAGAAACATTACAAGCTCTTCTGATGTGAATGGTCATTCTATTATCTGAGATCAACATCTCTAACAAGCCATAAGTTGCAAACAAACTTGTCAAAGCCTCAGTAAGTTTGGCACTTGACTTATTGCATATAGATTCAACATTTATTTATTTGCAACAGCAATCAATAAAAATAAAATATTATTTCCCTTCCACTTCGAAGTAATCACTATGTACTCATTTTCATGGTTTTCATGTGTTTGAACATGGAATGAAAGGAAACCTAATTAGATCATTTCTCTTTCTGAGACACATTCTTCATTTAAGAAAACCACATCATGAATGTCTGCAGAGAGGTCTGTGGACAGCAAATTTTTATCGCTCATTGAGCCCCCTTTTTTTTCGTGAGTATTTAAGGTGCAATCTACTTTCCCACCATACCAACAGTGGTGAAAGAGTTACTATAAGTCAAGAATGTGATCTGCAACAGTCCCATCTGGCAATTGCTTCCTTTCACAGAACATAACTCTAAGTACAATTTTAATTGCTGGTCATGCCATGTATTCACAATTTATTTAATCTCAACATAGTCCATATTACTGAGGTCTTGCAGACAACACTAGTTAAACTCTAACTCAGAAGAATTTGGTCTCATCGCAGTGCGGGGAGTTTTATTTTATGTTGATCTCCTGTTTTATTGGCTTGCATCCAAAGGTAATTCATTTGTAATTATACCTGTCCTCTTTATTAGGGATAGGTTCCGTCATTGTCCTCATATATGGCTTCATTTTTCCATTACACACTACATTGACTCACTTGTGTGTACCTGAATATGTCATGCGTATGGAATCTGCTTTCAAATTGTCCAAACTTTCTCTAAATGAACTCCAGGAGTTTAACAGGGTCACAATATCCTTCAGTTTTTAATTACTGAGATGAATTATGAAAGATAATTCCATCCCTGTCTCATTATCATCTTTCCAGTGTATATTGCATTGAGGAATAAAACATATGCTCAAGCTGTAGAGAATTATCAAACTTAACTTTCTTTGCACCTTCCTAGTAGTGACGGCAGCAGAGAAGCCAATGTCATAAGATACTCAGGATAATAAAATGTGAGGCTGGATAAACACAGCAGGCCAAGCAGCATCTCAGGAGCACAAAAGCTGACGTTTCGGGCCTAGACACTTCATCAGAGAGGGGGATGGGGTGAGGGTTCTGGAATAAATAGGGAGAGAGGGGGAGGCGGACCGAAGATGGAGAGAAAAGAAGATAGGTGGAGAGGAGAGTATAGGTGGGGAGGTAGGGAGGGGATAGGTCAGTCCAGGGAAGATGGACAGGTCAAGGAGGTGGGATGAGGTTAGTAGGTAGTAGATGGAGGTGCGGCTTGGGGTGGGAGGAAGGGATGGGTGAGAGGCAGAACAGGTTAGGGAGGCAGAGACAGGTTGGACTGGTTTTGGGATGCAGTGGGTATATCATAAGATACTCAGATCTTGTAGAATACCACAATATGCTCTCTGCCAAAGGCTCCATCACATTTTAACCCAAATATTTATTTCATCATCTTGAATGATAAATGAACTGGGTCCATTTTCTCACTTTGTTATTCATTTTTAGGTTGCCTTAGTTCATTACATCTTAAATTTGATACAAGATCACCTCCTGTAATCTCATCAAGCAATGCTAATTTTGGGTTTTAGTTCTTTGACCAAAATAATGGACAATATAATTCAAGGATTTACATTTAAGGCTCTTCCATACTTGATGATTCAGTGAATTTTACCAGTGAGTTATGCAAACCCAGAGAGCTGGGGTTTGATTTTCAATTGATCTGAGCAAGAATGGACCTAGGGACACCATGATTGACCCTTCATGCTATTGGCATGAGATAACCAAAACTGACCAGAATTTGATCCCCATTTGCCCTCAAGTGACATTTCTTAAAGTGCACTCTTGGATGTTAAGTAAGAGCTGGATTGCACCCACATTTCATGCAAATCCTGAATCCCTCTTGGATTGAATAATGCACGGACACTCAACATCTAGATTTACACAGCCATAATGGGTATGTGAATGCTGCCAAAGTATGACCACATTATTGGGACAGTATGGGATAAGGAATCTAGGCTTTAAGGGGAGACAGAAAAAGATGAGGAAAGCAAAGTATCGGAGCATTTAGCAACAAATTAAATTTCAGGCCACCTTAAAGTTACTCTAATTTCTAAGCTAAATATTTTTCATATCTGGTATAAGGGGTGAATTTGACATCCACCGGCTCGACATGTTTTTGATGCAGTGGCACATAAATTTGAAAGGTAGCTAGTCCACTGCCTTCCCCCCGACCACAGAGCTGTTCCCCATTTATAAGGTGAATTTGTAAGATGCCCACTATCCCATCCATTCTGTCTATTGAGGCCCTTAACTGCCCACTTAAGCAGCAGTTATTCTGCCTCTAGTGCCATAACACTGTTGGTGAGCAAGGCAGAGAAGAAGGTGCAATTTTTTTATCCACAAACTGTGGTGGGAAAGCTGAACGGAAGGCAGGGAACCTCCTTTGAGGGGTTGCAATGTCCTTTGTGCATCGCAGACACTTTTCCAAGATGACACCATCCTTTGTGCCTCTTTCCTGACCCAACTCTCGGTTCGACAGTGTGTTTTTTTTTAATGTGATTATACTCCACTTAATGTCATATCCTTGAGATTTTTTTGTAAAGTCTATCACGGGACAAGGGTGTCGCTAATCAGGCAGCATTTATTGCCCATCCCTAATTGCCCAGAGGCAGTTCAGAATCAACCACATGGCTATGGGTCGGGAGTCACACACAGGTCAGACCAGGTAAGGATGAGAGTTTGCTCCTCTAAAAGACGTTAGTGAGCCAGATGAATTTTTCCAACAATTGACAATGGTTTCATGATCATCATCAGATTCTTAATTCCAGATATTTCATTGAATTCAATTTCCACCAGGACCCCAGAACATTATCTGGATCTCTGGATTAACAGTCCAGTGATAATACCATGAGGTGGTCACCTCCCCTGATTTTTGTTGAGCAAGCAATTGGAAAGCTAATAGGATGTTATCACTTATAGTGAATGGAATTGAATACAAAAGTAGGTGTGTTTATATTTCAGTTATAAACAGCATTAGTGAAACCATATCTGGAGCACAACCAGGAAGGATGTAAATGCACTGAAAGCAGTTGAAGAAGGGTTACTAGAAAAATGCCGAGAATGGGCACATTGTCTTAAGAGAAACGGTTAGATTGGCTAGGTTTGCATTCATTGGGGTTTAGAGAAGTATTGAAATAAATTGGTTGAAACAAAAGATTTTTGAGGTGTCTTGACAGGGTGGATCAGAAAGGATGTTCCCTCAATAGACAATAGACAATAGAAAATAGATGCTGGAGTAGGCCATTCAGCCCTTCGAGCCAGCACCACCATTCATTATGATCATGGCTGATCATCCACAATCAGTATCCTGTTCCTGCCTTATCCCCATAACCCTTGATTCCACTATCTTTAAGAGCTCTATCCATCTCTTTCTTGAAAGTATCCAAAGAGTTGGCCTCCACTGCCTTCTGGGGCAGAGCATTCCATATATCCACCACTCTCTGGGTGAAGAAGTTTTTCCTCAACTCTGTTCTAAATGGCCTACCCCTTATTTTTAAACTGTGTCCTCTGGTTCCGGACTCACCCATCAGCGGAAACATGCTTCCTGCCTCCACAGTGTCCAATCCCTTAATAATTTTATACGTCTCAATCAGATCCCCTCTCATCCTTCTAAACTCAAGTGTATTCAAGCCCAGTCGCTCCAATCTTTCAACATATGATAGTCCCGCCATTCCGGGAATTGACCTCGTGAACCTACACTGCACTCCCTCAATAGCAACAATGCCCTTCCTCAAATTTGGAGACCAAAACTGCACACAATGCTCCAGGTGCGGTCTCACCAGGGCCCTGTACAGCTGCAGAAGGACCTCTTTGCTACTATACTCAATTCCTCTTGTTTTGAAGGCCAGCATGCCATTAGCTTTCCTCGCTGCCTGCTGTACCTGCATGCTTGCTTTCATTGACTGATGTACAAGAGCACCTAGATCTCGTTGTACTTCCCCTTTACCTAACTTGACTCCATTGAGATAGTAATCTGCCTTCCTGTTCTTGCCACTAAAGTGGATAACCACACATTTATCCACATTAAACGGCATCTGCCATGCATCCGTCCACTCACCTCGCCTGTCCAAGTCACCCTGTATTCTCATATTCTCCCTCATTTGGGAGAATCTTGAACCAGATCTTGCTGGTAAAAAAAAACTCTAATTTAAGACAGAGATGAGCAGAATTTTTTTCTTCTCACTGGGGGTCACCAATCTTTGAAATGCTCTTCCTCTAAAGATAGTGGAAACAAAGTTATAAAGTCAAATACCTGGAAACCGACCCTTCAGTCCAACTAGTCCATGCTGAAGATGCTCCCAATCTAAACTAGTCCCACTTTCCTGCATTTGGCCCATATCCCTCCAAATCTTTCCCATTCATGTACTTATCCAATGTCTTTTAAACATTGTAACTTTACCTGTATCCATCACTTCCTCTGGCAGTTCATTCCACACATGAATGACTTTCTGCGTAACAAAAAAAGTTGCACTTCACATCCTTTTTAAATCTTTCCCTTCTCACCTTAAAAATATGCTACGTAGTTTTGAACACCAACCCAAGCCCCACACACCCCCCAACCAATCTTATGGAAAAGAGTCCTGCTATTCACCTTTTCTATATCCCTCATGATTTTATAAACCTTGATAAGGTCACTCCCTAATCTCATACGCTCCAGTGAAAGAAGTCTGAGCCTACCCAGCCTATTTTATAACTAAAACCCTTCATTCCTGGCAACATCCTGGTAAATCCTTTCTGAACCCTCTCCAGTTTAATAATATCTTTCCCATAACAGGGCAACCACGGCTATATAAGTACTCCAGAATAGGCCTCACCAATGTCCTGTGTAACCTCTACAAGATGTCTCAATTCCTATTCTCAAAGGTCTGAGCAATGAAGGAAAGCATGTTAAATGTCTTCTTAACTACCCTATCTGTGATGCAAATCTATAAGAATTATGTACCTGAACCCCAGTTCTCTCTGTTCTACAACACCACCCACGGCCCAACCATTTATTGCAGAAGTACTGCCCTTGTTTGTTTTACCAAAATGCAATACCTCACCTTTATCCAAATTAAACTCCATCTGCCGCTCCCCAGCCCATTGACCCAATTGATTTAGAGTCTTTGAATATTATTAAGGCAGATGTATGGAAATTTTTCATAAGCAAGGGGATGAGATGTCATCAAATCAGCTGTGATATCACTAAATGGCCTAGCAGGCTCTGAGTAGTTCACTCCTGTTCCTAATTCAGATGTTTGTGGCACAGTAGAGTAAGGTAACTTCCCAAAGGAGAAGTAATCAGATACTGTTACAATCTGGAATCAGGTTAGAACACAGAAGTAACTATACTCTCAGGTTAATGACAATAAAATGTGCGACTGGATGAACACAGCAGGCCAAGCAGCATCTCAGGAGCACAAAAGCTGACGTTTCGGGCCTAGACCCTTCATCAGAGATGGGATGGGGTGAGGTTTCTGGAATAAATAGGGAGAGAGGAAGAGGCGGACCGAAGACGGAGAGAAAAGGAGATAGGTGGAGAAGAGAGTATTGGTGGGGAGGTGGGGAGGGGATAGGTCAGTCCAGGGAAGACGGACAGGTCAAGGAGGTGGGATGAGGTTAGTAGGTAGGAGATGGAGGTGCGGCTTGGGGTGGGAGGAAGGGATGGGTGAGAGGAAGAACAGGCTAGAGAAGCAGAGACAGGTTGGACTGGTTTTGGGATGCAGTGGGTGGAGGGGAAGAGCTGGGCTGGTTGTGTGGTGCATTGGGGGGAGGGGATGAACTGGACTGGTTTTGGGATGCGGTGGGGGAAGGGGAGATTTTGAAGCTGGTGAAGTCCACATTGATACCATTAGGCTGCAGGGGTCCCAAGCGGAATATGAGTTGCTGTTCCTGCAACCTTCGGGTGGCATCATTGTGGCACTGCAGGAGGCCCATGATCGACATGTCATCTAAAGAATGGGAGGGGGAGTGGAAATGGTTTGCGACTGGGAGGTGCAGTTGTTTATTGCGAACCGAGCGGAGGTGTTCTGCAAAGCGGTCCCCAAGCCTCCGCTTGGTTTCCCCAATGTAGAGGAAGCCACACCGGGTACAGTGGATGCAGTATACCACATTGGCAGATGTGCAGGTGAACCTCTGCTTAATATGGAAAGTCATCTTGGGGCCTGGGATAGGGGTGAGGGAGGAGGTGTGGGACCAGGTGTAGCATTTCCTGTGGTTGCAGGGGAAGGTGCCGGGTGTGGTCGGGTTGGAGGGCAGTGTGGAGCGAACAAGGGAGTCACGGAGAGAGTGGTCTCTCCGGAAAGCAGGCAAGGGTGGGGATGGAAAAATGTCTTGGGTGGTGGGGTCAGATTGTAGATGGCGGAAGTGTCGGAGGATGATGCGTTGTATCCGGAAGTTGGTGGGGTGGTGTGTGAGAACGAGGGGGTCCTCTTTGGGTGGTTGAGGCGGGGGCGGGGTGTGAGGGATGTGTTGCGGGAAATGTGGGAGACGCGGTCAAGGGCGTTCTCGATCACTGTTGGGGGAAAGTTGCGGTCCTTGAAGAACTTGGACATCTGGGATGTGCGGGACTGGAATGCCTCATCGTGGGAGCAGATGCAGCGGAGGCGGAGGAATTGGGAATAGGGGATGGAATTTTTGCAGGAGGGTGGGAGGGAGGGGGTCTATTCTAGGTAGCTGTGGGAGTCGGTGGGCTTGCTATGTGCAACTGTGACTGGTATTCGTTGATGTGTGGTTGTAGGGGGACTAAGGTGAGCCCCTTGCTTCGGACTGACCGTTCGTCCTCAGTCAGTGGAAGGTCTGGGGGAATGGTGAAGATGCGGCAGGGCTCAGTGTGGCTGTCTCCTCTGGGGTTGCTGGCTGTGGAGGTTGTGGGCGGGGCGATGAGGTCGTTGGCCGTGGGCGGGGTTCCGTCGGCGTCGGCTGTGGGCGGGGTTGTACTTACAATTTTTGGTGTCCAGTAAAGCTGAGGAGAACAGGGTGTTCAGTCTGTGGATCCTGCGGAGGATAAAAAACAGCAGAGGTCCTCTGCAGGTCTGGGAGAGGGAGGCTCTGAGCTGGGGCAGGCTGGATTGCAGTGCCTGGAGGTGCCGGCACATGGCTGCGAGTGTCTGTTTCAGGACTCGCAGGGAGAAACGCTTCTGCAGGGTTTGGATAGTCTGGGTGTAGATGTGGTCACAGTTGGGGCCAAATTGGGAAGGCTTGAATGTAGACTGTAGTCCAATAGGAATGATCCTGTTCCGTAGGCAGGTGCTGAGGAAGGTGATGTGGCTGTGGTACCTGGTTTGCTTCAGGACATGGTCGAGCAGTTTCAAGGCTGAAGAGATTACAAGAGAGTTGCAGTGGGAGAGAGATTCCCTGAGGTTGGTCCGGAGGGAAGAGGGTAACTTCTTCAGGTTAGGCATCCCTGGAAGAGGCTACTCTCAGGTTATATTGCTTTAGTCTTTCATTCCTCTAATAATATTGGTGAATATTGACAAGAAAATTTTAAAAAAATTGTTAGATAAATTCTACCAACAACTCAAGTGCCCTTTCTACATGAGATAATGGGAACTGCAGATGCTGGAGAATCCAAGATAATAAAATGTGAGGCTGGATGAACACAGCAGGCCAAGCAGCATCTCAGGAGCACAAAAGCTGACGTTTCGGGCCTAGACCCTTCATCAGAGAGGGGGATGGGGTGAGGGTTCTGGAATAAATAGGGAGAGAGGGGGATGCGGACCGAAGATGGAGAGAAAAGAAGATAGGTGGAGAGAGTATAGGTGGGGAGGTAGGGAGGGGATAGGTCAGTCCAGGGAAGACGGACAGGTCAAGGAGGTGGGATGAGGTTAGTCGGTAGCTGGGGGTGCGGCTTGGGGTGGGAGGAAGGGATGGGTGAGAGGAAGAACAGGTTAGGGAGGCAGAGGCAGGTTGGACTCGTTTTGGGATGCAGTGGGTGGAGGGGAAGAGCTGGGCTGGTTGTGTGGTGCAGTGGGGGGAGGGGACGAACTGGGCTGGTTTAGGGATGCGGTGGGGGAAGGGGAGATTTTGAAGCTGGTGAAGTCCACATTGATACCATTAGGCTGCAGGGGTCCCAAGCGGAATATGAGTTGCTGTTCCTGCAACCTTCGGGTGGCATCATTGTGGCACGGAAGGAGGCCCATGATGGACATGTCATTTAAAGAATGGGAGGGGGAGTGGAAATGGTTTGCGACTGGGACGTACAGTTGTTTGTTGCAAACCGAGCGGAGGTGTTCTGCAAAGCAGTCCCCAAGCCTCCGCTTGGTTTCCCCAATGTAGAGGAAGCCACACCGGGTACAGTGGATGCAGTATACCACATTGGCAGATGTGCAGGTGAACCTCTGCTTAATGTGGAATGTCATCTTTGGGCCTGGGTTAGGGGTGAGGGAGGAGGTGTGGGGGCAAGTGTAGCATTTCCTGCGGTTGCAGGGGAAGGTGCCAGGTATGGTCGGGTTGGAGGGCAGTGTGGAGCGAACAAGGGAGTCAAGGAGAGAGTCGTCTCTCCGGAAAGCAGACAGGGGTGGGGATGGAAAAATGTCTTGGGTGGTGGGGTCGGATTGTAGATGGCGGATGTGTCGGTGGATGATGCGTTGTATCCGGAGGTTGGTGGGGTGGTGTGTGAGAACGAGGAGGATCCTCTTTTGGCAGTTGTGGTGGGGGCGGGGTGTGAGGGATGTGTTGCGGGAAATGTGGGAGACGCGGTCAAGGGCGTTCTCGATCACTGTGGGGGGAAAGTTGCGGTCCTTGAAGAACTTGGATATCTGGGATGTGCGGGAGTGGAATGTCTTGTCGTGCAAGCAGATGCGGCAGAGGCGGAGGAATTGGGAATAGGGGATGGAATTTTTGCAGGAGGGTGGGTGGGAGGAGGTGTATTCTAGGTAGCTGTGGGAGTCGGTGGGCTTGAAATGGACATCAGTTACAAGCTGGTTGCCTGAGATGGAGACTGAGAGGTCCAGGAAGGTGAGGGATGTGCTGGAGATGGCCCAGGTGAACTGAAAGTTGGGGTGGAAGGTGTTGGTGAAGTGGATGAACTGTTCGAGCTCCTCTGGGGAGCAAGAGGCGGCGCCGATACAGTCATCAATGTACCGGAGGAAGAGGTGGTGTTTGGGGCCTGTGTAGGTGCAGAAGAGGGACTGTTCCACGTAACCTACAAAGAGGCAGGCATAGCTGGGGCCCATGCGGGTGCCCATGGCCACCCCCTTGCCCTTTCTACATGTCTGTTTTTTAATGATTATAAATAAAATGTTGTAACATTAACCACAGACCTCTCGGTTATGAGATTGTCATTGTTATTTTTTGAAATTTCAATAATCCAACAGATCTTCAACTTTTAGTTTCCAAAGTATTTTTTTTTTCAATTACCACACTTTAAATTTTGAATCAACTGGTTTTCTGCCTTAGATCAACTGACCCGCATTGGTATTTTCATTGAACCATTTGTTGCTTACCATTTGACACTGCACTGGTTTTCAGTGCTGTGATGCAGAACATGTTGATGGAGCTGTGAGTGATCCTCTGTTGTACCAGCCACATTTCAATGTGTGAAGTGCAACATCCTTTGCTTTACTGACAAGCTATTTCTCCATCTGGATAAAGCCAGGACATGTTCACTTAACAATGTAGATATAATTGTTGGTTGTCATGCGCCGTACCCAGAATAATCCTTCAGACTGCCACGATAGATCAAGGAACTTTTCTTTCCACAATTACAGAACAGTTTAAGGGGGAAAGTATTACAAGTCATTGACAGGGTATCCGAGATAACAAGAAAGTGTGTATGTTTGTGTTAAGAGTTTCAAGAGTTCTCTGGATTTTGCACCAATCAAGAATTTAAATGATAAACTTTCTGAGAAAATTTCTGAGATTATCTGTCCAGGAGACAGACAAAGTACATCAGATGCATAACAGGCCATCATATATATTAACATTTCTAATGTAGAATTTCTAGAAATTCAGAAGCTCCAGAGTTTTAAAGCTTCTTAGTTTTGGTGGCATTGTGCAGCTGCACGTGTTGCATGCAGTCTGTTTTTCATTCTACACATTTTTAAAAGTGTAAATATTACTGTGCACTTTCCCAGATAACGATGTTACGATTTTGCAAAATGTGAAATGTTTAAGACAGCTTGCCTTGCATCGCAAGCGTAAAATGTGACCTTTTGTGAAAAAATATGCATTACAATTGACTTACAAAAAAAAACAAGGGACAGGAAAAGCCACATTGCTCTGGGAAGGTTAGCTTTAGGGCCTCAATCCTGTTTCTATTATATTCAAAGTGTATAGGTTAAATTCCTAAGCAATGAAATAAGTTGCTAAGCAAAGTTAATTCAGAAAGCTAGCTGCCTAAATTCAATTGTGCTTGTTGCAAAATGATCAACTGAAATATAAACACTTGAAACTCTGGCCAACAGCAAAGGATGTTTGCAGTGTTCAATTCTTGTTTTAGATGTTTCCCACTGTACTTGATCTTCACATTATTGACAATTCTTTTTAAACATGAGTTCTTCTACTCCCTTCCCTTAAAACATGGCACAAACTTGCTGAAACTTTGTCTGTTAATGCAACAACCTTCCTTGGTTCTCTGCTTTAAACAAAATTTTGTAGAAAAGTGATGACATGTTAGACATCACCTCTGTGCAAACAGCTCGGTTTCAAATAAACTAAAATTGATTCCATTAATTCTGAAAGGGATGGGAAGGAAAAGCAAAACGAAAGAGCTCAAAGGAAAATTGCAATTCTCACTGCTATATATTGTATCACCTCAGTAAAATAACAGTTTTCTGATGAAGGGTCTATGCCCGAAATGTCAGCGTTTGTGCTCCTAAGATGCTGCTTGGCCTGCTGTGTTCATCTCGCTCCATACCTTGTTATCTCCAGTTCATATATTCATTCTATTTTTGAATTTTTAAATTTGAATAATGCTTGTATTTAACTAACAGATATCATTTGATGTCTCTTTTTAAGTTAATGTTGAATGTATGTATGACAAGTATGAATGTCACAGAAGAATTCCCTGGAAAAGCCTAATGTTCTTGCCTAAATTCCTGGCTGCAAAATGTGTCATTTGTGTAAAAATATTCAACTTAACTGTGCTTTTAATTTCCTATGCCTGTTTCCTTCCAATTTAATCACAAGAGGTGAAATTAACTCATAATTTATGCTCTAATTTGTTTGCCATTAGGAATTTTGTGTCAATTATCTTGGGGCTTTTTGCCTTTGCTTAATAACTTGGCCATATTGTAAATCCTCACTGGTGGAGCTATCAATCAACATCATGCCATGACAGAAATGTCCAGCCTTTAATGCTATCTCGCCATTTGCTGAAATGTCAATCAATAATCTTGACACTCTTCCAAATTCAGTCATCACTGACTTGCTTTGCAACTGAGACAACTGTGTGTTCCACAATCTACTGGACAGCTTCATTTATAGCAGCTGACACAGCTCTCTCAAACTGGTGATACTTTTGAGACTCCTATAACTTTAAAACAGATTGATTTTCTATTTTTGAAAAATGGTCATAATTATTAATGCAAAACTGTCTCAATTATTGCCAATAACATTTATATTTGTAACAATTTATGGCCATTATGAAAATTATCCAAGATGATCCAAAATTATCTTCGAAGAAATGCATAAATTGAGCAATATTACAAAAATGGCAAATTTTACTACAGACTCACAGAACAAGTTGTGATTGAAGTGGGGAAGACACCTGCGTTCAAGAGACAATTAGGGGCATTCTTGAAAAAACAAACATATTGAAGAATTTGGTGTAAAGGACATGTGGTTCTCATCTTTATCGAGAAATAATAGATCCAGAAGAAGCAAAGAAAACTTGTGTATTGGAAATATTTGTTACTGAGCTGCATTATTCACATGTTTGGATAGCATTAAGTTTACAACAGTTTTACATGATTTCTATACATAATGAATATTTTTTTAAAAAGTGCACAATTCCTTTCTGCCGATACAATCCAGATAAGATCCTGGTTCAAAAGACTAAAATCAGCCATGACCAGCAGCCAGAGACTCCCTTAACTGACTATTCTCTCTCTAAAGCAAAGTTTCAAGTCAGACATGATGGCTCTCCCATAGCTTTCACTTCACCTATCAAGGATGCTACCAGTCCCATCAGTAATCATAGGACCTACGTCCATCAAACTGTGCTTAATTTTCGATATGAGTACCAGCAAGTATCAAGCAATCAATAACACACTGAGTTTTCCACAGGGTACTGTGACCTAAGATTTTCAGGAAACCTTATACCGTGTCGCTTAATCACTTTTTAAAAAACAGAATCACTTTGTACATTTGCATCGAGATCGGTGTTTACAATAAACACTAAACACAGATCAGGGAATTTCTCACTTGCCCCAAATGTGAGGTCTACCATTTTAACTGAATTCGAAATAGAATTAAAGGAATGAGGATTGAAGCAATACCATGTATTGATTTGATGTCAGAGCACTGGGGATGAAGTGATTACATTAACTTGTGTACATCTTTTTTGGTAGACTGATTGCATTTAAATGTGAAAGATGGAGGACTCATATTTGGCACAGAGCAGCAGAATGACAAAAGGCTCAATTGAAGCCACAGCCACAGGGAACTGAAATTGAGAAACTGCAGTCGCATGAAATACCACAGAGAAAAACAGCACCACAGAGACAGCACAGCAGAACCATAGAGACAGAGACAGAATATAGAAACCCTACAGACAGGCCTCAATAAAGATGGGCAATACTCCAATCTGTAATTAACATCCAAATACTGCATTAACAATCAAGAAAATGTGTAATTCGAGCAACAATTCTACGCACGTCAAATCCTTTTCAAACATGCAGTGTGATTTGCAAAGTAACAGAATATTGCCACTTATTCAAACACAAATTCTTCTCTACCTGCAGAACTGCTGGCAATGTTTCACTGCAGCATTCATCATACTAATGGTTGTTATTCTGCCTTTGAATGCACACTCTGCGGAGTATTTGTAGGAGGATATGATATGTTGAAGGTCAGTAGAAAGACAGGATGAACAAGTAAAATAAATACTTCCAGTGTTAAAGTGCATGTGCTGTGGATTAACAAGTGTGGAAGCAAATCTCCTAGCAACGGAGGTTGTGTGAATATATATAACAATTTGAAGAGAAGTATTTTTAAACGTTAAAGTACGGAAGTATTATTTTTTTCTATGCTCCCTAATATGCTGCATTTTCCCAGTGATATCCACCTCCTGAAATTTGGACTACTCACATTGCAATCTATAGTCTTGAATGTCATAGGTTATGAGGTCGTCAGTTTGTTGTACAGACTGCTTTAGAATTGACGATTAAAAAATGTTATTCCTACAAAATAAGCCAAACAGATAGGTGGAATGTTGGACCAGATCTTCCAATCTCTGATGTATGTTTGCAGCAGTTCTGCTATGGGAATTGCAGGGAATGTCTGACATTCTGATGGGCAATTCCACTGGTCTCTAGTGCCCTCCAGATGTATTTTCCTGGCTAATTACCCAGAAATATTACAAAGAAAACTCCTAGTCTAACCCCTTGGTACCCATATAATGAACTTCCCTGACTCCAATTCCAACATCCTGGCCCCACAACATTCTTTCCCACTCTAACCCAGCCTCAACCCAATCCACTTATTTACCTAATTTTCCACCTCACTCACTGACACATGTACACGCTTACTCACTCATTCACTATTACACTGAAAAGCTGTTTAAATGTACTTAAGAATATTCCCCCATATAAAAAAAATGGCAGGATATAGCAAAAGTCTGAACCATGTTCAACTTGTCCTGAAACACTTCTATGGTCTTGAGAAAGTCAATTTCTTGACAGAAGTTGCACATCTCTTGCTAGCAACTTGACATCTAAACAGCAACGACATGATTAGGAAAAGGTTCAGTATCTTTGTGCCTGCTCAGATCACTATTAAATGCACTGAATGACTTGCAGCACCTTCAACTGGGTCTACAGTTTGAACAGAGAGCTCTCAGCTTAGCTGCAGCTGGTTACGAACATCATCATCTAGCTAATTAATGGTGGAAATGTTTCTTCAGTACAACTGTGTGATGATTTAATGAACACATACCAGAATGTGACAGTTTCTGCTACAAAAAGGGGTCATACCTTCCACATAGCTTTACCTCACTAGTCCCCCCAAGATTTCCTGCACAGAGGGAGTTTGGCCTCCATCAGAAGCTTGGCCTGAAAAATCTTATCCAGGTAATCAGATACTCTTCTCTCTGATCAGCATCAGGCACAGGCATTACAATTCTGATTGGAGGATTTAATGTCCTAGCATTGTACAATACTATTGTAGGAACTAGTCATATGTTCTGAAAACACAGAAAGCAGAGGAACAGGAGGAGACCATTCGGCCCTTCGAGCCTGCTCTGCCATTCCTCACATTCATGGCTGATTGTCCAACTCAATCGCCTAATTCTGCTGTCTTCCCATAATCATTGTTCCCAATGGCCCCGAGTGCCACATCTAGCCGCCTCTTGAATATATTCAATGTTTTGGCATTCACTACTGCTTGTGGTAATGAATTCCAAATGCTTACCACTCTTTGGGAGAAGCAATGTCTCCTCATCTCCGTCCTAAATGGTCTAATCCGAACCCTCAGATTGTGGCCTCTGGTTCTAGACACATACCCCTTCGGGAACATCCTTCCCGCATTTACCCTGTTCAGTCCTGTTAGAATTTTATAAGTTTCTATGAGATTCTCCTCATTCGTCTGAACTCCGGTGAAAACAATGCCAGCCTAGTCAATCTTTCCTCATACATCAGTCTCACCATCCCTAAAATCAGCCTGGTAAACCTTTGCTGCACTCCCTCAAGAGCAAGAGCATCCTTCCTTAGCAAAGAAAACTAAAACTGCACACAATATTCTAGGTGTGGCCTCACCAAGGCCCTGTGTAAATGCAACAACATATCCCTGCTCCTGTATTCAAAACCTCTCACAATGAAGACAAACATACCATTTGCCTACTTTACAATCTGCTGCACCTGCATACTTACCTTCAGCGATAATAAAATGTGAGGCTGGATGAACACAGCAGGCCAAGCAGCATCTCAGGAGCACAAAAGCTGACGTTTCGGGCCTAGACCCTTCATCAGAGAAGGGGATGGGGTGAGGGTTCTGGAATAAATAGGGAGAGAGGGGGAGGCGGACCGAAGATGGAGAGAAAAGAAGATAGATGGAGAGGAGAGTATAGGTTGGGAGGTAGGGAGGGGATAGGTCAGTCCAGGGAAGACGGACAGGTCAAGGAGGTGGGATGAGGTTAGTAGGTAGGAGATGGAGGTGCGGCTTGGGGTAGGAGGAAGGGATGGGTGAGAGGAAGAACAGGCTAGAGAAGCAGAGACAGGTTGGGCTGGTTTTGGGATGCAGTGGGTGGAGGGGAAGAGCTGGGCTGGTTGTGTGGTGCAGTGGGGGGATGGGACGAACTGGGCTGGTTTAGGGATGCGGTGGGGGAAGGGGAGATTTTGAAGCTGGTGAAGTCCACATTGATACCATTAGGCTGCAGGGTTCCCAAGCGGAATATGAGTTGCTGTTCCTGCAACCTTCGGGTGGCATCATTGTGGCACTGCAGGAGGCCCATGATCGACATGTCATCTAAAGAATGGGAGGGGGAGTGGAAATGGTTTGCGACTGGGAGGTGCAGTTGTTTGTTGCGAACCGAGCGGAGGTGTTCTGCAAAGCGGTCCCCAAGCCTCCGCTTGGTTTCCCCAATGTAGAGGAAGCCACACCGGGTGCAGTGGATGCAGTATATCACATTGGCAGATGTGCAGGTGAACCTCTGCTTAATGTGGAATGTCATCTTGGGGCCTGGGATAGGGGTGAGGGAGGAGGTGTGGGGGCAAGTGTAGCATTTCCTGCGGTTGCAGCGGAAGGTGCCGGGTGTGGTCGGGTTGGAGGGCAGTGTGGAGCGAACAAGGGAGTCACGGAGAGAGTGGTCTCTCCGGAAAGCAGACAGGGGTGGGGATGGAAAAATGTCTTGGGTGGTGGGGTCGGATTGTAGATGGCGGAAGTGTCGGAGGATGATGCGTTGTATCCGGAGGTTGGTGGGGTGGTGTGTGAGAACGAGGGCGATCCTCTTGGGGCAGTTGTGGCGGGGGCGGGGTGTGAGGGATGTGTTACGGGAAATGCGGGAGACGCGGTCAAGGGCGTTCTCGATCACTGTTGGGGGAAAGTTGCGATCCTTGAAGAACTTGGACATCTGGGATGTGCGGGAGTGGAATGCCTCATCGTGGGAGCAGATGTGGCAGAGGCGGAGGAATTGGGATTAGGGGGTGGAATTTTTGCAGGAGGGTGGGTGCGAGGAGGTATATTCTAGGTAGCTGTGGGAGTCGGTGGGCTTGAAATGGACATCTGTTACAAGCTGGTTGCCTGAGATGGAGACTGAGAGATCCAGGAAGGTGAGGGATGTGCTGGAGATGGCCCAGGTGAACTGAAGGTTGGGGTGGAAGGTGTTGGTGAAGTGGATGAACTGTTCGAGCTCCTCTGGGGAGCAAGAGGCGGCGCCGATACAGTCATCAATGTACCGGAGGAAGAGGTGGGGTTTCGGGCCTGTGTAGGTGTGGAAGAGGGACTGTTCCACGTAACCTACAAAGAGGCAGGCATAGCTGGGGCCCATGCGGGTGCCCATGGCCACCCACTTAGTCTGTAGGAAGTGGGAGGAGTCGAAAGAGAAGTTGTTGAGGGTGAGGACGAGTTCGGCTAGGCGGATGAGGGTGTCGGTGGAGGGGGACTGGTCGGGCCTGCAGGACAGGAAGAAGCGGAGGGCCTTGAGGCCATCTGCATGCAGAATGCAGGTGTATAGGGACTGGACATCCATGGTGAAAATGAGGTGTTGGGGGCCAGGGAATTGGAAGTCCTGGAGGAGGTGGAGGGCGTGGGTGGTGTCACAGACATAGGTAGGGAGTTCCTGGACCAAAGGGGAGAAAATGGAGTCCAGATAGGTGGAGATGAGTTCGGTGGGGCAGGAGCAGGCTGAGCCGATGGGTCGACCAGGGCAGGCAGGTTTGTGGATTTTGGGAATGAGATAGAAACGGCCCGTGCGAGGTTGGGGAACAATGAGGTTGGAGGCTATGAGTGGGAGGTCCCCTGAGGTGATGAGGTCATGAATGGTTTTGGAGATGATGGTTTGGTGCTCGGGTGTGGGGTCATGATCGAGGGGGCGGTAGGAGGTGGTGTCGGAGAGTTGGCGTCTGGCCTCAGCGATGTAGAGGTCAGTGCGCCATACTACCACTGCGCCACCCTTGTCTGCGGGTTTGATGGTGAGGTTGGGGTTGGAGCGAAGGGAGCGGAGGGCTGCCCGTTCTGCGGGGGAGAGGTTGGATTGGGTGAGAGGGGTGGAGAGGTTGAGGTGGTTAATGTCTCAACAGCAGTTAGAGATGAAGAGGTCGAGGGAAGGTAGGAGGCCTGGGGGTGGTGTCCAGGAGGAGGACTTTGGTTGGAAGCAGGTGAAGGGGTCAGTGGAGGGAGGGTTAGGCTCCCGGTTGAAGAAGTAGGCGTGGAGGCGAAGGCGACGGAAAAATTGTTCTATGTCCAATCGTGACTGGTATTCGTTGATGTGTGTTTGTAGGGGGACAAAGGTGAGCCCCTTACTAAGGACTGACCGTTCGTCCTCAGTCAGTAGAAGGTCTGGGGGGATGGTGAAGATGCAGCAGGGTTCAGTATGGCTGTCTTCTCTGGGGTTGCTGGCTGTGGAGGTTGTGGGCGGAGCGATGAGGGCGTCGGCAGTGGGCGGGGTTCCGTCGGCATCGGCCGGGGTCAGCGACTGGTGCACAAGGACACCCAGGTCCCACTGCACACTCCCTTCTCCCAATTTACAGCCTTTCAAGCAGTTATCTGCCTTCTTGTTTTTGCTTTCAAAGTGAATAACCTCACAATTATCCAAATTATACTGCATCTGCCATTGCTTTGCCCACTAACACAACCTGTCCAGATCATGCTGAAGGATCTCTACATCCTTGTCACAGTTCACCCTTTCACTCAATTTCGTGTCACCTGCAAACATTGAGATGTTATATTTTATTCCCTCATCCAAATCATTAATACATACTGTGAATAGCTGGGTTCCCGGCACCAAGCCCCGTGGCACCCCATTAGTTACTACCTACCAATTTGAAAAGGGCTCATTAATTCCTACTCTTTGTTTCCTCTCTGCCAACCAGTTTTCTATCCATCTCAATACACTTCTCCCAATCCCATGCATTTTAATCTTGTACAATAATCTCTTATGTGGGACTCTGTCAGACACTTTATGGGAGTTCAAATAAACCACATCAACTGGCTCCCCCTTGTCAACTCTACTCGTTATATCTTCAGGGCATTCCAATAGCTTTGTCAAGCATGATTTCCCCTTCATAAATCTATGTTGACTCCATCTAATCTTGTCACTGCTTTCTAAATGCTCTGTTATAAAGTCCTTGATAATGGATTTGAGAATTTTCCCCACTACCGACGTTAGGTATACTGGTCTATAATGCCCTGTTTTCCCTCTACCTCCCTTTGAGGATACTGAACTGACATTAGCCAACCTCGAATCTGCAGGGACTGTTCCAGAGTCTATAGAATCTTTAAAGATGACCACCAATGCATCCTTTATTTTAACAGCCACTTCCTGAAGTATTCTCAGGTATATGTTATCAGGGATGTAGATTTATCCACCTTCAATCCCATCGATTTTCCCAGCATCATTTCTCTAGTAATATGGGTCATCCTCAAATCTTCCCTCTCATGAAATTTTTCATTCTCCAACATTTCTGGTATCTGATTTTTGTCCTTTTCTTGTGATGACACAACCGAAATTAACCGTTCCTACTTACGTCCACAATATTCTGAGTCTTAATGTGATTGTGAAATGCATGTTTATAAAATAAAGTTTCTGAAGAAGTGAGCATGTTTTCTTTATGTCAAACTGTTAAATTTTAGTGTCAAATTATTTGATATTTGACATGAGAAATTATTTCAACTACTTCCATTCAACAAATGATTTTCATTAAAAACCACAGGTACAGGAAGTTACTCATGTTAGGGAAACAAAAAAAAACAGGTACTACGGAATTGTACAGTAAGGGGGATAAACACTGTCTTGTACAGCCACAAGCTTGCGTCCAGAAGGCTATGTTGCTGACCTGGTGCCAAGGTTTAAGACATAAGTTTAGGGACAGGCAGGAAGATGGAATAGGAAGGGAAGGTTCTGGTTTTGTGGTCTATGTAGATACTATTTACATATAAGCAGGACAAAGAAAGAGATTTTACTAAGACCGTGAGAGGCGGTAAGCACAAAAGTGAAGAGCAGAACTTCAACCGTAATAATTATCACCTGGACCACATGCTCATTGGTGGAGGACTCATAAGAGTAATGAAATGACTATGTGACTCAAAGTCTGATGTAGAAGAATTAGGTTCTGGTTCATGGGGCACTAGCATCAGTGCTGGGGAAAGTGGGAACTGTACGTTGGGGCATTCTGCACTGGAGCCAAGAATGGAGCCAGTTTGAGCAAACTATAACTAAGGAGGTAGAGGATGCTTTACATTTAAAAATGAGGTGAAGGATCATGCTCTTGTAGATGTAGCAAATCAACAGCTTGAGCCAAGGCAGGAGAGAAAATTGGGTCCTGAATATTGTGGTGTCTGTGACATTCAAGAAGAATAGGAAGCCAATTAAAGTTGCAGGGGTAGCACTCTTGATCAAAAATGACATTGGTACAATAGCTGGAGACACCCTTACTTCAAAAGATTAGGAAGCAGAATTACTTTGGGTGGAAATGGGGGGAAAGAAGTTAATGGTTATTTAAAGGCTCCCTAACAGTAACAACAATGTAGAAGTTATAAAAATAAACACTGGGTGCTTGAGATTACAGGACAGCTAAAATCATGGGGGTTTAAACTTCCATTTGAATTAGAAAAATTAGATTGGCAATAGGAATCTGGATAAGAAGTTCAGAGATTGCTTTCGATAGGTTCTTAGACCAGCAAGTTCTAAAACAAACTAGAGAATAGATTACACCATAGTTGGTATTAAATAATGAAACCTAGGTAACTAAAGTGAAATAGGGATAGATCAACAGGGAAACAATCACAGAATGTTAAGGGAATATTTCAGAAAATACAGAATGTACATATTACCACTAACAAGCAAAACTCCAGCAGAGGACCCATCCTCGATGTTTAACTAAAGAAGTCAGGGAAAGCATTAAACTTAAAGAAGAGGCAGACAATTGCACAAGGCTGATTTGTATATCAGATGATTAGACAGTATACAAAGAACAACAGAGAATAACATTAAAAGATCAAGCATGCAAAAGAAATTAGAATATGAGTGGACATTAGCTAGAAATGTAAACATGGATTGCAAGAGTTTCTCCACCTGCCTAGAAAAGGAAAAGTGTAAATAACTGACTGTTGATTGTCTAGGTAGTGAGAATTGGAATTTAATGGCAGATTATAAGGAATGGCAAATGAAAAGCATCCATATTTTTCTTCAGACTTCAGTGATAAAGTGGACAAAAAGAAAGTGATAGCTGTAAATTGGGGGGGGTGAAATGGTGAAATTATAATCACTAGAGAGGTAGTACTGAGCAAACTGATGGAGCTGTGGGCTGACAAATCCTGGAGGCTTGATGAAGAATCATATAATTAATGTCTAATGTAGTGGTAGATGCATCGGTGTTAATTTCTCAAAATTCACCAGTTTCTGGAAAGTTCCTTCATACCGCAAAACAGTGAATATCAGTCCTTTATTCAAAAATGGAGGAAGGCAGGGACTGACATCTGTCATTGCAAAGTATTAGAATGCTTCATTAAGGAGGCAATAGCTGGAGACTGATAATAACTCAATATAATTGGGAAAAAAATCAACATAGCCTTCTGAAGGGAGAAATCATCTTTAACCAATTTTTTGGAATTCTTGGAAAGAGTGGTATGCACTGTTGATAAAGTGGATCCTCCAAATATACCATTCTTGGATTTCCAGAAGGCATTCGTTAACGGTTTTTTTTATTCATTCATGGTGTGTATATGTCACTGGCTAGGCCAGCATTTATTCCCAGGAGACCAGAAGTCCAGCTGCCTCAGACATGTGTCATAAAAAGTAGATTTTAAAAATTGACATAGCAGCCTTTATTAGTATCTATAAACAGAAAATGAGGTGCAGTTCCAATCAATCTGTTTTAGTTTCGTTTTTGAAGGAGCAAAAGCAGCAAGACTCTTGGAAAATGCCTTTCTCTTCTGCAGATCACACACCCCACAACTCCCAAACTAGCAAGGGCATCCTGGCAGCATCTCATCTGAAGGATAGTGTTACATCTAAGATGACAAGTCTGGTGTACCTGAGAGGCATTTGTGCAAAATTTTAGGGGCAAAGGAATTAGTTTTCATCAACAGTGGAGTTAGATATTCAATAATCTAACAACATGTTAGCAACAAACGTTGTTATTGTTAAATAGATCAATCAATCTAAATTAGGCCAACCTGTCGCTCCACAAGAAACTGCAGTGCAAATTACAGGTGGACTGTTTTCACCATCATCTGGACACTCAAAGATAACTAATTTCTCAAGGGTTTATAATGGTCACATTTATTTCTGTGAAAAGTCCAACTTTCACACCATGTAACAGTTCAGCAACAAAATGAAGCAAAATGTTTGGATGGCAGGTGGTAATGATTAAAACACCCGACAGTCATGGTTGTTTAATTAATATGCTATTGTAATCATTACATATTTTGAAATGGAACGGTGGAAAATAGACAGAATTCTTCATTTGTGATTACTCTTTTTCGCAAAAGAACCCATATCAACCTGAAATAAGTTTAAAGGAAATGCAGATGTTTCTTTACTTTATCAATGGGAAATAGAATATCATGGCCAGCCTTCATTGCCCATCCTCAATTGCCCTTGAAGTAATTGGTTGCTAAGCTGTTTCAGAGGGCAGTTGAAAGACAACCACATAGCTGTGGGTCTGGAGTTGGATAAAAAGGGCAGATTTCCTTCCCAAAAGGTCATTAGTAGTCTAAAACAATAATCGTTGATAGTTGTCATGACAACCATCACTGAGACTCGCTTATATTCTGGATTCATCAACTGAATTTAAATTTCACCAGCTGCCATGATGGAATCTGAACTTTTTCCCCAGAACTTTACCTTGAGCCTCTAGAAGACAAGTCCTCTGATACTACCACTGCACCATCAACTCCTCCCAAATTTGATAATATACCTTATATGTGAGAACTTGTAATATGTCTATGAAATGTCATACCATGCTTATACCCACACAATGTCATATGAACATCATCAATATAAAAGGTTCTGTGTTGCAAACAGTTCCTTTTTCCCAAAAGTAGTTCTTCATAAAATTTGCAAAAGTACATAACAACTCAAATTTTCCAACAGAAAGTACAGTACAGATGAGTTCTTCCAATTCAGTACATAAGATGACTCAGTACACTTGCCATTACGTATGTACAGCACTGTTATATCTATAACGCTGTGTGTAATTGCATTGTTTGTCAAACATTCATTGCTATGTACAGACCAAAGGCTTCTTTCCACATGGTTCCAGACCCTCATACAGAATGGTGCAAGTGCCTTAAACAGTGACCCTTCTCCATTGATCTTTGCTGCTCCAAGCTTTGCTGCATCATCATGTAGTCCTGCAATGTGAAATACACAGTTCTGCAACATTCTCTCACCATCAGATCTCTATACCGGAAGACTAGTGAATTCAACAGTGTATTTCAATTGGCTTTCTCTATGTTAACATTTTATATCTGATTCCAAGGTTCCTATTTAAAATGATTCAGCTCTAATTGTGTAAATGCATTTCATCTTGATACTAGGATAATGCATTTGTTACATTCTTTTTTTGTGTGTGACATGTCGCAGTGTAGCTTGTTTGGTCTTTTATTAAGGCAGTACCTTTTAAAAAAATACCTTATTGTGACATATTGTGGAGCAATGGTTGGTGAGTCTGCTGACTCACGGCAGCCCAAGTGCAAATTAGTCACCTGACTTTTTAATGAAATCAATAGGAATTAAAACCAAGTGGTTTCAATAACATACAGCAGACTTGTCACACTAATTCAACGCTCAGATGACAAAAAGAAAATGTATCCCTTCATTTTCCTAGCTCAGATGATGTTTAAGTTGTCACAATTAAAATAACATTCTCAGTAGTACAATCAGATTTTTGCACACGGTCTTCCCCATTCTTGAAGTAATATTTTTTGCCTGCAATAGTAGCCATAATGTATGCACTGTTATGGGTAAACAGCACTCTGATGGACGCCAAGATCTTGAATACTGTTTTGGCACTCATACAATGTAACAAGCTCTGTCTAGTCATGTGCATTCCAAAGCAGCCATGGCGAGAATCTCAATTATAACATATAAAATGTTTCTTGTGATAGCACTCAAATGTTCTTGTGTGTGCAAAGCACTAAAAATGCAAATATAATGTTAATTGGAGGGTGGAGGGGGATGGAGGGAATGGGTGAATACATAGGTTCTGATACTTGACCATAAATTTTTTTTATTATTTATGCTACTGCTTGTTGATCTGACGAAAATCTGGCATAGGTCAACAAGCTGTAACTTATGCTGAAGTGCAGTATCAATGAATCAGTGAAACAGAAGTAAAACACAGTTTTTGTTTAAACAAAAAGTAACCAGATAGTGAGAAAAGAATCATTTGGCAAAAAAGTCAAATTCTCAAAGGAACAGTAAGTACCTGAGTCAAAATGTTGGCTTATCCCAGATTAACTGCCTTAATTGATGTTACCAGTCACACTTCAAAATAAAAGAAATACAGCCAGGGTCTGTGGTTGCCTTCAGCAATACTTAAACTTCAGAATTAACTCACTATGTCTCAATATGTTGACTTCATGGCCTTAAAGAGTAATGTCTGCAACTTCCCAGCTGAATAATATATTGTGCATATATGACATCTTGGCCACAGGACTCCATTATACCCAGAACAGGCATCAACAATGTGAGATAATGAAGTGTGAAGCTGGATGAACACAGCAGGCCCAGCAGCATCTCAGGAGCACAAAAGCTGACGTTTCGGGCCTAGACCCTTCATCAGAGAGGGGGATGGGGTGAGGGTTCTGCAATAAATAGGGAGAGAGGGAGAGGCGGACCGAAGATGGAGAGAAAAGAAGATAGGTGGAGAGGAGAGTGTAGGTGGGGAGGTAGGGAGGGGATAGGTCAGTCTAGGGAAGAAGGACAGGTCAAGGAGGTAGGATGAGGTTAGTAGGTAGGAGATGAAAGTGAAGCTTGGGGTGGGAGGAAGGGATGGGTGAGAGGAAGAACAGATTAGGGAGGCAGAGACAGGTTGGACTGGTTTTGGGATGCAGTGTGGGGAGGGGAAGAGCTGGGCTGGTTGTGTGGTGCAGTGGGGGGAGGGGACGAACTGGACTGGTTTTGGGATGCGGTGGGGGAAGGGGAGATTTTGAAGCTGGTAAAGTCCACATTGATACCATTGGGCTGCAGGGTTCCCAAGCGGAAATGAGTTGCTGTTCCTGCAACCTTCGGGTGGCATCATTGTGGCACTGCAGGAGGCCCATCATGGACATGTCATCTAAAGGATGGGAGGGGGAGTGGCAATGGTTTGCGACTGGGAGGTGCAGTTGTTTATTGCGAACCGAGCGGAGGTATTCTGCAAAGCGGTCCCCAAGCCTCCGCTTGGTTTCCCCAATGTAGAGGAAGCCACACCGGGTACAGTGGATGCAGTATACCACATTGGCAGATGTGCAGGTGAACCTTTGCTTAATATGGAAAGTCATCTTGGGGCCTGGGATAGGCGTGAGGGAGGAGGTGTGGGGGCAAGTGTAGCATTTCCTGCGGTTGCAGGGGAAGGTGCCGGGTGTGGTGGGGTTGGAGGGCAGTGTGGAGCGAACAAGGAAGTCACAGAGAGAGTGGTCTCTCCGGAAAGCAGACAAGGATGGGGATGGAAAAATGTCTTGGGTGGTGGGGTCGGATTGTAGATGGTGGAAGTGTCGGAGGATGATGCGTTGTATCCGGAGGTTGGTGGGGTGGTGTGTGAGAACGAGGGGGATCCTCTTTGGGTGGTTGAGGCGGGGGCGGGGTGTGAGGGATGTGTTGCGGGAAACATCAACAATGTGATGTGTGATTAATCTGCATCCTGTTGTTTTGACACAGGCGGGATCAGATCCCTGCAATGTCCATGCCAGTAAGAGCTGGGAGCAACACAGTTCACACCAGGCAGGCTGCAGATAAGTTTTCTGGACATCAATACCATGCTCCTATGTTGGATTGCACTGTCTACACCCCACAATTCAGCCTCTGCCTCTGAGTTGTTGCTGCCTTTTAAACACTGTGAAATGGCTTTGATCAATCAATTAGTTCTTCCCTCCACCAATGCCGTAATCGAGGGACTTCTGTCCTTTGCTGTTGGTGATGGCCACTGTCTGTCCAGTTTCAGTCTGTTCTTAGGCAGAAAACCCCACATAAGATAAGATGCAAACCTCTAAAACTCCAACTTTCTTCACTGCACTGTGTCAAAACATTGATGGAAACTTTCCCCCTAAAGAAAGACTCCCTGTTTGGTTCTACTGCATGCACCGTCTATACGTGTGATAATGGGTTGTGGCTCTTATCACTAAGTTACAGTTTGGCCTGATACTTTTGAGCATCTCACTGTGCATCTCCCGTCTTGCACCTTTTGGCTAAAACCATCATTTTCTACAGCCAACCCAAGGATGACAAAAATATTATCAATGTGATATCTTCACTGCTCCCACAGGCTCTGCACTGATACCTTCTGATCTCCAGCAGTCTCCACCTCCTTCTCAACTCATCAGGTTCTGTCTCCGCTGAATTCACTGACCTCTTATCATTCTAACTTTTCTCTCATGTCAAGGTGTTCACCCACATCCATGACCACTTCCTTAATCTTGCCATCTCACATGCCACTACTGTACAGCATCAATTACAGATAAGGTCATCTCTGTTTACTTCCTGATTATCAAATCTCCAACGACATGGCTCTTCCTAAAGCTTACTTTGTTTTTTGCCTGCCCCTGCAAAAACACTGACATAATTTACGAACATGATGAAATGTGAGGCTGGATGAACACAGCAGGCCCAGCAGCATCTCAGGAGCTGCTGCTGGGCCTGCTGTGTTCATCCAGCCTCACATTTCATTATCCTGGATTCTCCAGCATCTGCAGTTCCCATTATCACTCCATAATTTACGAACAGTTGTGTTTTCAAAATCCTTCCAAATCTAGCCTTTGAACTTTCATTCAGCACAACATTTCTGCTTCTTCTTACATTCAACCTGCAAAGACTTTCAAATTATTCAACACTTATATGGGCAGACTGCCATCCTTATTAGGTATTCGAATGACTGCTCTAACAGCAGCTACATAGTACCTGGAAGTGCAGTTATGGGTCCCACTACCCACTGCAGCAGATCAGTTCACTTTTGGTTCTCATTGGACTGTTGTTGCCTCTGAACTTTCCAGGCCAGCATCTATATACTGTAAAAACACTCAGGGACTCTGAAGTATTAAGGACACTCAGCATCTCCAGAAAAATGAGAAAGCAATTTCTCTGCACTATATGAAATATTAGGCCTCTAACCATCAATCAGGAGAACAGTTTATTTATTAAATTGGAGATGGTGGCAGAGTGGTAATATCAGAGGGTTAGTAACATTGGTGAATCGGGACATGGGTCTAAATCCAATTACAATAGCTGATGAAATTTAAATTCAATTAATAGATTCTGGAATTGAAAGCTAGTATCAGTAATGTTAACCAGAAAGCCATCATCGATTGTCAAAAAAAAACCCATCTGGTTCAATAATGTCCTCCAGGAAAAGAAATTCACTGTCCATGCTCAGTCTGGCCTACGTTGAAATCAGACAGCAAAATGGTTAACTCTTAATTGCCCTCTTCAATGTCCCAACAGAGGATATACAGGCAGGAAACAAATGCTGATCATGCCAGTGACAGTGGCATCCTGTATAAAAATAAATTTCAAAAGTAATGAAATAGAAAGTCTCTTCAAATTTTTTTGCCAAGAACCACCATTCCAAACTCCTTTTCCAAATTATCACACAGGTCCAACCAATGCTGTGAAGCTCCTTCCAACATCTCCCACAAATATCCCTTGTAAATGCTTCACACGTCTTTTTCCCCCTCTTTCTATCCCAGTTCTTCCCTTTGTGCCTTGCCGGTCCATCCCTCCCCTTTCCTCTTCTATCTATGGCCCCTCTTCCTTTTATTTCTTTATTCTGCTTTGTCCAAATATTCTCTGACTCGAACGTGGCACCTGACTATTGACTAACCATGTACAATTCTAAAGACCAATGAATTTTTGTATTACATTGGGACCAATCACTCCATCACAAGCCAGGATTTGGGATTACAGATTTCCTGACTTTGTTTATAAACTCAAACCTGTCTTTTTAACAATTGTTTCCTTTTGGTTTTAATTCCATTCATCCCCAGGCTTCTTCTCAAGGGCAGAGACTTTGTATTTCTAAGTACCTGTCAATCTACAGGAACATCCCTCAACAATTAGCCTTTAGCTGACCCAGGTTGGTGTTATTTAGACCATATTCACAAGGTCAGCACCACAGCAAAGGCCTTAAAGGTTAACTCTACCTTAGTAATTGAACATCACTGCCCTGTGCGAGCTCCCAGATGACACAGGAAATGTGTCATTGGAGAAGAGCTGACATCTATAATAGAACAGATTTTTATTGAACCAACTTGATTGTAGATGCAGTCATTTTTGAAGGAGATATGTGACATTAGCAAAGGTGAAACTGTTTAGGGATGTAGCCTAAATGACTGATGATACCATGTAGTGTTTATTCCTAAAGAATAAATGCCTAAGCATTTTATAGCAGAAAGCCTGATAGCTTAATTATAAAAGTTACACACAAAGAAGAATTAGGACCTTCCCTTTTCACTGCACATTTCTTCTGTTTTTTTCTTCATATTTTGTTCTTACTCTGATTTGAAATGCATTTCAATTATTTGGTGATAATGCACTGAAGCCAGCAAATAAAATTTGCGAAAAACATGGGATAACAGACTGAGAGATTAGTTTATATGCTGTTGACAAATATTTTTAAGACAAATATTGCAGTGGGCACTATACACAATGCATGAGCCCCAGATACATTTCATGTTGACACATCTTAATAGAACAGAAAAATGTACTGCATCGGATTTATAACGCAGAAACCAGTCATTGACCTAACTGATCCACGCCTGTGCTTATGCTCCACATGATCCTCCTCCCACTCTATTTGCTTAATTTTAGTCTGTTAACAAATTATTGAATGACTGTACAGAATGTGAAATGATTCAAAATAATCCATTGTTTGTGGGAAATAAATAAGTGGAGCTTTCAACTGAACTTGAAGGCAAGTTTTAAGAATGAATAGTTTGAGAAGAATGAATAGTTTGAGTTATACATTCCCATGTACAATTTGCTTTCCTCTGACAATTATTTGTCATTCCTTACATGCTGTGGCACTGAATCACTTTTCATTCCTACTCACTTTGACACCTTTCTGTGCTTACTCTGACATCGAGTTATTCAGAGGTTCTTACTCCTATCATCAGTTGACACTACTCTTTGAACCTCCCATTTTAGATTTCTCTTTTTTTCTGTTGGCAAAAAAAATTCTCAAAATTTATTTGACCAGAATGTCCCCCTTGCACCTTTCAGTTTTCCCCTCTTACTCAGGAATTTTCTTTCATTATAAAGCACTTTGATGCATGACATTGACTTTCAACAGTGCTGCATATATGTAAGTTACATTTGCTTCAAATGACTTTCAAGGTAAGTCAATTGTTTTATATGTTGACCTGTCTAAATTATATTCCAAAACAATCAGCCAAATTCACTTCATAGAATCAAATTGCACTACAAAGTTTCCACCTGATCATAGAAGCAGATCTTTTGATTAATTGGGAACAAAAATGCGTCATGTTGCTTTATTCTAAATGTTAATGGCTACGAAGGCTTTAATTGTTCACAACCATGGTCACAGTGGTGACAATGTAATTAGTCTTTGTGGACTTGAGCTAAAATTCCCATCTGAAAGTTTGGCAAAGATCTGTAGCTCGGGTTGTGGGTGAGGTTGTTGACTTGCTCACCGAGCTGGCTTGTTTTTGTTCAGACGTTTCGTCACCATGCTAGGTGACATCACCAGTGGAGCCTCCAATGAAGTGATGTTATTCTACTCCTGTCCGGTCCATGATGATGAATACTGTCATTTCCGGTTTTGATCTGTGTGGGTTTGTATATGGGGTCAAATTCTATATGATTGTTTATTGAAGTATGGATGGAGAACCATTCCTCTAGGAATTCCTATGTGTCTCTATGTATGGCTGGGGCTACTATGGTTACCTTGTCCCAATTAAATTGATGGCTTTCATTGTCCGAATGTATCAATATTAAGGAGAGTTTGTCATGCTGTTTTGCTGCTAGCCAATGCTCATGAATTCTGATGGTTAGTTTCCTCCCTGTCTGTCCCATATGATGTTTGTGGCAGTCATTGCATGGTATTTTGTAAAGCACGTTCATTCTGCCTGTTGTGGGTATGGGGTCTTTCAAATTGTAAGTGTGTGTTGTAGAGTGACTGTGGGCTCATAGGCCACTATAATTCCTAGTGGTTGTAGGAATCTTGCTATCAGTTCCGATATATTCTTGATATCGGGCAGTGTGGCCAGTGTGTTGGGTTATACTATATCCTCCTGTTGTTGTCAGGAGGACACAGCACACCCTAACATACCGGCCACACTGCCCTACATCAAGAATATATCGGACTGATAACAAGACTGCTAAGACCACTAAGAATCATGGTGCCCCACAAACCCACAGCTGCTCTACAACAAGCACTTACAATTTGAAAGAACCCATTCCCACAACAGGCAGAACAAACGTGGTTTACAAAATACCATGCAATGCCTGCCACAAACATTACATTGGACAGACAGGAAGGAAACTAACCATCTGAATTCATGAGCATTGGCTAGCAGCAAAACAGCATGACAAACTCTCCTTAATACCAGTACATTCAGACAATGAAGGCCATCAATTTAATTGGGACACAGTAACCATAGTAGCCCAAGCCAAACATAGACACACATGAGAATTCCCAGAGGTATGGTTCTCCACCCATATTTCAACCAACAATTGTATAGACTTGGATCCCATGTACAAACCCACACAGATCAAAACCATAAATGACACTACTCACCATAACGGACTGGGCTGTATATATTTCAAGCGGAGTAGAATAACATTGCTTTATCGGAAGCTCTACTGATGATGTCACGTAGCATGGTGACGAAATGTCGGAACAAAAACAAGCCAGCTCACCAAGCAAGTCAACAACCTAAAATTCCCATTCTAAGTGATTATCAATGCACCTGTTAAAATAATATCTCTATGAATGATGAAGCAGAGGGCATGAAAACACCTGCTGACAATCACATAGAAATAGTTTCTTTGGTGCTTTGGTGAGATCCTTAAGGCCCTCAAGGGTTCACACATTTTGTAACAGATGTTAAAAAGTCAATAGGAAAATCATTCCAGTCTGGAGCAAAAGAAATAACAGTTGTCAAATCAGTTCCAATTTTTTGCTAATTAACCTCAATATTTTATGACCAATGATACCTATTGCTTTTGTATATATGGTTCACTTCTGAGAATACGTAAGCAATGGTTTAAGGAGCAGCAAAGATCAAACACAGGTCGATTAGCAGTTAAACACTAGAATGATGTTCTGAGAGTAATGCCACAAAAGGCGTTTTTTTTTAAATGCATCAGAAAAGAATAAATCAATATGGTCTTAAATCCATCTAATAGATTTAAGATTGAGAATCATGCTGGAAATATTATATCCTTCTCAAAAGGAAGTTAACACATCCATAGTAATTAATTAGCTCAACTAATCACTAAACATGCATCAGAATCACAGATGTAGGTATTGCAATAAACAGGGATTTACCTTGAGATTTGAAACATATGTGAAAGGTTGGCCCTATCGTTAATAGCAAATCTCAGCCCCAGCTTCATCAATGTTTTCCTGTTTTGTTCTTCCAGGTTACAGAAGATTATACAGCTTCAGCTGTGACATTTATCGTGATTGGTCGACTCCTAATACAGTCAAATTATTATTTTGCCAGATGCAATCAAGCATAAAAATAAACACATAAAATGATAATGAGGATCAAGACAGCAATATTTTGAATAAATTTCCATTTATCCATTTCTTACTTTATTTTTAAAGGAGTTTGGATTGTGGAGTCTTTGCACGCATTCAGTTTCTGGAACAGCCGCCTCTAATTATTTGTCTCAAACATCACCTTGTTGGCAATCAGGAGAACATTTGAGCTGGAGCAGATGCGACATCTGCAACAACACAGCCTTTCACATCGTGGGTTTGCACCTCTGTAATTCAATTTTAGCTAATGCTACAATAAAAAAATCATTAGCAGCAGCAGTTCCCATATCAACGTGCACAATTTCCTCATCATCTAAATAGAGGCACAACTGTGTTTCATGCTTGGCTCAATGGCAATGCAAATAGATACTGCTTGGTATGGTTAAAAACTAGAACCGTTATGAATTGTACCATAGACTTCCTTAGAATTTAATTGGATCCCTGAGAATAATATATTTATAATTGTAGAGATCTTTTAATTGTATGCTTTTTTCAAGCACCTGTTGTTGAAATCTTTATTCCAAAATAGTTGACACTGTATCCATATTTATCTGAAATTATATATTTTTTAAACCAAGGTTAAATATGTATTACAGATAATATCAGCGTTTATTTTGAATCTAAAGCAATTACAACCAATTTAAATAAGTCTTGAGTTTAATGCAACAGAATCCACTACAGGTAGACTGCCACCAAAATAAGCACCAAATGGCTGGTAATAGCAGGCGTTTTTAGATTCAATCTTAAGTGTTTAACATAATGGTGCAGTTTTTAACTTCTACAACTTAGTAGAAAACTGGTGGAAGAAGATTAGCAATTTGTCATACAACACACTAGATCCTCCTTTGTGGGATGATAACATCACAACAACAAATTTAAGATTGACAACACCTGAAGCTGAGGAGATACGACTGATGCTTGTATTAGTCGTGTGCACTTCAGGGACTTTTCCACATTTTTTTTACAGACTGAGCAGACATCGTGCAAAAGGGCAAGCCTGATAGAAAGAGAGACAGTGAGAGGAAGAGATGGATAGCAAACATGGAAGCGTCAATGAATGAGTGAGAGGGTTGCAATTAGAGCTGTGAGAGGAAGGGTGTGAAGGAGAGGAAAGGAGTGCATTAGGCCAGTACAAAAAGTAGCACTTTCAAGACAGCATGTGCATTGGACAGTGCAATATAGAGTATGAAAAAATAAGTCAGACTCAGCAAGAGCATGAGTAAGGAGGATGGATGGAAATGAGCCTATGAGAGAGAACATGGACGAATGTAAAAGATCAAAAATGTGAGTTTGAGGGGTGACAGATGAAGAACAAGAAGGATGAAAGATAGAGGGCATGAGAGAGTGCACAGAAAGGCTCCCCAGAAAAGTCAGCTGTCCCAGACAGACTTGCTTGAGTAAATGAGGAATTAAGAGCTGTTCAAAGGGGAAATCATCAGTGCTGCCAGTGTAGCACTTTAAAATGCAAATTTCATGGTCTTGTACAATTCATGATGTTGCGTCACAATAATCAAACAGCCTTTTGTCAGTTTCAAATTCAGTGATAGTCTTGTTACAGTATTATCTGTCAATTTCTTATACAATATTACTTAAGATCCAGAACTTTTAAAAGTCATGCTATGGAAGAATTTCATCTCAGCTTTTTTAAAAATGTTTATTGCTAATTCTTCCCCGACCCCAGAAACAATCACCCAGAATTTGCTAATAAAACAATAATGAAAAATGACATTGTCAATATGTATGTTTTCCCACACTTGGGATGAAAAAGAGGCACCTTGCGAATTATCGTACTTATTGAGAATTATCACACCAGCTCATTTGTCTTGAAACACTTTCTAAGTTTTCACCTTAAATTGGAATTCAACTTGCCACAAAAAATTGGGCTCATATATATATAAAGCACAAGTACCTGCAACACCAATCAATCCCTTTAGCCCAGAAAGGAAGCTTTTGTGAAATGAGGCATTCAAGAGAGTATGAATGATTATTTGAATAGAAATGGTGTGCATGGGTTCGGGTGCATGTTGGGATCACAACTACTCACGTCATACGTTAACAATCCAGATGAAGAACTGAGGGCATTGTCGCTAATTTTACAGATGAAACAGAGGTAGATGGAGGGACAGGGAGTGTTGAGGTGGAATTTCTTCAGCCAGAGGGCAGTGACTCTGTGGAACTCACTGCCTCAGACAGCTGTGGATGGCAAGTCATTGAGTGTATTTAAGACAGAGTTAGATAGGTTCCTGATTGGTAAGGGGATCAAGTGTTATAGGGCATAGGCAGAGAAGGGGAGTAAAAGAAACGTATCAGCCTTAATCAAGTGGCTTAATGGGCTGAATGACCTAATTCTGTTCTTTCGTTTTATGATCTTAAAAGGCAGGAGATTGGTACTAGATAATGGAATCAGTGCAGAAATGATGGGCCGAATGGCTTCCTTTGCACTGTAACATAACTGTGATTCTGGGAGCAATTTACACAGTTGAGTTGAATTTCTACATGCAGTCAAATCAAAGTTATTAAAATTTCAATTTTTTACTTTTATTATTTTTTTCTCACTTTCAATCCTTCTTTCTCATCTAACCCAATCTTTCTTTCTCTCTGGACCTCAGTAATGGATCTAACTCTAGCTCACTGCTCTCTGCAGCATAGGCTGCATTGTAATTGCCACAGAGATACCAGGTCATACTTGCACCAACTTACAGGTCAAACTATCTCTGAGTTGGAGAACAAGACAAAAAGTTTAAAAGGGTCAAACTATGAAATGGCCAATAATTCTTAAATATATTTGGTGACCATTTCCCTTGTGCACTGCTTTCAAATGTTACTGTGTACATTCATTTTTTAAATTATGAATAAATATGGTGGCAATGCCTACCAGCCAAAAGAATGACATATCTGAAATGTACCCACATACTTAATGCAAAATGGCATCATACAGTCATTGAGTTGTACAGCATGGAAACAGACCCTTCAGTCCAATTTGTCCATGCTGACCAGACATCCTAAATTAATCTAGTCCCATTTACCAGCATTTGGCCCATATCCCTATAAATGCTTCCTCTTCATGTACCCATCCAGATACCTTTTAAATGTTGTAATTGTATCAACCTCCACCACTTCATCTGGCAGCTCATTCCATACATGCACCACCCTCTGCGTGAAAAAGTTGCCTTTTACGTCCCTTCTCATATCTTTTCTCTCTCACATTAAACCAATGCCCTCTGGTTTTGGACTCCCCTACTGTGGAATAAGATCATGTTTGATTAAATTTGACAGTAATACAAGTGCAGCCTTCATATATGAAACAATTTGGAAATATGTAATCTTACAATATTTTAAAGCCTAGAGTGGTGAAAGAACAGATTTCAGTATATTAATATGCCAAGACCTTGTCTTTGAGTAACAAGTTGATACATGCTGTCCTCTACAGCGATATATTTTATGGGAATAGCTACTTTTCCCAATTCTGATATGGAATGTAAACTTGAATCCATGAAAAATGTCATACGAAAAATGCTTGTACATAACATTCCTGCATTTGAAGGATGACTTATAGAGTTTAAAATGCACATGTCTTATCTGCACAACAGTGGCTAATAAAAAGTAAAGTATTATATTGGGTAGTTGCAATTTATGTTTATGTACAGTTTAAAATGAAGTACATTTTGATGCCAGATAACAAAGTGTGGAGCTGGATGAACACAGCAGGCCAAGTAGCATCTTAGGAGCACAAAAGCTGACATTTCGGACCTAGACCCTTTTTTGGTGAAGGGTCTAGGCCCACAACGTCAGCTTTTATCCTCCTGAGATGCTGCTTGGCCTGCTGTGATCATCCAGCTCTACACTTTGTTATCTTGGATTCTCCAGCATCTGCAGTTCCCATTATCTCTGATACACTTTGATGCCAAATCATTTAAAATAACAATTATCAAATTTTCATCTAAAAAGATGAAACACGGGCAGAACAATGTTTGGCAAAACAATGCACCCAACTAAAAAGCATCTGATGGTGATTGTTATTATCCATTTGGCAGGTCAGAATTTCATATATTGATTGGAAGAAAATATTTTTTCAGTTAAACACTGTGCAGTTTAGGCTTGGTACAGATGCACACTGCAGTTATACGGATCACATCTGTAATTCATTACTATCAGGGCATTGGGCAAAGGGATTCAATCAGTAATGTAAAATGGCCGAGGCAGAAAGCTCCAAATTACTTGAGGTCTCATCGAAAGGAAGGCTACTTGTAGTCACAGTGTTAGGTGTATATTATCATTACCACTAATCAGGGTATGGTTTTGTACTGGGTCTTCAAATTACAGCAGAACATATTTTGCATTAATAATAGCCCATTGTGATTTTAAATGTCAAAGACCCTGCAATGGATTTGATACCATTTCTTATTCTGATTTAGTTGGCCAGGCCTTCTTTGTCTCTTTCAAGTATTCATCAATAGATGATTTCCACCGGTTACATGATGTGGATTCAGTGCTCAAAGCACATATTTAGTTACATTTGGGATGCATTCAGTAAACCAAACCCCTGGTCTTCTGAGTCATATAAAAGAGAAACAAGACAGCATGCATCATCAATTATTCAATACAACGCAGTCATCAGCTGAGATTTTCTGTGTTCAAATCCTAAAATTCATAAATGGTTGCACTCTCAATTCTGGGTAGATTGTGGATTCAATCTTGCCTGCTGGCCATCATTAGCATCACTTTGCTAACAGATATATATAGACTTAGAATTCCCACAGTGTGGAAACAGGCCCTTCGGCCCAACAAGTCCACACCGAACCTCAGAGCATGCCCCTAGACCCATCCCTCTATAGCCCACTTAATCTACACCTCCCTGAACACTATGGGGCAATTTAGCATGGCCAATCCACTTACCCTGCACATCTTTGGACTGTGGGAGGAAACCGGAGCACCCAGAGGAAACCCACACTGACACAGGGAGAATGTGCAAACTCCACACAGACAGTTGCCCGAGGCTGGAATCGAACCCAGGTGCCCGGCGCTGTGAGGCATGATCAAGTGCGGTTCTGAGGGGCAGCAGCATTGCTGGAGGTAGTGTACTTTGAATGAGATTTTAAATCAAGGTTTTTTAATGTTGATTTTTTGAAGATTATACGGTAAAATTTAAAGAAGAAACAAGGATTTCCCTTATCGTCCTTATCAATATTTCTCCCTACATTAGCTTCATTGCATGCCTACATGCTTTATGGCTGCAATTCGGCATACCATGTACAGGCATTATCCCAGGTAGTAGTCACTGCACAGCAAGCTAATTGAATGTATTTAAAAATGTTCCAAATGTTTGTGATGTGAATGAAAGTGTCTCTCTTTGTAAAACTAATCTTACAGTGTGTGCTGTTTGACAATGAAATCATGAGTTCAAAGTGAGAGGGGTAAAGTTTGAGGGAGATATGCGTGGAAAGTTCTTTACACAGAGGGTGGTGGGCACCTGGAACGCATTGCCAGCGGAGGTGGTAGACGTAGACACATTAGCGTCTTTTAAGATATATTTGGACAGGTACATGGATGGGCAGGGAGCAAATGGACACAGACCGTTAGAAAATAGATGACAGGTTAGACAGAGGATCTTGATCGGCACAGGCTTGGAGGGCCGAAGGGCCTGTCCCTGAGCTGTAGGTTTCTTTGTTTCTTTAGGCGCTATCTCAAAGAAATATTCAATATCTTGAAGCAACTGAGAAAGTACAAATTTTAAAAGGTCACTTACTTCACTTGAAAATACACATGATACAGTTCCTTTAGGAAACAGCCTTGAATTATCTTGCACAACTCAATCTCCTTTAACAAATGAATAGAATAAAATAGAGCCATCAATTATGGTGCACAATCCCTGTCAAAAAAACAGGCATAAGCGAATGATACACAATTATGTTATCTCTTATCTTATAATTAAGAGTTCCCTCTGACTGATCTTATTCACATATTTTTCTCTATACCAAAGTATAAACAAAAAGCAATCATAAATTGTGATATTAAATCCTAAACAACATAATCTATTTAAGGTACACTATCCAAACCTATGACAGACAATAACATTCACTTTGGAAACAATATCCATTTGTGAAAGCAGTATAGCTGCCCTTGGCAATGACATAAATACTTTCTACTGGTAATGTTAGGAGCTGTTTAAGGTGTTCTCCTTCAAAACAGAGAAATTACGATAATATCAGGGCATACTGTAAGAACTTGATCACTTTTCAGCTATATTTGCCTACGTTCATCATGAAAGGAGCCTTCTATCAGGCAGCACTATGCATCAAATGTCAGCCATGGCTCAGCAGGATAGACATACAAAATTTTTTGAACAGACAGATACATTTTCAAAAAAAGCAAACATACCTATCAAGCCTATAACCAAGGTTGCTTGTTGATTAACAGTGCCCCACAAAAATAGTCAGAAGCTTACCCTCTTGCTCCCTTTTTAGTTGGATTGCCAGCTGAAACAGGGCATCACTTATTGCACACATGCAGTTCAATCTTCCAAGCACAACATGTAACCTGTAACTGGCAAAGGTGCAACAACTGCCCATTTATCTCCTCCCTCCCCCCTATCCAAGGGCCCAAACATACCTTCCAGGTGAAGAAGCACTTCACCTGCACTTCCCAGAATCTAGTCTACTGCATTCGTTGCTCACAATGTGGTCTCCTCTACATTGGGGAAACGAAGCACAGACTTGGCGACTGCTTTGCAGAACATCTACATTCTGCTTGCAAGAAAGACCCTGAACTGCCTGTTGCCTGCCACTTCATTGCACCACCCTGCTCCCTGGCCAACATCTCTGTCTCTGACTTGTTGCAGTGTTCCAGCAAAGCAAAACACAAGCTGGAGGAACAACACCTCACTTTCTGCTTGGGGACCCTACAGCCCTCTGGACTCAATACTGAGTTCAATAATTTTAGGGCCTAAACTCTCCCATGTCCCAGACCCCAACCCACACACCAGGCCTTGATGCCACATAGCCTGCCATTACACACCCCCTGTTGTTCATCACTATCAGTCCCCATTAACAACTATTCACTCTCCCAGCCTGGTCGTTAGCAACTCCTTTGTCTGCCCAACTGTCTTTCTCTCTCTTTGGGCTCTATCCTATCATTTACTCCTAACCCCACCTGCCTGCCTATTTTCTGCACATAAAATGACATTTTCCTAGCCAGCATTAATTCTGAGGAGGGGTCACTGGACCCGAAATGTTAACTCTGTTTTTTCCTTCACAGATGCTGCCAGACCTGCTGACCTTCTCCAGCAACTTTGTTTTTGTTCAATCTTCCAAGACATTGAATGACATTGGCAATGGTGAGAAATTTGGGAGAATGAAAGAATGAAAGAATGAGATTCTTGACATCACAAAAACATGTCTGACTTCCCCCTTAAACTTTCAACAGCTAATACAATTATGAGCCTGTCTGCAAATACGAGCACCTCATTATTAGTTAAGCATATCTCATTTCTATGCAGTTCATGATTCTCCAAGGTAGTGGTGAGGAAATGCCAATTCCCAACATGATTCCTGAAGTGGTTACTAGTAGGTGTGGATCACTGGTGTATTCTTCAGGTCTCATGTTAGCCAACATTCCATAACAGCTCATGGCATATCCTGCATCCACAGAAAATACCAGTCTCACCACATCTTTATTGTTGGTTTTGGACTATCGCAGAAGATACTTCAGACCTGTACATTTGACCTTGCCAACACTTTACATACAAATGCTTCTGCCAGGTTGTCTTGTGTACATGCTCTCATCTCGTTATTCTGCACAGTGTACATTTTGCAGCTCTGGCTTGCTTTTTTAGCATCCATTTTCTTTAGGCATATTTGGGTGCTCACAGCATCTCTGCCTTGTCTTGCATTATAGCACAAACAGTAAGCTAAGCAGCATGTCACATTTGCCAGCAATGACCAGACAAGTGGTTGGGTATCTTTCTGTCCAGCAATGCTACATCAACAGCTTTCATGGCAAACACACCTGATGTGCTTCATTAGCAGCTACGTCCATATGTCTAAGGGGAGTAGTCCATTGTAATGGAAGGAGCACCATGACAAGAAGGGTGGCCATGGTCATTTGGGCACTTATGCTATCAGGGTCTGAGGTAGTCAGTTCTCCAGGCAAGTCTGAACATTCTGAGGGGTTCAGGTTAAGTTAGTCAGGGAGCTGTAGATGCATCAGTCAGGGTTCTGGTCTATCCTCAGCTGAGTTATCCTCACAAATCAGTCTGCTGAAGAGTAAGACACAATAAGTCCAGGGGTTTTAGACAGCAGCTATCAAGAATAGTTATAAGAAGAATTTCCATGCTGCATTGGGGAAAGTAGGAAACCCAAGTGTGAGAATTAGAACCATTGTGCTGGAATTCAAAAGGAGTAATATCTATGAAGAGGGCACCTCCAAATATAAGGGTGAGAGCTGATATACCATGGGATGGCACAGGGTACTACAGGATGGATTTTTTTTCTTGCAAATCACCATTACCTTGACTTCAATGGGTATTGGGTGGGGTTAAGGAGAGTATGTTGTGATTGTGGGCAAAGTTATGCAGCACTCCAGGCGCTGAGTGGGAATACTGGGGATATTCGCAGTTAAATAAAAGATTTGGGTGTGAGTTGGAGAGAATCAAAGCTGATGGGTTTGACAAGGACACTTGCACAGAAGATACATAAAGGATGGTGAGAAACCATGACTAGCTTAGAACACAGAGTCAGGAGCACAACCTGGTTATCATTCCAACTCTCAATAGCATAACAGCATGTAAATTGGCTCTGAGAATAATCAAAGTGGGCAAAGTAATTTGTTCTTTTTTGTCCGCAAATGCAGGGTGCACTCGTGGGCAATGTGAGATTTCATTAATCAGAAATCAATAAAATCCAGTGATGATGCACATTCATCAGATTATTCTGCATGTGCAGCTCATGCATTGACCAACAATTCACATTTCAAATCTTGGTCACAAGCAATCACAAGAATGCCATTGATCATGACAAAGTAATCCAACTAAGCTTTGTGAAGCAAAAGTGATCACAGGGGAATTTAAAAGTGTCACCAGCATTATTCAATTTTCAAACACATTTCAAAAGTCTAACAGCTACAGAAGGATGTGGAGCTGTTTTCCTCTCAGTCAGAAAAGTAAGTAGGTGAGATTTTCTATTCAAGGTTGCACTTTGTGACCAATGAGTTTGTAAGTCAAGGAGTAGTACTACTACCACTGTTATTTGCCCCAATTTAATTGCACAACAGATTTGGTGATGCATACATCTGCATACGATGCAATATCTCAAAATGTCCATGTAGATGCATTTCATGGTCTTTCTTCTGGAAACAACTTCATTGCAGCTTATCTTAGAGCCTTATTTGTGGTCAATAAAACTGCTCAGGAATCACAGTGCTGATAAGGCGTTCTACTCCTGACATTCACAATATTGATTCATTGCATCCATCCTGAATGAATCAAGCAATGGCGTGTGCCATTGTTGCATTGATACAACAAAAGCACAAATGAACTGACGAAATTCAAAGATGTCAGCAAGCCCTGGAACAACAGCAACCTTCAAGTGATGCTGAACACCCTCCACGTGAAGAAACCGTAGCAAAAGTCCTCCAGGTACAGAGGAGATGTGCAAGGCACAGAGTAAACTAATCACACTTTAGTTTCTGCTAGATGATCAAAGCTGAGTGGAGGCACAGATTAAGGTTATCTGGAAGACCATAATGGAATTGTATCATCTGCTGCATCGGGACGTGTTACTCATCCTGAAGGAATGGATGCCCATCTCCCTCTGATGACAGTTAATGTGACAGAAGCACTTAATTTTTATGCAACTGGCTTATTCCAAGTATTCGCCATGGGCCTGTGTGGAATCTCCCAGTCCCCAATCAAAACTGTATCAAGGACATTTCAAGATAATAAAGTGTGAGGCTGGATGAACACAGCAGGCCAAGCAGCATCTCAGGAGCACAAAAGCTGACATTTCGGTCCTAGATCGTTCATCAGAGAGGGGGATGGGGAGAGGGTTCTGGAATAAATAGGGAGTGAGGGGAGGCAGACCGAAGATAGAGAGAAAAGAAGGTAGGTGGAGAGGAGAGTATAGGTGGGGAGGTAGGGAGGGGATAGGTCAGTCCAGGGAAGATGGACAGGTCAAGGAGGTAGGATGAGGTTAGTAGGTTGGAAATGGAGGTGCGGCTTGAGGTGGGAGGAAGGGATGGGTGAGAGGATGAACAGGTTAGGGAGGCAGAGACAGGCTGGGCTGGTTTGGGGATGCAGCGGGGTGAGGGAATGAGCTGGGCTGGTTGCGTGATGCAGTGGGGGGAAGGGACGAACTGGGCTGGTTTTGGGATGCGGTGGGGGAAGGGGAGATTTTGAAGCTGGTGAAGTCCACATTGATACCATTGGGCTGCAGGGTTCCCAAGCAGAATATGAGTTGCTGTTCCTGCAACCTTCGGGTGGCATCATTGTGGCATGGAAGGAGGCCCATGATTGACATGTTGTCGAAAGAATGGGAGGGGGAGTTAAAATGGTTCGCGACTGGGAGGTGCAGTTGTTTATTACGAACCGAGCGGAGGTGTTCTGCAAAGCGGTCCCCATGCCTCCGCTTGGTTTCCCCGATGTAGAGGAAGCCACACCGGGTACAATGGATATAGTATACCACACTGGCAGATGTGCAGGTGAACCTCTGCTTAATGTGGAAAGTCATCTTGGGGCCTGGGGTGGGGGTGAGGGAGGAGGTGTGGGGGCAAGTGTAGCACTTCCTGCGGTTGCAGGGGAAGGTGCCGGGTATGGTGGGGTTGGAGGGGAGTGTGGAGCGAACAAGGGAGTCACGGAGAGAGTGGTCAGATCCCGCCACCCAAGACATTTTTCCATCCCCACCCTTGTCTGCCTTCCGGAGAGACCACTCTCTCCGTGACTCCCTTGTTCGTTCCAATGGTATCAATGTGGACTTCACCAGCTTCAATATCTCCCCTTCCCCCACTGCATCCCATAACGAGCCCAGTTCGTCCCCTCCCCCCACTGCATCACACAACCAGCCCAGCTTAGTCCCTCACCCCACTGCATCCCCGAGCCAGCCCAGCCTGTCTCTGCTTCCCTAACCTGTTCTTCCTCTCACACATCCCTTCCTCTCACCTCAAACCGCACCTCCATTTCCTACCTACTAACCTCATCCCACCTCCTTGACCTGTCCGTCTTCCCTGGACTGACCTATCCCCTCCCTACCTCCCCATCTATACTCTCCTCTCCACCTATCTTCTTTTCTCTCCATCTTCGGTCCGCCTCCCCCTCTATCCCTATTTATTCCAGAACCCTCTCCCCATCCCCCTCGCTGATGAACGGTCTAGGCCCGAAACGTCAGCTTTTGTGCTCCTGAGATGCTGCTTGGCCTGCTGTGTTCATCCAGCTTCACACTTTATTATCTTGGATTCTCCAGCATCTGCAGTTCCCATTATCCCCAAGGACATTTCAAATTCAATTTGTGAAAGGTCATGTGATTCCATCTATTTTCCCCATGATGTGGCTGTGTTACAGTGTTTTAGCACTGTACAGCACACATCACATTGAGAGCATCATACTTGATCAATGTCCAACTCATCTGCAATCACCATCATCACATCTTAAGATATGTTCCACCAGGAATTTTGGAAGCTGCCATGATGCCTAGATTCTCAGTGACTCATGAGTTCCTGCCTTATCCAACAGGATGATTGCCATAGAAGGATACCTCCTGGGAGACTTTGAAGCTAACACTCCCTTCATAAGTTTAAATTGATACCAAAGCATTATTGGGATGCCACAGCACAGTAATAATGTTAGTAGCTACTGAATGGTAATCCCAAACCCCAAGCTCATATTTTGAGCAAATGGGTTCAAACCTCACCAGTGACAGGTTAGCAAAACTTGAATTCAAGAAAATCTGGAATTCAAAATCTGATGATAATGATACCTTGTAAAAATGTATCTGGTTGCCCTTTAGGGAAGGAGGTCTGCTGGCTTGCATGTAACTCCAGACCTATATCAGTGTGTTTGACGCTGAAATAGTCTAGCAAGCTACTCACTTCTAGGTCAATTAAAGACGGGCAATAAATGTAGGCCTTACCAGTGACACCCACATCCAATGCTAAAAGCAGAGATACAATGTGACCACATTTTGGGCTGAGTAACAGTTCATTGTGTGGAATGGATAAAAACTTTGAGTGAAACATTTTAACTATGAATCTTTTTTTGCACTGAAAGATAAAACTTGTGGCAACAAAATCTCTAGCAATTTCTTCCCTGGAGACACATTGTTTAGTTACAATATTATAGCATTTGTTCAACCTGTTTTACATTGTAACTTAGCCCAGTAATGGTCCCATGTAAAACAGTCTTGTAATGTAAACTATAAAATAGTGCACTATCACTGAGAATGATTTAGTAAATGCTACGTAATAAATCATTAGATTTCCTTATTAAATCCAGGTCCTCACTATAGCTAGAAGCCAGTCCAAAGGTGTGTAGGCTAGGTTGATTGGCCATGCTAAATTGCCTATAGTGTTCAGGGATGCATAGCTTAGGTGGGGTAGAGGGTGATGGATCTGGGTGGGATGCTCCAAGGGTCGATGTGAATTTATTGGGCCAAAGGGCCTGTTTCCACACTGTAGGGATTCTATGATTCTAAATTGAGGAGTTATAAATAGTTTATTAAGCGGTCAATAAGCAGGGATTTAACCTCCCTTCTCTTTCAGAATAATATTCATTCTTGTTGTCAAATAATTTAAATTGTCTAATGTTGTCTTTTTTATATACAGAATATTTTGAAACTGTTAACTACATTTAAAAAAAAACTACTAGTATTATATTGAAAAGACTAGGTTCCAATATTATTGGAGTTCAGTTATCTGTAGATCTATAGAGTTCAGTCAGCTGTAGATCTGAGTTGGCCAACACAACCACTGACCTAATGTACAACTAAAAGATATACACACAAACACAGTTGTGCAATGTCATGATAACTTTGGTGCTTGGAAAGGACATCTACCAATCAAATAATATCAGTGTTATACAATTATAAAAGCAGTAAGGAAATAAGTTAGAATGTTTTCAATTTGAAAATGAACTCAACAACTTGTCCTCATAAAGCATATTAACACAGTAAACCATCTGAAGGCAGTTCACAGAAATATTATAAACCAAATGTTAACACTGAGCCATGCAAAGAAATAATAAGGCGAGTAACTAAATTGTTGGTCAAGGAAATAGGTTGTATGGAGTCACACAAAGGGGGAAAGACATAGAGGGGTCAGGAAATTCAGTCAGTGAATTTTAACAAGTTTACTTAGCTTTAGATGGTTGCCAAGTATGTTACTGGTATGTTAGTTGCATTATTAAAATTAATCATACACAGGTGAAGAGCATTAATTGAAAAAATACTCTGAGCAGATATTAAAGAGAGACAGATGGCAGAGGAATAGGCTGGATGATGGCAAAAGTTCTTGCTTGTGTGACTGTCTTAGTGTCCAGCTTACCGCCAATGCCACCCAGAGTATTTAAACTCTGGTGCTCGCTTGGCCCACAAAGGTACACACAGTTGTTACTACACGGGGATGGCAAGCCGACCAAACCAGGCTTAAGTGAATTTGTAACACAGTGAAATTAAAACATTTGATGACCCTCATAATTGCTCACTTATTCCTAAGCAGACATTACATAAATGGATCTTGGACATCAGGTTTATAGACTAAACAAAAATGCACAATTTATTATTAATAAAGTAAATTTAACAGAGCACAGATGCCATAAGGTGTAATTAATATTTACAACCTAAGCCCAATCTTCTTTGATCGCCCATCCACTCATACACTGACAAACATAGTTAAGGGATAATTTTTTAAATATTGTAAGTTGCCAGTTCAATAACAGTGTCAACAATGAATATCAAGTCTTTGTGAAATCCTATGGGTTGTATTATCGGCACATTTGATTGTATCTTGCTTGAATTCTGAAGTTACTGGTCAATGCAAACAGCTTCTGCAGACCTCCAGAGACTTGTCCTTATTTATGATTTAATGGGGTTCTTTTCTCAGCACTTTCAACAAATCAATAAACTGGAAAGTAATTGAAAAAAGGAAAACTATAAAAAATCTAGTCCCTAGCTTCCAAAGCAACACTACTTCCGGCTCAAAAACCTCATTTAAAACCAGTTCATCCTTTGGTTTCTTTATCTTCTAAATATTCTCTGTGGTTGGCTACCCAGCACCAGTCATCCCTTGAATGACTAATTCAACAACCAACCAGCTGTCAGTCTCTGAGTATAACATCTCAGTGCAGGTTCATCTATAGTATACATAAAGCAATACTTAACTGCACTATCTTGCTGCACCAGTTCTGTACAGCAAACATCAGTCTTTTGTTCTCTTCCTGTTCCAAACTAAATATTAGAAAAGTAAAAGGCATGTAATAATGGACTCATCATGGTGACAAGACAGCTCAAACATGTAGTGGACTACCATTGAACTGAACAACATTCAAACTGAATTTCATATCAGCCCTGTGCCTGGAAATCTCACATGGGAAACTATGCTCTATAATTTGATCTGTCTGTCAAAAATTCCCTCTGTCCCTTTCAACTTTGCATAGAGGGGTTTCCTCAATGGGCTGTTAATGTACACCCTCCAATTTCCTCACTCTTGCCAACCATTCAGATGAAATGTGATATTATCTTGAATCCAGAGATGATATCTGTCCCAGTAATTAGTTCTGTGTTGAAGTTCTCCCTGTTATCATCGGCAATTTGATGTACAGCATGTTGCACGCAGCAGTCTGTTGCAACAGGAGATTAAGATGGTTCACAAACTCCCAGATCTGTTATGTCTACTACATTCTTACCCAAGTTCTAGGTAGATACATTCTAACCAACCTATTTGGAAATGTCATTGCAGGTGGGACTTGAATCAAGGCTAATGGTGTAGAAGTTTGTGCCCCAAGGGCTCTTTATGCTGATCTAGGTATGATCTAGTTACATCTAGTATGCAGCCTACGTTACCGATTGTTGGACATCAGGTAGAGAGGTAGGTGGGCTGATTGAAGAATTGTTCATGGGTTTGCTCCTAGGCCTGCCCAAAGTGGGCAATAACAGGTCCAGACAGCAGACCACTGAAGACATTGTTAGATCCAACTACCTAACTCCCTTCCATGGTTATATGAATACTTGAGGGCTCTCAGAAAGACAGCACATACATTCTACTGACCCACTTTAAGTCTTCTTTGATCAATGGTCACTGCTGGGGGCTGGAATGCATTACTGATGTTTAAACAACATTTGGGTTTAATTTTATAAGATTCCTTCCAAGTTTTGATTTTTGTTGCATCGCCCATTTAAGGGGATGTCAGTCTATTAATATTGTTGATTTGATTTCATTGGTTTATTCCAATTGTACTTTCAGTCAGTATAAAGCCTTCATGGCCAGCAGGCACCACAGGGATTGGGATGCATCATCACCAACAAATTTTAATTAAATTTCACAAGTTTCTGTTGACTATTTGATTTGCATATTCAAAGGACTGTCTCCCATTAGTTTAGTTAATCTGTGTATTAGCTCCTTACAGATTTTGAACAGAATATAAAAAGAATTCTTTCATGCCCAGAAGGCACGGCTAGTGTTAGTTTGCAACATTTCCCACCAACTAAATTTAAATTTGCTGTTTCCTTTAGTGATTTATATTTAGTTCCTGTACCTCTTTGAGGGGCTATCTATCAATCAGTTAGTTAGTTTATTTGTTGGTCATTTGTTCAGAGTATAAAGAGAAGCTTCATCGAGCACTCCTGTGCTACAGTGGTAGTGCCCCTGCCTCTGGGCTAGGAGGCCCAGGTTAAAGTCGCACCTGCTCTACAGATGCGTATTGACATCTCTGAACAGGATGACATTTATTCTAACAATACAGAAAAACTTCATTATTTCAAACGGCCTGCTTCTCAGATTTTGTTTGTACTTTGATCACACGGTTCTGTACCTTAGATACCTGGCATGGAGTGGAGTGGGCAGATTGTAAGACTTCATTTTCCTGCTATTATGCCTGGTCAAGGTAACCATCACAGGTCCAGACAGTATGCCATGGAAGCAGTGGGTGTTCAAGCCAACTCCTCACCTCTCTTCCATGAGATGTGAGGGTGGGGCCTTCGGTGGGGGGGAAGGGGTTATTTGCAGGTGAACCTGTTGGAAGGGAGGAGGGTTCTTGACCAGACATTTCTGCGCCTGAGTGTGTTGAAGAGAGAGGACATGTTGTCTGTCAATACGCTTGTGGTCTTCCTCCAATGGTGGACGCCACAGAGGATGCACTACAATATCAACTCCTGTTATTCAATTTGAATTTGGCAATTCTCCTGATCCAAAGCGTCAACTTTCCTACTCCTCTGATGCTGCCTGGCCTGCTGTGTTCCTCCAGCTCCACACTCTGTTATCTCTGACTCCAGCATTGGCAGTTCTTACTGTCTCTGAATTCTAATTTTAAACTTGGTTTTTGTTACAATACCCTTTTAATGGTTGATCGTGTGACTTTTAGCATATTGTTTATTCAAATGGCACCAAGAGAGACTTTGCGACATCAGCTGTTATTCAGGGAGGAGTCAGACACACATATGTTACATATGTCAATCAGTTTTCAGTAAAAGATTGATGTCTGGTTTCTTATTTCACCATCTGCCTTCAGAATGAAATAATGAGAAAATGGACGGCTCAGGAAAGGAGTTCCTGGCAGATGCTGATGATCCTGTGCTGTACTATGTTCTATAATGGATTTGGTCTTCCCAATATTCAATTGGGGATAATTTCTGCTCATCCAGTGCTAAATATCAGATAAGCAAAATAGAGACAGTGGTGAGACTGTGCAAGGTGGTTGCGAGGTAGAGATGATTGACATCAATGTCAGAGCAACCAACTCTGTCACTATCAGGTGATGGGCTTTAATCAGTTGGAAGCAAGGGGTGAAGAGAGGTGATAGTATAGTTGTGAAGGTAGGAGGGGTGTAGAAAGGAACATTATTTGCTGGTGAACCTGATGTAATGGAGGAGGGTTGTTGATCAGCCTATCTGGGGAGAGTGCTGAAGGTTCTGCCTACCTATCAATGTAGCAGGGAATGGGGGTGGTAGCTAGCAAGTGTGTCCAAGAGAGCTATAGAGAGGAATTTACATGCTCAGGTGTTTAAAGCATGCATAGGGAAATCAAAATATTGAAAAGACGTGACGCAGCCATCCTGGTACCAATCAATCGGGGACATAGGACAACAGCCCCAAATACAGAATGTTCCACAAAGCCTTGGGCAATGTAATGTCAAAAATAACTTTTTTTTGTTTAGAGATTGCATGTATAATTGGAAATAGGAAGTGGTCAATCATTGGAGTTCCTTAGAGGTAGCTGTGAATAAGCAGTTAAGAGAGGTCATTACAGGTGATTCTCCGGCTACCATTTGGTAAGTAAGAATGGAACAAAATCAGTGTGATGACATCCAACTCGGCAGCAGTGGAGAGGTTTTGAAGAAGGGTGTTATAGCGACTGTGTTAAAAGCTGCAGACAGATCAAGAAGGATTAGTTACCTTTGCCAAGTCACACAGCCTCTGCCTTTGTTTATTATGATTTTGAAGAATTAAATTTGCATTCACAAGCAAATTACTTGGGCTCTCAGGATCCAAAGATTCTGCTTCATTCAAATTTCTAAATTGCCCTGTATTTGTTGTTGAGCATGTACTCGTTGTGTTTGTTCACTAATTTAAAAAGGTTTTGCTGCACTGATAGCACTGTTTTCATTTGGATAGATGTGAATAAATATCTTTCAGATATTAGGACAGGAAGCCCCTGCTGGTTGGTCACTGACATGGAAAAACGTTAAAGAAAATTGTTTTGAAAGAGCACTGGCTTCATGGATAATATGTTTGGCAAAACTTTTTTGTTTAGTAGCTGCTTGAAGAAAAGATTACAAACATGCTAGTGAATTAATTGATCAGACAATTTAAATTCTGCCACCAGAGGTGGGCAAAGTCAATGATTTCTCCAGTTTGAGAATCCATTTGTCTATGAACAATAGATATCAACTAATGGATGAAATTTTGACAAACCTCAATGTACACATTGGGTATGAATCAAGGAAGAATTGATTGGCTTTTGAAGATACAGATCTTTGCATTATTGTTTTAAGGGATCTTTTAACGTTGAGAACAGGGTGACATTACTTTTATTTTTGTAGTATTGTTGTTTGAAAATGATATTTAGAATTGACTCTGATACTTTAACTGAATTTGTCAGAGCTATCTATTCTAAGCTAAGTTTCCAGAGCAGTTTGTTAGATATTAATTGGCCTGACAGATGCAAGATGGAAATTCTTAATAAGAAGAATTCTTATTTCAGTTTCACATTTACTAACCATCCATTAAACAGGAAAAGGTTTCAATAGACTGTGTAATTTTAATAATGTAGTATTACATATGATGGAGGTATAGACTGTATTGTGTGCCTCCTTTGTTTGGTGATATTACGTCAAAAGTAGCAACAAAGCTTTCCTCCCTCCTTCATTCTTAAGACAATCTCCCTTAACTTCATTCTCAGAATTTGCATGTCATTGACAAGACTCACATCTATTGCATATCCCTACTCGCTATGTGAATGTGATGAAAATCAGAAGTGTGGCTTGCTAGGCTATTTCAGAGACAACCGAAGAGTCAACCACATTGGTTTGGTATCGCAGTTATAAATAGGCTCAAGCACATCAGTGTGGAAAGATATTTTTCTTTTGTACCAGTTGAGTTTTATAACAATAACACAGCTTTATGGTACTTTTTGCCAACTTTTGTTTATTTTCTGTTTGTTACTTGTTAAAAGTTGAATCCAAAGTCTCAAACAGCCTAGGTGAAACCTAAGCTTATATTTTTGGAATTGTTAGTCCAGGGCTTATACTTCCAGTCTTTAGCATGTTAGAAGCTTATGTTGCTCTGAATTCTTACATTAATTATCCTTCGCTTCAACTCTAACCTTAAGATTTCTAAAATTTTGTGGGGTGGAAGTGAAAAAGAAAGGATTAATCTTACTATTTGGTTCATCAAATGTAGACAAGAACAGCTACAGTTCAATGGAAAGTTCAAAATGAAATTTATGCTAATAATGCATAAATATCAAAACTTTTTTATAAGAACATTATGCCTTACTCAGAGGCTTTGGGCATTATAATTGGTAGATTAAAAAATTTGCTTAAATTGAATCCAAGTAATTTGTTTGAGAGAATTTTTAAATTGAATCTAAATTTTTAGACCGACATTGAACAAGCATGGATAAGACTGTAATGAAAATCCAAACACCCATCAATAAACTGTTGGAATAAAAATGACCTAGATTTCTCTATTTCAGGCTTCATAACTTACACAAATTAATTCCAACTCTCGACAAATAAACTATCACTGGACCACTGTAGATAGAGAGATAGGTTGCACTCCTAAAAAATTGTGACTTTAAGTAAAATGACTTTAAGTGAATCATAAGATTCTATAGGAACTAATGTTAAAGCCGAGGTTAGGTTCCTGTGGACATTTTCTGTTCCAGGAAAGCAATGTACAAGTTGAAATACTGCATTATGCATGCACAGGACCGTACATTTATTGCTGAAATAACTCACAAAGTTAAATATTTCGCTGAATATAAAAAGAAATACAATATTTTAAAGTTACAGTCACCTTCACAGCACTTTTAAATTGACCAGGCTCCATCTAGTGGCAGTCATTAGGTAGCAACTGAAGTCCCGGGAGAACAACAGAACCAATGGCTACCATCAGATGGAGACAAGGACTTCAGTGTGACTTCAGAATGGGAACACAGAGGGGATGGCTGAAGAATAGATGTCAGGTCAAAGGTGAGAACAAAAGGTGCTAAGTGAGGCCAGGGGTTAGGGTCAGCAATGACAGGAAGAAGCTGACACTGGGGAGCAATGGTGGGTGGTAAGGTGGAAGAGAGGCAAAACCCAGAAAGGAGAAGGGAAGAAAGGGCAGAAGGCATTACAGAGTGGACTGGGCAAATGGCAAGGCCAACAGCATGGTGAAAAGGTACTGGGGTATCAGTTGAAGCACTGCAAGTAAAACCATGTGAGTAGGCAGGTCACAGTGGAAGAAGCCAGCACCAAATGACATTGAAGGGAAACTGGCAACATTAAATGGATTTATTGACACTAGTTTTTGAATGGAGTTAGACTGAAGCAATGTTAAGTGAAACAACATTAAGCCAGAACTCAATTTACTTATGCTCATAATGAGTCCGGAATATCCAAAACATCAAAGCTGTTTTAAGGTTCAGTTAAATGATACTGATATATTGTCATAGCGCTTTCAGTGGTGAATAATCAATCTCCTGTTTTCAGCAGAAGTAGAAAATGTGAAAAATCCAATTTACCGTAGTCCAGCAGATATTTTCAATTTTATTGTACTACCAGATTTTGCATCACTCTTTTTGACAAAATATGCTGATTATGAGAGATTGGAGTTCTCCTAAAATTGGCACAGTACATGGACAGAATACTCTGAAGTCAGTAAAACCAAACAAGTAATCAATACTGAATAAGAAATTAGTTAAATACATAAGAAATAAAAATGTGCTGAATGAATATTTCATTAATAAAAGCCTCAATCGAGCAAGTTTGTGCTGGCATTTCATTGTCACCTAGATGTACAGGTCACCTGTGCTATATAAATCATTTCTTCTGTATTAGTTCCTCTTAATGGAAATATTCCCAATTTAGGCTAATTCACAGTGATAGATGGTCATTTGAAATCTGAATAGTTTTAAATGAACAACTAATTTAAACTATTAAGAATCTAATAAGACAGAGGGGTCTATTTATTGATACAGATTATGAGGAGAACACTGTTTTAATATACCTTGGAGATCATCTTTTGATATTGTCTAATAAAAAGGGTGATTTTTCTCAGTGGACACTATTCAGATTTATACCATATTCTCCTCTAGAAAACTCTCCTTGAACACTGAATCAAATAAATTAAAGACATAACTATTAAAAAAATACTTTGTTTATTACACTCCAGAGTAAGAAAAATTTATTAAAATTGATTTCAGTACTTTTAATATGGGATAAAAGTTAAACGAATATCTTATTTAATAGTCTCAAACAGGGTATTAGTGAGAATTGAAAGCAGATATTAAATTTCGCATGGAGGAGGAGGATGAATTTGCATCAGGTCAGGTATGGAAATGCAATCTTATTTTGTATTTGGTTAATAGCAGCAAAAACAAGAATACTTTTTTAAAAAGGCCAAAAATTCATGTATTTTAAAATGTTTAACAATTAAGCATATCCAAGAAGGAGACTTGAAACCTTAATTTTTTCTGGGCCAATCAATCTGCTTGGCATTGCCCTATCAATTAATATATCCTTAAAAAAACTCTTAATTATGAACTTTTCCATTATATGATGAGGCTTAATTGAATCAATGAAAATCCTGAAGAGTCTTGACAGGGCAGATGTACAGAAAATGATCCATTTTAGGGTGAATCTAAAACTAGGCACCTTTAGTGGACTCTTGTAGTGTCGTGGTTGTGTCCCTACCTCTGAGCCAGGAGGCGTACATTTAGTCCTAGCCACTCCAGAGGCGTATAACAGCATCTGAGAAGGTTGATTAAAGAGGGGTTTGGGCATGGCCGAATGGTATTATCACAAGACCAGAAATCCAGGAAACTCAGCTAATATTCTGGGTTCAAATCTGGAATTAAGATTCTACTGATCACCATGAAATCATTGTCAATTGTCAGAAAAACTAATGTCCTTCAGGGGAGGAAATCTGCCATCCTCACCTGGTCTGGCCTAAATGGGACTCGAGACCCACAGCAATGTGGTTGACTCTCAATTGCTCTCTGAAATGGCCAAGCAAGCCATTCAGTTGTACGAATCACTACAAAGTCTGAAATAAATGAACCCAGATGGATCACCTAGCATTGATCGAGGCACTGGAAAAGACAATGGCAGAAACAGCCCTGTCAAACCTGCAAAGTCCTCCTCATTAACATCTGGGGGATAGTGCCAAAATTGCCATAGTCATATTCTCGGAATCATTCCCTACAGACAATGTCCCAGAGACCACTATCACCAGTCTGGGATAGTGGACAACGGTCAAGGAAGGTGTTGCTGGAGGAGTCCTCAACATTGACTCCAGACCCCATGAAGTCTCATGGCTTTAGATTAAACATGGGCAAGGGAACCTCCTGCTGATTACCACATACAGTCCTCCTTCTGCTGATGATTCAGTACTCCTCCATGTTGAATAACACTTGGAAGCACTGAGGGTGGCAAGGGCATAAAATGTACTCTGGTGGGGGATTTCAATGCCCACCACTCAGCAGCAGTGCTAATGATTGAGTTGGTGAGGTACTAGACTGGATTTGCCGGTGGTGCGGAAGAATCATACTTGACCTCATCCTTACCAAGCTGCAGTTGCATCTGTCCATGGCAGTATCGGCAAGAGTGACTATTGCACAGTCCTTATGGAGACAAAGTCTCGCCTTCACATTGAGAATAGCCTTCATCATGTTGTGTGGCACTATCACCGTGCTTAATGGGAAAGTCTTCACACAGATTCAGCAATTCAAGACTGGGCATCCACTGTGGGCCATCAACAGCAGCAGAATTGTATTACAGCACAATCTGTAACCTCATGGCCCAGAATATCCCTCACACAACCACGACTATCGAGCCAGGGATCGACCTTGGTTCAAGGATGAGTGCAGCAGGGTATGCCAGGAGCAGCACCAGCCATACCTGAAGATGAACTGTCAACCAAACAGTATTACTTGCATGCTAAACAGCATAAGCAGCAAGTGGTAGACGGAGCTAAGTGATCCCACAACCAACAGATCAGATCTAAGCCCTGCAGTCCTGCCACGTCCAGTCGTGAATGGTGGTGGACAATTAAACAACTCACTCGAGGAGGGGGCTCCACAAATATCCCCATCCTCAGTGATGGAATAGCCCAGCACATCAGTGCAAAAGATAGGGCTTGGTTCAAACGTGGCAAAAGGCCTGAATTCCAGAGGCGAGGTGAGAGTGAGAGGCCTCGACATCAAGGCTGCAGTTGACCGAGCGTGGCATCATGGAGCCCTAGCAAAACTGGAATCTACAGGAATTGGGGGAAAACCCTCCAGTGGTTGAAGTCATACCTGACACCTAGGAAGATGGTCATGATTGTTAAAGGTCAATCATCTCAGTTTCCGGTTATCGCTGCAGAAGTTTCTCAGGGTAGTGTCCTAGGCCCAACCATCTTCAGCTGCTTGATCAATGACCTTCCCACCATCATAAGGTCAGAAGTGGGAATGTTTGCTGATAATTGTACAATGTTCAGCACCATTCGTGCCTCCTCAGATACTGTGTACAGTTCTGGTCGTCACATTACCAAAAGGATGTGGATGCTTTGAGAGGGTGCAGAGGAGGTTCACCAGGATGTTGCCTGGTATGGAGGGTGCTAGCTATGAAGACAGGTTGAATAGATTAGGATTATTTTCATTAGAAAGACGGAGATTGAGGGGGGACCTGTTTGAGGTCTATAAAATCATGAGGGGTGTAGACAGGGTGGATAGCAAAAAGCTGTTTCCCAGAGTGGGGGACTCAATTACTAGAGGTCATGAGTTCAAAGTGAGAGGAGGAAAGTTTAAGGGAGATATGCGTGGAAAGTTCTTTACACAGAGGGTGGTGGGCGCCTGGAATGCGTTGCCAGCGGAGGTGGTAGATGCAGACATGTTAGCATCTTTTAAGATATATTTGGACAGGTGCATGGATGGGCAGGGAGCAAATGGGCAGAGACCGTTAGAAAATAGATGACCGGTTAGACAGAGGATCTTGATCGGCGCAGGCTTGGAGGGCCGAAGGGCCTGTTCCTATGCTATAGGTTTCTTTGGTTCTTTGTTTACCATCACTGAATTCCTCCACTATTAACATCTTGGGTGTTACCATTGACCAGAAACTCAGCTGGATTCACCACATTAACAGAGTGGCTTCAAGAGCTGGCCAGAAGCTGGGAGTACTGCGTCAGGTAACTCGCCTCCTGGCTCCTCAAATCCTGTCCACCATCTACAAGGCATGAGTTAGGAGTGTGATGGAATACGCCCCACTTGCCTGGATGAGTGCAACCCCAACAACACTCAAGAAGCTTGATACCATCCAGGACACAGCAGCCTGCTTGACTGGCACCACATCCACAAGCATTCACTCCCTCGACCACTGACGCTCAGTAGCAGTAGTGTGTCCCATTTACAAGATACACTGCAGAAATTTACCAAAGATCCTCAGACAGCACTTTCCAAATCCACGACCACTTCCATCTGAAAGCAGAAGGGCTGCAGATATATGGGAACACCACCATCTTCAAGTTCCCCTCCAAGCCACTCACCATCCTGACTTGGAAATATATCACCATTCCTTCACTGTTGGTAGGTCAAAACGCTGGAATTCCCTGAACGAGTTCAAATTGAACAACTGTTGTGCTGTGTGAGAATTTCCACAGCCATCATTCTCAAGGGCAACGAGGGACGGGCAATAAATGCTGGCCTGCCAGCGATGCCTACGTCCCACAAATAATTTTTTTTTAATGTTTAAGAAGTGGTCATTGTTTAAAATAGGGAATCACCCAGTTATATCAGATGCCGGTTCTTTTTCTCAGAGATCGTGAGCCTTAGGAACTCTTTCCCTCAAAAGTAGTAGAAACAAGATCTTTGAACATTTTTAGGGCAGAGGTAGATAGATTTTGATATGCAAAGGGATGAACAGTTACTGTAGGATACAGAGAAATGTATTATCTTACTGAATGCAGCCCAGGCTTGAGGAACTTTTCCTAACTCATATGTTTGTCCATATATATATGTTCAGCAAATATGTGACAATTACGCAAGTTCCTAAAAACCACATCTGATAACAGCAACTGAAAACAACAAATGCTGGAGACAGCATCCATGGAGAGAGAGAGCAAGCTAACGTTTTGAGTCGAGATGACTTTTCATCAGAGGTCTGATGCTTTCTAACTCTCTGTGGTCTCCAGCACTTGTTTTCAGGACAGATTCCAGTATCTGCAGTAAATTGCTCCTCTGATAAGAGCAAGTTGATGTTTCTGCGTGGCAAATCAAATGTCAGTGTCTGCAGATTTGAAGTGCATAGACGATCTCTTCAAACCTTCAACTTTTTGGCCATTTAAGCATTAGTAACGCACTTATGGTTAACATGCATTATTTCAGGAAAATTTGGCTCAATATACCACTTAATGTTTGCATTAATAAGTCCAAGTCTTCTCTGAATGGTTTGTCTTCAATCTTTCTGGAAGTTACATTGGAACAGTGAGAAGAGGATAATTTAACTGGTCATGTCATTACATAATTAATTGTTCAACATTATAATTGTACCCTCAAAAACTATTTTCATTACAATGCTTTATGCTTATTTATCATGATTAATGATTGGAAGATAATTTTGCCTCTATTTTCTGAAATATCATTCTTGCCTGAAATTCTTTATTAATAAATGATTAGCTAATTTTGTTTATTTAGTCATGATTAAAAATGAATAATTACATTTTTATAGTCTGACATCAAGAATAATGAACATACAGAATGCACAGGAAATTAATGTTGGAAATGCAATTGCATTTGCTGATATTTACAGCTGCTTTCTGGCTAACCGCTTTCTTTTTATTATTACAAACTTAAGCTAACCCAAAATTGTTAGTTTTCCTGTGCACACTTACACTTGTAGATGTAATGTTTATTTAGGTTGGGACAAATAATTGCTGTGCTAATTCTCATACAGCACAGTTCAATTTGAACTAATTCAGAAATCTGCACTGATGATATGATTTGCTAATTCAGATTTTCCGATATTTGTATCTGCTAACATTCCATTTTATAAACACAGTTCTGTTTTTTTTAGAAAGGTAAATCAGTTTCATCACAAGTCTTTTCATTCAGACTACAACACCTGGTATTGAGAAGCAATCTTTTGTTCAGAGGAAATGGAATGAAGAACGGTATACTGAAAAATCAAACTACTCCTGATCTCATCGGAAACTTTAGAACATGATGTAATGGCTTACAGTTCAACATAGAAACTGATGGTAAGCCATTGAGCATTCTTCTGGAAATAAATAGCCAAGATGTAGCTCTCAATACAACAGTTCAGATTGTGGCAAATGAGGTAAGACTCAACTACTGATAATGTGCAGGGAAAGTGCCAAGCAACAGCAGACAAAAGTTAAAGATACAAGGATGTGCCACAAAGAAAGGCAGATTTAGAAGAGGTTGAAGTCTACATATCCAAAAAATCACAAAATGTGTGGAGTTCCACACTGTCCTCCTCACAGAGCTAATTTTTTCAAGTTTTGCGCCATCTGATGCTTTGAAATTGTCCCCTGCACACCAAAATCCAGATAATTACTATATATCAGGAAAAGCAAGTGTCCCAATACCAACCCCGGGGTTGAACCTGAAGCCTTCTTCCAACCCAAAAAATATCCACGGACCATTACTCTCCGACAGGTGCATGAGACTGGAACCGGATCAAGGAGGTTAGTCAAAGCAGCATGGAAGCAAGATACAAACAAAGGATCTTGCAGAGTACGTTTAATGTTCCCAAATCACCTGAGAAGTTAGTTATCAGTATCAATGTTTGTGGAGACTGTCATCTTTTTCTAGCAATTCAATGCAAAGTCCAGAAAAGTACTGAAGAATAAAATCCAGATTTGTAAAGCAATCAAGGTTTAGCCAAACTGCCCTTGTGACAAAAGGCCACATTAAAGACTCAATTCAAAAAATATCTTCTTCACCTTCATGGGTCCAGACAATGACCTCCTCTGATAGACCCCAGCTCCGAATGCTTCCTCCAGTTATGCCTGGTGAAACCCCATGTATTTGGTCTAAAGCTGCAGTTTCACCTGGGGTCAAAGTATGGAATCCCCATGTTGGGCTTCTTAGAATGAATTTTCCACAAGACTCTTGACATGGTCATTTCAGTTAAGAGTTTAAGATTATCTGTCTGTTGGAATGCCCATTATTACCAGGTATATATTTTTTAAAATATATAGTACTTAAATGGTAAATTTACAAAGCAACTAACAATTGCCCTGATGGAGCTTGGTTCATACTAATTGATTAGTTATATTTATGGGGACTAACTCTGCTTAGTTTCGCTGAATATTGTTTCTTGAGTCCATGGTACTTTCTGTAAGGAGTCTTCATTTAAAGCTTCATATATGCACATGCTCTTAAGATCCTGTTGGAACTTCTGCTCCCTTCCTATTCTCTGCACATATACATGTGATACTGACATCATTACACATTCTCCCGACATCTCATCTCCCCCTCAAGTCTTCACTTTCCTTATGAACAGCTTCCCCTCACACTTCCTCTTTAAACTTAACAAGATTACAATTAATGCTGCTTTGACTAACATCCTTGATCCAGTTCCAGTTTCATGCACCCATCAGAGAATAATGATCAATGGATATTTTTTCGGCTGGAAGAAGGTTTATGTTGAGTTCCCTGGAGTTGATAGTGGGACACTGGCTTTTCCTGATATATATTAATTATCTGGACTTTAGTGTGCAGGGGACAATTTCAAAGCTTGCAGATAACACAAAACTTCAAAAAATTGGCACTGTGTGGAGGATGGTATGGAGCTCCACACATTTTGCAATTTTTGGATGTGTAGACTTCAAAAACTCTTCAATGATATCTATATCTGCCTCTTTTTTTGTGGGATTTATTTGTATCCTCAACTGTGTGACTGCTATTGCTGAACACTTCCCTCGTACATTATCAGTAGTTGTGTCATATCTCATTGGCTGCAATCTGAACTGTTGTACTTTGGCAACATCTTGGTTATTTCTTTAGAATTCAGACAAATGATCAGTTGTTTACTACCAGTTTCAGTGTTGAACTGTAAGCTCATTATATCACGTTCTAAGATTTCTGAACAAATCAGGTGTATTTTGATTTTTTCAGGAGATTTTCCCTTGTTGACCTTCTCATTCCCTTGTTAACAGAGATGTAGATATTTAAAATTTGTTCATGGGATGCTGACATTGCTAGATAGGCCAGCATTTGTTGCCCTTCCCCAACTCCACCAGGAGCAGGTGGTGATGGTGAGTTATCTTCTTGAACTACTGCATTGGCTGGGGTATAGGGGAACCCCTGTTGTGTTAGGAAGACAGTTCCAGAATTTTTATCCAGCAGCAGTGATGGAATGATGATAAAGTTCTGAATCAGGATGTGTGTGGCTTGTAGGAGTACTTGTAGATGGTGGCATTCCCATGTATCTGCTGTTCTTTCTACCCAAGTTGGTAGAGATTGTGAGTTTTGAAGGTGCTGTTGCAGGAGCCTTGGTGAATTACCATACTGCATTTTGTAGATGGTGCACTTTGCTGCCTTTCCCCTTCAGCATTGAAGGTAGTGAATATTGAAGGTGGTGGGTATGGTGAAAATTAAGCAGGCTGCTTTGACCTAGACGGTATCAAGCTTCTTGAGCGTTGCTGGACTTGCTTAATGGAAATGCAATTTATTGTCAAGAGGCAATAGTTAGATTATCTCTTGCTGGTGATGGTCATTGCCTAGCATGGATGTTATTGCCAATTATCACTCCAAGACTGGATGATGTCCAGATCTTGACACATGGTCATGGACTGCTGCAGTATCTGAAGTGTTGCAAATGGTGCTGAACATTGTACAGTCATCAACAAACATCCCTACTTCTTGACTTCATTTTCTGACCTTATGATGAAGGGCAGTCCATAACAATGCAAAGTAGTTGAAGGTGGTTGGGTTGAGGACAACACCCTGAAGAACTCTGCAGCAATGGCCCTGAATGTGAGACGTTTGACCTCCAACACTCACAACCATATGCTCAGAACAAAAATAAGCACAGATGAGAGCGTTCTTCTTGATTTCCACTCACATTTTGCCAGGGTTCCTTGATGTCACACTTGGTTGAATACTGCCTTGATGTCGAGAGCAATCATTCTCACTTCGTTTCTGGAGTTCAGCTGTTTTGTCTATGTTTCGACTAATGTTGTAATGAGGTCAGTAGGTGAATAGCCCTGGTGGAAGCCAAACTGAGTGCCAGTGACAGGTTATTTCTTGACAAATGCCACATGATAACACTGTCAATGACATTTTTATCACTTTAATGGAGAATAGCCTATCAATATTGCAATACGTCAGGTTGAACTCATCCTGATTTTTTGAGCATAGGACATATTGGGCACCTATTTGGCAGATGCTGAGGTTGTGGCTTTAGTGGAACAGCTTAGATAGAGTCATGGCTCATTCTGGAGAACAGATCTTCAGTACTATTGCTAGAATATTGTCAGGGTCCATAGTCTTTGAATAATCCAGTGTCTTCAGGTCTTTCTTTCCATTATGTGGTATGAATCAATTTGGTTGAAGACTGGCTTCTGTGATGTATCATTTAGGCTCCCCAATTAGTTGGGGAATAAATGTCTGCCACTTACCACATGCATGCCGCAGACATTTGCCTCCTATCAGCAATTAGATTTACTGGTCAAGGTGATTATTCAATGGATTTTCCACTGCAATTACGTCAACATAGATGTGCTAGGCGTGCAGCATTATTAAAGGGTGGCATGTGGTTTACCAATATCCAACTCTTTCTGACAGGGTTTATACTAGTAACATCTTGCTATGAAGTATTTCATATTAGTAGGTGAATATTTAACTGAAAGAATAACATTATTTTCCTGTTTAAATTGTTGAAAAATTTCAATAGGTTCTTCTAAAAAATAATCAATTAATAATTTGATTAAATGAAATAATTTAAATGTAAGCCATAAATAGAAATATGAAGAAGTCATTTGAAAAGGAGTCACAAATAGAATTGAATAAGCACACTCTTGGTATTCTGTCTACACAGCTGATTGGCCAGACATTATAGCAATGCTATTGGAGTTGGAAGTCAAGTAGTTCTGAAGTTTTCTGGTTTGATTTCCATACCGTGCCAGGGCATATGGAGGGGAAGTGACAGCAGTGGAATAGCCTTTGCCTTGCAGAATAGGTTACAATGCTCTTGGACTGGTCATGAAGACATTAAAATCAAATGAGGGATGTTACTTCTGATCAAAGACATCTGTTGTGTTGGCATGAAGTAAAGCCAAGCTTAACACAGTAGTGGTCAGTCCACTGATGCCCAAGGTTAAATTTTCTGACCATACAGGACTATTGACAACTTGAGTCATATAATACATTTGTCAAACTGCATCTTAGCATCAGAAGGGATAAGATTATAAGTCATCTATGAATGCACATAATTTTCGAATAAACAACTTTACTCGTGAGAAAGATGTGTTCTAGATTTTACCTTCTAGATTTGTACTTGCAGGTACAAAAATTGAAATGTTTATGCCATTAAATTCAATCTTAAGTGTCGGCTCTAAATTGCCTGAAATCATTGGTCAAGAATATACTTCACTAAAGGAACTCACCTTGAGGGTTTAAAAGACATAGTGATAAACTAGGCGAATAGGTAAAACTGTAGTAGATGGAAGTAACTGCAAGCAAGGGAAGCCATGGCGGCTCACAGCACCAGGAATCTGTGTTCAATTCAGCCCGTGTCACTATGTGGAGTTTGCACATTCTCCCTGTGTTTGCATGGGTTTCTGCCAGGTGCTCCAGCTTTCTCCCAGTGTCCAAAAATGTGCAGATTGCTCGGATTAAGTGTGGGAAATGGAGTCTAGGGGTGGGGATCTATATTCTTCCATAAAAGGCAGCCATAAGTCTACCCCACTGCCACCCACTTTAAGAAAGCAAACAGTACACCACATGCCTATTGTCACATTGATGTAAAATAAAATAACCTGTATTTGAATAGCATCTCAACACCGCAGTAAAATAATTATGGCTTAACTGCTTTCAGGATACTGATATCAATGACACGGAACATGGTCTCAAGTTTGCAAAAGTACTGTTCCTGTAAATTATGCTGTGAATGTAACACCACACTGAGTATAATACTGCGTTATCCTTCAGCCTAACTGTCTCCCCAGCAATTGATAGGATTCTCAAAGGAAAAGGTTTAGTGCTGCATTAGTACTGCATCATGGATCCAAAAACAGAAGCAAACTGGATGACTTCCCTCATGCTCATAAATCCGTCCAGCACCTGCCTGCCTCCCTGCATCCCACAACTGGCCTTTGATTGATAACACTCAAGTACCCCATCTGTGAAGTGGGCAGAGATAAAATAATTCCCTTTTCCCAAAAGAAAACAAACTGAAAATTTTCTATGCCATCACACACCTATGTCAACAGACAACAAAGGTGTCCATCACCGCTCTACCATCCTCAACCCAGCCCATCGCCATCACTCTCAGTAAAACATTTCTACAATACTCCTCCCCATTTTAGCTGGAATTGACCCAAGCTGCATCCACTCCCTCACTTGAAAGGAGCTTCCTGAACTGAAAATTCACGCTTATACATGCCTGTCACTGACAGAAACATTTCCACTTTAACGTGCATCTAAGCTACTTAACGAAAACACAATCCTTGAAGTGACTGGCATTAACCTTCAATGATCCACACTTTGCACATTGTCACCCATAGCTTCCTTTTGGACAGAAGGAAAGTAAACTCCTGCTTCTCTCCCTGGTTCAGATGAGATGAAAACAAGGAGTTTGTAATTTCATCCTTGTGGTACCAAATAAAAGGGACTCAATCTTCCTTTTTTTGTGAAATTTGTTCAGACCTGTGCTGAGCATTTACCTTGGATAAACTACATTATAATATATTCACATATCCATTTCTGTAGGAGGTCAAAGAGAGGTTTTAGTATGTTACCTCAGTATCCTGATTAAAAATTATATTGTCAATTACAAACATACTTTCTGTCATGGAAAATTCGGAAAGTATAAATGTGCGTCCAATAAGATTCACATCAATTCATGTTCAATGTTAATAATTCCATTTGATTAAAGATAGCTAGAAAAAGAAGGAAAGTTTGAGTTTCAGGAAAATGGTTAATAAAACTTTCAAAACTGAAACAGAAGGTTCATGAGGAAAATACTAGTCAGAGAAGAAAAACAGAAAAAAGGCAATGAGTTAGAAATAACTCAAAGGACTGCTGCACCCATGCAAGATAACTCACCAAATGAATTTTTTAATGAATCAGAAAAAGAATGAGTCAATATTCTAAAAATGGACTCCAGTTGAGTGGCATGTTTGTGAATGCACAAAGCATCTTAAACAATGTTAATAACTGTGGTGCATATGATTGAATGGTATGATGGGTGTATAGCTAACAATTGAACAGAACTGGGAACAATATTCTTTATTATAACATGTAATGCAAGAGACACAGAGTGATATTATCAATTAAGAGTTCTATCATCGTGCTGGAGCATAACGATATCAAAAGGATTGTTTTAAGACCAAGTTTTAAAGTTTATACAAGAATTAGGAACAGACATTTCTTGTTTGTAATATGAAGTCAAACAACAGTGAAAATAAGAGAGCAAAGGAGATTTGCAGCCATCTCAGGGAAGTGTTCCAAAATAATCTAAGAAAATAAACCTGACTGGTTTTAATTACACTATGTTAAACTGGAGTAAAACTAATACATGTGGTTGAAGTAGAAACACAATTTGAAAAGGTTCCAACTTTCCGGATCAATATATTTCTTGTCAAAGGAAACATTTGACTTAGTCCAGAGAAAGTACATGGGGCCTGAAAGTACCTGATATCAGAGTTGGAAAATAGTTGCTAAATGGTGACCATAACATGATTAGCTTCAAAGTACAGACAGATGAAAAGGAACCTGGACCAAATGAACTGGGCAAAAAAGTTCCAAAAGCTAGTCTTCAGATCAGCATTAGAAAACATTCAAATATGAACAAGAATAGAAATTTAAAATAATCCTGTGAAAAAATATTTGGGTGGTTTAAACTAGAACATTCCATGGATGAACAGATTAAAGTTAAATTAAAATGTAAAAGGGGTTGTGACGGTGAAGCAACAATTTTAAGGATAATCATGAGGAACTTGGGAAGTGAAAAGGTGAAAGGGAAAAGATTGGAAGAGCTGGAAGAAATATAAAAGACTATCAGATAATAATACATGAAGCAGTTGGAGCTTTGACAAGCATGCAAAGTAAGTAGTCACCTTCATGCTGCTCTCTGGTCAGAGATGATCAGTGGTATTTTAACCTGTGGGTCTCCATGCCTGAAGCAAGGGGAAAGAAGTTGAGAAGAAGAATCCTTTACGATAACCTCAGCCAGTGCAGAAATTGAACCAACACTGTTAGCATCAGTCAGCATTGCAAAACAGGTTTTCAGCCAACTGAGCTAACAGCCTATAAGCATGATGAAAATAAAAGAATATTATAAAAGAGGCAACGCTGTTCAGGAAGCAAGGACAATGTTCAATTATGAAGGATGAATGATTGTCGGTGAGATTAACTAAATATCTTGCTTCCACTTTTGTAAATTAAGATGGAAGTGAGAATGAAGTTTCCTCAGAATGGATGGGAAACCTCATTAGAACTAATAGTATAAACATAAAGAAAAAATAAAACTCAAGGAACCCAGGCCCTTGGGCTCTCATGGAATGCAGTCACATCTGTTGAGAAAAGTTGAAGAAAATAATTCTGGCCTCTTTATTATGGAATTTGTACTATAGGAGCAATGAGTAATTCAAGAAGCACACTTGTTGTTTCAAAAAAAAATGTATCTAAGTAACCAAGGATGTTAGCCAAATGACAACTTTGAACAATCTCTTAGCATCCATACTTAAGACAAAATTAATAAACATTAAAAACAAAATTGACAGTATTTAAAGGTTTTTTCAAGCTAAGATATTTTTAGCAATGTTAATATTTCTGATATGAACCTGTAAATAAAGATAATGCAGATGATGTGTATTTGGAATTTCAGATACCTGTGCTAAGGTATCACAAAAGATGCTTATTAGAAAATTCAATGAATACCATTTATGAGAAAATGTTGCAACATATAAGGGAGGCTGGCTGATCATTAGGAAATAATGATTAAATGGTTCAGAATGAAAAAGAGCTTGAATCAGTGCACCCCATTAGTGAATGCTGGATCCATTTCTGCTCATCGTACACAACCTAATTAAGATTGTTCCATGTTTGATAGTCTCTATTCTTCCAGGAAAACAGGAAAGATGATCCTTTTGATGCATTTTACCCCATTAACCCATACAAACCGAGATAGCAAGTTGAAAAGCTGGATGAACACAGCAGGCCAAGCAACATCAGAGGAGCAGGAAGGCTGATGTTTTGGGCCTAGACCTTCAAAAAAATCTCAGATTCTCCAGCATCTGCAGTTCCTACTATCTCTGAACCTATGCAAACCTATTGTTTATTAAATGAACTTGAAGTGGCCAGAGTAGGAAGATTTCAGATCTAAATTTTATTTGTTTCCCTGTAAGCTAAATATTTATTTCTTTTGTAAATAGTAATTGTCAATTTATCTCAAATTATTTACTGCACTTGTAGAATGTGCTGTTCCTTTGTCTCTTTGAGTGACTGACAACATGTAATCACTTTCTGTCAGAAAACAGCCACATTTCTAGTGTTCTGGGAGTCTGTCAGTCGGCCAGCTTCATGGTAATTTAAGTGGGTCCAAGCCAATCTTTCCTGTGTGTGCAGAGAAAATATGAACAACTTAGAACCAAAACAGAAAGCACCGGAGAAACACAGCAGGTTTTGCAGCATCTGTGGAGAGATAAACAGTTAATGTTTCGAGTTCAGTGGCACTTTCTCAGAACTGAAGGCAGTTGAGAAGTGCTCAAATTTATGTCAATGAGGGAGGTGTGGTAGTGGAGTTGGGGAAAGGTGTGCGATGAATAAATAAGTGATAAAGGGAATTGCATACAGTTGAAAATAAGTTGGCAATGCTGGGAGCAACTCATACAAGAGTGAACCTAGGTGCGTGAGGAGTAGGGTAACATAGCAATAAAATGTGAGGCTGGATGAACGAAACTCCTCCCTCCAGACCAACCTCAGGGAAATCTTCGGTCCACCTCCCCCTCTCTCCCTATTTATTCCAGAACCCTCACCCCATCCCCCTCTCTGATGAAGGGTCCAGGCCCGAAACGTCAGCTTTTGTGCTCCTGAGATGCTGCTGGGCCTGCTGTGTTCATCCAGCCTCACATTTTATTGTCTTGGATTCTCCAGCATCTGCAGTTCCCATTATCACTGATACAATTTTAACCTCACTGCGAAGCATCTTCCAGGGATGCCTAACCTGAAGAAGTTACCCTCCTCCCTCCGGACCAACCTCAGGGAATCTCACTCCCATTGCAACTCTCTTGTCTCCATCTTCGGTCCGCCTCCCCCCTCGCCCTATTCATTCCAGAACCCTCACCCCATCCCCCTCTCTGATGAAGAGTCCAGGCCCGAAACGTCAGCTTTTGTGCTCCTGAGATGCTGCTGGGCCTGCTGTGTTCATCCAGCCTCACATTTTATTGTCTAACATACATGGAAAGGGGTGTTCAAGCACTGAAACTGTTAGCAGCAATTTTGAATCTTAATGACTGTTCGATATCTGGGTGGAAGAGGAGGTGTTGTTCCTCCAGCTTGCATTGTGCTTTGTCACACTGCAGCATGTCTGAGACAGAAAGTTGGCCAGGGAACACTATGGTGTGTTGAAGTGGCAGGCAGCTGGGAGCTTCAGGTCATTCTTAGGGACAGAGTGTAGTTGTTCAGCAAAACAGTCACCTAATCTGCAAATTGCCTCCTCAGTGTAGAGGAGCTCCCATTGTGAGCAGTGAATCCAGTACAGCAGGGTGAATTAAGTTTAGCTAAATTTCTGCTTTACCTGGAAGTTCTGTCTGTAGTCTTGGATAAAGAGATTGCAGGCGAATGGGTAAATGTCGCACCTTGTAATTGCATGGGAACATACCATGGGGATGTAGGGAGGTGCTTGGAGTCAAGGAGCATGGATCAAGGTTTCCCAGGTGGAACAGTCCGTGCGGAATGCTTACAAGGGAAGTGAGGGGAATGTGATAATGGGAACTGCAGATGCTGGAGAATCCAAGATAATAAAGTGTGAAGCTGGATGAACACAGCAGGCCAAGCCACATCTCAGGAGCACAAAAGCTGACGTTTCGGGCCTAGACCCTTCATCAGAGAGGGGGATGGGGTGAGAGTTCTGGAATAAATAGGGAGAGAGGGGGAGGCGGACCGAAGATGGAGCGAAAAGAAGATAGGTGGAGAGGAGAGTATAGGTGGGGAGGTAGGGAGGGATAGGTCGGTCCAGGGAAGACGGACAGGTCAAGGAGGAGATGAGGTTAGTAGGTAGGAAATGGAGGTGCGGCTTGGGGTGGGAGGAAGGGATGGGTGAGAGGAAGAATAGGTTAGGGAAGCAGAGACAGGCCGGGCTGGTTTTGGGATGCAGTGGGTGGAGGGGGAGAGCTGGGCTGGTTGTGTGGTGCAGTGGGGGAAGGGGAGATTTTGAAGCTGGTGAAGTCCACATTGATACTATTGGGCTGCAGGGTTCCCAAGCGGAATATGAGTTGCTGTTCCTGCAACCTTCAGGTGGCATCATTGTGGCACTGCAGGAGGCCCATGATCGACATGTCATCAAAAGAATGGGAGGGGGAGTTGAAATGGTTTGCGACTGGGAGGTGCAGTTGTTTATTGCGAACTGAGCGGTGGTGTTCTGCAAAGCGATCCCCAAGCTTCCGCTTGGTTTCCCCAATGTAGAGGAAGCCACACCGGGTACAATGGATACATTATACCACATTGGCAGATGTGCAGGTGAGCCTCTGCTTAATATGGAAAGTCATCTTGGGGCCTGGGATAGGGGTGAGGGAGGAGGTTTGGGGGCAAGTGTAGCATTTCCTGCGGTTGCAGGGGATGGTGCCGGGTGTGGTGGGGTTGGAGGGCAGTGTGGAGTGAACAAGGGATCCACGGAGAGAGTGGTCTCTCCGGAAAGCAGACAAGGGTGGGGATGGAAAAATGTCTTGGCTGGTGGGGTCGGATTGTAGATGGCAGAAGTGTCGGAGGATGATGCGTTGTATCCGGAGGTTGGTGTGTCTGGTTGTCTCTTCCTGCTGGAGGTGGCAGAAAGGGTGGCTAATGATCCTTTGGATGTCGCAGCTGGTGGATTAGAAAGAGACAACAAGGGGCACCATACCATTGTTGTGGGTGGGAAGAGAAGGAGTGGAAAATGGATTAGGTATGGCTGAGGGCCAATTCATTGTTAGTGTTTACTGCCTTTTTGGATATCAACTTACCAAATGCTGTTTCTGCATTCAATTTCAAAGTTCCTCTCCAGAATGCTTCCATTTTGATTCAAAATAATGAAATAAACTCAAACATCTCAAAGTAATTAAATATTATAATAAAATTACATACTATTAGTACTTCTACATTTGCCCCGTTTCATTTTGAACTCTATAACTACTGGATCTGTTGAGGAGAAAGTCAAAGCTGAGATTATGGCAGCAATACTGCAGTCATGCACTGAGCATTTTGTTCAGATAAAAATCCACCAAGTGTTGCATTAGGTTGCATGATTGTGTTTAAAGATAAGAGCATGAAGCATTGTGTGTTGATTCATACAGGAGCTTGCCAACTGGAACCCATTTAAATGAATGTCCATCAAAACACATAATCAAGTAAGCAACTGACATGGCTGGGTCTTTTACACTAACCATATCAACAATCAAAATAGGAGGTTTTGTCCAACAAACGAATCTAATGTTATGATTGTAAGCTATTGCAGAACGATACAACCAGTAGTTCAAATATTACAGAAGAACTGCATATCGTTTGACTGTTTTTGACACCAACCTTTCATTGATGTTCATGACCAACTTAATTTATTTTTAACTAAATTTAGTAGCAATTTCCGGCTTATAATCGGTGTTGATGCTCGTCCAGGCGCCCCACGGAGCTGAAGGATTTTCTCACATCCTAACCTCAGTTACTTGGTGGTGTGCAGCGGATTTGCTAATTCAACAACCGACTCATAAGGGCAGAGAACTGTACAAACCACTAGAGCCGACAGGGAAATTCGGGAGAATATTCACGGATGGCAGCAACTGTCTTTTTTTCCCCTGCTGCAAACTCGAGCATATTAAAATTCAGGTGATGATGGTTCATTCAAGTGGTGTGCAGTGAGCAGGCTCAAAGCTGCAGAACAGCGACAGAACAACAGTACAGTGTAAGGCTGCGGATCCCGTCGGCAACCTACCACCTTCCTCATTGCTTTTAAGTTTTGGGTGTAAGCCGGGACAACATCAAGCTTTGAAAAGGAAAGCTTTGAACGAACACACAACGCGTTTTAAACAATGCTATGTTTACTTTTTTTGGACAGAAGATTTGTCTTTTGTAATTCGTGCTGTTCAAACACGTGGAATAAGTCAACACCAGAGCCACGGTTAAGGAAGTAAATAAACTTTGGGGGCAACTGCATTGAGCCGAATAAAATGTGACTCACACAACAAGGATCGTGTTACGGGTGCATTAATAACACTTCCTTTTCAAGTATGAAGCCTATGTGTTGTTCATTAGAGAGAGGACAATTGTACACGGCACTCCATGAATTCAAATGGTAGCCGTGCTTATGCAGGGCGAACCCACAAGCTATCTTTGGAGGTCAGACGATCATTCTACTTTTTATGAGATGCTTTGCCCCTCAGATACTTTGTACGAGGTGGAATATTAGGTCGGGAACAGAAACAGCCTTGATGTCACTGCAGGTTAACAACGCTCAGATGCTGTGCTGCCAAATGATCAAATGTTAATTATTTCATCCTTTAATATGCACACGAAAACACAACTACAAAGAAGTTTAAAGAAAATACTTGGTGTATTTGAAATATGAAGCGCTCTCTGGTTATCCGAGTGTGAAGGCAGTGGAACAGATTTGGCTTTGAGGGTTGGCGATATTGACAAGAACAATACTCTAATTGTCTGGATGACGAACAAGTTGTGATCGCGTCCTTTTCTCCCAAAAAAAAGCCCCGCTTATATTTATAATTGTTGTTTAGATGTATAGCTAAATTATTTAATGAGAATTATTCTGCTCGCTGTAGTTTACACCAGAATCCTATCTGGTATCCCTTGTGGTGACACTTATAATGATTTTCCCAACAGATTAGAGCAGGCATCAACTTTGAAATGTTATGACAACTGCTAAAAAACATGATTGTTTAATTATCAGAAAAATGATCACACTGCTAAACCGTATGTATACCTAATGCTTACCTGTTTCATCGGGACCTCAATACCTGAATCTAAAAGCAATCAGGAACGAACATTACCTCTGGTATGTATCAGCTGAACAAATTGCTGTAATAGATTTTACCGGTTTACACTTTGACTAAGAACCTTAACTGCCAATATATTTTAAAAGTGCATTTAATATTAAAAAAAAACAAGCTTAGATTTTGCAAAATGACATTTTGTTTCATTCTAATCTTTAGGTGAATGAATAAAATATAGCAAAGCACAAACCTGTCAAACGTAGAGACAGAAATGGATGTTAAAACCTTTTCACTGAAGAAACTAATACAAATCTGTGATTGGTTTGTCGGGCGCAGTGGAAAACGCGGAACTGAAACCAAACGACCCAGCTACACAGCATGTTTATCAGGAGACCTTTTTTGAGGATGTATATCATCGCACTGAGAATAGTTACAATTAGGGGAGAATGAAACGATACATCAAGTATTATAAATGACAAGCTTGTGTTGTGAAGTGCTGCAATTTAAATCAACGCAACTCCAACAGAGTTATGATAATAATTTATTAGGCTACTGAATTTAAATGTCAAGACTGGCAATATTTACTCCTTGCGTCAGTCTGCTTTCATCTCGAAGAAAAACGTATTTCATGAGATATCTAATTCTACAATTCCTATTCATCGGCGAAGGCTCTCTTTAAAAAACGGGATTGAGGACTGATGATTAATAACTGTCAACATATAGCCAGGCAGAATACTTTAAGGACCAGGCTTTGTTCCAATGCTGCTTGTCCTGGTCTATGAGAAATCATTTTATTAAAATAAGCAAACAGCTGTGAATAGCGACTTGTTACTTTACTCAATAAAGTTGGAAGATGTTTTGGTATTTTGAAGAAAAAGCAGATGACAGAGACTGGATCTTTAAATCATTTAGTTACATTAAAAATTAACACTCACCTCCTCTGAAAAGATGAATCACTGATGAGGCCCTGGGTTCTGCTCATTTAATCCTTGATAGCTCGTTGACCAACGGGCACTATTTCCTATTCTAAATATTTTGAATTATTGTATTGTAGTAACTGTTAGCTCCATGATGCTGGGAATTACGAAGCACATTCTTCCAGGCACCACAGCCTGCTTTGGGCTGACAGTGATGCTGCGGCAATGAGAACCTCCCGAGAGTACGATCAAACATACAGGGGGTTATTGGGAGGGAGGGGGGTGGTGGAGGAGGAAGAGGAGGAGGCAAAGCCGGCTGTTGTTAACACCAGACATGGATTGCACCCTGGCAGGGATTTAATTTCGCACACTGTATCCCTGTTGTTTCTTTCCGAGCCGCCTTGCAAGCTTCAGACACAACAGCCGAATAAGGATTGAAAAAGTTACTGATTTGCTCACTTCCATCTCTGTGGGAATTGAAACTTTTTGTTTAAATCCGAAGAAGTATAAGCAGTGTTTTAAGAGATTCGTGCAGCAGACGGTTCAGTACCCATTTCCGCACTCCCCACTAATCCATATGAAGCAGTGTTCTGTCAATGCTATTGGTATCTGCTGCATTTTTACAAGGACAATTGATATCTGTGGCGCATAAATTTGAACGGCAAGCAGTAATTAGGGATTGATGAGTCAGTACCTTGTTTGCTAGAGACATAATGATTCAACTAGAATAATCACTTCCAGGATTTTAAAATAGGTTGGAACGACGTGTACAAATACAAGATTGAAACAAATTAATGGATTGGTACAGAAATGCGTATTGCTACTAGCTATGAAGCTGACCCACATAGTTCAAAAGGGCTTCAAAACAACAAATGGAACCAGGTAGCATTGGACATCACTGTCAGGCACTAGTGCCAAAAAACACACCGACATCTGTCAATACAAGGCTCTGAAGGAGCCAACATTCAGAATGAATAGCAAGAAAATGTTCAGGAAAGCTGGGTAGGGAGACACACAACTTTGCGAGGATTTCTACCCACACATTGTGCCTAATTTATCACTTCTCCGACACGTGACATTTAAAAAAATTTCAAAGAAAATGTTTCAACCAAAGGCAAGGTCTGAAATGAATACAAAAACACCAATAATATTTTAGTCTTCCCTGTTCTTATTTAAATTACATTATTTAAATGTTTTCCAAGCAATAGCTTATAAACAAATTGAATATCTCTGCATAAGTATCAATGAAATATTTGTTTTTAATTATTTTGAACTAGTCAAGTGTTAAATATTTACCCATAATATGCAGTGAAATGTTTTAGCTGAATGCATTTGCCCAGAAGGAATGATAAGATTTGTTCTTTGCATTTTTAAAAAGGTATATGTTATTCCTGGCCCATTTTAGATTTAACTTCTGAAATACAAAAAACATTTTAATGTTACCATTGACCAGCAACTGAATTCGGTTGGCCAAACAAGTGCTTTGGCTGTGTGAGGAGGCCGGAGTTTAGGAATTCAGCAGCATTTAATTTAGCTGCTGAATCCCCTGAGTTGCCTGCACAAAGCACAAGTCATGAGTTTAATGGAATACTCCCCACTAGACTGGTTGAGTGCAGCTTCAACAAAAATTAAGAAATTTGATGCAATCCAGGAAAAAGCAACCACATGACTGGCATCTCATCGAAATTCACTCCATCTGACTCCAATGCACAAGAACAGCAATGTGTACCATCTACAAGATAGTTTGCAGAAATTCAGCAAAACTGTTTCAACAGCAACCCTTCAAATCCACAGCTATAGCTATTTAGGAGGACAAAGACAGCAAACATATGTGAACACCTACAAATTCTCCTCCAAGTTATTCAACATCTTGACTTGGAGATTTAATTCTGTTCCTTTGGCATTGCCAGGTCAAATTCCTAGAAGCATGGCATTCCAATCGGAACTCCATCAACAAACACATTGATAGGGAGCCAATCTACCATCCTCTGAGAAAAAGAAAAGGAAATGACATCACCAACCCAAGGAAACCGAAACCGATAAATAGAAAGTGGGACATAACACCAGCGCTTTATCAGAGGCTCACTGATGATGTTACCTAGAATGGTGATAAAACGTCTGAAAACTAACCTTCCAGCTCAGCGAGCATACTCACATCCAGAACCTCAACCTGAGCTACAAATCTTCTCAAAACTCGTTAGCCTGGTCAAAACTGTGGAATTCCCTCCCTAACAGCATTGTGAGTGTACTTTACATCAGACAAATCACAGCAGTTCAAGAAGGTAGCTCAGTACAACCTCTCAGGGCCAACTATGAATGGGCAATAAAGGCTGATCCAATCAGAAACACCCACATCCCATAAATGAATAAAAAATTTACAGACCAAATGGGGCAGTATAGATAATAGAATGTGCCATGAAAAGTCATATTAACTGCAGTAAGAGTTTGCTTGAAAACAGAAAGCAAATAACATTAATGATAATGGGAACTGCAGATGCTGGAGAATCCAAGATAATGAAATGTGAGGCTGGATGAACACAGCAGGCCCAGCAGCATCTCAGGAGCACAAAAGCTGACGTTTTGGGCCTAGACCCTTCATCAGAGAGGGGGATGGGGTGAGGATTCTGGAATAAATAGGGAGAGAGGGGGAGGCGGACCGAAGATGGAGAGAAAAGAAGATAGGTGGAGAGGAGAATATAGGTGGGGAGGTAGGGAGGGGATAGGTCAGTCCAGGGAAGATGGACAGGTCAAGGAGGTGGGATGAGGTTAGTAGGTAGGAAATGGAGTTGCGGCTTGGGGTGGGAGGAAGGGATGGGTGAGAGGAAGAACAGGTTAGGGAGGCAGAGACAGGTTGGACTGGTTTTGGGATGCAGTGGGTGGAAGGGAAGAGCTGGGCTGGTTGTGTGGTGCCGTGGTGGGAGGGGACAAACAGGGCTGGTTTTGGGATGCGGTGGGGGAAAGGGAGATTTTGAAGCTGGTGAAGTCCACATTGATACCATTGGGCTGCAGGGTTCCCAAGCGGAATATGAGTTGCTGTTCCTGCAACCTTCAGGTGGCATCATTGTGGCACTGCAGGAGGCCCATGATGGACATGTCATCTAAAGAATGGGAGGGGGAGTGGAAACGATTTTCACCAGCTTCAAAATCTCCCCTTCCCCCACCGCATCCCAAAACCAGCCCAGTTTGTCCCCTCCCCCCACTGCACCACACAACCAGCCCAGCTCTTCCCCTCCACCCACTGCATCCCAAAACCAGTCCAACCTGTCTCTGCCTCCCTAACCTGTTCTTCCTCTCACCCATCCCTTCCTCCCACCCCAAGCTGCACCTCCATCTCCTACCTACTAACCTCATCCCACCTCCTTGACCTGTCCATCTTCCCTGGACTGACCTATCCCCTCCCTACCTCCCCACCTATACTCTCCTCTCCACCTATCTTCTTTTCTCTCCATCTTCGGACCGCCTCCCCCTCTCTCCCTATTTATTCCAGAACCCTCACCCCATCCCCCTCTCTGATGAAGGGTCTAGGCCCGAAACGTGAGCTTTTGTGCTCCTGGGATGCTGCTTGGCCTACTGTGTTCATCCAGCCTCACATTTCATTATCTCAGCAAATAACATTAAGTAAGTTTGAATAACAAAGGGAATCAATTATTATCACAAAGCAGTACTAATGTCACTTGCTAGTTCAGATGAAGTTAGGAATTCCTTATCGATACCAATGTGTGGCATCAGTTACTGAGCATTATCAACATCTTCATAATTAAGCCACACAACCGTTCCTACAATCCCACCCTAAAATGTCTCCCATTCATTAGATGTTATACAACATGTAGAAAAGAACTACATTTTGAGTTATTATGGCAAAGACAAGTTCCTATAAGAGAATCTGTCTGTCTGAAGAAGGTGATAATTATAGGAACATGCAACACACCTTAACATTATGTCTCTCACTTTGATAAAATGCTATAGCATTTGTTCATGTTAATGTGGACTTGAATTTGTCAGAACCTTCACGCGTGATATTCATTCCATTGACCCTTTCTGCAAACAACATACTTAATTATCTAGGATATCTGGTCGACATGGACGAGTTGGACCGAGGTCAGTTTCCATGCTGTACATCTCTATGACCCTATGACTCCAAGACAAAAGATGTGTGCCTTTTTAGGGATTGAAAATTATTACTATCTCTCTCTTAACATGGCAAAATTGCCTTCTAGAAGAATGATGTTATTTATTTTTGTACAAGAGCTCCTGCCACAGAACTAAAGTTTCACTATTTGACTCTACTGCCGACTCTCCCTCAATTTCTCCTTTTGGCTTATCTCCACAGACTGTTGCCCTACCCCTCCATTCAAGGTGGCAACTCGACAATTTTATTTAACTGTAGTTGAATAATCAAAATCAAGCAAGTCTTCTATAGGTGGCATCAGACAAACAGTGGAAGCATTGCAGTCACAGAGATCGTCTTCCCATACCACATTAGGGAGATCGTACTGTAAATTGTACAAAGTTAGAGGAAGCTGCAGCCTTTTAGTTCAGTGTTCCTATCATTGCTGACAAGACCAAATATAGTTCCACTGAGCACATGATTTACAGCATTTAGATATCCTGCAGCTCTTGAAGAGGAATTACTAACAAGTTCAAAAACATCATTATCCTTACTGTGTGAACTTATTTTAATTAACATATATCTGAGAGCATTTCATTGTGCAAAAGGTTTTCATGTGTACATTTGGACAACAATATCTTACATTAACAAAATGAATGGTAATATTTCCATTCATTATGAAGTCAAGGAATGGGGACTTTATCGAGAGTTATAAGGCTATATTTGAGACAATTGGTTAAAAATTGCTATTTGCTGCCCGTTGAAAAATATTCTCCTTGCTACATCCCTTCTGCATTCCCTTTCCTCTCTTACCTTCAGCATTGGTGACCATGTCTTCAGCTACCTTATCTAGGCCTTCCATGACCCCCAATTGCTCTTCCCCCTTTGTTTTTATGTAGAGTCATAGAATCATAGAGTCATTCAGCATGGAAACAGACTCTTCGGTCCAACTCGTCTTTACTGATGTACTTCCCTCAAATCCCACGTATTGGTCAATCCTTTGGCAACACTTAATATCTCCTCATACTAAGGATGCACTTTTTCATCAATTTTTGCGAAACATCATAAGCCAATTAACTCACATACTTGTGTTAAATTCACCATGTTGAAATGCTCAAACAGACAGCACAGCTATCAACCAACTTGCTTCACAATTTCTACCAAAATCATTCATTTCAACCAAAGGGATCAAACTGGAACCAACAGCTCTCACAAAGCAACCACATTAAATCACCTAAAGTATCAGTCTGATTTTATTTTCTGTGGGATATTATTTTCTCAATTATAACCATGCATTTCAAAACCAAAATAAACCAAATATTCAATTTACCAAAAAAGTTAAATTTATTGATTCTGGAGGCTATTGGAAAACCATTCAGTAAGTTTGAGTTTCTAATTCAGGAATCCCCGAGTCTTCAATTTTGCACTTTTCGAATATTCCACTCATTTCTTCCTGTTAGTTTTTCTGATATGGATTGAGACAAATGCATGAACTTCAGAACTACATATTTATCAGACCATTTTGGCTACTGAAATCAGGGTTGATCCTTTAGTATTACATTCCAGATTGTCAACAATATATATGTTCCCTGGACATTCCTGAGCCCCTCTGCATGCGGTTTTCTGTGGCCTGATGCAATTACAGATCAGCAACTGGTGGAATTAAAACTCAATGAATGGAAAATCTGGAATTGTAAATTAACCTCAGTAATAGTGACCATGAAAGTATAAATGAAATTTGCCATCCTCACATATTCTGGCTTTGTGTGATTTCAGCTCCCCAGTAATGTGGCTGACTTTTACCTGTGTCTGAAATTGGCCTAGCAAGCCACTTAAGTTGAGGACCTAATAAAGTTCTGGCATGAAACAAGTTTCCTAAGACGACATGCAACTGATTTTCTGACTGAAAGACTGTTATAAGGGTCATTTCATACGGCTACCAGGATTCACAGACAGAACAGAGAAACACCAGCATCCCAAGGGAAAAGTCCCTGTTCCTCCTGACCCAAAAGCTCTTCTCCCCAAAGCTGTCTTCAGTTTGTTTGCATTGGCAAGTATGCCAACCCGTCCCCTTCATTTCTCGGCCAGATGCTACAAAACCTGAAATGCAGATTAAATTAAAATACAGCAGCCTCGTTGAAATATTTTCATTGCCAACTCATCTTTTGGGAGTGTATCGGTGAACCAGATCTTCTTCTCTTTCTGTTAGGCCTGCAGGTCAACAATTTGGCTATCGGTTCTGGATTTTAAATTATTTTAACATTTGACTTGTTTTTCAGCTGTTAATGTTCAGCCCATTATATTAGATTAAATAATATGTCCAGCCAAAATATAGGAAAGAAAGTGTATGTTCATTTTGCATATTCTGTGATAGATATTGCAGAAAAGATGGTAATTGCATAAGTAAAGTGACACCAAGGGCTACAGTGATGGAAAGAAAAGAACAGTTTTGTAGTCTTAAACTTGAACAGAAAGCATAATTGGCATATTATAGTTTCACAGGGGCCTTTTGTGGTAGATTCAGCAAATCTTTCACATCATGCTGCCTTGGACTCAGGCAGGCTTGAACTAATGTCATATTCAAACATAATAGGATGTTACAGCTTGACAATGCTTTTAAAATGGAAATGTTTAAAATCTAACTATGAATTAACTTCAAATATTTTCTGTTCCCACCGAAGAAAAACTAACTATGAATAATAGACACATGATCAGGTTCGAATTTAGCTATATGCGCAAAGATCGCAAATACCAGCAGAATAACTCCGTCGTCTCTTCTGCACAATCTCAAGCTGTCTAACCTCTGCTCATTTTTGGTTGGCCTTTTCTGCAATGCTCCTAATGGATGGATGTCTTTGATATTTTAGGATGTTCAAAATTCACCACAATGTTGTCATATTTATGTCTCATACAGATGCATTATCACTTCTTGGGATTTATGAATAATCTCAGTGGCTAGAGATCCCAATCTGGTTTCCTTTCCAGAATCAGAGTAGCTAACATCACCCTAAAAGCATTCATTGAAAATTTTATCCACTATACCTACTTAAGATTCAGAACGCCAAACATAGAAACCACTGAAGTTATAAAGGTTACTAGGAAACCATTAGATGACAAGCAATAGTGAAGCAGCGTGAAAATCCTTCTACATGCACACATACTCTGATCCAAAAAGGTCATTCCAACAGCAAGAGACAGGCCAAGACAGTAGGATTCATAACTACATCAATGAAACCCGATTTGCCAAACTAAATATATTGGAGACAGTGTGCATAGGTACACATGGGTACATTTGCAAAGCAAGAGACAGACACAGCTGGCAAGAGAAGACAATAGATGAATAGTGTAGCAGACTAAAATTTAGTTCTAACTAAATTAAGTCCACCAGAGAGTCCTAGGATTTTTGGCTTATTATCAAAGATTTGTAGACATGCCTCTCTCTCCAGAAGTATAACTCTACAAAAGGCAAATTGGGAATGATCAACAGTTTCTCATGACTCATGCTCCACTTTTCTTGCCTTCATAGCTAAACATTTCCGACAGGTAACTAAGCTGATGAGAACATTCAACATTTTTCTATCTCGGACATTCAAGAGAATAGTCATGCTATTTCAACATAATGTAAAGGATCTTTCCTCAGTTCTGAAGAAGGGTCACCGGACCCGAAACGTTAACTCTGTTTTATCCTGCACAGATGCTACCAGACCTGCTGAGCTTCTCCAGCAACTTTGTTTTTTTCCTGATTTACAGCATCTGCAGTTCTTTCTGGTTTTATAATGTAAAGGATACATTTTTAAAATGTCTAATACCGAATTCCCAGCATCTATTGTTTGCTGTTCAAGAAAAACAACCATGAAAGGGAATAATTATCATAGCAATTCAGATCTTATATTTGTGAAAAGTTGCTAACAATGAACTTCTTTTGAAATTATGAAGTCAAATTAATTATTGTTGCTTTAATGGAGACAAGTTATATGTAATTGTTGAAGTAACAATATATATCTTAGAATTTGCAAGTTTTTTTGTAATTTTTGTAATTTTTATTTGTCGATTCTCAGGATGTGGACGTCCTGAGGTTAGCATTGGCCATCACTACTTGTCACAAGAAGCCGAAGATAGACCATCTTTTTAAACTACTGCAGTTATGTGGGGAATTTCACTGTAACTCAATAAAAGTGACATAAGTGTGACATATGTTCAATTCAAACTAGTATGTGACTAGGAAGCAATTGATCCAGTTTACTGGCATCTATCTTTCTAAATGGTTTTAAAGGTACTACCAAATAAACCACACTAACTTGTTACAGTTCACCCAGTCGACAGTTTGTTGGCAGTGGAGGAAAAGGATGCTTAATCTGGTGGATGGGGTGCCAGTGAAGTGAACTAGTGTGCTGTGAGCCATGCTCAGTGTTATTGCTGCTGCATTCACCATTGTAAGCTCTTATAATTGTCTTTATTGTTGGTGACAGTAAGGGTTAAAAATGTAGATATTTGTGGTTTCCGTTTAAGTTGAATGAAAAGTTGTTTACATTCAATGTGTTTTATTTTGCCAGTGTGTGCTACCAGCAATGCTTGAACATTTCAATCATTTCAGAAGTTTTTAGAAGTAAGAAAGCCCTGAGGTTGCTATTATTTTGATATTGTGTTTCTCTTGCTGAGGGGTTTGGTCACAGTGGTGCAGAGGTATCTCATCTGGCAGACAGTTTGTAAAAAGCTTTGAGTTTCTTCCTGGGCGTTTAGTAAAACAAAAGAATCATGAGTAGGCGATGTCAGAATCACACAGACCCAGAGAGCATTGATTTTGTTTTCAGTTTTGTTTTTGTTTGCTGGTGGAGTGGACAGCCAGAGTTCTCTCTGCTGCTAGATCAAAAATATAGTGACATTTCATCTTAGAAATCAGAAGGGGCAGATTGTTTCTTTCAATGTTTATTCCTACTGGACTAGAGTGAGACAGCACATGAGAATAATAACTGTTTTGCTGCATTGCATTTTTCCAACGGGTATGTTCATGGGATGCTGCCTATTTTGGAACAGTTGATGATTAGTGGTTAAATACTACATTGTCTTGTTAAATATGCCAATAGAATACAGTTATACCAATTCTTCACTTTGTTACAATTTAGTTGCATTGTAAGAATAAATTGTATTTTGATTAAAACTTAGCCAGTAGGCCAATCAAATCATATCCTTGTCTATAAAATAAAATGGAAGTTAGGGTCTAGGCTATTTCCAGAAAATATTTTAGGGGAAGCTGGTCAGGTCTCTAACACCATGGAGATAATACTTGAGGTTGAAGCTATGCTCCCAACAAAAATTGATAGGCTTTGGAGTAAAAGAGATATAAATAACTGGGAAAGAAGCTGTGAGCTATGCTGCTAATTTCAGAATAAACGTGGGCTACCTTTGCGAGTAAAAGTATGCTAAAACAAAACCAAGCAGAGTGAAAATCACAGTATAAAAGATTATGTTAAGTCAGTGCATTGAATTTAAGGAGAAGTCTATGTTGTTTGGAACTATTATTTATATGTTTTGTGTATCTGCCTAGTCATTATGTTTTGTGCTTTTTTTTCAAGTTTGCACAAGCATTGAGTTTTGTCGCAGATCAACTTAATGCTGAAGTCCTGCCGTATGTTTTCTGTATCCTTAGTTCTTCCACACATTCTATTCTTTCAGTCATTATGATATACCAAGCCAGATCCCTGGCTGGCTTTCAGTACATTCATCTCTGGATGTAACAAGGAAGGTATTCCTTTACATTCCTGATCTTTGCCTTGGACATTGAAATTTAAATAGAATTACCTTTTTTTTCCCTTTTGCTTGTATCCTGGAAAGGTGTGCTCAGGGATTACATCAAAAAACTACACATTACTCACATTGATAATGGGAACTGCAGATGCTGCAGAATCCAAGATAACAAAGTGTGGAGCTGGATGAACACAGCAGGCCAAGCAGCATCTCAGGAGCACAAAAGCTTTTGTGCTCCTGAGATGCTGCTTGGCCTGCTGTGTTCATCCAGCTCCACACTTTGTTATCTTACATTACTCACATTGTTAGTTTGTCCTTAATCACAATATAGATATATTTTTATTTCATATTATGTGATGATACGAACGTATTAAATAGGAGCAGAAGTATACCATTCCACCCCTTGAGCCTTTTCTGTCTTTCAATAAGATCATTTTCATTTGTTTGCATTTGGAATTCCATGTCCCTAACTATTTCTGATAAACCAATGATTTCCTTATGTAATAAGAATCCACATACGTTTGGCCTAAAAATATCTAATGCATCCACCTCCACTGCCTTCTGAGGCAGAAAGTTCCAAAATGTTTTGACCCTCCGAAAGAAAAACAATCCTTCTCATCTCTATGGGAAGGATTTCAAGTAAATGCTCAAAATTATTACTCCCAAATTGCTGAACAAGTCAAGTTTAACTCAGGCATCAAAGCTTCAAAAGGTATCAAAGGTCTGGATTACTAATCCTAATAACGTGAGTTTCAATCATACCATGCGAATTAGAGCTCAGTTTTTTTAAAACCTGAAAACCTGATGTTCATCAAGTAGCAAATAGCTGCCAAACTAACCAAACACCCAACTGATTCATCAATATTCTTTAGTGAAGGAAACAGCTTGTGTTTACCAAGTCTAGTCGAATATCAGCTCCAGTCAAACATGTGATTCACTGTGACAGTGATTTACCCCCTAAAATGGTCTTAACAAACCACCCAGTTTCATTAGGGTTGCAATGTCATTCATGAATGCCCACCAACAACTACTAAAAGTGATTTGGGAGAGGGATAAATATAACACCTGTGAAGTCTACAACCTGAGAATAAATGATCACAGAATTTAAATCCTTCAGGCCTACCCTTGTATCTCTTAATCCTTTGCTTACAACAGATTCCTCCTAAAATAGTTAATTAATTTAGTAGAAATTACTTTGGCAGGTGTTGCTTCAATATATTAAGTATTCTGTGGAATGGGTTCTTGCCTAAATTCAACTATAACTAAGGCCTATTGGATTTTTTCTGTAGCCACCGTCTGAATTAAATGGTCTTCTTGCATCTATATTATTCTTGTTTTTGTTCTGCAGTTTAAGATCCAAATAAGTCCCTTTCCAAAGTTTCTTTATCTCAAGAAAAAACTCTGTTCTGGTTTACCCAATTACAGCACTAGAGCTTCTTTTAGTTAGCATTGCTTTTGCATAGCCAGCTTTCAATTAGCTTCGATAATTAACTGTTCATCCCAGGAGCCTTATCTGCTTTGAAGCCTCAGATGTAGAATTTATGAAATGCCTTCTGAAAATCAATGTAAATAACATTCATTAGACAGGAAAAGTCCTAGAGGAATGAAAAACTGCCAAACTAACACCTTTATTTAAAATGGGAAGGAGACAAACAATAGGCCAGTTAGCTTACTGTCTGTCATTGGGAAAATGTTAGAACTTATTACAAAGGATGGAATAGCAGAGCATTAAGAGTTAACATAATATAATCAAACAGAATCAGCATGGTTTCATGAAGGGGAAATCATGTCTGACAAAATTACTAGAATTCATTTAGGAGGTGACAAGCAGGATAGATAAAAGGGATAGAATATTTTTGGATTTTCAGAAGGCGTTTGTTAAGGTACCATTCATTAGGCTACGTAATAAGATGAGCTTTATGCTTTAAACAGGATAATGGTAAGTTTATTATGCAATCCTATGCAAATGTTCCTAAGTAAAAAGAAATACTGCTATTAGCAAAAATATAGGTACAAAGGTTAAAAGTAGGTCCAAGTAAAGTTGAACTGAAGATCAGTCTCTTATTATTATTTCTGGCTTGCTTTATGATTTCTCATTCTAAAGTGAAGGGGCCAAAGTCTTGAAGTCAGAATTTAGAGTCTGCAATGGCTTCTCTTGTCCAATGGATGAAGGTTGTTCCTACAGTTGCACTGAGCAAAAGAGATTCTGGGATGGAATGAAGGATCCTTTACGTTACTTACTGCACTGTTTGTGGTTCTTCATAGCCTGGTTCGGTGCCTCAATCCTCTAGCTGGTCTGCTTTCTTCCATCCACTTTTCTATCTCTTGGCATCTCAGAGATCTCCATCAAGTTCTGCGGAAAAAGTTTGCTCATAGCATGCCTTATCATAATCAAAGCAAAAATAGCTGCTACACTAATTTCAAGTAAGCTATTGTTCTACCCAGGTAAAGAAGTTAATTACATTGAAATCCCCTGTTGTGTTCCTTCAGCCTTGTGTTCTCTCAGAAACTTTGAACTTTCACAACTTTTGTAGAAACAACTGTGTTTTCCAAAGGCTAATCAAATTCTAAATATCTCTTTATGACTGTTGCTAAGATAATACACTACAATAGGCTTTGTTCCCTGAATGAAACAGGTTTCCATCTGCTGCAACTTCCATCTTGAAATGACTTTGGAAACTTAGAAAGAACTCTGTTAAGTTACCAATTTAAAATCAGAAATGTTCTTTCAAATGATTTTTCTCTACAAAAATCTTCTTTTGGAAGTGCACAGTTGTGACAATTTATAGAAACGGATTTTAAATGCAATGATTTAAGCCTTCTTGCTATTAATTTCCTTCTTTTGTCATTGATTAGTCAAAACATAGTGACTGTAGTTGTACTGCTTTCTGTTTTATCTGGTCATCCAAATGATTGTCTTTTAAACATGTTTCTCTAATGTGGGTTACTTATGACTATTACACAGCAATGCATGGCTGTATGAAGTGTACAATCAGTTCCACAATGTTTCACACTCCTGAGGTGCTTTTAAACCTTTTGTTGGGAGCAGAGGATCAAAATCTAATCACCACTGAAAGGTTTTCATAGTACATTTCCTGGAACATTTTTGGGAGATTCTTTTTACTTTTCATTTGCTGCAGGGTGTGGTCATTCTTCACTTTTTCATCAGATTTTAGACATTTTGGAATGGTTGGCTGATCTGCTTACAGTTCTTCTAACCACCACAGCCAGTTGCTAAATCTCTTGTGCCATTGCATTGATGGCTTCAGGAGAGTAGCAATTCGAAATGTCACTGCAGAGAAGGCTGAGCACAAAATTGTCAGCATTGTCATGCCTCTTTTGAGACTATGTATACTGAGCCATGTCATTCCAATAACTATTCTCACTCATAGTGGCACCTACTTTGACAAAGCCATGCACAAAGTTGCCAATGATAACACCAATATATATGCTTCACCTGCTAAATATATTGGCAAAGAATAATGAAAAAAATCTAATTCCTTTGTGAAAGCTATTATTAAGTTAAATATTGGAAGGAGAAACATTGCAGAGTTTTAGGAAAATAGCTAAGATGTGGCCTATGTAGATTACTCCTTAAAAGTGCTGGCACTGACTGATTCAATGGGACAAATGCTTGCCTTCTGTTTTGTGATATTCTAGACTCTGCAAAAGATTAATGTTCACTATTGATGGCATTGTTCACACTGCTCCAGGAAAAATATCAAAAAAGTTAGAAGGAAAACAAAAAAGATCACCACAATGGAAAAATGCAACACACATGATACCTGAGTATGCATATTCTTGAGCAAGTACTAAATCAAGGAACTGCGTAAATTGTAATTGGTGACAAGAGAACGAGAATTTCAATGTAGTGCAATAATGGTCTTGATACACATCCAGCACAATTCAAAGGTCAAAGATGTACTTTTCCGAATCACTTCTTTATTGATCACAAATGATTTTAACAGTTAAGACTGTAAGTTCATGTGATGTAGGAACTGAAAGAGAACATTCAGCCCATCAGATCTGCGCCACTATTCAATGAGATCTTGGCCGATCTGTTAACTTGCACTTCTTTCTTGCACTTTTCCTACACACCTATATTCCCATACTGATTAAAATCTGTGTTTCTCAGCCTTGAATATCCTTAATGATCCAGCCTCTCCAGTCCTCTGCAGTAAGGAATCAACACATTCACTAACCTCTGAGAGGTAAAGCAACCCCTTATTTTGAGATTGGGATGTCTGGTCCTAGACTATCACATAAGTAGAAACAATCTTTCTATATCTAACCTATCAAATCCCCTTAGAATCTTGCATATTTAAATAAGTTTGACCCTCATTCTTCTGAATCCCAGTGAATACAGGGCCAATGTCTCCTCAAAAGACAATCCCTCCAAACCCATGAGGCTGCGTCAAATGCCAGCATGCCTTTCTTTATATAAAGGACCCAAAACTGTTCTCAGTATTCTAGCTTCAGCCTGACTAGTGTTTTGTACAGTTTTAGCAAGACTTCCATTTTTTTACTCCAATCCCTTTCAAATTAAGGTCAACATTTAATTTGCTTTCCTACCACTCCTGACCTCGTATGCTAGCATTTTAAGATATATGTATGAAGACTCTCAAATTCTGCAGGGCTATAGCTTTCTGCAGTCTTTTCATTATTCAAATAATATACAGCTCCTTTAACCTCCTTGTCAAACTCCATAACCTCAAGTTTTCCTACATTATATTCCAGCTGCCAAGCTTTTGACCACTTTCTTAACCTATTTCTATTCCTCTGCAGACTTTTTGTGGCATCCTCATCAGTTGCCTTCCATCTATTTTGGTGTCGTCTGCAAACTTGGCTATCGTGCATTCACATTCCGCATCTCAGTCATAAATATATTTTGTAAATAGCTGTGGCCCCAGCTCTTATCCTTGTGAGGCTCCACTAGTTACAGGTTACAACCCTGAAAAGGATTCCCCAACAAACCTCCCTCTCACCCGACAACTTAAAGCAATCTCTTGCTTAGAGGATAATAGCGAGGAAGTCTTATTGTGATTTTACAAGGTTGTAGTGAGATCATATCAAGAAGGTCTTCAAAGAGATTCATTAGGTTGACTCCTGAGATGAAAGGAGCACTCTACAAGAAGTGATTAAGTGATTAAGCTTTTGTGCTCCTAAGATGCTGCTTGGCCTGCTGTGTTCATCCAGCTCCATGCTTTGTTGTCTCAGATTCTCCAGCATCTGCAGTTCCTATGATCTCTTATAAATATAGATGTTGGTTTGGCCATTTAGGACAGAAGTGAGGGTGGTTTCAATCTATTAGGGCAATGTTTGCTCCATCACTCAGTATGTTCAAGACTAAGAGCAACAGATCTTTGGATGCTATGACAATCAAGGGATAACAGGACAGGGCCAGAATCTGAAGCTGAGTTATATCAGCCATAGTCTGTTGGAATAATAGAGAAGGCTTGAGGGGCTGTATGGCTGACAGCTGCTCTTGTTTTTTATGTTCCTTTATCTACTAACACTCAGTGTAAGCCTTTAAAGTTGGAAGAATATCGATTCAAGTCACACTCCAGAGACTTAAACACAAGAATCCAGCTGAGTCTGCAGTTCAAATAAGTCAAAAGTCTCTTTACAGGAACTGGTGAAACAAAATGATTGCCTGGCAAGTCAGATTATTCCAGCCTCAAGAATCACAATAGCTAATTAGATCAGGGTCCGTATGCTATGTGTTAGGGAACTTCTAGAACTTAAGTACATACATGCACACAAAGACATTACCAAAATTATGCAGCTTCTTTTTAATTTCGCTAACCTAAAACATTCATTAATGAAAACATTCTGGAACTAAAGAACAAATACTTAACTGCAATGAACAGAATTCCATAACAGCCTGTTAAAGAATTTCAAATGAGCCAGTGTGGGTGTAAATTATATCTGATTTATTAACTTGATCACAAGAAAACAGAATATTTTGAGTCAAATTTCCTCTCAATTGAGGAGCATTTATCCACAGAGCAAACATTAAAATATGTCTTACCAAGCCACACATGGGAAGTTAATAGTGAATGGCTGCCTCTGGCTTTTAATGGATAATTCATATAAACTAAAATGTTGAACGTTGAAGGGATTTTCTTTGGAAATGACAATGTCCAGATAGGGAAAGGCATTGCAATAATTCTTGGATTCCTTCACTCGACATGGGCAACATTCAGCCCAGCATTTATTACCTGACCCTACTATCCTTGAGAAGCATTCTTGAGTAAACTGATTGGCTTTCTGGACTATTTCAGAGGGAAGTTATGATTCAACCCTGGATCTGGAATCGCATGTAGATCAGAAAGGGAAAGGATCAAAGATCTCCTTCCCTGAAGCATCACAGCGAGTCTTATGGTCTCTCATAACCATCCAATTGTTTCACAGTTTCCTGCACTTGGCACTAGTTTTGTTTTTAAATTCCAGAATTTATTTAATTAATTGAATTTAAATGACCAATTTGCTGTGGAGTGATTTGAATTTTCCTCCTTGTTGAGTGATGTGAGAAAGGAGGGAAAATGCAGTGAGAGTGAAAAAAATCAGATTCTCAGTGGTGAGTAAAGATTTTCCAGCTTTCCCCACAAGCTTTAAATGGCGACTTCAGAAATCTTGCCATTCATCTCTAATGTGCATGTGTGCACTTCATAAGAACAATGCACTTTAAAAGAGGCATCTGAAATTCACATTTCAAAACCACATTTCATAGCTTGTACTGGAAGACAACACTTCACAGCTGCTACATTTGCACATGGAATTGTATACAAGCCTGTAATGTGGAAGGGAGCCTTCTCTTTGGGTGGGCTGTCATTGTGGCTTACTGACAGAATTTTAGTCCTAAAGTAGCATGTGAATTTTAGTTGTGCACCATATTATTGCAAGTCACCCCTGCTTAGTGCAAAGGGCACTTAGTCCTTCTTATTGTTGCAGTCTGTTACCATTTGTATAATTGAATAAATGTATCATCATGGCATGTGATTATGTTATTAAAGCTAGAAAAAGTACAAAGGTTTACAAGGATGTTACCAAGACTTGAGGTTTGAGTGATAAGGAGAGGCTGGATATTCTGGGACATTTTCCCTGGAGTGTATAAAATCATGAAGAGCATAGATAAGGTGAATAGCCAAGATCTTTTCCCAAGGTAGAGGAATCCGAAACTACAGGGCATAGCTGGGTTAGTGTGGGGGGAGGGGCTTAGATTAGTTCACAGATTGGCGCAACATCGAGGGCCGAAGGTCCTGTTCTGCGCTGTATTGTTCTATGTTCAATGTTCTATAGCTCTAAGGTGAGCGTGGAAAGATTTAAAATGGACCTGAGAGGCAACATTTCACACAGAGGGTAGTGTGCATATGGAACGAGCTGCCGGAGGAAATAGTAGAGGTGGGTACAACTACAACATTTGAAAGACATTTGGACAGATACACGAATGGAAAAAGCTTAGAGTGACCTGACTGGGGGTGTTCCCCAATTTTTAGGTGAAATCAATATAAGTGTTGGTTTGAATGCGGGCATTGCATATAACAATAGAACTACTTACCAGGCTTGTGACTTTAAGGTTCCTAAGCGGGGGCCCCTTCCATGACAGGGACTGTTTTCATGAGCAATGTGTAAACGTTGCTCAAGGGAAACACTATTCTTTCTGGAGTCCTATTACTTTCTGAGATTATCTGAAAATCTGACAGAAAGATATGAATCCCGCTCTCAGTAGGGTTCAAAAACATGAAATATTCTATTTCAGGCTGGCAATCTACAGCATTGATGCAGCACATTTCAAGTGAACTACATTGTGTACTGTGATGGCAACAATTACTTATTTTTTATTTGGAAATAACTGCAGTGATAAATCAGCTAGTTCCTAGTGCAGTGAAATTATTTATGGCAAGCACAAGTTCAGTATCATACAGTTATTCTACCGTCAGCCTCAACTCTATTTCTAAGGCAAGTGAACATGCATTTGAATCCATACAAATGCAACATGCAATGAATTAAACTTGGCAACTTAAAGGTTTGAGAGTAATGCTGAGTTAGCATGATAAAATATTCATGCTAGTGGTTTTTTCAAAGTTAGAGAAAAGTGAATACAATTTTTGATAGATCTACAGAGAGAGGTTTCAAAAACAAATTTCATCAGCATTTCATTTACAGTAAGTTCAGCAATTATGAAAAAAAAACCCCTGCATTACTTTTAATACAACACAATGTAAAATCATTAAAATAAAACAACCAAGGTAATTTTTCCAGGCAGCATCAGAGGAGCTGGAAAGTTTAGGTTTCCAGTCGGGACCTTTCTTCAGAAATGCCCATTTCTAAAGAAGGATCCTGACCCGAAACACCAACTTTCCTGCTCCTCTGATGCTGCCTGGCTTGCTGTGTTCCTCCAGCTCCACACTGTGTTATCTCTGACTCCAGCATCTGCAGTTCTTACAACCTCTCAAGGTCATTTTTCATTGCAGACAGTTTCTGAAATAATTTCGCAGGAACGAGCATCCCGTCACCAAGTCACCCTTTATTTTCATGTGTTAGTATTTGACACTGACCTGGTTTCCTCAGAGTCAGTTGTAAGACTAAACAAAACCTCTGACCTTCCTGTTTATATCTGTCAGCCAGGGTCCCTGATTAGACAAGGTTAACAGCCCAGTCTTCTATGAAGTCCACCTGGCCGACCACATGACAATCGCTACAAAGGCCCCCCCTCTACATCTGGGGATGTAGGCCTGCTTGTTTTCTTGTAGCGTCTCCTAGGGTATTTTCAAACTAGGTTCGGTTCCTCTGACTCAAACTTGGATACGGGTGGTAGGTACTGTACCGTAGCCTGCCTCTTGCGCCCAGAGGGTCCCAGATGAATTCATCCTCTTCCACACGCAGTAAAGATGTTGAGGCTATGACATTCACCATGTCCACCTCAGAGGTTTCCTCCATTTTAAACTGGGGGAAGAACCTTTCTGGATGTTCTGAGGGGCCGGGTATGGTTTTTCCTGCACCGTTTACAAGTTTGCAGCTTTCATGTGGCCCATGTGCTTGTTCAGGACTGCCTCACCTAGCCAAGCTTAGTACACCATGGGATCTGACCCTGTATTGACCATGTCTCTTACCTGTGCAGGGCCATGTCCATGGTTTTGGCACCAAACGTCATCCCCTGAAATAAACTGTCTCTCTCGCTTAGAGGAGTTTTGTGTCCAGCATTGGCTTTCTTGATGCTGTTTTGCCCTCCCTCCAGGTCCAGTAAGATCAGATTTAACCTGATGTGGCGTCATTTCCCCATTAGCAATTCTGCTGCAGTTATCCTGTAAGTTACATGAGGTGTGGTCCAAGCTGTAGGCTGTTTCATTTTGCCCGCCTTCAAAGATTTGACTGCTCATCCTGCCAGACAATTGGATGATGTATAGTATGGAACTGTTCTTGCTTTGCCTATTGCCATTTGACCTTAAGAAATTCTTGAATTCCCTGCTTGTAAATGTTAGACCATTATCTGTGATCAACATTTCCACAAGCCAGTGTATCACAAAAGATGCTTGCAGCTTTTTCTATCCTTGTTCCCATGTTTGACAAATGAATTCTGTGCACAAACAACCACTTTGAGTGGACGTGTACAATAACTAAGAACATTGAGCCGATGAAAAGGCCAGCACAGTCAACATATGACCGAGGGCAGTGTTTACCTGGCTATTTCCACGAATGTAGGGGAGCTACTGGCAGTAATTTTTGTTCTTGTTGGCAATCTGGGCACTGTCCACCAACGTGACTATGCCTGCATCCAATCCTATCCACCAGACATAACCTGTCAGCAATATATTCAGTTTGGACATCCCTGGATGACCCTGGTGTAGTTCAGCCAGTATCTGGCAGTGACCTTTACTCGAGACAATCAGTTTTGCACCCCATAATAAAATGCCATTGTCTACAGTGATGTCATCTTAGTGGGTTCTAAAAAGGTTTCATACTGGATGTGTTAACTCTTTTGTTTCACTCACTAGCTGTTTCAGTTTTTGCCAGGATTGGATTTTTTGTGTCCACAGTCTGATATTATCAGCAGTGACCAGAAGGGTATCCAGAAAGTTAAAGGCAAAACTGACTCTTCTAGTGGCAGCACCATCAGTGGTCTATCTGCTAGCAGGAGGCAGCTCAAGGCTTTGCTATTAGCATTTGCTATTTTGCTTCTTGGATGGTGTTCCAACTTGTGGTTGTATGCACATAGAATGAGACCCCACCATTGAATTTGACCTGAAGCTATGACCCTTGTCCTCTTTGAGTAGCCCAACATGGGCTTGTGGTCTGTTGCTATTACAAATTTATGTCTGTAAAAATATTGGTGGAACCTTCTCACACCGAAGAAGATTGCCGAACCTTCCTTGTCTGTCTGAGTGTATTTGTGCTCTACATCAGCCAAAGTCTAGGAAGCACACACTATTGGGTGTTCTTGTCCCTGGGGCCATCTCTGAGCCAACATTACCCCAATACCTACAGAGAAGCATTGCACGTCAGAATCAGATCTCATTAGAGATCACAATGTGCCAATGCCTTAGATGATTATGACTGCTTCTTCACTTCCCCAAAAACTACATCTTGGCTACAAGACCATTTTCAAGGATGTCTGTTTTTCAAAAGCAGATGAAAGAGTACCAACATGAATTTTCCATAATAATTCGCCAATCCAAGGAAAGACCTACGTTCTGGTATAGACATGAGAGCCAGGAACTTTTGATCACGCTCACTTTATCTTCCAATGTGCGTAACGCTTGTTGATTCTGTTGTCCAAGTAGATTGCTTAGGGCACCCAGAACACACATTTTTCCCTTCTAAGATGTATGCCCAACTTGGAAAAGTGCCTAAGGACTAGGTCCAAATTCTATAGTTGCTCTTTATTGGTCTTCCCTGTTATTAGCACTTCATCCAGATGAATGACAACCTGGGGTAGACTTGTAAAATGTTCTCCATCATCTGCTGAAAATTGGTACAGTTTGATGATACCCCAAATAGTAGTCTGGTATGTTGGTGCAAACCCTCTTGTTAATTGCAGCATACTTCTGGGCATCATCATCTACCCAGATTTGCAGGTACACTTAGCTCATATCCAGCTTTGTGATGGGCAGCACCCCCTGACCAGCTTTGCGTATAAATCCTTTATGTAAGGATTATGTATTTATGCAGCTGCAAGGAGCTGCTTTCCATTTATTTAAAATCCACACAAAGGTGAATCAACCCATTGGGCTTCACAATCAGTACGACCAATGCTGACCGTTCTACAAACTTTTTGATGAGTTCTTCACTTTCTAGCCTCCTGATTTCTGCTCCTACTTTGCTTGTAAGGCAAACGACACTAGGTGGGCTTTGCAGAATCATGGAATTGTTTCCTGGACAACATGCTAGATGGCCTTGGCTCCTTTGATAGTCCTTGAAAAACTTCAGGGTATTTAATTAGGACTTTTCTCAGGCAGCCATTTTCCAATTCAAAAATATTGAGCCAATCTAGGTGGACCTTTCTCAACAAATTTTGCCCCATCAGGCTTGGGTGCGAGCCTTTTATTACAACCTGTGGTAACTGAACCAGCTCTTCTCAAGCTGTACCCTAAATCTGTAAAGTATCAGTTCTCAGTCTGGCTGTGGTCTTACACAAAATTAAAAGTTGAAGTCCAGAGCGAAGTTTCTTAAAGACTGATTCTGTAATCGTTGATATAGCCATGGTAGTAACAACCCCAAATACAAACAAATGAGTATTTAACTAGACATTTATTTTGATTGGCTCTGATTTGGATGTTACTAAGCAATTTAACTGTTCTGAGTCAGATGTCGATAGGCTTTCCAGGGTGTTCACTCTCATGGATACCAGTCCATGAGTTGTCTTTCTCAATTCAGGCCTAGCAGGACTCTTTTGCTGTCCTGAGTCTGCATACTAGCAGCAACTATGATGGTTTGCTGGCCTGGATCCTGAAGAAAATGTTAACCATTTGGCTGAGGCTTGGCTTTGTTTTGGGGTTTTCCTGTGGGCTGACCTAGCATCATTCTGTTCAGGGTATGTCCTAAGTAAAGCTATACAATTGCCTTCACTCAAGTGGTATCCCCCTTGATCAGCCTGACAGATGAGAATGTCCACCTGTATTGGGATGCCCTGTAGTGCCTACGCTCCATTTGCTGCATTTTCTAATGATAAAGGAAGTTATAGTTCCTGTTTGAAGTCTCGTTGGGCTTTGGCTAGTAGGCACTTTTGCATAGTTACACCATTAATCCCACACACCAAACGACTTCTCAGCATCTCATTGAGGGTAAAACCAAAGTCACATGCCTCTGCCAGTCATCATAAGCTTGTCAAAACTGCCAACACTGATTCTCCTCGTTCTCAAATTGCTAAGCAAAACTGATAGCTTCTCAGAATTAGAGAAGGCTTGGTGTCATAATATTCCTCAATTAAATCCGGCTACCCTTGAAAAGTTTTAACATCTGGTACTTCAGGAAACTTTAGGCAGCTGATAGCGAACAAAGCTGCAGGTCCACAAGCTGTCAAGAGAATTACTCATTGCTTTTCATCTGCCCCAATATCATTTGTCCAGAAAAAAAAACCTCATTCTTTCCACACACTGGGTCCAGCTTTTGACAGCAGAATTGGAAGAGTCAAGCTTCCAAAATAATAGCACAATGCCATAATGCTTACTTCTCCTCAACGACAAATGTTGCAAACTAATTTCTTCAAGAAGGGTCTAGGCCCGAAACGTCAGCTTTTGTGCTCCTGAGATGCTGCTTGGCCTGCTGTGTTCATCCAGCCTCACATTTTATTATCTTGCACTTTAGTCTTGTTGCCACTGAAATGACTCCACAGAGGCTAATATCCCATCACCAAATCACCTTTTATTTTCACATGCATAATACTTGACAATGATCCAGCTTCCTCAGACCCAGCTGTCTGAGTGAAAAGAATCTCTGACACTCTTGTCCATTTTTGTCAGCCAGGACTCCCTGATTGGACCAGATTAACAGTCCCAATTAGGGAAATAATATTCAATGAGGTCCACCTGGTTCATGGTATTATAATCGATACAGTTTCTACTTAATAAAAATTTGAAATGAAAACAGAAATGAATAAAATAGCAAAGAAATTCAGAGATATCCTGGTAAGTATTTCAAAAGCTGTGTATTTAATCATTCCTGCATAGTCCTTCTGAAGACAATTCCAGCAGAAGAGACCGATAACAATAGCAAGGCAACCAGTAGGCGTTCAAATGCACTTATTCAAACACCTCTCATTTAATAAAAAGATATTGCATGTATTTTATAGTTTGCACTTACAACTTATGCAAGTTAACAAATGTACATGGTCACAAAGGAAAGTATTATTCCCACATTTGTCAGTCTCTACACATGCATTGCATACAGCCTTTAAATTATGCAAGTCAACTAATGCTATATACCTTTTTATTATCTATTCCTAGGTTGATGCTCCTTTTCCAGAGAGTGTCATTCCGATATAAAGCACTGTAGCCATGGTAATAGTTGTTACTGAATAATTTCTGTTGACGGAGAACACTGGTCATCTGGGACTTATGGTCATTCTGTACTTTGGACCAACTAGCTCAACCACTACAATTGCATTTCTCCAAACAGCAAGCACCAAAAATTGCAAAAATCCAATAGGGAATTCAGCAGAAATATCTTTATTGTAGAAAGTGATTAAAATGTGAAATGGACCTCACTAGTACAGAGAATAGTTCGGATGTAGAATTTTTAAGGGGAAGCTAGATAAACATGTGCAGGAGAAATAACTTGAAAGTTAGTAGCTCAGTGGTTAACACTGCTGCTTCACATTGCCAGTGACTCAGGTTCAATTCCATCCTTGGTGACTGTGCGGAGTTTGTACGTTCTCCCCGTGTCTGCATGCATTTCCTCCGGGTGCTCCGGTTTCCTCCCACAGTTCAAAGCTGTGCAGGCTAGGTGGATTGGCCATGCTAAATTGCACATAGTGTTCAGGAATGTTTAGGTTAGGTGGGTTAGTCACAGGAAATGCAGGGGTATGGGAATGGGTCTAGGGCGGATTGCTGTTCGGAAGGACAGCGTGGACTTGTTGGGCCAAATGGCCTGTTTTCACACTGTAGGGATTCTGTGACTACATTCATAGAATCCTTGCAGTGCAGAAAGGAGCCATTTGGCCCATTAAGTTTGTACTGACCTTCCAAAGAGCATCCCACCCAGGCCCAGCCCTCCACCCTATCCCTGTAACACCACATTTTCCATAGCTAGCCTACATAGTCTGCACATCCCAGGAGCCTATGGAATAATTTACCATGGCCCATCTATGTAGTCTACACATCTTTGGACTGTGGGAGGAAACTGGAGCACTTGGCACAAACCCACACAGACACAGGGAGAACATCTAACTCCTCACAGACAGTCACCCAAGGCTGAAATCAAACCCACTGTGCAACTGTGCTGCCAAGCTGTATATGGTTAGCTTCAGCAGCTGGGTCAAAGCCACATAGTTGGGCTGAGTCAACTATTTCTGCAAGTATCCTGCAAATTCTATGCAATTTTAAGATAAATGTATTTTCAGCAAATTCTTCAGAAATTAAGTAGAATTTACTTGGATTGGCTATGAATGAACAATAGCAAGATCTAAACCTCGCACAAAACTGCCGTTGAAACTAACCCCAAGTACAGAGCTGAAGATGGCCACACATTATGTCACAAAAATTAAAATTGAATCAAGCATAAGATTAAACCCAGCACCTGGGGGAAAAGGATGCCTAAAATCCTCTGATGTTATACTAAATTAGTTTCTTATTACACAAACTGTAATGTGTCTCTCATGCGTTATCTAATAAACTCTGTAGTTAAACAAAAAAAAAGCTTTATACCAAAGAAAAACTACCATCTTCTGCAGTGAGAACAGCTAGAGATATCCACTGAGAAATTGACTTCTTTGGCCTTATCACCCAAAAATAATTGAACATTCAGTTACAAAGCTGAGAAATGTATACCATACGAATGTGTTGCCATGTTTCTTTTATCAGTCACCACTTTTGTTAGCATGAATATGTTGCGCAGTGAACTATTCCCCCAAGTTAAGTGAGATTGTAATTGGTTTCCTTCATCAGATACCATGTTCTTCTCTGTCAAAACTGCTGTCAACAATTTTTTCTCCCATAATCGCACATTCTACAACCATCACTATCAGACTTCCCCTCTACTTTATATGCAAACTCCTGAGGATGTTGTCACTCCCAGCTCTGCCCATCATACCTTTGACCTTCTTATGAAACTCTTCATCCCAGCTTCATCATAAAATAGCTTTTCCAAATCACAAATGGTAAGCAGTATGTTTGTCACCATGGTGTATTATCCCTTCTCATGCTGACACAATGAGCCAAACATTCTTTTGTCAATTACGCTGTGCTCCTCCATTATTTAACTCCTTTATTTGGTTCCATTCATAACTGTTGAATCATTAACAGTGGATCTCCAGCAATGGTTTCTCTTCCCACCTTCTTCATTAATATTAAGAATGTATCTTTGTCTCTCTCTGCTTTTCACCATCAGCATGCTGCGTTGGCAACACCATTCAAAACACTTCCAAATATTCTTTATACTTCATTCCTCTGACCCTAATCTTTTACCGATTCCTTGATCACATTATTGCTCTATTGATAGGAATCATTTTAGCAGCATATAGGACATTTTTTTCCTGAAATGTATTCCTTCAACCTCTTCTCCTTTAATGACCTCCTTAAAACATACCCCTTTGTCTAGGGTCATGAACATCTCTGCTAGTCTGACATTTCTTGACTCATCGTCTATGTATATTTGATTACATTTCTGTGAAGTACCATGTTTCTAATTTGAAAGCACTACATCAGTGTAGGATGTTATTGTTAATCTATAATTGAACCACACTAAGTGTAATGCCAACCTGTAACTACCACAAAAACTATAGAGTTTTCAACTTAGATATTGCAAATTGATGTTAATGACACCATAAACTGCAAGAATGTTAAATTAGAAAGTTGCTAATCTGACACTTTTCAGAAACAAGACTTGGCAAAATTGATGTAAGAAAATTAATTTTGAACACACATATTTAATGTTTCCCTTGAAACAGTTTGAAAATTTTTAACTTATGAAAAGGATAAAAATTGATTCTCTTTCAAAGAGCTAAAATACCAGCAACAGAGGTAACATATCTATGTTTAGAGCAAACTGGAATTTAGTGGCCATAGCTATAATATATTGTAAGATAATTATGCTTATTTTCTGTAACATTTACAAACAGATGGTTTAAGAATTATGGCATAGCAAGATCCCATGACCAGAAAATGAATGAATAACCAGATCATTGGATTTGAAAAGTATTGGTTGTATGAAGAGAATCGGCCAGGATTTGGGAGGCCACTGCTCTCTCCGTTCAATAGTACCAAGAAAACGTTTACATTCTGTTGAACAGGCTGTCATGTTGACATTAAATCTGAAAGACAAATGACTGGATTTTCAAATTGGGGTTAGGAACCTCGTGCCTAAGCAATTTCTAGGTCTCGACATTGTCTTTAAATGTAAATGCACAGGTTGTGAGCACAGGGCTCAATTAGTGCTGCTGGCCATAACAAGAAGACATGACATGTTTGCCGGGGGCGGCACGGTGGCTCAGTGGTTAGCACTGCAGCCTCACAGCACGAGGGACCCGGGTTCAATTCCCGCCTCAGGCGACGGTCTGTGAGGAGTTTGCACGTTCTCCCTGTGTCTGTGTGGGATTCCTCCGGGTGCTCCGGTTTCCTCCCACTGTCCAAAGATGTGCAGGTTAGGTGGAGTGGCCATGCTAAATTGCCCGTAGTGTTCAGGGGTGTATGGGTTATAGGGGGATGGGTCTGGATGGGATGCTTCAAGGGGTGGTGTGGACTTGTTGGGCCAAAGGACCTGTTTCCACACTGTAGGGAAACTAATCTATTGTAAGCAGCAAAGGCAGATGGCAACTAAAATGGAGTCTGCAGGTACCTTGCAGAAGAGAAGGCAAGGTCTTTGAGGTGAAATAGCTCATCAAAGTGGGAAAATGACCAAATGAAAGGCAATGGCATGGGCCAGTGCAAAACAATCTATCTGTCAAAAGATTAAAACCGGGCAAAACAATAATGTATCAGTGATAATGGGAACTGCAGATGCTGGAGAATCCAAGATAATAAAATGTGAGGCTGGATGAACACAGCAGGCCCAGCAGCATCTCAGGAGCACGAAAGCTGACATTTCGGGCCTCGACCCTTCATCAGAGAGGGGGATGGGGTGAGGGTTCTGGAATAAATACGGAGAGAGGGGGAGGCAGACCGAAGATGGAGAGAAAAGATGATAGGTGGAGAGGAGAGTATAGGTGGGGAGGTAGGGAGGGGATAGGTCAGTCCAGGGAAGACGGACAGGTCAAGGAGGTGGGATGAGGTTAAAAGGTAGGAGATAGAGGTGCGGCTTGGGGTGGGAGGAAGGGATGGGTGAGAGGAAGAACAGGTTAGGGAAGCAGAGACAGGTTGGACTGGTTTTGGGATGCAGTAGGTGGAGGGGAAGAGCTAGACTGGTTGTGTGATGCAGTGGGGGGAGGGGACGAACTGGGCTGGTTTTGGGATGCGGTGGGGGAAAGGGAGATTTTGAAGCTGGTGAAGTCCACATTGATACCATTGGGCTGCAGGGTTCCCAAGCAGAATATGAGTTGCTGTTCCTGCAACCTTCAGGTGGCATCATTGTGGCACTGCAGGAGGCCCATGATCGACATGCCATCTAAAGAATGGGAGGGGGAGTGGAAATGGTTTGCGACTGGGAGGTGCAGTTGTTTATTACGAACCGAGCGGAGGTGTTCTGCAAAGCGGTCCCCAAGCCTCCGCTTGGTTTCCCCAATGGAGAGGAAGCCACACCGGGTACAATGGATGCAGTATACCACATTGGCAGATGTGCAGGTGAACCTCTGCTTAATATGGAAAGTCATCTTGGGGCCTGGGATAGGGGTGAGGGAGGGAGCCCCACACCTCCTCCCAGTCCAGTTCGTCCCCTCCACCCACTGCATCCCAAAACCAGTCCAACCTGTCTCTGCTTCCCTAACCTGTTCTTCCTCTCACCCATCCCTTCCTCCACCCCAAGCCGCAACTCCATCTCCTACCTACTAACCTCATCCCACCTCCTTGACCTGTCCGTCTTCCCTGGACTGACCTATCCCCTCCCTACCTCGCACCTATACTCTCCTCTCCACCTATCTTCTTTTCTCTCCATCTTCGGTCCGCCTCCCCCTCTCTCCCTATTTATTCCAGAACCCCCACCCCAGCCCCCTCTCTGATGAAGGGTCTAGGCCCGAAACGTCAGCTTTTGTGCTCCTGAGATGCTGCTGGGCCTGCTGTGTTCATCCAGCCTCACATTTTAAAACAATAATGTCAGCCTTCTTTCAACAGTTAGACTAACTATTTGGGTTTGGCAATTCCAACTTTGAAAATTGCCTTCTCATCCTTGCTGGCCCATTAACAAACTCCTCAAGGAGCTTAATACGTGATAACTGGAGCTGGGCAAGTATGCCAGTTCCTCAACTCCACATGTACCTTTCTTTTGAAAATTGTGTCATGTTTCTGAGGTGGCAGAATCCAATGCTCCCCACAGATCCACCAGTAAGCGAAATTCTACCATCTTTAACAATGTAACAATTCCTCTAGAGCTTCATCAAACTAAAACAAACTTTATCTCTGTTCTATTCTTTTTTTATATATAAACTTCTTACCCTAGGTTATTTGAGCTCATATGTTTTAACTGCATTTGCCAAATACCACTATTCACAACCAGAATGGAGATGATTGAATAATTACCTCTCAGTTATGCCAGACACCAAACTGCTTCAAGTGTCTCAAATCAATTTTAGTTATGGAATTTATACTCTCACTACTTCTTTGGCAAAATGTTACAGGAGGAGAATAATCTATGTAAATAATGCAATTCTTGTCCACTCACTGAATTTTGCTGAAGAAGAAATGCTGTTTTTGTTGGGAGAGTTTGCAGTAGTTTAGGTCATGAGTCTTGTTTGCTGTAATTCCCAGAGGCCCTTTTTTAATAGACTCTGTCTACTAAATAATACACTGTTTGATGTTGCAGCTGTTTGATTAGAATCTGTGTACTGAGTAAATAAAATAAATTGATGTAAGTCCCACCTGCCTCTGACAAACTTGTGCCATGCATTGGTTGACACAAAGGCAACAATAGATACTAAACAATTTTTGATGACTCTCCTGAGTAGATTCCAAATCCCCAAACTTTATCTATCTTTGCCTTAATATGAGCTTGCAATGCAGTGTCAGCAATAATAGAAGAAAGAACCTGTTTGGGGATTTTTTTTACACCTTTCCAAAATTCCTTCCCATTTTTGACAGTGATACTGCACATATATTGTGTTAAACCTCACCATCAGTATGTCAGCGTACCCTTGAGATACATGCTTATGACACCATCACTCACTGCATGTGACCCAGTGGTATAAAGATCTTAGACTTGATCTTAACTCAGGTCAGCTGAAGCATGGCATATTATTGAAAACATTCTGCTCAGTTGTAGTTTACTACTAGCCCAGATGCTTGAGGAATATAAACATGCATTTAATAGTTTGCTGTAATAAATGTTTGTTGGATTCTTCAATACCACAATATTCACGCTTAGTTTCTTATCTTCAAAGGGATAACTTGCACATTGCCATATCTAGTAAAACAGTCTCTCGGAAGAAAGATCACAACATTATATAACTTTAAGATATTTAACAAACTTACAAAGGTAAACAAACATTTTAATCACAGAATTATTCCACTTGGGAAAAAATTACATGTTTAAAACCCATATATGCTGTTATGAGTTTAAACATGTTTAAAGATATTGTGGTCATTTTGAAATTGTTTTCCCACTGTTGCAGAGGTTAATCGGCCCTTTTCCAATAACCAATTATTCTGTTTTTCAGGAGATTCAACTTGTTGATGTTTTTAATTTCAAAGGGATTTTTCATTCGAGATTTTCAGGCTCATTTAGCTAAATGTATATCTTTTCTACAGATCCAAGAATACACATTCGTTTTTGAATTTTCAACCAATTAGATTTCAAAGGGCATTATTAGTCGTTCATAAATCAAACCAATTGCGTTGTCCACTTAAATTGTTTTTTTCTCTTAAGCATAATTAACAAAATTTGCAAAACTTGACCAACCTAAGCTTAGTACAGGAATCTAATGCTTAGTTAGTTTCTGAATTGTTCTTGTACTGTGACTAGATTTTGAGGAATAAAAGTCAAAACTTGAGAAAACGTATCTTATTTTTGTTCAAAATACAAAATCTAGGTTAACACATGAGTTCTACAGGGGATCATTTTAATTATCTGTGACTCCATGATATTGGACTATAACTTGCAATTAAAAGAACAAAATTTAATCCACATGATGTTATTTGCATGTAAGTAACACAGCAGTTTATGACTGAGAAGAAATAAACCATCATTGCCACATTTCTAGGTTATTTGCTGGTGAGCCTTTCAAAAGTGAGAGCTCATGATCAATCTTCCTGTGATGTTCGTATTGTTCAAACAAATTAAACTTGGCATAAATAGTCACTGTTGACACTTGATGACAAAACACCTTTTTAAAAATGAGATGTTTGTTCCTTAATACCACCCAACATCTGGAACAGAAAGAGAATAATCAAAACTGTGGAGTTTCATTATTGCAGGTTGTACATTGTTCGGAAAATATTTTTAATAGTTTTCCTTACCTTTCCTTTCTGTCTCTTCTTTTCCCCTCAATCTCTTAATCCAGTTTATCTTTTGCACTCGTTATTTCTCCTTCTGTATCTACTTTGACTTTTTATTTACTTCATTGTTCCAGATCTGTGCCTCTCTCTTCAAGTCTCTTTTACTTAAGGAGCTAGACTATTGGTTACAATGCTCACCAGTATCTGGAATGCTATGTAATTAGCTCCACATCCAGAAAGTTGTGGTCTAAAGGACGTATTGAGCTTATGGTAAGAGAAGAAAATCCAACCACAAAGGCAAGCTAAAAATTTATACTGCTCTGGCAAAATCTGGGTAATTGTTATGCAATCATCTTGTACATAAATAACATAATGTACCTTAAACGACTTAGGTTTCTTCAATGGTCTACTAATATGCAGAGTGGATTAATGGAATGCCTTCAGCATAGACCTTGGGACATGCTCCACAGTATAAGACTAAAACAACCTTCGCACCTCACATCATCCATAATCTTCTAGTTATGGAGTAAATAGTTGCATCATCCCTGCTGAAGATTCAGATGAGAACTGTCCACCTTGAGTCAACAACATCTGCTGTTGAGCCAATGATGAGATGTTGGTTCTTTATGCTGCTTGAGATCCACAATTCCATCCATCCAGATAATGGGTAGCTATCAACTTAGTAAATGTTTTATGGACTGGTGTGATTTTAGGCACTTTCTTGGTAGGTCTCTCAACACAACAAAAGAAAAGGTTAGGATTGCCCTTGACTTTTTCCATCTCACTATTTTCTATCAAATAAATGGTTAAACAAGATATCATAGGAACAGAAGAAGGCCATCAGCCCCTCAAACATGTTCTAACAGTCAATGAGATCATGGCTGATATGTGGCCTAATTCCATACAACTGCCTTTGGCCCAAATCCCTTAATACCTTTGCTTAATAAAAATCTATCTATTTTGGATTGAAGATGAAGAACTGACTCAGCATCCATTGCCATTTGTGGAAAAACGTTCTAAACATCTACCACTTTTTAAACGTAGAAGTGCTTTCTAATTCTTATTCTGAATGGTCTGGTCCTCATTTTTAGACTATGCTCCTAGTTCTAGAATTCCCAACCAATGGAAATAGGTTATCGTTATCCACCCAGACTTTTCCAGTTAATATTTTGAAGACTTCGATCGGATCATCCCTTAACCTTTTGAATGTCCAAAACCTAGTGTAGGTTTTTCCCATCATATGCACATAGGAGCAAAAGTATATTTCAGACCTGACCTAGACCATAAGACCATAAGGCCATAAGACATAGGACTGGAAGTAAGTCCATTCAGTCCATCAAGTCCACTCTGCCATTTAAATCATGGCTGATGGGCATTTCAACACCACTTCCCTGCAGTCTCCCCGTAGCCCTTGATTCCTTCTGAGATCAAAAATTTGTCGATCTCTGCCTTGAAGGCATCCAACGTCCCGGCTTCCACTGCACTCCGCGGCAATGAATTCCACAAACCCACCACTCTCTGGCTGAAGAAATGCCGTCTCATTTCAGTTTTAAATTTACCCCCTCTAATTTCAAGGCTGTGCCCACGGGTCCTAGTCTCCCCGCCTAACGGAAACAACTTCCTAGCATCCACCCCTTCTAAGCCATACATTATCTTGTAAGTTTCTATTAGATCTCCCCTCAACCTTCTAAACTCTAATGAGTACAATCCCAGGATCCTTAGCCGTTCATCATACGTTCCAGCGATCATCTGTGAGAACCTCCGCTGGACACGCTCCAGGGCTAGTATATCCTTCCTGAGGTGTGGGGCCCAAAATTGGACACAGCTATCTAGACATTTGTTTGATGAAAATTCATTCCAGCCTAGCTCGTATTCTTGCAACTCTTATATTTAAGACACTAGAAGGGCTGTGGAACTGTCAGCAAAACTGTTTGAATGCGGACTGACATCACTTTCCCAGATGTTCCCCAGCAACTTTGCTGAAGCCACCGTGGATGTGTGGGAGAATCTCTTCAAAATTCAACTCACCCACCCCTAACCTAAGCGCTATTATAATGTAGTTTTGAGGCTACTTCAACAGAAGTTCCCCAATGTATACAATCTGTTTGTGCAGTTGTAGCAATTAATTTGCTTTTTCTAGTATGTGAATGGGTAATGGATTACTAATGAGCTTCTAATTTTATTTTACAGGCTTCAACTAGTCAATTGTGAAGGATCCGGAGGATCATTTGATGATTGTACTGCTGAGCCTTGCTACTGCATGCCCACCAGCATATTAATCAGCTGAGCTGTGCTCCAATCAGAATAGCAGCAAAGGATACAATTAAGACTGAAAGCAATGTAGATGCAAATACAATAAATACAATATAAACAAGCATCCTCAGGAGCACTTAAGCAAGGAGAAATTGGCCAGCTATTAATAAGTTGCTCAGTAATGCAGCATTCCTTGGGGATCTATTGCAACATTCTAATATATTGGTCAGTTTTTCAATTACCTTATTAGTTGCAGGCTGAATTCACTTCTATATCAGGATCCCACTGTATATAAAAATTAATAGGTTTTATGTGCATGTTGAGTGCTCATGCTCTTTTATTGCAATTTGTTATCACACAAATACAGCAACAAGAGCTTGCATTGTAAAATGCTTCTCATATTTTATAGAAATTGTAAGACAAAACATTGGCTCATCCTACGTGATTTACCCTCTCCACATGAGTCCTATAATCCTAAATGTCCATTCTATTCCCATATTTATTTACTGTGTTACTCTGCATTTCCCTTCAATTCACTCAACCACATTGACAACGGTTTCCACCTCATTTCCCAGCTTTGGTTGGGAGCTCTACAGACTCACATCATGAAGGGTGATAATACACGAATGAATAAAAATCCATTGTTTCACTGGAGAAATGTTTGTACTTCTGTTCCAGATTTTAATCTAATAAAAAAATGAAATCATATGTACCAAAGGGAATTCATTGTTTCTCACTCAAATTGAATTAATGACATTTGAGTCCTTTCTTTGTGTGCCTGGTTTTCAGCTCCATCTATCTATAAACCCAATGCTTAAACACAAACAAGATACAAAAAAAAGTGCTGTGTGCTCAACACTATGGTCAAAAGATTGACAATAAATGCTTTCAAACTGACAAAATGAGGGTTTCTAATATAATCTTTAGAGAATTAAATAAATTGGTCAGCACAGGCATAGTGAATGATAATTGCATATAATGTTTACTACAATGGTTGTTTCAGTGCATGTTGTAACTTTAGGGATGATTTCACAACCTAACTATTCCAAGAACAATTACTGCAGGGAGTACATCTCAGGAAATTGTGGGTATGCAGTGTGTGATTTCCTGTCCAGTCATTTTATTGCATGGACAGCCCTGCAAACTTGTTATATCCCAAGATACACAGCTCCCATTGGAAGCACTGACTTACAGAATTATTCCTATATTGAGGAAATTCTAACCCTGAAGTGCTTATTTTAGGATGTATTTAACAAATTGAATTAACCAACAAGTGTACCAGTCAAGTAACTCATCGCTTTTGTCTCTTAAAATCTAGCACTGTAGTTAAAACCTTTGCATCTGGCCTGTTGGTAGTTCAATTTTCCACATAAATCTTGACACATTCTGAATGCTGAGAAGTATGTTTTAAATTTGAATAGTTATTCTATTGTCCTATTTCCATATGCAAGGTTTTATTTCCACATGCATTAACAAAGGATATAATGAAGATGACATTTATCAAGAGACAGAGAAATCGTGATTAATTCTTTCCCCTAGAGTAAACAATCTGTCCTAAACTGCAGCTTATTATAGGCATCATGTACCAGTTACTATCTATTTTACAACACACACACATGCACATGCATATGAGCCATAGAAAATGAGAGACCAAGCAGAAAAAGGAAAATGTGCAGATTATCAAATGAAGATCAGATCTTCAAACTTAAGAGAAGACTGGTAGATAGAATTGAAAATGGGTGCAGGGTGTAGGTGGAGGTGGTGGGGGAGGGGGGGGAGGTGAGCTATGTAGAAAACAGAGCAGCAAATATTAGATACAAATTTCCATAAAATATTCCAACTGAGAACTTCAGAAGCTGTGAATGACTGAACCACAGTTGGAATAAATCAGATTTTATGTCTATTGAATGATGGCAAAATATTGCTTAGTATTAGAAAAAATCAGCACCAAGATGGAATGAAATATTATTTAATAAATGTTACACTATTCAAGAAATTGTACGAACCTCCATTGGATTCTGATATTTAGAAGCTGCAGGTTGCAGAAACAAACACCAAGTTACAGCTATGATTAATTGAGACCCCAAAACTTTTAACTTCCATCATTTTTCAGGGTGTTCAAGTTTGAATAATAGAACATCATGAATTTGTCTGGGAAGTAATAGATGATACAAGATATGAGGGGCAAAAAAAGTTCTGGTCATCTATTATAAACTGCTGTTCTATAATATTATAGTCTTATAATCTTACAACCTGGTTTAGTATCTCCTCTTTGAATGATCTATACCATTTTCAATTGCTTGTTGTCTCACAAATACAAATATGTTTCATGCTTGAAATACCCCATCATATTATGAAAGACAAATGTTGCTCAGCAAATTATTCTTAGGGATTTTATTCTTTTATTTTAAATGTCTTTAAAAGTCAGTTAAAATCTTACCATAGAAGGCAGCCCATCTATACTTACTCTCATAACAACAGACACCAGATGAGGTTCCCATTCATTAGGGTGTCAGATGGGATACTTCAAACTGTTCAGCTCCCACATGAGAAGGAATTAACTTGATCTCCTTCTTAATTCACCCACCGCTTGGGTTGGTTGTAAAAAGGTTACTTTGGAAGGGTATCTTCCATCATGGACATCTTTCCCCTAAACACAAATGAACACATGGTTTTAAAACAGCCAATTTTACCAGGCTTTGAATTAACAAAGAATGAGTTAAATAATTACTAAATATGGGAAAAATTAACGACAGAAGATATAAATAGATTAGAAATAAGCGGTGACTCAAAAGGATAAAGATAAAATGAACAGATTTACAGACCAGTTTTTGAATTATTCAAGAAGATAATTGATTATCACTGCCATTGTAATGGAGGTCACCAGTTACATTGGCATTGGTAAATGAGCGATGGGGCTTACAATCCTCAGGTTTACAGATTGGCTCAGACTCTGTAGTTCTGATGCCTTTCAGCCATGATCAAATTCCAGAATTCAGAGTGACAGAGATCCCTTTTTTTTGACTTTTCAAATGATTTGCAGCACTTGGAGTTAGAGAGGATCCTTACCTGTAACACAGGGGTAATTAGGGGATTATTCTTTGACTATGATCTTCACAACCCATTAATACTTGAAACCAACAACAACAAAAAACAAAAGTTGCGGGAAAAGCTCAGCAGCTGTAAAGAAAAAAAATCACAGTTTACGCTTCACAAGGTCACCGGACCTGAAATGTTAAGTCTGAAATTTTTCTTTACAGCTTCTGCCAGACCTGCTCAGCTTTACCAGCAACTTTTGGCCTTGTTCCTGTTTTACAGCGTCTGCAATTCTTTCGGTTTTTATTTAACACTAGAATCCAGCCTGGTATATATGAGAGTATTCAGTCCTACTAATCCAGTTGGCTACAGCTGAAACTGTTTTGTTTTAAATCTGCCCTTGTATACTCCTCAACTGTAAAACAGGCATATCGACAAGATGTGGCTTTCTGCCAAGAGGAAGAAATAATCAACCTCCTCAGTATCTCTCCTTATTAAGTTTCTCTCTGTCTGAAGTTTCCCATTCAATTTACATTTGCAGCATTCCTTGGTTGTTCACGCAGGATTTAGTCAGGCAGTCTGAATTTAATTTAGTCTGAATTTAAATCCACAGATTTTTTTTGACAGTCCTCTTTTTAAAAAGGCAGTGCACTTTGAAATTAAAAGTAAAACCTGTCTGTTAATAATTTGGGATTGTCATCAGAACAATTCCCTGACAAGATGAATAACATGAGATCTATCCTCACACTCTTCTAGCTTTGGCCATTTTTATTTTTGGTTTAAACAGGTTTCTTTACGTTTTGGAATGAGACTCTGCCAACACATTTGGTTTCTCACCAATGTGGGTGAATAGTAAATGGTAATTGAAGGAACAAGCTCCGACAGAATAACATAGCATTCTGGGGGTCTGAAACCTGTAAAGTAATCTGTGAGTTATATGTGACTACACCCTGTAGCTGGGGGAGTGTATTGATGGCCTAAATGGCCTCTGAGCCTGACTGTCCAGATTGGTGTGAAAGCGCATGAAGTGGCCAGCCCTCTAGAGTTTTGGATTTTGAGCTTTATCGTTCAGGGATGAGCTGCAGAGTGGAAAATCCCATAGATGTTTCCAACAGAATCCTGGAATGATCGTAAGCGTAAAAAAATCAGTGCCGATGTGACTTTCACTATCACAGGCTATAGGTGTACATTACTTCTGATTGAGTTGGATTCTCACTTGATCGTGCTGTATAGCTCTTAACAACATTTTTGAAAGAGGCATGGTCTTTGGTACAGCCTGCTGGGATACTTGTAAGAAGCAGACTTTCTCGTGGTAAACAATCAGGGGTGGGTTCTACACTTTGTAGTTCTGAACCACTCTGGGCCTCCTCATTTGCATTCCCTTCCAGTTTCATGACCCTCATGCCTCCTTTGATGTTGCAACACTGCTTCTTGTGGCTGCAGGGTCTCTCTCGATGGAGACCTTATTAATTGGAAGCATCAAAAAGAGGAATGAACGAGCTCCATTGTAAATTATTGCATTCATTTCTCAAAGCATCTGAACACCCATTGCAGTTTGGTTGGTCAAACTACTAGTCTTGATGCAAAACATACTTCATTGATACATATAATTAAAGTACAACCAAAATTAAAATAATAGAAAAGATTCTGCTTAATTACTACTAATTAGCTTCTTCAATATAGTATTTCAAGACCACCGACTCTCATAGCTACCTGGACCACACCTCCTCTCACCTACCCTACTGTAAAAATGCTATCCCCTACTCCCAATTCCTCCATGTCTGCCACATCTGCTCTCAAGATGGAGTGTTCCACTCTTGGGCATCTCACCTATCTTTCTATTTCAACATTGCCCTTCTCCAGTGATGAAAAATGCCCTCAACCACATCTCTTGCATTTCCGGCACTTTTTCCCTTAAACCTGCTCCCCCCAACAAAATTGAAGACAGAATCCCCCTGGCCCTCACATACCACCCCACCAACCTCCACATCCAGCGAATCATTCTCCGTCACTGCCCCCATCTACAATCCGACCCCAAGACCAAAGAGATATTTCCCTCCCCACCCCATATGCCATTTGTAGAGATCGTTCACTCCACAAATTCCTTGTCCACTCCACACGTCCCACTAACCCCACCACACCTGACACCTATCCCTGCAACTGCAAGAAGTGCTATACCTGCCACAACATCTCTCCCCTCATCTCCATCCAAGCAACAGGGGTTCACCTGCATAGCCATCAACTTGGTCTACTCTATTTGTTGCTCCCAATGAGGCCTCCTCTACATCGGTGAGACCAAGCATAGACTCGGAGACCATTTCGTAGAGCATCCTCCCTCTGCACACAACAAACAATAACACCTTCTGATCGCCAACCATTTTACTTCCCCCATCCTCCCACTCCCTGGGTGGCATGTCCATCCTCTTACAGTGTTATAATGATGCCACCTGCAGATTGGAGGAGCAACACCTCATATTCCACCTCGGAAGTGTACAGCCCAATTGCCTATACATAGATTTCACCAGTTTTAAAATCTCCCCACCCCATGTCTAACTATCCCTCACATTCTCACCTCCTTGACCTGACACAACCTGCCCATCTATCTGCCCTATTTTCCCACCAACCAATCCCCACTACTCTCCACCTACATCCAACCTATCACCATCCCACTCACCTTTCCTCAACCCCACCCATTCTCCCTCCCACCGCTCTGACCCAACACAACCTGTCCAATTGTCTCCCACCCTACTCATCCCACTGACCAATCCCCACCACTCCCTAGCTGCACTCACTTTCATCATCCCGCCTACCTTCCCCAGCCACACCCTGCTTTCTTTATTTATTTCCCAACAACCTTCTTCCTTTCTATATTTATTGTTGAATTTTAATAAACAATAGAATGCATTGACCATGGTCGTCTTGTGAAAACAGTGACAGCATACTAATTAGCCTCATTTGGAAATTGGACAAATATAGATAGTTGCATCTGTGGAATAAAGTATGTATCTTGAAGGAACGGGTTGAATATGAAACAGAATTTCCCAAAAAGTAACATCTATATACCAAGAGCAGTCTTTTTTTTTCAACTATTGGGTGTGTTAGTTTTAACAGTTGTTTACCTGGGACATGAGGTTGGTTTAATTACTAAGTTATTAGCCCCTATCACTAACATTACCATGCCCCATAAAGTAATTCAAAATGAGTTATGGCTTCCAATCAATTCTACCAATTGTCTATTGAAGTAAGAATTACTAGAACCATTACACTTGCTGCAATTCTTCAATTTGCTGCATTTATTATTCATGACAGAGAGGAAAAAAATGATTTCCCTAAGAATTTAATCTGCTGATATGAAAATATGCTAGGGAGCTATTCAATACTTTATTGTGATGAACTAATTTGTGCACATCAAAAAGGACATGATTCACTGCCTCCACTTACATCACCTTTGGACCTTCCACGCATATTCATAAACTATGAACAATGTCATTAAGCTAGGATCTTCATAAAGATGAGGTAAGAAAACTTTAATTGTAGATATTAAGAGATTTGATCTGGTAAACATACTAATTTTGTAAGGGTGTCACTGCCCTTTCTCTTCAAAGATAATGCTTATGAGATTCCTAGCAATAAATATTTTGGCACAATTCAAATAATTTTGCTATCATATCTCATGTAGGAAAAAGGTTCAAAGTGCTCTTTTAACTAAAAAAAAGAAAATCAGGATTGCTGAGGCTGCATTTCATGAATGTGCATATCGTCTTTCGTTATTTTTTGTAATCAGTTTACCTAAAGCATTCAGATGTTTTTTGATTACCCAGGCTCCCAGGGGTGAGCATCCCTTGAAAGGCATTGTAGAGATAAATCCATTAAATGGATGGCATTCATGACAACCAAGGACATAGGCTAGCTAAATCGGTTAAAAATATTGTAAATCCCTAGCACTTTTCGATAATATAATTTAAATAAGTGTCCTTTCCTGGGCACTCATTTTATTTTTCAGCAATGTACCATTTGCTGTGAGAAGAAAAAAGCAAACAGTGAGACATTAAACTTTTAACACAAACAAAGGCTCATTGTCCCTAGTGCCCATGTCAACCCTATATCAGAGCCATATACACTAACCCACTGCAACATAGCATTTGCTGAGATTGTATTCAGATAGAATACATGTATATTTAATTCTTGTTCTTTAATCTCTGTACCTCAAGTGACAACTATGCCTGTCAGGGAAGCAGATGAGTTGTTCCAGTGTTTATACAAATATACCCTTAATATATGAGCCAGAACTGGCTGTGGGTGAATCTAGATTTGATTTTATCATAACTAATAACAAGAACTTGATGGCTGAGGCAGTGCAGAACAAACTGGCATTTGTACAAATGCTTCATCATGTCCTCTGCATATCCCAGAATGCTTGACATTTGAAAAAAAAATTCACAGGATAAATGCAGCGGACACTGGAGATCTGAAATAAACACAGAAAAACTGGAGAAACCCAGCAGGTCTGGCAGCATCTATGGAGAAAAAACAGTCATATTGAACTCAGAATATTAGCTCCGTTAATGGGCTAATCTCTGGCATTTTCCAAATAACAGAAGCTAGTTTAAATAGCCTGTAATTCCTTGCTTTTTGTCTCCCTCCATGCCTGAACAGGGGCATTACATTTGCAGTTTTCCAATCTGCTGGAATCATCCCAGTATTTATATATGTAATTGCTGTTAAGACAATAGGAAGATAACAGTTAGAGTTTGGAACATTACCAATCATTGTGAAATTTCTAAGACAGACAAAAATATAATGCTCTTTGTGTACTTAACTGAAGCGTAACGAATATGTCCAAGTCTTAAAGCCACAGTCTACTGAATCAGAAGCATTTCTACTGCAATTATATCAAGACAATACTTGAAATTTGATTAAGTTTTACCATTAGGTACTTGATATTATTTTTTATTAGCAGCCATTTCGGATACAAGCAATAAAAACTATTTGTTCATAAAAATAGCATATTACTAGTTCCAAATGAATGGTAAACCCATTTAGATATAATTTTAATTATGATGATTGAATGAAAATAAAAAGAAAATAATGCTACTGAAAACATTGTTTTTGTTGTTTATTATGATAAAATTAAATCTAGATTCACTAACAGCTTGTTCTATTTTTATTGTTATTGCTGTATTTATATAAACACTTGAGCAACATTTTGGTTTCCCGGGCAGGCATTGTTGTCACTCAAAGTACAAAGATCAAGGGACAAGAATTAATGCTAATTTCCAATTTGTAAAAGAAAACCACTTTTCAGAACTTTTGTAGAGTGAGAAACAAACCTGGGAAGAGTCTGAAGAAGAGTCATGCTGGACGCAACTCTATTTCTCTTTCCATACATACATCCAGAACAATTGAGTTTCTCCAGCACTCTCTATTTTTATTTATTTCAGATCTCCAGCATCCTCAGTACTTTTATTTTATTTTTCTAAATTTATTTCCATTAAATGGATTAACCCACATCTTTGAGACATTCACTGCTGCAGTTCTACATGGTGAGCTCCTTAATATGGATACTGTATATTTTAGGAGATTACAGTACATATTAGTGCTGCAGTCATATTATGACCACTTAAACTAATATTTTATAAATTTAATACACAAATTTATATTTTCTATAATCAAGGTAGTATGACTCATGTAAATTTCGAACCTGCATGTGTATTGACGATTCAGCAATGGAAAGAAAAAAGTTAAGGGGCAATTAGATTTGTACGGCATAAAGTTAATGACTGTTTTCAGTCTTGTAACATTTTAATTACATCCATTTCAAATCTTAACACTTAAATTATATGCAAATTATTGAAATGGGTATCTCACTAACCTATACTTTTGTGTATTCTTTAAATGTTGGGGAATTCACTGCACAAGATTCTGATCCAAGAAGCACATTGCTAACCATTCTTATAATAAAGGCAAATCTTCAGAGCATGTGATTCTCTCAGCACCAACGGATAACAAGATGGTTGCATTTCTTTTTGTAATTGATGTACTTTAAAAATGGAACCTATTCAGTCATAAAGACAAGCTACGTTAAGAGACGTCACAATATTTAGTTCTATTTCACTCATTTATTTATGCCCATAGTATAGTGCATTGGGATTGTTACTGTTGCATGTCTGCATAAATACTATTTATGTTATTACTGGTGAATTAATCTGTAAGAAAGAATTAGTCAGCACTTTAGCAGTTGGATTTTGCTGAAAAAGATGATGACAGTGTAATTACTGTACTATAAAAGCATTCCCATAATTGTTATGAATAACCTAAAGAATATTTATGTATATCACTTCATTTTAATATACACATTTCAGTGCATCGCAACAATTCTTCAATAACGGATTCATAAAATGGTCTGAAAGCTGTGGATTTACTGCAGCTGGCTTCTCAAACTTCATCTATTGCGAATGAATAATTTCCTCGGATTCACTCTCTGTGTCACTCTATTGATTCCTTTTCCCCTCTTTATATGAAGTGAACTTGTTTGTTGGGCATCCACTGAAATGTGACTGAATCCAGTATTTTAACAAGTTTAGTGTGGTCTCACCTCCCTGTCCTAAGGTGAGCTGCTTTCACTTAAGTATGGTTTTGAATTGTGCACCACAAACAGGTTATACTAATATGCATGGTAAAAAATATGGGGCTGGATACACTTCCTGCATCCTGAACCAAAGTTTTGGGCACAGACCACTTCCATTTAGCCATTTCACCCTCCTTCATTTTTTTTAAATGAGGTCCCTTTACAGTACATCTCAGGAGGATACCCCACCTCAGAGTTGCCAATCTGTCAGTGGACAAAAGAGCAGCAATGGACCCGATCTGTCAGGTATATCCAAATCTTCTTGGAGCTAGGATGGCAAGTCCCAGTGAGGGGTGTTGAGCGGCGTGAAGGCGAGGGATAACTTGAGACACTCAATTAAGCAGCTGACCCATGCATCCACAACCATCCAAAACAAATTGTGGAGCTGGTGGTAGCAGATGGACCATTCATGGGCGTATAGATGACAACATGGCACCTGAATTTATAGGTCATCCATCTATGTTTCCACATGAAGTTTATTCTTAAACCTCAGCTCATGGAAGTTAAATGTGTCAGAAATTTAGATAATTATATTGCATCTTATTCTCAACAGGGAAATGAATTCCTGGTATGCTGGACAATGCATAACAAACTGACGGAACAGATGCACAACTCTTTCTTTCACTTTAAAGTGTGTGAAAATTAGGTTGAAGAATTTCAAAAAATATACATCTTTTAAAACCCGACAATGATCATTGCCAGCAGACTTACATGACAAAAGCTCAACATGTTGTCTTGTCTGTGGATTTATAATTTGAGACGAATTAATTTGTCTGCAGCTTAGGAATTTTTGTTTCTTTCGAGTCCATTGATGCATCTTTGATGTTGATTAATAGTCAGTGCAGAAATGTTTGTCACTATCAAATTATAACACACAAGGGTGTATTCCTTCAGATGTAATGATATAAATGTGGCCTGAAATTTCTTATTGCAATTCAGGGTAGTCAACTGAAACTGTAACGGAACAGAAACACCACAGGAAATTGTAATTGGGGCAGGATCACAGCTGCAGCATGCCACTTGTCAGCTGGCCTGAGGCAATTTATTCACCAGCTTTGATGAGCTGAAAATCAAAGTGATTTTCCAATCTTCAGTTAATATCAAATCTGTTTATCTCTCTCCCATTCTTCACAAACTGTTTCACTCCTCTAGGTGCAGTCATTACACTACTCAATTGAATAATTCTCTATTTGCAAGAGTAAAAATCTCAGGAATCATAATAAAATCTCAGTTCTTTCTTCCACTGCACTATTTTGAATTTAATATGTGAATGCTTCCACTTAAACATGTGAGTAAGGATCTTGAAACACACACATATCAAGATTGTTCATACGGTAAACCTGCACAACTGTAATTTCAACTCTTTTTAAGATCTCTGGAAGAGGGTGCCGACATCTCACAATGTATATCAGCTGTGTAGGCAAATGTATAGCATCTTGCTGGGCAAAGCTTCAGATTGGAATGCGACTTGAACACATCTTTTGACTGTGGCATGAGCAACCTTCAAAAAAAAAGACGAGCAAAGAATATACAACAGGGTCCCTCTGAAATCAGTGCTGGAATATTTCAAGGACCTTTACGTGCAAAAGAGCAAACTTCATTTTCATAGCCCTCATCAAGGATTATTGACTCCACAAAATATATAAGGTCTGCAACTACTTGTTCTTATCTGCCACTTTAATTGACAGATGGAATATTAACAACAATTTAAATTTGTGTAATACTATTAATTTACTTAATTTCACAGGACATCTCACAAGAGCAATCCAAATAAAGAAAAGATATGTATGGAGTTACTTAAGATGATATTGCGTGAGAAGAAGTAGATTTTCAAGTGTCATAAAAGGGAAGAAAACAAGATAGAGGGTGTATGCCTTATAATAGAGACCAGGCACCCAAAAGAATGGCTTACAATGATGGGCTGATTAAAATTTGAGGGGCACAAAAGGGTAGAGTTAGAGGAGCACAGACATATTGGAGGGTTGGAGGGTGGATGGGGATCTTAAAGATAGGGTAGGGTGAGGCCATGAAGAGTTTTGAAACCAAGAATGAGAATTTCAAGAAATCAAGGCATTGCTTAACCAGGCGCCAATGACAATTTGTGAGCAAAGGAATGATAGGTGAGCAAGTTATGATGTGAAGTAGGATAAGAGCAGCAGAGTTTTGGATGATTTCAAGTTCATTCAAGACCTGATCTTATTTTAAGTGTCTTCATTCGATCTCGTGGAAAGTTGCAAATCCAACTGTCAATCAAATCCTTCAAAGTCCACTCACTTAGACTTAAGGGAGAAAAATAATTGGGAAAGAATAATGATGACGAGGTCAACACAGAGTCGAGATACCATTCTGATTACTGTTAACATGTTGGTGATCATTTCGCTGAAGTCAGAAGTCAAATGAGCCAATTATAATCCAAATATGATTTTATTTGAAACCGTAAGTTTTCAGAGCGCAGCTCCTTCATCAGGTGAACTCCACCCCAGTCTAACACTGGCACCTCCACATCATCATTTGGATGGATTAGTTTTGCAAAGAAGCAAAGAAAGCCACATGAAAAGCAATAAAGAAGCAAGAAATCTCTGCACGTTTAGAACAAAAGAAATATTGGTTTATATCTTACTTGACTGGAGACACTATGTGAGAACGCAGTGACCCAGTGACTAGCAGATGGTTCAGATCCCTGAAACAGCACTCTTATCTCCTGCCCATTTTATAGCCACATGACTCATCTGATACCTGAAGTTTCCTCATATCATTCAAACAGTTTGAGAAAGAAAAGCATGGGCACCATATCCTCTTAAAGCAAGAAGGAAAACACCAGTAGCCAGATGCATCTAGATATTGCAGGGACCTCTCAGGACTCTACAACCAGAGGGGTGGATGCATAAGTTGAAAGGAGTAACTACCATAATTGTTCTTCCAACATAAGAGGAATTTGATGCCACTTTATACTTCACAGCAAAACATAACCTAAAGGAAACCAGAGAATAGCTCTCTCTTGAAATTGTACATTCTTTTCTGAGTCCGATGCTTAATGTGATTGTACTGGGAGGATATTTAAAAGCTGATAGTAGTAAGGGAATGGAACGCTTTGCCTGCAACGGTAGTAGATTCGCCAACTTTAGGTACATTTAAGTCGTCATTGGATAAGCATATGGACGTACGTGGAATAGTGTAGGTTAGATGGGTTTGAGATCGGTATGACAGGTCGGCACAACATCGAGGGCCGAAGGGCCTGTACTGTGCTCTAATGTTCTATGTTTTTCTATGTAGAAAGGGAAACCATATTTTCTGCAATTAATACCTGGTGAAATAGCAAGATGATTAATGTGTTAGAAACTGTTTGACAGCTGGATTGGACTTTGAAGTTTATCTTTAACGGATTTTTAACTGAGCCAGGTCATTAGTATCCCACTCTGGATTTCCTGGCCAGCTGGGGCTAGGGTGAAGGGTGATCTGAAATAATACTCAGAATCTGTCAGGGGAAGGCTCTATAATTAGACTTGAATTTCTGAAACTGCAACAGCTACAGGAACAAAGAGCAGGCAGGGAAGCAGTTCTCGGGTGCTCCCAGTTTTAACGGGAAGTCCTACCATCGGATATGAGTGACTGCAGTGTGGAAACAAGATAGAGGGTGTATGCCTTATAATAGAGGCCAGGCACCCAAAAGAATGGCTTACAATGATGGGCTGATTAAAATTTGAGAGGCACAAAATGGTAGAGTTAGAGGAGCACAAACATATTGAAGGGTTGGAGGGTAGATGGGGATCTTAAAGGTAGGGTGGGGTGAGGCCATGAAGAATTTTGAAACCAAGAATGAGAATTTCAAGAAATCAAGGCAGTGTGCAAAGCCTTTCCCAAGGTTGGGAACAGGCCAGCGTCTCCAAACAGATCAGCAAGAATAGAAGAGGCTTTGAAAATTTGAAGCACAAATATAGCCCCTTCCCTAGAGGCAATGCACAAAGTGGAGCTAGGACCCAAGAAATTGAATAGGGTGGCAAATACCATAACAGGTCCTTATGAAGGATGTAAACCTGAAATGTTGACTTTCCTGCTCCTCTGGTGCTGCCTGACCTGTTGAGTTCCTTCAGCTACACATAGAATTGACTCTGACTCCAGCATCTGCAGCCCTTGCTATCTCCGCACTGACTTTTTCAGCATTCTCCAGCAAAGCAATCCATTAAAACATCATACTTTGTTGTTCCATTCATTCCTCCCTTTCCAGGCACTTCCTCACATCCCTATCTAAGCAATCATCACTCACACTCACTCTCATCCTATTGCTCTCTTGCAGTTGGGTCTCATGATCATGCTCCATAAATCTCGTTTGTCTGTTCATCCAAGCCATTGTAAACATCCATTACCATCTACATCCTCTCCTTGCAGCAGAAACCAGGACACAACCTTGGGGAAAGGCAAAATACTGTTAAACTTCAGAAAGTCAACTGAAGAAAATTAGAACGAGAGCCAAAGTTTAGGCATAGTTTAAAGGTATATTTACAGAAATACACATTACAAAAATGTACTTCCCAACCCAAAAAGAAATTGCCATTCTCTTATACCCATAAAGGGAATAAGTGAACCCCTAATTAGTGCCCACCTGCATATAATTAACCATAATTAATGTATACGAATGGAGACAATGGGAACCTGTCCAGAGGGCAATGGGTGGATATTGTCCTGTACCAGGTGCGTTGTCATCCACAAGCAATATATATCCACCAGATCTACCAAGAAGGACAAGTGTTCCAAGAAACTGATGATAACAACCTGCCAAGGAAGACTGACTCCCTCATAAATTAAACTAGCCTGAAAAGCTAACTTGATTCATCTCCCTGATGCAACTGGCACTTAAATGGTGAAGCATTTGTTTTGCTTGCCCCATCACTTTGAGTCCACCACCACAATGAATATTACCAATTAAACTTTTTTCAGGATGTTTTCCATCCTCCATGATCACAATGTTACCACAAGTATAATTTCTTCTGGCAATACAAGCACTGGCCACAAGATCTTTAAAAACCTATCTCTGCATAAAATTACCTATTTCTCTCTTAGCTATGGTATTAATTTGAAGGAAGTCAACATAGCATTAACTGCTTTTGCGTCAAATATATTCTACCCATGTGTCACTCCAGGATGAAAAACTTGTTCAAAATCAACTCTTTCTCATTTTGTAAGATGCTTACATGCTACATAACCAGGCTGCTGCAATCTCAAGTCATGCTCTCTAGCCTGCTAAAATCTAGATTTTTAAAAAATCTAGCTTCTATTTAAGTTTGATATGTTACAAAGTCTATGGGTTATATTCAAAATTGACACAATTAAGCCTGATTACTTTTGCTTATTTTGACGCTGTTCCTTTCTTGCTGATAATTTCAATGCACTGGATGAAGTATTTAGCAATTATAGATTCCAAATGATTTTTTTCTGCCATCAACTCATTCACAGGGGATTGGACTAAGACTGCCAAAAGATATCTGAAATGGGATGGATGACACAAATTGGAGCAGAGACTTAGCCCCATCTGTCAGAGCGAGGGCTGAATTCAGGCCTCACAAATAAAGTCAGATTCCACACATTTTCTTCAACCTGCACCAACATTAAGATGAAATCACTTCTCACAGTGCAAGAAATCAAAAAAGGAATCACATTATTTTAACTTTTGCAGTTATAAGCCACCCAGAGATTTGTTTCTTTCTCACCTTTAACTGTGAGATTAGTATACAGTAAATTAATCATTAACACATGTGGTAACTCTGGGCAGCATGTCGGCTTTTCCACAGAGGGATTTGCAGCCATCTGCTGTTACTTCAGTGAGGTATTTATGAACATCCTTTCAGTATTCCCTCAGAAGTTCCTTCCTGAATTGATGTTATCACAATATAGTGATTTCTGCTTGGTTATTGCTAAATGGTGCAGTCTGAATTACAAATTTGTTCTGATGATGTATAGTTCGTGCCTGTATCGCAATCTCAGGAAAAGGATATTGAAAACATTCAATTTGCTTTGATTTATTTCAGAAATCAATGAAAGATTATAACAAAAACGGACAAATATCAAAATGCTGTACATTAGCACGATAGCGAGTTTGGCATTGTCACCTGCTGCAGTGTGATGCAGCAGAGCAGAGAGAAGTGTAAGGTTGAATACAGATCAGGTACAGTTGTTAGTGATTGGTCAATAGTGCACAGGAAGTGATCTTATTATCCTCAATACGGCCTGGTTTATTGTTCTAGTTCATATTCATGAAACGTCTGCCAGACGAAAACAAGATAGTTAATTTGTAATGCGAAAGTTCAAAGCCGCGGCTGGAAGCCTCTGCAGAGATGCAGCTCAAACAGGATGTGGACAAAATCTTGCATAAGATGAAGAGAAGGGACTGCCACCTTCAGGCTCAAAACAGATAGTTGATTTTGTGCATCCAATTAACCAGTTTATATATTGCGCACAAGTGTGTGTGTTAATGTATAATAAAGTATGCCAGCACATATAAGTAATAGAGATAATGGGAACTGCAGATGCTGGAGACTCCAAGATAATAAAATGTGAGGCTGGATGAACACAGCAGGCCAAGCAGCATCCCAGGAGCACAAAAGCTGACGCTCCGGGCCCAGACCCCTCATCAGAAGTAATATCTTCTTGATTATGACATGAACTTGTGTTAAGAACTGTCTTAACTTATACTTTCAACTTGATCCAAAATGGAGTATAGGCATTATTTTGAATATTCATCTAGCAGGAGCACCTAGTTACATGATTAAAGAGTTTCTTATTTTGAAATACAATCAAAATTAAAGGAATCTTGGTGCATCGACAACTCAAAATATTGCACATTTACAATAGTGAAATTGACATTGAAAAAATTAATTCAATTCAAATAATTTCACTCTGAGTACACAAACAGTGCTTGAACAGAATTCCAGAAAAATCCAGTCTAAAGGCAAATCAGTGGAGCTTGTCACTGTGCTTGTAAAAGGGCTACCATTCCAACATCATGGGTTTATCCTTTAAGATACCAGTTTAATTTTGTGTCAAGACAAAGGGATCTCCGGACAGCCAATACCAATGATATTGTCATGCAAGGAAAGCAGCCAAGCATTGTGTAGAAGTCTCATATACGGCAAAGCTGGGAGTACGATATATCCATCACCCTTCAATGTTAATTAAGTTTTATAGGGAGCAAAACAAGTAATTGTGGAATACCTATCAGATTAATGTTGAAATTGAAACATCACAAAAACATAATGTAAAATAAATTCACATATTTAAAATAAAATTGTTTTTAAATTGTCTGCAATTTCTTTTTAAATCATAAATCATGAAGTCCCACAAATTTCACAAATACGAAATTAAATTCTCAGGGCCATAAATATGTTTTAGAAGTAACTATGAACTTAGAAGTTGTTGAAAGGTGGTTACATCTCATTTAGCAAGGTGTAACTTTTGTAAATGATTTAACAGTGAGACTAATAGAGTAAAAGGTCAGGTATTCAGTTAGTAACTTTTACTTTTATTGCCATCTGGTGGGGCTTAACAGCACACCCTATTGAAAAGTATATAGCCATAGGAGAGCACTTTATGGATCTGAACCTTTAACTGTACATGTATAGACTCCAAATTTTGACGATAATTATGGAACAATAGCTGCCCCAGAGCAAAATCTGGCATTTTGTCTACAAAATTCTGGCTATTCACACAACAATGTAGTTACAATGGCACAATTTAAACCTGGAAAACGGTCCTTTCTCTGTCTTAAGTTTGAAAGACATGTTTAACTTCATTGTCTTCGAAAATGAATTCTTGTTCTGAATTAAAAACCTGGTATTTTCCAGTTGAAAGAAATCTGTAATGTAAGAAAATTTTGATTAATTGGGTAGAAGCCATTTGTTCTCTTCCTAAATTTGTAAATGATATGGGACATAATTTAAAAGGAGACAATTTTCAGGTAATGGTGAGGTTGGGAATGGATGCAAAACAATTGGCTGGTGCATTGATTTCACAAACACATTCATGGAGCAGTCTTTTTTGCAGGATGGGTTTGGAATGCAGCAGGGCAACCCGTTCCCACGAGGTAAGAAACCAATGAAGCTCATTAAAAGCCTCGCTGAAAACACTGGCAAGGAGATGACTGGGCTTTTCCATTTTCCAGGATGTGACAGAAAGCAGTTTCACAATCTGGAAGTGGTTATGGGTTATCTAGTAACTGGCAGGGATAAGGGTTTATAGTCCAGGCAAGTCTACAGACCCTTCAACCATTCAGGGTTACAGTACACTTAAACACTACTCTGTGGAAGGATTTCACAGCTCCACCCCCACACAGCTTTCACCTCCATCATCACAGTGGAGACATAAGTGTTTATACTGCTTTTATTTACATTCGTAAATATCATGGTGAAATGGTTCCTCCATATTAAAGCACTGTCTCGGTCATTAACTCTCTACTATAGCCTACTGTTTCTCTTATCTGAAAGGTCTCTAATTTACCCTTTGAGAAACTTATCCTTCTATCCTTAGAAAATCTCTACTCATGTCGGATAGAAATGCCAGTCAACTGACAACTATTTAGGCTCATGTCCTCTTTTCATCACAAAACTTAAGTTAAGAGAAATAACAGTCCAGGCTTCTACCCTAATAATAGAGAAATATATCAAAAGATTATCATCACCCTCAAATGGGCAGAGTACCAGTATGTGCAGCAAGAAAATTATGATCTATCTCAGCCTTCTTCAGTTTTAAACTGCAAGACAGTTGCCAATTCAATTCACTCCAAGTGATAACAAGAAACTGAGATAATAAAATGTGAGGCTGGATGAACACAGCAGGCCAAGCAGCATCTCAGGAGCACAAAAGCTGACGTTTCGGGCCTAGACCCTTCATCCACGCACAAGAAACTGTTGGACGCACCGGAAACTGCAAAAGCTTTGGGCCCTGATAATATTCCAGCAATATAACTGAAGATTTAGGCTCCTGAACTTGCAGCAACCCCAGCCAAACTTCTGGCTTCTGTCCAACAATATGGAAAATTGCCAAGTAAATGCTTCAGAAAAACAAAGCAATACAGTACACCTTGGCAAATTGTCACCCCATCAGTTTACATCAATAAAGTGATGTGGTGTCATCAACAGCACTATCAAGCACCACCTGCTTTTAGCAACAACCTGTTCAGTGTTCCATGCTCCTCCTGACCTCTTTACAGCCTTCGTTCTATCATGAACCAAAGAGCTGAATTTCAGAGGAGAGGTGAGAGTGACAGCCCTTGACATCAAGACTGCACTTAACCAAGTGTAGCATCAAGGACCACCAGCAAAACTGGAATCAATGGAAATTAAGTGGCAAAATGTCTACATGTTGGAGTCATACCCAGCATACAGGAAGATGCTTGTTGGAGGTCAGTCATCTCAGCTCCAGGACATCTCTACAGCAATTCCTCGGGTTAGTGTCTGAGACCCAGACATCTTCAGCTGCTTCATCAATGACCTTCGCGCCATCATAACATGTTTCATGATGATTGCACAATGTTTAGGCACCATTCATGACTCCTCACACACTGAAATAGTCCATGTTCAAATGCCACAGAACCAGGACAATATCCAGGCTCAGACTGCCAAGTGGCATGCAACATTTATACCGTGCAAGTGCTTAGTCAAGACAATCTCAAAAAAGAAGGTACTTAACCATTGTTTCATCATTCAACAGTGAAACCATCACTGAGTCTTCCACTATCAATATCCGGGGTGGTGGGGAGGCTGCCAATGACCAGAAACTCAACTGGCCTCACCATATGAATATAGTGTCGACAACAGCAGGTCAGAGGCAGAACTACTGCAACGAGTAACTCACCTCTTGACTTCCAAAGCCTGGCTCCCATCTACAGTATATAATTTATAAGTGTGCTTCCTATTTGCATGGCTGAGGGCAGCATCAACCATGATCAAGAAGCTTGATACCATCAAAGGCAAAGCTGCTTGCTTGATTGGTACCACATCCACAAACATCCACTTCCTCTACCACTGATGCTCAGTAACAGCAGTGTGTGCCTTCTAAAAATGCACTGCAGAAATTCACCAAAGATCCTCAGACACACCTTTCAAGCCCACAACCACTTCCATCTAGAAAAACAAGGGCAGCTGATACATTAGATTACATTAGATTCCCTACAGTGTGGAAACAGGCCCTTCAGCCCAACAAGTCCACACCGCCCCTTGAAGCATCCCACCCAGACCCATTCTCCTATAACCCACACACCCTTGAATACTATGGGCAATTTAGCATGGCCGATCCACCTAGCCTGCATGTCTTTGGACTGTAGGAGGAAACCGGAGCACCCGGAGGAAACGCACGCAGACACGGGGAGAATGTGCAAACTCCACACAGACAGTCACCCAAGGCTGGAATCGAACCCGGGTCCCTGGCGCTGTGAGGTTGCAGTGCTAACCACTGAGCCACCAGGCCACCCAGACGCAGCACCACCTGATAAGTTCCCTCCAAGCCACTTATCGTGCTGACTTGGAAATATATCACCGTTTCTTCACTATTGCTGTGTCAAACTCCTGGAATTCCCTCCCTAATGGCACCATAGATCTATCTACAGTACATGGACTGCAGCAGTTCAAGGTGGCAGTTCATCACCACTTTCTGAAGGGTAACTAGAGATAGGCAGTAAATGTTCACCAATCAGCAATAGCTATGACACATGAGTGAATAGGAATAGGATCAAACACCAAAAGCAACCTATAAAAGGGACAGGCCAGACTGTGCTCTTAGAGGAAAGTCCTGGGAAGTATGGGGTGGTTTTGAGGGGGTACAGATCTGGTGATCTGACTTTCCACCCCTTTCCATTGACGTTTTTGCCCACAGAAGACAGATTTCAGCAGAACAAGAGACAGAAAAATCAGACCTTCAAATTTCTAGCTTTTACAACTGTTGCAATACACAATTATCATGCTCAACTACGTCAAAACAGTTTTATTTATTTCTTAACTGTGTCAAAATTATAGTTTGTAGTAATGTAAGGATGGAGGAAATGCTGATAATGTAATAAGAATATAATATGGGCTCAATTTTTAGAAAAAACATCTGTGCTGAACCAAAAAAACATAGATTTTAAAACTCATTGTGACCTTGAGAATAGACCAATTACTAAAATCATAACAATGTAAATGTTATCCTCTTCATTTGGCACAAGAATATCAAGAATGTGTTTTTTCTATTCAATGCTGATGAATGAATTGGAAATGAGTAGGTAATAGCATCATCATTGGTATTCTGGTATCTTTGAAATATTTCTGCAATCAATAAGGTCTAACATCAAAAAGTGGCCTTGATCAGCTTATTCAAAGCTGCATAACAGTGCACTGCTTCCAGCTAGCTCAAGCTACTAATGAATTCAGAGATAGAAGATGGTACAAGACTGGTAACCTTTGTGCTTCATTTGCAGTTCAGTCAAGCATTCAAGTTTCCAGTGGATCTGACAACTCTTCTCCCATCTTCTTTCATCAACAAAATAATATTTTGTTATTTAATAGACTTGGTATTAGGTTCTAATTAGACAAGCTTTGAATTTCTACCTGTTACTAATCCAATAAGTGAAGCATGCCAGTGATGACCTTGTCATCCAGGGGTCATGAATCTCTGCCACAGGGTAAAGAGCAAATTTAATGCAGAATAGCTGGATATTCTACTTCCACAAATGGGTTTCTCCATTGATTCTGTTGCATTGCATTTATTTGAGTGGGAACTGCCACCCAACATGTGGCAGTTATGGAGAGCATTGAAATTTTAGACAACACAATCTGCACTTAGGGCAGAATTTTCCACTCCTTTGAATGGCAGTGGTAATATCAAGAAACATGGGAACATATGGTGAAAATGGAAACATCAGATTCTCAAAGTTGAGGAAAAATTATTCAAATTTCCCCTGCAGTGTTTAAATAATAAGTTCTGAATCTCATCATCAAGTGATGCCTGCCTTATAATCACACATTTACCTCTCATTGTAGAGCTAAAACCACCTCACTTCTACGCTGCTCTCAATTCTCCTGTTCTTCTCTAAGAAACTAGACAATGGCAGTTCCCAACATGTGCATCAGAGTGGCTACCTGGTGGTAGCAGCTTGCTACTCATTTCTCTAAGCCTTTGGACAACTCCACCAGCACTATAATTTCCCTGCATGCTTCCTGAACACTGTCCTCTTCCACCCTTTGTTCATGGATGTTAGCACTAGCAAGCAACCAGCGTCATATCATGGTTACTTTTGGACTAATTTATAAACAGCTTTAGCCCTTCAGGACTTCACTATGGAGCTAAGGGAAACTCTGCCATGTCATTTTCCACACATCTCAAACATGGACAGGGGATCTAATGGCTCTTAGCTTACTCTGTTAGTGCTGAATCACTTTGCACTTTCTTGGAGATTGTCAGCCTCAGTGGCTTGTACTGCTTTTCAGTGCATGGACTCTTCAGGTCTTAACTTATAGAATGTCAACCCTTGTGTGGCTCAGATTGATTTCTTAGTGCACAGGCTCTTTAGTAATTTTTTTTAACAGGCTGCCAACCTTTTTGCTTTGCTGGCAACAGTGAAAACACAACAGCAGAATTTTAAAAGCAAAACTGAACACATGAAAGAAACGAACTTTGTAGTGAATGAAACCTTTGAAGAGCAGGTGTGCATGCTGGAATGGATAGAGATAGAGGAAGCTGATGTGCTGAAAATTTTGTCAAACATTAAGATTGACAAGTCGCCAGGCCCGGACCAGATTTGCCCTCGGCTGCTTTGGGAAGCGAGAATTGCAATTGCATCGCCACTTGCGAGGATCTTTGCATCCTCGCTCTCCACTGGAGTCGTACCTGAGGACTGGAGAGAGGCAAATGTAATTCCTCTCTTCAAGAAAGGAAATAGGGAAATCCCCGGCAATTACAGACCAGTAAGTCTCACGTCTGTCGTCTGCAAGGTGTTAGAAAGGATTCTGAGGGATAGGATTTATGACCATCTGGAAGAGCATGGCTTGATCAAATGCAGTCAACACGGCTTTGTGAGGGGCAGGTCATGCCTCACAAACCTTATCAAGTTCTTTGAGGATGTGACTAGAAAAGTTGATGAGGGTCGAGCTGTGGATGTGGCGTATATGGACTTCAGTAAGGCATTTGATAAGGTTCCCTATGGTAGGCTCATTCAGAAGGTCAGAAGGAATGGGATACAGGGGAACTTAGCTGTCTGGATACAGAATTGGCTGGCCAATAGAAGGCAGCGAGTGGTAGTAGAAGGAAAATATTCTGCCTGGAAGTCAGTGGTGAGTGGTGTTCCACAGGGCTCTGTCCTTGGGCCTCTACTGTTTGTAATTTTTATTAATGACTTGGATGAGGGGATTGAAAGATGGGTCAGCAAGATTGCAGATGACACAAAGGTCGGAGGTGTCGTTGACAGTATAGAGGGCTGTTGTAGGCTGCAGCGGGACATTGACAGGATGCAGAGATGGGCTGAGAGGTGGCTGATGGAGTTCAAACTGGATAAATGCGAGGTGATGCATTTTGGAAGGTCGAATTTGAAAGCTGAGTACAGGATTAAGGATAGGATTCTTGGCAGTGTGGAGGAACAGAGGGATCTTGGTGTGCAGATACATAGATCCCTTAAAATTGCCACCCAAGTGGACAGGGTTGTTAGGAAAGCATATGGTGTTTTGGCTTTCATTAACAGGGGGATTGAGTTTAAGAGTCGTGAGATCTTGTTGCAGCTCTATAAAACTTTGGTTAGACCGCACTTGGAATACTGTGTCCAGTTCTGGTCGCCCTATTATCGGAAAGATGTGGATGCTTTGGAGAGGGTTCAGAGGAGGTTTACCAGGATGCTGCCTGGACTGGAGGGCTTATCTTACGAAGAGAGGTTGACTGAGCTTGGACTTTTTTCATTGGAGAAAAGGAGGAGGAGAGGGGACCTAATTGAGGTGTACAAGATAATGAGAGGCATAGATAGAGTTGATAGCCAGAGACTATTTCCCAGGGCAGAAATGGCTAACACGAGGGGCCATAGTTTTAAGCTGGTTGGAGGAAAGTATAGAGGGGATATCAGAGGCGGGTTCTTTACACAGAGAGTTGTGAGAGCATGGAATGCGTTGCCAGCAGCAGTTGTGGAAGCAAGGTCATTGGGGTCATTTAAGAGACTGCTGGACATGCATATGGTCACAGAAATTTGAGGGTGCATACATGAGGATCAATGGTCGGCACAACATCATGGGCTGAAGGGCATGTTCTGTGCTGTACTGTTCTATGTTCTATGTTCTATGTTTACAAAATGCTGGGTTACTTACATCACCCATGCCACCTCTGTGCTCCCCAATCTGTTTCTTTCTTCCTTTCCCCTCCACTATGTGCAGTGCTGATATCTTTAGTTGAGAAGACTTACTCTGTAATGGTCCCTGTTTGCCTCGAAGACTTGGCTGCTTGTCCCTGGGTTCGCAGGACCCAGATGTTCCAAGATCAACATATTTGTGAATAGCATAACCAGGACCGTGGATGGCATTTAAAAACTAAAATAACGGGGTCAGAACAAGGAAAATATAGAAATCCAAAGAAGTATGACAAGAGCTGCACCAATATTTTCAAACAAAAATGAAGCGTCAACTTGGTGAAGCTATAAAACAGTATAACTTAGATGCCAGACAACAGAAGCAGAAAGTGATAGACAGGATTAAGCAGTTCCACTATTAATGGATCACATTTATGCTCTGCAGTCCTGTCACATCCAGTCATGAATGGTGATAGAGAACTAAACAATTCACTCAGAGGAAGAGGCTACACAAAATCCTCACTATCAATGACTGGGCAACCCAGTACATCAGTGTTAGAGATAAAGCCAAAGAATTTACAGTAAATTTCAGCAAAATATGGATGATCCACTTCAGCCTCTTCCAGAAGTTTCCAGCAACAGATATCTTCTTCAGCCAATTTTATTCACGCCACATGATATGAAGAAACAGCTGAAGGCTTTGTATACTGAAGAGGCTATGGGCCATGACAACATTCTGGCAATTGTATGGAATATATGTGCTACAGAACTTGCCACATCCCTGAACAAGCTGTTCTAATTCAGTTACAAACTGGCATCGACCTGACAATGTGGAAATTTGCCCATGTATGTCTTGTACACAACAAGGACAAATCCAACTAATTACTGCCTCATCGGTCTACTCTTAATCATCACTAAAGTGAGGGAAGGGGTCATCAACAGTGCTATGAAGGGCTTGGAAATAACCTGCCACTCAGTTTTGCATTCTGCAAGAGCCCTTCAGCTCCTGACCTTGTTACAACCTTGATTCAAACATGGACAAAATAGCTAACCTCCAGAGGGGATGTAAAAGTGTGTCCCCCGACATCATATTCACATTTGACTATATGTGACATCAAGGAGATCTGGTAAAACTAGAGTCTATGGGATTCTGGGAAAAAAAATTCTGCTGATTCTTGTCATACCGAGTACAAAGGAAGATGATTCTGGTTGTTGGAGTTTGGTCATGACAACTCCAGGACATAGAACATAGAACATTGAACATTACAGAGCAGTACAGGCCCTTTGGCCCTCAATGTTGCGCCGACCTGTCTGCGAAAGTTCTTCAGGTTAGTGTCCTAGGCCAAACTATCTTCAGCTGCTTCATCAATGACTTTCCCTCCAGCACAAGGTTAGAAGAAGGAAGTTCACTGATGATTGCGCAATATTCAGCATCATTCACAACTCTTCAGGTACTGAAGCAGTCCATGTCAAATACAGCAAGATCTGGATAATATCCAGGCTTGGACTGACAAAGGCAAATAACACCCACACCATCCTAAGCAATGACCATCTCGAATGACCAAGAAAGAATCTAACTATTGTCTCTTGACATTCAGCGGCATTACTATCACTGCCCTGGAATTTATCCTTGACCAGTAAGAAATTGGACTAGTATTTTAATACAGTGGCCAGAAGAGCAGGTCAGAAGCTAGAAATCCTGCAGCTGGTAACTCACCATTTGACTCCCCAAAGCCTGTCCAGCATCTACCAGGCACAATTTGTGGAATACCCTTACTTGCCTGGATGAGTTTTCTTTTATTTTCCTTTATTTGTTCACAGGGTGAGGGCTTTAAGCAGCATTTATTGCCGATCCTTAATTGCACAGAGGGCAGTTAAGAGTCAACCACATTGCTGTGGATCTGGAGACGCATGTAGGCCAGACCAGGTAAGCATGGCAGTTTCCTTCCCTAAAGGACACTAGTGAACCCCAGATGGGTTTTTCCAACAACCAGCAATGAATTCACGGTTATTACTGGATTCTTAATTCCAGATTTCTTTTTAATTGAATTCAAATTCCACCATCTGCCATGGTGGGATTGGCTTGACACCATCCAGAACAAGGCAGACCACTTGTCTGGTCCCATTTCTACAATATTCATCCCTCCACCAGTGGCTGTCAATAGCAGCAATGTGTACTATCTACAAGATGCACTGCAGAAATTTACCAATGTTTCTCAGACATCATCTTTCAAATCTGTGACCATGATCTTCAAGAAGAACAAAGGCAGCAGATACATAGAAACACCACCATTTGCAAGATCTCGTTCAAGTCACATGGACTTAGAAATCTATACCATTCCTACAATATCACAGAGTCAAAATCTTGGAACTCCCTGTTTAATAGCACTGGGTGTATCTACGACAATGGTACTGCAACATTCAGGAAGCCAGCTTACCACTACCTTCTCCTGGACAACTAGGGTGGGCAACAAATGCTGGCTCAGCTATCAACACCCACAAACCCTGAATGGAAAAAAGAAAAGTGAGTTAAGCCAAGCAGAGTTGAACCGTAAGGACCAGAAATTTATAAATAGTAGAAAAACAGTGAATAAGTGCATGCAAAAAAAATAGAAAAAAGATGAAAGGCTCTTTGTTTAAATGCATTTAGCACTTGCAATAAGGTAGATTACCATTAAAAATAACAAAAAAATGTTTTAGAACTAATCAGCAATGCTGAAACATTGTTCCGACATTAGAAAATAAATATTCCAGGGTGCCTCATGTTTTGTAAAGATAGGCTAAATGGAAATGAGAAAGGAATAGCTTTGATGGTAAATGATAAGGGATGGACAGTGGCATTAAAGGATCTATGCTTAGTTCTATCAAGACGTAAAATAAGTCTGGGTGTAGTTTAGGAACAATAAACATGAAAAAGCACTTGACATAGTGATTAATAGGCTCCTTAACATTAGTTGTACTGTTGGACAGAGTGTTGAGGAATAGATAATTGTAGTTTGTAATAAAAGAAATGTAATATTCATGGGAGAAGTTGGTCTTAGACTATGCAAATTAAGTTAGAAAAAATATTCAGAAAAATAAATTTGAAAGACTGTTTTCATAACAACTTTCTAGAATAATGCGTTGCTGTAACAAACAAGGACAAAGCTATTTTAGATCTAGCATTGTGTAATGAGGCAGGGTTAATTAGAGTTTGCATAATAAATGAACTTCTGAGAAAAGAATGTACATAATATGCTTCAATTTATATTTGAATGCAACATACTCAAGTCTAAAAAGAGAATCTTACATTTAAACAAATCGGAAAAACCTGGATTCAAATCCAGTTCAGCAAAGGTAAATATTGCTGACATCTTATGAAGTTTAATGAAATTTGATGGCCCACACTCATTAAATGTCCTGGGGGTGGGGATTTGTTAAGAAATCTGTCTTGATCTCATTTGTTATTATATAGAACATTACAGCACAGTGCAGGCCCTTCGGCCCTGGATGCTGTGCCGACCTATATGTGTCCTGTTCAATCTCAATTAATGTTTTATCATTCATTCACAGGATGTAGGTGTCTCTGGCTGGGTTAGCATTCATTGCCCAGAGGGTAGTTAAGAGTCAAACATATTGCTGTGGATTTGGAATCACATGTAGGCCAGACCAGGTAAAGATGGCAGTTAACTTCCAAGAACGACATTAGTGAACCAGATGATTCTGTCAATAGATTCATTGTCTCCATTAGACTCTTAAATCCAAATTTTTATTGAATTCAAATTCCACCATGGCAGGATTTGAACTGGGTCTCCAGGACATTAGCTAGGTCTCTGGATTAACTGCACAGGGCTGATACCACTAGGCCATCTCCTGCCCAGTTACTTATATTTATTAAATCTTAATCCTGGATGTTAGAAACATGTATTGTAGATTGTAATACTGCTTTAATGTTTTACGGTAAATTTATTGTTGTTTATTTTAAACTGTGGAATCTTGTGGCTTTATTTTCTTAGCAGGACCTTTGGATCTCACATGTTTTCTGCTCCATAAATGAAAGTTGTTGGTCAATATCCAGATCATCACATAAATTTGACAGTTTGGTCCCGGACAGTCGCAGTAGGGAAAAATCACACCTAGAATTATAACGGTTACACTGGATCCATCTGGAGAAATAAGTTTCTCTCCAGACATCTCAGGTACATTGATGTTGAAGTATAAATCCAATCGTTTTCTTAGATCAAAGAAGTTTAAAACAACGTCTTAGTACTATATTTCTCGATGGCACCGGTCTGTCTAGGAAGATGACCATAACTATCATGAGAAATGTAAAATATTCAATTGGATCATAACATAACAGATAATTTCCATTTCTGTTAGGATCATCCTGAGTATTCAAGGGCCACTTCCTGCCCCAACCTCAAATTTGACGGAGCTGGGAGAGGTTCAGAAATCGAGGAGAGGAAAGATTTCCAAAATTTCACTCTGCTTGTGTCATGAATGGGAAAGCTGGTAGTACTCATTCCATCATTAGAACTCTTTCCAGAATCAGGAACATCCCAACCAGCAGTCCAACGTCTGGTTCCTCAACCCACAAATGGTCTCTCCCGCCTTGATTGGTCATCAGGAGCTAACCCCCTTCCACTTTACCTTGATCTCACATTCACCCCCTTGTGCCACCACTCTTTCATCACTGCAAGACCCTCCATGTACCTTGTCCTGTGAACTCAGGGACTGCAAACCTAGCAGCAATCAAATTGCTTGGCAGTTCGCTGAGGAAGAACTTTCAATTGAATGGCGGATTAAATGCTCACCTCCAGACAATTAATGCTGTTCAGAGAATTTGCGGCATCACACCAGGGGTGCAGTATGCAATTTTGCCTCCATATCCAAGGAACAATAATCTTGCCTTAAAGGCAGTAAGCAACTATTCATGAGATTGGTTCCTGTGATAAGGAGTCTGTCCTATGATGAGAGGATGAGTAAATTGAGCCTGTATTCTCTGTAGTTTAGAAGAATGAGAGGTGACCAGATTGAAGCATATAGGACTCTGAAGCAACTTGACAGATTTACTGCAGAATCTAGAACTTTGGGCACAGTGTCAGGACAGAATCATTTTGTTTAAGTATTTTGATTTCAGATGAGAAAAACATTTCTTCATTCTGAAGTTTGTGAATCTTTGAAGTTCTCTACTTCAGTATATTGCAAATGCTTTGTCAGTGAAGACATTCATGATTAAGATTTGACCTCTCGGGGAATCAAGAGATTTTGGAAACAGGCAAGACAATGAAGTTGAGGTAGAAAATAAGACACAGCCATTTTAAGTGGAGAAGCATGCTTGAGGACTGCGTGAGTCGAACTCGGGTCTATCCCTATTCATTTTTCCGATGTTTTGAACATTGTAGTAATCTAAAAAATATGGCGCAACAAGAAATAAAAAGATGTGAAAAAATATGATATCAGAGGACAAATTATACAACGTAAATTTGGGAATATATCATTTGTTGTAAGTTGGATTTCTGGTTTTTGAGTTGATATCCAGTGGGTTTTCTGAAGATAATAATTAACTTGCAAGCATTTTATTAGCCACGGTGACTTTTCCTAAAACAGGTTTTGAGACCTGGCTTTACAGTGAATGTGCATTATTAATGAATTTTTGTTTATTTTAGGTTGTTTTTCAACTCAAGGAGGTAAATAATGGAGCCTCAAGGTTTGTCAGAGATTTCTGGAACTTTTCTTTAAGTTTAATAGAAACTCGCGTGGTTTAGATAGAGGTGATATCTTAAAACTGAAAATATTTAAGCAGGTGTATAATAGCTCTACGCTGAAGCTGTCTGCAGTTCAGTCTTCAGATTGGAGTCACAACTAACTGAAGACCTATGTACAAGCTATTAACATTTTCTTATTTTCAGATGTCAATAGGGTCAATGTATAATTTCATTATTTTATGAAAACTGAAAGAACTACAAATGCTATAAATCAGGAACAAAAACAGAAGTTGCTGGAAAAGCTCAGCAGGTTTGGCAGCATCAGTGAAGAAAAAGTCAAAGTTAACCTTTTGGGTCATGTGACCCTTCCTTGGAGCAGATGCTTCTGCTTTTGTTCATTATTTTATGCTTTAATTATACCCTCCATAAATTAAGACAGCCTTGATTTTAACTGCTCACAGGAGTCAGAGGCAGTCTCCTGACAGGATCAAATAAGTTTATTACTTTATAAATATCAAAGAGAAAATTAGAATTGAAATTCATACTGGGTTGGCTTTGTTTGAAGTTTTTGAGATCTCTTGAATCACGAAATAGTATTTGTACATGAGACCAAATGTGAAATAATTGTATGAACTTTACGATGCAAGCAGTACTTAATCATAATCCACAGTATATGTGAAATTCCTCAATAAATCTGTGAAAGTATTTTTGCAATGATGGGGTACAGTTAATATGATTACTATTCTGTGTTGAAGAATAAGCATTCCAATGATAACTTAATTTCATTAAGCTACATCTTATCTCTTTTAAATGTTGGGGAAGGTAAATGATTTCAGAAGCTGCTTTTCCCTCCCAGTTGAGTTGAATTATTAGAGCCAAAGAGTAATACAACATGGAAACAGGCTCTTTGGCCCAAACTGGTCCATGCTGACCATGATGCCCACTCACCTATTCCCAATTGCCTGCATTTGGTCCACATCCCTCAAAACGATTCTCATCCATGTTCCCTATCCAAATGTTTTTAAAATGTTGCTATTGTACCTACCTCAGCCACTTTCACTGGCATCCCAGCCCATGTACATTCTACATGAAGAAACTATCCCTCAATTCCTTCTTAAATCTATCGCCTCTCTTCTTAAACCAATGCCCTCTAGTTTTCAATTCCCCTTCTCTGGGAAAATGACTATATACATTCATCCTATCTATGCTCTTCATGATTTTATACACCTTAATAAGGTCACTCCTCATTCTCCTACGTTCCAAGGAACAAAGTCCTATCCTGACCAATCTCTCCCTCTCAACTCAGGCCTACTAGTCCTGGCAACATCCTCATTAATCTTCTTTGTGCACTTTCCTGTTTAACGATGTCTTTTCTATAGCAGGGTAACTAAGAGTTCTGGAGAAAGTAAGCATAATCCACTTCCAATCCACTTGATCTTCATTATAATTTCCTAATTGGCAATTCCAGTAAAATGTTTCACACTTCCCATGCTTAGAAATTTATGGTAAGGCCTATTTCTTTTCAAAATTGGGCTTACTTTACTGAAACTAAAGATGACATTTACATTTCTAACACATCTGCAATACAGCATTTGCATTCTCATTTTGAAAAAATGTGCACTCTACAGTTTGACATTTGACTCAAAACATTCTTTTTTAAGTCATATCAATTTTTAACAAGTCATTTATAGACCAGTTAGCTAAACATTTATATGGGGAAATTGTTAATAAATTCATAGAAATGTTCATCTACCATCCAGAATAAGAGACAATCAGCATGGATTTAGGGAAAAGTTTCATGGTCAGCTACAGTCAACATATGAGGCTGGCTGTACAACAGAAGGGAATGGCAACAGGCTCAATTTAGCAAGAGTTCTGATGCAGTACAATCCCACATAGTCAGATGCAACCTCCATCTCAAGATCCAATGTTTTGGTAGATTCATTGTTTGAGCCTGTTCTTGGATTAGAAATGTTACCTATTCCTACATTGTTTCTTTTTCTTCTTTCCCAGTCTCTTTCGATTTCCTTCACCCTTGAGAGATTTCTAGCTCCTGCTCCTAACAAGTACCTTTTCATCATGGAAGTCAAGTCAATCTATGCCTCAGTTCAACAACTGGGGTAGCTGCGGGTTGGCTGCAGCCACTTTAACTGTAGGCCCAACCTCAAATGATGTGTTAACAAGCCTATCCATAAAGACATTTTAGGGAAAAGTCTAGGTCATACACATAAGTTAACCAGTACACTACATACACTAAATCAAAACATTCCTGTTTTCATAAAAATATACTCTATCATTTGCAGATGCAAGTTATGAAAGTTATCTGCATTCATGGTCATGAAAAAAGATCATATTTCATTAACAAAACAATGAATTATCTCTAGTCAGTTCCACTTTCATCCATCTCTGCACATGCATTGTATATGTAGTCTTTAAGTCAAGTATACCTCCTAATGGTATGTGATTTAGTGTTTGGAAGTTCAAGCACTGTTTTCACCACACTGGACTTGCTTTTGTATTACATAATGTCCTTTGGCTTTTATTTTTCTGCTGGATCTTCTGGAAATTTTTCTATTACATTGTTCCCATTTCAGCCAAGTATATGTTTCAGTATAATTCAAACCGTTGTTGGTTCTACCATTAATGTTCTCTATTTGAATGACAACTTCTCCATATTTCAATAGTTTTTTGAGAGTAAATTTCACCTTTCTCAGCAGATGTGCTCTCACTGATCATTTATGCTTCACCCAAGCCTAGCTCTGGTGAGGTCATCTTTCAGAAATCCAAGTTTACAGGATTCTTCTAGATATATCAGTGTAGTCACTTTATTCATCAATAGTCTTCCACTCTCCTTGAATTATGCTTGAACATACTGTTCATAAATAAAATTAATATAACTTTCAAAATGTTTCTTCAAAGCCTGAAAAATACTTCTTGTCTGGCTTTTCTGCTCTTCAGTGAGATCTAGGCTGTTGTTAAGCTTAGATTCCCTACAGTGTGGAAACAGGCCCTTCAGCCCAACAGTCCACACCGCCCCTTGGAGCATCCCACCCAGACCCATTCCCCTATAACCCACACACCCCTGAACACTACAGGCAATTTAGCATGGCCAATCCTACAACTGGCCCAAGTCTACAACACCATGAAGGGTATAGACGGGGTGGATAGCAAGGAGCTTTTTCCCAGAGTGGGGGACTCAATTACTAGGGGTCATGAGTTCAAAGTGAGAGGAGGAAGGTTTAAGGGAGATATGTATGGAAAGTTCTTTACACAGAGGGTGGTGGATGCCTAGAACGCGTTGCCAGCGGAGGTGGTAGACGCAGACACATTAGCGTCTTTTAAGATATATCTGGACAGGTACATGGATGGGCAGGGAGCAAATGGACACAGACCCTTAGAAAATAGAGGGCAGGTTAGATAAAGGATCTCAATTGGTGCAGGCTTGGAGGGCCGAAGGGCCTGTTCCTGTGCTGTAATTTTCTTTGTTCTTTGTTTTGTTGTTCAATCCACCTAAACTACACATCTTTGGACCGTGGGAGGAAACCAGAGCACCCGAAAGAAACCCACGCAGACACAGGGAGAATGTGCAAACTCCACACATCCTGAGGCTGGAATCAAACCCAGGTCCCTGGTGTTGTGAGGCTGCAGCGCTAACCACTGAGCTACCGTGTCGCCTGTATATCATGTAGAACTCTTTTCCCACTAATGACACTTGTGTTAGTACTCCAATTTGCTTTTTAAACTTAATTTTTTGGATATTGTATAGTTTTGCCATCCAGCATGAAAAAAAAGTCTAGTTCTGCTTCATGTGCCCTTTCACTTGCACAGCAGCAGGGAGTGGACAAATCACAGCCATTTTGACTGACTCAATAATTCAGATTATTGTTAAGTTGCCCCTTACTTCTTCCTTGGTGTTTCTTTTGGAAACTTGCTCTTTTACAGCTCTGAAAACTCACTGAATCTCATGGTACCATTTCTGATATAATGTTTTAAGTGATGAGATGGGTGTTGATGAATGGGTGTTGCAAACTTCCCACAACGGGACTCACAGAAGAGACAGACGTCATATGCTATAGCAGGCAATCTACTAAGTACAATTGCATTTTTCCGAATAACTCCCATCCTCTTCTGCCTATCTGAACATTTTTACATTGAATAATTTATCCTTTATTTCTATTCACTTCCTTCAAATAAAGGGTGATGCTATGGAACTCGCTGTGCATCTTAGCTATGCTTGCCTTGTCATGGGATACATGAAACATCTTTGTTCAAATACTAATCAGGTCCATGCTATCACTTTGTTTCTCTGGTACAATGATGACTGCTACTAGCTAGCTTCTGAATTAGTAAATGCATCAAATTTTGGTCCAATTATTCATATCTTACTTTTTAAAACTTCCCTAACTTCATTTCTGGTAACAGTAGATTACCAATATCAACCATATGCTATAACTACCTTGATTACACTTCGTCCCATCATGCTTCCTGTTCAATTCCAATCTCCACCTTCTCTGTCTCATCTCTTCTGCTAATTTCTCGCTCCACATCAATGCTTCTGGTAAACCTTTCTTTTCCAGCAATTGAGAATTCCTCTCGAAAATGGTAGACATGACCTTCAGCTATTCTGCATTTCTGCTCTCACACCCCCCAGAACCATGACAAGATTTTATTTGTCTTCACCTCCCATCCAACCAAGCTCCACAACTAATGTCTATTTCCACAACTTTTAGCAGGTTGCCATCGCCAACACATCCTCCTCCTCTACCTTTCAACATTTGAATGGGTCTGTTACCCCTGCAGTGCCCTGGTCCCGCTTCCATCATCCTCCCAACTCCTTCCCATGGCATCCCCCCATGCAAGCCACCCTGTAAATTATCTTTACCACCATTCAGCATATAAATCTCTCCTTCCACTTGGACGAGTATTTTTCCTCTGCTTCTTTCAAGTTAGGTTAACAATCTTCACTGTTCATGATGCAGTCTTCTCTGCATAAGGGAAGACCAAATGCAGATTAGATGATTGCTTTGTGAAGAATGTTCCTTTAGTTTGCAAGTTTTATCCTGAACTCCCAGTCTTAGCTTCTTCTCATGCTGAATGGAGACGCGAATAAAATTAAGCATTTTACTGAATTATGACCTCAATAGCCTCACGCCATATTCTTTGCTCCAATATTTTGGACAACTGGTATGCTGGTATTGGTTGTCCTGATACCATTTACATTTCCTCTAGACAGATTTTTATTTCTTTACTGGAACCATTATCACTCTACATTACTTTGTGTAATCAGCTTTTTGCTGCATAATCAGTTCTGCTTCCATTCCAAAAACAGACATTCCTTTTTGTTCTTCTCTACTCCTAATCCTTCTTTCACTGCTTCTTTCTGCAAAGAGGGAAATGAAAAGCAAACTATTTGCCTTGTTTGAGAGATGGAAGTCTCATGTTGTGATCCCAAATGAAATTTTTACCTTATGGTATGCAATGAATTGAAATGGATCTTTCTTTCCAAAGTGCAAGAAGATGGTTACAAAGGAAGCCATCCTTTGATGAAGCTTGTAATCATATTTAAGAGAATTTGTTATGTACTATATACTATACCAGATTCAATTTGGAAAGCTATACATAATAAGTTTGCACTAGTATTTTGGAGTGGGTCAATTCCACTGAGATCTTACAACAAAAATTCAGGTTAACTCGGTAATTTATTATTTCTGGGTCCCTGATGAAATGTTGTGAATACTCTTCATCAGAAGCAACATTTCAGGTTTTGTGAGGAAGCAATCTACATTCCTTGGTTGTTCACCAAACAAGGGAGAAGAAACTGGGTACAGTCAGTTCTGTTATAAAGTGCTTTGTGGCAATGCGAATTGGCTTTAACATGACTGATGAATATGGGAAAGGCTAACTCTAAAATGCCAACTTTTTTGACTATAATGCAATTTCATCGGTGTATGGAAGAGCACGTATCAACATCACATGTTCATTTTGAGGTCTTTGTCCTGAGCATGTGCAAGGTTAGCACCGCAAGAGTCTCCGCGCTGGGATCACACGATCAACATGAACAACACAGCAACTTCAAAACCTCCTTCTCCATCAAGTCATCTTGACATTTTGTCAAGGTAAGGTGTTAAATTCACTTTTATTTCATTCTTCAATATGAATTAAACATATCTTTAAATGCGCTATCCTTTGTGTTAGGCATTTAAGTGATTTTTGAGTGACTTTGAGTGATATTTTTCAGCGTTCTGCCCCAACCCCACTTCTTCCTTTGGACCGGCTCTTTCTATAGTTTGATTTTCTATAACGCGATGTTGCAACTATCGTGTTATAGCAGAACTGTCTGTATTTCTCTGTGATCACTCAATCTAAGGAATGATTGCAATTCCTGATGGTAAGTGGGCTTATTTGTTTATATAGCATGAACGACTCATTCATAGTACTTGAACTTGGATTCCAAAAATGTTGGCTTTTCAAGTTCAAAGTGCAAATATTTCCAAGTGCTAACTCTGAATTTTATTTGTCATGTCTTATTCATTATATTTTCCTTTGAGGCTTAAAGTACCTTACTTTCTAGTAGTGAAATGATTTTTACTACTCACTTTGGAAGACTATTTACGTTCAATATAAATTTTAACATCTCTATCGTTCATGCCTGGAGCAGGCAATTTCCATGAGAGAATAAAAAATGTTTTTAAACATGGACTTAACTGTTCAATCTGATCAATCCTAAATGTTACTTGCCTTTAACTCCCAGACTCATAAACATATTTATTAGATTTACCATGGGTGATTTGCCCAAGTCACATCTGTAGAATGTTTGACTTTGAAGGCATTTTAACACTTCTGTGTGAGATTGAAATTTCTACTGCATGCTTCACTCTACAAACGTCAGTTGCTTCAATCTTTTCATGGCCAATACCTCCTAATTAAGTGAGGAAACATGGGCTTCAGCACTGACTTCCGTGGACTGAAGGCATATCAAACTCTGCCAGAAACATTATTGTATTCTCAATAATGTTCTCAACAAGTCAAGTTACTTTCCTTGTGAATATCGGATTGGAACTTTAAAGATACAGTTCTTTATTTTGTATTCATTCACAGGATAATGGTTTTGCCGGCTAGGCCAGCATTTACTGTGCATCCTTGATTGAGGTTGAGAGTCAACCACATTGCTGCAGGTCTGGAGTCACATGTTGACCAGACTAGTTAAGGATTGTAATTTCCTTCCCTAAAGGCCATTAGCGAACCAGATAGATTTTTCCAGCAACCACCTATTGATTTGTGGTCAACGTTAGTCTCTTCATTCCAGATTTTTGATTAATCCAAACTCCGCCAACTGTCATGGCATGATTCAAACCCGGGTTCCGGGGATATTACCTGGGTCTTTGGATTAACAGTACAGCAATAATACCACAAGGTCATCATCTCCCCCTTGAATGTCAGTCAATCTGGAGTGTTTTGTTCAAAGAATCATTATTCAAGCCTGATAATATTAGTGGGACCAGACTACAGGGATAATCAAGAATGTGCACAATGCTGTCTACACAATGCAGCGGTCACTGGATAATGGCCATAAGCCAAAATGTTTGTTTTCTTAACCCTCATGCAGAGACGCCCACTTGAGCTTAGCATACAGCCAAGGATTGCATTGATATCCTGACATGTCTTAACTTGTTACAGAATAGACTTGCAGATCAATTGGAGAAAAATCGGTTGCTTTAACTACTTAATTGCAGCATTGTTCACTACACTCACTACTTACAGAAAATCAGACAGACATGTTCCTTTCTAGAGCGATATGATATGAAACCACGTTGCAATGAATTGGAGAATATTGTGAGGAACAGAATGTGTGACTTAACAGATTATCACTACCCTTTGAGAGAGTATATAGTAGGCTTGCTTTGCAGAACAGTTAGATTTTAAAATCCTTTTGGAATCATTCTTTTGGTTCTTACAGCGTGTTCCAGTCTTGATTGCTAACAGTTTAAAATGCCTAGTCTATTTTCAAAACACTGTAATTTGGTTCATGAATATTGCATATTACTTGAATCATGAGCAATATATTAGTCTGATCACCACAAATTTTGGCAACCATCAAAATTCTATCGGAAAACATTGATTTATTGCACTTCAAATTTAAAAAATCTGTTCGTGGAACACAGAGCTTTTAATTTTTTCTCAAAACAATGCATGCCATCCCAATATTTATCATTTATGACTTAGACTTAAATGTAGGGAGCATGATCAAGAAATGTGTGGATGACATGAAAATTGGTATGGTGGTAAATAGTGAGGAGGCTAGCCATAAACTGCAGGGGTATGTTGACCGATTGCTTGGCTGGGAAGAGCATTGGCAAATGGAATTCAACTTTGAAAAACATTCGATAAAATAATTGGGGAGGGCTAAGAGAGCAAGGAATTCCACTATGAATAGTAGGACCCTGGAAACTTCTGAAGATGAGACAGACCTTGGTGAACATATTGACAGATCCCTGAAGATAGCAGGGTAGGTAGATAAGATGGCTAAAAAGGTGTATATATTACTTCGCTTGAGTACCACAAAGTAAGGAGGTTCTGCTGGAATTGTATAAAACACTGGTTTGGCCATAACCCGAAGACAGCATGTAGATCTGGCCACTACATTATAGGAGGAATGTAATTGTACGAGAGATGGTGCAGAGGAGATTAACAAATTGCTGCCTGAGTGGAGGGTCTGAGCCATGATGAAAGATTGGATAGACTGAGATTGTTTTCCTTGGAGCGACGAAGGTTGAGAGGGAGTTCTGATAGATGTCCTAATGATAATGAGGGACATAGATAGGGTGTAGAGGAAGGCACTTTTTTTCCATTAGTAGGGGCTTAGGTTTAAAGTAGATGAGAATAAGAATAGTTGACAATAAATGTTTTTCACTTGGGGGCTGGTGGCAGCTTGGAACTCAGTGCAGACACAACTGAGTCAGGAGCTGTCATAACATTTAAGCAATATTTAGATATCCACTTGTGTTGCCGTGACTTCCAGGGCTTTGGGCAAAGGACTAGGAAATGAGATTAGTGGAGCTAGATCCTTGATGTCCAGTGGAACGTGTTGGGCCTAATAGCTCTTCCTATGCTGTAAACAACTGTTAGATGCTGAATGTTCAGTTTGCCTTGTGAAATGTTAGCCAATGAAATAAATTAGTTAAATAAATGACAATTAATTAAATAGATCCAAAAATGTGTTAATTTATTAATGAGAGCAAGCCTCCTTCCATAACAACTTGTTGAGTCATTACATAAACACTCAAACTTATAATGGCCTAGGTTTTCCATTATAAGGACAACAAAATTGTCAACACTTGTAAGCATTTGCCACATGCACATCAGGCTAGCAACTGTTGAAGTACAATATGGTCAGAATAACACAGAAATTTGTAAATTGTGCCAAAATAGAAAGAAAGGAATATGGAAATCAGGCAGCAACTCAGAGAAAGAACATCAATATGTATCAGTGATAATGGGGACTGCAGATGCTGGAGAATCCAAGATAATGCAATGTGAGGCTGGATGAACACAGCAGGCCCAGCAGCATCTCAGGAGCACAAAAGCTGACATTTCGGGTCAAGACCCTTCATCAGAGAGGGGGATGGTGTGAGGGTTCTGGAATAAATAGGGAGAGAGGGGGAGGCGGACCGAAGATGGAGAGAAAAGAAGATAGGTGGAGAGGACAGTATAGGTGGGGAGGTAGGGAGGGGATAGGTCAGTCCATGGAAGACGGACAGGTCAAGGAGGTGGGATGAGGTTGGTAGGTAGGAGATGGAGGTGTAGCTTGGGGTGGGAGGAAGGGATGGGTGAGAGGAAGAACAGGTTAGGGAGGCAGAGACAGGTTGGACTGGTTTTGGGATGCAGTGGGTGGAGGGCAAGAGCTGGGCTGGTTGTGTGGTGCAGTGGTGGGAGGGGATGAACAGGGCTGGTTTTGGGATGCAGTGGGGGAAGAGGAGATTTTGAAGCTGGTGAAGTCCACATTGATACCATTGGGCTGCAGGGTTCCCAAGCAGAATATGAGTTGCTGTTCCTGCAACCTTCGGGTGGCATCATTGTGGCACTGCAGGAGGCCCATGATGGACATGTCATCTAAAGAATGGGAGGGGGAGTGGAAATGGTTTGCGACTGGGAGGTGCAGTTGTTTATTGCAAACCAAGCGGAGGAGTTCTGCAAAGCGGTCCCCAAGCCTCCGCTTGGTTTCCCCAATGTAGAGGAAGCCACACTGGGTACAGTGGATGTAGTATACCACATTGGCAGATGTGCAGGTGAACCTCTGCTTACTGTGGAAAGTCATCTTGGGGCCTTGGATAGGGGTGAGGGAGGAGGTGTTGGGGCAAGTGTAGTGGTGCTCGGGTGTGGGGTCATGATCGAAGGGGCGGTAGGAGGTGGTGTCGGAGAGTTGGTGTTAGGCCTCGGCGATGTAGAGGTCAGTGCGCCATACTACCACTGCGCCACCCTTGTCTGCGGGTTTGATGGTGAGGTTGGGGTTGGAGCGGACGGAGCGGAGGGCTGCCCGTTCTGGGGGGGAGAGGTTGGAGTGGGTGAGAGGGGTGGAGAAGTTGAGGCGGTTAATGTCTTGATGGCAGTTAGAGATGAAGAGGTCAAGGGAAGGTAGGAGGCCTGGGGGTGGTGTCCAGGAGGAGGACTTGTGTTGGAAGCGGGTGAAGGGGTTAGTGGAGGGAGGGTTAGGCTTTTCTGCCGCCTTCGCCTCCACATCTACTTCTTCAACCGAGAGCCTAACCCTCCCTCCACTGACCCCTTCACCCGCTTCCAACACAAGTCCTCCTCCTGGACACCACCCCCAGGCCTCCTACCTTCCCTCGACCTCTTCATCTCCAACTGCCGTCGAGACATTAACCGCCTCAACCTTTCCACCCCTCTCTCCCACTCCAACCTCTCCCCTGCAGAACGGGCAGCCGTCCACTCCCTCCGCTCCAACCCCAACCTCACCATCAAACCTGCAGACAAGGGTGGCGCAGTGGTAGTATGGCGCACTGAACTCTACATCGCCGAGGCCAAACACCAACTCTCCGACACCACCTCCTACCGCCCCCTCGATCATGACCCCACACCCGAGCACCACTACACTTGCCCCGACACCTCCTCCCTCACCCCTATCCAAGGCCCCAAGATGACTTTCCACATTAAGCAGAGGTTCACCTGCATATCTGCCAATGTGGTATACTGCATCCACTGTACCCGGTGTGGCTTCCTCTACATTGGGGAAACCAAACGGAGGCTTGGGGACCACTTTGCAGAACACCTCCGCTCGGTTCACAATGAACAACTGCACCTCCCAGTCGCAAACCATTTCCACTCCCCCTCCCATTCTTTAGATGACATGTCCATCATGGGTCTCCTGCAGTGCCACAATGATGCCACCTGAAGGTTGCAGGAACAGCAACTCATATTCCGCTTGGGAACCCTGCAGCCCAATGGTATCAATGTGGACTTCACCAGCTTCAAAATCACCCCTTCCCCCACTGATCCCAAAACCAGCCCTGTTCGTCCCCTCCCCCCACTGCACCACACAACCAGCCCAGCTCTTGCCCTCCACCCACTGCATCCCAAAACCAGTCCAACCTGTCTCTGTCTCCCTAACCTGTTCTTCCTCTCGCCCATCCCTTCCTCCCATCCCAAGCCGCACCTCCATCTCCTACCTACTAACCTCACCCCACCTTCCTTGACCTGTCCGTCTTCCCTGGACTGACCTATCCCCTCCCTACCTCCCCACCTATACTCTCTCCACCTATCTTCTTTTCTCTCCATCTTCGGTCCGCCTCCCGCTCTCTCCCTATTTATTCCAGAACCCTCACCCCATCCCCCTCTCTGATGAAGGGTCTAGGCCCGAAATGTCAGCTTTTGTGCTCCTGAGATGCTGCTGGGCCTGCTGTGTTCGTCCAGCCTCACATTTGAACATCAATATGTATGCATTTTCATGTTTAATTTCAGATCTCCAGTCTCCACAGTATTTTGTTCCCATTTTAGTACATTGCATTGTTCAAATTAAATGAAAGCTATACTTTTAATGTACATTCATTAATTTTAGACACTCATCTGCACTGAAACTGCAACACCTCAGAGTTTGTAGTCAGCTACATACTATTTCTGTGCACTTGCTGATTTAGTGTAAACTGTATACAGCTTCTTTGTGATACCAAAAATAAAGTATGAATTTAGCTATCTCTGAAAATTCAATTAATTCCATCAGTTAAGCCCCAATTCAACTCAAAAATTTATTCTAAGATATTTGTAAGTGCCTTGAGAAAGAAGTCTCCATAAAGTAACCTGGTTTGCATATTTCTAACATAATCAGTGCCAGCATAGTAATGCATAAAATGAGGAGCTGTATTAAGGTAGGCTGAACAGCTAGAAGCAGTGAAAATGAAATAAAAAACCTTGCTGGATTATGATGGCACTTCTTTGCTAAATAACTGAAATGGACCTGGTGCTTATCTAAATCACATGTAAATATTACTCTTTCAGTGAAATGAAAGGCACAGCCATATTTTAAATTCAACTAATTCTTGTGATCCATTTCAGTGCATACAAATCTATATCTTTTGCATGATTCATCAAACTTGGAAAGCCTGCTTTCTGGTACAATGCAAATCAAATCTAGTAAAAAGCAAATTTTAAGAATTAAATATATTTTAAAAGTCATATGGATAATGAGGTTATTTACATTTAAAACCGTGGAAAGTCCAGGATGAAGCACAAAAACATGACTTTTATTTACATTGCATGGTTAAAAATACTCTCAATTATTTATTGGATTCTTAAAAACTTAATGATTGCATAAAATCTTAAAAGAAACAATAAGACTCAAACAGCACAGTTGGCCCATCATTCCCAAGGACGGTCTTCAAACTAGTAATCCAATTAATCCCACTGTTTTGCTCTTTTGACATTGCCCTGCAAATGCATCGAGTTTGCTCTAACAGATACCTATAATTATCATTTATACATATTAAAAACCATTAGTCTGACGCAGAAAGTGGAATAATCACTACGCAGAGATGGCAATTTAACTTTATTACTCTAACTGTGCTTGGATTAAATTTGAACAAGTACAGAGAAGGATTAAACCATACCTTTCTTATCGATTATCACATATTGCTTAAACATTGAAATCATTCAAACATATTTTGGCAATTATCATTTTTTACAAGTTGCATATCAAAGTATTCACGTTAGGTGTGAAATGATGGAAGTTGTTACTGTTTGGGATTCATACCAGATTGGGTAAAATTCCAGTGGTGAAGATCTTGCTTTTAGCAATAACACTGGTGATATTCCTTCTGGTTACACTGTCTTCATTTCCATTAACAAGCATACATATAAGTGATTCAGTTGATGAAGCACAAAGTTTCTCAATTCAGATGTTCTTGGGATCTGCTACTAGTTAAATCCATAGAAACATAGCATATTTTTCCAAATGTTGGGTACAGAACCATAAAATTTGTTGCACAGAATGGTACCAACTGATCTGAAAGAGACAGACACAATATCCTAATGTGCAACTTTCTCAACGTTTCTTCACGATCACTGGGTCAAAATCACAGAAGTTTTACAGCACAGAAAAAATGATTTGGCCCATCATGCCTGCACCGACCTTCCAAATGAGCATATGAGGAAGTGCCATGTCCTGCTTTCTCCCCAAACGTTTACAGATTAATTTTATCCAAAAAATCATTAATATCCTGCTTGAATGCCTCAATTTAACCAAGCTCCAGGGATTCCTTCCTGGCAGCATTGTGGATGTGCCTAAATGCCAATGCCTCAAGACTTTAAGAAGGCAGCCTACAGCTGGATAATAAGGGCTCGGGTTATAAATGGTGACCAAGACAGCAAAGCCTACATGACATGAGTGAATCTGAAAAATATAACAGGAACAAATACCCTTTTGATTTTGTAACACTGCAATTCTTTTCAAAGATAGTTGATTGTATAAATATGAATGCAAGGACTGTGCCTGTACACTAGCAACTAGAATCCTCTGACACTCATTCTTTACCCACTACATTACTCCACAAGAATTGATACAGCCACGTGGATAGTCAACTTCATTGGTAAGTCTCTGTCAAGATAGGCTTGGAATACTACTCACTTAACTACAGGATGCAAGAGCATTAAGCCTTCCGGTTGAACATTCAGTTTTACCCCCCTCCCCTGCCAGTAAAAACTAACGTTCAAAAATGACAAACTTGCAATAGAATGAACAAAATATTTGCATTTAGAATTGCAAGTTTATTTTATATGAAAAGAAGAACATTTTGATACTGAATATACATTCCCAATGTTCTACACATTTCATAGGATATTCATTGGAAGAAATATAATGTTCAATCTGGTTCACTGGATTCAGGGTTATGTTCTTGAAACGTTACTATATGATTTTTATGCCACATTTACATAATAAATCAATAACCATTACAATAGAATGAGCTGGATTAATTTATATTTTTAATGTTACTTAAAGGCTTGCAATTCTGAAACAGTCATAGTCCTAGAATGATACAGCTAGAAGCAGGCCCTTTGGTTCACTATGTCTATTCCATGCTAGCCTACAAACACGAAGCTACACTAATCCCATTTACCTACAGTCGGTCCATAGTCTACTATGCCCTTGTATTTTAAGTACTCATCCAGTTGCTTCTTAATTGTTGTTTTGAGACTACTTGCCTCTGCCACCCTCTCAGGCAGTACATTCCACATACCTATCACCTTCTGGGTGAAAAACAATTTCCTTAGGTCTCCTTTCAAACATTTGGTCTTCGTCTTAAACTTACACCTTTTGGTCTTAGACACATTTGCAATGCGGAAGAGAATTTCACTATTTACTCTGACTATGCCTCTCATAATTTTGTATACCTCAATCAGATCCCCGCCTCAGCCTCTCCTACTCCAGAGAAAACAAACACAACCTGTCCTGTCTCTCCTCATAACCGAGACTTTTCATCCCAGGCAGCTTCCTGGTGACTCTCCTCTGCACTCTCTCCAGTGCAATCATTTCCCTATCACATCTTCACAATAGCATGGTGATTAGAATTGCACACAGTGTTCCATCTGTAGCATAATCAATGGTTTATAAAGTTGGAAAAAGACTTCCTGCTCCTATATTCTATGCCCCAGCTGATGAAGACAAGAATCCCATATGCCTTCTTCATCATTCTGTCTACCTGTGCTAACACCTTCAAGGATCTGTGAACTTGTACATCAAGGCTCCTTTGTTTCTCAGTACTCCATAGGGACGTACTATTCATTGTGTATATCCTCCTTTATGAGACCTCCCAAATGCATCACTCCCATTTTCTGGGATTAAATTCTATCTGTTACTTATTCTGTCTAATTTACCAGCCAATTAATATCAGTCTGTAGCCTGTGACCATCCTCCTCGCTATCAACAACGCCATCAATTTTTATGTCATCTGAAAACTTACTAATTATACCTTCTACATTCACATCCAAGTTGTTAATGTAAATAACAAACAGCAAGGGTCCCAGTACCAATCCCCTTTCGTACACCATTAGTTACAGCTTTCAGTTTACAAAAACATCCCTCCACTATTACTCTTTGACTCCTCTTTGTAAGTCAGTTTTGGATCCAGTTTACCAACTTGCGTTGGATCTTATGGCATCATACTTTTTGCACCAGCCTTCCATGTGAGACCTTGTCAATGGCCTTTCTGAAGTCCATATAAACCACATCAACTGCTCTACATTCATCAATGTATTTAGTCACATTTTCAAAACTCAACTAAATTAGCCAGACAGGATCTCCCTCGAGCAAATCCATGCTGCCTATCATGCATGATCAATCTCTGCCATCCCAAGTAATGATTGATCCTGTAATTCTGAACCTTTTCCAATACCTTCCCTACTACTGGCGTCAGACTAACTGGTCTGTAATTACTCAGCTTATCCTTGATGCCCTTCTTGAACAAAGGAGGCATATTAGCTATCCTCCAGTCATCTGGCACTTCACCTGTGGTCAGCAAAGTAGTAAATATCACTGCCAGGATATCAACAATCTCCTTTCTTGACTCCCAGAGCAGCCTGGCCTACATCTCATCAGGCCCTGGGTTTTGTGCAAGTACATGCTTGTTAAAACATCTATTATATCCTCAATTAATGTTAAATTTTTCTGGCATCTTACCTTCCCAACTGAAGTCCTTAGCTAAAATATCTGTCTCCTCTGCGAATACAGATACAAAATACTCATTTAAAACCTCACCCATGGACAGATTGCCCCTTTAATAGGTCCCACACTTTCCCCGGTAATCCTCTTGCTCTTAACATACTTATAAAAAGCTTTGGGGTTTTACTTTATAGCATCCACCTATACTCTCTGTATATTTGAAGAACCTCCCCTGTTTTTAATATATTGTAGCAGACATATGCTTCCATCTTTTTCTCAACTAAGCTCTCGATATCCCTTGACATCCAAGGTTGTTAGGAATTGCTGTTCTTGCCCTTCACTCTTAAAGGAATACACTAGCCCTGAATTCTCAAAATACTACTTTTAAAAGACACCCACTTTCCAAATGTAGACTTACCTGCAGGAGCCGCACCCAGTGAATCTTTTTTAAGTCCTTACTAATGATATTGAAATCAGCCTTCCTTCAATTTGGATATTTAACGTCTGCAATATCCTTATCCACTTCCATAACGACTTTGAAACTTACAGAATTATGGTCACTATCCCCAATATATCCACCCACTGAAACTTAACCACTTGACCAACTTCATTCCCTAGGATTAGATCTAGTATTGTTCCATCTCTAGTAGGACTATCTCTGTACTGGCACAAGAAAGCTCTCTTGGATACATTTTAAAAATTTCTCCCTCAATAATCCTTTCACACTTAGGCAAACCCAGTTAATGTTAGCAAATTTGAAATCCTTTACAACTATAACACTGTTTCTCTCTCACCTTTCTGTTACTTGCCAACACACCTGCTCCTCTATTTCTCTCTGTCTATTGGGGGGCCTGTAGTATAACCCCAGCATATTAACTGCCCATTTTTTATTTCAGAGCTCTACCTGGATGGCCTCATTTGAAGACCCTTCTAGGACATCTACCTTTGTTACTGCAGCAATGGTTTCCTTTATCAATAATGCTATGTGCCCACCCGTCTTACAACCCCCCCCCCCCCCCCCCCCGCCCCTCCCATTCGACTCCATCCTGCCTGAAACTTCTACATCCTGGAATGTTGATCTGTCAGTCCTGACCTTCCTTCATATAGATATATGAATTTGCAAAACAGTCACATGAACAGAACAAGGAATATAACACGAAATTTTGGGAACAACTGCATTCTAAATAAATGGAAATCAAAACAAAGATAACTACGTTGATGTGAAGTACAAATTAGCTGCAATATATGAGGTAACTGCATTAATAGGTATGACAGTGGAGAGGCAATTGTTAATATTTATGGAGTAATTGCAACAGTTGCTCATACCTTTCAGGTAGAAGCACGCTTGCGGGCAAGTGGTCCAATAATATTTCTTTTTTATTCATTTTCCTTCCCTAAAAGGCATTTGTGAACCCTACATTCGATTCATGGCCTTCGCTAGACTCCAGTTCCAAATTCATTTTTAATTCAATTCAAATCCACTATGGCAGAATATGAAACCATGACCCCAGGACATTACTTAGTTCACTTGATTAACGGTCCAGTGATAATACCACTAGGCCATCAAATCCCCTGAGATTAACAGAAGAATTTAGGAAACGAAAACAGAGGTTGCTGGAAAAGCTTAACAGATCTAACAGCATCTGTGAAGAAAAAATCAGAATTAATGTTTTGGGTCCAGTGACCCTTCCTTAGAACCGCCAGTTCAAAAACTCTGAAACAAAAACAGAAAATACAGGTTCAAGAGGAAAATAAGCATAATTGGACGGGCAGCAAATGAGGCAGGCCAGCTTTGAACTAGCTTGGAAAAGGGTAGAGTTGAAAATTTCATAATTAACTATTTAAATCCAGGCCATCACAATTTGGGGGCTATGTAACAGTGAGCTGTAGCAGAATGGTTGATTGATATCAACACCATTGAAGTAAGACCCTTATCTGACCTCAATCTTCTGATCCCAGCTTCAGGTAACACTGAAGGTCCGCCAACTGTGAGATGGATTTCTTTTGGAACTTATCAATATTTCCAAAGGGTCAGTCTCTTCAGCTACGAATTAAATGTTTGATCTGCAACATTCAATATTTCTATATCCAGGTGATACTAAATATTTATTTTTAAACTTCAGAAATGTCCAATAAAAATTAAAGAAGCATTTTCCATTCTGATGCTCTGAAACAGTATTTCTAGCAGCTTCTGTTCAAACATGAAAGAGGGAAATGGGTATGCTGCAGGCATGATTAGCATTTTGCACTTCGTTATGCTTAATAATTCTGCTGTTCAAAGGGAAGAGTGATTGGCAGAAATGCGCAGCAATGGACAAAAGTTGTACAGGCACTTGTATGACTTCTCTGGTCTTTATTGACCTTATTTCGAACGGCAAACATATTGACAAAGAAAATTTACCCTAACACCTGGAATCTTCCTTCACCATGAACTGTTATCTTCTTGAGCTTTGACATTTGCCATGATAGACACAAGACAGACCCCACATAAAGCAGGTAAGAGTTGATAATTTTGCTTGAGAGATGTCACTACTGGTCAACTGAGACAAGATGCTCTTTCTGGCAAAATTAGAATAAGGTCTGGGTTTTAGCTAAAACAGGATGACTTAGAAGCCTGGAGTTGCTAGAGAGCACTGATTCCAGGATTCCCAAGCTCACTACATAAAATCCAAAAGAACCTTCACCAGATCTGAAAGGTTAACTCTGACTTTTTCTTTTCTGATGCTGCCAAGCCTACTAAGCTTTTCAGCAACTTCTGTATTTGTTCCCAAGTGCACTCCTGGATTTTTGATGTTTAGGATTGCCTTTTCAAGGGCGTGGGCTCATTTAAGTTGTGAGTCCATAGCCAATACTTCTGCCCTGACTGGATCCATTATGGGAATAAGCATGCCTTAGGCCTCACAAGTTTAGTGGAGTTGGGTAAAGCTTTTAAAAGGTCAAGGTTCATGGCACCTCAGATGTGTCATGAACCACAGGCTACATGAATGCCCATTTCAAAAGGCAAGGTCAAAAGTCCTGCTCATGTTTCTATGTCAGGCTAAGTCGTTGGCCCACACCCCAATCTCCACCCACCGCTCTATCATAGCCCTTCATTCCCTCAATGTCAAGTTACTCCTAACCACCCTTAACATGGTTCTTTATGACTCCCAAAGCAGATAATGGCACTGCTATATATTCACTCATTTATTCGCATTAAAGAAGAGAGCTTCCAGAGGAAACTTTCCCCTCCCTGGAAGTGATGAGGTTAGCAACTTTTCAGGTTAGTTAGCCTTAGAGAGAGAATCACCCATTTTTTGTGATGTCAGCAGTTAAGTGCGAGGTGAGAAGAGCCATTTGGGACTCAGCAGCAACTAAGACTCTTAAGTGATCAATTAATGGCCACTTAAAGGCCTCAATTTGTGACTCTACTAATTATCTCCCTTCCCACATGCGGAAAAGTGAGATTTTCTGACTGGGAAACCAGGTGATCTGATCGCCAGGTCAGAGGGTATGGAAAGGCCTCTAGTTTTCCCAAACTGGGGCACATCGGAACTAGTGATGGACGCAAGGGAATGACTTCTCCACAACCACCAGCCTGTGAGAAGCAAACAAAATGGAGTCACCTTCTCACTGTTGGATCCCCAATAGACTAAGACACAACCTACTGTCTTAGGGGCTTCAAGTTGATAGCCTCTGCTTTTCCAGTAGCTTCTTGTCAGGCAGGACTCCTTTGGCAAGGCCAGTGACTGGCAGAGCAGCTCACCCATCAGCACTCAATAAGCTAATTAGTGTTGCGTGTGATAAGCTTGCTCAGTGCTAAAGAAGAGTCACGTGGAACTTGAAATGTTAACTCTGTTTCTCTCTCCACAGGTATTGCAGGACCTGCTAAGATCCTCCAGCATTCTCTGCATATGTTTAAGCTTTCTTAGTGATGGAGCTGGCAAATTGGTTGCCACTGAACGTACCCGCCCCCACACATACACTCCTCCAAGTTGGAGAATCACAGTCTTACCAACTTTTTCCTGTTTTCTCTTCCATGGATGGCCAGTAAGCCAAGATTCAGAAAGATTACATTTGTCACAATAATAAGTAGATATTACAGGGGAAAGAAAAGTAATTCCAAAACAATATTTAATTGCATAGTTAATAAAAATAACAATCTAAAAATACCAAGCTGCAGTGCTGACTAATAAAATGGCCTCCTCCCTCTTCAGCTAAGAAACAGAACAATGTTGAGAAAATGACCAGGACATAAATAGTTGAGTTTAACTAACAATGACTTTGATTGTTCTATATTGTAGTGCATTCTAGCTTGAGTGTGGGGGAGGGGATTCCATTCCAATCTAACTCAACTTCCCATCCTGCTCACCACTTACTCACTCAGCCCTCCAATCACTCCCACTGGCCCAGGGAGTTCACAGCTTAGTATTATCATGAGAAGTGCCAAATGCTGGTTGGAGTTAAACCTGGCACATAGGAAGATGGTCATCGTTGTTGGAGGTCAGTCATCTTGGCTCCAGGACATCTCTGCAGAAGTTCCTCCAGTTGGTGTCCTAGGCCCAACCATTTTCAACGTCTTCATCAATGACCTTCCCACCTTTATAAGGTTGGAAGTGGGTATGTTCACTGATGATTGCACAATATTCAGCACCATTTGTGACTCCTCAGATTGTGAAGCAGTCATGTCCAAATACAACAAGAATTGGACAATATTCAGAGATAGTGAGAACTGCAGATGCTGGAGCATCCAAGATAACAAAGTGTGGAGCTGGATGAACACAGCAGGCCAAGCAGAATCCTAGGAGCACAAAAGCTGACGTTTCGGGCCCAGATGAAGGGCCTAGGCCTGAAACGTCAGCTTTTGTGCTCCTAAGATGCTGCTTGGCCTGCTGTTTTCATCCAGCTCCACACTTTGTTATCTTGGACAATATTCAAGCTTGGGACAAAAAATGAGAAGTAACAATTGTTCCACAAGAGTGTCAGGAAATAACCTTATTGAATAGGAGAAAGTCTAACCATTGCTCCTTGACATTCAATGGCATTTCCATTACTAAATTCCTCACTATCAACATCCTAGTAGTTTACCATTGACCAGAAACTCAACTGAACTTGCCATATAACTACAGAGACTACAAGAGCAGGTCAGAGGCTGAGACCGCAGCAGCAAATAAGTCATCACCTATCACCCCAAAACCTGTCTACCATCTCCAAGGCACAAGTCAAGAGTGTGATGAAATATTCCCCACTTGTCTGGGTGACTGCTGCTCCAGCAACATTCAACAAGCAGGACAAAGCAGCTCATTTGATAGGCAACACATCCATAAACATTCACCTTCTCTATCATTTACCTTAGTTGTGGCAGTACGTACCATCTACAAGATGCTCAACAGAAATTATCCAATGCTCCACAGACAATATCTTCCAAAATGACTGCTACCATCTAGAAGGACAAAGGCAGCAGATATATTGGAACACCATCACTCCGCATCTCCCCTCCAAGACATTCAATGCACTGCCTTGGAAATATATTGTCATCCCTTCAATATCAAACATCATTCACATTGAACAGCTTTTCATCAATCTGATTGATTCACTATTTCAAAAGGTCGAAATTCTGGTAGTCCCACTCTAATGGATCAACCGACAACAAATGGAATATGGCAGTTCAAGAAAGCAGCTCACCACCACCTTCTCAAGGGAACAAGGGATGGGCAGTAAATTCTGGCTCAGACAGTGACGCACACTTCCCACGAACAAATTTTTAAGAAAGGGTACCATACCCTATCACATTTATCCCTCAAGTTTGAATGTAACATAGGGTTCATTCCCTGCCACACAGCAGTGTCCAAACTTCCATTTTCCCCAGTTTATATTCCAAAGAAAATATGGAGTCTCCACATATAACCAAGAAACATGAAACACATTATCTGTGAAGGGAGAACATCGCTGGAATCTCCAAATAGCCAATTGGACTGCCATGACCTAATGGCCAATCAGGGAAGTGCATAGTTAGTCAATCAGAGTAATGAAAAGCTTTGCAACATGGGCGGCGGTTGGGGAAGAGAAAAAGATTTTGGGGAAAGTTTACCGATGTCCAGTTGTCATTCCACTCTGCTCTCCCCATCCAGCAATCCCTCTCCAAGGCCACCCAATGCAGAATGTGTCAAATTTGAAGTGGTCGTCCCTAGCAATCCTAGCACTTCTGACATTAAGGTTGTTGAGGACAACGGCAAGTAATTTCTTTCCTCTACTTGGTTCCCTCACAATTTTTGTGGCCCTGGGCTGGCAGATATGTTTATAGAGTCATAAAGTTAGATAGCATCTAATGAACCCTTCAGTCTAACTCATTCGCACCAACGAGATACCTGAAACTGATCCAATCCATTTGCCAGCATTTTGTCAATATCCCTCTAAACCCTTCCTATTCATGTACCCATCAAGATGCCTTTCAAATGTGGTAATTGTACCATCTCCATGACTTATTCTGGCAGCTCATTCTATACACACACCATTTAAGTGATAAAATTGCCCTTTAGGTCCCTTTTAAATCTTTCCCCTTTCACCTTCATCCTATGTCCTGTAGCTTTGGACTCCCCTACCCTGGGAAAGAGTTCTTGTCTATTTACCCCATCCACACTCATCATGATTTTATTAATCTCTATATGGTCACCCCGCAACCTCCAACATTCCATGGAAAAGAAACCCAGTCTATTCAGACGTTCCCTGTATTTAAAATCCTCCACCCCAGCAACATCCTTGTAATTTTTTTTAGTCCCTTCCAGTTTGACAACATCTTCCCAATAGCAGTGGGGCCAGGATTGTATGCAGTATTCTAAAAGTGGCCTAACCAACATGCTGCACTTCAGCAACATGACATCCCAACTCCTATACTCAATACACTGACCAAGGAAGGCAAGTGTGTCAAATGCCTTTTTCACCATTCTGTCTACCTGTGACTCCACTTTCAAGGAACAATGCACCTGCACCCAAGGTCTCTTTTTTTGGCAACACTCCCAAAGGCCCTACCATTAACTCTATTATTCCTGCCCTAGTTTGCCTTTCCAAAATGCAACACATCACATCTACCTAAATTAACTCCATCTGCCACTCCTCAGCCCATTGGTCTACCTGATTAAGGACCCCCTGTACTCTGAGATAACCTTTTTTTCCTGTCCACTACACCACCAATTTTGGCGTCATCTGCAAAGTTACTAACAATACCTCCTATATTCACATCCAGATCATTTATATAAATGACGAAAAGCAGTGGACCCAGCACCCATCCTTGTGGCACATAGCTGGTTGTAGGCCTCCAGTCTGAAAAAACAACCCTCTACCACTACTCTCTGTCTCTTACCTTCAAGCCAGTTATAACTCAGCCAGGTGGATCAATAGTCAACCTACCGAGCCACATGGTGATTGCCATTAAAGTTCTTCTCCCAGATTACATTCTGTCCCTTTGTTAGTCTCAGTGCTTCCTCCAAGAGGTATACAACATGGAAGAGTAATGATTCTTTAGCTAAGGGAAGGATGTTGGTTTAATCAAAAGGATATTTCCTTGCCAATGTTTGACCAGATGCTATGAAGCTTAATTGGGCCCAGAGTCAGTGTTGAGAACTCCCAGGGCCATGCCCTCTGACTGATTATTTCCATGTCACAACATCTGGTGGGTCTGCCCTGCAGCGGACAGGACATACGCACTCATTTTGAGACAGGAGTTTGGGACATGGGTTGTGTGGAATGATTCTGTACATATAACTATATCAGGTTGTTGCCTGACTAATCTGTAGGATAGCCCTTCCAATTTTACCAGTAGTTTCAGATTTTGGCAAAGAGTACATTGAAGGATTGACTGGGCAGAACATGTCTCTTTTCACTGCCAGTGCTCACATTGATCTCAGGTTCTCCGTCTAGTTATATTTTTGTTTGACTTTCTGCAGTGGTGTGATACAACAAAGTGCCTTGCTAAGCCATTTCAGTGGACAATTAATAGTCAGCCTTGTTGTTTAGTTCCAGAGCCCTATGTAGACCTGACCAGGAAATCTTGGCATATTTCCACCTCTAAAGGCCATCAATAAGCTAGATAGGTTTCCCTAAAAACCCTGTTATTTCACGATTATCACTACAGATTTTATTCCAGATTTATTAATGAATTCAATTCAAAATTTCCCCAGCTGTGTGGTGGGAATTAAGTTCATAACACTGAAGTATTTCCAGACATCTGAATTATTAGACCAGAGGCAATATCACTGTGTCACCATTTGTTTTCATTAATGCATGTTTTTAATGTGCAATATCTGAAGTGCGACAGATGCCCAAACGTTTTAGAAAGACTGTAGATTTAAAAATTGGAGAAACCACCACTTATCATTACTCAAACTTCCTGGAGCTATTTTCTACCTCATGTACAAACAGTCTACAAATCTAGTAACATACAAATTTAAATCTGTTCAACATATTCATAACATTCTGCTGTGTACAGGAGAAGTTAGCACCACTTGCAGATTCATTAATACTATTCAATCATACCATAATGATTTTAATGTTGTAAGCTTGCCCACTCAAGCATTTTTGAAGATTTTTAAAAATATCCTACTGAACCACCCATAAAAGACTTATTAACAATCAGCATATATGCAATATCTGCCTTGGAAACTCATACATTTATAAGATAATGCAAGTAGCAAGCTCTCAGTTGATTAGGCAGTCTAATAGCAGATATTCATTTTATAACATGGGACAATTATTCTGTATAAATGTAACACTTTGCATGGAATCTCACAGTTAATAAATTTTGCTCATGTTGGTCATCGGTAAACCTAGAACTTATACTTGAGAGCCACTTCCACATGTTATTTAATAAATTTTGCTTCTCTTTCAGCAACTACTAACAATGAATGGTGACATAGGAGAAATATGAATTAGATCACTTTGCACTTTGGTTTTCTTCTAGCTGATTAGAGACTTTCTTGTATGTGTCAAGTGTTGTACAATGATCACAACTTTATTGCAATGTAAGGTCATTAAATGTGTAAAGAACCAATTGTTTTTCAACTGATGTACATTTCTTCGAAATTCTTCGAAAAAAAAATTCAGACCCAAAATGTCAACTTGTCAGTCTGTGTCTGTAGAGAGAACAGATACCCATGTTTCAGTAATTTTTCCTTCATGTTTCCAAAATCTGTTGTGATTTGCAAGTTATTCTTATTTTAAGATGTTTTACCTGAAGCAAGTACGCCACTGTGACAACATGAAATAGTGTTGTCATAGCAACAGAATACTGTCATCAAGTCATTTTACCTCATTCCTCTTGATTGGTTAGCAGATCTGGTGAGCTTGTCAGGATTTGGAGTCTATACATAGACTTCTACTCTTACGCTCATAGTGATTGGATAACTACCAGAGAATACTTAGCAGCAAAAATATCGAGATTACTTTTACCCTCAAATCAGTTACCTTCGCAAGAAAATTATCAAATGTATTTACTAAGGTAATTTCTATATTTTTGTTGAATTCTTACCTGCCAAAGAAATTTTCCATGTTTCTGCAAGCTTAATTAAGCTGTAACAAGTCATGACATTTTCTGTTAATGTTGTCAGACAGAGATTATGGCATATTGCCAGTCTTAATGAAGCTTTGCATAGTTTAAATTCATTGGATAGCAGGGATGGAAAATGTAAATTAAATGCGATGCCTGAACCAGTGTACCAAATTCCGACAGGCAGTTGATGTCATAGTAATCTTTACCCCTCATTAATACCACACCAACCATATATATTTGAATCTGCAAGAACTCGTGCCAAGTTAGGCTGCTGGAGCATACACTTAGCGGGATTTTTAGTCAAATAACTAATCCAATAGATGCACTAAGCTTTTAAGAAAATGAAAGTTCACGGTAATAGTCATTGTGAAATATACAGAAATCTCTTTTACTGAGGTGATCAAAGTAGATACAAAATACCTTTGTTAAGCCAGGAAAGAGGTCTAATGTCTTCTTTATTTTGTATAATGGTAATAAATTAGTTGATACATGATTAAATGAAGCAAATCTGAAATTGTTGATTGTCATAAAAGCTCATCTTGTTGGCTAATATTCTTAAGAGAAGGAAGTCTGTTGCCTTTACTTAGTCTGGTCGACATGTGATGGTCATGTAGTTGATGCTTAACTATTCTCTGAAGTGGCTTTTTGCTGAAATGAATTCAGTTCAAGAGCGATCGGGGTAGGCAACAAATGCTGCCTTTTCCATCGATGCCCAATTGCATGAACAGATAAAATATATTCACACAGGGCAAAGGCTCATAATGGGCCTGCAGCAGAAATGTAAAGTGAAGTTCAAAAAGTATTGTTGTTAAATGGAGCCGTGAACTGTTGCTGCTCACACAGGAAAAGTAGCTCTTTGAGCAAGTTCACAAACAATGATAGTTATCTGTGACAGCTCACATCAGAAAAACAGTCAAGGCATTTTTGGGAGAAGAATAAAACATGTTGAAGTAAAAGGATGATTCCAAAAGAAAGTTAAGTCGAAGATTTAATGTTAAGCTTTAGTGTTATTAAAACTAACAATTGTCTTTACTTTAAATCAGGAAAACCCTCAAGAAAACCATTTTTAAAGGTTTTAACTAATTATTGAACAATGAGATGGTTTACAAAATGGTAAATAATCCTTAAAATCAGGTTAAGTCACTTAATAACCCTTAGTCAATGTAATTTTTCATTATCACCTTATCCTCTGCAATAGTGAAATGTAGTGCACAATTTGAATAGGTGGGCCAATTTAACATTTAAATTTTAAGTCTCCAGAGCAATGTTTTGCCTTCATATGCATATGTTGCTAATAGTGCACATGGTGCAATATAACTTGGCCATGTCCAGTACATCTTATAATGAAAATGCCAAGGGAGGCAAAGAAGTGAATAGTGGATAACTGCACTGTAAATGTGACCAGCATTTCGAAACTGGTCTTTGTACACCACTATGCCAATAGAAATTGTAGCTATGATATTTAATTTCACTTCTTGTCTAAGAAAAATACTATTCACAGTCAAACAAAATCTGAAAACAATTCTGTGTGTGATGGAATTTTATAATAGAAAAGTTGATTTTACTGCAGGAGGACGTTTTTGTATAATACGACATTGCAGCTAAAATACATTAAATGTAGTTCTACTTCAGAGGCGGTCCTTGCTATTACTTACTCATCAGGGCTCACTTTTTCCAAACAAGCTTACAACCAAGATGAGGGCCATTTACATCAACATACTATTTTTAGAGGCAGAGAATCATAAAGTCATACTGCATGGAAACATACCCTTCCGTCCAACTAGTGCACAACGACCATATTCCCAAACTAAACAAGTCCCACCTGCCTGCTCTTGGCCTATACCCTTTCAAACTTTTCCTATTCATGAACGTATCCAAATGTCTTTCAAATAACTGCTCCCACATCCACCACTTTTGCTGGCAGTTCATTCCACAATCAAACCACTCTGTAAAGAATTTGCCTCTCATGTCCTTTCTTAATTCTCTCTCTTTTTTATCTTAAAAATATGCCCCCTAGTTTTGAACTCACCCACCACAGGGAAAGACCCTTGTAATTCACCTTAGCTATGCCCATCTTGATTTCTTATAAACCTCAATAAAGTCACATCATACCTCCTACACTCCAGTGAGAAAAAGTCCCAGTCTTTCCAATCTATTTTTAGGTCTCAAGCCCTTCATTCCTGGTGACATCCTGGTAAACCTTATCTGAATCCTCTCCAGTTTATTAATGCCCTTCCTATAACAGGGCAACCAGAACTTCACTTAGTACACCAGAAGAGGCCTCACCAACATCCTGTACAACCTCAACATGACATCTCAACTCCTGTACTCAAAGGGTTGAGCAATGAAAGCAAGTGTGCGAACTACTTTCTTAACCACCTTCATAAGTTCATAAGAAATAGGGGCAGAATTATTTTGGCCCATCAAAGTCTGCTCCTCCATTCGATCTCGCTGATATGCTCCTCACTCACATTTTCCTGCTTTCTTCCCGTAACCCTTCACCCCATTAACAATTAAAAATCTGTCTAACTCCTCCTTAAACTTACTCACTGTCTCAGCATCCACCATCCTTTGAGGTAGTGAATTCCACAGATTCACAGATTCACAAGTAGTTTCTCCTCAACTCAGTTTTAAATTTGCTATCCCTTATCCTAAAACTATGTTCCCTCATCCTAGAATGCCACACTAGAAGAAACATCCACTCCACATCTATTTTACCTATACCTTTTATCAACTTGAACACCTCAATTTGATCGCTCCTCATTCTTTTAAATTCCAGAGATATTGGCTTAAACTGTTTGATTTTTCTTCGTAAGGCAAACCCCTCATCTTTGGAATCAATCACATGACAGTCTACTGAACTGTCTCCAATGCCATTACATCTTTCTTCAAATAAGGGGACCAAAACTCTTCACAATATTCCAGCTGCATCACCAATGCTTTGTATAGTTGCAACAATACTTCCTGACGTTTATATTAAACTCCTTCAGCTATAAAAGCCAACATTCTAACTGCTTTCTTTATTATCTGCTGTAACTGCATTCCAGTTTTCTGTGGCTCATGAAGGAGGACACCCAAAACCCTCTGCACCAGAGTATCCCAAAGTCTCTCCCATTTAAATAGTAGGTTGCCTTCCCATTTTCCAACCAAAATGCATGACCTCACACTTATCCATGTTAAATTCCATCTGCCACATTTTGACTCACTCTGCTAACCTAGCTATAACCACTTATTTCCTTACTACAATTTAGTGCCCCACCCATTATTGTGTCACTCAAAAATTGGCTATAGAGCCTTCTATCCCTGTATCGTAGATTTTAAATAACTGGAGCCCAAGGATCAAGCCCTGTGGCAGCCTACTTGTTACTTCTTGCCATCCAGAATAAAAAAAACCATTTATCCAGACTTTCTGTCTTCTGTCCATCAGACAGTCATCTATCCATGCTAATAAATCACCCCTAATCCCACATGATCCAATCTTGTGAATTAACCTTTTGTGCGGCACATTATGAAATACCTTCCAGAAGTCCAGATATATTACGTCAACAGGATCCTCATTGTCCACTTTGCTTGTTACATCTCTGAAGAACTCTAGTAAATTAGTATAACATGATTTGCCCTTCATAACCATGCTGATTCTGATTGATAGCATTTTGGATTCCCAAATGTCCTGATGTTGCTTCCATGAAAATTGTTCTAAACCTTGTCAACAACAGATGTTAAACCAACTGGCCTGTCATTTCCCACATATTGCCTCCCTCCGTTTTTGAATAAGGACATTACAACAACATTTTTCCAGTCCACTGGAACCTTTCCCATGTCCAGGGGATTTTGGAATATTGTAAGCAATGGATCCACTGTCTCCGCCATCACTTCATTTAATACGCAAGGACGTAGGCTATCAGGTCCAGAGGAATTATGCATCTGAAAGCTTAGTTCCTTCTGTTCTACAATACCAGTCAGGACCCTATCATTAACTTTATAAGTCCTGTCTTTGTTTGTTTTACCAAAATGCAATATCTCACATTTATCCAAATTAAACTCCATCTGCATTCCTCAGCCCATTGACCCAATTCATCAACATCTGGGCTAAACTATATGAATGTAACATTCCCAACTCAAATCTAAGTACTGAAGAAAGGAGAAAGGTTGCCAAACTATTAGGTAAAAGCAAGGGAATGTATTCCTTTTATGTTACAGAAATCATCAAGAACTAGCCTTCTTCCCCATAATTCTGCCTGCACTATTGCTTCGCAAATCGATTGCATTTGCAAAACAGTAATACACTGCATTTTTCACTCAATCAACACATCTGAATTCTGAAAATAACTTTTGCTAAGCAAATATACTCCCTGAAAATGTGATATTACTGCAATTATCTTCCATCACGTTACTTTCAGATTTCACAGACACATTTGCCAATGTAAATGCAGGAATTTATTTGATTTTTGTGTTTAAAGTAGAGTATAAGACCATAAATACATATTGATAAGTTAAATCATATTTTGAATTCTTACTGTCTCCTTTAAAGGAAATGCTGCTTCTTTGAATGACCTATAATAAGCTCTTACCAAATGGCAAAACAGGCTTGAGGGACTGAACGGCCTCCTGATCCTACAATGTTTAAATATTCTAAGCATATTTCTCATTATAAAATTCTAAAAGGCCAAGTATCTTAAAGGTTCAGAATAATATTAAGTGTTACAAAGCGTGCATGCATCATTCGATGATGCCTTACAGCAGCATTAGATTACAAGTTTTATTCCTTTGCTTTGGAAGTATAAAAAGTGTAAAAAGGGCAAAATGAACAGGTTGTTGCAGAAGCTTTTTGAATTCTAATTAAAATCCTGAAAACTTGACTCTAATCATTTTGTTTCTAACACCATTGCCTCAGCAAGTTTGTGACTTAAATTAGATTTTGCCACTTTCAGTACATTTTAATCAGGCACTTGCATCAAAATGTTCATGCAAAGCTTGGCTGGAATCCAGCTTCATTATCTTTATTTGAATTTCAAGATGTTAATGTGATAACATAATGCACTTTAGCTTCAAATCATGGTATGAATTGATATAAAAATGGCAGCAAAACGTGACCCTGATATGACACTGATGTGCACTTGACCCAGGTGGTTCGGAATGTTATACACATTATCTAGATCTATTTAACAACTTTAAGCATTTTATTTGGCTTGTTCTTAATATTATGAATGAATGGACACGCCCACCCCTTTCCATATACTGACATATTGGAATATGTAAAATGATGGTGGAAGAAAATTAGGTTTCTGATATGACCTCTGAAGGACCTCAATAGGTCAAGTGCAGGTGGGCTTCCTGGCATCCTTTCTCCCCACTGGAATATAGGAGATAGGCTTTTGTTCTCTATTCTTTAATGTGATTTGGGGTCACTGGTAAGGCCAATATTTGCTGTTTATCCCTAATTATTCTTGAACTGTGAGGTTTCCTATGCATTCCAGAGAACAATTAAGAGTCAACCACATTGCTGTGCACCTGGAGTCATGTTTAGACCAAATACAAAGAATAGCAGATGTCCTTCCCTAAAGGGCATTAGTGAACCAGATGGATTTTTACAACAATCAAAGATAATTTCATGATTACCATTATTGAGACTAGATTTATATTCCAGATTTTATTAATGCAATTTAAATTCCAACAGCTGCCATGGTGAGATGATTGAGCCATTATTAAGGAAGAAATCACCATACATTTAGAGGTGTAATGCATCCAACCAAGTCAACATCCTTTTGTGAACAGGAAATTATATTTGACAAAATTGCCAGAGTAAAGTTGATAAGGGGAAATTGGTGGATGGAGTGTGCTTGTATTTCCAGAAGGTGGCTGAAAGATGCCACATAAAACGTCATTGAACAAGACAGGAGTTCATGGTACTTTGGGTAATGTATTTGCATAGATCAAGGATTGGTTAATGCACTGTATCTTTCCCAATAAAGAACAGGACATTCATACATACAATGTTACAATGGTTAAAAGCAACATTGCCATCAGTGCTTTCTGCATCCACTCTGACCTACAGTACAATCCTGTGAATACACAATCAATGATGGAAAACTTCCCAGTCAACTTTAGATCCTCTCATCATCTCGTGATTTTGCCAGATCCCTATTACTGGTTCTGAGCCTCTTATAATAACATCTTATTAATCACATTCCAACATCGATTGTTATGTCCCTTCATTAACATTTGCCTGCTGTGCCATGTACTTGCTTATTACTAATGACTTTTCAAATCTGGTCATGCAATTCATTTTCAGGAACATACACAGAAGTTACTGGAAAACCTCAGCAGGTCTATCAGCATCTGTGAAAAGAAGTATCAGAGTTAATGTCTTGTTCTGAGGAAGGGTCACTGGACCCGAAACATTAACTCTGATTTTGTCTCACGCTGCTGAGATATTCCAGCAGCTTCTGTTTTTGTTCCCAATTCATAGCTTCTATAGAAATAGTAAGAACTGCAGATGCTGGAGTCAGAGATAACACAGCATGGAGCTGGAGGAGCACAGCAGGCCAAACAGCATCAGAGGAGCAGTAAAGTTCACATTTCAGGTTTTGCTTCAGAAATGGGGAAGGTGAAGTGAGTTCTGAAATAAATAGAGAGATGACGGGTGGGTCTGGGGAAGGTACGTGGGATGGTGATAGGTGAGTGCAGGTAGGCAGTGTTGGGGATTTGTCAGTGAGAAGGGATGGGTGTGTAGGTAGTAGGGAAGACAGACAGGTCAAGGATGTGGGGATGAAGATAGTTGGTAGGAAGTGGGGGTGGGGATCTGTCAGTGAAGTGGGAGGAGCGAATAGGTGGGAGAGGAGAAGGACAGGTCAAGGAGGTGGGGTTGAGGGGGCTGGGGAAGGTAGGTGGGATGGTGATTGTGATTGCAGGTAGGCAGTGGTGGGGACTGGTCAGTGAGGTGGGATGGATGGACAGGGGCAGATTCTCTCCCACCTATCCGCCCCTGTCCGCCCCTCCCACCTCACTGTCCAATCCTCACCACTCCCTGCCTACACTCATCTATCACCACCCTGCCGACCTTCCCCAGCCCCACTTCTCCTCTATTTATTTATTTCTGAGCTCCTTTCCCCCTCCCAATTTCTGAAAAAGGGTCCCGAACTTAAACATCAGCTTTCCTGCTCCTCTGATGCTGCCTGGCCTGCTGTGTTCCTCTCGATCCTCACTGTGTTATCTCTTACAGCAAATGCAGTTCTTTCAGTTTTTATGCAATTCACATTACTTGCTGATTTTAGTACAGAAGTTTAAAAAGGATATTAATTTCTACCAATTGTTGTAATATTTATAATATCAACTCTAATATAAAGTTACTTATGAAAATATACTTAATTACTACAATCCTGTGACAAAGCTAACAATTTCAGGAGCAGCTTCCCTCTTACACGACTTGGAAAAGTCAAACAAACACAATCTCTATGCCTAGCCATTGCCTTTTACACCTTCTTCTATTTGTATGCCATAAGATGGGTTTAAAACAGAAATATTGATAACAAGATGGACTTTATTATCATTATGTTTCAGATAGCACCTATTCAAATCCCATGAAATTCAAAGGCTTTTCTAATTCCATCAAGTCGTTAAAAGATTATTTGCATTCTTAAACTGCTCATTAGGTCCGAAGTCACGATTGTTTACTCTCTCGAGGTCATTGTGACCCTGTTTCACAATTACTTCTGTCCCCTTGCTACATTATTTGTCTCTTGTTACTCTTAGGAAGTTACCTAGTTTGTACTTTTTCATTTTTCTAGTCTTCCTGCTGATGGAGAAAAGATTTCTCTGAGACTGTTTATCGAAATCAGTTTCTGCATCCAAGACTGATCACCTGCAGAAATCTAATCAAATTTTCCAGCGTCTAATACATTAAAACGATTTTTTTATAAATACATGTGTCGACTCTAATATGTAATTATCATTACTTAAAAGGCCTTATCTAAGGTGAGTCAAGCTTTCCCTTTCTATTTCATATAAAAATCGAAAATTTCAAATCATACAGTTTTCATCTGAGCTGCCTTATCAGTCTTACTGTCTGCATTCTAGCTCCATCTTACTATGACTCAGAAGCATGATTCTGAAGAGGCTTGACAAGGTGAGTACTGAGAGGATGTTTCCATTCAACTGAAAATGTAAAACTTGGAGGCATGGTTTCCGAATAAGGGTTCTCTCTTTGATCAGTGAGTCATAAATCTGTGTAATTCTCTACCCCAGTGAAAGGCAAAAAAAAAATTGAATATTTTCAAGGTTGAGTTGAACAGATTTTTGATCTAAAGATAGGTTAAGGGTTTATGATATTGAGGCGGCAATGTCAAATTAAGGTCATGGTCCAGACCAATCATGTTCAAATAGAGGGTGAAACAGGATTGAAGGGATAAACAGCCTCATCCTGCCCCTATTCTTCGTGCACTCCTGTCTATTTATAGGGTCTCAATTGGGTACCCATAGAATGCTTGCCACCTGCATATAATTAATTTCCACTGTTTTCAATTAATTAATCTATATGCTAGTAATAGTTACATACAAAGTATTCACATTAGGTGTTCTGGGTTTTACAAAGCAGCAGCTTTGAATTATGTTTTGTCTTTTATGATTTTAAGTGGAAATATATAACACTATTTTACATGATCTAACAAATTGATTTTTGCAACTAGAATTCTCTAAAATGGACTATCTCATTAATATTTTACACCTATTTAACACTAGCCATTTTACATATTAAAATTCACCAAAGGTTAATTCTCAAACATGAATCATGTTACACCACAATGAGCTATGCTGTTGTCAATTTTAAAGTGCCAGAGCAAGACATAAAATACAGTAGTCACAATTATAAATTGATTATAAGGATTGATTTACATATACCTCATTACCTCCAATTACTGGATCATTTAAAAGTAACATTACTGGATTACAAAAGTTGCAATTATGAATCTCAGCACTGGCTGTAGCTTAACCAAACATTTTTGTCCCATTGAAAACTATTGCATGAAAACTACATTTTATGAATTAGTAGTTGGAACAGAATTTTGTGGCTTGAGATACAAAAGGTAAGGACGGGCATGCTGTTATATTGAGTTAATTGGACAACATTAATTCCACATTTTAGTTGCTGCTCAGTTCCTTGAGGTACCACAATAAAGCTATTCATTTTAACAAACTGCAGCATACACTGAAGCGAATGGCTAGATAAACCATGCAGAAAGCATAAATTTTGTGAAAATAATTTACTCCAGGTGTGATCATCCCCGAACTCAATTGTTAAAGCCAGTCCTCAGCATTAATAGGCCAGATATGTTCTGCATGGCTAATAAAACACTGTACAAAGAAATAAACTTCACCACCACCTCACAAAGTGCTCCATTGAAACTTTGAATTCCCGTTATCTATTCTATCTACAATTTAGATCTCTTTTTCCTCCCTGAGCTTGACAGAATTGTGCAATCGAGAATCCCAATAAATGATCTGTTTCCAGATCTGCAAGAAGCTCCAGAACAAGTTGGCAACCAATGTGACTTTGTTTCTTCAGACTCAGCTATAACATTTACAATGATATTTAAAAAAGACAAAAAAAAGTTTAGATTAAAAAGTTCATTTGAACACAGTTTTATTATGAGGGGAAAAAACAGCAGAATAATCTATGTTTAAATCATGCCATCTTTTAAAAAATGCTATCACAACAAAACGAATGATGCAGTCATATCAAATGACTGCCAGTTAGATGTAGTACTTTGCCAATGAGGGTAGAGATTTTCTACTTTGAAGCTCCCAGCACTCAGAACAAATAGTAAGAAATTGTGCATTTCCAGTTTAGCAATTTTTCAGTCATTATAAACAGAAAACAATAGGGTTGGCAAGGGCAGTTTCCCAATATATACTTCTAGTGTATGCTAAAATTGCTGACGTGAAAAATCTTCTCACCAGCTTAATTGCAATCTGCCCAAATGTTATTCCCTCCTCTGTCCCACCTAACAGAAAGGTCCGTGGTGAAGGAACAAATGCCCACGAAGAGTGGGGAGAAGGCAGTGGTATGCTTTGCAACTGATCTTCCCATGCATTTCACAGTAATTTCACCTCATTTGGCAAAGTAGGTTCAAAGTCCTGTTCTTGAATAAAATTCATAAGCCATTGTCATGAAAATGTGTTTTATGGGGTGGAGAGGGAAGTGTATTTATTGCTCACCCACCTCAGTGTTGGAGATATCATGCACAAGCTGAAGAAATCTTTAAAATGTCTGTCCCTCAGAGGTAATACACTGGAGGTGGCCTTAATGAGGAAAGTTTAGGATTTCCAGCCCTCAGGGAACACAGGAAAACCTGTTATAGAATATACTCTCCTGCCTTCCCATCTTTTCAGCTGAAATGGTAGCAGGCCGGCCTGCTTCATTCCATCATTCTCAGCTACCCATATCTTGTCGGGGGACAGAGAAACAAGCCCTTAAGTAGCCATTAATTAGTCAATTAACAGCCTCAGTAGGCTGAAGGGCAGACAAGCTGGCTGATGCCTTACCCACCTACAATGCTGTAAGATTGACAGAGTTGACCTGTGTGGAATCTCTCAGTTTGCAGCTACAAATGTTTCAGGACAGTCAACTATGCCATCTGTGTAAGATCACACTAGGTTAATTTTGTTTTCCAATGACAAAGTCAGTGCTGCAGCCAAGAAGCAGGTTTGGAAACAGAGTTGCCTTTCCCCAGGGGCAAGGTGCCATTAACTACACACACATCACAGTGAGGGGACAGGATCACAGTGTGACAGAATGCAATAGGAAGGAATTCCATTTCCTTAGTGTTCAGATAATCTGTGATCAATGTTACCACTTCCTGGTGGTTTGTGCCTTTTGTCCTGGTAATTGCCACAACTATACATCGTAAAGCTGTCTGTTGTACCCAGGTGCCTTATAAGGCTGGTTACTGGAGGACGAGGGTGAGCCATGGCAAGCATGACTGATAACATCATTGTGCTAGCCCTGACTGATACGGAGCATAGGTTTAACGCTGCCCATGCTTCAACCAGGAATGCCTGGAGTAGACAATAGGGTTTCCCAAGATCCAATTCCACTGCTCGGAATGGTCAGGGCACAGGGTTTGGGTGACGCAGGAGGTCCCTAGTACAGTCCAAATAGAATCTGCTGCCCCATGCTGCCGTTCTGTGCTCTGTGCAAATGGAACAGTGAAAGAGTCAATGTGCAGAATTGGAGCAGTCTTCCAAGGAAAAGAACAAGACCATTGGAGAGGGAGATCTCTCCTTGTCCATAACTGAGCTCTGTTGTGCGGGATAGGCAGTTAACAAAACTAGTCTGGTAAGACATGTCAAGAGATCTTGTTAGGCCTTCTGGAGAGAAACCCTCTGCAGAATTCAGCAAAACTGGTACTTAGCCAAAACATCATGAGATTCAGCCCAAACATTTGTATTATCAAAGAAAATGCTGCAGTAGAAGTAAATGTTTCTATGTAAGGATGAACAAGAGGGATGCAACAGCCTTCAGTTTTTCTTATAAATATGATTTATATATAAACGACCTATATCCGGAGTTACTTATCAATTGCACTTTTGTGAAGCAGTGTTAGTTTTGCTAGTTTGAGTAATCAAATGTTCCCAAGAATGTAGAGAGTGAAATTGGAAGGTGAAAGCAATTCTTTATTTATAAACAATGAACAAAAACAAAGTTGCTGGAAAAGCTCAGCAGGTCCAGCAGCATATGTGAAGAAAAAAAAAGAGTTAACTTTTCAGGTTCAGTGACCCTTCCTCAGAACTGAGGAATTATCATATTGGAAATTGTCACGTGGAAACCAAGCCCCACTAATCCCAAGGCTGTCATGGAAATAAAGGTTTTATAAAAGAATGCAAAATTCCCAATTAACCTGTATTTTAGACCCAGGTTGACAGAAAGCACAGATCTGTACTTATCAAGAATTATTATTTTTTTACAAACAAATTGATTCCAGCTACAGATAAATAATTATGAATCATCGACATATAATTCCACGAGTTAAAACTCTAATCCTCTTATAAACTCCCATTACACACGAATAGAGATGGGTTTCTTTTAAAAAAAAGAGTGTTATAGGTGAAGGGAAAAGCTGCAAAGTCACTTCAAAGGTCCCTGCCCTCAGTGTTCTCTGAGATGATTCTTTTGTTTAGTCAGTGACTGCTGCCCCACAATCTTCCTTCTCCAGGTACTTTTACTTGCTTGTGGGAAGCACAGAGTGGCTGATTCATACCTATAAAGTCCCGGAGTTATTGGTTAAAAACTACAGATTGTAAGAAACAAATAATTAAACCGGGGAAATAAAATGAGGCTTGAAGATTTTTTTGCTGCAGACGGAAGGGCAGCTCCTTCTTCTTTGAAAGCCTGATAGCTTCTGACCAAACATTCACATCCACAAGCTGTTCAGCTGCCTTGATATGTTGATAAGTGGAGTTCAAACCACAGACCAAATAGCTACTTGTTGCCAGATGAATACCACCTTCTTCTCTCCTGACCAACCCACCCATATCCAGCTCCAACTTATCTGTAGTAACCTTCCACATTACTTGAACAAAAATGTAAAGTCATCAGAGTCCCACTCCCTCATTACAGAGAGGTGAACTGATGTTAGTTTAACCTGAGACTCACCACACCTCAACTGAGGAGTAAGCTCAAGAAATTGGGACATCCAGGGTGACTTCAGCCAGCACAGAAATTGAACACACACAGCTGGCATTATTTTGCATCACAAATCAGCTGTCTAGTCAACTGAGCTAACCAACTCCCAACACTTGAACAAACAGCGATGTAGGTAGCACTTACAATGATCTTCAGGCAACTTGCTTTTAATAAGTGCGTCAATTTTCCCCACAATTCTTGTTTTTTTAACATGAAATGTCTTTTTCAATTTTCAGTCCAAAATGAAAAATATACAAAAATGAAAAGACATGATCTTTATTATATCATGTATTTTCTTACGTCCAAACAAATAAAAAATGTAAGTAGATATACAGGCTACTAGACTAGGTGGGATTGAGGTTCACAAGGAAGAGGTATTAGAAATCCTACAGAGAGTGAAGATAGATAAGTCCCCTGGGCCGGATGGGATTTATCCTCGGATCCTCTGGGAAGCCAGGGAGGAGATGGCCGAGCCTTTGGCATTGATCTTTAACTCATCATTGTCTACAGGATTAGTGCCAGATGACTGGAGGATAGCAAATGTGGTTCGCCTGTTCAAGCAGGGGAGTAGAGACAAACCTGGTAATTATAGACCAGTGAGCCTTACCTCAGTTGTTAGTAAAGTGTTGGAAAATGTTGTAAGAGATAGGATTTATAATCATCTAGAAAATAATAAATTGATTAGGGATAGTCAGCATGGTTTTGTGAAGGGAAGGTCGTGCCCCACAAACCTTATTGAGTTCTTTGAGAAGGTGACCAAACAGGTAGATGAGAGTAAACCGGTTGATGTGGTGTATATGGATTTCAGCAAGGCATTCGATAAGGTTCCCCACAATATGCTATTGTACGAAATGCAGAGGAATGGGATTGTGGGAGATATAGCAGTTTGGATCGGAAATTGGCTTGCTGAAAGAAGACAGAGGGTGGTGGTCGATGGGAAATGTTCATCCTGGAGACCAGTTACTAGTGGTGTAACGCAAGGGTCAGTGTTGGGTCCACTACTGTTTGTCATTTTTATAAATGACCTGGATGAGGGCATAGAAGGATGGGTTAGTAAATTTGCAGACGACACTAAGGTCGGTGGAGTTGTGGATAGTGACGAAGGATGTTGTAGGTTGCAGAGAGACATAGATAAGCTGCAGAGCTGGGTTGAGAGGTGGCAAATAGAGATTAATGCAGACAAGTGTGAGGTGATGCACTTTGGTATGAGTAACCGGAAGGCAAAGTACTGGGCTAATGGTAAGATTCTTGGTAGAGTAGATGAACAGAGAGATCTCAGTGTCCATGTACACAGATCCTTGAAAGTTGCCACCCAGGTTGACAGGGCTGTTAAGAAGGCATACAGTGTTTTAGCTTTTATTAATAGAGGGATCGAGTTCCGGAACCAAGAGGTTATGCTGTAGCTGTACAAAACTCTGGTGCGGCCGCACTTGGAGTACTGCGTACCGTTCTGGTCACCGCATTATAAGAAGGATGTGGAAGCTTTGGAAAGGGTGCAGAGGAGATTTACTAGGATGTTGCCTGGTATGGAGGGTAAGTCTTACGAGGAAAGGCTGAGGGACTTGAGGCTGTTTTCGTTAGAGAGAAGAAGGTTGAGAGGTGGCTTAATTGAAACATATAAAATAATCAGAGGGTTAGATAGGGTGGATAGGGAGAGCCTTTTTCCCAGGATGGTGATGGCGAGCACGAGGGGGCATAGCTTTAAATTGAGGGGTGAAAGATATAGGACAGATGTCACAGGTAGTTTCTTTACTCAGAGAGTAGTAAGGGAATGGAACGCTTTGCCTGCAACGGTAGTAGATTCGCCAACTTTAGGTACATTTAAGTCGTCGTTGGATAAGCATATGGACGTACATGGAATAGTATAGGTTAGATGGGCTTGAGATCTGTATGACAGGTCGGCACAACAGCGAGGGCTGAAGGGCCTGTACTGTGCTGTAATGTTCTATGTAGATTATAGTGATAACATTGTTTGTTCTTTAATTTCAATTACTAATTATTAACTTAAGTTTAATCTCAACAGATAAATCTCTCTGTTGACCTAAATCATGTTGTTTTTCAGAACTTTTAACAGTCTCCCATCATCCCCATTAAATTCTGCCCAGGACATCCAACAGCCAGTACATGCAAAGCCCACTGAACATGAAATGTTTTCACTGGTTGACATGATGCTTTATTGTGCAATTTGTTTATCTGTGTTTTCAGACTCTTGTTAATTGCCTTGTAACAATTGTACACATTATATCAGTGACAGGGACTTCTCTAAACAGTTTAGGTGAGAATTTTGGGTATGATAACTAAGTTTGCAGATGATATGAAGATTGACTGGGAAATTAATAGTGAGACTATAGGATGAGAGAGACCAGTTGGTCCAATGGGAAGATCACAGAGGGATCTTGGGGTGCTTGTCCACAAATCCATGAAGGCAGCAGGACAGGTTAATAGGATTGGTTAAGAAGGCATACAGTACAATTGCCTTGACCAATCATAGCACAGATTAGAAGAACAGGGAGTTATGTTGGAGTTGTACAAAACATTGGTTAGGCCACAGCTGATATATGGTGTGCAATTCTTGTCACCACACTAGAGGAAAGATGACTGGCTGGAAAGGAGATTCACCGGGATGTTGCCTGTGTTGGAACTGTTCGCAAAGAAGAGAGGCCATATAGGTTTAGGTTGTTTTCTTTACAGCAGAAAAGCCTGAAGTGGGGGGGGCGCTGACTGAGTTGTATAAGATTATGGTGGACATGGACAGTGTTGATAGGAATCAGCTGTTCCCGTTAATTGAAAGGTCAAAAATGAGGGGTATAATTTAAAGGTGAAGGGCAGGCAGGTTTAGGAGGGATTTGCAGAAAACAGCTTTCAACCAGAGTGCGGTGGGAATCTGGGATGCACTGCTGGTGGGTTAGTACAGGCAAGAAAGCTCACAACCTTTAAAAGATACATGGATAAACACTTAAGATGTCATAAAGTTCAAATTTATGGGCCAAGTGCTGGAAAGTGGGATGAGTTTGAATAGGTTAACACAGACTCAAAGGACAAAATGATGTACAACTCAGTAACTCTGTGACATATAGAAATTAACAACAGAAACTAAAACTTCTATGTGGAGAAGATGCACTTGAATATTTATTTCATGGCTAAGTTACATAAGATTTTAAGTGTGATTTGAGAATTTATTTGGCTTCATATGGTGATTAGGAAATAACTTGCACAGTCCTACCATATTTGAAAAGTACTTCATAACTGGTGAATAACTTCTAAATGGCAGAAGGTTATTCAGAAAATCAGCTGTCGCTGAAGATTTTCACTCAGCGAGGTCCCCTTGATGTTCCAGTGCTACAATGGGACTCTTTGATGGATGCTGCACTCTGCATTTCTGCAGAAGTCAGGCTCAGGAGATCAGGAACAAAATGCTGAGCAAGGTAATAGAAAATCTAAATGAAGCAGTAATCTGACAATGATTGTTGCTCCACAGAGGACCCAACCTATTATCTCACAGTGTTAGAAGTAAAAGGTTTATTTTTAATTCTAAATAGCTCTGCTTAACCTCTGAACATATAAAGAAAATATTTAAAGAATGTGAAAATACAGACTGTGACAGCTACATAAGATAGAATACAGAATTGTGTTTTTTTCATTGTTTCAGTGATACAATGTTTTACAGCAAAAAGGAATTAAATCTATGAATGAACAGATGCTCTGGTCAGATAAGCAGAAAACTAAATCATCTCATAGAATTATGGCATCACAGCATTTTAGAGTACAGAAGGAAGCTATTTGACACTTCATGTCTGACCTGACTCCTGAAAGAGCTACACAGCCAGTCCCATTTTCCATCGCTATCTGCACAGCCCTCATAATTCACCACTTTCAAACAAATACCCAGCTTTCTTTTGAAACCTCCTCTGAAATCCAACTCCACCATCCTCCCAAGGAAGTGCATTCCAAATCTGAAAAATTCTCTGAGTAATGAAGTTTCTCCTCAGTCATTCCAAGCTGTCTGTTGACAATCCTGAAATTATAATCCCTAGTTCCCGATATACCAATTAGTCGACACAGAATATTCTGCTTTACCTTATCAAAATTGTTCATAGTTTTGAACACCTCAGTAAGGTCACCTCTTATTCTTCTCTGCCCCAAGGAAAATAAACCCAATTTTTCCAACCTGTCCTTGTTTTAAAATCCCTTGTTCCTGGTATATTTCTAGTAAATCTCCCTTGAACTAACTCCAGGCCTTTTCACATCCTTATTTTATTCCAGAAAAACAGGTTTAATTTATAGAAAACATTGTTTAAAAATGCGAGAAATTACTATACTCTTCATGAGCTGGAACCACCTTAGTTCAAGTTTATGGTACATTTACCCTGAAGCAGATGGCCATAGGTATAAGTTGGATATAGAAGTCTAGTGGTGACATCAATGGACTGGCAATCAGAGAACACAGGATCTTATCAACAAAAGTTTAACAATTCAAATTCAGTTGGAGAAGAGTTTGGCAATAAAAATTAAAAACAAGTATCAGTAGAAGTGGCCACGAAATATTAAAAAATCATATCTATGTAAAAAGCAAATGCTTCACTAATATAATGAAATGTGAGGCTGGATGAACACAGCAGGCCCAGCAGCATCTCACGAGCACAAAAGCTGACGTTTCGGACCTCTGATGAAGGGTCTAGGCCCGAAACGTCAGCTTTTGTGCTCCTGAGATGCTGCTTGGCCTGCTGTGTTCATCCAGCCTCACATTTCATTATCTTGGATTCTCCAGCATCTGCAGTTCCCATTACCACTGCTTCACTAATATCCTACAAGGAAGTTTGTCATCTTATTCTGGTCAACATAGAAATCCTGTTCCGATCAATACAGCTTATGACTGGTGAAAGTTAACAGTGGTAAAACAGGAGAAACTATAGATGCCAATAAATGGTGCCAACAATGTCACATACAGGAATTAAATTTTAATAATTGAAGTCAGCTGGATGGACCAGTAGGTATTTTCCTGCCCATTGGTTTTATGTGATCAACTGTGTAATCCCGGGTGAAACATTGAAGGAGTATTGACGTACCAGAGATGCCAACGCTAAGTCAAGGCAAGGCATTATTTGCTTGTTATATCCAGTAAGATGTCCCACTGCACTGCTACTGAAGAGCTTTGCTTGTCCAGCATGCTCAATCAACATCAAAAAATAGATTAAATGGCCCTTCCACCCATTTGCTCTTTTTGGCACCACACGGCAAATAGCTGACTGCATTTGCCTACTTAAGAATTCTAAAGTAAGTCATTGGCTGTAAAGTGTGTTTGGGACATCCAGATGTTGAATAAACCCAAATTCTAGCTAAAGTAAACAACAAAATAAATCAGGCGCACCCCTGTGTGATTTTTTGCTTTTTATATCTTCTCTTCACTTTAGATCTCACACACTCCAGTCTGTTTTACTGTGCTACGTTTTCTGAATTAGGAGAATGGGATTATTAAATTGCAATTTATCCCAATAATCCCCAGCAATGTTGATCCTCAGCTGCGATTGCAATGAGACATGGTTCAGTACAGAAGAAGAAGTTGTAAAAGCCTGAACATGATAAAGATGAAGCATTGGCAGAAAATGTTCAACATGTCAGTCTGAATCTAAAAAAGTATTAGTTATACCTGTATTTCTTCCAAGTAAAAAATACATCATTTCGTTTCAGCACCATCTTCCACTAATGACTGGACTGTAGAGACAAAAATGTTTACAAGGAAAATCCAAACATATAGATTTGATTGTTAAATGGTATTAGGTTGATATTTCAAGATAGTGGTGGAGTAGGCAACATCCAGGCTCAGCCCAGGGCTCACCCTTTCCTGTCCATTTCTCTTTTATTCCCTTTTCTTGTTCTTCTCTTTTTTAATTTTTAAAGTTTTTTTTAAACTCACCTTGAGGAGACAACAGTGGTGACAGCATTGGAGTGATGCAACAGCTGAGGGCCCAGAGGGGGTTGGGGGCAGTCAGCAGACCTGGCATGGACCAGGCAGCCAGTGGCCAGCAGACCAGGGCAGAGTGGGACAGTCAGCTGGCTGGAATGGAATGGTGTGGATAGTGGTCAGTGGGCCATAATGGAAAGGGACAACCAGCAGTCGATGGAGTGAAGCGGCTGTTTGGCTGGGGGCCTCGGGTGGGCAATTAGCAGACTGTGGGCCCAGGGCAGACAGCCTGTCATGATGGCAGTCAGCATCTTGTGAGCTTGGCCCAGTACAGGGGAGAGAGAGACCATGTGTGTGAAAAGCCCCCAGTGTGGAGCAACTGCAGTCTATAGAGGGACTGTAATTACTAACATTTAACTTTATTTCTTTATTTTCCTAATTTATACAATGAATAATTGTAAAATAGGGGTTCAGCTTTTTACATTCTCTATTTTTGTACCTAATCTATATTAGTACCTAAGATTTGTAACTAGGTGCTTTGTACCTAAGATGGAACATTGTGTACTTTTCACTATATTCCTAAACTTTTGTACTTCAATACATGAGACAATAAAACTTAATTCTAGTTCTTCTAAGATTGATGTGATTTGCATTCTGCAAATCAGAGACAATAAACTGGAAAATCATTAATATTAATGAAGAATAAAGATGGTTTCACGGTACAAGTGATCATTTGAGCACTGCCAGTTTTTAGACCAAGCAGGAATATCATATTTTAAATGTTCTGTTCAAACATCTGCTACCTGATAAAGTACCCAAAATTCTGCTGGAGATCATTTTTTAAATCAGTTTTAACATGAATGATTGTAGTGACTATAAGAAGATCAGCCAGGTAGACCTCACAGAATATGAGTTCCCTTGTTCGGGCTGTTAGTCTGGTTCAATGAAGGAGCCCTGGCTGACAAATTTAAATAGGAGTGTCAAAGGTTCTGCTCACTCTGAGAGCTGGCTCTGAGCATGCTAGATCAGTGTCAACGACTCACCAAGTGTAAATAAAGGGTGACATGGTGACAGGATATCAACCTGTGTGGAGTTATTTCACAAGGGTTATAAAAAAAGCCAAGTATTAAATTATCGTGCATGCCATTATTCTAATACAAACTAAAGAATATTTGAATATACAATAATATAATTTACAATGCTAGCTGCTCAAGAGGTTAATGAAATACAAATCTGTGTGTTTTGCTTGATTAAGTTTTGATAATGAATGAGAATCTTACCAGTGCAATGTTTTGCCTTCAATAGAATAAATGAGGATGCTCATGGCCTGGGATTGAGTTCATTCATCTATCATCAGATTTACATGCTTTTCTGAATTTCTTCTCATTGAGCCATTGGACTGAATCTGGATTACTATTTAATCAAGAAAGCGATTTCCATTTGGAATGAGTGAGAGGTAGCAATTCTTATTCTGTCATTTATTAAAATTTGGCAAATATGTGAAATTAAATCAGCAAATGTCTGTTGCATTGTTCAGAGTGGGGTTTAACATTCTGGAAATTAAATCCAAATCCGAGCTTTGTTTGATGTCCCCAAGTTGCAGTTTCTCTCAGAGACATAAATTTTTATCTTGCGGATACTGGCCCAGTTGTGAAATTAAGAACAGAAGATATTTAATGGCCTGACTGAACTGAAACAGAATGCCTAACATCAACTTCTCTGGTTTAATCAGCAGCAGAGGAGGCAAGACTGAACAATGGCCGAGACCTTACAAATGCACTTTCCAAACAATTGAAAGTGTAGGTAAGTCTTGGCTGAAAGCAGAATTTAGTGCCATCATGATCACAAAATTGTGGCAAGGCTCCGCAGGCAATAAACAGCTGTGATCTTACTTGGAGTTCAGAAAGGAAATGGGTTTTCACAAACATCAATTTTGCCTTCTCTCAATTACAGGCTCCACTACACTCCAGAATTTAATTAAGGCTGAAGTGACATTAATTGTCTGCTCAAACTGGCTACTGTAAAAAAGGACAACTTATCACAATCGACTGATGAACTTACGTTACAGATACTGTTATAAACAAGTTAATCCAATCTGTTATTAAAATGGAAACATTCACCAAGTGGACAATAAAGATTTTGGCTATCGTTTAACCCATGTACTATATATTAGAACCAGTGATGTCACCTGTAAAAAAAAAGGCTACGCTAGTGTCGATGTTAAGGGCATCCAGAATAGGTGACTGATGCTGTAATGCATTATCCCATTTATAGCATTTAGTCATTGTTCGACATTGTCACAAAAGCTTTTTGGCCTTGAAATTAGGGAATGGTTGTTTTGAGGGTAGGGTATAAATACCAATGTTAAGGGTAAAATTTCTAGGGCATTGAGTCTTGGGTTTTGTTTCAATGAAAGTGTTGCAGTATACCGAACTGCCAGTGAATTGTTAATGAAAATCAAGCTGCTACTGACAACTCAGTGTGGCCTGCAGTGAGAAATAGTGGGATTTACAGTGTCGCTGCTTTCGTTTTGAAATGATATCCTCAGTCATTTCACATTTTTAATTTAATGTTTACATTTTATACTTATAATTTGTTGCCAGATTTTGGTGGAAGTTTTGATCGTATTATTTGTTTAAGATGGGATGAAATCCGTTTCCAATTGCATCCAATTCTACCTGGGGCAGCCAGCAATCTATGAATTGTAACATTGAGAGCATACTCAGCTCCACTCACTGCCAGCTATCTCCTTTCAATTCTGCTCTGCAATAGGGGCCAGGCTTATTGTAACATTTTCAATAGGTCATTCAAGGATGCTGGGTATCACAGAAGAAATGTCAATAAAGTAGTTAGTTGGAAAAAAGATACAGGGAAGGACAGAAACAGACTCCACATAAGGAATGCTACAGTTAGCTCAACTGCAGGACAGATAATTTCCACGTAGTAGACTCAGTGGGGAATCAAGAGCATATAGATGCCTCTGTGCTGTTAGTTACTGCTTAATTCCAAATGTTGGATTCAGGACACAGGATATGTCCTGGGTAGTTAAGAACATGGGAAGGTGACTGGTGCTACGGGAAGACACAAGCTGTTCAGAAGTCTGTGAGTGTTAATACTTCAGTATGGTTGAGTGAGTGAGTTTGAAACGCTCAAAAGCACAATTTGCTTGTTGCAACCAAGTAAAATTAGAGGTCATGGATAAACCAGGGACAGGACTGGCTCAATGAAGCTAACTGTCAGTGAAAAGCTGGAGTAACACTGTGAGTGAGCACTGGAATGCTGTTTCAGAGTCTGGGGAGTGACGACCCGGGAACAGAGGGTGATTGACTTCAACGGAAACAGTCATTGGGGCAATCCATGGCAGAACAATGTGAAAGTGAGTTTTAAAGCTGGGTCAATAGTAGTGAAGAATTATAACTCTTTGTGAAGTCTAATGAGGTTTGGTAAACCATTGGGTCAGTACCATTTGTGGGGAACTGTTGACTAATCGATGGGATCTATCCTGATCACATTTGTTGTTTGATGTGTGCTGTGCGTTGTTCAACACGAACATATGAATAAACATACGAACACGCAAGATAGGAGCAGAAGAATACTAATTGGCCACCAAGCCTGCTCTGCCTTAAATAAGATCATGACTACCCCCCGCTACCTACTAACCTCATCCCACCTCCTTGACCTGTCCGTCTTCCCTGGACTGACCTATCCCCTCCCTACCTCCCCACCTACACTCTCTCCACCTATCTTCTTTACTCTCCATCTTCGGTCCGCCTCCCCCTCTCTCCCTATTTATTCCAGTTCCCTCCCCCCATCCCCCTCTCTGATGAAGGGTCTAGGCCCGAAACGTCAGCTTTTGTGCTCCTGAGATGCTGCTTGGCCTGCTGTGTTCATCCAGCCTCACATTTTATTATCTTGGAATCTCCAGCATCTGCAGTTCCCATTATCTCATGACTGATTTGTTTGTGTTTCAAATTCCACAATTTCCATCTCACCCCAATGGCCATTTATTCCTTTGCCTAATGAGAATCTCTATCCTACTGCCTTAAAAGTATTCACTTTTACCGCGTTCTTTGACAAGAGTGTTGCAAAGTCAGGCAACTCTCTGAAAGAAAAGAACTTGTCCTAATCTCTGCTCTAAAAGGGTTACCGTAATTTAACACAGTGGCCCTTAGTTCTGTAACTGCTCACAAGAAGAAACACCCTTTGCACACCCACCTTGTCAAGACCTTTCAGGATCTTATACACATCATTTGAATCATTCTTTACTTTTCTAAACTTAGCTGGAATCAAGCTCAGTTTATCCTCATAAGACAAGTTACTCATTCTAGGTATCAATCCTGTAAACCCCTTGTCTGAGCCATCTCAAATGCATTTATATCCTTCCATAGATCAAGAGACTAAACCTGCACCCAGTATTTGAGATATAATCTCACCATTTCCCTTTGTAACTGAAGCATATCGTCTTTACCTTAATCTTCAATTTTTCTTACAATAAATATAATTATATAATAAATCCTATCAGCCCTCATGATTACATGCTGCAAATGCATGCTGTATTTTTGTGACTCGTGCACTAGAAAATCTAAATCCTTCTGCACCTTGGATTCTGCAGCTGTTCTCCATTTAAGTAACACTGTATTTTTACCCTTTAATTTTATTTTTCTTCTGTCAAAATTTAAAAGTTCACTTTATTTGCACGGTAATCTCCATCTGGCAGATTTTTGTTCATTCACTCAACCATTTTATATCCATCTGCAAATTCCTTATGACCTCTACAGAAAATGTTTTTCTATCTATCTTTGTGTTATCTGCAAATTTAGTTAACATGCCTTTGTTTTCTTCATCCTAGTCATTGTTGTAAATTGCAAAACGTTGAGATCCCAGCACAGACACCTATGGTATTCTAATCATCACATCCTACCAAATAGACAAGGAGCAGTTTGAGAATGCTATTTAGTTCTGACAACCAGCCAATCTTCTTTGTGGAAAATACCTTTAAAGTGTTCCCTTATCAAATGCCTTTTAGAAGTACAATACAGCTGCAGGCTTCTCTTTAACCACAACCCTTTGTTCCTTCATTTTTGTTTTCTTTTGCCTTTCTATCCTCAGAGATGCTATCACACACAACCTTCCCCCTGCCAAAATCACCATGACTTTATTTTGTGTTTTTTAACAGACTGTCTGCCACCCATAAAAAAAACGACGTTGTTCCTTCAAAGTCATCACATAAATTAGTTAAACATGATTTCCCTTTCAAGAAACCTTGACAAAACCAATCTTCCTGATTGCTTTGAGTCTTATAAATAAGCTATGACCTCTTTAATGATCAATTCTATGACCTTTCTAATACCAATCTAACATCAGACAGAATTGATTACCAATACTTACTAAATCTTAATTTTGGCTGCTGGACATTAATTGTACATATATTGTTGATTTTATTACTGCTCTAATCTGTACACTAAAGTTTACTATTTTTTGTTCAAATTGAGGAATCTTGTGGCTGTATCCACATAGTAAATACCCTGGATCTCACACTTTGTCTATTTTAAAAATAAAAGTTATTGCTCACCAGCCAGATTTTGAGCAAAATTTGGCAGCCTGGTCCAGGTGTACACCAAAAAGGGAATGATAACTTAATTTGAAGAAATTAATTGATTTCATGGCAAAATAGTTAATCGTCTTGGTTTTTGAAGCAACTTTTATCCAACTATTGCTCCTTCACAAGCAACATCACTTCTAGCTGGAGAAGCAGACAATAATGATCTAAGTACTCACATCCTATATAATAAGCAGGAAATTGTCATTTTAACTAATAGTCATATTAGCAGAAACTGTAAATTTCTATTGATGATAAGGCCTGCTCGGAGAAACTCAAAAGTCATGTCCAATGAGACAGGACGAGTTTGAAACCTTTTGGATCGATTTATGATTTTATTTAAACTGTCCCAATTATCTAGTAACCTAGGATTGATCTGCTCCTACACTGTTCACTGCTTCTAAACAAACTATATAATGTCCGAACAGGCATGACCACAACTTCATAAGAGCAGATAGTTAATTTATTGGCATATTCGTTATCAGTTCCATTTGAGTGATGATGTTGACATTTATTCAGTTTCTTGTCATAGTGCATTTGCAAGATGCTAATGCTGTTAGCATTTGCCATCTGTCATCAAGCTAATGTATCTATTCATCATTTCCCAAGAGTTCACTTATTGTCATATAGTTTCTTCCTGGAAGGTTCTGCTGTTGGCTGACGTTTATCCTTGTTATTCTGTTAATTTGCTGATGAATGGTATATTAAAATAAGAGAACATTTATGCACTTCCCACAAATGCATTGGGAGTCATTTTAACATAAGTTAAAACAGAAGGATAAAAAGCGATTACAGAATCCTGATTGTTTGAAAAGGCAATATTAAGAGGCAAATTTAGCTAACTCCAAATCAAAACATCACCAAAACTGGATTAAAATTTGAAGATTCAAGTCAGACGAAAATGGTGCAGATTACCACGACTTGAGGAGTCTTAACACTTCACAGTTAATGAGAGCTGACCAGGCACAACAACATATTTACCATATATTTATTTTTTGCATATCTACCACAATGAATATTAATGTTGTCTTGTTTAACTATCAAGCTGTTCAATTCAAGTATGTAAAGTCAAGAAGCTCCCAATCAACCCGACAGCATACCAATTATCCAGGTATTTTAAAGCTATTAGCGGTAAAAAAAATTGTTATGTTTGACAATTGCTTCTTTTCAGTCTGGAATGCCAGGAAATTTTTAAATAAATTATTGACCATTTCAAGCTCAATATCACCCGAACCTAATAATTAGAATAAAGATGCACCAATTGAATCCAAGGCTACAAGGGCAGGACAATAACTGGATAAAAAGATTGTAATTATAACATAATCAGTCACAGGGTGTTCAGCCCCATGCTCCTGATGTGTCATTCAGATTTAGCTTTAAGATCCAGATCAGCCTATTCCCATTTTCCAATTTATTTCCATTTCCTTAACCTAACAAACTTCTTATCTACTTCAGGTTTTAAACATTCCGTTAATCTAATTTCAGCAGCTTATGTAATGGAAAAACGAGTTCCAAATCTACACCAGACCTTGTGTGAAAAGTGCTTCCTGGCATCTCCCCTATTTTTAAAATTATGGCTCTTTGCTCTGAACTCATGCACCAAAAGAAATACATTTTTTTCTACCTAGTGTAACAAATATTTTAATCATCTGAAAAACACCTCAATTAAATTGGCTCTAAATTTACAATAATCAAAGAAATGTTTCTGTGTGCAAGAGTTCTCAAGCAAGATCTTCCTACCCCATAGACTGTGTGCCTGCTAATGTCAGTGTATTTGCCCTATGGTACATTATGAAGAATTCAAAAACAAGGCCAGTGAGAGAAGTCATTGGCCCTGCTGTTCTTCCTGTTCCTGAAATCCTTGTAACCGAGTTCTTAACATCTTTCTGTTTCCATTCACTTATGGGTTGTTGTCATCACTGGCTGGGCCAGCATGCATTGTATATCCTTATTTGCCCTTGAGACGGTGCTTGTGAGTTGCCCGTTGGCAACTTTTAGGTGTCCAGAATTGGGAACTGTAGGCACAGTAGAGTCCAACTGTCTTTATAGGTTTAGAAAATCCTCTTGGCTTTTCTATTGCAAGCCTCTATAATGTTCATTGAAAGCCAAGGTTTCAGAACGATACGTCTTACAAACACAGCTCTATCAGACAACTATTCATTGCGCTGTCTGCAATAATTTCCCTTCTCTGAATGTAACTCATCTGCGCAAACTACCAACTCTTCTTGTCCTCTGCATTTCCTATTCACTCGCTGTGCCCACCTTAGCAGTTCTGTGCATGCACCACTAATGTTTCTTCCATCCACTTTCATTCTTCCCAAACCTCCCTTTGTCTCATTGCAGGAAAATTGGGCCAAGAAAGTCAAGAACAGCAGGGGCACCTCTTTCCTTTTGAAAAAAAGGATACTCAAGTTGGGCAGAGAACAGCACAGCCTCTCACGCAGGGATGGAGAGACTCCAATATGTCACCGACCCAGTACGTTACATCATTGCTCTCCTGCTCACACCAATTCTAAATGGCTCTTAATCTGCACAAGCTTTGTTGCTCTTCTACTACTCTCTTTCCTTATGGATGTTCTAGGCGCAGCCAATAAATCTCCAACCCAAAGAAGACAGTGCAGCAGACACTCAGCTCCACCTCCACTCTGAGAAGGAAGTCATTCAGAGGATGCACTGCCAAGGTTTTCACCAGCACCAACCACTGGTTCACAGACGTTCATTGGGATGGCTACCTTTTCTGGGTTAGACTCAGGAGCACAGTTGGGGATCTCACTCTCAGCTGGTCTGGACATTCTGGGCACAAACATGCATTGGCTACAATCACTCAAGTCTTCTAAGTCAACGGGCTGAAACAGACGAAATTTCCTCCACTTCAGCTGTGGATATTGGGTCTGAGACATAATGGGAGGGAGAGAAATAATCTCTCAGAAGTAACTGACATTTTGACTATAAAAAGCACCAGACAACATGGATCCAAAATTGGGACATTCAGAACTGCAGCCAGAACATTGAACTTTAATGCAGAAAACATTACATTTCACCACAACATGCAGGGATTGTGCCAGGTACACCCCATTCTACAGTAACACCTGCCTTGTGAGTGAGAGCGCAGAATCAGTGACAATTCCACATATCTCAGGAGGGTAACATTCATTTAACAATCAGCATTTCAAGGAAGCATACTGCCATTTGAGGGAGATGAACAATGGGTAGTTTGTATGCTCACTTTTCTTTAAGGTGCAGCAGTCTACCAAGAAAGGGTACAAAAATCAGCGCCTCTCACAGGTTCAACTCTGCCCTTGAAGATGCTAATGCATTTCACTGCTACTTCTCAGTCTGTGCGGACTCCAAAATATTCAAAGGTAATTTATGATGGAAGAATTAAAAGAAGAGTTTTCAAGATTTCTCTGAACCTGCTGGCTCTCGTGGAGGATTTCACAAGACAACACTGTGTTGTGATGTCCTGATGGAAATCCTAACAGAAAGCTAACCATGCACCATGTGTTGTTAATTCACTCTCTCACTGATAGCTGCTTCATCTCTAATGGTCAGTAGGATGTATAATATGTGGATACTTTAAAGTAAGAGCACCTGAAGATATCAAGCACACAATCAGATGGATAACAAAACATTCAGTCAACGACAAAAAAGATCAAGAACTGCAAAAATTACAAGGTCAGTGTGTTCTTTGCACCTGACTGTGCTGCTTGCCAGATTGCCACTTGGAATGTTAACAAATTGAACAGTTTCTAAACTCAGCTCATTCTTTCCAAAAGTGAGTTTCAATGAGGTTATATCTAGCTTCTTGTGCTTGATGGTGCTTTGCCCTGCCTTCATGGATTGCCCTTCTTATCAATGTCTAGACCCTCGTAAGTTTTCTTCCATTCCCCATTTCTTCTCAAAGTGGAGGAGAAGCATCCAGGAAGGCTTTGGGCACCTCAAGTCTTGCCATCGGGAAAAAGCGGAAGCTGGGTAAAAACAGCGAAAGGAGCGTCCTTCCACAGCAGCACCCCAACCCCTCCCACAACCATCTTCAGCTTCAAGCGTAACAGAGCTTGCGGAAATCGCATCAGTCTGTACAACCACCGATAGACACACCCAGAGAGTTAATGAAAGACATTCACATCTGCAAGAGACCACCAATGATGACGATGATAATGATGCATCTAGATCATTCCTCCTTTTTCAGTTCTAGTTATGAAGTGTATAGCGTGCCACAATGATGCGACACAGCTTTGCTGAGCTGTTCTGCAAGGCCCTGCTGGTACATTCCAGGGATTGAAACTCATCTTGAAAAATGGTCTGCTCCACTATGCTCTGAGAGTGTCATAAAGGTGTCATGAACCATGTTTGATAGGAATAATCTTTCTCTCCCAGCAGCCATCCCCATATGGTGTGAGGGACTTGGAATGACACAGAATCCTGTGAGCTTTCTAGTATGAAAGTCATACAAGGTTCAAGGATATCTGATACAAACCTCCAGAAATTGGCATGGAATTGGCTGATTGTTAAATGAATGTTACCCTCCCAAGATATGTGGAATTGTCACTGATTCTGCACTCTCACTCACAATGCGGGTGTTACTGTAGAGTGGGATGTACCTGGCACAATCACTGTGTGTGGTGCTGAAATGTAATGTTTTCTGCATTAAAGTTCAACATTCTGGCTGCAGTTCTGAATGTCCCAACTAGCTTGTCAATCAAGTTGGCTTGTATATCAACATTATAAAACAAAGAACTGTGGATGCTGGAAATCTGAAACAAAATACAAATGTTGCTAGAAAAACTCAGTATATGTCTGGCCACATCAATGGAAATGAAGCACAGTTAATGTTTCAGGTCCAGTGGTCTTTACACCAAATTGGCTGTTTTGGACACTAACTGTTCAGATTGACAGATTATTTAGCCATTGAGAATGGGCACTCAAAGACACAAGATCTGCCCTTGTGGAAACTAATTTAAAACAAAACTCAGAAATTAACATACTCATTATAAAGGACCTCAATTTTGAAGTATATGAGTCAGAATAGTAAGTCTCATTGATCAGTTTTCCCTTCAAGATGGCAATTATAATATTCTGTACTCTCTCAAGCCCTGATTCTAAAAAACACCACGGATATGAGCTAGATAAAAGATCTTGTATGACTGCATGCAATTTTCAACACTTTGTCTTTCAACCCTTCTGAAATAAAGGTTAATTATTAACATTTTTAAAAATTGCTTTGGGTGAATGTCCATGACTTTTTAAAAATCTATTTTTGTACATGATCAACTAAGTCTTTATGTTCAACAGTTCATAGCTTTACACTGTGTAGAAAATATGATTCAAAAATAAAAGCAAATTAATCTTGAAGTTGTATTATGCACAACTATAACCAACAATGAAGCACACCCTTCATAAAAACAAAGTCCTTGATTACTATCAGAACAACAATGTCTCTTTCTGTCTCAGAATGTCAAAATTCATTAATTTTGGAATGTTCACCTTTTGATTAAGTTAGACTAAATGATTAAAGCACTTTCTCATGGTATGTTAATTGGCTTCAAGACTTGACTCTGGTGACTGGAAGGATGAAATATATTACACTTGGGCTCTTAATTAAGTTGTCTCCAAAATCCTAAGAAGAATAACCATCTGTTGTCAATAAGATTCCTAACCAGGCATTGACCCAGTCTGGCACAAGAGTGATCTTGTTCATCAGGCCAACCAAAGACAAAGACCTTTTAATCCCAACATTTTCTTTTTAATCAGAGGTGGCATCTTTTCCAGCATCTGAATTTCTTTTGTGGACCAGTTTACAGTTAACCTCATGTCCTCTGGTTTAGTTTATAGCAAGAATTTTGTAACACAAAATGCAGTAAATCTCTATTCACAGAAATAGAAATCTAAAGTTCTTGTGGGTGATGTCAGGAGAGCCAAATTGCAAATGCAGATGAAACCCAATATTGGATCAGTGAGGCATATTTGTTCAGATTTGAAAGGAGATGAAATATGATTTTTTTTTATCCAAACCTCTGTGATATACAACATTAAGGACTGAAAAGTTGTAACAATATCATTGAAGCTCTACAGTGTAGATAGGGGCCTTTTAGCCCATCAGGTCTGCACTGACCTCCTGAAGAATGTCCCACCCTATTCTAGTCAGCCTCCATGGTTAATCCACCTATTGGACAAGTTAGCATGGCCAATCCACCTAACCTGCACATCTTTGGATTGTGCGAGAAAACCCAAGTGTTCAACAGAGACCCAAGAAGACACAGGAAGAATGTGAAAACTCTACATAGACTGTCATCCAAGGCTGGATTCAAACCCAAGTCCCTGGCACTGCAAGCAGTGATGTTAACCACTATGCCACTGTGCTGCCTTATATGCAGTGACAACATTATTTCTAGGACACAACTTAGCACTGGTAAAATTCCAAATCAAGAGTTTTCAATTCAAGACCATCCTAGAAAATTTGAATGGCAAGCCTCAAGTGTGTTTGACAGTGACCCATCAATCACAGAAAAACCTTTTTGTTTCAGCAACATTTGTTTTAAATTAATGAACCCGACTCACTGTTCACAAAGAGTGGGAAAGCATGCCCTAAACAATTAATGTATACAAAACTTTCCTTTGAGCATTAAAATACAAATGTGGCACCATTTTCTGATTTTAAAATTTGAATAATCAGCGATGTACTCTCTGAGCTGCCTATATTGAGATGTTTGAGCATAATATGGTATGATCTTTGAATAGTCCCAACTTGTAATCAAAGTTTGATGCAGGTCCATGATAATGTTTTGATTTTGTCAAAACTATGTTTATTGCTGCTGATAACAAAGTGTGGAGCTGGATGAACACAGCAGGCCAAGCAGCATCTCAGGAGCACATTATTGCTGCTGATTTGGTTCATGCACCATACGGACAATGGATTCAATTTCCTGGTTTACTTGGGACAGATGCATTCTTTGCTGGGAAATTTGCTGCTGCACTGCAAATCCCTTTCTTTACATTCTGATCAATCCCATGAGAGTCAGAAATTTTGTGATAATGGGAGTCAGAAATTTTGTTGTGTTTACTGCATAAACACTGGTTAATGTCCCAGTGATTTGCAGAAAGGAATAGCAGCTGATTTAAGTAGTGTATTCATAACCATTCAGGGACAGCAGACAATAATAGCCGAACAGAAAAGTCTTGGGATTCACAGACCTATTTAGGAAAGTGAAACGCCATTTAGGGGTTACAGAAGAAAAAGGTAAAAATGTCAATGTAACAGAGAACACAAGAGCGAGTGAGTGCAGGTGCCTGTGGAAAGTAACAGGTAAGCATAACAAACAAACTGCAGAGATGGACTATTGAACAACAGGGTAAAAGAAGAGCAACACAAAATTCAGAGATGGGGTAAACTGCAAAATAACCCCTGCTTTTTTTGTCTGCCATCAACAGCCTTTGTCTCCTATATTTCCTCCAATATATAGTGTGAGGAGGTCACAGACACCTGCACCACTAAAACTGAATAGCTGCCTCAGACACAGCCTGCCCTACCAGTAGCTCACCAGGTTATAACTTATCCAAAGTAATATCCGTAATGAACTTTCATCTTTCCCATTTTACCCATTCTGCTCCTTCCATAGCTCAGCGAACCCATGAGACCCACTCCTATTCCCTCAACCTTATTCTCCTGCTGACCAGACAACTTCCACACTTGATCCCCATCCCAGCTAATGTTGTTAATGATGCACCTTATTGGGGTGCTGTCTCTATCTGGACTTTAAATCTAATTGTCATCACTCATTTCTTAGAAAAAGCTACCAATCTCACAAACTGTTGCTACACATCCAGCATTTTCTTTTCCAAACTCTCAAACTGTTGATTTGTGTGATTTCATTTCAGTGACATATGCCAGCACCAAAATACTTGCCTTACCTGATTATATTTTCACACAGTTGACTGTTGTAATTTGAACATTGTCCCTTTCTGTGAAAGCTTATTTCATGGAACCTTATGTGATATTTATCCTACAGTCAGGAAACATAGCGATAGAAATGCAAGCAAAATGGTTGAGATTTTGGTACAGCTCATTTATGTTTGTGCTACCTAATTTAACTCTTGAGTTGTCAATGTCAACAACTGGGATCCATTTAATTCATAAATTAAACGTCATAAGATCATAAAACCATAAGATGTAGGAACAGAAGCAGGCCATTCAGCCCATTGACTCAGTTCTACCCTTCAATGTAATCATTGCTGTGTTCATCCAGCTCTACATCTTGTTATCTCTGATTAAAAATCTATCTTTGCCTTGAACATAACTATTGACGCAGCCTCTACAGTCCTCTACAGTAAAGAATTCCATAGATTCACCACCCTTTGAGGAAAAAAAGACTTCCTTTGCTCTGTCTGAAGTGGCCAACCCCTTACTCTAACATTATATCCTCCAGTCTTAGACTCCCCCAGGGTGGAAGTAACCTCTCTGCATCTTGGTCTAGTAAACTTTCTCTGGACTGCCTCAACTGCCAGTATATCTCCCCTTAGAGAAGAAGCCCAAACTGTTCACAGTTTTCCAACTGATGTCTGATTAGTTCCTTTTATAGTTTGAGCAAGGCCTCCCTGTTTTTATAATCCATTCCTTTTAAAACAAAGGCAAACTGTCAATTTGCCTTTTCAAAAATGTATAATTCAATGAACAAAATTATGAAATATTGTACTAATTTATCACTGTGACCCACTTGTGCAAGGGCACGGATTCTCAAGATCCACTGCTCTCGAGTTCACCACAAAACATAATGACTTAATTAAAGTACACCAAGTCCCTAATAAACATATGTGAAGTACGCTCAGTCCTTGTTATCCACTGATTTACTATCTCGTTTCCGCATACTTTCAAGGTTGGTCCCATCTTCCTTTTCTTTTCCAATTTCAGGTCCAGTCTGCCTGACTAAACATTGCATAGTCCTTCATGGTACATGGGAGTGGTACATAGGAGTGGTGTCTGGTTTTAGTTATCTACAGCAAGTCTATGCTCCTGTCCCTTGTAGGTAGAAGGGACTAAGTGTAATCAGATTAGCAGAAAACACTGACCAGTTTCCTGTTCTTAACCAGAACTATTACTTTTTACAAGTAAGTAAATTTTAAGTAAACAAATATGAACTTTCAACATATGTCTTTGCTAGTTAAAACTCTACACTTCTTCTAAGATCCCTACACAGACATACAGGTGGACACAAACAAAAATCATTGGTGTTATTTGTGGAGGAAAAAAAAACCCACAATTCAATTGCACCACACTGGACATTTTCATAAGTCTTCCTTCCCTGGACTTTCTATTCTCTAACATCTTCATTCCAGATTCTCATTTCTTTGCTGGAGACACAGGGGATTTAGACATTGAAAAATGAAAAAAAGTGAGGATGCTGGAAATCAGAAGCAAAGCAGAAATAGCTGGAAAAGCTCAGCTGATCTAGCTACCTCTGCGGAGAGAAATCAGTTAACCTTAATGGTCCAGTGACCTTTCCTCACAGCTATTTGCTCTCCACAGATGCTGCTGGGCCTGCTGAGCTTTTCCAGAAATTTCTGATTTAGACACTAATTGTTCAGGTTCATGGTCATTGGTTAGAGGAAATAGCATACAGCAAATTGTGGGAGAGAATAACTGAGTGTGTCCAAGCTTGAGTTACATGCTGCAGATGGGAAATAGAGGCAAACCCTGCTTCATCCAGTCTGGAGAACCTTCTGCCACTATTTCTTGCACACACACATACACACACACACACACACAGTGCCATCTTATTTCACTTATCCCACTATTTGAAAAGCATCAGTGTAAACAAAACTCACAATGAGTTTTTTTCAAAAGTGCAGGAATTCCCATTTTTCCCATTTTATTCCACAATCAAATGAACAGGATAATAAAAATAATCAGTCTTTATGAAGTATAGGGTGATAGTTAACTTAATTTGTACAAACTGAAGATCATTATTTGAGGGTTATACTGATATTGGTCTATAGAATGGTCTCAGCTTAAAAGGAAATATGAACTTTACCTTTATAATTTAGGCAGTTCCAGAAAAATTTGTATCTACTGAACAAGCTCTGGCAAAAATAAACTGTAAGTTGCACAAAATATTATATAATAACCTTATTTAAGAGTCTGAATTAACAATTGCTGCTCTATACGCCCTGTAAAATTACAATTTAAAAAGCTTAACTATGTTACTCTGCTCAATTTCTGTGCTTACTTCCTCCTCACTACCTTCTTTTCTACATGATCAGTGTCTGTCTATTTCTCCATTCCTGTTAACATTGTCGAAACACTCTTAAGTTAATCCACTCTATTGGGAAGACATGTTAAAATGTAAGAATTTTTTTTGTGAATCTTCCAAAAGCCAACAAGTCAACATAGAAATGAATGCACTGGCCACAAAATTTAGCTCCCTACCACCGCTGTTGTCAATGCTATAGAAAGCTATAAGCCCGAAATTCACAGTCAAACTTCTCCTGGCCACATGCAGCACAGTTCATGCAGAACATCATGATTTTAATGGCACAAGGACAGGTGTGACATGTGAATGTTTGAGATGTGTAGCCTGAGGAGGTTCTGATATCAAAGCCATTTGCTAATAACTATTTCAGCTGTTGCAGCGTTAATGCACCTCTCATTTGAAGGAGACAGGTTGCCTTTAAGAAATGTAGGATACTTGTACATCAGACTCGCCATGTGCAAACTATAACTCCAGCTGTGTATGTAGCCAGTCAGCAACAGATTTTAAGCTGATTACATGGCTGAACCGTTGAGACTGCATGAAGTATCTGCTCACTGCCTGCATCTCATCAATAAACATCATGTATTACTATCCCTCTGCTTGCTAATGGGCTTTATCAAATTTTTAAAGCATTAGGTCAAACAAGGTTTGAGCTATAGGGAGTGGATGAATAGGCTGGGGCTATTTTCCCTGGAGTATTGGAGGTTGAGGGGTGACCTTATAGAAGTTCATAAAAGCATGAGGGGCACGGCTAGGAAGAATAGTTAAGGTCTTTCACCCAGAGTAGGGGAGTCCAAAACTAGACAGCATAGGTTTAAAGTGACAGGAAAAGATTTAACAGGGACCTGGGGAGCAACTGTTTCACAGAGGGTGGTGCTGACAGAGAAGGTGGGGAAGACTGGTACAATTATAACATATAAAAGGTATCTGGGTGGGTTTTTGAATATGAAGGGTTTAGAGGGATATGGGCCATATGCTGGCAAATGGGGCCAAATTAATTTAGGACATCTGTTTGGCATGGAAGAGTTAGATCAAACAGCCTGTTTCCATGCTGGACAGCTCCATGACTCTGATTATAATTGCCTCCTACTTGATATTTCACCATAGTTATATCATGCACAATGCAAAGTTTGTTGAATAATACTGTTAATTCATGGGGCTATGAGGATCAAAAATGTTGTTAAGCTTTCAATTCCAGACAGAAATTCAAAAATTATCCCATGACAGAATTTACCATTTTGCACTTCTTTGACTTCTACCTTCTGTAGTAAAAAATGGTTACGCAAGGATATTGCAGGCAAACAGTAGCAAAATCACGAAGAAAAATGTTACTTGAGATGCCTGCAGCATTACAATTCCATTAAATGAAACTAGACAGAAAAGGTTCACCAGGCATGACAAACAGAAAATATAATAAAAGCTACTTAGACAACAGCGAAACCTGTTACTGTCGGGCAAAATATTTTAATATTTAGATTTTTCTTAGTGAGGCCAACAGATTAAAATTATTAATTCACTGTAGGCAGCACATTCTGATTAGCTGATCTGTTGTACCAAGTGTTTCACACCAGCATTAGAAATTTGTGCTCAGGTGTCACTAAAATACTAACATTTACATTCTGATAATTTCCTAAAACTGTAATCAACTGGATGAGATTCAATAAGGAATGTATTTAGATTTTAATTTGTATCCTTCATTAATTTATGCACTTCAGAAACAAAGCTCATAGGTTCCTTCAAGAATGATTCCAAAGCATTAAACAGTTAGAATCATACAGCGCAGAAGAGGCACTTCAGTTCATTGGGTCTGTATCACCAAAAACTATTCCCTGCACTAATCCCATTTTCTGCACTAGGTCCATAGTCTTGAAGATTATGAAACTTCACAAATTTATCCAAGCACTTTTTAAAGGTTGTGAGGATACCTGCCTTAACTACCCTCCCAGGCAGTGCATTTCAGACACTCACCACCCTCTGGGTGATAATAATTTTCCTCAAATCCCCTCTAAACCTCCTATCGCCTTAAATGTGTGCCCCCTTGTTTATAACACTTCGACTAAGGGAAACAGCTGCTTTCTATCCACTTCATCCATGCTCCTCATAATCTTATACACCTCTATCAGCGTCCCTCTTAATATTCTCTGCTCCAAAGTAAGCAACCAGAATGGTACATACAAATTATTTCAGGTTTCATAGATATTATATATAAATATATAGGCTTTCTTAGAAATAGCTATATGTTCTTTTGATATTATTTATAACAAATGACTTCAAATGTTCAAAGACATAAATTATTAAAAGTTAAAGCACTTTGTTATACATGTCTTGGGAATAGAGCTGCAAGAAACTGATTATTTGATGAAATATCATCAGTAATTCTTGAAAGAAAAAGTGTTTAATACAAACCCCTCCGAGCCATGGAGAGATACTGACTTTGTGATTGGTTTACTAACAGATGCAGAAAGTAAAGTCAATCTTATTGCTTGCAGGAATGTATTGCCAGTGAATATCAGAGGTCATTTTGCATTCCTGTTGGGAATTCGTGTAAGATTGATATGCAAACCCAGTTACAGCACTGCAGCCATTTCTGAAGGGTAAGTCACAATAATTTTGACAATACAATGAACTGAAATTTTCAATTAAACTATGAAAGCACCGTAAAAATTACAATTTAAATAACAATAAAGCTAGTATATTAGAGACAAAATTGTGAAATGCGAGAGATGTAAAGAATTTATCAACAAATCATCGATAAGGAGGGCTTTCAGAATAATGTGATTCCCACATGCATCTTTATATTATTAACGCTAAGATTTCTTTCTCTAACCTCAGCCAGGTGGTTTTGGAAAGCTGAAAAATGAAAATCAGAATTTTCCACATCAAAATGTTGGGAATTGTAAGACAAAATACCAGATTTTTTGGCATTCCTAACAGGTCCAGGACTGGGATGGACAAGAGCTATTTCTTTGAAGTCAATCTGATTAAACAAATTTAAATTGCATCATTCTCCACAAACACTCATAAGATCATAACAGCTGTGCCTAATCCTTCCTCTGCCTAAAAGTCTACTTTCCAGCAGAAGTCAATGAATAAGAATCACAAATAGAATGTTTAATGTAGCAGACTCTTAAAAAGGCATTTCACTACCCTCTAAGGCTCATACTCCATATTTTGGTGTCAATGATATAAATATAACATGGACACATTTTCTGCTTTATATCATATCCCTTTAGCTTCTCAGGAACTAGTAGAGACTCACATCAGTGTCACTTTATTGCTAGGTGGTGACTCCACCAACAAATTATCTGCACATCTTCCTGAGTCATACATCCAAATGCCAAGCATGTCCTTGCGGGTTTTGGCTTTATGCAACTTACAGACCCTAGTCTCTTGGCACATAAGGCAATATATAGGCAATACCTATATGTGGCCAGATCCTCCTCTCAGCAGGGAATTGTCTCTAGATGTATGCCAACACTGGGTGTGAGGTAAGATGGGAAGAAATCACTTGTCCAGGCATTCATTGGCCAGGTCAATTGCTGCAGGCAAAGTACCTGGAATTTAGCCACCACCTTGGTGTCATGTTCTGAGGATGTTGGTCTACTTAACAACTGGCTACAATTTGACACAAATACACATGTAAGAAATATTAACTGATAAAGAAATGTCTTTGGTTAAATCATAAAAAAAACACAAAATATCAAAATAGTCTTACACCATGAGAAATAACGAAATGCCTTACATTAATTAGTCCATCCTCTCTGTACAGATAGATACAATTAAACAAAATGTAATTTCATCCCTGACCTGTTAATATGAGATCTGAAATCATGATTCCTTGCCTGGTTCATTCAAGCTCTGCACGGTGCACATGCATTGAGGAATCACAATTGCTTGTTTAATCTCAAAACATATTACAGTTTATTACTTTATTTCATCACAATGTTGAATTAGTAAACTACACAGAAATTAAAACATTTCATTCTGAACCTAATGCTGGTACTTTGATTGGTGGCTCTAACTACCTGTATTTTCACTCCTTCCCTCAAATGTTTTAATATTTACTTTCCTCCTTCAATCCCTAGTCAAATTCCATGATATGCTGCTTTGTTCACTTTCTGCAAAAGGGTTAACAGAACAGCACTCTCTCTAATGCTCACTTTTCACTTATTCATTCATGGAAAGTGGGTATTGCTGGCTGGGTCAGCATTTATTGCCAACCTCTAGTTACCCTTGAGAAGGTGATAATGACCTGCCTTATTGAACTGTTGCAGTTCAAGTGCTACACGTACACCCACAATGTTGTTGGGGAGGAATTCCTAGGATTTTGACCCAATGACACTGAGGAGTGGCGATATATTTCCAAGTCAGGATATTGAGTGGCTTGGAGGGAAACTTGTAGATGGTGGTGTTCCCATGTATCTGCTGCTCTTGTCTTTCTAGATAGTACTGGTTTTGGGTTTGCAAGATGCTATCAGTGGTGACAACCATCGCCACACATCATGAGCCATGAGCAATGCTATCTGAAGTACACTAATATAAATGGCATTATTAAAGCTATGAAATTGACAACAACCTCTGGTAGCTGCAGAAACACAATTAAAAGCATAAATTAGAAGGATAATAAAATAGCTCTCAGTGATTTCCTGTTCTCCAATGAGTGAATAATTCAAGTTCTTACAGATAGAAAGCCTTAGAAATCACTTGATGTGAATATTACATGTATGTTACTGTCTCATAGAAAAGACCCTTGTAAAATCATGACTTGTTGAATATTGTGTTTTGCAGAGAGAAAGAAATACACTAAAAAAAAAGTAATACTTGGAAATAAATGTACAGATTGTACTGAGGCTCCATTTTTATGTATACACTATATGGACTAGTATGTCTCATGTGCCAGCGTAGGTGCTAATCTCATAATTAATTATGACCAGCTTCTCTGATCCTGAAAAACTAATTTCAACTGAAACGTTAAGCTTTCCTGCTCCTCTGATGCTGCTTGGCCTGCTGTGTTCATCCGGCCTCACACCGTGTTGTCTCAGATTCTCCAGGGTCAGCACTTCCTATTATCTCAATAATCAGTGCATTTTACTTCACGTTAGTGAGAATTTTTCAATGTGTTTGGCTGCTTAGTCTACTCGATGATATCACTGCTGCTCTATGCCAGAACCAAATTAACAGTGGGACAAATGAAATCAACATCATCAAAATTAATTTCCTGTTTCCTTTGAGGTCAGTGGTGAAGACCAATATTTCTCTGCTGACCGCAAACACTGTACATAGAGATATATATATATATATATATATATAAACATCATACAAGAAGACATATACCTTAAAGTCTTAAATTGTGGTCTTATCTTCTGTCATAAATGATTGATTAACGATCATCATCATGCTCCATCAGCACAGTTTAACCTACAGCATACCTGCCCATTACTGTTCCCAATGTAGAATGTTTTACAGATCTCCCAAAATGTGACTTTTGCTAAATGGTTCACTCTTTTATCTGTCTCAAATCATGTGATGCTTAGAATCAATGTTCATTTGTCTTTGGTCTCCGTGGAATCATTCTCCATCCCCATTTCACGACAGCAACCAAGCTTCATTTCCTAGTGCCAGCTAAGGATGTAACTGTTAAAACTTAATTAGTGAAAGATTGAATCTAAGCCAAATTTTACACACTTTTATAAGCATTTATTCATGGAGTTACACTTTGTAAACTTATAGCTCTTACCTCAACAACCACAGTTTTGGTCTGTGTCTATGAAGAGGGACATAAGTAAACCCCCAATTATTGCTCACGATCCGCAAACAATTATTATAGCAAGCACCTCACAACAATACTGAATCACTGTTGGTGGTACCTTGTCTTGTTCCTCCAAATCCATTGACAAGGTGGGCAGTCCAACAGCAGTACCCTCTTGCAAGTCAATAGCACAGCATTCAGTCAAATCCTCCCTGGGATGGGACACATCATTCATATGCCTGACATCAGACTGTCAAAGCAATTCTTCTGATCTGAACTCAGTCACGACAGGGGGTCTCCCAGAAAAACAGCAGAAATGATTTAGGGATTTCCTCAAGGCAAGGATGGAGACGTCAAATTTGCCAACTCATAAGAATCCCTAGCTTGTGAGCCACTAAAATAGAAAAGATTTACTTTGAAAGGCAGAGACTTGTCTGAGAGCACGCAGAAGTGAAAATGATGTGCTGGATAGAGTGTGCCAATCTCCAAACAATTCATCTAACCAACCAAAAAGTACCATCTAGCATTTATGTGGCGGAACCTGCAGATTGTGGTTTGGACTAACCAGCTACCTGAGAATTCCTGGAACTGGAATGTATATGGGCCCTGCTCAAGTCAAAGGACAGTTAACAACAACTAATATGGCTCTATGGTGAATGCATAAACGGTGGCAATTACAATATGAGAATAGTATATGTTTAATTAAGATAGGTTACATTTTAGGGAAGCACTTTTCCGAAACATCTGGAGAAGGAGGAGAATTATTTGTGATGGATCCTTCTTTAGTTTTTGTTCAATTTTTGCCATAATCCAGCATTGTCCAAAAATATTAACATTTAAGGAACAGTGTGATCTCAGGCAAACATATAAATTCCTGGAGAACCTCAGCAGGTCTGGCTGCATCCATAGAGAGAAAGCAGAGTTAACATTTTGAGTCCACTGACCCTTCTCCAGAACTGATAGTATGCTCAAGGATGAGGGGGAAAGGATTGAATGGATAGGTTGGGACTTATCATACCACCTTGTTCATTAGCCAACGTCTCTGTCTCAGGTTTGCTGAACTGCTCCAGTGAAGTTCAACTGGAGGAGCAGCATCTCACTTTCTGTTTAGGGACCCTGCAGCATTCGGGATTCAATACACAGTTCAATCATTTTACAGCCTACAGACCTTTTTGTATATCCTTTATCCATTCCCACACCCCAGGAACTGTCACAAAATGGGCTGCTTTTGGCACAGCCAACCCATTTTCACTGACTCATGTTCTCCATTATCAGCTTTTCTTCCTCCCTGGCTTACTATCAACCATTCCTTTCTCACTCTCTGGTCTCCATCTCCACCGATCCATTCCTTAAATGCTGCCCTCCCAATCCCTGTCATCCGCATATATACCACCTTCTCTGAGCTACTATCAGTTCCGAAGACTCAAACATTAACTCTGCTTTCTCTCCAGAGATGCTGCCAGACCTGATGAGTTTCTTCAGCAATTTCTGTTTTTGTTTCAGAGCTTCAGCATCTTGGTTCTTGGTTTTATTTTGGAAAGATTTTAGCATTTGTTACTTTTGACAGTTACAAAACATTAGATACACTGAGTTCTGCCTAGCAGTAGGGCGTGAAATTTGTGCAATGTTTTCAGTAGATCATTCAGAACAGTTCAAGTTGAAATGTCATTCTTAGTCAGGGAAAAAGACAGAGACAGATTCCATGTTAGTATTCATTCTCCACACCCATCTCTCATTTTACATATGCATGGCTTCTCCTTTGCCTCTCCCATTTGGAACATCCTCAATGCAAGGAATGACTTTATCCATATTATCTATTGCCAATAGCCTCTTGCAATTTATTAAATGGAGGAGATTTAAAAGAATAAATATTATTAAGTCAAATAAATAACACCACAGCGTTTTCTTGGTATGCCACAGAGACCTTCAGTTTGTGGAGAAATTGTTGTCTGTACATTATGAAACACTATTGCCCCATTCCACTGCAATATGTTCTTTGAGAAGTGATTTACTCATATTCTTACTTTGCAATGCTTGTGGAACCCATTTGTTTCGTGTCTTCACTCACTCCCTCTGTAGGGAATAGCTGGAAAGGTATTAGAAAGATTAGCATGGCAATTATTAACCTGTTTGAACTGAATCATGAGGGCTCCTAACAAGGCCAGAAAGTCCTGGGATGGGACTTGAACCAGACCCTACTGCTGGGTACTACCTACTAAGTCACAACACCTTCATGAATGGAGCTGGTACCTCAGAAAACTAAAGATCTTACTACCACAATCACCATCAAACCCCAGATCCTGTTTTAGATGTTAGATTACAGCAAATATAAGAAACATTTTGATACAGGAAAGCCTGCACTCATTGTCAGGTGTGCAAATGTAGTAGTTTTCATTTGAAACAGTACCACCCTGGTATAATTTCTTCAACATCCAAATGTTCTTGTTTAAATTCATTCATGGGATGAGGGTGTTGCTGGCTGGGCAGCATTTATAGCCCATTCCTAGTTGCTCAGAAGGCAGTTCAGAGTCAACCATGTTGTTGTGGCCTGGAGTCGCATGTAAGTCGGTCCAGATAAGGATTTCAGTTTCCTTCCCTAAAGCACATTAGTGGATTTGATGTATCTTTTTCCTGACAATCGACAATGGATCCATGGTCATCATTAGATTCTTAATTCCAGATATTTGTTGAAATCAAATTCCACCATCTGCCGTGGTGGGATTCAAACTCAGGTCCCTAGAACATTATCTGGGTCCCTGGATTAACAGTCCAACAATAATACTATTGGCCATTGCCTCCCTATATTTTAATGGCAGATAATGGACCCTCTCTCTAATACTCTCATAGTAAATCAGCAACAATAAGTGCAATTACACCACAAAGCTCTTTCGTCCAAAATGCTATGAGCTTAGGTTCACCGATCATTGAAATAACAAGACTAAAGAAACCCCAGAAATGTACAATAAATGCCTTTCATTTTATTGTTTCAAAAGATCTGCAATATGTCTGTAATTCTCTGCAGAAAGATGAAAATTGATGAAATTAGGAAAAAAATTAGAATATGAGTAAATCACTTTTCAAAGAACATATTACAGTGGAATAGGGCAATAGTGTCTCATAATGCAGAGACAACAATTTCTCTACAAACTGAAGGTCTCTGTGGCATCCCAAGAAAACTCTCTGGTGTTATTTATTTGACCTAATAATATTTATTCTTTTTAAATCTCTTCCATTTAATATGTTGCAAGAGGCTATTGACAATAGATAATGTAAATAAAGCCATTCCTTGCACCTGTTTCAAAAATTAATCTGGTTATTATAATAATATTTGATAACACCGTGATCAATGACATTTTGACACTATTTGAACAGGTTGAACAATAATCTGACATCCATTCAAGTCACAATAAGAATAACATAAATTGTAGTTACTTGTGAACTGCCTCATTTGTAAACTTCAATGAGCCACTTTATTATTAAGATTGACAAGTTTTTAATAATCTGTGATGCTTTAAAATTGTAAAATGTAAAATGTAATTTCGATATATAACCTGGAACCATCGTTCAGCCTGGAAGATCTCTTAATTTTAAGCACCAAGAATTGTACAAACTGAAAACTGTGGGAGGAGCTTTTGAAGTAATAGTGAAGATTGCCAGTTTGTTAAAGATCAACTATGAATTTTATCAATTTGTCAAGAAAAGCCCAATTCTTTGGAGATAAATACTGCTCATCAAAACATAGAAACTTTATGAGGCTAAAATTATTCCATTCAAAAGGTTTAAATTGCTAAAATATCATCTCTAGCTAAGAAAGCTTTAATGAAACTTTAATGAAACTTCATTAATTTATGTTTTAATTAAAGACATCACAAACCAAACCATAGTAACCCATACAGCTGAAACCTTGAAAGGTTACAAGTTGTGGTATCACTGACATCATAGGGTGAAATACTATATTCTCGCCTCCTTGATCCAAGTCAAAGATGATAGAATTAAAGTTCAAACAACTAAAGGATTCTAACCAAATAAGTCTTTTTGACCACTTCACTCCAGTTTCGATTGAATCAAGAAAGGTCTTGTTCTATAGTGATAATGTTTCTACCTCTGGGCCAGAAAGTCCAGGTTCAAGTCCCAGCTGCTTTAAAGGTGTGTGCAAACGGGCTGATTAAAAAGGCACTAAAGACAAGCATGAGCAACAAACAAATTATCTCTCATTAATAATCTCCCTTAGAAAGACTTTAAGATGATCTGCATAAACAGGGGTAATTTTCAAATTAGCTACTGACAAGTTGATTGTGCCATTGTTATTTCCTGGATCTGCCACTGGATGACTAGAGTAGCCCAAATTTGACATCAGAGCCATTTGCAGGACCCTGATTGCCGCTTCTGGACTGAACTGCAGCGTTAAGCTCAAATCTTCCTAGCATTGACTGCTCATTAATTACACATATGAAACCATTTATTTCTCTTTTTTTTGCTTAATAGACAATGAACACAAAGAAGAAGGTTTGAAAGGAACAGATCAAAAACACATTTTAAAGTAGCTGGAAGGTGTTGTAAATGCCCCTGTTCAATTAGGTTTGTGTTTGCAACCATTACATTAGAAGGGTTAGTTGGAGTGATTTATTCAAATTAAATGTCAAATTTCTGAGGGACCATGAGATCATTGGACACTGTGCATTTTCTTAATTGCTGGAGGGCTAGAGCGAGCCAGAATCAATAATATATTATCAATTTTGACTGCCAACACTGGAAATAATTAATTATATTCATAGTGACAGTAAACACACCATTGAATCTTCAGACAGTTATGCCATATCTTGCGCAAAATTTCTAAATACTTACATCCATTCACATACAGCACTCGCAGTAGTTAAAATGAGAGATTACAACTAAAGGTTAGTCCAACCTGGACTGCAAATCTGCTTTTCAATTGCTCCATTATCTGAAAATTAAAAAAACAATTAATTGGATGTGAAGCACTGCAGGAAATTTTGAGAGATCTCCAACAGTATCATGAAGCCATAACATTTGAAAGGAAAACATTTGCCAACAGACATTGACTTCAACTAAAAAAAAACTTTGGCACTGATGTGATTCCTGGCTTTTTTCAAACAAACCAAACCAAATGAAAAATCTAACATCAGGGCAGTCTTTGACAAAGTGTGGTACAGTGCTAAATTGAATTCAGGATGACAAGGTATCTTACAGAAAAGCGATCAGCGACTACAGTCATACCCATCTTATCCAAAGAAGATCAATCACAGTCCATAGACTTTCAACAAACTTTCTTAGCACGGCATCCTAGACTAGCAATCTTCAGTTGTAAACTAGCAATCTTCAGTTGTAAACTAGCAATCTTCAGTTGTCTCACCAATGGTCATTGCCTGCCACAAGATCAGGAGTTAGGCTGTCTATTAACAATTCTATGGTACTCAGCTCCATTAACAATTCTCTGACAATGAAGAAGCTCACACTGGCCTTCAACAAAATCTGCATCATACGGGTAAAGCTGACAAATGAGAAGTGGCATCCATTTTGTTCAAGTGCCAACAAAAGGCCATCTTCAACAACAGAAAATCATCCATTTTCCTTGATCATTAATGGCACCATTATCAGAAAATCCCATACACCAACACTGTGAAAGCTACCTTTGACTGTACCAAGCACGTCAATACCAATGCTACACAAGTGAAAAGGGTTTAAGTGATAGATGATTGTAACTTAATTGTTCAATGGTGCAATACTGATTCATCTGATTCATCAATGCTTCATTGAGGTCATGAGATCTGAAAGTATCAAAGATAAGAGAAGTGAAAGTGTGTAGTTATTATAAATAATATGCATAATGTTAGGAAGAAACTAGGGCAAATTGAATTAGTTTTTCATTGTAATAAAACAGAAATTTTCATCTCTAAGTGGAAACAGCTGAGCAATTGCAACCATAAAATTTTTGGATTTGACACTTGTTGAAACGAAGCAATGCTACTCTAAATTTAATCTTGTCATGGATAAAAATTACTCAAAATTTATAATGTTAACAGATACATTTTGAGCAATCCTCATTAGAGTCATGAAGCCATACCACTCAAAAAGACCACACTTGCCAACAGTTCTTTTGATTTCGACCAAAAAACATTTTGCACTGATTTCATTCCAGGTTTTTGTTTGAACAAACCAAGCCGAATGAAAAATCTAACATCAGGGCAGTCTTTTACAAAGTACAGCACTATGTTAAATTGAATTCGATCGATTGAGTTGTTTTACTAAACAGAGATGGATAATAGCAGCACTGAATAACAATGTATTGATTTTAAATCCACACTGGAAGAAGTTGTGTGTTGTCCAAATCTTATCCATAGAGCCGGCATCTGACACATGCCAACCAATAAGAACCCTCAAGACACATTTCCGACACACCTACAGATCACTTCTGCACTCCAGGCTGCACTGGAAACCATCACTGCAATGCTGTTGCAAGAGCACTGTGTGTTCAGGGGTACACACCCAGGTCATGGAGTGGACCAGGCTGCAGCTGTGGTCTGTTCGTTTGTTAGTTAGGCCTACTCACTTGAGCCTACCTAGATGCTCACAGTCTTCCTGCCTCATTTTGCTTTTCCTTGCCTTTTTGTACTTATCCCCCTCAGCCAGCAATACTTTGCTCACATTACATCTGTATGTTGCTGTTTAGCACAGATACAATGCCAGGTTGCTTGCAATGGGTGACTGCAGGTATCTATCGAAGGAGCTAGCCTTCAGTCAGGGATTCCTGGCACATTAAGTCATGGGCAGCCTCTGATCCCAATCCAGGGGACTGAACATCGCCGCTCGGGGTGTCAGAGTCAGGGGTCTCTCATGTAAAGGGTGAGGAGCCAGATGTTAGGCAGCCAATGACCTGTCTTGACTCTTTCTGCCCGATTGTGAGCTGTTGTCCTCACAGAATTAAACACGCGTGGACTTTAATTGACATGTATGTTACTTTAGAGTAAAAGACAGGTAATAAGAGAGGTGAAAATGGGTGGCAAAACAGTTACTTTTGGTGTAGGTGGAGAGGTGACACGTCAGTAGAGAGCACAGGATGCATGTATGGTTCCTTGTTTTAAGGGAGGTTGTGGCGGGCGACAGAAAGTGAGGGTAGATATCACAGGCATTATTAAGTGTGGTACAGCATGAGAGAGGTGGGTGCAGAAGCAGAGATAGAATGTGAGTTATCAGAATGAAGATTGTGGCACTTACACTGGCAGAGTGAAGCAGGTCAATACCTTCTTCCTACATTGCTAGAAAAATGGCATAGTGGTTCCAGATGAGATACAGCTGGATGGTTGAACACAGACTTGCTGTGTAAAGGTGCTGCTCCATCAATTGTTTCTTTAGCGTTTGCCTCATAAATGGAATCTCAATAAAATGCATTGAACAGCATGAAGTTGTATTATTCGTACAGTGGATATGAAATAAACATGGAACAGAAAGTTGAAGCTGATCCAAGATAGCATAAGGAGCCTGTCTTTTACTCTGAAGTAACATATATGTCAATTAAAGTCCACACGTGTTTAATTAGGCATGGGTTCAGGAAGAGGAAGCTTTTTATCTCTCTGTGAGAAGCATCTGTGAGACCTAGAGTCTCATATATTTTTCACATTTATGTGGCATCAAAAGCCCTGTATGTGCTTAAGGAGTCTTGTGAGACCAAAAGGAGAGACAGAAATTTCTTTTTAACTGAGCATCCTGCTGTTCATATAGCTACAGTACATCATGGAAGGCCGACAGAGGGAACAGCAACACAGACCCTGACCGGGAAAACAATTTCTCATCCCATAAAGTGTGCACAGAGAGCGGCTGTCTTTCAAGGTGTTATCAGCACTCAGGTTTCTGAGGATTCTAGCCTTTAATAGAGAGGTAAATGGCGACTTGTGTGAAAGGTAAAAGACCATTAATGTTCAAATGACAATGTTCATGAAGGCAGCAATAGCCCTCAAATTCTCAGCATGCTGGAAAGTTGCATCAGGCAGTGGTGACTTGTACAATGTCACCTGAGTGCTGTGTGTTACAGTATTCAAAGAGTCGTGGATGTTATTTTCGATAAGGATTCTGACTTCACCATTTGTGCTGTGTCTGCCGCACAACAAAGTGAGAGGCCTATGGCTTTCTACAGGATCACAGGCTTTCCCAAATTTCATTAAATGTTTGTGTAGTATTGACCTTCAGCACTCAAAGTCACTTGACACTTACGCTAGGTGCAAGGACCTGGATGGATCAGACAGCAAAACCTGTACATTAAACCATAGTTGATAACAACTTACAGGTAGTTCTCCTACAAGGTGATAGTTGCGTCCTCATGTGATCTCGTACTATAGAAAATTGCACTGTAGAAAACTGTGTTATAAGGAAATTGCTGTCGAAAATCACTATACCCATACAGCGGAACATTTACTTTATCCAAATAGCATACACTATTCATCGATCACATTACAGCCAATTCATGTTAACGAAACACACGTTATAGCGGAAATACCTGTACAACAGGACAAGGAGCACACATACAAATGATACAGCTATGCACACAATACGTACCAAGTAGTGGATGGGGAGATGAGGGCATATTTGCAGAACTGTGCCCGAGAGGGAGGGTTAGTGTTTAACAAGATGAATCAGATGCCTGTGGAAGTTAATGTTCTTGAAGATCTCGGGAATGAAAGTGGCGCAATGCCTCCTGTCCTTCTCCCAAGGAGAGCATAGTAAAGGACAGGCAAGATTGAAAGACAGATAGTGAACCTTTATTGCAGAAGCATAAAACAAAAATTCAGATATCTACTGTAAAAATAAATTTTAAAGTTGCAGTAATTTTCAAAACTTCAAATAAAAGTTAAGGTATTGAATAATATTCTACTTTGGAAATAATAATAACTTCACCACATTTTATATTGAAAAAGAACTTTTCAAAAGGTTCAGTACTCTCAGGAGAACAGACCTGGCCTTATAATTCAACACTCACAGGCATCAGCAAGACTTGGGCAACAACTTGCGCTGAATAATTAACTCATTAATTTAATTTCAACGAATGCCAAGGAATTTAACCACGTCAGATTTTCAATGGCAGTGCCATCATTGAATCACCAAACTATTAGCATTCTGGGTGTTATTACTGACCAGAAGTCTAACCGGCTGACAGGTCAGAAGCTAAATATTCTAAAGGGAGTGATTCAAAGTTTTTCCACTATCTACATGTTAAAGTATGATGGATTATGCTTCATTTGGCTGCAAGAACACAGCTCCAACACTCAAGAAACTTGGCCCTATCCAGGGCAATGATACCCACTTGATAATTCATTCCTTTTACCACCAGCATGCCCCGCCTGCAGTGCAAATATTTGCAAGATGCATTACAGCAACTCCACCATAGTTTCTTCAACAGCAGTACCCAAATCCTTGCTTCCTATTGCCTAGAAGAACAAGTACAGCAAGTGCATGGGAACACAACCAACTCCAAACTTCTTTCCACATATCAAATCATCTTTATTTGGGGATATATCACAACTTCATCATTGGCATGGGGTTAAAAATTCTGTACTCTCTCCCCAAGAATATATTAAAAAAGAAGACATTATAGATACTGCAGTGGTTCACCACTTTGTCAAGGGTAGATTGGGATGGCCACTAAATGCTAGCCAACAAAGTCCACATCCAGTCAGTGAGTACAAACTGTAGTAGGTGGCATATCACTTCCACATCACACTTGCAGTAATTTGTGACAGAAAATATCATTGTTGTTAAATGGGCCTGGGCATATCCTACTAATGGCAGTGCAATTCATTGCTGTACCGAAGAGAATTCCAGGCTAATGTAGTTGTTTACATTCAGTGAAATCACATAGGTTCAAGAGCAGCACTGAGGAAGCACTGTCGTTATTATAAATAATTAGAAAGAACATAAAGTTCTGAAAAATGTACGGTTTGTTCATCTGGCATGTGGCAGCGTCAATACCAGTAAACATATGCTGAGATGTTGCCATATATTCAATCTTCTAATCAGTACAACTTGTCAACTCATATTTTTGTTTTTTGGAGCAACATATTGTATTGGTAAATGTAAAAGTGTTTGGAGGTTATAACTGAAATGCACACATAAGCTCTTCAGTTAAATTGTTGAGTTGAGGAAGGGCATAAAGTAAAAGTTTAATGAACAGAATTTTACGAATGTCTTTGAAAAGCAGTGAATAACGCAGAAAGTGTAATATTTCTGTAAGATGTATTATTTATTAGCTGCATTCATTCTAGCCTTGTCTCAATATCCTTTTTGGGTCACAGCACAGAATGCCTGTTCCTCTGAGACAGGAGGAAAATATAATTGGATTCAGAGGTATCAACCTATGCATTGGAGATTAACACGCTCTCTTTGCAGTGTTTTCAGAATACTACAGTTTAAGTAAGCTATGTTATAATAAATGAAGTTATCCCACAAAATGTGCCTTGCCATCACGTGGTCCATCATTTGTGCAAAAATAAAGAAGTAATTGTTTTTTGAAAATCAGCAAGGAAAAAGAAAGGCACTGATTGTTGTTCATTGACACAGACTAATAATATCAAGTCAATTAGCTGTCCCATAACCACAATTTTTCCCTCCATTGGTATTTTTCTTGTCAACCACTCAGAAAAGGATTTTGTCCTGCAACTATACACAAAGTTCAAACCAATTCATTCGAATTCTTTTTCAAAAATATTGCTTCGGAATCTAGTCACTGAAGGGTTCCAGATGGAATCTGCCTAATTACATCTGATTTGCACTCTAGGCATCTGTCACCTTGTTACGTGTAATCCACAGATACTTACCCATTAATTTGTAACAAGTACAGCATTCTTCAACGTAAATCCCATTTCAACACAGCATCAAATTCAGTAGTCATCAAATATTGAGGCAAAAAGGCAGTTTTGTTAAGTTTGAGTGGGAACTAATCTGAAATGAGACTAAACTTCTGTGCTGTGGATTCAAGGACACTATAAGTTTGAGTAATTCTGAGAAACTCATTTTATTACATAATTCTGTTGTCAAGCATATAATTTCAGTTTACATTTAGTGAGAACATTATTGCTGATTTGAGTTCAATAAACAAACTGCTCTGTAATAATGACAGATGAAATGAGCCTTTCATAATCCAAATAAAATGACCCAGAATGAAAGATATGTATGAAAATGCATTTCAATGGCATAGTTGCTTAAAATCATGATTATTAAAACAGCATAAAATCATGCTGGTGAAAACATTTTTTATAATGGAATGAAATTACAATAACCAATTAACATGTTCTATTTTGTTCATCATCAGCATCAGCACAAAATTAACATAAACTTGCATTCACAGACAGTATTGAACAGCCTCCATGGAGACCTAAGAACTGTTCTGCGGAAGACCTGAAACGTTAATTCTGATTTCTCTTCACAGATGTTGCCAGACATGCTGAGCTTTCCCAGCAACTTCTGTTTTTGCTTCTGATTTGCAGCATCTGCAGTTCTTTTGGTTTTTATTCTGAATAGGCTGGGATTATTTTTTTCCCGTGGAGCATTGAAGACTGATGGGTGCACCTAATTGAGGTTTACAAAGTCATGACAGGCATGGATAGGGTGAATAGGTCTTTTTCCGAGGGTGGGGGAGTCCAAAAGTAGAGGGCATATTTTTTTTGTGAGAGGGGAATGATTTAAAAAGAGCCTGAGGGGTAACTTTTTCACACAGAAGGTGATGTGTGTATGGAACAAGCTGCCAGAGGAAGGAGTGAAGGTGAGTATAAATACAACATTTAAAAGGCAACTGGTTAGGTGTATGATTAGGAAGGGTTTAAAGGCATATGGGCTAAATGCTGGCAAGTGGACTAGATCAGATTGGAATGTCTGGTCGGCACAGATGAGTTGGCCAAAGAGTCTGTTTCTGTGCTGTATGATTGTACGACTCTGACTATCGCAAAATTACATTGTGAGAAGCTCATAATTTCTAAAGATTGCTATCTCCATAGATTTATGCTGTCTGTGGAGGAATGGGGTATCAGTAACAGCAACCTTTGGATTTCCATGTGTGACTTTTCATAAGCAAAATCACAGCCTTTCTTTTCACAAAGATGCCAACTACTCACATTAAAATTCATTCTTCTTGATCCCAACCCTTCCATTTTACATGGCTTGAGACACAAAAGAGTTTTTAGAAGAAAGATTTTTTCCCGGCTCTTCCAAGTTCTTTCAGATTTTCATTAAGGAATCTACCTGGAATAATAACACTAATTAAATATTTCACCGGAATTAAGGAGTTGAGACTATGTAAAGATTGTCTTATAAGTTAACAGCAATCATGAAAATAAATTTATTTATCCATTCCTAATTCAATCCTACTCCATTCAGTCATATGATTTTTTTTGTCAATAACGATCTTGCCTTTAGTGATTGGGTTAATAATACAATATCATTATTTTAGTAAAGCTTTGGGGGCAGTTTCATGACAAAATGGAACAATAACAAGGTTCAAAGTTTGCTTCTTATCAACATATGCACAGATTTAAATCTGGGAATTAATAATGTATGTTTTAAATACTTAAAATCAGATTTGTTCACAATCCAGGATTGAAACTGAAGATTCCAGCTGAGACAATACCTTGTGAACATGCCCACTAGGTGGCATAACAGTGGCTGGTATGGAAACTGAATTCCATCATATTCCCTCCTGTTAATTCTGACTTCTCGTTAACACTAGCAAAATGAATTGCTCAATAATTAGAAACAAGCAATGTGCATAACACTGACCAGCAGACGTTTTTGTGTAGAAATTTGAATTATCAGATAATTTAAATGACTCCAGTCTGAATATTTATCTACGTGGATTATTGTCGTCTGTTTGCCTTTCTCCTCCATTGCCTTATATCAGATTGCCCAATTCAGATGAGATTTTCCAGCATTTATTGTTCTTCTTTCTGTTTCAGCTTAGCTGACATATGTAATAATTATCCCAAAAATGAAAAATAGTCTTGAATTGGCATAAAACCAAAATACCACGGATGCTGGAACTCTAAAATTAAAACACAAAATATTCAACTGTTATGGTTATGAGGACAAAAACAGAATTAATATTTCAGATCAATTACTTTGTCAGAACTAGTCATTTAACAATGATATTGCCATATTATTAGTTCATTTATATCCTCCATTATGCTGTCACAGACCCCCACTGTATCCTTTGCACCATGTGCGTTGGAGTCATCCAGAGAGTTGACGTTGTCCTTCTGATTCCCAAAGATCCAGGTAACCAGTTTAGATCTGGCTCAAAGAGGTCTTCGGTTATCATCTTACACCAAAGACATGGTGGTTATATGACAGAAAACACTCCCTACACTGGAGAAATAGCTTTGGTTTTGAATTCATGGAGCTATACTTGAACTGAAGATCTTCTGACTAATGGACAACGATGTATTGTCTATCAGGGCTACCACTGTGCCACTTAAAAAAAAACAAGCTTGATAAACAGGGTCACAACCTGTACAGAGTTTCATTTCTTTTATTTCTGAAGACTTGTGTTTTGAAAGATTGGGGGAAAATGGATTGATTTCAAGATGTATTTCTCTCTCTGGAGATACCTCAATTGATATGTAAGGGTTCAATGAAAGGAAATTAGAATATTTTTATTAAAAGGAATACATTTGGAGAAATCACATGACTCCAGATAACTTTTTGGATACATTTCTTGGAAATCACTGTCTGGAGTTTATGGCAGTCTTGTTTGAACAGTTCTGAGGAAGGGTCACCGGACTCGAAACATTAACTCTTTTTTCTCTTCTACAGATGCTGCCAGGCCTGCTGAGCTTTTCCAGCAACTTTGCTTTTGTTCCTGATTTACTGCATCTGCAGCTGTTTTGGTTCTTGAACAGTATGTTGTTTGGAGATTGGTTAGTTTTCAATTGAAGACAAAAAAATGCAACTCATCCATCTACTGCTTCAGAAATGCCCTGCGGCACCCAGTGCGAAACCTAATTGACCTTTTCAAGAACATCTGGAGGAGATCTTGGTATTGTGTATGCCAAGACTGCAGAGACAATCACACATGTCTAATGGCCTGTTTATGTGTGCGTGGATGCCAGATTGATAAACATATCAACAGTCCATACTATAGTTTTCTTTTTCCTTCAAAAATTAACCAATATTAGCCATAGTATAATAGCCATAAGTTAATCTTTACACAGGCAATCCATTTTTTCCCCTGTACCTGATATGTGTATCTGTTTGTGTGTGTGCACGTTGGTGTATATGTCTTGGGTTACTTAGAGTAGTAAATGTTTATATTGTCATATTACAAACTTTGTATCAACCAGATTTACATCATCATTAAATAATAAATGAAGAAAGTTGCATTTAATAAAGAAATCTGGTCGATGGATCTTGTTATTCTAAGTGTAATATAGAGATAGCTTTAAATTGGCTATTTTAGGATCTGAGTAAAACAATCAAATTTATGTTATGCACTGAGGGGTAGCAGAGTTGGAGAGAGTAGTGGAGTTAGAGGGCAATGGGAAAAAATGCAGATATTGAAAATAAATATTGAAAAATTCAAACTGTGCAAGAGAGACGGATCATTAAATCTTTAAAGGCAGAATACTAGGAATATGACAAGACATGTCACTTTCTCAACAGATTAAAGAACAAGGGATTGATTGAACTTTATACTGATTTCAGGAGGCATACAATAAACCAGAAAAATTGTTTTAAACTTTGTCAAAGAGAGATGTATCATAAAACTCAGTGATGATAACCCATTGTTGAAGGGACCTACTTGTTCTGTTCATTTGTCTACTGGGATTATACAATTCAGCAATGATTGAGATCAGATCTGGGGGCTTGCTTGTCTGTTTGGCTATTTAGCAGCTAAAATCACATCTCTATAATTTTCTTGGCCCAATGCCTTTGAGAGTTTCCCTTATACATTCATTCCTGACTGTGTATCATCCCCTGTTTGAAATCTAGCCCCATGAGTTCTGAGTCCCAAAACTGAGCAAGATTTTAAAAGTATTTCATTGTGTTCGAAGTTTAGGTTTGGCTTCAGAAGTAATTTTCTTTTGAACTTCACACAGCTTTAATAATTTTGAAACTGCAGCATAAATATTTAACAGTTCATGTGCAATAACTGTGTATCAGGGGACATAAATTATTTTTAAAAATTCTTTCCTGGCATGTGGCTAGCATTTGTTACCAGTTCCTAAATAAATTGAATGGCTTTTAGATTAATTCAGAGGCCAAGTAAGAGTAAATTCTATTGCCTTGCATTTTGAAGTGGGGATGACAGATTTCCTTCTCTAATGGAGATTAATGACCAGATAACAGCTTTCCATCAATTAAACTTTCATGGTGCTATAATCTTAGTCGCTGAGTTACTGGTATAGAGACCTTCTCATCAATGCCACCCCGACTCCCCCTAACAATGTTCCTATAAAAAACCTTCCAACAACTAACGGAGATTCTACAATTGCTCGATGCCCCTGGAATAGAAGCAGATAGGACAATAGTATTCTTTTTCTAAGGCAGGATTCAGACAGAGATAACAAGTGTTCAGCAGATTATTTTTATGATAAGGCGATGAGGAGTCATTATCCCCTTTTTTGTAAGTCTCACGAATATTTCTCTTCTTTCCCTTAGCATTCACACAGACACGAGTAACAAGCGCACAAAGAAATGGTGGGGGAACAGGTATCTGGTACAGGCAGAAATGTAAAAGCAATTGCATGGTTTCCTCCATGATGTGACGCTACCAATGTCTTGGAGTTTTCAGTGAGTTACATTTGAATAAGAAGCACGGCCATTCAAACAATTGAACCTGCACTGCCATTTAATAAGATAACAGTTGATATGATTGCAACTTCAAATCCACATTCCCACCGAGTCCTGATAATCTTTCACCCCTTTGCTTGCCAAGAATGTATCCACCGTGGCCTTAAAATTATTCAAAGACTGTTTCCACTGTCTTTTCAGGAAGAGAGCTTCAAAGATGCACAGCTCTCTATGAAAAGAAATTTATCTTACCTCTGTTTAAGTGGGTGACCCCTCAGTTTTAAACGGGGTTCCAAATTGCTTTACATCAGGTAGTTTCTGAGCCTGAGGATAAGAAACAGACAGAGGAAAGCAGAGAGAGACCCTTCCAGTTCTTGTTCATAAATCTATCTTTTCTTGTCTCTTCTTTGCTGTTCAGTAGCAATCGTCAATAAAGGTACATTTGTACATTCTTGAGTCTGCTCCTTGTTTTCCCATGTTGAATATTCTACAGACAGCATTTTATCTTATTGTGTAGCTTCCAGAAAAGTGTGACTCAACCAAAAGATACAGATCTAAATTTCAGCGCCCTTTTATAATGATGTTAATTTTGGCTCAAACTGATTATTGTTTCTTGATAGTTTCATGAGCTTGGTTCAACATAGTCCAACGATCCCAGCAGTTATTTCAGGTCAATATTTGCTCTTTCTAAAACCCATTTTAGTCCACAAAGGCTTCAGGTATTAGTGTCTCATGGTTAGAATTGAATATTGATAGTCTATTTTCTCAATGATCGTAGTGAGTGCACATACAGAATGTCCATGTAAAGGTGGTTCTGTTCATTTTGTGCCAAATGAAAGTCGTAAAGTTTGGATCTTTGCCTCTAAATAAATGAGCTATGTAGATTAGGATGGCATTGGATCAACAAAATCCATCTGTCTCATGGGATCTTGGCTACACAGCTGGTAGGAAAATGCAATTGGCCTCATGTGTCTGCAGTGAGACAAGAGACACGACTTCCCATTAACCTTCCTGAAGACCCATTCCTATTTGGGAAACCCACTCCAATCTTATGTCATTGCATGTAATCTTGAATTCTACTTGCATTCTATTCCCCCCATTTATTCTTCAGACCCCACTATTTTAGCCACTCCCCAATCCCATTCTGGTAGCTTTCAAATGTAACAGCTTCTGTCAATATCTTTGATTATTTCAGTAAGCCACTGAAACTCTGTGGTGTTTCACTATTTTCAATTCAAGTACATTTAGGATGTCACTCATGCTTTTCGCAAGTATCCATCAAATAATCTCTTTCCCCCTTGATACAAGAAACATGTAGCAAGGTCATTTGGATTCTCAGTCATGAGTCATTTCACAAGTGCAGAATGCAACCCATTGCAGTCTTCATCAACAGAAAAGGATTCCACATTCTTAATATTCAATTCAGTTGTAGCCAGGAAAGCCAAATAATGTGTATCTGCTCTAGACATCTGGCCAGCTGCCTTGGCTCCTGCACTATTCATGTGCCAACCTCCGCCAAATGCCCTCATCCCATACAAGGATGGGAACTGCGAGACAAGGGATATCCACTCTTCACCAGACTGAAACATCTCTAAAAAAAACTCTGATTTGAGGGAAGATGCAGTGCTGCTTGTGATTTAATCAGGACCATTATATAACAGTCCATGGGGCCACAAATGGTGCGATCAAATAGCCTGGACATGGTGACCCACATTGTATGTATGTTTTGCACTTTTTACATTCCCATTCCTCAAAGGAAGATGTGTTAGCTAAAGACAAGTTGCAGGAGCAGGATGATACAGAACAGTAGTGATTGCAGATTTATTAGTTAGTGGAGGAGACAGGTGTTTTTGGGTCATAGATGTGACTCCAGGATGGCAAGTCATCTATCCAGTGTCAGAGAAATGAGATCAGAGTGGCTGAAAGACTTTCTTCTGGGGGAGGGTAATCAGCTCGACGTTTATGTCCACATTGGTACCAAGAATATTGACAGGAAGGACGGATGTGATCCCTCAATTAGAATTTATGCAGCAAGGTGAAAAAAAGGGTAAGGAGGGCCTCAAAAGTAATAATCTCCAAATTACTCCAAGAACCATGTACACATGAGTCTGAAAATAGAAGGATAAGGCAGATGAATGCATGATTAAGGGAACGCTTGAAATTGTTGAGGTGCTGGGACTGACTGTGGAGGAAATGATACCTGCACAAGTGAGATTGGTTGTATTGAACTGAGCTGGGACTGAATCGCTGATGGAGCGCTTCACTAGTGCCGTTGTGGTGGGTTTAAACTAAACTCAGGAAACAGAAGACTACATTTGAGAGTAAGGACAGGGTGCAAAAATGCTGGGAGAGGCAGGTAGCTCTAAAATAGAGAAAAGTAAGTTAATACACCAAGTCAGAGAAAGAGAGAAACTCAAATATTCTAAATCAGGATGACACTCTATGTCTGTGAATGCACTGTGTGAGTATACTAATAAGATTGGCACTTTTACAGATATGGATTGCCATGTGGCATTATGATATTGATGTGATACAGAGACCTGGGTGAACGAAGGGAAGAAGTGGATTAAACAATCCTGGTTATACATAATTTAGGAAAGATAGAAAAGAATAGAAGGAGGAAGGGCGTTGGTATTAGATACAGAAAGCATTAAAGTACTGGAAAAAGAGAGATTTTCGAAGGATCCAAGGACAGAATTGACTTGGCGACAGTGAAAGAACAAGCACAGTGCAATTATGCTGTGCAGTGTGGTCAACCGGTAGGAAAGAGGTAAAAGAGCAAATCTGCAAAGAAGCTACAGACAGGTGCAAGTATTCTGAAGTTCTGGATGTGAGTTTGCTCGCTGAGCTGGAAGGTTTGTTCCCAGATGTTTTGTCACCTTTTTTTTTTATTTGAAAAAAATATACTTTATTCATAGAATGTACAAAAAATAACACATTTATACACCTACCCAGTCATGCAAGCCACTCCGGGTTACCCGGGGGTACGTACACCAACTAAAGGGAAAAAAAAACAAGAGAAAAAAGAAACAAAGCAAAGAAACCGCCCCGGCAGTCGTCACCCCGCACAGTCCCAGTTGGCCCCCTGCCCAGTTGGGGAAGGCGCCAGCTGGGCCCAGTTACCAGAAAGGATTCTTTTCCCTTTTCTGGACGAGGGGGCTCATACGGTGGTCTTTCCCCACCGCGCCTTGGCGGCGGCTGCCCCAAGCTTTAGCGCGTCCCTCAGCACGTAGCCCTGGACCTTGGAGTGCGCTAGTCTGCAACACTCGGTCGGGGTCAGTTCTTTCAGCTGGCAGACCAGCAAGTTGCGGGCAGACCAAAGAGCGTCTTTCACCGCATTGATGGTCCTCCAGGCGCAGTTGATGTTGGTCTCGGTGTGCGTCCCCGGAAACAGCCCGTAGAGCACGGAGTCCCGCGTCACGGATCTGCTCGGGACGAACCTCGACAAATACCACTGCATCCCCCTCCAGACCTCCTGCGCAGAGGCACACTCCAGTAGGAGGTGATCGACAGTCTCGTCCCCCCCGCAGCCACCTCGAGGGCAGCGTGCGGTGGTGCAGAGATTCCGGGCATGCATAAAGGACCTCACTGGCAGAGCCCCTCTCACCGCCAGCCAAGCAATGTCCTTGTGCTTGTTTGAAAGTTCTGGCGATGAGGCACTCTGCCAAACGACTTTGGCAGTCTGCATGGGGAACCACACGACGGGTTCCACCCTCTCCTTTTCCCGAAGGGTCCTGAGGATACTACGTGCTGACCACTGCCTGACGGCCTTGTGGTCAAAGGTGTTTATTGTGTTTGAGATGTGAGCTGGTTCACTGAGCTGTAAGGTTTGTCCCCAGATGTTTTGTCACCATTCTAGGTAACATCATCAGTGAGCCTCCGATGAAGCGCTGGTGTTATGTCCCGCTTTCTATTTATCTGGTTGGGTTTCCTTGGGTTGGTGATGTCATTTCCTGCGTTAGTGATGTCGTGCTCTTTTTCTCAGAAGGTAGATTGGCTCCAAATCAATGTGTTCACATGTGATTTGGAGTCAATGTGAACACATTGATTTGGAGCCAATCTACCACCCTCTGAGAAAAAGAGCAGGAAATGACATCACCAACGCAGGAAATGACATCACCAACGCAGGAAATGACATCACCAACCCAAGGAAATCTAACCAGATAAATAGAAAGCGGGACATAACACCAGCGCTTCGTTGGAGGCTCACTGATGATGTTACCTAGAATGGTGCCAAAACATCTGGGGACAAACCTTACAGCTCAGTGAACCAGCTTACATCTCAAACACAATAAAGACCCACTCTCTTGTGGACTGAGAGGACGAGAGTGCTGTCTTGGAGGTGAAAGGAGGACGTCGGGTTGGCTGTGCACCCTTGCGACCAGTGGATCTTAATGCTGGCTTCGGCCTAACGCTGGTTCAGGGGAGCAGCCAACCTGCAACGATGGCTGCGGCAAGTGCTCGTGCCCCAGGTCAGGGGGTCCGGAACACCATCCGTGTTTCTGTAAAGAAGGTGGATGAAGGTGCACCTGTGGACCGCACCTTCTTCGTGAAGAGGGTCCTGTTGGACTGTTGTGGGTTCGCTGCTGCGGACATTTACTGCCTGCAGGATTTCCCCGGAGGGGGTTTTTACGGTGTGACCTTCCGGAGTGCCAAGCTTTGCGAGCGCTTCCTGGAGGTTTTCAAGGAGAAAGGAGGTGAGGGCCCCCTCTCTGTATTGACCGCTGTCCCACTGTTTGTGATGCCAGCACAGAGGAGCCGTATGGTGACTGTACACATGTACAACCCGCATGTGCCGGCAGTTGATGTCCTGACCTTCCTCGGAAGGTGTGTGAAGGTGGAAGGGGACCTAACTGACATGGTGGACCCCTTTGGCATCTGGACGAGTAAGAGGCAGGTCAAGGTGACGCTGAGGATGGGCGCAGACGGGAATGTCGCACACCCACCGTCCAGCTTCGCGATCGGCGGGAGCAGGGGCGACCTGACCTATGCAGGGCAACCTAAAGTCTGCCATGCCTGTGGTAGGTCAGGTCACATGGCGGCCGACTGCAAAGTCACCATCTGCAGGGAGGAGGGACACCTTGCAAAGGATTACCCACAAGAGAGAAGCTGCAACCTTTGCGGGGAAGCGGGCCACTTCTATAGGGCATGCCCGCGGCGGGGTACCACCTACGCCCAGGTCGCCGGCAGGGGAAATGCGGGGCCAGCCCCCCCGGAGGAGAGGAAGGCACCAGGGCCCAGCAAGGACCCCACTAATGTGCAGGAGGGCCAGGCCGTGCAGGAGGGCCCAGCCCTGCAGGATGGGCCCGAGGCCAGCAAAGCACCCCTGCAGGCTCCAATCCCCCCCGACAACCCGGAGCCAATGGAGGCGGCGACAGGCGACCCAGGGGAGTGGACTACAGTCCGGAAAGCGAGGAGGAAGGTGCGTCGACGGGCCCAGGAACCGCAACAATCAGGAGGGAAGAGACAGCTACAGGGGGGCTATAAGAGCTCCTCTGACGAGGAGGATTCGGAGAGGGCCCACCCGAAGCAGAAGTTAAAGGTCTCGAGGGGGAAGGAAAGCAGCACCCCGCTTCCAGGTGACGGGAGGCGTCCTGAGGCTCACTCCGACACCCAGTCAAGTGCCGCTGGAGCACTGGAGGGCCCCCCGGAACTTCCAGGCGGGAAGGAGGAAACAGCACGTCCCCAGCCTGATCCGGAGCCGGACCCTCCTGCCTCCGCACCCCTGACGGGGGGATGCCACCCGGAAGGCAGCACAGACGGTTTCCTGAGCCCAGAGAGCGTCCAGCAGTTAGCCCGGGCAATGGGCATGAAGGGACAGATGGAGGGGCTGGACCTTGGACTTGGGGAGGGTACTGCAGTCACTGCCCACAATGGGGGTACGAATTGCGAGCATTAATGTGCGCAGCGTCAAGTCAACCGCGAGATGTGTGTCTACGTTGGCCTACCTGACCACCATCAAGGTGGACCTCCTGTTTCTGCAGGAGTGCGGGATACCGCACCTCGGCAGGTACGGGAAATGGTCCGGCGCCTGGACCTGTGGGCCTTCGATCTGGTCGGGGGGTAACGACTGTCGCTCCTCGGGCCTGGCTATTCTGCTGCGGGGGCACAACTTCACCATCTCTCAAGTTCAGGAGGTGGTGGGGGGGGCGCCTCCTAGTGGCTGACATCACTTACAGGAATGCTCCCCCGAGGCTGATCAACGTGTACGCCCCAGCAGTACGGAGTGAGCGGTTGGCCGTCCTGCAGCGGCTTCCACCCCTGCTGGCTACGTCCAGGCCGGTCATCCTAGGCGGAGACTTCAACTGCATCATTGATGCAGATGGAAGATCCGGCGTGGGGACAGCGGGTGGGGGGATTCAACTGGACGTCACGTCCAGAGTCCTGATGGGCACGGTGAAGGAGGCCAAGCTGCTCGACGTCTTCAGCACCCCTGCAGACGGAGCGCAGCAGAGGTACACCTGGTCGCGGCCAGACGGGTCTATCCGCTCAAGGATAGACTTCCTGTTTGTGTCACGGACGTTCTCGGTCAGATCCACTGGTGTCGAGCCGGTGTTCTTCTCTGACCACTGCCTCCTGTTGGCCGACTGTCACATACAGGACGACCAGCCGGCCGGCAAGGGGACGTGGAAGCTCAACACGACTCTGTTGACCCCAGAGAACGTCGAGGAGCTTAAGAGGGAGTACGCCGGTTGGAGAACCGTGAAACCCCGCTTTGAGTCTTCAGGCGACTGGTGGGAGACGGTGAAGGAGAACATCAAGAGGTTCTTTGTCCTCAAGGGTGTTCAGAAGGCAAGAGAGAGGCGGGGAAAGCTGTCGCGACTCCAGAAAAGGGTGCAGAACCTGCTCCTTCTGCAGTTGATGGGGGTCGATGTCACGGAGGACCTCCGCGAGGTGAGGGGCCAGCAAGCCTCGCTCTTCGCCGCGGAGGCCTCCAGGATAATCTTCCGGTCCAGGGTCCGCTCCGTGGAGCAGGACGAGACGTGCTCGCGTTTCTTCTTTCAGAAGGTGCACAAAGAGAGCTCTGTGCTTAGCCGGCTGAAGGAGGACGACGGCTCGGTGACGTCGTCTCGGCCCGACGTTTTGTGGATCAGCATCGGCCCGACGTTTTGAGGATCAGCAGATCCTTCTATGCCGGACTGTACGACACAAAGCCCACGGACAGCACGGCCTCCGAGTCGTTCCTGTCGTCTATCACGGAGGTCTTAGACGACGGCACGAGGGAGTGGCTGGACCGGCCGATATCCCTGGACGAGCTGGCCAGAGCCCTCATGTCCTTGCAGAGGAATAGGACTCCCGGAAGCGATGGCTTACCGGTCGAGCTGTATTCTGCTCTGTGGGGCCTGGTCGGCCAGGACCTGCTGGAGGTGTACGATAGTGCGCTTCGGGCAGGGGAAATGTGCAAGTCCATGAGGAAGGGCATCATCACCCTCATTTACAAGAGGAAGGGGGAGAGGGAAGAAATTAAGAATTGGCGTCCCATTTCACTTTTGAACGTGGACTACAAAATCCTGGCCAAGGTCATTGCCAACCGGGTCAGGTCTGTCCTGGAGTCAGTGATTCACCCTGACCAAACCTGTGCTGTGCCGGGCAGGAAGATCGCTGAGAGCCTCGCGCTCATCAGGGATACGATCGCCTACGTACAGGACAGGCGGGTGGACACCTGCCTCGTCAGCCTGGACCAGGAGAAGGCCTTCGACAGGGTCTCTCATGCTTACATGAGGGACGTCCTCTCCAAATTGGGGTTCGGGGAGGGCATCTGCAATTGGATCCGGCTGCTCTACGCCAACATCGTTAGCGCAGTCTCGATCAACGGGTGGGAATCAGACAGTTTTCCTGTTAGATCTGGAGTCAGGCAGGGCTGCCCGCTCTCTCCTGCCTTGTTCGTGTGCTGTGTGGAGCCCTTCACCGCCTCCATCAGGAAGGGCGTGAGCCTGAGGGGCGTGACTATCCCAGGCAGCGGAGGCCTTCAGGTCAAGACCTCCCTGTACATGGATGATGTCGCCGTCTTCTGCACCGATCGTCGGTCGGTGAGTAGGCTGTTGGACATCTGCGGCCAGTTTGAACTGGCCTCGGGTGCCAAATTCAATAGGCGTAAGAGCGAGTTCATGTTCTTCGGGAACTGGGACGACCGCTCCTTCATCCCCTTCACCGTCAGGACAGACTACCTGAAGGTGCTGGGTGTTTGGTTTGGTGGAGCTGGGGCATGCACTAAGACTTGGGAGGAGCGTATCTCCAAATTTAAGCAGAAGCTGGGCAGGTGGACGCTCCGGTCCCTCTCCATCGCGGGTAAGAACCTGGTTGTCAGGTGCGAGGGGCTTTCGGTACTGTTGTATGTGGCGCAGGCCTGGCCTATTACCTGGACCTGCGCCGCTGCGGTCACCCGGGCCATCTTCCACTTCATTTGGGGGTCGAGGATGGACCGGGTCCGCAGGAACACCATGTACAAAGACCTGGGAAATGGGGGAAAGGGCATACCGAACGCCACCCTCGCCCTGACGGCTACCTTTGTGTGTGGCTGCATCAAGCTGTGCGTAGATCCTCAGTACGCAAACACCAAGTGTCACTACTTACTGAGGTTCTACCTGTCCCCGGTGTTGCGAAGGATGGGCCTGGCCTCGTTGCCGCGGAACGCTCCGAGTAGTTGGACCGTTCCGTACCACCTGTCCTTCGTGGAGAAATTTTTGAAAGGAAACACCTTTGACCACAAGGCCGTGAGGCAGTGGTCAGCACGTAGTATCCTCAGGACCCTTCGGGAAAAGGAGAGGGTGGATCCCGTCGTGTGGTTCCCCACGCAGACTGCCAAAGTCGTTTGGCAGAATGCCTCATCGCCAGAACTTTCAAACAAGCACAAGGACATTGCTTGGCTGGCGGTGAGAGGGGCTCTGCCAGTGAGATCCTTTATGCATGCCCGGAATCTCTGCACCACCGCACGCTGCCCTCGAGGTGGCTGCGGGGGGGACGAGACTGTTGATCACCTCCTTCTGGAGTGTGCCTATGCGCAGGAGGTCTGGAGGGGGATGCAGTGGTATTTGTCGAGGTTCGTCCCGAGCAGCTCCGTGACGCGGGACTCCGTGCTCTACGGGCTGTTTCCGGGGACGCACACCGAGACCAACATCAACTGCGCCTGGAGGACCATCAATGCGGTGAAAGACGCTCTTTGGTCTGCCCGCAACTTGCTGGTCTGCCAGCTGAAAGAACTGACCCCGACCGAGTGTTGCAGACTGGCGCACTCCAAGGTCCAGGGCTACGTGCTGAGGGACGCGCTAAAGCTTGGGGCAGCCGCCGCCAAGGCGCGGTGGGGAAAGACCACCATATGAGCCCCCTCGTCCAGAAAAGGGAAAAGAATCCTATCTGGTAACTGGGCCCAGCTGGCGCCTTCCCCAACTGGTCAGGGGGCAAACTGGGACTGTGCGGGGTGACGACTGCCGGGGCGGTTTCTTTGCTTGGTTTCTTTTTTCTCTGTTTTGTTTTTTTTTCCCTTTAGTTGGTGTACGTACCCCCAGGTAACCCGGAGTGGCTTGCATGACTGGGTAGGTGTATAAATGTTTTATTTTTTGTACATTCTATGAATAAAGTATATTTTTTCAAATAAAAAAAAGGTGACAAAACATCTGGGAACAAACCTTCCAGCTCAGTGAACCAGCTTACATCTCGAACACAATAAAGACCCACTCTCTTGTGGACTGAGAGGACGAGAGTGCTGTCTTGGAGGTGAAAGGAGGACGTCAGGTTGGCTGTGCACCCTTGCGACCAGTGGATCTTAATGCTGGCTTCGGCCTAACGCTGGTTCAGGGAAGCAGCCAACCTGCAACGATGGCTGCAGCAAGTGCTCGTGCCCCACGTCAGGGGGTCCGGAACACCATCCGTGTTTCCGTAAAGAAGGCGGATGAAGGTGCACCCGTGGACCACACCTTCTTCGTGAAGAGGGTCCTGTTGGACTGTTGTGCGTTCGCTGCTGTGGACATTTACTGCCTGCAGGATTTCCCCGGAGGAGGTTTTTACGAAGTGACATTCAGGAGTGCCAAGCTTTGCGAGCGCCCACTGGAGGTTTTCAAGGAGAAAGGAGGTGAGGGCTCCCTCTCTGTATTGACCGCTGTCCCGCTGTTTGTGATGCCAGCGCAGAGGAGCCGTATGGTGACTGTCCACATGTACAATCCGCATGTGCCAGCAGTTGATGTCCTGACCTTCCTTGGAAGGTACGTGAAGGTGGAAGGGGACCTAACTGACATCATGGACCCCTTTGGCATCTGGACCAGTAAGAGGCAGGTCAAGGTGACGCTGAGGACGGGCGCAGACGGGAACGTCGTACACCCACCGTCCAGCTTCGCGATCGGCGAGAGCAAGGGCTACCTGACCTATGCAGGGCAACATAAAGTCTGCCATGCCTGTGGTAGGTCAGGTCACGTGGCGGCCGACTGCAAAGCCACCATCTGCAGGAACTGCAGGGAGGAGGGACACCTTGCAAAAGATTGCCCACAAGAGAAAAGCTGCAACCTTTGCTGGGAAGCGGGCCACCTCTATAGGGCATGCCCGCAGCGGGGGACCACCTACACCCAGGTCGCCAGCAGGGGCAATGCGGGGCCAGCCCCCGCCCCCGGAGGAGAGGAAGGCACCAGGGCCCAGCAAGGACCCCACTAATGTGCAGGAGGGCCAGGTCGTGCAGGAGGGCCCGAGGCCCGCAAAGCACTCCTCCAGGCTCCGCTACCCGCCGACAACCCGGAGTCGATGGAGGCGGCGACAGGCGACCCAGGGGAGTGGACGACGGTCCGGAAAGCGAGGAGGAAGGTGCGTCGGCGGGCCCAGGAACCGCAACCATCAGGCGGGAAGAGGCAGCTACAAGGGGGCTATAAGAGCTCCTCTGACGAGGGCGATTCGGAGACGGCCCGTCCGAAGCAGATGTTAAAGGTCTCATGGGCGAAGGAAAGCAGCACCACACTTCCAGGTGACGGGAGGCGTCCTGAGGCTCCCTCCGACACCCAGTCATGTGCCGCTGGGGCACTGGAGGGCCCCCCGGAACTTCCAGGCGGGAAGGAGGAAACAGCGCGTCCCCAGCCTGACCCAGAGCCGGACTCTCCTGCCTCCGTACCCCCAACGGGGGGTACGAGTTGCGAGCATTAATGTGCGCAGCGTCAAGTCCATCACAAGATGTGTGACCATGTTGGCCTACCTGACCACCTTCGAGGCGGACCTCCTGTTTCTGCAGGAGTGCGGGATACCACACCTCGCCAGGTACGGGAAATGGTCCGGCGCCTGGACCTGTGGGCCTTTGATCTGGTCGGGGGGTAACGACTGTCGCTCCTCGGGCCTGGCTATTCTGCTGCGGGGGTGCAACTTCACCATCTCTCAAGTTCAGGAGATGGTGGGGGGCGCCTCCTAGTGGCTGACATCACCTACAGGAACGCTCCCCTGAGGCTGATCAACGTGTACGCCCCAGCAGTACGGAGTGAGCGGTTGGCCGTCCTGCAGCGGCTTCCACCCCAGCTGGCTACGTCCAGGCCGGTCATCCTGGGCGGACACTTCAACTGCATCATCGATGCAGATGCAAGATCCGGCGTCGGGACAGCTGGTGGGGGGAGTCAACTGGACGTCACGTCCAGATTCCTGATGGGCACGGTGAAGGATGCCAAACTGCTCGACGTCTTCAGCACCCCTGCAGATGGAGCGCAGCGGAGGTGCACCTGGTCGCAGCCAGACGGGTCTATCCGCTCAAGGATAGACTTCCTGTTTGTGTCACGGGCGTTCTCGGTCAGATCCACCGGCATCGAGCCGGTGTTCTTCTCTGACCACTGCCTCCTGTTGGCCGACTGTCACTTACTGGACGACCAGCCGGCTGGCAAGGGGATGTGGAAGCTCAACACGATTCTGTTGACCCCAAAGAACGTCGAGGTGCTTAAGAGGGAGTACGCCGGTTGGAGAGCCGTGAAACCCCTCTTTAAGTCTTCGGGCGACTGGTGGGAGACGGTGAAGGAGAACATCAAGAGGTTCTTTGTCCTCAAGGGTGTTCGGAAGGCGAGAGAGAGGCGGCGAAAGCTGTCGCGACTCCGGAAAAGGGTGCAGAACCTGCTCCTTCTGCAGTTGATGGGGGTCGATGTCACGGAGGACCTCCGCGAGGTGAGGGGCCAGCAAGCCTCGCTCTTTGCCGCGGAGGCCTCCAGGATAATCTTCCGGTCCAGGGTCCACTCCGTGGAGCAGGACGAGACGTGCTCGTGTTTCTTCTTTCAGAAGGTGCACAAAGAGAGCTCTGTGCTTAGCCGGCTGAAGGAGGACGACGGCTCGGTGACGTCGTCTTGGCCCGACATTTTGAGGATCAGTTGATCCTTCTATGCCAGACTGTACGAAACGAAGCCCGCGGACAGCACGGCCTCCGAGTCGTTCCTGTCGTCTATCATGGAGGTCTTAGACGACGGCACGAGAGAGTGGCTGGACCGGCCGATATCCCTGGACGAGCTGACCAGAGCCCTCAAGTCCTTGGAGAGGAATAGGACTCCCGGGAGCGACGGCTTACCGGTCGAGCTGTATTCCGCTCTATGGGACCTGGTCGGCCAGGACCTGCTAGAGGTGTATGATAGGGTGCTTCGGGCAGGGGAAATGTGCAAGTCCATGAGGAAGGGCATCATCATCCTCATTTACAAAAGGAAGGGGGAGAGGGAAGAAATTAAGAATTGGCGTCCCATTTCACATGGAATACAAAATCCTGGCCAAGGTCATAGCCAACCGGGTCAGGTCTGTCCTGGAGTCGGTGATTCACCCTGACCAAACCCATGCAGTGCTGGGCAGGAAGAACGCTGAGAGTCTCGCGCTCATCAGGGATACGATCGCCTACGTACAGGACAGGCGGGTGGACACCTGCCTCGTTAGCCTGGACCAGGAGAAGGCCTTCGACAGGGTCTCTCATGCTTACATGAGGGACATTCTCTCCAAATTGGGGTTTGGGGAGGGCTTCCACAATTGGATCCGGCTGCTCTACACCAACATCGTTAGCGCAGTCTCGATCAACGGGTGGGAATCGGACAGTTTTCCTGTCAGATCTGGAGTCAGGCAGGTCTGCCCGCTCTCTCCTGCCTTGTTCGTGTGCTGTGTGGAGCCCTTCGCTGTCCATCAGGAAGGACGTGAGCCTGAAGGGCGTGGTTATCCCAGGCAGCGGAGGTCTTCAGGTCAAGACCTCCCTGTACATGGACGACGTCGCCGTCTTCTGTACCGATCGTCAGTCGGTGAGTAGGCTGTTGGACATCTGCGGCCAGTTTGAACTGGCCTCGGGTGCCAAAGTCAATAGGGGTAAGAGCGAGGTCATGTTCTTCGGGAACTGGAACGACCGCTCCTTCATCCCCTTCACCTTCAGGACAGACTACCTGAAGGTGCTGGGTGTTTGGTTTGGTGGAGCTGGGGCGTGCACTAAGACTTGGGAGGAGCGTATCACCAAATTGAGGCAGAAGCTGGCAGGTGGACGCTCCGGTCCCTCTCCATCGTGGGTAAGAACCTCGTTGACAGGTGCGAGGGGCTTTCGGTACTGTTGTATGTGGCGCAGGCCTGGCCTATTCCCTGGACCTGCGCCGCTGCGGTCACCTGGGCCATCTTCCACTTCATTTGGGGTCGAGGATGGACCGGATCCACAGGGACACCATGTACAAAGACCTGGAAAATGGGGGAAAGGGCGTACCGAACGCCACCCTCGCCCTGATGGCTACCTTTGTGTGCAGCTGCATCAAGCTGTGCGTAGATCCTCAGTATGCAAACACTAAGTGTCACTACTTACTGAGGTTCTACCTGTTCCCGGTGTTGCGAAGGATGGGCCTGGCCTTGTTGCCGCGGAACGCTCCGAGTAGTTGGACCGTCCCGTACCACCTGTCCTTCGTGGAGAAATTTTTGAAAGGAAACACCTTTGACCACAAGGCCGTCAGACAGTGGTCAGCACGTAGTATCCTCGAGACCCTTCGGGAAAAGGAAAGGGTGGATCCCGTTGTGTGGTTTCCCACGCAGACTGCCAAAGTCGTTTGGCAGAATGCCTCATTGCCAGAACTTTCAAACAAGCACAAGGACATTGCTTGGCTGGCGGTGAGAGGGGCTCTGCCAGTGAGATCCTTTATGCATGCCCGGAATCTCTGCGCCACCACACGCTGCCCTCGAGGTGGCTGCGGGGGGGATGAGACTGTCGATCACCTCCTTCTGGAGTGTGCCTATGCGCAGGAGGTCTGGAGGGGGATGCAGTGGTATTTGTTGAGGTTCGTCCCGAGCAGATCCGTGACGCGGGACTCCATGCTCTACGGGCTGTTTCCGGGGACGCACACCGAGACCAACATCAACTGCGCCTGGAGGACCATCAATGCGGTGAAAGACGCTCTTTGGTCTGCCCACAACTTGCTGGTCTGCCAGCTGAAAGAACTGACCCCGACCAAGTGTTGCAGACTAGCGCACTACAAGGTCCAGGACTACGTGCTGAGGGACGTGCTAAAGCTTGGGGCAGCTGCCGCCAAGGCGCGGTGGGGAAAGACCTCCGTACGAAACCCTTCGTCCAGAATAGAAAAAGGTCCCTATCTGGTAACTGGGCCCAGCTGGCGCCTTTCCCCAACAGTTGGTCAGGGGGCCAACTGGGACTGTGCGGGGTGACAACTGCCGGGGTATTTTCTTTGCTTTGTTTTTTTCTTCTTTTTTTTCCTTTAGTTGGTGTATGTCCCCACTGGGTAACCCGGAGCAGCTTGCATGACTGGGTAGGTGTATAAATATGTTTTATTTTTTGTACATCTTAAGAATAAAGTATATTTTTTCAAATAAAAAGAAGTGACAAAACGTCTGAAAATTAACCTTCCAGCTCAGCGAGCAAACTCACATCCAGAACCTCAACCTGAGCTACAAATCTTCTCAAAACTCGCTAGTATTATGGAGTAGTTATAATATGGAGACTTCAAATACCTGAAATTGTCCAGCAATGTGATGGTGTTAAGGGTGTACAGCAACAAAGGTTTTGTGCTCAGGAACATTTTCTCGAACAGTATGTATCCAGTCCAATAAGAAATGAAGCACTATTAGATCTGGCTTGGGAATGAGGTTGGCTAAGTAGCAGATGAGATGATTTTGAGTTACCAACTTTGCCGATTATGAGGCAGGAATCAAGATGTGGCAAAGGAAACACAATGCATTATTTTGCTGGTTGAAGACGCGCCACATCTTTCATTCCAAAGTACGTTCTCTTTCCACTGGGACAATAAGACCATAATCATACCACCAATGCACCCTCAGAATAGTTTTCCTCTGTTCTGCCTTACTACTTATAAGTCCCAAAATCTATAGCTGGTGTGAAGAGAACTTGCTGAACAGTGAAGTCAGACTCTGGTGACTTTAAGTCTTTGGCAGGAACATTTTGAAGGCCTTGGGCCTGAAGGACCTCTGCATCCTGTACAGGTATAGGCTCCCCCTGCTCCCCCTGAGCTACTGGAAGGAATGGGATCACTGGCAGAGAGAAGACAGACAGGCACACCTCCTCTGGAATGTATTGAGATGAAGCTGCTGGAGAAATCTGTCCTTCCTCCCTGAGAGTACCCATTGGTACCAGTCTGTGAACTTGAGGAGAAAGGACCCAGGACATGATTTCAAGCTGTCTTGTCTTCTGTTGCTGAGCAGCTTGGGAAAGTTCAATGGACTATGGATGTATTGCATATCTAGCAGTCACTGTGCATTCTGCTGGACCTGGGTTTCTAAATAGGAGGAATTCAAGTGCTCCCATGCCAGAGCCAACACATTTTTCATTCCAATCCAGTTTAAGTCTCAGGTACACCTGCCTGAGTTTACTCTGCTTATCTCTACAGGTCAGCATATCAGTTAGGATCAACTAGATGGGCATATTTTCTGTCTGGGACTCAGGAAATACTTGGCTTTCAGCAATCTATTTAGTGTTAGAGATCTTGCCTGTTTCTTCCCCCACTAGCTATGGACCCAAGCCAATGGCGTGTCCACCAGATTATCTCCTCATGTTCACTCTAGTTAATGTTCCCATCGAGGTAACAGTCTTTGATATAGAGGAGGGTGACAAATCACCTACAGGCATCTTCCTCAGAGGTGGTACTACTGAAAGATCTTTTACCATGAGGAATCTTGGGAGGCACTGGAGCCTACAGTGAAGAGAATGGATTAGTTGGTGAAGATGCAGAATAGCTTATGAACCAGCAGTGTGTTTGTCTTTCTGTACATCTGAGAAGAGGGGAATATATTGTTACTTACTGAGTTGCTGACCCATTAGGGTCTCTGTTGGAGAAGTGTTCTGGTCACCTCCAGCTATCTCAATGCCTTTTCTGCAAAGGGTGAAAAGGTCTTGTATTCAGCACTACCACATTCTCCCCACTCAACACCCATAGCTGCCTGTCTTGTTTCTCTCGATCAAACTTCCCTTCAAGTGAGACAAATGGAAATGGCAGTGGCAGTATTGAGCATACACAAGCATAAAAGTCCATTGTATGTATTTAGGAAGTTCAATGGGCAGAAAGGCTCAGTAGCTTGAGAGAATGAGGTGGATCTGAGCCCTGAAGAGCACATCATGCCTATTATGCTAAGGTTTGCAGGTGCTAAAGATTGTGCACAACAACATTTTGTGAAATGGCTGTGCAATGGCAGAATTAAAATGAGAGATGTCTTGCAAGTGTAGATTAGCACAGAGTTAGCGCCACTTACACTTGTGCTGCACAGGTTATCATTGACTTTTTCCTGTGCTGCTTTCCTGCTTTTTGGTGCAGGTCAGAGGCACTAACTCATACTGTGATCTTGATCTAGGCTTGCAGTCAGATGAGATGGCATCCTGGCATGGCCCCCAAGGGAAGGGCATGTTCCTTCACTCAGTGACCCTAACCAGCAGCATTCCAAGGACAGCATTATTGAAGTTTGGGGCCAATTTGGGCTAGGCATCTCTAGGGTCCAAGGGGCAGCTAACACAGGCTGAGGGGACATTCCTGGCTTGCAGCATCTCAAATGTTGCCATAAATATAGACAAAGACCCTTCAGTCTCAGAAAGCCCCAAGAGCACCATGAACTATGCCTTGTTCACCACATGATTGGCCGGGTAACTCAGGGGCCTCTTTCCTGTGTAGATAATGAGCTAAGTACAAGATCGTGTGAAACAACTCCCTCCCAAATATTGGTGTACAACACTACCCCACATAATTAGTGCCATACCTCTCAATCTTCAAAGGAAAATTTCAGCCATTAAAACCAAAATTATGCTCAGGCTAACTTTAAAAGCCTCAAGGTAATATCTGGCGACCAGTGTGATCTCTCAGTGGTCAAATATGTTACTCTTATCTAACACTATTCAAAATAGATTAACTGATCACACATTTCATTTGTGGAATTGTTCTAGATTCAATATGGTGCCATGCTGGAAATACTTTACTTCATTTGAATGTTTTGCAGCATCTTAAGAGATCTGTACAGGCTGTTCATTTCCGGTGGGACTATCTTAATGTATAACGCTCCACTGGTGAAATGAGACAGCAGAAATGTAACTGCGCAGATTTGTAAAGAGAAGAGGGATCCATTAAAGAGAGATAAATCTGTAGCCGCGTCAGTCTCTCTTCTCAGGTAAGACTATTCCATTCTACAACAGAGACTGAGGATGTTCAGGATTGCAAATGACCTCTAGTCTTCAATACTTGACTTAGCTCCACACAGATCAATGAATGGGAGTGTTGACCTGGGCTTTGCAGTGAGCCATTCATCTCATCTCTTATTTTCCAAAGACCTTTTGGGGCTTGTCAGCAGAGATTTCTAGCTTTCTGCCAGTTGATCAAAGGTGGTGCCCTCTACAGGGACTTGTGGCATCTGAAAGCAAGTCAAGGATCCAGAAGGTCTTCAACCAGAGGCATCACTGAGGCACGCAGGCTGCAAAGCAGCAAGCAAAAGAATGAGAAATATTAAGTAGATTTCAATAATTGTGGAGGAAGTGAAATAGAGGTTGTGACGTACCCATGGGGTTAAGTGAGAGGGAAAGAAAAATTATATATATTTTCTCTAAAAAAAAATTCATTTTCTTCAGACGTAATGAGACTTCTCTCTGAATTGTTGGTGAAATTCAGCAGGTCTCACAGCATCTATAGGGTGAAATGACTTAATGTTTCGAGTCCAGTGACCCTTCTTCAGAAAACTCAAAACATTAATTCTATTTTCTGTCCACAGATGCCACCAGATCTATTGAGTTTCTCCTGAAATTTCTGTTCTTTTCTCAGATTTCCAGTACCTTCAGTTCTTTGCTTGATTTCAGTGTCAGAGAGGCTGTTGAAATGTTTATCATTGCTAAAAACTCAATTACAACTATTTGAACATACTCTTAAGATATTCATTTTTCTTTAATGCAAGAGTAATAGGTAATTAGTCTGAGATCATAGCATTATCGCGATCCCTCTGCAGATTCCATCAGTAGAGACTGAAACAATCCAACCTATGGAGGAGCAATTTATCACTGACAGCAATTTCCACTTTTGACTGAACACATGAGGATATCAGAATGTTTTGTCAGTTTCATTTTTTAAAAACCTTGAGTGAGTGTCTCAGCATTATTAGTACAGTAAAATACAGTCCAATATATAGATTGAAAGGATAATTTGAGACTAGCTCCAGGTGTCAGGTTTTGTCACATGCTTGATGCTGCACCCACTTTATGCCTCATGCAAGACAACAACAAATTTATACCTCATATTTTCCTAAGGGGAAAAAAATGTACATTTCATGACTATTTGTTTCTTTTTAAAAAGTACTTCCAATTTAATGCCTGTTGATGTCAAACTATTTGTATATGAAAGAGAGCAGCCTCACATTAAATGATTCTGCGCTCATCAACCAATAATTAACACTCAACAAATGTTGTCCATCTGGTCTCATTTATTTTCCAGATTTACATTAACGATCCTAGGTAGCATTTAATGCAATGTGATTGTATGTTTATGTGATTGGTGGCATAATAGAAGGGATTTATTCTATTCCAATGAGTTTCAATAAGTAGCCACAAGTGTTTTTCTTTCCAATATTTGCCAGTTCCACAAAGTTGTGTAGCCTTACATTTCATAATAGAAATATGTTGTACCCCTTTGGATGAAATTAGTCCAAGAGGCCCACAAAAACAAATCAAAAATCATATCTTATTATATGGAAAACTCTACTTCAAACCTCTCAGGTGATTAGAACTAGTCCAAGCAATCATATTAATGCTGACTTACCTTACAGGTTTCCAGTCTCTTGCACATAAGTAGGTATTCCTCAGCCAGAAACAGCTTCAATTATCTCTTGAACGTACACATGAATCAGTATTCACTGAGCAATTTGGCAACCTGATCAAAAATTTGTTATTCTCTGGGACAAGAAAACCATCTGTTAACTAATCTAATTCTGTCCTTAGAAAGCTTATATATTCTCTTGAACCTAATTCACTGAAATACGTTTACTGTGTAAATACAGTTCTATCCCTTAATTTAAAAAAAAGACTTGATCAAAGTGCTCAACTCTAAAATTCAGTGAATTGATCAGAGTCAGCTCATTAAGCTTATCTGTATCGCTCAGTTCCAGTATCTCCCACCACTAGGCAACATATTCTAAATAAGTTCTAGGATCTCATACAAGGACAAAATGGTGGGTGTTATTTTGAATAGAATTGTCTTATGAATGCAATCAATAACCCCTATTACAGTGATAGTAGGAACTGCAGATGCTGGAGAATCTGAGTTAACAAGGTGTAGAGCTGGATGAGCCCAGCAGGCTAAGAAGCATCAGAGGAGTTGGAAGGCTGATGTTTTGGGCCTAGACCCTACTGCAGAATTTTTTTTTCCCTGAAGAAGGGTCCAGGCCCAAAACATCAGCCTTCCTGCTCCTCTGATGCTGCTTGGCCCACTGTGTTTATCTAGCTCCACACCTTATTATCCCTATTACAATGATTGAAACCTTTAAGAAATGATTATCTGCCCTTACCACTGGCTTCAATTCTCATCTCTTAAAGATTTATTTAACATTAGACATACTCAGTTGCATAAAATTACATTTTAAAGTTAAATACAATCTTGCCTTGAACTTATCAGGCCTGGAATGCAAGAAAACTAACTTCAGAATGGAAACACCAATTTATATGTAATTGTTGTTTCTCTTTTAAAGGTTTTTCTGAATTTCAGCTCTGATGAGTGCACAACAAAAGTTTTGATTTGATGTGTCTTTTTAACAATATTTAAATTTTGCAATCATGATCTCAATCCCCTCAATGCACCCTTCTAAAATTAAGATCTGCTCACAGAGGTTTACCATCCTCTATGGCTTTAACACCCAGATATGGCTCTGGATGTAAATTTGCCTGCTGAGCTGGAAGGTTCATTTTCAGACATTTTGTCACCATTTTAGGTAACATCAGACATGGCTTTTATTATCTGCAAGCTGGTAGACCATTCTCCCAGGACATGTCATTAATAAGGATTCCTCTTTGTTATCCCAAAGATTGAATATCAGTTATTACATGATGCCAATTATAAATGATCTGTAACCAGATTCTAATTTTATAATCCATTGGCAACAACTTTGGATCCTGGATCATTCATATGATTCTTAACCCACTACTGTGGATTATCTCTATGTCACAAGATTCTATAAATTACTGTAAGCTCAAAAGCTTTCTAACAAATAGATACAGTTTCGTACTGAAAAATTTAAATAAAATATTTTATGGACAATGTCCTTTTCCACAAGGTGCATTGGATGTTCCTGATGATGCATTTTCCCTCTACATAATGCCAACGTGTATTCCTTCTAGATGGTCAATTTTAAATGCATTAATTCACACCGAGGCTGAACATGTTTGGAAGGCAATATCAGAGAAAATAGGCACAGTGGTATTGTGAACATTGTACTGGATTATCTCTTAAAATCTCATCAAGCTAAATTGTATGCCTGTCTTTAATAAATCCATACTAATTGATGACATGTCTATTTCTGCACAAATCCAATGGATGAAGCTTAATGCCAATGTTAAACCAATTGGAGTTTAGAAATTTCCTGTTTGTTTGTATTCTAGAAAAATGTATGAAGCAAAACATAATTGCATATATTCACTTTTTACCTTCTGATTGTAGAGGAATGTGATATGCCTGTGATCTTTTCTGGGTACAAAATAGGCTTGTACAGAAGCATTAATAACATTAGTAACTTGGCCACATATATAACAGTGAACATCAATGACTGATCTAATAGCTGCAGTCAATATTTATTAAATGTCAATTATGTACATATCATTTGTCAACCAATGCCAATGAATTTATTATTAAACTTTGCTGTTTTCACTCTTTATAATACAGGGTCTTCACTTCACAATTACCCCTTTGCCCTTAGCTCATATTCAAACTGAGAAGTAGAAATGCAGGATACTCTTGTAGTAGTTTGGGTTTCAGCAATGACCAGTCATATAGTAGAAACAAAACTTACATCAAACTGAACTTTTCAAACAAACGGTATTGTATATTTATAGATAAACTATTTTTTTTAGAACTAGTTTAGCTCGGTTAAATAACTTACGCATGTCCCAATCTGATATGAGCAGAACTTGTCAAGCATATATACCACTTGATGCAAGCTCCAAAATTACCATTCTCTACTCTGCTGTTACTGACAAGATCATAGATGTTCAAAAATTCACTCCCCCAGAGCGATTCCTTTCAACAAATGTAACAAACACATATTCACTGCCGCAAGACAGGAAATCAACATTTGTACAACAAAACATTGGCAAGCACTTTTTAAATATATTTCTAGCTTTGTCTAATGTTCAAGAAAAGCAAAAATAAGCACAAAAAGGGCTACTCAGGCAATTAAAGATAACCAAGTGTGAAGCTGGATGAACACAGCAGGACAAGCAGCATCCCAGGAGCACAAAAGCTGACGTTTCGGGCCTAGACCCTTCATGATCTCTACTCAGGCAATTAGTAACCACACCATGTGTGGTTACTATTTTGGGACTTTCTCACACCCTACTTATAAAGTTCTTACTTTCAGGGGAAATGATGTAATTTCTAACTTTACACAAAAGTAAATCCATTAGTTTCAATCCTGCTTTTATCACTTAGTATCCAGTTACCTTTTAAAAATGCCATCAAAAGTTGCATCAACAAGCTTCTCTGGGAGTTACTTCCACACTTTCCCTGTGCTGTGACGTATGAGAAGAATCGCTTTCTCACCTCATACCTTAACATCATGATAATATATTTGCAGCACGTGCTTTACAAAAAGTGTTCACTGAAATTGACAATAATAGGATCCTGATTGTTTTATTAGAGGAGATAACAAAATATAGTCTGATCTGTTCACAAATTGTTTAGCAAGAAAAAAACTTAATTTCGCTCATGTTTGGAGGATGAAAAGAACAAAAGTGTATAATGCATATACAGTTGTACACTGCCTTGAATCAATACTATACTCTATATAAATAGGAATGCAACCAGCAGGGAGTTAACAATCTTCTGCCTTCAAATAATGCATTAAAAAGCTTTACACTACTTACATTGACTTCCACAACTAAGTATTGCCAGAAAATCTGTCATTTTCCCCCTGATTTAGAATACTATAAGTCATGTCTTAATGATAAACTTTTTATTCCAACAATCTAACATTGGTCTCAATAAGAAATTAATAATGGCTTATATCTGATCCTGCAATAAGAAGCCAATTGTTCTCAAAGGCTATTTGAAGGCAGCACATGTGTGCCTACACATATTCAGTGTACCTTAAGATTTCAGAATTCATTGTGCTATCAACTTTTTCTAATCTCAGCAATGTAACAAGCCTTAGCTTCAATATCCCTGCACTGCCAGAATTGATTGTGAATGGTCATATTTATAAATTCATAAGCATGAAATATGATCACAAGATGAATGGACATGTACAAATCATTATGATATATTTTATTTGTAAAACTTGAAAACCTTATTTGCTCCCATGGCATAAACATATGCACTCTATGCAATTTTTATGCATCAAACAGGGTTACATAATTCACTCATACGGGAGCTCCCAAGTGCATACCTATAGCAGAGATTAAATCTTGCCAGATCTTGAAGGCAGCTCCATGATCATTGTGTTATTACAAAGTGTTTTATTTTCCAGAGAATGATTTCATTGAATGAGGCAACCAGCATTCAGAAAGAATAAATCAATATGCCTGGTAATGCTGCAACAGAAGAGATGAATGAGAGTTGACGCATCTGAATAAAGCAGTTTCTGCCTGTATGTTTAAACCATGTCTTAGCTCCACTTAAATTTCAAATTGTTACAATGAATTATTCTTCAACATTTTCCTATTTTCTATTTAAGCAAAGAATTCTGAGAAAAATCGCTGGAATTGATTTGGAGAAATTATTGCACCAGAAGAAAGGGTATGAGTTAAGACTGATGCTGGTACTGACAACATAAGAATAGTCAGTTATTGTGGACATATAGTCAGGCTTTCAGAAGGTAGACAGGAAGTTAAAGAAAGTACCTTGAAAGAGATAATCTCTGGGTCAGGCCTAGTGCCAAGCACTAGAAAGAATAGTGATAGCTAATAGCTTGGCTTGAGAGATGGTACAGGAGGGAGGGATTCATATTCTATGGCACTGGAATCAGTTTTACAACAGAGGTGCCTACTTAAATGGGATAGGTTGTACATCGACAGGATTGAGACCAATATCCATGTGACATTATTCATAAGTGTGACTGGGGAGGATTTAAACTAAATAGGTGGGGAGATATGCACCAACTTATAGCAGTAGAAAAAAAATAAATAAGATAAGTGAACAAATAAGAATCTTGTATAGTCCCAGAGAAAGTAATAGTACCATACTAAATAGAAATAGACTAAGAAAGGCAACCAGGAAAACAAGGGCAGGTTTTGAATGCAATATACATAAATACATGAAGTGCAGTGAATAATGAAAAGTGCAATGATGTGGTTTCTGGGGTAAACACAACTGTTAATGTACTATGGCCTGAGAGTCCCCTAATAGTAAAGCTCATACAAAAAAGACCACAAAGATCAGTTTCTTGAAGAGACAAATATCTTGAAGTATATTAACAATACTAACTAATTGCACTGTTGCAGTGTCATAAATGCTGTGCTTACTGATTATTATTACAGTACGTTACTATATTAAACAGATTACTGAGCACACTATACTTACTCCATCACACTGAGAGAGTGCTTGAAAGTGAAGTGGGTGCCTTTATATGAGCACGTTACACATAATGATGTCAAGTAACTGATTTAATAATAAACTGCATGCCTCGTCAGGAAGCTATGCAATAACACACTGATTCCCCCTTGTCCTTTAATTGATGGGAGTCCTTTTCTAATAATAAGTACAAGAATGCATACAGATACACTGTCTCTTGAAATTTAACTAAGGTTTTGGTGGATATAATAACAACCAGATCTAGTCTTTCTATGGCTATCATGATTTGCCTGTGTAGCTTTATTCTGCAGTGCATTTTCGGTCATCACAGATAGGCGTGTATCATTTGTCATTGACATGCTGTTGACTGAAATGATACCTTTGGCAACAAAGTTAACATCCTACATCATGGGTGGTTGAACTTATGTGGTTTGTAAATGGCACCTATTTCTTTACAGCTCATTGCAAAATCAGATGACCTTGGTTGAACACAACAAATGATACCTTTTTATGAACTCATTTTAGTTCTGATGAAGAGTCACCAGGTTTGAAACATTAACTCCATCTTCTTTCCACGGATGTTGCCAGATCTGCTGAATTTGTCTGGCAATGTGCGTTTTTGTTTCAGATCTGCAACATCAGAGAGTTGTCGTGGTGGGGTCATTAGGTATATTCAGGACTGTGATAGACAGAATTTTAATCAGTAAAGCCATCAAGGATTATGGGATTCTCAGATTGGCCACGGTCCATTTGCATGGTGGAGGAGACTCAGTTAATGAATGCCCAACCTTTAAAGCCATGTCTTGAGGCCTTATGTGTTAATTCAGGGGTAGTTACACTTAGACTGTACTGGTGACAGTTGCTAAGGTAGTTAGACCATGGAAGATAACTTTCCCTGTCTCATAACTTTGAGAATGGGTTGGTTGTAACATGCTCCCATATGTCTTGCAGTGCTATTGCCCTCAGGTGGCTGTCTCATCTCTGCTGTACACAGCTGCATCTTTTCAACAAAGTCAGGTGTCTTCCTCTTCTCATCTTGTCTACATGGGAGGAGGTTTTGGTTAGCTGGGTCTTTTTCTCAGCATCCTTGTGGCATCCTTCCCTTCCTAAGGCATTTATTTGCCTGTTTTGGGATCTTTCTGTGTCTTTTAGTCATGGTGAGAAGGACTCTGCAGGCCACATTTAGCTGCAGCTCCCTTAATCTCTACAGCGTCAGCACTTGCACCCTGGCTGCCTTTAAATTTCTTGACTGGGTGAGACATCTCATTCACCATCTGCTCATCAATTTGGCAACTGTTTGGGCTCAAGATGTTTAATGATTGCAAAAGCAAGCTGAATGAGCCAAGAATAATAAAATGGCAGGGCTGTACGAATAGAGCTTGTGAATGGGATTGACTGGTTTGCTGTGTACAGCACTCAAATACCCTCCTTCTGTGCAGTAATGATTGGAAGAATCCATGAGTCAGGGGAGTTCTTATGAAATGTGATGGCTGAAAAAGTGCAACAAATAAATGTAGCATTTATGGAGAGTACAAACTTCAGGCAAGACTTTCAATGTGCTCAAATGATTGCTTGTGAAGTTTCACACAGGTTGTCGAAACCAGCTGTGGTGAATAGGGAAACAGGCCTAGCCAGCAGAAGTTATTTGGACATAGTGTGCAGATATTATTCATTTCTCCTTACAATAGCCTAATTTTCATATAATGCTGTGTTATGTTATTTATAGTTGAGCAGCATAACTTATGCAATAAGCAAAGAGTTGATTGGAGCTTAAGAATTTTTCTGCAGTAAACTTTGACGGGATAGTAGGCAGAAAGCAGAGGTGTGACAGCACCACCACTCGGGCATGAACAAAGCTGCAACATTAAAAATTAATATCTTAGGAACATAGAAATAAATGCTTGTAAAAGCATTGCAAAATCTTTGACTACTCAATTCAAGATTTTGTAGATGTTAAATGATATGCAGATTTAAGATTTTTCATTGGGATATGAGCACGCTGGCTAAATCAGCATTTAATTCCCATCTTCAATTATCCCGAGTAGGTGATAGTGAAGTGTATTCTAAAATAGTTGCAGTGCTTATGATTTAGTGACACCTGGTGTGGTAACAGGAAGGGGGTAGCAGGATTTTGGCCCAGTGATAGCAAAGGAGCGATGCAAGAATTCCACGTCAGAATGTTGAGCTCCTTGGAAGTGCATGTATTGGTGTTCCCTTGTATCTGCTTCCCTTGACCTTCTAGGTGGCAGAGGTCATGGCTGTGGAAGGTGCTGAAGGTGGAACCTTCAGGAGTTACTGCAGTGCATATTATAGACAGGGTACATATTGCTGTCACTGGTGAAGGGAATGAATGTTAAAGGTGATAAAGTGAGCTGTTTTTGTCCTGGATGGCAACAAGCTTCTTGAATTTTGTTGGAGCTGCACTCAAACAGGCAAGTGGAAATTATTCCATTCATACTCCTGACTTGTGCTTTATAAACGGTGAACAAGCAATGGGGAGACAGGAGCAAAGTTACTTACTGGATACCTAGGTTTTGACCTGATCTGATAACCACAATATCTATACATTTTTAATCACCCCATTCAGGAAAACATCATGAGCGAATGCAAGTACCTGGACTTTTGGGTGAGAGATCGGGACACCAGCACTGTGCCACAAGAATCTTCATCACACTGATATTATTATATTAGAATATAGGGAGTTGATCAGTTTCAATGGCTGGTTTGCAATACAGAGAGATGCCAAGAACGTGGTGACCTTCAGGTTAAACCAGCACCAGTCTCCTCTTTCTAAACAGAGAGCAGCCCTGTGGCCTAGTAAGACGATGGCGTCTTTACTTTTATTAATATATTATTACTCACAGTTATACAGCTGGTCCAGTTCATTTCCTGGTCAATGGTAATCTCTAGGGTACTGAAATTGGAGGATCCAATAATGATAATAATAATAATAATAATAATAATAATAATAATAATAATGCAATTGAATGTCGATGAGTGATGGTTTGATTCACTCTTGTTGGCACTTGTACAGTAGGAACGTTATTTGCCACTTAACAGCCCAAGTCAGGTCCTGCTGAATATGGGCCCAGTCTTCAGTTTTTGACGTGCCAAAAACTGTGCTGGAAATATGTGATCGGAGAGAAAAATCCCCATTTTGACTTTATGATGAAGAAAAGGTCATTGATAAACCAGTTGAAGACAGTTAGACCTGGAAAATACCCTGAAGATCTCCTGCAACTGAGATGCCTGACTTTCAACAAGCACAACCATCTTCCTTTTGTGCGAGCCATGTCTAATCAATTGAGAGCTTTACCTGATTCCCATTGACTCCAACTTTGCTAGGCTTCCTTGATGTCATACATGGTCAAATGAAGCTTTAATGTCAAGAGTTAGTCTCAACTTACCTCTGGAAATTAGTCCTTTTGCCCATGTTTAGACCAAGGCTGTAATGAAGTTAGGATCATAGTCACAGTCAGCCTGGCAGAGGCTAAGCTAAGCATTAAAGGAATGTACTGGTACTGTGGCAATGTTACAGGGCGAATAAGCTGGAACTCCAAGCTCATGTTCTGAGGGCATGGATTCCAATCCCATTTATGAAATGGCCTAGCAAACTGCTTCAATGAAATGTAATTAAGGATTAGCGATAAGTATTGGCCCAGCCAGCAACACCCACATACCATGAATAAGCAAATTGTGTGCTCATTGATTACATACAATGCCTCGCTTGTTAGGTCTGTTCAAAATCTATCCTATTTGGTATGAGGATAGATCTCCACATCATGATGGTGGACATTGTCAGTGTACCTTCTATAACGTAGTGCACTGGTCACTCCTGCTAGTTGGAGTAGTCTTGGATAGGTGTATTTGCAGCAAGTCAGGAATAGCACAAGCAGTACTTAAGAGTGAAGTACCAACCAAGTGAAGCTACAGTACAAGAGATTTTGGGAACTGCAGATGCTGGAGAATCCAAGATAATAAAATGTGAGGCTGGATGAACACAGCAGGCCAAGCAGCATCTCAGGAGCACAAAAGCTGACGTTTCGGGCCTAGACCCTTCATCAGAGAGGGGGATGGGGTGAGGGTTCTGGAATAAATAGGGAGAGAGGGGGAGGCGGACTGAAGATGGAGAGAAAAGAAGATAGGTGGAGAGAGTATAGGTGAGGAGGTAGGGAGGGGATAGGTCAGTCCAGGGAAGACGGACAGGTCAAGGAGGTGGGATGAGGTTAGTAGGTAGATGGGGGTGTGGCTTGGGGTGGGAGGAAGGGATGGGTGAGAGGAAGAACAGATTAGGGAGGCAGAGACAGGTTGGATTGGTTTTGGGATGCAGTGGGTGGAGGGGAAGAGCTGGGCTGGTTGTGTGGTGCAGTGGGGGGAGGGGACGAACTGGGCTGGTTTAGGGATGCGGTGGGGGAAGGGGAGATTTTGAAACTAGTGAAGTCCACATTGATACCATTGGGCTGCAGGGTTCCCAGGCGGAATATGAGTTGCTGTTCCTGCAACCTTCGGGTGGCATCATTGTGGCAGTGCAGGAGGCCCATGATGGACATGTCATCTAAAGAATGGGAGGGGGAGTGGAAATGGTTTGCGACTGGGAGGTGCAGTTGTTTATTGCGAACTGAGCGGAGGTGTTCTGCAAAGCGGTCCCCAAGCCTCCGCTTGGTTTCCCCAATGTAGAGGAAGCCACACCGGGTACAGTGGATGCAGTATACCACATTGGCAGATGTGCAGGTGAACCTCTGCTTAATGTGGAAAGTCATCTTGGGGCCTTGGATAGGGGTGAGGGAGGAGGTGTGGGGGCAAGTGTAGCATTTCCTGCGGTTGCAGGTGAAGGTGCAGGGTGTGGTGGAGCGAACAAGGGAGTCACGGAGAGATGGCCCTCCAACCCCACCACACCCGGCACCTTCCCGTGCAACCGCAGGAAATGCTACACTTGCCCCCACACCTCCTCCCTCACCCCTATCCCAGGCCCCAAGATGACATTCCACATTAAGCAGAGGTTCACCTGCACATCTGCCAATGTGGTATACTGCATCCACTGTACCCGGTGTGGCTTCCTCTACATTGGGGAAACCAAGCGGAGGCTTGGGGACCGCTTTGCAGAACACCTCCGCTCAGTTCGCAACAAACAACTGCACCTCCCAGTCCCAAACCATTTCCACTCCCCCTCCCATTCTTTAGATGACATGTCTATCATGGGCCTCCTGCAGTGCCACAATGATGCCACCCGAAGGTTGCAGGAACAGCAACTCATATTCCGACTGGGAACCCTGCAGCCTAATGGTATCAATGTGGACTTCACCAGTTTCAAAATCTCCCCTTCCCCCACCACATCCCTAAACCAGCCCAGTTCGTCCTCTCCCCCCACTGCACCACACAACCAGCTCAGCTCTTCCCCCCCACCCACTGCATCCCAAAACCAGTCCAACCTGTCTCTGCCTCCCTAACCTGTTCTTCCTCTCACCCATCCCTTCCTCCCACCCCAAGCCACACCACCATCTACCTACTAACCTCATCCCACCTCCTTGACCTGTCCGTCTTCCCTGGACTGACCTATCCCCTCCCTACCTCCCCACCTATACTCTCTCCACCTATCTTCTTTTCCCTCCATCTTCGGTCCGCCTCCCCCTCTCTCCCTATTTATTCCAGAACCCTCACCCCATCCCCCTCTCTGATGCAGGGTCTAGGCCCGAAACATCAGCTTTTGTGCTCCTGAGATGCTGCTTAGCCTGCTGTGTTCATCCAGCCTCACATTTTATTATCTTGAAGCTACAGTACAAGACAATTTGTATGCTAAATAGCTGAAGCAGAATGTGAAAGGCAGAGATATTCAATCCCACAGCACACATCACATCAGACTTCTGCAGACCTGTCTTATCCAAACATGAAGGGAAGTGGACAGCTAACAGGTGGATACAGCTTCACAAATATTCCTGTCCTTAAATAATGGGGAAGAACAGCACATTAGTGACAAAAACAAGGCTAAAGTATTTGCAACAGTCCTCAGCCATAACTTCCAAGTGGCTAATCCATCTTAGCATCCTGCTGAGGTCCTAACGTCAAGAGGCAGCAGAAAGGACGAGATATTGCAAAGGCTATGGGTCCTGATAGCAGCCCAGCAATACAGCTGAAATTTTGTACACTAGAACGAGCCAAGCTGTTTTATTACAGCTGCAGCAGTGATTTGTGATTGTCTTATTTTTCAGTCATCACTATAATTAAGTATTCAATTTCACCTGACATCATGAAGACTAACCTATTTCGTTTTACATATGACACAAATCTTGAAATGTAATCTGCCAGTTTACTCACCTCCTGCTTTTCAGTGGACACTTTATATTGGTCTAATTCAACTAAATGTGGTTTATTTTGACATTTTTTCTTCTCAAGTCTCACGCAACATATTCAATTTCTACAATTTAGTTATTCAGAAATACTACACACCAAATCCATCCTATCAAATTATGAACAACTCTCAACATCGATGAACTTTATTTGTTTAAACAGTTTGCAGTCACTCTTAAATGCACTATTTTAGGCATAACTTGATCACATTAATTCTGAAATGTAATAGTTCAATTATCAATTGATATTAATTGTAATGAAAACAAATTGGCCATAAATTGACATCCAAAGTAGTTATCAACTGGCAGTCATTAATTGTCATCAAACATGATGTCACAGCACTCAAGTATTTGTAGGTTACCATCATTTGACTTCCATCAATCTTTCAGCTGAGTGAATAAAAAAATTAAAAGAAACTTAACTAAGTCTGACATCAGTTTGGCATGCCATTTCTTAGTCCTGTAGGCTATGTGTCTCAAGAATTCAATTGCATTTTTACTTCTTCGTACTGAAGACATCAAGTGTGAGTTGACCACTAGTTTATTATATGACAACATTTTATTGTAAGGGTCAATTCTGTATTGCATTATATTGCAATACTGTAATCACCATTATAGGGTAGTGTTCCTCGCCCAACCATCTTCAGCTGCTTCATCAATGACTTTCCCTCCATCTTAAGATCAGAAATAGAGATGTCTAACAACAAATGAACAATGTTCAGCACTAATCACAGTTCCTCAGATACTGAAGCAGATCATGTTCAAATGCAACACAATCTGGACTATATCCAGGCTTGCGATGAAACCTGGCAAGTAACAATCATGCCATACAAATGCCAAGCATTTCCAATAATATGCAATCTGATCACCATCCCTTGACATTTTATGGTGTTACCACCACGGAATTCCCCACTATCAACATCCTAGGGTTACCATTAACCAAAACTCAACTGGACCCGTTACTTAAGTACAGTGGCTACATGAGCAGATCAGTGACTAGGAGTACAGTAGCAAGTAACTCACCTGCTGACTCCCCAAAACCAGTTCACTATCTACAAGGCACAAGTCAGGAGTGTGATGGAATACTCCCCACTTGTGTGGATGGGTGCAGCTCCAATAACTTGACATCATCCAGGACAAAGCAGCTCACTTGTTTGGCATCATATCTACATACCCCCTTCAGCACCGACACTCAGCAGCAGTTGTATGTACTATTCTACAAGATGCACTGCAGAAATTCACCAAAGATTCTTAAATAGCACCTTCCAAAACCATGACCACTTCCATATAGAAAGACAAAGATAGCGGATACATGGGAACAGTATCCCTTCCAAACCACTCACCACCACTACTTGAAAATATGTATCTGTTCCATCATTGTCGCTGGGTCAAAATCCTGGAATTTCCTGCCTAAACGTGTTGTGGGTCAACCTACAGCAGGTGGACTGCAGCAATTCAAGAAGGCAGCTCACCACCATCTTTCTCAAGGACAACTAGGGATGGGCAATAAAATGTCAGCCAGCCAGCAACGCCCAAGTCCTATGAGTTAAACAAAACACTGTTGGGTTCAACACACACAACAAAAACAAATGACAAACATGTTTTAGAGTCCTTCCTTGTTGTCTTTTGTGCCACATTGATATGGGAATTAGCTTGATATGACAGTTTTGCCTTCTTCACTGTAGGGAATCAGTATGTCTGCATCTGTTGTTGTTCTATTTCCCTGCCATCATAATGAGGCTGAATCCTGGAACTCCGTGTGTGCGCGGGTGTGCTTCTGCACATTTATTAATTATAAAGTGAGCATACCAATCAGAATTAATTAGCATATATTTATCAGTGCTTTAGCATCATGATTACTACCTTTCATGAGAATAAATTCATAAAGCCACTTTGCTGCAATCTGTGACATGAAGAGATTGGATGTACATTCCGGTCAAGAAATTATCAACATAATAACTACCTGGAAAGGCACTGAAGAAAAATTTAGTTGTTCTCTAAAATTGAGAGAAACTACCACATCACTGTGAGAAATTCTCACACAAGTGCTAACTTATCAGAATGTAGTCTTGGCAAATGCTTAGGTGTCAATCTTAAAATAGTCTGAAAAAGTGACTAGTGAGATAGTTAACACGTCGGTTTTGATTTTCAAAATTCAGCGATGTCCTACTTGGAAAATAGTGAATGTGCCTCCTTTATTCAAAGATGGAGGGAGACAGAAAGCAGGAAATTACAGGCCACTTGTTTAACATTTGTCAAAAAGAAAACGTTAGAAGCTATTATGAAAGAAGCAACAATGTGGTACTTTGAAAAATTCAAAGGTAATGAAACAGAAATAACTTGGTTTTATGAAAGGGAAATTATATTTGTCCAATTTAAGTTCTATGAGAAAGTTGTGTGTGCTGTGGGAATTGGAGCATGCGCTGTACTCTGATCTCCAGGAGGCATTTGACAATGTGACATGTGAAAGGTTTTTTTTCAGAAGATTGTATTTGGATTACTGTACTGGCATGATTAGAAGATTGGAATGGCTAAACAGGAGGCAAAAAGTAGGCAGAGATTGTTTTCAGATTGCCAAGATCTAACAAGTGATGTTTTGTGGGGATTGGTGCTGGGACCTCAACAGTTTCAATTTGTATAGGTGACTTAAATGAGGGGACAGAAGGTGGAGTTCCACAAATATTGACAACGGAAAGTCAGTTGTCAACGGAATAGACAGAAATTATGTGAAGGCACTGATAGGTAAGTGAGTGTGGAAAGATGTAGCAAATAGAACATAATGCAGGAAAATGGGAAAATGTCAATTTTAGCAGGCAGAATAAAAAAAATTACCTAAAATGGTAAGAGTCCTGAGATGCAAAGGGGATTGGGGATCCTCCAAACATGAGTTGCAAACGTTTAGTATGCAGGTACAAAAAATAATCGGGAAAGCAAATATGAGGGGAATTAAATGTAAAAGTAGCATCTTCATGCTTCAGTTATAGAGGGTGTTCATAAGATTGCATCTTGAGTACTGTGTACAGTATCGACCATTTTATTTAAGAAAGAATGTAATTTTGTTGGAGGTAGTTCAATAAAGGCTTCCTAGACTAATTCATTAAATTGGTGGAAAAGGGGGTTGCTCTGTTCGGAGATAAGTTTGGACAAATTAGCTTTGCATCTGCTGGAGTTCAGAAGGGTAAGAGCTGAATTTATTGAAACATATAAAATTACAATTACATTTGGAAGGTTAGAAGCTGAGAGCATTCTTCCTTTATTGGTAGAATTTAAACATTGGGTTGCCTATTTAAGACAGAGTTATGGGAAAAAAGTTCTCCCTCAGAGGGCCATGAGTTTTTGGAGCTCTCACCCTGAAAAAACGGTGGAAGTAGAATTGTTGATAAGTTTTATGGTAGAGGTAGGTCAATTCTTGTTAAGAAAGGGATTGAATGGTTTTTGGGGAGGAGGGAATATAGATTTGAGGTTACAACAAGATCTGTCATATTTTCACCATCAAGCAGTCATGGTGGGAATTGGGAGATGAATAGCCTATCTTGTTCCAGTTTGACATGTTCCTTTGTCAGCATGCACCTAACCTTTAATAGAACTCCCCACATCAGATCAATCATTATTTTCATTTCTGATGGAGTTATTAAGATACAACTTTTATTTTTTCTTGCTAGTATTGATCAGGAAATAGCATTTCAAACTTCATTAACACTTTGCCCACACAGCAGAAAGCCTTTTCACTCCAACACACTGAGACAGAAATGCTAATATCAGCTGCAGCAAATGCTGATCAAGTATTACCCTTCAATCAGACACTGCCAAAGACCAAGTCTCACTGGTTTCAGTAAGGATGAAAAATACAAGTAAAAGAAAGGTGGGGAGAAGTTGTCAAATAGAAAATTAAATAAAGCTTGACTCCTGCAGAAATGTTGCTTTACATGTGTTAGAAAATTTGTTTTCAAATTACTTTTACGTTTTAAGATGCCAGGGTCTGTAAAACAATTCTTTCAATTTTTAGAACGTCATTTGTTTTATATAAATACTATGACTTTTATGAAAATGGGAATACAACATAGAACAGTACAGCACAGTACGGGCACTTCAGCCCACGATGTTGTGCCAAACTTTTACCCGAAACTTCAGGTCTATCTAATCTCCACTGCTGCCTTATACTACCATCCATACGCCTATCTAATAGTCGCTTAAATGCCCCTAATGAGGCCGACTCCACTACCTCTCTGGCAATGCATTCCATGCCCCTACCACCCTCTGAGTAAAGAACCCACCTCTGACCTCTCCCCGATATCTACCTCCTTTCACTTTAAAACTATGTCCCTCCACCCTAGGAAAAAGTCTCTGGCTGTCTATTCTATCTATACCTCTGATCATTTTGCACACCTCTATCAAACCACCTCTCATCTTTCGTTGCTCTAAAGAGAAAAGCCCTAGCTCTCTCAACCTTTCCTCATAAGACCTTCCCTCCATTCCAGGCAAAATCCTGGTACATCTCCTCTGCACCTTTTCCAATGCTTCCACATCTTTTCTGTGATGAGGTGACCAGAACTGGACACAATACTCCAGAAGTGGCCGAACCAGGCTTTTGTATAGCTGGAGCATAACTTCACGGCTCTTGAACTCAATCCCTCTAGTAATGAAAGCCGACACACCATACACCTTCTGAGCAACTCTATCCACCTGGGTGGCAGCATTCAGGGAACTGTGAACAGATCCCTCTGCTCCTCCACACTACCAAGAATCTTTATGTTAACCTTGTATTCTGCTTTTAAGTCTGTCCTTCCAAAATGAATCACCTCATACTTTTCAGGATTAAACTCCATCTGCCACTTGTCAACCCAGCTCTGCATTCTATCAATGTCCCTTTATAACCTGGAACAGCCCTCCCCACTGTCCACAATGTGACCCACGTTTGTATCATCCACGAACTTGCCAATCCACCCTTCTACTCCTTCATCCAAATCATTTATGAAAATCACAAATAGAAGAGGACCCAGAACAGATCCTTGTGGTACACCACTCATTAACTATGCACCATGTTGAATATTTTCTGTCCACCACCACCCTTTGTCTTCTAAGGGTCAGCCAATTCTGCATCTAATCTGCCACATTTCTCCTATCTCATGCCTCCTTAGCTATGAGCCTACCATGGTGAACCTTATCAAACACCTTACTTAAATCCATGTATACCACATCCACTGCTCCACCTTCATCCACTTGTTTGGTCACCTCTTCAAAGAAATCAATAAGGTTTGTGAGGCATGATTTAGCCCTCACAAATCCATGCTGACTATCACAAATCAAATTGTGTCTTTCCAAGTGACCATAAACCTTATCTCTCAGTGCCCTTTCCAATAAGTTGCCCACCACTGACTTAAGACTAACTGGTCTGTAATTTCCAGGGTTATCCCTGTTCCCTTTTTTGAACAAGGGAATGACGTTTGCCTCTTTCCAATCTTCTGGCACTATACCCACGGACAGTGAAGACGAAAAGATCATCACCAAAGACCTTTCGATCTCGTCCCTCGCTTCCCATAGAATCCTTGGATAAATCCCATCAGGCCCGGAGGACTTATCTATCCTCAACTTCCTCAGAATTCCTAGCACATCTTCTTTACTAACATCAACCTCCTCTAGCCAACCAGCCTGTTTCACAATGTCCTCCTCTACAACTAGGTCCCACTCAGTTGTGAATACTGAAGAAAAATATTCATTAAGGACCTCTCCTATCTGTTTAGGCTCTGTGCACAAATTCCCTTTACAATCCTTGATCGTCCCTACCCTTTCTCTGGTCATTCTCTTGTTCTGCACATACATATAAAAAGCCTTGGTGTTTTCCTTGATCCTATCTGCCAAGGTTTTCTCATGCACCCTTATTGCTCTCCTAAGCTCTTTCTTCAGGTCCTTCCTGGCTAACCTGTATCCCTCTAGGGCCTTTTCCATTCCTCTTTTCCTAAACCTTACATAAGCTTCCTTCTGCCTCATAACCAGTCGTTTGACCTTTCTCGAGAACAATGGCTCCCTCACTCGACCGCACCTTCTCTGCCTGCTAGGGACAAACATATTGTGTACATGCAATATACATTCCTTAAACAATCTCCTCATTTTTGTGGTGCTCTTCCCTGACAGCGTCTATTCCCAATTTATGTTACCCAGTTCTTGCCTAACTGAATTGTAATTATCCTTCCCCCAATTATAAACTTTACCCTGCCGCATGGTCATGGATAAGGATAGGTACATTGTGAAAGAAACAGAATTATGATCACTACTGCCAAAACTCTCTCCTACCAACAGGTCTAACACTTGGCCCAGTTCGTTGCCAAGCACCAAATCCAAGTGGCCTCTCCTCATGTTGGTCTATCTACATACTGTGTCAGGAATCCTTGCTGAACACACTGGACAAAATCCGTTCCATCTAAACTATTACAACTAAAATGTTTCCAATCAATATTTGGAAAGTTGAAGTCATCGATGACTACAACTCTGTGACTTCTGCACCTTTCCAGTATCTGCCTCCCAATCCGCTCCTCTACTTCTATGCAACTATTAGGAGGTCTGTAACAAAACCCCCAACAAACTGACTGCCCTTTCTTGTTCCTGACCTCAACCCTAACTGACTCAGTAGACATATAAGGCAAGACAGCACAGTGATAAGCTACTAAGCAGTGGTTGATAACAAAGTGTGGGGCTGGATGAACACAGCAGGCCAAGCAGCATCTCAGGAGCACAAAAGCTGGCGTTTCGGGCCTGGACCCTTCAACAGAGAGGGGGTTGGGGAGAGGGAACTGGAATAAATAGGGAGAGGGGGGAGGCGGACCGAAGATGGAGAGAATAGAAGATAGGTAGAGAGGAGAGTATAGGTGAGGAGGTAGGGAGGGGACAGGTCAAGGAGGCGGGATGAGGTGGTAGGTAGGAAATGGAGGTGCGGCTTGAGGTGGGAGGAAGGGATGGGTGAGAGGAAGAACAAGTTAGGGAAGCAGAGACAGGCTGGGCTGGTTTTGGGATGCAGTGGGGGGAGGGGAAGAACTGGGCTGGCTTTGGGATGTAGTGGGGGGAGGGGAGATTTTGAAGCTTGTGAAGTCAACATTGATACCATTGGGCTGCAGGGTTTCCAATCGGAGTATGAATTGCTGTTCTTGCAACCTTCGGGTGGCATCATTGTGGCACTGCAGGAGGCCCATGATGGACATGTCGTCTGAGGAATGGGAGGGGGAGTTAAAATGGTTCACGACTGGGAGGTGCAGTTGTTTGTTGTGAACCGAGTGGAGGTGTTCTGCAAAGCGGTCCCCAAGCCTCCGCTTGGTTTCCCCAATGTAGAGGAAGCCACACCAGGTACAATGGATACAATATACCACATTGGCAGATGTGCAGGTGAGCATCTGCTTGATATAGAAAATCATCTTGGGGCCTGGGATAGGGGTGAGGGAGGAGGTGTGGGGGAAAGTGTAGCACTTCCTGCGGTTGCAGGGGAAGGTGCCGTGTGTGGTGGGGTTGGAGGGGAGTGTGGAGCAGACAAGAGTAGTCTCTCTGGAAGGCAGACAAGGGTGGGGATGGAAAAATGGCTTGGGTGGTGGGGTCAGATTGTAGATGGCGAAAGTGACGGACGATGATGCGTTGTATCCGGACTTTGGTGGGTGGTATATGAGAACGAGGGGGATCCTCTGGGAGCGGTTGTGGCGGAGGTGGGGTGTGAGGGACGTGTTGCGGGAAATGTGGGAGACGCAGTCAAGGGCGTTCTCGACCACTGCGGGGGAAAAGTTGCAGTCCTGGAAGAACGTGGACATCTGGGATGTGCGGGTATCAATGTGGACTTCACAAGCTTCAAAATCTCCCCTTCCCCCACTGCATCCCAAAACCAGCCCAGCCTGTCTCCACTTCCCTAACCTGTTCTTCCTCTCACCCATCCCTTCCTCCCGCCTCAAGCCGCACCTCCATTTCCTACCTACCACCTCATCCCACCTCCTTGACCTGTCCATCTGCCCTGGACTGACCTATCCCCTCCCTACCTCCTCACCTATACTCTCCTCTCTACCTATCTTCTTTTCTCTCCATCTTCGGTCCGCCTCCCCCTCTCTCCCTATTTATTCCAGTTCCCTCTCCCCATCCCCCTTTCTGATGAAGGGTCTAGGCCCGAAACGTCAGCTTTTGTGCCCCTGAGATGCTGCCTGGCCTGCTGTGTTCATCCAGCTCCACACTTTGTTATCTTGGATTCTACAGCATCTGTAGTTCCCATTATCACTAAGCAGTGGTTGAATATAGTTTCTGGCTAACAACTGCCAATTAAATTGCCATCCCTCATGGTGCCATTGCAGAAGTTGTCAATGAAAAGGTCGAATGTCTATCTAACCAAGATCAGAGGCAACAATAAAAGGAATATCAGCTAAATCAGCCTACTTCCATTCAATTTTTCATAATGATCAAGGTCAGAAATAGCCAAATACTGGAAGCACATCTCCAGCCATGGAAGAATGACAGCACAAAGGAAACAAAGAGAATTCTAGTAGTAGGTCTGACGGCATCTGTTGAATAGGGGAACGCAGTTAACATTTTGAATCCAATATGACTTTTCTTCAGGCACATGGTGCTTTTTATTGTTGAAAAGGCACTGAAAATGGAGAAATAAAGTAAATGCATAAATATATTAACTTTGATGCATGTACTGTTCATTTTGTACAATGTTTTACATTACAGTCTTGCAATTCATAAAATAATTTTATTGCTTTGCTGATTTTGTTTAAATGGAGACAGATGTCAATATTGAACAAATTTCTTCAATACGTTTTTAGATATTTTCTAAAAAAGCTGATGATCGTAAATTGAAGTTGAACAATTATTCCAAAGTGATGCAATTTGTAAACTATGATGATTTTGGTGGAGAACAATAACTTTAAAGAAATTCAACCTCCCAGTTACTAACATATCCAATCTTGCTCAGTAGCACCTAGCAAATATTGCTTGAGCGATTTTCAAACCTACCTCTCAGCTGTATTAAAGTGCTACTGCTCATAGGCTTCTTCTTGAGCCCCTTACAGCTTGCCCCAAAACCCATTCAGCAATTTTCCCATTTCTCTGCACACAAGGATTTCTGAGCCTTGATTCCAATAATTACTTGTCAATCAACTCTTAGAACTTTAAAAATAAAACACAGAACTGTGGATGCAAACAACAGGAAACTCAAAACACTAACTCTATTTTCTCTCCACAAATGCAGCCAGACCTGATGAGTTTCTGCTGCAATTACTGTTGTTGTCTTGCGAGTTTCTTCCAGTGTTTTAACAGCACAGAACCATCCACTGTTCTTGGCACTTCACTGAGACCCCTACACAAATCAGGCTTTCCCAATAGTACAGGTTACTGCAGCATCCTCACATGGAAACCACATCTCTCTCCTCTTCCAACTCACTGTAACATTTGAATTCTTTAGCAATCGCAGAAATGTCCGGAGTAGCCTTGCACTCAGCCTCTGTTACTAACATATTGGAACATTCTGATGAACATTTATGGAACTCAAAAGTAGCCAGAGAATGGTAGCGTCCAGCACAATCACACTTTGTTTACTGGCCCCGATAAAATATTGAAGAACATAAATTTAGATAACTACCAGGCTGGTAACCATGGTATAATGCAGATTCTTAACAAATTCAATTAAGGCTTAGGATACTTATCATTACTAACCAAAAGAATTGTGGTCATAAAGATATTATGTACATTTACCATAAGCAGACCCTGGTGACATCTTGGACCTAGATGTGTTAGGAAAACAACAGCATCTGAGTAAGGTCTATAAAAAGACTTGGACAAGAAGGTGGAATCTCAGAGGAAGTGAAGGCTACTTAAACTAGAAATCAAACCTATAAATCAAGGAAGCCTGGAATTAAATTGAATATCTGTTACTTTTACTTTACCCAGATGATATGTCAACAATGGGATTCCAGAGGAGGCAGTGAAAATTAAGTTTTAAAATAATTTCTTAAAGTGTTAGGTGGATTTCTGGAAATCAAAGCAATTTCCTAATATGGAAGGTACTGGCAAATTATTCTGAAGTAGAATTAATGGATTTTGGGCTTGTACCTTTCCAATTCTCTCATGAGACTAGGTTTATTGAAAACAGACACCAGAATTGGCGACCAATCTCGACCTTTTCTCATTTTTTGGGATGTGGTGGTGCGGTGCAAGGCAAGGTAGTAAATGATTAAAAAATTCTACTAAAGGATGGTCTTTCTTTAGTTTCATAAACACGCTGACGGGAAACAAAGTTACGAGGTGAGGTTGGCTTATAGTATCCAGAAATAGGTTGAACAGCATGACAGGGGTAAACCTTTACCACCACTTACTGCAGGTTTGTTGTGGCTGTGTGGAAATGAAGAGCTCGGGAAAATAACATCAATGGTATAGTTAGTGCAGTGTTGGACGCTACATACATTGTACAAACTGGCAGAAAGCTAGCCACCAGGATACATGAACATCAACTAGCCACAAAATGACATGACCCACTATCACTAGTATCCTTACATACAGATGAGGAAGGACACCACTTTGATTGGGACAACACATCCATCCTAGGACAAGCCAAAGAGAGACACACACGAGAATTCCTAGAAGCATGGCATTCCAACCGGAACTCCATCAACAAACACATTGATTTGGAGACCATCTACCATCCCCTGAGAAAAAGAACAGGAAATGACATCACCAACACAGGAAATGACATCACCAACCCAAGGAAACCTAACCACATAAATAGAAAGCGGAGCATAACACCAGCGCTTCGTCGGAGGCTCACTGATGATGTTACCTAGATTGGTGATGAAACGTCTGAAAACGAACCTTCCAGCTCAGCAAGCAAAATTACATCTATAAACAAGGGATATTTGAATAGAATAAAACAAATTGCAAATGAAAGTCAACTTTCCTGCCAAACAACTTATTTTCCTGTCTTTATGTTGGGGACTGGCCATTTCCATCACCATTGTCATAGAGTAATTACTGCCATATACAAGAGCAGAGATGCCATGATTCACTCATATCACCTGGTCCAATGAAAAGCTTCCCACACTATCTTTCCTAAAGCCGCAACAGATCTCAGCAGATCATAAGTATTTGAGGATTTCTGAACTTAAATTATAAAGAGCTATGTAATCTTAATTTTCTGCTGTGGGGAAAAGCATTAAGAAATTATTAACTAAATTTACCAGATTATTCATTAACCAGAATTCCTGTCTGACCATTGCTTAATGCAAACACAGTTCAATAAATGTTAAGCCTTGGCAGGCCATTCTGCTCAGTCCTGTTTGGACACTTCTGCAGTGCAGCATAGCCCATCAATGGAAGCTCAAAAGTTAAATTGTAGAGAGTGGATTTTTTTTCTTGTGCAGTTAGAACTTAGTTGTCATATTCTTCAGTTCAATAACAAAAATTGTATTCTGCATGTGGAAAAAGTTGTGAAGCATGATTAAGCTTAGCTGAACATTAACTGTACTTGTGTACAAGTCACAACATGCAGAGAAGCAATGAAAAGGATTATTTCATACTTTCTAAAGGTTCTTTGTCAACAAACTAATGGAGTCTGGATGACCTCAGCAGGCTGCTAACCTTTAAGCATTAAAAACTGTAAACATGTATAGCCAAATAGTTGCAAAACAGGGCATGTGCATATCAGTCCTGTTAATAGATCACTGATGCTGAATAAACATCAACGAAACACAAATCTGGAGCCCTCCCAGTACCCTGAATAACAATGACCTAAACCACATTCACTGCACCATTACAGAAAAACAGTTAAGCACTTATTGACCAGCTAGACAAAAACAGGGTGTTGCCCAACATGGTAAGGAGACAAGCTGGGAGTGAGTACCTCTACCTCTGGACTACCAGGTCTGAGGTCAAGTCGCACCTGGCCAGAAGGTGTGTCATAACATATCTGAACAGGTTTATTAAAAATACAGAAACAAAAACAGAAGTTGCTGGAAAAGCTCAGCAGGTCTGCCAGCACCTGTGAGATCACAGTTAACATTTCAGGCCCAGTGACACTTCCGCGGGAGGGATTACCAGACCCAAAACGTTAACTTTGATGTCTGATCACAGATGCTGCCAGACCTGCTGAGCTTTCCCAGCAACTTCTGTTTTTGCTTCTGATTTACAGCATCCACAGCTTTTGGTTTTTATTAAAAATACATACAATAAGGATTTTAGAAGATACCAAGTGCATGACATCATAAAGAAAACAAAAGATCAACAGTGAGGACCAGTGCTTTGTGATGAATACGATTACCGATCATTGGCCCTCAGAAAGTATCATGATCCTGCGGTTACTGAGGCAAACTTAATAGAGTGTGAAGTGTGTGAAAATACTCTCGGTGTGTTTTTGGAGCTTATCTAAACTGAAATTCTCTTTTAGAACAGCACACCCAATTTAGTCTGCAACTGTAATTGGTCCAAGTATTACAACTAAAGCAAAAAGCAGATTTTAGAATTATAGTTCATACAATTTCTGAAAGCTCACGTGTGAAGTAATGTACCCATTGTATGGCATCTGGTTCCACAAGCTTACGCTATCTATAGTTGGACTCAGTGAAAAGCTTACCAGCAGTTTGAAGGATATGGTACCTGTTGTTGTTGTTGCCTGCTTTCTAAAGATATTGGCAGCTGTTACAAAGATAAATCTACAGTCAAACTTTACTACTATCCTACCCATTAAGACATATCCTTCTCAGGACTGATAGCTGAGTGATGAAGTCTGATGGAACTCCTGAACTTGCCTAGTAAATCTTGAGCATTCATTAGAGACTCTGACAACTTATTGCTATATTCATATTGAACCTTAAGGCCTGCTGTCTGACAGCACCAGGGGCCCAGGTTTGATTCCACCCTCCAGTGACTGTCGATGTGGAGTCTGCACATTCTCCACGTCTGCGTGGGTTTCCAGCCACAGTCCAAAGATGAGAGAGTTAGATTGATTGGCTACATTAAATTGCCCATTATGTCCATGAATGTGCTGGCTAGGCAGATTAGTACAGGAAATGCAGTGATAGAGGTAGGATAGGGGTGTGGCTCTGGGTGGGATGGGGGTCAGTATGGACTCAATGGGCCGAATGGCCTGTTTCTATATGGTAGAGATTCAATGATTAATCAGAGCATCTAGAAGACAGAAGAAAATGTTTGTGCTGACCTGATTCACAGATACCTCTGCTACTTTATAAAGCATAAGCACTGTTGTGTGAAAATGACAAAAACCTTTTCTATACGTTCAGTATTTGAAAGAAAATGGCTTCATTCTTAATTCAACTGACAACACAAACATTTACTCATCAACACCTCTGCAAATGAGAAGCTGAATTTTTTAGTGATTTCACTTCTGTTTAGATAGTGTCCATGTCACTGCACATTTGAAGATTACACGATGAAACAGATTTTAATTTGAGTAATACAGCACACACGGACTGCAGCTAATACAAACTGCTGACTTTATCAACATACACAATATTGGATCAGAAGAGGATCCAACAAATATAGAGGCTATGAACATTGTGAAAGCAGTGTTACCACAGTGGCAAAGAAAGGGGTTTTTAATATTCACCTTTTATCACGTGATTGTTGTATCGAAGATCTCTCATGGACTAAAATGTTCCTAAAGGAGGATAAAAAAGGACCTAAAATGGCTGCTGGGTCACGAAGCAATTCCAGGAATCAATGTAGAATCAATTTAAATAAAAATGGTAATTTTAGTTTAAGACATTGAAATTGATTCAGATACCAATAAACTCAGATCTGTATGTCCTATTTAAATTCACATATGTATAAGTATTTTATATACTGGGCACTTGCAAGCTATTCAACTTTGAAAGACAATGAAGCAAGACTCCGGAATACCCAAAAAAAAATTAAAAAAATAGGAGCAGGAATAGGTCAGTCAGCTCTTCGAGCCTGCTCTGCCATTTAACATAATCTAGGTGGTCATTTAACTCAGTCTCTCCTCAAGCCCTTTGATCCCTTTGACCCCAAGAATGACTTCCAACTCCATCCTAAAAACATACAACTTTTCAGCCACACCCATTTTCTGTGAGAGAATTCCATAGGCTCACCACTCTCTGGGTGAAGAAATTTCTCATCTCAATCCTAAATGGCTTACCCCATATCCTTAGACTGTGACCCCTAGTTACGGATTCCCCATTCATCAGGAACATTCTTCCTGCACCAACCCTGTCTCGTCCTGTTAGAATTTTATAGGTTCTGTGGGATCACCCCAACATCCCTCTAAGTTCTAGTAAATATAAAAATACAGAAAAAAAAAAAGGAATGCATTCGGTCCTTCAAGCCTACTCCACAATTCATTACAATCATGACTGGCCATCCAACTCAAAGTCTGTTTCTCCAACTTTTCTCCATACGCTTTGAAACCTTTAACCTCAAGTAAAATTGCATTCCATCCACCAGCAGAACATCCTTCCTCAGAGGCGACCAAAACTACACTATACTCCAAGTGATCTCAACAAGGCCCTGTATAATTGTAGGAAGATATCCTTGCTTCTGTACTTGAACAAACTAAATTGTATGTCAAACAGGTCCTAGGTAAAGTGGGACAGAAAAGGAAGGATGGAATCATTATACAGAATCTGGAAGGCTCTCTCCCTTTTTGACATCTCTGCATTACCTTGAAAGATGGAACCCGTGGAAAAAGTAATTTGGGAAAATAAACATTCACTAAGAACATTCAGAAAAGATACCAACTGATTCTGGTCCTGCTGAGGATATAAGGAAACCTTTACATAGCTTGGCCCCACGTGAAAGATTCAAGGACTCCAACGAATTTTAAACCATGCAGCCTTCATTCTTCCTTGTAGCACCCAGGCATTCTCTTCTCTTAGAGCCTCATATTCTGAAGCTGTGTGTTTTATTATTTTACCTCAGGATTTGTAGATAATAAAATTCATCTCTCTTTCACTCAAAAAAATCATGTTAGATATTTAATTCTGAATTGTACCAACTGCAGTGAGCTACATGCTAGAAGGTTTTTAAAAAAAAAATTCTACTGCAACCAACCAAGGAGGTGGCTTGGGGTCATTAAAAACAGGGGAGCCAAATCACCCTTCTTCAACTGGTCATAAAAACACTCAAGACATACTAACTGTAATGGTATTGCTTAACCTAGTCAAAACATTTTGACTAATGCTGGGCAAAAACACACTATGCAGAGTCCACTGTTTAAGCAAAAGTGCTATTTAATAGGTTTGATAACTGTGCAGAATGTAGTGTAATTATTCTTGGTGTTAAAACGTGACTTAAAGATTGTTAAAAAGGAACTGAAAAGACAGGATGCTTAACAAAAACGAACTTTAGTTTTTTAATATTGCATTTCATTTGATCAGCAAGTGCACCATTAATTTTTTTAACAAAACCGAAACAGCGAAGAATAAACATCTATTGATCCCAACATGTACAATTAAAACAATCCAGATAAAAATAGCACTTTAACACACAAACTTATATTGTCAATAGATACTGAATATTTTATAATAATATTTAAAAGATAAGGCAAGCTTGTTGCCAGTTTACACACTTAATTCGATAAACATAAAAGAAAGACATTTACCAAACGGTTTTTGAAAGGTTTTATTAAATAATTAAATCAGCCCAGTGTCACCCCTTCAGGTAACTCAACCATCACAGGAGCACAATCATCAGGTTCTTCATCAAAATCCCATCTGAACTTCTTGGTTAAATGAGCTTTAAATTTTTCCACCCGCTTCTGCAGAGCTTTGTCCACATCTGGGTTGCATGCGTAAGAGAAAAACTCCTAATATTAAGAAAAGAACAAAGTTAAGAGGCACAATATGGAAGAATAACTAAAAAGCTAAAACATGCCTTTATTTGAAATAAACTCAAAAGCTTAATCAGCAATAACACTCCAAACAATTTTTTTATAAAACTTTCAGCATCTTTATATCTTTCGATATTCCTTATTCAACCTATTCAGAGATGTTTAACACTTATGGAGCAGATGGGACTTGAACCTGGGCTTCCTGGCTCAGAGATATGGGACACTACCACTTCACCACAAGAACCCTTCTTTATACTATATGATGAACAGATAGATCCTAAAAAACTACAAAGAAAACTTTGTGGTTGTGGAAATTGTTCCATTCCTTTTCAACCAGTAATGCTGATCAGTGAAGTTCTTAGTACAAGCCCAAATAACACAATTCACTGAATCCAATATTAATACGATTTAAGTCATTTAAATCTCTTCAGTGTTACATTCACTCCAGGTGAGTTTTGCTGATTCTGAACAAAGAAATAAATCTGATCGGATTCAGAAGGAAATCATAGCAGGAAGATGGTCAATCATCCCATCATGCCTGTTCAGGTTCTTTGAAACAGCATTTGTGCCTAGTTCCACAAAAGTACTTCACCCTTAAGTTCCTATCAAGCTCCTTTTAAAATTATTCATGGAAATTGCCTTTCTCCTGCTCATATGGCACAGTGTTCCTGAATCCAACAATACAGGGGGGAAAAAACTCATACTTTTTAAAAACATCATGTTTTATGTGCAAAATGTACTGACATCTTGTGCATGTTTTAACAATGGTATCTAACTGCCACAATGTTTAGAAATGGTACTAACCCTCTGTCAACAACTACCTTCAGTAATTTAGTTGCAGGTTCTAACACTGCTGAAAAGTCAAGTCATCAACTTGCATATTAAAAATACTTCATCCACTGATCATGGAAAATGCCGCAAGCAATTTATTTGTGCCAAAGCAAAAATGCATAGAGGAAAAATGCTATTATAAAACATAATGAAAGAAAAACAAATCAAGTTTTAAGAACAAACACCATCAACAGTTAATGCACCTTTTCCAGTAGACAATATTAAAACTTCTTTCTTGCATCACAAACCTTTGCTGCAGTTTCGAAAATACAGTTGCTTAAGCAGAAGAAAGCTATATTCTGTTTATTAAATGTTTTAGCTAAAAAAATTTAAAGCGCTAACCAGAACATTTTCATACTAATTTGGTAAATGTGTCAGCAGTACTCTCAATCTCTAAGCAGTCCCTCAAAATAAAGCAGAGTAAATACTGAAGACTGTTTGCAAGTCTACTGTTGATTTTTAAATATTGGAGCATGAGTTGCTTTAAAAATACACACACAAAAAGGTACAAAAATAAGCAGGGCATACTAAATCTTTGAATCTGGGTGACACCAAGTAAAATGATGTATCAAGAAAAAGAAAGACAGCACAATACCTGCTTCTCACAAACCGTAACCTACAAGAGGTTGGCAAATATAGTTGGATGAACTCAGTCCCCATCAAGATTTTAGCAGAGAACCACAAATGAAGATTGTAACACAAAGTCAAAACATTTGGATAGAAAGAAATTATCAACAATGTTATTGAAGTTTGGTTACAAATCTATATTGATTTAAGACCGCATATTTTTCTAACAAAGTAGAGGAAACTGTTTTTAATCAGCACCCTCAATAAACCGGCAAAAATTATGTACTTCAAATACCAGAAGTTTTACTGTATTACTGCAATTTTCAAGTAGTCAGTTGAGAGTGCGTGTAAGCCAGTAAGTTTTATTTCAGACAAAGTAACATCAGTTACAGCATAACACGCAATGAATAACAGTGATGTCTATAGCTTCTGCATTAAATTCCTATTCCTGAGTGAGTGTTTTTACATTGATTACATGGGCCACTTGGTCATCTGGAATATTTGACCAATCAGCACACTCCTGGTCCCATAGGTGCCAGTTAATTAAGAAGTTTGCTGTATTTTACACCTGTTTTGTGTAAATGTAAAACAGCAAATTCAGTAAACGGATGTATTCAGACAGACAAAAGTGACAAACAGAAGATCTAACTTCACAATTTCAAACTGCAGAATGCCCTGCACAGCGTATCTTTCTTCTAATAAGCACAAAATTTGAGCATGTAATACCTGATGTCTTTCAGAAAAGAGGCAGATAGTATGTGTTAGACATACCATTCTCTTTTTATACTGTTGATATATGGAATATGTACCATAAACATTTCATAAAATATGTACACACAATTAAGAACTAATCTGGCACTGCTAGAACATCTAACACTGCCTCTGTCGTAATGCAGACGTTTCCTTCCCTTTAGCAATTTTTACCAAATTAAATCTCTGGTAATTTTTTTTATTCAATGCTTAAGTATTACAACAAATCTATAAATAGTAATACAAAAACTGAGTCAGATAAGCATGAATCTTTATCAATGTTTTAGTTCCACTATCATCCTGACAAAGCACTTGCTCCTCAAATTAAGCTAGAAAAGGATTGCGGCCAATTCCGCTGACTGGTCAGATTTGCTCTAGCTAATCAATAAACTATTTCTTCAGCAGCTAATGTCATGATGTTCCAACAATAAATCAATACATAGAAATTCATCTACAAACGCAACTCAGCACACACCACTGCACCAAATAAGAAACCCTTCTGAAAGGTACAATAGCACCATTTGAAGTGGAATTACAAAGACTTTTTATAATTCATACATCAAATTTTAAGCACATAGACCTACAATAATTAGCACAAATGGAACATCAAATGAAAAATGAGTTAGATTACAAAACTAATCATTTGAAAAATAAATACTTGGTACATAAAATATTTTAGTAAAACATACTCAATATAATTTCCAGCTCTCACTGCAAGGAATTATAGTGTGAAATCAATTTTAGCTTACAAAATCTAAAAAGATTTGATGCTTGCGAATGGGTTGGGTTTCAAGAGGGCCTACAGAAGGACGGCATTATAGTGATATTTCTTCATCAATGTTAACACAGTATCAAATTATTCACTCAAATATTCAGAAAACCTTACTCAAAAGGCATGAATTAGCATAGTTCAAAATCAAACTTAAAGTGTATAAGAAAGCTGACATCACAATTTTCTATGCGGATAAAAGGGTTAGGCATGCCATTGCACGGTATTCAGCAATTTGATAAGTTACAGCCCTAACCCCAGAGGTTAACCATGTGTGTCAAATTGCAGGCCACAATTACCAACTGAGATGCTCTGCTGCACTAAACTGAAGGTCAGGTTTTGAAAAGCACAATTGCGCTGATCACCATATTACTGATGTAGGAAATTCCACAATGTCGAAATGGATCATTGTGCAGAAGGCCAGATTAGGACAAACTGAGAAAGGGTAAGTTATATAGCAAAAAGGCTCTTTGATATCAATGCTTAATTTGCAATGCAGTATACACAATGACGACAGTCTACATAATTATGTATACTAAAGACTTCAAAGTTATGAATTCAGAAACTTGAGAAACCACAGCCTATTGACCCCAGATGAACATGTTCCTCCAATGAAATATATGGGAAGGCCACCTTGTATTGCCTATAATAGTCATCAAAACTGAACCTTGCTGTCAACACAAAGGGCATCTTCTAACACAATGGATATGTATAAAGAAGGACAACGTAACAGTGGTATCAACTTGAAATGCTACAAACTTGTTTATATCGAGGATACCCTGCATCATGTTGTGTGGTACTATCAAGCAGCGCCAGCAACTCAAGACTAGGCATCCATGAGGCCCTGTGTGCTATCAGCAGAATTGTACTCCATTCCAATCTGTAACTTCATGGCCCAGGATATAGTCAACTTTACCATAACCATCAAGCCAGTGATCAAAGCAGGTTCAAAGAACTGAGTGCAGGAGAGCATGCTAGGACCAGTACCATGCAAACCAAAAAAGGTGACAATCTGCTGATGTCACATCTGTTCCAGTACATATTGGTTTATACCTGACAACATGGAAAATTGCTCAGATATGTCCTGTACAGAAAACACAGGACAAATCCATTCTTGCTAATTTCCAACCATCAGTCTCACCCATCTCATTGTAAAGTGATGCAAGGTGTTGCCTACAGTGCTATCTAACAGCACAGGCTCAGCTATAACCTGCTCACTGACAATCAGCTTCAGTTCCATCAGAACTGCTCAATTCCTGACCTCATTACAACCTCTGTTCAAACACAGACCAAAAAGCTGAATTCCATCAATCCGAACGACTCCCATTGAAACAACGGCTACGTTTGACAGAGTATGGCATCATGCAGCCCTAACAAAAAAAGAGTCAATTGGAATCAGAGGGAAAACTTTCCACTGGTTGGAGTCATACATGGCACAAAGGAAGATGGTTGTTAGAGATTAGTCATCTGAACTCCAGGACATCCCTGCAGGAGCTCCTCAGGGTGATGTCCTCGGCCCAACCATCTGAGCTACTTCATGAATGACCTTCCCTCCACAATAAGGTCAGGAAAAGAGATGCTTGCTGATGATTGCACAATTTGCAACTCGGATACTGAAATGGTCCATGCCCAAATGAATCAAGACTTGGATAATATTCAGATTTTAAAGACTACTAGCAAGTGAAATTTGTGTTACACACGTGCCATCTATAGCGAGAGAATCCAAGCATCATCCTTTAGTATCTAACGTCATCACCATCACTGAACCCCCATTATCAACATCTTTAGGTTACAACTGACCAATAAGTGAAGTAGAATAGCCATACAATTACACTGTCTATAAGAGCAGGTGTGAGTCTAGCATCCTGCAGCAACTAATTCATCTGCGACTCCCCATGGCCTGTCAACCATCTAAATGCACACAGCATGATGCAACACTTCCAATTTGCCTGGAGTGATGCAAAAAATCCATCAAGCCTGACACCATGCAGGGCAAAGCAGCCACTTTACTGACACCATATCCACAGATATCTAATCACTTCACCAATCACATTCAGAATCGGTGTGTACCATCTACAAGATGCACTACAGAATTTCATTAATACTTCTTTGACAACACCTTCCAAAGTCACAACTAGTACTTTCTGGAAGGACAACGGTAGCAGATACATGCAAACACGACCATTGCAAGTCCCCCTACAAGCCATTCACCATCCTGACTTGGAGCTGCTCCTTCAGTTGCTGGGCCAAAATGCTGCAACTCGCTCCCGAACAAAACTCTGGGTCTGTTCACACCAAATGAACTGTAGCAGTCCAAGGCAACAACTTGCTATAAAAATTCTGCTTATACTTTGACAGTTGTGACAAATTCCACCATAGCCAGTGAGACAATCAACAACATCAAATAATCCTCACAAGGCTTTTTATTCGCTCTGTTAACAGATCCTTTTAAAAAACATCCATGATCTGGATCCACATCTTCACCAAAAAAATGATTAGCTCTTCCCTGCACCACATCTTATCTGTGTACTAATTTCTGTTGAAAGCAATCCTCTGGTTTTTGAGATATATCGTTTATTGACAAGCAGATTAAAAACTGAGTGAAAACATCGTCAACATCCACTTTTATTAGCATAAGTAATAACGGAAATGGCAGAGGAAGATTGAATATTTCACTTCATAATGCAATTACAGGCCAGTTCTTTTTAATGTAAGACAAAGTGTGGAGCTGAATGAACACAGAAGGCCACGCAGCATCAGAAGAGCAGGAAAGCTGACCCTGAAGAACAGTCCAGGCCCGAAACGTCAACTTTCCTGCTCCTCTGATGCTGCCTGGTCTTCTGTTTTCATCCAGCTCCACACGTTGCTATCTCAGACTCCAGCAGTGGTAGTTCCAACTATCTCTCCTTTTAACCTAAATTTACCTTGGATTCCTGAGCTGTTCCAACTACTGCTATATTAGACTAGCAACTTAAATCAGCCCAAACATAAAGTAAGCTAATATTTGGGGACAGGTTTCACTTAGGTTGCGAGAAGCTACCAACCAATTCACTATCATACTTGCTCCAAGGAAAAGATGTCTGTTACAAATACATCAGATGGCACAAGCAGCATTACAGGAACAATACTCAGGATTTAGTCATGGAAATGCATACTTGACTCCTAGCAGTATGAAGTATTTGATTCTGCTGCCACCAGGTTAAAACCCCGCTGATGTTCTATTACAAGATTTGAATTTACAGTGCAGCAACATTAATAGGCAAACATTTCATGGCTTCACCAAAAGACTACGAGACAAGCTTGAAAATACAGACGTGCCTATAATTTAAATGTAGAATAATTCGACTTCATAAGTTATGATTTTCAGTCAAAGCACAGAAATTCCCCTAAACAGCGAAAGGCAAGGACTTTCAGCATGAATTTTAATAAATTTTGTACATTGGTATGATCCAGAAAAACTACCTGCAAGGTTGTGGTGAGGAAGTTATCTTTGGAGACAATATCCACAAAGAAGTCAGAAGGAATTTCATTAAGTTGATGATACAGGATAGAGATGAGAGCAGAATAGAGATCCTTTTGTTTTGTCACAGCCTCCTCAGAGTGACAGAGGAGACGAAGTAGATCCTTCCAGTGCTCAAATGCATCATAGACATGTCCGATCAGGAAACAGACAAAAGAAAACTGCAATTCACCTGCAGATGAATACAAGACAAGTTAATTACATTAAAACAAATAAACTGTGTTTGGAAAAAAAAAGACAGAATAGCAACAGCACTGGAGGCCATTTGACCCAATGCGTCTGTGCTGGCTCTCTGAAGGATTTGTTTATTTACTGCAAGTCACCTCACTTTCTCCCCACAGCTCTACATAACTTCAATGCCCTCCCAAAGGAACACTGCCCAAACCTCCCCATTCTATCTAGATTAATGAAGTTCCCTTTCCCTAGAAGGAGTGTCATGAAACCTTTCTGCACCCTCATTAACACGTTCACATTCTTTCTGAAGTGTGATGCCCAGTACAATGCTGGAAGCAAGCCCGAGTGGTTAATTGTTAAAAATCAGGGGAATTCAAATTGTTTTACTAGAAAGATAATACAACGTGCGTGCAGTCAGCAGCAACTTATTTGCTAATAATGGATGGAATGGAGTCTACAAAGTACAAGAATTACTGAGAATGAAATGTGAGGCTGGATGAACACAGCAGGCCCAGCAGCATCTCAGGAGCACAAAAGTTGACGTTTCGGGCCTAGCCCCTTCATCAGAGAGGGGGATGGGGTGAGGGCTCTGGAATAAATATTTATTCCAGCCTCACATTTCATTATCTTGGATTCTCCAGCATCTGCAGTTCCCATTATCACAGAATTACTGAGAATGTTGAGAGTTGTGTTTCAAACTGTCAAATTGCTTCCAATACAATAAAAAAAAGCTTGAAGTCTCAAGCATAGCTAATCAGTATTTCTATCTGGATAGAAGAGTCATATGGTTCATGGTATCACTGAGATGGGGCTTTGGAAGGAGAAGGGTATAAGATATCACAGAAAACACAGGCTAGATAGCCTGGCAGAATCTAGGATAGGGGAACAGTTAGTGACAGTGTGATGCTAAGGTTCATTACACAAGAATGCAGCTGGGTACTCAATTCTTGGATTGAAAAGACCAAATTCATGAGGAGTTAAAATAAAGCTGAGAGATTCACCCAGTTTGGACAAAAAGAAAACACCTCGTTGTGAAAGACAGATCCAAAATTAAGGCTTGGATTTTTACGAAGTTGGAATAACTCAGGGCACTATAGAAAATGGCAAGAGACCCCAATTCCAGGATTCCTGAGCCTTCCAATTCTGGGGAGTGCCTTTCAGGGGCGAACGCTGGTTCAGGTTATTATGGCATATCAAGGATGCTTGATCTGGTTGATTCCGTTATGAGGTGAGAAATGTTCCATACGTCCTCAATTTTCATGGAGTCAATGACATTTTCAGCATCATAAATCATAGCTTACATAGTTCAAAAAAATCTGTCTCATGATCTCATTCCCAGTCGGCCCCTGCCTTCATCCTCATTGCTTTCACACCAAGGCATGTCATCTGATAACATCCTTATGATAGGCTACAGCACTTTCTTGTCCACCCAATACACTTCACAGAAACAATGCATCATCTAATGATGCTAGAATGCTCCAGGACAGTGAAAACATTCTGATATAAATTAGTGCAGTGAAACTATTGGTAGTGATCAGACAGCCAGAGTTACGAAGGAAGTAAGGGGCAGGTATTTCAGGACAACATGAATGTCTAGGATCTCATAATGCTTTCATGGCTGAGAGCCCAGACATCCATTACTCTCTTGAAACACTTGAGCCCCTACTTGATTGACAGCTCTGGCCATCTGATCTCTGCGATAGATTGCCAATATTTATGCAAGATTAAGAGGTTTCAAGTGCAGCAGTCCCAGCCAATTAAAATTTGAAAATGTCTGGATGTTTGACACTTGTTGCTTTTTAGCAGAAATTAGTTTTAATTTGAATGCAGTGGAAAGCTTTCAATGAATTACTTCTTTTAAAACACATCCTACTGCAACATTCATTGTTTCTTTATAGTGTACTGTGGATGATTCCATAATCTAGAACGAGCGCCTCAAGGGGTCATGGACTGTTTGGTGGGGAATATCCTAGTATGGAGGTCATGAGGTGGCACAGGAGGCATACTGGGTGTGAGCCGAAGAGTCTTTCTAGTTTTATTCCAACCAAAAAACATCCTACAATACCAAGGCAAATCTTTTAAGAGTCTTCCTTTGTATCTAGCATTGCCTGTGCTTTCCAATAAACCTTATACCAGGTCAGCTGGTCCAACCAGAATCCACAACTCTAAACTGCTTTCAACGCATTAACATCTTTCCTCAAGTACAGTGACCAGTACTATACACCGATCATACCAGTAGCACACCAGGTCTACTCTCAAAATAAATAAAAAATTCAGAGAACGTAGGATCGTCACCTGGTTTATTGGCCTGCAGTAATAAATTTACTAGTTGAGTTTTTGTTCATCATTTGGTTGCACACAGCAAGATCAAATCACGTCAAAAAAAATAAAGAATTGGGCAGGTTTATCTGAAAAAATTTTATCACATTTTGTCCATCATGGGCAATCCTTAGAAAGAAAGTTTTTGCTGATTCTACCCAGTGTCAACAATTCCAGATACTGTCTCACCAATGCTATATATGACTGAAGCATAATTACCCTATTCTTGCATTCAGTTTCCCTCGCAATAAAACATGTTCTATTTGCATTCCTTATTAGTTACTGTACCTGCATACTAATCTTTTGTGATTCATGCAATAGAACACGCAGATTGTTCTGAATTTCAGAGTTCTGCAAACTCTCGCCATTTTATTCTGTCAACCAAAATGGACAATTTCACACTTTCACACATTATACTTCCACTTGCTAGATCTGTGTCCACTCAGTAAATCGATCTGGATCCCTTTGTAGGCTCATGTCCTCTTCATAACTCACTTTCCTACCTATCTTTGTGTGCTCAGCAAATTTAACAAATAAACTATTGGTTTCTTCATCCAAATCATTCACATATATTGGAAAGAGTTGAGGTGCCAGCACAAAACCTTGTGGCACACCACTCATGACGTCTGGCTAGCCTGAAAAGGACCCAACTTCCCTACTCTGCTTCCTGTTAGCAAGTCAATCTTATGTCCATGCTAACATGCCACCCACTACTCCATTAACATCAAAACTTTTGATCAAGCACTTTATCAATCGCCTTCTAGAAATCCATGTATGACACATTCACTGATTCCCCCTTTATCTATAGCACAAGTTATTTCTTCATTGAACTCTAATAAACACAATTCCCCTTTGGCAAAATCTTGTTAGCTTTGCTTGATTACCTCAACCTTATACAAGCGGCTGGTTACAGTATGTTTAGTGACAGCTAACATTTTGTTATGAAATAGGTTAAGCTAACTAGCCTGTAGGTTCCTGTTTTTCATCTCCCATCTTTTTTGAAGAAAGAGAATTCCATTTACTGTATTCCAATCTAAACAAGCTGGCCCCAAATTTAATGAGTTTCGGAAAATTAAAACAAACTCTGAGTATCTCACAAGCCACTTGTTTCAAGACCCTAAGATAAAATCAGTCAGGACCTAGAGATCTTATCATTAGCACATTAGATCTACCTAGAGTCATACAGCACAAAAACAGACCCTTCGATCCAACTTGTCCACACATATCCTAAATTAATCGCGTCCCATTTGCCAGAATTTGGACCATAGCCCTCTAAACCCTTCCTACTAATATACCTATCCAGATTCCTTTTAAATGTCGTAACTGTACTCACCTCCCCCGGCAGCTTGCTCCATACATACATCACCAACTTTATGAAAAAGTTACCCCTCAGGTCCTTTTTAAAATCTTTCTTCCCTCGCCTTAAACCCACGCACTCTGGTTTTGGACTCACATCCTTGGCTATTCACCCGATTCATGCCCCTCATGATTTTATAAACCTCTACAAAGTCATCCCTCAGCCACCAAAGCTCCAAGGATAAATGCCCAGTCTGTTCAACCTGACCCTATAACTCGAACCCTCTAGTCCCAGCAATATCCTCATAAACTTTTTCTGCAGCATCTCAAGTTTAACAGCATCCTTTCTAGAAAAGACTGACCAGAATTATAGGCAGTATTTTAAAAGTGGCCTCACCAATGTCCTACACAGCTGCAACATGACATTCCAACTCCTATACTCAATGGTTTGAGCAATGAAGGCAATTGTGCCAAATGACCACTCTGGGGTCAATAAATATGGAGCTAGAAAAGCACAGCCAGTCAGACAGCTTCTAAGGAGCAGGAAAATTCGATGCTGTCTGACCAGCTATGTTTTTCCAGCTCTGTATTTATTGATTCTAGCATCTGCAGTCCTTACTGTCTCCTTCTTCACCACCGTGTCTACCTGAGATTCCACCTTCTGTATGTATCTGCAACCCTTAGGTTTCTTTGATCAGCAATGCTCCCCAAGGTCCTACAATAAACTGTGTAAGTCCTGCCCCAGTTTGTCTTTGCCAAAATGCAATACTTCATATTTATCTAAAATAAAACCCATCTGCCACTCCTCAGCACATTTGATCAAGGTCCCACTGAACTCCGAGAATCTTCTTCACTGTCTGCTACTCAACCAATTATGGTGTCATCTGCACATTTACTTAAAATGCCTCCTATATTCATATCCAAATCATTTACTTAAATTACTCAAAGCAGTGGACCCAGCATCAATCTGTGTGGCACACTGCTGGTCACTGGTCTTTAATCCAAAAAGCAACCCACTACCACCATCCTCTTACTCTTACCTTCAAGACAATTTTGTACCTAACTGGTTAGCTCCCCCGAGATCCCATTCACTCATACAAATGAAATAAAAATTTCAGAGAACCTGAGATAATTTCCTGGATTACTGGCCTGTGAGAATTATAGTTGCTGGTTGAATGTTTGCTCATCATTTGTCTGCATGCAGTAAGATCAAATGACATCAAAAATAAATTGGAAGGTTTATATAAAACAATGTTATCACATTTTACCTATCAGGGGCAATCCTCAGAAAGAAAGCTTTTGCTGTTTCCACCTGATGTCAACAGCAAACACTCAGAGTAAATGTTAAGGCAGCAGTTTAACGCATGCAAAACTAGGCAATACTGCTCCAACAGTATATTCCAACACGAACTAGAATATTTTCTTTTTCCCACAGAAGATAATGTCGCACAGAATTGTCAATTTTATGCTGTAGTTTAATGTTAAAGATTTACATGGGGAGAAAACAAATTAATTTTACGTTGGATCCTTATAACAGACAAAGACTTGAAATGACCATTCTCTCTGTCTGGGCGTGAACTTGCTCCCAGAGACCAGAACAAAACAATTACATCTGTACCATTCAACTGTGCTGAGTTTGTTTTAACTTGGAATATCTTCTACATGGAATCACTAAAAGGCGCCAATTAGCCCATCTTTTCTGGGACAGTGCCAGTCAAGCCCAAATGAAAGTTTTAAATTTCCTTGGATATTATTTTGAATTGCAAATAACATCATCTTATCAAGCAGCTCATACAGTTTATTACATACCAACCTAATATATCTTTTGGATTCAAAGGGTACCGCTGTTTTATTACAGTATCTAGGGCATAGCTGAAGTCCATGCTACACTTCGTAATTTCGGCTGGGGATGCTCCCTCGGGATACTTCTGTTTTGGAATTGTTGTGAATCTGATCTCTGTACCAGCTTTAACTTTCATCTTGGGCAGTCTGGCTAACCCCTCTTCATAGCTCTTGCACAAGGTATCATACGGCAACCGATTCTGTTCTGCTCGATCTTTTGTATGTGGCAGTGCAATCTCTGGCTGCACTTCAGAAAATGCACAAATTCGCCCACTTTCAGGCTGCAACTTCTGAATCAAGGGATCTGTTATGAGGTTGGTCAAAGAGACCCATCTTTTCATTGTTTCATATGGATATGGTCCTAAACATTTGTCCAGTTCAGTCAGATTCTCTCTTATCTGCTCTCTTTCTTCTTCCGAAACTGCAACTGAAACTATTTCTTCTTCCTTCTTGTCCCATCGCTTCACTAGAACTTCCTTCTGTTTTATATGAAAGAAACAACCCGTGCGTGGTCCTGTTATCCGAATATCTCTGCTGTTCACAGGGCTGCAATGCATAAAATGGATTCCCGGTGGGATCATCTTCACTCCTTTAAATTTGGGGCCCACTTGCCAACAATTATAATCAATGCCAAATTCTGTGCCCTCAGGAACACCAAGTATTATAAGCGTGCCTCCTTCAAAGAACAGTTTTTTCGCCAGTTCTTGATCCATTTCCACAGTAGCCATATTTTGGGCCTGTATTCCAAAACAGACAGAGAAGAACTTAGTTAAACATCACATCAACATCCAATTTACGTAAACTACTAAGATCTTACATTATAGAGAACTACGGCCATTAACGGCATTCAATATTGCTTGTTACATAGCACCTTAAGTTACCACTATTATGAGCTGGCATTAATTTTGCTTTAGGCAATTTTTTATTTTCATAATTCTCAATTCCACACTTTAAAGTAATCCTACCCATTTTGTTCCACAACCTTCATTCACACATGGTTACCTCAAAAATGAATTTCTTTCAGCTGGCCTCTCTTCACAAAATTAATCTAGTATAAATTAGCTCCTGCGCCACATAAATAGCATCTTATCCATTTTAACCTCACCAGATCCCTGCCACTTTCTATCTTACCTAATGGATTTTGTCCCTTTATCAAATTCTTCCAAAGCTTTCCTCCAGCCTGCTTGGGAAATATCCACTAATTCAATATCCTTGCCCACATCATTTGCTCCCTACCTAGATTCTTGTTCATTCCCCACACTCCTCACAGTAGATCAGTGATGGCTTTTGTTTACTCTGAAACTCCTTTGCCATTCAGATTCTTTTTCTAAATCAGTCTCAATTATTCCCACCTTTCATCTTTAAAGCATCCTTTGAAAACTTAATGAATCAAACAATGCCTTTGGTTAGGCCAAAGCTGATCCCATTTCAAATTCCTTAACAAGTTGTTTTGAATCCATAGCTCTATCAGCACTAAGATGCTGCAGCATAACTGCACAAAGGCTGCATGTGCGTGTAAGATGTGATTCAATTCCTAGGGACAACATTCTGAATAACTTTACAGGCAGAGGCATTAAGCAATCTGACATGCTTCAATCTGTTCTTTTACACAAGAATGAAGATCATCAATAAATTAAAACCGACATTTTTGTGAAGATAAATGAACTACATAGACTGTGAAAAAAACATTATACTTTGGTTAAAAGTTCTATCAAAATTGCTACTGCTCACTGATGCCAAAATCATTTCAACAAATGGCTAGCTACTTGCTTAGAGTACTTATGCAATTAACTAACTAGGAAAGACCATAGTCACTTGCATGTTTATTCCTCTCAGGCAGTTTGCTGAGAAAGGTCAGGTAAATTGCAACCATGAAAACAGAATACATACATTCATTGATATTATTAAGAAAGCATAAACGCAACTGCTAAAACACACAACCAAATTATCAAAGACTTTATGAAGTGCTACAGGGCATACAAGTAGTAGATTTTGCCAAGCCAAAGGCAATAAAATTCCACAGAAAAATATCCTGATGTTGAATTAGGTAGCAAAAACCTATCATAGTTGTGCAAGCATTTAATTACAAACCTATAGTTTAACACCAACAGTTCTTTATCCAGAAACCAACTATCCACTTTAAGATGATAACATGAAGGAGAAGTAGGCCATTCAGCCCATCAAGTCTGCACCATCATTCAACAAGACCATGGCTGATCTGATAATTCTCAGCTCCACTTTTCTGCCTTTTCTCCATAAGGTATGAAAAACCAAGCTTTTTGTTGAAAAAAAATCAATCTGTTCAGATATGTTAATGACACATCTCAGGCAGTTGAGCCTTGAACCCAAGCCACCTAGCCCAGAGATACAGACACTACACTTTGAACACAGGACCCGTAATAAGAATCCAAGCTCTTCTTTTAATATCTGGAATTATCACAGACAACTGAATGTTTTTCTTTCCCACCACCAAATCACCTGTGAGACCTTCCACCCAATATCCACCATCCCTAAGTTATCCTTGTTTCCAGTTATTCATTCAATGTGGACCACCAAAGGTGAGACTGGTAGAGAAAGACCGAGAGGCTAAAAGAACTAAGCTCTTAAAGACAAAGAACACCTACTGTCTCAATGTACTCTAGAGTTATTTCAGTTTGCCCCTTAAATGGACCTGCATTTCTAACGCTATCAAATAAGACCTGACTCACGATATTATTCACAATGTGGCAAGCCCTAAAAATAACAGCAATTTAAAAGAAATACAGTAATTTAAAAATTCAAACTAAAGCAGGGGGTTTAAGGGAACAAATTAAAATATTTTGGCCATATTGTTAGGATGAATAAGACTGAACATGTCCAACAACTGACTGGATACTCCCACTATCATCACTGGCTAGAGTCTGGGAAAAGGAAAGAATAGATTAGCTCAGACATTTATGCTGAATCTGAGTTTGCAATTAAAACTAAATCCCTCAATCTAGTAACAAGAAGATAATCTGGAGCTGTACGAATTGTTATGAATTTCTTGTGTTTTTCTTAAAGTCACTATTTATGACCTTTATTACAGTCTATTATGCTGTAAAGGTTTAGTGAAAGCTGTGTCTAATGCAGTTGATGTTAGGCGCCTCCCCTCCCTCACACCCACCTCTCACATTCTTTCCCCCCTCACCCACAGACAGACAGACAGACAGACAGACAGACAGAGAGAGAGAGAGAGAGAGAGAGAGAGAGAATTTGAACCCCATTCACCTTCGTTCATTCAGCCCTGAGCTTTAATTCCCTGCGATACCAACCGGCAGACTGCTGGAGCAACACCAAATACATACCGGACCCCTTCCGGTCCGTCAATGTAACCGTCCCCAGCCGCACCAGCACAAACCGGTCCCTGAGCTTATGGTTCCGCCCCTGACACTGCCCTCACTCTCAGCTCATGCAGACCTTCCAAGTCAATTCGTTTCTACAAGGAATGAAGGTGATGTTCTATTCAGCGCCTTAACCCCATTGTAAACCAAACTATTTAATCTATTGAATGGAAATAAAGTTTTTTTTTGTTTTATTATCTTCCCCCCATGGAAACCACTCGTTCAAAGTTCTCTCCAGGCAAAGTATTATTGCACTAAGTCTTTTATTTGAAGGTAATATGGTAATATTGAATAAATAACGAATACACTTCTCAGGAAGAAGAATATTGCAGCATAATGGTTGAAAAACTCCTTTAATGTAACACCTCAACAGCCTGTATCCAGGATATTTAACACACAGTCCTGGCCTTCCTTCTGCCAGGTCACTGTTACTGCCACAACACCACGATTCCACATGACAGCCTGCACTTGTAACTCACCGATCTTTACTTAAACCAGCTCTTCCTCCCAATTCTGATACCGACAAACTTCATAGACGTGCCTATTTTCCCTGTTGATTGTCCCTATATTGTAAGCTCCTCAGAGCTAAGCTCTTCCTTCAGGCAGAAGATACAGAACCCCGAACACACACAGCAGATTAAAGAATATCTTCAGCCCTGCTGGTATTTGACTGCTGAATGGACCTCTTTAATTTCAAATCTAATGTTGTCCTTACTTTTGTGCACCTTTGAGCAGTTGTAACTCTAAGCGCCCTATGATTCATTTGTCCTTCTTTGTTACGATCTGCCTGTACTGCTTGCAAAACAAATCTTTTCACTGTAATCAGGTCCATGTGACAGTAATAAATAAAATGCTTGGGATATTGCTTTAATCCAATCTCGACACCGCAGTTGTTAAATTATTGAGAGTGCCAGATTGTGGCGGGCATTAATGATAGGAAAATTCTAGACAAATCACCTGAATATGTCCAAATGAAAACTTGTGACCCATTTGCTGCAAAAAATCAAAATAGATTGTGTTCTCTGTTAGGGCCTTTCAAAGAACCTACCACTTTACTGGTGTTGCTGTTTGCACAACCTGACTAGCTTTTGATCTTCCATAGGTCTTGTCCATCCTAGAGTGGCTGATCATGTCTGACCCTACATCAATGTATGGAGAATGTCAGTATACTGTTGGTCAGCATGCTGCACCAACATTGAATCCAATCAAGGATAACAAGGTGTAGAGCTGGATGAACACAGCAGGCCAAGCAGTATTAGAGGATCAGGAAGGCTGACGTTTCAGGCATCATCCTCCAACACATCCGCCATTTGCAATCCGACCCCATCACCAAAGACATTTTTCCCTCCCTACCCTTACCTGCTTTCCGGAGAGACCACTCTCTCCGTGACTCCCTTGTCCTCTACACACTCCCCTCCACCCCCACCACACACGGCACTATTCTCTGCAACCGCAAGAAGTGCTACACCTCCCCCCTCACCCCCCGTCCCAGGCCCCAAGCAGACTTCCCACATCAAGCAGATGTTCACCTGCACATCTGCCAATGTGGTATATTGCATCTCCTGTACCCGTTGTGGCCTCCTCTACAACAGGAAAACCAAACAGAGGCTTAGGGACTGCTTTGCAGAGCACCTACGCTCGGTTCACACTAAACAACTGCACCTGCCAGTCACAAACCATTTCAACTCTTCCCCCTCCCACTTCTCAAACCACATGTCCATCCTGGGCCTCCTGCAATGCCACAACAATTGCAGGAAGAGCAACTCATATTCCACTTGGAACCCCTGAAGCTCAATGGTATCAATGTGGACTTCACAAGCTTCAAAATCTCCCCTTCTCCTATCGCATCCCAAAACCAGCCCAGCTTGTCCCCACCTCCCTAACCTGTTCTTCCTCGCACCTATCCCCTCCTCCCAGCTCAAGCCCCACCCCCATCTCCTACCTACTAATCTCATCCTGACCCCTTGACCTGTCCGTCCACCCTGGACTGCCCTTTCCCCTCCCTAACTCCCCATCGACAGTCACCTTTACTGCCTCCATCCCTGCATCTTTGACCTGTCTGTCTCCTCTCCACCTATTTTCTCCTCTATCCATTTTCTATCCACCTCCCCCTCTCTCCCTATTTATTTCAGAACTCCCTTCCACTCCCCCATTTCTGAAGAAGGGTGTTGACCCGAAACGTCAGCTTTCCCGCTCCTCTGATGCTGCTTGGCCTGCTGTGTTCATCCAGTTCTACACCTTGTTATCTCAGATTCTCCAGCATCTGCAGTTCCTACTATCTCTGAATCCAATCGACACTGACACGACAATTTCTGCCCCATCATCTTCAGTTCTTCAGCTGAAATTCCACTTTGTGTTCTTGCAGGTCTTAACTGGTTTGTAATGTGAACATGCATTTCAGCTTTCTCAACAACATGTCAGGACTTTGCACAGGATTGATTTCAAGATTTCAGAAGAACAAAGTAAACATTTGAAAAGATATTCACTCTTACTATCTTATTGTTTTTTTCAAATTTTCTAAATAATCTTGGGCAGTTTATTTTTTGCATTATGGCCTGTCTTTAATTGGTTTATTTAACAATTGGCATTAACACAGAATAGCTGAAGTATTAATGCCTTATTCAGGACAATTAACAATTATGTCACAATTATTGTTTGGTCCAAATAAAGCATGCAGTATTAATAGACTTCAATGGATTAATGGAAAATCTTAATTTTAATAAACCATTATGTCCACAATTTGTTATATACCCCAACATAGATGTTTTGTGTAATGAAAGGGAGAATCAAGCTCAAATAAAAGAGCCTTATGAAACATTTTCATGAACCTGTAATAATCCCTAATATCTCTTTAATGTATTGGGATGGATGCTGTTATCAGCAGTGCAAAGCTGGTAGCACTTATGTTGCCAGTGCTCCCGGTCATTTGCTTGAGTAGTCTGAATACAAGGCAAGCATAACATAAACTATCTTAGAGGGTCTCTTGTGGTACATTGGTAGTATCCGTATAACTATGCCCAGAAGGTCCGATTTCAACACCTACCACAAAAGGCGTCTCATAAAACATCCAGAGATAGTGGGAACTGCAAATGCTGGAGAATCCAAGATAACAAAGTGTGAAGCTGGATGAACACAGCAGGCCAAGCAGCATCTCAGGAGCACAAAAGCTGACGTTTCAGAAGGGTCTAGGCCCGAAACGTCAGCGTTTGTGCTCCTGAGATGCTGCTTGGCCTGCTGTGTTCATTCAGCTTCACACTTTGTTAACATAAAACATCCAAACCGGTTGATTTTAAAATAAAACCATCTTGGGTGCAAAGGCTGTATTTGTGGCACTGCCACCACTAGGTGGAGGATTGCACCTGCATTTGTAAAATTAGAGCACCTCTTGTTGGGATCACTGTATCCCTCCCCCTCTGAATCTAAGGACATAGGCCAGTTCATTTTTTTGTAGCTTCTCCTGAGGCATTTTAGCGCCAGGTCAGGTTCCACTGACTCTGTCTTAGATACAGGTGGCATGTGATGCACAGTAACACGCCTCTTGGGCCTGGAGAACCTTGGAAGAAATTTACTCTCCTATTGAGGCAGCAAAGACTTTGAGGTGGTGATATCCACCTTATCCATCTCAGATTCCGAAGAATCTTCAATGCTTGATGGACAGGGAGAATCTGTGGGTTCCTCCAGCCTTTCTGCCTGTTCCCAGGAGGCAGGCACATCTTGCTCCGTTTTTGAGTTTGCAGCTTTCATACAGTCCCCATATGTTTGTTCAGGACTGTTGCACCTGCCCAAAGTTTACACATCACTGGACCTGACCTTGCATCGACCATGCCGCTTACCAGTGCAGGACCAATCCTGTATCTCCTACTCCAAACTTCATCACCTGAGGTAAACTTCCTCTCTCGCTTAGCAGAGTCATGTGTCCAGCGCTAACATTCCTGATGTCATTTCACCCTCCCTCCCGGATCCGGGTGAATCAAATTTAACCTGGTATGGAGTCATTTTCCCATTTGCAACTCTGCTGGAGCTATCACTGTAGTTGCCTGAGGGGTAGACTTATAATGAAATAGAACAGGAACAGTTTGGTATTAAAACAGGCTAATATATCTGCCAGTGGGAGGCAGCTCAATGCACCCGCATTTGCAACTTCGCCTCCTGGTCAGTGTTCCAACTTGTAATTATATGCACTTAGTATTAGAGCCTAATGCCGAATTCAGCCTGAAGCTTTGGGCGGCACTGCCTTGTCCTGTTTGTTAGACCTACCAGGGGTTTGTGGTCTATTATTATTAGAACCTTACTTCAGTAAAGGTATTGGTGGATCTTCCTGACACCAAGTATGTCCGCCAAAGCTTCCTTCTCTAGTTGGGCATATTTAAGCTCTACATTAGCCAAAGTCCTGGATGTACATACTATTGGCCGTTCCTCTCTGTTGGGCAACCTATGAGCTAATACTGTCAATCCAGTGATCCTTCTTCAGAACTCAAAAGGTTAACACAGCTTTCTCTTTATTAGTCCTGTCAGACCTGCTAAGTTCCTCCAGCAATTTATGTTGTTGTTTTATGCTTCCAGCCACCTGCAGGTCTTTTATTTCAATAATTTCTTCATAGTACTTCCACAGTTTAATGACAATAGTTACATTGTCTAACCACCTCCTTCTCCCTTGGCATTTTAGGAAACAAATGAGAAAAATAGTTGCGGGTTTAAAGTTTCCTAATAATATGGGCAATTTCAACATTTTTAGAGTGTCCTGAAGACTTCCTTCCGACAAGCAGTTCTTTACAAAACTTCATTTTCTTTCCACCAAAGGGTATTATGTTACAGGTGCAAATGAGCATGCAACGATGGATCTTGATGGCCATTCTTAATAGCAGTCCTGATCTCAGGCATTGGGAACATACATTTTGGCATACAAACATATTGGACCACAGAAACATATACAAGAGGAGCGTGGAACTGTGTTTGACACAATAATTAGGAAAGCATAAATGAAAGTGTCTGTTAAAACCAATTGCTTCCCCATATAGCAGAGACTGGAAAGATTGGTCACTTGTACAAAAATGTATCAAATCTCTGTAATTTTGTCATGTTTGGTGCTGCCTCATTTATGAATTCCCCTTATTCTGTGCCATCATCAAATTGGAAGGAAGTGGGAAATCTGATTCTGATTTTGTCAACCTGTTCAAAGATGTTATGACACGCCTCTGGAGCAATATGACCTGAATTCAGGCCTCCTGGCTCAAAGGAAGGACATTACCACTATGCTACAAAAATCCATAGAAATTTGATTCAATGCATCTGCATCAATTGGTTATACTTGCAGGCAATTGTCACGATTGATGACTCCTTATGAACGGTGTTTTGTTAAAATCTGTTTTTCTTTCCAGGTTATCATATCTCAAAACTAGTTGTCTTCAGCACACAAATGCAATTGTAGTGAAATTCAAATATAATTATCAACTTTGACAAACTTCCATTTGCTCTGTCTGATTGAATACTGTATGCATTTCCAGAAAGTGTTTACTTCATTGATTAGTCAAGTGCAAAGGTCTTTTTTTCTGGTAAAGCTTTCTTATCAAATCTTGTTACTCACAAGCAGCTGGAGAATGCTTTGAGCCCAAGAAATGACACAAGGTCTACAGACATGACAAGATAATAAAGTGTGAAGCTGCACATCTGCCAATGTGGTAGGTTCACCTGCACATCTGCCAATGTGGTATACTGCATCCACTGTACCCGGTGTGGCTTCCTCTACATTGGGGAAACCAAGCGGAGGCTTGGGGACCGCTTTGCAGAACACCTCCGCTCGGTTCGCAACAAACAACTGCACCTCCCAGTCGCAAACCATTTCCACTCCCCCTCCCATTCTCCTGATGACATGTCCATCATGGGCCTCCTGCAGTGCCACAATGATGCCACCCGAAGGTTGCAGGAACAGCAACTCATATTCCGCCTGGGAACCCTGCAGCCTAATGGTATCAAAGTGGACTTCACAAGCTTCAAAATCTCCCCTCCCCCCACTGCATCCCTAAACCAGCCCAGTTCGTCCCCTCCCCCGACTGCACCACACAACCAGCCCAGCTCTTCCCCCCCACCCACTGCATCCCAAAACCAGTCCAACCAGTCTCTGCCTCCCTAACCGGTTCTTCCTCTCACCCATCCCTTCCTCCCACCCCAAGCCGCACCCCCATCTACCTACTAACCTCATCCCACCTCCTTGACCTGTCCGTCTTCCCTGGACTAACCTATCCCCTCCCTACCTCCCCACCTATACTCTCTCCACCTATCTTCTTTTCTCTCCATCTTCGGTCCGCCTCCCCCTCTCTCCCTATTTATTCCAGAACCCTCACCCCATCCCCATCTCTGATGAAGGGGTCTAGGCCCGAAACGTCAGCTTTTGTGCTCCTGAGATGCTGCTTGGCCTGCTGTGTTCGTCCAGCCTCACATTTTATTATCTTGGAATTCCCCAGCATCTGCAGTTCCCATTATCTCTGATACTACAGACATGACATACATGTTTTAAAAAACCAAAAGAACTGCGGATGCTATAAATCAGGAACAGAAACAAAGTTGCTGGAAAAGCTCAGCAGGTCTGGCAGCATCTGTGAAGAAGAAAACAGAGTTAACGTTTTGTGTCCAATGACCCTTCCTCAGAACTGATATTTTAAACATTTGAGGTCAAAGTGTCAACATAAGTGTATCACCAGATTCTCAACCTTTGGCACTGTTATCAGTTTCTAATTTGAGATTATCATTTATGCCTGTTCATTATTCGATATGGCACTGTATACCTTAAAATTTTGAGGTGTGTTGTCAGTTCTCTGGATGGTTGTATATTACAGTGCATGCTGTCCTTTGTAAAGAGAACACGTTGGTGCTACTGCTATTGGATTGAAGAATGTACATAACGTAAGATCCTGAAATAAATTGTTAGGGTGGATCCTGGTAAAACATTTCCTCATGTAAGAGGTAGCAGGGACTGCCGATGTTGGAGAATCTGAGATAACAATGTGTAAAGTTGGATGAACACAGAAGGGCAAGCAGCATCAGAGGAGAAGGGTCCCGAACCGAAACATCAGCCTTCCTGCTCGTCTGATGCTGCTTGGCTTGCTGTGTTCATCCAGCTTCACACCTTGTTATCTCATTTCCTCATGCAAGTTCTTTTATCCTCCAGCAGTGTATTTGTACTGGCCGCCACCATGTTTATGCTCTCCCACATAACACAGGAACTAAACCAGTGTAACATGGTATTGAAAGATCCAACAAAAATTTATTGTAGCTCTTTAATTTATACAAATATTGCATTCAGCAGCATATTGATGTCTAGGCTGATGTTAAACAATTCAGTCACAAAAAGGTCAAATGACCCAAGATAAGTTCATATCTGAAACTCTTAAACTCTCAGATAAGATGCTATGATACAGTATGATATCATGAGCATGTTTCTTCAAGTATACTAACATAGTAACTGTAAGACAGAACAAAATAGAGAATTAGGAAGCAGGGCTTGGGAATGAGAGATCTCATTTTTAAGACAGAGATAAGGAGATTTTTTTTTCTTTCTCTCTCTCTGAGGTTGCTAAGTGTGTGGAATTCTCTTTTCCTGAGAGCTGTGGGTCATGGAATTTATTCAAGGCTGAGATATATTTTTGATAGAATGAGTGTCAAGGATTATGCAGGGCAGGCAAGAGCAGGTAGCAAGGTGGAATCATGACCACAACTGGATCAGTCATCATTTTACTGAATAGCTAAGCAGCCTCACAGGATCAAAGGGGCATCTCCTGCTCCTACATTCTGTGGTTTTATGCAAATGTAATGTCTCTAGTCCGTGCAACTTCTGATCCCTCAGGCATCCAATCTCCTACAGCCCCAACTGCTCCCCAGGCCTCTGCTTCTTCAAACTCCCAATTCTCACTCTCTTCCCAATTCTATCAGGGTCAGAGATGGAACACCTGCCTTCCAGGTCTGGCCTATAAAATCCTAAAGCTTCCTATTCAACTTTGCTGACCTGACTGGAAGCCAGGTCTGTCAATGAAGCTGGCATTTCACAGGGAAACCTGTCAGTGATGTTACCAGCACGCAGTGAAGTGCAGGAAAATCTGGTCTTCCTATTTCCCTCATGTCAACAGGACACATAAACTAAATAGTAACTCATCACCCCCCTCCCCGCTTTCCCTACTCAATTCCCGATTTTTTTAAATTTACAAGGAAATATAACTGGAACTTTCCTTAAATAATTTTCATTAATTATGTTTTGTTGCCTTCCCAGAAAGTAGGGCCATGAAGAAGAAACTATAGCATCTGATAGAATTCTGCAGTTCACAGACCAACATCCCAGAAAAAAACCTACTTTCTTCAGAAAACCTTATTTTCTTTCCTTATTTCTACATAATGCTGGATTCAAAATACCATTTATAATGGCTGTCTATTAACGGAGAAATGTATCCATCTTTAATGCCCCTGGGATTCATTGTCTCCAATTTTCCCTGTTCACTGGTGAAGTGTCAACTTCCAACCTATGGAAGACACAATCAAGAGACCATTTACTCAAACTTTGGCAGATACAGAGTCTCTCAAAACACCGGAGATGATAATCCTACTTTCAACACTATACCAGCTTGAAGGATAAGGTTACTGATTTTCTTGGATTTCTGCCTGCGGTTGTCAAAGTGCTCATTTTAAAGATGTGAGTGACAGTTAGGCCCTTTTGAACTTCTGAGTTCTTCAGTGATATGCTGCTTCAAACAACAGTCTGTTACTTTTGACCAGGCAAACTGATGACATGAAATAAAACTTTCCTCACAAAGTCATGATGACCCTTTACAACAGGATAATTTGCTGACTATGCATTTTGATAAGTGCCTAATTTCTTGGAACTTCACGTTTTCAAAAACGTTTCAAAATGGAGCGATTGTAAGAAAATCAATAATGTTGTCCAGGAAAGAAAAGAAATGCTTCATAGTTAATACTCCTTAAAAAGTACAATTGAGTGAATATGAAAAAATATTCTAACCTTGCTGTCTTCTTGGGATATAGAAAATATTACTTTGAATTTTGCTGCAATGAAATTCACATGGTTATGTCTATTACAATAGTAACACAATTCATCTTGGTCGTTTATAATTAGATTTATCACTTGAACAAGGTACATATTACTTGCACATTGCATTTCTCCAGTCAATAGCTCAATGAAATTTTGAGTTCGCTATGTGAAGAATCTTAAAAGTGAACATAACACTGGAAGAGTTGCAGGACTTTGGAGAAAGAGGTGTGTTTTCAATTCGACAGCTATACCAAGAATGTGGGGCAGACACAAAAGGCAGTACAACCCCTTGCTGTACTGTATCATTCCATTGTTCTGCATGGTATTTTATGGAGTCCATAAGAGCATGAAAACCCTGAGCTGTGCGTTGATTTAATGAGGTGTTAAGTAAAGTTACGCTCACCTCACTGTTGGTAGCAAGACTGCGATCCAGTCAGCATCTTTATGGCAATGCTGGCATCTGTTTTTAGCCCACTGACTCCCAGAGCTACCTGGACTACACCTCCTCTCATAGACCTTCCAGTAAGAATGCGATCCCCTACACCCAGTTCCTCCGCCTCTGCTGTGTCTGCTCCCAAGATGGGGTGTTCCAAGCCCGCACATTCCAGTTGTCCAAGATAACAAAGTGTGGGGCTGGAAGAACACAGCAGGCCAAGCAGCATCTGAGGAGCACAAAAGCTGACATTTCGGGCCTAGATCCTTCATCAGAAACCTTTCTGATGAAGGGCCTAGGCCCAAAACATCAACTTTTGTGCTCCTCAGATGCTGCTTGGCCTGCTGTGTTCATCCAGCCCCACACTTTGTTATCTTGGGTTCTCCAGCATCTGCAGTTCCCATCATCTCTCATCCCAGATGTCCTTCTATTTCCAGCAACATCCCCCCTCTGATGATTGAAAATGCTCTTGACCACATCTCATGCGTTTCCCACACCTCTGGCCTCACATCCCCTCCCCCAAAGAGAATCTCCCTGTCCTCACATATCACCCCACTAACCGCCATACTCAACGTATCATTCTCCATCACTTCTGCCTCCAACAATCCGACCACAGATCCAATGAGATATTTCCCTCCCTTTTCCTATATGCCTTTTGTATGGACCACTCTCTCTGCGACTCCCTCGTCCACTCCACACTCCCCACTAACCCCACCACCTTTCCTTGCCACCGCAGGAAGTGCTGCACCTGCCCCTACATCTCGCCCCCTCATCTCCATTCAAGGCACAAAACAAACTTTCCATATCAGACAGGGGTTCACCAGCACATCTGCCAACTTGGTCTACTGCATCCGTTGCTCCTGATGTGGCCTCCTCTACAGTGCTGAGACCAAGCACAGACTCTGAGACCATTTTGTAGAACATCTGTGCCCTGTAAGACAAATGACATCATCTTCTGTCCAAACCATTTTAACTCCCCCTCCCATTCACTGGGCGACATGTCCATCCTGGGGATGTGAGGCCAGAGGTGCGGGAAACACATGAGGTGTGGTCGACAGGATCCCATGACCAACCCTCCCTCTCATCCCTGCCTCCTTGACCTGACACAACCTGTCCATCTCCTCTCCCAAACATCCGCCCACCCATCCCACTGACCAATCCTCACTACTCCCTAACTAAACTCACCTATCACCATCCCACCTACCTTCCCCAGCCCCACACTCCTCTATCTATTTCCCAGTTCCCTTCCCTGAAGGGGCCCAACCTGAAATGTCATCTTTCCTGCTCCTCTGATGCTGCCTGGCCTGCCGTGTTCCTCCGGCTCCACACTGTGTTATGCTGCCCTCTGTTGGGGTCCAACTTGCAATACATTTGCATGCCAATGAATGTGGACTAACAGGAAATAAATTCCAATTGAGTTACTGGTGCATGAGTATCTCATGGCACCCAGTTAGCAATAGTTTAAAGATGGCTTGTGCTGAGAGTTGTGCTAATTTAAGACAGAGACAGAAACAGAAACTGTTGGAGAAACTCAACAGGTCTAGCAGTATCTGTGGAGAGAGAATCAGAATTAATGTTTCAAGTTCAGTAATGTCAGCTGGTTTAGATCACTTTGTAGGATAGTGGAAATTCTGGAACCTCGCCAAAAAAACGCTGAGACAGCTAGGCCAATGGAAAGACTTAATAAACAAGAATAGCCTGATTTTTGTTTATCAATGCCATTAAGGGATACAGCATAAAGGTGGGTATATGGGAATTGAGGTTCAGAGTAGCTATGATCTAACTGAAACAGCACATATGGCTGAATGGTTCACTCCCGTTACTACCTAATCCTTTCGGAGTTATGACGTGGAGGTGCTGTTGTTGGACTGGGGTAGACGAAGTCACACAATACCAGGTTATAGTCCAATAGGTTTATTTGATGTCAGAGGCTTTCAAAGTGTAGCTTCTTCGTCAGATGACTGCACCTGTCAAAGGATCTATGCTCCGAAAGCTCGTGTTCAAACAGATTTGTTGAATTATAATCCAATGTTGTGTGACTTCTGACTTTTTTTGGAATTATAGTGCAAAATCTTATGGAGGGGAGGGGTTTTGGCCATCAGCTGTAAAGCAAGAAAGTTCCCTGGATAACCTCTTTACTTTCAGCTGACAATCAGTCCCTGGAGAGAGAGAGAGAGCGCGAGAGCGAGAGAGTGAGAGAGAGAGTGTGTGCGTGTGTGTCATAATTGGGAGGGGGGGCGGTGACTAACCAAGAGCCTTCAGTCAGAGACTGTCAGCCATTTTGCATCCAGCAAAGCCACTGGAGAATATCCCCCTCCTCTCACAGGCCCGCACTCACCTCCTCTCCTGCTATCTGATCCCTTATTCAGGTGCTGAGTGAGTGAGGAAAAACCTCTCTCAAAACCTGCAAGCAACTTCAGCAGCATTTGCCTGTGGTGTTCTCTGCAGAATGAACACCCTCACCACTGATTTAATGGAAGTACCAGTGGTAAGGGGGTCCTTAGTGAGGATTAAATGCCCACTTACAGTCATGAGTGGGGCGGAAACTACCCACGGGCTTTCCCAGCACAGACGGAAACAAGTAAGGAGCAGGGTTCTCAATACACAGGGCAGGGCACAAGCTTTTGTCCACAGTCATTATGACATGGAAGGAAGCCGTTTTTGAAGTGTTGCAATAAAAATGCATTTTTCTACTCTTTGTGTTTTATTAAAGAAATGAACTTTGTCCATTGGAAGAGGGGAATGAGATATGTTATCGATATAACATATACAACAGGTAGCATGGACGTGTTGGGCTGAATGGCTTGTTTCCACACTGTAGGGATTCTTTTGAAGACCTATAAAAATTTAAAATAGCATATCTAGGCTTTAGTTTATTTTTTTGTCATTTGACTGTTTGCTGAGTGGTCATATCAATGCTTAGACAGATCTTTCTTGAAATGCAATTACTTTTCTCAGACTCTTTTTCTCTGCAGATCACTAATAGTGACTTCAGGCACACTCTCCAATTAGTTTGAGGCTATCTCCTTTGTTGATTGTGTGCAGAAGAAGTGAATTATTTTCTCTGCATCACAAACAGTTGAGAAATATACACCCGAACAGATGTTTGGCCACATAACAGTGATTGTACTTATAATTTATTGGTTATGAAAGGAAGTGCAAATAAACGGACAACATCATGAGGCACCATGTGCTTAGGCCTACAAATGACAAGTAACTTTCACACCACACACTCTCAAATTATACTCACAAATTACACAGGGTAATCCTAATTAACTGCTAATAATCCATACTGAATGCTAGGAAGAAGCAATGCAAATAGCCTGAGGACTTCCAATAACTGAAAACATGAGGAGCCTTTTACCACTTACTTTGCATCAAACCACAGATTAAAGAATTGTTGTGGACCACGGCTTCTGGATTGGAGTCAGAGAAAATTCCCATCACTTCTCAAAACTTTATGGCTTAATGCAATAGAAGCTGGAGAGCCAATTTTGCAATAAAAACAGAATTCGCTGGAAAAACTCAGCAGGTTTGGCAGGACCTGTGAAGAGAACTCAAAGTTAACATTCGGGTCTGGTGGCCCTTCCTCAGAACTGGTCCCAATTTTGCTGTTGGCCTTGATTATATACTGAAGGCGTGTTGTCCATCTCAGAATGGTTCCTGGACCAAGATGAAATTTTAGATCATTGGGCATTTGAGTTAGCGCAATTTCAACAGAAACTGAAAAGAAATAAAGCCTGTGGTACATCCAGCTTCTTCAGGAGAGGAGAAAATTGAAATGAGAAGGTCTATTCCATTGTGAGTTACAAATGTTTGATGCTATATTTATACTTTTAAAATATGCACCATGACACCATTAATGGCAAAGCAAACGCAACTTAGAATGCTCCATTTCTTCTGAATAAGGGCCAAAAGAATTGATCTCAAGTCTCTTGAGCATTCTCAATGACAGAAAGTTCAAAATAGCAAAGACAGGAATTTAACTGAATATGGCACTCTGTCCACAAAAACAACGCACTCTAGGGGAATATATTTCAAGATTTGTAAATATCCATTCAGAATTCAGATGAAATTGACTCTCAGAAGTTTGTATATACAGTATCCAACATCAGTAGAAGTACCCAGAAGCAGAGATCTCCAGCATCAAGTAAATGCATTTAAATATTCTTGTAAAAGATGTGTTGAACTGTGTTTGCGAATGATCTTATCACCCAGTTCTATAAATGGAATTTTCCATTTATGTATGGTTATGTAATGTGCAGGAATTTAGATAAGTGCATCCTGTGTGACAGCATCTCACTGATCTCTTGAAGGTGAAATGTTGCTGCGCAGATTAGTGTGTGAATCCTGATTATTTGTTTTTGTCCCTCCATATTAGGGATCAGTGAGGTATCTCCAAATTCCTGTTCAGAATTTCAGAAACTGTTTATCATCCTTGACAAATTAATAAGTCAAATTTCTTTCATGCTTTGTCACAATGATTAATTTTTTAAGTGTTGGATTGCAGAAAATCATTGACAGACTATATTTGAAATGAAGTGGTGTTTATACTGTTGATAAGGGGGTGGAGGAGTGCAAGAAATTCAACTTTAGTGAGTGAACAGGTTGCAGAGCAAGCAATTGATCCATCCTCCTGACTCACTTTGTGTGCCTACCAAAGATGAATTTCACTCCCAAAATTTAAAAGGAATTGAACAGATTCAATATATCTGGGCCAACATTCCAGTGAAGTATTGATTGCTTGCGCTAATGGAACTGCTGCCTTGCAGATGAATTCAAATCTTGGCCCTATTTGCCTATTTATATGGACAAAAGGAGGTGTTCTCTTCTTGCCTTGCATACGACTCCATTGCCAACCAGCAACAGCAAAAAGACTGAGATGACAAGGTGTGGAGCTGGATGAACACTGCAGGCCAAGCAGCATCAGATGAGCAGGAAGGCTGACGTTTCAGGCCTAGTCCCTTCTTAGGCCCGAAATATCAGCCTTCCTGCTCCTCTGATGCTGCTTGGCCTGCTGTGTTCATCCAGCTCTACACCTTGTTATCTCAGATTCTCCAGCATCTGCAGTTCCTACTGTCTCACAGCAAAAAGACTGTTTACTCACTCCTTTACTTGTTTGCAGGTTTTGCTGTGCGTAGCTAAACTTTTACATGCACTGCTGTATGCCAAAAGTATTGAATTGGGGAAATATGCTTTGAAAAATGATAAGGTGCAATAAATATACATTGTATTCGATGGTGCTAATTAGTTTAGTATGCTGATTTGTCAATAATTGGGCAACTATTTGAAACCATTTATACTCTGTATAGCACAAGCTTTGCAAGTAGGAGATGTATAGATATTTGGGTCTCTGTGGCACAAAATCATAAAGAAAGGGACGATTGTTGATGAGACTGAGTTGCACATACAATGTATGTTTTATTTATGTTTAAAACTTGGCTTGGAAAGTTCAGTTACAACTTTCAGAGCCAACACAGAAATGATGGACCAAATGACCTCATTCTGTTTTGCATCATTCTATGATTCTATGAAAAGAAAAACAAAAGTTCTGAATAAACATTAAACCATAAATTACTGTCCTCACATGAAAAACTGTGACAATCCATCTTAACTCCATCTTTGCATCCCTTTAAAACACAATTCAAGCTAAATCAATATAAACTAATTGCATTTATGCTGAAAAAGCCCACAGCCTTTCTGCAAAGCATTCCTATGTAGCATTGATAATGACGTTTTTTTGAAAAAAAAATAATTATCCAACAGTTACTGAATTTTATTAAGATAATGGTAGCATAAAAGTCATTGACACTTCCATCTGCCTTTTGGTTTAGATACAGCATTTACAAAAGTAAATCCCACTTTTCCAAAATACAATACTGATAAAATAATTCATCAACAAACAAAACTAATGGAGTTGAATACAGTCAGGAAAACAAAAATTGAGAATGTCAAAACTTTCAAAGTAAAGTTGGTGGAAAGAAAGGATTTAAAACACTAAAAAGGTGGGAAAAATCATGGAAAAATATGCAGTAAATATTCAATAATCTAGAGACTCAGAAAAGCATGAAACAAAGGAAACAAGAAAAGCTTTGGTTCATTGTCCAATGATCTTGCCCAAAACCTATATTTCAATTAACTATGATCCATGAAAGGTTTGCATTGTTCATGGAATAGTTTTTTTTCTATGGTCTCATTTCCATAATTATTTAACATTTTCTTCATTTAATAATTTCTCTGACCTTGAGCAAAAGTTGCTTCTCTACATTTACCACTTATCTCAAAATGTTTAAATCAGTGCTCCATAAATTAAAAAAAAAATCAACTGCTGCTCTCCAGTTTCACTTATGGCATTCGAAACCTAAAATGCATTTTAAAATTACTTTGCACACTTTCTAGTAAATTGAGAATGGGTACATTTTCAACATTGCCTATTCACTGGAATCTGTGTATCTAAAATAATCTGAGACTTAACTGCTGAAGTTGTGTTCTCTTTTCACAGTTGCCCATTTTGACCTCCTCTTCTGAATGGATATGAGGGGCACCTGCCAGGGCGGATAGGCACACTGGGCCTTATTATAATCATCATGTCACAACTGTGTTTTAAACACAGGTTTGCACTGGGAAACTATTGGGGATTTAATTGGTGGGCCAACCAAGAAAGGAGCTCAGGCCTGCAAAGAGCCAGAAAGGATTCCCCGTAGAATTGATCCATGGTAGTGTGTTTGGGGCTCTGCTACTTTTCTTTCCAATCCCATGTCTCACCCCAAGCCTGTACCCCTTATCGTGAAACCCTACCCATTAATTGTGCTAGAGTGTGGTCATTCAATCACTAAGAGTCCACAGCTGCCCAGTATTTCAGTCTCCCTTGTCAGCCAGCTACCACTTTATATTAGGAAGCCTTGTGGACATTACACTTCTGAGGTCAAGATAATAAAATGTGAGGCTGGATGAACACAGCAGGCCCAGCAGCATCTCAGGAGCACAAAAGCTGACGTTTCGGGCCTAGACTCTTCATCAGAGCCTGAGACGCTGCTGGGCCTGCTGTGTTCATCCAGCCTCACATTTTATTATCTTGGATTCTCCAGCATCTGCAGTTCCCATTATCACTGATACTTTTGAGGTCAAGTTGCTTTGACACTCCTTCAGCCCCCACCAACGTGACTGCTAAACCACTGGACGTGCCTACATCAAATCACATTAAGACTTTACATAGTGCTAAAATTTTCCTAATATCATACATAGACCAAGTTCAGGTACACACAAGATATTAAGAAATATGCAATTGAATTTGCATCATCCCTGCTTAAAACTTGATTTTTGTTGATCATAGCTACATTTGTTGGTAAGACATTGAGTCACTAAAACTGTGTACAGTATTTTCATTTTTGATGTTAACCTTTCAAAATATTTGACAGCCTGCAAAATTGATCTGTTTCTTTTCTTCAAAGATATTCCTCAGATTTTAGAAATTAACTTTGAATCGCCCCAAATCAGACTGTAGAACTGAAAAAAAAATTAATTACATAGTAGGATCTCTAGTGTGTGAATCCAAAATGTGCTTGAAATCTCTTTTTCCATTGTTTTAAAAGTGACATTAATTCATCTTAAATGTGCGAACACGGATTTGCAGAGAGAGCAAATCCCAATAAAGGAGCATATGCTGAAGTTGTTCTGCCAGTAGGAAGCCTCACCATTCCAAAATCACAGCGATGCTGAATGAAAACCATGAGCAGCACCGTCTATAGTTGCCAATCAAACAAATTTCAGTACTGGCCACGGAAACTCTGAAAAAAGTCATCCCTTAGCACTGTATATGGACATCTCACAGTTGTGTTTCAATGCCCTGGATTTTATGACTGATATAGATATTCTATCACACTAATTCTCATAGTGCAACAATCCGCCTATATTTCATCAACAGTTTTGGTGTCTGCAAAAATCTCTATGTTCTGTATCCTATCAAATATATAACAAAGGAATGGGCACAGGAGATGCAACTGGCACATTTATTTCACTATGAAGGTAAAAGGATACAATGAATACATACCATAGAGCTATAGGGGGAGAAAAGCAATTATGGAGCATTTCATATTTGTAATATGGTGTTTTAATGCACTCATGCACACACAAATTCATGTCTGCTGTTGATACAATTGCAAATATGCTCAAATACTTCATCACTCGTTCAGTTTAAAATATTGGGTAAGTCACTAAAACGATCCTATCAAAAATATATTTAGCAATGGTAAACAAACAAACTACATCTGATTAAATGCCAAGTGTGCAAATCTTCTGCTTCTCTCAGCTGTCCATTGCATCATCTAAGCATGCACATGGCACTTAATATCTTATGTGACAGCATGTAATTAGATAGGCAGAACTCAAGTGCTTCACTACAAATCTTGAGTCTGATGTCCTTTGTCATGCTAGATAGGTGAAGCAGCCCATTTGTATAATCAGCAATGTATAATATTCCTTTCCTGGCTTTACTGTTAACAAACAAGTTAAATTTAACAATTCTTTAAGGATTCAGAACAAGCTATGAGAATAGACACCAGATGCCCATGGTGCTTTGGAATAGTGAGGATGTTGATTAGAATGAGAAGTTCTGTCCTTTGTGAACCATTGCTAAGTATTTTTACTGAACCACTAGTTTGAGTATCTTCCTATAGATATCACCTGTAACAGCTAGTTGTGCGCTAACAAACTTCTATCTACTATCTTTTGATTAAGACATCTGTGAAACCTCATTTGCCTAAAATTATTCACTTTCAAATAATTACGTCTTTTTTAATTTACAAAAACACAAACTGCTGCCAAACCAAGTATCGGTTAAAAACCAATACCAGGTTACCATTTGAATATTACAAAGTTCAGAGGAGAAATACATCCAATCTTTACATAACCAGATAAGCATACTTCAGTATAAATTAATGCAAATTCAAATTGGGAACCAAAATGTACCATTCATTTCCATCAGATAATTTGTATGATAGTTGCTGACCGTCATTAGCAGATCAAAAGAAAGGAGGAAATTAAGTTGACATCCATTGCATAAGCATGTATTATTAAACATTAGTTGCAAGATTTCACTTCCATCTCCATGAATGGTACTCCCATGTGGGATTCTGACCGCTGGAAAAGCTCATATACTTTGGAATGATGGTTAGAGGATCGAGTTTTCCTTTGATTTTCTTTCTCCTCTCAAAACATGTGTTTTCTCAACTTGCAGATGTTTTATTTTCTTGGCGGCGGTTGGAACTGAAATGTTTTTTTTTGCACAACAGGAGTATATTTTTACATTGATATTGATATTCTTTCCTGTTTCTTCTGAGTAAACTAACAAGGCAGAGAAAGTCTGTGCTGATGAAAGCATCAGTGTGATTCCATTCTGTTATTCGCGGTGTTTTGAGGACTTCTACTTCCATGTTATTCCTGAAGCGGAGAGAAGGGGGTGGGAAGAGAGAGGGAGGGGGATGTGGAGAGGGAGGAGGAGATGGAGACGGAGACGGAGAGGGGAAGAGGGAGAGAGAAAGAGATTTTATTTTAGAAAAAGTCTACTCCAGCATCCAACCATCAATTTTCACATGTCCACCCCCTGCACCTTTTCCTCAGCCGCACTTTGAAGGTAATATAGCCTGGATTGGAGTACAGTTCAGGAGGCTTCAATTTTTCCACCAGGAGTCAAAGAATGTTGATTAAAATTAGTTAATATTCACCCTCCTCAGTAAAAGCACTTCACGGTTAGGCCAATGATTGCATCCCATCAGTGTTAAAACTAGGTGTAGATAACTGGGCAAAAATTGAGGACTGTGCATGGATGGAACTATCCTGGTCACTGGTGCTCAGTACTATAGTCTGCAGTTTATTTATCAGCTGTTGATATTAAGCAGGTCAATACTTTTAAACTGAGCCCTCTAAAGGAACATTAACTAAGCAAAAAGGTGCCAAAATATTTATCTCTTAGGTAAAGGTAAATAAGTGGTTAAGAAGATCAGTAGTAATCAATGGAAAGCTGATGCTGATGTGTTCAGTCACATTATTTGCCTTCCATTTAAACAAAAAGATGCTGGTCAGGATTTAATTTGGAAAAAAGGTGGCTTCTACCTAATTAAGGTTAATGGGTGTCTGTCTGCATCACTTCATTTTGAGAGAGAAGTGTGTTAGGACCACCCTTATCTATCCAGTCGTATCTATTTGTGTGTTGCCATTCGTTGCTTTGTGCAGAAGAAATTGTCAGCATTGACTGTGCAAGGGCTAAACATAAAGCTAGTCACTTTGGTTTACATTGTTGATGTGCTCCTCACGATCATGAGGCCAGCTGACATTTCCAAGAAATATAGTGTATGGCGTCCTTGGCAAAAATCAATTGGGGAGAAAGGTGCTAGGGTCCTGGTCAGTCAGCAGGGATGAACTCTCCATTGGAGGCACATCAATTTCTTCAGTTACAGCATCACCCATCTCTTCCACGTGTGAGTCTAACTTAATCCTAAGAAGGAATCCTTTTCAATGAACTAGTAAGAGCTGGGAGGTCAAAGTCACCAATCACCTGGGCCACCAGTCAGGGCTGCTTGCAGTGTTGTCTGACAGGGTTTGAGGTTTGATCATAAACCAACTGATCATTGCCATGTTGTCATACAAGTTGGTCATTTTGCTCCCTTCTCTGTGGTTTGTCATGCTGATGCAGACAATGCTCATTAACTTCTTCTGGGACCAAAGGCAAGTTGCGATGGAACCTGCTGCTTAAGGAGGGTGGTCAGGTGCTGGTGTACCTACGCATCCTCCTTGATGGCTTTCCCTGGCAATACATTTCCTCTGCCAGGTGCTGGGGCTACTGGGATTTTAAGACTCCGATGTGTTGGAACGGAGAACTGCCCTGGATGACGCCAGCGGGTGTAGGTGCCTGGTAATATCCAGCTTGCCACCAGAGCCATCCAGAGCCTGAAAACAGTGGCACTGACCCCAAGGCCACTTGTGGTGATGAGGCAGCTCAAGCATAGAGTGAACTTCCATCCAAACTGACCTTTGTTTGGACGGAATTTCACATTAGCCCTTGCCCCGGAAAACCCCCTCAAGATCCGTGCCCCACAATTTCACCAGCCTTACGGAAATTCATTTTGTGGAGGGTATTAGACTATATGACATGGCACAGGAGCAGCAGTACACCATTTAGCTCATCTAATCTGATCTGCCATTCACTGAGATCATGACTGATCTAATAATCCTCAACTCCACTTTCCTGCTTTTTCCCTTTAACCAGAAGCTGCTAGTGTTCATAACCAGAGCCCAAACGGATGTTACATTCATGTTCTTAGAGGAACTTTTGCTTGATGAAAAAATTGAGTTATGTGGCATTTCAAATAAAACAGTTATGCAGAAGAGATTTTAATTAAATGACTCAGAAAAAGCAAATTTGAACAAAGAAGAATAGGCTGGAGGGAAAATCTTGTTTTATTTACTCGTCTCAATTCACTTAATTTCCTTCTCAGAAGCAAATGCAATCCTAACTCAGAGAATAATTTGCCTCTAGTTTATTTACATTTTTAAAGGACCTGAATTACACTAGTTCAAGTGTTCTTTCTCTAGTGAAAAGATGCTCGCATATATTCATGTAATTTCCAAAGGTACAGCTCCTAATAAGACAACCATTCTCATTGCTCTTTGCTGAACTCACTCAAAATCATCCTTTTGAAAAGAAACTGCATAAAATTACACAGAATTATTGATGTGGTTTCACTAGTGAGTTACATTGCACAAGAATAGATATTTCACTTTATTCAATAGTTTATTTGAATTTATTATGGAATGTGGGCATAGCTGGTTGGGCCAGCATTTATTGACCGTCCCTAGTTAGAGTCACAGAGATATACAGCACAGAAACAGATCCATCAGTCCAGCTGGTCCACGCCAGCCAGATATCATAAATAAATTTGTCAGCATTTGGCCCATGACTCTGTGAACCCTTCCTATTTGTATACCTATCCAGATGCCTTTTGAAGTGTTGTAATTGTACCAGCCTCCACCACTTCCTCTGACAGCTCATACCATACATGTGCTGCCCTCTGCTTGAAAAAGTTGTCCCTTAGATCCCTTTTAAATCTTTCCCCTCTCACTCTAAACCTATGCCATCTAGTTTTGGACTCCCCTACCCTGGGAAAAATACCTTGGCTATTCACCACATCCATGCCCTCAACGACTTTACAAGCCTTTATATGGTCATCCTTCATCCTCCAACACTCCAGGGAATATAGCCCCAGCCTATTCATCCTCACTCTATTGCTCAAACCCTTCAACCCTGGCAACATCCATGTAAATCTTTGCTGAACCCTTTCAAGTTTCAAAACATGCTTCTGAAAGCAAAGAGACCAGAATTGCACACAGTATCCAACAGTGGCCTAGCCAATGTCCTGTATGTTGCCCTTGAAAACATCATAGTGAGCTGCTTGTTGAATCACTGCTGTTCAACAATAGGTGGTGGGGAGAGAAGAATTCCAGCATTTTGACTCAGCGACAGTGAAGGAATGACAATATATTTCCAAGTGAGGATGCTGAGTGGCTTGAAGACGAACTTGCAAGTGGTGTTGTTCCCATGCACCTTCTGCCCTTGTACTCTAGATGGTAGTAATTAGGTTTGGAAGGGCTGTACTGGAATGTTACTGAGTATACTGTTGCCTCTGAATCACAGAATCCCTACAGTGTGGAAGCAGGCCATTCAGCCCATCAACTCCACACTGCTTCATTGGCTCAGTTAAAAGTAAGTTAAGCCATATTGGAAAAATAATTTCTAAACGTTACTGAATATATTTATTTTTCAAAACCAGAATTTTTAAAAATTAATTCTTGTCGCAGGAGTGCCAATGACTAGGCCAGGATTTAAGAGTTAACAGTGAATCGCATTGCTGTGGTTCTGGAGTTACATAATGGCTAGACCAGGTAAGGACAGCAGTTTCCTTCCCTGAAATATTTTAGTGAACTAGATTTTCATTAAATTCAAATTCCACCATCTGCAATGGTGGGATTCAAACCCAAGTCTTCAGAATGTTACCTGGGTCTCTGGATTAATACTCAAGCAATAATACCACTAGGCTATCACCTCCACATAATGCAAATTAAAAGATGATTCTAGGCAGGGAATCGGCAAACAGAATTCAATCCAGTGAAACATAAAATTTTTGGAAAGGATTTCCAAGTCAAGAAAAAAAAGTTGATAAATGGTTGTACTTTCAGAAGTGTAGGGTAACGGACATGTCCACAATTTCCTTAACTTGCAGGATAGGCAGACAAGGTGGTGAAGTAAGGCACAGAGAATATTTTGTTAGCCAATGCTTAGCATATAACAGCAGAGAGGTTATGCTAGAATTCTAAAATACTATTTATGTCACAGCTCAAGTTAAGTTCTGGTCACTGCATTACACGAAGGATATTTAGGATACAGAGAAGACTTGCAAGAATCTTGAATAGATGGTTGGAGAGGGTGATAGATGGAAAAACACTTGCTGCATTTAAAATATATCTTATGCTTTTGAGGTGCCACAGCTATGGGCTAAGGATTGAAAAACAGGATTCTGCTGGATAGAGTTTTGTCAGTTGGGAATGAAGCGATGGGTTGAGGGTCACCTTCTATGCTATAAAATGTCCTACATTTGTAAGGCCAATTGATTTGTAGGAGATAAAGACAGAAAACTGATTTAAAATAACAGTGACCCAATGAGAACGATAAACAAATCATAATCTGCACTGTACCTTTGATTCCTTTGCATTTTGCTCTGTTTCAGGCTCTGATTCTTTATAAACCACAGCTTTTGTCACGAGCATGTCAGGGTGCTGCTGTTTCACTTCCTTAATTGCAAGAGCCAGAGCCTAGAGTAGACAGTACAATCATGAGATGAACATTGACTTCGGTATGATAAATTATGATGCTCATTTAATGAACTGGTGCAGGCACAATGGACCAAAGGCTTCCTTCTGCACGATATCACTTTCGTGAAATTGATGTTAATCATGAACCCCAAACATTTCAAACTTCATGCGTGACTCAAAATTTTCAGGTTTGCACCATTTGCCCACAATACTGGAGTGAGAATTGTACTGACCACCATGATGTATATTTAACTGACTGATTTAATCCCACAGAATGCAAGCTTATATTTACAAGCCACTGTGCTTAAACTTTGCATATTTGTGTGACTGTGATACAATATGAACTGGATGTTTTGAAAAGAAAACAGAAGCCAACCATTCAGTCCTTTGAGACCCATCTGCCCTTCTATACAATCGTGGCTCATTGATTCAATTTTCCCAGATCCCCTTCCTCCCTGCGAGATCAAAAATCCTCAGATTTCTGTACTGAATGTTTTCAACGATGGAACATTCGCAGTCTCTTGGAGTAGTGAAACTCCAAAGATTCACAACATTCTGAGTGAAAACATTTCTCAATCCCGGTCCTAAATGATCAACCCCTTGTCTACTGTTGCAAACTCAGACGGGCAAAAAGAAAATAATGCTTAGAAATGAATGAGTAGTTTTGCTGGAGTTCCATCTGAGGTACACAAGACAAGTTGGACCAATATGTATGACATTTGTAGATTTTGCTGTGTTTTCTTCTGGAGTATAGAATATAGAACAGTACAGCACAGGAATAGACCCTTCAACCAACATGTTTGTGCCAACCATGATGCCATTCTAAACAAATACCATCTGCCTGCACATGGTCCTTATTCCTCTATTCCCTGCCCCTTCGTGGGTCTGTGTGAAAGCCTTTTAAACATTGCTATCATATCTGCTTCTACTGTCTCCCATGGCAGTACCTTCCCATCACCCCTTGCAAAAAATACTTGTCTCACACATCACAGAATCCCTACAATGTAATAGCAGGCCATTTAGCCCATTGAGTCAACACTGACCCATGTTTTTGCAAAAGTAATGTTCCAGTAGAACAGTGCACATAAGATGACGCAAATGGTTTAGTACCTGGTCTTGGTCAACGTCAGCACCACCTGTGATGATGATTCTTTTCTCAATCCTGGTTTCTGAAAATCCTCCTTTCACTGACTGGATACACAACAAATCCCATTTGTTAGCATCACTTGCAAGTTCAGAAGAAAAACCTGCTCTGCAATTCTAAACCTTAGCTCCGCAGACTGTCTGTGAACTGGAGTCTGCACTTGCCCGACATGGGGAAAGTAGGAAGTAGCCGCATGTGTTTCTGAATAAGTGTCTGACACCCAAATATTGCAACTAGTTCCCATGCACATCAGGCGCCTAGTTGATTGAAGCAAAATCATACTAAATTTTAAAAATGAACAAGAAAGATACATATAATTTCAACCACACATCATTCCCACAGTGATGATAATATTTCTCCTTACCCTGGCTGAGGTTTAATGATTTTATTGGCCTTAGCATAACAATTTGATGACTATTTTATAGTTGACCATAAATTTCTATTAGTTTGGCTCTGTGGGAACTCTCTTGCTTCTGAATCTAATATTAGCGTGTTCAAATAAAGGCAAAATACTTTGCATGCTGGAAATCTGAAACAAACACAGAACGCTGGAGAAACTCAGCGGGTCTGGTAGCATCTGTGGAAACAGAGAAACAGTTAATGTTTCAAATGTGGAATGACTCTTTTTCAGAAGTTTTTTAGCATTCTTGGTGATTGTTTGTGGGTTCAAACCAGGTTTTGAATATGCCATATGTGTGTCACTTGCCAGTGAATATATGTATACAAAGAACACACTTACTTTAAAAAAAACACAGCATGGAGTATGGACAGCTACTTTGACACAAGATGGAATATGGGGCTTCGGTAATATTTTGTGATTTCTGTCCAGACTAAGATTAGTTCACGTGTAGGAAGTAACCAAAGTGTGGACGTACCTGTGGAGGAACCTTCTTCAAAGAGACATCAGAAGGCAAAAATCACTCAGGGGATTCACTCTTAATAGTTTGCAGATGTTTACAATTGCGCAAATGCAATTGGTCATCTCAGACTCAGGGTTTGAACATTTTAAATGTAACAAAGAAAGATGTGAAAAAGCCCATGTTATTGTGTCTACATTTTGGGTGTTGTGTAAATGCAGGTTTAGGCTAACTTTTGACTTAAAAAGACCACCAGCTTTATGTCTGTTTTTTAAAGTCATAGCACTCAAAGTTTTAACGACCTCCTTCTCAAAATGTGAACTGAAAGGGAAGCAAAAAAGGCCAAGTATTATCCCAGCACCTCTCCCCATTTGCAACAGGTAAATAATACCAAGGTGCTCATTGTCAGAGATGCCATTTCTTGAATGAGGCACTGTCTGTTCCAGTGGTCCAGGTAATGCAAAAATAATCTATCAATCCCAAAATGTTAACAATAGAAAATTATCAGAGTGTCTTGGGCCACATTTCTTCCTGAGCCAATACTCCACAACTGATCTTTTGTAGATTGAGGGACTTCCCTTTGCTGTGCACAATTTCATCATCAATTTGCTTATGTAACATAACTACCATTGGTTGGGTGGAGTTAAATTTGTCTTTTCTTTTGATTAAGAAAAAATAGCAGATTGGAATAGAGTTGCTTGAAACTAATTAATTCAGTCAGATTCATTGATTGTTAATGGCTGTCACATGTTCTCTGCCATGAAGTTCTTTTTGATGATTGAGTTACAATGAGGAAATGCTCAACCAGCTGTGAAAGCAATTAGTGCACAGCATCGTAAGATGAGGTTTGAAGTTGGGTTTTTACGATTGTTTAGGTGGAGGTGCTAAGAGAGCAGGGATCTACTGAGAGTTTCTGGGTGAGCTCCAAAACAGACAAAGGCCTTGATTGTGAATTAGATGGCCATGGGCTGCATCAAATCTGCTGTTCCTGAAGGCAAACAGTTAAGTTGTTGCCTCCAAAAGCCTGTGTAATTAGGGATGGTCTGAGATAACAAAGTGTGGAGCTGGATGAATACCACTTAGGAGCAGGAAAGCTGATGTTTTGGGTCTAGGCCCGAAACGTCAGCTTTTGTGCTCCTAAGATGCTGCTTGGCCTGCTGTGTTCATCCAGCTCCACACTTTGTTATCTCGGATTCTCCAGCAGCTGCAGTTTCCATTATCTCTAAGTAGGGATGGTTGTTGAGTTCCAGGTGATGAGAGGTCTACTCAGGGTGGACATGAGTATGCTATATTTCAGAACAACAGGGCAGTTTAGCTGCTGTCGGACCAAACTTTTTTCTTAACCAAAGAAATTAGAAACCGGTAAACAGGTCGCTTAATGACTGTTTGTATGGGATCTTATTATCCACAACTGAGATGCTGTGGTTAAAATAAGGAAGAAGGCAATCAAACACTGAGGCACTATGGTAATCATATACAAATTAGGTTATTAGGCTAGAATGAAAAAATTAAAGAAGTGTTCAACTGGAAAATAAATGGATTAACATTTAAGATACATTTGTGGAGTTGCATTCCTATAGTGGCTTACTCATAGATATCAACAGCTCAGTGTGAGGCAACAGAACACAAAACTCAGTAGATCCTGAGAGCCACAGTGGAGAGAAATGGAAGGTGTCTGTACAAGTACTGAACAAAGTGGGGACAACTCCACTTGCTATCCTAAAAAATGATGTCCACCATTAAAAGCAATGTGACCTATTTAAGAAAACTGCATTTTGAGAAGAGATTTGACAGCCTGATATTCTTTACTCTGGAGAAGTGAATACTTAGAAGATAATTTATTTTTTTCCCCGTGACACATAAAGGGTTGATACAGCACGGTGTGTGATAAACTGGTATGCAAAAATCCTTAATAGGCAATTATATCTTTTAAATCCACTGCAAAAGTTTACTTAAGTTTTTAAGTGTATTAACAAAACAAAATGTTGGTTAAATCTGCAGCTTAGGTTACAACAAGTTCACTTCATTCCTGAAACATTGTGAAAGTCTTGGGAACTGATTATATTAAAAGAGATTAAATTTAATTTTGTTGCTCACAGGGTCCTGGTCATAACCCATGGTTTGAGGCCTTGCTCGAGTTGTCAGCTTTCCTCTAGCTCATTCATGCGATATTGAGTTTCCTAAGTTGGCGAGCATCAATGCTCTAATTCTCCAAGTATTCAATCACTGGGAATGAACACTACCACTATGCAGTTACCTCTGCTGTACTTTTAACAAATCAAACATTTGGTTGTGGAAGCAGAAACAAGACTTTCAGAATATAATCTCAAAAAAGGAATGTGATTCTTTTTAGCTGATAAAACAAGATTAAAAAATGAACACTCAAGGTCATAACTTCCAGTTCATCATCACATGCCAAAACTGAAGTATTATTATTAACATGTATCCTAAATGTTCCTGGGCTTTAGCTAATAGCTTTGTTTGCATAGCGTTGGGGACACACAATGTAAATAGTCAGTCATCAACTGTGTTACCTTGGTGATATGAGTAGTGGTTGATGTGGATATGGTTTCAGAAGTCACAGACTGAGGACTTGTTACATTTGCAGCTCCACTGCCACTGTCAACCTAAAAAACAAGTAAAACACACTGGATATTACACTACAAAAAAGAGTCAGTGTTAGTTCCCAAGGTAAAGCAGCAATCTAGTCATCTTAGAAATTGTTTATCTAACAATTAGCAACTTACAAATGATGTGGATACAGTTTCTGAGACAATACTTTGTGAACTTGTTGTAGTTTCATTTGCCAGATCTGGGATAACGGTAACCTTCAAAAGAAAACAAAATAGCATAACTCACATTAATTGGGTCTAACAATACTGAAATGTCCAACTTCTCATTATCTTAGAATGAATTCACCAAATTTGTGTTGCCTCTGGGGAGCTGTGCTCAAAACTCTGGCACCAGGTTGTGACTCATGCTCCATGAGTCAATGATTGTTGAATTTATTTGATTTACCAAGTGAATATTGTCATTGTGTGTCAACGTGCCTGAAGAAAGCTATATTAGCAGAACAAAAGAGAATAAGATCCCAAAAAACCCAAGCCAACTGAATAATTAAGAGCAACAATGGAAAAATATATTTTCAAATTTGATAAAAGCATACTGAGCTTATTATTCAAATCCATTTTATGTTCTATTGCTGCATTTCCTAGCTTTATCTTCATCTGAGGTGCAATTTGTATAATGTCACTTTTCATAATATGTTACATTACGGACATGAGCCAGACAGAGGGAAAGTATTCACTTGTCATCCTTCTGAACTTCAGGATCTACCGAAGCATTTCACAACCTACATTTTTTAAGTGCAACAAGGAAATGTGGCAGCTAATTAATGCACAGAATGGCCTCACAAGCAGAAATGAAACCATATTTAATTATTTTTCTTAGCGATGTTGTTTGGGGGACAAACATGGAGCAGGACAGCAGGAAAACTCTATTCGACCTCTTCAAATAGTTCCGTAGGATTTTCCATATCATCTGTTGACCTGAGGTGGTACCTGGCAAAAGTCTTGGTCCTAGATTATGTGCTAAATTAATCAGAAGTCAATACAATTGAATATCAGGTGGGGGGAGTATATCGTCAGTAACTGGCGTTGACATGTTTGCTCTGTGCTACCATGCAAAATGCATTTGATCTAGAGTTTATATCAGCAATTCATGTGTATCTTTAACTGTTAACATCACCCAATGTAAATTTTCAGATGGAGGATACGGGCATCAATCTGACAACAATAGGGATATCGCTTTTAAACCTCCCAACAGAGGAAAATGGAACTGGACAAACCAGCAGTCATAAAAAACAAATGTAAATAGAACTGAGTACCCTAAACATTATTGACCAAAACACCAAGACTTATTCACAAATGGTTTTGGCATGTGGGCTGTGGTTTGAACATCTGCTAGAACATCAGATATGCTGAGTAATAAAGAAACTTGGGTGGAGTGTAAACAGTGTATTCTGCTATTGTGCATGTTTTGCCTTGGGAGAAAAGTTCCAGCACAGGTATCGAATTTTACTTTGGATTTAATTTTTCCATCAAAAACTTGTTTTATATTTCATTCACCTCCATCCCAATAATGCCTACTGTCTGACCTCTGTTAGGAAGAAGGAAAAATCTCTGAATACCTGGGTTTTCGTGATTGATTTTGCCTCAATAGGTGAAGATGTTTCTTTTGAAGAAGTTTCCCTCTTTCCATCACTTGGCAGTCCAGATTTGGTTTTCATAACATCCTGCAAGTTTTTTTTAAATGAAATTGTCTGTTATTAGTTACATTTGATTTACCCACACAGCCTTTAGCATGAGAAGCTATCTCTGCGTTACTTACTTCTGTTGAGCCTGAAGCGAATTCAAAATGCACTCAATATCACAAATTTCTTTTCCCGTCAAATAAATCTCCATTATAACTTGAACATATAATTTTTGCTTGTAAGAATCCTTCTTTTTCATGCAATTTTACTCAGAAATTAACTAGTTACAGAAGAGTCCAATTCCAATCCTGCCTTTTTGCGTATGCAAAACCCAATTGTTACCAGGTTGAACTGCACCCCCAGCCAAAATCTGAAACCGAGCCAATGGAGTATGGAGCAAGGCTCCTAGAAATCGGCCAGGGTGACTGTGCTCCATCATTAATGTTAATTCTCCCCTCTGCAATGACAATAACTAAATGGTGACAGCTGCAGACCTATGGGAGGCATCCCCCTTGCACAATGGTGGTCTGACAGCCATGGCCACTTTCTATTTTATCATTCTGAAGATTTTTCAGCCGGTGCCTCCATTTAGAGAAGTCTTCTCTTCCTTCTACCCAGGCCAGCAGTGCCCATCTCTGGCTGCTGGTCTTTCTGTGCTGGAGGTTCTCCAGCCTTAGGAGGCCATCCACCATCCTTAAATGGATGAGACTACCAAAGGCAGCTTTTTAGCTGGTGGGCTCCTCTGAAATCTCAGGTTCCTGCTACTGGAATGTCTATGTTCCCAAACTCAGCCCAGTGTCAGGGCTGGGACTCCTGAAATGAAAATTCAGCCCAAAGCTTGAAAGAGGATAGGTTTTGGGGAATTTGAATAAGCTTATCACATAAATAAGGGTGGGGTTAGAAGACCAGACAACATTCCACATTCATGCACATTAAACGTATAGAAACAAAAAATACAACAGTAATCTCTTAAAAGGAGTTACTTGTATCTATTTACCATCATTAGACTCCTGATTAACCAGCATTAAATTTTTAAATTTATATTACTTCTAAATAATACATCTATTATTGGCCAAGCGTCCTAGAAGGTCTGAATGTGATAATCCAAATTGAATCATTGATTAGTAATAATTTTCCAAAATATCTAAAGTAAGAGCAAAACTTTAGCCTATTGTTAAAAAAGCAAACCTGTTAAGCAAAGGGATCTAAGTTATTGGAAAATGCAATAAGTAAACACTCTTTATGTCCAATTTGAAATATTCATCTCCTTTAACAGAGACAACACTGTTGTAAGTGAAGTGCTACTTTTATTCAAAGACCTCTGCTTTTTAAACATTCCAGTTTGGATAGAATCACGTCATTTAGTTTATTCAATACAAATGTGTCTGTTAATAAGCACATGCTCTAATGATAGTTAGTTCAAAAGTACATTCTTTTAGAACAAATAAAACACAACACTGCATTCACAGGTTAAACTCAAGCAATTATTTTGTTAGACGTCCAAATCTGGAAATCAGAGATAAAACGAAAACTATTCAGATTATTACACAGGTCAGTCAGCATCTGTAAGGAGAAATTACAGGTTACAACATTCAGGTGAAAAGCAAAATGCATACATGCAAAATGCTAATGCATCCTTTTTCTTTACAGATGTTGGCCATTTTACTCTAACTCCAACAAATTGTTTTCAATTTTATAGAAACACATTCTTTCCAAATTTAATGTGCTTTAGTAAATCGACCATGGTTGACTTTGAGTAAGCAAGCAACTGGTGAGATGGTTACAGTTTTACACACACTGACAGGTGAAATGTAGAAGGTGGAGACATGCATTTGATTTCCTAAACGATGTTAGGTTACCTCCTGTTGAGGTTTCTCTTGAGAGTTTTCAGGATCATGGTCAATGCTCTTATGTTGGTCCTTTCCATCCCCTTGAACAGGTTGTTTTTCAGTGCTTATATCAGGCAGAGTGTTGACATTATCTTCAGAGGTGGCACTGTCTGTTCTTTCTCGTTTCAACATCTTGGTTTGTGTTGATAACTTGTTCACTTCTAATATTTCATCTACTTCTTCGACTTTACCTGGTACTGTATATTCTTTCTCAGCTTCAACATTTCCTGAGGAATTTATAGAGATGTTTGAACGTTTGTGTTCTGCTTCCACCCCTATCTCCTTTGTCACCAACGGCTGGATCACAAGTTCTTGCATCTGCTCCATGGCTTCTTCAGATTCTTGTTTGGCTACCATGGGCTTTCTTTGTGGTTCCTGCTTTGCTTCAGTACTCTGAGCAAGAAAGAATGGTGAAGATCAAGACAGTAAGGATTGAAAAGTAACAGCATTTGGAATGTGAATGCTATGGACCAATGGAGAAAAAAAAATGTATTCAACTCGAGGAATTTACAACATGGTCAAAAATAATCCAAAACATGATCATAAACGAACAGTTTAAACAACACATGGGTATTATGGAAAAACAAATGAGTTAAGGTCTAAGCAGGTTGTTAATTAATTAAAATCAGCAACCTGGGATTTGTCAGATTCTTCTTCATGTTGTTTATGTGGAAATAATGGCTCCTGTAAAATGAAAAGATGTTCTTAAAATAATGGCATATTTGTTTTTGACGTCTGAGATAGGAATTGTGTACTTGAGAAACCTCGGAAATGTTTCTGATGAAGCAGGTACATTTGATTACAATAGCGTAATGTTGAACACCGAATAAATTAAACAGGCAATTAGCAAAAAATATGAAAAAAGTTAGCAATACCAGAACTGTGATGCTAAAAAAACTCCACTATGTTGTATAGATGAACCATTTAAATCATATATAAATGTGCAGCTTAGCAACAGTTCAACACCTGTGTGATATTTACTGAAGTAACAGTACTTTCGAACGTCTCTCCTTTTACTGGTGATTTCCCTGGAGATTTTGAAGCTTCCTGTGAGGCTTTTACTTCCCTGTCTTCCAAGGCACATTCAAGAACAGGAGGTTTAGTCTAAACAGACAAAAGCATCAGTTAAAAGCTGAATGGGAGAATTCAGAAAGCAGAGTCTTCACTGTTAAATGGCACAGCAGCATAACAGTTCGGGAGCTAGCACCACAGCAATAGCAGGAAATCAGCCACAAACAATTCTTTTGACAGGCATTAGTATGCTTCAAAGGAAAGAGCAGAAAAGTGAAGAGAAAGGAAATAAACTAAGCAAGGGGAAGTCACAGCCTATTCTTTTTCAGAGTATCAAAACGCAACTTTCTAGCAATATGACTTTTTTGGTGGAGGCACATCAACAGTTGCCTCAGACTATTCTCATTGTTTTCAAACGCCAATTTGTTTGGGTCAATTGACATTTGCAGTTGCAAAACTTCAAATGGTCTAAACAAAAAAGGAAGCAAATTAACTGATCGAATACAATGCTCTGCAGTTAGCAATACATATGGTTAAAACATAAAATAGCAGTTTATAAATAAGCTCATTTCAAGCTATATAGACTCGTATGATGTAAAATGCCATTTGACAAAACATGCTGGAACAATGTTTCCTTGTGACAATTCATATGAAGAGTTACCGTTGCTTCGGTCAATTCCACTTCACAGCCTGAATCCGGAGATCCAACTTCAGAAATCTGTGCGGCATGCTCAAAGACTTTAATTGGCTTTTTTGAGCAAGTATTTTCTCCCAATTTCAATTCAAAATAGGATATTTTATCCTTCAGGGTAGCTGAGCCCATATCATATACTTCTGCATATCTCTCTTTAAGTTTGGATGAAGAATAAATTTCTGTCCCCTCCTCTAATGGATTTGGAAGTTCTCTGCCACACTTAACTATTGAGCTCTCCATTCCAGGTTTGGAAGTGTGTTTTAAAGTAACTATTTTTGACTCCACTTCAGCGGGTCTTTTTGTGATCTCTACATACTCGTGTTCTGTGTGTTTAATGGATATAGATTCATCAATCGATTTTGATGACAGCATGACCACTGTTGATGGTTTTAGTTTAGATAATTCATTGACGTGTGAATATTCCGCTTTAATGATTAAATCTGGCTCCAACAACTCAAGATCAGGAGAATTGGGTTCACATGATTTTTTCTCAGCATATTCTATTTGAGTTTCTGAACTGAAATCTATTTTGTCATTCATGGGCAGTAACTGATCAGATTGATCTTGGCTTGCATCCAATGGCATTTCAGAGGATACCAAGCTGTCAAGTTCCAGCAAGTTCTTAGATTTTGAACAATCCAAGTCTGAAGATATATCTGGAGAAAACTGCACAGGAACTTCAGATTTAGCAGAATCATTTGCATCACTCTGGAGCACTGGCTCGAGTATTTTATCATCCTTTGGCAAAAAGGATATGAACTTATCACTATCCTGCGCTGTGCACGGCTGTGGCTCGCTTCCATCCGGCGCTGTGCACGGCTGTGGCTCGCTTCCATCCGGCGCTGTGCACGGCTGTGGCTCGCTTCCATCCGACGCTGTGCATGGCTGTGGCTCGCTTCCATCCTGGGCTGTGCACGGCTGTGGCTCGCTTCCTTCTTCTGTGGTACAGAGCTTCAGCTCGCTTTCATCCTCTTCTAGCCTTGATGCTTCATGCTCTCCTAGGGAACACAGCTTTGAAAGCCCTGAATCAATTGATAGAAGACATTCTTCCGATTCTTTCTCTGCAATGTCCCTTGACTCTTTTTTGCCCCATCTTGTAGTGCATGGCTGTGACACGTTGACATGGTCTTGAAAAAGATAAGGCTTTGATGGTTCTTCAACTTTATAAGTTTCAATAACATCCGACTGCAAAATACTTTTGTATTCAGTTGGTGTTATTTGAGCTTCCTTTTCAACAACTGGGAGAATGAATTTGGGCTCACATTTTATTTCTGCTTCAAAAATACACTTAGATTCCTCTTGGCCAACCACTTTTGTTGTGTATAGTTTCTCTAAGAAATTTAACTTGGATATCTTCTCTTCATTTGATTGTGATTTGCCATTGTTGATCACAAAGTGAATTGACATACTCTCTTGGTCATTTTGGAAAGCTGTTTTGATTTTCTCTTTCTTCTCTTGTTCATGTGTTTGGGAATCTGTCTTTCCTACTTCTTGCTGGCCTACCTGAGTTCCTGGATCTAGTGTTTGGTCAGCTATTGGAGAACCTGGTTTGGATTTGTTGTTATCATCCTGTGGGAATGCTGGCTCGGAGTCTTTTTTATGCTGTTTAGACTTGGTTTCATCATTTCCAGAGGAAATAAGTTTAAACTGCTCTCCATCCATTGGTAAAGACAATGTAGACTCAGTCTCTCCAGGTGCTTTGGAATCTGATTTTGAAGAGTTCAACATTTCTTTAGTTGAAGGTAGTCCTTTTCCAGTGTTTACTGAATCTTGTTCTGATGGAACTTTGGTGATGATATCAGCTTTGTCAGAAACTGCTTTAGTTTCAGAGATTACCTGCTCTTCATTTAAAAGCTTCTCAGTTAGGACTTCTTCAGGCTCGTTTGGGTATCTCTCAGGAATCTTTTGTTCATCTGACTCCACTAACTGTGTGCTATTCAAAAGAGGTGCTATTGTCTTTTTCTCCCAATCAGTTTTTGAAGCATCTTCTTGGTGAGTGGCCGATGTGACGCAAAGCTCTTCAAGCTCAGGAGATTCTTCTTCGCATGGCTCATCTTTGTGAAATTCTTCTTTTATAAGCTCCATTTCAGGAGAAGATAGTTCTAATACAATTTGCCTTTTGTCACAAACAAGTGATATAGCCTCAACTGCTTCATCTTCTTTGGATTCTGTTCTGTCACTTTTGTTTTCAACTACAACTAGTTCTTCTAGCCTAGAAGCACGTCTGTCTATTATAACCCATTCCTCAGAGCCCTACATTTCAAATATAAAAACTTGTCAACATCACAGTAATGCATGAACAGGTACATTGCAGCAGACATGCACTTCACTTTTCTAGATTATTATAAAGTAAAAAGTTCTCATAACTAGATGATGTGAAACTTTCTGATACACATTTTGTGACGATATGAAAAATTACATTTATAATATGGACATAACGTTTAGAATCTTCCAACATACAAAATGTTAAGAGAAAAAAAAAGAGCTCTATAAATGGGTGAATTACTAAGATTACAACCACAAACGTTTCTTACATTATTATTAATGTTTTATGCTTAACTATTTGATGCACGTTTTCTCTTTATAATCAACATTTACCTTCAAAAATATTAACAAATTAGCTAACAATAATTTCATCCACTAATGTTAGTTCTACCATTAAAAACGACTTATCAGCATCAATTTATTTGTGCTTATTTAAATTACAATTCAAGTTTAATCAAATGTAAAACTGAAAATGTCAACCTCAGGGGAAGATGCAAGGCTTTTCTTTGCTGAAGCTTCCAGAGATAAGGCAATGGCACCCACTTGAGAAGCAGGCTCTTCCTTCGCCTCCTCTTCAGCTCTCGCAGACTGTTAGAAAGGTTAGTTAGCTGATATACCAGAATATATTGCATAATAAATAAATAATAAACGTGTTAGTTTCTTGTTCATGCTTTACATTTTAATGTAAAGATACTTTGGTAGAGCTTTCAGATTTCTAAGTTGCTTGCATTTTGCCAAACGCTGTCCCCTGTTAAGATGTGTAATATACAATCATTTTATCAAGTTTGAAAACTGCAGATCTAATTAGCACCATTTTGTCTCTGGATTGCTTGTCTAACTTGTGTTCTATTCAACTTTAATTTTCTTAAGTAAGATAACATGTTTTCTTATGTCTTGTCAGTTTTGATACATATGCATTAATTAATGTAGTGATTTATAGCAACCATCTTCAAATAATTAAATATCTTCATGCACTGAAAGGACTAAATTTCAAACCAAATCATGTTCACTCCTGACAGCTCAGAGCAATTCATGAGTACATGTTTAATTAACACCTGCCTGCCCTTCCAACTGTTTGTAGCTCCCAGCAGACCCTCCGTCCTTTAACAAGAACCACAGCAACCAGATAGTCACCAGATATTGCTAAAAATAGCTCTCTGAAAATTCTAACTCTGCCCTGCATTAGAACTCATAGATCTCCTTGAAACCAGACAAGCTTCCATCTGCACAACAGGTCTGCACAGCATGGCAGCAAATACAATGTGGAAAGAGTCTTGCATCAAGCCTCCTTACTGCTTCTAAATTACACCATTTTCAGAATAACCATCTGGTGTCTACAACAGTAAGCCACACATCAAAAATTCTCACAGAAGTTTTATCACAATGAAAAATGGTAGTTAAGAAAAATGACAGGCAGAGCCTGTACCAAAGAAAACAGAAAATATTTGTGAGGGAACTTGACCTATGGAGCTCACATAAAATGTAATTCAAGAGATGGAAGGCCCTTTTGAAGCATTTTCTACATCCAATAAGTTCCAATATCAGTGATTATTGGATTACGTTTGTCAAATGCAGCACAGCTAATGCTTTAGACATCTATTTCTCACCTAGGAACACATACATTTAAATAGTAAGTGAGGAAAACTTGTGATTAAATTTCCTCAACTAATCAACAGTTCACAGGTGGTAGCATTATTTTAGTACGGTTGAAATGACCTATTTTTATTAAGTTGAATTTAATTTGATGAATGATTGTGTAGAACATGCAGAATATGACATATTCTCATTAGATAAAAGATGAATGAAATGTCTTTGGGTGCAAGAATATGTTATCTGTCTTCACACCCAAATGAAACCTAATAAACTGACTGATGCGTAGTTACATAATTCGTCAACATTAGTAATAAATTCTAAAACATTAAATTGTAAGACCCTAATACAAACCACTCTAACCAAACAGCTGCTTCAGGAAACCAGAATTACAGGGATAATATTATTACATCAAGTGTTAATGTTTGGTTTTTGGTCTTTAGCATCATGTGGCATCTGAATAACAAAGTAACAAAGACATACTAGGAAGAAACAGAAGGCAAAATGAAGCCTCATTGTTCAACTCAACTGAATGACTCCAAAGAAGGAAAGGATATCTTGAAAGAAAAGGCACATTATAAACAAATGTACAAACACATGCTGCTTCTGCTGTTTTCTTTTGTATTTACCCATCAACATTGCTGAATTTGTACCAGTTACAAATAAACAAACTATTAGCAAGTTACAGTTTAAACAAAATACCTCTGTAGTGCTACACAAGAACAATGAGGATGTATAAGTAAAGGTGCAACCTTACCGAGTATGCTCATTTAAAGAATGTTACAAGTGTAACAATGCTGTGAAAAATCTTTCACTCACACATGCTTTCCTTCTATTGCAAATCATGAATTAAAATAGTTCTTTGCATCTATATGATTTATTCATGGCAACAACAGACTGGAGACTGTCACCTCACCATTGCTAATACCAGGCCTTTAATTACCATAATTGAACAATATTTAGTATGTTGCATCAGACATCACCCAAATTTATGAATGTATGCATCAATCGTATTAATTTACAGAAGGATTGAACATGCTCAGGTTATATGTTTCTTTCTCAATTTTCTTACTCTCCAGATACACTGGATAGGTCAACCCATTAACAAAGACTCCTAAATCACATTTTTTAAAAATCTCATGTATGTTACTGTCCTATGATGTCAATCCACAACTTTTCTGTAATTAAGGATTCTGGGCACCTTACATTTTTGAAAAAGGAAAGTTATAAATGCTGAACGACAAATTGGTTAGTTAGAGGGCAATAGTACAGAAATTCCAAATGGAAGACACAACTCTCACTAAAACCAGCAAAATGCTACTAAAAGGAAATTTTGTACGTACAGTACAGATTTATTGAGATACTGGTAGAGACATTAAGATTACAATCCACCTTTCTTCTTTGCCATTAATTTCTAACTACTGAGACGGAATTTTCCTGAAGCTTCAGCCATTTGAGAATTGAATTTGATTTTTTTGTGACTTGTTTGTAAAGTGCTTACTTACAACAAAGTTTAGAGGCGCTGTCTTCACATAAGGTGAGAAACTAAGTGGGCTTTGTAATGCAGCCAATATCGGGCTACCTCCAGAACCAGCAAGCGATGGGATGGGTGTTGGGAGCACAGGATGGGAAAGCGATGTAGTTTCTTCAGGCTCCACAAAAAAAAACTGAATTCCCCTTGTCTGTACCTCTCTGGTTCTATTACATGTTGATTTGATCTGAACGTTCACGGCTCAAGTTCTGCTCAGCACTCAATGCAAAATGGCTATGGGTTGGGGGAAGTGTGGGAAGGGGGTTGGAACCCTGATTGGCAAATTGAAATCGACATGCCACCTGAAACAGGTACACGCTTCAGGCAATTATCTGGACAAAGACTGGTGCAGGCTATGGCATGTATAAAAATGTTGAAAGAAGAAACAGAAAACGAATCCTTTCATTTAGTGCAGCAAAGTGAATAAAACAGTAAAGTGCTGTCAGGGGAAAGAAACTGTGCTCTCACCCTTGTTGTAAGCAAACTCTTTACTCTAAGATCTATGTTATAAACTCTTCTAGTTTTATTTTATGCATAGTATAATGTCAAAATGTTACCAAATTCAACATGGACATGAGTAACTGTGGTATAATAGAATTTAAAACAACAGCATTCTTAGTTACACCACAACTGTGACCAAAAAAATAGCCATCACCAGCAGACAAACGAACAAACGGAAAACTAAAAGCCAAAACCAAGTAGGCAGGTCTAGCACACCTACAACTTCATAAATGTGTTTATAAACAAAACCCACCTGCTGGAGTTTCTGTGACTCCTCCTGCTCTTTGTCTTTGGGTTTCGATGAAGATGGGGAAGTAGTTAATTTTTTTTCACGGTCACCATGACTTAGCTTAATACTAGTGGATTCCTGTAAAGTTCGTTTTAGTTCATTGATATTGGCTTGATGCTTCAACAGTACATCTTCTGATTTGTCCAGGAACTTTAGTACAATTAAAAAAGAAAGATAAACGTTGTGTTAGACATAACAACATTGTTTATCAGTGATGTTTAAACCAGAGGGAAGAAGTAACCACAAATCCATTTCTTAACATATTTGCCTGAAATGCCTCCACATTGAATTAGTGAAGGTGTTAATCACTTAAAATAAATGGATTGACACTAAGTAAATAGCAGTAAAGATAAGAATTCCAGACAAATGAGATGACAGCTGCTCACTTTAGGATCTTAGAAAAAGGTGACTGATTGTTAATCAGTTTTTCTTGTGGTAAATATTTTGTTCAAATACAAAACATCATTTAGTTTAAATATATATATGACCTGATTTCCTTACAAAATATATGTTGTTAATGTATCCTCACCAAATGCGACGAACAGTGCTTATCCAGGAATTACTTTGTAATTATTCCAATTATTTCAATCTCATGTTGGGATGGTCCTAAAAATTGTAAGTAATTTGTCAAATAAATATGTTTTCCTTTTTACTTGGTATACTCCTTGATGTTAATACTTGATATGCACATCAATCTTGTTAATATACAAGTATGATTCTGTGTAAATAATCTATGATATCAAGGAACGTTTAAGATGTCTTACGTATATGTAAGTGTGTTAATTCTGCGGTAGTTGAAGTACAAACGTGAGTATTAAAATATATTTAGCACAAAACTCCTCAACACCCACTTTCCTCTCTGACAGAGATGATAATAATTCCTGCATCAAATATTATACATTCAGCAGAAATTCGAACCATCCTGCCATCAATCAAGACAATGTGCTCCAACATAACCCCACCCCGTTTTCATGTAAAACAAACTTCCACCATATCAAATTACACTTGCACTTTTCCCAGCACCTGATAAACAAGAAAGTACGATTACACAATCTAGAATGTGAATTTTTCAGATAGTCAAAGTTACAGTGCAACTAACTGAAAATGGTATGTTTTTAATGTTGATAAAAGCAGCCCACAGAATGAAGAATTAGCAAACACAAAAGAAATCATGGCACACAACAAGCAGGTAAAAAGCAAGGAATGCCATACTCCAATATATAGTGTCTAGCAAACAAACAATTTCAGTAAAAGATGGCCAATGGTTAAGAATCAATTATTTTCCACAGACAAAGCTTATGTAGCATTTTGGCAGTATTACGGTAACCCATGAAATGTATGTTAGCATATAGGTAGTGTACTGACAACGATGAAGAAAGTATGATTAAGAAAATTATCACCCACTTTCCTGTTCAGTAATGAGACAGATCATTCAGTCTTTTAATCTCTCACATACCAATTTCCAGTTTTGAATTGTAACTCAATATTTCAATGGGAGCAATAAATATTGTGGATCGTGTAGGTGATAAATCTTGAAGGATATATGAGTTGGATCTATCTGATGTTATAGCTATATTTAGTTTGATGAATGACTCTCCATTCAAAAATAAATAGGAACTAGTTGTGTTCTAGCTTGAACAATATTTTAAAACAGGTATGAAAACGTTTCACATAAACTACAGTAAAAACCAGTCCACAGTGGTCCGTACACTACCTCTTGCCTAAGTTTCGGCTCATCTTCATGTTCCATCTGACAGCAAAATTTTAAAAGAAACCAAGTCAATTAAATCCAAAACAAGAACAATCAGAATTGTTGATCCTCATATGAAAAAATGGAACTCACACCTGATCATTTAAAGAAAAGATGCTTAAAACAAAAAGAGTTTGTGCATCAGTAAATAGATTAAAATCAACAAAAACAGAGAGGATGAATTCACATTATAAGTCAAAAAGCAGTCACTGCTTCATAATGACACTTAACAAGTGTAAAGTAAATGTGCAGTCAAGGCCTGAACTGATTCTGCACTAAGAAAAACTCTCTTTTCCAGGGCGTCTCACTCTGGTTCAGTCCAGCACGTCCTTGGATTTGATTTACATATACAACCCAAAAATCACCCTGTATTAACAATTCAGGTGCATAAGCATTTGCATCCCAAATCTATCACTAAGCATGAGATAGCATGAATGAGACAAGATAATTGAGAATGCTTATTAAATACTGTATAGAAGTTGACAGAGTCATAGAAATTTGCTTTTATTGGAAAAGGGATCAACAACTTAGAAGATGTATTTATACCCACATCTTTTGATTTCTGACCTCTTCCACAAACATGGCAAAACAAAGAACATTACTCCTTGGTAAGCAATCTCCCTTTCTTCATTATTAATTTTATTCCACATACCCTGCAGACATTTTCTTAAGCACAGGAAGGAATATACCTCTAACAATGAGCCATTATGAGATTATGGTCCTACTGTTGCAACAAGTGGAACTATCTTCCAAGCCAATACACTTAACGTGAGCCCATCGTGTTAAGTAAAAGATTTTCTTTAATAAATTTAAAAATTACTACTTCATTGCTCTTGAGAAAAACCATGGTGGATAAATTTTCACTTCTTGTGTACTAACATTTATCCAAAGCATTTTGGTCGCAACTAGTTCACAGAGTTCAATAAAAGTGTAAGATTCGTTTACAGGCTAATAACATAACCGACTTTCTGAATGAATGAAAGATAATCTTAGAAATGTTTCATCAAGATTTCAGCGAAGGAGTGCTGAACAGGATTTTCTGTCACCACTAAATCTCAACTGTCAGCTGGATGAGAATTTTAAAAAAAGACCAAACCCTGCTCCCGCTTGACAGTATAGCAGCAAGCAGTGACATTCACCCATATCTGAACGCCCACTGAAGATAACGTTGTTCAGGCCTGCAACTAGATGTCAGATGACAAATTTGAATTTCACTGCTGAATACAGGCATCAAATATATATGCTCCTGAAGGGGCTTAGGTGCTTCAAACTTAGTTTCCAAATCTATGAAATGGAAGATTGTCACTTATAATTAGAAGCTTCCATAGCAGGAAACATCTAATTATAAGTGACAAACGCAATATTGTTACGTTTGACTTTGTTTTAAGATGTAATATATCTAAGTCCTGAAAATAGTTTTGGAATGCATGTTATACATTTGAATGTTGTTTTGGGTTGCATTCTGTTTCCAGAACCAACATTTTCCAAAGTGGTTAACAGACAGTCCACATTAATCGTCAACAATGTATTACAAAAAGCTTACCTCCATTCACCTCCACACACTTAATAATAGTTTCTCTTTGTTTCAGTTAAAATACTCACCTGAGGCTAAGTAATGTGATTAGAGGAATAGCTTTCCAAATCACTTTCATACAGATAAATAAATAAGCACAGAAATGAAAAGTGTGCTCCTTGCAGTTATATGTTAATTCACATTAGATGAATACACATATTGCAGAGGATTTGGGAGCTGGCGAAGATTACAGGGAAAAGGATCAACACCATTTAGGAATTGGAAACCAAGGAGTAGAATTTTCAAATCAAGAGGTTTCTTGACCCAGAGCAAACAGAGCTTCCTGCAGTTTAAGACAGACAGTAGCATCTTGGACAGCTTAAAGTTTACAACAGGGTTGTGTTCAAATAGTGAAATCTAAAAGTAACAATGGCAAGGATGAGGATTGCAACAGCAGAGGTGCTGAAAAAAGGTTGAATATAACTGTAAGTGTATCTCCAAGTCAATTATTGTACTCCAGTTGCAAATAGTCTTGTTTAATCTTAGATAGTTGCCAAAGCGAGGGATGGAGTAGGTAGCTAAGAAATGCCTTCAATCTTCCCAATGCTTAACCAGAGGAAATTTCTGCATATCCAATACTAGATGTTGGAGAAGCATCTTAATAGTTTAGCAACTGCAGAAGAGTGGAAAGAGGTGATAGTCATATAGAGCTGGGTGTTATCAGTGTTTGAGAAAACTAATGCTGTGTTTTTGAGTGCTATCGCTGAGAGGCTGTGCGGGTGGGTGAGGAAAAGGAATGGGCAAGCATAGATGCTTGGAGAACACGAGAGATACTACAGCTGGAGCAGGAAACGAAGCAATTGCAAGTGAGATTCTCTGGCCAATTAGATAGTTAAGAATGGAACCAGGTGAAGGCAGTTCCATCAAGCTGGACAGCAATAGCAAGGCGTTGAGGGAAGATGATGTGGATGGAAGTGCCAAAGGCTACAACAAGAAGAATGAAGGAGGAAAGTTTCTCTTTGATACAGATCACATTGTAAAACTGCAATACAGTTTTCATCTATTTAGGAAATGGATCTACAGAGTTTTAGGATAAGCACTGACATTACTGTGGCCTATTGAAACATTTTTTGTTTGTATCTAAAGTATTACTTGATTATCTGGATCGAACAATGCTTGGTAATTGGAGTTGTTGACTGTATTCCACAAAGGCCACGTTGGATCCATAACTACTCCTGTGGCTTCGTCACATATTTTGTTGTGAATTGCTCCTGTGAATTATCTTGTGACATTTCATTACACCAAAGGTGGTATACAAACTATACGGTTTTAACCTCCTGAGGCTCATTATAACCTCATAAGGTCATAACCGCATAAGGCTTTGGATAAGTGGTGGTGGTGTGAGTGAGTGGTTAAATTGTTGAGAAAAACTGAACTAAAACCAGAACCTGACCATTTCTGGTTACAACAGAAATAGCAGAGTGACCTATTTCTCACTCTCAAGAAAGCTAAACAGCCGAGTCTGGGGAGGAGATAAAATAAAGGAGGCAAGTGCTTTTCACATCAGTTGCAAAATTTGGCATACCTGGTTCCTGTGACCAGACACTCACTCACCCTTTGTATCTTTGCCCAAGGGTTCCCATGCCAACTTCCCTTAGTTAGGTGGCGGTTTTTGACTGGTGCAGACTCAATGGGCTGATTGGCCTTTTTCTATGCTGTTGACCTCTGTGAATATGACTCCCTCTCTACAGGCTTCCAAACTCCTCCTAGTGCATCCATTTTCGCCTTACCCCATGACCGTAATGTCAGAATCAGCTTAGTCAGAAGGCGAAAGGTCTTGCTTATTTATGTAATGCATCAAATATACAGGATATTAATAAATGAATGCATGGGCATAGCAATAGCTCTATCAGCAACTGCTACGCAGTTTCTACAGCAGCAGTATCCAGCAGTTATCTATGTGAGATAGCAAACGTAGGCTTGACTAAAAACTTTCCCATATTTAACCTTGAATGCAATTACTTCTCTACAATCGCTGATCGTGCTGTATTCAACTTTTCATAATGTCCTTTCCCATCTCTAACGTTTGATGCTCATTTTACTCGGCATATTAGATAGCAAGCTCTCATCAATCTGCTATGTGTTCCCTTAATCTCTGGCTTCTTGAAGCCATTTGTTATTGACAATTGTTTTGGTCATCAGCAACATCCTCTCTAAGCCTCACAGTCATGTAGCAATCAGAAGTTACCGTGCAGGCCACAGTTCACAAACTGGGCCAATTATCATGTGTGTGCGAGCCCACACAGAAGATATTCATGGCTCCTGCACTTACATGAATCAGCTACAAGCTATGGAAAAATAGGGATATATTGGTATCGTGACATTTTCAAGCAGTTCTAAATCAAACTGCGTCAACACAAAAGAATGCCCTACTATCTCCAAGATTGCATCTTCATTCTCATCTTGGAAAAGCACATTTCTTACAAGTATGAATTGACCATGTCCTTTCCCAGCCAACAGCTTGATTTTTCACGTGAAGCTGCAAATCAGGTTGTGTCATAAGCAATTCTGGATTTCCATAAGAAACTAAGTTTGTTCACCCTGATAATATTTCTTAGCACCACCAAGTATGCTGCCACTATGTCACCAGAATCAGCTAAGTTTGAAAAGTATCCCAGCCAGCAGTCAACTTGAACTGCGTGCAAATCTAAAGTCTTTAATTAAGCTGTCCAATTTCCATCAGGCACAATAGGATAAAATCTTTATTTACAGAAACATGCTACTCTACTAAGCTAGACACTAATCTGTTCTGTAAATCTATATAATCCCACTAAGTACAGTGAACTGTTAACTAATAACAAAATGATTATCTGTACAAAAAATTAACATTTCAACATCATGTACCTTCATTTCCTTAATTTTTGTTGGTGTGGTCACTTCCTCGGTTTTTTCTGACTTCTGGGACGACTTCTTGCTGTCTGACTGTGTTGTGTCTGGAGTCTCTGTCCTTGAAGTCTCGCTTGCATCTTTCGTTGACTCTTTCAAAAGTGCGTCGTGATTTTCCCCGACTGAAGCTGGACGGAAAAACTCTGCAAGTCAGAATATCTGACGTAAAATGTGGCCATTATACTCTAAAACATTCCAGAAAAGCCACAGGCAACTGGAATGAATCTGACAGAAGGGCAATTCAAAGAACAATTATTTGAACAAATAGTTAATAATTGGCTGATAGGTGCCAACTTCAGATCGGGTTCAAATTCTCGGTGCTCCAGGAAGTGAACCAACTTCTAAGGTTCACCTAAAGAAGCTAATCAGAGCTTGTAGGGCTATTTCATGAGTCCACTGCCAAATGTACATAAATTGGGCACAGCTCATGTCTCATACATCCAAATAGGTTGCCAATTCAGAACGAAACTATTCTCGGAGATTTTCTTTCCTCCAAATGTCATGACAATATCAACTGATCTTTGAGAGGCCATTTTCAAATCTTTGAACAATAAAAGCATATTTTACTAAATTTGAGCTTGGGTGAGGAGTGCAAGTATTGTACTTATTCCACCAATGTCTATGCTTCATATTAAAATCAAAAGAACAACACATGACAGGGAGGACAAAACAGTGTAGTACACCTGGTTAAGTAACTTGTAAATGAAAAGTATTCCGTGAATTAGCCCCATTATTCATTAAAAGAAAAATAAAGAGTTTCATTCAGTCACTGGTCAGATCCATGTTACCTTACAGCTGCAACCTGCTCTGCTTACAATACACGCTTTTGCAAAGCAGTATCTGATCAGCTTAGATTCCTTTACTTAAATTGAAAACCCTCATCTTTATTTCCTGTTGGGTTTCTGCAAGGGGGGGTTGGCTTATTATCCATAAAAATCTTTTCACACGTGAGCGTAAAAATAGCAAGTTGCTTCTGAGGTCCTTAGAATAAGACTCCTTGATTCATCTCACTGTTTACATTATTTTTATAGACTCTCAGCGCCAGATGCAGGCAGGATACAAACATACAGGGAGATGCTAGATGGTGTGGGAGAACCTTTGGGTTCCTACAGTCATTTCAGTTCTGAGGGGCTGGGTATGTTTTGCTCCCGTCTCATTTGTGCGTTTGCAGCTTTCATGTGGTCCATGTGCTTAGTAAGGGTCGCCTCACCTACCCAAACGGGGCAACACGGTGGCTCAGTGGTTAGCACTGCAGCCTCATAGCGCCGGGAACCTGGGTTCGATTCCAGCCTTGGGCGACTGTCTGTGCGGAGTTTGCACATTTTCCCCCTGTCTGCGTGGGTTTCCTCTGGATGCTCCGGTATCCTCCCACAATCCAAAGATACAGAATTGGCTGGCCAACAGAAGACAGCGAGTGGTAGTAGAAGGAAAATATTCTGCCTGGAAGTCAGTGGTGAGTGGAGTTCCACAGGGCTCTGTCCTTGGGCCTCTACTGTTTGTAATTTTTATTAATGACTTGGATGAGGGGATTGAAGGATGGGTCAGCAAGTTTGCAGACGACACAAAGGTCGGAGGTGTCGTTGACAGTGTAGAGGGCTGTTGTAGGCTGCAGCGGGACATTGACAGGATGCAGAGATGGGCTGAGAGGTGGCAGATGGAGTTCAACTTGGATAAATGCGAGGTGTTGCATTTTGGAAGGTCGAATTTGAAAGCTGGGTACAGGATTAAGGATAGGATTCTTGGCAGCGTGGAGGAACAGAGGGATCTTGGTGTGCAGATACATAGATCCCTTAAAATGGCCACCCAAGTGGACAGGGTTGTTAAGAAAGCATATGGTGTTTTGGCTTTCATTAACAGGGGGATTGAGTTTAAGAGTCGTGAGATCTTGTTGCAGCTCTATAAAACTTTGGTTAGACCGCACTTGGAATACTGCGTCCAGTTCTGGGCGCCCTATTATAGGAAAGATGTGGATGCTTTGGAGAGGGTTCAGAGGAGGTTTACCAGGATGCTGCCTGGACTGGAGGGCTTATCTTATGAAGAGAGGTTGACTGAGCTCGGTCGCTTTTCATTGGAGAAAAGGAGGAGGAGAGGGGACCTAATTGAGGTATACAAGATAATGAGAGGCATAGATAGAGTTGATAGCCAGAGACTATTTCCCAGGGCAGAAATGGCTAGCACGAGGGGTCATAGTTTTAAGCTGGTTGGTGGAAAGTATAGAGGGGATGTCAGAGGCAGGTTCTTTACACAGAGAGTTGTGAGAGCATGGAATGCGTTGCCAGCAGCAGTTGTGGAAGCAAGGTCATTGGGGTCATTTAAGAGACTGCTGGACATGTATATGGTCACAGAAATTTGAGGGTGCATACATGAGGATCAATGGTCGGCACAACATTGTGGGCTGAAGGGCCTGTTCTGTGCTGTACTGTTCTATGTTCTATGTTCTAACAGCAAGTGACATTCATGAAGGATGAGAGCACAGCAAATGCGCATGGCAATGATGTGTATCATACGCCTGCATTCAATTACCTGTCCCATCCAGTTTAATGGACTTTGTGGCCACTGAAAGTCAACTAATGGAATCATATTTAAATTTTCCGGATTGCTTTTTCATAGCTAACAGGAGACTGGGGGCAAATCTGCTAGCTACCCAGCCATTCTGGAAACGGTTGGTAATCCCAGCTCCATGCCATTTTTTTTTCAGTTTTACAGTGTCAGTAAAAAGATCACTGAAACCCTGCTGAAAATGTGGGGTGGCTTTTTGCAATACTTACTCTCATGTGGAACAACAGCAGTGCTCCTCCCAGCTACACAGTACTGATGCAGGTTAACGTTCCTCCTCCACCTGTCTCACAGCTTCTTTCCTATATAGTTTACCTCACTAGCTTACCTATGGTTGATGCCACATCAGTGCCAGATTTTCTCCAAGGTCGGTACACTGTATTAACAGCTATGGCAATGTGATCTAACCTTTAAATTGCAGTGGGTCTCCAAATGTCTCCGTTTCTGGCATGAGACCAAGTTTTCTTTCATGGCCTCTTCCTGCATAACCAATATTTAATTGACACTACTCAATATTAAGTGCATTTTCAACAATATTTCTATAGCCAAAGCTCTACAATGTCTGGCCTTCTTTAAAACAGATAATAGACAGATAAGCCCGTGGAAGTTTTGAACTGTAGGAAGAGGTTTAATGGAGAATGTTCCATTTTGCAGGGAACATCATACCCGCGGGGAGACCATCCACAGAAGTTAACAACAAATCCTATGGGGAATTTAAAAGAAACTTCTTTGCTCGAAGAATAGCAAGAACATGGAACTTACCACCACAGACTGGTTGAAGCAAATAGTAGAGGTGCATATAAAGTGAGCAAACAGACGAAGGAGGTGGGAACAGTGGATTACAATGACAGACTTAGATGAGGAGGGCTGGGAGGAGACTCAACTGGAACTTAGATGTCAGTATAGATTGGTTAGGTAAATGGCCTGTTTAGGCGCTGCTCATCTGATGTAATATTGTTCAAACAGTAGGATTAAGAGTTGTTGATTAGTCGTGTGTGTTTGACTAAAAGATAAATAAAGCTCAAATTCACAAAGACTCAGGTTTGCAATTTAACCCTAGTCTGCATTTAATTTGTGGAAAAAGTAAAACCTGGTACTTGCATTTTTAAGAGTGAAGCTGACAGTAATTCTAATATAGCAATCACATTGATTCATCGAATTATTGAATATTATAGGATAGAAACAGACCTATGTTTTATCCAAATCTTACTTTCTTGCACATTCAAATTAATATCTTTTTTCAAGCAACTGCCAAATTCTTGCAAAAAGAATTCATGGACACTGGTCGAGTGGCAGACAATTCCATATTCTAGTTATCACCCCCAAGAAAATTTGGTTTCAAATTGTACCTTTTTTTGTTGCTACCTCATTAGTCAGTGTAAAAAGCTATTTTTATTCATAAACTGTCATGTACACAAGGGGAAACTTGACAAGCAATTAAGGAAGAAGACAGCTCAGGATTAAGATGATTGAGTTTCATCATATCTCTCCTCATCTAAATCTATGTTTCAGCACCATTCTTGACATTCAGGCCCAAATGCAGTCCATGTCCTAACACAGCAAGACCGGAACAATAATACCTGGACTGACAAGTGCCAAGTAACATTCACACCCACAGGTGCCAAGCAATAATCTTCGGCAGGAAGAGACAATCTAACCAGCACCTTGTGACATTCAAAGGCTATATCAGTGCATCATCCACTATCAACATCCTGAGGAGTTTCCACCAACCAGACTGAGCTGCTCAAGCCTTATAAATACTTTGAACCTAAGTGCACTTGTGATGGAATACTCCCCATTTGCCTGGAAGCCTGCAGTTCCAACAACACTCAAGAAGCTTGGCACAATCCAGGACAAACCAGCCCACTTGACTGGCACTAAATTCAAAGACTCTCCTGCACTCTACACACATAGCAGCAATGTGTACAAACTACAAAAAGCACTGCATAAGTTCATCAGGGTTCTCAGACAGTACCTTCCAAACCTGCAACTGTTATCAGCTGAAAGGACAAAAGGCAACAAATACATGGGAATACTATATTCTGCAAATTTCTCTTCAAAATCACTCACCAACCACACTCGAAAATTTATTGCCATTCCTACACTTCTGCTTAGTCAAAATCTTGGAACTCCCTCCCGAGCAACATTTAATTCAAAAACGTAACTCACACCACCTTACAGGCAATAAGGGCCGACTCAATTAATAAAGTGAAATCACGGTCTTGAAGATTCTCATTAAGTCACTTCTTCACTTTCTCTGCTCAAGTGAAAAAGCCACAACTTCTACATTCTGTCTACATAATCGTCAGCCCACTTCCCTTTGCATTTCTTTCTTTGATTTGTACAGCCCATTTGACATATCAAACAAGTAATTTAAACTGCTATATATGAACTAATATGAACACGCTGGCTCTGGATATCCCCTACAGAACCATCACTCATACATACTTAAATATTTTATATTTCATTGCTGCACAGTGCTCTTTGAAAAGCAGTCCAAGGGAACAGCACCAATGCAACTTGACCACAGCAATCTGCCGCTAGCATTCATTAGCCTGGCTTAAAAAAATGAGATGCTCTAAGTTTCCTATCCTACAGTCTTAACTTACTGACAGAACCAGCAAGTTTATTTTAGACCTGAGCTAATATAATTTCACATAACAAATGACAGCCTGTGAAAAGTAAGGGCACTTTAACATTACTATGCTCAAATATTATGAAACAATGAATTTATTGTAGGTGCAGCACATTTTATTCAGGCTTGAATCTATAATATTCCCCCACTTTCCAAGATGAGGCATTAACTAGTCATCCTTTTGTGCTTTAGAAAGAGCTATTCACATAAGTCATAGATGGCAGAGTTTAACATTCCCACCAAAAGGACAATCAATGATGTTTAAAGGGTTTTTTTGGAAAGGGTTGTAAAAAAAGGAATGACTTCTTTGAAACTTCTTTGATGCAGAATGCATTATGATTTTTAAATTGAAGTCAACACGCTTTTGAAAAATAAGTGAATTTGATGGATTTGTGAGAAGTTATAAGATTATGGGTATACATTTCAGAATTCTGACATAGTTTAGATGGTATGAATGGCCTCCTATGATGTAAATCTCTAAGTTTAACAAGAGATGTGGAATCAGCAAAAAGGACACCTTACAACAGCCATGGGGGAGGGAGAGGCCAAGAGAGAGAGAGTAGGATATGCAGACAGAGAGAAGAACAAAAGAAGCACTTTGATGTTTCCCAACTATGAGTTGTTTGTGTGTGTAAATGAGCACAATTATTATGAATTTGTATAACCAGAATTACAGCAATGATTTTGCAAGACTGGGAGTTTTCATGTGCTTAGAGCATTATCTATTTAGAAAATTCAGGTGGAAAGCTCAAGTACATTCATGAGCAATCATCTTCAAAAATTATGTGCATTTTGGAATAATTCCTGCAGATTGGCACCTAGCAAATATCACCCCCATTATTCAAGAAAGGAGCAAAGGGGGGAAAACGCTGGGAAATATAAAATCCTAAACCATAAAATGGAACCTTTTATTGTAATAAGATCTGTGTAAAAGACTAGTGAAGTCCTGCTTCAATTGTATAAAACCTCAGTGATATTGTATCTGGAGTACTGTGCATAGCACGGGTTTCCTTATCTCAGGAAGGATATTATTGCCCTGTAAGGAATGCAACAAAGGTTCACCAAACTTGTTCCCAGGATGGTGGGACTGTACTGCGAAGAGAAATTTAGCAAACTGAGTCTGCATTCTCTCCGCTTTCAAAGAATGAGAGATGATCTCAGAACCCTTACAGTGTGGAAACAGGCCTTTTGGTCCAACAAGTCCATACCAAACCCCGACCCATCTTCCTACAACCCTAATCCACACTCCCTGAACACTACAGGCAATTTAGCATGGCCAATCCACCTAACATGCACATCTTTGGACTGTGGGAGAAAACCGGAGCACCCGGAGGAAACCCACGCAGACACAGGGAGAATGTGCAAACCCCACACAGACAAAGACACTAGCCCAAGGCTGGAATCGAACCTGGGTCCCTGGCTAACCACTGTGCCACCCTCATTGAAGCCTACAAAATTTAAATAGGGATAGTCAAAGTAGATGCAAGAAAGATATGTCTCTTAGTTGGGGGAATCTAGAACCCTTTAAAAATAAAGGCAATGCCATTTAGGACAGATATGAAGAGAAATGAGTGGCAAATTTTGGAATTCTCTGTCCCAGAGGCTGTGGAAGTTCCTGTTTAGATTGTATTTATTGTAGACATTGAGAAATTTTGATTACCAAGGGCCTAAAAAGGGCAGGGTTGGGGTGGGGAGGGCATGGTAGCTCAGTGGTTAGCACTACTGCCACACGACACTGGGGACCAAGGTTCAATTCCAACCTTGGGTGACTTTGTAAAGTTTCCACGTTCTCCTGTGTCTGGGTGGGTTTCCTTCCACACTCCAAGAAGATGTGTATGTTAGGTGGATCAGCCATGCTACAATCGCCCATAGCATCCAGGAGTGTGCAGGTTAGGGGGATTAGTCAAAGTAATACAGGTTTAAGGCGATAGGATGGGGGTCTGGTCTGGGTCAGATGCTCTGTAGAGGGTTGGTGTGAACTTGATTGGTCAAATGACCTCTTTCTCCACTGTAGGGGTTTATGATTCTAAGGGGCAATGGGGATAGTGAGACTAAAAGGCGTTGAACTGTTCGATCAGCCATGATCGTTTTGAATGGTGCAGCAGGTGCAATGGGCTAGATATTCTACTCCAGTTCTTAATACTACAATTTTTGAGTATGAAATATTTAAGATAACATCAATATTTCCTTTGTTAGTAATTATTGTTATTAATATTATTGTTAAATTATCAAGTATTGTTAAATTATTGTTACTAATAATGAAGCTCAGACAATTAATCCTAGACTATACAGAGTACCTCTTGCTGTTTATGAAAACCACCGTTTGTGAAGTTACGTTTAACTTCAAATAATAAAACGCTGCACTGCAAGTTATTGCACTACATTCGGCAACACTACAAATGCATACACTTGTTATACTAACAGGGTGAAGAACATAGCACAATAGTCAAATATTTATTTTGGATGTTAAATCAAACTTCTGTAAAATCACAAGTTGTCAGGCCACTGTGGATATTTGATAATAAACAGTTTAAATAACTGATAAAGCTTCAAATGAGAAAATGGTTACTGTCTACACTGTAGTAAATTGTATTACAGCTTTATAAGAGTTTCAGAATAATCAAATTTGTGGCACTCTCAGTGACACCTGTATTTCTGGATCAACATTAACAATTCTTTCTTTCATCACCATTTTTCACTGTGACAAAATCATGATTCTTTATTCAAATATATTTTGCCTCAATGCAAATTTTGTGTCCGATACAGACCTTTCCAGTTTGTGTATCATTTTAACTAAAATGGCTAAAACAGTGGATGGGGCTACATAAAGGAGGTGCTGAAAGTATCATTTCCTTTTGACTTTTACCCCTTCCAACTACTGTGCTGAAATGAATTCTATCTGATCTGTTTTTCATGCCTTTTTTTGTCATTTACTTGCAATTTCCATCTTCATTCATGGCTGGAAAAATCATACTTTAAATGTACCATGTCAAGTCATTTGCACCACTAAACATTACCTGGACATTTTTTAATTGTCTTCAAAAATACTCGATCAGAAACAAAACAATGGCGAATCATTTGAAAGAAAAGTATCATCAAGCATTTAAAGCAAAATGAACTCTTACACCAGAAAATCTAATCTAGCTCAGTGATTCAGAACATAATATCTTTTTGAGTTGATTTTAATTATTTGTACTGCAGCAATTCATGTTTAGGAAGAAGTCCTTTTTAGGGAACAAAAATGCACTTCATAGTTTCCTATTTTACTTCTGTCATGAACAGCGAGGAAGAAAAGGAAAGTGGAATCAAAGCAATGAATGAAAGAAACACACATCGCTCTGGTGCAGGAGGTGGCACAATAGATGTTGTAAGCTTAATGGTTTTCTCATGGGCAAATTTCTCAAATTCACCACCAGTTTATGCAGCACACAGTTGTAGTGTAGACTCAATAGATTTTCTTTATGGCACACTTGATTAATACTGCAGATGGCACAGCCCAAACATCAGATAAAAATCATACCTCCATCTAGACTCCTTGACATTGTATATCTTTTGCTTGAGGAGCGTTCAAAATAGGGTGCAGGCCGATCAATTAAAGCACTAGCTTGTCTTGTTTGAGCCTGCGTACGGCCACTATAACGGAACTTTGAGCCCATTACGAGAAATCCTTTTGGAGGTGGCTCAGGAGACACAAGTCTAAAAGGAAGGTAATGAAAACAATTACTACAAACAAAAACCTTGGGCCATTACTTAAATAACCTGCAAAATTAATTACAAATTACAAATGAAGAAATGTCACAACAACTTGCATCTGTAACAACTAACGCAGACGGAAAATTTCAACACGTTTCAAAGGTGCTGAATCAGGCAAAATCAATAATGAACCAAAGAAACCAATAGGATGACTGAAAGCTGGGTCAAAGTAAACAGAATTGTTATGGAGGTCCTAGGGACCAGGGAGGGGAAGAGATAGAGAAAGCGCGAGAGAGATGGCGAAGCAAATAAATATGTACATTGAATTCCTCAATGATTGCAGGCCAGGGTGCAACATTGGAGATGTAGGGAGGAGTGAAACAGTGGAGAAATTTGTCATTGAAGTTGATACGCTAAAGAATGTAAGGGTAATGAAGGTCAGCAATGGCTGTGGCAAAGTAAGAGTGGGAGTTAAAACAGACATTTCATACAGCATCTTTCACAACCACTCTACTCCTCGAAACATTTTACTGGAAAGTACTTGAGTGTGGGACTGCTCTGGTACTTTAGCAAACTAGGCAGCCAATTTGTGCACAGCAAGATTCCAGAAACAGCAGTGTGGTAATAGCCAGATAACCCGTTTTCTTTTGTGATGTTGGGATCACCATTAAAAAATAATATGATCTCTATCTAAATTGTGCTATGAGTGCTTTAACATCCAACTGAGAGGGCAAATATGGGTTCGTTATGACATCCAAGCTCAAAGTGTAGATAAAATCTAGGCATTCAAATTCTGCTTGATAGAATTTCAGGATGCTGAGAATCTCTCTAGAATAGAGCTTGGAAGACCAGCAAGTGTTGCAAAAGTTGAGTATAATGGTGGTCAGGAGTATCAAGGAGGAATCACACAGAATAATACTCAATGTATATGGTCACTAACAACACTGATGCTGGTTCAGATTTTAAGAACAGCGAGGAAATGATACTGATCAATGCTGCCAACAAACATCTGCCCAGCTCTCTGCCTTCCTTTCTCAATCTTTGTTTCAATCTGCTATTATGTATTTCTCTTCTGAACAGCACTGTGGATATACCATCATCACATTCACTGCAATGATTCAAAATGGCAGCTCATCACCATCTTCTCAAGGGCAGTGGACAATATGTGACTGGTCTAGCCAAAGATGCTCACATCTCTTGAATGAAAATTTAAAAAAAATCTCAAGGGGTCTCCACGCACCTTGCTACTATGTGAAAAGATTCTCAGTCTATCAGCTAGAAAATTAAATGCATTGATTATTTGTCACTTACTTTATAAATACTCCTTTAAAATAAAACAGCAGGGGCATAAAATACTAGATAATTAGGTATTAAACTTAAAAACATCAAAAAGCCTTGTTTTTTAATACAATGGAAAAAAAAAGCCAAAGGAATATAAATCTAAAATTAGTTTTCAAAGACCAAAGAGGTTCACCAAGTCATTCTGACATTTTACACTGTTAAAACCCAGTTAGACTTCATTATTAATTTGTTTTCAGGCTTTATTTTGAAAGAGTAACATTTCAGCACAAAAGACAAAGCTGTTATCGGTTCAGTGATTTGTAATTGATTTAAGTATCCAGAAACCCCAGCAGCATACCCAATGGTAAAGCATAGGGCTGACAACAACCTCTTTTGTAGTTAACTGCACCTGTGTGAACCCAGCAAACAGTGTCATTTTCAGAGCTGTAATGAGGAATACTGACAGTTTCATGTCACTTTTAGTTCTAATTCTAAATTCAGGCCAATTCCATAACCAACTTATTCCAGATGTTTTACTAAACACAAGACCATGAAATGAAAGACAACAAAGTTTGGAGCTGGATGAACACAGCAGGCCAAGCAGCATCTTAGGAGCACAAAAGCTGACATTTCGGGCCTAGACCCTTCATCAGAAAAGGGGGATGGGGAGAGGATTCTGAAATAAACAGGGAGGGGGGGGAGGCGGGCTGAAGATGGATAGAGGAGAAGATAGGTGGAGAGGAGAGTATGGCTGGGGAGGTGGGGAGGGGATAGGTCAGTCCGGGGAGGACGGACAGGTCAAGGGGGCGGGATGAGGTTAGTAGGCAGGAAAATGGAGGTGCAGCTTGAGGTGGGATGTGGGGATAGGTGGGAGGAAGAACAGGTTAGGCAGGCTGGGACGAGCTGGGCTGGTTTTGGGATGCGCTGGGTGGGGGGGTGGCGCGGTGGTGGTGGTGGAGGCTTTGAAGCTTGTGAAATCCACATTGATACCATTGGGCTACAAGGCTCCCAAGCGGAATATGAGTTGCTGTTCCTGCAACCTACGGGTGGCATCATTATGGCACTGCAGGAGGCCCAGGACGGAGATGTTGTCTAAGGAATGGGAGGGGGACGGAAATGGTTTGCGACTGGGAGGTGCAGTTGTTTATTGCGAACCGAGCGGAGGTGTTCTGCAAAGCAGTCCCCAAGCCTCCGCTTGGTTTCCCCAATGTAGAGGAAGCCACACCGGGTACAGCGGATGCAGTGTACCACATTGGCAGATGTGCAGGTGAATATCTGCTTAATACAGAAAGTCTTCTTGGGGCCTGGGATGGGGTTGAGGGAGGAGGCGTGGGGGCAGGTGTAGCACTTCCTGCGGTTGCAGGGGCAAGTGCCGGGTGTGGTGGGGTTGGAGGGCAGTGTGGAGCGGACAAGGGAGTCACAGAGAGAGTGGTCTCTGCTGAAGGCAGACAAGGGTGGGGATGGAAAAATGTCTTTAGTGGTGGGGTTGGATTGTAGATGGCGGAAGTGTTGGAGGATGATGCGTTGTATCCGGAGGTTGGTGGGGTGGTATGTGAAGACTAGGGGGGATTCTCTTTTGGCGATTATTGCGAGGGCGGGATGTGAGGGATGAGATGTGGGAAATGCGGGAGACACGGTCGAGGGTGTTCTCGACCACAGCGGAGGTGAAGTTGTAGCCCTTGAAGAACGAGGACATCTGGGATGTGCGGGAGTGGAATGCCTCATCCTGGGAGCAGATGCGGTGGAGGCAAAGGAATTGGAAATAGGGGATGAAATCTTTGTAGGAAGGTGGGTGGGAGGAAGTGTATTCCAGGTAGCTGTGGAGTCGGTGGGCTTGAAATGGACATCGGTTTGAAGGTGGTTGCCTGAAATGGAGACAAAGGTCCAGGAAGGTGTGGGATTTGTTGGAGATGGTCCAGGTGAACTTGAGGTTGGGGTGGAAGGTGTTGGTGAAGTGGATGAACTGTTCGAGCTCCTCTTGGGAGAATGAGGCAGTGCCGAAACAGTCATTAATGTAATGGAGGAAGAGGGGTTTTGGGCCAGTGTAGGTACGAAAGAGGGACTGTTCCACATAACCTACAAAGAGGCAGGCATAGCTTGGGCCCATGGCCACCCCCTTAGTCTGTAGGAAGTGGGAACGTCCGGATACAACGCATCATCCTACAACACTTCCGCTATCTACAATCCGACCCCACCACCAAAGACATTTTTCCCCACCCCAGCCTTGTCTGCCTTCCGGAGAGACCACTCTCTCCGCGACTTCCGTGTCCACTCCACACTCCCCTCCAACCCCACCACACCCGGCACTCTCCCCTGCAACCGCAGGAAGTGCTACACCTGCCCCCACACCTTCTCCCTCACCCCCATCCCTGGCCCCAAGATGACTTTCCACATCAAGCAGATGTTCATCTGCACATCCGCCAATGTGGTACACTGCATCCGCTGTACACGGTGTGGCTTCCTCTACATTGGGGAAACCAGGCAGAGGCTTGGGGGCCGCTTTGCGGAACACCTACGCTCGGTTCGCAGTAAACAACTGCACCTCCCAGTCGCGAAACACTTCAACTCCCCCTCCCATTCCTTAGATGACATTTCCATCCTGGGGCTCCTGCAGTGCCATAATAATGGCACCCGTAGGTTGCAGGAACAGCAACTCATATTCCACTTGGGAACCCTGCAGCCCAATGGTATCAATGTGGATTTCACAAGCTTCAAAGTCTCCCCTCCCCCCACTGCATCCCAAAAACCAGCCCAGCTCGTCCCAGCCTGCCTAACCTGTTCTTCCTCTCACCTATCCCCTCCTCCCACCTCAAGCTGCACCTCCATTTCCTACCTACTAACCTCATCCCACTCCCATGACCTGTCCGTCCTCCCTGGACTGACCTATCAACTCCCCACCTATACTCTCCTCTCCACCTATCTTCTCCTCTATCCATCTTCAGTCCGCCTCCCCCTCTCTCCCTACTTATTTCAGAATCCTCTCCCCATCCCCCTTTTCTGATGAAGGGTTTAGGCCCGAAACGCCAGCTTTTGTGCACCTAAGATGCTGCTTGGCCTGCTGTGTTCATCCAGCTTCACACTTTGTTATCTTGGATTCTCCAGCATCTGCAGTTCCTGTTATCTCTAACCATGAAGTGTTTCCTCAGTTTAGTAACTTTGCATTGTCTGTCTGCAGCTTTCCAATAATGTCTCTTGGCTACTGCTGGCCATAAGTGATATTATTATTAGTCATCAAATCTCCCCTGGTGGGCATATTTTTCTAAAATCCAACGTTGTGTCTGATTGCATCTAATTGTAATTCTAACTTTTTGCTTAAAAGAAAAACTAGCTTTTTTCTGCTGAGATCGATGCGCCTACAAGCAATTCCATTCTCATTTATCTGTGAAAATGTTCCTTAATCCTCACCGTGTTTGCTTTATTAACAATTATTTATAATTGTTCATGTTGGCTGAAAATATTGTTGTCTTCTTCATTGCAGCCTACATAAAAATACATAAGGATGAAGTAGGCTGCCTTGTCCCCACACTGAACCACAATAAGTAAACAAATTCCTCATTCATACAAGCTTCCTGTAGGAAGCCAATAATGGGATTGACTCCGGCCGTAAGCTTAAAACCTCCATTCCCCACTTGATCTCTGAACAGATGAGTAGGCTTGAGATAGGAGTGGATGTAGAACACAGGGAACATCAAGAGAACAAAAGTCAGAGAAAGAAAAATTGAATTATATCTTAGTGGAGGGGTAATAAGCAACAAAAAAGAACAGCAAACAAGTTGAATCACACAATCTTTCCAATCTTCAGTTAAATAGACACAGCAAGGGTTGTCATTACATAAATCAGTGCAGTGCAAATAAGCACTAGAGTGTCACTGGTCTTGCAAAGTGCACTTGTGGTATCTATCATACCACTGATCCAACACATTTTCATGTGCAATTCATTCATCATCCTCATGTTTACCATAATGTTGTCGGCTCAATGATTAGCACTGCTGCCTCACAGCGCCAGGAACCCAGGTTCGATTCCACTCTCTGCTACTGTCTGTGTGGAGTTTGCACATTTTCCCTGTGTCAGCGTGGGTTTCCTCTGGGTGCTCCAGTTTCCTCCCGCAGATGTGCAGGCTAGGTGGATTGGACATGCTAAATTGCCAATGGTGTTCAGGGATGTGTAGATCAGGGGTGTTATGGGGGCTGGGCCTAGGTGGGATGCTCTGAGGGTTGGTGTGGACTTTTTGGGCTGAAGGGCCTGCTTCCACACTGTAGGGACTCTATGATCTATGATCTGTGCCATCTGTTGATAGTGAGATTAAGAAACAGTGTTGTTGGAGGGAGAGATATTTGAGAGAGTTCTCTGCAGCTGGGAGTAAGAATCCAGACAGCTGCGCTGCCAGGATTTAGGACATCTGCTCTGGGGTGGAGAGGAAGTAGACATGAGAAGTGGAGCATGCAGTGGTCATGGACCACATATACACCAACAAATTGGGGAGAACTGACATAAAGGTTCTGCATCAGTAATATGAACAGCTAAGGGCTACAGTAAAAAGCAGAAACTCAATACTAATAAGCATTAGTTAGAGTCATAGGTTCACACACCATGGAAGCAGATCCTTCAGTTCAACTAGTCAATACCAACCATGTCCCCAAACTATTCCAACCTGCCTGCATTTGGCCCATATCTCTCTAAACCTTTCTTGTCCATGTACTTATGGCTAAATGCCTTTTATAAGTTGTAACTGTACCTGCATCCAGCACTTCCTCTGACGGTTCATCACAGACACAAACCACTCTGTAAAAAGATTTCCCCTTGTGTCCTTTCTAAATTTTTTTCCTCTCACCTTAAAAATATGTCTAGTTTTGAACTACTCAACGCTTGGGGAAAGACCTTTGCTGTTCACTTTATCTATGCCCTTCATGACTTTACAAACTTCTCCAAGGTCAACCCTCAACCTCCTTTGTTCCAGTCTATCTCACCTATTTTTATAACACAAATCCTCTATCCTCAGCAACATCCTGGTAAATCTTTTCTGAACCTTGTCCAAACTGATACTGTTCTTCCTGAAATAGGACGACCAAAACTACACTCAGTACTTCAGAAGAGGCCTCACAATGTCCTATACAATCGAACTCCTATATTCAAAGATCTGAGCAATGAAGGCAACTGTACTAAACGTCTTCTTAACCAACCTGTCTACCCTGTGATGCAAGTTATGTACCTGAACCCCTAGGTGTCTCTGTGCTACATCACTATCCAGAGCCCTGCCATTGAGTGTACAAGTCCTGCCATTGTCTGTTTTACTAAATGTAATACCTCAAATTTATCCAAATTAAATTTCATCTGCCACTTCTCAGCCTATTACGCCAATTGATCAAGATCTCTTTATTATCTTTGATAACCGTTTTGACTGTCAACTATGCAGCCAGTTTTTGTGTCATCCACAAATTTACTAACCAAACTTCCTCTAAACTCATCCAAATTTTTGACATAAATTACAAACAGAAGTGGACCCAGTACTAAACTCTGTGCGGGAGTGGAATGCCTCATTGTGGGAGCCACCTCTTGCTCCCCAGAGGGGCTCGAACAGTTCATCCACTTCACCAACACCTTCCACCCCAACCTTCAGTTCACCTGGGCCATCTCCAGCACATCCCTCACCTTCCTGGATCTCTCAGTCTCCATCTCAGGCAACCAGCTTGTAATTGATGTCCATTTCAAGCCCACCGACTCCCACAGCTACCTGGGATACACCTCCTCCCACCCACCCTCCTGCAAAAATTCCATTCCCAATTCCTCCGCCTCCGCCGCATCTGCTCCCAGGATGAGGCATTCCACTCCCGCACATCCCAGATGTCCAAGTTCTTCAAGGACCGCAACTTTCCCCCCACAGTGGTCGAGAGCGCCCTTGACCGCGTCTCCCGCATTTCCCGCAACACATCCCTCACACCCCGCCCCCGCCACAACCGCCCAAAGAGGATCCCCCTCGTTCTCACACACCACCCCACCAACCTCCAGATACAACGCATCATCCCCCGACACTTCCGCCATCTACAATCCGACCCCACCACCCAAGACGTTTTTCCATCCCCACCCCTGTCTGCTTTCCAGAGAGACCACTCTCTCCGTGACTCCCTTGTTCGCTCCACACTGCCCTCCAACCCCACCACACCCGGCACCTTCCCCTGCAACCGCAGGAAATGCTACACTTGCCCCCACACCACCTCCCTCACCCCTATCCCAGGCCCCAAGATGACTTTCCATATTATGCAGTGGTTCACCTGCACATCTGCCAATGTGGTATACTGCATCCATTGTACCCGGCGTGGCTTCCTCTACATTGGGGAAACCAAGCGGAGGCTTGGGGACCGCTTTGCAGAACACCTCCGCTCGGTTCACAATAAACAACTGCACCTCCCAGTCATGAACCATTTTAACTCCCCCTCCCAAGTCTTTAGATGACATGTCCATCATGGGCCTCCTGCAGTGCCACAATGATGCCACCTGAAGGTTGCAGGAACAGCAACTCATATTCCGCTTGGGAACCCTGCAGCCCAATGGTATCAATGTGGACTTCACAAGCTTCAAAATCTCCCCTTCCCCCACAGCATCCCAAAACCAGCCCAGTTCGTCCCCTCCCCCCACTGCACCACACAACCAGCCCAGCTCTTCCCCTCCACCCACTGCATCCCAAAACCAGTCCAACCTGTCTCTGCCTCCCTAACCTGTTCTTCCTCTCACCCATCCCTTCATCCCACTCCAAGCCGCACCTCCATCTCTTACCTACTAACCTCATCCCACCTCCTTGACCTGTCCGTCTTCCCTGGACTGACCTATCCCCTCCCTACCTATACTCTCCTCTCCACCTATCTTCTTTTCTCTCCATCTTCGGTCCGCCTCCCCCTCTCTCCCTATTTATTCCAGAACCCTCACCCCATCCCACTCTCTGATGAAGGGTCTAGTCCTGAAACGTCAGCTTTTGTGCTCCTGAGATGCTGCTGGGCCTGCTGTGTTCATCCAGCCTCACATTTCATTATCTTGGATTCTCCAGCATCTGCAGTTCCCATTATCTCTGTGGAACACTGCTGGTCACAGGCCTACAGTGCAAAAAACAACTTGCCACCATCAAGCCAATTTTGTATCTATTTGGCAAGCTCACGCTAATCCCATGTGATCTAACTTTACTAATTTAGTTTACCATGCAGAATCTTGTCAAATGTTTTACTAAAATCCATGTGAAAATAGTTTACAGCTCTGACCTCATTCTTTTTGGTTACTCATTCAAGTTTTTGAGACATGATTTACCTCACATACAACCATGTTGATTATCCCAAATCAGTCCTTGCCTTTCCAAATGCAGATAAATCCTTTCTTTCAGATGTCAGGTTCACAGGTCTATAGTTATGAAGCTTCTCCTTACCTGAATCATCAGCAAATTACTGTAGGGAAAATTATTACAGTTAAGTGCATGGCTCAGAGATTGGTGTTGGAAAAATTAGTTTCCTCTGATGGGACATTGGCATCTGTATTGGGAAAAGTGGGAGCTATAGCATTGGTACAGTTGTGAGCATTGTATTATAACTGGTGAGTTGTATAATTAGGACAGATTTAAACTAAATAGTGGAAGACGGGGATCAAGGTTAAGTAGATGTGATAAATTGATTCAAGATACCAAGGCAAAAAAGCATGGTAGCAATAAATGAAATGATCACAACATGAGAGGTAGTGAAAGACTACAAAAACCTTAGAGTGCACCATCAGATAAAGGCTTTAGCTACAAAGATAGTAGAAAGAAAAGTAATTAGTTAAATAGAGAAAAGAAATAGAAGGCAAATTGTTTACATTAAATGAGTGGTGGGTGTGCAATTAATGGGGAGAGTGAGAGAGAAAAAGAGGAGAGAGGACAGAACATACAGTTTGTCTCCACCCTCACTGTAGTAATATCTCAGAAATGGTTATGACTTAGGAAGTGAGAAGGAGGGAGGAACTTAAAACAATTACATTCACTGGAAAAAGGACAGTAGGAAAATTATTAGGACTAAAAGCTGACAATTTCTAAGGCCCTGATGGGCTTCGTTCCAGAACACTAACAGAAATGGCAGCTGAAACAGCAGATGCAGATGCTTTATTGTATTTTGGAAAACAACAAATGTGACTTCTCTATTCAAGAAAGTTTGGGGCCAGTAGGGGAAAAGACAGAATGCAGGAAACTCCAGGATAGGTATTTTAACAGCGGAGAGGGCAAAAATGCTGGAATCTTTTATTAAGACTGTACAGCAAGGCACTGAGATCACCTCAATGCTATCAGGCAGAACCACCATAGTTCTATGAAAGGAAAATCATGTTGGACTAACTTCGTGGAGGGTATTGTTGGAAGTAACAAAATTTACACAAAGGGGAACACGCACTTAAATTTCTGGATGGTATTTGACAAGGGCATCATGTCAAATGTTACACAAGAATAAGAGCTCATGGTCAACTGAGTAACGTAGTATGAACAAAGGACTGGATTTTTAACATGAAACAGAAAGCTGGCATTGGTGGATCATTTTCAGTTTGGCAAGGTATGAATACCACAATCAAGTGGTGTGCACAAAATTGGTTTTGGGTCCTCAACTGTTTTCAACTTATATTAACAACTTAGATGAAGCGACCAAATGTATGGCTGCTCGTTTTGCTGATGCAACTGAGACAAATAGAAAGGTAAGTTATGAAATGGCCATGAGGAGTCTGTAAAAATATGTTAAGTGATGTAGATATGTTAAGTGTTAGATGAACTGTAAGGGAGGATAATGATAACTTTCTTAGGCAGAAAGAGAAAAGGAATAATTTATTTAAATGGTAGTGGGATTTAGAATTGAGAACACATCATATCAGCCGAGAATTTACTAAAAACATGGGCCAAGGAGCCTAATTCTGTTCCTAATTCTTACATTTATATACCTGTCCTTTAGATCTCTAAAATATTAATTCACTACATTTTCTGTAGGATTACCAGGTGGTTTTTCTTTTTAGCTAAGGGAAATTTTGAAGAAGAGTGTGCACAGTTCAAGATGAATTCCTGGCATTACTTCTTGGATACTGTTTTCAAGTTATTGCAATGTAATTTGATAAACGCTTTTTAAAATATCTCATTTGGCAAATATGTGTTTGCACAATTAAAACATCCATTTGTAATCATGATGTTGCTCCTATAACACTCTTCAGTTTGCAACTAAATACTACTAAAGTAAAATAGTTTCATATAATTATCGTTGAACTAATATAATAACTTGCAGTTAGGTAGACCTTTAGTGGAGCAGAACATCCCAAGAAATCTCATTTTAAAAGGCAAGAGAGGAAGCAGAACATACCTAATTCAAAGTCAAAATTTAGAGGCATGTTAGTAAAACATGGTCAGAGAAACAGATTTACACTTTATCCCAACAGATAAAGCTGCAAAGCGAAAGCACTGGGTGGGTCGGGAGGTGGGGGCGGGGGGTGTGGAGACAGAGCTTTAAAGTTTTGGTGAGTTTTGAGCTCTAAATCGAGGAGCTTTCATAGAAAGGCCGAGTTTCATGCAAGTTAACGTTTGCAATGTTTATTCAGCTACGATGGTGGATAATATATCAGAATTCACATGGACTTTTCTGCTTGGAAAGGCCACACTGCCAGTCTATTTAATTTTAACCAAAAATATCAAGCACAAATGATAATTTAACAGAAGTAACAAAATACAGTAAAATACAGTTAAAAATCAGCATAAAGGAAGAAAATTATCAGCCCACAAGAGATTAAATTAGCACAGAGATGTCATACAGTTCAATAATCTTACAGATTTTTCAGTCAACAGGCAATTCCTCTGTTAGCCTCACAAAGTTCAACTTCATGGTAAACTGAGCTAAACAGGAATGAAATCTTTAGTTCTTATCCCAGGCAAAAAGCCCCAGAGACTTCAAGTATACAATGGAGCATATTGTGAATTGCATGGCTAAAGGAACAGATGTTCCCACTTTGAATACTTTTTAAAATACTTTGGCTATATATAATTTGATTAGCAGCCTTGTATAAAGGACTTGCTAACCTTAAAATATTAAGGATCAGACAGGCTGGCCTGCTTTCTTGCAGATAATTTAGCTCAAGTCTCCATTTTAAATAAGTCAAAATCTATTATGACTCTAGTTACTTCAAACCTGAGTGAACTAAATACATATTTCTCCTTATGTATATGATACTCTGCATTTGCCTACATGAAAATTCACTGCCAGGTCAGTAAAAGGAGATAAGGAATGCACATAACAAAAGAAAACACGAGATATTAAAGTACTTATGTCCATATTCCATTACAGCATCATCAAAATGTTACTACTGCGGAGTAACTACTAGTCAACGACATATGCATAGCACATAACAATTCTAATTGCCTTCAAACCTGTTTATATCAATGTACAAAAGAATATACTTGTAATTCTACTGTATAAATGAAAGATATAGTTTGTATAATCAAGAACACTGAACTTAAATGGAAATTTCAGTTCAACAGAAATTCTAAAACAATTGTGAGAGTTTGACAAAGAGGTAAAGATCTGTTTCGAGATGAACACTAATGCCAGTACTGTCAACTTTGAAGATTAGGCAGGGTCTGCAGTTGGAAGCCATCACCAGATGCAGCCCTCCATTCTAAAATTTTGATCTGGGGATACAGCATGACAACAAGTTTGCAAATTACTTGTACAGTCCAATCCCAACAACAAATAAGAACATAAAACCAATCTGTGATGCTGAAGAAAGACTTCAGGGATGGCAATGATAAACTTGTTGAACTAAAATAATGACTAATGAGAGAGTACAGATGCTAGCACAAGTCAAAGAATTGAAAGATTGGTTAAGTTGAGAAAAATGACAAGTTGTGCACACATTAGTCATATGATGGCTACTGAGATTGTTATTGTCAGGAAAGATTGATGGTCATACATTAGGATGCAAGCAAGACAGGAAAACACTTAGGTATGAAAGAATGAACAGGGAAATTGCAGAGGCTAATATATCTACATAGGCAAAGTTTAGCAATTATGCACAGTACAGGTTGTCAATTTTCAGACTGAGGCAGGTGGATAAAGAGGCAGAAGAAATTATTTTAACAGGAAAATGACCACACAAGGTAAAGTGCTGCAGGCGCTGCAATTTTCATATGTTCTACCTGCCTGGTATGTTTCAAGCTGAGGTATAAGAGCAGTCTAACAAAACAAAATTTGCAATGTTGCATGTGTGTTGTGGATTCCTCATTGACAGAAAGCATACATACACACGTTCTTGCTAATGCATAACACTCAATGTTTCTGTACATTAGTGGCTCTTTCCAGTTTTGCTTGGATGCAATGGAAACAAGTTGAAAACATTCCCTTGAATGACTGAACAATTCCTCTAATCATTATTTAGGTGCTTTACCAATGACTGCCTTTGCGTTCCTGTTTACCTGAAAAACGTGTGGTGCTCGATGCAGACTTTCCAGAGTCTCTTGGCAGCTCGGTGATTTGGAAGCTTGAAACCAATGGTGCTTTCAAACTGTTCATACTGGAAAATTAAATGAAATATTAAAATAATAGAACTTCTACATTTTCAGTCAATTAATTGAGGAGAGAATGGCTGCTTTCCCTTGACTTCTAATAGTTGTATGTAAAAATCTAATAATGTCATATCAGTTGCTGAGCAAGATGGGGTGGCGTTTATAACAGTGAGAAGGAGAGGAAAGACTGACTCATAGCTGGATAATTAGGGAACAAAGGTAGTAGCTCATTATCTTTCAATGTGGTAACAGCAGAAAGGCTCCAACTGCCTTCACATCTGTGTAAGTATGGTGCTCTCCTACTGGTTACCATGTTATACTTTCTGAGATTGGCACATGGCAAGTGAAGTGCTAGAACATTGAAATGAAGAAACATGGATTGGGTGCCTAATGTATTTTTATTATTTTCTACTTTCAATTGTTTGTGGGCCCTCCCACATAACAACAATCTCAATATGAATGGCAGCATCCTTCGACCCAGCCATGTTGTGCGTTTGGTTACAAATGCGGAAAAATGCTGCAGAAACTCAGTAGATCTGAGAGCCTTCAGCAAGAGAAACAGAGGTAAAATTTTGAGTCCAGTACGGTGGTTCTTCAGAATCCAAGTATTCTGACAAAGTCATACTAAGTTCGCAATGTTAACTCCGTTTCCCTCCCTCTAGGTGCTGCCCGACTTGCTGAGCTTCTGAAGCAAAATAGAAAATGCTGGAGATTTCCCACATCTGCAGTATTTTGCTTTTATTTGGGTGTTTGGTCAGTTAACCCCTGACAAATGGATACTGTGAGACCAAGTTTAAAACAATTAACAGCCTTCCTCTTGAGCCTAAGTTCTCAAGGAACATCCAACAAAGGTGAGAAATGTTATCTACATTCAACAATTTCCAAACGCAACCACGTGACTAAGAATGTGGGGACCAGACAGAATAGCTTGAGTGGGGACATTGCTGCCTCACATTAAAGTTGGCGATTGAGAGAGTTATAGAATTTTACAGTACACAGGAAGGCCATTCGACTCATTGTGTCTGTACCAGCTCCCAAAAGAGCACCCAGCCAGTCCCACTTTCCAGCCCTACTTCTGAAGCCCTCTCAATTCATCACTTTGAAAGATATATCCAGCTTTCTTTTGAAGCCTTCAATAGGATTTGCCTCCGTCACTCTCCCAGGCAGTGCATTCAATATCCAAACAATTCTCGGAGGAAAAAAATGCCCCCTCATCTCACTATTCGCTCTCTTGCTACAATCTTGAAATTGTGAACCCCTAGTTACTGACATACCAACTAGTGGAAAAGAATATCCTTTACCCTGTCAAATTGTTCTTAATTGTGAACACTTCAAAAAGTTGCCCTCTTAATATTCTCTGTTTCAAGAAGAATAAGCACAATTTCACTAACATTTCCTTGTCTCTAAAATCCCTCACCACTGGTATCGTTCAAGTAAATCAAGAGTCAAAGACCTTTAATAAGTCTATCTTAAAGAACAAAGGGGTTTCATGAGCAAATTTCAGAGCTTAGGTAGCTGAAATCGTGGCTAACAATGGTAAAATGAATAAACATGGAAATACATAAGAGGCCAGTATTAGAGAGGTACAGAGATCTGAAAGTTAGAGGGCTAGAGTGCTACCAAGTTTTAGATGCAAGGCTGTGGAGAATTTGAAAATAAGAATATGTACTTTAAAACTGAAGCATGTCCCTACCAGCTGTTCATATAAATCCATGAGGATATGGGACTTCAGTCAAAATTTGGATATGGACGATAGAATTCTTGATTATGTCAAGCTTACAGAAGATAGAAACTGGAAGCATGGACAGCAGAGCACTGTAACAGTCAAGTCTAGAGTGGCAAGTAACTGAATGAGAGTTTAAGCAGAAGATGAGGTGAGGCAAGGTAGGAGATGCATATTTTATGAAAATGGAGATTTATATGAGGTTAGAAGCTCATCATAGTATCACTCGGTGTGGTGGTCGTCTTTTGGCAGTCTCTCGGCCCAGCACGGTGGTCTTTCAGCTGCCCAAACGGTCTTTTGGTCTGGTATGGCCTTCGGGTCTCGAGGTGATTCCAGACCAGTCTCCCAGCCTCAGGAACCTTGAGGCAAAGCACAGTGTAGATTCAAGGCCCAGCACGGACTGAAGGCTCAGTGCCAGTGTGGACTGGGTTGGAAGGACCGTTACTCTGAACTTGTTATTTCTCTATTTTCTAATTTATTTCTACAATCTGCAATGCTGGACGATTTTTCTAATTTTATTTCCTAAGAACTTGTATGCTAGAATCTGTACCTAGACACGTTTGTACCGAAGATGGCATCTTGTGCTATAAGTGGTGCCTTGTAAACTTTTCACTGTGTTCATCTGAGTACATGAGAAAATAAAGCTAATTCACTTCAATTCAATTCAATAAGTATACCAAGGTCGGAAATGATCCGGATCAACCTCAAAAATTGTCAAGAGTGAGAGATGGAGTAAGTAGCAGAGATCAAAGTGTATTCAATTTTCTCAATATTTAGGTGGAGGAAATTTCTTGTCAGAGTACTGGGTACTGAACAAGTAGTCTAATAAGTCAGAAATGGAGGAGGGGTCGAGAGTAAAGTGGTAGAAATAGTCAACATATTTGTGGACCCGGATTTTGATTTTGAATGCCCTCAGGCAGCATGAGGTCAAGAATTGGGAGGAAGTCAGGGATAGACCACTCAGAGGCTCCAGAGATAGCATGGAGCAGCGAGAGTATGGGAAGAATGAAGAATAAAATCTCTGCTTTTGTCATAGTGCCATCCATATTTGAATGATGACTATTTTGCAAGTGATACATGATAATTGAGTATGATCACCAGATGGCAGCCTGACAGAAATGCAAACAGCACTCTAGAAAAATAAGGCATAATGTAGCAGCTGTTTTTTTTTCAGTATGTAAAACACAGCGAATATTCTTTAATGCACAAAAGGTATTCCTGTTTACTTTTCATTAAATTTGTTCCCTATTAGTGTTACTAATTATTAAATGTGTTAGTTTAGAAGGATGTCATTATTTGGAAAGCATATTAATGTGGTGATTCTACATTTGCTTTCTCAATAAAGTAATCACCTAAGCTGCATCCATAAATGGCAAATGAAAAATATTATAACAACCTGAAAATAAGACAGCTGCATAAAGACTACAACACAAGACAAAGATAATAAAATGTGAGGCTGGATGAGCACAGCAGGCCCAGCAGCATCTCAGGAGCACAAAAGCTGACGTTTCAGGCCTAGACCCTTCATCAGAGAGGTCTCTGAAGGGTCTAGGCCCGAAACGTCAGCTTTTGTGCTCCTGAGATGCTGCTGGGCCTGCTGTGTTCATCCAGCCTCACATTTTATTATCTTGGATTCTCCAACATCTGCAGTTCCCATTATCACATCACAAGACAAAGAGCTGTTCTAAACCAGTGAATTTAACTGATGTAAACAAACGGCTTCTTCACTTCAACATAGTTTCTGGATATAGGATTTCATATCAGAACTGAGTTGCCTGAAAATTTCCAAGGTCACAAGCCCCTTAAACATTCAAACAAAAAAACTCTCAGACTGCTCTCTGTTTTCTGCTTAAATCACTAAGAATTATGTACAGACGAAAGGGATGGTGGTTTCCCAGTTAATGTATTGGCTTAACAATGCAAACATCATCTGCTTAAATTTCGAGAGGATGAGTTAGAAAGCTGAATTCAATAAATTTGGCAATTTGGAGCTCAGTGCAAAAAGTATGAAATCTGCAAATGGTTTCTTATAACATTTCAAGGATAGAAAAGTTTTGTCCATGCCTGGTCTGACCTAAATCAATTTGGTTGACTTACAACTCGGTTCTGAAGTGACCTAGCAAGCTAGCCAGTCATATCTTGATTTTCTCAGGGCAAAAAGAGATGGATAATCAATATTGTCTGCATCAGAAACTCCAACATCCTGAAAATTAGGTTTTTTTTATTAAAAATGCATCTAAATTCTGAAATTTGCAGCTAACTCTTAATCAGCTCATGGTAATGCAGGATGGGCAATTAGTATCACCTTGCCATTGTCATCCATGTCCCAAAGCTAAAACAAAGATCGCAAAAATCATGAACATTGATGAATCAAAAGGGATGCGAGAAAAACTTAAATGTATCTAATGTAACAGGAGCATTTGTCAGAATTAGAGACTAAATATTACATGCCACACTACTGGATGATTTTGTGGTGGCTATTAGAGCAGCTGCTGAGGCAATGCCATCATTTACTTGCAAAGCTGGCTATATAGATGTGTCGTCACATTTCTATTAATTTACGATTCTTTTCCACAAAAGCTGGTGAGTAAAGTATCTGCTGGGAATAAAGATATCTAAGCACTGTGTGCTCAACCAGCTTTGTGTTAATTTCTACTGTCTTTTATTCATAGCTTCTCTGCAAATATTTGTTGCGCCAACACAAAACGTAATTCACAAGAGCATTTATTTTTTGTTACTTAGCAGTGCTCCAGGTTGCTGGGTATAATGTTAACAGGGTTCACAATGGTTCCAGAAAGTAGCTCTCTACCACCTTCTCAAGGGCAATTAGAGACAGACTACAAATGCCGTCCAACTAGTGATGCCCATGTCCACAAGTGAAATAAAATATAGCTTCACCACTAGTGCCATCTTATAACTAGTTTTGGCTGAACAATTCAGAAACATAGGATATCATTCAACAAAGCAACACAAACATTTGTACTTTATTCCTCAAATGCAAATGGATAATTATAGAAATTGCCAAACTGTCAAGTATCATCTGTTAAAACAAAAAACTAAGGTTTATAGAAGTGTATTGTCAATGCTGAAAAGACAGAAACAAAAACTGCATAAGACTCAAAAAGACATAGTCAAAGAATTCAAACAATTCTTCTTTCTAATCATTGAATGCCCTGACAGCATTTTTCAATCTGCCTAGTGCAGTTCTGTAAACCTGTTTGGCAGATTACTCTTCTACATCAGTCTCTGTGGGTGATGAACAATGGGCAAAATTTTGCAGCTACCAAAGCAGATACAATTTGCTGGGGAAGGTGATGACCCAGTGGTATTATTGCCAGACTGTTAATCTAGAGACCCAAATAATGTTCTCGGGCTCAGAGTTTGAATCCTGCCATGGCAGATGGTAGAATTTGAATTCATTATACAAATAAATCAACATTTTAAAAAAATCTCGAAGTAAGAGTCTAATAATGACCATGAAACCATTGCGGATTGTCAAGAAAAAGCCATCTGATTCACTGATGGCCTTTAGGGAAGGAGTCTGGCCTATGTGTGACTCCAGGGTCACAGTAGTCTTAATCACCCGCTGGGATGGACAATAAATGTTGGACTAAACAGTGATGCCTCATCCCTTCACTGAATTAAAAACAAAGTCAATCTATGTCACCAGTAGAGGTCACTGAGTGTCTATTTTGAGAAAGGTTAGAGTTTTTCTGCCATTTCTATACATAGATATTTTCAATCAACCTGTTCAGAAATGCTATTGAACACTTCTGCAACAGGTGGGGCTCGAACACAGACCTTTTGGCTTGTAGGTAGGGACACTATCACCGTGGCACAAGGGCTTAGTTGGCTGGATGGTCGTTGAGTGATGCAAACAGCAGGTGTTCAATTTCTGAACTTGCTGAGGTTACCATGACAGACTCTCCTTCTCAACCTCTCCCCTCATCGGAGGTTTGGAGACCCTCAGGTTAAACCACTCTATCTAATGAGCGAGCAGTCCTACGGTCTGCTAAGATAATGGTGACTACTTTTTTTTTTATTTACTTTTATTGTTCTTCGAAGCTTAGCTATTTTTACCATCTGCTCACGACTGTCACCATTTGTAAACATTCTAATTAGCCACAAGAATCAAAATATATTCTGGCAAATTTATTCAATACTGAACATCATGTTAATTAATGTTAACAATTTTCATTCCACTGGGAAATGGTTTAGGATGCTATACTATACAGTGTCCTTTCACAGCTGTAGCATTTATCGACAAGTCAAAACGAAAAAAAAAGATTTTTCCATATAGGTCAGCAATTAACGGGCTTCACGTTGACTATAGGATTACTTTAATAACAAAAAAACAAAGAACTGTGGATGACGGAAAACTGAAACAAAAACAGGAAGTGCAGGAGAAACTGTGGCAATATCTGTACAGAGAAAAACAGAGTTAATGTTTCAGTCCAGTGAGTCTTTGTCAAAACTGAAAATAGCTGGGAAAGGATGTATTTCTGCCGATGATGGGAGCTTAGTGGTGTTTAGGACAGGAGAAGGGGGTGTTGGTTAATAGAGTACATGGAGACTGGGCCCAGAAAGAGAAATAAAAGTAGATAGGCAAACAAAGAGACAGCTGACAAGATGGGGGAGTGGGGGGAGCGAGCGAGTGCGAACGCGCGACAGAGAGAGAGAGCGCGATAGAGAGAGAGACAGACAGAGCGAGAGACAGACAGAGCGAGAGACAGACAGAGCGAGAGACAGACAGAGCGAGAGACAGACAGAGCGAGAGACAGACAGAGCGAGAGACAGACAGAGCGAGAGACAGACAGAGAGAGAGAGAGAGACAGCAAGCGACAGAGAGAGCGCGCAAGCGACAGAGAGAGCACGCAAGCGACAGAGAGAGAGCGCGCAAGCGACAGAGAGAGCGCAAGCGACAGAGAGAGAGAGCGCAAGCGACAGAGAGAGCGCATGCAACAGATGCTGTGTAGGATGCTAATGAGAAGCGTAAATGGTTGAAAATGGTTTGGCTGTGCCTGGAGCAACCTATACAAAACAGATTGAGGGGTGTGGGGCGATGGTAACAAACAAAGAGGGGCATTTATGTTCTGAAATGGTTAAACTCAAATGTTGAGTCCTAAAGGTTGTAAGGTAGTGAAGCTGAAGATGAGTTGAAGCACCTCTAGCTTAACTTGGGCCTTGCAGGTGCACTGCAGAAAACCTGAGACAGAAAAGTTGGCCAAGGGACACAAAGTTTGCAACTGGAAACTTCGGGATATTTTTACCGACAGAGCGCAAATATTCAGCAAAGCAGTCTGCATTTCATCTCCCCTTTGTACAGCGTACCACACTGTAAGCAATGAATACAGTGGACTAGATAGAGTGGAGTGCAGGTAAACTTGCTGCTTCACTTAGAAGGTATGCCTGGGCCTTGTATAGTGAACAGCAAGCAGGCAAACAGGCAAATGTTGCACCTTCTGTGACTGCATGGGAAGATGCCATCCAGTCTCCACCAATTCCTCGAGCAGCTCATTCCATATACGCACAACACTCTGGAAAATGTTGCCCCTTAGGTCTCTTTTAAATCTTTCCCCTCTCACCTTAAACCTATGCCTTCTAGTTTTTGACCCCTCCACCCAAGGGAAAAGACCTTGTCCACTTACCTCTATCCATGCTCCTCATGATTTTATAAAACGCTAAGGCCACCTCTATAGGGGCTGCAGGACTGTTCTCTGCAGGACATTGCTGGTTCACTCCTCTTCCAGATGGTATTGAGGTTCTCCAGCACTTTATGTTTTTGTGTAGGGTTACTATAATTTAATTCCGTCCCTGAGGTACAGAAGGGAAACTTATCCAGGTCTCTTGCACCTGGTTTTTATCTGCCACAAACATCATTCCTTGGCCATCAAATCTGATGCCGTTTGTGGATTATAACACATTAGTCTGCAGTATATGTACCACAGATAATCGGGTTTTTCTTGAGTCAGATATGTGAAATTTAATTACAATATTAAGTATTTAAAAGGCTGTGATTAATCTGGAATGTATACTTATTGACATTATTGAACACAGCATGCACATAACTAACTGCACGACTCCATTATACAGAGACTGTGTTTCTGTAAGCAAGGTGGGTACTTTTATACCAGAGCAAGATCTGATGTAACTGTCCTAAAATGTATAGTGTCTATGTCATCTAGAATCTGTGCCATAATACAACCTTACATAACCACTGCTTCAGACTGAACCAGACAGTTATAAATCAGCACAATTGATGTTGAGCCAAGCTTTTGGCCAAAGTACCCTTCATCACAGTAGATAGCTCCCAGCTCTGTAAGGCTGCCTGTTTCCAGCTACTTTCAGCCTGTTCATAGTCTCAGCATCATACCTGCACACAAGCTGATCTTCCAAACCTGCAACAACTGTCTATAGCAGTCTCTGTAATGCTGTTCAACTGTATTCTAGTCTCTGGTAATTTCCTGAGGAAATCTTCACTCATGTTCTACTATCCAAATGCTCTTCCAGGCAGGAATGAAATCAGGAAATAACTTTTCCCACACAAAAGGTAATAGAATCTTAATTTTATTCCCCATTAAATGCGGGCACTGAGCCAATTGAAACTCACAGATCAGTCAAACTCTGCATTGAATTATACAAGAGTACTACCAGCAGCTGTATTATCTATTCCCAATCTGATGTTGTGAGTGTTCCTGAAACTATTTTCCATTAAATGCAAACTGCAGAAGATTGGAGTATGCCTGTGGAAATTTTATGCCTCACCCTGTGTCCCTTATTTCCTTTTGAGGATCATCAAGAGTTTTTTTTTGTGGTTGGAAAAGTCATGGAATCACAGAGCTGTGAGGCATGGAAACAGACCTTTCAGTCCAACTCGTCCATGCCGACCACACATCCTAGATAAATCAAGTCCTATTTGCCAGCATTTGGCCCATGTCCCTCTAAACCCTTCCTATTCATATACTCATCCAGATGTCTTTAAATATTATAATTGTATCCAGCCTCCACCACTTCCTCCAAAAGCTCATTCAATATATGCACAACCCTCTGTGTGGAAAATGTTGCTGCTTAGATCCCTCTTAAATCTTTCCCTCCTCACCTTAAAACTGTGACCTCTAAATTTTGACTCCCCCCCCACCCCAGGGAAAAGACCTTGTCCACTTACCCCTATCCATGCTCCTCATGATTTTATAAACCTCTATAACGTGACCCCTCAGCCTCAGCCAGAGAAAATAGCCCCAGCCTATTCAGCCTCTCCCAATAGCTGAAGCACTCCAATTCTGGCAACACCGTTCTCAGTCATGCAACAAGGACAAGTGAATCATTAAACAGATCAGATAATTTCAAAGAAACGCCAGCCAACACAGGTGAATGATAAAGACAGTCACCGAATGACAATTAGAAGAAAAGTATGATGGCAACGGAATGTTAGGTAAAGCAACATAATCAATGCAATTAAAAATATGAGTCAATACATATTGAAAAAAGAATAATGCAAGTTTTCACTTGGCTATTTTTTGAAAAGACGGAGGTGGTGGTTCTAATAAAAAGTCACAATATGTGAAAATATGTAAAAATGTACAAAAAAAAGGCGAGGATTAGACAGAAGGACAGGGCCCATTGAAGTAAGAGTTTAAGGAGAGAGAGGAAACAGCATGACATTGTCTGTGAAAACAATGAAAATTGGCCTTTATGTTGTTTATTTTATAAAAAGGTATAAAAAAGGTTTACTAAAATGAGTTCAGCTGCTCATTCAAGACAAGTCCTGGAAGAGGTCATCCTAATCAAGGCAGATTGGAACCTAGAGTAATATTAGCATCCAAACTCGCCACTCTGTCGATATGATGTTTTTATTACTGCTGTAGTACTTTACTTGGATAAGGTTACAAAGGCTCATTATTGTACAGTTAAGTCTTTATTTGAAATGAATATCACTTACTTCTCCAGGTCTGATCTTAATGTAGAAGTTACTCCTTTTGTACGAAATCTTGAGAATCTTGGGCCAAGCAAAACGATTTATTCTTAACCGGTCTCTGTAGATCAGAAGACCATTTGCGCAAACTCCAAGCATGATATCAATTCCTTCCGAGTCCTGTGACCAGAAAATACCGAGCAAAGTAATGAGAGATCTGAATACGTGCAATAGGTTTTAACATTCCTGTTCAACAGTCTCACTTGAAATCTCTCCTGTTAACATTTCAATTTGATTTACAGTCTGAACATTGACTAGCTAGGAAGCTGGTTTGTGACAGCCTGTCAGTGTGAACTGGGCACAGGGAATGACTCCAATATCGCTCTCAATACTGTGGCAGGCCATCTCTGGCATGAGATTTTCACAAGTCCAGCAAGCTGCAGGCACAAGATGGGTAGCTCCGGGCAGATCACTGATGAAGCCGGGTAGCGGGAGGTGGGTAAATAAAATGATCAATGTACAGACTGGGAGAGCAGGGATAACAGCTCAAAAGACACAGTGACTCCATATTTGGCTGAGTTTTTAAAAACTCACTGTTTGGTGGCAACATTCAATGATCCCTGTTTGAAAGGCTGGTTGGTTGCAACTTAGACCGGATTTTCCTGCACACAGCTGTCTAACCATGGCAAGATCATTCACTAAATAAACAGGACTGAATGACTGTTCAGCTGTGATCCCCAGACACTCCAATTTTCTGATTCGACTGACACGGTGGGTGGGAAGCACGCTTCCAAGACATTCAGCCTGTTCATCACTCAGATAAAGGCAAAATAGTACAAATGCTGGAAATATGTAAAAAAAAACCCAGAATGCTGGAGAAGCCCAGCAGGCCTGGAAGCATCTGTGGGAAGAGAGAAATAGTTAACATTTCCAATCTGGTATGACAATCCTTCAAAACAACAGAGGAATCAGACCAACCTGAAACCACAGCAGTTTACATCTCCTAGATGTTGCTAGACCTGCTGAGTTTCTCCAGTGTCCTGTGCTTGTTTCAACTTGATCATCATATTCAACAACTCGGCTTGACGTTATGTCAATTAGGGAGAATAACCATCTGTTTTTGAGCAATATAAAAAGTGACTATCCATCTCTTCGTTTGTATAGTAGTTTGTTTTCTTCCTTGTAACCTGAGAGGCCTAATTTCAATTCCCCAGAGAAATGCTGCCCTCTATGAAATTACCCAAAGACCACCTTAGATTTTATCATTATGAAGGATTGTCAAGTAGTTAATTTGATTTTGTATTTTTTTAAAAACTGCATCAAAATGGACTGCTGGGACACAGTTAGTAGATGGGAGGCTGAGATCAGTAATGCTGTATGCTGTGAATAAACCAAGCAACAAGGAAGAAAATCTATGCACTGTTTTGTACTTTACCATTGTGTCTAGATCCATATGACAGGTAGGTGCCAGTTTTATGCATGAAAAATAGATGTGGCACCAAGTTTCTAGGATGCCGCATGTGCTTTTAACTGAACTCTTAAAGAATGCAAAATTTTACATAAATGCCACATTTTTGAAACAAATAATGGATCGCTTGGAAAGCAGAAATAGCTCCAAAATCCCAACTGGTGAGTGAAATCATGCCAAAACATAATTAAATCACATCTGACATCTCTTTCAAAATAATGGATAGAACATAATTCTTCAACACTGCGTTGACTCGGGGCCATTGAGGTACTGTTTGTCTGTTTAATTGGGCTGTGTTTTCGTCAAACCCACATTGGAAAATTAAAAATGTAAAAGGCATGATCCCAGGTCTATGAAAGATTTTTATTTGCAGCTTTGGGAAGGAGAGGAACGGTTTCATTTTTTTTATTATTACCTTAGAGATCATTAACTTCAGCTAAGACAACGATTTATTAAGAGCAATCACAAACTATAACTAATGATTTCAACATGTGACCCGCCAAAGTCAGTGTGAGTAAGCTGGTTTTATTTTCTTTTAGCCAGCCACATTCTAAAACTGAAACACTGATGTAAGCACCTTTGCGGAAGGCTGACCATTCTCTCTTCTGCACATGTCCTTTGTTTGCACAATGCCAATACTTCTCATGCCTAATCCTGAGGTATAACAAATCGGTTACTTTTATGCCGTGAAGCTGAAATGTTATCTACATTAGTAGCAGACCAATTTCAGAGTACATAAAGAGACTAATACAGAGTTCCTCTTGTCCTGAACTACCATCCCACCAGCATTCACATTCAGAAGATCATCAGACATTATTTCCACCACCTCCAGACACACATTCCCCTCCCCTGCCCTCCCTTGTCCGCCTTCCGCAGAGACCGTTCCTTCCGGGACACCCTGGTCCACTCTTCCTTCACTCCCAACATCCCCCCACAGACCCATGGCACCTTGCCCTGCAACTGACGAAGGTGCAACACCTGCCCATTTACCTCCTCCCTCCCCACTATCCAAGGGCCCAAACACACCTTCCAGGTGAAGCAACACCTCACCTGCGCTTCCCAGAACCTAGTCTACTGCATTCGCTGCTCACAATGTGGTCTCCTCTACATTGGGGAAATGAAACGTAAGCTGGGTGACCAGAGCATCTACATTCTGCTCACAAAAAAGACCGAGCTTCCAGGTGCCTGTCACTTGAACACGCCACCCTGTTCTCTGGCCAACATCTGTGTCTCTGGCTTGTTACAGAGTTCCAGCAAAGCTCAGCGCAAGCTGGAAGAACAACACCTCATTTTCCACGTGGGGATGCTGCAGCCTTCTGAACTTAACATCAAGTTCAATGATTTTAAGAAATAAACTCTCCCATGTCCTAGCCCCCTACCCCACACATTCCCAGGCCTTGTTATCATCTTGCCTGTCATTACACACTACCCATTGTTAGTCATTAATAGTCCACATTAACAGCTATTTACCCACCTAGCCAGATCGTTATCAACTCCTTTGTCTATCCAACTGCTCTACTCTCTCGTTGGGTTTTATCCTTTATCGTATCGTTTATTCTCTACCCCATACGCCTCCCTATTTTCTGTATATAATCCAATGTTTTCCCTACGACCATCAGTTCTGAGGAAGGATCACCAGACCCAAAATGATCTTTTTTTCTTCACAGATAGATCTGCTGAGCTTTTCCAGCAACTTCTGTTTTTGTTCCTGATTTACAGCATCCACAGTTCTTTGAGTTTTCTTCTATTCTGTTCCTGTAATCATCAATCTGACTCCAGGATGGTATCATGCTTCCCTTGTGCCAGTGTCCCTGGGCATTTTTCTGGGAGACAGTGAGCAGCCAGAGGTTGCTACCCATGTTGATGCCGATGCCTTACATCAATGACTTAGGTAGGCTAGGGATGTGGTCCTCCAGTCAAAATTACAGATAATAAAATGTGCGGCTGGATGAACACAGCAGGCCAAGCAGCATCTCAGGAGCACAAAAGCTGACGTTTCGGGCCTAGACCCTTCATCAGAGAGAGCAAAATTACGGAGTTTGCTAACTTTTTACCAGTCGGAACTTCAAATATAGTAATCTGTGGATTACTCCTGTTATCATGAGCAAGTGAGTACAGAAACAAGCAGAAAAGGCAGCTAAATACATGGCTGGAAAAATGGCACAGCAGCAAGAGCTTTAGATTCCTGGGACGCTGGGACTGAATCTGAGAAAGACGGCACCTGTACAAACTGGGCAGGATGCATCTGAACAAGGCTGAAGCAGAGTTCCTTGCACAGCATTTTGCTTGTGCTAATGGGACAGTTTTAAAGTAACCTTGCAGGGTGTGGGAATGGTAGAGGAGAAAACTAGGATTCTCCAAATATTTAAAAGATGCAAGTGACACTAGCATTGGTAGTAACAACCTAGTAGGTGAAGTGAAGATAGAGGAAGAAACAAATGCAGTCTACCTCAGAGTTACTGTGTATGTATGTGAATGTACAGAGCATAGTCAATAAGACTGGGAAGTTACAGGTGCAGATTGCCACATGGTACTTTCACGTTATTCCAATGAGAGAGATCTGGCTTCGGGAAGGACATAGCTAGGTATTCAGTATTCCCAAGCACAAAGTACCCTGTATTCAGGAAGGAGAAAGGGCAACGGCGTTGGTTAAGGAGAGCATTGCAATGCTGGAGAAAGAGGATGCCACACGAAGTCCAAGCACACAATGAATCTGGCTAGAACTAGGGTATAAAAAGGGTATAATTACATAGCTAGGTGTAGTCTGTAGACCATCAGCTGGTGGAAAGAATGCTGAAGAATTGGTTGATTGAGGATTTATTATCACGTGTACTGAAGTACAGTGAAAATCTTTGTTTACGAGCAGCACAGGCAGATCATAGTAAGCTAGGATGTACGGATCAAAAAGCCTTAGAAAGAGGCATACAGGTTACATTGCACAGAGCATGTGCGAGGCTAGATCAACATGAGCAAGATCAGCATTATTTGAGGCTAGAGAGTCCATTCATCAGTCTGATAACAGCCAAGGAAAAGCTGTTCCTGAACCTGCTTCTGCATGTGTTCAGGCTTTTGTGTCTTCTGCCTGATAGATTGTAGGAGATCATTACTAGGGCACGATGGGTCTTTGATGATGTTGACAGCCTGTCTGCAGCAGCAGGCCGGGTAGATAGAGACCAGGGATGGAAGATTGGCTTCTGGGGTGTGCACACCACCTTCTGTATTTTCTTACAGTCCTGAGCAGAGCAGTTGCCAGGCCAGGTTGTTATGCACCCAGGCAGTATACTTTCAATGGTGCATCTGTAGCAGTTGATGAGGGGCCTTAAGGACATACCAAATTTCCTGAACCGCCTGAAGAAGAAGAGATGTTGTTGTGCCTTTTTGACTGTTACAACTATGTGCGAAGTCCAGGGCAGGCTGTCAGTTATTGTCACTGATATTCTTGATGCATTACACCGTCTCACCATCAGCTCCAGTGATGTAGATGGGGGAGTGTTCTCCTCCTTTCTTTCTGAAGTCAATTAGCAGTTCTTCAGTTTTGCTGACTTTGAGAAAGAGGTTGTTTTCATTGCACAACGTCACCAAGCCCTCCATCTCCCTCTGTATTTTGACTTGTCGTTGTTAGATATCTGTCCCCCTATGGTCATCAGCAAACTTGTAGATGGCATTTGTTCGGAATTTGGCAACACAGTCGTGGGTGTACAAGGACTAAAGTAGGGGGCTGCGTTACAGAGTGATGCCAACATTATAAATGTGATGGGAGCCTTAAATTGCCCAAATATGGACTGGGACACCTGTAGTTTATGGTCAGCTAGGGGCAAGTATTCCTGGACTGCATGTAGGAGAGCTTCCTACAGCAATATGCTTCCAGTCGAACAAGAATGAATCCTGTTCTTGGAAAGGAGGAAGGCCAAGAGGATCAGGTATCAGTGGCAGAACATTGAGGAGACAGTGATCATTGTGTCACAAGGATCAGGATGATGGAGTATGACATGCAACAACCCAGAGTGAGAAAAAAAACAACTGGCAGAGAGCAGACTTCAACGTGGGAAGAACAAAATCGGAAAAAAATTGACTTGGAGTAAGGGGCTGGCAGGAAAAACAGCGACTGAACAATGGGCTGCCTTCAAAGAGGAGTTTGGGCACAATCAAGGCATTTTTCTTCAAATGGGAAAGATAGAAAAATCAAATCCAGAACTTCCTGGACGACAAAGGAGATAGAAATTAAGCTAAAGAAGAAGAAGTGTACTTGTTACAAGTGTCACGTAGAAAATAAAATGGAGAACAAAGAGGAACCCTGAAGTTTGGTGGGGTGGTGAGAAAGCAACAAAGAGAAACAAAGAGAAAGTACTGGCTGCCAACATAAAGAGGTGTCTCAAAGTCTTTTACTATTCATACGAGTATAGAGGGTGGTAAAAAGAGGAGTCAGGCCACTAGGGACTGAGAGGGGATTTACACTTGGAGGCAGCGGCATGGCTGAAGTGTGAAATCAATACTTTGCATGTGCCTTCACAAAAGAGAGAGATGTTATTCAGGTCATGGTAACAGGAGAGAACTCAGTCACTGGAACCTTTCAACAATTGATAGGGCAGATTGTTGGTTCTTAAAGTTAAGGAAGCACAAGAACCAGGAGAGATATATCTCAGGATTCTGAAGGAAGCGAAAGTGGAAATAACAGGAACGCCAGCCACAACCCTTCCACTTTTCCTGGACTCAAGGGAGGTACTAGTCAGCTTAATTTCTAAATTCAACTATTTGAGAGTTACAAGATGCTAAACTGGTGAAGCCACAGCACAGACATCCTACATGCTAAAACAGCAGATGCAGCATATAAGAAACAGAGGAAAGTGGTCCAACAACCAATGGATCAAAAAAACTCTATCCCATGACAGAGAATCAAGGTTGACAATGTTTTAAAATAAAAATGACCAGCGCAAGAGGTTCCACACATGATGCAAGAACTCAATACAACCACTTGCAATCATCTTCAGCCAGAATTGGCAAATGGACGATCCATGTTGGCGCTCTACTGAAGCGTGCAGCATTCACAGATGTTAGTCTTCAGCCAATTCAATCCATTTCACAGGATGCCAAGAAATACATGAAGGCACTGGATACTGCTAATGCTACAGATCCTGACAGCATTCCAGTAGTGGTACTGAAGACTTGTACTATTGTACAAATTGTACCCCCTGTCCACCTTTCTGTGCAGTTACAACTCAGGAATCTTCAACACAAAGTAAAACCTTTCCCAGTATGTCAATAGCCTGAATGATCTGCACCCCATCAACCATCAACACTTGCTCCTTCCACCACCCACACACGTGCGTAACATCCGCATGATGCACTGTAGCAACTCACCAAGCTTCCTTCAACAGCACTTTTTAAATATGTGACTTTGACTAGCTAGAAAGCTGGCATGGAACATCAGCAGCTGCAGGACCAGTGGTTGCAAGAACCCCTCCAAGCCACACACCATCCTGAATTGGAACTATGTTACTATTCATTGTGTCATGGACAGGAAACAGGAACTACCTTCCTAATGGTAACATAGGTGCACCTACACCACATGGACAGAAATGGTTGAAGAAGGCAGTTCACCATTAAATTTCACAGGCAACCAGGAATGGGTAACACTGTTGTTCTTACCAGCACCACTCATACCCCGTGAAAAAACAAGGTGGGGGGGGGGCGAATGGTCAGTGTTACAGAGAAACAGCAGGGAATTCGCTAATTGGGTCACTGCACCAGAGAGATGACAGAACAATGGGCATATAACCTTCTGATACATCTGACAAAATGTCTGCTGATATAATTGCTCTGAAAAAAACATATTTTTTGGAAGATCAGTTCAAACAAAGTGATTAATAAACCTACAGGAGAACAAAATGTATACCTGTCACATAAAACATAGAACACAGAACAGCACAGGAATAGGCCATTCAGCCCACGATGTTGAGCCGAACATAACACCAAATAAACTAATCCTTTCTGCCTGCCACTGGTCCATATACCTCCATTCCTTGAAAATTCACGTGCTTATCTAAACGTTCTGAAAAACGCCCCTAATGTATCTGCCTCAATCACCACTGTCCCCGGCAGTGTGTTCCAGACACATGCCACTCTCTGTGTGAAAAGACATGACCCTCACATCTCCTTTGAACTTTTCCCCCTTACACCATAAATGCATTTCAACTCTGGGAAAAAGATTCTGACTGTCAACTTTACCGGTGCGTCTCATAATATTATAGACTTCTATCAAGTCTCCACTCATCCTCTGCCACTCCAAAGAAAACAATCTAAGTTTTTCTAACCTCTCCTAGTAGCTCATACCCTCCTAATTCAGGTAGCTTCCTGGTAAACCTCATCTGCACCCTCACCAAAGCCTCCACATCGTTCCTGTAATGTAGTTATCAGAATTGAACACAATACAGTAAATGTCAACATTTTGACTTTGAGACAATCCTATTAATAATAATCGATTTCATTATTAGGAAGAATAAAACTTAATCTTTTTAAATCTCTGCAAATCACACCAAACGTCATCTGCTATTTAAGTGAAAGACTTCTATAGTGGAGATACAATGCAGACTAGTAATTACCTTAGCATGATGCAAGTCCACTCCATACATAGACAGCTTCTTAGCATTTTCCAAAAAGTTCATTTCTGCTTCTCCTGGTGTCATGCCCCTATAGTAATCAGTGATGCACAAAGAGCTTATTGTCCCTGTTTATTACAATGACTGAAAACAAACATCAGATAATTAACAGAATAGCATTTCACAAGATTTCAGTCTTTAAGTGATTGTGGTTCCTTGGCAGACACTGAGCTGTGTGGGTTCAATAGTTATTCACTACTATCAGCCCTTTTAATGGTAATTGTTTCCTTTAATTAGTTATTACAAGATTATTTTCAATTCTCCAATTATGATTGCAAAAACTAGTTGAAGTGGGTCAGAACTATCAAATGGCCAATCAGCAGTGTTAACTATATCTGTGCTCACAACTGTCAGTGGAAAGCTCATTTTAGATGATCAGACATCATTGTTGTTTTGCTACGGGCACTGAAAAGATGTTCATTTAAAGCCTGACAGCTCTGGATCAGCACCATAATCAGGTATCCCAGAAGCTGACCCGGATAGCATCAAGGTATGTCTGCAAGCATGAGTCCAGGAGCTAGCAGTAAGGAGTATTCCTGTGTTGCCAGTGGGACAGTTCTGTTCCTTTTGAACCCACAAAAATGATTTTAAGCTGAATATTTCTTCAGATGTCTGAACATCTGCCTGTAATTAGCCATGACCCATGGGGACTGTAGGAGTCTCTCTGTTTATAGAGATGAATGGTTACATCTTGAAGGGCAGCATTCTCTTTCATACATGGCCGAGTCTCAACAGGGTCATGTTTGAAGGTTTAGCAGCGTGGAAATCAACTTATTTGTATTGGTAGAGTGTATACAGCTCATGCTCTTTCTTTCAAAATGGCAATCCAGATCTTATACATACTACAGATCTCCCATTTATGTACTGAAGCTGTGCCATTCGAAACTGACAAGAGCACTAGTTACCCGAATGGCATTGGCTAGATCCCCACCCCTGTCCCCATGATTTCAAACCTGCCATGTGCTTGTTTTTGCGTGGCTTGGCTCAAAAAAATCCCTTTCTGGTTTTGCTGCTGGACTTTAGTCAAGACAAAGGATTATTCAGCAAAGTACAAATGATAAACCATTTGCACAACTTTAATGAGTTAAGCCAGATTAAACAAATAATGCTTTAAGAAATCACTATTTTTACCACTAACAACTGTTTTTCTCTTATTCTGCAGAAGTCAGTGGGGTGGTTTACATTTTGGGCATGAGGGGAAAATTGCTGGATCCACTCGACAAAGTTTATTTGCATTGGGTTCGATGGTGCAGAACAGGTAGTCAATCCAGCCCTGACGATTTTCCTCCCACCCATCTTTCTGAAAGCTCTAAGTAGCCCTGAAAATCTCTGCCCAGTCTACCAATCGGAGTTGGACACCATGTCTTTTTTACATGAAGCACACATGAAGCCCCACCTAATGTCTCATATTTCAATCTAACTGGGTGTTCCAACAGTAGGCCTGAAATCCAAGGCTACCCATCTGAGGAACACAGAGCCACCTGTTCATGGGGTGGGAGGGCCAGGTGACCAGTTGGCTGCCATCGGGATTCCCTCTATGGCTGTCAGTTGATCAGACAGCTCTGCAGAGCGACCAGAAGACAGTGTCACAGCTGGGATAGCTCTTCGAGAAAGAGGACGTTGGCCTTCAACAACATAATCGTGTTCCAATAGCATATGGCCTGTCAGGTAGGTCCCAGCAAATGTGGAAGTGGGCAGCAGTTTGGTTAACTGTTGTTGTCATGGGGTGGCCACCCATGAATTCAATCTGTGGCCCAAAGAGATCCTGAATAGGAGGACACCCTCCTCTAAGGAAGAGCCCATGTGGAAACTATGGGGGTTTAATCCGATCCGTCAGGTAGTCACTGCTAGTACAACATCAATGGAACCAGAAACGTTAGCTGCATGTGGCACAATTGACCTCTGGGTGAATGATCTAATCTCCACTTTCTCTGCCATTGGCAAAGTGGCATAGTAGTGGGAATGTGACAAGAGAGGATGCAGGGAGGATGTTTTCCCTGGTTGGGGAGTCTAGTACTGGGGGCAGTCTCAGGCTATGGAGTGGACTATTTTGAATGGGATGAGGAAAGGTGCCTTCACTTAAATGGTAGTGAACCTGTGGAATTCTCTAATAGAGAATGGTGTGTAGCGCAAGCCTCTGAATATATTCAAGAAAGAGATGGGTACAGATCTAGACTATAAAAGCATCAATGGATATGGGAAGAAAGTGGGGTTATGACATTGAGATAGAGGATCGGCTGCAGAATGATGGAGCAGGCTCAAAAGGGGCGAATGGCCTACTCATGCTCCTAGTTTGTGTTTCTCCTCCATCCCTCACTTCTCAGCCAATTTACTTGTCTCCTCAGAACTGGTAAAATACAGTTTAATGTGTTCAAAATCTAAGCTTTGCTAGATTTGGCTGATTAAAAGAACAGGAAAACAGCTTATTCATAACAAATAATGCACTAATACTGACTTTCCAACTATCAACTGACTGAAAACAATGCAGCTTGAAGCTTAGGAAGAGGCTTCCAATGTAGCATCTTAGTGAATATAGGCAACTATTTAAAATGGCTGAAAGGAAAACACGGAGGATGTTGGGGGATCTGAAATAAAAACAGAATGCTGGAGAAACTCAACAGGTCTGGCAGCATCCATGGAGACAGAGGCAGAGAGTTAACACTTCGAGTCTAATATGACTTTCCTCTGGAGCTTTTCCTTCCTCCACAAATGCTGCTGGACCAGCTGAGTTTCTTAAGTACTCTGACTTTATTTAAACTGGGAATAGATTAGATGGAATAGACATTAGATAAATCAGATAAACACCTAAGTCACTTCTAAACAGCTCTGGCAGCGTATGAAACAAGTAGCGTGTGTCTTACCTGTAGGTCTTATGCAGTTCTACCACCCTTTCCTCAAGTTCTTTCGTCTGGTTCGGGGCAAAGCGAATCTCACTGACGTAGTCAGGTCCATTCTCCTCAGGATCATAATCTCCCAACTCAGCCTGAACTGTGTACGACCCCAACAGAGCATGTGTCACAAAAGAGCAAGGTAGCCGTCCGGAGATAATATCATCTCTCAGCTGCAGACATAGGTAATACCTGAGGTAGAACAGAGCCAATGAGGCAATCACTTGTGAGACAACTGTACATCAGATACTTGGTTGCACCAAGTCTGTTCGAGCACAGTGAATTTCATTTGTCTGGGAACATAGCATTGTACCTGTAAGCATAAATAGAGATTTCATTAAACGTTCCCCGAGACAATTAAATTGCATGACTCAGACATTGTCCATCATTTCAGCTACTTGTTTTCAAATCCAGCCCAGATTGAAGCTATTACCTTTCATCCTATTTCCTGGCAATCGGGGCTCAGTGAGCACAGGCATTATGTGGAAACCTGATGCTATTAGATCATTTGGATCAATAACTGTGGTGGGATGCGGGAAAGGATTGGGGGAGGGTGGGGCTGGGGAAATTAGGACAGTACAGCTCAGGAACAGGCGTTTTGGCCCGCAAGCATGACAAAAGGGCCATGCCATTTCCGAGATCCAAGCTGAGACACGTTGTTGGGGCAGGATGAAGACACCTTCATTCCTGACACTGACCCGGAAAAGTTTAATTTTAACACTGCATTCTTGAATGAAAAATGCTCTATTTCGCAGCACAGGCATCTCTTGCACTTCTAAGCACAAAAATGGTTCAATGTCTTGATCAGTTTACAACTATAAATCACGTTTAACTGTATCACCATTTTATTTTACTATAAAATGGTTGATGGAAGATATGCAGAATGAAACTATTCTAAAATCTCTGGAGGACTTCTTCATAAGGAAGTTACCCATTCAGGCAGAAAATCAATGTTCAAAACAAATTTCTCTATTTATACCTAATAAATGTATTTAATTATCTTACAAGACTTTATTTCATTTATGTCAAAACAAGCCAGTTTTAGAATGTTCAACAGTGTGGCGGGGGGGGGGGGGGGGGCAAGAGGAGAAGGGGTGGGGGGGGGGAGAAGGGGGGGAATCCCAATCACTCAAGTGATTAAACATTTGACTGAAAAGCTGAAAAGGTTAAGAGTTTACATTTCAGTGATACTTTACAGCAACTCACACTTGGTTCGGTCTCGTGGATTTTTAAATTTCTCAACTCCACTAGCAGATACAGAAACACACAGAGTTGAGAAGCCCTCCCTTTGGAAAGGGGGAGATTTTTCGGTCAATAGTCATTATTCAAGTATGATATTACAATTGTACCTCCAACAGCTTTATCACACAGCGCATTGTGCCCTTGGCTTTAAATGTGTTTGTTAAGAAATCTCTCCTGAAGACCGGTGTCAGGCCTTTACATTTTCCCACCTACACCTTTTTGAACTTGTAGCATCATCTGAGTGTCCATCAAATCAATTCTAAGCATTTGTGCAAGGTTTTCTAACAAATGAACTAGAATGTGCTACATGGAGTGTGTAGGAAAAAAAGCTGCCATCATTAAAAAGGATCAGTCCAGGTTATCCCTTCACAATGTGCCAATTTTCTAGCTTTGCTGTTCATGAATCTCGCTGCAGTTCTAATCCACTGCTTTAAAGAAAAAAAAAATATTTTTCACAACTTATATTGTAAGTTGCAAAGGAAAATAATTTTAGTAAAACCAGGTCAATGTAAAACTGATTACACATCAATCATGTCAATGTCATGAAACAGGCATGCTCCACGTGGGTAGACTTGACTGATGTCTTCAAGGTACATTCATTCTTTCAAAGTACAATGATCTGAAAGATAGGGAATGGTTCCTAATTGTACTACTTGCCTCGGAATCACCAGGAACCACTTTTGTTTTGAATGCTGCAGATATTATTTACCGGATCAAAATATACATCCTTAAAAATACACAATGCATGCCAAATGATAAATAGAACATTCATATTCAGGAATGGCCAAATGTTTGTTCTTGAATCAAAAATTACTTAACTCACCTTGTGATATCTTCAGAAAGCTGGGTCGGATCTGGGGGATAGAACTTCACTGTGTACGCAAAATGCCAAGGGCCACCTACAGAGAAAGGAAGATGAACAACAAGAAGGAAGCATCGAGAAGAATTCAAAAGTGAGCTTTTGTTCATCGCCTTGACTGTAACTACACTGTGAAAAGAAATCAGATACTGCTTTTCTATCTTATGAATGGATCGCTGGATGAAAAGCAAGTGAACAGCTGGTGCACTTTCACACTTTAAAATTACATTCACTTGCATGAAAAATGTGGGGGATTGTCAACAGACGTACAGTATTTTTCACTTCAATGTACCTGGATCAGCAGCCATGGAAATCACTTGTTCCCAAACTGTAGATCCCTGCGCATTTTGAAAGTGTGAGATTTTAGTTTGAAATCTCGGAGGGCCGTGTCAATTTATAACGAAGATAATGATCCGCAATGGAGTGTACTGTTCTTTCAGACCAAGTTCTATCATGGAAACAATGTAATCTACAAAGGGTAATGAGTTTCATTCTGGTGTTTTATTGTAATAACCTCATTTTTTATTCTGCTATTTCTCCTCCTCCTGCAGTTGACAAAGTAAGACAATAAAATGACAATAGAAAGTAACACAAATTTTATTTAAGGCTTTTCTCCACGATACCCTGCAGAGAATTAATTTCTGGTTATATTCAACTAATTTATAGTCTATTCTTGCAGGCTACTTTAAAATTAGATTTTAAAACAAATTGAAAAACTGAATTACATAGTAATGGGAGACAAAAAAAAACATTCAGTGGATCATTCAGACAAATTAAACATTTAAAAGTACAAGACAAAGTAAATTTTAAAGGTAGAACTTGGTTGAAAAAGCAAATTTAATTATCAAGATGACAAACAAACCCAGTCTGCCTGCAAAGCTTTTAACTCCACACCATTTTATCACGTAACTACATCATTTTCCTTTCCTCGATAATTATAAAAACTAATGTTGAATATGCTGTGTTCAGTTTCCCCAAGAATTGTCTCCTTCCCTTTTTTTCCATATAGCTATGTAAATCCTGGTTTGGGCTAGGGATTAAATTTTTGCAAAACAGTCTAATGGACTCTAAAATCCTATACAAGTTATGATGTCAATTTTGTCCCATTATACTGGAAAAATATTCTCAGAACTGCACTGAATCTTGAAATTTTTTTTCAATAACTGTGAAGATACATTTGTTTCAGACACAGTCTCAGATAATGGTAAGGTTTGCAGCATAATCTCTCAAGTAATTTGACTGCAGCTCTCCTTGAAAGATTGTACAGACTCGACACAATCTGCAGAGAAAAGGGCATAGACATTGCAAACACTTACGAGAAGCTATGCCTACGCTCTTAAAAATAAGAAAGCTAATAGGGAGGACTATCTCTGATTCTAAAATCTTTTCACATTATCTAGACAAATACTACTTATTTGGACAAACTTATATGAACTTCATAAAAACAAAAAATTAATTCATAAATACAACTAAGTAGTTTTGTTTAACCAAAATGGACACAAACAATTTAAGTCTTGCCCATTAAAAGAAAAGTGGGGTTTTTTGCTTAGCATGCAGGAATAAATAATTTAATCATCATTGTGAAAAACGCAACACCTATGTACACAAGTGACAAGAAATTGACAATGAAGTTTACACATACATTAAAACTAGAACAGAATAACAGATTTAAAATCATAAAAAAAATCAAACACGTGAAGGACAAGTCTTTTGAAGAAGATAATTTTAAATAAAAATGACAGAGCCATGGTAATAAAAAAGCTTTGCTTCACATCAGACTGATCACGTATCAAATTCAGTTCTTTACACATGATCACATGCCTATGAAACATTAGATATTGAATTTATTGCTCACTACAGCTTGAGTAAACACATATCGGAAATACTCATTTCAAAGAAAGCGGCTCAAAATACTCACTTCGGATTTGCTTTTTTATCTCCTTTGAAGGATCTAGCCAGTTCTGAAAACATAAAAACTTTCAGTAAAAAAGACAGTACTTACATTTCCATGCACTCAAACTTTCAAATGATGAAGAGACAACCTTAGCTGCGATCCACATTCAATTACAGTTGTTAGTAACACCTAAAGTTGCCACAGTTCCATTGATAGAGTTTATAAAGGAAACTTATAAATATTACCCTTAACTTTAATTGTGATTGTTACTGAAACATAGAAACGACGACAGGAGCAAGGGGAGGCCATTCAGCCCTTCAAGCCTGCTCCAGCATTGTTCACAAACATGGTTGATTGTCCAACTGAATAACTTTGTCTCCGTAACCTTTGAACCCATTTGCTCCAAGTGCTGTATCTATTCACCTCTTGAATACTTTCAATATTTTGGCATCAACTACAAAAAGGTTCTACTTCAAATTTAAAACTGAGGTTTATAAAAACTTTATAAGGCTTCAAAAGTTACCATTTCAGGACCATGATGAAAAAGGAATATCTGCGCTCAAATTCTTTTCCACAAATGTAATCGAGAGTGCACAGGCATGTCTGAGCCGTAATAAAAGTCTGATAAGGTCACACAGTTATGTTTTGAGGAACATGATTTAAAAATAAGTGGCTTTGTAAAATACATTTTAATGGAACTCGACGCATAAGCTTTCAAAATACAAAACAGCATACGTTTTTAAAAATGTAGTTTTCTGAATTTAAAGTGCCCACTATGACACCTGACATCTATACTTGCACTTCACGAAAATAGCAGTACAATTTTTTGCTGTTTAGAAACCAGAAGTATGTATGAAATAATATTCCAAAACCTTTATGATTATATATTTCACAAAATCACAAGTAGGAAATCCCTGTATTTGTTAACATTATTTTTAAGTAGGTCTCCTCTCACTCCTGATTTTCCTCACCTATTTGGATTTGCACAAAGATAATGGGAACTGCAGATGCTGGAGAATCCGAGATAACAAGGTGTGGAGCTGGATGAACACAGCAGGCCAAGCAGCATCTTAGGAGCACAAAAGCTGACGTTTCGGGCCTAGACCATTCATCAGAAAAGGGCGATGGGGAGAGGGTTCTGAAGTAAATAGGGAGAGAGGGGGAGGCAGACTGAAGATGGATAGAGGAGAAGATAGGTGGAGAGGAGACACACAAGTTAAAGGGGTGGGGATGGAGCCTGCAGATGTGAGTGCAGGTGGGGAGGTAGGCAGAGGTCAGTCCGGGGAGGACGGACAGGCCAAGGGGGCGGGATGAGATTAGTAAGTAGCAAATGGAGGTGTGGCTTGAGGTGGGAGGAGGGAATAGGTGAGAGGAAGAACAGGTTAGGGAGGCGGGGGCAAGCTGGGCTGGTTTTGGGATGCAGTGGCGGGGAGGGGAGATTTTGAAGCTTGCGAAATCCACATTGATACCATTGGGCTGCAGGGTTCCCAAGCGGAATAGGAGTTGCTGTTCCTGCAATTTTTTAAAAAAAAAACTTGAGGTTGAGTGGAAGATAGTGAAGCGGATGAACTGTTTGAGCTCCTCTTGGGAGCACGAGGCAGTGCTGATACAGTCATCAATATATTGGAGGAAGAGGTGGGGTTTGGGGCCAGTGTAGGTACGCAAGAGGGATTGTTTAACCTATAAAAAGTTTTTTCTTCCCACAAGCTTCAAAATCCCCCTTTTCTGATGAAGGGTCTAGGCCCGAAATTTCAGCTTTTGTGCTCCTAAGATGCTGGATTTGCACAAAACTGTCTCACAGGCAATTAGTTATAAATCTAATCAAAAACAAGATGCTGTTGCGGTTATCATGCAGCTTTGCATTTTTTTTATTCCAATATAAATATTAAAGTGCACAACTTATTACTGTTCCCATATACTGTGCATTATTGATAGAAATTCTCCCAATAATGTCAGTTATGTCACTGGTTATCTAAAATTCTCGTAGAGCTCGCTTATTTTTTATATGAAGGGGAAATTAAACTGAATAAAAAAGTCACTTTGTGTCTCAAAAAGGCCACACTTGCACAAGCCTGAAGGTAGGGAACAAATTATTCACTTTGAATTTTAGACATCTAGATGATTTTGTCTATAAATGAAGGTTCAAACCTGGATGTAAAAGTAGAAATTAAATTTCATTTCAATATGAATGAAATTGCATGTAGCTTGCCCCTTTCAAGAGGATTGCAATGTACAGGGAATAGGATAATTGCCGATCTACATCCTCTATAACAAATTGCTTTGCTGATTTTCAATTAGAAGAACATAACTAGCCACCTCAGTTCTGAGGAAGGGTCACCGGATCCGAAACGTTAACTGTTTTTTCCTGCACAGACAATGCCAGACCTGCTGAGCTTTTCCAGAAATTTTGCTTTTGACCCAGTTCTTTTCCTTCTCCAAATTTCCTAGAGTCAGTTGTCATATATCCATTAAATCAATCAGACTTCCCTAGTAGCTGATTATCAACTTTCTGACGGCCTGCTGTATTGGCAGTAGCACTGTATTCTGTTCTTAGGAGGCTCACTTCATTTTTGCACAAGGTGGTTGTTCTATGTTTTTAAATTCAGACTAACAATTAGATGGCATATGCTGAGATGGGAGAATAAGAAGGACTGAGATATTCCAATACTTAAATGAGGTATTTTATACAAAGTTTTATCAGTGCTAATTAGTTCTTGCTAAAGCTGCATTTTCATACTCATTTTAATAATTTATTGGGGTTATGGGTCATTATTCCACTTTTTAAATAATAAACCATTGGAATCATATCTCATGAAGCAGCAACCATTCTTAAATATAGTAAGAACTGCCAATGCTGGAGTCAACCATTCTTAAATGTTTTTCACTATCGAATGTTACATCTAGTTATGTAGCATCTCAAACTCTTTGTATTTTGTCTGACTGAACACACAGCTCACATTTGTAAGACATGCATAAACATAACCTACGCTTATAAGGTCCATCTTACATACTGCTCCTTGAGCCAGTGGATGTCATGACTGCTATTACACTAAGTCTCGAAAAACATAAACAGTATTGCAAAATTTCAAGAGCTGGTCCGCTCTTACGACAAACTTGTGAATTGAGGGTGGTTCCAAATGGCTTGTACACTTTTAGTAAGGCTAACCATACTTTGAGGTTTTCCCAACGTAAATTATGTTTTGGGATCACAGCAAGTTCTAATAGACAATTCTTTAATTAAATAGTATTATACTGCAGTTACGTTATACAATATTGACAAAAAAAATCTAACCCTAATTATATTCACAATTTTTGTTCAAAAGTTGCACAAAACAGAATTTTTCTCTTGCATTCTGCTAATTTCACACCTGTAAAAAAATAGACAAAGGTTGAAAACTGGATGTGCAACATGTTACCTAGAGATGCCAGTTCATTTGTACAACGTTTCTGCATTAAGGCAGAACTGATTTGAGCTCCAAAACTGGCCATACATATTCTAATTACATGGAGGTGACAGATCGATCTTGTACACCATTTTAATTCATCACCTGAATGTTGAAATGCACACAATTAGTGCAACGCAGAACGCTGGACTAAAGCTACATAGCTAAACAAGATCACAGTGTCAGCATTTTCAATGCACAGATTCACAATTTTATTCACGGTCAGAATCTAGTGGAGGTTCCAGAGAAGAAAACTAGGCAAACGGGCAATTCATTTTGGCAGAGTCAAAACATCTGCTCTCCAATGATTTTTCAAAGAAGTTGGGAAGCAAGTAGGCAGTGGATTAAAGGTGTATCATACTTCCTCATCTTAGGTAACATGACCCTTTCTAATGTATTAGCACATAACATATATTCATTAAAACACATGAGGACTAGATTAATTTGTACATTTGTGATTAAGTCAGCAGCAAATTCAAAACACAATCAATCATTCATATTCACAATTGGTTAAAGGTCACATACAGCAGTTTTACGCAGAGTTTATGGTGGATCTGAACCGCGTAGAAGCTGTTTTTCCTCTATGAAGAATTTTTTTGAAGTGGAGAGAGCAGGCTGAGTTGCTACATTCAGCTCAGGTGTCTAAGGCAGTTTAACCATGACTGTCCAAGGATATTACGGATATTGGATCAAAGTTGCCTGGGGGAAGTTGGATCTTAGTTGCCCTAAGAGGTACCATGGGGATGGAGGGCAGAGGTCAATAACATAGGAAAGGTCAATCTAAATCCAAAAGGTAGTCCAAGCAAGATAAAGTGCAAATCAAATGTCGAGATTAGGAAAGTCAAGATTAACAATAGGCAGATCACAGTTGATTGAGGGGGTCAACGAGGACTCTTTCAGGGTGCCGGGGGAGCAGTTCTATATTGACAGAAAATTGACTAAGGACCAAGGTGGTGTTTGGAACCAAAGGTGGGTTGAGGATGATGATGATGGGAAGGTTGAAGGTGATGGATGAAGATCAGACTAAGGGAGGGTCAGGATCATGGATTTCAGCTCCAGTGCCCCACTCCAGAATTGGAGTGTCCAGAGATACAGCTAGAAGAGGTTGATAGAGAATTCCATGGAAGAGGAAGTTCTCCATGGTCAGGTTGGTGGAGATGTACACAAAAATCCATCAGACTCTGAACCTGACATCAGAAAGTAGAGGATTCTTGCTTTGGAATTAGAACAAACTTTTGAGGGAACACAGTATGACAGAAGTCATTGCACACACATGGATATCCAAGACTGACCACGTGTGTATCCTGGTAGGATCCATTAGTTCTCCGGTTGTTGGATGATACACTCCCACCCCCCACTCCACTGCAAGTCTTAAATTCTGCTCTGAGTGTGCAATCCTCAAACATAGGTTTGGAGCTCTGAAAAGGACAGAAGAAGCAGAATTATATTTATCATTAAGTAGAATAACATAATTCACCTTTTGGCTTTCAGAGTCACAAAATGTCAGCCCGTAGTAGTCCTTCTCCAGCAGGTTGAGATGCTCACAGACCAGATCAAAAAGCACTTGTCCCTTGGCCCGTTTCTATGAAAGAACAACATTAAGACAAAACATGGAATGGCCGTTTATAAAATGCATGTTTATGAAGTTAAGCACTTAAAGTCCAATCTCAGGGCTCAAGCACCTTATAGTAGTTTCCCAGCCCCTCAGAGGCTGCATAAAGAGAACCACTTGTACACAAACCTTCGGCGAAATCAACCCCACAACATTTGTGATCTTGGAACTAGGTTTCAACAGTCAAAATTAAGGATCTTAAAAACTGTGAAGAGTCCAAAAGCTGAAATAAAATGAGTGGATGTAAGTTGAAAACCCCTTGTGGGTCTGCATCTTAAGAAACGCAATAAATTCAATTGTACTCTGTTCGAGGAACTTTGCTGCACTAGTAGAGAGGTACATATCAAAAAAAACAATTCCTGTTGGCAATTTGACTATTTTCATGAATCAATGACTACATAAGCATGAGGGTCTAATTATTCAGTTGGTTTGTGTTAAGAATTTTACAACCTCTACACATCAGAACGCATTTCTAATTGCTCAGACAAGGGATATACGGCCCTTGCTGTAGCGTTCATGTCAATTTAATGATATTTACACTGCATCATTCCACAGAGATTTGTTTTCTCAGTGTTTCACAGGTGAGGCGTGCAAAGGTTATAATACCTGAACACTGGTTATCAATCATTGTCTGAAAATTAAAGATGCAACTGCTAATTCACAAAGCAGATGCCACTGCTTCTTTAACGGTTAAATCAGCTAAGGCTTTTGCACTGAGCTGGTTCTGGTCTCATTGCACACGTACCTTGTTTCATTTTCCGTTCTTTCCCTTTTATCCAAAATGGATTTTGAAAATCTGCTGGAGGTGGAGAGCCAAATAAGGGGGTCCAGAATTTGTCAATGTCAGCCACAAGGCCAGTTGCCAGCATCTTTCTGCCACCTGGCAGCTTTTAAGCAGGGGAGCTGTTAATGTATTTAATGGCTCTCTTAAGGCTAAAGATCAAAGGCTGCCTGAAATTTTCTGGTCTGTCAGAAGACTGCACAACAATACAATGGGCCTGATAGATCCATGGAGGTGATGCCCTGAAGCTGGGGGAGCCAGTGTTCCAGTGTCAATTTGACATCTCGCCCCCACCAGATCCACCTTAGCTCCACAGCCACAGCTAAAACCACAGGCCGTAATGTAGAAGGGCTCCCTCTTGTTGTGCGATTTTCCACCCAGATCCATGAGTTTGGGTTTGAGGTAGGCTGATCGAGAAGGCAAGGTCGAGTACAGTCTTCAGCTTTCGACTTCTTTATAACACCGTTGTTACATATAAACATTAAAACTAACATGAACAGCATTCAGAGATATACAGTGGCTCAGTGGTTAGCACTGCTGCCTCACAGCACCAGGGACCCAGGTTCAATTCCAGCCTCGTGTGCCTGTCTGTGTGGAGTTTGCACATTCTCCCCATGTCTGCGTGGGTTTCCATGTGCAGATTAGGTGGCCATGCTAAATCATCCCTAGTGTTCAGGGATTGTAGCTTATGTGGGTTATAAGGGGATGGACCTGGGTGGGATGCACTGAGATTCGGTGTGGACTTGTTGGGCCGAAGGGCCTGTTTCCACACTGTAGGGATTCTATGATACCAGACTCAAATCATACAGTTATGTTATTGAAGACTATTCTATGAGGAACTCTACAACCTGACACCAACCAATTTACTCCACATGCTTCTCTGCACATTTTCTAACATTCACATTACAACTATGCCACCACATTTGCAATGTCATGGGAGTACTAATCCAGAATCCAAGGGCCAATGTACTGGGAACTTGGGTTCAAATCCCACCATGGTAGTTGGTGAAATTTGAATTCAATAAAAATGTTAAATAATAAGCAGGTTTAATCACAATCATGTCATTAGAACTTACCTGGTTCATTACTGTCCCTTAGGTAAGGAAATCTGCTGGTCACCAAGCGACTCTGGTTACACAGCAACGTGGCTGACTCAACTATCCATTGGGCAGTCTGGGATGAGGAATAAATGCCAGTCTAACCGATGACATCCATATCCCATGAACAAATTAAAAGGGAAAGACTTTTTGTCTCTCTATGCATTTTGGTTTCTTCTTCCCTTGAGCCCATTTATACTTGTGCCATTTAAGCCCAGTGAACAGCAGTTCTAATGGCATCATTACAATAATGGCTTGACAACTGGGTCTTCTCCCCCTCCCCCCCACCTTAATGGTTTGCATAAAATACTGAGAGAACCCTTTCACCTCAAGGCAACCTCTCTGTCCCTCACTTCTATCGTTAGGATCCAGTTCCATTGGTGCTGGATTATTCATCTGCTATCTTTGATTAGATGGCAAGCATGCTCGTAAGTTATTAATTTGTCATCTGTTTGAATGCGTCAGGTGACCATTTCTGACACAGCATGGCTCAGGCCTCAGGCTTGATCCTGGTGTCAAGGAGCTGTCCCCAAACCAATGACTCAACCTGAAGCTCTTGATTGTTTTCAAAGTCCCACTGCACTCATCAGATATTTCTACATCAATTACTCAACTCACTTGGCATTACATTTCTTAATCACCATCATAGGCTTTGTTGGGCTGCTCTTTCAAATTTAACATTTAGATTTCTTTGGTGAATTGTTGAACCGTAAAATTACACAGCATTAAAATAAATTTCAAAAGCTTTTGTAACCCAATTATACGCAGGTTATTATGAACATGACAGCTCCCTTTTCCCAAAGGTATCAAAGGTTAAAGACAAATATCTTGAAATTACTAAATTAGCAAATGCTGCAATGACCCAACATTCTGCATTTTGTTTCTTCACCAATGAATTAAATTATTTAGCTGGGTCATAATTTTCTTTAATGGATCAATTTATTCGAGCCAAACTGAGTGAAAGGGCGCATCTCTGTAGGGATGTTTAATGTTTTAATGAAAATCTGTAGCTCAGGTGGCGGTCGGAGTTGTTGGTTGGTTCACAGAGCTGACTGGTTATCATGCAAATGTTTCGTCTCCCTTCTAGGTGACATTGTCAGTGCTGTGAAGCCTCTGTTGAAGCGCTGTTGTTCTGACCCACTCTGAATTTATATGGTTCAGTCTGTCATGGCGGGCAGTCTTGTACCATTGTGGTATGTAGATGGTGTCAATTTTAACATGTTTTTAATTGCATCAGTGGTTGAAAAGCAGGCCTCCAGAAATTTTTGTGCTTGTCTTTGTCTTGCTTGTGCTAGTACTGTAACTTCATTCCAGTCAAATTGATGTCCTTCCATTTCGCAGTGTATTGAAATGAGGGGGAATTGGTTGCGCTATTTTGCTGCAGGTTGGTGTTCATGCATCTTGGTGGCTAGTTTCCTGCCATTTTGTCCTATGCAGTGTTTCTTCGAATTGCTGCATGATATTTTATATATCAAATTTATCCGGCTCATTGTGTGTATGGCGTCTTTCGCCTTTGGGAGTAACTGGCGAAGTGTTACTGTCGGTTTGTGTGCTATCCTTATTCCACAAGGTTGTAGGGGTCTTGTAGTCAGTTCGGATGGGTTTTTAAGATTGGGTTGGGTGAGCAGTGTGTTGGGACGTACAGTGCCTTCTTGGTGCTGTTTCTTTACCAGGCATTGGTTGACGGAGCTGTTAGGATGTCCCTTGTTTGCAGAGACTCTGTACACGTGTTCCTCTTTGCTCTTGTGCAGGTCCAGTGTGTTGCAGTGAGTTATCGCTCATTTGAACAAAGTCTTGACACAACTCTGTTTGTGGATGCTGCGGTGGTTACTCTTGTAATTCAGGACTTGGTCTGTGTGAGTAGTCTTTCCATGTATGCTGGTAAAGAATTCCTCGTTGTTCGCTCGTTCCACCATTACGTCTAGAATAGGAGTCAATTGCTGTTCTCTTCTTCCCTGGTTGCCCAGTGGTATCAATGTGGACTTCACAAGCTTCAAAATCTCCCCTCCCCCTACCGCATCCCAAAACCAGCCCAGCTTGTCCCCACCTTCCTAACCTGTCCTTCCTCCCACCTATCCCCTCCTCCCACCTCAAGCCCCACCCCCATCTCCTACCTACTAACCTCATCCCACCCCCTTGACCTATCCCTCCTCCCTGGACTGACCTATCCCCTCCCTAACTCCCCACCTACACTCACCTTTACTGACTCCACCCCTGCTTCTTTGACCTGTCTGTCTCCTCTCCACCTCTCTTCTCCTTTATCCATGTTCTATCTGTCTCCACATCTCTCCCTACTTATTTCAAAAATCCCCTTCCTCTCCCCCATTTCTGACGAAGGGTCTAGGCCCAAAACGTCAGCTTTCCTGCTCCTCTGATGCTGCTTGGCCTGCTCTGTTCATCCAGCTCTATGCCTTGATAACATACTCACTGAGATCAAGTGATATTAGTTAGATGGTGTGTTTCTTCTTACTTTGCTCGTTTAATGATTACAAAGATATGTTTGTGATCATTACATGAGCAAAAAGTTAGAAGAAAGCAGAGTTAATGTTTCGGTTCCAATTACCCCTCATCAAACTGATGTTAGCTAGGAAAAGGTCGTTTAGTTGAAGAGAGGGTGGAGCCCAGAGAGGGAGAGGGAGAGGAACACTTTGGAAGACAAAGGGATGGATGATCGTACCCACTAATGAAAGAAAAGCTGATAATGGGAAATATATTGCTCCTTGGACACTCTTCTCACCACATCCTGCAATCTACATACAGTGCCATGCACACACTCAAGCTCTCTCTCCTTCAGAATTGCCTCATGCTCTGACGCAAAGTTCACTTCATTCTCTGGCTTGTTCAACATTCTAACAAGAAAGCTCTTTTCTTCCATGCATTAAGGAACACAAGCTTCAATAACTCAGATACTCATGCCCCTCCTCTCCTTCCTTTCCCTGACTCCATTCCTTCTGCTATCCCCAATGACCTTCCACTCTCTAACGGCACTCTGTGCTCTCAGATTCAATCTTAACTAGGTTATTAAGCCTGCCGATAAGGGTGGTGTTGTTGTTGTTTGGTGTCCTGACCTCTGCATGACAGAGGCTGAGCGCCAGTTCTTGGGATCCCACTACCAGCTTTTCCTTCTCGTGGGCGCACTATTATCCATACCCTTGGCTCCCTAATTGTCATCTTCTCTCTGGGCTCCATCTCCACCTGTCCACTCATTTGCTTCCCCCCTTGCCCCCATCCCCTCCATCTTCAGTATAAATACCACCTTCTCCTAGCTGCCTTTAGTTGTGAAGAAATATCTTGGGGCTTGAAACATTAATTCTGCTTCTCTCTCTGCAAATGCTACCAGACCAGCTGAGTTTCTCCAGTAATTTCTGTTTTTGTTTCAGATTTCCAGCATCTGCAATTGTCAGTTTTATTTTAAGTGTCTAATCTTGTTATTACTTTAAAAAAAATATTCTATGAACTTTACCACTGAATGCTAGCCAATTTAATCTACATACTTCTCTACACGTTTCTCATATTCCCATAGGTTTCTGTATTATGGATTGGGATGGGTGGGGATGTGGTAGGTTATTTTATATGCCCTTTCACAACCACAGCAAAAACACACCCAGTCGAGGCACATAATCTTCAGTCCAAAGAGTCAATACATCAAGCTGATGGTGGTCTTCTGTAAAGCTATCCAGTTAGTCTCACACACCTCTTTGGTATTATTTTATCACATTGGTTCACCTATTTATTTAAAAAACATCATTAGTTCAAGAAAGTCTGTGGTCTTCTTGGGATTGCAAATGGTAAGAATTGGACAATAGTTTATTGTTGTCTTCATTTATGTTTTATTGACTGCAGGTTTTTCAGCCTTTACAAACTGACCATGTTATTCTGGAAATAGCAAATTGATAAAAATAGTTACTGATGCTCTCTACTGCAATCTCGCTCTTACTAATCGAGAATTCTAGATTTTAAAAAAAAGTGGCTTGGAAGAAGCTATGAAAGAAAAAAAATGCTTCAATTAAAACACTCTAGGATTTAAAGGGTGAGATGCAAAAATTTTTGTGCAAACATCCAAATTAATGCAAATGGAAAAGCACTAGGACAAAACACAGCAGGTATTTTAGATCCCAGTCTGCAGGTACCGCCCCAAAGATTTGGGATTTGTTCTCATGCAAGTTTTCTTTCACAATTTCAAAATGCAAATAACTCAGACTGGCAAAATTATGAAACGAAACAAGTACAAACAGCGTTGGCAATAGCATGAACAACCAAATTTCTTACAGTATCTCTCCCCAAGATTCCATCTCTCCATGAGTGACACCATTGACTGTTTATAATATGTGATGGTGCCTGGGGCGAAGAAGGTGCAGAATGGTGGGAGAGGTGACAGTATATTAGAGATAACAGTATATTAGAGATGAGGGTGCTGAGGCTCAAGGTCCCTGCCATTTGTGAGATTATGGGTTCCTTCCTCCCTCCCTGGGAAAAGAGGCTGATGAAGAGCAAGCCAGAAAAACCTGCAGATGCAGTTAACTCTGCATCCAGTCATGGTTGCGGGTGTGTGGGTGTTGTTCATTTTCAGGCCTCAGTGAGGAGAGGGAGAGGTCAAAGGCTTCATGGTGCAGGGGAGATTGGAAGGCCTGGAGATGTCCAATTGCACAGCATTGTCCAGCCAGGCACACAGGATCCAGTAGATCTTCGATCAGCAGTCCTCCCCTTGGGAGATCTGTCCTTCACTCAAGGTTAAAATCAAATGTTACACAGAAATGAGTCCTGCCGTCATTTCACAATATTTCACACACACACAGACACACACACACACACACACACACACACACACACACACACACACACACAGTGGATTTCCAAGGGCACAGAAAACATCATACAAATGACGTGTGAGACAAACGACTTCTTCCCATTTCTGAAGGGTCCTGACACTGAAATGTCAGGTTTCCTGCTCCTCTGATGCTGCCAGGCCTGCTGAGTTCCTCCAGCTCCAGACTATGTTACCTCTGACTCCAGCATCAGCAGTTCTTACTACCTCTATGTTGAAGTTCACCATTTGTTCACAACCTACATATTATTATTTCAGGGTCCAGATCCTTACATACAAGGAGCCAGTGTACTTTAAAGCAATTGTTCTTAAACTAGGGTCTGCAGAGATCTTCCAGATGGTCTATACCTAAGCCACCATTGTATGGCATGAGCAATCTTCCAGGGTGCCATGGTCAAGACTAAGTGTCTGACGATGACCAGGGTGGATGCTACTTCCCAATGAGCCTTCTCTCTAGTTGTTCCCTGTTTTCTCCATATTCTGTTTGCCTCTTCTTTCTCAGTATGTTCTCCATTTTCTACACTCCAGAAGTTCTTGCTCTCTTCGGTCTCCTACCAAGGATAGACAGACTGTGCAATAACAGGCAGCCACTCAATCTAATCAGTATCTCTAAGTAATCACTTTCTTTAAAAGATTAGTAAATGTTTTTTACCTGCTACACTTTTCATAACTTCAGCATTAAAAGGTGCTAGAGAAGGGGTGGAGATGAGGAATAATCCACTTGAAAAAGGATCTTCAACCAGATACCTTTGAGAATTGCTGCTTTAAAGCAGTAAAACGTCCAAACACATGAATATAAATTTAAATCTGATGCATCTATTCCAACTTAAAACAAAACTGGAAAAGGCTAGGATCTTGAACTTCTGTGATCATGAACCTATGATAACTAGTAAGCATATTCAAGTGGCAGTTAAGATGATTAGTGCAACTTGTGATTATCTGACCAAAGCAGTGCATTCTGCTAGAGATGACTAACTGGCTGGTAGCATCCATGACAAGACAATCTGCATAACTTCCATTTCCACAAATGCATAGTAAGTGACACAAATAACAACAGTAACAAAGGAAAATATTAGGCCATATCTTCATAATATTTCAAACAATCAGAGTTATTGTATGTTAAGACCGAACTTGCATTAAAACTGAGCTCTTTAGTTTATTCCAGGATGCTGACCAGCATAACACTGATTCTTAAAAGACCACTCAACTGCATATTATAAGCCTTTCAGTTTTAGCAATAATGAGTAAAGAAAATACACATCCACCACCTTTGCAGTAAAACAATGATAAGTATAAAAATGGCGTTGGCACCTTCCACAAACTAATTCTTAACTGACATAAAACTGTCCATGATTTTAAAGAGCATTGCGTTTTCCTGTCTGTATTCGCAATGCAAGGGGTCAAGGTTTATTTGACTGAACAATTCTATAAAATGCCTGTGATTGTGAAATGGAATCAAAACTCTTCAGGCAGAACTTTTCCATCTCCTGAACAACTGTTGGGAAAATATGGCAAAATGATCAAACTAAGATTCTTGATGAAGAAAAGGAATCTGATTTTTCACCCATTTTAACTGAGGGACAAAAATTTTCACTAGTGAGCTCTAAGCAATCTAGTTGCATGAATTAGCACCTCATTAATACTTAATCTTAAAATTTGCTCCACATTACCAAGCAGTGGAGAGAAACTAGACAGCAAGAATGCCTGACATTAAAGGCAGAAGCATGTAACCTGGCAGCTCCGGCTCGCCATCTTTGTCGGCAGTCCCCAATATCTCAAGGGCAGCGTGGTGGCCCAGTGGTTAGCACTGCAGCCTCACAGCACGAGGGACCCGGGTTTGATTCCACCCTTGGGTGACTGTCTGCGTGGGTTTCCTCCGGGTGCTCTGGTTTCCTCCCACAATCCAAAGACGTGCAGGCTGGGTGGACTGGTCATGCTAGATTGCCTGTAATGTTCAGGTACGTGTATATTAGGTGGGTTATAGGGGGATGGGTCTGGGTGGGATGCTTCTGAGGGTCGTGTGGGCTTGCTGGGCTGAAGGGCCTGTTTCTACAATGTAGGGATTCTATGAACTCAGGGCAAAGTCCAAGGGTATTTCTTTATCCATGGGAGTTGGCACCAGGCACATGCCAGCCCTAGTATATCATATTGGCATATTTCCAACTCACTTACTGTACAATTCTTCAATTCAAAACCACACTGTGGAGTACATACAGACGTATCTTATTGCACTCAGAGACAGAGCATAAAGCAAAGAAGATCATTAACCTTCTTGCAGCAATTTACAAGTTCCTCCAGACTGTGGACACTGCGCTGTCCCAGGTGGCAACTTCAGGCCAAGCAGGCAAGTTTGATGCTGTGATCTCCTCTGGCAATGATTCAATAAGGTAGCTCACTACTCCCTTCTCCCAGACAATCAGGAATATTCCTGTAGGAATATGACAAACTCTCTCTCTAGCACCCCATGCACCTGGACCTTCAGGTCCCCATCAGTAAAGCAGGCTGCTGTGCTACCTTCTCAGCCATGTACTTTAGAACTTCACAGCAACACACTTTGAATGGCTAATCCTGGTTTGCAACATTTAACCTGGTGCACAGCTGGGATCTAAATATGTCACTGGCAATTTTTATGCCTTGCCAACAGAGTTGACAGTGCCACAACTGGTGACTACAAGATACTGCATGTGTAGCACAGCAGTAAAACGTTGGGTCAGGTAACTCATTGGAGCTGACCGAGAGAAGCCCTCCAAAAAGCTCTCCGAAATTGACACAAAACTCTATCCACTATTTCTTGCAGCTGACCCATCAGCTGATACATTTTTGAGTGAATAACAGTTAATGCTGGGACATTAGTACACTTGAATGAAGTGTTTTCATTGAATGAAGAAACCTATTGCCCTACCTGTCCAATTTTAGTTCAGTCTAATGTTTCTTTTTAATTATTCATTTATCACATGTGGGTGTTGCTAGCTGGGCTAGCATTTATTGCATCTTCCTTATTGTCCAGGAGAAGGGAGTAGTGAGCGACCTTACTGAATCACTGCAGTTGTTTGGGTTTGGGGGGACCTGCTATGTTTTAAGTTGGGAATTCCAGGATTTTGACCACGACATTGAAAGAACATAATTACACATCAGGATGCGGTGGATTGTAGGGGAATTTGAAGTTGATGGTTCCCACGCATCTGCTACTCTTGACGTTCTAATTAAAAACCATTCTGACTGTAGGGCAAGAATTCTGCACCATCAATGGACAAGCATTACATCAAGAAGTCAATCGAAGATTGTTTCCTTAAAAGGCCTTCAGGTTGCCTATGACAATGAGCACCAGCTACTTCACCTGCAGAAACTACCACCAAGGACACCCATCACAAGCCATAATACAAAGGGAGCGGAGGACATCTAATATCTATATACTTATCTATTATTCCACAAAATCCTGACAGTTTTGACCATGGGAATCGAAATGTTTTTGTTAACATGGACGACCTCTGTTGTGTGTCAATGCTCAGCTATTTTATGACCAAAATCCCACCAGGGGAAGAACTAATATGATAAGTTTGTCTGCATTTGTTACAGAAAGCAAGTAATATCAGGAAAATGTGCAGGATGGAATAACAGGAAAGGTCACTGTCTAAGGCCTTTCACGTACATGGTTAGTAACTTGTAGGAGCTAATGGGTTGCTCAGTTGTCAATGAATGTACTGAGTAAGTGTCAGATGTTGAAACTGGATTGAAGCACCCAAGAGTGCAACAGTCCTTAATGGAGAAAAAGTTGTCTTTTATTCCATTTTTTCTAGCATCCAATTTCAAATGCTTTGGATCATACTTTTTTGACATTTTGTGAATAAATTACATCTTTGTGAAAAGAAAATCTCTTAGGAATTCTCAAAGTTCAGACCTCATGTTTGACAAAATATTGAAGTCTGTCACAGAAGATGTTTAAAATGAAAGGAAGTTGAACTCCTGTGATGCACAGTTTAACGATCAAGTTGCTGAAATTCATTGGAAGTTGTTTTTATTCTGTTCCTTTATTTGAGCATGGTTGGGTGGGAGGTAACTGTTTGTAGATAGGCTAGCACCAGATGTTGTATATAAAGTGAGATTTGACCAGCAATAAGTAGCTGATTAGTTTGCGTAATTGTGACCAGTTATGAATGACAATGACCATCAGCTTGACAATAACTATCAAACTGGCTTCTCTGCAGCAGAACAACTTGTGCATGGGCATAATACTGGTAGAAGCCTTCTGAGTGCTTTGGGCAGACAGTAAAATACACACAGCCTGAAGAAAGCCAGTTTATTTTCCCTCAGTTGCTGTAAGCTGTGGCCTTTAACAGCAACTAAAGGACACTGTAGTTAATGTACTAATCGATTGTGCATTTTATGAAGAGGTGGAAAGGACATGGAGAAGAGAGTTTGAACATCAGCAAGTTCTGGCAAAGAAAGGTTTCTCTCAGGAAACCTTGTGGACTGAAACCATTGAACTGCTTTCCCAGGTGTTTTTTCCTCTCATTATACCAACGTCTTTTAGGTCTCTCTGTTCCTGTGTGTGCATAAGGAAGATCAGGGGTAGGTGATTCAGCCCTTTGAAACTGTTCTGCCATTTAGTATGATCACGCTTTATCTGAAGGCCATATTACCCCTCTCTCCCTGTACCCCTTGATGCCTTTAAAATTAAAAAATGCTTACTTTTCTCTTTTGGAAGGAGGTTAGTGTTTTGCTAACCAGTGTCTGTCAGACAAGTAAATAGGGGAATTTTGTGCAGTATGATAAAAGATTTGAATTAGTGACAATCTGGAAATGGCAGCGCTTGATTTTCAGGGTGTTAACCAGTGAGGCACAATATCCACTTTGGGAAAAGAGCTGATTATAATTTAATTAAAAGTGACTGCCTTCAGAAGAACAACCGACATGGCCGTAACCCCTGCCGGAATGTACATGTCTTTTCCTCTTTCAGACTTCAACTTTTAAATTAACTTCAACTAGTTCCAGCCCACCCCACACCCCCAAAATCGAGTCCCCCACACTCAAACCTTTTCTGAATGCTTGCATTTTAAGGTATGTCATGGGGAGAGTGCAGGGAAGTGGAGCTGAAATGCCCATCAGCCATGATTAAATGGCAGAGTGGACTCGATGGACCGAATGGCCTTACTTCCACTCCTATGTCTTATGGAATTCATAGCAGATTTTATCTTTATAAATATGTTGTTAAATACAGTTTTATTGTGAACTCACTTGGTTAAAAAGTAACACCCTGGGTTTGGCAAGCTCGGGAGACCTGACAGGGTTGTTTCTTCACAGATTTCCACATGGTCAAATTAATATTCACTTGACAAAAACTCTTCTCAAAAGAAAATTCAAACTTTGTTCTTCCAAACACGGGAGTAAAATGGCAGGAACCTGCTGACCTCCTTGAACCTGATCATGGCAATTACAACCATGAAAACACTTTATGAGTTCTACTAAAATGGACTGTAAATACGTTGGAATGTTCTGAGGTCATGCAAGTTCTTTTAGCCTAATGTGGAACTGGATGCAATTTTTACTTCTTTTGAAGAGAAAAATCCAGTGGAAGATCATGGCCCAAACTTGGGAGCTTCTGAGAAGCAGATTTGGCATACGGAAGAAAGCTCCATGTAGGCGCTAATGGGGAGGCTTCCTCCACTTGTGCCAACTTCCCACCTCATCACCGGCCCCCCAGTCTCCACCACCTACTGATTGTACAAGAAAGGACAACAGAAGCACAGAATGGTGGACTGATAACTCGCGGAAAGGAGGAGATACAGAAGTGGGTAGAACCATATGTTTTATTGTGCTTCTTGGTGCAATAGCGCCTGCGCTCAGTCACTAAGTTGGTGCAGAATGGCCCACAACCAGCCATTTCTCATTGTATACACTCATTCTCATTGTATACACTCACTGTCTCGTACAATTGCCATGGTTTTGCTTGTATGGCGTTAGGTGTTCAAGGTTAGGCATAAGCTCACTTACCCCACCACCTCCTGGGGGCCTCAGTCATGAAACATCCTGCCCTAAGTCGTCTTATGCAATTGAATTAATTATGGGGTGGCAAGCAATTTAAGTGCGTGTATGAAACAAAACAGGAATTATTACATGGAAAGGGATTTCAAACGCTGATTGCAAATAATTGCCCTTAAAAGGAGTTGGCAGCTGAAGTGTAAGATTTCAAATCTGTCTCTTCATTTTAACCAGAGAGTGTATTACAAGAATGTTTGTGGATAATTTAGACAGAATTAAAATTGTATCCAGGAAGTATGATTACTTCTATGGATTATGCAAGCATTGCCCAAGGCATATATATTTTTGGAATCAGTCAGTAAAGATGCAATGTCTCCTTCATTTTTGCGCTGTATCCAAGTAACAAGTTAATTCTACTCATTAGACGGCCACATAATGGCTTCATAAATCCCCAACTAAACTTGGAGAACAATACTTCTTCAGTCCCTTCAAGGTAGATATAATGATTTGTGGATGCCCTAATTTTTTTTTAAATGTACTCATTCAGTGGAAGTGGGAGTCACTGGCTAACCCAGACTTTTTCATCCATCAGTAATTGCCTGGGAGGTGGTGGTAGGGAATTATTTTCTTCAACTGCTGTAGTCCAAGACCTCCAGGGATACTCCCAGAGCTGTAAGGGAGAAAGTTCCAGGATTTTGACCCAACAATAGGGATGGAACAGTAGTCCAATTCCACGGTGCGTGGCTTTGAGTGGAGCCCGGAGTTGGAGTTTCATGTTTCTGCAGTTCTTGAAAGATGACAATTTCATAGTTCTGGAAGGGGCAGTCAAAGGAGCCTTGATGAATTGCTGCAGTGCACAATGCTATTACTGTGAATCAGTGGTGGAGCAAGGAAACATTTGAGGTGGCGGCGATGGGGTGCTAATCAAGTTTTGCCCTGAATGTTGAGAGCCTTGACTGTAGTGGAAGCACACAAGTTTCGGCCAAATGGGGAGTAATCTACCATATGGCTGATTTGTGCAGCTACAATACCAGGAAAATATTAACAAAGTATACTCATCATTCTGTTGATAGCATACATTAGTGCTGATATATTTTTATTAAGAAATTCCTTGAGCTGAAATTAATATTTCAAAGCTCATTTAATTCATCAAATTATTGCTATTCCCAGGAGCTATAAAAAGGTGCAATGTAATGAAGGTTTATAACAAACCATTATTATTTCAAAACTTGGATTTTAGACATAAATGAGCTTTCAGTTTTCAGAGTTATAAAGGTCTGATTTTTTTTAAATATAAGAAAGGGTCAGAGTGTCATTTGGAACAGCAAGCTGTTGAGCCAGTTCTCCGAAGCCCAGTAATTATTTTGCATTTGGTGTTTATCCAGTTTCCAAAACCATAATAGCATCTTCCTCCAGCATCCTCTCAGGCAGTACATTCCAGATATTAACCACTGAATCGGAAGTCATTTAACAACAAACAATGAATGGGGGAAAAAATTGCCGTACTTAAGTTAGTAATAGATTTCCAGCTCAGAACACAAAATTGTAATATGAATATTTCCTTTTTCTTTGCTGATACAAGTTTAATCACCTTAACGCCAGCAGTTTCAACAAATTACATGAAACACATGATGAACATATCAATGCACACTGGCCAGCTGCAACATAACTGTTGAAAAACTATTACATATGCTTTCTGGTCACAAGATTAGGGAAGATTTGACTGTTATGAGCCATACCATCATGGTATAGCTGATACCTACAAGATGCTTTCAGTGTCCTTCTCGAAGCATAACAAAATACGCAGACCTGGGCCTAGGCCACTTAAGAAGTTGCGGATCTCATTGTTTACATGACAACCTCACCACAACGTATTTAAAAATCAATCCACAAGTTATTGGAAAGGTTACTTTTGAAAAATTTTACAAATACAATTATTAGTAGCACCTGCTGATCTCTGCACAGTAAACAACTAAGAGATCGGCAAATTCTAAGTCTGTACGTTTAGGACCTCCTGACTTCTATGACTAAGTACTCCACCTTACAATATATCTATCCAAAAGAGCTATTTATTTAATCTGTATTTTGTATTGATTACTCAGGTCTTTCCAGGTTTAATGATAATACATAAAGGAAAAAGTTGTTACAATTGTTCAAGGATAACCAGAATATTAATACAAGAAAACAAGAATCACTATGTAAAACAACTGAGGTCATCTAGTTATTCCATCTTTCTGCCAGCTAGACTTTACAAGCAAAGTTCCCTCACAGTGCCAGGGACCTGGGTTTGATTCCAGCCTCAGCCGACTGTCCATGTGGAATCTGCACATTCTCCCTGTATCTGCATGGGTTTGCTCCAGGTGCTCCGGTTTCCTCTCAGAGTTCAAAGATGCACAAGTTCGGTGGACTGGCCATGGTAAATTTCCCATAGTGTCCAAGGATCCGCAGGCTAGATGTATTAGCCATGGAAAATGCAGGGTTAGAGGAATGGGGTGGGTCTGGGTGGAATGCTCCACAGAGGGTTAGTGTGGGCGTGATGGGCCAAATGTTCTACTTCCTCCTGTTAGGGATTCTACGATTCTAAATTTTCTTTGTTCCCTCTGGGTTACAAACTCATCTGAGCACTACATTCTTCTCCGTTGCAATTTACATCACAAAAGTAATCAAAAACTTTCAAGAAGTTTGACCAACTCTCTTTCTTTCTGTGCTACACTGATTGCTCTTCAACTGAACAACTGCACATTGATTATTAGTGCATCCAATGTTCCCCTGGAGTTGCTAAATTAAACATTGTATTCAACATCCTGTTATGATCTCAGCTAATATTATTACTGGACGAGTCAGATTCCTGGCTCAAATCTGGCTTGTTAGATCATATTTTGTTTTTTCTTTGTTTTAATGAACATTTTGTATTGTGCCACAAATACACAAAAAATTGCAGATTTCGTTTTAACAAGAAAACAATAAACTAAGCTATTCATGTATAACACATTTAAAATTTGTAAACAGCAAAAATACAATCCCATTAATCCTAAACCCTTCACGATGCTCAAACGTCAGAGAAAATTCCATTCTGTGTCCTGCAAAAGGGTTTGATGTAGCTGTGGCTTCAAATCTCAGTTATGCAAATCTGATAGCGCTTCATGTAATCCCTTCAGGGTTGAAAACAAATATTTCTAGTCTGAATTTTTTTTCACCCAAACTCCTTACACAGAGACAGTATCTTTCTTAACAGTCATAAACTACCTTCCTTTCTTATGAGCAACTGTTTTCCATAACCAATTTCAACTAAGACTTCGGCAAATCTTGTTAACCATTGCTATGGACATTTCCCCTCCTTTGATATTACACTCACAACATATTACAAACTATTCATATTGGATCTTATTAATGTTTGGTTATCAATTGATTTTTCGGTGTTGGGACAGGCTGGGAAGCAGTCAAAAAGGCATCATAATGTTCCTATATGTTTGGTGGTCTTAAAATACAAAAGGTTTGCAATAAATCACCAAGTTGTTCGTGGATACATCTATACTACAGTCATGATCAGATTTGTTTGTAATGTTTAGAAACCATTTCCGTAAATAACCCAGAGCTTCCATTAAATGACAAAGTCAAAATCACATGAATACAATCATATGGGAGTTGGTTAGTGCTTTTGGTTGGATGGCTAGTTTGCAAAGCAGTGAGATGCTAACAGCACAGATCCAATTCACGCACAGGCCAAAGTTACCACGAAGGACTCTCCTTCTCAACCTCTCCCTTCGCCGGAGGCGCAGTGATCTTCAGTTTAAACCACTGCCAATCAATCTTTCTCTATTGAGAGCACAGCCCTATAGTCTTCTGGAACAATGGCCACCTTACCTCTGTATTCTAATAATACCAAAAATAAATTTATAGGCTGACATGGTAACAAAGTAAGTCATAAGTCACCTTTGGCTAGAAATTAAGAATGGAGACTATTTAGCTGAGAGACAAAAGTCTTTCACTGAGCTAGATTTTAACTATTCAATGTCTAAGCAGTGAAGTACCAGTTGTCAAATAACATCAACAAACGTGCTGTGAGCCATCTTGTTTTCAACTGGATGACCAGATAAAATAAATTAGATTCCAATACAGAACAATCAAGAGCTAATGTACATCGAATAACATCATTCAATACAGTAAAAGGGCCTACTGCTCGAAACAGGCCGATGACTCCTCTATGCAGGGAATCATCACCAAAATACTGAAATAATGTTTTTTTTTCAGGCTGCTACATCCACTTTGCACCAGATTTAAGTCAAAAATTAACCAAAAAAGTTTCCAAGTGACTGAGATAAATTGCACAGATGATATGAAACTCAAGGCAATATTTTCAAAACAGAAGTGCCCAATTCTTAAAACAAAATAAACTATTTTGAAGCCAAGAATCTTTGTAAACTGGGAATATAAATCTGAAGTGATCTGTGAAGCTGTAACTGAACTGTCAACCATTGTCCATTGGATTGTAACCTTGCCTTGTGTCATACTGTTTTCAGGGTACAAGCCCCACTACAGAAACTGAAGAATAATGGTTTACCGATTTGCAGGTAATGTGGGGATGGAGTGTTCAATGGCGACAGGCTTGCTGTCCTCACCAGACAGAAAATTCACAGGATTGCGAACCAATCAACTGAAGAGTTGAATGATGAGCTACTGTGCCTATCACAGGCCTCCATTGTGGAGGCCCACCTTGCCAGAAGCTGTTAGCCAATTCAGAGGCCAGCACCTTCTAGTTCCTAAAGACTCCCTGTCCAGGTCTTGTCTTTCAGGAAATCCAATAACAAGGCAAGTGGAGTTCCTTCATTTCTCCCATGACGGAGTTGAAGGGACAGGATATCATGGAGTCGAAGGCATGGCCATCATTAGCTTTTAAGAACCCACTCCCTTTCCTTCATCTGTATCTCAGATTACCTCAGACTGGGGTAAATGGGGACCCATACCACCAAGCAGGTTTGAAAATTGTAACTGCATAGAAGCTCTGAATTTCTATTAATGGACAGCAAACAGTCCCAAATCAAACGCTCACTTGACGGCAATGCAGCAGGACTTGTATGTAGAAACCAGATTATAATCCAGCAAAGCAACCATTTAATAATGGTTAGAAGTGAATGCATGACTGTTTATTTTTGGCCTCAAGCTTATTCCTATCCTTTTCTGGCCTTATGCGCAAGTAATGCCAAATCCAAAATGCTGCATCAATGTTAAATTTTCAACTCTGAGCTTCAGCAAATGTACAGTAATATTTAACTAAATTGATATCAACTGCTATGGTAAAATTAGATTTAGGACTGTAACAGTCAGCTGGTATTCATTTAATTTCTGCTTGAAGAGACAGTAGCATGACCAATATGTGACTTACTAATCAAATAGTATTCCTAATCTTAAAGATTTTTTTGTTTATTCTGCGTTGTCATGATGTTGATTTTTAAAATATTTTTGTTTTAAATATCAATGCGGGTGACATTGGGAAATCTGGTTTGGATCAGTCAGTTAGTGCTCCCTGCAATGTGATGAAAATGACAGGGAGCTAAAAACAAACTTAAACTGATTAAAAACACAAGTCTTAAGGAGTAATTTAAAAAGGGGAGAATGCAAGGGATTTGGGAATGAAATTCCAGAATTTAGGGCAACATTCACTGGACTTGAAGCATTAACTAGAAGCAGGAGTAGGTCACACAGTATCCATTGTAGTCTGCTCTACCATTCAACATGGTCATGGATGACCCTATATGTCAATGCCATAGCCTTAACACTTAACCTCTAGAAATCTAATACTTTCATAAGTATATTCAGCAACTTGGCCTTCACAGCTTTTGCTGATAGAAAATGTCACATGTTCACCACGCTGAAGAAATTGCCCTCATTTTAGTCCTAAATGGCCAATTGTGCAATCCTGAAACCGAGGACCTTTGTTCTGAACTCCCAAGGCATCTCTGCATGCACCCTGTCTGTCTAACTTTTCAGAATTTTATATGTTTCAATGGGACTTCCTCTCATTTTTCTAAATACAAGACAAGTCAACCCAACCACTCCTCATCAGACAAAACTGCCATTCCAGGAATGGTGAGCCTTCCCTGAACTTGCTCTATGTCAAACACATCCTTTCTGTACTCCAGGTGTGGTGTCACCAAGACTGTCTATAGCTGCAGTAAGATGTGGTCCTGTACTCAAACACTCTTGCAACAAACAGAAACATATTGTTTACCTTCCTAACTATTTGCTGCACATGCCTGCTTGTTTTCCATGACCAGGACACTTAGATCCCTTTGTTCATCAACACTATCCAATCTATCATTTAGATAATACTCTACCACTCTTTTTTTTCTGATCAAAGTGGACAACACCATACCTAGTCCTGTTATATAACATCTGCATGTAGTTGCCCACTCACTAAATTGCACTAAAGCCTCTTGATATCTTCCTCAGCACCTTCAGACCCCAGTTTTGTGCCATCAGCAAGCTTGGAAATACTGTTCTCAATTTCCTCATCCAAACCGTTGCCTTGGAGTGTGGATAACAGGGGCCCAAAAACTGACACCTGTGGTATCCCACTTGACAGCACCTTCCACATCAAAAACCACCTGTTTCTTTCTTTCTCCATTTCCTATCCACTAACTAATTCTCAAATCAGAATTAGAATTAGATTTTATCATCACATTCGCTCATGTGTAGGAATACATGAGCACAATGACAAGTGCACAAAGGCACCACTCTCTGACACCATCTTGATTACAAAACCAGAATTAAAAATAAACAAATAAATGTTTCAAAAAGAGCCAGAAGGTACAAAAACGTCCAGATATTATCTCCGTAAAGGTGTTTGGAACATGCCGATTTGATACTACTCCAGTAGTTTAAGTTCCAATGGAGACAGAAGAGACAAGCACAGGAGGATTCAGGAGCAGAGACTGGCCACTCAGCTCCAGAGGCTTGCTCTGCCATTCAATAATACTGTGGCTGATCAGATTACCAGCAGCGGCCAGGAGTAATGTTTCACCTCCTTATTTATCAAGAGTCTATTGTCTCTGCCTTAAAAATATTCCACTGTGTCTTGTGAAAATTAACTCCAAAGACTTGAGACCCTCAGAACAAAAAAGAGGTGGGGACAGACATTTTTAAAAAATAGGAACTTAACTTTCGCTGTCCTTTTTGATGGTGAGATATGAAGTCAAGAGTTCATAACAGTGATCAACTGGGTGGCTAACAGGGATAGGACGGGTAGCTGATGGAGGTAATATCAGTGCTTAGAGAACAGAAGGAGGAACACAGGCAATCCTTTTACAATGGGAATGAGAACCTCTAAGGCCTATCAGGCTGAACTTTAGATTTCAGCTTAGAAATGCCTCCACTGTAATAGCTTGGCTCAGCCCCATGTACAATACTGTCAATTGTAATAATGTTAAGATTGCAATAAATATGCCTTCTCCATGCATATTATTTTCCTCCTCCTTTTAGGGTGAGCAGAAACAAATACTTCGAGGAATGAAATGATAGGACAGATCACACAAAGTCGATAGGAGAGAAAAACATGTCCTATCAACCCTCTTTCCATTCAACATCAAATGCCAAAAGGGAAAAATACAACATTCGGACCTCTTGTAAATCACAAGCCTCTTATGAAAATAATCATGATTTATATCTGTTACACATTACCAGCATTTTGAAGGTATGCAAAGAAAAACCCATCTGCACAGCTAACATTTTAGCAACGGTAGTTTACTTCCATACTGACATTAATGAAATACAATGGAAATCCTTTAAAGCACATTATAAATCACTCTCAAAACCCTAGAACATCCAGTGCTTTGTTGATATGATTCATTTCCGTCAATTTCTGTGTACCTGTGGAAGGTTTTCTATTTCAAAACAGGAGCCTACTTGATTTGTTCACACACTAGCTAATAAAAACAGTCATCGTGAATGTTCTAATGTTTTCTTTCTGTGTAATGTAGAATGTGAGAATAATCACTAGTGTGACGACAGTTATCTACCAGTTGATAAGATCTTTTTCAAACCCAATTCAGTTCATAATCTCAATGCTTTAAACAAGCTAATATCTAGTCACTGTTAAGTGGTGCACTTTCATAATCAACAGAATAGCATTCTGATTTACAAGTGCAATTTCTCCAAAAGACAGAGGCTTTAAAATTGCATACATTACCAAACACTTAGAAGCATAATATCATAATAATCTAAGATCAGCAAATTTGTACATTAGCCATCATAACTTGTTATAAGGGAAGCACAGTAAGTGGTCAGCACTGCTGCCCTGCAGGATCAGGGACCCAGGTTCCGTTCCAGCCACAGGTGACTGTCTACGTGGAGTCTGCACACTCTCCCCATGTCTTTGTGGGTTTCCTGCCACAGTCCAAAGATGTGCAGGCTAAGTGGATTGGCCGTGGGAAATGCAGGGTTACAAGGACAGGGTAGGGGAATGAGTCTGGGTGAGATGCTCTTCAGAGGGGCGGTGTGGAGTTGATTGGCCAAATGGCCTGCTTCCACACTGTGCGGATTTTATGATTCGAAATAATGAATCTGGTGCTCAGGTCCCATTATCTTGTTCTTCGTCTGAATCCTTTACTACTTCATGTTCATTACTTTACTATTAAAATAATGATTGATTCTGTTTCAAACACTTTGTTTTGATGAATTCCTATATTTTTAAAAATCTTTATACTTTTGACAATGATGTTAGTCCCAAAACTCCGCAAATCGTGGTCCTAATGTTTACACAGATAGCTCAGCCAGCAAAGCCCACTAGCTCTGGCTTTACAGTGGTCAATAGGAGAATACCTCACTTCTAAAGAGGAGTTATGGAGCACCCCACAGCTAAGTCAACTGTATATAAGTTGATCAAAAGCTGAAAGCAATTAGCCACTCCTCCTGCAGGAACTTCTGGGATTTACAGTCCTGTTTATTTTTAAATTTGCTTCTTAAATATGCAAATGACAGTTTTGTTACTCTGGACATAATTCGAGAGTTCATGTTCACATGCTTGTAGAAAACTCAATGCTTATCTATCTATGACAACTTTACCTATCCCTAAAACAACACCATTACCCTCCAAATAAGGTACTGGTCTATAAACATTTTAAAAGTTTAGTCTTTGAACTTGCTTAGCCCTCATCTTTCAAGCTACTATTACAGTCAAATCTTCTTTACCACTACCCTGGTGAATTCACACAGCAACCTTTTTAGGGCTCTCATATCAATGATTATATTGAACATAATCATTTCGGGTATTTGGAGCTCTTATCCAGAAATTGCCTGAGCCTCCCCACAGCTAAGTCAATTGTATATAAATTGATCAAAAGCTGAAAGCAATTAGTCACTCCTTCTGCAGGAACTTCTAGGATTTACGGTCCTGTTTATTTTTAAATTTGCTTCTTAAATATGCAAATGACAGTTTTGTTACTTACTTCTGTTTTCATCTGACACAGATGTATCGGCAGTCGCTTCATTAAGCGGGCACCACTGTGCCCAGTGTGGGAAATCCACTGGGTATACCTAGGGCACTGCTGCATTTAGAGCAGCAGGAGTTCATGTGGAGAGAGCAAAAGGCAGCGTCAGTGCACCTCAGGCATTTGGACACCCTTTTGGCCTGATCCCAGGAGCCAAGAACAGTAAGGATGCCAAAACCTCCATGCTGTCTTCATACGTAATTCACGAGGGAGATTGCCATGGTTATAGCTTCTCCTCAGTTCCAACTTGCCAGAAGCAGGGTACTACAGGGGATAATCCTGCTAATAGCCATGAAGGTTACCAGATAATTAAATGTTTACATGTCAGTTGCTGCTGTTAGCCTTCTGTCTGCTGATTCAAACAAGTGACAGAAGGGGAATACTTTCACCAGCTTCTATGTAACAAACAAGTGCAACATGGGAAGCTGTCAAGTATCAGAATGTTTTTTTTAAATTGAGGTTTAAATCCTCCGTACAATTGCCCAGCCAAAGAAGAGACTAGTATGTTGCTGACAAAATTAGCCAAGGGGAATAAGTAATTTGTTAACTTGTTTCACACCGAGGCAAGGACATTCACTGAAGACGATGTTATTCAGTATGAGACAAGGAATTATTTGTTTAGAATAAACGCTTTGTACAGAGATTCCCAGACTGAGGTATCTCTCTTCTAGGTGTCTACAGTAGGTGCTTCTCCTTCATACGTCGAATAGCAGGTTTACAGGAATGAGAGTCTTGTTCTGGTCTCCAAGGGTTCCTAAATGCCAAGTGTCCCAGCACTCACCTTCCCACTGCTCTCTGCTAATAGTGACATCTGCATCTGGTTAGTGAGCCGATGAGCAGCGAGTGAGTGGGTGAGAGAAACTACCCAGAAGGAAAGCAAGCAGTGGCAATCCCCGCGCCAAAATATAAACGAGTGAGTATTGCTGAGCATTGAGACAGCAACAGCATGAGAACAGCAACGGACCATCAAAAAAGCTGCTCAGACTCAGAAACGTACAAAGTCAGCATCCTGTCCAGTGCCATTAAACAGCAGAACAAAGGAGTGAGTGAAGGGTTGGGGGCTTTGGAAAGAGGGGCAGCTGAGTGCTGGTGTGGGGGATAGTGAAAAAGCCTCAACCCACCATCAACCAAGACAGCCAGCCTGCCTGCCTGCCAAGCTCTGGGAATGGGAGCGTGGGGGTCATCTTCATTTGTCCCAATCTTGGAGCAATTAGGGTCACCAATGGAGGATAAGGGAGTGGTCTCCCAATATATTCATTCCCCTGACCACAACGCACTGCCTTCCCACACAAAAAGGAAAACAAAACACTTGCCTTTTTGCTGCTGCAGGTTTTCATGGCTGCACAACCCAAGTATTCACTCAGAAATAGTAAGAACTGCCAATGCTGGAAAGCAGAGGAACACAGCCAGCCAGGCAGCATCAGAGGGGTAAGAAAGTTGACGTTTCGGGTCGGGACTCCCCGTTGGTTCTCGCCAGCCCCCCTGTGGCTGTCAGCTTGGAGTGCCTAGCCAAAGACCAGCAAAGAAGTGGGGGCAAGGGGAGGACTTGGGAGTTGCAAGGGAGATGGGATAGAGGGTATTCTCATGAAGATTCATATAGACTCGAAATGTTAGCTTGCTCTCACTCCACAGATGGTGCCTGCCCTGCTGTGATTTCCAGCATTCTTTGTTTTCGATACAGATTCCAGCATCTGTAGTAACTTACTCCTACATTGTGGGATGGAGGACGGCTGGGTGATCCTATGCCCACTGTGAGCATGGGTTAAAAAAAACCCAAAGTCGGCAGATTTAATACACCAGTTAGCAAAGTTAAAGTAGACCTGCTATCCTTTGCTCAAGCTTCCTCAGAGAATATTCAAATTAAGTGAGCTGTTCATGGTAAATCAAGGAAAATCAGCTTCCTCTCCATTTCCAGTGAGGATTGTAGGGGCACTGTGACTCCAGCTCTGCTGCTGCAGTGATCGTTAAAACAATCTACTTACCAAGCATAACCTGGAAAACACACTACTTGATCAGAGACAGTAGGAACTGCAGATGCTGGAGAATCTGAGATAACAAGGTGTAGAGCTGGATGAACACAGCAGGCTAAGCAGCATCAGAGGAGCAGGAAGGCTGATGTTTCAGGTCTAGACCCAAAACGTCAGCCTTGCTGCTCAGCCTACTTGATCAGAAACAGGCAGTGGAATACTGGCAGCACTAACAACAAAATCACCTCCTCTTTTCAACTGTGCAAGAGAGGGGAAGGGGGGAGAGAGGGGGAGGGAAAATCATTGCCACAAAACCCCTACCTCCTGGTTGAGAAAGAAACACTAACAGCAGCACACATGATATTTTTTTCCCGAGCAGAATCTATTTAAAACAAAAACAAAACACAACAGACTAGACATCAATCTTATCACCCTCATATAAAACTAGCAGTGTTAATTAACGATCAATTACAGCAACTCCTGAGTTTAATTTTTACGGAAGTCAAGGGGAATGAAAATCAAGTTGTTTCTACAAGGGTGGCCGATCTGGAATGTTGCTCTATGCCTGGGTGGCAAGCAGAAAATCTACACCAACATGTTTAACTTAACAGAAACCAGTCAGTTGCCTTTCTGTGGGCTCTGGAAAAACCCAGGGTGGTTTCAGATCTGCAATAAAATCATGTGACTACAAACTCCACAGACAAAATTTTGTTCAGATGTCGATCAGTAGAAACATCAGTTCAAGTGGAAACTCTCTGTACGTCTTACTTGTTAAAATACACATAACGATGCTCCACCAGCTGAATAGCTACACCATAATTTCAAGGTAACAAGGTGTAAAGCTGGATGAACACGGCAGGCCAAGCAGCGTCAGAGGAGCAGGAAGGCCAACATTTTGGGTGTAGACTCTTCTTCAGAAATCACCTCACCATAACCTCAATGTCATCATTTTGTTCGAATGCTGAAGCAGAAACATATGAGATCAGCGTTGTTCTTTATTTTATTCATCGGATTTGGGTGTTGCAGGCCATCCCTAAGTTGTCCTTCAGATGATGGTAGCGAGCTGGGGGGGGGGGTGTGAGGGCAATAAATATTAGCCCAACCAGTGACACCCACATCCCATGAATGTTTTTTGGGTTAAAAACTAATCCAGTATGTGACTATGCTTCAGCGCTTCAAGGGCAGACTCTGCTCCTTCCCATCCTGTTCCACCTCTCAATCCTAACAGACAAATGAGAGTTAATTACAGGTTTTTGTTTGATGATGCAGCAAATATTTACGCATCTAAACAAGGTCTTGGTAGCCCAAGAACACAATAGGAGGGCACACACGCTGTCGGAAAAAATAAGTGCAATACTTAACATTCAAAGTTAATTAAAAAAAATAAAATTTAAGGTCCCAACGCTCTCTAGTGCGGGCAATGTGGAACTCCTGCACAGCAGTTTATGTAATAGAGTGCATGAGATATTAATACTACATTTTTCTGCACCACTTAGCCTCCTAAGCACGAAGGAAATTTTGACACACGTCTGAGAAATTTTGTCTCAATTAAAACAGCAATAGACTCCCAGTCAACAATAACTTACATTTCTACAGCGTTCATCCCCTATGCAAAGGCAGCCTTACAGAACAATGGTTATCAGCAAAAATGGGAGGCAAAAAAAGATCAACAGCAGAGTGGGGAGAGAAAAATGAGTTTTCGAAAGGGCACTCATATCAGCTCTGACGAGGAGTCATCTAGACTCGAAATGTTAGCTTGTTCTCTCTCCATGGATCTTGCATGACCCACACTGATTTCCAGCACTTTTTGTTTTCATTGAAAAGGACAATGTTGCCTATGTCTATTCTGAACAGGAAAGGAAGCAGCAAGGAGGAAATGCTGATGGAAAGGTTTGCAGAGGACAGGGATGACTGCCTTATGAACGTTAAGGATGGACAGCAAGGCCCTCAAAGTATGCCAACCCTCTGCCATTATTAGGCTCACATTAGCAAATGTGGTAGCAGGAGAAGTCGCAAGAGTCACTTCGGGCCTGCATTTAGTTGCGGCTGACTCAAAGTCTAATCAACACTGGCAAAACTGATTTCTTTTTGCTTCAGGGTGAAGTGAGATTTAGCTACTTGATTTGATGTGAACACATTAATGACACATATTGCAAGTGGCATAGAAATTCACTACCATGGAGCCAATCATTTCGTTAGCATTCATTTCTTTTCTGTCTTGCTTATTTTGCATCACAAACTTTCACCTACAGTCTGTCCTCCTCCTCAGATCTTCAACAGCAAAACACGGGACTCCATCGTTCTCAGGTGTAGAGCTGGATGAACACAGCAGGCCAAGCAGCAGAGGAGCAGGAAAGCTGACGTTTTGGGCCTAGACCCTTCTTCAGAAATGGAGGAGGGGAAGGGGGTTCTGAAATAAACAGGGAGAGGGGGGAGGTGGATAGAAGATAGATAGGTGGAGAGGAGAGAGACAAGTCAAAGAGGCGGGGATGGAGCCCGTAAAGGTGAGTGTAGGTGGGCAGGTAGGGAGGGGAGGGGTCAGTCCAGGGAGCACGGGCAGGTCAAGGGGGCAGGATGAGGTTAGTAGGTAGGAGATGGGGGTTGGGCTTGAGGTGGGGGGAGGGGGTAGGTGGGAGGAAGGATGGTTAGGGACGCGGGGACGAGCTGGGCTGGTTTTGGGATGCGGTGAGGGGAGGGGAGATTTTGAAGCTTGTGAAGTCCACATTGATACCATTGGGCTGCAGGGTTCCCAAGCAGAATATGAGTTGCTGTTCCTGCAAGCTTTGCGTGACATCATTGTGACACTGCAGGAGGCCCAGGATAGACATGTTGTCTGAGGAGTGGGAGGAAGAGTTAAAATGGTTCATGACTGGGAGGCAGCAGCTCCAGAAGACACAGAAGCACCCAGCCCTGCTTGATCTTCACCATCACCTCGGACCTCCCCGGTACTGAGGATGAACAGTCAGCCCTCAGAAAAGTGCTCACCTTTGTCCCCCTCTACCCACACATCAACAAATACTGGTCACATTTGGACATTGAGCAGTTTTTCTGCCGCCTCAGCGCTTACTTCTTCAACTATGAGCCTAACCCTCCCTCTACTGACCCGTTCTCCTGCCTCCAACACATCCCCCCCCTCCTGGGGCCACCCCATGGCTTCCTACCCACCCTCGACCTCTTCATCTCCAACTGCCGTCGAGATATCAATCGTGTCAACCTCTCCACCCCTCTCACCCACTCCAACCTCTCCCCTGCAGAATGTGCAGCCCTCTGCTCCCTCCCCAACCTCACCTTCAAACCCGCAGACAAGGGAGACGCAATTGTAGTATGGCACACTGACCTCTGCATTGCCAAGGCCAGATGCCAACTCTCCAACACCCCCTCCTACCGCCCCCTTGATCGCGACCCCACCCCTGAACACCAAAACATCATCTCCCAGACCATCCACAACCTCAGCACTTCAGGTGACCTCCCACCCCAGCCTCCAACCTCATCGTTCCCCAACTCCACACCACCCTCTTCTATCTCCTTCCCAAAATCCACAAACCTGACTGTCCTGGTTGACCCATTGTCTCCGCCTGCTCCACCTATCTGGACTCCATTTTCTCCCCCTTGGTCCAGGAACTCCTTACCTACGTCCATGATACCACCCACGCCATCCACTTCTTCTAGAACTTCCAATTCCCCAGTCCCCAACGCCTCATCTTTACCATGGATGTCCAATCCCTATACACTTACATTCCCCATAAAGATGGCCTAAAGGCCCTCTGCTTCTTCCTATCCCGCAGCCCAACCAGTCCCCCTCCAGTGACACTCCCCATCTGGTTAGCCGAACTCGTCCTCACCCTCAACAACTTCTCTTTCAATTCCTCCCAGTTCCTACAGACAAAGCGGATGGCCATGGTTACCCGCATGGGCCCAAACTATGCCTGCCTCTTCGTATGTTACGTGGAACAATCCCTCTTCCCCACCTACACTCGCCTGAAACCCCACTTCTTCCTCCATTACATTGATGGCTGTATCAGTCCACCTCGCGCTCCCACGAGAAGCTTGAACAGTTCATCCACTTCACCAACACCTTTCAACCCAACCTTAAGTTCACCTGGACTAACTTTTATACCTCTCTCTCCTTCCTGGACCTCTCTGTCTCCATCTCTGGCAACCACCTAGAAACCGATATCCATTTCAAGCCCACCGACTCCCACAGATACGAAGAGTATGCCACCTCCCACCCAACTTCCTGCAAAAATGCCATCCCCTATTCTCAGTTCCTTCGCCGCCACTGTATTTGCTCCCAGGATGATGCATTCCTTTCCCGTACATCTCAGATGACCTCATTTTTCAAGGACCGCAACTTCGCCCTGATTCAGTGGTCGAGAACGCCTTCGACCGTGTCTCCAGCATGTCCCGCAAATCATCCCTCAACCCCCCTCCCTGCAATAACAAACAAAACTGAATCCCCCTCGTCCTCACGTACCACCTCACCAATCTCCGGATCCAATGCATCATCCTCCGACACTTCCACCATCTGCAATCCATACCAGCACCAAAGACATTTCTCCCTCCCCACCCTCGTCTGCCTTCCGAAGGGACCACTCTCTCCGTGACTCCTTTGTCCGCTCCACCACGACTGGCACTTTTCCCGGCAACCGCAGGAAGTGCTACACCTGCCGACACCTCCCCCCTCACCGCCATTCCAGGCCCCAAGACTTTCCACATCAAGCAGAGGTTCACCTGCACATCTGCTAATGTGGTATACTGCATCCGCCGTTCCCGTTGTGGCCTCCTCTACATTGGGGAAACCAAGCAGAGGCTTGGGGACTGCTTTGCAGAACACCTCCACTCAGTTCGCACTAAACAACTGCACCTCAGTCACAAACCATTTCAACTCCCCCTCCCATTCCACAGACGACATGTCCGTCTGGGCCTCCTGCAGTGCCACAACGATGCCACCTGAAGGTTGCAAGGACAGCAACTCATATTCCGCTTGGGAACCCTGCAGCCCAATGGCATCAATGTGGGCTTCACGAGCTTCAAAATCTCCCCTCCCCTTACAGCATCCCAAAACCAGCCCAGCTCATCCCCACCTCCCTAACCTGTCCTTCCTCCCAGCTCAAGCCCACCCCCACTTCCTACTTACTAACCTCATCCCACCCCCTTGACCTGTCCATCCTCCCTGGACTGACCTATCCCCTCCCTACCTACAGTCACCTTTACTGGCTTCATCCAGGTCCCTTTGACCTGTCTCCTCTCCATCTTCTCCTCTATTATCTTCTATCTGCCTCCCCCCTCTCCCTATTTATTTCAGAAACCCCTTCCCCTCCCCCATTTCTGAAGAAGGGTCTAGGCCTGAAACATCAGCCTTCCTGCTCCTCTGATGCTACTTAGCCTGCTGTGTTCATCCAGCTCTACGCCTTGTTATCTCAGATTCTCCAGCATCTGCAGTTCCTACTATCTCTGACATCATTCTTCTGCCGTCAAAAGCATTTATCAGATTAAATGGAATCTTTTAACCCAGAATCTACTTTAGTCTCTGCAGGGAATAAAAAAAAAGACATTAATGTCCTATTTACTTTATTCCCAGTGGAAAACAACGTAATTCCTGCACAAGTTGCCAACAGCATAGCTTTTCCTAAAAATAAAACAAGCCAAAATTGTAGGTCTATCATTCAGGTGTTTGTTTTAAGCACTCCTCGAAATTCTGGTTGTATTATTATGTGCTTTTTTTGCTAATGTTTGTAAGATTAGGGCTTTTTTGGATGGGAAATTGAACATTCTTTTGTCCCCCCCAATTCCAAACAGGTAGTTTTAGCCTCAGACATCATGGGGTCGTGTTGTCTGCTCAGCAGCATAAATGTGTAACAGCGCCAAGCTCAGAAGAGCACTTTCTCCTTTCACACAGTTTTCTCAGAGTACAGCATGTCATTAGGTATTTTCAAAATTGTCAATCAGTATCAATTCAGAGATGATTTATCCTACAGGTTCATTCAGATGACCAGGGTGCATTTTGAGTTACGTTCTCAATCAGCATACAGAATAAATGAAGCAGATTCAGAGAGGAAAAACTAAACTACGGCATCAGCCAGTCACATACAAGTAGCTTTAATAGACAATGGCCACACGCTTTAAATCATTTTCTGCCCTGGATCTTTCCAGATTACATTTTCAAAATGGAAATCGATATTTCACTACACAGAACCACACTAGGAAAAGGAAAATTATTTTGTCAGACATAATTGCATGACACACATGAACCAATGCTCAGGAATGGTTTTGAAAACATCCATTCAGATAATAGTGCACACTAAAAGATTTATCATAATGCAATATAAAATCAATTTGGCTCCACTTTTCAAACTTTGAAACTCAATTCAATTCAAAACCAATTCTTCACATTGTACCACAGCCGATGTCAAGAATTAACTACCAAGTACATTTTGATACTAGCAAAAATACAGTTTCATGAAGTACAATTTTCAGATACAACCCAAAATACATCGGAGGTTCAGTCAGTTCCAACTTGTGAATCAGTCAAGGTTAACAGAAAAATATTCTGACCTCACAAAATGTATCTAAATTTGATTTAGCAGTTTGACAATAAGGTGATGTGAACCTGCCAAAAGTCCAAAAGTAATCGAGAGATAGCAAGACCTGCAGATGCTGTCAGACATAACAGTGTGGAGCTGAAGGAACACAGCAGGCCAAGCAGCATCAGAGGAGCGGGAAAGCTGATGTTTTGGGTCGGGATCCTTCTTCAGAAATGCATTTCTGACAAAGGGTCCCTGACCTGAAATGTCAGGTTTCCAGCTCCTCTGATGCTGCTTGGCCTATCGTATTCCTCCAGCTCCACACTGTTAACAAAAGTAATCTACACCTCTTTTTTCACTTGACTCAATTGTAAAAAGACATTCAGCTCCTGTTCAAATGTCTTTGAGAACTATACAACATTTCTGGTCCTCAGACACATACAAGAGTGGCTACTCTGTGGCCTCTCTCAAAAAGAGTCATAGGGGCCTTATTTTTGAGAATGAGGTCACCAAAAATCTCCCTTTCCCCTTCACATCCTTGAATGTGTCATTACCCACCAAATCAATGCTGGATCCTGGCTGAATTTTATGCTCCCCACTCTCTACCATGCAGGCTGCCTGCCAGTTTGGCCAGCTTGCCCTGCAACCATTTTAGACCCAGTGAACTTTCAATTTGGCTCAAGGCAGAGCTTTTTCCTCCCCATATTAAAGAGGCATGTTTAGTTTTTGGGGAATTGTCAGTCAGGGGGTCGATAGTTTTTTGTCCCAGCAGTGATACAAGCAGCAGTGCCCACTGCAGGCGGATACAAAGCAGAGATGCCAAAGGAGTCCAAACCTTTAAGCGTAGGATTAGCCAGAGCCAGACAGCGAGTTTTTGGGTGGGACAGAGACTGGATTCATCACGGTGGGAGGACGGGGGCCTCCAATTTAAATTACGGTCCCATTTGGGGTGACAGGGTGGCTCAGTGGTTAGCACTGCTTCCTCACAGTGTCAGGGGCCCAGTCTGATTCCAGGCAACTGTCTGTCTGTGTGGAATTTGTACAGACTCTCTGCGTCTGTGTGTCCTCCCACAGTCCGAAGATGTGCAGGATTGGCCGTGCTAAATTGCTCATTGTATCCAGAGATGTGCAGGCTAAATTGATGACCCATGGGAAATTCAGGGTTACAAGGATAGGTAGGGGGTGGGTCTGGGTGGGATGCTCTTTGGAGGGGCAGTATGCACTTGTTGGACCAAATGGTCTGCTTCCACACTGTAGGGATGATACGATTCTAAGGAGGCATTATCTTTACTAGCCTGGCCAACAATCCACCAGTTAAAATCCCAGCAGTGGCAGGAAGCCAGCTAATGAAATAGTCATTCATCGCTGAAGTCGCAGAAGGTGGTGGCAGGTGGTGTGGAGTAGTCACTAGCATGGCACTGAATCTGACCCCCACACCCCCACTAAACGTCAGCTTTTGTGCTCCTCAGATGCTGCTTGGCCTGCTGTGTTCATCCAGCTCCACACTTTGTTATCCCATCCTGGGAGTGGAGTTGGGGCGGGACCCTGAAATTCCAACCACGAATATTTGAATCTTTCTGTTCAGGTTTTCATCACTGCTACAGAAGGAAAACTAATCAAAGTCAGAAATGACATAAATTGTGCCTGATCTGTATTCTCCTTCTTTATCCTCATCAATAAATGCGAATATAACAGAATTTCAGCAATCTCTGGAATGATCTGCCTCCATAGCCTAACTGACTATCACCATAACATTTCCCAATCTTCCAATAATCTCTGATGCTTCGTCAATTACTGAGACTGGGCTGCCCTTTGTGTAACCCTCAGTAGAGACGGTCAGCTTCTACATTATGCTGATCACACAGAGTTGTACCTCCACTAACTGCCCTACTGCCTCAGGGTTATCAGGTGGCATGGACAATATTGGGCAGAATTTAATGTCCTCCTGGCAGGTTTGAGGGCATTTAATAGGACAGGTGAGATCTTACTGCACAGTCAAGTTTGGGTATTCTTGAAGATGAATTGCAAAAAAAGTTAGCATGCAGTTTAAAGTAAGTGTTGAGAAGTCAAATGGCCTTTATTTGAAGGGGAACAAAATAAAAGTAGATTAGTCTTGTTTTAAAGAAGCAGGGCATTGGTGAGACAGCACCTGAAGTATTGGATACAGTTTTGGTCGCCTTCCCTATTACCTTGCATTATAAGCAGCTTCGGAAGATTCATTTGGCTGATTCTCGGGATAAAAGGTGTTGTCTTTTGAGGAACGGGTTGTGCCATTTGGATATGTATTTACAAGAGTTCAAAACAATGAGACAAAACAAAAACAGATTCTGAAGAGGCTTGGCAGGGATGCTTCTTCTCACGGGGAGTCTAGAACTGGCAGCATGGCTTATAAATACAGTGCCCCCCATTTTTAATCATTCACTCATCGGATATGGGTTCCGTTCACTGAGCCAGCATTTATTGTCCATCCCTAGCTGTCCTTGAGAAGGTGGTAGGGAGCTCCCTTCTTGACTTGCTGCAGATAGACCCACAATGTCATTAGGGAGGGAAAATCCCAGAATTTTGAGCCAATGACACAAGTCAGGATGGTAAGTGGCCGGATCAGGAATTTGCAGATTGTGGGTTTCTGCTGCAGATTCCTTTGCGATGGTCTTTTTAGATTGTGCCTAGAATGTACTTCTGTTTTGTAAATCAGAAAACACTTGTCTAATTATATATTTTCAGAAGTTTATGCCTCTTTAAGACGTAAGTGTCTTCCAAAAATGACCAGAATTTACCATCAACATTCTGAAACAAAGTAATGAGGTGTACAGGAAGGCCAACGTACACAGTCAGTGAATCAGCTTGACAAAAAAGCATAGCTATCACAATTATACGTTAAAAGACAAAGTACCCATTGTTATTTTTCAGACCTGTGATTGCAGTTCATTGTAAATCATAGCAGATGCTGAACTTGACGACTTAGAATTCTCTGCACAGTGCGGTATGGCACAATATGCGAGAAAGGTATTTCAGGTAAATACAATTTCAGGGTTTTAGGATGCAAGAATAATCCTCCCAGTTTAACTGTAATACTGAAGATGGTTATCTGCTTGTGTTCAGCCCCTCCTATTATAACATAAACCTTCACCACTGCTCATTATGGTGCAAGGTCTAATTTCTGCTGCGATCCTCTTTCCTAATAGAGCTGGGAAACGGTGCTGTTTGGTCTAATGTCTGAGAGGAAAACCATCTGATGGCCTAATGTATAGGCTCCTGTCTTAAACGTCACGTAGACTGTTGCATGACAGCAAAGAGATACAAGTTATATTAGTACCATAAACATTGTTAGACGCCTCGGCGTTAGGTCATCCCCTTTTGAGATTTGTAGCTGTTCCCAACACAATCCTCAGAACCCAGAAGTCCATATGACATCATTGCATTGGGTGGTGCTTAATCAACTCCCAGCATTATTCTTTTCGGATCCTTTGACCTTTCCTCACAATCCCAGCAGTGTCTGCATCTAGTACAGATTCCTGCGCGTAGCAGCAGGGACAGCTTTGAGCCCAGTCAGCGTGCCAGCTGCATCAACAGTAGCTGCGTTAGTGTGGTGGGCCCGAAACAGACTCATAGCAGCAGCAGAGTCAAGTTTTGGGCTGGTGCAGTATCTGGCAGCATTTGTGGCATCTGCATTGATGAGGTCCAATGAGGTCTCACAGGATTGGGAGCAATAGTTGAGGCAAGATGGTGCCAAACAGTGGACTTGTTCCTGGCAAAGAGGCCCACGGCCCACAACACAGCACTTCATAAGAAGGCTGTAAAATTGGACACTTTCTTTATTTCTTCATTTTTCTTCCTTTATATTCTAGGTTTTGGTTTATTTTTCTTGTGTTTTAGGATGGCGCCAGAGACTGGTGTTTCTATTCAATACTTCTCATTGTATTTTCAATACACAAATGACAATAAATAAATCATATCAAATCACATCCCCTTCCTGCTGGCTCCCCTTCCCCTGCTATCCCACTCTTCAAAGACCTATATTAGGATTGCTGCCAGCAGCCCGAAATTGAAATCCACATCATCAGGGAGCTACACAGTACATAATTCAACTAAATGAGGCCCAAGGTCTAGTATTAGATAGGGCCTGAAACCTGTTTGCCATTGAGAATGAGTTTTTGAAAAGCTTTTTTTGTTAAAATGAAACAAAGGTCAAAGAATCATAGGCTAAAATAAACCACAAAGATGGAAATTTGTGACTCACTGTGTGCTTAATGAACCTAATCATATTTTTAATCAACCATCGAGGTTTGAAATTATGCAGTCGGCATTGTGTGTTATGTACTCATGCAAAATTCTTTGGTTTACTATTTCACTGGAGGCTGTTGGCCCATTCAAAATGAAAAATGCTTAAAGTGCGACAGCGCTCCTTACCTCCACTTCACACTCAAATTCTGTGCCATCCAGAAGGGCCACCTTGCATGGCATAGTCTTTGGTTTTTTGGATCCTTTTAAGGGAGATTTGGGGGTTTTGCCAGGTGTGGTCCTTTCTGAAGTTTTGTCATCATCTGTTTCTCCAGCGTCCAGCTCTTCAACCACTTTTGGAATGTTTTCTGCTTTTTTATCTTTCTCAGCATTCTGTTGGAGGGAAAAATGATTTTAATTGAAGGCTACAAATGAAATACATTAAGACAAATTCCTACCTTTCACTCATGCACAGTTATGTTTTACAAATCAAAATGGCCAAATATATTTTTAAAATACTTTTAAATTTTAAGTTACATGCTTTTCCACAAAATCTGGGCCAAAGACGTAACATAAAAAAACTTCTTGAACAACATTTTCAGAATTCTGTGGTGGGTCCAAAACATGATTAAGGTTCAAAATAATCAACAAATTCATTACCATACTATTACAAACTTAGAACCTTAAATAAATTGTCACATGAAGATCTCTGACAAAATAATTATGCTTCATGGGTACTGCAGAAAAAATGGCAAATATTCATTGGATCTTTGAACTCAATTTTGTTGATCGGGAGAAGTCATTTTTAAAAATTTATTTATGTGACATGGGCATCAATGTCCAGGCCAGCATTTATTGCCTGTATCTGGGTTCCCTTGAGAAGGTGGCGAGGAACTGCCTTCTTGAACTGCTGCTGTCCACGTGCTGTAGATTGCTGCAGAATGCCACGAAGGAGGGAATTCCAGGATTTTGATGCAATGACAGTGAAGGAACAGCAATATATTTCCAAGCTGGAATGGCAAATGGTCAGGAGGAGAACTTGCAGGTGGCATTGTTCCCATGTGTCTGCTGCCCTTGTCCTTCTAGTTGGATGTGGTCATGATCTCAACAGTAGTTAAAAAGGATCCCTCTTTCAGTGTCAATTTCTTAAATATTTAAACTCTTTCTCATTTATTTATTTATCTCATTTAAAATACAGTTTGAGCATAGAGTCAAAGAAATTGAGCTAAATATTTTAAGATATGTTTAGTTAATAAATGCAGACAGCAAATAGTTGAAAAATAACTTATGGTTAAACAATTATTGCAAATGCCACCAGATACAACAATAATTTTTTCAGTATAACTAAATGGGCCAAATATGTTTAAAAATCCAGCAATGCAAGAGAATCATTATGATTTCCATGAAAGGTGTGTCATCACTTATTCCCAGAACCTCTGTGAATTATGATTAACAAATAAAGCAGTAGATTCTGTCTGGTGGCTAGCTCAACACTGATTTCAACAGTTACTTTAAGACTGATCAATGAAGTCTATAAAGCAAAATACATTCCAATCATCATGTAGTAACAGCTGTCTTAAAAGGGGACACAGCAATATTTCATTTGATTGCATGAGGTAATTGCCTTTTGCAATAACAAACTAAAATCACAAGAGTAACCTTCATGAAATTCCTGATTTTGTTTGATGTGTGGCAACATGTCTGCTGTTTTACGTTGAGTTTCATAGCCCTGTGTTATTTGTCCTACGCTCCAGTTTAACTTTAAAGGTGCAGAACGCAGAACTGAGTGGAATACTCTAGATGAGGTCTAATCAGGTCAATGTACAGCTGTAACATGAATTCTAACCTTTTATATTCCAGCCCTTATTTAAAGGCCAATATTGCACAAGGCTCTTTTTTGAGACTGGTCACTAGCCTGTAGTGAATTCTTGCCTGGGATCCATAAATTATACTGCTCATCTACAGTTCTTAGCATCTCACCATTTAAAAGATACCCATCCTTCCAACTAATCTATCTTGCTTCAGTTTAAAAGTAGATAATCCTATACACTTGCTTGTAATGAGCTTAATCTGCCACAATCTTTATTCACTTATTTAATCTACTAATATTCCTTTGCAACGTCTGGTTCCCATCTGTGCCATTTATTGTGTTGTCTAGCTTAGTAATCCGTTCCACCGTGTAAACTTTTGCTAAGTGTGATGAAAACCGGAGACTTCAATACAGATCCTTGAGGAACAACACCAGGCACATCCAACGGTCCATGTCCATTATAATTAATCCATGCTTCCAAGCATAATAAATAATTTCTCAAGTCTACATCGTTCTTGCTCCTGATCTTAATCTCGCACTGACACCTTTCCCAAGATTGATAAGGCTTCACCTGTACCAGTTCTATTTGATATTCTGCACTCACTCCTTTCCCTCCCATTCCATGTTACAGCTGTACACTGATCACAATAAGGCTTTTCCTTATTCCGTCTCTGCATTCAATCCCCTATTATTTCCATCAACTCCACCGCAATGCTACCAATCATCAAGCCATTCCTCTTTTGCTACTGAAGGGATTGATCCTGGTCAACTCCTCAATCACAGAGACCTCGCTGCTCCAATCACCCCAAGCATTCAGAGAAAATGCTATAAGTGCCCTTTGACCTCCATCCTTCACATATTCCAGAATGCTAGACATGGTTGAGTAAATTAACAGTTCACATGTATTTCCTTCAGTGCAATTTTACTGTCTTTACTGCACAAAACACATCCTCTTCAGCACAGGAAACCAGATTAAATAGCAACTTTGCAGAACACATCCATTCAGTCAACAATTGTGACTTCAATTTTCCAGTTACCTGTCATTTTAATGATCTGCTCCACCTTCAACTGTGACCTAACATAGCTACAATGAACCTCAATGTAAGCTTTGAGAGCAGCACCTCATCTTAAGATCAGACACTGGACAGCTTCTGGACTCAATGTAAAGTACAGTAAATTCAGACCAGACCATTTGCTCGCATTTTTTTCCACATGCCATTCATTGACAAGTCTGCAATTCTCATTTACACCGTCTCAAGATGCATTTTTAATTTCATTAAGTGTCTCATTAGCATTCCCCTTTTGCCATACACAATTATCACTTCTGTCCTTTAATTTCTCTTGCCATCCACCCGATCAGAGACCTTTCCTTTCGTTCTCAATTCCCCCAGCCTAGATAGCCTTTCCCTCCCTTTGTACTTGCTTAAAACCTGATGAAAAGTTACAACCTGAAATATTAACCTCTTTCTCTTACTCCCCAGTTACTGCCTGATCTGCTGAGTATATCTGGAGATTTTTCCATCCAAGCAGATAGTTTTCCGTTCCACGTACCCGTATTTTGGCTCATATGTTACCTTGCTGAATACCTGGCAGCAGTTTTATTAATAGCATCATAGCCTCACTTAACCGTCATGCTTGCTGAATTCTCAAAACAAAACAAAGGCACTTCAGTCATGTTTGAATTATTAAAAATTCATGCTGGTTTCTGAGTAACTAAATTTTGTCCAGTTCCTCAGTCACTTTGTCTTTAAAGTAGGTTGTGAACTCTGGGTTTCTCCTTTTTTATTTCATCAAATAATGAAGTAACAGTAGCACTCTTCCGCCTCAAGGGAACAATTCCTGAGTCAAGGGTTTTGGAAGACCACGACTAACCAATTCAACAATTTCCTCAATTCTTTTGCCTCCCTGGGGAAGAAATTGAGGACTCGTAGAAACTCATCCATCTCTCATCTCATTAAATTTCTCCATTACCGTGTCTACATATTTGCATCCAAATAGCTTATCTCCTCGACTTATTCTTAGTTTTCTTCGGTTCCGTAGCACTGTCGCACCTACTATTAAAACTGATGCTTATGCACCAAGCACCCCTCACAAAACCTACACCCCAATTTCAAATGAACTTTTGTTGCACTGAGCAATATCAAGATTCCAGACATCATAGTAGCCGGTCAGCTAGCTCACTTATACACACTTAAAATTAAAAGACGAGATAATATACAGCTTAGCTCCTGCATGTAAAAGATTGCAAGCAGTGCCTACCATCACCTGATCTTGCTGGCTAGGGTTGGTATCTGATGGTTTATGTTCTTTATTGGCTGCCAGCTCTTGTTGCACAACAGGCTGCTGCTCCTGTGGAGGGGGATCCTGCTGAATGTTCGTCAATTCAGAATCCGTGCCGGATTCTGTAGCCATAGTTGCAAATTATTCTGAAAAGAGAGAAAATTAGATGCTAAGTATAAAATAAAAGCTTCAGAAGGAAGCAAGACAATCACATATACTTTGTGAACAGAGCAGGACAATTGATATTGAATACTGCCAATAGAGAGAGACAGCATAGAAACAACACCCTTCAGTCCAACTAGCCCATGCCAAACATTTTACCAAACTAACCTAGTCCACTTGCCAAAACATTTGTTATTCATTAACTTATTCTTTTAAATAAATATTGTAACTGTACCTGCATCCACCAATTCCTCTGGCAGTGCATTTCCCCCACAAACCACCACTTGTGTAAAAAAAAAGTTGCCCCTCATGTTGTTTCTAAAACTTTCTCCTCTAAGCCTTGCACTCTAAGTTTTGCACTCCCACACCCTAGGGAAAAGACCCTTGCTGTTCACTTTACTTGTGCCCCTCATGATTTTATAAACACTTTCCAGCATTTATTAGAATCTACCATAATAAATTACTGGTCATCTGCTATGTCAGCAAGATAAAAAGCAATGGCATGGTAAATAAGAGTATCACTTTCTCAAGAAAGCAAATTACTAGGGTGTGCCCTGTCATGAATGTTGAATTCACTGCAATGTCAGCAGCCAATGCACATACTGCATTCAATATCTCAGTACTGGGGGTTTTCTAAACAATTTATAAGTAGTAAGCAGTTTTCATTTATGAATGTAATGTAAATGAAAATTCTCTCTGCTTGTTTTTTTCACATTTACAGAATCTGATTAGAATCCACTCTTCAGAAAAAAAAACAAGAGCACATCTGGAATTCATTCAAGTCAGCATCAATTTCATGGAAACAAGAAACCAATGAATTGCTATATCTTGGTTGATCACATGTTTGCAAGTTCGAGATCGAAGCGCTCCTTACTATGTAATTGTTTTTGGACTGGGGGATGAATGGCAATAAATGAGGTGTCAATAGATAGCCATGAACCTTGCTGTAGCTATGAATGAAAGGGGAAATTAATTCCAATGAAAAGCAGAGGGAAAAGCTTTTAATTTTACAAATTAAAACATTTAAATGTTAAAAATGCAAAGTTTTTTAATCAAAAAGTTCCAAACTTTTCCAAGAGATCATGCTACTGAATCCCCTACCAACTTTGTGCCTTCAACATTTGATTTTCTTGGTGGCACAACAGACTTTAAGTTGTATAGTCCATAAAGCTACTTACGTTTTACACACAAAATAAAAAGGCCTTGATTATAAGCCTAAAAAAATCGACTTTATGAAGGCTTTGTCAGCATTTCCTTGGTAGTAACCTTTTGCTAGCATCTCAAGTTAGTAGCAGCCAGTTATCATACCCATGCATTAAATGGTAGGTCAAATGAAAGGGGACCATATCCTGTTAATAATGCTTCACATAGCAATTTAAGTTTAAATTTAACATTTGTTCCTGCCTTTAACAAAATTAGGATTCTGGTTTTGACTGAGAACCCTTCAATTAAGTCTCAAGCATTAATTTGGAGAAGGACCTTTTACTGTTTCAAAATTTTAAAATTTCAAAGCAATATTGATTGACAGATCAGGTAAGCAGAAGCGATAGATGGAATTCAGTCTGAAGAAGTTTGAGGTGATACAATTTGGGGAGGGCAAAAGGATAATTTTGGGAAAAAAGTCTAAAGGGTCATTGATGAGCATTGTTACAGCAGCAGGACAACTAGGCAGGGTGGACAACGAGGCATCAGATACTTTCTTTTCCTGGCCAAATACTGTAGTATATTCATATGCTAGTTATGACAGAAAGACAAATAATATTAGTTAGGAGATAATTTTGTTCATTCAATACAGATGAAGCAATATTACGAATTAATAAGATTGTAAGGCATTGGAGCAGCAATTAGGCCATTCAGTCCACCGAGTCTGCTCTACCATTTAATCATGGCTGATAAGTTCATCAATCCATTACTGGTGTCCTAATATTTCATTACACAATCCTGCTCCTTTCAGGCTCTCAAAAGACAAGAAGATTTGGAACTATGCTTTGAGCAAATCAATCGTGGTCCTTCAACATATGATCTGCCCAATTATGATCAAAACTATAACCAGGGCTGAAGAACAGTGGAAAATTATGCTTTGCATATTTTTACATCTGAAATATATCGATATACTTACCCTTCAGCCACCTACAGGTCCACAAGCTTTAATCCTTTAATATTAAAGACTAACACAGAAGTTTCTTGATAGATGAAGGAAGTGATAACTCATTCAAGACACACTAAAGTACTACAATGGAGATTCACAGATTCATGTAGAAGGATAACTGCTCCTTTACATAGCTTTCCCAAGTCACAGGAAGGGAGGAGTGAATAGCCAAAGTAATTATAATGTCAGTCAGATCAACCTCAGCAATGAGAAAACTAGTTGAAAGAATTTGAAAAGACGGTACAAAAGTGGCACATAATATTAAGGACAGTCAGGATGGATGTGCAGAGTAAAAAGGTACTGTCTGTCAAACATGGTTGAGAATTTCTGGAGGAGGGTCCTTCAGGGTATGCATTTGATGTAGCCTACTTGATTTTAGCAAGACTTTTGACTAGGTCCCACATAGACAGAGCGTTGCACTAAATCAACAACTCTTGGAATCAAAGGGGCAGAGTCTTCAAGTTGCAGAGGTAGCAGATTGAGAGATCTAACACCAGCTTATTTTTTTTAATCTTGCATGATGCTGAAATAATTACAGCTGTGAATGAATCATCCTTTAAAAATGGTTATTATTTGACTACTTTAGTCCCGCAATTGACAGTGGGTCAAGTAGATGGTGGCTGTAAGTTCCTGCCCAGAACTTAATTAATTGACTGGAGGACAAGATAGAGATGGTGAGACTCCACGCAAAATTAAGGAACTAAAGTTGTCAATTTATAAAACATTTAAAGGATTACTCATTCCCAAAAAGCTGAAATTATTTCAACTCCACACCAGGCAAAAAGAGGGTTGGCCCATTCAACTGGTAAATCAGTCTGGGTAGGTATCACATACCGGAGTATGGGGACGGAGCAGCATGTAGTGGAACTCAATTTGAAAGGGTGGTAATAGCAGAAACCTTGACCCCCATCACATTTAAATACAAATGGATGTGTGCTTGAGATGCCATGAGCTCCGGTGAGACAATTCAAGAGCTGGAGGATGAACGGTTCTTTTTAGTCAAGAGTGGATGCAAATGGCAAAATGATCGCATCTATGCCATAAATGATTTTCACACTTCTCTGCTTGAGAAATTGTCACCATTAGTTTAGGTTACCATCTTAAATGTAATACATGTTACACTGTAGTAGTGAATTCCTTAAGATCATCTTAAATACTATTTACATGTTGACCTTCGAATAAAGCAGTAGGTACGTACCACCAAGGTTAACTTGTGGTATCAAACAGATATATTGCTCTGACACAACAATGTCAATTGATATAAAAACAGAAAATACTGGGAATGCTCATCAGGTCTGACAGCATTGATGGAGAGAGAAAAATAATGTTAATGTTTCAGGTCAAGACCTTTTCACAGAACGTAAAGCTGCTTAGTATTTTTGGCATTTTGTTTTTATTTCAAACTTCCAGCAGACCCCAGCATATTTGTTTTTTGTACCATTAATTGACACCCCAGGGATGGGCTGATTCAAACTGAAATATTACACCGTTGCAAAAAGATCATCTCCTTTGAAGCTCAGACATCGTGGAAGAAGTTCAACCCTTGCTACAGCTCGTCACAGAATGATTGATGATGAAACCGGGCACAAAAATAGCTTCATCTCTCATGCATCATTGCTTAGCTGGCAATTTTTGTGTCTTATCAATCCTGTCCATGATTTTAGTGCTTCACTTAACTGCACATTCTACCCCTATTGCTCTACCTATTTAGTATTGGGTGCAAACTTAACAGGCTGATAATTGATTTCTGTATACATAGAATTTAAGCAGATATAATAAGAATAGCACTGGTTCCTGCAGTAATATACCTTATATTGCCAACAAATTAACTTTTCCTTTTATGAGTACTCTGTACCATATTTAGTGGCCAGGCGCTTTTCTGTTCCTTGATTTTGTATTGATTTTAATGAGCAGACTTACAATGCAGAGGCTTAGCAAAACTTTATTATGTCTAAATAAATTATAAGGTAATTTTGGATGGGCATATTGTACTTGGAACATGCTCAAATCAATCTTAAATAGGTTTCTGAAGAACATTTTCTTCCTAAAATCGTCGCAGAAAGTTGCTATTGCTACATGTTTATTCTAATCTCATTCTCTAGTGTTCAACCTTTTACTCAATACTGACGGAAAGCTCAAAGACCTTTTGCTACACAGATTTGGTTAATACCTGCTTTCAAACACAGGTGCAACATTTGCCTAGTTATAAAATTGTGCAATTTCTCTAGTACACAATTTTCCATTATGATCACCAGTGACAAAAAATGTCCTCTGCTTTCCTTCATAGTCCCACAGCCTACTTCATCTGGCTTTGTAAACATGCAGCTCTGACAGACAGGCTTTTGAAAACACAACCCCTTTGCTTTGGTGCTTGACTTGTTCCAACAGAAATGCCTTACACATTTTCCATTCAGCGAGCACTGGTTTAAACCAAAAGGCTAGGTTTGTTGCCACACGTGTGCATCTGTGAGAGCTGCTGTGTGTCCCACTGGTGATTTTGGAAATAATTATTCCTCCAGCAACATCATTGAAAAGGGATTATCTGGTCCACCAACGTGTTGCTGATTGTTGGAGTTTGTGGTGAGCAAACGGGCTGCCACATTTACTAAAGCAGTGACTAAACTTCAAAAGTCCTTCATTGTCTATAAAATATTTGGGACATCGTGAAAGCACTTTTATAATGCATTTCTTTCATCCATAATCTCAGTCTCTTTATTAAGGGACGTAAATACTAATTTGCACCATTATATTAGTTAGGCCTGTTTCACTCTTATTCATATGTCATATTAATTATTGGGTCATATGACATGACCCAACAACAGCCAAATGTAAATTTAACATTTCATACACTAGAAGATTGTTTCTAACTCACCGCTACTTCCAAGTACTTTCCACACTAGGGCTAAGAAAATGAAGCACATTTCTTTTTTCTTCCTGCAAATGAAGTCTACCCTCTGTTTAAACAGCTTCAGAGAGCCCATTACTGTCAGCTCCACAGCAGGGGAGATCCTTTCAAACTGCACCATTTCTAGTTCTACGAAGAGGTTTGGCATATTCGTTGGCTATATTCGGTTCGATCAACATCCTGACACATATTTTCACATGTTTTCCAAATGATCTTTCAAAATAGATCTCTGGGGATTGGAAGAGAAACCTAAAAAATCTGTGATAAGATTCATTCAGAACATGATACTATTGTGGTGACTTATCACTAATAGTATGCAATCATTCAAATAAGCTCTGTCCAACAGTAACCCAGATATCAACACCCAGCATCAATTCAAAAGGGGGAAATCCTGTTTGCTCAATGTGTGAGGTGATAACACAAGTAAGTTCAGATAGGAGGGCACGTCCCTATCTGCTGAAATGGAGGTGATCGAAAGCGTCAAGATCCTGGGAGTGATAAATCACCAACAATCTATCCTAGTCCACACACGCCAACACAACAGTCAAGAAAGCACAGCAATGCCTCTACACCCTTAGGAGGCTAAGGAAATTTGGCATGTCCTGAAGACTCTTGCACATTTTTATAGATGCATCATAGAAAAGCTTCCTATCCAGCTCTTCCAGAGACCAAAACAAACTACAGAGTTGTGAACACAACCCAGTCCATCAGGCAAACCAGCCTTCCATTCATTGACTCCACCTTTCCTGGTGCATCAGGAGAGCAACTAAAAATGGTTAAACCCCCCCCCACTCACCCTGATTATACTCTCCTCTACCCTCTTCCATCTCGAAGATATAAAAATTTGTATATGCATACAAACAGATTCAAAACCATTTTCTTCCCCAATGTTTTCAGACTTTTGGATGGATCTCTATAATGTTGATTTCTGTCTGCACACATTCTCAGCAATTGTTGTTATTGTGTCCTTCACTCTGCTGTTACCCTGATACACTTGGCCTGTAAAGCATGTAAGACAACAATTTTCACTTGCTATGGTACACGCAACAGCAACACATCAAATCAAAGGGTGGACTGGGCAATTTGATTGTCAAATAACTTGACTTTACAAATTTCCACTCAGTATGGTATAAGGCATTGCTTAAAAGAAAGGGACTTACTATCAAAGCTTTTAAGCTTGCACCTAGCAGAATAGACACAAGAATGTCAAAGTTGGTTATCTCAAAGTGTTCTTACGAGTACAAAAACTTTGATGCATGACTTCTGTCAGCAGTAATCTTTAATATTTTTTAAGCTACGAGCAACTATTTGAATTCCTAATCCTTAAATCCTGGGAACAGACAAGAAGCTGCACAATAGGAATCAGAGAACATCAGGCACTCTTCATGGCTCATTCCTATTGCTAATTTACATAAGTGACCTAGATTCAAAATCTCAATGTACGGTGCTTAAATTTGCAGATGATAAATAAGGAGCTGAGGATTAGAAGGAAGCAGTGCAAAATTACAAAACAAATTTGATGAACACTAGGCAATAAAACTTAGTGCAGAAAAGTGTAAAGAATAGTAACAGGAAAGAAAACTGGGTAATGCACATTGTGGTGAATCCCTACAGTGTGGAAACAGGCCCTTCGGCCTAACAAGTCCACACCGAACCTCAGAGCATCCCACCCAGACTCATCCTCCTATAACCCATCAAATCTACACCTCCCGGAACACTATGGGCAATTTTAACATGGCCAATCAACCTAACCCGCACATCCTTGGACTGTGCAAGGAAACCGGAGCAAAACTCCGCACAGACAGTCGCTTGAGGCTGGAATCGAACCCGGGTCCCTGGCACTGAGGCAGCAGTGCTAACCACTGTGCCACCATGCCACCCTAATGGAGGAAGGCGATCAAAATGGGCCTTATTGAGATTGTAACCGGATGGTAAAATGTTCTAATACAGGATCTGATGCAGAACCAAAGTGAAGCAGCAGAAGCAATTACGTTGTTTTCACAGCAATGACATATTGGTGCTCACTGCTGACTTTGAGGAAGCTAATGATGAGACCTCAAACCATCTCTAGATTCCATTGTTCACAATGATCGTGTTAATTTTGTTTTTCTTTTCACTTCATTAATACCCATCCCTAATCGCCCAGAGGACAGTTAAGAGTCACTTTGCTGAATCACATGTAGGCCAGACTAGGTAAGGATGACAGTTTCCATCCCTAAAAAGGATATTAGTGAACCAGACAGGTTTTTCCTGACAACCAACAATGGATTCACAGTCATCATTAGATTCTTAATTCCAGATATTTACTGAATTAAAATTCCACCATCTGCCATGGCAGGATTCAAACCCAGGTTCCCAGAACGTTATCTGTGGTCTGTGGATTAACAGTCCAGCGATAATACCACTAGGCCATCGCTTCCCCGAGGCGTCAGCACAAGGAGATCTCAACATACACAAAGTCACTACGAAACCTAAGCAGCTAATCACATTGAAGAATTCTCGAAAGCAGCAGAGGATCTCCATCTGCAGCAATAGCGAAACATAGAATCCGCGACTGAACCTCTGGACTTTCAGGTTTGGCTGTGCACATGTGAACCTAAGTTGCCGTAGCCAGCATCACAATTGTATTGATGGCAAACATTACCATTTTCATCATCATTGCAAATGCAGAATCTGGGCAATGATCTTTTGGATGAGACAATAAAACAAAGCTCTACATTTAGCTGAGCATAACACCAGCAGCCAAAAAAAAGCAGTACGTTCTGCAGATTATCCTGTTCAAGAATGTTTGCTTAACTAGCATTACCTAGAAAGGCTATATCGTGAAATTGGTTATTGTTTGTGGGACTCTATTGTGCTCAAAAGGTGCCCACTGGGAACACAGGCTCCTCTTCAAAAATAATCTTTTGGTTATATAATGCTAGAAGACATCCTGGGAATATGACAAAGGGTTGTTTAGGTGTACATTCCTTCTTGCTCTGGAAATTAAATTGTATCTGCACACCAGTATGATATATTCCACTTGAGTCTGAACCACCATTTCACTTTCAGGTTAGTGTGTTCACACTGGAAAATAGTCATATGGTGTGAATTCCATTGAAACCTACGGAAGGTGCACTGACAGTCCTGGTAATAGATCACATCTAGTAATGGTCATAGAGCCCGATGAGGGTTATCAGTTAGTCAAAACAGCCAATGAAACTTGTCCATACGGTTTTGTACAGTCCCATGTCTGAGACTGAGAATCACAACCAAGCCTGCTGAATGCACAATTAATGCACTATTATTAGCAGCAACAGTCATCAAAAGGATGAATTTAAAACATCTTAAAAGGTTGACACAAACATTTAAACTGAAAATACTGTCTTCTCTCTTCAAGCGCTGTTTTTATAATTGACCCCCACCCCCCCACAACAGTTTAGGGAGTACAATGACCTTTCTTACAGCATTTCAAGCTTATGTTCAGTTACCATGGTGATCAGAATGACGTAAAGCCGTTGCAATATAAATTCCAAGATTGATGACCAAGACGATCGAAGTAAATTAATGTCTATTGTACATGAAGAACATTACAGAAACTGAAACAAGTATTAAGCGAGATTGAAGAAAAGGCCAGGTCCGGTACCAGCCTTTAAACCTTTCACAGCATTACCATCTATTACTGTTCCTAAGCAACATGAGCAATAAAAAAAATCTATTTCAGATCCTAGGAGAATATGAATATTCATTCAAATGGCACTCACTCAGCTTGAGGGTAAGGTCTGCTGTTTCAGTCACTGCAGTGAAAACCCAAAAATCACATTTGTCTTCTTTCATTGATCATAAACAAATCGCAAATTTTCTCCCAACTATTAAGGGCACATTTAAAACCATTTAGTCTCATTACAGAAAAATATTGAGATTTCAGAGAGAATTGTTAAGAATCCATTGTGTGTGGCAGAAAGGGAACAGCCCCCAGCTAACCCTGCCCCTCCTTTACTCAGGCCTGTAAGAGTTCACATTGGGGACAAAGAAAAGATTCACTCACTCAGTCAGTCTGCAGCAGATGGTTTACTATGGCATACCAAATATGGTCAATAAAATAGACTAAAGACAGAGTCTGCAAGAACCAGTGCTATCAGTTTTATTTTGGCAGCTTACAAGCCATCTCCTAAAGCAGAATAACAGAGAAGCCTGCATATTGGAGCTAATAGATGAACTCAGCACTGATCTTTATAGCACTGCTGGAATGGATTCTGCTTTGGCACTGCATGCAAACACATTTTTACACTCAATGCTATCAACGTGTCATACTGAACTTCCAATTATGTGCTCAACAGTAGTGGAAAACAAACTCCCAAGTTAAAGACAGATTGAAAATGACATACCTTAGAATCTCTGCCACTAAAATCGGCTGACTTAAATTCTGCTACACACTTGTGATGTGGAATTCTGTTTGCAAGACTGTGTCTGGCACCCTGCAATTTTCACTGCATGTATAAATCCAATCAGGTGATTGGATGTAACTGTCCGATAATATCTAATATAACTAATCATCACACAGGTCAGCATTTGCAACCTCAGCCAAAGAAAATTGAGCAAGAGTTAAGCAACCTATTGCCACATTAAACTACGATTTTGTACCACATAACTCCAGAGGTATGTCAAATAATGGCCTAACAATTCAAAATGTAATGCCAAACATCTGAACACCAGGAAAAGGTAACCTTCCCTCACATGCATGAAGGAACGTGATCTTTGCAGTGGTGAATTTGTGTTGACTGAAACTAGTTTGTGGCTTCACTGCATCTCAATGCAATAGGTTGTCTCAGTTGTATCCCCAAAAATGAGGCAACTGGTCTACTTAAAATTCAGCAACTCGTCGAACACATAGGGAACTAGGTTATGATTGTACTAAAATTATCTAATTTCTTAGAAACAGGAGACCCCAACTACAAGCAGTAGCTTCTAGCATGCAGATTTAAAATTTAATGCTATGGCAAGCAGTAAGTGCTGATGGAAGAGCTGCAATTTACCACAAAAATGTTTTAGTGTTTTTTTTAAAATATTGATTAACTGAAAATGTTTTGGGGAGGTTAGACCCATAGGTCACTCATTTCTGCAGGGAAGAGGTTGATAGGACTCTACTTACAGGGTGCATTGGCCTCCAAAAATGATCAAACTTTCTCAAGCCAGCATTATTCAAAACCCTTCCAGACAAGTGGTGTTGCATCAAGCCTCCCCATCTCCCATCCCCAGTCCATGACTCACTTGATCCTAACGCATCTATCCATTTCTCACCAACCCACTGTCTGCTGGCCAGAAGCCACAATGCTCTTTCATTACATCTGAGCCATTCCTAATCGCTTTTGCTATTTGTTTTGATCCCAAACAACTTCTGGTTTCTCTCAGAGATAATTTTTTAAAAAAGCATTAATAAAATGGGAAAAAAAACAAATTTTCTATCTTTTCCTGTCTCCAATGCGCTTTTCTTTCCCCAATTCAGACACTAAAAAGTTGAATTTCTGCTTCATGGGTATGGAATTTACACTGATCGGTTACCAAAATACAGGTGCAACAATTAGTTGGCTTTAAGGTCTAGTTGGCATTTTTTTTTCTCCCAAAATGTAATGCAAGCATAGAACTATACAGAAATGGATTCTCACAGTTTCTACCTGACTGGAAATAACATCAGTATTCCAAAACTCACAGGGCCAAATTTACTATCTTAGTCCCAACTCTTGAATAACAAGTAGCCAAATGGATCAAGTTCTTCAGAGGGCATCTCAGGCCCTCATTTCTCATATCAAGGTTTATAAATTGGCCTCCAATGATGCACATACGATGCCAATCCAGTTTTAAAATTCTCAACAGGCAGACATATCCAGCTTTTGGGCTAAGGCACAGGACAGTATAACTACCAGTCCTCAAAAGAAACTGCCATGAGTTCCTTCAAAAATCAATAAATATGAATGTTTTGTAAAATGTTTTTACTGGCCCTGCAGGACCGTTCCAACTCAGTCAGTTTGGGAGTGCCTGGAAAGTCTGAAGAAGCCACTGAATGACAGCTCCGTAGTTTACTTTAAATCAGGCTGTTGTGAAATGTGTACTGCATTTGTTTTGTTTAAAAGTCCTGTTTGGACATTTGCGATTTTAGGTCACTAAGCAAATGTGGAAAAGGTGCATTTCAAGAAGAAATTTACACAAATTGTCAACTTGGTAACAGATTACATGGACTAAACTCAGTTAAATAGGCAAAACTCTGAAAAATAAGACATTAAACCTTACTGTCAGCAAAATAAGAAGAAAAAGATGTGGGAAAAACAGAAATGCCTGTAAACACAATCTCTTCAGATTCCAGATGCAACTTAAGATTGAAACAAAAACTGAGAAAAATGGCTGCAGTTCCCATTTCATTAGTATTTCTGCTGATAATCTGCTTTAGCAGAAGATCTGAGAGGTTTTTTCTAAAATTAAGATGAAGCTGTAAATATGTATATATTACACAAATTAAAAAAGTTATCTTGCATACAGCCATCATGGGCAGCACTTAATGCAAGGAATAGGAGGCCTCATTCCGCTGCAGGAAATCTGGCAGGAGTCCCATCTTGCTTCTTTTTGGCTATGGAGGGAGATAGTAAATTTCGCCCTCCAATCTCGGCAGCACACTTCAGAAAGCAATGAAGGAGCTTTTAGAAAAAAAGTTAAATTAATCTTCAAGGTGGAGCCTCACACTTGCAAGTATATCGCCCTGCATGCAAGCAATTATATCAGTTTTCATCTAGTTATGATTGCCTAGATTTGCCTGATTAATGTGGTGCCCTGAATGAAACACGCCAGTTAACAGCTAGACACTTCAACCACATTTCAGGTTTCAGATTATGCAAGAATGACATAATGGGACATCAGCTCATACTCGATGATTAAAATTTTTGTCTTAATATTAGTTTTAAACTACAGGCAGTTTCAGGCTGCCAATGGGTTCAGTTCTTGACTCTGTTTGCAAGTCAATTTGTACACAAATCACAACACAGTGCAGGACTATATACAGCAACCATTCAGAAGTACAGAAAACGCTCATGTCAGATCTTAAAAGTTACACCTCTGTATAGCATCAAATTTGTAAACATAAGTACTTGTAATCCAGGGACCTGTGTTTACTCTGTGTAAATGTGATAATTATGAATCAGCCAGAGTTCCTTTTCATTCCAACCAATCCCAGGGCAAATAGATCTTTTGATTTTGGGCCTTAAAGCTTTTAAAAAAAATCAAAGAAAGAGCGAGCTTGCATTTGTACAGCTCAGTGCACAGCCTCAGTACCTCCAAAATCGTTTTGTAGCCAGTGAGTTATTTCTGACATCTAATCACTATTAGAGATACTGTACTCTGTTCAGACATGTTGTGACACACCTCTGGATCAAACAGGACCTGAACCCAGGCCTTGTGACCCAGAGGTCGGGATACTGCCACTGTGCCACAAGGAAACCCCTAATCATGTGATATACTGTGAATCTCAGCAGCCAATTTGCATTTTCAAGCTTCCACAGAAATGCATTAATGATCCAATAAATCATTTTTGTTCTGGTTGAAAATGTTGGCAAAAACTGACGAGGAGAATCCCTGCGGTCTACTTTGTATACACTTTTACACTCATGGAGGGATGAGTCGTCTTCAGTTTAATGGCCCTTCTGAAAGATGGCACCTCCAACTCTGCAGTCAGTTGTCAGCATTGCCATGCCATACCAACCTTGATATTGTACACAGGTCTTTGAAGTGGGCTTTGAATCCACAACTCTGAACTCAGAGACTAAGTGTTACCTGTAAGGCACAGATGACAACTGTATAACATTTACTTATTTCCCCTGTATCATGTTCAAAATCATCTAGACTTGGATATCCAGGCCTGTTTAAGCATAGTGGCAAAATTATCCTATTGCCATTTACTAAATTATCCAAAAGAACATCTTACTCAAAAAATCTTACTGAATCTATTCTGGTTTAAAATCGCAGGTGCGCAATGAAAAACAACATCCCTTAGCCACGAGCTAAGCACTTACTCACAGTGTGTTTACTACTGCACTGGGATTAGCATTTCAGATTTTTGTAACACAATCTGTAGCATGCACAAGTTGTACTCATAACACTAGAGGCTGAAGTCCAACTGACCCATATTTGAGGTCATCAAAAGATTAGCTGTTTCAGGAGTGTTCCAGTGCCTATTCACTGTAGGGCAAGCTCTGGCAGACAGGCAGAGCTAGGATTCATTGTCTTACTGGAGCAACAAGAAAATCAAGTGAGAAACAACAACCAGAAATTAGCAATACACGTGATCAGCCAGGGAGCATATGGAAAGATTCTTAACTTTTTTTTTAGGACCAACAGATTGATAATTCTGTGAATTATCAGTCTCCATTTTTGTGGGAATGCTTGGCCCCAATGTGAAACATCCCAGAATGCAATGTCTGAAATGAGGAGATGAGCAATGTAGGGAGTTATGGACAGAATACAAGTTGACGTTGTTTCATGCTCCATCTGCTAGTACAGTCCAAAGAATTATTCACAAGTAAAGCACTATTTAATATCTGCCAATGGCAAACAGACTGCGAACTCAAACATTTGATAATATAAACTGTAACTTAAAATGCACAGGTGGTGCCTATTAAGTATTTTCCCGTAATAAAGGGATGTTTCCCCATCCCTACAATATGCTTACATTTTGTATTCTGAACCACACATTTGGAAACTGTTGCAATCATTTTCTGTAAGGTTAGGTTATAACAGATCACTGAATGTATGCTCAAATGGAAGACAATAAATGGCATGCACCAATTTATTAGGAACCAAGACGGAGATGTGGAGGGAACTACAGTTATAAATCACTTGTTGAGATAAGAGTGATATTACACTTTTTCCATAACCAATTATTTGATTTGCAAAGTTGTCTTTCAATAGAATCAGAGAGAGAAAAGACGTCTTTCAGCCAATCATGTTCACAGAGGAAGCTGTTCAGTAGTCCCAAACTTTCTTTCACCATAGCCCAACAAATCTCCCCCCTTCAAATATTTATCCAATTTCTTTTTGAAAATTACTGCAGAAAGGAGGTTCCATTCGTACCGTAGATGCAGTTAGAATCACTGAATCATGCAGCCAAATGGCTTTCTTTGTATGGCACGGTATAGTGAGTTGGGATTCCAAATCTCAGCTGCATATTTTTGGTTGCATATATTCTTAGTTCATGCTATCATTAAAAATAAGGAAAGCCTAATCTTTTACTCTTTTTGAGAAAAAATTCCAAGCTTGCCAAATCAGGCAAGTTGCAAAGTACAGAATTAGAATTAATTAGTTAAAACCAATGTACTTCTAGTAATTAACTGACATGAAGCATATTAAAACATTTTTAAGTCATATTGGACAGAGCTATATAAATGTAAGCTGTTTCCTGGCTGTTTTTCAAACGTGAAATGGCAACAGGATAAAATGGGAAAAAGATTAAATACCATAATATTTACAACAAGTTTCCATCCTGCTGCATTACTTATTTAGCAGCAATTTTTGTCTCAACCACACATAATTTTAAGTTGGCAGTAAATGGCTCTCGGCATGGTGTAAAATTCCCTTTAAATGAAAGCACAAGGAGATAATATTTGTCTCTTCTTCATTTAAGGAGTAATAAGGCAGATCGCCACTTTTTCCTCATACTGTTCCTTCATGGTCACCCAGTCAAAATGTCAGAACACCCTGTCTAACAGCATTGTGGGTTGGCTTCACCATCATCTTCTCAAGGGCAACTGGGGATAAGCAATAAACGCTGGGCCAGCCAGCAACACACGTCCCATAAATGATTTTTTTTTAAAAATCCAGCCTGTCTAATGATACTGAGTGAGAGAAGGGACCTCTTCATACAAGATGTTACAGTCTTTTGGGCAGATATTTTCTGTTGCAATGGCACAGATCAAACGCAAATATCATGACACCTGTTCTGTGAGCAATCTGAGATAACACCTCCAACACAGACCAATTATCCATCTCATTGTCAAAGAATATAGATTCAAACCCACTGTGTAGCCACCAGAGAATCAGTTACAAAATCAGCACAGAATAATTGACTGTTACTGTATTCACTGGGGAATCAGTCAGACTATCACTGGATCATCAGTCATGCAGCAATGATTAGATCACCAGGGAACCTGACAAAAGCCCAGACTAAAACAAGCCAATATTAAAAAAAAAGTGTTTTTGCATGCAAAATCCATCCATAAAATCTGAAATTCATTCCATTCCTTCCATGAGACAGGCAGCTAGGCAAGGGCATGATGTGTTAGCAATTTTAATAATTAATAATTTTCAAATAACTCTGGCATGCTGGTGTTTGCTCCAGATGGTAGCTATGCAAAAAGGCTGTCAGTGGCAATGATACAATCAAGAAAAAATGGATTCCATAAATGGTGGGACACTTTGTTCCTCTTTGAGCAGGTATGGTCATTACAAAATAGAATTAAAAAAAAAACTGTTAGTCTTGAAATAGAACTAAAAAGTGCAGAGCATCCTCAGCAGATCGGGCAGCATCCATGGGGGAGGAAACAGAGAGTGGGAAGAGGGAAATAAAGTAAAGACATGAATACTGCTGAAGCTGCTGACTATTTCCAGCATATTTTCATTCTTGGTTTCCAACATCTACAACAGTACTTCCCTTTCATACTGATGTAGGCTTAAACTATTTACTTGGGTCAGACTGTTCTACCCAAACCTCCAAAAAAGTGAATAATGCAGTTGGGAGTACAGATTGGGACAAATGTGATTTTATAATAGATATTAGTTTGGAAGTCAGCAGTAATTGCATCTCATATTAATACATTCCCAACTTCCATGATCCACCACAAAATCAGGTCTGCTGTCTGAACTAGTGAAAGAATTGTTACATTTTCACAATTATCAGCAAAAGTCACAAGAACCTTGCAAGTTAAGGGCACAGGTATACTTGATCAGTTGCTCAGGTTTCATCGCTGAGACCTGCATTCAAATCTGGTGCACACCGATGTCACATTGCTGCAATGAGCTTCAATCACATTAGACTGCACAGCAGGGCGAGCCTTACTCTGCACTGAATGAGAAGTAACTATTGCTTAATGCCAAAATGGAAGGTACTCCATTCTCTCGAATCCCTCCCCATTAAGGGCAAACATTCACAAGCAGTAAATAAATTTTACATGAATAGATCAAAGATACTTCTAAAAAAGAGCTGAATTGATTATGCTTCTCAAAGCGCACCATGTATGCCAAAAGAAACTGGCAAATGGATTTCAATATACTTATGTGAAGCTTTCTTCAAAGTGGCAGACTCAGAGGGGTATCACGCCCATTGAAGTGCATTCTACCATTTAAATTTAAAGACAACATCTATCAGAAAAATCTGCTGTGTGAATAATGGCCATTCATTTCATGGACAAAATGGTGAATCTGGCCCCTTAGAATACCAACAAATACTCACAACTATGTATTTCATTGTAACTGTAATTCAGTGGCAGAGTCATTTGGCACAGAAATAGATCCATGGGCAGCATGGTGCGTCATTAGCACTGCTGCTTCACAGTGCCAGGGGACCCAGGTTCGATTCCATCCTCAGTCAACTGTCTGTGTGGAGTTCTGCACATTTTCCTAGTGTTTGCATGGGTTTTCTCCGGGTGCTCCAGTTTCCTCCAACAGTCCAAAGCTGTACAGGTCAAGTGGATTGACCATGCTAAATAGCCCATAGTGTCCAGGGATGTGTAAATTTAGATGGATGATCCACAGGAAATGCAGAGTTACAGGGAATGGGTCTGGATGGACCGCTCTTTGGAGGGTCGGTATGGGCTTTTTGGGACAAATGGCCTGTTTCCACACTGTAGGAATTCTATGATCATGTGGTCCACTCATCCGTGCTGACCAGGCATCTCGATCTAACCTAGTCCCCTTGGCTAGCATTTGGCCCTTATCTGTCTATAAGCCCTTTCTATTCATATACCCATCCAGATGCCTTTTAAATGCTGTAATTGAATTTTTTTTTCAAAAAGTGCTTCAGTCCGAAAATGTAAGCAACATCTCACAAATGCAATGATATGAATCATCTATTTTGCACAGTACTTGCTGAGGGAGTAACAGTGTCCATGAAAACACCTTTAAGCTGTCTCATTCGGCTCTGCCTGAACAAATGCATAGGATCTCAGTTTAAAAATTAATCTCAGGAACCATTTGCCATTCTATCAGCATTGCACTCGAGCAACAAGTTAGATTTATTCTGGCAAAGAAGCAACTGTTACAAACTGAGCGAAGCTTGATACCTACTACTGCATGCTTTTCATTATATGATGATATTTTTAAATTTGCAGGACATTCTCATTCAAGATTTTTAATCTTCTATCACAACATATTTAAATTACACATTTGATCACTCTCACAATCTGAGTGTAGGGTCTGGCGCTTGATTGCAATATGCAAATTCTACTTGGGTTTATCTATTTCTATCCAATGATGTAGGCTGGTGGTCCAGAGGACTGGGATTAATGTCCAACTTCTGAAATGCAACATAAACCTATCAAAGCATTCAGATGCTCCAACCCAAAGTCACACTCCTCCCAATCCTACTAACCTCACACCTGCTTCTCGCACTTTCCAAACACTTCCAGCCATTTAACTCTACCGGACAGCTTCCTCGAACACATTGGAATTCACCAAATGGCATTCGCCTGCAGGTTTTGCAGGGCAATATCAGTTCTAACCACAGAGAACGGAGGTAGGATTTGGAAGTTGTCTCTCCCAAGTCCTATAAAGGGAGAGGGTGCTTCAGTTCGTAAGGCCTTCAGCCATTAAAGCTGCTGCATTCGACATCACTAAGACCTTCTAGAACAATAGAAAACCCTCATCATATGCACCTTCTCATATCCTTACATCATTGTTATGGAGGATGCATCATATTTAAAATTGCTTGGAAAACTCAAGTTTCGAATGACTGTAGATAATGGATTTATTTAATTTTGTGGAAGTACGTGAAGTGGTTTCTTTAAGAGACATCAAATAATGTTCACTGTGAACAACAGAGATTTTTCTTAAACAACATCTCCCGGAAATGACATTGCCAGCAAAAACTGCAGGCTTTGTTGCCGACCCCTGCTCAGGATGTCATGAACAAAGAGTGGCCTGGAGAGGGGTTTATTCAATCTGATGCAGTTGAAGGGAAGCTTGCGATAAAACAAGCTGAGTTAGAGGAAAGTGTACCAAGAACAGGCTGCCCAGATGATCTTTCTCTTCTCAAACAGAACCCTCTTGTTGAATTCAGGATGAAACCTTTGTTCTTTTGAAAGAGTGTTTGAAGGGATAGAGTAAGACGATACTTCCTGAGCCAGCTGTATTTGCAAAATTTCACAGACAACCAGCTCTTAGCCATACCAGCCAGAACATCATGACAACACACGGAACTTTCTACACTTCATCCTTTTGCCTTCAGCAATAATCTGTTGTACAGTGCGTTTTTTTGGAAATCCAAAATCTGGAGAAATCTTGTTTTCCTTTTTATTGAAGAGCGTGCATGTGTTTTGTTGTGTACTTCAGGGATATTTCAAGAGACAAGCATTTATACTTCTATAATACTAGCTATATATGTTAAACAATTTTTGCATCTTCACAGAATACATTTTTTTTAATAAACCTACATTTGTGTTTGTTGAGAAACCCATCAATTGATCTTGTTGATTAAAACCAAGTGCAAAATATCGATAAGTAGTTAATTGATCATCTTGTTGACTAGAAAATGTACTTTTATTTTATGTTGTGACCCACAAAGTTGAGAGGACTAAACGGACAGTGCATTCGTGTAGCCTCAGTTGTAACAATTCCCATCCTGAACAGCAAATTCTCCGTTTTCATGAAGTCCATATTGAAGATGGCGTAACCACAGACCTATTGTCCACCATGTTCTCCTTCTCCATTTCAGAATTCCAGTGCAGCCCTACTAACTGCAGGCCTCTGAGGACGAATCATTGTTGCCCAATCCGTCAACTGTAGCCACTAACTCTGACTGTGGCACCACAATAACCTTGGAGGGTACGTAGGGATCAGCACACAGTTAGTCACTGACTGGGCCACAGTCAGGGCAGGGTGAAAGGGTAACTCTTGCATGCTCACCAGGGGAAAGATCGCAGGTAGGTTCTGCTCCAGAAGACTTACATTAGTAGACCCACACACAGGAAAAATGCTGATTTATACATACTCAGAAAATGTCTGGCACACTGGCAGGCCCAATACCGAGGCTACGGTCACTGTCAAGCAGCATGGAAAGGTTTGGTGAACATGGCATATGGATTTGTGCAGTGCTTTGAGCCCAGCCTTTTCAGAATGCTGGACAGCCAGTGCAAACACTTGCAGCTCCTCCATTTAGCGGCTGAAGTCTAAGCTTCCAATGCATCACAAACAGAAGCCACCCAAAGTCTCAGTGTTTCGGTGGAAACACAGACTGGGGTCATGAAATTTTTGTTCATTTCTTGCAGGTTCAAGCTGCTGCCATCACGTACTGCAGAAACATGTAGCCAAAAAGATGCTTGCAGGGTCTCCGAGCGCTCCGGGAATCTATTCCAGCAGTTTACAAGGAATGCCAATGTGCCAACCTAGGAGTGTGGCACTGACTCTGTAGTGCATGAGCCTATTGTCCTCTCTCAGAACAGCAGCAGTTGTGGTCCCACCACTGTCAGTGTGAGCCAGTACCCTTGCTATTCCTGGTCAGCCAGCTAGCTCAGATTGCTGCTGTCCACGTACAAGGGTATTGGTCAAAGATAGCAGGTATGGCCATCCGGTACAAGCAAAGTCACCAGCTCAATTGTCTTGCTTTTCTTTGGTGCCTGAGAAGGCAATAAGTCTCCCCTTCCTCTGTATCGGGCCTCTTTTACCTCCTGTATGCAAAGCATGGAAACAATTCAATGTGAGATATTTCACAGTTTCTTCTTGGAAACATCTACAGGCATAACAAGTTAGGGCTATGATGATCGTCACAGCCACCAGCAGGTTTGCCTTTACCTTACTGTGGGGCTCCAAGTCAGGGTGAAGGAGGCTGCACAGTTCAGTCACCCTCAGATACTACTGGCAGGGGTAGCAGTAACGGACATGTTATTTTAAGACCCTCTTATTTTAAGGCCCTTAGTGAGGAGGGCTTTTTATTGAGAGTCCTCCCCTTCCTCCTCTCTCTATGCCCGGTGTTCCCTGTCAGGGGCCTTGGCTTCATGGCCAAGTTGTGTGTCGACTCCAGGGGTACTGCAGATGTTAATGCTAGCACTCAGGGCAGGTTTTCTCCAGACACACTTTCCAGATCCTCTGATCTCTCTCTCAAAGGCCAGGAGCACCCCCTTTTGAATGCAAAAATTTCACTAAACTCCTCCAGTAACATCAATAAGGAACTACCACTCACTCTGCAGCACCAAACTCACTTTGCATCGTTACCTGGTCTGGCCTACACATAATTCCAGACCTACAGCAATGTGGTTGACTCTTAGCTGCTGTCTAGGCTTTTAGTGCTGTATAACAAATACTGGCCCAGCTAACGATACCCATATTCTATGAATGAACAAAGACAGAAGCATCTCACTTATAAATCCCATGTTTATCTCTTTAAATAACACTGGCCAGATGGAAGGGCTCATTCACTTGTAGCTGAATAGATTTTCATAGGGAGTGATTAAGAAAGGACATTGACACCAGCTGCACAAACTAAAAATAATGTAAAAAAAACAGCAATTACCTCTCCTTGAAAACATCAAACATTCATTTCATGCAGCCCCTTACTAGTGCCTGTCCAATCAGATTACACATCAAGAAATAATGTGGTTGAAACCATTGGCTTCCATAGTAGCAGCTGCAGAGCCGAATTTTATAGCCCTAATGCCTACAAGTCGGTAGGACGGGCTAATGCTCCATATCACTAACTAAATCATTTTAATCTCCTTCTATATTCTTTATAATTGATTTGAAAACAACATTAGTAATAATACATAAAATTATCTTCTAATCACAAGTAAATAAGCTGTCAGATAACACTGGAAACCCTAAACTGTTAATTTAAAACTTAATTGTTCTGTAACCTGTCATTAAGAGATGACTTTAGTTTTGGATGAACTTTTTTTTCCCCCGATTGGTAACACTGAAGATCAGCAAATTACGAAGCTCTAACTTGTAGTACAGGATTGAAACTGGATGAGATGATAGCCTGTAGCTGAGTTTGACATTCATCTGTGTGTTTTGGTTTTCCATGTCTAAGATCCTACACGTTTTAAAGAGGAATTGGCACACAAAAACCAACATTCCTTTTGGATATGAGGAAACTTTGAGGAAATCATAGTACTAATTGCTTGGGAGACATTGATGAAGAATGGCTATTAGGTTTGCTTTACATAATAATTAATGCTACGGATCTAAAGTAACTAATATGAGTCATAGGTGGTTGAAGACTTGGCAGAATTTCAATGCACGTGCAGGTTATTCTGCAGTTCTGAAGTATTAAATCTGAAGATGTGATTCAGTTTCCAGCAACTTAAAATAAGATTGAAAATAATTAGCACAAGAACCAAAAGCGAGAAGGATCAAAAGTACTTGGTGTGTTTCTGTGATCTGGAATGCACTGCCTGAAAGACTGGTGCAAGCAGATTATGTGGTTTTGTTCAAAGGGAACGAGATATCAACTTGAAAATGAAACATTTTTTGGCATGTTGAGAACAAGCAGGAGTGAAAACTGAAGAGACAGCTCTCTCTAAAGGCCAGAGCCAGAGTGATGGACCAAGTGACCTCCTTATATACTACAGGTCTTAATTTTAACCAGCCCTCTGGGGGTAGGCCGAGAGGTAGGAGGTCAAAACAAAATGGTGGTGGGGGAGATGGAGGGGGAGTGTGGGTTGTGTGATCAATAAATGGCCACTTTCAGCTGCTGCTGGTATTTTACTGGCGTTGGGGCAAGCAGTCTCCACACGCTCAGAAAACCACAGCAGTCACTTAGAAAATTACAGTGTCTGCAGCAACCCTTCAAGGCTGCTCCGTGGCTAATGGATGGCCCCGCCTTCTCCACCTCAGAAACCTCAAGCCACTCTCGGAGGGTTCATAGCCTCTCCTCCCACTCACCTGAATCCGCCTGCTTGGTACTAAACAATCTTTTTAAAAAAAAAGCCTGTCCTTGGAGATTTCCCTCAAAGTGGACACACCCTTCTCTTTGCTGTGAAACCTCAGCAGTGCCTCCTCCAAAAGAACAGGAGCTTCCTACACAGCAAAGCTGCCTGCCCTTGGACTGGGATCAGGGTCTGGTTATCCAGGTCCACCCGAGTTCAGGGATGGTTTTCAGTCTCAATGATGGGGCTACTCACTGAGTGATGACTTATTCTGTTTCAATTTTGACTATCTCTGGAGTGATTCAAGAGAAGGCATTTCCTCAGGAGTGAATGGAATATCAAAACCAAGCTTTTGTTACACTCCTGAACCTCTCCATGACTATTCCAGAGGGTCATCTTCAATGGATACTTTAAGGGCTATAGACGCTCCTAGGTGGCCACAAAACATAATCTTGAGCTGCAATGTGGTTCAGCCCGCAATTACTGTAAAGAACTATCGCTGAAAAAGGAGTGGGAGAGTACTTTAGGAACAGTTCCTGCTTCCACTTCTCCACTTTATGAGCGATTGTTGAGGGTTTTGTTGACAACTACATTGCTCGTTAGCATCTATTAAAGACATTTCACCACATTTTCATTGGTTAATGCTTCAGTTGCCAATCTCTCCTCACAGCAACCTTCAGATCAGAAGTAAGCCAAATCGCTGCTGATGATTGAGTGCTACTTTTGCCTATTCTCTACACACTCCCCACTGGGAGACTTCCAGAGACCCTCTATCAAGACTTCACCAATAGTGCATTTATTCCAGAAAACCTGAGAGCCATTATACCATACCAGCGACACCTTTAAGACAGAATTGGATCCATTCTTCTGTTTTCTCCCTCATATTCGTGAAAACAGTTTCCACTCAAGTAAACATTCAATTCCCTTTTTTTTAAAAAATTACTACAGAATTTTTTTGCCATATTCTCAGGCAGCGTGTTCCAAATCATAACTAAAACTGACTGCATTATTTTTCTCTCTTCCTCACCTGAACAACATTCAGGTTCTGGCTGCTACTTCCTATTTCTCATTTGTTCCATGTTGGGAGAGGATTAGCAAAGTGCAGGGCGTGATGAAAGGTGTATACTGCGTATATCTTTCAGACTGATTTAGAAAAAAAAAATGCAGATAAAGCGAGGTTAGTGCCGTGAAGCATTTTTTTAAAAAAACAAATCAGCATTCATTACGGAACAGTGACTGAAATCCAGCACTGCTCAGAAAACATGTGACTGTAGAGCCCTGTGCTGTTCATGGAAAGAGATTTATATTGTTGAGTTTATAACAGATTTGCTAAACACATTTAAAGCATTTGTTTTCAGTTCCATTCAGAATCACCAGAAGTTGAGTTCAGAAGCAACTTTTAGTTTGACTCCTAGTATAAGTTTTCTTTTTTGTTCAGTTCAAGGGAAGTTAAACAGCCCAGCAAAAAAAGTGTCTGATTTGTGAAACCTCCAGACCAGGAGAATTTAGATTAACATCTGCAAGATATTAGAAATGAGAAAGTTCAGGCTCTCAGATTTGTGAAGAGTTTATGTCAGCAGTTTAGAAAGGAATCGATCTATCAAGCCAGGTTTCATTCTGGAATCTGACTTGTCTATTAGGAGCTATTTTGCCTCCTTGCAGCACTCAGAGATTATATTAAGCAGAGGTCTGTGAAGGGTCAGAACCGTCACCATGAATTTCAAAAAGGTGGTTTAGCAAACTACAAGTAATATTTATAACCATTCAACAGAAATTTGTAGAATAATTTTAACCAAAACTGCAGCAGCTCTCTTCACAAATATCGCCCAGCAATGATTCGATGCAAATTCAATAGATACTCTCAAGTATTCTGGGTAACACAATAGACCATATCAGATTCTGGTCTTTGTGCGTGCCGTTATAGACGTTGTTGCAAGCATAAACTCCTGAGGATTAGCTGCAGAGGCCTCTGTAACCGTGGCCTTCCCAATTCCACAGCTTCTGTCGAAAATAGGTCATGAGGCATCTACATCACACTGCAGGTTTCTGACAGCAACTCAAATCTCTGCCCTTAACTACACAGCAACTTTTTGAGCTGCTATCATAGTATTTGATAGGGGAAATCGAACTTTTTCTTGGTTCATGATCAGTCAAACAATATTTGGATAAAATATTAAATTAATAGCATTTGCAATCCTCACACCAAAACTACTCAGATACACAGCAGCTCAGATATCTAGCAGACCTTTCAAGCTGCATTTTTCACTAGCTCCGTGGAGACATTTATTTTCAACAAGATTTCATCCTTTTGAAATCAATCATTGTTGTTAGAATATATGACCAGCAACAAAATTGACTTTCCATTATCACAATCACAGATGTTTCACTCCCTAGCTTGCAGTCGTATTTTGTGGATGTCATAAATCCTTGGGAATTCCAGCACATATTTCAAACCACTTGCCCTTCCTTGGATCCTTTATGAAGTTCAGAAAGTTAGTGCATAACCCTTTCTTAATGCACAGGGATAAGGCCCACCATCACATTGGTAAGTGCAGTTTTTCCTCATAAATCCAAGCATACGCGGCTGCTCTTGAAACTCAAGGCCCATTTCATGGTGGCTTACAGTCAAGTTGTGCTCAGTACTGACTGGTCTGCCCTGCTCGGGTCATCAGTATCATGGCACCAGACTCTTTTCTAATTCAGGCTACTTGACATTTAAGACATGTTGTAATTCCCTGCACTCCCTCGGGAAGCTGCACTTCAGGAAAAAAGTATGAGTCAGGGGCAGGACTAAAATTCTATGAAGTGCTGGAAAATTCCATTAAATCACGCAATGCCTACTTTGCGGAAGATCAACGGAGCATTTACCAAACTTCTTCCTTTGACCATTCGAAGGAATTAGAGGAGAGGAACGAAAGCGTCGTGGCTAAATTTTGCCGGTGATTAAAGATGGGAAGGAAAGTATGTTGTGATGATGATCTAACAGGGATGCAGACTGATATAGATAGGCAAGGTAAATGGGCAAAAATCTGGCAGATGGAGTAAAAATGGGAAAAGTTGATATCATTCACTTTTGTGATCGCATGGATAACAAAAATCATCTAAAGGAAGAATAACTGCTGAATGCAAAGAGACAGAGGGATCTAAATGATGTATTGTATGAGTCACAAAGTTAGTATGAACAAGTGACGAAGTATACTAATAAGATGCTACCCTTCATTATGGGAACAATTGAACATAAAAGTAAGAAGGCTATATTTCAGTTATACAGGGTTTTGGGGAGACCATATCTTGAATACGGTATACAATTTTGGTCTCCTTATTTAAGGATGGATGTAACTGAGTTAACGGTGGCTCAGAGGAGGGTTTTTAAGATTGATGCCTGGATATACCAGTCTTGCTTTCACTAGAGGTTAAAAGAACAAAGAGTGATTTGATTGGAATGTGTACAATCTTGAAAGGTCTTGACAAGGTGGACATGGAAAGGTTGTTTGCTCTTGTAAGCAAGACCAGAAATATGGAGACTCATTTAAAATTAGGTTCACTTGACTAGGACTGATAACGGGAATTTTTCCCCCCTCACAAGGCTGTGCACCCTTGCAACTTTCTAAATAAAGAACAAAAGAACTGCGGATGCTGTAAATCATGAACAAAAACAAAGCTGCTGGAAAAGCTCAGCAGGTCTGGTAGGATCTGTGAAGAAAAAAAAAATCAGAGTTAACATTTCGGGTCCGGTGAGGAAGCAAGGTTCTGAGGAAGGGTCACCAGACCTGAAACGCTGATTTTTTTTTCTTTAGATGCTGTCAGGCCTGCAGAGTTTTTCCAGCAAATTTGTTTTTGCTCTTGCAACTTTCTGCTTTAGAAGGTGGAGGAGGTGGAGTCATTGAAGATGTTTAAGCCCAAGGTAGAGAGATTCTTGTTTAGCAGTGGAATCAAACAGATTATATGGGGATGTCGAATCCAAAATATAACAAGATCATATTGAATGGCACAGCAGGCATGAAGGGGTGAACAACCGACATTTGCTCCGAATACTTTATGTTCATTTGTTTGTAGGAAATGTTCAGAATTGAAATCCTGAGATTATGTAAAAAAACTGAGAAAAATCAAGTTCGGAAATTGTAAAGGGTTCAAATTCCACGGAACACTTGAAAAGGAAAGTTAAGTTCCAAAGTGAAACATCAGCTGAAACTTTGATCAAGCGAAGCAAAATAGATTTGTCACCTAATTTACGAGAGAAGGTCAAAGAATGGGTTATAAAAGAGAGGAGATGTGCTTTGATTAGGAATAGAATGAAGAACATGACAAAATATCAAAGTGCTCTAACACACTCCTGGCTGGTCTCTCATCTTACCTTCCAATGGCTTGAGATTGTTCAAAACTCTGTGTCCAGCACGTCTTAATTTATGCCAAGTCCAATGTTTCTCTCACCCTTGTGCTTAATGAATTACATTCTTCCTGGTTAAACAATGTGTGCATGTAAAATGGTTCTCCTACTTCAAATCCGTTCATGGCGTTGGCCCTCTCAGTCTTAAATCTCCTACAGCCCCACACTCACCAAGATAAGCACTGTTCCTCAAACTCTGGCGTCTACTGCATCATTTTTTTAACGGCAAGGTCAAACCTTTTGCAAACTGAGCATAATGTGAAAAAAATATGAATTTGTCCAGGAGGTATAGAAAAGCAGCATACTATTTAAAAGGAGAGAAGTAAAGAACTCTGAAGTTCTGAAATAACACATTACAAAGTGTTAGTGGGTCACAAGTCCTCCTCCTGGACACCACCCCCAGGCCTCCTACCCTCCCTCGACCTCTTCATCTCCAACTGCCGTCGAGACATTAACCGCCTCAACCACTCCACCCCTCTCACCCACTCCAACCTCTCCCCCGCAGAACGGGCAGCCCTCCGCTCCAACCCCAACCTCACCATCAAACCCGCAGACAAGGGTGGCGCAGTGGTAGTATGGCGCACTGACCACTACATTGCCGAGGCCAGACGCCAACTCTCCGACAGCACCTCCTACCGCCTCCTCGATCATGACCCCACACCCAAGCACCAAACCATCATCTCCAACACCATTCACGACCTCATCACCTCAGGGGACCTCCCACCCACAGCCTCCAACCTCATTGTTCCCCAACCCCGCACGGCCCGTTTCTATCTCCTTCCCAAAATCCACAAACCTGCCTGCCCTGGTCTACACATCGTCTCAGCCTGCTCCTGCCCCACCAAACTCATCTCCACCTATCTGGACTCCATTTTCTCCCCTTTGGTCCAGGAACTCCCCACCTACGTCCGTGACACCACCCACGCCCTCCACCTCCTCCAGGACTTCCAATTCCCTGGCCCCCAACACCTCATATTCACCTTGGACGTCCAGTCCCTGTACACCTGCATTCTGCATGGAGATGGCCTCAAGGCCCTCCGCTTCTTCCTGTCCCGCAGGCCCGACCAGACCCCCTCCACCGACACTCTCATCCGCCTAGCTGAACTCGTCCTCACACTCAACAACTTCTCTTTTGACTCCTCCCACTTCCTACAGACTAAGGGGGTGGCCATGGGCACCCACATGGGCCCCAGCTATGCCTGCCTCTTTGTAGGTTACGTGGAACAGTCCCTCTTCCGCACCTACACAGGCCCCAAACCCCACCTCTTCCTCCGGTACGTTGATGACTGTATCGGCGCCGCCTCTTGCTCCCCAGAGGAGCTCGAACAGTTCATCCACTTCACCAACACCTTCCACCCCAACCTTCAGTTCACCTGGGCCATCTCCAGCACATCCCTCACCTTCCTGGACCTCTCAGTCTCCATCTCAGGCAACCAGCTTGTAACTGATGTCCATTTCAAGCCCACCGACTCCCACAGCTACCTAGAATACACCTCCTCCCACCCACCCTCCTGCAAAAATTCCATCCCCTATTCCCAATTCCTCCGCCTCCGCCGCATCTGCTCCCGCGATAAGACATTCCACTCTCGCACATCCCAGATGTCCAAGTTCTTTAAGGACCGCAACTTTCCCCCCACAGTGATCGAGAACGCCCTTGACCACGTCTCCCGCATTTCCCGCAACACATCCCTCACACCCCGCCCCCGCCACAACCGCCCCAAGAGGATCCCCCTCGATCTCACACACTACCCTACCAACCTCCGCATACAACGCATTATCCTCCAACACTTCCGCCATTTACAATCCGACCCCACCACCCAAGACATTTTTCCATCCCCACCCCTGTCTGCTTTCCGGGAGAGACCACTCTCTCCGTGACTCCCTTGTTCGCTCCACACTGCCCTCCAACCCCACCACACCCGGCACCTTCCCCTGCAACCGCAGGAAATGCTACACTTGTCCCCACACCTCCTCCCTCACCCCCATCCCAGGCCCTAAGATGACATTCCACATTAAGCAGAGGTTCACCTGCACATCTGCCAATGTGGTATACTGCAGCCACTGTGCCCGGTGCGGCTTCCTCTACATTGGGGAAACCAAGCGGAGGCTTGGGGACCGCTTTGCAGAACACCTCCGCTCAGTTCGCAACAAACAACTGCACCTCCCAGTCGCAAACCATTTCCACTCCCCCTCCCATTCTCTTGATGATATGTCCATCATGGGCCTCCTGCACTGCCACAATGATGCCACCCGAAGGTTGCAGCAACAGCAACTCATATTCCGCCTGGGAACCCTGCAGCCATATGGTATCAATGTGGACTTCACCAGTTTCAAAATCTCCCTTTCCCCTACTGCATCCCTAAACCAGCCCAGTTCGTCCCCTCCCCCCACAGCACCACACAACCAGCCCAGCTCTTCCCCCCCACCCACTGCATCCCAAAACCAGTCCAACCTGTCTCTGCCTCCCTAACCGGTTCTTCCTCTCACCCATCCCTTCCTCCCACACCAAGCTGCACCCCCAGCTACCTACTAACCTCATCCCACCTCCTTGACCTGTCCGTCTTCCCTGGACTGACCTATCCCCTCCCTACCTCCCCACCTACACTCTCTCCACCTATCTTCTTTACTCTCCATCTTCGGTCCGCCTCCCCCTCTCTCCCTATTTATTCCAGTTCCCTCTCCCCATCCCCCTCTCTGATGAAGGGTCTAGGCCCGAAACGTTAGCTTTTGTGCTCCTGAGATGCTGCTTGGCCTGCTGTGTTCATCCAGCCTCACATTTTATTAACAAAGTGTTAGTGTACAGGTACAGTAAGAGATAATTAAGTGGTAACTACAAATAAATATAAATTCTAGTTAAAAGGTGAGCAATTATGAACCATTGTACAACTCTACTAGCAGAAACCCTGAATCGTTTATAAGACTCCCTCTGCGCACACATACAGACATAGAAACATTGGTGTTATAGGGAAGGAGACAGAAGGCAGTTCAATGGTCTCCATCCAGAGTGTTTGCTGAAATGATCCTTTGGTTTGTCAGGACCTGCTGCTTCCTAATCTACCATCCCAGGTATTTTTCTCTTGCTTGCAGGAAGGACGGAGTGACTGGTTCACAACTTGTTTATTAATGGCCACTCCTCACAGCAACTGGTGAGGGGAAATAAATGAGCTCTCTTCAAGCTGGATGTGTTTTATATTAGAGAGAAAATCACAGGTATTACCTTTTTGGAGGTCTGATAGCTTCTCGCCAAACTTCACACTCAGGTAACTTACTTTTGAGAAGTATGATAATCCTCTGCACAATCATTGTTTTTTTCTAAAAACAACCTTTCTTCCTCCCCATGCCAGTCCATAATCAAAATTACAGAAAAATAAACAAATATAGTCTTTACAGAAGGCAAGTGGAATAGTGTTGTTTATTGCAATGGGAATTGAATACTTAAGTGGGAATTTTTTGATATAGTTCCACAGGGTACTGTTAAGACCACTTTGTGTAACAGGTTTGGTTTCCTGATTTAAGATAGAATATAATTGCCTTAGACACAGTTCCTCGGAAGGTCACTTTACTGATTCCAGGGATGAAGGCATTGCCTTATGGAGGAAAAGCTGGACATGCTAAGCAGTGGAAAGGTCAGAGTTGATCTTATTCAAATATTTAAGATCCTGAGGGGGCTTGTCTTTGACTTTCACTGGCAGGGGAATCGCATTTAAGAGCCGTGAGGCTATGTTGCAGCTCTATAAAATGCTGGTTAGACCACACTTGGAATACTGTGTTCAGTTCTGGACACCTCATTATAGGAGAGATGTGGAAGTTTTATACAGGGTGCAGAGGAGATTTACCAGGATGCTGCCTGGACTGGAGGACAGGTCTTATGAGGAAAGTTTGGGGGAGCTAAGACTTTTATCATTGCAGGGAAGAAGGATGACAGGTGACTTGATAGAGGTGTACAAGATGATGAGACGTATAGATAGAGTGGATAGCCAGAGACTTCCGAAGGCAGAAATGACCATTATGAGGGGGCATAGTTTTAAGGTAGTTGGTGGAAGGTACTGGGGAGATGTCAGAGGTAGGTCCTTCACACAGAGTGGTGGGCATGTGGAATGTGCTGCTGGCAGTGGTGATGGAGTCAGATAATTTAGAGACTTTTAAGCGACTCTTGGATGGGCACATGGTGGATAATAAAACGTGGGGAGTGCAGGGTAGGTTGGTCTTAGTAGGATAACAGGTCGGCACAACATCATGGGCCAAAGGACCTGTGCTGTGCTGTATTGTTCAATGTTCCTAGTTTTAAAAAAAATCACACACTCATAAATCATTTTTTATTTAGTATTCATTCACATCAGATCCACAGTTGATTCCTCCAAAGGTGGCATTGTGTGCATTGTCACTCTGGCTGGATGTATTCCTGGAGATAACATATCATAACCTCTCGCTGCCTCACACAGTCCAAAAGCCTTTACCTCCACCCCCTCCCCCATCTGCAATACGTCCATAACAGTAACTGAAATGGTTCCAAACAAAGTTAAAACAAAAACACTTCTTTATATACAAAGTACTTGTCTTTGAGATAACTCAGTGGTTCCCTGGAGCTTAAATTTATTCCCTGGAAATTCCAAGATGATTCTGGAGGATTGGAATCCTGAAATATGCACATTTAAATCAACATGACAGAGGCCAACAATACAAGTTGCAGTATTCTCCACTAGGATTATCTTTGTTCTTTTCAAAATAAAGTAACCTCACTGAAACCCGCACAGTACAATTTTTAAGTGCTTTAAGGCACAGGTATATTAAAAATGAATAATCTATCATTTTGAGGAAGGGTCTAGGCCCAAAATATCAGCCTTCCTGCTCCTCTGTTGCTGCTTGGCCTGCTGTGTTCATCCAGCTCTACACCTTGTTATCTCACAATCTTCTATGATTGCGGCTTTTTCAAAATGTGTTGTTCCCAATGAATTTCTGATGGTGAAAGAAGTTGCGACTTAGAAGAATATATGATACAAAACTGACATTTTCCTTTAACCCAATTCTTTACTGCTGCTTTCACTCACTCTTACATTCAGTGGTTGAAATAACCGTACAGAGGCCAGTATCATGTCAGTAAGTCACCCTTAGAGATAGTAGGAACTGCCAATGCTGGAGTCTGAGATAACAAGGTATGGAGCTGGAGGAACACAGCAGGCCAGGCAGCAGAGGAGCAGGGAAGCTGAAGTCTGGGTGGGGGCCCTTCAAGTTTCTTCTTCTGAAGAAGGGTCCCAACCTGAAACGTCAGCTTTCCTGCTCCTCTGATGCTGCCTGGCCTGCTGTGTTCCTCCATCTCCTCACCTTGTTAAACAAGTCACCCTTTATTTACTTGTGCACGGTATACTGGCTGTGGCTGGCCAGCTTGGAGTCAATTGCCTGAACTGAGGGTATTCTCATCGCCTGGCTCTCTTAAATCAGTCAGGGCTTTCCTGATAGTTTAGGGTTGTTAATCTGGGTCAATGACCTTTGTAGTCAACAAGATCAACCTGGTTTCAAACACTACAGTGGTATTCTAATGTGGTTTGTCGGAAATTTGAGTGTAACTTGACATTGATAGATTCTACAAGTTCATTTGCTGGTTGAAATTTAAGTAACAAAATGGATTTTTACCTTTCTTTTAATTTGGAAAGTTATCTAGAAGTCATGGAAATGGTGAAAATAAATTTTCATTTGATAAAAATGGTAAATAGATACTTTATGCTGGTAAACATCACCATTTCCTGATGGTTTGTTTCTGAACAGCGGAAGGTGTAAATGCAGGGTGTGCTTGATCGTGGAACATCAATAACAAAAATAGTGACGACCCGAGTTTCTGTGAGAATCCATGGTGAAGCAAATTGCGAAGGTGAAAAACACTTAATCATTTCGGAAAAACTTCAGGAGGAGGAAACGGGGATCTGCTGAAGAGTTTTAGATAATAATACTGTCAGTAGAAAATACCTAATGGAAAAGATAACCAGGCATCAAATCAGAGCAACATGTACTATAATGTTACTTAAAACTTTTCTTGGGCACATTATACTTGGACATGCTTAACAAGCCACCAAAAAATGTATCAATTACTTGGATGGTTTTTTTTAAAAAACTTTTATATGTAAACTAATCCCTGTAAATCTAGAAATCCAGGGAGCACACATTTTCTTTCACATCAGACACAATCATCTCCAATTTCTCCTAACTTATGAAGCTATTTAACAATTTATTTTCTTGAAATAAATTAAGATATAAACAGGTATCTGACAACAGGTCATCAGAAACAGTATTGTACTGTGTTCTGAAGTGTCAAAACAATTTTGACAGGGTGTGAGAAACCCGGTTTTAAAATCTGTGTTCTAAAAACCACTTTCTTTTAAAACTAAATAGTCCAGTACATATATGTTATTTGTTTCAATAAATAAGACCATGAGACCATAAGACATAGGAGTGGAAGTAAGGCCATTCGGCCCATTAAGTCCACCCCGCCATTTAAATCACTCTGGTGATATACATTAGCCTTCATCCAGTGTGCAAAGCAAAAAAGTCATAAAACCAAAAATAGTTAGGGTTTGACAGGGTTAGCTCAGGAGTGCATTAAGTACTGCCCAATATAATCATGTCACATGGACATGGGCTTGGGACAACAACTCTGGACCTTGAAGGAGAAAAGCCCAACATTGTTAACAGGCTGAGCGAGACCTTAATATCTTTTATAGTGATGTAACTTGGACCTAGTTGCCATCATGTCATCAACTTCATTGTATCAGAGCTTCTACTCAGTTAGCTAGGTGAGTGGTTTTCCTCTGCCATACTAAACAGACCCACCTGGGAAGAGGTAGTAGCATCAAAACTACTAAATGGATCTTTTACTACAATAAGCAGTTATGAGCTCTACCTTACAAAAAGGTAAGCACTGCCAATACTCAGATCCCAATCTGCACACAAACGTGGTATATTATGCTTTTGAGACCTATCTGAAGAAACCTTTTTTTAAACAAATGAAACCTAGAAGGTTATGACTTTATCCAAATAACCGAATTCTCAGTTGCCCAATCTTCAGTTGCAGATTTTGTTTCAGCATCTTTACACCACAACAAATTTTTCACCTATTCTGTAATCCCACATCAAGGCAAATTACGCAATGCTTTAGCTTTGCCAATAGAAAGAGTACAGATCCCTGTATTAGTGCACCATCTGCCTGAAGTATATTCATAATGCTCAAATTTAGAAGCTCTTTCTTGAAAGTGCAAAAAAAAAAGCCACAAATATTTCTGATAATGGGAACCGCAGATGCTGGAGAATCCAAGATAACAAAGTGTGAGGCTGGATGAACACAGCAGGCCAAGCAGCATCTCAGGAGCACAAAACAAGCTTTAAACCATGGGTTTAAACAGCAGGGGAAAGACATAAGACATGAGGGAAAAAGAAAACAGACCTAACAAAAAAAAAATCTGTGTTACAAACAGGCGGCACGGTGGCTCAGTGGTTAGCACTGCAGCATCACAGCACCAGGGGCCCAGGTTCGATTCCAGCCTCAGGCAACTGTCTGTGTGGAGTTTGCACATTCTTCCCGTGACTGCATGGGTTTCCTCTGGGTGCTCCAGTTGCCTCCCACAGTCCAAAGATGTGCAGGCTAGGTGGATTGGCCATGCTAAATTGCCTGTAGTGTTCAGAGGTGGTGGGTTATGGGGGGATGGGATGCTTCAAGGGGCAGTGTGGACTTGTTGGGCCGAAGGGCCTGTTTCCACACTATAGGGAATCTAATCTAAAAATGCCAGCACCACGATGTGAGTAGATATTCTTCAAATTCAGAAAAATAAAAATGAAAGCCATAAAAGGATCCTGTTATGGAAGCTACTATAAGACCAGAAGAAATAAGAACGGGAGCAGGCCATTCAACCTCTCAAGCCATTCAATAGGCTGATCCAACATTTCTCACATCCACGTTCCTTCCTTAAATATATTTTCCTGCCCTTTCCCCACAACCGTACATTCCCTGAATGAACGAGAATCTCTCTCTCTCGCTCTGCCTTCCAAAGGAAGAAATTCCTCCTCACCTCATCTTAAAACAGTGCCCCCTTATTGTGAGACTGTGCGGTCTGGTCCCAGATTATCCCATGAGGGGCAATATCATCTCAGCATTTAACCTGTCAAGGACCTTAAGAATCCTATATATTTCAACAGGTCATCTCTCATTCTTTTAAACTTCAGTGAGTAAGCTGCCAACTTTCTTAGCCTTTGCTTATAAGGCAATCCCCCCCAGGATCATCCAAGTGAAACTTCTCTGAACTGCCTCCAATGAAATGATATATATTTTCTTAAATAAGGAGACCAAACCTGCTCATGGTGCTCCCGATGTGGTCTCACAGTATCTTGTACAGTTGCGAACTATCCTACTCATAATACTCCAACCTCCGTGAAATAAAGGCCAACATTCTATTAGCCTTTCTGATTAATTGCTGCACTTGTACGCTAGCTTTCGGCCTTCTGCACACAGAAATGTACATCCCTTGGTGTTACGGCTTTACATAGAACATAGAACACTACAGCACAGTACAAGCCCTTCGGCCTTCGATGTTGTGCTGACCTGTCATACCGATCTCAAGCCCATCTAACCTACACTATTCCATGTACGTCCATATGCTTGTCCAACGATGACTTAAATGTACTTAAAGTTGGCAAATCTACTACCGTTGCAGGCAAAGCGTTCCATTCCCTTACTACTCTCCGAGTAAAGAAACTACCTCTGACATCTGTCCTAGATCTTTCACCCCTCAATTTAAAGCTATGCCCCCTAGTGCTCGCCGTTACCATCCTAGGAAAAAGGCTCTCCCTATCCACCCTATCTAACCCTCTGATTATTTTATTTGTTTCAATTAAGTCACCTCTCAACCTTCTTCTCTCTAATGAAAACAGCCTCAAGTCCCTCAGCCTTTCCTCGTAAGACCTTCCCTCCATACCAGGCAACATCCTAGTAAATCTCCTCTGCATCCTTTCCAAAGCTTCCACATCCTTCTTATAATGCAGTGACCAGAACTATACGCCATACTCCAAGTGCGGCCACACCAGATTTTCTGCAGCTTTTCTCCATTTAGTCATATTTTATTTTCCCCTCCCAAAATTAACAACTTCACATTTTCCCATATTGTACTCCATTTGTCAACTTTTGCCCACTTAATCTATCTATATCTTCCTGTAAATTGTTTATAACCTTCTTGCAACGTGACTTTCCAATTATTTTTGCATTTTCTGCACTTTGTTCACAGTACATTCAATTTCCTTCTCCAAGTCTTTAACATGTATTGTAAATAGATGCGCTCTCATTATTGATCCCTGTGGAACCCCTCTGGTCACGGGTTGCTAACCTGATAAAAGATTCCTTTATAAAACCAGAAGAACTGCAGATGCTGTCAATCAGAGACTGCTGGAAAGGCTCAGTGGGCCTGGCAGCACTTCTGAAGAGAAACGTTTCAGATCTGGTGACCCTTCCTCAGAACTGATAGTTTATATGCAGAAGATGGGGGTGGGGGGGGGGGGGAGAGAGAGAAATAAGGAGTAAACCATAGGTGGGAATAGAACCCAAAAGGGACAGAAGAGCAGTTGGGCAATCAAAAGAGTGGATAACGATCTAGCTAGGAGGGTGAATAGTTGTTAACGGAGACTATTTGTGGCTCACAATAGGTAGTGTGTAACGGCAGGCTATGTGATAACAAGGCCTGGCGTGTGGGGGTTTGGGGACTAGGAGATGGCAGGGCTCAGGCTATAAAATTATTGAACTCAATATTAAGTCTGGAGGGCTGCAGGGTTCCCAAGTGTTTAGTGAGGAGTTGTTCCTCCAGCTAATGTGGAGTTTCACTGGAACACTGCAGCAAGCCAGAGATGGAGATGTTGGCCAGGCAACAGAATACAGTGTTAAAGTGCAGGCAAATGGAAGCTCAGGGTCTTTTACAGAAACAGAACATAGATGTTCTATAAAGTGGTCATCAAGTCTACATTTCATTTCCCCAGTGTACAGAAGACCATGTTGTGAGCAGTGAATGCAGTAGACTAGATGGTGGGAAGTGTAGGTAAAGTGTTGCTTCACCTGGAAGGTATGTTGGGCCCTTGAACACTGAGGAGGGAGGAGGTAAATGGGCAGGTGTTATACCTTCAGTGGTCGCAAGGGAGGGTGCAGGGATGACGGGAGTGAAGGAAAAGTGGACTAGGGTGTCCTGGAGGGAACAGTCCCTGCAGAAGGTGGACAAGGGAGGGGAGGGGAATATGACTAGTAGTGGCATCTTACTGAAGGCGGCAGAAATGGCTGCTCATAACCTTGTGGATGTGGATGCCCGTGGGGTTCTAGGTTAAGAACAGGGTGAACCCTATTGCTGTTAAAGGAGGGGAGAGAAGGGGTGAGGGCAGAAGTGCGGATGATGGGGTTGGACCCAGTTGATGGCCGTGTCAACGATGGTGCTGGGGAGTCCTTGGCTGATGAAGAAAGTGGACATTTCCAAGGCTCCCTTGTTGAAGTTGGCCTCATTGGAACATGTGATGGAGACAAAGGAACCAGGAGAATGGAATGGAGTTTTTAAACAGTGAGCAGGGTGCAAGGACGTTCAATCCAGATAGCTGTGGGAGTCGGTAGGCTTCTACTGGATATTAGTGCTCAGTCTATCTCCAGAAATGGAAACAGACGTCAAGGAAGGGAAGGGAGGAGTCAGAGATAGACCAGGTGAAAATGAAGGCAGTTTAGAAATTGGAAGTGAAATTAATTAACTTTTCCGATTCCGGTTGAGAGAAGGAAGCAGCACCGATAATATTGATATAGTGGAGAAACAGTTGTTGCAGGGGTCTGGAGTAGGATTGCAACAAAGAATGTTCCATGTGCCCCACAGAGAGACAGGCATAACTCTGGTGTGAGCTGAAGAAAATGAGAGGAGTTTAAAGAAGTTGTTCAGGGTGAGGACGAGCTCAGACAAGTAGAAGAGGGCGGGATGGGTGGGGACAGTGCTGGCCTTTGCTCCAGGAAGAAGCGGAGACTCCCTTAACCCCAATTGCTGTTTCCTGCCCATTAGCCAACTCTCTATCCTTGCCAATACACTACCTCCAACATCATGGGCTTTTATCTTATGGCTTAAACTTTTCTGAGGTCAAGTGCTTTCGGGAAGTCCAAATGCAACACATCTATTGGTTCCCTCTATCCATTCTGGTTGCGACTTGCATGAAAAAAATTCAATAAATATTCAAATAAATCAGTCAGACACAATTTACCTTTCAGGAAGCCATGCCAACTCTGTCTGATTATGTTATGATTTTCAAAATGTTCCATTATTCAGTCTTTAATGATTGATTACAATCCTTTTCCAACAATGCATGTTAAGTTAATCAGCCTATAGTTATCTGCTTTTTGCCTCCCTTTTTGAATAGTCATCTCACATTATCAGTTTTCCAATCCTCTGTTACCTCTCCACAATCCAATCATTTTTGGAAAATTACAGCCAATGCAATGACTGCCTCAGTAGCTGCATCTTTTAGGATCCTAGGATGCAAGCAATCAGGCCTAGGGGACTTATTTGCATTTAATCCCATTAGTTTGTCTAATGCTACTTCTTTATCGATGGTGATGGAACTTAGTTCTTCCCCTGTTAATGCAAAGTCTGACACAAAGTATCTGCTTTACTCCTGTGCTATTTTCTTGTTCTTCATAATCATCCTCTTTGGGTCATTTTCTCACAGACTTATGTTCACTTGGACCTCGCTCTTCCTTTTCATACATTTAAAGTAGCTCTTCTTGTCAGTTTGTTTTTAATATTCCTCACTAGTTTGTCCTTGTAGTTTTTTTTTCCTGTCTTACTTATCATTTTTGTTCACCTATGAGGGATTTTGAATTTATCCCATTCTTTGGGACTATCACTGATTTTCACCTCCTGTGATAACTGCTACAAGGCCAAATCTCATGAAGCTTATTGAGAGAGAGTTTCCCAGGTAACAGGCAAGACTCATCAACTCGCCAGGATTCACCAACTGTGCACTTCATAAAGCAGACGCAGGGATGATGTTCCTTTTCAGCTAGGTTTCCCGATAGTTCCCTACTTTTCTGATTTTTCTTTCAAATTAATACCCTCCTTAAAAAAAACACTTAGCTCGTTAGCTATGGTCAGTTTCTCCTTCACTTAGGATCTTTCCTCCTCACAGGATCTATCCACCCCTGCCCCAAGACAATCACCTGGCATCGAAGAACACAGTGGAAAAAGCAAAAGCAGAAGCAGAAACAGTGCTGTCAGCCCTACAAAGTCCTCCCAAATAACATCAGGGGGCTAGTGCCAAAATTGGGAGCACTGTCTCTCAGATTAGCCAAGCAACAGCCTGACAGTCATACTTAAGGAATCTTATCTTTCAGAAAATACCCCCGACATCAGCATGACCATCCCTGGATCTGCCCAGTCCAACTGGCAGGACAGTCCCAGCAGAGGGGGCAGTACAGTGGTGTACAAACAGGAAGGAGTTGCCCTGAGGATCCAAACATTGACTCTGGACCCCATGAAATCTCATGCCTTCAGGTTGAACATGGGCAACAAAATCTGTTGCTGCCTACCATGTACCATCCTCCTTCAGCTGACGAATGAGTACTCTGCCATGTTGAACACCACTTGGAGGAAGCACTGAGGTTGGGGTAAGGGCACAAAATCTACTCTGAGGAATTTCAATGTCTACTGTCAAGAACAGCTCAACAGTAGCACTATTGATTTAGGATCCAACAAGCTCAAGGACCTAAGTGCTGGACTGGTTCTGCATGTGATGAGGGATCTCGGAAGAGAGAGCGAAGAACTTACTTGACCTCTTCCTTACCAATGTGCCAGATGCAGATGCATCTGTCCATGACAGTATCGGTAACAGTGACCACTGCACAATCCTTCTGGAGATGAAGTCCCACCTTCACACCAAGAATATTCTCCATTGTGCTGTGTGGCACAATCACTGTGCAAAACAGGACAGACTTCAAACAAATCTAGCAATCCAAGACTAGGCAAACCATGAGGCGCTTTGGACCATCAACAACAGGAGTACTGTACTCCAGCATAACCTGCAACCTCATGGATCGGCGTTTTCCCATTCAACCATCATCAACCCTGGTTCAATGGAGAGTGCAGGAGGGGCCAAGAGCAGCACCAGGCAGATTTAAAAATTAGGTGTCAACTTGGTGAAACCAGTAAACAGGGCAACTTGCCAAACAGCATAAGCAGCAAGTGATAGACACAGCAAAGCAACCCCACACAACCAACTGATCCAATCCAAGCTCTGCTGTCCTGCGACACACAGTCACGAATAGCAGTGGACAATTAAACAACTCACTGGAGGAGTTTCCATCCCATCGTCAATGGCGGGAAAACCCCAAAACATCAGTGCACAGATTAGGCTTAAGCATTTGCAACAATTTTCAGCCAGAAGTGCCAAGTGGACGATCCATCTCAGCCTCCACCAGTAGTCCCCACCAACACAGACACCAGTTTTCAGCCAATTTGATTCACTCCATGTGATATAAAGAAATTGTTGGAAGCAATGGGTTGTGCAAAAGCTATAGGGCCTGACAACGTTCGACAACAGTACTAAAGATGTGCGGTCCAGAACGTGCCACTCCCCTAGCCACGCTGTTGCAGTATAGTTACAACACTGGCATCTACATGAGTTGCACGGGTATGTCCTTTATACCAAAAAAAAGGACAAATCCAACCCAGCCAATTCCTGTCCTATCAGTATACTTTCAATCATCAGTAAAGTGATGGAAGGTGTCATCAACAGTGCTATCAAACAGATCCCGTTCGCAATAATCTGCTCAGTGATGCCCAGTTTGAGTTCCCTCAGGGCCACTTAGCTCCTGACTTCTTTACAGACTTGGTTCAAAATGGACAAAAGAGCTCAATTTCAGAGGTGAGGAGAGAGTAGCAGCCCTTGACATCAAGGTCACAATCATCTGCGGCTGGCATTAAGGAGCCCTAGCAAAACCTGAATCAGTGGATATTGTGTTGGGGGGGCGTGGAGCAAACTTTCAACCGGTTGCACACAACAAGATGGTCACGGTTGGGGGGAGCTCAGTCATCTTAGCTCCAGGAGATCTCTGTAGGTGCTCCTCAGGGTAGCATCCTAGGCACAACCATCTTCAGTTGCTTCATCAATGACCTGCTCTCCATCGTAAAGGTCAGAAGTGGGGATGTTCACTGATGATCGCACAATGTTCAGCACCATTCATGACTCCTCAGATACTGAAGCAGTCCATGTTCAAATGCATCAAGATAGGGTAATATCTGGGCTTTTGCTGACAGGTGGCAAGTGACATCGTACCACACAAATGCCAGGCAATGACCATTCCCAATTAGAGACAATATAGCTACTGCTCCTTGATATTCAATGTTGTTACCATCACTGAATCCCCCACTATCAACATCATGGGATTTACTACTGATCAGAAACTCAACTAGATGCACCACATACACACAGTGGCTTCAAGAGTGGGTCAGAGGCTAGGAATACTGCGGCAAGTAATTCACCTCTTGACAACCTAAAGATTGTTCACCATGTATAAGGCACAAGTCAGGAGTGTGATGGAAATCAACCCTATTTGCCTGAATAAGCACTGGCCCAATAACGCTCAAAAGCTTGACACCATCCAGGACATTGCAACCCACTTTTGGCACCTCATCCACATCCTCCACCACTGTCATTCAGTAGCAGCAGTGTGTATTATCTACAAGGTGCACTGCAGAAATTCACCAAAGATCTTCACACAGCACCTTCCAAACCCATGACCACTTCTATGTAAAAGGTCAAGGGCAGCAGATACTTGGGAACACCACTACCTACAAGTTTCCCTTTAAGCCACTCACCATCTTATGTCACTTTTCCTTTACTGTCACTGGGTCAAATTACTGCGATTCCATCCTTCAGGTCATTGTGGATCAACCTACAACATATGGACTAGAGCAGTTCAAGAATGCAGCTGCCCTTGAGAAGGTGGAGGTGAGCTAAGGGTGGGCAATAAATGCTGGCCAACCAGCAATACCCAAGTCCCACATGTGAGTTAAAAAAGCATTAAATTTAATCACGTTACGATCACAATTTCTAAGGTGATCTTGTATTCGGAGTTAAAACTGCTTGCTGGTTGGCTCCATGACATATTCCGAAATTATCCCGAAAGCACTTTATGAATTTGTTATCATAACTAACTTTCTCAAATTTGGTTAACTCAATCCTACCTTTGTTGATCATAGAACCAGAGAATCCCAAGTGTGGTCATTCAGTCCAACAAGTCCACTCTGACTCTCCAAACAGCGTCCTACCCAGACTCACGTCCCACCGAGACTCACCTCCCATCACCCAATCCCTGTAATCCTACATTTCCCATGGCTAACCCACCTAACCTACACATCCCTGGACGCGATGGGCAATCTAGCACGGCCAATCCACCTAAGCCACATATCTTTGATCTGTGAGAGGAAACTGGAACACCCAGAGGAAATCCACATAGACATGGGGAGAATGTGCAAACTTCACACACAGTTGCCTGAGGGTAGAATTGAACCAGAGTCCCTGGCACTGTGAGGCATCAGTACTAACCAGTGAGCCACTGTGTTGCCCAAGATCTATCACCCTCCTGACAGTGTGGCTACCGTTTGAGGATCCATACAAGATTCTTCTTGCAGTCTTCTTTCAATGTCAATTCTTTTTGTCAAATGTATTCTTTCCCTTGCTGTTTCTTTTAAAAACCTCTGCCCAAATGAACACTACACCATCCTAGACTAGATCGTCTTTCACAACGGTCCTCTTTTCCCCTTTTATTGATCGTGCTAACCCACCACCTTTTCCATCCCTCCTGTATCTCCAAAAGATCAAGTAGCCCTGAAAGTTAATTTCCCAGTTTTGATCTCCTTTTAATCATACTCCTGTATTGGCTACGAGATAATGTCCTTTACCTCAATTTGTGCAGTCAGTTCTGAAGTAATTCTACTGAGGTCAGTATCCCATCACCAAGTCACCCATTATTTACCCATGGAATGTCCTTGACTCTGGCACAGCCTGTGACACTCCTTTTTTCCTTTTTAAACCTGTCAGCCAGGGCTCCTAATTAGACCAGATTAATAGTTCCAATCAGGGATCTCATATTCAGTGTGGTCCAGCTGGCTGACCTTTTTACAAATCATTACAGGTTCATCTACTAGATTTCACTTTCAAAGAAAAAATAACTATTTACTTTTGGCAAATGGCATCAGTGGTGAATCAGCATTTAGTGGCCTTGCTAGTTGCCTGGAAAAGACAGCAGTAAGCTGCCATCTTGAACTACTACAATCTATCAGGTGGAGGGACACCCCACAGTTCTGTTAGGAAGGGAGATTAAAACTTCTGATCCAGTGACAGTGAGGAAACAACAACATAGTTTCAAGTCATAATGGTATGTGGTTTCAAGCAAAACATGCAAAGTGATGGTGTTCCATGCATCTGCTGCCCTTGGCCATCTAGGTGGTAGAGGTCATGGCTTTGGAAGATGCTGTCAAAGGAGACTAGGTGAATTACTGCAGTGCAGCTTGTACATTGGTACACATTGCTGTCATTGTGTCAGTGGTGAAGGGATACGGTGTCAATCGAGTGGGGCTATGTTGTCCTGGGTGGGGTAAAGCTTTGAATATTGCTGGAGCTACACTCACCCAGGCAATGGGAGACTTCTCTAACATACCTCTGACTTGTGCCTTGTAGGTGGCGAACAGACACTGGGGAAACAGGCAGCAGTTACTCACTGCAGAATTTCTAACCTGCTTCTTCTGCCACACTATTTATACGGATGGCCAAGGTCAGTTTTTAGTTACTTGTATGGTGCACATGTTACTTGTCACTTATCAGCCCTTAATAACCAAGGAGCCACAGAAGTTGTTTAGCACTGTGCAATCATTAGCGATTATTCCTTACTCTGACTTCAACATGGAGGGAAGCTCATTGATGAAGCATCTGAGGTTGATTAGGCTGAGGGCACTTCCCTGAAGTAGTGGATTGACGTAAACTGATCTCCAACAATGACAACCATCTTCCCTGGTGTCAAGTACAACTCCAACCAAGGGATAGTTTATCCTGATTCCCACTGACACCAGTTTTGTTCAGGCTCCTTGATTCCATTCTTAGTCAAATGTTGCCTTGATGTCAAGAGCAGTCACTCTCACCTCAAATGAGCAAGAAAAAAAGGTTAGTCATTTTCAGACATGCACCCACATTTTGAAATAAAATTCTTTATATTCAACTGCCTGTTTTTGTCCCTGTATAATCCTTGGGAATGTGCAGTTTATGGTTGTCAATTTTTTCCACCAACTGAGAGGCCTATGACATGTGGCAAATATTTAGAAACAACAAGGACAACAATGACAGCTTCCTTGTTTAGAATCCATTTCATGAATGGGTTGTAAAACTAACTGTTTTGGAAGCTCTACACTACATAAATCCACTTCTGATAATGGAAATAAAAGATATTTATGATAATCCTACTGCACAGTTCAATAAAACCACACTGCTGGGAAGAGCTGCTGCTCTAGTTACTCACTGAAGCTGAACCACCTCGCATTTCATTATCCGTCATTTATACAAAAACTTGCTGCTACCAAGTGAGCAACAGGTTCAGCACATATACAAGATATATAAATTAAATATAGTTTCCTCTTTTCCGCCACTTTGAAAAAAGTCTAAAGTAGTGAAGCTGAATTCATTAGAGTATTGACCAAAATAGACTAGCCCTATGCATAAACCTGCCATGGCTTGATAAACCACAAAAATCTGAAAAAAAAACACCCATGGTATAAGTTCTAATATCATCAAAAGACAGTCTGAAAAAAAAGGGTGTAATTAATGTCATTAATATTCTAACATTAAGTTAAAAACAAATTGCAAAACATACTGTGCCTTTAGCTCCGAAAACATCACATTGTGCAAAGTCTAAAAACATTACTGAAAATTTTTGGCATCAGATGATAAAGTTGTGGAGATATCAGTAGAACTGTCAATTAATTCAGTCCCACAGTGAGAAAACAAGTCAGTACATGTTAGGACAAAGTCTCCAAGTGGTACACATAAATTCAAAGCATAACTCAAATGTGGAGACTTGCTAACTGCAAAAGCAGTACTAAGGAAACAGCAACACCACACTCTCCATCACATCTCCTTCCTCTATTTCATACTGCTAATATCAACATCTGATTTCAGGAGTGTGAAAATTTTGCACTTTTAAAAGAACGTAGGGCAAGATGGTTTAATTATTCAGGCTAAGTACTGTTCCTCAAAGCTCCTGCACACACAGTGATACAATTGTCTGCAGTTTTCCACATGTGAACTCTAGCAGAATTCAATTATCTAGCTCCCAGCAATCTCAACTGCAAGTTTCAAATGACATTATCTAAACCGATGACGGAACCCGAAATAACTTCAGAGAGGCCGGTAACCTGTCACTAAGTCACCCTCTATCTACATGTGCATGGTACTTGACACTGGTCCAGCTTCCTGAGAGCCAGCTTTCAAAGTGAACAGGACGTCTAACACTTCTGTTCTTATCTGTCAGCCAGGGTTCCTTGATTGGGGCTGTTAATCTGGTCCAAATCAGGAAACTCATTTCAGGAGGTGAACCCAATGACCACAGCTGAGTCAATGCAAAGATGTGATCACATCTTGTAATTATTGTGGGATTTTGAAGAAATGTAACTGCTGTTCTACTTTTACATGAATTTTCAGGTATGCCTTATCCATTGCAAACAGCTGAAATATTACACCATGCCTGCCCATCAAATTTGGAAAGATAATAAACTATCTATCTGCTCACAATTCTAACAGTAAAAGGATGCATTCCCTATTAAATCTCTCATTTCTGTAGTGAGTTTATGTATGTTAGAAATTGGTAGCAGTTACTAATAACAACAATACCAACCGTGGCAACAAACATTCTGGTATATTTCCTTACTGTTTCAAATCAAGGCAAAATTCTTTCTATACAGAACATGATATAGTTAGACGCTTATGAATTTGAGTATGGGGTGGTAAAGGTATCTCTTATTGGCAAATGCACATATAGAGACATCAAATGCATCCGATACCAACAAAGCTGCTAGTGTGTACACCAGCCTCCCATCTTGCACATCTACAATATCCAGGTTGAGATCTCCTTGTATCAGTGATAATGGGAACTGCAGATGCTGGAGAATCCAAGATAATAAAATGTGAGGCTGGATGAACACAGCAGGCCCAGCAGCATCTCAGGAGCACAAAAGCTGACGTTTCGGGCCTAGACCCTTCATCAGAGAGGGGGATAGGGAGAGGGTTCTGGAATAAATGGCGGGGTGGGGGGGGGGAGAGAGGCAGACCAAAGATGGAGAGAAAAGAAGATAGGTGGAGAGGAGAGCATAGGTGGGGTCCACCTATCTTCTTTTCTCTCCATCTTCGGTCCGCCTCCCCCCCTCCCTATTTATTCCAGAACCCTCACCCCATGCCCCTCTCTGATGAAGGGTCTAGGCCCAAAACATCAGCTTTTGTGCTCCTGAGATGCTGCTGGGCCTGCTGTGTTCATCCAGCCTCACATTTTATTATCTGAGATCTCCTTGTTGCAGCTTTTAAGTGTCGCTTAAATAACTCCTCATTTTGGCCCCATTTCCAAACCCGGGGACTGTTTACATCCTATAGCACATAAATGATAACAGTTCAGAAAGTACATAATTGGCTGTAAAGTACTTTGTGGTTGTGGAAAATGCTATTTGAGTACAAGTCTTTCTTCTTTATGACAAAGCATTTCCTGACATCTGTGCCGTAGTTGTTGTTTAAAACCACTTTTGACCTCAGTATTGAAATCAAACTCAACACAATCATGCTTGAGATTATTTCCCTCTTTGTACTGCCAGATCTTTGGCTGGTTTAGTCTAAAGCTCTGAAATTTTCTCCCAAAACTTCTCCACTTCTTCTCCTCCCACACTCCTTTAAAACGCGTTAAAATCCATCTCAATGACAAAGCTTTTAGTGATCTTCAGAATATTCCCTCTAAACCAACGTTCATTTTGACAAAATAAAAACTGATTGAACTGCAGATGCTGCAAATCAGAAACAAACAACACCTGAGTTTTTGCTGCTACGCTGCCAAACTACAGGGCTTCTTCCTCCAGTGTGGTCATGGCTGCATCACCATCCCAGTTCTCCGCCTCACTTTCAGGAAAGGATCTCTTATCCTGCACTGAGAGAAGGCAAACAGTTGGTAGTGTGAGTTGTTAACAGAGAGTGTTGATGATGGAGGGTATATATTTAAGGGCGTCAATGACTGTGAGGAATTCAAAAGACAGAACAACAAGCTGCAAGTGAATGTGGTGCTCGCTGTCCTCAGATGTACATTTGAGGCTGGAAAGTAAGGAGTCTGTGCAGAGAAATTTGTGTTTGTCAGAGGAATGCTATGCCAGAGTATATCAGGGAGGCTTATAAAGTGATAACCACAAGTTGAGTTACCTCACAGATGGGGAGGCAGTAGTGTGGTGTAATGTTAGTGTATGTTAGTGAGTCAGTATTCCAGAGCTCCAGACTAATGTCCTAGCGAGATTAGACTGAAACCCACCATGGCAGATGAGGAGATTTGAATTCAGTAAAATCTCAAATTCGAAGCAAGCTTAACTGCAATCAAGTGATGATCACTTAAAAGAAAACGCGTGTTCTATAGGTTAGGCAATCTGCCATCTTGATCTGGTCTGGCCAGGCCATGTAATTAAACCACATTTTTGTGGGTCTGAAACAACTGCCCTGTGAAACAGCGAGCAAGTCATGGAATTGTATGAATCTGTGACAAACTTTGATAGAAGGAATGAAAATTAAAGAACTGCCTGACATCAAACTGCATACCAGAAACAACAACGGCAGCCCCTCCAACCACGCAAAGTCCTTTTAACTAACACCTCAGCATCTGTTCCAAAACTGGGACAGCAGTCCCACAGACCAGTACAGTAACAGCTAACATTGTTATATTCACAGAACTGTATTTTACATAAATTGCCTTAGACAACACAATCACTGGGTATGTCCTATCTCACCAGATGGACAGATCCAGCAGAAATGGTGGCACAGTGCTGTATGCAGTTGGGAAGAAATTACCCTGGGAGTTCTGAACATTGGTTCCAGACCCTGTAAAGTCTCATGCCATCAGGTCAAACATGGGCAAGGCAGTCTCCTGCTGATTACCATTTTAGCACCCAGCCCCAGATGTGTCCCTCAATGGCAGTATATTTTCCCACTGGAGGGTGGGGGGTTGACTGGTGACCTTACAGGGGTTTATAGAATCATGACAGGCATAGTTAAGGTGAATAGCAAATATCTTTTCCCTTGGGTTGGAGAGTTCAAAACTCGGGGGCATTTTTAAAGGAGAGGGGACAAAGATTTTAAAAAGGACCTGAGGGGCAACTTTTTCCACACAGAGGGTGGTTTGTATGTGGAATGAAGTGCCAGAGGAAGTGAATACAGGTCCTGTTACAACTTTTAAAAAACATTTTGGTCAGGTCCATGTAGAGGAAAGGTTTTGAAGGAAATGGGCCAACCACAGACAAGTGGGACTAGTTTAGTTTGGGAAACTTGGTTAGCATGGACGAGTTTGACCGAAGGATCTGTTCTGGTGCTGTATGGCTCTATTTAAATTAAAATCAGAAAGATGGACATTAGGAGAAGATACCACAAAAACCGCAAAAATAAAAAGACGGTTGGACTCCTATTGTAAACCAACCAGTGTCAACACTTTTGTCAATCTTTCCTTTAGAAACTTATATGATCTTCTTTTGTGTAAAGTCGTTTAACTTTTTGTCTTTGCTTGTCAACACACAGATCCCTCCTTAATCTATTGTTTGATGCCTTTTCTGTTTAAAAATCAAGTTATCAAAGTATTGCAGGCTTTTGTGGCGCAGTGGTTGTACCCGTACCACAGATCAGGAGGTCTAGGTTCAAGTCCTATCTGCTCCAGAAACGTATAATATCATCTCTGTACAGTTTATTAGGAAAAACATCTGCAAATTATTTGAGATAATGAGAACCGCAGAAGCTGGAGAATCCAAGATAACAAAGTGTGGAGCTGGATGAACACAGTAGGCCAAGCAGCATCTGAGGAGCACAAAAGCTGATGTTTTGGGCCTTTTCTGATGAAAGGCCCAGACCCGAAACGTCAGCTTTTATGCTCCTAAGATGCTGCTTGGTCTGCTGTGTTCATCCAGCCCCACACTTCGTTATCTTGCAAATTATTTGACGTGTGATCTGCAATGCAAACTCTTTTCCAAATAAACCTGCTTTTTCTCTCCACTTACTAGCTGTTAAGAGATGCTGAGAGAGATTTTCTCCAGTTCGATATTGGTTAGGAGAAAAACCCACTGAGAGTGGAATGCGGTTTGATTATTTACATCCACACTATTATTTTTCACTAATATTGACCAATGGAAATGACTACAGACTTTAACTTCATTTTCCAAAACAATTTTATCTGATGACATCTTGCCCACAGTCATTGCTGTACAAGGATCTAATGTGACACATGCCGTCAACTTGAATCAATAGCGAATATTATGATACAGCGCAACCAGACTCCTGGTCAGACATTTCTTATTAAGAAGCTTTTTACAAACTTAATTCCAGCTTAGGGTTCACAGGGGATATTAACACATTTCAGTGGACCTTGAAAATATTAAAAAGTACATCCAAGACTCCTTACCTAAAAAAAATAGTATTAGGTATGCAAAAGTTGTTACTAATATGTAACCATCTATTCCCAAGTTACAGAAGTCATTTTCTCATAAGCCAATAAAGACACATAATAGACTCTTAGAATATTGGCATACAAGTGCTTACATCCTTTGGGATGTGGTTTCATATTTTTCACATGGCCCCTTTCCCACTAGAAAGCTTTGACAAGCCCCAAGGAGCAAAACCTGGAAATCTACTTTTTAAATATTGTTTTGATCTGCACTTTACGATTCAAACACACTTGAAGCGGAGGCGGCCAGGTTGATATCATAAAATTCATGGAGCGAATTTTCCACGGCTCTTGGTCAGTCACAGCATCGGCATCCCAGTTTTCTGAATCGGCTTTCCAAAAAACAGCCAATGTAATATGCAGGTGCAATAAGGATCTGCACCTAATTGTTGAAGACTCAGCACTTAAAAGGGACCCTGGCAAGGGCAGGATAGCAGCAATCTATAATTAGCAACAAAGACTTTGTGTGATAGCATCCCAAAAGAGAGGGAAGGCCCGGTTCTGCCAAGCACCCTGGAGACCATGTTAAAGACAAGCAGGTGTGGTCCCTCACTTGCGTGGATGTAGTGCAGAAAGATATTCAATAATCTTATCAGTGCAGGAAAAGGTGAGCAATATGCTCATTCAAATGCCAACCCCCACTCCGCAATATAAATTGCTCACTCTTCTCCTGTGCAGGGCACTTGAGATTTAAATATCTTGCAGATCCACCCAATGCTTTCTTTCTCTCAAGGCATCTTCGAGCAAAATATAAACAGACACCATTGACATTTATTGTTTTTCCACGCCCATCCTTCATCGATGTTGTTGTTCTATCTGACCAACGTATTCCACATCTCTGTCTGCCCCCTGCTTTCCCTCCATGCTCTAGACAATGCAAAACGCCAGGAGTGAGAGAACTGGGGTGGTCCTCCAGTTGTAGTTACTCCTGACTGCTGTGCAGTACGACACAGTGGAGAGAAGCAGAGTTTCAGAATGCACATCTACTGGAGATGAGGCTCTTCCAGCTACCTGGTGACAGGATTAAATATCACACAGACCCATTGTACATAGCATTCATTTGTGTTGACAGGTCGTCAGCAGCCACGGAAGTATGATCCACACTTTGTTAGCTTTAAATTTTCTCAACCATTCAGCCCTAATTCTTGCCTCTAAATTTCCCACAGCATCACTCAACTGATAGCCCTGGGACAGAAGGAAGACTCATGAAGTGAGAGTCACATGATGAGGAAGCACCATCATGTGACTCATGCCATACTTTGCACCAGCTCAGAAACACAAATGTCTGTGCAGCCTACAGGATAGGTAATTGAGTTATCAATGTTGAGCCAATCACCACAAGTGAGCAGGGGTTGGAGGCACGGATAACTATGAAGCTGCTCTGAGAGAAAACATAGGATTGTTCAAACTCTCCTCAGCTGGATGCAAGTACTGAAACAAGCCGACAGGAAGGAGAACCATCCTGCAGGAAACAAAGTACTGTCAACATTTCCAGAGGCAATTAACAAAATTGGTCTCCATACAAGTCTCTGACTTGTTGTTTACAAATATGGAAAGGGTGGTCACCTCCCGGAACCTTCTGCACACCAGGCATCTCAGTGCATGCAAATCCTGGCTAATAATCTGCCAGCTCAATAAGGATGGAGGGAAGTCTTGACTTGGCCATTCAGCTCATCGCTGAGATGCAACCAAGTGCCTTCCAACTCTTGGCTAGCAGGGAAATGGAGGGTGGACCATGAGGGGAAGATGAAGAAGGAAGAAAAGACAACGAGGATTCTGCACAAACCACTCAGACGGCTTCCCCCACTGTAAAAGTGAGCAATGATATCCTTTCTTAAAAAAGGTTTTTTTTGATGCAGCTCCTAATGAGATGAGGTTTGAGGCGTTGGAAGTTACAGGACAGAATTACAATGTATGTTGAAATTATTTATGTTTTCTCCATGCTGGTCAATGAGAGATTTACAGCCTGTTGAAGACTATGCTGAAACAGTGCTACGTCAAAGTGCTAACTCATTCCAAGATAAGAAAGGAAAGTGAGAAATTATCCCTAAAGGCAGCTCTTTCTAACAGGGCTATCAGATTGCTAATGTTCAACACTACCTGATGTGGAAGCTTCATTTAAACAATCGAAATTGCCAACCTGTTTTCTCTCGATTTCACTATTTACTCTGTGCTTGTTCATTCCAGACATTTATAGGTCTCATTTGTCTTCAAATACCTTAACTGTAAAAACAGAGAAGATATTTGGGTTAAAATAGTATCAGAGATAATGGGAACTGCAGATGCTGGAGATTCCAAGATAATAAAATGTGAGGCTGGATGAACACAGCAGGCCAAGCAGCATCTCAGGAGCACAAAAGCTGACGTTTCGGGCCTAGACCCTTCATCAGAGAGGGGGATGGGGGGAGGGAACTGGAATAAATAGGGAGAGAGGGGGAGGCGGACCGAAGATGGAGAGTAAAGAAGATAGGTGGAGAGGGTGTAGGTGGGGAGGTAGGGAGGGGATAGGTCAGTCCAGGGAAGACGGACAGGTCAAGGAGGTGGGATGAGGTTAGTAGGTAGCTGGGGGTGCGGCTTGGGGTGGGAGGAAGGGATGGGTGAGAGGAAGAACCGGTTAGGGAGGCAGAGACAGGTTGGACTGGTTTTGGGATGCAGTGGGTGGGGGGGAAGAGCTGGGCTGGTTGTGTGGTGCAGTGGGGGGAGGGGATGAACTGGGCTGGTTTAGGGATGCAGTGGGGGAAGGGAAGATTTTGAAACTGGTGAAGTCCACATTGATACCATATGGCTGCAGGGTTCCCAGGCGGAATATGAGTTGCTGTTCCTGCAACCTTCGGGTGGCATCATTGTGGCAGTGCAGGAGGCCCATGATGGACATGTCATCAAGAGAATGGGAGGGGGAGTGGAAATGGTTTGCGACTGGGAGGTGCAGTTGTTTGTTGCGAACTGAGCGGAGGTGTTCTGCAAAGCGGTCCCCAAGCCTCCGCTTGGTTTCCCCAATGTAGAGGAGGCCGCACTGGGTACAGTGGATGCAGTATACCACATTGGCAGATGTGCAGGTGAACCTCTGCTTAATGTGGAATGTCATCTTGGGGCCTGGGATGGGGGTGAGGGAGGAGGTGTGGGGACAAGTGTAGCATTTCCTGCGGTTGCAGGGGAAGGTGCCGGGTGTGGTGGGGTTGGAGGGCAGTGTGGAGCGAACAAGGGAGTCACGGAGAGAGTGGTCTCTCCGGAAAGCAGACAGGGGTGGGGATGGAAAAATGTCTTGGGTGGTGGGGTCGGATTGTAAATGGCGGAAGTGTCGGAGGATAATGCGTTGTATCCGGAGGTTGGTAGGGTGGTGTGTGAGAACGAGGGGGATCCTCTTGGGGCGGTTGTGGCGGGGGCGGGGTGTGAGGGATGTGTCGCGGGAAATGCGGGAGACGCGGTCAAAGGCGTTCTCAATCACCGTGGGGGGAAAGTTGCGGTCCTTAAAGAACTTGGACATCTGGGATGTGCGGGAGTGGAATGTCTCGTCGTGGGAGCAGATGCGGCGGAGGCGGAGGAATTGGGAATAGGGGATGGAATTTTTGCAGGAGGGTGGGTGGGAGGAGGTGTATTCTAGGTAGCTGTGGGAGTCGGTGGGCTTGAAATGGACATCAGTTACAAGCTGGTTGCCTGAGATGGAGACTGAGGGGTCCAGGAAGGTGAGGGATGTGCTGGAGATGGCCCAGGTGAACTGAAGGTTGGGGTGGAAGGTGTTGGTGAAGTGGATGAACTGTTCGAGCTCCTCTGGGGAGCAAGAGGCGGCGCCGATACAGTCATCAATGTACCGGAGGAAGAGGTGGGGTTTGGGGCCTGTGTAGGTGCGGAAGATGGACTGTTCCACGTAACCTACAAAGAGGCAGGCATAGCTGGGGCCCATGCGGGTGCCCATGGCCACCCCCTTAGTCTGTAGGAAGTGGGAGGAGTCAAAAGAGAAGTTGTTGAGTGTGAGGACGAGTTCCGCTAGGCGGATGAGAGTATCGGTGGAGGGGGCCTGGTCGGGCCTGCGGGACAGGAAGAAGCGGAGGGCCTTGAGGCCATCTCCATGCGGAATGCAGGTGTACAGGGACTGGACGTCCATGGTGAATATGAGGTGTTGGGGGCCAGGGAATTGGAAGTCCTGGAGGGCGTGGGTGGTGTCACGGACATAGGTGGGGAGTTCCTGGACCAAAGGGGAGAAAATGGAGTCCAGATAGGTGGAGATGAGTTCAGTGGGGCAGGAGCAGGCTGAGACGATGGGTCGACCAGGGCAGGCAGGTTTGTGGATTTTGGGAAGCAGATAGAGACGGGCCCTGCGGGGTTGGGGAACAATGAGGTTGGAGGCTGTGGGTGGGAGGTCCCCTGAGGTGATGAGGTCATGAATGGTGTTGGAGATGATGGTTTGGTGCTCGGGTGTGGGGTCATGATCGAGGAGGCGGTAGGAGGTGGTGTCGGAGAGTTGGCGTCTGGCCTCGGCGATGTATTCTCTTGATGACATGTCCATCATGGGCCTCCTGCACTGCCACAATGATGCCACCCGAAGGTTGCAGGAACAGCAACTCATATTCCGCCTGGGAACCCTGCAGCCATATGGTATCAATGTGGACTTCACCAGTTTCAAAATCTTCCCTTCCCCCACTGCATCCCTAAACCAGCCCAGTTCATCCCCTCCCCCCACTGCACCACACAACCAGCCCAGCTCTTCCCCCCCACCCACTGCATCCCAAAACCAGTCCAACCTGTCTCTGCCTCCCTAACCGGTTCTTCCTCTCACCCATCCCTTCCTCCCACCCCAAGCCGCACCCCCAGCTACCTACTAACCTCATCCCACCTCCTTGACCTGTCCGTCTTCCCTGGACTGACCTATCCCCTCCCTACCTCCCCACCTACACCCTCTCCACCTATCTTCTTTACTCTCCATCTTCGGTCCGCCTCCCCCTCTCTCCCTATTTATTCCAGTTCCCTCCCCCCATCCCCCTCTCTGATGAAGGGTCTAGGCCCGAAACGTCAGCTTTTGTGCTCCTGAGATGCTGCTTGGCCTGCTGTGTTCATCCAGCCTCACATTTTATTATCTAAGATATTTGGGTTGTTTTCTTTCATATGAAGAATGAACAATAGTGACAATGCTAACTGTAGTCTGCAAAAGGTGTACATCGCAAATAATCGATTGCAATCAATTGTGTTAATGTCAGCAAATAAATGAAAAAATGCTGAAGAGGTTGAATCACGACAGACAATTTTAACCACCACTTCCACAATTCCCAATCTACCCCACCCATCCCAGTTGGCTTAAGTATATGGTATGGGGTGTTTGAACCACATTATACTCCTCCTCTCTATAATATTTTAAGTTGCCTAATTTCAAGAACTGGAAAGCCACCTACTACCAGAGGGGCTATCTGAAAATGTAAGACATTTTAACCGTGGTGAACTATTTCTATTCTAATCTCAGCAGCTTTCACTGGTAACAGATGGGATCCAGGCCAAAGGAGGCAAAGTTTTTTTGTTAATTGGTTTGCTGTGAGCTAGGAGGGCCTGACACACAGCATCAAATAGTATTCGTTACCAAAAGGCAGAGTTCCACATTTGGTATGATTAGTCAATCAGCTGTGATTCCTGAAGGAATAAAGGATTCTGCACACAGAATATTAATCTTTAACTAAAGTGGTGAAACCCTATTCTATACTGTCATTCCTTCCCCTTCGCCAGATCAAACATCATGGAGTTCCCCAAAAGGAACATGGATGTACCTACATCATATGGACTGCGGCAGCCCACCAGCACCTCCTGTAAGGCAATAAATGTTAGTCCCACCAATGACACACAGATCCCATGAACACCAAATACTCTCCTGGACAATTCTTCATATAAAACACATGTCAATATTCCCTGGTGTCTCATGTTATCCAGAGAGCGACTAGAACATCAGACTGCACTCAGTGCTGTTATCCAGCAACCCTTTTGGCTCAGCTGTAAATGTACCCTTATACGTTGCTAAGTAGCTCCTTGACACTCAGCACAAAAGTTTCAGTCATCAATACAGCTGCTTAGAAGGGGTACAGTAGAGATCAACTGTCAAGGAAGCATATACCAACGAGGAATCAAAACATTCAGAGGAGAAAATTGGCAGGGGATCAAGGGAACAGGTGCCAATAAACATGAAGAAGTAGTCAGCTCGTGTAAAACCATCCATGCTCAATCAAAACATTCATTTTGTTTAAAAAAAGGGACAGAAGAGTCATAACATTGCAATTAGTTAGAATGTTACAATGATTGTTAATGTGATATGCAAGTGCTTAACATGCTCCCTTTCTCACAGATCTTGGAATGTTTCTAGGCATTTGGTTTTCAGAACATAGGCCACTCAATGAGCTCATGGGACTCACACCTATATGCCCAATCTTTGGCTCATACCCGTCAATATCATTGGTTAACTAAAATTGATGGATCTCACTCAAAATTATTAACTGATCCAACATTCACTGCCATTTACAGAAATATTTATTAATTCACAGGGTGAAAACTCAGCACTAGGTAAGATTTGGAAAACTGTGAAATTCTAAACACTTCTCGCATGTCAACACTGAAATGGCTTTTGGTCATCTTGACAAAAATATTCCTGAGTTAACAGTACTAAATTGCCAGAAACATAAAAGCTGGATTCCTCTACATTTTCTTTACAGATTCTGCTTGTTATTTTTAACTGATTAAAATAGCACCTAAGGCTTGGAGAACGTTTGGAATCTTGAGCAAATGTCAAGAGAAATGCAGCATTCAAAGAAGGAGTCAGCATTATTGAATACATTAATAATCGTGTATACCACTGTATGCTAAACAGAGTTACAACGGCATCATTTACTTATGAAAAGACCTATTTCAATCGATTTCTAAACAGGTTTGTTTATTATATATCATTCTGATATCCTACACCAGAGGCTCAAATCCCTGGTAAAATTCTCCCTCACGTGCCGTTTAACCACTCTCTTTCTTAAAAAGAAACCTGGCCATCTTTTTAATCACAGTTGCCCAAATAAACTTACTAAAATATTGCCAGAATATAATGCGAGTTGTGTTATTGCAAAATTTTAAGACGACCAGCTGGTCTTGCATGGTGCTGCTCACACTGAATCAGTGTCATGTACCTCATGCCCCTAAAGTACATTCCAACAACAGCCAATGTTCACACTGAAAGAAATTGGGAAGGTTTTTAAATTTCCTCTGCTTCAGATCAGAAACAAAACAGCTTCAAGTGACTGCCTGTTTTTCTCTTTACCTGAGACTCTTGCAAATGTGAAACACAGACCACATGCACACTAGCTTTACACAAATTAATAAAAAGGTGGCATTGTAAACACATTGTTGTATACTTTTGCTACGGGAAAGTGCGAATGAGTGAATCAGAGAGGCTGGTCCCAATATTTACAAGACAGGAGTGTGAAGCAGCAACTGGGTATTCCAAATAATTGGGAACACGGAGGATTTGGCAAATTTAAACAGCAGAACCGCACTTTTACTTTTTGGAAGTGGATGCAGTCCAAAAATCATCAGGATGAGGAGTTCCTGACAAGAAAATGCCTAGAATTACCCCACGAACTCTTTCCTCTCCATAGACGTTTCCCAATCTGGAGTGTTACCAATATATTCTGTTTCTTATTTTGTTTGAAAAATTGCATTCTCATCACCGTGATATATTACTACATCCATGGTCAAAAGACCTTCAGCCAAAGACGGCAGCAGAATTTCAAAGAACAGCCCCATTTACTGTTGTACAGTCTGAGTTTTCGCAAGCCAACCTCCATCAAATATAAAGTCAAAATACTTTCCACCAATAACACATTACAGGCTTGACTTGCTAAAATTCTAAAACGGGATGTCTTAGCGCATAACTGAAAACTCAGAACTAAAAAGAGTCACATTTGTATTTCTTGTAATTAAAACACATCTTAACAACACAGCTACACAAACTCATGTGAAAACAGGAAGAATGCAAATTTATTCAATGGGAAGATATATCTGTTCCTGGCATGGGTATGTCTGAAACAATCGTTCATTTTATTATGAGTTAACATGTGTATTCTTCTTTATACCTACTTTTTTGGGAGGCTAAGTTAGTAAGTAAAGATTCACATCAATTTACATCACAATGAAAGTAACAAATCTTTTCTGACAACTTGCAAATACAATCTCAGCTATGGCTGTAACACCCACTTATATATACACATGTAGCCAATTCTGAGTGACTTTAAGATGACAAAATAAATGGACATGTTCACAAAAATCTTAGTTCAGTCTGATAAAGAGAAAGGTTTAACAATATGTAATATTATCACATCAGTCAGAAAAAAGCTCTGCCAAAAAGAATCATAGTTTATAGGAAAGTATCATTCTGAAAAGAGCAAATAAAAAGGGAGACAGTAATATTACTCTTGAATTCTGCAGGTAGGTTTTATTAATTAGAAACCTAGATTCAAGCTGGCCTCCTGGGCTTTGCTGACCAATGTTTTAGTAACTCTTTATATCAACAATGACTGTGAAAAGCTCGAAATACACAAACTGAGGAAGCAAAGAAAATGTGACACTGTGTATAATGCGACACTTCTACAGAACTACTACACTGGAATGCTTCATGCTGGAAATGCAGTAAACAAAATGAAAGGGACAGGTTTGGAGATTGCAGAAATTTCAGCTATCAGACTATGTTGGGTAAATTTGTGTCATCCGCTGCAACATTACTCACTGTAACGTTTGTTCCAAAATAAAACAGTGATACAAAGACGAGAGCACATTCCTTGGTTTAAATTTCTGGTTAAAATTTACATGAGTAAGAATTAATTCCTCCAGCTGTCACCCACCACCCCTCCCTGACACCGCCAGGAACCTGAAGGGCCAAGTGCTAGCAAGATCCAAACTCAGCAGTGATGGGACTAAATTTTGAAGAAAAGCTTTTAAAGGCTGGCAGTGGTACAAATGAAACAGCACTTACATGACTTCTCCAGGACTCGATATTCACATATAGCTCAACTCAAAAAAAAATGAGGACAACCCTTTGAATTTCTATTAACTCCGGAATATTTCTGTTCGTCAAAAATTAATTTAATAGGCGGTGCCCGTACCAGATGCCTCAACCCATAGCATCTCTTGAAACTACAAACACTGAAGTGAATGGGAGGAGCTATACTGTACTAACTGGTTGAGCAACTCTACACCATGTCCAATTACTGAGCAATGTCATATTAAAAAAAAAACTGGTGTGACTGCAGAAATATGGATTAGATGAGAAAATGAAACATAATATGCAAGGTGTACTGAGAAACACTCTAAATGCAAGTGTTTTCACAAAGACAAAGGCTATATAATCAGAAGCTGCAAATGAACAAACTTGTGCAAACATAATTTAAATGTTGACAGAGAGAACTGTGAAACAGGATTATGAAAATAAACTGCAGCTTTGCCTACTGAACCTATTGTAAAAGTTGCTTATTAGTGTAAGCACATCATTAATAAACATTCGCTAGGTTTTTGGAAAAGTTTTTTTCCAAAACAAAACACACACCTTGAGCTAGAAATTGATACCAGATTTAAACATTTTTAAAAAAAATTCCTGTGTTATATATTAAGGACCAAAAAGACTCAAATTAGCACACATTTCTTTACTCCATAAAGGATGTTGTCTGCAAGTAAAATATGTATGTGTATAAAATATAATACAGAAGTGATTAAAAAGATGGATTCTGTACTCAGGCTCACAATCAAAATCAATAACAAGAAGCAACAATAAATTTGCTTCAAAGAATTATAGGTCATTTGAGAAATTCTGGCTTTGCTTCAATGCCAACTGGAATATTAAGCACATGTAAAGCCAACGCATTACTTGGCATTTATAATATTGTCGTAGTGAGAGAACTGAACAGCTTCTTTAGTTTTTGGATTCTAACGTAACTCCATTTTCCTCACTGTCAAGAGTTTAATGAGTATTGACATTTATTGGTTAGATAAAGCTTTTTATTCATCTTCCTTCATCAATAGCTGGTTTAACTGATCAATATTCACATCAAAATTGTTCAGAGATTTACAAGAATTTGATAACTTAACCCAAAGATGAGTTTCCACCTTTCCCCTTTGCATGGCCAGAAGGCAAGTCCACACTGTACTGATTGTAACAAGGTCAGCCAGGTGAGCATCACAGAATAGGAGTTCCCCGATTGGGGATGTTAATCTGGTCCAATCAGGGACATTTGGCTGGCAGATATAAAGAGAAATATCTGGGTTTCTGTTCACAATGAGCTTGCTGAGTCCACGTCATATACTATGTACATGTGAATAAAGGAGCTTGAGCTCTCCCATGACCTAGCCCCCACCCTCTCACACCAGGCCTTGTAATCACATCGTTTGCTATTACACAACCCATTGTTAGCCACGAACAGTCTCCATTAACAGCTATTCACCCTCCCAGCCAGATCGTTATCCACTCCTTTGGGTCTGACTGTTCTCTTTTTCTGAGCTTTATTTCCACGTACCATTTACTCCTTACCATCTCCCCAAATCTTATCTTCTGCATATAAACCAAAATTTTCCTACCTAACGTCAGTTCTGAGGAAGGCACACCAACTGAAAGTATAAATTCTGACTTCTCTTCACAGATCCTGCCAGGCCTGCTCAGCTTTTCCAGCAATTTCTGCTTTTGGCTGTGTATCAATATTCAAGGGTGGCCTGGTGGCAAGAGTCCAGTCTTTGTGGAGTTATTTCAGCAGCAATGAGTGGTATTTGGCATCTAAGGACAGTTCCATACCATCGATCATCCAATGGTCTGGTGGAAAAGGCAGTCCAAACTTTGAAGGTAAGCTCAAAGAACCAGCCTGTAGCTTCACTAAATACCAAACTATCCTGGTTCCTAAATAAAAACTGAAAGAACTGTGGATGCCGTAAATCAGGAGCAAAAACAAAGTTGCTGGAAAAGCTCAGCAGGTCTGGCACAATCTATGAAGGAGAAAACAAACTCAGAGCTCTGAGGAAGGGTCACCAGAACTGAAATGTTAACTCTGTTTTCTCCTTCACAGATACTGCCAGACCTGCTGAGCTTTTCCAGCAACTTTGTTTCTGTGCCCTAGTTTCCATTTGATTATAGGACCACCCCTCACGCAGTTACAGTGCCGGCTCCAGCAGAGGTACCAACTCGGAGAAGACTCCATACCAGATTAAATCTCATCTTCCTGGCCCTTTTGGTGGCTGGGGAGTGGAACGGCATCAGTAATGCTAATGCCAGACATGAGATTCCTCTAGGCAAAACAAGCAGTTTACTTCAAGGGATGAAGGCTGGTGTTGAAACCACAGGAATGGACCTGTGTAGGTAAGGGGCATGCTTGACATGAGGTCAGGTCCGGTGAAAAGTTCAGGTAAGAGAGGCAGTCCTGAACAAGCACACGAAAGCTGCGGCCTTGCAAGTGGGGCAGGAGCAAAACATACTCAGGCCCTCTCAGCAGCCAGAGAGGCTGTCAGGGCCTGTGGTTCCTCCCCCTCTGCCTATCATTGAAGACGCCTCTGATCACAAGATGGACGTGGTAAATGGACATGGCCGCAACGTCATTACCGATTGAAGGCGATGAATGTCTTCTAAGACATTCCGGGCGCAAGGGGCAAGGTAGAGCCTGGAAATGCCACAAGAGAAGAGACAGGATCAAGAATTGGCCTACATCCCAGGACTTAGACAGGAAGGATTTTATGGACCCAGGTGGAATATAGTATACGAGTTCCCTGATTGAACTAGGTAAATAGCCCCAAACAAGGAGTCCTAGCTGACAGATATGACCAGGAGTGTCAGGCTTCTGTTCACTCTAGGAGTTGGCTCTGAGCTAAGTGGGTCCATACATGGTACCTGAAGCTACATGGGTACTATGCACATGTAAGTAAAGAGTGACTTGGTGACAGGTAACCAAGTTATTTCATACATGAAGAAAGAACCTCTCTCAAATATAAAGTGAGCATTTGCTCTCAACCAACTCTAAAACAGCTCAGATTGATTCTTAAAGGAAACCAGCATTTCTAACACTGTTCATTTCGTTAATTATGTCAAAGCATGCAATGAGTTTTGTTTGGGCAGAGTTTTCTGTGCAGATGTACGGCAACAAATCTGCACTTAAAAATTTGGAAGCAACCACAGAAAATCCCCACCCAACCTACGAGGCGTTGACAGTCGCAGCACCAGCATTACATTATATTAACTTAGTGGTTACTATTTTGGACAGGAAATAGCAGGTCTTGTTAATGCCTGTTCAGTCATTGTGTTAGCCACAGGTCTATAACAAACACAAACAGAATAAAAATATAGCAGTTAATGCCATTAATAACCAATCTAGGATCGTGCTCTGACTTGCAGATTGAAAAGAACATGTATTATTTAGCCAAGCTAACAGCTTTACAGTTGAAATATCAGACAAAAAAATACGCATTTAATTCTCAACCAGAAGATGCCTTATTAGGCCTTGAGAAACAGGTGTTGCCATTTTTTGGTTAGCTGTTATGAATAGTGCAATGCTACATATAGTTAAAGGGAAGAGGTTATATTCTGGAGAACCATGCTGAACCTTGGCCTTGCACAGAATGACTGCTGAAGGGCACAATGGGTTAAATTAGGAAACACAGAATTTACGGATTCAGTAAAGTAGACTGAAAGAAACTATTTCCACTGGCAGAGAAAGTCAAAACACAATATAAAAACACAATTAGAGCTGGGAGTGGGAGTAAAAACACAAAGCACATTTTCAAAAAACAGAAGCTGTGGAAATCTGGAATATACTTCCCCAGAGAGACAGCTGGGTCAACTAAAATGTTCATGTTGGGTCAAAGTAATTAGAGTTGTGGAACAGACAAGAGAGCCAGAATGGCAGCACATTCAGCTCTCCAGGCCCAATGGCCTCCTCCTGTCTCTGGGTTATTAGATTTCTCTTTGGATTTCTCTTTTAGACCAAAATAATATTCAAAATGAAGGAAACAAGCATTCTTGATCAATATGAATTCTAGTTTCAATGTGGCTAAACAGGTAGACTCCATAAATTATTAGTTGGTGATGAATTACATTGTGCAAGAATGAAAGGTAACGTTGCGAAAGTCCAAGGGGACCACAGTGCAGCTCTCTCATTAGACAGATGTCTGGTGGCAGTTTAACCTGAGGGTCACACACCACAGGTAAGGGGTGAATTTGAGAAGGTCATACCTCATGGTACCCTCAGCTGGTGTGGGAATTGAACCCACACACTTGGCGTCACTCTGCATCACGAACTGGGCATCCAGCTAGCCGACTATCAATAATTAATACTGATGTCAGCATTTATGTTACCGCTTCAAAATGCAAATATATCAGTCTGTTTCACTCTGACCTCTTTCTGTAATTCAGATTCTTTTCAATATCCACCTGAATTCTGGTCACTTTCAGTTAAAATCAAAGTAAACTGTTCTGGAACATTTCCTCTGCACAACTATTGACTCAGAGGTTTATACTTCCTGCATTCCATCTTACTCTGAAGGTGCACTTCTAACAAACATGGATCTTCCTGCATCAATTGCTTTCTGTAGTACGAGCAAGTAAAATTATCTAGGAACATTCCTTTTCAATTTTGCATTTCCATTTTAAAGGCAAGCTCTGGTGAACAGCTGTGCTTTTTTAATGTTTATCAGCAAAGCAGTACACAGGAGTAGGAAATCCCTCTATTAAAAAGAGGAATACTAAAAACATGAAGTAAAGGCACCTTTAGACTAATGTTTCACCAACACAAAAAGGCTCTTATCACACTGGTGAGAGCAACTGAAATCACCTGCTGGAGGAAAGATCATTAAAATTATAGTCCCAGAAAGGGATTAGAATTTAGACTATAAATAGATTTCCAGACTATCTCCAACAAACAGTCTGGGTTAAGTAGATTTAAACTTGTCTTACATTATATAGATGTGCTTGGAAACATTTAGCCTACCCAAACACAGCTGGAACACATGTGCCTTATGACCTTTAATCATGGCAGAGAGATGCAGGGGGCGGGGGAGAGCACACTGCTGAAGAATTGTCTGTTTGAACCACATGCAGGATAAATTTCACGAGCTGATCTACTTTTCACTAACCTAGCAGATGTTCACTGTGTGAAAAGGTCCGCAAGTTTTGCAGCAGAAGCAAAAGTAAAGTAAATCCGTCAATTCATCTCCAGTTAAAAGTCTAATAATCATTTTTTTCCAATCTGAAACACATTGTAAACAGATGTAAGCAGGCTTCAGAAACACCATTACAATCTTTGACAAGTTTCTGATATCAACTCATTAAAATGGCAGCGTTTGGAGAACTGTTTCTGTAACTTAAGTCAAGTTGCCTACCATCTGTACTAAGGACCATGTCTTTAACTGTACAGCATTCAAGACAGAAACAACAATTTCACAGTCCCAAAATAAAACAATGAACTGCAGAGGCTGAAGATTTGAAACAAAAACAGAAATTGCTGGAGAAACGCAGGTCTGGTAACACCCGTGGCGACAAAACAGAGTTAACATTAAGTCCAGTGAAAGAGTGCTAATCATGCTGATGACAGGATGCGGGGAGTACCACCATTCCCTAGCTACAATCTGTTCTGAAGGGTCAGTAGACCTGAAACATCAACTCTGCTTTTACCCTACAGACTTGTAGAGTCTTAGTCAGCTATTTCTGTTTTAATTTTTTTTAAATACCTGCACTACCAAACAACTCCCACCTCTCCCCAGTAACCTTTCATCCACTTGGAATTTACCAAGAAACTATTCACTCTGGCTTAAAAATAATCAAATTCCCTGTCACCTTTTCAGGAAGGGAGATCCAAAAGCATATTTTCCTCTCTTGGAGAGTTGTATCACCTCAGCTCTGTTTTAAATGGCCACACGTTGTTTTTAAACAGTGACTGCGAGCTCTAAATTCTCCCATGGCATGAAACATCCTAGTTGCTGGAGGATCTTACACATTTTTGCAGTTTCTTCTCACTTTTCTGAACTTCTGTAGATATAAGCCTCGCTGTATCCATTCCTCGTAAACTAACCTGCCCATTCCAGGCATTAATTTGGTAAACCCTTCTCTGAACTGCTTCCAATGCATTTATATCCGTCTTGGATTCTACAATAGTTGGGGATTCTTACATGTGATGATTTGTACAACATTCTGTCCAATAATGTTTAATGAAATGAAAGTAAATATCATGAGCTAGTGATACTGATCGTACTGGCATTAAAATCATACAAAGAGGAATCTTTTGATAAGTGATGGCAAACTGTTTGCTTTTCTCCAGAGTAAATGACATCAATGAAATCAAATTGTGACATATTTGAAAGTCTTCCAGTCACAAGTTTAAGTAGATTAAAATTACAGAAACTAGTACTTCTCATTTTCCATTAGTTCCAAGCACTAGCTCCTTCACATATAATGTCTAATTTCCAAACAGGAAATACTAGCAGAGAAAAATGCTGTGGCAGCATAGACCTGATTCTCAAGCTCATCCTCACAACTAGCAAGCCATTGCTTGAACATAGAGCAGTACAGCAACAGGAACAGGCTCTTCAGTCCACCATTCCTGTTTCTACCATGATGTCATATAAATTGTGCTTCATCAATTCGGACCATTCATTCCATCAAATCAATATTAGCTCATTAAAACTGCAATCCAAAATACAGAATCCGACATTTTAAAAATTTATACTGTACACAATTCATAAGTCCAAATACCCAAACTTGCACGACCCAGCAAGTAACTGGGCTTTAAAGATCCAAAGAGTATTTTTAAATTGTTACAGTACATAAAGAGGGAATCTGTACAGCTCTCCAAATTTGTACTATGACTTGTATTGTCCCGCCTTTTTCCAATTACCCTGTTAATCCTAGTGGATCATTGCTAAGACTTTCTATCTTTTACAGACCTTTTTTTTCCCCCAGATATTTAAGGACCATTGCAATATCAATCTGGAGTATCTTAGACTGTGCTTCAGCACAGGCACTGCTCCTAAAGTTACTTGCTGCTCATCTCCAAGCAAGGCTCTTCAACTCCTTCTGCACAAATCTTATTCCATCACTTAAGTCTGTTCAGAATAGTTTATCAAATACAGCTCTCTAGCATAACATCCAAGAGGACTCTCTTCATATGCTCATTCTGGTGCGAAGTTTTCTCTGACTTCAGAGTCAAGTTCAGTTACATTTTTGCCGCTTACATTAATCTTAAAATACCACATCTTAGTGTCGCTGTCTGTCTTTTACTTATCCATATCTTTTATTATGTAACAGAATTTAATCTTCTCTTTTCACATACGATTCTCTCTGTAAACCTCTCTTTGAAGTTATCTTTGGCTCACTGGTGATCCAGAGTAGAGGCATTGTTCTTAGGCCTTGCCCTACCTCACGACTATAACTTCCTCCAACCTGTCTTAGACACACATCAATCCTATACATTTCTATGCACGTTCGAAATTATTGCACCACCGTTGGTAACAAAGCTTTTCAAACCATTCACAAAATCATGTTTTAAAGCAAACGTTCAACTACTCTTCATGATCTTCCTCTCAATAGCTCAGCATTGTTCATTTGTACAATCCTATTCTCATATTCCATTCTTTATGTAAAAAAGTTAGATGAAAAATGTTGTTGTAGCTCTTCCTGGTCTTCCAAATCCATTTCTGCTCCCTATAAATCAAATTGATCTAAATTTGTGTTCTTTAATGTAAGCGCGATCTGACCAATGTATTAAAAATAGCACAACAGACTCAGTAGACTGGCTACAAAAAGTGATAAATTTACTGAAACCCTGCAGATTTCAGTCCATTCATTATAGAATAAGTCTTCCGTTTCAGTCAAAAAAACCGCCAACAGCAGACCCAGGTGACTCCACAGAATCTCATGCTAGGTCCCCAGTCCCTGATCATGGTCCAGCATAAAGTTGGTGAAACAAATATTTATACGCAGGGTCAGTGGCGTCCAGTTTCCACACTAAAACAAACAAAGTGGGAGAAACTCAAATCCAAAAGACATTTTAGGAAAATTCCTGGCACTCAGTGCAATAAGTGATGCAATGTGACTTACCAAATACAACCTTTTACTGGAAACAGACCACAAAACGATTGATGAGAGCATCTACATCATTTCAGTGCTTGCTCATACCTGTTCAACAGCCTGGTTTATTGGTTAATAAGCAGAAGCATAGTTTAGAGGTCTAGAATCTAAGCATTATGCCAACTTACTGCATTAAAGGACCATGGTAACAAGCTATTAAAACCACTAGGATCGTGTCCCACCAATGAATATGCAGTATCATCAAGTTAATATAACAAAGTTAAATTTCATCAACCTCAGGGTGAGACTTAACAATCAAGTAGCAACATTATGATGGCCAAGCAGCATCAGAGGATCAGGAAGGCTGACATTTTGGGACTACACCCTTCTTCAGAAATCTGAAGGGTCTAGGCCGGAAACATCAGCTTTCCTGCTCCTCTGATGCTGCTTGGCCTGCTGTGTTCATCCAGCTCTACACCTTGTTATCTCAGATTCTCCGGCATCTGCAGTTCCTACTATCTCTCAACATTATGATGATTTTTTTGTATTGTTAGAGTGACACAATAAGCCATAGTAATTCTGACTTATCACTATTTGATCAAATAGCAACCAGCAACTTGTCTAGGCCTGAACCGTCAGCTTTTGTGCTCCTCAAATGCTGCTTGGCCTGCTGTGTTCATCCAGCCCCACACTTTGTTATCTTGGATTGTCCAGCATCTGCAGTTCCCATTATCTCTGAGCAACTGATTAGTGTTGACATTAATTTTATTTACATCGTACTCATAATTTGTCAGAAGGTTTTCAAAAGAACATACTTTTGTGTGTTAATACTCTTCTTGTGGATCAACATTAAGCTGACCACCACAAACTACTGCCAGCAATAAACAAGGGTAGGAATCGGCCACTCAGCCCTTAGAGCCTGCCCCACCATTTGATACAAACAGGGCCGACCATCCAATCAGCCTCCAGTTCCTGCTCTCTTCCCATAACCTTTGATCCCTTTAGCTCTAAGAACTACATTCAACTTCTTCTTGAAAATATTCAATGTTTTAGCCTCTACTTTCTGTGGCAGAAAATTCCACATGCACACCATTCAGAATGAAGAAATTTCTCCTTATCTCAGTTCTAAATGGCCTATCCTGTATCCATAAACTGTGAGCCCTGGTTCTGGATTCCCTAGTCATTGCAAACATCCTTCCTGCAGATTACAGTTAGGCTCCAGAAGTCTGCATTTTACTGCCATTTGCTGAAAGGCAAAGCAACTCTTGTGGCTAAGTGGTAAACACTTACTTACCCCATCATGAAAAAAGTGTAACAATGGTAATTTTAAGTGCATCAAACAGAAGCAAAATTATTAAAAATTATTAAAAAGTTGAATCATCCATTTAAGATAAAGTGAAGAAATGATTCAGAAAAGGTGAAGCAGAAGAAGAGATAACAAGGTGTAGACCTGGATGAACACAGCAGGCCAAGCAGCATCAGAGGAGTAGGAAGGCTAGCACTTCCGAATCAGAAATGATGATGGGTCCTGGCCCGAAACGTCAGCGTTCCTGGTCCTAGGATGCTGCTTGGCCTGCCAACTCTACACCTTGTTATCTCGGATTCTTCAACACCTGCAGTTCCTAGTATCTCTGAAGCAGAAGTGGAGAACTGGTGCATTAGTCCAAAGCCTGCCTGCAAGCAGTTAATAGCATATTAACATTTGCCCACGAGTCGCTCACCAGCAATATCCTCATTCAGGGCTAACCAGAAGTATTGTCATCCAAGGGGAAATACACAGCCCATTGCAGAGAAGAGGAGGAATAAGGGAGGCTTGGGTAGCTGAAGAGCCAAGAGGATTGAAATAGATACAAAACAAATTGGAATCTGAATCAATGGGAATATGTGGATCATGTTCCCAAACTGCAGGCTTCACCTGGGCCCCAGTAAGTCTAAATTTGCCTGCCAGGGAACACAAATTTTTTTTCTTTTTACAAGGACCTTCTCAAGGGCTGAATATAGCATCAGCTGAAGTTTATTCAGAGACTGTAACTAGTTGATTGAAACTCATGTTTCAGAAAACACTAGAACAAACAGCTCACTATAGAAAAAATGACAACGTTTTTATTTTTACCCATAGCATTCTTACACTTAAATAAAGCCTTGTACTATTTTAGTCTGCAATGATGAGGCTTCTGTTTTAATGAAGATGCTTACTCCAGTTGGCTGCGTCTCCAGCAATCCTAATTATGCTATTTCTTTAGTAACATGCCAATACCACAGTAGTGATATTACAAAGCACGAAGTGTCATCATTTGTAGTCTGAAGCACTCCCTCCAGACAATCCGAGTTTAGAGGATTCAATCTTTAAGTTTGTTACTAGGCACCTATCTCAGAGGCTCTAGAAATAGTTACACATTTAACTGGAATCCTAACCACATTATTGGGTTGCCAGTAAAGATCTAGCTGTTGTTATTTAAATGAAATGGGTAGAGTACTTGTGCACATACACATAAAACTCAATATAAACCCTCACTACCGATTAAAGAAACTAAATCAAGTTGAAAAAAAATGTAAAACTAGACCCAACCTGCCTCGTTTTTATGATAAAGAACTTTGCCTCATATGTGGACAGACAGAATGATTCACAATATTTATTAAATCAGACTCCAACAGTATGATTGGGATCCCGATTTAAATTTTAAGAGTTGCTGCATGGGTACGCAAGTGGTTTCCCAATTAGTCCTCCAGCTTCAGGCTCTTCCTGCCATAAAATTAGATCAGGAACACCATCTCCATGGAACACCCACTCAAACGTTGAAACAGTAACTAATTTTTGACAATATCTCCCATCCCATCTGCCTGCTGGGTGTTCAGGATCCAGAAACAGTCCCGAGTCCTGCTTCCCTTCCCTGCAGCAACATTTTAGCCCACAGGTTTAAGTCACTAATCAGACCTGATCTTAAATAATGGCAAAATTGGCTCAAGGGTTAATTTGTCTGCTGATGTGATAATGGGGACTGCAGATGCTGGAGAATCCAAGATAATAAAATGTGAGGCTGGATGAACACAGCAGGCCCAGCAGCATCTCAGGAGCACAAAAGCTGACGTTTCGGGCTTAAACCCTTCATCAGAGAGGGGTTTGGGGTGAGGGTTCTGGAATAAATAGGGAGAGAGAGGGAGGCGGACCGAAGATGGAGAGAAGTTAGGTGGAGAGGAGAGTATAGGTGGGGAGGTAGGGAGGGCAGAGGTCAGTCCAGGGAAGACGGACAGGTCAAAGAGGTGGGATGAGGTTAGTAGGTAGGAGATGGAGGTGCGGCCTGGGGTGGGAGGAAGGGATGGGTGAGAGGAAGAACAGGTTAGGGAGGCAGAGACAGGTTGGACTGGTTTTGGGATGCAGTGGGTGGAGGGCAAGAGCTGGGCTGGTTGTGTGGTGCAGTGGGGGGAGGGGACGAACTGGGCTGGTTTTGGGATGCGGTGGGGGAAGGGGAGATTTTGAAGCTGGTGAAGTCCACATTGTTACCATTGGGCTGCAGGGTTCCCAAGGAGAATATGAGCTGCTGTTCCTGCAACCTTCGGGTGGCATCATTGTGGCACTGCAGGAAGCCCATGATGGACATGTCATCTAAAGAATGGGAGGGGGAGTGGAAATGGTTTGCGACTGGGAGGTGCAGTTGTTTATTGAGTTTATTGCAGTTGTTTATCCCACTTCCTACAGACTAAGGGGGTGGCCACGGGCACCCGCATGGGCCCCAGCTATGCCTGCCTCTTTGTGGGTTACGTGGAACAGTCCCTCTTCCGCACCTACACAGGCCCCAAACCCCACCTCTTCCTCCGGTACATTGATGACTGTATCGGCGGCGCCTCTTGCTCCCCAGAGGAGCTCGAACAGTTCATCCACTTCACCAACACCTTCCACCCCAACCTTCAGTTCACCTGGGCCATCTCCAGCACATCCCTCACCTTCCTGGACCTCTCAGTCTCCATCTCAGGCAACCAGCTTGTAACTGATGTCCATTTCAAGCCCACCGACTCCCACAACTACCTAGAATACACCTCCTCCCACCCACCCTCCTGCAAAAATTCCATCCCCTATTCCCAATTCCTCCCCCTCCGCCGCATCTGCTCCCACGACGAGGCATTCCACTCCCGCTCATCCCAGATGTCCAAGTTCTTCAAGGACCGCAACTTTCCCCCCACAGTGGTGGAGAACGCACTTGACCACGTCTCCCACATTTCCCGCAACACATCCCTCACACCCCGCCCCCGCTACAACTGCCCCAAGAGGATCCTCCTCATTCTCACACACCACCCCACCAACCTCCAGATACAACGCATCATCCTCCAACACTTCCGCCATCTACAATCCGACCCCACCACCCAAGACATTTTTCCATCCCCACCCTTGTCTGCCTTCAGCAGAGACCACTCTCTCCGTGACTCCCTTGTTCGCTCCACACTGCCCTCCAACCCCACCACACCTGGCACCTTCCCCTGCAACCGCAGGAAATGCTACACTTGCCCCCACACCTCCTCCCTCACCACTACCCCAGGCCCCAAGATGACTTTCCACATTGGCAGATGTGCAGGTGAACCTCTGCTTAATGTGGTATACTGCATCCACTGTACCCAGTGTGGCTTCCTCTACATTGGGGAAACCAAGCGGAGGCTTGGGGACCGCTTTGCAGAACACCTCCGCTCGGTTCGCAATAAACAACTGCACCTCCCAGTCGCAAACCATTTCCACTCCCCCTCCCATTCTGTAGATGACATGTCCATGATGGGCCTCCTGCAGTGCCACAATGATGCCACCCGAAGGTTGCAGGAACAGCAACTCATATTCCGCTTGGGAACCCTGCAGCCCAATGGTATCAATGTGGACTTCACCAGTTTCAAAATCTCCCCTTCCCCAATTGCATCCCTAAACCAGCCCAGTTCGTCCCCTCCCCCCACTGCACCACACAACCAGCCCAGCTCTTCCCCTCCACCCACTGCATCCCAAAACCAGTCCAACCTGTCTCCGCCTCCCTAACCTGTTCTTCCTCTCACCCATCCCTTCCTCCCACCCCAAGCCGCACCCCCATTTCCTACCTACTAACCTCATCCCACCTCCTTGACCTGTCCGTCTTCCCTGGGCTGACCTATCCCCTCCCTACCTCCCCACCTATACTCTCTCCACCTATCTTCTTTTCTCTCCATCTCCGGTCCGCCTCCCCCTCTCTCCCTATTTATTCCAGTTCCCTCCCCCCATCCCCCTCTCTGATGAAGGGTCTAGGCCTGAAACGTCAGCTTTTGTGCTCCTGAGATGCTGCTGGGCCTGCTGTGTTCATCCAGCCTCACATTTTATTATCTTAATTTGTCTGCTGTCATTTCTTGAACTTTGCCATTCCATTTGGCAAAGGTGTCATAATTCCAGTGAATATTTACTGCTATCCAGCGGCGAGCCACGTTGGTCAGTTGCCTGGACAGAAGCAGTAGAACTTCTAACTGTGGGGGTGCGTGCACGTGTTGATTTCCTCAGGGCACAGTGTTATCATACAAATCGAATATCATTGTGCTGCAAATGAAGTTCGAACAGTATCGGGCACTTCTCACACTGCCAGAACTTTGAAAGCCAGTAGGAAGTTGGTCTTTGATGTGCATTGGGCTCTTGTGTATGAATCACTTCTTTCAAAAACATTGCAGGGTAGAATTGCAACCTGAAGTTCTTGAACACCACCAACACCACCTTCGAGGACAACTAGCAACAGACAACAAATGCTGGCCAGCCAGTGACGCCCTTCGCCACAAATGAATTTGTTAAAAAAAATCTAAATTAGTCACTTGGAAAGTAAACGAAGCCCTAAGTTTTGCTTTCCCAGAAGGAAAAATCATGGTCCTCGGAGTCAATAATAATTTTAAACACACAAAGAACAAAAGAAGTGTTCACCAGAGGTAGGATTTTTAATCTGGAGCTAGATTGGGAGTTGAGAGCGTGAACATTTTAACTTTCATGCCAGGGTGCCTTTCCAACCCCGGGACCAATAAATAGAGGATGGAATGGGGCACAGTAAGGTTCCATGCTACAAGCAATGGATAACTGAGAGGGGCCAGCAGGAATCGCATGGGCAATGACTTGAGACTCAACAGCAACAGTGGTTCCTGGTTGGGGCTGGGTGACTCAGGTCAGAAACCATCACAATTGCACAACATTGCAGCACGCGTCAAGATGATATCGTTATGCATGGGTGAAATCGTCCCATTTGGAGATTGCGTGCCTCTGGAGAAACAATAGTAGCAGGGTTCGGGGACGCAAGGTGCAAATGTTATATAAAAACAATATCAGAACAGTATCGACATTTGCATCTCATGCACTGAGGCTGGCGCAGGCAGAGAAAGGATAGGGAGCAGGTCCTCATGGCCAGTTCTTTGCCAAAGGTCAATGAATCATTGGTCAAAATACTGCATGTGAAGCCATCCTGTTCCAGACAATGACCAGCCAGCTAAAAATATAAATGTCCAACTCCAAACTGGATACTACGATACGCTGACAGTGGCTGAGTAAATGATACTAATATTTATACCAAACAAACCAGTGAGAATGTGTCTTCGGCCTGCCCTGTGTCAATCCACCAGCTTCAAAGGCCTGCCTGTCATCGTCAAGTGGTGAAGCAATCGACCAGCCAATATGTGTCCAATTCAGAGAAAAAAAGAAAGAACAGAAGAAGTCGCTGCTGAACGACTGTTCCCTGCAGTGGATAGAATCTTCTACTCTCACTGGTGAGGAGTTGGCAGATGGCAGTTGACGCAATGGACTCAGGTGAAATGGTGTTGTACTTGGACTTGGTACCCTCCCACTTCCATTAGAAGTAAGTTCTGGGTGGGAAGACCCAAGGCCAAAATTCCCACTCCAGTAGGGACTGAGATCCTTAAGTGGCCAATAAATGGTGTATGTATGTGCCACATTCTGTCAGGGAGATGTTGAACAAGTCTGCTAAGGCCAGAACAGGATCTGAGCAAGCGGGGCTGCAGGATCAGGGGGTGTGAGCAAGTGAAACCAGGCTCCAGGGGAATTTGGGATGGAGGAAGAAGCCAGATGAAAAAGAGGTTCTGCTCTGCCAAAACAAGCAGGGAGGGAAGAGAATGGGAAGGGAGTAGCGCAACTGTCAACATAGCTGCTGGTGGCAACATTGCGATGCAGTAAATGTGACAGATCGAACTGCACAGTCTGCTCATCATCTTAGGGCAGGGAACTGGATTGGTGGTTGGTTGGGGCAGAAAAAGGTGTCCTCAAATCAAAGGCAAAGGCAATCAATCAGTGACTAATCAAGAGACTAGACTCGAGGAAGGTGGGACTTGACGACAGCCTTGTTTACAAGCCCCTCCTACTCCACATCTCATGCTGCAGGGCCCCTGCAGCCACCCATGTTACTTACCTGTAGCCTGGTTCCAGGTCTCTGAGGTGGTGGCATCTGGAGAGGGGCGGTGTCCTACCTGCAGAAACTATGGCCTCCTCAATGGGGCTTCTGAAGTGCAAGAGGTGCCAGGTACCTGTGATTGGCTGGAATCCCTTACGAAGTAGGCCTTCTCCCCGCACCCGCATCCCCCCCGCCCCACCCATGTTTTGATGTGAGAGAAGGCCAGCTAGTCACCACTACCCAGCTTGATTTGGTTGGCCTTTTTGAGAAAAAAGCCGAATGGGTGACATGTTGACTCTCCAGCTGAAGGTGTAACATCTCATACCACACCAGGATCTCACCTACTGTTGGCATCCTGAGCTATGACACGGCACCCGGGACAAAGGGCAAATTTCCTTTCAAAGTGGACAAATCACCATTCACATAGGTGATCAGAGAAAAGATGCCTCCCTCCGCGCCCCCACCAACTGGATCGGTCTAAATCTGAGGATCAGCTGCTCCAATCACAGGCTGGTTCTCTCTCCTACTTGCTGCTGATTGGCTGCAAACACAGGAAGGCAGTAGTGTGTGTGATGGAAGGAATGATGTGAAAGTGAGTGGTGGAGGTGTTGGACAAGTGTGCTAAGGCCAGAACAGGATCTGAGCAAGCAGGGCTGTAGGATCAGGGAGCCTGAGCAAGTGAAACCAGGCTCCAGGGGAATTTGGGGTGGAGGAAGAAGCCAGATGAAAGACGCCCGGCCCAGTCAGTGAGTTAGAACAAGCAGAAAATGAGGGAAGAGAGAATGGGGAAGGGAGTAGCGAAACTGGTGAGACTGAACCTAGAGAGTAATAGCAGGGACTGGGGGGGCGGGGGGCGGAAAGAGAGTCTGCAAACTGAAGTTGCAAAAGAGAGGTGGTGAAATGAGGAGCAGCAAGGGATAATATTGTGAAGAAGCAAGCAGGAGTGGGAAATGGTGTACCACTTTATGATGGTGGCTGTGTGTTTATCAACGTGCGTCACTAAAGCATAAATTCCACATAAGGAAAACATCCAGTGCCAAGTGACTCCCCCTTACAGGGGAAGCTGTGGCCTCATGGTATTATCACTGGACTGTGAATCCAGAAACCCAGGTAATGTTCTGGGGATCCCAGTGCAATTCCTGCCATGGCAGATGCATGCAACTTTGAGTTCGATACGTCCGTCCGTCCATCCATCCATCCATCCATCAATAAATATCAGGAATTAAGAGTCTAATGATGACCATGAATACATTGTCAGTTGTTGGAAAAATCCCATCTGATTCACTAACATCCAGCAGGGAAGGAAACTGCCATCCTTACTTGGTCTGGCCTGGCCTACATGTGACTGCAGACCCACAGCAATGTGGTCAAAGCAAAACTGCCCTCTGGGTAATTAGGGATTGGCCAATAAATACTGGCGTAGCAAGTGATGCCCACATCCAACAAATGATTTTTAAACAATTTTGCCACATTTAGGGTGGACTAAAATAAAGCTTTTGCTGCTGGCATCCAATTTAAATAACGTGACTTACCTTGTATGTTACGGCTTTGGGTTTTATGGAGGGGCGGCAATTAAAAGAAAAAGAGTATATTGTCAAATTCTTCTAATTCTGCTACTGTAACAGTCTAAATGCCCCATATGTCAGTACTAAAACTAATGCTGCCATGTGACTTCATAAACTAATAAAGGAATTAGAAAGACTATAAAAGGACCTCTGACAACCAAAAAAGTATCCCCAGACGTCAAAGAATAACCTTTGAGAACATTGCAAGATGTACTTTGAAAATAAAAACAATTTTGGCCCCCTGCTTCTGACACCAACTAGATACCAAATTTGGAGGTGCCAAAAGCAAATTGATTGAAATGAGTTTCAAAGTATTGAGATTTTAACCCAGGTAGACTTGGGCAAAGAAATGATTGACGTAGTCAGGCTAGATGAGGTGGCAAAAACGTCAGAGTATTACTGGTGAACTGAATGTACTTGCACATCACTCATTTCTACAGGCACTGCCTGCTTGTTAGCTGACATAAAAGTTTTCTCATTTCAAGATGCCATTTTCAAATGATCTAAGAGATAGGGACACAATATACAGAGAAGATTTCTGTCCTTCCTTCAAAGTATTATGCAGCAGTTAACTGTTATTTAACATCACAAATGGTTAGACATCTCAATAGTGGGTCTATTGAGTCATTTTGATGTATCTTGAGATGGTTTTCTGTTCAAAAGGCTAAATAAAAACAAGCAGTTTTCAATTCATTACAATGAATTAACAAAGCCCTAATGCCAATCATCTAGACCCAGAGCAAAACACAAATTCCACACAAAGAACAGACTGAGCATCAATTGATTGGGCTGCAAATTCAGGGTAGACGAAAGGGATGCCTGGAGGCTGCACATTTGGTATATAATACTTTTTCAAACCTTTTTAAGAGTAGGAGCAAACTTGCACAAGTTTAACAGTGCAAAATCTCAACATCCCCAAAGATGCAAGCGAACTCAGTGTGGTGACCTTTGCATAACGTTTCTCTCGAGAACTGTGCAATCATATTATTTTATTCTGCACATCGTTCTCTCCACAACTTCCTCTACCCACAGGAGTACTCAGCCTAAGTCTAAATACAGGCACCACCTTGCAAAGCATTACTCGTAAAATGACAATTCACCTTGCCAGGAAACCACACTATGTGTAAACTTAAGAGTGCTCAGTTTGGCGTTATCCTGTAGTGAATATCAGCAATAATTTAAACAAAATAAACAAATATCCAATGCCAGGACCAATATGTATCTTCTCTCTCTCTCTCTCTCTTTGGGGCGCTCTGTGAATGGGAATTAAGCAATAGTTGGTTCCTGAACAAAAAAAAACAGCAAGGAGATATGATGACAAAAAGTCTCAGTCACAGTCACAGTCACAATCTCTCTACATCAACTTTGCCAATGTTAATTTGTTAAAAGTCAACAGGGGAACCATTGGATGTAGTTAGTAACAACATTTTCATAAGGACTTAGATGGCTCAGCCCCATCAGTTTGACAGTGACCCACAAAATGAGGAAAGATTAAAAAGGTAAACAGTAACAAGTAGCTCCCACTGTTGCAAACAAGAAAGTACACATGTAAGATAATCACAAAAGGAGTTTTCAAAATGCAGTGCAGAGAGGAAGCCAGGCGAAATGAGGCAATCTCAAAATGACGATCGATGTGGAACTTCCAAATTGTCCTGATGGGGGAATCTGGCTATTGCTTGATAAAGAATATTGAAATGCAAGCAACACATGACACAGAAGTTGCTTAAGTTGCTCACAAACAATGATACAGATTAAATTGTTGTCCTATGATTTTCTGACAGAAGAGCCAGAGAGTGGTAAGATATGATAGCAGTTGGCATAATGGAACTGAACATGAAGAATTGTGGATATAAAATTAGTGGTATTTATTGCCAAAAAATTAAAATCAATAAATAAGCCAAACATTTTTCCACAATTAAAATCAAAAAGCATCTAAACCTTAGCCACTGCATTTAAATTTCTACTTATTTTCATGTAATCAAAAATACAATTTCTACTAAACATTTAGCCTTTAAGCAGATAAGAAAGGGTCCACAAATTATTTTTTAAAATCCTGAATTCTGCCAAATACTTATTTGATGTGAGAAATAAAACCTCAAATTGTCTTAATATATGCAAAGTTGAGTTGAATCCCTGGGCTTTTTGACCAATCAAGGTTTCTCCAAGCTCATATTATTTTGAAAACGCCTGAACTTGTCCAATATCAGTCAGTTAACATTCGGATTAATCTTCAAAGCTCAAGGCAGCTGGCAATTTATACACAAAAAAAATCAATTATTCCTGGAAAACTATTTTGATCCACTCAACTTAATATAGTCATAAACCAGCATGACTGCTTATGAACAGGACAGCACATTTTCTGTTATTATTTCAAGGCTAAAGGTTTGAACCTCTCCAAATGTAATGGCTAGCAGCTTCCTGTAAATTTACTGGGATTAAAAAATACATGAGGAGTTGACATTTAAAACGTCAACAAACTCAGGGGAGGATAGCGTAGTGTCCCTGCCCCTGAGTTGGGAGACCTAGGTTCAAGACACACCTGCTCTGGAAGCGTGAACAGCATCTCTGAACCAGTCAGATGGAAAATTTAACAATCCCGGAGTAAAGAGGCTGATAGAGCATTTTGTTTTGAACCACAGCTAAATCAATTAAATGCTCTATCAATCTAATTAATGCTCAACCTTTTAGGGATAAACTCTTTATTGAGCTGCTAATCTACAACTGCTTCAAATTGAACTAATTTGATTTATTGTCACTTCAACTTCAAAAAAATATATTTCTACAGTTTGGTTGCATGTTTAATGGAGATGGATTGTTTTTGGGTTTGTTTGCAGGAAGAATGCTACTGATTTCCCCATTCAGAACATGGATCACTCGTGCCAAACTCAAGTGAGCTTTCTTCCGACGATCAGTTGAATTTGGTGCAATCGCAAACTACGAAAATAATTCTCCTCACTTATGCGCTGCTAGAATTCAGTATTACACCAAGAGGTACCTTTCTACTTTGGATCAGCACAGCAACACTGTTACCTTATGATATCACTTGCTTTTAAATCCCCTCCCTTCCAGATTGACCACCTTGTGCTGGCCTTACAAACCCCAGTCTCAATCCCAATCACTGCCAGACGTACTGACTTGCAGATAACCCAAACACAAACCTACATCTGGATTCAACACGGCATATCTTGGCCCTAAAGTACCGGAAATTTTCTGACCTTAAACTGATTATCAGCTTTCTGAGGGGGCACTGTCTGATTGAAGTGGTTATTTTGCATTTTGAAATACAATGCTGACGTTCAATGGTAATTCCTTTTCTAACACAAAAAGGAAGTGAAAGGTATTCTTCTACTTAGTGTCAAGTATTTATTGAACACAAAATCTACTGATGACATTCTCTACACAGGTTGTGTGTTTCCAAGAGATCGATTTCTTCCATAAATCGGTTTCCACACAATTTTGGTATTTATTCCTACAGGAATGAAGTATAAAAGTTGGGATGTGTTGATACAAATGTACAAGGCATGGTGAGACCACATCTGGAGTATTGCAGACTGTTTTGGTTCTCTTACATAAAGAAGAATGAAATTACACCGGAGGCAGTTCAGAGAAGGTTCACCAGATTAATTCCAGAGCGAAAGACTTATTTTATGGGGACAGACTGAGAAGTTTAGGCCTGTACTAACTGGAGTTTAAAAGGATGAAAGAAGATCTAAATCGAGGTATGTAAAACACTGAAGGTGACTGACAATGTAGACATAGGAAGAATATATCCCCTTGCGGGACAATCTCGAACAAGAATTTTAGGCTATTGGCGCAGATCTAAAACAAATGTCAGAAATGACTCTTTTAATCTGTGGCATTCACTGTCGGAGAGTGTGGTAAACAGCAGGATATTGAATGAATTTAAGTAGGAGACAGATACATGTTTAATTACTAGCAGCTTCAAGGGTCATGGGCAGCAGGTAGGAAATTGGAGTCAAAGCCTAGATGAGATCAACCATGATCGCCTTGAATGGCAGAGCAGGCTTGAGGGTCTGAATTGCCTACTCCTGCTCTTGGTTCTGATGCATGTTTACACTATATTTGTGAGAAATCATTCTTGCTGATGTACTGATAGGAACATGAAAGGATTTAACCAAATTATTAACAACTCAGTCAATTTTAGGCATTATAGCTTAAGAAAAATAAATCACTACTTTAAAAGCATGCACAAAGGGTAAAATTGAACAACAAAATTAGATCTCAAATTTGGTTGTGCATTTAAAATTGATACTGCACAGTGTCATATCAACTAATGTTGTTACAAAAAGCAGTAGAGTATTTCACATGAGGAAATAATTATTTCAAAAAGTCTTTGTTTCCCTCTTTGCTTAAGCTTTTTTCCTGTTAACTCAATTGTTTGTAAAGCATTTTGTTCCAGCTCTGTCACTCTTCTATTTTCATCTATTTTTGTTTTAGCTTGTCACATCCCATCAGCTCACAATTTCTTCCGCACTGATTGATATCCATATTTTTACCATTTCTCTATCCTCTTTACCCTTCACAAAATATTCACAACATGCTGTTTTCCCAAAGCAGGCTGCTGTCTAATGAGGAGAAGTCACCTGTAAAACTCAGTTAAAACTGTTTTGGTGCCTTGATGCTTCATCAATGTTGAGGAAAGACAGATGGTCTAAAAGGTACATTCCCCTGTGTTCACTGACACACAGAGGAAATTTAACATACAAACATAATTGAAACCCTAACAGATGACATACTGCTTCTAAACTGAATGGGTCCCTGCTTCATTGCCACACCCAAAATGCTCTGCTTTCCAAACAGCAAAATCACATTGAAAGGAGCTTCCATTCTGCAAATTTCAAGCCCTTCCTCGCACAATACCAACAGCTTTCAGTTACATCAATGTGCATATAAAAAAATGGCAAGATTAAAATACATTTTTGTAAGTGTGTTGCACGTGAGACATAAGAGTTTCTGCTGCATTTAAAAGTGTCACACACAAAAAAAAACAACCCAATCACAACACTACGTCAGATCAACAGTCCTTCACAGAATAAGGGGAATCATCTGTCGGTGGTGAGCCGGTGACAGACCCACGCCGACTCTCCTGTGGAAGGCCCACGATATGAGCTGCCTGATTGGCAGAAGATATGATACCTGAGAATCGTGTGTTAGGTCCCTGGGTGGAGAAACCCAGACCAGAGTTATCGGTCAAGCAGACAGTAGACATACCACAGAACAGCCCATAGCCACTAGCTGGAAAGACAGCTGTGGAGTACAAGGATGAGTAAGGCGAGTGACTGTGGCTGTATGGGGTCACAGATTGCAGGAGGCAGAGGTGTCTGAAGGAAGGACAGAAGGATGGCTCTCTGCAGGCATCTCCATGACAGATGTCTATCAGAAGGTGTGGACAACTGATCATTTTTGATGGAGTCCTCCCCTTCCCAGTGCTGATGAGAAACCTACACATATTTTGCTTCTGGTGAAGACCACATGTTAATAGGCAGGCCTCAAGCTCAAATAAGCACACTGAAATACCGAGGGATCCTGAATAAGACACTTAAGGACCTCAACTGGCAGTTGGATGGCACGACCTTCCCAGCTCAAACCGAATTCCGGTCGAAGTGAAGACAGCTTGTGGGGTGGGGAAGAGAGGAACCAGTACCATCAATTCCTGCCTCATTAAGAGGCCCTTCACTTTCTCAAATCCCACCAAATCCAGGTGGCATGGATTCCCACTGTAGCTTTCACTGAATCCTTAAAAATGAAATAGAAGACATGAGACAGAATTTTGGTGAGCACAGAAATTGACGAGCGTAGAAATTTGCAATGCCAGCACATCAGTTTGCCAGTACATTCTCATGCCTTGGCCACTTTCCTGGAGGAGGGATCAGGAGCAGAAGGCCAAATGAGCCGACAATAATTTTCCAGTCAGCCCGCAGCCTGGTAGAAATTAACCTCATGGCAGCAGCCTGTGCTGGTAGTGGTGGTGACAGGGTGGATGCGAGTCTTCAGGCAGCTTTTGAAAGTTTCTCACTCCCTGCTTGGTCACACCCACAGCCTCCAAGGCACCAGCCCAAATTCTGTGGCCAACTTAAACATTTTGAACGTTTATGAGAGATCACCTCAATGCAGAAGTACAATGCACAATGCACCTCTTTCCATGTTGGAATGCCTCCTCCAACTCCGAATAGTGTCAGGTGCTCGAACAGATGGCATGTTTGCCATCCAGCCACTAATTGGTCAATTCAGGGGAAAAATCACATGCAGGTGACTGTTAGCCACACAGTGTAGAATCGTGGGCTCAATGTGATCCAACGCCAAGACCTCAAGTTCTTCCATGTTCTCAGTGTGGAACTACTGAAAACAAAATGTGAATTGCAGGTGTTATGAATGAACTTCATGCTTCGGGACTTAATTTTGAAGGATTATATAAAAAAATGGATTTAATTCAAACTTTAGGGAAATACTTGAAGAGGTTTATTTTCAAAAAGTACATGAAAGCTCACTTTGGGCATTAGAAATTGTGCTTTAGAGAAGGCTTCCTGTAAATTTTCACTGTTGATAATTCCTCCTTTACAGGCTCCTACTGGGGTTGTTTTGTACACTGGCTTGGATAGGCTCTCGTTTTATCAGGTTGAAATGGAAGAGAAGATATTAAGAACAAGTCAGCCAGCTGATCTCTGCCATTTCTTGTGGTGTTCAGGGTGAAATTCATTTATTCTTTCAAAACTAAAAGAAAACAATCCTGAGATGTTTCTATGAACAAGTAGTTTCAGAGACAACCCTGCTTAAGTAGTGATTTGGTCACCAATGTCAGAACATCAGAGCAATAAACTAAAACTACTGAATAAGCTTTACCTTTTGCCTTCAAGTACACCACTTTGAACACAGAACAAAGAACAAAGAAAATTTCAGCACAGGAACAGGCCCTTCAGTTCTCCAAGGCTGCGCCAATCCAGATCCTCTATCTAAAACGGTCACCTATTTACCAAGGATCTGTATCCCTCTGTTCCCTGCCCATTCATGTGTTTATCTAGATACATCTTAAATGACGCTATCGTGCCCGCCTCGACCACCTCCACTGGCAACACCTTCCAGGCACCCACCACCCTCTGCATAAAGAACTTTCCATGCATATCTCGCTGAAACTTTTCCCCTCTCACTTTGAAATTGTGACCCCTAGTAATTGAGTCCCCTGCTCTGGGAAGAAGTTTCTTGCTATCCACCCTGTCTATACCCCTCATGATTTTGTAGACCTCAAAATCAGGTCCCCCGTCAACCTCCGTCTTTCCAATGTAAATAATCCTAATCTACTCAACCTCTCTCTTCATAGCTAGCACCCTCCATACCAGGCAACTTCCTGGTAAACCTCCTGTGCACCCTCTCCAAAGCACCCACATCCTTTTGGTAATGTGGTGACCAGAACTGTACAGAGTTTTCCAAATGTGGTCGAACGAAAGTCCTATATAACTGCAACAACTCTTGTACTCAATACCCCGCCCATTGAAGGAAAGCATACCGTGTTCCTTCTTGACCACCCTATTGGCCTGCGTTGCCACCTTCAGGGTACAATAGACTAAACACCCACATCTCTCTGTGCATCAATTTTCCCGAGGACTTTTCCATTCACTGTACAGTTCGCTCTTGAATTGGATCTTCCAAAATGCATCAAATCGCATTGACCTGGATTGAACTCCATCTACAAGTTCTCTGCCCAACTCTCCAGTCTATCTATATTCTGCTGCATTCTCCGACAGTCCCCTTCACTATCTGCTTACTCCACCAATCTTAGTGTCATCTGCAAACTTGCTAATCAGACCATCTATACCTTCCTCCAGATCATTTATGTATATCACAAACTACAGTGGTCCCAGCACGGATTCCTGTGGAACACCACTGGTCACAGTTCTCCATTTTGGGAAATTCACTTGCACTACAACAGTGTCTGTGCGCGCGTGAGTGCATGCGTGTGCGTGTTGGAGAGAGAGAGGGAGGGGGAGGGGGAGAGAAAAAAAGAAACGGGGGAGCAAGAGGAGAGAGAGAGAAAAACGGTGGGGGGGGGAAGAGGGGAGAGAGAGCGAGAGAGAGAGGGCGCGAGAGCGAGAGAGAGAGGGCGCGAGAGCGAGAGAGAGAGGGCGCGAGAGCGAGAGAGAGAGGGCGCGAGAGCGAGAGAGAGAGGGCGCGAGAGCGAGAGAGAGAGGGCGCGAGAGCGAGAGAGAGAGGGCGCGAGAGCGAGAGAGAGAGGGCGCGAGAGCGAGAGAGAGAGGGCGCGAGAGCGAGAGAGAGAGGGCGCGAGAGCGAGAGAGAGAGGGCGCGAGAGCGAGAGAGAGAGGGCGCGAGAGCGAGAGAGAGAGGGCGCGAGAGCGAGAGAGAGAGGGCGCGAGAGCGAGAGAGAGAGGGCGCGAGAGCGAGAGAGAGAGGGCGCGAGAGCGAGAGAGAGAGGGCGCGAGAGAGAGGGAGAGAGAGAGGGCGCGAGAGAGGGAGAGAGAGAGGGCGCGAGAGAGGGAGAGAGAGAGGGCGCGAGAGAGGGAGAGAGAGAGGGCGCGAGAGAGAGAGAGAGAGAGGGCGCGAGAGAGAGAGAGAGAGGGCGCGAGAGCGAGAGAGAGGGCGCGAGAGCGAGAGAGAGAGGGCGCGAGAGCGAGAGAGAGAGGGCGCGAGAGCGAGAGAGAGAGGGCGCGAGAGCGAGAGAGAGAGAGGGCGCGAGAGCGAGAGAGAGAGAGGGGGCGCGAGAGCGAGAGAGAGAGAGGGGGCGCGAGAGCGAGAGAGAGAGAGGGGGCGCGAGAGAGAGAGAGAGAGAGAGAGGGCGCGCGAGAGAGAGGGCGCGAGAGAGAGAGAGAGAGAGGGCGCGCGAGAGAGAGGGCGAGAGAGAGAGAGAGGGCGCGAGAGAGAGAGAGAGAGAGAGAGAGAGAGGGCGCGAGAGAGAGAGAGAGAGAGAGAGAGAGAGGGCGCGAGAGGGCGCGAGAGAGAGAGAGAGAGAGAGAGAGGGCGCGAGAGAGAGAGAGAGAGAGAGAGGGCGCGAGAGAGAGAGAGGGCGCGAGAGAGAGAGAGAGAGGGGCGCGAGAGAGAGAGAGAGGGCGCGAGAGAGAGAGAGAGGGCGCGAGAGAGCGAGAGAAGAGGGCGCGAGAGCGAGGAGAGAGAGAGGGCGCGAGAGCGAGAGAGAGAGAGAGGGCGCGAGAGCGAGAGAGAGAGAGGGCGCGAGAGCGAGAGAGAGAGAGGGCGCGAGCGAGAGAGAGAGGAGGCGCGAGAGCGAGAGAGAGAGAGGGCGCGAGAGCGAGAGAGGAGAGGAGCCGAGAGAGAGAGGGCGCGAGAGCGAGAGAGAGAGGGCGCGAGAGCGAGAGAGAGAGGGGCGCGAGAGCGAGAGAGAGAGGGCGCGAGAGCGAGAGAGAGAGGGCGCGAGAGCGAGAGAGAGAGGGCGCGAGAGCGAGAGAGAGAGGGCGCGAGAGCGAGAGAGAGAGGGCGCGAGAGCGAGAGAGAGAGGGCGCGAGAGCGAGAGAGAGAGGGCGCGAGAGCGAGAGAGAGAGGGCGCGAGAGCGAGAGAGAGAGGGCGCGAGAGCGAGAGAGAGAGGGCGCGAGAGCGAGAGAGAGAGGGCGCGAGAGCGAGAGAGAGAGGGCGCGAGAGCGAGAGAGAGAGGGCGCGAGAGCGAGAGAGAGAGGGCGCGAGAGAGAGAGAGAGAGAGAGAGGGCGCGAGAGAGGGAGAGAGAGAGGGCGCGAGAGAGGGAGAGAGAGAGGGCGCGAGAGAGGGAGAGAGAGAGGGCGCGAGAGAGAGAGAGGGCGCGAGAGAGAGAGAGAGAGAGGGCGCGAGAGCGAGAGAGAGGGGCGCGAGAGCGAGAGAGAGAGGGCGCGAGAGCGAGAGAGAGAGAGGGCGCGAGAGCGAGAGAGAGAGGGCGCGAGGAGCGCGAGAGAGAGGGCGCGCGAGAGGAGAGAGAGAGGGCGCGAGAGCGAGAGAGAGAGGGCGCGAGAGCGAGAGAGAGAGGGCGCGAGAGCGAGAGAGAGAGGGCGCGAGAGCGAGAGAGAGAGGGCGCGAGAGCGAGAGAGAGAGGGCGCGAGAGCGAGAGAGAGAGGGGCGCGAGAGCGAGAGAGAGAGGGCGCGAGAGCGAGAGAGAGAGAGGGGCGCGAGAGCGAGAGGAGAGAGAGGGGGGCGCGACAGAGAGAGAGAGAGAGGGGCGCGAGAGAGAGGGCGCGAGAGAGAGAGAGAGAGAGGGCGCGCGAGAGAGAGGGCGAGAGAGAGAGAGGGCGCGAGAGAGAGAGAGAGAGAGAGCAGAGAGGGGCGCGAGAGAGAGAGGGCGCGAGAGAGAGAGAGCGAGAGAGAGAGGGCGGGAGCGAGCGAGAGAGAGGGCGCGAGAGGCGAGAGAGAGAGGGGCGCGAGAGCGAGAGAGAGAGGGCGCGAGAGCGAGAGAGAGAGAGGGGGCGCGAGAGCGAGAGAGAGAGAGGGGGCGCGAGGAGCGAGAGAGAGAGAGGGGCGCGAGAGCGAGAGAGAGAGAGAGGGGCGCGAGAGAGGGCGCGAGAGAGAGAGAGAGCGGGCGCGAGAGAGAGGGGCGAGAGCGAGAGAGAGGAGGGCGCGCGAGAGAGCGACGAGAGAGAGAGCGAGGGGCGCGAGAGACGAGAGAGAGAGAGAGAGAGGGCGCGAGAGGGCGCGAGAGAGCGAGAGAGAGAGAGAGAGGGCGCGAGAGAGAGAGAGAGAGAGAGGGCGCGAGAGAGAGAGAGAGGCGAGAGAGAGGGAGAGAGGGCGCGAGAGAGAGAGAGAGGGCGCGAGAGAGCGAGAGAGAGAGAGGGGCGCGAGAGCGAGAGAGAGAGAGGGCGCGAGAGCGAGAGAGAGAGAGGGCGCGAGCGAGAGAGAGAGAGGGCGCGAGAGCGAGAGAGAGAGAGGGCGCGAGAGCGAGAGAGAGAGAGGGCCGCGAGAGA